>NC_057841.1:18975000-23775000 GCF_910594005.1 Cervus elaphus
ATCTGTGGTTTAATTAACTAATTTATTTTTGTATCTAAGTTTTTGGTTTGTAGTATCCATGAGGTTTATATAAAACAACTTATGGGTTTAATCATTCACCTTAAGCTGATGGTTGCTTAAATTCAAGTGCATTCTAAAAGGACTACATTTTTATACCCCCAAGCTTTATATTTTTGATGAACATTTATTTTATTTTGCGTATTACTTAACTAGCTATGGGCTTCCCTGGTGGCTCAGAGGGTAAAGCATCTGCCTATAATGCAGGAGACCTGGGTTCAATCCCTGGGTCAGGAAGATCCCCTGGAGAAGGAAATGGCAACCCACTCCAGTATTCTTGCCTGGAAAACCCCATGGATGGAGAAGCCTGGTAGGCTACAGTCCATGGGGTCACAAAGAGTGGGACATGACTGAGAGACTTCACTTTCACTTTCTTAACTAGCTATTTTAGATACAGATTATTTTAGTACTATTTAACTCTTAACCTTCTTATTAATTTTATAGGTGGTTGATTTACTACCTTTATTGTATGGTTTCCTTTACTAGTGAGATTTTTTTCTCTTTTATAATTTTGTTGTTTCTTATAATGACCTTTTCTTTCCTATTTGAAGAAGTCCCTCTGACATTTCTTATAAGGCTAATTTAATGATGAACCCCTTTAGCATTATGTTTATCTGGAAAGATTTTTATTTCTCTACTTATATCGAATGATAACCTTACTGAGTATTATTGGCTATAATTTTTCCTTTTAGTACTTTGAATATGACATGCTAATCCTTTCTGGGCCATAAAGCTTCTGCAAAAATCATCTGATAGTCTTATGTTCCCTTGCATGCAACTAGTTTTTGTTTTATCTTGCTGCTTTTAAGATTCTGTCTCTAACTTTTGACATTTTAATTATAATGTGTTGCTGTGGGTCTCTTCGATTCATCTTGTTTGAGAGTCTATGTGCTTCCTGGACTCAGATGTCTATTTCTTCATCAGGTTAGGAAAGTTTTAAATTATCATTACTTCAAACAAATTTTTTGTCCCTTTTTCTCTCTGTCTTATGGGACTTCATATAATGCTAACATTGGTGCATTGGATATCGTCTCAGAGGTCCTTTAAACTCTCCTCATTTTTAAAATTCTTTTTACTTTCTGTTATTTAAATTGGATGATTTTCCTTAACTGTCTCCAGATTTCTTATCTCTTATTTGTATCTTCTAATTTGCTGTTGATTATATATACGTATAGTGTCAGTTATTGTATTCTTCAATTCTTATTTTTTAAAACATATTTTCTATATCTTCATTGAATTTCTCACTGAGTTCATCCATTCTTCTCCTGAGTTCAATGAGCATATTTCTGACTATGTCTTACTCTTTATCTGATGTTTCTTATCTTTATTCATTCAGTTCTTTTTCTGAGGTTTTGTGTTTTGTTTGGAAATTATTCCTTTGTCTTCTCATTTTGCCTATTTTTTTTTTGCTTGTTTTTATATATTAAGTATATATGCTATACCTGTGGTCTTTAAAAATTGGCCTTATGTAGAAGGTATCTTACGGGGTTCAGTGGCACATTTCCCCCTGCTCACCAAAGCCAGGTACTTCTTGGTATCCCTTGTGTGGACCGTGTGTAACCTCTTTGTGTGGTTGGGCTGCAATTGTTGCAGGTACATTGACAGGAGAGGTTTATCCTCTGGCCCAGTTGCTTGGGACACATTGGTGGGTAAGGCTAGCCCCCAGGCCAGCTGGCTGAGAGGGTCTGATCTTGACTGATGCAAGAGTGCTGACGTTTGAGGCTAGACCCTGACACAACAGCCTGCAAGGCTGGGTTGTGATTGTTGCGGGCCTGCTTGTGTACTGGGATTGCTCCCTGGAGCAGGAACTGCTCTGGAGAGCTGGCTAGAATAGGTGGTTTGAGTGGTGCTAGTCCTCAGAGGAAGACTGGGGTAGGGTGCATGATATTAGCTAGGTTGATGGAGAGTGACAGAAATGATGCCTGATAGAGTCAGTCTAGATAAATAGGAGGAGAGTAAAAAGGAAAAAAAAAAAAAAAAATGCCAGTACTTCTGTGCTCAAAGAAAGTTCCACCTGAACTTCCCTGGTGTCCAATGGTTAAGAATATACCTGTCAGTGCAGGGGACACAGTTTCAGTCCCTGGCCCACAGAGATTCCACGTGCCCCAGCAACTAAGCTTGCATCACAGTTACTGAGTCTGAGTGCTCTAGAACCCATGTTCCACAGTAAGAAAACCACCGCAAAGAGAAACTCTCACACCCCAACCAAGAGTGGCCCCCACTTACCACAGCTAGAGAAAGTCCACATGCAGCAACGAAGATCCAGCACAGCCAATAAATAAAGAGTTTTAAGAAATTTCTACCAGATTCCTTCCCTTCTGGCCCATGCCCTAAAACTAGTCAATGAATCTCCATATGTGATCCAGGCACTGTTCAAGCTGCTACTTCTTTGTGAGGATTCACAGTGAGCTAGTCTGTGCGTGAGTTAGTTTGCTTAAGAGCAAAGTCTTGGTTTCCCACAGCTATCTGACTTTCCCAGATGTAAGCTTCACTTTTTTTTTTTTTTTTGGCTAGACCATGCAGCTTGAGGGATCTTAGTTCCTTGACCAAGGATTGAACCTGAGCCCCAAGTGAAAGCACCGAGTCCTAACCACTGGGTCATCAGGGAATTCCAAGCTTCACTAACTTTGAAAGTCAGACATTGTCGGGACTCACCTTCACAGGACAGGCTCCCCAGGCTGGGGATTCCAGTGTGGAGATAGTACCGACTTTCTCCTCAGGAGGAACTGCCACAGTTGTGATATTTGTCCACTTGTGATTTGCCTCACCTGGGCTGTGGGCTGTAGTAAGACTACATCCCTGCCCCTCCTATCCATAGCAATGTGACTTTTTCTTTATATCCTTGAAAGTGAAAGTGAAAATCGCTCAGTCATGTTTGACTCTTTGTGACCCCATGGACTATACAGTCCATGGAATTCTCCAGGCCAGAATACTGGAGTGGGTAGCTTTTCCCTTCTCCAGGGGATCTTTTCAACCCAGGAATCAAACCCAGGTCTCCCCCATTGCAGGCAGATTCTTTACTAGCTGTGCCACAAGGGAGGCCCAAGATTATCAGAGTGGGTAGCCTGTCCCTTCTCTAGCAGATCTTCCTGACCCAGGAATTGAACCAGGGTCTCTTTGTATCCTGTGCGGTGCAAAGTCTGTTTAACTAGTCTTCAGGTTGTTTTCAGAGATACCTACTTTACATGCAGTTGTAGTGTTGGTATGTCTATAGGAGGAGGTAAACTCAGGATCTTTCTACTCTGCCATCTTGATCTTCCCTAGATGAACCTTAGATATGTTAGCTGAACACAGATCTAAGTATATATATCATTTTTAAGTAATGAATTATTATGAAACTAGGAAAATAACTGTGTTTTTTTTCCCCCTGATTTGGAGTTGATTATACAACTTTGTATTTGCAGAGTGCTGGCAACAGGGCCATGTGGCACATTGTGACTGCACATCCTGAAATGTTCTACTAAGCAAATGTAGGATTACCTTCTCTTGTGTCATTTAAATATTATAAAATTCTTATGAATAAAAAGAATTAGGAATCACAGAAAAATCTACTAAAATTTTTGCATAGTCAGTTAACCAACCAGGCAAAGGTCTGTCACTTGACAAAAGAGATTTATTAGTTCTTTTTTTTGCTTTTCTCTATCCTTTCTTCCCAAAGTCTGAATTGTAAAGGATCATCTGTAACTAGAATCTTCAAGGACAGGCGTCACATACTTCTATTCCTTTATTAAAAAATTCCTGGTGTTATATTTTTAACTGAAGTTCATATACCTAGGATGGGACATCAGACCCTTTTATTATTTTACTGATCTCTTGCATTATATCCTCTCTGAAAAAAGGCTCCTGTGGCCTAACCTCCTCTTCTTTTCACTCTTTAGATCCAGTCTCAGAGACAACCCCAAATGTTTGCTTTCATATAAAAGAAAATAAATGGGTGCAAATAAATTGCAAGGTTATAAACCAATCATGATTTTAAGATATATAGGGCATGGAAATATTACTAAGGTTTCATATAATCAGCATGTAGAAAGAATCATGAAAGATTTAGCCTATTGAAGATTCAAATATTATGTTATTATTACCATCAATGTTGCAGGAGATCACAAAAATTTTTATAGAAATACTGGATGCAAGCTACATAAATATTCCTAGTGTCATCCTCCGCATACATGTAATTTATCTAAGTCTCCAGTTTTCATTCTGTAAACCCACTGTCACCACATGATTCATTTTCTAAAACTTTCTTTGAATCCTCTTTGTTCATAGAAGTAAGTAAAACTTTCAGGCTTTTGGCATTTTACCAACCTGTTGCCCACTTCCATCTTCTCGTCCATTAACCTTACCCTCTGTGTGTGTGTACTAAATTGCTTCAGTTGTGTTTGATTCTTTGCAACCCTATGGACCATAGCCCAACAGGTTCCTCTTGTCCTCTCCAGGCAAGAATACTGGAGTGGGTTGATGTACCCTTCTTCAGGGTATCTTCCTGACTCAAGGATCAAACTCAATGTTACCCCTCCAGGTGAAATCAAATATTTACCATCCATCCTCCAAATCAAAAGAATTTTAAATAATAACAGTAACTGTCACCAAAAATTGAAATAAAGTCACTTTAAGCTCCTTTACATTTCTGCAAGTTTAAATTACCATGTCTTTCATCAGTTCCCAAACACCAACCACAGTTTGGACCATGATATCTGGTGACCTGTAAGTAAGTTCTCTATAAGATGGATATGAGATAGTGCTATGATCTATGACATAACTTAGCCAATTTTTCATGTCATCAAAAGACCCATGTTTGGATCTTTTGTGTGAGTGTGATGAGTTCTTAAGGTTTCCTACTTATCACTGGAGAAAGTAGGCCCTTTACTGACATTAACAAAAATGTGTCTTATATCACTGATTACAATAAGACTTCCCTCTTTGACCTCCTAGGTCAGTTGTTTTCAGATCCACTTATTTGAAATTAGTTATATATCAACTTTTGACAACCTTTCCACAACATGTGTTAGATTTCCATTGTTATTTATATTTCCAGTGGGCTTATTTTGAATTTCCCAACTATATTTTAAATACTCGATGGTCTAGGTTCATGTTGATTACAAGGTATTTTGAAGTATCTGTTTTAATTTCAAGTATTTTTTGATGCAGCTTAAAAGCAAACATTGAATTACTGGGAAGATGAGTTTATGATGGTCTAGGATTGAGATGAAGGATGATCAATTTCAGAGATTATATGAGGTTCAAGAGTGGTATGAAGAATGGTGACAGGCCTTAGACACGAATGTCATTCAGATATGAGACAAGATAACATGAATACATGTCACTTGCAAGATTAATTAGGTAATTTACATGTTTTAGTTCCATTATGTGGCTATTTACATGAAATGTATAAAAATGATGCCAGTCACAATGTTCAGCTTTAGAACGTGCCCTGAGCCTTTTGAACTCCACCTAAATAATAACTAGCTCCTCTAAAATCATGTATCATGTAGAGTATTAACTGACTCACCGTAGGGCTTTCTAGAAGAGGCAATTCTTCTATCATACTCATAGTCATTCATTACCTTGCATTATGCTTATATTCTGGGTGAACAATGCAAATGATCAACAGTAGTTAATACACTTCAGAATCATTCATGTGAGTGCATGCTGTCATTCCAGTTGCCCCTGACTCTTTGAGACCCTGTGGACTATAGCCCACCTCTGTCCATGGGATTCTCCAGGCAAGAATACTGGAGTGGGTCGCCATGCCCTCCTCCAGGAGATCTTCCCAACCTAGGGACTGGACTCACATCTCTTATGTCTCCTACATTGGCTCGCAGATTCTTTACCACTGAGCTACCTATCATTCAAATACTGTTCTTAAACTACTCAGAGGTTGGAAGTAAATGTGGCCATAAATGTGGGAATCATTAAGGAAACTCCAGTGGAAAAATATCCTTAGGTCATTAAGATGTCTTCCTAAAGTGGGGCAACCACATGTACATAATGAGACTGTTGTGTCTCTCCATAACATACGCAGGCTGGTGGGTGCATTCCTGGCTTCCTCTTGTTTTCTCAACTTATTCTTTCATTTGTTTCAGAGCATCTCTATGTGGGTTGGTTTCAATCCTCATCCCCACCTCAGGTTAATCCAAGTTAAAATTGTCTTACTGGAGGATAGATTTGTTTGGACACAGATTTGTTTCACTGGTGGCAGTAAGTTCTAGGATCTGGACAATTTGTTTTCAGGAGATATAAAATTTCTCAGGTTGTAGCTCCTGTTGCTTGTAAGAACTGACTGAGTTGGAGATCATTTGAGATTCAGCATGTAGAGGGCTCTTAGAGAATTTTAAAAATCATTTGCTTTTCTAGTACCCTGTAGTTTCACAGAGTTTTGTGTGAATTGGGAAAAACATGCCTTCCTTCTATGAATGCATAGTGGGAAGAATGGGTCATACCTTACTGAAATTAAAAAGGTGGGCCTCCTGTCTGCTGTCTGCCTCTTTACATCAGATGCACAGCTTGGTGACTCACCACTCACCTTATTGGATATGCCTAGTAGACCACACAGTCTGCACAAACATACCTGTCAGCCCTGTCTGCCTAATGCAGCATTATAGTCATTGCTGTTGTTCAGTCACCCAGTTGTGTCTGACTCTTCATGACCCCTGGACTACAGCAAACCAGGCATCCCTGTCCCTCACCATCTCCCGGAGTTTGCCCAAGTTCATGTCCATTGCATAGGTGATGCCATCCAGCCATCTCACTCTCTGATGCCCTCTTTTCCTTCTGCCCTCAATCTTTCCCAGCATCAGGGACTTTTCCAGTGTATTGGCTGTTTGCATCAGGAAATCAAAATACTGAAGCTTCAGCTTCAGCATCAGTCCTTCCAATGAGTATTCAGGGTTGATTTCTTTTAAAATTGAATGGTTTGATCTCCTTGCTGTCCAAGGGACTCTCAGAAATATTCTCCAACACCACAGTTCAAAGGCATCAGTTCTTTGGTGTTCTGCTTTCTTCATTATGATCCAGCCCTCACAATCATACATGACCACTGGGAAGGCCATAGCCATGACTATGTGGACCTTTGTTGGCAGAGTGATGTCTCTACTTTTCAATACACTTTCTAGGTTGGTCACCACTTTCCTGCCAAGAAGCAATCTTCTGATTTCACAGTTGCAGTCACCATCCACAGTGATTTTGGAGCCCAAGAAGAGGAAATCTGTCACTGTTTCCTTTTTCCCCTTGTATTTGCCATAAAGCAATGAGACTGGATGCCATGATATTAGTCTTTTTAATGTTTAGTTTTAAGCTGCTTTTTCACTCTCCTCCTTCACCCTCATCAAAATGCTTTTTAGTTTCTCTTTGCTTTCTTCCATTAGAGTGGTATCATACACATATCTGAAGTCTTGATATTTTTCCTGCCTATCTTGATTGCAGCTTGTAACTCATCCAGGCTGGCATTTTTCATGATATGCTCAGTGTATAAGTTAAATAAGCAGTTTGACAACAGACCGCCCTGTTGTACTCCTTTTTCAATACTGAAACAATCAGTTCTTCCATACCGGGTTCTAACTGTTGCTTCTTGACCTGTGTACAGGTTTCTCAGGAGACAGATAAGATGGTCTGATATTTCCATTTCTTGAAGAGCTTTCCACAGTTTGTTATGATCCACATAGTCAAAGGCTTTAGCATAGTTGATAAAACAAATGTAGATATTTTTCTGGAATTCCTTTGCTTTCTGTATACCCAGTAAATGTTGGCAATTTGATCTCTGGTTTCTCTGCCTTTTCTAAACCCAGTTTGCATGTCTGGAATTCTTGGTTAGAATAATATTGCATGCTGGGCTCCAGCATTATGTGAACCAAGAACTTCCAGAAGTCCAAACTGGGTTTATAGTTATCAGTCACAGAATATTGGTATTTTGTATACAATCTGTATATTGATTTATATTAAGATTTTATATTTTTACCCCTGATCGTCTAGAAGAACTCGTACTAGGGTTATGCATACTAGCTCCAGCAGGAAGGGTAGAAAACCATGGAACAAGCAAGCCATCGAGAATTCTTTGGGAAAATATCATCAATCTAAAGGGAGGTAACTAAACATATAACTTATTTTTAGTGGATTTATGGTGATAGTCAAATATGAATAGGAATTAGAGGGATAATTCTAAACACAGCAGGTCTGCTTAGTATCTATCATGTGTTCCCTCCTTTTGAAGAAGGCACTTCCTCTAACAAACACAGCCAACTTGGTGTTCTGCATCACGTAAATCAACCAACACTTTCCCATGTTCTGGCAACTACCTACCATTAACCAGTGGGTCCCAAAGGAACATCTGAATGACTCGTCTATGTTGAGCATGGCTTCCTTGATGGCTCAGACAGCAAAGAATCTGCCTGTGATGCAGGAGACCTGGGTTCAATCCCTGGGTCAGGATGATCCCCTGGAGAAGGGAATGACAGAGTACTCCAGTATTCTTGCCTAGAAAATTCCCTGGACAGAGGAGCCTGGCAGCAACGGTCCATAGGGTTGCAAAGAGTTGGACATGATTGAGTTACCAACATTTTCACTTAATGTTGAGCAGTAGAAATATCCAAGAAAGTAGAAAATGGGTCCCTTTCCTTGAAGAGTTCATATCTGATTGGATCCATGATGGTACAACACAAGTCTTATTGTAATCAAGTGTTAAATTGCATCTTATTTTTGATCTAGTTGTCAGATCAAACCAATTATTAGAGATTCACATGTGTTGAGTTTCTAGAAAAGATAATTTTAATGAGAATTTATTTTTACTATTGCTAGTTGCTAAAGATAGAGAGATACACTGTTCTAGGGTCTCGTTCCTGGAATAGAACAATAGCATAAGATGAGATTACCCAGCCTGTGTTTTCTTAGTTTGGACAGCAATAGTGATTCTCTCAGACACCAGTTCGGGTGAGAAGTGACTAACAGAGGCAATGGTAACAAGGGAAGTTCTTTCTCCAGAAGTGTGTGTATGTGAGGTGGGGGTGGGAGGAGGGAGAAATGTATCGTGTGTCTCATGTACACATTGGACTTTTAGAGCTGAAAGAAGCCTTAAAAAATGTAAATGTCACATCTCATGCCATCATTTTAGAGATAAGGACACAAAGACCTTGGTGTACTTAAGTGATTTGCTCAAGGTCACACATTTTAGCCTTCAGCTCATGGAAATTAACGTTACTTTTGGTAAAGCACAATTCAGCACTGTTCCAAGGGACCAGACCTCTACCCCAAACTTTCTCTTTCCTTTTCCAGTACCATCATAATCTGCCACTCTTTACTGTGGTGCCTCAGGAAGAAACGAGGGAGTCTTAAAAACCATCCAGCTCTCCAAGATTCAATTGGCAGGTTAATCGAAAACATTTTTTTATGGCACAATAAAGGACCTGGGAACAGTGGAACATTAATATTTGTTTCCCAAAGAGTGGACCCTGAGAGAATAAAGCTGCATGCAATTGAATTACGGTACCCAGAGTGTGGGGGATGCATTTTACATTGCTTCATGTTATACCACCATTAATCAGGCAGCAGAGAGTAAAGTCTGCCTCGCCAATGCTGCCAGGGCACCCCGAGGGAGATGTCACCCCCAATTTAGGGCAAGGCAGTCAGCTCTCTGAAGTATCTTATGTGATTACAATAGAGTTTTCCTGATGCATTCTTAATAAAACAAAAGGTGGCCTTCTGACAAAACTATCATCTAGTTTTTATAATGTAAAATACAGCAATTTTATCAGCATTAATGCTGATTGGCTGCCATTAGCCCCTTGCCTTCTAATAAAATTTATGATACCTTTCAGGAGCCCAATTTGATAGAAAGTGAAGTGATTGCACCCTGCTTAGATATCTCTCTGGCATCTATTCCAACAATAATGCAGTAATTTTATGCATGAAATAGCACAATTGGCATAAATAGTTATAATACTGAATGCTGTCTAAGGAAACTGGCTGGTGGAAAATTAGAAAGCGCTTCACACTTTTGAAACAGGTAATTAGGAATTTTCTTCATGCTCATATAAGGCAGACTGTAGTTTCATTTTATGTTTCATGTTTCATTAAAATATAGGTGTTAAAAATAAATGTTGAATTTAAAACTGTACATATTATGAAATTAAAAGTATAGTTCATGGTAGGAGGTGCAAAGTGTGAGGTGGGACTTGGGAATATTATATTTAGTTACAGTAGGATATTATTTTTTAAAATAGTTTGGACAGGTAATATAGCCTTATTTCAAATATGCTACTTTGGAAAGAATTGATTAAGAAATAAGTTGCATTCACTCTTCAGGTCTTTAGCCCAAGAAGCAGTATGCTGCCTCAATTTAAACTCGAACTGAGGATAATACCCTTCATTTAATTGGCAGGTGAAGGTAGGCTTTGGGTCATGTGGGATTCACTGAGCAGTTTTGAACTTTGTATTGGGCTCAATCGTTCCCTGTCTATTCCACATTTTCATCTTGACCTTAGCTGCTTGATCAGACCTGAGCCAACCCCCAGTGGAACCTTTTTGATTCTCTTGAACTGTGCTGTGGCTTTGGGAGGTGGGCAAAGGGCTGTAATGACACCATTGTATTAACCTCCACTTATGACCCAGCTGAGGGCAGGCTTTTAAGTTTTCCCAGCTGTGTCATTAAACGTGTTGCTCTGGCCCAAGTGACATGACACCATCACAATCCCAGCCACCAACTAATGGCCACGGTTGTGAAGACAGCATGCTAGAGAAGGGAGTACACAGGGCAAAGAGTACAGAAAACTGGGCTTCTGACTTGTGTTTCTATAACTACACATGTGGAATTAGGGAGTACATTGAATCTTTGAATGCCTCAGTTTCCTCATCTGCAAAATGGAATTGTGGTCACATTTTCTTTTTCTAGAAGTTTGTATAAGAATATAGATTGCATAGAACTGCCATATGACCCAGCAATCCCACTTCTGGGCATACACACTGAGGAAACCAGATCTGAAAGAGACACGTGCACCCCAATGTTCATTGCAGCACTGTTTATAATAGCCAGGACATGGAAGCAACCTAGATGCCCATCAGCAGATGAATGGATAAGGAAGCTGTGGTACATATACACCATGGAATATTACTCAGCCGTTAAAAGGAATTCATTTGAACCAGTTCTAATGAGATGTATGAAACTGGAGCCCATTATACAGAGTGAAGTAAGCCAGAAAGATAAAGAACATTACAGCATACTAACACATATATATGGAATTTAGAAAGATGGTAACGACAACCCTATATGCAAAACAGAAAAAGAGACACAGAAGTACAGAACAGACTTTTGAACTCTGTGGGAGAAGATGAGGGTGGGATGTTGCGAAAGAACAGCATGTATATTATCTATGGTGAAACAGGTCACCAGCCCAGATGGGATGCATGAGACAAGTGCTCTGGCCTGGTGCACTGGGAAGACCCAGAGGAATCGGGTGGAGAGGGAGGTGGGAGGGGGGATCGGGATGGGGAATACGTGTAAATCTATTGCTGATTCATGTCAATGTATGACAAAACCCACTGAAAAAATAAATAAATAAATAAATTTTAAAAAAAAAGAATATAGATTGCAAAACAGGTTGAAAAAGAGATAAAGCAAAATAGCACTTCACATATGCACAAGGTACTTCTACGTTGTAATGAAAAAGTGTATGCAAAATGAAAAGCATAGCGCTTAGTATAATAAAAATGTTTTTTCTTATAATGTTTGGAGATATGAGAGCAAGCTGTGTTCAATGATTTAGGGAGATTTTACAAAATGTTCTCATGTGTACAGGTACAAGAACCATATCACAGGAAGAGAAGCAGCATTTATTGTGACAGAGTAAAATTGCAAAGTCCTTGACAGTTTCAAAAGAAAATCATAAAGTAGGAAAGAAATTCAGCATTGCTAATAACCTCACTGTAAATTCTGTTCATTATTCCTATCATATTTTCTAGTGATTGCAATGTAAAGCAGTGGTCTGTTAACATTATAATATATTCATATTCTCAAGCAATTCTAGACAAAATATCTAGTCCTCCTGGGAGGTGATCATGGAAAGGAAATTCAGGACAAATGTTATTTTCATTAACCTTTATCAATGACACAAAGTTCTAGACAGAAATCACTTCATGGTATAGTTATTGTGCATCCATAATTAGAATAACTTGCTCAAAGATTTTTCTGTAAAAGTCTTTGACACTAATATTTTCTTCTTCACTTTACTTTTCACTTTGTCAATAGGATGATGTTTCTAATTCACAAAGCTTATTATATTATTTTCCCATGTTGTGGAGACAACTTATGTTCCCCAGGTGGGAATGTCATGGAAGAAAAATGCCAGACTTCTTTCTCCACATCCTTTCACTTACTCCTCCCTGAAGGAGGAGAATTGTTCAATAATTAGTGAGGCTAAAAAAAGGGCCTATGTCTCAGCCCATCCTATTTCCCCAGTTTCAGAACTGCCCAGTCGAAGGATGGGCATAGTCTTAGCTTCTGAGAAAAGTGGAGTCCAATTATTTTCCTTGGCTAACCATAATGTCTATAGCATTTAGAATCTGGCACATAATAGATTCTAAATCATTATTTCTTGGATAAATAAATGAGTTAAAACACTAGTGTGTGTGTGGAGGGTGGAGAGTGAACTTAGGTAAAGAGTATCAAACTTGAAGACAAAATTCTCCCTGGAGTAGGTTTTCTTGCAGTGTGAACTAGAAGAAAAACTACTAGGAAGGTTGATTATGGCCATCTATCTGAGGCAATTCTCAGATCCAGTTTTTGTCAGATATAAAGTGGGTACTTGCTCATCAGCTTGACTCTTGTGTTTTTATTTTTTTCAATTTAGTTCAAAATTTGCTGAAGAGAGGGCTTTGATATACCTTTATTCCCCCATACCAACTTTCATTATCTACTTGAAACTAATAATTCTGCTTAAACTAATGAAGTTCAAATTTGTTAGAAAAACCAAAAAGAACTTTCATGATTTCACACAATTTTTCTATAGGAAGAAAGGTGGAGCTAGTGTGGGTAACTGAGAGACTCAATCAAAGATAAAGGATGAACAGAAGCTTATAAAGAATACTTATAAAGAAATAGAGTAGAGTTGATATATGTTTCAGTAAAACATACACAGTAGAAATTTGTTGATCAAAAGTAGTTGCATGGTATAGGAAAATATTGACATGATATACTAATAATATACAATTCTTATGTACTTTAATAACCTCTTTTTATCAATTTTAAACATGATTATATCTGACATTTTTCTCAGTTTCAATATGATTCAGTTTAATCTCAGACATCTGGGATTTGTCCACCTATTTGTATCCCTAATGTGAACTTTGGTTCTGCTCATGAAGAATTGTATTCTTATAACTCCAATAAATAGTGCAGAATATGCCTTTTGAAGAAACAGACTCATGACCTTGGGAACTGCCTTTTAGATATCTCAAATCCAGGAAGAAAGCTATTGCAAACTCTCTAAAGTATAAGTCAAGGGACATGACTTTACAAGAGTTTACAAAATAAGAGTTTTGTAAAGGAGTTTACAAAAAGGAGTCTGTTTTATTTTATCTAGTTAAGATTCATCACAGTGGTTCACTTTGAAAATTAGCAATGTGCCGTATGTTCTGAAGAAAGATAAATTGATCAGTAGAAGAAGGAATTTCCAAAGACAAGAATCAAAAATTATTGTTACACAAATTTCAGAGCGAACTACCTATGTTTAGATTTTGCTTTGTATCACTTTTTCCCAAGAGTAAAGTTTCCAAACATAAAACAAGAGCTATAAAGAAACTGAACTTAGCCTGAAAATTTACTTATTCACTAGTTTATTTTTTTAGTGAATGCTTTTTGGGAAAAACTGTGGTATCATGAAAAAATGAAGGCTGTTATGTGAGACAAACTTACTTAGGTTTAGGCATTTGCTTTGTTCATGATTTATTTGGAAAACTACTTACTCTTTTCTGGACTCAGTTTCTCTATTTTGTAAGCCAAGGATAATAATAACTATTATGTTATTGTGGAGATTAAAATATAAAAGAATCAAATATAGTGGACACAGAAAAAATTACTCTTTTTTATCTCTCTCGCTCAAATCTTCCCCATCTTCCTATTCTAAGTGTTGAGATAGCAGAGATGACTTAGATATTTCCTTGATTTTAAGATTTGGCAGTTTAGTGGCAGAGCCATGCAATTCAAAGCAAAATCTCTTATCAATGTGGTAAGTGTTCTGCATAGGACTCTGCTTGCAAATTTGTTTGGAGCTCCAGAGAAAGCTTCACAGAGGAGGTGCTGCAGAAGCAATGGCACCGCTATGCCACAAGAGACAGAATGCGCCAAGGCCAAGAAACTATAAGTATGTTAATATAGCTGGAGCACAAGTGTTTGGAAGTGGTAGGGAACAGAGTTCTGTAGATAGACTGAACGAGCCATCCAATGATGTACAGGCCCTGCTAGAAGCAGATTATCCTCTGCACGTGATAGGGGTTCATAAAAGCCTTTAAGTAGAAATCAGCTGGGTCAATTGCATTTTAGAAAAATGACTCCTGTGACCACGTGGAAAGTGGAATAAAAACTTAGGGATCATTCAATTAGTTTAGGAATTTTTTTTAATGAAAAAAATTCAGAAAAGGAAAGATAGATTTGAGAGACATTTAAAAGGTATTAGAGAGAGCTGTGGAATTGGAAATGTTATGAGAGACACACCGAGTACACTCTCTGCTAAAGCAAACTGCAAGTTTTGAAGTCTGGATCTAGGTGGTATGAGCCCATTGGCATCTCACTGCCAAAGCTACAGGGGGCACTGATAAGCTTCTATGCTGGTTGTCTCTATTGCTAAAGGCAAAAGTTTAGTATTATTCATACCTCCATAGGTGACCTCTATGCAAAATGTCATTAGAAAAACCCTAATAAATTAAATGAGGGATAGAGAGAGGGGGATTTTTATGACTGCTCAGAGAAAATTTATAGCAATAGCAAACTCAAACATTTGTGTGTTAGAAGAAGTAGCATTTGCACATGATTTGTTTTCTTCTGCTCATGTAGTTAATCCATACTGGCATCTATTTAATTAATTTTTACTCAGTTATGTCTTCTGTCTTCCTTCATAATATCCAGAGAAATTTGTTGCGTGACACATATACATTGATGTAGACAATTGTAATTCCTTCATCACATGAGTAGATCTCCCTCTCCCCACCATACTCCCCTTCTTGATCTTCATCATAGGTAATTGCACCTCCCCTTGTCCCTACTCCTGGAGATTGGAAAGAAATGCTCAGTATACCAAGGAGATTCTGAAATATTAGCCATTCAGAAGAGACTTTTTTTTTTCTTTCAAACAACTTCCAGCTGTTATTTTCTATAATCACAAATGTTAAATCCATAAAATAAAAAGAAATAAAAATTCAGCATCCTGGAATTTCTAATGTGATATGTAGATACAGTTGTTTCATATTGCACTTTAAATGGCAACCCGCTCCAGGATTCTTGCCTGGAAAATTCCATGGTCGGAGGAGCCTGGTGGGCTACAGTCCTGCTAAGAGTTGGACATGACTGAGCACACACACACAATTGTGCGCTTTGCTTAATCTTCTTTTCTTACCAGAATATGTTTTTTAGTATTGCCAACTTTAGTGGCTGATGCCTTTTATAACTTCCAGGTCCATAAACTTTGCCCCAGAACCAAGTAAATGGAAAGCTATTTCAGATAATATTAGAGTGTTTCTAACTCTGGGATCAGAAATAATTGGAAGAAACCCTTAATGCTTTAGAAGCACTGTCCTGCTTTAATTTTAAAGTTCTGCTTGCACTGTGAGGCATTAAAAAGTATTAGTTGCTCAGTCATGTCTGACTCTGTCCATGGAATTTTTCAAGAAATACTGGAGGGGGCTGCCACCCCCTTCTCCAGAGGATCTTCTCGACCCAGGGATTGAACATGCCCACACTGCAGGTAGACATCTGCAACCAGACAACATGGATTTTTACACTACAGGAATAAACAAGCTTATTTCTCATTGGCAAAAATGTGTTGATTGCAATGGCTCCTAGTTTGATTAATAAAGATGTGTTTGAGCCTAGTTATAGTGATTTAGAATTCATGGTCTGAAATAATTACTTTTACACCAATTGTTTAAGGGATATGTGTTTTCACTCTATATCATTTTATTTAGCACATATATATATATATTTTTATTTTTATTTTTATTTTTTATTAGTTGGAGGCTAATTACTTCACAACATTTCAGTGGGTTTTGTCATACATTGATATGAATCAGCCATAGATTTACACGTATTCCCCATCCCGATCCCCCCTCCCACCTCCCTCTCCACCCGATTCCTCTGGGTCTTCCCAGTGCACCAGGCCCGAGCACCTGTCTCATGCATCCCACCTGGGCTGGTGATCTGTTTCACCATAGATAGTATAGATGCTGTTCTTTTGAAACATCCCACCCTCGCCTTCTCCCACAGAGTTCAAAAGTCTGTTCTGTATTTCTGAGTCTCTTTTTCTGTTTTGCATATAGGGTTATCGTTACCATCTTTCTAGATTCCATATATATGTGTTAGTATGTTGTAATGTTCTTTATCTTTCTGGCTTACTTATATATATTTTTTGAGGCAACTTCTCAGGCTGTTGTAAGAGGTTCAACTTCGATGATTGCTCTCGACTGGTCTTTGTCAACTTCTGATGACCAGCCATGATGCTCTTCATCTTCAAGGCTCTTATCTCCTTTGCAAAACTTCTTGATGCACCACCACTGCACTGTACATTTGTTAGCAGGTCCTGGGCCAAATGCGTTGTTGATGTTGCAGGTTGTCTCTGGTTCTTTATGACTCATTTTGAACTTGAATAAGAAAATCACTCAAATTTGCTTTTTGTATAACATCATTTCCATAGTCTAAAATAAATATAAGATGAACAGTAAGTAATAAGCCATTAACAAAAAAAATAAAGTGAGAAATCTGCATTAAGATGATGTATAACATCATCACATTTATTTAAGAATGTATTCCAATATCAAATGGCAAATTTCAACAATGCAAAACCGCAATTACTTTTGCACCAACCAGAATGATGTTAAACTAAAACTTACAGAAGTGTTCAAAAATAAAAGGGTATCTTTATTTATTGTGAAAATCAATTTTACCACTAGGTGACAGAAGCATATCTATGCATGGGACGCAGTGGTAAACGAAATAGTAAAAACTCCTGACCTAATGGAGCTTATGGACAAAAAGAAGAAAATAAAAAAATATATAATGTCTTTTGGAGAAGTGATGTGAGGTAAATAGTCAAATAAAGACTAATACTCAGGGTTGGAACTAACTGAAGTGTGGGACCATTTATGAAGATGGAGAACAACTACATTTGGATAAGTATATGAGATGGTGAATAGGTCTCAAGAGTTCTATATTCAACTATGTTGAATTTGATGTTATTAATCAAATAATTCTACAGTTAAGGGCAAACACAAATGTGAAGGTATTGCTAAAGAGATGATGCTCAAAGTCATGGATTGCTGGGTGATCCAAGACACAAAGTGATTGTTGAGAGAACAAGAATGTCTAATTCAGGTTGAGGATGACAAAACAGCCAGGGTGACTGAGAAAGCAGCCAGTGAGGTAAGTAGAAAACCAGGAGGGTGATATGTCCTGGAAGTCAAGTGAATAGTGCTTTAAAGAGCGGAAGTAATTGAAGCATGCCAGATGCTGCTATAGAGTAAAGGGATATTAGAACTGAGAAGGGATTCAGCAACATGAAAGTTTTTGATGACTTGACAAGAACAGTGCCTTTGAACAGGAAGGAAGTTTCATTGGAATGATTTTAACATAGAATTGAAATTGAGAAATGGAAAGAATGAGTTTAAATAACTTTTTTCCATGAATTTTCCTGCAAGAGGGGATACATGTATGAGGCTAAAGAAGTTGTTAAAATGAAGGTTATTACAACCAATATTTAGAATGGTGAGAATGATACAGTAGAGAGAGTGATTGATGGCACAGAGAGAGAAGTAAAATGGAAGGAACAAAGTCCTTTGCATGTTTTAGAGAGGGTGTGGGATCCATTGTGCAAGGGATTAATTGGCCTTCAAGGTGAGCAGGAAAAGGTCACTCACTGGTACCTCAAGGAAAGCACTGAAATATGAGTAGAGGTATTTTGGTGGCTTTGCTGATGAGAATGAGGATGTTATTCTCTGATGATTTCTCTGTCTTATCATTAAAATTAAAGACAGAAGTAGGAGAGAGCATTAAGGTTTGAGGAGAAAAGAAAAGGAGTGACAGTGTCCTAGAGGAATTTTGTAGATTGGAAGAGCTGGGAAAATGGGGAACTGCTGAAAGGACCTTATGAGATCCCACAACAGGTGGATGGTTATCAACAGTGAAACCAATAGCATTATCATGTTGTTTTCATTTTTTCCCAACCCATATTCCATGGCTTTAGTGGAACAGCTGAGGAAATACATTTCACTGAGAGGAAAGGGGAAGGCAGAGGAGATGGGGTTGTTATGCAAGGGAGTGAGTAAGTGACTGACCCTGGCGTCTAAGCTGGGGGATGGGGGAAGAGAAGACACAGATGGGTCTTAAACAATGAGAAGTGACAGACTACAGATTGGAAAACAGTGCTGATGAATTGTTGGTTTGGAGGTAGAGCCATAAATGTTTTGGGGATTTGTGAAATGGGTTTATAGCTGAAATTTTGGAGGAGAAGATGATACTGTTAAGGTAAATTCTAGAGTGTGATATGAGAATGGAAGGATTTTTGAGGTGGGAAAATCACATGGTCAGTATAATCATGTTTGAGAATAGGTATTACGGGACAAGGAAGATGTGAGTGAATATGTGAACAAATTGATTAAGCCTAAGTATTCATTCGAAGAGGAATTAAAAATGGATACAATGAAATGTGACCTTGATATCTGAGTGACATCAGCATAAAAATACTGATCATTTCTATTTCCAATCTCTTATTAAAAGAAACAAAAGCATATGACATCAGGAAGGAATATGATCTCTATGGAATATATTTTAAATAGTTACTGTTTTCTCCTGTGATTTGCTAGTCCAGTATAGGCCAAAGCCTTTGACTGTGTGGATCATAATAAACTGTGGAAAATTCTGAAAGAGATGGGAATATCAGACCACCTGACCTGCCTCTAGAGAAACCTATATGCAGGTAAGAAAGCAACAGTTAGAACTGGACATGGAACAACAGTCTGGTTCCAAATAGGAAAAGGAGTATGTCAAGGCTGTATATTGTCACACTGCTTGTTTAACTTATATGCAGAGTACATCATGAGAAATGTTGGGCTGGATGAAGCACAAGCTGGAATCAAGATTGTCGGGGGAAATATCAATAACTTCAGATATGCAGATGACCCCACCTTCATGGCAGAAAGTGAAGAGGAACTAAAAAGCCTCTTGATGAAAGTGAAAGAGGAGAGTGAAAAAGTTGGCTTATAGCTCAACATTCAGAGAACTAAGATCATGGCATCTGGTCCCATCACTTCATGGGAAATAGAGGGGGAGACAGTGGAAACAGTGTCAGACTTCATTTTTTTGGGCTCCAAAATCACTGCAGATGGTGATTGCAGCCATGAAATTAAAAGATGCTTACTCCTTGGAAGGAAAGTTATGACCAACCTAGATAGCATATTAAAAAGCAGAGACATTACTTTGCCAACAAAGGTCCATCTGGTCAAGGCTGTGGTTTTTCCAGTGGTCATGTATGGATGTCAGAGTTGGACTGTGAAGAAAGCTGAGCGCTGAAGAATTGATGCTTTTGAACTGTGGTGATGGAGAAGACTCTTGAGAGTTCCTCGGACTGCAAGGAGATCCAAGCAGTCCATTGTAAAGGGTCAGTGCCAAGTTGGAAGGACTGATGCTGAAGCTGAAACTTCAATACTTTGGCCACCTGATTCGAAGAGTTGTCTCATTGGGAAAGACCCTGATGCTGGAAGGGATTGGGGGCAGGAGGAGAAGGGGACGAGAGAGGATGAGATGGCTGGATTGCATCACCGACTCAATGGACATGAGTTTGAGTTGGTGATGGACAGGGATGCCTGGCGTGCTGCCTTTCATGGGGTTGCAAAGAGTCAGACACGACTGAGCGACTGAACTGAACTGACTGACCGTCTGTAAGAGTTAGAAACTCACTATACATTGTCACTTGTTTCTAGCGATGTTATCTTACTTTCAAAGTCCTATAGCCACTGAAAAATCATAAATAAAAGCAATTAGTGCTATTTAGGAAGATATAGGTAAGCCTATCCTAGGTCGTTTGTAAAGAATCTGCCTGCAATGCAGGAGACCCTGGGTTGATTCCTGGGTGGGGAAGATCCGCTGGAAAAGGGATAGGCTACCCCCTCCAGTATTCTTGGGTTTCCCTTGTGGCTCAGCTGGTAAAGAATCCGCCTGTAATGCAGAGACCTGGGTTCAATCCCTGGGGTGGGATGATCCTCTGGAGAAGGGAAAGGCTACCCACTCCAGTATTCTGACCTGAGAATTCCGTGGGCTGTATAGTCTATGGGGTCACAAAGAGTCAGACACAACTGAGTGACTTTCGCTTCACTTCACTTCATCCTGAAATTCCCAGGTGGCGCTAGTGGTAAAGAACCCATCTGCCAATGCAGGGGACATAAGAGAGATGGGTTTCATCCCTGGGTGGGGAAGATCCTCTGGAGGAGGAAATGGCAACCCACTCGAGTACTCTTGCTGGAGAATCCCATGGACAGAAGAGCCTGGTGGGCTATAGTACATGGGGTCACACAGAGTTGGATACGACTGAAGTGACTTAGCATGCACACACAAATCCTGAAATAAAAAAAAAAAAAAAAAAGTACAAATCAGTAGTGATTGAAAATACTTCAGGAATTAGCAAAAAAGATATTACATTGTGTGCTGCGCTGTGCTTAGTTGTGTCTGACTCTTTGCGACCCCATGGACTGTAGCCCACCAGGCTCTTTGGTGCATGGGGATTCTCCATGCAACAATACTTGGAGTGGGTTGCCATGGCCTCCTCTAGGGCTTCTTCCCAGCCCAGAGATCAAACCCACATCTCCAGCATTTCGGGTGGGTTTTTTACCGTCTGAACCACCAGGGGAGCCCAAGAACACTGGAGTGGCTAGCCTATCCCTTCTCAAGGGGATCTTCCCTACCCAGGAATCAAACCAGTGACTCCTGCATTGCAGGTGGATTCTTTATCAGCTGAGCTACAAGGGAAGCCCATTATATTGTGTACCTATTATTATTTCTTTAAAACATTTTAAATACTGACATAATTGTTTGTATCATCAGATAGTTCTTACTCTAGAAAGAATTTTAATTTGAAAACAGGTTATCTTCTTTTTTGTCTATTCCCATTTTAAAACTGAGTCTTTGCACCATAAGACTCCAATCATGCCCTCTTCTCTCCTTTACCTGCTGATATGTCAATAGAAGAACTGCTGAGTGTTAGATTTGTATCTAAAAGTGAGGAAAGCCATAAAGTGAGGAAAGCAAAGTCATCCAGATGTTGAAGATCTACTTGCAGAGGCTCCTGCAATTCTTCTGTCCCAGGCCAGTCATGAGGACACTGGGATAGAAACAAGAACATATGTTCAAGATAAACTGATATTCGTCAATAAAACAAATAGTTGATTCTTATTAAGTCAAACACTGTCCAAATACAGGTTCTAAATATTTATATAAACTTATGTACACACACACACACACACACACACACACACACACACACACATTTCTATTTACTTACATGAATTAATTTTAGTTGAGAAAGCATAATGAGCCAGAAGGAACTATCCTGGTCTCTGGGGTAAATACTTAATTAGGTTGTCCTGCCAGGTGCCTTCTGAGCAGACCTACAGTAGTAAATTTTATTTATACAGCCTCCATTGATTTCAAAGGTGATGGTGGCCTAAGTGAGCACAGTTGATTATCTTAGTCTGCATTCCAGAAACTTCTTGAGTTTGCACACTTAGACTAGCCTACTCATGAAATTAGACTCCTAGGAGCTTCTGTTCTTAAATGAAAGGATCTCCTATTTCAGGGAAAGAAAGATATGCCTGAGCCCAGACTCTCAACCATCTGTTTGGTTCCTGGTTATAAACAGGGTTGTAAAGCAAATGTAGTTCTTAACTGTACCAAACATGTACATTAGGATTTTTCTATCAAAAAGTTACATTTCACTCACAGTGCTTTTTAAGGAAAAGGGAAGGAGGGGTAAATGAACTAGCCACTTCTAGGCAGTTTTCATATACTATCTCATTTAGGAATCTCATTTATATTAAATTTGTGTTGGAAATAAACAGAAATAATGGTCTCAATCTATTTAATTCACTGCAGAAGTTACAGTTTTGATAGAAAATAAAACATAGACAAACTAACTAGACTAGTAAATAGAGTCAATCAAGTGTAAGACTCAGTTATAGGCTATGGATTATGTATGTATGGCAAAGAAGGAATGTATGATTGGATAGGAATTGATATATGAAGAAAAATATTGGTCTTTTAGACTCATAAGTTACAGAATTTGTTGATGGGTATGTGGAGAAGTGTAAGTATTGCACTCAATATGCAGCAAGTTTGGAAAACTCAGCAGTAGCCATGGTACTGGAAAAAGCCAGTTTTCATTCCAATCCCTAAGAAAGGCAATGCCAAAGAATGCTCAAACTACCACACAATTGTACTCATCTCACACGCTAGTGAAGTAATGCTCAAAATTCTCCAAGCCAGGCGTCAACAATTTGTGAACCATGAACTTCCAGATGTTCAAGCTGGTTTTAGAAAAGGCAGAGGAATCAGAGATCAAATTGCCAACATCTGCTGGATCATCAAAAAAGCAAGAGAGTTCCAGAAAAACATCTATTTCTGCTTTATTGACTATGCCAAAGTCTTTGACTGTGTGAACTACAATAAACTGTGGAAAATTCTGAAAGAGATGGGAATACCAGACCACCTGACTTGCCACTTGAGAAATCTATATGCAGGTCAGGAAGCGACAGTTAGAACTGGGCATGGAACAACAGACTGGTTCCAAATAGGAAAAGGATATACGTCAAGGCTGTATATTGTCACCCTGCTTATTTAATCTACAGGCAGAGTACATCATGTGAAATGCTGGGCTGGATGAAGCACAAGCTGGAATCAAGATTGCTGGGAGAAATATCAATAACCTCAGATATGCAGATGACACCACACATATGTCAGAAAGCAAAGAAGAACTAAAGAGCCTCTTGATGAAAATGAAAGAGGAGAGTGAAAATGTTGGCTTAAAACTCAACATTCAGAAAACAAAGATCATGCATCCAACCCATGACTTCATGGCATATAGATGGGGAAACAGTGGAAACAGTGGCAGACTTTATTTTTGGGGGCTCCAACATCTCTGCAGATGGTGACTTAGCCATGAAATTAAAAGATGCTTGCTCCTTGGAAGGGACGTTATGACCAACCTAGATAGCATATTAAAAAGCAGAGACATTACTTTGCCAACAAAGGTCCATCTAGTCAAAGCTATGGCTTTTCCAGGAGTCATGTATGGATGTGAGAGTTAGATGGTGAAGAAAGCTGAGCACCGAAGAATTGATACTTTTGAACTGTGGTGTTGGAGAAGACTCTTGAGAGTCCCTTGGACTGCAAGGAGATCCAACCAGTCCATCCTAAAGGAGATCAGTCCTGGGTGTTCACTGGAAGGACTGATGCTGAAGCTGAAACTCCAATACTTTGGCCACCTGATGTGAAGATCTGTCTTGTTTGGAAAGGCCCTGATGCCGGGAAAGACTGAGGGTGGGAGAAGGGGAAGACAGAGGATGAGATGATTGGATGGCATCACCAACTCAATGGACATGAGTTTGAGTAAACTCTGGGAGTTGGTGGTGGACAGGGATGCCTGGCGTGCTGCATTCCATGGGTTTACAAAGAGTCAGACATGACTGAGCTACTGAACTGAACTGAACTGAACTGAATGTGGAGCAGAGGCACATATATAGCAGATCAGGATTTGAATTGGGGGATAGAAAAAAAGAGAGTTAAAAAAATCTATCACAGTCTTCTGAACTTCTGGATAGATTGGAAGAGCATTTTACTCTGTAATCAACAGAGGTTAAAATTGTTCTAAAATATTTCACAGATTACAAAGACTGGTCTTACACATAGGATAAGTTTTATCTCTTATGAGGATAATATTTAGTTAGATACTGTTTATATAGTATTTTCTTTCTGAACTTATTTTCTTAATGCAAAAAACTTTGGGAAGAGGATCAATTATCTGTAATCTCAGAGTAAAGAAGAAAGAAAGGAAAAAAGTGAAGTCATTAAGTTGTGTCTGACTCTTTGCAACCCCATGAACTGTAGCCTACCATCCTTCATCTGTAGGATGTAGGCTCCTCCATCCATGGAATTTTCCAAGCAAAAACACTGGAGTGGGTTGTCACTTCCTTCTCCAGAGGATCTTCCCGACCCAGGGATTGAACCCAGGTCTCCCGCATAGAGGGCTGATACTTTACCTTACTGTCTGAGCCACCATGGAAGCTCTAATCTCAAACTAGTTTCTAAAATCACTTTCCCTCTTAATAGGTGCATGAGTGAATTGGGCACATGTGGTATATGGCTACAGAAGCTCAGGACTCAGGTGAACCTGCCTGGCTTTTGATCTCAACTCAGCCACTTACATAGCTTTGTGTCTCTAGGCAAATCCCTTCACCATATTAAGCATAGTTTCCTTGACCCTCTGAAGTCAGTACAAAAAATATAAAAGCAATAAAAATTTTGAGTTTTAGTTATAAGCATCAAAGAGATAAACTATGAAATCAGTTCCTGATACATTTTAGCAATTTTAAATGTTTGCTATTTTTTTTTTATATTGTAAGAAATGCTAGCCAGAGAAAGAATAGTGAAGGGCATAAGAATTTAGGCATCAGAAATGTCCCAATGATGTCGGTACAAAAAATAGAGAATGACAAAGAATACTTCAGCTACATTGATAATTTTCTATTTAATTGCCCTGAAGAGGAACTCAGAAAAGTGTTTTGTGAATGGACCATGGGATTTCTTACCAATATAATTTTATGCAAATTAGTAGCCGTAATATCCCACACCTGTGGTATTCTGGAATGCCTTTGTCCTTTTTGTCCCTTCTTTTCTCCTCATGACTTTCTGAGGATCTTTGGAAGGTCATGTACCCAGCAGCCATGCTACTAGGTCTGAAATCATTACTCCCGGGCAGCAAAGGCTCGTATGCTGCCCTGGCTCTGGGAACAGACATGGCAACTGGTTGCTGACCATCTGAGTAGTACTTGTTATTTCCCCACATAGAATCAGCAACCACAGGCTGGAGGTTGACCCTAGTACCATCAGGAAAAGTCATACACATTTATTTGCAAAAAGAACAAAGCCAGAGCAAAAAGTGATAGTCTGGGCATTGTTCAGCTTTGTCAGGATTTTCATGTTTTGTGACTGGGGCAATGTGGCCAAAGCAACTTTGAGACCAGCTCCCTCCTTCAGTTCAGTTCAGTTCAGTCAGTCAGTCATGTCCTACTCTTTGCGACCCCATGGATTGCAGCACACCAGGCTTCCCTGTCCATCACCAACTCCTGGAGCTTGCTCAAACTCATGTCCTTCAAGTCAATGATGCCATCCAATCGTCTCATCCTCTGCTGTCCCCTTCTCCTCCTGCCTTCAATATTTCCCAGCCTCAGGGTCTTTTCCAATGAGTCAGTTCTTCCCTTCCTCCTTGGTCTCCCAAAATAAGTTTCTAACGAACTTGAGAGGACACTATTGCTGTGGTCCAGTCAGGAGGCTAATGTTTATTCATTGCAGGAGTATGGGAGATGTTCAAGGTTAATTTTTCCTGCTATGGGATGAGAAAACTCAAGTCAGTTTGAAATATTAAAAAAAAAAAAAAAAAAAAAATCATGGGGTTTCCCTAGTGGTCTGTGGTAAAGAATCCGCCTGCCATCCACATGCCATGGAACAGGTAAGCCTGTGTACCGCAACTACTGAGCCCGCGCTGTAGAGCCCAGGATCTGCAAATACTGAAGCCTATGTGCCCTAGAACCCATGCTCCATGACAAGAGAATCCACTGCAAGGAAAAGCTCCCTCACTTCAACTAGAGTAGCCCCTCCTCACCACAACTAGAGAAAAGCCCCCACACCAATAAAGACTCAGTACAGCTAAAACTAAATAATAAATAAATAAATCATTATTTTTAAAATCCAATTTTACTTTAAGAACACTGGTTCAGCAGGTTTTTATTCATTTAAAATAAAAATCTTATTGTAAACTCTCTCAATAATGCTACTAATATTTTTTGAGTTAATATTTTTTAACAATCCTTTTAGGGCTGTCATTTTAGATATAGAATTGTGGATGAGCTATTTAATGTTATGTGAATTTGTTCACCTTAAAAACTAATACTGTAACCATAATATGGCCAAATTTCAAGTCAAATAAAATTCTAAGAAATTCCCTATCTTTGATGGGTTTGTGTACAGGTGGAGGAAATAAAAATACAAACAGAAAGCAATTAGAGAACCAAAGAGGAAAATTCTTATCTAGTGCCAATTTCTGTTGTTCTGAGGATAATCAAGCTGGGAGGATACAGGTGGGAGGGATTAATGTCAATTGACTAGCCAGCTATGGTTTCACAGAGGGTGTGAAATTAAGCCGGGCTTTGCCAGATGGATTGACTGTGGGTTGATGTGGAGAACATAGGAGGCAATAGATTTAGAGATAACAGCATAAGGAATGATGCAGGTTTGGGAAGGAGCACGGGAATGTTAATAATGGCAATCATGCGTGCCATTAAGCAATAGAGCTGAAACAACACTCAGGCAGGGAGAACATTCCACCGATCATAGTGCTAAATATTCTCCGTGTGCTTACAAAGTACTTTCAAAATGTAAGGAGGTGGCATTGGCCAAAGCAGTGTAAGGCTGGAGTCAGATAAACCTGGGTTTCACTTTTAGCCCTGCCACTTACTAGCTGAGTGATCTTGGCCAATGTATTTAAATCTCTCTGTATCAGTTTACTCTTATCTAAAATGGCAATAATAATGTGCTTATCTCATAGGAATTTTGTGGAGAGTGAAAGATAGATGTAAGTGAGACATAGTGCTCACTCTGAAAGATCCATGAGTGGTTCCTGGTTTTATGATTGCTATTGCTGTTATCAATTTTAGTAGTAGCAACAGTGTTCTGACCTTTAAAATAAAATTAGATTGATTTGAAGTGGGATTGGGATATGATTATGTGCACACAGTCTCAAATACAAGAAAGGGGGATTATGTCTAAGGTGACTATATAGCCTTGTTACCTGGGCAATCTTCATCAGTGCCTACGGTCTTGACATAAATATTGAAAGTGCCTTTTTTCACTCCCAAATATGTCCCAGTTTGGCCAATAAATTATATGGTCATATCTCTTATAACCAATGCAGGACAATAAAGAGCAGTATAGCTTTTTCAACCGGAGAAATTACAGGACAGAAGCAATGCTTTAGGAATATTTCTCTGGTAATGGCACACAAGAGGCTTAGAGAGGATGATAGGCAGGTGGAAAAACAAGGAAACTGCTCTTATGGACAGCACTCAAGAGCCAGGCAATGATGGCAGAGACAAGAGAGGAATTCAAGGCATATCCCAGGGACAGAAATAGGGTCCAGGAGGAAAGGGGCATGTTCTTCATCCTAAACTGACCCCTAACCTCTGACCTCTCACATTCCTCAAGTAGTTCTCAAACCCTTCTTAATGTAACACATGGGTAGAATCATAACTCTTTATTGAAGGAAACCCTGTGATCAGGGAGCCAACTCTACTTCACTGTGAGAAGGGAATTGAAGTTCCTAGTCCCTCTGATTTTGTGTAAGACAAGTGGCATAAACAAGGCAGAATTACATGAACATTAGTTCTTCTGCAATGATCTGTGACCTTCATGGATATATTATAATTATCCCTCTTTCACATGACTCTAAATGACCCAGCATCATGTTACAAACTTGAGCTTGTCCTATGTAGTACTTTACAGTATGCAACTCTTAAAGGAAGTAGACTTCTTCATGAAGGTGGAGTGGCTTAATTGATACCAAAATGTCCACTTCTTACATGAAAAAAAAAAGGCAGAAGGGATAGAAGAGGGACTCTGGTGGTTGGAGAGCTCTTTCTTAGCTGAGCACAGTGATGGATGATAGCAGGGAGGTAGAAGCTGGACTGAACAGGGCAGGATTCTCTGCCTGATTTGGGTGAAGGACATGGGGACAGACTCCAGGAGGGTGGAGACCAGAGACAGAAATCTGGGCTCTGTGTCGGGCAGGGCAGTCAGGAAAGGGGCTGTGGCTTTTGGAGAGGGGCTTTGGAAAGACAAATCTGTTCTTCTGGGTATCTATGTGGTTTGTGTGTTATGGGGTACGCACTGTAAACGGTTCTACATCAGTCAATGGTAATCTCTAGTACATAGAACATTCTACATTACTGTTTTATGCTTTCAGTGCTGGTCATTATGGGGAGCAAGCAACAGGGCCCTGTGGCTAAGTGAGGACAGTGAAGACATGGGTGAGTCTGTTCAGATCAGGTGCATGCAACAGATGCAGAGCTACACTCATTGTTGTTTACTGAGATGAAATCTGGATTAGGAGAAAATCAGAAATAAAAACTCTGGTTTTGGAATATTATCCCACCAATGTTTGGTGTACAGACATCTGACCAGTTAACCTAGAAGAATACCATCCTGTCTGAATAAGGTGTTTCTGCTTTGGGAATGTGTTCCTGAAAGCCCCAAACTAATTAGGCTTATAAAGTTCCAAATGTTGAAGAGGTGCTCTTAATCTAAAGAAAATCTAAAGTGGAACCTCTAGGAAGGCCTGGAATTCTTTTGTAATGCAAATAACCCCTCCCCAGTGCCATTATATTATCTTGTAAGTTTCTGAGTTGGGAAAATGCTGGGCCCACCTGTATTCCATTCACAGCGCAGTGAGAAAGCAGAGCATAATAGATGGTGAGCCCTAGGAATATTTCAACCCTAGCAGCATGGTTCACTGTTGTCTATGACATGTTGTTAAATTATTGATACCAGCCAGGCTTTGGGACACAGGCTTTGCTGTTCAGAGCTAACAAAGCCACCTGAGAGAACACAGTAATGAGAGAACAGGGACTTGGCCCTGACAGAGTGAGGCTTCTGGGCAGAGTCCCGCCCAGAACAGGAGACAGCTACAAATTATTTGGACTGACCAATCTTGCAAAAGAGAAGAGAAAATAGGTGCATTAATGAAATTCTTACAACAGATGGCAAACTGTGCTTGGTTCCTCTGGTGGGGGTAAAGAGAGAAAAAACTCTCAAAGAATATTTTATATGCATATATCACACAGAATGCACTTACTCCGAGGACACACAAAGAGCTATCTAAGAGACATTCAGTTAAATTATTTAACAGAAGATGACTGAAAAGAATTAGAGAAAAGACATTTTCTTATCTCAAGTTAAAACAACGATCCACTCTCTATCCAAGGGTATATCTCTGGGTCCAGATGGTTGCCCAACAGAATTTTAGCAAACATTTGGAGAGATAATAAGGCCTGTAACAGTGGATAATTACTCACTTATATATGGCTCGGTGCCTCTCATCTACATTAGTTTCTATAGCAGGTTTGTGCCAAAAGAAGGGAGGCAGACCCCTGCTCTATTTTTTTCATTTGTAATATTCGTTTGCTTCACTCTGTGTGGTTGCCAGGAACCATCCCTTTTATTTCACTGTCCTTATGAAGACCTTTGAGCACAATGGGAAGGTGAGGAGACATTTAGTATTACCAAAGTGGGATATGAAAATAGCTACTAGGAAGTCCTCCTGGAAAATGGTAGAAGTCCACTTATCAAGAAACCTTATCCAATTACTCTGTTTAGGGGAAGTGGCTCCCATCTACCCACTCCCTCATTTCTACCACTCATTTTCCCAAGAGGAAGAGTGAACATTGGCATTTGAGGAGCAGGTAGGATTGAGTATCCACCCTGGGGCATAAAGAGTGCAAAGGTCACAGATGGCTTCAAAGCAACCGGTTCATAGCCATTTTGCCGGGGGCTTAATGGAGGCTGATGAGTTTAGCTACAATCTGTGCTTTAAGGCTGAAAAGCAAGGATGAGGCTCCAAACTGCAGGCTTCACTGACCAGAATGGCTATAAATGTCTTTACAAATTATAGATGCTACTGGGAGACTATAATCTGTAGCTCTTGTGGGTGTTTTTCCCTCTCTGCAGAGCATTTTACAAAGGCAAGCTAATTAATCCTCTCACCAATTCAGTGATTTCAGACAGTGATTTTTCCCATTTTATAGATGGAGAAACTGAGTGCCAAGAGTCTTGCTTTTTAGCCATCAACACTTTGAAGATGAAACAAAATTGGAATAGCCAGTAATTATGTAGTCATTTCAGCATCAGGCAAATCTGTCTACCAGGCACCCAGGCCCAGAAAGCACAGTCGTGTTTATTGATTAATGCAATGGTCACAGTTACTGTTTATTATTTCATATGCACTGCGCTGTCCATATGTTAGACTGCTCAGCCTTCATCATCCTTTAGAACAGTGATTCTCATCCTTGACTATGTGTTAGGGTACACCTGCAGAGACAAGTCCTGGTGCCCATTTCCCAGATCAGTATAATCAGAATCTTGGGTGGGTGGGGGCCAGATGTCAGTATTTTTAAAGCATCCCAGGTAATTTTAATATGAAACAAAGTGAAAAAACCTTTTGGATGAGAAAATTAGAAAAGAAATAGAGAAAGAGAAGGATATTCAGAGTGTATAATACTCTTTTTTCAGTGATTGAAAGAGACTTCAGTTGTGAGTTGAGTAGAAAGGGCTAGTGGAGAAGAAATATAAAGAAAGCAGAAGAGAGGAGGTCATTAACAGATTTCCCAGAGTTGAGAGTGAGGATTAGCCACTTTCTCCTTTATATCTCTTTGCAGACTTACAGATTTCTGTTGGAGCATATATTGCCGTAAATATTTTGTTTGCATGTCTGTATTCTTTCCAGACTACAAATTGCTTGAGACATGGAACATCATATATATGTCCAGCACCTTCAGTAATATCTGAGGTATAATAGGCTCTCAGGTACTTTATAAACAAAGTAATAAATTTGGGAAATTTAAAAATCTTTACTTTTAGAAAAGACTCTCAACTGTCTTTCACACAATGCATAAAATTCATGGGCTTCTCTGGTGATTCAGATAATAAGAGAATCTGCCTGAGATGCAGAGACACAGGTTCAATCCCTAGATAGGGAAGATCCTCTGGAGAAGGAAATGGCAACCCACTCCAGTATTCTTGCCTGTAAAATTCCATCAACAGAGAAGCCTGGCGGGCTACAGGCTATGGGGTCACAAAGAGTTGGACATGACTGCGTGACTAACACTTTCACATGAGTTTTTAAAACTCATGCCATGAATTGTTCTTTTAGACTAAAGCTCTGATAAGCTGAGCTAAGAATTGGTTGCAAGGACATTATAAGACAATATAGTGCTACCTTCAGCCATTTGTGCCTCTGCATAAATTGTTTTGACTGATTGGCCTATCAGTCACCAACAGGAATCAAAAGGAGAAAATCAAGACATGCTGGGGTTAAGCACAGAAGCAGGTAGAGCCCAGAGTACTGGAGTTTCTGCTTTCAGGCCTCTGAGAGGCAATAGGGAAATTTGAGATGTCTAAAGCCAGGATAGCCAAGCCAAGTGTGTGTGTGTGTGTGTGTGTGTGTGTGTGGAGCTGGGGGGGCGGCGGAGAGGGTCGGGAAAGTCAGCTGCACCCAAACCCCTGGTGTCTCAAAGGCTGTCTTGGAGCCAGATTTAAAACTATACACCATGCTAGCAAGTAGCATCATTTGTGCTCCTGAGTTTTCTACATACAAGCTCCTCGGGAAATTAATGAATAATAGAAAATGCCACTTTTCATTCAGATTTACTGATTCATCCCAGAGGGAACACATTTAGTGATTTGTGGATCATTCTGTGAGTGCAGAGAAATATCGCATGTGGTTCTCCATCCCATAGCCATGTCCAGTGGGGGCCCTCACTTACCTAATGTTTAGTCTTGCCATTGTTCTAGTCCATCTTGCCCTCACCCCTCATTGGAACTTGCATCATCTTGCCCAGATACTGAATACTGCCTTGCTTTGACTCTAACCCAAATCTATTATTCTTTTCCTCTCTGGAGTTGTCTGCTCAATGATCAATATTTCTTCATAGTCTCAATTTCCCTCCTAAATATTTTTCTAGCTTCTTACCTTATTCATGAAATAATTTTACCTCTAAGGTCATTAGTTTAGGATTACTATATTCTCTAGTTGAAATTCCCCACCTTTTCTGCTTGCTTATTCAATTAACCTTACTGTGAATACTCAGACCTGTATTTCTTTGCCCTCTATTTTTTTTTTTTTCTTTTTGACTACCCATAGACATTTAACCTATTTTCACGCTCCATCCTAGCCAGCTTAGATTGCTTGACCTATCATTACAATTAAACCCATTTACACAAATGGTAAATTCCATTTCCCCTCTTTGCTACTTTCATCTGGGACAAACTCAACTCTTAAATAAAACTATTGCCAGGAAATATTATATTTTGTTGGGAAAAAATATCACATAACAGAATAGTGTATAATTCCATTGTGAATTTATAATTATCAACCTCAACTGAATCTCAACACTAGTATTACCCAATGATTCTATCTATCTGGCCAACTTTCTCTCCAACTTTTACAGTGGCCTTTTTAGATATATTCCATTTTCATTAATCTTCTGGTGCTCCTCTTCTGCCCCTGCCCATTCTCAGCAGATGATTTTATTACTTACTGAACAGGGAAGGCTGATGAGATCTCCTTTGTCCTTCCAGCTTCATGTTTATCTATGAAGTGAAAATGTTAGTCGCTCAGTCATGTCTGACTCTTTGCAATCCATGGACTAGAGCTTGCCAGCCTCCTCTGTCCATGGAATTCTCCAGGCAAGAATGCTGGACTGGATAGCCATTCTCTTCTCAAGGGATCTTCCTGACCCAGAGATCAAGTCCAGGTCTCCTACATTGCAAGCAGATTCTTTACCCTCTGAGCCACCAGGGAAGCCTATGTTTATCTATAAGTATTCTTATTTCTCTGCAACTTGTTAAAAAAGAAGAATACTTATCTCTTATAATGTCAATTCCTTTCTATGTGTTTAAGAAGAGTTTATTCTTGGTCATGCATCCCCTCTCCTGGAACTTCCACCAGATCCTTTTGTAGGATCTTCCTAATTATCAGTTAAACACACTCCAATCTCTCATAAATAGGATTTACTTTCAACTCCACTCTTACCCTTCAGTACTATCCTATATCGCTCCTTACTTCAAAACTAAAATTTTCAAGAGATTTTCATATTGCAATTTATTTCCCATGAATTCTTGAGCTCATTTGGATCAGGCTTGCATCAAAATCCCTACTACTCCACCAAATGCACTTGGTCACCAAAACCAGCCATGTCCTAAAATCAATTTAACATTTTTTATTTCCTTTTTCCCTTGACTTCTCACTAAAGTCAGACATTTCTAGTTTCTTCCCCTGAAAATTCTCTTTATGTTGTTGACAACAGCACCATACATTTCTATAGTTACTCCTACTTCTCTGAAAATGCCTTCTCAACTTTGCCTTTAAATAGCATAATTCTTTAATATTTAGTCTTCAGTACTCTCCTTTTTTTAAACCTTACTCTCTACTCTTTCCCTGGACAATATATTTAATCATAAAGCTTTCTCATTTGTTCACTAATGACTCAAATTTGAATTCTTAGCCTACGTTTCTCTCTGAATTTTATACCCATGTATTCAACCATCCAAGGGATATTTTCAATCAAGTATTTCATAGACTTCTCAAAATCTCATCCAGAACTGAGTCTGTGATGTCCTATTGCCAATATGCTCATCTTCTATGTTTTTCTTTCTTTCTTTTCCTATACCAACTATTTCTCTTATAATCACATTTACTGGAACCTCCAAAAGAATGAGTAGAAGCAGTAAAAGTGGACATTTCTAAACTACCCCTGACTTTAATTGAAATGATTCTAAAATGTCACCATTAAATATATGATGACAGTAATCCTGTAGTTGACATTGCTAGTTACCAATGCAATATTCATTATTCCTTCCTTCTTACTAATAGATAATTGCTTTCCAAAAGAACAACAATGTGTCCATAATACTACTACTACTACTAATAATAAAACATTGCTTTTTCAAACTGCTTTGCAGCTAAAAACACAGTTTTAGATTAAAGACGTAAATTGAGAGTTTCCAGAAAAGAGTTTTGTTTTTTTGACATAGGCACTGCCCCTTCCCTTTTCCACTTCCTCCTTTTTGCTAGGGTACAGATATGATGCTTATGAAGGAATTAAAATTGCAAATAGGAATAAGATTGCTAACTTTAAGTAACTTTGGCATAGGTAGATTATCCTAGATAATTATAAGTGTACTTAAAAATTGAAGAGGAAAGTAGAAGAGAAGGTCAGAATGATGGAGTTTCCAGTAGTCATGTATGGATGTGAGAGTTGGATCGTGAAGAAAATTGAGCACTGAAGAATTGATGCTTTTGAACTGTGGTGTTGGAGAAGACTCTTGAGAGTCCCTTGGACTGCAAGGAGATCCAACCAGTCCATCCTAAAGGAGATCAGTCCTGAGTTTTCATTGGAAGGACTGATGTTGAAGTTGAAACTCCAATACTTTGGCCACCTCATGCGAAGAGCTGACTTGTTGGAAAAGACCCTGGTGCTGGGAGGGATTGGGGACAGGAGGAGAAGGGGACGACAGAGGATGAGATGGCTGGATGGCATCATCGACTTGATGGACATGGGTTTGGGTAGACTCCGGGAGTTGGTGATGGACAGGGAGGCCTGGCGTGCTGCGATTCATGGGGTCACAAAGAGTCAGACACGACTTAGTGACTGAACTGAACTGAACTGAACTGAGAAGGACTCAACTAATCATATCTGGCTTTAAAGATGAAGAGGCCACAAGCCAAGGGATGTAGGCAGGCTCTAGAACTTGAAAAGGTGAGGAAGTAGATTCTTCCCTAGAGACTGCAGAAGAAATGCAGCCATCCTGACATCTTGATTTTAGCCCAGTGACCCCTGTGTCAAGTTTCTAACCTGAACAACTGTAAGATAATAAGGATGTATTATTTTAAACAATTAAGTTCATTATAATCTGTTACAACACCTCTAGAAAACTAATATAGTACTCTTCATGAAGTTTCAGACGTTTCCTGATGCCTTTTTGTAGTCAAATCCTCCAGTCATTCAATCCATGGGAACTATTGGTCTGCCCTCCACCCCTGTAGTCTGGCCTTTTCTAGAAGGACATGTAAATACAGTCATAAAGTATGTAGTGTTTTGAATCTGGATTCTTCACTTGGCTTCTTGCATTTTAATTTCTGTTTTCACTTTGGGATAATCATTTGTCAAGCTTCTATAAACATTTGATATTAATAAACTTGTAGATTTTAATTTCACTTACCAGAAACCAGCCATTGATAGTCAACAGTTTGTGGGGATTTTTAAAGCTTATTGTACCAACTAGGGGGCCCTCCTCTTGTCCTAATAAGCAAAGAGCCTAGGTCCAGTCTCCTTTCTAGAATTCAGAGCATTTAGTCTCCTCTTCTGACCAGAGAAGCAGAATTCCTGGCCACCAATATCTCCCTGTATTGTTTTCTGAAATTTCTTAAAATTTATTTGGCCTGAGGTGGCCCGGTCCTGGAGTCTGTTGGTTCTATAGTAGGGTTAAAGGTGACATCCAAAAGGACTTTTGCTTTCACGTGCATCCTAGGACAGCTGTTGCCAGTGCTCCTGTCCCCACAGCAGGCCATTATCAGTCCATTGCTCCCCTGGAGAGCCTCAAACACAGGTAGGTCTGGCTCAGTCTCCTGTGGGTCACTTCTCCTTTCCCCTGGATCCTGGTGCCCACAAAGTTTTATTTGTTCCCTCCAAGAGTCTTTGTTTCCCCTAGTTCTGTGGATATTTTGTAATCAAATACCAATGCCCGTCAAAGTCAGATTCCCTGGGAATTCCAGATGAGTTATTTAAAATCCTAAACGATTATTCTTTTAAAGTGCTGTACTCAATATGCCAGTGAATTTGGAAAAACTCAGCAATGGTCACAGGACTGGAAAAGGTCAGTTTTCATTCCAATCCCAAAGAAAGGCAATGGCAAAGAATGTTCAAAGTACTGTACAATTGTTTTCATTTCACATGCTAGCAAGGTAATACTCAAAATCCTTCAAGCTAGGCTTCAACAGTATGTGAGCTGAGAACTTCCAGATGTACAACTTGGATTTAGAAAAGGCAAAGGAACCAGAAATCATATTGCTAACATCCACTGAATCATGGGAAAAGCAAGGGAATTCCAGAAAAGCATCTACCTCTGCTTCATTGACTACACTAAAATCTTTGACTGTGCAGATCACAGGAAACTGTGGAAAATTCTTAAAGAGATGGGAATACCAGACCTCCTTACCTGTCTCATGAGAAACCTGTACGCAGGTCAAGAAGCAACAGTTAAAACCAGACATGGAACAATGGACTGATTCAAAACTGGAAAAGGAGAAGGTCAAGGCTTTGTGTTTTCTCCTTGCTTGTGACCCTCCTTAGTTAACTTATATGTGGAGTAAATCATGTGAAATGCTGGACTGGATGAATCCCAAGCTGGAATCAAGACTTCTGGGAGAAATATCAACAACCTCAGTCATGCAAATGATGTCACCCTAACGGTAGAAAGTGAAGAGGCACTAAAGAGCCTCTTGATGAAGGTGAAAAAGGAGAGTGAAAAAGTTGGCTTAAAACTCAACTTTCAAAAAACAAAGATCATGGCATCTGATCTCATCTGTTACTGCTGCTGCTAAGTCGCTCCAGTTGTGTCCGACTCTGTGCGACCCCATAGACGGCAGCTCACCAGGCTCCCCTGTCCCTGGTATTCTCCAAGCAAGAACAATGGAGTGGGTTGCCATTTCCTTCTCCAATGCAGGAAAGTGAAACGTGAAAGTGAAGTCACTCAGTCGTGTCCGACTCTTAGCAATCCCATGGACTGCAGCCTATGAGGCTCCTCTGTCATGGAATTTTCCAGGCAAGAGTACTGGAGTGGGGTGCCATTGCCTTCTCCATCTGATCTCACCATTTCATGGCAAATAGATGGGAGTAAAGTGGAAACAGTGGCAGATTTTATTTTCTTGGGCTCCAAAATTACCTCACACAGTGACTGTAGCCATAAAATGAAAAGATGCTTGCTCCTTACAAGAAAAACTATGATAAAACTAGAAAGTACATTAAAAAGCAGAGACATCATTTTGCTAACAAAGGTCCATCTAGTCAAAGCTGTGGTTTTTCTAGGAGTCATGTATGGATGTGAGAGTTGGACCATAAAGAAGACTGAGCACTGAAGAACTGATACTTTTGAATTGTGATGCTGGAGAAACTCTTGAGAGTCCCTTTCTTGGACAGCAAGGAGATCAAACCAATCAATCCTAAAGGAAATCGACAGTGAATATTCATTGCAAGGACTGATGCTGAAGCTGAAGCTCCAATACTTTGGCCAACTGTTTGAAAGAGCCAACTCAATGGAAAAGACCTTGATGCTGCGAAAGATTGAAGACAGAAAGAGAAGGGGATGACAGAGGATAAAATAGTTGTATGGCATCACCAGCTCAGTGGACAAGAGTTTGAGCAAACTCTGGGACATAGTGAAGGAGAGGGTAGTCTGGTGTGCTGAAGTCCATGGGGTTGCAAAGAGTTAGACAGGATTTAGTGACGGAACAACCACAAAATGTATTTATTTTTGGCTATGCGGGGTCTTCATAGCTGTGTGCAGGCTTTCTTTGGTTGTGGTGAGTAGGGGTTACCTACTAGTTCCAGCATAGGTGTACAGATTCTCATTGCTGTGGCTTCTCTTGCTGCAGAGCCTAGGCTCTAGGGTGTGTGGGTTTCATCAGCTGTGGCACATGGATTTAGTTGCCCCGAGGTATGTGGTATTTGAGTTCCTGGGCCAGCCTTTGAACCTGTGCCCTGACAGGTGCATTCTTAACCACTGGACCACCAGGGAAGTCCCCACTATCTGTCTTCGAATCTGTGGTGACAAGACCTGCAGCTTTATTTTCTGTCTTCATCTTGTGTTTCTGTTCTTTTTGTGGTCTGTTAAAATATTTACTTTTCCTAAGCTATTAATACAAGGCTTTTGGTTTGCTCATGATATGCTTTGCCCATAATTACTATGTTGCACAGCAGAAGAGGAGATCAAAGTGGGAGCATTGTGCACAGAAATGAAAGCCCCCAGGATTCCCAGAAAGCCCTGTCTGAGTAAGGGCATCATCACCCAGCCAGCTGAGCAAATCAAAGAACTAAGAATTTTTCCTTCTGTCCCCTTGCTTTCAGCTTCCATATACAACTAAGCAGAAAAATGCATTGGTTCTTCCTTGTTCTTCCACTCCCTTCTGTCTCCTGCATCCACTCTGCACACTCTTGCCATTTCTCTCCGGGCCTCTGCTATGGATTCCTAAGAGATCCTCCCCATTTATTCTTCTTTTTTTCTGACTTTAAATATTTTCTGGTTTCCATTGACCTTCATTTAGAAAGGAACAAGGCCTGGGGGAGGCGGGAGGTAGAGGGCTCTGTCTGCTGCCTACCTTATTAACCTTTGGAGAAACCTCTTCTTTCATGCTGTGTGTTCTATTCCTACCAATCTCCCCTCAGTCAGTGCTTTGTAAAGGCAGGCTTGTCTTGCCTCAGGGCCTTAACAGGTATTAGTCTTTTCTCTTGAAGTGCTTTTTCTCTCTCTTGTCAAACTTCCTTTCATATATAATTTCTACTAAAACTTCATAAGAAACCTTCAAGGAAGCATTCCCTGACTCCCCAGACTTCCGCAGGTCCTGATTACACACTCTCATGACACTTTGTACTTACAGCAATTCTTTAATCTATCATTGAATGTCTATTTTGCACCTTAAGTTGACAACACTATGTTCTAAACTAAATAGTTCTGTGTAAATGAATAAACTGCTAGGGAAACACTTATGTATTTGAAGATTTATTTAAGTGATATGATTTGATGGATGCCATATAATTTTCTGACTTCAAATATGTCATCTGCTGTTGTCTGAAAATTTATTAATCTTCACTGCTTTTGATGAACCACTGCCCTGTCTGGATGCCTCTTTTAAAAGGCCATTCCTTCTAGAAAAGCTAATTCATGATGTCCTTAAGACCTGAGTGTAATTAGACTATCAGTTTATTTTCATTCTTAAGGGACAGACTGTCAGACAACATAAATAAATTACAGGAAATTTTCCAGATTAAGCTCTTCCAAAATTGGGGTAGTGATGTAAAAATGAAACTGTACTGCCTATTCTTTCTCAGAGCATATATTTAGTAAATGCATCAGTTAGTTTTATTATGATGGCTTCACTCACACCCTTAGAAAACTCAGCACAATTTGGTTGAATTGATTGATGATGGTGTCTCTCTAGGCTTAAACAATGAGGCTGCTGGTTTGGAGTGAGTTAATCTCATTGAGCAAATGCTCTTAGGAAGTTTAGAATAGTTTTCCACTTATTCCTGGGAGTTGGATCAGATATTTGGAATCTATAAGCCACTGCAGTTTGGCTTATAACTTGGAAGAGAATTCCATTCTGCTGACTGACATCCTTCTGAATGACCAGTGATTGTTTGATTGCATGAAAATTGCAGGACAGATACCAAGCTCATTAGACTTAGCTTATTATGGCTTTAAAATTTTTTTATTTATTTATCTTTATAATAAGCAAATACTGGGACAAATGACTTTTGAAAGTGTTTATAATGCCTGCAAAGGAAGAGTTTTTTCCCCCTAAGAACTGTAGAATCTTGTTACAAGGGAGAATGATTGGTTAAGAAATGTGGATTTTATTACTAGGTATCATTGATCGAGTATAGGATATGTGCTTGCTGCTACAAATAGCTCTTTATTTTGTATTACTGTATTTTATCATCAACTTTATAAGCAAGCTGCTGTTTTTACTCTTTTTTTAGGAAATTAATGATTTATTTCACTGAATGTATTTCAAAGAAAGGAAAAAAAATTGACAATGATCTTTATTTATAAAAGAGAAGGAATCAGTATAATTACTCTTGAAAAAATACATTTCACTAAGAATAAAATCCAGAATTATTTGTGTATTTATAGAGTTTTCTTCACTATGCCAATGATTTCATTATAATTATCCCAAGATACTCTATATCTGAAGACAAAATTTAAATGATTGAGCAAGGATAATGTCTTGAGTTGAATGAAATTGAGTGGTTACTGAAGTGGAATTTTAACATTCTTGGGATCAGTCATGTTGTCATTTAGACCATGCTCTACTGTAGTCCATGCTTCTGTGTTCTTTACACTATATTGAGGAGGTACTTCACATTCCAAGCGAGACTTTTAAAGTCATAAGCTACAAGTGCTTTGTATAGCTCATATCTAAGGCAAAAAAAAAAAAAAAAAAGTGAAAGGGCATTCTTAATGGACTACATAACAGTATACAGTTTCACTCTTGTATTGACTTCATATCCAAACAGAGCAAAATTGGTTTTGCCACAGTTATCCATCCTACAAAAGTTGCACAACTTTGTGTCTGCAGCCCAATTTTAAATGATCTTTGGCAAGTTGTATTACTTTTGTAAGACCTCTTATGTGTGCAAAGTAGAAGGCTGGAGTAATGCATTAAAAAAAAAAAAAAAAGATCCATTGAGTACCCTCTGGAAAGTTATAACATGCTGTAAGCAAGGACAGATATATTATGTGGGGTATTCCCAAGACACTATTACCTCTATTTTATAGATGAAGAAATTGCATCCCAGAAAGGTTAAACAATTTGCCCAAAGTCACTTGCCAAACCAAGGCTGAAAGCCCCCAGAGTGATTTTCTGGGGTCTTCATAAGATCTTCAGAGTGATCTTCTCCCTGGGTGCCAACTGAAGTTACAAGGGGTTTGGCATGCAGCCAGTCTTGGATGATTCTAATGATGTTGACCTAGAATCATGCTTGTTGCAAAAGAAATTACTGAAGAAAAAAGTAGTCAGCACTGCCACAGATATAGTTAATGTCCATGAACTGAGAAAAAAGAAAGTGGCACAAAAACTTAGGGTTAAACATTTGCTACAACTCTTCCAAATGCATCTACTTGCTCCAGAGTAAGGATGGGGTCACAGGGGTTCTGGGGTTGGGCTCAATAAAGAGGAAATGAAAACCTAATTTTTTTGCTTTTTAGGAAACAATGTCTAAAGGGCTAGAAAATAATTTTAATTTTCTGTAAAGTGAGGAAGCATGTTCAAGTTTCAGAAATTAACTCAGGGACTAACCTCTTGCCACTGTGGCAGGATCTCAGGGATCTTGAAATGCCAGCGTGAACCTCTCACCCTTCCCAATGCCACGTGCCTGAAAACTTGCTCTTCACACTTTATTCCTTTAGTTTTAGCTCTAATCCTTGTGACAATCCTTGTGCAACTTCCTCTTCAGAAGCTTCTCATTTAAAGCAAGTGATTCTAACCAGCACATCTGAAATATATGTCACACCCCTGTCAGCACCTGCAGTTCACTATGCTGGTGATTGTCAGAGGTTCCCACGAGGGCAGGCAAAATCAAATTTCAGGGTGAGGAGTAGACGGGGTGAAAGCAGGAAATCACACTCTCAAGACAGGAGCTAAAAGTGGATTTAAGTGAGGGACAGAGGCCAGAAGTGGGCACCTGGAGCAGAAGGGAAAAGAAGAGGGTGGAAATAATACCAACAAACTCTCTTGGTGTCATAATTTACCAAAGGTGAATCTGTTACAAAGATAGGGCAGCAGTTTACAGGTTTAATTAGCAGCATCTAATGTCATCTAATAGACCTCAAGGCCACTTGAACTATGATACCGAAGTGCTCAGCACTGCCCTTATTACAGGGGCAAACGGACAGGTCAGAAAGAGATGGACTTCGGAGGAAAACTTAAATTCTAATTTCTGCATCATCATGGGTTGGCTCAGTAATCCTGAGATTCCTCTCAGGATTTAGTCTAAGCAATCATGAGATTACAGTCTCTCTGCTACAGCATGATACAGATGGGTAGTTATATTTATGTGGTAGGATTTTTGTGAAGATGAGTGAGGTGCACTCCAGAGGGTGCCCAGCAGAGTACCTGTTCAGAGACACATACTAGAGCTTACATCCCCCAGTCCCCTTCCTGGCCCCATTACCTGCTTCTCCGGTCCTTCTCACATCTCCCTGTATGCGGCATCTTACTTCTCTGAAGGCTTCTGATGGAATTTGCACATTTGAGACCCCGTTTTCTTCATTAGCTGGATTTTTTTATCACCACACTTTCTTATCTCAAGAAAGATCCTGTGTAAATAAATTCACACCAATATTTTGATAGCTAAAAACCAAATTAATGTTACTGTCTAAAACATAGCCATATTTAATACAAATCTAGCAAATTAAGAATTTAAGCTTTCACAGTGAGAAAAAAAACAAAAACAAAAACAAATTGAGGCTTCAGTGACTGGTTGTCTGATTGGTGACTATAAGATATTTAACGTCAAAATTTTGTTTTTCATAATTTGAGACCTGAAGACTGATTTCAGCTTGGGCTGAAAGACACTTTGGGAGATATTTTAGGTACAAGAGATCTGAAGGTTGAGTGTAAAGTGCTGAGACAGTTAGGCATTGAGAAGCCAAGATGTTGGGCTGCACCCCACAGGCTTACAATACCTGTGTTTGCCCACATTTAAGATGGAGGAAAGAGCCTGGAGGCAGCAACAGAGACATCAAAGCTTTAAGGGATGGGGGAACTTACACATCTGAAGCAAGACCCTAGAGTGTGTATATTGGAAAACCCATAGGATCTGGTGGCAGTCTTCACTCCCTGAGGGAGGAGGACGTTACCAGTGTTAGGGGGAATGGACATCAGGTTGGCTCACTGGTTACCAGGGATACAAGCAGAGGGACCCTTCGCTCATTGTCCCTTTGATAGCCTATCATGGTAGAGTGGTTCCGATCTAAAGGCTAGAAGAATCACTAACCAGGCAGGCACAAGTGTATAGGAAGGTCAGTCCCAGAAGCAAGGCATAGGTGAAGCGGGCACTGGTTGAGCAGGGGATTACAGAGGACACGAGGGCGGCCATCTTGAGTGGCCTGACCCTGAAACTGAGCAGGAGCCTGTGGGGCTTCTGGGTGTGCAAGCCTTTCTGTGTCTCCTGTTCTTTGTTGGCAGGGAATAGACTCGAGCCTCCATGACCTTCCCAGAGTCTCAAAGGGCAGATATAAACAACTGCTAGTCAGAGAAGGGAGAGGATGCAGAGACAAGAGCAGCCAAGAAGCAAGAGTGCAACCTTGGGTCAGGGTCCTGCTTCCACTTCAACACATACAAGTAACGGTATCTTTGAGCTTTTTATAGAAGTAAAAATTCCCAATGAATTGTGAACTGCTTCAGTATTCTTCATTCCAGAGAAGACCACCAGGTTAAAGGAAACAGAGAAGCTCATCAAGAGATTATCTGAGACCAGATTAAAATACTGCAGGCCCTGCATGCACTGTAATCTTATGAGCGACCTCACTCCTAAGTCACTGTTATGAAAACTCCTCATCAAATCCTTCTGGATTGGGATACATGAGTTTCAATAGCAGAAGCCTGCTGTGTCCCCCTTTGCCTAACCAACAATGAAACTGTTTCACCCCCCTGCCCCCAACTTCGCTCAAAACTCTGTCTCTGAAGATTCAATCTGGCACCAGTGCAAAGAGGCCAAATTTTTGGCATCAGTCATACACAGGGTAACGAGAAGGTGCCTGGGAAGAAGCAGCCAGTGAGGTTGAAGGAAAACCAGGTATTGATCCTTCTATATTTCTGTTTCTATCTGATGGAATCTACCCTCAGGTTTGCTGACAGAAGGGAAGTATGCTGAAAGTTGTTTATATGGTCTTATTTTTTCCAACGTCAAAGATATCTCTTGTCCATGCATTGAGTTTTACTACTCAATCTATCATTAGTGGTCTCTCAGCTATGGCTTGAACTGCTTTTGTTTGTGTAATTTAAGCTAGAGTCATACATATTGCTATTCTACTTTTGGATTTCTTTTCATGGTAAATTATGACCTCCTTATCTCCATTTACAATCTAATTATTAAGACTTGGCATTTGGAAACAGACAGGTATGAGGTTTAGTTCCAGTTTCACCATCAGCTCTTCATTATTTCACCCAAGAATGAGGTGTGGGAGGAATGAGGAATAGCACAGTTGGCATCAATTGGTAGAAAGTGAGTAGATTTTGGCTCAGTGGAAAAGTAACTTTCTCTTTTACTGTGAGTCAATGGCAGAGGTCACATTTTTGAAGTAAAATCATGGAATTTTATTCTGAAAAGGCTATTCTGAAATTATGTTATCTCCTCTTCTCAAATGACTTGTGAGATGGCTGCAGTCAGGTTGGGTTTGGTGGCTTATACAGAGTCAAAGAGGAGGGTTGTAGAATCAGTAAACCTGGCTTTAGTTCACTCTCACTGTCCTCTAAATATGAAAACTTACTTCTGCTGTTCTGATTACAGTAGTCCTGAGAGAAGCTGAAGGCAACAAGAGCATGTTTCACTTCACCAAAGGTGTGACTCAGAAAGCTTGCAGATTCAAGCTGAGAAGAAGAATGATGCTTTTACATCATAATTGTATCAGCTTTGTTTGTTGACCTGTTACTAAAACAAAGAAATATGTTATCTGGAAGAATACTAACGTCTCATACATACCACTTTTCAAGTAACTCCTCAATAATTGTGAGAATCAAGCTTTGACTTCTATTAGAAAATAGCTGAAGAACAGCCTCGGTATTTATTACCAGAGAGGAGGGTGAGAAATTATCAGATGTGCATATCCATCGGATTCTCCAGGAAAGAATACTGGAGTGAGTAACCATTCCCTTCTCCAGGGGATCTTCCTATCCCAGGGATTGAACCTAGGTTTCCTACATTGCAGGCAGATTCTTTACCATCTGAGACACCAGGAAAGTCCTGAGTAGACTTAGGCCTTAAAGATTTTCATGCCATGCTCTAGGGAGGGAAGGAGGGATGCAAATGGAGGATGGTGATAGGAGGCAGAGGGCTGCAGAGTTTGGAGACAAACAGGTGATGGTTCACTATGAAAGAATGAATATCAAGGCCAAACCCAGAGGCCTGAAGAAGGGCCAGCAGACTTAGGCAGTAAAGTCACTCCCTTTTTTATTTTTAAGATTAATGAATAAATTTGGCTGTATCAGGTCTCAGCTTTAGCACGAGGGATCTTCACTGTGCCACAGAGGATCTTTTTGTTGACTTGTGCTGGCTCTCCAGTTGTGGTGTGCATGCTCAGTATCACAGCGAGCAGGCTTAGTTGCTTCACAGAATGTGGAATCTAAATTCCTTGACAGGGCTTGAACCTGTGTCCCTCGCATTGCGAGGCAGACTATTAATTACAGGGCCACCAGAAAAATCCCCACTCTCTTTTAAGGCTATAGACAAATTAAGGAACGAGAAGAGACATCATCACTCCATCCTCACTCTACCTTGTGTGACACAAGTCTTTGAACATAAAAGTTCTGAAATCTTCTTTGGAGCAAATTTCACTAGTTTATGTGAAAGGAAAGAGGGCTGTCCCTCCTGCTTGGTTAACTAAGGCATCAGATTCAGTGTGAACAGCAGACAGCAAGGAATATTTATTCATGTGTCGGAGGCAGTAGCCAAAGAGGTGGTAGAGTCAAGATGTTTTAATTTTGTACCCTCTTTTACCACCGTTCCAGTCCACAGGCTTGATGGAGAGCAACCATGATGGACAAAAAGTGGCCATCTCATGAATAGCAGTTGAGACAGTTGCTAAACCTAGGAGCTTAATTTTCTTATTTGGGAAAACTGTATCATAGCCACGGGTCTTTTTTTTTTTTTTTTTTTGGCTGTTAATTTTGGATTCACATTAGATAATGTGCAGTACTGTGATGACAAGTTAGGCCTATCTAGTGGAGCTGTCCATGCTGAAAGTAGACAAAAGATGGGCTAGCTGGCTCTCAGGCACATGAAGTTGTGATTCTTGCACTGGGCGGGACATAGCAATCACATGGGTGAAGATGCTCTGAAAACAGTAAATGGTGGTGGTGGCTTAGTCTTGTGACCCCATGGACTGTAGCCTTCCAGGCTCCTCTGTCCATAGGATCCTCCAGGCAAGAATACTGAAGAGTGTTACTATTTCCTTCTCCAGAAAACAAAAAGTACCACATGTTTAAAGACTTATATATATATTTTGAACAAGAATAGAAGGAAGACAGCTTGGTAAAAGAGCAAAAAACTAAGATTTGTAACTTGAGTCTGTCTTTCAATTTCAGGTTTCTCATCGTTATTTGTATAATTTTAGACAAGCCTTCCAAAATCACAGATGATGGCAACACTTTCTCACAGCTGAGGAATACATAAATTGGTGGGCTTGAAAACATTTTGTTAACTATAAAGTAATGCACTAGTGTTATTTAGAGCAAGGAGGGAAACTTAGAAAACAAGTAGTTTTTCTTGCTACGGTATCATAACTATGGTATCATAACTTACTATGGTATCATTGTAAAAAGTTTATCCACAGAAGGTACAAAGATGAATACAAAGTAGCTGATCAACTGTCTCAATCTAGACAGATTCAGCCAGTGCAACCAAAATCTGATTCATGTTCTATAATATTGAGGTGGAATAGGTCAGAGAGTGAGAGTTTTATTTTATTGTTTACCTTTTTATAAATTTGGAGCTCAGGCCTACCTGAATGCTTGTCGTAATAACTGTGACCCCAAATTTTGCTATGCTAAGATCTAGGAGAAGAGATTCAAATACACTTTGGTTTAGGTATGTATGTGGGAAGGACTTATGTTATAGCGAGGTGCCATTTCGGCTACTTTAGATTGCCAAGGCAATGCAACAATCTCTCGCTCTGGATTTGGTGCACAGTGGTGTAGGCTGCATAGGCAGCTCTTGGCCATGAACCAGAGCATCTTGGAAAGAATCTGCTAAGGGCCTACTGGGTCTGTAGCGTGAAAAACATGCCTGCAAAGTTAATAGAAAGCTTCTGCGGATTGAGATATTTCAATCACAGATATTGTCAGTGACTGGTGATGATTGGGGCAATGGTGTATCCTTGTCTGGAAAAAAAAAAAAAAGAGCAGAAGCTTAAAAACAACAAGAACAACAATAAAAAACTAATCCAAGCAGGTGCCAAGTCCAGTTGTGAGCTGTGGCAGGCGTGTGAACTGACTGGGGCTGAACTGGTTTACTCCCAGGGCGGGGGGCCCTCTTGCAAGTCCATGCAGCTCACCACAGCTCCACTCCTCAGAAACAGGAAGTTAATCAGCTCAGCGCTTAATGAGAGCGTCTGGAGGAACTGTTGAGAAAATACTAAAAAATAAATGAGATGGAGGAACAATGGAGAAATGACAGGCAGCTGTGATGTGCTCTGAAATGGCTGGTGGGAGAAATAACGTGGCTGAGACAAATTGAGAATGACTGTCCAGCTGAGGCCCAGCCCTGGTGCCACCAGAGGGGCACTCTGCTAAAAAACCAGCAGTGTGGGGATGGGAACATTTGTGAAACTGGGTGGTTCTGTGTGGTGAATGGAAAGTGAGAGTGTGTAGGGAGCAGTGTGGAAGGCGGTGAGCTTGTTTCCATTTTGAGGACTTGAGAATCATAACACTTCTAGGGCAAAGAAACAATTATCTTCTATTCCTAGGATTATTTTTATAGAATTTTATCAAGCTTGGTACTTAGTCTTGAGAGTAAATATTTGTGAAATAAATGAATGAAGATTAAATGAATTTTGTTAAGTCAATGCCATGATTTCATGGTAGTGATTGTCAAAAACCATTCTCTAAAAAGTCCAAAAGTTCCATAGACGTGTTCAGAAAACTCTAACAAACTGTTGGCCAAATTGCTTGGATGAGTGTATGGCTCTTTGGAGAAGTGCTTCAATGATCAGACACTCAGTCAGGTTTGGTTTTGAATGAAGGTTCAAATAAGCCAAATAACAGTTCAGCCAGCCTTCAGAGTTCAAGGTCTTTGGGAGAGCTGGTGGCTGAGTTAAGGATTAAGTCAAGAATCTATGTTCCAGTGCCCTATCCAATTCACCAGGTTTGAGGCTGCACAAATGCTTTTTAAAATGAGCCCCAAATACATTAGATACCCATAAAAAAGAAATTGTTAGTGTCTTGGAAATGTGGCAAGACTTGGGAGGGCAAACTGAGAATTTAGCCAAGCTTTCAGGCAAATGGGTCTAGAAATGGAGACTTCAACAAAACCCAAAGGAGTAAGGGCAGTATAGTGTGAGAGGAATGGTTCATGGGCCTGTTTCATTGAACTGATGTTTAAAAGGAGTCACAACAGGCAAAGAACCACCACAGTCACCACAAGGGAGGACAAAATGTAAGAGTGAGAAATCAGAAGGAGTGTGAAACATGTCAGCAAGCCCACTTCATGCAGGCAAGGGAGTAGGAAGCAGGCTGTTCATACTTTCTCTGAATCTGGAACTTCTTTCAGTTCAGTTCAGTTCAGTTCAGTCACTCAGTCATGTCCGACTCTTTGTGACCCCATGAATCGCAGCACACCAGGCCTCCCTATCCATCACCAACTCCTGGAGTTTACTCAAACTCATGTCCATCCAGTCGGTGATGCCATCCAGCCATCTCATCCTCTCTCGTCCCCTTCTCCTCCTGCCCCCAATCCCTCCCAGCATCAGGGCCTTTTCCAATCAGTCAACTCTTCGCATGAGGTGGCCAAAGTATTGGAGTCCTACGAAAACAAACTGAAGAGCTCTCTTGTTGCCCGGAAATCACTTTATGTGCTTTCAAACCAGTGATGTTCTCATCTTTTGGTGTCAGTTACATCTTCTCTGATTGCTTTTCAGTTTCTAGAAATGTTTAGGCATTTCCTATAAAATGATGATTCTACTCACAGTATATTTTCTGTCAGTTTTTACATTTTGTGTTTGCTTTTTATTGCCTTTTCAGAACAACATTTTAAATTTTAGTGGGGTGTTGAAGAGGAGATGAGCAAAAGATGAGCATCAGTATTGATTCACCACCTTTAACTAGAAGACTATGCTTACAAAAGCAAACATTTTTAATTTTAATGAGCTCAATTTATCAATGTTTTATCTTACTGCTCACACTTCTGGTTTTACCCTAAGGAGATTTTAAAATGGTGTCACAGTTAAACCCTTTGCCTGAATATCCATAAGATATGCTAAGTGGTGTATGAGTAATACAGAATTCTGTAAGAGTTCAGCAGAGGGAGATATCACTTAGAAGGAGGTAGTTTCACAATGTTGCCTAACAGTTTTGCAATAAGCTGTTGCTGACTCCTGAATTTTCTAAGTATTGAGATATATAGTTAGTGTTTTTAGATTTGGCTTGTGCCCATAAAGTTTAAGAAATGTGTCTATCTGTGGCCAGTGAGCTCTAAACAAAGCCATTTAGTGATAAAAAGAGCAAGGAATGTTCTTAAACTCTCATGCTCTGCCCAGCATATCTGCCCCCCTTTCCAGGCTTATATCCTTTTATTCCATAAGAGTTTCTTCTAAATTTCAATGGACCCTTTCAGTTTCATATATTCTCTTCTGTGATTTATGAAAAGAATAATTTGTTTATTTTACTTACTGATGTGATTGTTTTGTTGCACTGAGATCTTAGCTTCTGTTTATTTTGAACTTACTTTTGAGGTACTGATGGTTTATCTGCATAAAACATATTTTTTATTAGTCAGTGCTCTATCAGCACCATGAGTACCTTGAAGTCTCACTGTTTGCACTGCCAGAATTCGACACATAGTAGGCACTCAATAAATCTTTGATGAAAGAATGAATAAGTAATTGAGCTTCTGACACAAACCAGACAAGATCTGAGCAAAACTTTTAACCCTACACTTTTAATCCTGTTCATGTCTCTCTCTATGTATACATATACATGTGTGTGTGTGTGTCTGTGTGTGTGTGTGTGTGTTAGTCACCCAGTCGTATCTGACTCTTTGTGACTATATGGACTGTAGCCCTCCAGTTCATGGAATTCTCCAGGCAAGAATACTGGAGTGGGGTGTCATCCCCTTCTCCTATGTATATACACTATATACGCTAAAACCAAGGGTGTTATAGAAAATTCTGATGTTCAAAGAAATCTTTTGTCACCTTAATGCTACAGAGGAAAAAAAAAATCTAGTTTCTCTATATGTTAAATGAAGGACATTTTTTTTTCTTTTAGTTATTAAACAGTGACATTGGCTTTAATATAAATGTGACATCAGCTGTTCTTCTAAGATGAAGAAGAAATCTAGCTGTGGTGAAGGAGAAGAAGCCCCAACATCATCACCTCAGTGTCCATCATTGACCAGACGGATGGCAGCAGCTTGGCAAGCCCTTCACCGCCGTGTCTGCAGTTAAGCCCTGGTCCTTGTCTTGCAGTGGTCACCGTTTGTACTCATGCTAAGGGAAGAGAGCCCCGGGCCCTTCTTTCACTTCCAGCTTCCAACAGTGCTCCTAACTACCATATGCTCTGGCTGACTGACCTGGCTTCATTCACAACTAAATCAGTACTAAAGCAGTCTGGATGATAGATAGCAGCTTATCAATAATGGAAAAGAAAGGCTCAAAGATGTCCCATTATCTGCATAATTAATGTTCCACTTGGGCTTTGTAATTCCTTAATAAAACTGACTGATTGATTTGCTTAATTAATTCCTTTTTTGACAGGCTTATCACTTTCTTTGGAGACAGGGATGGGCAAAAGGGGAAAAAAAAAGATAATTTAAGCTAAAAGAGATGATTTAAAATCTTCATAAACTTTAACCTACTCAGAATGTTATGAAAACAAATTCTCCAGCAAACCTCCCCCATCTCTGCTCTGCCATAAAAACCCCCAGACTCTTGTCAATAGACATCACATGTCACCTGGGTATGTTTGGTGTGGCAGCTGATGAAGCATTATGCTACTCTGTAAGAGCCCCAACCATATCTGTAGTAATAAACTCAGCTCTGCCTTAAACACTGTTGAATAAATCCATCCGAATGAATGTTTACAGAGGACTTCCATTTAAAGCAGTGAGCTCTGAGCAAGGGGGTGGCAGCTATCTCGCTTCTGAGTGAGCTGATAGCATTGCCTGCGTGAAGCATCCCTGTGGTTTTATGTGACCCGCTAGTGCCTGTCACTGGAATTTGCTTGCCTAATACCAGGTCTGCTGCCATCCTTCCTATGATGACTGGGGCTGATCCGACAGGATCAAGTCACTACAGAAAATTAAATTAAAAGATGGGGGAACAAAACAGGTTATATAGGATGAGGTTTGAGGCTGGGGACTGAGAAAAGAAAGCTGTGAGTTAATAAGATGAAGTACAAGGCAGAGGGAAGAGAATTAAGGCCATTTCTCTTAATTCTAGAAACCACATATGATTTGCAACTAGAAAAATGATACAATCATTCTTAGAAAATATTATAAAAGGATAAAAAAGTATGGAAGATAAATTATTCAGTTGGAAGAAGAAAGCAACCTTTTACTAGTAAACATTTCAATGATTTTTTTTCAAGTTAAGTGTCTGGGGTATACAATAGAAGGTTTAGTTCTGAGTTTCATTTCATTCATCTGCAGTACCATGGCATTGATCCCTGTGATTTTCCCAAGAACTTTATTTTAGTCACCTTCGGCTGCCATAGCACAATGCCACAGACTGAATGAGTTAAACAACAAGCATTTGTTTCTCATAGTTCTGGAACCTGGGAAGTCCAGGATCAAGATACTGATCTGATCAGTTCCTGTGAAGGACTTCTGTTTGGTCTGTAGATGGCTACCTTCTTGCAGATGTTGTATCTCACATGGCAACAGGAGGGAGAGAGAAAGAAGAGAGAGGGGAAACCTTTTGGGTTTCGTCTTATAAGGGTTATAATCCCATCATGAGGACCTCATGATATCATCTAAACCTAATTCCTTCTCAATGACACCGCACTTTTTAATGCCATCATGTTGGGGGTTAATGCTTTAACATTTGAAGTTTAGAGCATTCAATCATTCAGTCCAAAGTAAACTTAGTTAAAGAGAACTGGTGATAGAGGCGAGTTGAGTTTTGTATATGGAAGCCCATTTCTGCTAGAGGTTTCTCTGCAAGAACTCTGGGTAATGGCAGTGACTGTGGAGTAGTAAGAACAGGTTTCTTTTCCTCAAATTTTCATGGAAAAAGCAGACACATAAAAAAATGAAATATATTTCCTGGTACGGCAACATCCAATTTCAGAGTGTGGGCTGCTCAACTGATAGGCTGGAGGAGGTGGAAATGTCAGGACTGATCCTATGAGCACGTGAAACACTCATCTTATACTTCTGATTTTGTTCCAGTGAAAGTCACAACTTTGCCTTGGTTTTCTTATTTTTAATAAACTAACTATATGATGAAACGCTGGGCTGGAAGAAGCACAAACTGGAATCAAGATTTCTTGGAGAAATATCAATAACCTCAGATATGCAGATGACACCAGCCTTATGACAGAAAGTGAAGAGGAACTAAAGAGCCTCTTGATGAAAGTGAAAGAGGAGAGTGAAAAAGTTGGCTTAAAGCTTAGCATTCAGAAAACTAAGATCATGGCATCTGGTCCCATCACCTCATGAGAAATGGATGGAGAGACAGTGGAAACCATGTCAGACTTTATTTTTTGGGGCTCCAAAATCACTGCAGATGGTGATTGCAGCCATGAAATTGAAAGACGATTTCTCCTTGGAAGGAAGGTTATGACCAACCTAGATAGCATATTAAAAAGCAGAGACATTACTTTGCCAACAAAGGTCCATCTGGTCAAGGCTATGGTTTTTCCAGTGGTCATGTGTGGATGTGAGAGTTGGACTGTGAAGAAAGCTGAGCACTGAAGAATTGATGCTTTTGAACTGTGGTGTTGGAGAAGACTCTTGAGAGTCCCTTGGACTGCAAGGAGATCCAACCAGTCCATCCTGAAGGAGATCAGTCCTGGGTGTTCATTGGAAGGACTGATGCTGAAGCTGAAACTCCAGTACTTTGGCCACCTCATGAGAAGAGTTGACTCATTGGAAAAGACCCTGATGCTGGGAAGGATTGGGGGCAGGAGGAGAAGGGGACGACAGAGGATGAGATGGCTGGATGGCATCACCAACTCAATGGGCATGAATTTGAGTAAGCTCCAGGAGTTGGTGATGGACAGGGAGGCCTGGCGTGCTGCGATTCATGGGGTCGCAAAGAGTTGGACATGACTGAGTGACTGAACTGAACTGATCTGAACTATATGACTCATACAGGAGAGAGAAACATCTTCCAAGAATGAACAAACAAGTGGTTAATAAGTAATCATATTTCCAGGAGTTGTCATGTGCCATCTTCGTAAATCATCCTACCAGTCCCAGAAGATAAACATCATGAGTCATTTTACAGGTCAGAAATCAGAGACCAAAATGAATCAGATGCAGAGAAGTAAGCCTAAATTGGAGCAAGATTTGATTATTATTTTTTTTTTTACCTCATTTATTTATTGCAGTCAGTTTGATTTGTGTAAATTCTTTATGCCTCTAGCTAGGTTCTCTCTGTTCCTCTAGGCCCTTCTCCTCCAGGAAAATTTTCCTTATGGCACCAGTTTATAGCAATCTCTCCTCTCTCAGTTGTTTTTGCCCCTCTCATCAGAGACTTCCAGTTTAGCACTAATTTTCTTTCTTTTTCAAGTGTTTCTTTCTTATATTTTCATCTAGTATATAAACACCTTTACCATTATGATATCTCTACAGATAACAAATTATTTAACATATTGTTGGTTACATAGATATTTTATGTTTTAGTCAATTGATTAAAAAGTTTGGGAACTTTATTTTGAAAAAGTTAAAATGTATTCTCCTTATCACAATACAGTTGAGTGGGGTTTTCATTGAGCGTTTACTAAATAATAGCTTCTATGTGAAATATGAAGTGAATAACAACGCCAGGAAAAAATTTGGAAGAACCCAAAATGTATAGTATGATTAAATATCTAATGAGCTAAAATGATGAGCTTCTGGAAAACTGTTTGTTGGTTCAAGTGACTTTAAAAATGTTGAAATACAGTATACTCAGATAAAGTGAAGTGAAAGTCTCTGAGTTGTGTCCAACTCTTTGAGACCCAATGGACTATAGACATCATGGCATTCTCCAGGCTAGAATACTGGAGTGAGTAGCTGTTCCCTTCTCCAGGGGATCTTCCCCACCCAACAATCAAACTGGGGCCTCCTGCATTGCAGGTGGATTCTTTACCAGCTTAACAACCAGGGAAGAACTCAGATATGCTTCCACTAAATAGGAATATATGTCAGATTCCCAAAGCTTTCTACCTAGCCATACACTTTTTAGTAATGGCATTTTATAATGCACACTTTTCCAGACTAAACCAGTTCCATCAATATTGAAAACAAAGGAAAAGCACCTTCCTTGGTGACACTACAGGGTTCACAGGGGACTACTGATTAGGTTCAGGGGCCACATTCTCACTGAACTACTCATTGTGAGCCAAAGAACATTAAGTTAATTGAAATCTGATGTTTATTTATTCATTCCTTCAAAAATATTTACTGAGCTTCTATTCTGCATCAGGCAACATTTTAGGAATAAAATATGTTGAATGGAGGAAATAAAAATTTTAGATTAGCTAGTGGAAGATAGAGAGAGATGGAAACAGAGAATTCTATGAAGATTTTTTTTTTTTTAAATTTAAGAAGTCAAATCAGCATTTATTACCTTACAGTACTTAGTTTCAACAGTCAAATGGAGTTCCTGAGAACCTGTGACCTGAATTGGATCCTAATTTCCAGTAGTTACATTTAGGACATGCTTTGGTTTTCTTGGGCAACATTCTCATTAAGATATTATTGTGGAGATGAACTTTCCTGGCAAAGGGAATTTCAGATGCCCTATGTGAAAGAGTGCTTCACAAGTTCCAGGAAGAGTGAGAAGGTCAACGAGGTTAGAGTGATGGAGCAAAGGGCAGAGCAGAGGAGTTGAAGGGAGAGTAACAGGAAGTCAGTTCTCGTAGGAAGAAGGTAAATGCCACTCTGTGAGGTACTTTAGAAGAAACACTCCATTACTTTCCCAGAGGGCACAGGCACATTTCCTCGACACAGTCTAGGACCATTGTTTGAATTACTGTAAATACTAATTCTATACACTTGTGTTGCATCTTTTCCACATAGACAGTATGTTGTTAGTCAATGAGAATAGAATACATCCTAGATATGGTATCTGCCTCCAAAGACTCCAAAGTCTACAGACTATTTGTCAGTAAGGACATTCAGGACACAGATGGCTGTTGTAGAGAACTATATACAGTCAAAAACTTAAAAGAAATAGCTTTGAGGCCCAAGACTGTATGTTGTCGTCTCTGGAAGGCTTAACTTCCCTTGAGCTATTCAAACCCAATGGCTCAAATGTAAATAGCAGATTTTATCCTTATCTTGCTTTCTTCAGGTTGACACCCATTGTAAGTCTTAAATGTGTGGAACAATCATGATTTCAAATGCCTTAAAATGTCTGGGTCAATGCTAATTTCAAATAATCAGATTCCTTATTAAAAAAAAAAAATCTCTCAAAATGCTCTAGAAATTACTGCCACTCTTCAACAGACAAAGTGTGTCAACTTTTAGGTAAAATTTAAAAATTTAAAGGAAATCTGATTGGGTTCCTTGAAATAACAAAGTCACCTAACTCATAGTACGACCATAATGCCAGTTACAAAATAGATGTTCAAATATTAACTGGCAGTACCTGAGTTGATTTTCAACATATCATGATACTTAAAGATTCATTAAACATGCAGAAGAGTATAGGATTTTCAGTTTTTTTTTTTTTTTTTAATGTGATGATCTGTTTCATTCTGTATCTCATAGGAGAGGTTGCACTGCCATCGTTGGGCATCATCTCCATCAATGTCTAACATCTCATCTACATTGGTGAGGAAAAGCCAGATACTCTATTTTCCAGAATCCCCTCTTCTGTTACAGCTACAGATTTAGGAAGTGGAAGGGAACAGGAAAGTCATGGAGGACAACTGGTATGGCTTCACAGATTTATCTATGCACTCCCACTCTGATGCAGTAGGCTGGGATAATGATTGGATAGTTCTGTAAACTTGAGAATTAAATGGATTTCTCAGCTAACCACCCACCTCAGTATTTCAGGCCAAAGTCATCAATAACTTATGCCAAACTTGTGACTGCAGTCATTCTGACCTTCATTCTTGCTCTTCTTAAGTCCTAATTCCCATATTACATTTGTATTCCTATAATTCTTAGAGAGGCTTTGATTGCACGGCTAAACCAAGACTAATTTACAGGGAATCACCTATATGAAAGACTAAAAAGCCTTTTCAGTTAATCAAGTGAAGGCAGTGTAGGGATTCAGTTCTACCCTGCCATCCAGGCGTACTCCACCCAAGCAACTTCCTCTGAGAAGTCTCCCTTTGGAAATCATAGGAAGAGTTGATATGCAAACATCCCTCAGAGAGGCCTTTCATGAAAGAGACTCAGACCAAAAAAACTCAAAGAAAGCTCAACGAAATACCTGCTTCATGAATAACTTATAATGCTCCAAATACAATTTTTTCAGCATTTCAAAATAACTGAATTGCATAGGGTAGAACTTTTTTCAGAATTAAAAATTAACTTAGATGTCAAAATAAAACCCTAGAATTTAATTTATCATAAAAGCTATAATCTCAAATAGAATCTAATGGACCAAAACAGATAAAGCAATTAAATGGGAAATGCTGTGAATTAATCTTATTTAAAGAGGCATTCAAGATGGAATTCATAATTTTAAAGATACAATAACCAGGGGAAAAAAGCCTTTCCAGCTCAGCTAGTGGTGTCATAATTTAAAATAATAAAGCATCATAAGTATCTAATTTATTCATTTTCTGCAGGCGCTATTTGTTAATTTTGACATTCCCTTCTCAGTTTTGATTGCTGGTGACTTTCTTCTCATTGAGGACATTTTACTTTTTTTTTTTTTTTTGCTGTTACTTGCTAATTTTAGTGGTAATAGTGTATGTACTTTGTAAACTGGCAGAGTATGGAAGACCTGAGAAAAGTTCAGGTTGAAATCCAGTGCTTCTAGGATATTCTATCAAATAGTCTGTCTGTGCCTGAGTGATGAGAATGTCCCATCAAGTGATGAAAACCTCATGTAACAATATAGTGGTGAAAACAAGCTTTAAAAGGCTCTATCGCATCCTAATTGTCACTATTGTTATTAAGCTAGTGGCTGTTTTATCATCTTCCTTTCTATAAGAATTGTATATAATTAAGGTGTATAACTTGATGTTTTGATATATGTATACATTGTGAAATGATCTCCACACTCAAGCTAATTGACATATTCATCACCTCACTTAGTTACTTTCATTTTTTTATGATGAAACACTTAAAGTCAACCCTCAGCAAATTCCAAGTGTGCAACACAGTATTGTTAGCTATATTTCTAGAGAGTTCATGTCTAGCAGAGTGACTACAATTCAAGGTGTGGTGCCGTATTTTCTCTATTACTGCCTTTTTGACCATGCTGTCTGGTGGTTATCAACATAGGCTTGGAGGCAGACTGCCCAAATTCTCATTGTGATTCTATCATTTCCCAGTGTTGAGATCTTGTACACATGTATTCTCTCTGTGAGTTTGTTTCTCCCATCTAAATATGAAAGTTATAGTTGTTCAGTTGTGTCTGACTCTTTGCGACCCCATGGACTATACAGTCCATGGGATTCTCCAGGTCACAATACTGGAATGGGTAGCCGTTCCCTTCTCTAGGGCATCTTCCCAACTCAGGGATCAAACCCAGGTCTCCCACATTGCAGGCAGATTCTTTACCAGCTGAGCTACCAGGAAAGTGGGAATGTTAGTAGCACTTGCCTCATAGAGATCTTTGAGCTACTTAAAAAGATTTTACAGGGAAAGGACTTAGACCATTAGCTGGTACATAGTGAATTATCAATAAAGTTTGGCTATTATGATATCATCATTATTATTTTATATAATTTTTCTTTGATTTAATTCTAAATATGTGTTATGATTTCAAACAATTATTTATAACTTTAGTAACTTCTTTAATTCTTATAAATATAAAAGCAGACTAATAAAAAGAAAAACTCGAAGCATGATCTTGATAGCTTACAGTGAACCATGTAGGATTCGTGATCTCTGAAGAAGATTTAGCTTTGGGACAAGGGACCAGGCTTGATCATGCAGAGTTTTTGTGTGGCAGAAGTTTTATTACAGTGAAAAAGGGACAGAGAAAGCTTCTGACATAGAGATTAGAAGGGGGATGGAGAGTGCTCAACTAGCTAATTTGATCAAGGCTTTATATACATTTACCAGACTCACTGCCCCAACATACATCTTAAGAAAACAAGATTAGTCATAAGGTTCTTGTTAAGGAGAAACATCCTTGAGCAAGACACATTGTTGTTATAGAATCATTAGTATACAGTTGAAGGAAAAACACACCCTTGAGCAAGATGAGTTGTTTTGTTGTGTAATCATTAGCTCTGGGCTTAAAGAAAAAAAAAACTAAGATAAAAGAATGTAGAAAAAAAGTTTGCCCTTTTCTCCTCCTTGAGGGCCCTGGACTCCTTATCAACCTGCCTAAGAATTAACTCTCTCAATCTCAGTAGATCTTAATATTAAAAAAATCTTTTGTAAAATATAATAAACCCTAATATGTATGAAATCTCACATAAATAGTATAACTTAAAAGAAATCAACCATGAGACAAAGTGCACCACCTCTCTCCATTCACAGAGTTGGAGCCTGGTGCTTGATGAGGAAGTGATAGACTCTCTGACTGTGAAGATCATCCTGGCTGAAGGGGCCAAGAACATCCAGGTGGCGAGTCCCTATTAGATCAGCCGAGCCCCCAACAAGCTGCACTATACCTACCAGGGTACATTTGGCAGCCCCATGATTGTGGCTGACAAAAAGAGCCTGGTGGAGCAGCACTAGGACATGGTGGTGCACTGTATCTTCAACAAGACTCATGCCATGGAGCATCTTCTGGGGGTGATGAACTTCTACATCCTGTTCTTCACCATCATAGTCTACTTCAGGCTGAACTTCTCTATCACAAAGGATCTGGCTGCAGAAGTCAGATGAAGGTAGCCTGCATCACAAGAGACTAGGTCTCTGCCTTGACTTTGACAAGACATTAATAGATACAAACAGTCCTGGGGCATGTCCACCTTCAACAGTAGCAAGAAGAGCCTGGAGATGAAGCACAAGGCCTTTGACCACTAAGGTGGCCCTGCCGTAGTCCTGACTAGAGACAGAGGGCTCCGACCTGTGTGACAAAGTGAGGGAAATGCAGAAACTGAGTGTGCAGGTCAAGGAGCTGTCTTGAAGTCGGCAGTAGAGGTGAGCAACCTGTGGCTGGCAAACTCAAGAAAGACACATACATCAAAAATGAGAAGATTTTCTTGGGAAAGCAACAGATGCTGGTCACCAAGATCAACCATATCCTGGATGCCTGGTAGCCCCATACCTTCAGAGGGCAGGGTTGGGGGTGAACATCAAGGCCAGCAGGTGCTGGCTTCTGGATTTTGCAGATGGCCTTCAAGGAAGGGAGAAGCCAGCCCTGCCTCAGGAAACACAAGAAGCTTAGTTTTTGTTCCTACAATGTTCCTTAAAAAAAAAAAAAATGTTCTTTATCTTTCTGGCTTACTTCGGTAATGATAACCCTATATGCAAAACAGAAAAAGAGACACAGAAATACAGAACAGACTTTTGAACTCTGTGGGAGAATGTGAGGGTGGGATGTTTCAAAAGAACAGCATGTATACTATCTATGGTGAAACAGATCACCAGCCCAGGTGGGATGCATGAGACAAGTGCTCGGGCCTGGTGCACTGGGAAGACCCAGAGGAGTCGGGTGAAGAGGGAGGTGGGAGGGGGGATCGGGATGGGGAATAAGTGTAAATCTATGGCTGATTCATATCAATGTATGACAAAACCCACTGAAATGTTGTGAAGTAATTAGCCTCCAACTAATAAAAAAATTAAAAAAAAATAAAAAAATAAAGCATGTAACCAGATGATTTAAAAAAAAAAAAAAAAAAAAAAAAAAACCACTTACCCTAACCCACCTTAAAAAAAAAAAAAAAAAAAGTCATTTAAAGCAAAGTATCGTGTTTTGAAAAAAAAAGAAAGAAAGTTTTTTTTAGTTGATTTTATTTGTTCTGATGCTTAGAAAATACTTCGTACCTGTAAGCCCCTTGTTTTATGCCCTTCTAATTCCCGATCTTTGGGTATTTTACAAGTTTCTGTGTGTTTTTTAAAGCGCATGTGACCAAATGAAAATAAAGCTGTGACTGTGAAAAAAATAAAATCTTTAAGAAAAACCAAAACAGACTTTTTGGCAAACCCAGTACTTTACCCCACAGGAAAAGTGTGCTTTATATGGACACAGCTTCTATTCATTCTTAGTTTTTCCTCTCTCTTTTTTCTATTTTTATTTAATGTGAGGAATAATTTTAAAAATCAAACTCTCCCCCTTTCTTCCTTCTGTATGACTTCTCTCATGTTATGTATCTGTGGCTGATGATAAATGCAATCTCCTGTCACAACAAATCATTTTATTTGCTGAAATGAATGCTTACATGTTTTTACCATCAACATATATTTTCTTAAAAGTTAATCTTGCACTCACATTAAGATAATGGAATTTCAAAATTAACACTATGGATAAATAGTGCAGTTAAAGTCAAATTTATTTATATAACAAGTTTGGCTTTTTAATCATTCTCATTTCTGGTATAAGATTTAGAATAATACTTAACAATAGAGAATAAAATAAGTACTTTGATTATAAGAGAAGATCAACTCCATATTTTCCCCAGAAACTAGAAATCTAGAAGATTTGATAAAGAATAAAGAACTATTAGCCAGTCGTTAAAGAGACACTCTGAGGTAACAAAGTCCAAAACATAATTAGTTTAGCTCCTGGTCTTAAGGAGAAAACACTAGAACTGCTTAGACTGATGAATGTTATCTGAGAATGAATGATGGATACTTCCCTGAGAAACAAAAGAACAGGTAACATAAAATTGGTGGTCAGTCAGGCGGGGTTATCTTGCCTGAGTAGACTTGTCTGAGTTGAGTCATAGAAGAGCCAACTCAGGATTAATTAGACAATTACAGAAAAGAAGGCTTGTTGGAGTGAAAATAATTAGTTTAAAAAATAAACTCAACACTTGTTTAGACAGTGAGATAAGATTAAAATGAGAAATATAGTGAAATTGATTGAACTTGACCAAACTAAGTAGAAAGATATATTTTATGAGATAGCAACAATACAGGCTCATTTGTTTTGCACCATACTCAGATTCCTAATTATGATAAAATTCTGTTTGGTTTACATGTGCATGTAGTAGCCACTCTGTTAAAATTGAGTGTTTGGAATGTGTGGTCAGGAATGACAGAATAGTTTTTTTTTTTTTTTTTTAATGTATTTATTTTTAATTGAGCAATAACTGCTTTATGTTACTGTGTTAGTTTCTACCAAACATCAACATAAATAAGTCATAGGGCTACCCACATACCCTTCCAATTGAACATCCCTCCCACCTCTCTCCCCATCCCACCCATCTAGGTTGCTACCTAGCCCCAGATTGAGTACCCAGAGTCATAAAGAAGATTCCAATTGACAATCTATTTTGCATATGGTAATATATGTTTCCATGTTACTCTCTCCATATATTCCACCCTCTCCTCCATCCCCCCTGACCCCTGCCACCCAGCCACGTCCATAAGTCTGTTCTCAATGTCTGTGTCTCCATTCAGTTTAGTTCAGTAGCTCAGTCTTGAATGACTCTTTGAGACCCCATAGACTGCAGTACACCAGGCCTCCCTGTCCATCACCAATTCCTGGAGCTTGCTCAACCTCATGTCCATCATGTTGGTGATGCCATCAAACCATCTCATCCTCTGTCATCCCCTTCTCCTCCTGCCTTCAATCTTTCCCAGCATCAGGGTCTTTTCTAATGAGTCAGTTCTTCGCATCAGGTGGCCAAAGTATTGGAGCTTCAGCTTCAGCATCAGTCCTTCCAATGAATATCCAGGACTGACTTCCTTTAGGATTGACTGGTTTGATTTCCTTGCAGTCCAAGGGACTCTCAAGATTCTTCTCTAATACCACAGTTCAAAGCCATTCATTCTTCAGTGCTCAGCTTTCTTTATGGTCCAACTCTCACATTCATACATGACAACTGGAAAAATCAGGCCTTTGACTATGCGGACCTTTGTCGTCAAAGTAATGTCTCTGCTTTTTAATATGCTGTCTAGGTTTGTCATAGCTTTTCTTCCAAGGAGCAAGCCTTTTTAAATTTCATGGCTGAAGTCACCATTTGCAGTGATTTTGGAGCCCCCCAAAATAAAGCCTGTCACTGTTTCCATTGTATCCCCATCCATTTGCCATTAAGTGATAGGACTGGATGCTATGATTTTTTTTTTTTAAATGTTGAGTTTTAAGTCAACTTTTTCATTCTTTTTCACTTTCATCAAGAGGTTTTCTAATTCCTCTTTGCTTTCTGTCATAAGGGTGGTGTCATCTGCATATCTGAGGTTATTTATGTTTCTCCCGGCAATCTTGATTCCAGCTTATGCTTCATCCAGTCCAGCATTTTATATGATGTAAGTTAAATAAACAGGGTGACAATATAAAGCCTTGACATACTTCTTTCCCAATTTAGAAATTGGGACATTGTCTCCACTGCTGATATGTAAATGGGTTTATCAGTATTATTTTTCAAGATTCCATATATATGCATTAGTATATGATATTTGTTTTTCTCTTTCTGACTTGTTTCTTTCTGTATAATAGGTTCTAGGTTCATCCACCTCATTATGGCTGATTCAAATGTGTTCCTTTTTATGACTGAGTAATATTCCAAAATATATATGTACCACAGGTGTTTATCCATTCATCTATCAATGGACATCTAGGTTGCTTCCATGTCCTAGCTATTTTAAATCCAGCTGCAATGAACATAAGGTACATATGTCATTTTCAATTTTGTTTTTCTCAGGATATATGCTTAGTAGTGGGGTTTCTGGGTCATGTGATGGTTTTATTCCTATTTATTAAGGAATCTCCATACTGTTCTCCAAAGTGGTTGTATTAGTTTTTATTCCTACCAACAGAGCAAGAGAGTTCCTGTTTCTCCACACTGTCTCCAACATTCATTGTTTGTAGATTTTTTTAATGATGGCCATTCTGACTAGTGTAAGGTGATATCTCATTGTAATTTTGATTACATTTCTCTAATAATGAGTGATTTTGAGCATCTTTCTATGTGTTTATTTAGCCCTCTGAGTAGATTTTTAAGGCAGGAATGCAAAGAAGAAGGGCAATGGCATGACTGAGGTTGTGGAGTGAGCACATTTAATGGAGGGAGATGGGTAGATTGAAGGACTGAGATTTTCATGTATAGGAACCTAAAAGATGCAAATATAGATGCATTCCCTATAAAATCATTTTGAACAGAATAAACAGAAAGGAAACAGATATATCAAAATTAGGCTATAGAATAAAAAAGAAAAGCTTTTATTTAAAAAAATATAAAATGTTTTTTATTGTGGTAAAATATGCATAGCATAAAATCAACTGTCTTAACAATTTTAGGGATATACTTCAGTGTCATTTAGTATATTCCAAATGTGGTGGAATCATCAACACTCTCCATTTCCAGAAATTTCACATTATTTTGCAAAAGTTGTTTTGCAACATTTTTGCTTTCCACCCAAACAGAAACTCTAAACCCCCATTCCCTCATTCTTCCAACCCCTGTATATCCTGCTTTCTATTTATATGAGTTTATCTATTCAAGTTAGCTCATACAGGTGGAATCATAAAATATTTTTCTTTTGTGTTAGGTTTATTTCACCTGTTATATTTTCAAAATTGAATCATTTTAAAGCATATATCAAAATTCCATTCATTTTTAACAATGAATAATATTGCATTGCATGTACCACCTTTTGTTTATCAATTCATTTACTGATGGATACGGGGTTTGCTTCCACCTTTAGCTATTAAGAAAATGCTATTGTGAAACAGGTTGGCATGCATACCCAGAAGTGGAATTACTGGATTATACAGTAATTCTATGTTTAACTTTTTAGGATCCACTGAATTGTTTTCACAGGAGCACCAACATCCTCACTAACAGTGCACAAGGGTTCCAACTTCTCACATCCTGACAAACATTTGTTATTTTCCACTTTTTAAAATTAATAACACCTGATGGGTATAATGGTAAAAGGATGTGATTCTTAAACATTAAAATGGAAAGAAACAGGAAGCATATATAATCTTCAGGGGAAATGCTAAGTTTCAAAGCAAGATGCATTTTTCTCTTAAACTGGAGTATGGTTGCTTTACAAGGTCTTAGTCTCTGCTACAGTGAAGTGAACCAGTTGTATGTATACATATATCCCTTCCCTCTTAGACCTCTTTGCCTACCCCATCCCACCCAACTGGGTCACCACAGAGCGCTGAACTGAGCATCCTGCATTACATAGCAAGTTCCCACTAGCTATCTGTTTCACAAATGGCAGTGCACATACATCCATCTCAGTCTCCCAATTCATCCCTCCCTACCACCCATGTGTCCACTCATTCGTTCTCTGTGCTTCTCTATTCCATCCCTACAAATAGACTTATCTGTACATTTTTTAAAAATTTCATATACTGTTGTCATTGTTCAGTCACTCAGTCATGTCTGACTCTTTGAGAGCTTGTGGACTGCAGCATGCCAGGCTTCCGTGTCCTTCACTATCTCCTGGGGTTTGATCAAATCCATGTCCATTGAGTAGTGATTTCATCCAACCATTTCATCCTCTGTTGCCCCCTTCTCCACCTGCCCTCAATCTTTCCCAGCATCAGGGTCTTTTCCAGTGAGTCTGCTCTTTTCATCAGGTCACCAAAGTATTGGAACTTCAGCTTCAGCATTAGTCCTTCCAATGAGTATTCAGGGTTGATTTCCTTTGGGATTGACTGATTTGATTTCCTTGGATTCCAAGGGACCTCAACAGTATTCTCCAGCATCACAATTCAAAAGCATCAATTCTTCAACATTCAGCCTTCTTTATGGTCTAAATCTCACATCCATACATGACTACTGGAAAAACCATAGCTTTGACTATATAGACCTTGGTTGATGAAATGATATCTTTGCTTTTCAATATGCTGTCTAGGTTTGTCATAGGTTTTCTTCCCAGGAGCAAGTGTCTCTTAATTTCATGGCTGCAGTCACTGTCCTCAGTGATTTTGGAGTCTAAGAAAATAAAATCGGTCACTGTTTCCATTGTTTCCCCATCTATTTGCTGTGAAGTGATGGGACCAGATGCCACGATCTTAGTTCTTTGAATGTTGTATTTTAAGTCAGCTTTTTCACTCTCCTCTTTCACTTTCATCAAGAGGCTCTTTAGTTCCTCTTCATTTGCTACTGTTAGGGTGGTGTCATATATGTGTTAATGTATGATGTTTTTTTCTCTTTCTGACTTACTTTACTCTGTATGACAGACTCTAGGTCCATCCTCATCTCTAAAAATAACCCAATACTGTTCCTTTTTATAACTGAGTAACATTCCATTGTATATATGTACCACATCTTCTTTATCGATTCATCTGTCAATGGACATTTGGGTTGCTTCCATGTCTTGATTACTGTAAAGAGTGCTGCAATGAGCATTCAGGTGCATGTGTCTTTATGATTTGATTTTCTCAGAATATATGATCAGTAGTGGGATTGCTGGGTCATATGGTAATTTTATTTTTAGCTTTTTAAGGAAACTTCATACTGTTCTCCATAGTAGCATGGTGTAGTATTTAAAATGTAGCAAAAATACTCACCAGGTCTCCAAGGCCTCCTGTAATTTGACCTATCTCTGTTCTCAAATTACCCACAGGTAAACATTTATAATGAGTAAGAAGGATACAACTCATCTTTCAAATATTTACATTTTTACTCTCTGTCAGTGCTCCATGTTCTAGCTCCGTGGAGGAAACCTTGTCTCCATGCTATCACAGGGAAGGTGATGGCACGCTTCCACACCTTCCCTTTGTTCTTCATGATGATAATCTCATAGAGGGTAGCGTCTCCTTGAGTGGGAGCACCAGGATGAAACAGGGGAGGTATGAGGAGGAATGAGAGAGAACAGAGGTTACATATGATTTCAAAAGTCCCCCAGTGCACTGGTGCACCTGTCTACACCAGAACAGTCACAGCTAGCCATACTTGAAGAGTTACCATTTCCTGTAATAAACTGAGTGATTAGTTAATCACCTTGGTGCTTATCAATAAATGCTTACTATGTGTCTCTTTTCTGTAGGTAATTCAAAAGAAGTATGTTATTTGTGCACTGGTGGAATTCACAGTCTGTGAAAGAAAAGTTGAACAGCATAATATGACAAAATACAATTAAGTGTTGGAATACTATGGTCCTAACTATAAGAGCTTCAATAATCATGATGAAGGAAGACAAAGATGTGAGGAATGCTTTAAAACACAGATAAAACTTCAGTAGGACTTTGAAAATCAGGAGGGGTATATTTAAATGAAGGTGAGCATTCTAGTAGTGATGAAAACCATGAGCAGAGAGAAATGGTGATATATGAAGGGGTGCTTGCAGAACATAGCTTAACAGAACTGAAATAGGTATACTCAGACACTGTGCAAAATACATAACAAAAAGTTTATGGTGGTCCTTGATTATTTAAAATGATATACAAACAAATGGGACATTTTGGCTGGTGGAGCACTGGGGCGAAGCATATTTTCAGTTTACCTAGAATAATGCTGTTCAGTAGAGAAGATGCTTGTCTATTTGTCCTTGTAGGTTGGGTCAATAAAACCAATTGCCATTTACCTGGAAGTAAACATTATCTGATGAGTATAATAGGTGTGGTATTAATATCACTGTGCTTTTTTTTTTTTTTTTTAATAGAGGGAACTGGCCCAAGAGTGAAGCTGGGAGCTCTTCATTCTGAGAAGCTGGTAGTCCAAGTTATGAACATAAAGATCTGTTTCTTCCTTATCAATTCACTTAAGAATGTTCTGAATGTATACTGCCTCTGAGAAGTAAAGGGAATCTTATTCCAGTATCCAAAGCTAATAAAAATGTATGCAATAATGTTATGCTGCTGCTGTTGGTTTGCCGCTAAGTCATGTCCAGCTCTGCTTTTACTCTTCATGAAAGAACAACTACTTTAGACAGAGATATACAGAAAAATCACTCTTCTAGAATTTCAGGAAGGTATTTTATCCTCTTCTAGTGCTAGGGGGAAAAGATACACTAATCACAAAAGTCTAATATTTGGTCTTCTTTGTATTTTCTTTAACATCTTTTTTTTTTTTTTTTGAGAGGGACAGTAATAATGCAATTTGAGTACTGGTAGAATGAACTTCAATTAGAGAAATAGTGGTTCCTGGGACAAGAAGGATCACACTGAAGACTTTTCAACCTATGGCTGTGCCCTCCTTCTTATATACTTCACATTAGTGGAAGGTGAGCTGACAATGAGAACACATTCATCAATCCTTCACCTTGAACCTGAGAGGTGGATTCTGACAGCAGTCAGTACCCAGTCTTAGAAATAAGAAATCACTGATCTTTTCAAAAATTGGTGAACACCAGGTCTCGTTTAAGGATGTGGGGCCATGAAGAATCTTTGTAACATAAAAGTCTTAGAAATAACACTCAAAATATGAAAGCAAAAATGAATTTTTGTTGTATGGCTTATGCTCTGAAAAACACTGCAACAGAGGATCTTTTCCTGACTTCTGTGAATTTTTCTATGGGATAAATATTGGGTGGAACCACTGGGTTAAAAAATAAAGCCTTTAGAAATGGCAGGGGAACCAGCAATCAAATTGCCAACATCTGTTGGATCATAGAAAAAGAAGGAGAATTCCAGAAACATATCTATTTCCACTTCATTGACTATGGTAAAGCCTTTGACTGTGCAGATCACAACAAGCTATGGAAAATTCATAAAGAGATGGGAATACTAGACCATCTTACCTGTCTCCTGAGAAACCTGTATGCAGGTCAAGAAACAATAATTAGAACCGGGCATAGAACAACAAGCTATTTCAAAATTGGGAAAAGAGCACATCAAGGTTGTATATTGTCACCCTATTTATTTAGCTTATATGCAGAGTACATCATTCAAAATGTCAGGCTGGAAAAATCACAAGCTGGAACAAGATTGATGGGAGAGATATCAACAACCTCAGATATTCAGATGATATCACCCTAATGGCAGAAAGTGAAGAGGCACTAAAGATCTTCTTGATGAAGGTGAAAGAAGAGAGTGAAACAGTTGGCTTAAAACTCCACATTCAAAAACCTAAGATCATGGCATCCGGTCCAATCACATCATGGCAAATAGATGGGGAATAAATGGAAGCAGTGAGATATTTTATTTTCTTGGGCTCCACAGTCACTGCACACAGTGACTGCAGCCATGAAATTAAAAGACTCTTGCTCCTTGGAAGAAAAGCTATGACAAACCTAGATAGCATATTAAAAAGCAAATACATCACTTTGCTGACAAAGGTCCATATAGTCAAAGCTATGCTTTCTCCAGCAGTCATTTACAGATATGAGAATTGGACCATAAATAAGGTAGAGCACCCAAGAATTGATGTTTTTGAATTGTGTTGGGGAAGACTCTTGAGAGTTCCTTGGACAACAAGGAGATCAGACCAGTCAATCCTAAATGAAATCAGTCCTGAATATAAGTTGGAATGACTGATGCTAAAGCTGAAGCTCCAGTACTTTTGGCCACCTGATGGAAAGAGCTGACTCATTTGAAAAAATCTTGACTCTGGGAAATATTGAGGACAGGAGAAGAGGGGGCAACAGAGGATAAGATGGTTGGATGATATCACCTACTCATGGACATGAGGTTGAGCAAGCTCCAGGAATTGGTGATGGACAGAGAAGCTTGGCATGCTGCAGTCCATGGGGTTGCAAACAGTTGGACATGACTTGGCAACTAAGCAACAGCCGGATAAAAACGTATGTTTTCCTTTTGATGGACTTTTTTTTGGACATTTTGATGGACACATTTGGTTCCTCTCCAAATATATTTTATCCATCTATCCTCTTGGTAAGAATGTATAACAGAGATTATTTTCCCACACATTCACCAGACTAGGTAGTTATTAAGTAAAAATTGTCAATCTGGCTTAAAAACAATTCTGCTTGTTCTGCTTTGATTTTAGCTATCTTTCTCTTGACTTTTCCCTAAGCTGCAGTGATATTGGCCTTCATACAGTAGTCAAGTCTGCCGAACCTATTTCCACACCAAGGCCTTTACATTTGCCAAGACATTGGCTAAAAATGAGTTTCCCCAAATTTCACGTGACTGTTTCAGAGATATTTCTCTTTAAAAAGCTTTTGGCACACCTTATTGAAATTCCCACAATTCCTACTCTGAGGTGCACTCTCTACCCTTTTAGGTTTCTTTATTTTCTTGGAAATGCCTACAATTATCTTACTTGTCAATTTGCCTTTTTCCATTAGAATGTGTGCTCTGGAATAGGGCCTAGACTTAACTTTGTATTTTCCAAACATATAATCATCTTTCTCAATATCGTTTATCAAATAATCCAACATTTCTTCTCCTATTTGAAATGATAACTTTTTCATCTACTGAATTTTCTTAAATTCCTGAGGCTGTTCTTAATTTGCTCCTCTCTCTCACTTTTTGGATATGTATTTTGCAACAGAACCACATTTTTCAATTTATTGCACATTTTCATATCTTCTGATATCTGACTGAAAAAATCATCCTTTATATTTTTCCTTTACAAAATATGTCTGGCAAATCTCATGTATTTATATTTTTAAATAAATTTTAATAGTTTTTATCACTAACACATATTTATAATAAAGAAAAAGTACTTTTTTTAAATTTAAAAATAGCTACAAGTAGTATTTTAAATTAAATTTATACTTCCCAACTTATGGAAGGAAGTCAGAAATAGTAGGTAAAATATAGTTCAATAGCAGAAGACAGACAATCAAGAATATCCCAAGGAGGTATAATATGCACGAAGCATAACAGCAGAAGAATGTAAACTAAACATGATTGTTTGGCTAATATTATTAAGAAATTTATCTGATTTATTAGATTATCCCTTGAAAACTAAGTATATCTTAGAGAATCATTCTGTGTGACCAAGAAGATTATCTTTATAAAATAAAGGGTAAAATTTACTGTGTGATTTTCTTTCTACCATGAAATAAAGGCTATAAGGCAAAAAGTGGGAAATTTTATACAACTCTCTTGGTCTTTTACAGATTAAGTAGGTAAAATTATAAGCTGATTAATAAGTATTTGTCAATTCTCTACTTGTTGAGGATGTAAAAAAAGAACTTTGTGGATCTTATTCTAAGATTTCCCCCCCAAAACAGTTCAATATAAAGTTCAAACAGGAAAACATTAAAATTTAGAAAAAAATTTTCTAAATAATCCTTCAATCAAATTATGGACTCAGAATTGTGAGGAAAAAGAAAACAATTTGGCCCAAAATAAAAAGATTAAAAACTAAGAAGGCTGAAAAGAATGAATTGATGTGTTAGTTTAGCTTCTTTTTTATTATTATTTTAAAAATATTTTAGTAATTTTTTTTAAGTGGAGGAGTTGGTTTCTACCATACAACAATGTGAACCCAGCATAATTATACGTATATCCCCTCCCTCTTGAGACTCCCTCACCTCACCACATCCTACCCCTCTGTTGCTACTGCTAAGTCACTTCAGTCGTGTCCAACTCTGTGTGACCCCATTCCTGGGATTCTCCAGGCAAGAACACTGGAGTGGGTTGCCATTTCCTTCTCCAATGCATAACAGTGAAAAATGAAAGTGAAGTCGCTCAGTCATGTCTGACTCTTTGTGACCCCATGGACTGCAGCCTACCAGGCTCCTCCATCCATGGGATTTTCCAGGCAAGAGTACTGGAGTGGGGAGCCATTGCCTTCTCTGTCCTACCCCTCTAGGCCATCACAAAGCACCAGTCTGGGCTCCTGGTGTTATGCAGCAACTTCCCACAAGTTAACTATTTCACACATGACAGTATATATGTCAATACTTCTTTTCAATTCATCTCACACTCTCCTTCCTCCACTGGGCCTTACAAGTCCATTCTCTATATCTGCATCTTCATTCCTTCCCTGCAAATAGGTTCACCAATTCCACTTTTCTAGATTCCATATATATGTGTTAATATATGATATTTGTTTTTCTCTTTATGACTCTCTTCACTCTGTATAACAAGTTCTAGGTTCATCCACCTCATGACCAATGGCTGAAATTTATTTTTTTATGGCTGAGTAATATTCCACTGTATATATGCACCACATCTTTATCCATTCAGCTGTGGATGGAGATCTAGATTGCTTTCATGTACCAGCTATTGCAAATAGTGCTGCAACGAACACAATGAAACCCCATGGACTACAGCACACCAGGCCTCCTTGTCCCTCACCATCTCCCGAAGTTTGCCCAAATTCATGTCCATTGCATCTGTGATGCCATCCAGCCATTTCATGCTCTGAAGCCCTCTTCTCCTTCTGCCCTCAATCTTTCCCAGCATCAGGAACTTTTCCAATAAGTTGACTATTCATATCTGATGACCAAAATATTGGAGCTTCAGCTTCAGCAACAGTCCTTCCAGTGAGTATTCATGGCTGATTTCCCTTAAGATTGACTGCTTTGATCTCCTTGCTGTCCAAGGGACTCTCAGGAGTCTTTTCAACCACCACAGTTACAAGGCATCAATTCTTTGGCATTCTACCTTCTTTACTGTCCAACTCTCACAACAGTACATGACCACTGGGAAGACCATAGCTTTGACTCTATGGACCTTTGTTGGTAGAGTGATGTTTCTGCTTTTCAACATACTGTCTAGGTTTGTCATAGCTTTCCTGCCAAGAAGGAATTGTCTTCTGATTTCACGGCTGCAGTCACCATCCACAGTGATTTTAGAGCCCAAGAAGAGAAAAATGTCACTGTTTCCTATCACTACTTCCATCTTTCCCCCTTTTATTTGCCATTAAGTAATGGGGCCAGATGCCATGACCTTAGATTTTTTAATATTTACTTTTAAGCTGGCTCTTTCACTATCTTCCTTCACCCTCATCAAAAGGCTCTTTAGTTCCTCTTGTCTTCCTGACATTTGAATGGTATCATCTGCATATTTGAGGTTGTTGATGTTTATCTCACCTATCTTAATTTCAACTTGTAACTCATCCAGTCCGGTAGTTCTCATGATGTGATCAGTGTATAGGTTAAATAAACAGGGTGACAGCAGACAGCTCTGTCATACTCCTTTCTCAATCTTGAACCAATCATTTATTCCATACAGGGTTCTAACTATTGTTCCTTGACCCACATGCAGGTTTCTCAGGAGACAGGTAAGATGGTCTGGTATTCCCCTCTATTTAAGAGCTTTCCACAGTTTGTTATGATCCACACAACCAAAGGCTTTAGTGTAGTGGTTGAAACAGAGGTAGATGTTTTTTCTGGAATTCCCTAGCTTTCTCTATGATTCTGAAAATGTTAGCAATTTGATCTCTGGTTCCTCTTCTCTTTTGGAACCAGCTTGGACATCAGGAAGTTGTAGGTTCACATAACGCTGAAGCCTAGCATGCAAGATTTTAAACATGACCTTACCAGCATGGGAGATGTGTGCAATGTCTGATGGTCAGCACATTCTTTCGTATTACCCTTCTTGGAAATTGGGGTGAGAATTGACATTTTCCAGTCCTGTGGCCACTGCTGGGTCTTCCAGATTTGCTGACATATTGATTGCAACACTGTGATGGCATCATCCGTTAGGGTTTTGAATAGTTCTCCTGGAACTCCATCATATCCACTAGCTTTGTTAACAGCAGTGCTTCCTAAGGCTCACTTGACTTTGCTCTCCTGACTGTCTGGCTCTGGGTGACTGACCATACCATCATAATAATCTAGTTCAGTAATATCTTTTCTGTATAGTTCTGTGTATTCTATCCATCTCTTCTTGATCTCTTCAGCATCTTCTAGGCTCTACCATTTCTGCTCTTTATTGTGCCCATCTTTGGGTGAAATGTTCCCTTGATATCTCCAATTTTTCTGAAGGGATCTCTAGTCTTTTCCCTTCTGTTGTTTTCTTCTAGTTTTATGCACTGTTCATTGAAGAAGGTCTTCTTGTCTCTCCATGCTGTTCTTTGGAACTTTGCATTTGGATTCACCTTTCCTTTTCTCCCTTGCTTTTCACTTCTCTTTTTTCTTCAGCCATTTGCACAGCCTCCTCAGATAACCACTTTGCCTTCTTGCTTTTCTTTTTCTCTGGGGTGATTTTGTTCACTGCTTCCTGTACAATATTTACGGACCTCTGTCCATATTTCTTCATGCACACTGGTAACTAGATCTAATCCCTTGAATCTATTTGTTACCTCTACTGCATATTCATAGAGGATTCAATTTAACTCGCACCTGGCTAGTTTAGTAGTTCCCCCACTTTCTTTAGTTTAAGTTTGAAATTTGGAATGAGAAGCTGATGATCTGAGCCACAGTCAGCTCCAAGTCTTGTTTTTGATGACTGTATACAGATTCTCCACCTTTGACTACAAGAATGTAATCAATGTGATTTCAATATTGACCATTTGGTGATGTCCATGTGTAAAGTTGTCTCTTCTGTTGTTGAAAAAGGGTATTTGCTATGACCAGTGCATTCTCAGCAGAATTCAGTTTGCCTTTGCCCTGCTTCATTCTGTACTCCAAGACCAAACTTGCCTGTTACACCAGGTATCTCTTGACTTCCTACTTTTGCATTCCAATCCACAATAATTAATGAGATATATTTTGATGTTAGTTCTAGGAGATCTTCTAGGTCTACATAGAGCTGATCAACCTAGCTTCTTTGACATCAGTGATAGAGGCATAGACCTGAATTACTGTGATGTTGAATGGCTTGCCTTGAAAATGAACTGAGATCATTTTGTCATTTCTGAGGTTGCACCTGAGTACTGCATTTCGGACTCTTTTGTTGATTATGAGGGCTACTACATTTGTTCTACGGGATTCTTGCCTGCAGTAGTAGATATCATGGCTATTTGAATTAAATTCACCCGTTCCCATCCATTTTAGTTCACTGATTTCTAAGATGCCAATGTTTATTCTTAGCACCTCCTGCTTGACCACATCCAATTTACCTTGATTCATGGAGTTAACACTCCAGGTTCCCATGCAATACTGTTCTTCCTAGCATCAGATTTTACTTTTATCACCAGATACATCCACAGCTGAACATCGTTTTTGCTTTGGCCCAGCCACTTCATTCTTTCTGGGGCTATTAGTAGTTGTCCTCCACTGAAATTAGTAGTTGTCCTTAGTGAAAACATAATATTTGCTAAGTACAATACAAAATATTCATTTCAAACTAAGGCCAAAATATATATAATTGTTGCTGCTTTTACCACTATTTAAAAATGTTCATTGAAATAAGAGTATAATAAAAGTAGAACCATATAAAATAGAATAAATGGAAAAAATTGTAAGTTATCAATATTGGCAGATGATGTGATTGCCCACTTAGAAAGCCAATGTGAAATCTATTAAAAATAACACCAAACAAAAATGTGTAGTACCACATTGTATTATTAGAAAATACAGTGAGAAAATATAATTTGTAAGAATCAGTTGAAATATAAAATATCTGGAAAGAAATGTGAATGAAGAATTTTAATCTAGGTTTTACATGAGAAACTACCAAACATTACTTAGGGACAGTTTTACAAAATGGTAAGCCGAGACATCTATTCCTGGTGATTGAAAAGAACTTGATATTATTTATATGGGACTTCCCAAACATTAAGTTGACCATTTAATGTAATTCCATCCCAAATGTCAGTAGACGTTGAGGAAAGTAAACTGTAACAAAATAATTATAAGGTGTGTCTCAGAAAATAAAACAGCTGGAAATGCCCAAGATATTTTTGAAAAAGAATAAGAAGAGGCTTATCAGGCATAAAGTCATATAAATGTAGAATAACTAAAACAACATGATGCAGATATGAGGATATAAGGGTTATCCAAGCTGTCGTAATCTCTCTCCTAAAATACTCTGCTTTCCTCTGCATCCTTCCGTAGTCTGTCCCTCACCCAGCAGCTGAACACTTTATTAGATGTGAATACAGATCATGTGGTCCTTTCAAGATATATGATCAATTCCTATATTTTAATACTTAGACTGATCTAAACTCCCCTCCATGCCTCAGGGTCTTAGCCATCCTGGTTGCTCAGCGCCCTGCACTCACCTACCCTTCTGTCGAATGTGGGGCTGATCCCGCCATGATCCTGGGATCCTTGGTGTCCTTCAGTCACTGGAAGGGCTACTTCCCACTCCATTTACTTCTGTTCATTGCTAACATTTCAGCCTATATATTCCCTCTTTGGAGTCTTTCCTTGTCTACTTTACCTGATGTCTTTGTTGCTTTTTTTCATGCTGTCCTATATTTGTTACTTCTTATAACATTCTATACTTCTTTTTTTTTCCTCTGCTTGTGTACTTGTATGTCTGTCGTTTCACTAAGAGTTCAACTCCATGATGTCTAGATATTTAAAGGAATTAGCAAAGCCTACAGCAAGGCAGGCTTTACTTCTGATAACTTCTTGGGGAGAAGTTCTTGATGTGGGTGAACATCCACTGGGGGAACATGCCCACACCACCTGGACAGCCTGCCACACATGACCCTGGATCCACTCTGCTCCAGGAGGTCTACACTACAGATACCATGGGCCCTTCCTCATGTCAGGGATGATGGGGGTCAGCATCCATTTCCTCTGGGAAACTGTTCTCCAACTTCCTTCTTCCATCATTCTCTGACCATTTTGATTTAAGAAAATCTTTTCTTTGACAGTGTTGAATTTTACTTGCACGCTGGAATAGCAATAAAAGAGGAGAAAAAAAGACTAGTTTTTTAGTTTTGACTAAAATACAAGTCTGTGTATTTACCTTAGTTTACATGTATCAAAAGTTTTCAAAACATAATAGAAGCATAATGTAAGCCATGTGTATAATTTTCTAGTAGTTCCTTTAAAAGAATGAAAAGAAATGTGAGTTTATATCCAATAGTATATTTTGTTTAAGCCATTTTAAAAACACTATCCAAAATATTATAATTTTGTTATGTTTTATATATATATATATATATAAATGATTAATGAGGTCTTTTGAATTTTTAACATTAAGTCTGAAATGTGTTTTCTACACTTGTAGCACATCTCAGTTTGGACTACCCATAATACAAGTGCTCAGTAGCCACATGTGACTAGCGGCTACTATTCTAGGCAGAACAGGTCTAAAGGAGGGTTACAACTAAAACATAATAATATAAAGGAGGTGGGAGGGGATATTTTGAAGTTGGGGACCCAAAAAATCCCCTGGGGGTACATGGCTTCTCAGCCCTGCCTGCAAGGAGAAGATCAGATAGCAGAAAAGACACTGAAGGGAGGGGGCACCGCAGGAAAGAGAAAAGAAAGATGCTGTCTGTCCACACTGGCTGAAGTCGGGTGTTAGTGGGGTCAAGAGAGAAAGGTAGACAAGGAGGAAATGCTGGGCTAGATTGTGAAATTTTTCTATCTTCTTCCAACCCTTTTTCCTTACCGAAAGAGCAAACTATTTTCTCCAAAGAAAGCCAGTCCCTAGCAGACTCACTCCCTTTAGAGTTTTCATCAGCTGCCTGTGACCTAGTTAACCACCGATTTCCAACTGAGGCAACTTGAGAGCAAGTCCTGCAGGCCCTCTCAGAGGGAAGCTCGCCTTGGGTTTGTGGTGTCTGAAGAGATGCCAGCAGGTGCCGGGTTCTGGCGTCTGGCTCAGCATGGCTAATTTATGAGGCCCCAGCAAGTCAGCGAGAGGAGGAGAGATCCGGGCAGGGGACCCAGCTAATTGGCCCTTTCAGTTCCTGGCAGGCACTACTGGTGAGAAGCTCCCTGGGCTCAGACTTCTTTTTTTTTTTTTAACTTTTTTTTTTTTAATTAGTTGGAGGCTAATTACTTCACAACATTGCAGTGGGTTTTGTCATACATTGATATGAATCAGCCATAGATTTACACGTATTCCCCATCCCGATCCCCCCTCCCACCTCTCTCCACCCGATTCCTCTGGGTCTTCCCAGTGCACCAGGCCGGAGTCTGAGCACTGGGCTCAGACTTCTTATGTCCTTTTCAAAAGGCAGAAGAGACAGCTTAGGTCGACAATTTAAAAAAGAAAACAAGCGGGAAAAGCCCCCAGCTCAGGGGAGGGGCTGTCCCTGACTTCACCCAGCTGTGTGGCCATCTCCTGACTCTGAGAAGCTGTGCCCCTTGCTAGAGGCTTTTGTTCCCTGCAAGCAGAAAGGGCGCAGGTTTCTGGCTGTAGGTAGAGTCAGCCAATTGATTTAGACCCACATGTATCTGATTCCTGACTTCAAGAGCTGTTTGAACCTCAAGCACAGCCTGGAGAAGCCCAGAGTGTAGTCACCAGGCCACAACTCAACTCTGGTCTACAGTTTGGGGGTCACCAGGAAGAGCTAGATCCAAGAATGCTCAGGTCACCACAGGAAACTTCACAAGGAGTTGGCCAGAACTGAAAGAGGATTGATAAGACGTTGTGGTTCTACCTCCTGGCCACACCAGCCTCTTGGAGTAAAATAATGGGAATAGCCTTAACCCTCCTTGCACTGTTAATTGCTTCTTTCTTTCCTGTCTTCTTAAAACACCCCAGTATCTACTTATTATTATTTTTTTAACCTAGTTTTACCAGTACAAAAATGATGCTAGATGGGGCTGGTGGAGTGTGAGTGAATGTGCTATGGAGTGATTCAAGCTGCTTGCTCCTGGAAAAGGCCTTTGGCTTAAGGCACTATCAAAGGAGTGGTTAGTTTTGGTGGAAATCAAAGATTTATTGGACTAATAGTCTCTTCCACCATTTGAAATAGAGAGTTTAGAAGGAAATGTCAACAGATCAAGATGCTTGAATTTCCTTTAAAGCTTCTACACCTACATTGGCTGGTAAGGATAAGGAAAGATATTGAATATTTGTATTACCAATTGATTGGAGTTATGAGACATACACAGATCAACCATTGTGCTGGTCCAGAAAGTAAGGCTCTTTACAGAAAAGGTCAGTTGTTTCTTTCTAATAGCATTATGATCAATTGTTGGTAAAGTGTTGGTGAAGAGAGCAGTTACATCTGAATATAATTCTGAATATAAAGTCTTAACTTTGCCTGAAATTATTATCACGTATTAGTTTTAAAAATTCTTTTTGTATTTCTCATTTAATGCCTTCTCCACAACAAAGCTGAGAAAAAAGTAACATTACTGACTATAATGTGTGTGTGTGCTTAGTTGCTAAGTGGTGTCTGACTCTTTGTGACCCCATGGATTATAGCCTGCCAGGCTCCTCTGTCCATGGAATTTTCCAGGCAAGAATACTAGAGTGGGTTGACATTTCGTCTCCCAGCAGATCTTTTCAAATCCTAATCTCCTGTGTGTTCTGCATGGGCAGGTGGACTCATTACCACTGAATCAGCTGGGAAGCCACACTAACTATATTATCTAGTATTTATTAGGTACCACAGTGTGCCAAGAACAGTGCTAACAAATTACTGGTAAAAGCCCTGAGACTATTAATTCAATTTAAAGTTGACATGCCTTTTGAAGAAAAGTTTACAAATGTGTTTGAAGAGACTTGAATTATCTGTTCAAACCTTTCATAACTTATCCAGCTATGTGACTGGCCTAGCCACTTACTATTTCTCAACCTCACTTTCTTCCTTATAGACAAAAACTCATATTCCCATGACTCATCAGAGTATATGATAAACTTTCACATATTCTATTTCAATTTCTCACCCCAACTGTGTGAGGAAGCTAAGTCCTAGAGAGGATTTAAAAAAAAACAACTTAAGATCACAGTAAGTCTGTACGCCTGGACCTGAACTCCAGATTTCTGATGCCAGAAGCTATGGAATTTCCCCATTATTATCATCTCAAATGCTAATGTGTTAGGATTTCACCTACATGGTACTTAATGTTCTGAGGAATAATTTACCATTTTGGCAGGACCAGAAATAGTGAGGCAGTTTGCTTTTGAGAGCATCGGCTTTGGAGTACTCCACTGGGTGAAGAACTCCAGCTCCTGTGTTGGCAAAGTCCACTCTCCTGGACTCTCTAAGTGTCTTCATCTATAGTGATAATTGTAGCAGTCTTGACTCAATGTCTAGCATTTTAGAGCAGTTGGTCAATATTAGCTATGAGTTTTGTGATACAGAGAAGGATCCTAGCTGCTTATCCAAGTGGAATCTGCCTATTTTGGGGATGTGACCTAACACTTCTGGTCAAGGAAAAGAGCTAAATGAGCTACAAGGACCACCCATAGATAGAAAAGTGCATCCTTTTCCTCTGGATTCTATTTTGTTTTTACCCTTAACTTGAATGCCCTTGCTTTGGAACACTTACTCCATGAATCAGCTGATGGGCTGTGAGCAGAAGATTGAGATCTTGGCCATGTTAAATTAAATTATGCTAGTGTAGTATTAAAAAGAAGAAAAAAAGAAAAAAAAAAAGAAATCTCTCCAAAGACATCAATTTTATAAGGTACTCTGACTGTGGGCTTATGAAATATCTACATATTGATAATTTTCTCCTAAATTATTGCCTGCATGTCTCTGGCACATTGTAAAATGTCTACTGATGTGTAGTAGCACAGTGGGGGTTATTCTTTAAATCTGCTTAAGCACTAAGCACATTTCTGTCTTTATGTATCCAGAGATATAACTTTAATAACAGTAAAAATGGAAAAAAAGAAAAAAAGCCAGACACAGTCCAAGATCAAGATCCTCTTCTATTGCAATCTCTTTTGGAATTTCTCAAAGTCCAAACTGCAATTAATCACTCCTGTGAAGACATTTGGAATCGACCAACATATTTCATCATTGCTTTAATTATCCTCGATGCTGTTTGAGGACCAAAGTTTCCTGCTTTTGGAAAATAAATGAATAAACAAAGTTTTCATTATGATCCCACTCACTCTCCCTTTCATCCAAGATACAGCTATGGGCAAGTTTCTTCCATCTCCCCCCTCACTCTCTCTTCTTCTTTACTCTTTTCTTCTTTCCTTCTTCTTTATGTTCTTTCTTTTCTTCCATCCTTCCACTCATCCTCTCTCTGTGTCTGTCTGTCTCTCATTCTTTTCCTAATAAGAAAATTGGAAGATGGTTTCATTAAGACTCCCTAACTAGCAAGTGAAGGAGCTGACAGGGCACTGATCACATAGGTTAATTCTTGATTTCAGTGAATGAGTACAAAATGAAGGATAGAGGAAGATGGTGTCGGTGATGAAGAATTTGATTAAGGTCCAGAATTCACCAAACTTATCGTTCAGTGCATTCGTGGGGTGGTGGGGGGGGGGGTGGTGTTTCAAGACAAAGACATCAAGCAGACCACACTGGGGAGGTGACACAATAGTGTACACTGAAATTTTAAAGTGTTGACCTGCTACTTATAGACCAAGCCTTTTGCTTCCTTCTTTTATTGTAAAATAAAAGAAATTCATCAACCTACATTCAAACAAAATGCATGACTTATTTATTGTAAGGCAATACTCCCGACCCACCAAAGGGTCAAGAAATGGAGCTTTGCTGTCTAGCCCAGAAGGTCCTCTATGGACTCAATCCCAATTCACCCCCTCCCCACCTCCAAAAGTGACAAAGTGACAGTTTTTATGACTTTCTTAGTTATCACTTTTATTCATTGCTGTATGACTTTATTACCTAGGTGTTCATCTCTAGATTAGTTTAGTTCAGTTAGTTTTGCTTGCCTTTTATTTAAAAAAAACAAAAGCAATATATCCCTTTTGGTATACAAATTCTCCCTTCATCTCTTTTTTGTCTTTGTAATTTATTAATTGAAAATCTGGTATATTTAACTTGTAGCATTCCCCACTGTCTTCACGCTGCTGAGGGCACACTCGTGGTGCAGTTCAACATGTTCTTCTGTCCTTAGAATTCCCTACAAATTGATAGCTGGATCCAGAGAATGGATCTAACTTGAATTTGAGCCCCTTGAGCCAAGCTCCTTTATCCACATATACTAACAATTGAAGTAAGCACATCTAAACTACATGACTTGACTTTACAGTTTTTATTTTAAGTTACCTTGGTATGGAAAGTGATGTTTTCTGTGTTCTCCCTCGATTCACATCCCATTAAAATTAAAAACAAAACTAAACTAAATAACTCACTCCTTTACTAACTCAACAGATATTTATTAAACCCCTATTAGATGCAGTTCATATCCCCCAAATAATACTATCCCATGTTCTCATGGGATTTAGTCTCATGGGTTTTATTCTCAGTTGGGAGAAACAAACAACAAACAAATAAATGTATGAGTCAAAGTCAGATGATGATAAATAGATTAAAAAACAAAAAACAAATCAGAGTCAGGGAGATTCTTGAAGATTTGAGAAACAGCCCAGAGGGCTGCAGCAACTAGAAATGAATATGGGAGTGACTAGAAAGAGAGAAGATCAGAAACTAGTAAATGGACAGATCGTGGAACATTTGTCTTCTGTTCATTTAACAAAACTTTCTTTACTGTATACATGTCTGGAGCCTAATTCTCTGCATAGTTAAAGAGAGAGGGTTAGAGTGAAAAAAGTATGATTTGGGCTAATAAGAAACTATTCAGCATTCAAGGGTGTTTGAAGGCACACAAGTGTTGTATATTCCTAACTTACATACAAGTAACCGCAATTCAAGGCAGCATACAATCGATGTCACGTCATTAAAGATCCTTTAGAATTCACCAGAATTTTTTCTGATTGTGACAATAAAAGAAAAGCTTCCAAAAGGAGATAGCACTTCAGTGAGGTACTGAGAAGAGGTAGGATTTAGAAGTTGAGAGGTCTTAAGTAGAGGAAATGCCATAAGCAAAAATTCAAAAGCAGGAACACAGAACATATTTTGAGAATGGCCAGTGGACTCATTTGACAGTACATGTCAGAGGAGTTGTGTACTAAAAAGGCAAGTGGAAGTTAGATTGTGGATAAGCTTGAAGGCTATGAAAAACAGGTTTATGCTTTAGAAAGCAGAAACTTAAGAAAAACATTTGAATTAGCAAATGGATATAATTAAAATGGATGCATGAGACAAGTGCTCGGGGCTGGTGAACTGGGAAGATCCAGAGGGATGGGGTGGGGAGGGAGGTGGGAAGGGGGGTTGGGATGGAGAATATGTGTAAATCCATGGCTGATTCATGTCAATGTATGGCAAAAATCACTACAATATTGTAAAGTAATTAGCCTCCAACTAATAAAAATAAATGGGAAAAAAAATAAAATGAAGTATAAGGGATTGAAGAAAACAAATTAAAGTCAGTGTTTGAAAGAGGAATTCATCAGACTATCTAATAGATCAATCCAGAGCTGAGGGACAGACGAGAAGAGCCACTAAGTTTCAACTGGGACTTCAGTTAATGAAGAATAAGAGGACTGCACATGTACTATAACCACATTTCTAAGAGTTAACCTACTGCACATGAAAGCATAAATCATAATGTAGACTGTATATGCATATACATCATGAAGCATATTATTTACATATGTAATATACAGTTGACCCTCCATTTCTGCAGATTCCACATCTGCAGATTCAACCAACCACAAATTAAAAATACTCAAAAAAAAAAAAATGTAGAAAGTTCCAGAAAGCAAGACTTGAATTTGCCGTGAACAAGCAACTATTTAAATAGCATTTACATTATATTAAATATTGTAAGAAATCTAAAAATGGTTATTAAAGTGTCTAGGAGAATGCATAGTTTATATGCATATATTAAGTTTGTGCAAAAGTAATAACGGTTTTGAACTCTGAATTTTAAATCATTATAACTAGGCTCACACACATCTTCATTAATCAAAATAAGCGTCATTACAATCAACACATTTTTGCCAATGAGAAGTAAGTTTGCTTACTCCTATACCATAAAAATCCGTGTGTTGGGATTCAATGAACTCTTGGAAAAAATTTTTCTGTGTCCTACTGGTTGTGGAAGCATGTTCCCTGCAAAGAATTATTGAGATGCTTGAAGAAGTGGTAGTTGGTTAGTGAGAGGTCAGGTGAATATGGCAGATGATGTAAAACTTTCTAGCCCAATTCATTAAACTTTTGAAGTGTTGATTGTGTGATGTACAGTCAGGCATTGTGGAGAAGAATTCGTCCCTTCCTGCTGACCCATGCTGGCTTCAGTCATTTCAGTTTTCAGTGCATCTCATCGATTTGTTTAGCATACTTCTCAGAGGTAATAGTTTCACCAGGATTCAGAAAGCTGTAGTGGATCAGATGGGCAGCAGACCAAACAGTGACAATGACACACCCCCCCCCCCCTTTTTTGGTGCAATTTTCGCTTTGGGAAGTGCTTTGGAGCTCCTTCTCAGTCCAACCACTGAGCTAGTCATTGCTGGTTGTCATATAAAATCCACTTTCAATATCACATCACAATTTGATTGAGAAATGGTTCACTGTTGTTGCATAGAATAAGAGAAGACAATACTTCAAAATGACGATTTTTTGATTTGTAGTCAGCTCATGAGGCACCCACTTATCAAGCTTTTTCACTTTTCTAATTTGCTTCAAGTGCCAAATGAACGTAGAATGGTCAATGGTGAGTTCTTGGGCAACTTCTCATGTGATTGTAAGAGGATCAGCTTCAGTGATACTTTTAGTTCCTCATTGTCAACTTCCAGTGACTGCCCTCTATGTTCCTCATCTTTAAGGCTCTCGTCTCCTTTGCAAAACTTCTGAGAGAGCCACCACTGCACTGTATGTTCATTAGCAGTTCCTGGGCCAAATGAGTTGTTGATGTTGAGAGTTATCTCTGCTGCTTTATGACCCATTTTGAATTTGAATTAAAAAAAAAAAAAAAAAACACCTCAAATTTGCTTTATGTCTCGCATCATTCCCATAGTCTAATATACATATAAAATAAACATCAAGTAACAATTCATTAGCAAAAACATAAAACAAGAAATGTACAGTAAAATGATAATATAGCCACATTTATTTAAGAACGTATTCCAATATCAAATGGCTAAATGCAGCAATACAAAACTGCAATTACTTTTGCACCAACCTAATACTATGCCATTTTGGTGTCCAGAGGGGTTCCTGGGGCCAATTCATGGGGATACTGTGGGACAAATGTGCCTATATATGTGTGTGTTTATATATTGCATGTGTTTGCCAATCACTTACTCTTTCTTTTACTTTTCTTGTTTTCTTTCTCTTCTGAATCCCAGTGCCTTCTTTTTGTCCCAAGAGTCCTGAAGCTGCTTACCAGTATAATTTCACCTCAATCTGGTCTTCCAGATGAGACCTTATAGGGTCTGGATTTTTGGAGCATGCTGTGAAAGTGCTGCACTCAATATGCCATCAAATTTGGAAAACTCAGCAGTGACCACAGGACTGGAAAAGGTTAGCTTTCATTCCAATCCCTAAGAAAGGCAATCCCAAAGAATGCTCAAACTACCGCACAATTTCACTCATCATCACGCTAGTAAGGTAATGCTCAAAATTCTCCAAGCCAGGCTTCAGCAATACGTGAACTGATAACTTTCAGATGTTCAAGCTGGTTTTAGAAAAGGCAGAGGAACCAGAGACGAAATTGCCAACATCCACTGGATCATCGAGAAAGCAAGAGACTTCCAGAAAAACATCTATTTCTGCTTTATTGACTATGCCAAAGCCTTCGACTGTGTGGATCACAAGAAACTGTGGAAAGTTCTGAAAGAGATGGGAATACCAGACCACCTGACCTGCCTCTTGAGAAACCTGTATGCAGATCAGGAAGCAACGGTTAGAACTGGATATGGAACAACAGACTGGTTCCAAATAGGAAAAGAAGTACGTCAAGGCTATATATTGTCACCCTGCTTATTTGACTTATATGCAGAGTACATTGTGAGAAATGCTGGGCTGGAAGAACCACAATCTGGAATCAAGATTGATGGGAGAAATATCAATAACGTCAGATATGCAGATGACACCATCCTTATGGCAGAAAGTGAAGAGGAACTAAAGAGCCTCTTGATGAAAGTGAAAGAGGAGAGTGAAAAAGTTGAGTTAAAGCTTAACATTCAGAAAACTAAGATCATGGCATCTGGTCCCATCGCCTCATGGGAAATAGATGGGGAGACAGTGGAAACAGTGTCAGACTTCATTTTTTTGGGCTCCAAAATCACTGCAGATGGTGACTACAGCCATGAAATTAAAAGACACTTACTCCTTAGAAGGAAAGTTATGACCAACCTAGATAGCATATTAAAAAGCAGAGACATTACTTTGCCAACAAAGGTCCGTCTAGTGAAGGCTATGATTTTTCCAGTGGTCATGTATGGATGTGAGAGTTGGAATGTGAAGAAAGCTGAGCTCTGAAGAATTGATGCTTTTGAACTGTGGTGTTGGAGAAGACTCTTGAGAGTCCCTTGGGCTGCAAGGAGATCCAACCAGTCCATCCTAAGGGAGATAAGTCCTGGGTGTTCATTGGAAGGACTGATGCTGAAGCTGAAACTCCAATGCTTTGGCCACCTCATGCGAAGAGTTGACTCGTTGGAAAAGATCCTGATACTGGGAGGGATTGGGGGCAGGAGGAGAAGGGGATGACAGAGGATGAGATGGCTGGATGGCATCACCGACTCGATGGGCATGAGTTTTAGTAAACTCCGGGAGTTGGTGATGGACAGGGAGGCCTGGCATGGTGCGATTCATAGGGTCGCAAAGAGTCGGACATGACTGAGCGACTGAACTGAACCGAACTGCACATAATCATATCCCAATCCCACTTAAAATCAATCTAATTTTTAAACAAATTTCAAAACTTAACCTGTCCTGAGTGCCTTTCCTGTAGAGCTCTGCTTTCCAAAGTGACAATTATTTGTAATGAACTGTGTAGTGGTGATAAGTTTAAATGGTACTTCTTTAAGTAACACATTTTCGCTTTACATATGTAAAGTCCATGGTACACTAATTTTCAGGCAACAAAATGAATTGGTGGTTAAGAAAGCAGGCCCTGGAACCATATTGTTCAGACTGCAATTGTACTTCTGTCCTTGCTGTGATATTGGACAGAAATCTGAGTATCAGTTTTCTCATTCTGTAAGGAGAAACAATTATGTAATTATATCACTTTTGTATGAAGGATTACATACAGTTAAAATTTAAAAGCACTTAGAACTGATACTGGCAGATACAAGCATTCCATAAATGTTAGCAGCTTTTGTTCAACAAGTAATCATTTCATGAAGTCTCAACATCATCAGAAACAAGAGTGTTTCATACCCAATGCAAGCTAGGATGCTTGTGACTAGCAACTTTCTAGGTGTGGCCCTTGGTATCCTAAAGCAAATAATTCACTATAGTAAAGATACAAAATTAACTTCCTCCAATCTACTTCAGTCACTGGAAATCCATCAGTGTTTCACCTAAGGGCTGTTGTGGAAGCAAGATGAACATATTTCTCCCAAGTTCTGGTTCCACCATCAAAAAACAACACAATTGTGGACAAAACATTTCACACCCCTGGGCTTCAGGCTTCTTATCAGTAAAATGAGAGAGTTGGATGAGATACTCTCTAGGATTCCTTTCAGATCAGTCTCTCTGTGTTTTAACTGTCTTTGTCTTTAGACAAATTTTAGGGAATGTAGGGAAAGTTGTAGCAAATACTTGCAAATGCTTTCTTCAACAAAAGTATACATACACAAACACACACACCCACATATCATGGACCTTATTCTCTTTGTTTATTTTTGTTTCTGAAAGCTGAAGTTGTCCCTGTTCTTTCTGTTGTCAGTGTCAGATGGCACTGATTGTATTAACACACATTTTGGTACATAGGCTTTATGATCTCTTTGGCTTTTCACTTTTAATAAATGCAGGTTGACATGAGAGCAGGTTGCATTCATCATATTTCTTTGTTTATACATTCCTGATCTGGAGGAACAATCGTAGGGCATGAAAAATGCAGAATATATTTCTCTCCCTCAGAAACAATGCTAACAGAGTCCTGAGCTAGGACATGCACATTATTTTCTAGATAGTATAAGCAGGCATGAAACCTAAAAGCAATACTAGGTACAAGCAAACTGAGAATGTATGCCAGATATTATCTAAATAACTGCAGAGGGGGAACAAATGTCACCCCCTCTGACCCTGATATAACAGAGACACATATGCTACAGGTAACTGAGTCCTCCTAGCATTTATTAATAGCTCCACAGTTGAGACTCATTCAGACCTAAAGTTTGGCAAATACCATCTTTACCTAACAGTGTGATAAGTCACATCAGTGGGGGTGTCTTCCTTTGCAGCTATGTGTTTAAGAATCTTGACATTAAACTAAAACTATAGAAGAGTCATTCACCTTCAGATAAAGAGGGAGTGATTGCCCCAGGTAATTTTATGAACCACTCCCGTCCTTATGTATGAGTATACTATGTCCCTCCTGGTCTTTCAAACTTTACTTCTGACTCCCAGTATTCTCAAGCATCTCATACTACCCATAAATTCAGAACTACTCTTTAAAGGGTGTTTCTTCATTTTTGGCTGAACTACATCACCATGTCACAATCATGGATCATGATTTCACATACTAGAGCTCCAAAAAACAAGTAAAATGTCTCTCCCATATAATAAGATCTCATATATTTGACATAAACTGACTTGGGGCCCTTGACTTTTCTTGACTTTAACTTTGCAAAAGACTCAGCAGGTAGGTTAAAGACAGCCTCTGTTATGTGGAGGCAGGTTAGGAATTAGAGAGGGAACCATCTCCAAACCGGGCTGGACACAAACATTAATAGACCATATCTTGTAAAAGAAACAACTTCATTCATGAAAATATCTCTGTGTGTTTGCTATTTGTTATTATAGATCCTTTGCACTTATCAAATAATTTACCCTTTTATCAGTTTTGGTATAGAATACTGAAGGAAGGCCATGTAACATTTTAGGGGATAGAACATCACAAAGAGAAGAGCAAACACTAGAAGACAATGATTTTGCCGTAACTCACTGATGCCCCTGGAAAAAAAAGGAAGATTGCAAGGTAGGTTGCAGGAGGGGCAGACCATGCATCTTGTCACTACAAGCTGACTTCCTGCACAAGCGTCTTAGTTTATAACTTTTTGTAACATTTATAACTTTTTCTCTGCACACGTAGAAAGCATTTTCTTCAAAAAGTAGTCTGATGGAAGAATGCAGTCTTTGAAGCTAAAAATCTTCATATACCCAAAAAGAATAAGAATACGTCATTTTTAAAATGTCTAAGAAGTCACTATGACACGATTATCAGGTAGGGATGTCCAAAATGTCCCTACACACACACACACATACAAAGAGAGAATGGAGAAATGAGAGAATTTTTGACATCATTTAGGGTCCAGTCTGCCCATTAGAAGGCTAAGTTCATATACATTATCACTCTCCTTTAAGTGAAAAAACCTCCTTTACATTTTCTTGCCTAATATTATTCCATCTTCAGGGGTAGCCCAATAAGCTTGAGCAGACAAATTTGAGGGGGCTTGGCAAGATGAATGCTGAATGATATTTACAAATATTGCCTTTGGAAGGGTCAAGAGCCAGTCTTGCATATTACAAAGAATTTGTCTCCCATGCTTTATATTAGCAAATCTGTCCCCATTTTTCTCTCTCATTGTATTATATTCTTCACTTCCCAATTAAAACTTGATTCATAATAACAAGGTCATATTTACAAGGGTATATAACTCTGAGAGATGTAAATTGGTCTAAATTGTTTGTTTTTCTTCTAGCATCTCATTGAAAGAAGAAGAATAGATGGTAAAAGAGAAAAATCAGATATTCCTGCAAGAAAAGCTAGAGTGCACAGTAAGGGTATCAGTGTGAGTGACGGCAGATCCTAGGAATGTGGTCAAGAGGGTATCTCAGTATGCTCAGGTGAAGGTGCTTGCTCTGACTCACACGGAGTGTGTGAATCATGGAATGAGAAATGAACGCGTTTTCAATAGGTTTCCCATATTTTTCTACATTTGCTTCCTTTTGTCCCCCTTCTCTACAAGGATGGTGTTTAAAAAAAAAATTAACATGCATTTAAATTTCTTATAAGTTTGGGAAGTGAGAAATGTAAATTGGTATAAATGGTTTGTTTTTCTTCTAGCATCTCATTGAAAGAAGAAAAATAAGTGGTAAAAGAGAAAAATCAGATATTCTTGAAAGAAAAGCTACAGTGCCACAGTAAGGGTATCAGGGTAGGTGATGGCAGATCCTAGGAATGTGCTCATCCCAAGGAAAGGGGCAGAATGAAAGCCCTGCCATAGTTCCCTGTTTACTGCCTTCTACCAGCCAGAGAGCACAAAGCATCCAGGACTCCCGCAGGTTACTGAAAAGAAGAGCTGATCTTCAAGCATTTTACTTCAGAACATACATTTCCCTCTGTTTACATCTACATTTATCTTCTGCCTGATGTGGCAGCTTAAATGCTTTATTTACTTTTTAAAGCTCTACAATTGGCTTTTAAGTTGTGGTTACAGCTCCTGTCCTTTTCCAGATGCCATCCAATTGTACACAAACACATAAACAATTAAAATGGCCAGATGAGGTGGGGAAAGGGACAATAAAAATGGTCATAGTCAATTAAGCCAGTTAAATAAAAAAAAATTAAACTGCGAAATGGTGTACACAATAATCCATATTTTATTATTTCCCCCTTACAACATTGTAAAAAATACATAAGCCCTTGATGTATGTATGTTTCCTTGAGAAAGGTGCTCTATGGCTCAGAGGCGGATTGGCGGCATGTGATGTGGGCAGCTGTAAGGTAACAACATGTTTTCCCATAAAAAGCAGAGGAAATAGGCACATAAATTCCATATAAACTGTCAGTATGTCAGCTATGCTAACACTAGGGGAGCCAGTGCCCTGGAGCTACGCTAACTTATGCACCTTCATTTTTCAAACACACACACTTCTTGAATTCACAAAGCTAAGCTGCAGTCAGGCTACTTTTTTCCTTTTCTTCTTTTCCTATCTTGGAGTTGACTCCACCCCCACTCTTTCAGATCTGTTACTTTAAGGAAGCAAATGCAGAGGACACCAACAAGAGGGGGAAGAGGATATCAAGAAGTGATTCTTACATTCAGTCACCATTTTGGGCAACCATATAACTTTCTGGGGCTTCCCTTGCGGCTCAGCTGGGAAAGAACCTGCCTGTAATGTGGAAGAGCTGGGTTCAATTCCTGGATTGGGAAAATCCCCTGGAGAAGGTAAAGGCTACCCACTCCAGTATTCTGGCCTGGAGAATTCCATGGGCTGTATAGTCCTTGGAGTCTCAAACAGTCAGACTGACTGAGCAAGAGTTTCATATTCACTTTCATAGCACTTTCTTGGTCCTTTTTGTTAATAGCCACACCCCATTGAAATGAATCTAAAGAGCATCTTGGTGCTAAGTGTGTGGCTATAAGGACAGGAGTAAAGAGAGGGGGCTGGGAGAAGTTGTTTTCACTCCCTCTTCTTCTTCTCCCTCCCCCTGTTTTCTTTCCCTTGTTCTTCTTTTTTGTTTTACATTTCTTGATCATTTGGGGATGGCTTCTAGGATAAAGACTAACATTTATTGGAAAATAACACTAAAAATCTAATAAAAACATTTTTTTGCTTGCTAGTAATTCTATGTATAAGGTTTCAGTTCAGTTGCTCAATTGTGTCCAACTCTTTGCAACCCCATGGACTGTAGCATGCCAGGCTTCCCTGTCCATCACCAACTCCCGGAGCTTGCTCAAACTCATGTCCAACGAGTTGGTGATGCCATCCAACCATCTCATATTCTGTCGTCCCCTTCTCCTCCTGCCTTAAATCTTTCCCAGCATCAGGGTCTTTTCAAATGAGTTGGTTCTTCACATCAGATGGCCAAAGTATTGGAGCTTCAGCATCGGTCCTTCCAATAAGTATTCAGGACTGATTTCCTTTCGGATGGACTGATTGGATCTCCTCACAGTCCAAGGGACTTTCGAGAGACTTCTCCAACACCACATTAAAAGGCATCAATTTGTCAGTGCTCAGCCTTCTTTATAGCCCAACTCTTGCATCCATACATGACTACGGGAAAAACCATAGCTTTGACTAGACGGACCTTTGTCAGCAAAGTAATTTCTGCTTTTTAATATGCTGTCTGGGTTTGTCATAGCTTTTCTTCCAAGGAGCAAGTGTCTTTTAATTTCATGGCTGCAGTCACCATCTGCCGTGATTTTGGAGCCCAAGAAAATAAAGTCTGTCACTGTTTCCATTGTTTTCCCTTCTACTTGCCATGAAGTGATGGGACCAGATGTCATGATTTTAGTTTTTTTAATGTTGAGTTTTAAGCCAGCATTTTTACTCTCCTTTTTCACTTTCATCAAGAGGCTCTTTAGTTCCTCTTCACTTCCTGCCATATGTGTGGTGCTATTTGCATATTTGAGGTTATTGTTATTTATCCCAGCAACCTTGATTCCAGCTTGTGCTTCATCCAACCAGGCATTTCACATAATGTACTCTGCATATAAGTTAAACAAGCAGGGTAACAATATACAGCCTTGATGTACTCCTTTCCCAATTTTCAACCAGTCCATTGTTTCATGTCCAGTTCTAACTATTGTTTCTTGACCTGGATACAGTTTTCTCAGGAGGCAGGTAAGGTGATCTGGTATTCTTATCTCTTTAAGAATTTTCTGCACTTTGCTGTGATCCACACGGTTGAATAATTTATTGTAGTCAATGAAGCAGAAGTAAATGTCCTTCTGGAATTTTCTTGCTTTTTCTATGATCCAGTGGATGTTGACAATTTGATCTCTTGTTCCTCTACCTTTTCTAAATCCAGCTTAAACACCTGGAAGTTCTTGGTTCACAAGCTGTTGAAGCCTAGCTTGGAGAGTTTTCAGCATTTCTCTGCTGGCATGTGAGATGAGTGCAATTGTGAGTTAGTTTGAACATTCTTTGGCAATACCTTTCTTTGGGATTCAAATGAAAACCACCTTTCCAGTCCTGTGGCCACTGATGTGATTTCCAAGTTTGCCGGCCTATGAGTGCAGCACTTTAACATCATCTTTTAGGATTTGAAATATCTCAGCTATATGTATAAACTTATTGAGAGTTAACATCACAGATCTGAATTCAGGGTCATTTGTTAAAGTGGGCTTCCCTGGTGGCACTGACAGTAAAGACTCTGCCTTCAATGCAGGAGACCTGGGTCAGGAAGATCTCCTGGAGAAGAGAATGGCTACCCACTCCAGTCTTCTTGCCTGGAAAATTCCATGGACAGAGGAGCCTGTTGGGCTACAGACCATGGAGTGGCAAGAGTCAGACATGACTGAGCGCCTAAGCACACATGCATGGTTAGAGTGAAACAGAGTTTCTTCCTGTCTCCTTCCTGGTATGGTCCAGGTTTGCTGATGTGCATGTGCTGGGGGAGGGGGTTGTTTATTTGTTCAGTCTCTCAGTCCTGTCTGACTCTTTGTGACCCCATGGAATGCAGCATGCCAGGCCTCCCTGACCCCTATTATCTCCGAGAATTTGCCCAAGTTCATATCCTTCAAGCCATGATGTTATCAAACCATCTCATCCTCTGCCACCCTCTTCTCCTTTTGCCTTTAATCTTTCCCAGCATCAGGGTCTTTTCCAATGAGTTGGCTGTTTGCACTGGGGGCTGGGCTTAGGGGAGTACTAAATCTTGGGTCCAAATTTTTGATGCCTGTTTTTAAATTTCTCCATTTGAACATTTTGGTAGGTATTTCTGTGAAACTATAACTGTACTCAAACTGCAAATTTCCCTTGTATAATGACAGCTATGTATTTAATTCAACTATACAGGGGCTCATTGTCCAAGACCCTGATTTTCTTTGTGAAAAAGTTTCCGAAGAACCTGAGCTTGTTCCAGGGGCTCAGCGTATATATGCTACAGAATCATAAGGCTGCTGTGATTACTAAGTGCGACACTAAATGTGAATAATATATAAGAAAAAAGTTTTTGTTTTTTTTTTTTTGTGATCTTTAGGCATGAGTAAGTAATGAGTCTTTGACAGATTTTGAACTCAGAAATTAGAAAGCGTACTTAGACTAATTTCAATCTAAATATTCTTGTCATTTCCTCCTTAAATACAGAATTCTAGGATCCTACAATTTCAAATGTGTCTGACACAGCCTGTCTCTCATTCAGGATTTTGACAAGGTTAAAATGAAGGAGAGTGAAAAAAAAAAAGAAAAGACTATGAATAAAACTCACTTTAAAAGACTAACTAGAATAAAACAAATTGGATGATCCCATGGTCATTATTCTTGCACATCAGCAATGCAATAAGTTTTAATTGTGTTTTTCTACATTTAAATGTAAACATCCACAATCATATTCTGTGTTCTGTCTCTGCCCCGGTTCATTTCTGCTATGGTGTGGCTATTAATGAAATCCCATACTTCTTTATATATATGTTTATATATATATATATATATATATATATATATATAAAATGTCATATATATGAATACATCTTCTGCAGAACACATATCTAAGACTGCCAACAAAATCATTTATGTGAAATAAGACCTAATCACTTGCTAATTGATCACTCTGCATCACAAGATCATGATTAACATTTGTATCACTATCATGCATATTGAGAAACTGAGACACAAAGATGGTATTGGACTCTTCATGAATGCCTGGAAGAAGTAACTGCATCAGGGTTTAAACTTTCATTTCAAAATATGGGTAATTCTATCTACACATCATCTTGGCATGAACCTCCAGGGTCTTGTATATGTTTAAGTTGTTTGTTCTTATATTTAAAACAGATTAAGAAGGAGATGTGATGTGTACCAGCATAAATAATTAAAATGATGATAATAACCTTTGAAGTTGAAGAAAAAGCAGGGAAGAGGATGATTAATGAATCCCAGTGATTTGCCTTCCTTCTCAGCACTGCTCCGCTCTCCGTCTCAACCTACTTGTGTAACTGAGAAGCCAACTTCTTACTCTCAGAGTCAGCTTTGCATATGGGCCTCTCATGTTCCCAGCAGGCATAGCTTGCCCTGCTGTCTGACCAAAATGGTTTAAGTTTAATTATCTAGATACACTGCTCTCTGCAGTAACCTCACTATTGTTCTCACTGTACTCTACCACATTATTAATGCCAGATTTTTCCTATTAGCTTTTAAACTGTTCTTTTACACTGAATAGTTTGCCACCAAATTGTTGCCAATAAAAATCCCCAAATGCCTAAAGGTTATTTTAAACACAGTGTGCGCAATGCAGGTTTCATTTCACCATTTATTTTGTTGAGTCATTATTGGTATGCATTGTGTGAACTTATTGTACGCATTTTTTATACTGCTGGAATGGCAGTATATTTTTAACGAGCCTATTTTAATACAACTGTCCTTAAAAAAAAATCATTAAACCCAGGGTCTAACAAGGACTGTGCAAACTTCACCTATCATCTCTTTGTGTGTCAAATACTGTTGAGTGATAACTTTGGGAACCTAATATACTTGGAAATCTTGGCTTACATTTCTTTTAGAGCTATAATGAGTACTAAAGGAGGCTATAAAAGAACATTTCCCTTGTGGTAAGTGTTCTCTTCATCATATTCTCTAGCAGTCTGATAATCAAAGAGCTAAGGCATAGAATAACCTTCTTTATAAATATCAAAAAAATTTAGGTACATAGTACACATTTTAAGGAAACTTTTGAGTCATTGAAAATTTGATTTGAAACATATCTTAAAGACCAATCATATTCTTACTAATATTGTTTCCTATGGATACACTGTCTGGCCTATGGCCATACCACTTCTAGCTAAAAACTCATCAGATTTTGTAAACTAAACACAATTGAACAGGGTCAGTGTGTATGAGGATGTCTACTGGAAACAAAATGAGGCAATTAGAACTGGTATAAGAGGGGACTTCCACGGAGGTCCAGTGGTTAAGACACCATACTTCCAATGCAGGGGGTGTGAGTTCAATCCCTGGTCTGATAAGCATCTTGTGTCTCATATGCTTCAAGGCAAGGCTAAAAGAAAATCTGGAATAGGAAAATGTGTGGTTTAACGTCACCTAGGTAAATCATAGTGTTACACATAAATTCACTTTCTTAGAAGATAAAGGTGAGTTATAGAAGACTTTGATACTTAACCTAGGTTGACTAAAACAATTTATAAATATTTTTTCCAGAGGTTCTGGAAAACAGACTAGCTTGATGTGGTGTAACAGACCCTATGTCTAAGAAGCCATGTAAAATTATTATTATCTTCAGAACAAGGCATGTGCAATGGGTAGAAAAGAACAGGATAGTCCAGTCAACAGGCATATCACTCACCCATTCCTTCATCCTTTCAACGTCCCACCATTGATTCAAATTAATCAAATATTTATTGAACACTTACTATATGCCATGTTGTGTAAGTAGTTTCCAATTATAGCAATAAAGAAGAGAGATGGACTCTAACCACAAGAAAGATAGTTTTGTAAAGTAAAATTTCTTCACTTCATGAGTAGTGTGTTCTCAGTCGCTTCAGTCGTGTCTGACTCTTTGTGACCTATGGACTATAGCCTGCCAGGATACTCTGTCCATGGGATTCTACACATAAGAATGTTAGAGTGGTTGGCCATGCCCTCTTCCAGGGGATCTTCCCTACGCAGAGACTGAACCTGTGTCTCATCTCCTGCACCAGCATGTGGATTATTTACCACTAGCGCTATCTGGGAAGCCCCATGAGTAGTATCAGTGAAAGTCACTCAGTCACGTCCAACTCTTTGCGACCCCATGGACTGTATGGAATTCTCCAGGCCAGAATACTGGAGTGGTAGCCTTTTCCTTTTCCAGGGGATTTTCACAACCCAGGAGTAGAAACCAGGTCTCCCACATTGCAGGTGGATTCTTTACCAGCTGAGCCACAAGGGAAGCCCAAGAATACTGGAGTTGGTAGCCTATCCCTTCTCCAGAGGATTTTCCTGACCCAGGAATCGAACTGGGGTCTCCTGCATTGCAGGCAGATTCTTTACCAACTGAGCTATCAGGGAAGCCTGATATGAGTAGTATAATCAGGTGTAAATGTGTTGAGGTTATGAGAGTTCTTCCAGTTATGACGTGATCACACTCTACAGCTAGAGGTGTGAGAATTAGTATCTCTTAGAATTTGATTCTCAAATTCTGATACGTCATAGGAAAACTGCAACCCAATTCAGGCCTCCAGTCAGAATCAGAAGGATTAGGGATGGGCAGTAGAGCAGAAAGGAGCAATTTTCCCTGGTGATTCTGGTGAATGTGATGAGGCCTGCTCTATTTGAAGCTAGTGATAGCTGGTCAGAAATGTTTATCCTAGCTACAAAAGCTAAATTTCCTTGAGTGGCTTCAACAGGAGAGGAAGAGAAGTAAATTGGGATTCAAGGAAGACATGCCATAGGTGCTTGCGTAACCAGGGAATAGAGGAGAAAAGAATATAGCTGTAAATTCTTCCAAAGAAGCTATGCTTAAATGTAGGAAGAAGTTATTGAGCTTCACCTTCTGACAGAACTTGCTAATAGGTCGTCTTTCCTGACAATGGATTAGAAACGGAAGTGATTTGGGTCTATCTAAACTGCTTCATTTCGACATAGTTCATGTGAAAAACAAAAATTGGGAGGATGAGGTTTCAGCAGACCACTCAAGACTTCTGCATGTTCACCATTTCAGAGATGACTCTCAAGTCTGTCTAGAGAGTCTGAAACAATGCAATGGTAAGAAAGTTGTTTATTTATTTATTATTTTTTCCCAGTGTTTTATTTTTTATTTATTTATTTATTTTTCATTTATTTTAGAGGGGAGTTATAGCCCGATGCCAAGTGCTGGCTTTAAGGTCACAGATTTGGTTTGAATTCCTGTTCAAACACTGTGTAGCCATGTGGCTTTGGTGAAAGTTACTTAATCTTGTTATGTCCTGGTCTGTTCATTAAAAGCAAAAACAAAAACAAAAAACCTAGGAACTGGGAAAATAAAATATTTTTCCTAAAGTGCTTGGAACAAAGTAAATGATAACTCTCCTTAAGCCTCTCTCCCTTCCATTAACAATAAATTGTATTCTTTAGGTCACTGTTATGCAAAAATTAGTTCAGTAAATTACTGGTGAATTGAATGATTACACTAACCCCTTTGTTTTTACATAGTTTTACCGGTGTATACAAATATAGTCACACTTCTTGTTGCCTGACAGGTAATAGAGACATATAATTCAAGCACCTTGAAAGTGGCTGTATTTTGATGATAGCTGAGCAGTGTCCTTTGGCAGAGTAGGTACCATAGTTTGTAAATCATCAAAGAAAGGAGCAGGGTGAAATATTTGATGAGATTTCCATGGCATTATCATATAGATTACAACATAAAGAAGAGTTTGAATATATCTGAAGAAGTATTTCAGGATTTACATAATGAATTAAAATAAAAAGGCAGACTTAGGTCTGAATACTTTAACCAACATTCATCCATCACAAAGTCAATGGTCTTCAGTGAATTCCATTTGCACTAAAGGGACCTGATATGTTTTGTTAATAGTGTTAATGGTGGAAGAATATCTGAAATTGAAAAATAACAGAATGTTCTTAACTTTTAGAAGGATAGATAAATGGAATGGGCTCAGTTACCCAACTGTCTTTAAATGCCATCTCAGGTATCTTAGGTAAATTGTGTAGACAAGCCATTGGCCAGATTGTGGAAAATAATAAATTGAGTCATTATAGTACAGGCTTCCCTGGTGGCTCAGATTGTAAAGAATCTGCCTGCAATGCAGAAGACCCAGGTTCGATCCTTGTGTTGGGAAGATCCCGTGGAGAAGGGAATGGCTACCCATTTCCAGTATTCTTGCCTGGAGAATCCCTTGGACAGAGGAGCCTGTGGGGCTATAGTCCATGGGATTGCAAAGAGATGGACAAGATTGAGTGACTAACATTTTCACTTTCACAGTAGTATTACACACTCTTTTTTAAATTTGCCTCCTTTCCCAAATATTCATAGGTGTATTTTATGAACCTCTCCTGAAACTCATTGTAGATCTCGCAAGCTATTTTTATCACAGCTACCTCTATTTTAATCCTCCAGTTTTGCTAAAATTTATCTAGTTTATAGGATAAATCTAACCATGGGTTTTACATCAACTAAAAACTGAGGTTGCAGATATATGTGGATGTCCATACTATAGTATGGACATAATATTTGCCTTATGCAGGGCTGACAGGTGTAGAAACATCTAACTGCAGGGAGTTATACTTTTACAGATCAACTGGGGATGTGGGTATGTTTCAAATGCCCCTGATAATATACAGCCACATTCTCATCTGATGTGTAGAGTTAGACCTAGATTTGAGATAAGACATGAATAGAATAACCTTTCTGTTATTGTTATTTTTTAATGGAATAGGTAGCCATGTTCTTCCTTTGGTAAACAAATTGCTCTATCATGAGAATAGGGATGGTCTTCTTACCTGGATGGAGGACAAGCTGGCTTATAGGGCCACACATAATACTTGAGATTGAGATCCAGGAAGGGATGATATCAATCAAAATGGTTTCACTGAACCTGAAGGGAAAAACAGAGGCATAAATTAACATTATTCAAAGTCCATTTATGACTATCTAATAGGCCCAAATACCAGTAGAAGGTCTGTCAATAAATGAAAAAAAAAAAAAATATATTGGCTTTGAAAAAATTTGGAGATTGGTAGAGAAGACAACAGTTGGGAGCTTTCTTAGAAGAGGCCATGGAGTTGGTTTCATTGAGTATGTTTGTTCTTGATTTAGGGTGTGATTATCAAGTCACAGGGTAGAATTAGGCCATCTCTTTTACTCTTCTGTGAATCATTTTCTTTGTGATCTGAAGGTTTCGGTCAGTGCCTAAAAAGAGGCATGCTCTTTACTTGGATTTCACCCAGCAGGTATATAATTTATTTTCAGATTTGGTTTCATGCAATTGTAATATTTTGATAAGAAATAGTAATAGTCTAAGCATTCAGTTCACAAATAAACTCACACAGCATATATGTTTAACATTTTCACATTTAAAACAGGTGTAGATACATTTGTCTTTAATTTGGAAAATAATTTGCTATAGGGATTGAATTATTTAATATTATAAGTGATTAATTGCTATATGCACATGTATTTTCTTTTTTTTAAACTAGTGAACTATTTCTCTACTTTTTTAAATTAATTATTGTTGTTAAGTACCTCAGTTGTGTTTGACTCTTTGTGACAGAAAGGACTGAAGCCCAGCAGGCTTCCCTGTCCTTCACGATCTACGACTCAAACTCATGTCCATTGAGTTGGTGATACCATCCAACCATCTCATCCTCTGTCCTCCCCTTCTCCTTCTGCCTTCAATCTTCCCCAGTTTTAGGATCTTTTCTAATAAGTCAGTTCTTTACATCAGGTAGCCAAAGTATTGGAGCTTCAGCTTCACCATCAACCTGTCCAACGAATATTCAGGTTTGATTTCCTTTAGGATTGACTGGTTTGATCTCCTTGCAGTCCAAGGGACTCTTAAGAATGTTCTCCAGCTCCACAGTTCAAAGACATCAATTCTTCAGTGCTCAGCCTTTTTTTTTTTTTTTTATTGCCCAGCTCTATTTTTAACTAATAGAGCTTCCAAATTATTAAGTCTAATTCTGTAGGAAGATATTTATTATTTTGAAAGGGAGGTGTTATTTGTAAACTCCTTGGGACCTACAAAGCATCAAAATTAGTTCTTTTTATTCAGAGTCTTTTGTGTTTCCATACAAATTGTGAAATTTTTGCTCTAGTTCTGTGAAAAATATCATTAGTAGTTTGACAGGGGTTTGATAGGGATTGCATTGAATCCATAGATTGTTTTGGGTAGTACAGTCATTTTCACAATATTGATTCTTCCAATCCAGGAGCATGGAATAGCTCTCCATCTGTTTGTGTTGTCTTTGATTTATTTCATCAGTGTCTTATAGTTTTCTGCATATAGGTCTTTTGTCTCTTTAGGTAGGTTTATTCCTCGGTATTTTATTTTTTTGTGGCAATGGTGAATGGGATTATTTCCTTAATATTCTTTCTGGTTTTTCATTGTTAGTGTATAAGAATATAAGGGATTTCTGTGTATTAATTTTATATCCCGTGACTTTGCTATAGTCATTGATTAGCTCTAATACTCTTCTGGTGGCATCTTTAGGATTTTCTATGTTAAGTATCATTTCATCTCCAAACAGTGAGAGTTTAGTTTCTAAATGTCCATCAACAGATGAATGGGTAAAGTAGTTGTGGTGCATATACACAATGGAATATTATTCAGCCATAAAAGGTATTTATCTGAGACAGTTCTAATAAGGTAGATGAACACAAGCCTATTATACAGAGTGAAGTAAGTCAGAAAGAGAAAGACAAATATCATATATTAATACATATATATGGTATCTAGAAAGATGGTACTAATGAACCTATCTGCAGGGCAGCAATGGACACCCAGACATAGAGACCAGCCTTTGGTCACAATGAGGGAAGGAGCAGGAGGGGTGAATTGAGAGAGTACGATTAAAACATATATATAACCATATGTAAAATTAGCCAGTGGAAATTTACTATATGACACATAGAGTTCTGTGTGCTTAAATCTGGTGCTCTGTGACAACATAGAGGGGTGGGATGTGGTGGGAGGTGAGAGAGAGGTTCAAGAGGAGGGAACATATATACACCTATGGCTGATTCATGTTGATATATGGCAGAAACCAACATGATGCTGTAAAACAATTGTCCTCCAAATAAAAATAAATAAATTTAAAAACTGGTTCTTTTTATACCATGTATGCATGTATATATTTGCCCTGAATAGCAGTTGTTCAATTGATATGTTTCAAGTAGCCACTACTTAACCTGTTCAATGAGTGTCCAGAAATGACAGAAACTTGGGTTCAAATCTTGCCTTTTGCATTTTAATTAATCAATTAAGTCTTCTCCATGAATAGAAATGATGTAGCCCCTGATATAATTTTATTAGTTCAATAAATAGATTCATAACTAAATTCTATTTGCTTTTTCATAAAAAAAAAACAAGCAATACCTATTATATTCTTGCTTTATAGAGGACCCTACATACCAAAAATGAAGATTATAATGAAAATACTTTTTATGATGTCAGTAGCAAAGAGTCAGACACAACTTTGTGATTAAATAGCACCTGCAGCTCTTCATACTCCGTCCCCTCTTGAATGATTCTTTGTAGCTTCTGGAATGCAATTTATTCCTCACCTCTTATATTCGAGGGTCACCCTTAACTGATAAAAAACAGCATCTTCATATACTCTGCAAAGTGTATGTTTAATCTAGTCTTCACTGAGTCCTTAGCTCTCTTTAAACATCCATGTTTACTTCCACTGCCATATCATTGATCACATAGAAGTATTAACAGTATGGTGCACTAAAACAGACTTTAAAGCAAGATGAATCAGTTCCAAGGTGTGTCACATGTTTTATAAACTAGGTTGATGAATATTGACTTTCAGGGCTGTGGAGAAGATCAGAGATAAAATACAATGTGTCTAGCATAAGATGTAGACAAAACAACCTGATAAATGCAAATCTATTTATGAGAATAGAAGGTAGGAAATAAGGTCACATGCAGATGATTTAGGTGTGTGGCTACCTAAACTAAAAAGCATTGCACTCACAGCCACCCCTTCCTTTTTTTTTATCACACAAACTTCTTCCCAGCTCAGCTCAAACTTCAAATCTTCTGGACCCAAAGGTTTACATCATGCATTCTTATATTGATTTATATTGCTTAAAATTGTGGTGCTGGAGAAGACTCTTGAGAATCCCTTGGGCTGCAAGGAGATAAAACCAGTCAGTCCTAAAGGAAATCAACCCTGAATATTCATTGGAAGGACTGCTGATAAAGCTAAAGCTCTAATACTTGGCCACTTGATGCAGAGTCACCTTTCCTGATTCTGGGAAAGACTGAAGGCAGAAGGAGAAGGTGGAGACAGAGGATGAGAGGCTTAGATAGCATCACAGACTCAGAGGATGCAAATTTGAGCAAACTCTGGAAGATAGTGCAGGACAAGGAGTTTGGCATTCTGCAGTCCATGGGGTTGCAGAGTTGGACACAACTTAGCAACTGAACAACTACTACTAAAGTTAAATAAGAGCTCAAAAATGCTGATAGGTTCAGTGTAAAGTTTTTTTAAAGTATTTACAAGAACAATGATCCAAAAGGAACACTTGATTATCCCAAGAATCTAATTCACATACTTTTTATAAAAATGAAAAAAAAAATCATAAACTTGTATAAACCAGAAAAACAAAAAGAAAAAAGGGAAAAGAAAAGTTTCATTTTGAGACCTTGATAAACTTCATTCCATTTATCTAGTGTTTGTCAGATTTTCATTTCCTGTTGCTTAGTTTCAGACCTTCACTTTCTTGAATAAAGTAAGAAGATCGTGGTCTGATCGTAGCAGAGCAGAAAGGAGTCCTAAGGTAATTTTCAGGTAAGCTGAAGCAAGAAACACAAAGCAAAACTCTCTAAAGTATATAACTCTCTAAATAAAGCATTTTTAGGGTCTAAAGCCTCTAGGTGATGCCCCCAATTCCCAACTAGACTGTAAGTAGAGACCTGTCCTGAGCACAGGAATTCTAAAGAACAAAATGAGACTGCCTATCTCCTGACCTCTGCCTCACCCTCTTCCCTTTTACAGGTGGGGCTGAGGCTCCTCAAATAGCCTGTGGCCCAGATGAGAGAGAACAATCGATGTCCCAATGACAAGAGGTTTTTCTGGGGTTAATCTTACTAGCTATTGAAAGCCACCCAGGACAATTGTATTCATTCTTTTCTTAAAGGAGAGAGGACTCCAAATTTTACCATCACCTTGGAAAAAAATTGGTCACTCACAAGTACCTTTTCATTTCCATCTAACTACAGGGAGGTGGTGGGCTACAGAGAGAAGCAAGCAGACAAACAAACAAAGATGTGAGGGGATCAAGGCTCATACTTGGAGCACTCTGTGGCAAAATGATGATAGGTCTTGCCATCTAGATCTCTTTCCTGCCTTACTGTTACCACCCTTTTCCCCCCCTTTTTTATTTATAGTTTTTCAATGTTTAATAAGTAACTGAAAATCTATAAGTTCATCAATTGCTTTAATTTTTCATCTGCAATCCAGATTTTGTATGAATAAACTCTAATTAACAGCCACAACAGGACAACAAATGTTGATGCTTTGCACACTATAGATTTTATTAATTTTTGTTTTAATAGTTCCTTGCATTTGGTGAATCTTGGAACAGATTTTGTAAAGGGAAAGAGAGAGAACCCAAGCAGACATGTCTGTTCAGAGGCATTTAAACTGAGCATAATTCCAGTCCCATCCTTGAGGAGTGGAGAATATTGTGCTACTCATCAACCAGAGCATTTGGCTGTAAAGTTGAAGACAGGAATATTTAATTACTATCTGCAAACAGAAACCCGGTGAAGAGTATTTGTGTCAGTTAGATGCCAATGAAACTAAGCCTTTCTGAGATGGAGAGGATCGATTTAATTTTTTTCCCCTTCTCCAGATTTTTGCTATGACAGAATGACATGCTCTTCATTCAGCCACTCAAGCAAAAGAATGACTGACGAGCCAATGAAGGTCAAATAGTTTTCCAGCCAGCTGACACTGTTTCAAACCAACTTAACACTTCTCACAAAATGGCTGCACCAGAAGTTTATCTCTGAAGACCGTTAAGGGCTACCTTTCCAGAGACAACCTGCCCTCACTTCCTCTGTCCCCAAAATACACACTTAAAGAGAACTTTCCAGTGGGTGGTTTTACTTCCTCAGAAGGTCCCGCCCTTTCCTTTGTGTGCGGCTGAAACAACTTATGACTTTCATTCTACTTTGCCGGCGCTTTCCTGATCTTGCACCATTGTTGGCTCTGGCTTTATTTCTCATCAATGTCAGTGCACCCCAGGGAATTAGTTTTTCTCTTTCCCTGAATGAACAAATGCTTTCCCTAAATGAAATCTGGAAATATATGGCCTTTCTAACAAAGTCATAAGGGAGGACTCTCCAGGAGGTGGGAACATTTACATAAAACAAAATCTCAAAGAGACTAGCGAGCACTTCAGTTCAGAGCTCTGTTAGCAGGCCAGAAGAGATTCTTGCCTCTGACCTCTGCTTCTTTTAAACTGTACATATTTCAATATAGCTTCACATTCTTAAGAGGTACACTGAAGGGAGAAGTCAGGGAGGATTTTACCACATATCATCTGGTGTGCAAAAATCTGACAAAGGCCAGTAGAACTGAGTGTAGAGGATCTTCTCATTTTGTGGTGTATAATCCTAGACATTAGTTGAAGTTGGTGGGTTCTTGAAGTTTTATTTTTGTTGTTTTGAAAAGTTTCCTGCCAGCCAGTCTGCCTCAGAACAAATCCCACTTGGCTATTTGGTCCCTAGAATCCTCTCCAGACTCTAATTCCTCTACCAGCCTTTTGAAAGATGTGTCTTCTATTTTTAACTTTTTGTTTCAGAGTTTTTTTCTCTTCCACAATGTGAAGAATTAATGGATTCTTTTAAAGTGTCTGTCAAGGTAAAGAACAGCAATGTATAACAATGTGTTCTGCATTTAGCTAAAGCACTTTTAAACACATTAACTCATTCACGTCTTTATTCCTTCTTTTATAGATTAGAACATATATTGATATATACTTGGTACATAATTTTTAGAACACCTGAGTAGTTGCATTATTTGTTCAGCTTCACCTTATAAGTCGCTGAATAACCAAAAACATGGTGGAGTTTATTAACTCCTGGGATGGGATTTATTCTATTATGTGTATATGGTGCCTCTCTGTTTTCAAGTCTAGTTAGGTATTACTGATTGAGGAAGTCACTCTTCAAGCGAGCTGTTATTAACTCAGCTGTTATTATGCCCAACACTAACAGGAGGAATATGGCCCCACTGAAAGGGAAAGAGATTGAAGAAAACAACAGGTGTGCTGGACAAAAGCTGCCAATGGCAGAATTTTTGTAATTTAGTAAATAATAGTTCTACCAATTTAAAACAGCAATGTAGCATTTAGTAACTGAGCTTACCAAATAATCTCAGTTTCTCTGCTAATTTGGAATTGCTTGAATATCAGTATTACAATATACCTTTGAAGTGAAGAAAATGTTAAGTTTAAAAGATGATTGTGCTGGCTGATTTGAGATTTGTGAATGTGAGTAAAGCCTACTGCTTCTGGCCGCAGCCACAGAGCCTGGTCAGTGACTTTATGGCTTTTCAGGCAGGCCTGGGATGGAGAGCGCAGACACAGATATGGAACTTAGTTTTGCTTATGCCGTTTTCTATCAGTGTAACTATGAACATGTGCCTTAATTACTCTCAGCTTGCTTTCACATTTATAAAATAAGGATAGGAAAGCCTGTCTGCAGTGGGAGAATTAAGTAAAATAATTCACATGCTGGAGTTAGCATTTAATACTTACACAGTCGTGTTATACTACTTTTATTTCCTCTGTGATTTCTTCTTTTCTCCCACAAAGAAGGTGAAGCAGCTAAGAAATATTGACACCGTTAGTATTTGTGAGCAGCCATTTTCTAGACTTGCCATTGAATACTGTGATCTTGAATCTTCCACCAACTGACTCTAATCATGGCCTACTCAGTTTGTTAGTTATGCACACTACTGCACCATGATGCAAAACAGCTGAGAATGTGAAGATCCATACAATTCTAAGTAATGTGTGTCAGGTGGAAATAGGCTTGTTTTAATCTAGGTGAACTGAGTCTAAAATAATTTTTACTTTTAAAAATCACAAAAAACGGGGCCTTGTTTGTCAGAAATTCTAAAGTATATAAGATGCAAGCAAGGGCTAAGAAGAGAAACATGGACTGATTTTAGATACTAAAAATACCTGAGACCCATTTATATACGAGAACTCTGAATTTTGTCTCTGCCCCAAAGCCCCAAATTTCTGCAGCATATATCTATTATATCGTTCTGCTTTTTTTCCTTTTCTTTTACAAATTGCCACACTCCACTCTAGCAGTCACATGACTGCCATTGGAACTGCCAAGTGAGTATAAATACTGTATGGCTCCAGGTGACATCTCTCACATTGCCTGTGTATAGTTTACAATGTAAATGGTATGCCATATAAATATGTAAGCAGTGGCCCTGGTACAACATGAACCTGCCCTTTGCCACAATTGTTTGACTCAAGAATTTATGTATGATTCAAGAATTAAAAGCTACCAAAAGAAAAGGCCTATTATCCTCAACTACTAAAACCCATTAATGCTACATAGTTCTTCCTTTCCTAAGGTTTGGATATGCAATACCTGCATTGGGACTCTGATAAATCCTAATAGGTAACAAGATTCAACTTTCCTCAATCTGAGTAAACAATGAAGAACCTTAACTGATAAAACCATTCCATTCTAACCTCACATGAACATCCTCACACAGACAGACACATGGAGCAGATGCAATGCCTGTCCATTTTTCAAGACACAAATCACTGTGACTGAGGATGTAGGCACTGGCTTCAAAATTTCTTTACCTAAATCCTGATACCATCATTTACACTAATGGAATTGTGCAAAACAATTTTAGTGCCTCAATTTCTTTATCTGTAACAGAGGAATAGTAGTGTTCTTGCCTTGAGAGTCTCACGGACAGAAGAACCTGGTGGACTACAGTTCATAGGGTTGCAAAGAGTCAGACACAACAGAAGCGACTTAGCACACATGCACGGTAGTACCTGTTAGGGTTATTGAGAGCGTGAAAAATTTATACATAGCTTAGTTTGCTCTTTATCAACTCAGTTGTTATTACTCAGACCCTAAGAAGTCATCTGAAATTCTCCCATAAATTCTCTAAATCTCCATTAGATATAATTACATGGGTGTGTGTGTGTGTGTGTGTGTGCTGCCACTTTCTCCTCCGCCAGATGTCTTAATACATTGTTTTACAATTATGATTATTTATTCATCAATCTCCTTTTCCTAGCTGTGGTATCTGTGAGGGGCAAGCCCATGTCTATCTCACTTTTACCCAGAATGCCCAGCTAGAAAAATGTCTGTTAAATACAGTGCTTAATAAATAAATTTGATAAAAATCAATCAGCAAAATTACTGAAAACTGCTATACAAGGCCACATTCTGTTTTTTGTTATTATGTTTTTCTTCTCTCTCATTGTCGATGCAAAAATTTCTTTTCATTCTCCCACTTATTCATGCATTTATTTGGAAGAGACGCAGGACAAAATCTACAGTGTGGGCTGTTCTGTGGAAATATAAAATGAATAACAATCTCTATCCTCTAAAGCAGTTTGCAGTCCAAGAGGGGATAAAGCAGGTACCCAAATTGCTGTAATATAAAGTAGAAGGTGATGGGTTTTATAATAGAGGCACTAGGAAATTGCTATAAGATCTAGGAGATGTAGAGATCATTTTAGGCTGCAAAGCTTGAAAAAGACTTCAAGGAGGAAGTGTATATGAGGTTGTTCTTAGAGAAATGAGTATGCTTTCAATAGACTGACAAAATATTTCCTCAAATGGGAAAGGTCTGTAGATTAATGAATATCTGCTAAGTATGACTATTACTGACAATTCCTGTCTGTCAAAGGGACTTTGAAGAATGCAGCCACAGTCTTTGCCTTGAATTTGATAAGGGTAGAGGTCAGGTGGAGAGATCTGTGTTTGCTTTGGCTTCTACTTCCCTAATAAGCCACATTAACACTACCTAAATCTCCCTGCTGATTGGACAAATTTTTGTTTTAGTTTCACTCTGAACAGAAATCAATATTGCAAAGACAATTTTGATATCCATTATGAACAATGATGATGCAACTGACATTTTCTTTGAGTTGTTTCCTCAGCATAGTTCTTTGCAGGAAAAAATATCACTGTCTGTAATTCTTCCTAAGATTATTCCTAGAAAGCAGTTATTATATATATATATATATATACATATATATATATATATATATTACTGAGTGCCTACTATGTATCAGACATGCTCCTCATTTGATTATTCTGGTCAAGAATATTTGATTGATGTATAATCTATATTGAATGAAATGTACATTTTTAAAGAGTATGGTTTCACAGATTTTAACAAATGTCTTCACCTATGTCTCCCATGCCTCTATCAATATATAAGAGATTTTTATCACCCTAGAAAGTTTTCCTCCCCTGTAAATCACTATCCTTCCTTGAAAACAACTATTTATCAGTTTTCTCTTATCACAGATTCGTTTTTCCTCGTCTGATAATTCTTGGAAACAGAATCATGGTGTACTCTTATGTGTCTTATTCTTTCACTCAGCACTTTTGAGATTCATCTTGTTGCTTCACGTATCAGTAGTTCCTTTTTTTGCTACAGATTAATATTATTCTTTTGTGTGAATAAAACACAATATATTTTTAATCTGTTTTTCTACTGTGGGGTACATGAATTGTTTTAGCTTTTAGCTATCATAACTGAAGTTGCTATGCATATTCTTGACAGATTTTTACTGGGCAAGGCATTTCTTTTGCATAAATGCCTAAGAATGCAATTGTTAGATCATGGGCTACATGCATATTTAACTTTATGAGAAGTTATCATATCTATTTCCAAAATGTTTCAACAATTTTATACTTCTACTAGCTAAGTTTGAGAGCTCCAGTTGCTCTTATTTTTCCAACTTACATCTGATATTGTCAGTATTTTTTAAAGCTTTATTTTATATTGGAGCTTAGTTGATTAATAATGGAGTGTTGATTTCATGTGTATCTAATTAAACTCAAAGTTTTGCACAGCAAAGGAAACCATAGACAAAATGAAAGCAAAGCACAGAATTGAAGAAATATTTGCAAATGATGCAGCAATCAGTATTTTTAATTTTAGCCATTTTTGTGACTGTATAATATTGTATGATTGAGATTTCATTTTACGTTTTCCTGATAAGAAGCAATGTTAAGTGCATTTGCATGATCTTGGTATAGATTTCTATATCTTCATTTATGAACTGCCTATTAAAGTTTTTCACGCAATTAGAAAAATGTGTTTTTTTCCTTTGATTTTTCTAACTTTTCATTCTGGACAAATCTTTTATCACACACATTTATTACTAATTTTTCTCAATATGCAGTTTGCTTTTTCATTTTCTTAACAGTATTTTTTAATGAATAAACTTTTAAATTTTAATAAAGCAAAATTTCTAATGGTTCAAAATTGGGAAAGGAGGACATCAAGACTGTATATTGTCACCCTGCTTATTTAACTTGTATGCAGAGTACATCATGAGAAATGCTGGGCTGGATAAAGCACAAGCTGGGATCAAGATTACCAGGAGAAATACCAATAACCTGAGACATGCAGATGACATCACCCTTATGGCAGAAAGCGAAGAAGAACTAAAGAGCCTCTTGATGAAAGTGAAAGAGGAGAGTGAAAAAGTTGGCTTAAAACTCAACATTCAGAAAACTAAGATCATGGCATCTGGTCCCGTCACTTCATGGGAAATAGATGGGGAAATGATGGAAACTGAGTGACTTTATTTTTTGGGGCTCCAAAATCACTGCAGATGGTGACTGCAGCCTTGAAATTAAAAGACATTTGCTTCTTGGAAGAAAATCTATGACCAACCTAGACAGCATACTAAAAAGCAGAGACATTACTTTGCCAACAAAAGTCCGTCTAGTCAAAGGTATGGTTTTCCCAGTAGTCAGGTATGGATGTGAGAGTTGGGCCATAAAGAAGGCTGAGTGCCAAAGAATTGATGCCTTTGAACTGTGGTGTTGGAAAAGACTCTTGAGAATCCCTTGGACTGCAAGGAAATCAAACCAGTCAATCCTAAAGGAAATCAATCCTGAATATTCATTGGAAGGACTGATGCTGAACCTGAAGCTCCAGTTCTATGGTCACCTGATGTGAAGAGCCAACTTATTGGAAAAAACCCTGATGCTGGGAAAGATTGAAGGCAGGAGGAAAAGGGCATGACAGAGGGTGAGATGGTTGGATGGCATCACTGACTCAATGCACATGAGTTTGAGCAAGCTCCAGGATTGGTGAATGACAGGGAAGTCTGGCATGCTGCAGTCCATGGGGTCGCAAATATTGGACATGACTGAGCCACTGAACAAAGTTCATCAATTTTTAATTATAGTTATGCTTGCTGTATTCTAAGAAATAGTTGCCCTCCTCATGATGTTCTATGTTTTCGTCTACACAGTAATCTTATGTCTTACAACTTTGCTAAATTCATTTATTAATTCTAATACTGCTTTGATAGATTATTTTCTACATAAATTATTGTCTATGAGTAAAACACTTTCATATTCCTTCAAATTTGTATAGCCTTTATTTGTTCCTTTTTATTGAATATATTTAAATGTCTAGTACAATGGTAAATAGAAGTTGTGAAAAGTAAACTCCTATTTTTGTTCTTGATAATAAATATGAAGTTAGTTATAGGTTTTGCAAGGGCTTCCCAGGTGGCCTCAGAGGTAAAGAAGCCCTTTAACAATGCAGATGTGAGAGACATGGGTTTGATTCCTGGGTTAGGAAGATCCCCTGGAGGAGGGCATGGCAACCCGCTCCACTATTCTTGACTAGCGAATCCCATGGACAGAGGAACCTGGTGGGCTATAGCCCACAGGGTTGCAAGGAGTCGGACACAATGGAAGCAACTTAGTATGTATGTAGGTTTTGCAAAGTTGCCATTTATATCAGGTCCAATAAATTTCCTTCGATTATAGCTTGCTGATAGTTTGTTTGGTTTTTTCCATCATAAAAGGATATCACATTTTTTTCCCAATGTTTTTCTGCATCTATTGAGATGGCATGTGATTTTTCTCTTATTTCTGTTAATGTAGTTTATATCATTGTCATGGTTTTTACCTGCTAATGAAACCATGCAATTCTATTTTTTTATTTAATTTTTATGAATGGATTTTTTAAAGTGAACTGTTAAGAAGCAGGGACAAATAAAATATGTCTTATGTTAACTGGAAATAGGTCATCAAACACAAGTGACTTTGTGCTAGCTCATCAAATTTCATACCAATATGTAATACTTTGATTCAATGACACTGTGTATTTTCCTTTTTTTTTAAGTTGATTCATATATTTTAATTGGGGGATAATTTACAATATTGTCACGTTTTTGTCTCATGTCAACATAAATCGGCCACAGGTATGTGTGTGTCCCCCCATCCTGAGTCCCCATCCCATCTCCCTCCCCACCCTATCTCTCTGGCAAACCATGCTTTTCTAGAATCTACTTCACTTGGTCTGTATACATTATCCCTCACAGGTATTGCTGGGTTTAATTGATAATATATTGTTAATGATTTTTATAGGTTCATGAGTGAATTTGCTTGTAATTTTGTTTTCTATTAACAATCTTGTCCAGAGTTAGTATCAGGGTTATGTTGATACTAAGTATCAAACATAAAATGAGTTGGGAAGTATTTCCTTTCCTTCTAGTTTCTGAAGTTTGAATCATTTCTATTACCTTGTCTTCAAGTTCACTGACCTTTTTCTTATGTGACTGCTAAGTCACTTCACTCATGTATGACTCTTTGTGACCCTTGGACCATATAGATCACCAGACTCCTTTGTCCATGGGATTCTCCAGGAAAAAATACTGGAGTGGATTGCCATTTTCTCCTCCAGGGGATCTTTGACCCAGGGATCAAACCTGTGACTCTTATATCTCCTGCATTGGCAGGTGGGTTCTTTACCACTAGCACTGCCTGGGAAGACTTTTCTTCTGCTCTTTTCTGTGCTTAGTCGCTCAATCATGTCTGACTCTTTGCGACCCATGGACTGTAAACAGGATCCTCTGACCATGGGGATTCTCCAGGCAAAAATACTGGAGTGGGTTCCATTAAATTTTTAGTACCTATCTAGATGTGGTTATAGATACAGATGATGGATATATATATAATTTCAGATACTATATTTTTCAATTCTAGAATTCACCTGAATTTATATAGATATAGATATTCCATTTTCCCCCAGAATATTCTTTTTTTTTTTTATTTACATTCTTGAACACAATTGTAATGACTTTTTAAAGCCTTAGTCTGCCAATTCCATCATCCCATGATCTATTTCTCCTGGCTTTTAATTTCCTTCATATATCTAATAAGTTTTGTGTGTCATTATGATTTCTATACTGTTGAATATCTATTTAAAAAATCTTTGAATAGTATCAAGTTTCATTCAGGCAGGAGTTTATAGATGGATCAGTTTGCTTCTTTAAAGATTTATTTTTATTCAGTTGTTGAAGTATAGTGGATTTACAATACCGTTTTAGTTTCAGGTGTGTGTGTCTGTGTGTACTCAGTTGTGGCCAATTCTTTGTGACCCCATGGACTATACCTGCCAGGTTCCTCTGTCCATGGGATTCTCCAGGCAAGAATACTGGAGTGGCTTGCCATTTCCTACTCCAGGGGGATCTTCCCAACCCAGGGTTTGAACCCATGTTTCCTGCATTAGCAGGCAGGTTTTTTACCACTATGTTACCTGGGAGGCCCTAGTTTCAGGAATATAGCATAATAAATCAGTATTTTTGCAGATTATATTCCATTTTAGATTATAACCAGATAATGGGTATAATTCCTTCTGCTACACAGCATATCCTTGTTGCTTATCTATTTTATATATGGTAGTTTGTATCTGTTAACCCCATACCCCTAATTTGTCCCTCCCCTCTTCCCACTTCTCTTTGGCAAACATGAGTTTATTTCCTGTATCTGTGAGTCTGAGAATATTATGCTTGTGAAATAAGTCAAACAGATAAGGAAAATTACATGATATCACTTGTCTAGACTGGTCTTTACTCTAGCATCAGATAAGCTCTGTTCTAAAACTTTGGCTTTTCTGGGATCTCTAATGAACATGCTAGCTATTCAACAATCTCTATTTACTCTGACTGTCAAAGCTCAAAATCTCCCAGCCCTATTTAGCTCCAGGAATTGTTTTGGTCACAGTTCCCACATAATTATTCTTTCCATGGCAGTACTTTGTAGAATTTCATCCTGCACATGCTCTAATTAGCATTTATTTAAAGATTCAAAGGGAACTTCTATAAGTTTCTGGAGCTTTTCCTTTCTGAAGCCATGCTCTATAGATTTCAGCCACCTTTACATCCCCAAATTCTGATCTTTGCCTTTTGTTTCGTGATGTTTCTCTGTTTTAATTTCTCATGTACTGTGGTCTAGAAAGTATGTCTAGGGAGAAATACTGGGCAATTCTGGAGCTTGTCTTCTTCAGCAATTCTGTAATCTTCTTTTGGGTTTATAGTCATGTACTACTTATTCTCTTTCTGGAGACAGTAAGTTTCATGTCTGTTGTCCAATTGTATAATTGAGAAAGCTAGTCTGATACCAATTATTCCATTATCAGTTCAGTTCAGCTCAGTCACTCAGTTCTGTCTGACTCTGCGACACCATGTACTGCAGCATGCAGTCCATGTCCATCACCAATCCCTTGAGCTTACTCAAACTCATGTCCATTGAGTTGGTGATGCCATAAAACCACTTCATCCTCTGTTGTCCTCTTCTGTCACCTTCAATATTTCCCAGCATCAGGGTCTTTTCAAATGAGTCAGTTCTTCACATTAGGTGGCCAAAGTATTGGAGTTTCAGCTTCAGCATCAGTCCTTCCAATGAATATTCAGGACTGATTTCCTTTAGGATTGACTGGTTGCACCTTCTTGAAGTCCAGGGGACTCTCAACAGTCTTCATCAGCACCACAGTTTGAAAACGTCATTTCTGGGGTGCTCAATCTTCTTTATGATTCAACGTTCACATCCACACATGGCTACTGGAAAAACCATAGCTTTGACTAGATGGACCTTTGTTTGGCAAAGTAATGTCTCTGTATTTTAATATGCTGTCTAGGTTGATCATAGATTTTCTTCCAAGGAGCAAGCTTCTTTAAATTTCATGGCTGCAGTCACAATCTGCAGTGATTTTGGAGCCCAAAAATATAAAGTCACTCACTGTTTCCATTGTTTCCCCATCTGTATGCCATGAAGTGATGGAACCAGATGCCATGATCTTAGTTTTCTGAATATTGAGTCTTAAGCCAAGTCTTTTGCTCTCCTCTTTCACTTTCATCAAGAAACTCTTTAGTTCTTCTTCACTTTCTGCCATAAGGGTGATGCTGCCTGCATATCTGAGGTTATTGATATTTCTCCCAGCAATCTTGATTCCAGCTTGTGCTTCCTCCAGCACAGCATTTCTCATGATGTACTCTGCATATAAGCTAAATAAGCAGGGTGACAATATACAGCCTTGAAGTACTCCTTTCCCTATTTGGAACCAGTCTGTTGTTCCATGTCCATTTCCAACTGTTGTTTCTTGACCTGTGTATAGATTTCTCAGGAGGCAAGTCAAGTGGTCTGATATTCCCATCTCTTTAAGAATCTTCCACAATTTGTTTTGATCCATAGAGTCAAGGGTTTGGTATAGTCAATAAAACAGAAATAGATGTTTTTCTGGAATTATCTTGCTTTTTCTATGATCCAACAGATGTTGGCAATTTGATCTCTGGTTCCTTGGGCTTTTCTAAAACCAGCTTGAACATCTGGAAGTTCACATTTCACGTACTGTTTAAGCCTAGCCTGGAGAATCTGGAGCATTAGTTTGCTAGTGTGTGAGATGAGTGCAATAGTGTGGTAGTTTTAGCCTTCTTTGGCATTACCTTTCTTTGGGATTGGAATGAAAACTGACCTTTTCCAGTCCTGTGGCCACTGCTGAGTTTTCCAAATTTGCTGACATATTCAGGTGATTCAGTGCTTTCACAGCATAATCTTTGAGGATTTGAAATAGCTCAACTGGAATTCCATCACCTCTACTAGCTTTATTCGTAGTGATGCTTTCTAAGGCCCACTTGACTTCACATTCCAGGAAGTCTGGCTCTAGGTGAGTGATCACACCATTGAGATCATCTGGATCATGAAGATCTTTTTTGTATAGGACCTTTGTATATTCTTGCCACCTCTTCTTAATATATTCTGCTTCTGTTAGGTCCGTACCATTTCTGTCCTTTATTGAACCCATCTTTGCATGAAATGTTCCCTTGATATCTCTAATTTTCTTGAAGAGATCTCTAGTCTTTCCCATTCTGTTGTTTTCCTTTATTTCTTTGCACTAATCGCTGAGGAAGGCTTTCCTATCTCTCCTTGCTATTCTTTGGAACTTTGCATTCAAATGGGAATATCTTTCCTTTTCTCCTTTGCTTTTCACTTCTCTTCATTTCACAGCTATTTGTAAGACCTAAGGGATTTGATTTAAGTAATACCTGAATGGTCTAGTGGTTTTCCCTACTTTCTCAATTTAAGTGTGGAGTTTGCAATAAGGAGTTCATGATATGAGCCATAGTCAGCTCCCAGTCTTGCTTTTGCTCACTGTATAGAGCTTCTCCATCTTTGGAGAAGCTGCAAAGAATATAATCAATGTGGTTTTGGTATTGATCATCTGGTGATGTCCATGTGTAGAGTCTTGTGTTGTTGGAAGAGGGTGTTTGCTTTGACTGTGCATTCTCTTGGCTAAACTCTATTAGCCTTTTCCCTGTTTCATTTTGAACTCCAAGGCCAAATTTTCCTGTTATTCCATTATAGTTATATTCAGAATCTCCATTGGGTTTTATAAAATGTCTTATGAAGAGTAGTGATGTGGTCTAGAGATAGACAATTATGGCAAATACAATAAGAAGAAGTAGAATATTTCCTGCTGCATCAGTAAACAAAAGATGTCATTTGTGTTGTTTTTCAGTAGCTAAATTGTGTCCAGCTCTTTGCAGCCCCATGGATTATAGCATACCAGGCTCCTCTGGACAGTATGTAAAGCACGTCGTAGTCATCAGCAATTGCAGCCAAGATGGAGAAAAATTGGTGAGACTTGAGGCAACTCAGGAAGGAAAGAATACCTGCCATCTAGCAGCTGTCAAGCTAAAATCACTTCCTGCGGTGAACCAGGAGGAAGCTCAGTGAAAAACACAGGAAACCAGCCTCAGATAGCTGAGGTGCATTGTAAGGAAATGATTTCAGTGAGCCTAGACTCTTTCATCTTTCTTTTTTTTAATTTATTTATTTATTTTAATTGGAGGCTAATTACTTTACAATACTGTAGTAATTTTGTCATACATTGACATGAATCAGCCATGGGTATACATGTGTTCCCCATCTTGAATCCCCCTCCTACCCCCCTCCCCATCCCATCCCTCTGGGTCATCCCAGTGCACCAGCCCTGAGTGCCCTGTCTCATGCATCTAATCTGGACTGGTGAACTGTTTCACTTATGATAATATACATGTTTCAATGTTATTCTCTCAAATCATTCCACCCTCGCCCTCTCCCACAGAGTCCAAAAGACTGTTCTATACATCTGTGTCTCTTCTGCTGTCTCACATGTAGGGTTATTGTTACCATTTTTCTAAATTCCATATATATGCTTTAGTATACTGTATTGATGTTTTTCCTTTTGGCTTACTTCACTCTGAATAATGGGCTTCAGTTTCATCCACCTCATTAGAACTGATCCAAATGCATTCTTTTTAATGGCTGAGTAATATTCCTTTGTGTATATGTACCACAGCTTCCTTATCCATTTGTCTGCTGATGGACATCTAGGTTGCTTCCATATCCTGGCTATTATAAACAGTGCTGTGATGAACATTGGGGTACACATGTCTCTTTCAATTCTGGTTTCCTTGGTGTGTATGCCCAGCAGTGGGATTGCTGGGTTGTATGGCAGTTCTATTTCCAGTTTTTTAAGGAATCTCCACACTGTTCTCCATAGTGGCTGTACTAGTTTGCATTCCCACCAACAGTGTAAGAGGGTTCCCTTTTTCTCCACACCCTCTCCAGCATTTATCGTTGGTAGACTTTTGGATAGCAGCCATTCTGACCAGTGTGAGATGGTACCTCATTGTGGTTTTGATTTTCATTTCTCTGATAATGAGTGATATTGAGCATCTTTTCATGTGTTTGTTAGCCATCTGTATGTCTTCTCTGGAGAAATGTCTGTTTCATTCTTTGGCCCATTTTTTGTTTGGTTCGTTTATTTGTCTGGAATTGAGCTACAGGAGTTGCTTGTATATTTTTGAGATTAATTTTTTGTCAGTTGCTTCATTTGCTATTATTTTCTCCCGTTCTGAAGGCTGTCTTTTCACCTTGCTTATAGTTTCCTTCATTGTGCAAAAACTTTTAATTTTAATTAGGTCCCATTTGTTTATTTCCATTATTCTGGGAGGTGGGTCATAAAGGATCCTGTTATTCCTTAACTTGGGATATCTGATTTTCTTTAATTAAAAGCAAAAAACAGAGAGAACAGCATTGAAACAAGTATACTATCAAGGGTGAAACAGATCACCAGCCCAGGTTGGATGCATGAGACGGGTGCTCGGGGCTGGTGCACTGGGAAGACCCAGAGGGATGGAATGGAGAGGGAGGAGGGAGGGGGGATCGGGATGGGGAACACATGTAAATCCATGGCTGATTCATGTCAATGTATGGCAAAAACCACTACAATATTGTAAAGTAATGAGCCTCCAATGAATAAAAATAAATGGAAAAAAAAGAAAAAGCAAAAAATAAAGAAACATAAAAACTCTTTGTGTTCTAACTACCTGCCCTTTGCTGCAAACCTTCTATATAACCTGGCTCCTCCCCTGCCTCCCTGGAGTAGTTCTTTCAGAGTTACTTGAGATGCTGCCTCTTGGGCCTAAGTCCTAAACATTTCTGACAAATAAAATATAACTCTCAACTTTTAGGTAGTGTGTATTTTTTCAACAACAGTAACCAAACAGAAATAATGGTAGTCTCAAAAGTGAACTTGCAATGATTAGTTTGATGGAGAATATGGTCCCTGGAAACACTACCACAAAAGGATCATAAAGATCATGTGCTATTGGATTTTTTTTTTTTTTTTTTAGCCATGGAAAAGCTATATTAAGGTCTGAAAGAGAGCAAATACTTGTGCATTTCATGTGCGCTTTTTAGATGACTCTTCCCTCTAAAATCTGCAAGGCAGCTAAGTCTATTGTATAGTTTGTCATATCAAAATTTAACATCAGATTTTATCATAGCATGTCTGTTTAATTTTGCTTTCCATAACGAGGCCAAAATTAGACCTGACCCAGATGTTGTTTAGATAAGTGAAAGCTGAACACTCTAATATTAGGAATATTTATTTCTTCTAGATAAAATCAGTGGTCCTATTTACATGAGTTTAATTCAGTGTACTGCTTCCAAGCTTTATACCTCAGAAATACCCTCTTCTAATTTATTCCTCCAGAAGTGAAAAGGGTTAAATAGTGCTATTTGTAATGATATTTCCTTGCAAATAGACTTGAAGGGGGGAAAGCTTATTTCTCAACATAGGACTATTATATATGAATCTTTAGATTCTGCATATAATGTAGATTTTCAGAGTGTCATGATTTTCAAATATGTTGTGCAAAATAGAATAAAGAATGAAGAGGTTTGGTGTTAAATAGATCTGGATTCTAGTCTTGGCATGTGAATTACAAGTTTTGTTGCAGGGGAAATTTATTTTTCCTGTCTCAGACTTGGTGTCTACATCTATAAAACTGAAGTCATGAAAATACCTATCTTGCAAGATGGTCTTGAGAAATAATTTAGGTCACATATGTATAACACTTGGTAGAGTGTCAAGTATTGTTAAACATTAAACAGATGTTTACTGTACTTTCAGTGCATTAATAGAAGTAAAGACAATGATATAACAAGTGATAAAACTAAGAAATTATATTTATATGTGTGTGTATGTGTACATATATTTTCAAGAGCCATTTTCATCAATACCATGTGTCTTATCTAATTTTATGCATCAACTAGACTAAACCACAGGGTCAAACATCATTTTGAGTGGTGTGTGAAGGCATTTTTCAATGAAATTATCATTTGGCTTCGCAGAGTGAGTAAAGCAGATTGCCTGCTCTAATGTGGGTGGGCCTCATCTAACCAGCCAAAGACCTAAATAGAACAAAAAGGATGGAAAATAGGGAACTCCTCTTTCCTGACTTCATACACTGGGATGTCAGTTATTTCTTGCCTTCAGATTTGAATAGGAAAATCTTTTCTTCTTGGGTCTTCAGCTTCCTGGTTTTCAAAATGGTATTACATCATTGGCTATCTTGGGTCTCCAGCTTGCTGACTGCAGATCTTGGGATTTCTCAGCCTCCTAATTGCATAAGCCAATTCCTTTTACTGATTCTCTGTCTCTGTCTGCTTCCTATTGGCTTTGTTTCTGAGAATCCTAACTAATATACTAAGTCTGTAACTTTGGTTGTTCAGCCCAGTTCTCATAGATTATGGGAAAAGAGAGATTTTCTGTATTTCCAGGGACCAATGACCTACAGCATTTTAGGGTTATGTCCTATTGTTTGGTGCAATTATTACCTTGCTGCTGTTACTCTGAAAATGAGAAGGATAATGACATATTTATTTACATGTACTGAGAAGTCATGAGGTAAATAGCTGGAGGAAGGGGAATAAAACTGCACCAAGAAACAGTTATTTTTCAATCCCAGAGACCCACAAGATGAATATATAATATAAACAGTAGGGGGCCAGCCCATCTCTGGCTGGAAATGCTTTTGCCTTGCATACTTACTCATCTCTTTATGATACCAAGCTGTCTCAGTCACCTTTAAAATAAAGCAAAGATCATTTTAAAGGCAATAAGGTGAAAGGCCAGGTACACTTATTCCTCAGATTCATTTTAACTGCCCCATCGACAGGCAGTTAGCACTTAGCAGAGGGGCACAAGTTCCCAGAGAAACAGTGCTACACTAAATTTGATGCTGAGAAATAGGACTTGAGAGCAAGCATGAAATGCCACAATAATAAATGATAGCTTCTTTCTTTAAAAGAAATTTTTTTGAGTTACACTATTTTGATGAAGTAAAAGGCAAATGTATGCTGTCTGGTATATTTCTCATATCAATTAAGTGACTGGGCTCTGTATCTGAGCCCTGAATATTGAAATTAGGTATTGTCGTTTAGTGTCTAAGTCATGTCTGACTCTTTTGTGACTTCATGGACTATAGCCCAGCAGATTCCTCTGTCCATGGGATTTACCAGGTAAGAATACTGGAGTGGGTTGCCTATCATTTCCTTATCCAGGAGATCTTCCCAACCCAGAGATCGACCCTGCATCTCCTGCATTGGCAGGCAGGTTCTTTACCACTGGACACCAGGGAAGTCTGAAATTAGGTATACCATGCCCTAACTTAGCCTTCTTTTAGAGGTTATCTCATGTGCTTCCTCCTTACCTTAAAAGCAACAAATAGTAATTGAGGTCCATCTATTTCCAAAGCATTCTTTTAAGCAACTTAAGGATGTAAATGTGACTAAGATATAATTCCCTTTCTCAAGTGTGCTAGTTTTTCAGTAGTGTGACTCTTTGCAACCCCATAGACTGTAGCCCACCAGGTCCCTCTGTCCACTGAATTTTCCAAGCAAGAATACTGGAATGGGCTGACATTCCCTTCTCTAGGGGATCTTCCCTACCGAATCTGGGTCTCCTGCATTACAGGCAGATTCTTTACTGTCTGAGCCACCTTTCTCAAAGCAGCTTAAAATTTACTGGAACATTTTAACAAGCATTTATTATTGATCACTCTTATATGCCAGGTTGTGGCATATCCCCCAGGTAAAGGGGACACACAGAAATATATAACTCATTTCTTGTTCTTATTAAATACCTACTAAAAGAGAGAGAGAGAGAGACATAAAAGGAATAACTTGTACAAAATAAAAGTGTACATGAGGAGCCCAGAGTGAGGAGTGAGTGATTCAGTCTGGAAGAGGAGATAAATATGGCTACAAATGAAATATTAAGATCAGAGAGTGAAGAGATGTGTATTCATGAATCCAGTACCTTTCTAGAATTCACATTTTAAAAAAGAAAAGCATACGGTATGCAGGAACAAAAGTTATTTTACTTTAATTTAATCTCAACAAGCAGAATATTGGCAGTCCTCCATGGGCCCAGCATGACACTTTTAATTCCAGATTTGGAAGAGGTTATCCTCTAAGTCCTTAAGTGTGGATGGCCTTTTGCATACAATTTACCTCTTACAAACCACTGTTGCTTAACAGGTGTTAATTTTAAGATTCTGTACCCTTGCTCAGAATTTGAGGGCAGAGGCCATGATCAACATTGCTTCTGCAATCACCACAATATTTTGTACAAATGAGCAGGATAGATACCAGTTGATTGATAAAGATGTATTTTCCTCCACATGTAGACATTCAAAGCCCACCTTCCTCAAAGGTAATGAAAAGACCCCTTGGAGCAATGCAGGGCCTTCTCTCACATCTGTGCTGTGAAAATCCCTCAGAGCATCATCTATTTTCATCCAGGGCTTCTGCTGTCCATTGTGACCAGCTGTGTGACGAATGGAAACATAAGGGTCCTATTTAAGAAATAATTCACCATTCGGTATCAAAGGAAAGAACATTTTCTCAGAACACAAAAGAAATGTAGGATGACTTCTAATTGGAGAGCACATAATGATTTTTGAGTACCCATTATGCTTCAACAGAATTTTAAAAATGAAATGTAGATATGCATGATAGGGATAGACTGGATATCTCTGTGGTCTGAATGATTGTTGTGAGTTACAAGAGTTCTTGGAGCTAAGTTTGCTTCCAATAAAATAGAGTGGGTATATGAAAAATTATTCACCAAAATAAGACTTTTATTTTCTGGTTTCCACTTACATAAGATTTACATAAATTTAAAATAAATTTTTTAAAAACATATAAATATAGCTGAGAACTGTAAGATAAGAGATCATGTAAAAAGTCTACTTATTTTTGCCATACAGAATGACTAAATATTCAAAAATGGTTTAAAAGTGAAAGTGCCTGCTTTGGGGGCTTCCCAGGTGGCGCTAGTGGTGAAGAACTTGCCTGCCAATGCAGGAGACAATAAGAGACTGTAGTTTGATCCCTGGGTCAGAAGATCCCTTGGAGATGGGCATGGCAATCCACTCCAGTATTCTTGCCTGGAGAATTCCATGGACAAAGGAGTCTGATGGGCTACAGTCCATAAGGTCACAAAGAGTTGGACACAACTGAAATGACTTGGCACTTGGGATGCGTGCGCATACCTGCTTTGCTGCAAATCAGACTTATTCAATTATTGACTCATTACACTATCAAGAAAGACGCCACATAGAACCATTTGGGTGCAAAAATAAACTGGAACACTCATTTTCCTTCCAGTGCAACCAATTGATAATTTTTAAAAATTCAGCATCTCATACCGAGAAAGTACTCTCTTAATTGTCACAAGGAGATTCAAATAGGCATGAGATGTGCCCTCAGAAAGCTTGTAACCCAGCTGAGTAGAAAAAACGAGACACACACATACACACATTGAGATAGATCGGAATCAGTCCTCCCCTATAAAGTATACACTCTCAGTGAGAACTGACATAGTCAGCACTACAGATTTATAAGAGAATAAATACTTCAGTGAATGGGTTTGTCTGGGGTGCCATCTCTATACAAGGCAGGTGGACTGCAGGTGGATCTTGAGGGAGCATGTCATGGAAAGAAAGCTCAGAGTGGTCTTGGGGGTGAGGCAGTGAATGTCTGCCAAAGTCTGAAAAGGTCTAAATTCAGGGGTTCCCAACCCCGGACCTGAGGACTGCTACTGGTCCATGGTCTATAGGGCCACATAGCAGGAGGCGAGCAGCTGGCCAGTAAGCAAGGCTTCATCTGCTGTACCCCATCGCTCCCCACTGCCCACATTGCTACCTGAACCACCCCCTACCACCCATACATGGGAAAATGATCTTCTACAAAACCAATCCCTGGTGTCAAAAGCTTGGGAATCACTGCCTAAATGGGGTTATTGGGAGAGGGACATAGGAGCAGGCCTTCAAAGACCTTGATAGTAGGGATGAGAAATATGAATTTTAACCTATGATTGATGAGAACTTTAAATGATTTTGAGCAAGAAGTTATTTATTGAAGGAGCACTTTGAATTTTGGGTCTTGGTGAACTATGCAGAGTGATTTTCAGTGACTAGATAGCAAGGAATCAGGACTGTGAGAGACAACCCACATTTGAAGCTACTAAGGTCAGAATTAGAGGCTCCAAAGCAGAGTGCATGGACTTGCCTAGATCCTGGAGCTCATCTGAAACATGAAAATGTCTCTTCCATTCTACTCACATTCTATGTACTGCAACATGTTTTTCTCATAAGCTCATAAATTTGATTATAAAAATCTACATCTTTGCTGGGCACAGAATTTGGGGCATACATTTTTTCTGATCTTTTCATATTAATACTAAGAGTTTCATAACAATTCCCCTAGACAAAGATTTGCTTAGATCTCCAGCTTTGCCAACTGAGCTATGGATTGTCTATTCCCAGGATACATTTCTGAAACTTGCACATCTAGGATTGGGGTCTAGTTGACAGTGGAATTTAAGAAGTTTCTTGTGTTCATTCTCCCATCTCTGGTTAGCCAAGGTCCTGCTTCCTGGGAGTAAGGTTGTATTTGTCTGGAAAGAATCCAAGACTGTTGAGCATTCAGAAAGAAATAGTAAGAATCTTGCCACACACTGTATTTAATTCTCACTTTAAAAAGAATGGTCCTTTCCTGGTGACTGAGATGTTAAAGAATCTGCCTGCAATGCAGAAAACCCAGGTTCGATCCCTGGGTCAGGAAGATCCCCTGGAGAAGGAAGTAGCAACTCACTCCAGTATTCTTGCCTGAAAAATTCCAAGGACAGAGGAGCCTGGCAGGCTTGGTGGGCTCCAGTCATCAGGTCTCAAAGAGTTGGACACAACTGAGCAACTAACACTTTCACTCTTTTTAAAAAGTATGGGCTTAACAGAAACCTAAATGGTCCCTTAACTTCACGTTTATTAGTCTGGTGCTATAGTTTATAAACTAACAGTAGGAAAATGGCAGGAGTGAGGAAGTTTGAAATAGCAATCCTGGGCCCAGGGTGAATCAGAATTTTTCAGGTGTCTACAGTCCAGGCAGGAAGCCCCTAAAGAAGGACAACTGGATGAGCTGCGACATCTTCTTCTGGTCAAAAAAGAATGTTTATCCTCTTCCTTCCAGTTTCCCTCCTTTTTCTCTTTTCCTCCTTCCTCTATACCTCTCTCTAACATACCTTGTTACTCTCCTGTTCTCCCTCCATCATTCCCGTTTTTCTTTGTGTCTTTCTGATGAGGAAAACATTTCTTTCTTTTTTTTTTTTTTTGGTTTGACTGAACAAAATGTTGAGTGTCTATTTCTAGTTACTGCCAGTTTTCATATCCTTTAGCAAAAAAGACCTTTCCCTTTAGAGGCCCAAAGGTGGAGCTGTTGCAAAAGGAGACAGCCAGGCAGGCCAGCCAAGCTGGCGAGGCCAGCAACAAACAATGCATACACAGGCAGGCGAGGAGGCGCAGATCCGGGAGGCTTTGCTTCCAAAACATAAACATTGCCTTTTTTTTTTTTCCCAAGGAGAAATAAAAATTCTGATTGCAGCAGATGCATTACTGCCAAATTGTACAAAATAGAACAAGTATTAAGTGTCTGCTTAACCCCTTTTAATTGTTAATTTCATGCACTTCAGTAGATGCCAGTATTATCAAAATAACTAGAGGCAGAAAGGATTCAAATTCATCTGGGTCATTAATACCACCGTTTATCAGCTATGGGTAATGATGGGAGGGTCATTCTATTTTCTCCATTTCAACTCTTCTCTGTATAGTGCACCAAAATGCTATTGGGATGGTTTCATTTCTTTGGTGGGAAGGCCTAAACAAATGCTCAATTTGGAAGCTGAAAAGAGGTTTCCACTTCTGCATTTGGTGACTTCTCACAATAGTTTCAGAAACAGAATTTAGCTTTCAGGGTGCTAACATGATGTTTTGCTTTCATCATCCTGAGAAGAAGCAGAAAAATTTGAAAACCTACTTTATGGAAAGAAACAGGCACTGAGCTTGTTGAATTGTTCTAGTTCCTCCCAGAGATGGGAAGAGTTATTATTGTCTGTTTTCATTAGACATTTATCTCTCAGCTTTGTCTAAGAGTTCTGACTGTTTTCTTCTCTTGAATCGTTTACCTCTTTCTTTGTCTCTATCCCTAGAGCAAAGGCCTTCAGATTGTCTCGAAAGCTATTGAAGCAAACAACTAATTTCAGAAATGTCCTTATTTACTCTCAAAATATGGTTTCACCCTCATCAATTGAATGTTTACTTTCAACCCTGAGTTACTGTAATAAACAGGGACAAGGTAACCTGAGATGCTTTATGCCATAGAGACAGAAAGGTATTGACCCTTTTTGTCTCTGGTAAAAGAGGTTTCTGATAATTTCTAGATGTATTGTAGATTGCATTGCTATCTTTAATTAAAATATGACACAGGACAAAAGCCAATTCCTTACCCATTTAAGCCATAGGGCCTCCTCTGTTCTAATGGACTCTGATGTCCCATTTGCAAATTGGCAAGTTTGTTTACAGTACCACTGTGATTATGTGAATGTGTGTGTGTGTATGTGTGGGTGTGCCTGCTTGTGTTACTTGTGCTTGGATGCAAGCATGCTTGTGAATTTATTCTTGGCTTTCTTACCGGTGACATTAAAATGTGCGATTATGTGGGTAGTTAAAAATATATAAAAGGCTGAGTTATACCAACATTGCCTATCTTTATGCTCCCAAGATGACTGAGGAGGGAGTTTCCAAAGTGGTTTTATTCAGGCCGTTTTGGTGCACTCTGAAACAGGAAGTAGGGGCTAAAGCAAAGTGGAGTAGAAAGAAATGCCTTGAAAGAGAACCGATTTCAGAGACAGAAATAAAGCCACCCTATCCAACTACAAGAATACTTAAACTAGTTCAGTTCCTTCCATATTTCTTAGTCTCTCCCAGCTGTTTCCAAAGGCGCATCTCATCACATGTCTCTGGGGCTTTCCCTCTGATCCAGACCTGGCCTGTGATCTGTTCTTTCCTTTCAGACAGTGCAGGTTTCCACGACATCTACTCGGCAGCTTTTGCCATCTGGAGCTGTCTTCCTTCAACTCTGCCGTGCAGACTCAGGTTCCTTGAAAACTGTCACCTCGAAACATATTTATTACTTCCTCATGCCCAGGCTTCTTGGTGCCATGTTCCTTCTGCAATTTGATTAGACTGGGCAGAGTCAGTACTGTTTTAATATCTGAATTAGAGCTAAGAGGTGCTGTTAGTGAGAAGAACACAACCTCCAAAGGAAAAGTAGGCATAGCACGAGGCTGCCTCCGGACAGCTCAGGCGCCTATGCTAGGCAGTATTCCAGACAGCTCTGAGGCTTCAAACAGAACAACCTTCTTCTCACTTTGTTGCTACTGTCTATGTTGCGAAATATAACTGATGTGAAATCAATCTAATGTGACTGCTTCTCCCTCTCACTAGCCTGGTAATGTACCCAGATACTTCAGGTGGCAATGCTTTTTAGGACATTGCCCTTATGGGCTCCGTCTTATGGAAGAGCAGACACACTCACAAAATAAACGAATAGCTGTTTTAGAGACCAGAGAACATGGCCATTCTGGAAAGTCTTTACCCAACAAAATGGCAGACTACAGGCAAGATTGATCTAATTCACCATGAACAGAGAAATCCATTTGCACATTTGTATTTGCAAAACCATCCTTGAGGTCCATGCCTTGTGACCTAGTTACAGTTGATCCCGTGGTACTGAAAGGCTGTCTGTACTTCTAGTATTAAAATCACATTTCAGGGACCCAGGATAGATACATGGAACCACAAATCAGAGTGCATCCTATAACGCAAGAATCACATCTCACAGGCATGGGGCAGTGATGGAACTAGACTTTATTTTACTTTTTTTTTTTAAGTTAAATTTAATTTGGCTCAGTATCTTCATTTATACCATCGCTTCTTTGATTATGGTTGCCCCTTAATTGATAACATTAAATGAATGAGGAGGAAAGTGGCTGCCAAATGTGTCCCGCTGTGATTTTTGACAGATGCTCTGATGTAAGCGGCTGTCAAAATGTACACGAAGGACAGAGCTCCGGAAGGACTTCAGAGTTTAGCTTTGGTTGAAGAGCTATCATTAGTCACATGTGAGAAATATTAACATTTTCCATTAATTCCAAAGAATTTCCCACATGTATGCAGATTTCCACGGCTAATATCATGGTGGAAATGCAGTGAAGCCTAAGAAAGGCAAAGAATCTAAAGTCTTTGAGAGTCTACTAAATGTGGGGACAATTATACATATCTATGACACAATCAAATCTCATGAGATCCCCTCAGCAACCACATAAGCGAGTATCGTTATCTTGATTTTACAAGAAACTGAGACTTACAGGCTTTCTGATTGAAAAACAAAAACCAACAAACAACTTATTCCTGGGGTGTTAGTCTATCAGGAAAGCAGCTCTGCAAGTCTATCTTTTCAGAGATCCTGACAAACAAGTCACGACCATAGAATTAAAGTCCCACAAGTGCAAAGGATAGCAACAGCGAAGGACAATGAGGCCAGGTATATTTGGTGAATTCTTCTCAGTCCTGGGGCTGCAGGGATGGACTCTGGATGTATTTACTAGCTCATGCCTCCCTCCCAAGGACCAAGCTGAGGACCAGGGCAGCCTGGGGGAAAGTTCTCCCAGAGCACTCTCGGGGGCCATTTCTGAAATGGAGCTAAACTCTTTTGCCTGGTTCTTGGTTAATCTCCCCTTAGAAAAGAAAGAATTCATATTGGATGGAGAAATAAAAGGGTAAGTTGCTAACACCCTCCTGGACATGAAAAATAGAATCAGGTTTCAAATGCTATTACATTTTCCCCTAAGACTAAGATGAACTGAAGGGCCTAATGTTTGTATTATTATTACTTTTTAATCTCTATTCTTATTCTTTATGCTCATAAGAAAGAGGTGGGTCAATATCCTCAAAAGTAAATAGAAAAAAAGTGAAATGAAGCAATCAGACAAATAAATAAAATATAGGGGAAATATAAATGGTGCTTTTCAAGCAATGGGAAATCCAAGGGCCCTTGTTGTCTTGAGATTTATAAGCCTGTGTATCACAGATACCCTGTTACTTTATTCATACTGTTGAGCGAGAAAGGCAGCCTCTAACCATCAGCCCCTATCATTAAATCATTACAGAAGCACTATTGTTAAAAAGACAAGGCTTTAAAAAAGACACATGCACACACCATTGTACAGTTTTATTTTACCAGAACTCAGTGTTTAGATACTCTATGTATTGCCTGGGCAAGACATAGAGCTTTCAAAGCTACTATTTTAGAGGAATAAATACACTCAAATAAAAAACTTTTATTTGTTTCCTTTTCCAATCTGATCATTGTTTGGAAATCTGGAACAAAGGCAGGTTTAAAATGGGTGAAGGGGGATACATGGCATAGAATGAGATGCATTTATTTTATATCAATGCTATATTTAAGAATGCTAAACTGATCACTGTGTATGTGCTTATTGATTAGACCAGTTTTAAGGAGACCGCTATATGTGTGCCTATTGACTACACCATAAAAAGAATTCTGGTCAGGAATGCTCCCATCTTCCTCAAGCTTTAACACCAGGACTGAGATTCTTCTCTGCTAATTGCATTAGCATACCACACGTACTACCTGAAAGTTGCCTGGGAGGGCTATTGTGTTCAGCACCAATTTCCACTAAACTTTCTATCTTGTGTCCTAAGTCAGAGCAAGGAGAAGTGGTAAAAGTATAATCAAATTATGCTGCCCTCAAGTTATACTTTTCAGAGAATTGCTTCACCTTAAAGAAGTGGTGTCTGTAAGTCAGAATTGTAAAGTAAATACTACGCTTCTGTTGGTAAATATATGGTGACATATAAAAATCTTGGGCCCCTTGGCTCTTTTATTAATCAACATTCCCTAGTCATTAAGAATTAAGGTCACCTATCTTTACAAATAGTAGCCCATTTGGCGCTAGTGGTAAAGAGCCTGCCTGCCAATGCAGGAGACTTAAGAGGCAGTGGTTCAGTCCCTGGGTTGGGAAGATCCCCTGGAGGAGGAAATGGCAACCCACTCCAGTGTTCTTGCCTGGAGAATTCCATGGACAGAGGAGCCTGGTGGGCAACAGCCCATTGGGTTGCAGAGAGTCAGATACGACTGAGTCAGATACGACTCGGCACACACATCTTTACAAATGGTTGTGTGTAAATTACCACGGCTCAAGGGGACTTTTTATACGTTAAGCAAAGGGTAGCTCAAACTTCACTTCTTGGGGGGAAATTCCGGACCCTTCAGCCCCCCCATGACTTCTGCATCTTCACTTGAATTCTTATAGATGTCATTATGTCTACTGTCTGGACCTTGGCACAGGCTTAGACTTAATTTAACTGGACACAGTATTCAAATCTCAGCTAAATGTTAAACTCCTCAATGATGAAGTGTTTGCTCAGTCACTCAGCTGTGTCTGACTCTTTTCTGTACCTTGGACTGTAGCCTACCAGGCTCCTCTGTCCATGGAATTTTCCAGGCAAAAATAATGGAGTGGCTTGCCCTTTCCTACTTCAGGGGATCTTCCTGACCCAGGCATAGAACCTGAGTCTCTTGTGTCTCCAGCGTTGGCATGCATATTCCTTTCCATTGAGCCACATGGGAAGACTTTGTCTTAAATTTTCTTTCAGTTAACTCAGGCTCCCAATGAATCTGTAGCACAGTGTCTCATGATCTCATTTAATCATCATTCTTTCATTTGATTATTTGTTCATCAAATATCATTGAGTAGCTTATCCTCACGCTTATTGAAAGTGGAGTAACAACAACCACATAAATGAGATATTTAAAACAATATAATCCATATGAAATTAAAAGAGTATATTTAAAATATTGAGTCCAAGTATCCCCTAATCAGGATAGGAAAAAAAAAATCTTTGATAAACAACTTTGTAGCAAAGAGCAGAGTCCTTCAAACACTATAGGAAATTCCACATGAAATTTATAACTGGCAAGACAGAAGACAGTCTTGCTTGCATATATATTCCATTGGTCTGAGATTTGCAGAAATCCCAGGTCACTGACATTGTTTACTTAATGCATCTCTTTCATTCATTGATAATTCCACAATTTTACAGAATTAAAAGAAAATTCAAAGTCCTTAAGGATTTCTTTTTTCTATTCAATGTCCTAGAGGGGAGACAGTTTAGTAAACAATTAAAAGTTAAATTAGGTGGCTTTGACCAAAAGAAGAAATGAGTAGAAAAAAAATAAATAAAAATTAAAAAAAAAAAATGAGTAGAAAGGAGTTATATGAATTTTGTATCATTTCACCTAATTTAGAGCTATCTGTGATGAGGATGGGAGGGTAGTTGAAGGTGGAAGTTCAGTCTAAGAAGCTAGTCATTGTCTGATGAATGACAAGCATATTTCTGAGAAGGGACCTTAGGTGCCAGACGGCCATGCTGCATAACCTGGGGGGCGCACCTCATATCAGAGTCTATGTGAACAGGGTTGGGTAACACACAGCCTGCATGACCAGTCTCTGATCTTAGGGTGGATATTTGGGTGTCACCACCAGGCCATTTTGAGGTGCCATATGTGAAAGTTTTCATCCGGGTCAGTGCCAAAATTTTAGAGAAAATTTTTCTGTAGAAAAATCTGTTCATCTATCACTGTTCCAGAAAATTATGTTCCTCCCTTGAAAAATGTTACTGTTCATGTGCATATTCTTTGCTTTTCTATCCCTTGGGTGCCACATAGTAGATGTGAGTCTTTTTTTTCCTTGACTTTTTGGCAATTAGAGTGTAAAGGTGCCATGAGAGCTGAGGGCTTGGCAGAATTTTACTAGTGAACACAGGGGTGCCTACTGCTGGCAGACAGAACCACAACTTATTTTGAAAACATTCATTTAGGCTAAAAATGATAAATCTGTATTTATCTTCTTAAAATGCTCCCAAAGGGGGTGGGGGAGGGAGCTTAGATTTGGAAAGCATAGAGACCAGAGAAAAGAAGAAGGCAAATTTGCCTTTTCCAATAATTTATCTTCTTTGATACTTCCCAGTGGGCATTGGGTACATTTCCAGCCTGTATTTTGAAAGATAAAATGAATATTTCATTTAACCAGCTGTATTCCAGAATCTGCAACTATCCCAACCTCATTATGAAGAGCCAGAAAAGGTGCTTTACCTCATTGTACATAGGTTTCCCCAGCTATCTAAAAGCAGAGCATGTCTATGAAACCTTTTTTAAATCAAAAGGGCATAAAGCACAAAAGCAGTTACCTTAGGACATATCTGGCTAGCGAATGCACAAAATAAATCAGGGCAAAGCACAGATGCTCACAGACACAGCTCAAAGCTCTGAGGATGCTGAGTGTAGTTCCAGGGGAAGAGCTTCAGCCGTGCCTCTCTCATTGCTTAGGGTGGGCACTGCCTCTATAACAAACTGCAAAACAAATGCTGAATGCTATTTTTGTTTTTCCTTTTTCTTTGTGAAAGCAAAAATCTTTGGATTTCTTTTGATTAGCAAAAATCGGTATTAATGTAGGTCTTTCATACAAGTAGGTTGGCATAAAATGAACTTTTGGAAAGTGGAAGATACCGATATAAGACAGAAAAAAGTGTTTTCCAAATAAGAAATGTTAGACACCTTCCCTCATTGTCCTAGCTGGCACTTTTGACAGCTTCACAGTGCTTTCCAAGTCTTTCTGGTTAAGTTAGTCATGGTTTTTAAGATGCCATATTTATCATGTAGGATCATTTTCCCCCAATGTTTAAATATTTTGTATGCAAGGAGTAATTAAATGTTTTGAAAGATAAATTGAAATGAGTGAAGGAGTCTTGCATGTTCATGGTAAGAGAATTGACAGGTCAATTTTCCCCCAAATGGATAAATCCAGTATTGAAAATTAGTCCGAATAAAATATGATATTTGCCCATTAATGAGTATGCAAATAAATATTTTTTTCTATATAATATAAATAAAATGCTATGGTATTTTGTTCTTTTTTTTTTTTTCTTAAAGACCAGTAATTTTCTTGCTTTTTCATACGTAGCTTATCCAACTTTAATGTGCATATGAATCAACTAGTGCTGAGTGAGAGCTAAGTCACTTCAGTCGTGTCCGACTCTTGACTCTTTACGACCTTATGGATTGCAGCTCGCCAGGCGCCTCTCTCCATGGGCTCCTCCAGGCAAGAATAGTGGAGCGGGTTGCCATGCCCTCCTCCCAGGGGATCTTCCCAACCCACGGATCGAACCTGTGTCTCTTAGGTCGGCTGCATTGGCAGGAGGGATCTTCACCATTCGTGCCTCCTGGGAGGCCCAAGTCAACTTGAGATCTTGTCACATATGCACAGTCTGATTTGGGTGGGTTGTCATTTCCGCATTTCTAATGTGCCCAGGAGGTGCCAACGCTCTTAGTCCACAGCTTGCACTTGTAGCAAAGCTCCCTACCTCACTACCTAGAATATTGTTTGGCACATAATAAGTGTTCAATAATAAACATGTGCTAATAAGTGAATGGATAAATAAATGAATCTCAGACATATCCTCATTTTTAAAATTCCCTTTAACATTGTCTCCTAGTTATTACTGAGTTTAGGTAACAAAAATGTTATAGGTATTAATACTAGATCCTCGAGTCCTGAAATGTTGTTTTCCAAGTGAAAAATAATACTTTCCTTTTTATAGGGAAAATATGATTACAACATATATTCAATTATAGAACTTTACTCAAAGATTAGGAATGGAGAGTCAGGAAGTATGGCCCAAGAAGCACATTATTCAGCTGAAGATAAAAGTCAGGTGAAGAGAGTGGATATGTCAGACAGACCTGGGGTCAAACCTTCCTTACCTAGTCTGCTCTGCAGGTATCTCACCTCACTAAGCCTTAGGACCCTCCTCCAAAACATGAGGATGCTTCCTATGTAAAATTATGAGGAAAGACTGATTTAAATTATGTAGATGTTAGCTTTCTATTTCTCTTCCCTCATCCTTGCTCAAAATGACATCAAAAGAAAGTGTCGCAGCAAGTGGGCAATTTCGGATCTCTTAGTTGTCAACCCTCTGCTCACAGAAGAAAAAGCAGATTTCTGTGGACATGCTCCTCAAGCTTTGGAGGTCAGATGAAGGCAGGTGGTAAATATTTCTCCAGGATTTACCATCTATTAGTTTTAGCATGAGAAATGGTCATTGGCTTAATGTAATCTGAGTCTAACTTCCTCCATTCTTGCTATTTCAGAAGGCTTTTTCCAAGTTGAAAACAGAACTTTACCCTAAAATGCCAGATCTTTTCTTACATTTTCTTTTGTTTATAGAAATTTCTGTAACTTTCCTCACTAGCAAATTATTGGTTTGTTGACCTGATGGCAAGAATGTCTCATGTGCAATTTGGTGATTTAAATCTATTTCCTTTTCTTTTTGGGGGGCACTCTCCATCCCTCTTCTGATATCTATGTCAGAAGCTTTATCTGTCTCTTTTATGCTTTAATACAGCTCTGCTACACACACAAGCCTTCTCTCACATGTCTGATGGGGGCTTCCCTGATAGCTCAGTTGGTAGAGAACCTGCCTGCAATGCAGGAGACCCAGGTTTGATTCCTGGGTAGGGAAGGTCCCCTGGAGAATGGAAAGTCTACCCACTCCAGTATTCTGGCCTAAAGAATTCCATGGACTACAGTCCATTGGGTTGCAAAGAGTAGGACAAGACTGAGTGACTTTCACCTCACTTCACTTTCTCTTTTTAGATGGAAATAGATGCTAGTAAGCCACTCCTTCCTTAAAGAGAGGAGAAAAGGATGTGATATTTAATATTCTATTTACCTTATATTTTTTCATTAAATTCTCTCAACAGTTCTGAGATGAGTGCTTTTAAATTTATCTTATAGATTATGAAACCAGTTTTAAAACAATGAAATATCTTTCCTAAGGGTGTAGCTAGTGAAAGAAAGTGAAGATTTAACTCAAGGTATCACTTGTTTGAAAAGACATAGTATGGTCAGTTTGGGATCTCAACACTGGATATAATGGGGGCAGGATCAAGGAGGCTTTTTCTCTCTTGAATATTATAGAATCAAGAAGTGGACCAACAAGCAACCATTTTGGCTCAGCGAGGTAAATATTCTTGTGAGGAACCTCCTTGCCCTGAGCTGTGCAATGAGAGCTCTTGACCAGGAAGCCACAAGCTGTTTTTAACTCAAAGGACCCATTTTCCCCACAGTGTGTCACTTCTAAATGTTGATAGTAAAATGAACTGTTATGATATACTGGAATATATGAATTCAGTCCTATCTACCCCATGGTTCAGGCCTACACAAACAGTAACACAAATACTTTGAATCTTTAGTCAGGCCCTTGAGTCTAGGGCTTTATTTTTTCAGCCCTTTCCCTCAATGAATAAATGTTTTCAATAAATTCAGGAGAAGGGGAGACAGGAAGACCATTACTAGGAGTCAAACATTGTATTTTTTGGTAGATAATGAGTTGAATATCAGTTCTTGACTATGGAATCTCTCTCCAATAAGACACTCAGAGTTGGAGTGCCCCATCAACCCTAGGGGAAATTACTATTTCTGTTTTTAGAAAAAAGTCTGACTTACTCCATGGTTGTTACAATCTATAGAACTTTCTCCTGAATTTCAAGGAATTTGCCCTCTGTGCCACATAATTGTTCAGTCTTTGAGTCTGTTCTCTGATATTTCTCCCACTGTTGAAAGGCCTGGTAGATTTGTCTTCTCAGTAAGTTTATAAATTATGTGAAATTGAATGTTGTGACTTCTTTCTCCTTCTCTTCCTCTGTTTATCCTCTTCTAGTCTTACTCTTATTTTTGTGAAAATAAATGAAAACCAACAAATAAGCAAAGAAAAGTCTATTTGGGCTGCTGTAGCATGGGAGTCAGCCATTTCACCCAAATTTGGGCAGAGACTCGAAGGAGACAGAGGAGTGGGGGAACTGCCTGGTGGAGAAAGTGGGTGACCTCGGGTACACCAAGCCAGCAGGCTCCAGCTGGCTTGGGCAAGCTGTGTTTAGGCAACCTAGAAGTGGAACATCTATGTGATTAGCTAACAGTGTCCATTTAATTTGTCTAGTTGGTTCTAAGTTGGAAGCAGGGACAAAAATTAAGAAAGCTGTAAGTTAATAGTCAAGTCATGGTCATTTTGGGTCAATTATCCCAGAAGTTAATGTTTAGTTTCCTGAATTGTCAGTAGAGATAACGGTCTGGTTTCCTGCAAATTAGACTTAGAGCAGCCCAACTACCTAGCTTGTTTGTTGTAGATAAAGGGGTTGCTTTCTTACGCAGATTGCAGATCAAAATTCTATTTTAAAACACAATCTGATCATTGCCCATTTGTACATCCAATCTCTTACCCTCTTCCTCTCCCCTCCTCTACTTTCTTTTCTTCCAACACTGACATATGAGTATAAATATGATTTATTGAATACTTGCTTTCCTTTTAGAGACTTTAAAATTATGAAATATGTGCATATCTGTTAAAAAATGCCAATCAATGACGAGTGCATAAAGGACAAGGGAAAGGTCACTCCTTCCTCATCACTGCAAAATAGCCATTAATTAGCAGCATGATGTATATTTTAAAATATTTCAGACATATATAATTGTTTATTTAAACACCAAAATTATACTGTATTTTTCAACTTGTTTATTATCACTTATCACAATAAATAGCTGTCTTTTTAAGTCAGTACTCACAAATCTTTGACTCTGATGTTATTAGAATATAAACTCCATGAAAGCAGTGATTGTAATTCTGTTGTTAACTGCTGCCTTCACAGCCTTTAAAAGTACCTAGCAGACTGCAGTTAATCAATGATGTATGCTGGATGAATGATTTTAGGTTGCATCCTGTTTTTTATTACCATTAATATTTCAAATAATAAAGAAACATAAAGTCTTGATTGTCAGTGTCTGCACATGTACTTCTGTAGGGTAGATTGCTAGAAATAGAATTGTGTCAAAATGCATAAACATTCTAAATCTTGATATAGGTATCAAATTTTGCTCCAAAATAAATTTTTTTTTTGTTACTGTTTACATTAACAAAAATATGTATAAAGTTAGGTATCATTGGCTAGCTCCCCAGAATCTATTCCTTCCCCTAAGTCTCACCAATCACCTCTCTTGAAAACAGAGCAGATTTCAATTTGGGATGCCTACTCCTACTCTTGCAATCCTGTTCTTTAAAGAACTGTTGCCTCCAACTTGGCCCCTGTTCAGAGACCTGGTTAGCATAAACCAATCAGCACATTCTATTCTCCTGGCCACATTCATTAAGCATCTGCTTTAAGCAACCTAATCAGAATTAATTTCAGGAATCGTACTAGGAATACTGAGGGGAAAAAGGAAAAGTCCTTTCCACTTCTTTGAGAATGGTGGTAAGTATGAAGAGGTGAAGCCTGAACCTAGAGCAGTAAATTTGTCCTGGCTGGGGAGTCTAGTCATAGCAGGAGGCTGGCACTATGAAAGCGAGTAGTAAGGTAGAAATGAGCCAGGTCCGAGCCAATCTAACCCTGAAGGCTGGTCCTCTGCAGAGCTTCCACTCACACTAAGCCCACCGAATGATGCTTTCTGACATGCAGCTCTACAATTCTTAATTATTTTATTCTGATGTTTTAACAATTTATCTTGGACACAAAGATCCTCAGGAAGAAATTATCTTCTAATAAATTCACCTTCCCAAATAGCTTTATGAGAATCTGGTCAGCCTGAAGAGCTTCTCCTTTGCCTTACATCCTATCTTCCATTATACGCAGTTTTCTATTAAAGTGCTTATTAGTTGCTCAGGTGTGGGGGACACTGTGCCAAATCCCATTTTAGTTCTCTTTTCCTTGATCCCCTTGGAGGAGAGCCATTCCTTCTCTTGCTGTTGGCCTCTACACGCTATGATCTTGGTCACAGCCTCATTCAAGACCCAATTCTAAGCCTAAGCCATGTGAAAAACTCCGGTGTGCCCAGGTAACTCAGAAGTTGTTGCTATTAAAATTGTGTCTGAAAATAGTGCTTAGTTTCTCAGGCATCAGCATCACAGAGCCTGACTCTTCTCTTACGAGATTTGTCCAGTCAGTATTAACAGATTAATTATTAAGATCCAGGCTACAGAGAGATGCTTCAGATGCAGAGGGACTGAAAAAAACTCTGAGAAAATGGCGTCTCAGTTTCTTGACGTGGGTGTGGCTCCGGCTGGCTTCTGCTGGGGCAGAACCGGCACATCTCACAAGCGCGAGTGAGGGCGCGGCACAGGCAAGATGGTGCTGGATGGACTTGGCCTGGGAAGCACCGGCGGTCTGGCAGGGGCTGCCCTGAACGCTCACCTTGGTGTAGGCCTGAAGTTGGTGTGCCTACCATTGCTCTCTTCCTCCTCCTGCCACTTTCCCTATGCAAGGTGTATTCAGACACAACCCATGGGCGCCATTCAACTAAAGGAACTTTTAGATGGATATGGGATCATAATGCGGTGCAGTCTTGTAATACCAAACATCTCCACTTGTTTGAAAACCAGACATAGTATTTTTCGTCTCTGCAAAGAATATCCCCAAATATTTCTTGTATCTATTGGTCCCCCTCAGTGCATGTGTGTGTAACCCTTTACCTTTTAGTTATAGCAGCCAAACTCCATAATGTCCCCAATAATCCTCCTCTCCCAGTGTTTTCACATTTGCATCGTGCACTCCTGCTGTGTATGAGGGTGGATGGTGATGATTGTTGATGGCTGACTTTTGATTTCTCTAGTTGTGGGAAGCTAATGACAAGAGCACAGAGTCATAACCAAGAACGTAAGGTCAGAGCTACTGGAGATGAAATGGTGATGAAGAGGAGTGTTTTTTGTTTTTTTTTTTTTAATGACCCCAAGTGGAAAGAACATTTCTAGCCCTCTCTGAGTAAATCTGTGGCAGAGTCCTAGAAAGCTAGGGTGGGCATGGTGGAGACAACATTAATTACATCACAAAATTTTACATTTCAGCTCAACAAAAGGAATAAAATGTGAGAGAAAAGAAGAGTGGCTCTTGTGATTGAGGTCAATCGGTTTTAGTTAGTTTGTGTATGCATGAAATCTATTCACATAATGGGTGATAAATAAATGGCAGAGCCCTTATATAGATTTAACTTCTTCAAATAGCTTCGTGGAAGGAAGGAATGCATTTTCATTATTTCATGACATTTCCAGTAGGGCAAGAAAAGGTGATATGTGCTATATAGCAAAATTCCATTGCTCAAATTATCTGTGGAGATTATTATAATAGAAAGGCTGTTTCTTGTACTATAGAAGGATACATCACTAGATATTGATTTTAGCGCTTATTTTGCCAATTGTGGAAAAGTGTTTTTCGGTATACCTTTACGTCTACTTGAGACTCAGTTTTTACAAAATAAAATGGGACTCTGAAAAAGTGCTTTGCAAGTTCTTGACTAGTTCTGGCATTCTGAGTTCTATCTCCATCATGCCAGGTATCCTTCAGTTCTAGAATCTCTGTATACAATTGCAAGAGAAATACCCACCTCTATCTTTGCCCATTAGTTCCTGAGCACATTGAGTCTAATAGGGTGAAAACAGCCTGGTACAAAAAAAGTTCCAGGGTGATCAAAAGGAATAGAAAACAGAATATTTTCCCTTAAGTCAATAGAACAAGTTCGTGTCAAGAGTTCCTGGGTTACTAAGGACAGTCTGAAATTTTCAGTGACTTACACTTAAAAGCATACATGGTTGTTTCATCGAAATAAGTGAAATAGATCCAAAGATGAAAGTTTCATTTTTTAATACTGTCACAAATCCAAATTAAGGAGAGGTGTCTGCAAAAGCCTTTGATTATAGATCATAAAATCTACAGCTTATATCAGACACTGTAAAATTGCTCAGTGACAAATGAAATGCCTTCGCACTAAATATATCTTTTAAGCACCTTGCAGTTTGGGTACATTTATCTCTGAGATACAATAGTACTTCTGCAGGTCACAGGTACAAGGTCAGAAATGCTGGTTCTGCTGGTTTGGAATGTAACACTTAATGGCCCATTATTTGAGGACATGGAGCAGAGGCTTCAAGCAAATACCAGGTGATATTTCATGTGGAAACTTCAGAAGCCAAGAGACCAGCCATATTTAGAAATAATGATAGACCGACTAGACTCAGCATGTGCATGTATGGCTCAAACACCACAGAACCCGCCAGGATTCAGCTTTGTAACAATAGCTTGCATCTGTGCAGTGTTTTGTAGTGTTTCAAAGAATTTTCACATACGGTATCTCATTTGATCTTCACAGCAATATTGTGAAGTTGGCGAGGCAGGAATTATTATCGTCATTTTACAAAATAGGAAACTGGACTCAGAGAGGTTAAGTGACTTGGCCAAGGTCACCCAGATGGCATGCAACAGAACCATAGGATTTGAATACACACCTTTGACTTCAAGTTCAATATTTGTTCCATCACAACAAGCAAACAGAAGCTGACGGTGTCTATTTAGCTACTTTGTTGGCCATTTCTTGTTCTAAAAGTCTACACTACAGAGTCAAGCAGGAAAATATCATAGGCCTTTGACAAAGGTGTTTTTATCTTCCCTTGACATTTCCAAATGTCTAGAAGTGAAACAGGTATATTTTGACAATGACAGTAGCAAAATATCTCAGCAGGATGACCAATGTGAGAGATTTCTTCAAGAGCAGATTTGCATATACAAGAAGAAGAGAACCACTGGATACTGTAATATAAGAATGCCGGCAAAAAAAAAGAAAAAGAAAGTTGATAGTAAATGGGAATTGAAATCCTGAAAGTATAATGTATAATGATTTTATATTCTACTCCAATGAACACCTGCCTCACCCTCCTCTCATCTTTTCTCCAGTCATTTATCATTTAGTGATGCTTTTGTGTACCTTCTTGCTATTTCTTGTTGTTGTGGAACCTAAAGATCTATTTCTCTCTCTTCAGGTTAAATTTCACCTCACCACCCTCTGTTTTAAGCTACCAGTCCTGAATCTCACTCCCTCAAAGCTCTCCTCTGCCCACTGCTAAACAAATGAGCCAATTCACATCATATAAGACATACAAAGCCTAGTCTTCAAGGTTTGTGCTGGCATCCTGAGAAGAAATGCCAAATCTAACCCGAACCGTGTCTGATCACTATCCTGGACACTAATCAGCCGTATTCTCACTTTTACAACATGTATCACCAATAGAAAGCAGACTTTCTTTTCCCTATTAACTCCATTACCATACCAGATTCGTTCTCTGTCCGGTGTTTTAGATAGCTGCCAATAATTAATCAGAAGAGAAAAGGGAGATGGGAACTATTTGACATCCTTGTTCATTCAAATATATTGTGGGTGGGACAGGAAGGGGCTTTTCCATAATCCTTTTCCCACCCAAATCAAACCACATAGTTGAACTAGAAGGCAGCAGCTGTTGTAAGCTTACTCTGCTTTTCTTAGTCTCATTCTAGTCCATTTCAGATAAGTATATTCAGAAGCACTAAAAGAATACCTTACAACACATGAGTGAATTAGAAATCCTGAATGTAAAAAAAATTAAGAATCTGTGACTCAAAAGAACATTTTGTTTTTAATCATTTCTGTCCTGTGATTCTAACTCATGTGACCAAAATGAAAATGCTAAGTCATGGAGAAGGAGGGCTAACTGTGTCAGTGACACAAACCTTAATATTTCCCTTTTTTTTTCTGAATCTTTCAGAGATTGAGAGATAAATTCTTCCCTCAGATTTTGTTAGTTGAAAACGGAAGAGAGGTTGTAGATGAGTGTGTGCTAATTCCTTGTTTCTCTGTGCAGTGAAAGGCATGCAGATGCTTCTGTGACCACACAGTGAACCTCTGGTTCCACCCCTCTTTTTACCAAGGAAGCTCAGAGACTCACATCTAAGGAAGTTTGGTTGAGATGATCAATAGTGAACTCCTAATTTCACCTTGCATCCAAGATGGCAATTTGTAAAGGCATTCTCAGAGAGTGTTGGAAATACAATTAAATCTCCTTACAGGAAGGAGGCATGCCAGTTCTCCTGCCAGGACTGTGTGCATTACATCTCCAAAGGGATTTTGCTAGTGAGACGCTTGCTCCTCTAAGGTGCTTTATATTAAGGCACGAGCTGGCACCCAGAGAGGCAAGGAACAGAAATACGGAAGGGAATGCATTGAATAAAAAAGTGAATAAATTCAACTGGAAAAGAATCTTACAAAAACTCTGTGTTCAGTTTTGTAGGTGACTTGCAGTGAGCAGTGGAAAGAAAGGTTTTATAAGGCTGTGCATTGAAGACAAGGTTTCAACATAGACTGTGAATAAGCAAGAGAGGGCAGTGTTGGCACATTTAAAGCGTATCGTGGAGGCTTACAGGCTGAACTATGAGCGACATTTTTTTTGTTCAAAATTTATGCATTCTTATTGTTGTTTGTCTCATCCTCCCAAACTCTACCCCCTCACACACATTTCTCTTGGAAGTTTTGCCTGACCCCCATCAAATAAGAAACCCTAAAGTAACATCTAACTGGAACCTTAGCCAAGATTGAACTGTGAGAGAATGGAAAAGAAACTAAACTTGGGAAGGGAAAGAAAAACAAGATAAATTACTTGTAACTAAATGGAATCATTTCAATCAAAAGCATTTTTTTTTAAATGAATGAACTTGCTTCTTTGCTTGATTCTAGCTTGAGCAAGAAGATCAAAGAGATTTATGACCTGGGTCTCTTTAAGCCTGATGCCAGAAATGAACATGTTCTCATTAATAGTCATTTTCTTGTCAAAAGAAGCCTTTTATGCAGACAGTATGCATTGCTTTTATAGCTTGCTTGCTGGCCAAATTTTTTATTAGAAGTTGAATGGCTTGTCTTAAGGGATAATGTGTTGTATGTTGTTTGTGTGTATTTGGAGGGCATTTGATTCCTTTTACATTTCAAGTGTTCCAAACTATCGTAGCCCATGTATATCCACGTATGTTTCAGCTTTCAGATACCCTGCCTGTTTTGTTGAGGTGGGAAATTCACTGACATAGTAAGAAATTCAATAGACAAAGATAAATTCTACACTTGGATGTTTTAAGTCTGATGTTATGAGACTAGAAATTCTTTGGGAGTTTTTTGTATAGCCAGCTTCATACTGAGATTCCACAGAGTTACTCTTGTGAAGCCTTAAACAATTATCTGATGAATTTCAGCAACAAACTCTAAAAAGCCTAATAATGAAAAAATGAAATAAATAAATACAAGTCTTTCTTCTGCTTTCAGGAACAGGATGTTTTGTTCCTCTTCAATGAATAGTTTCTGTTTGCTTGTTTGCTGAGTGTATCGGCTCCAGTCTGTGGCTTGAGTATATATTTAGGCACACAAAGATATTATCAAGTAGAAATGACTGAAAAGTTCAATTAAACAGCCAGTGTGAATTTTTGTCACAAAATTAACTAACAGACCAATTGTGTGGGACATTATATAACCACACATAAGGTAATGACATATGTTTGGGGAAATTTTTCAGTTGGAAACTAAGATTGCTGCAAATGCATAATATCATCTATGGGCTTCACGTCACTGCAGGCTAGCTTCTGCCTCCACTCCTGAACCAGGAGTGGCCTGTGCCCATTATACTTTTTAACTTTGTGTTACTGTATAGAACATTCTCTGAAACTGACTCCTTTCTTTCTCAAAACATTTCATATTTTGGATTTTCTGAGGCTACATATGCCTAATTATCCATTTCTCTGGCCATTTTTGCTCTGCCTCTTTCAGTTCTTGCTTCTTTTCCTGCATCTAAATATTGAAGCCCTTCAGTATTAGTCCTGGGCACTTCAGTTCTGCAATTTATTCCTTAGGTGAGCTCATCCTTTTGCCATGCTATTAAATGGTATAGATGAATTCAGGACATGCTACCCCAAAGTGTGGAACCTTGACATACTTAATATTTTAAGCTAAAGGAATTTGAGAAACCGCAGGTACAAGAAGGACTCTTTGACAGCTCCCACCTACCCAGAAGGAGGTCATAAGACCCTGATCTGAGAGGGCCCTCCCCATAGCTGGAGGAAAGGAACATCCTTGTATCAGAAGATGGAGAGATGTCAAGAGGCACTGGAACAAGCAGATCTTGCAAATTTTCTTCAAGATTAATACTAGTCTTAGTTCATAACCTTTTTTTTCTGTATATAGGAGAACACAACTTGTTTGTTTATTCACTGAGCTCTCTCCCAGTATCCAGCAGTGCCTGCTACATATTAGTACCTCAGTAGATATGTAAGAAATCTAAAGGTAAGAAATCTAAAAAAGAAGAAGCCATGGATAAACTTTCATAACTAGTACAATGACTACTTTTGAAGGTAAGCTTGAAAAGTGTAAATTTTCTTGATGAACTTGGGGCTCTTTAGGCTCTTTTGGTCATGCATATAGCTTATTTAAAGAACAGCATTTCTTTGGGGATTTGTAGGTGCTTTATACATGTGCTCTTTCTTTGTCAAGCCAGGGACTATCTGCTTGGGATATGAAGAAAACAAAGGTTACTTGGAAATACTATCTGCCCCAAGATCATAGCACTTTTCCCCTAATGAGTGTGAAATTTTCTGCTGAAAAACATTTGATGCATTTAATGTTAACATTTAACATTTAATGCACACTTTCAGTGAAAATATTATATTTAGTTGACTCTGAAATGAAGATGTTAATTCAAAACCACCTTTCTATGTGACAGGGACAATCTTAATACAGAATTTATCTGGCTTAGCACAAATCTGGGGATGGGGGGTGGGGTCAGTAATTGCTTCCTTGAGAATGAAACTGTACCTGCAATTCAGGATAGTTGCTCCTAGTGGGATATATCTTGTTCATTTATACAGCTAAGACATTTCTAAGTGCCTAACTCCTCTAATTGGATAGCAAGAAATTATAAGGTCCAGATAAACCTAAAATGTGAAAATAAAAAACAACAAAGAATAAAACTTAGATTTGATTCAAACAGAGAAGACTTTAGAATGAATCAGAAAATTTCAAAAAGTAAACAAGGCAGAAAGATGTTCTACATATATGTATCTACATATATCTACATATATGATGCCACTCATTTTGGTCACCAGTGCTTTTCATCTTTCTTTGGGTTGCACTGCAGATTTTTTTAGCAACTGTATGACCTGACTTTTCTATTTTGTTATGGTGGGAAAGGTGAGCTTACGTTAGGTATTCTTAATGTAAATGTGAAAGTACTAAATAAAATTTAACTAGAAAAAGAATGCAAAAGAGAACAAAATGAAAGGAATTATGATGCTGAAATTGCTAATAAAGTCAATTAAAATTTATTGATTATTTCAGCATTTTATATATATATATAAATTAAATATTTACTACATTGAGCAAACTTGTCCATGTTTAAATCGCATTTTTTTTTGGTATCAGAACAATATGGGATGCTGAAATAAAAAGGCATGAGGACAATATTTTTATTCTGAAAAAATTATGCCAATTTTTTAAACAATAGAATGTTTAATTATCAAACACATTCAAAGCCAGTGTTAATATATGATTAATGGATGAGTTTTGACTGGAATCTAGGCCAGACCTTGTTCTCTGAACGGGGGTTGGTAACCGTGTATAGTGTCAAGGATGTGGAAGAAGGGCAGAAAGCATAGAACCATTGTGTGCACCGCCAGACAGAACATTTCACATCCTCAGTAGAACTGGGTTTAAGAACAAATGCCTGACTGTCTTCTATGTTAAATGCACTACATTCTAGGGCTGGCTGTCCCTGAGTGGAACCCTCAGGGTCTTCCAATCCTATTTCTCACCACAACTTTTTACAAATCATGTTTTCCCACCACTTCCTGAAACTTTACCTTTTCTGGTCTCTCCTTTCTTCCAGTCTTGAACATCCCCGCCCCCAACCCCAACTATTTATCTAAAGCAAATTCATCTTCTGTGGCCCAGAGGGTAGCTCACATCCTTTTCTTAAAACTACTCTGGCTATTTCATTTAGAGGTAAAATCTTTCTCTTTTGAATATCCATAAAATAATTGTATGTACAGTGCAATTGATGTTTAATCACATACTGCCTTTTGACAGGTCTTCTTTTGCTATCTTGAATTCATATTTGCATTTTGAACTATTATTTTCATTCATTTTTTACAAAATCAGAATCTAAGTCTTGATGCCAATGTCCATGACTGATATTTACTTTGTAATTTTCACAAAATTCAGTACAGTATTTTGTGAATATCCATTTACAACTGCTAGTTTTCTTTTCTTTTTTTTTTTTGATCCTCCTGTTAAATTTCCTGCATAAAAATCCGATAGAAAAGATTTTGCTTCAAACTCTCCAAACTCTTTAGTGATAGTTAGAGACTCATCTGAATTTTACTTTTTAATTTTGAAATTCTGTTTTGTTTTTAATTTCATTTTAATGTCCCTTCACATCCAGTCAAATTCTAGCACTATAGATTTTACTCCTGGGTGAAAACCAGTTGTGGAGCTACAAGGAGGGGAAAGGACTCTAGTGATGAGAATGGACTAATTCCTTGGCGAGCTGTGGAGACTGCTTAGCAATTTTCAACTTTCTTTTTTCCTGGTTGTCTTTATTGGCTTGTGTCACAGAGCTTGGAATCTGATTGGCAGGAGCAGATTTTAGTTTTGCTCCTGTCGGGCACAGTGGACTCCTAGACACAGCAGTGTGTTGAATGCTGACTCTTCAGACAGGTGTGTCTTTTTGTCTCACTTAACAGATGAGAACTTGGGACTTAGGCTGTTAGGTAGGATGTCAGAAGTAAAACTGCAGGATTGGTGTTTTGTTTTAAAATAATATGAAATTTTTTACATCCTGAGCAAAAATAAACCTCTCCCTCTAAATAGGGATGTGGAGGGCTCCTTTATCTCATTCCAGGTTCCCCCAAGTCTTCCCATCCTAACTTCAGTGAAAACATCATTTCAACCATCCTGCTGTTTCAGGAATATACACATAAAAAGAACAAAAGGTGGAAGTTGGCAAGGCTGTGCATTACATAAGAGACATCCTTGGGACGAGCTAGGGCAATAGTAATTCTGAAGCTAAGTGCCCTGGCCATATTTTCTCTTTTTTGATTTTTAAGTCCTCCTACCACTGTTAGACTCCTTTGATTAGGATTTGCATGAGCAGGTGAACTTGACAAGTGTTGATCATCTGGGTTACAGAAAGGGAGCACGTGAAAGGGTTTGCTGTAATGACAAGAAATTACGGAGCAGCGATATTCAGTGAGATGCAGCACAAAATCCTCTCTGGGAGAGCTGAAACCGTGTGTCAAGCCAAGCAGTGTCAGTCTGTGCAAAGCGGTCACCGGCTACTTTAGTGATAACGTTGCTAGGATATGAAACTCCAAACGTACTCTTAGTGTGAAAGTGAGATTTCATATTTTGGGGGAAAAAGAAAAAAAGGAAGGAAGAAAGAAAAGAAAAGTCAGGAAAACAGTCAGTCCCTGGTGCTTTTCCCGGGCATTGGAGGCACAGAGATGACATCACCAGCAGCCTATCAGAGCTCTCCAGCTTTGTTCAGGTTCCGAAGCCATGTCATCATCACCGATGTAGCCCAGAAATGAAAATAGCACCATCTCTAAATATACAACAATGAGAGTCAAGCATTGCTTTTAAAAGGATAAGAGAACCAAGAAAAACTCCTTAAATCAGAGTCTTCCTTTCATGAAGTACACATAAACCTAGAATTTGGTTCCTGGAGCCACTAACCTTGGTATTGAATTTAGTCTGTTTGAGACTTTACAAATTGGCAGTCAGAGCTAATTAATATACAACTGAGACCACAGCCCAGTCTCTCCAGCTTGCTCTTAAATGTAGGACAGCGGCAGACTGACTCTTCCCTAAAAGGCAGGAGTGGGTGATGACTACAACAATGTCAAGGGGAGAGTCTGCCTGGTTGGGGACCAACATGGGGATTTGGGGCTCCTCAGCAAGGTGGGTAAGTGGCTGTCATTGTCAATACATTTCACTTAGCTAAAAGCACGGTTTACAGTTGTTGAAGTTTGATTGATTTGTTGATAAACACTAATGTTTTCCAGTTGACAATTTCTCCATGTTAATTTCTTTAATGCTGGCAGACCTGCCTGGCAAGACTCTATAAATAGCATCAGTGTCATCATCCTTTTTAAGTTATTAATGAGCCATCGTGTTTCAAGGGGCTGGGATTTGGGGACAGGTTGTGCTTGACTGCAGTTTCTAACATTGATACCTAAGCATTTGCAACTTGCTTGAGATGAAAACATGTTTCTTAAAAAAAAAAAAATGCAGCACTGGCCAAATACATCCATAATAAAAGAGAGTAGTTGATAATTAGTGACTAATTAAACTTTGGAGAGAGAACTAAACTCCAAGGCCCTACAGGCAGCATGCCTTTGATTTGGGGGCATTAGTACTGTCCCCACCTCAACTGCAGCTGCCCTTTGCTTTCCTTGCTACTTCTCTCTACACATGCCCTGTTATCACTGAGATAAATGAATGCCTGACTCTGGAAATCAGCTTCGGCCCAGACTGTTCTGTCTGCCAACTGGCAACAGGGGACCAGAGCAGACTTCTCCAATTAGCAGAGTCCCCCATCAGGCAGCTGGACGCACTGTGTTTATGCTTGTGGACAGCGCGCTGCAGCAGCTGAGCCTCTGGCTGAGGTCTCCTGGGCTCAGAAATGTGATTCTAAAAGCAAGACAGACAAATAGACAAGGTAGTGTGATATCTTCTGAGGACATTCTCTCGATCCAATTCTTCTCACTCCTTTGAGGTGACTGAAATGAACACCAAAAGCATCACACAGTAATGATGGCAGGACTGATTTGCTTCATGGTGGTAGGACCACTGCGTAGACGCTTTGCTTCCTAATGGACATACATATGAATGGGACATGTGACCAGGCTGGGTTGTTATTGTAACAACTCAAGTATTTCTCTAGTCTTAAATTCTTTTATTGCACAGAAATGACCCTAAGACACTTTTCTGGGCCAAGATTTTCTATTTAAATGTTTGTCTCTAAATCCTCCTTGTAAGCGTTCAATTATTTCCTTCACTTTGAAACACTAACTTATAATGACATTTATCTATTTTAATCAGATTTTATTTTGGATTACTAACTCATGAGTAAATACATTACCATTCTTGTTTCAAAAGTTCCTCTATGTCAGGGGTCCCCAACCCCTGGGCTGTGGACCAGTACTGGTCTTTAGCCTGTCAGGAACCAGGCCACACAGCAGGAGATGAGCAAAGTTTCACTTGCTGCTCACCATTGCTCTCATTATCTCCTGAGCCACCCCCAACTGTGGAAACATCCCACCACCCCTATTGTGTAAAACTTGTCTTTCACAAAAGTGGTCTTTGGTGGCGAAAGGTTGGGGACCACTGCTCTATGTGTTTTCAAAATAATTTAATGATTTTTTTTTGTTTGTTTTCCTACCAAACATACTAGTTTCAGAAGATCTTTCTTAGGTATCTTAATAGCAAGAAATGCAGGGGCTGAGCCTCTGGTGTCTCAATTTCAATATTTGTGACCTGACAGCCTGGGAACATTGAAATGTAGAGAAGACTGTACACAGTTGTCCACTAAGGAGATCTAGCTCAACTGAACTAAAATGACAAGCTTCCAGTTTGTCTGCTGAGTCTACCTACTTCTCATTCTTTAGCAAGAGAACTCTGCAAAAATAATTTAGAAACAAAAGCAAAACTGATAAAAACAGTTTTTATAATAATCTATTTATCTGCCATCTAAAGGATATTATAGAAAATTTGGGTTGGTAACTTTCTGTAAAACAGCAATTTCCAGTATAATTATTAGCCATAAACTAGTGCCAAAGGAACAAATGTCTGCGTTTACCAATCTTGACTATATCTAGAAGCATTGTAATATATCTGAAAATAAAAGTTACTAATCTGTTCACAGTTAGAAAAGGTTTCATAATACTGAAACTTACTTATATATAGGGAGGTAATTTGGCATATATAAGGAATAAATTTAAATTAATGAAAATTAATAGATCTCAAGATCATATAACAGGAGGTTTAAATTGAGATATGGTTATAAAACAATAGTAATTAAAAGGAAGAGAATAAGTAGAGAACAATTGTATTCATTTTTTTCTTCAGTGGATTCTGAGATGAGGGTCAAGGTAACTCCACAGTAAGAATTGCCAGAAGGTCTAAGCAGTGAGAGCCTTACTGGGCCAGCTCTCTGTCCTCATTAGAAAACTAATATGAAAAAGACATACACTCTACTAAGGTTGTTTAAAGGAAAAAATAGAAATATTCTCCGATAGTCACTGTCCATTCCTTCAGTTATTACTACCAGAAAATTGTCCAAAGCAATCTTTGGCAGCTGAAAGGCAATGGTGATGACAGAAGAAATTGTAGAAAAATAAAGATGAGTGAAATGGTTATATTCACTTGATCCAGAAAAACTGCCTAACAACATGGTTGCTATATAGGAATTCCATAAAGTCACAGAAAAGGTGAGAAAAGAAATGGCATGTTGCCATAATTCAAAATAAGAAAGAGCAACACAAATATTAGACAAAGTTTGTGACTACAAATCCAGGTAACTTGCAAAAGTCTAATTTTCTGTACTTTCTTTTTGCTCATCTTTAAAATAAGTGTACATAGATGATCTGTATTAGGAGTGATGGTTTTGATATTGTGTTGTGTTTACCTATATGAGTTTTGTGTGTGTGTGTGTATACATCTGTATGTATAGGTATATATAATTGTGTATATAATCACCAATATTATGCCATATGTATACATATATATATACAAATATGTGATTTATGCACATATATTCATGTGTGCACATATTTATAAAGAAATACACAACCAATCTGGTAGAAAATTCACTCTCTTAAATCAAAATAGAGCTAACCTGTCATAGCAATCATCTTCCTCTTTATAGCAGTAGTTTTAATATGTCTTATGGCCATCTCCAAAGAAAGTCAGTATTTTTACGTCCCAGAATACATTTCTCTGCCTCCAAATTCTTTTGAGATTTGACTAAAATATCTTTTCTCAATGTAGAACAATTTGGTTGAGCCAATTGGTGCAAGCAAGAGAAAACCTATTTAAGGGTGCGATATTCTATCACCTCAGGTTTTGTGACTCAAGGTAACATAGGTGCCACAGGATTTATGAAGGATTTTAGGGGGAGAGGATAAGGTATACTGTCAGTAGCAATCTCTCTCGTCCTTAATCTAAGTCCCCCTTAGGCTCAACAGGGCCACAGATTGTGTCTTTGGAGGCCCAATGTTTTCCTTTCTCCTCACTGAAGCACTCCCCAGCAACTTTAAATCAACAGTAATCATGCTCCTTATACTATAGAAAGAAACCTTAATTATATTTTTTTTCCTAAAATAGTTCAATTTTAGGTTTAGAAGGGAATATCATTAGGGATTTAAATTTATTTGTTAAAAACACACTCTGGCTGTAGGCTCTGTTCATTACTTGTTCAACTAGTATCTACACTAGATTTTGGAAAGAAATGTCATATGAAATTAAAAGATGCTTACTCCCTGGAAGGAAAGTTATGACCAACCTAGGCAGCGTATTAAAAAGCAGAGACATTACTTTGCCAGCAAAGGTCCATCTAGTCAAAGCTATGGTTTTTCCAGTAGTCGTGTATGGATGTGAGAGTTGGACTATAAAGAAGGCTGAGCGCCAAAGAATTGATGCTGTTGAACTGTGGTGTTGGAGAAGAGTCTTGAGAGTCCCTTGGACAGCAAGGAGATCCAACCAGTCTATCGTAGAGGAAATCAGTCTTGAATATTCATTGGAAGGACTGATATTGAAGCTGAAACTCCAATACTTTGGCCACCTGTTGTGAAGAACTGACTCATTTGAAAAGTCCTTGATTCTGGGAAAGATCGAAGGAAAAAGGAGAAGGGGTTGACAGAGGATGAGATGGTTGGAAGGCATCACCAACTCAATGGACATGCATTTGAATAGACTCTGGGAGTTGGTGATGGACAGGGAGGCCTGGCCTGCTGCACTCCAAGGGGTCTCAAAGAGTTGAATACGACTGAGCGACTAACCTGAACTGAACTGTGTGATAACAAACACATGTGTGTTGACTGTTACCCACATTGGGTCTGCTATCACAGTGTCCTCCTCTCACCAAGTACAATAACTTTCCATTTGCTATGTTTCTGGGAGAGCTGGACAGTGGACCTAGGCTTCCCTGTCCCTGAAAGCAGGCATGCGCCCTGTCCCTTCCTTGCAGTGGGTGCACCATTCACAGATCCCTCCTTAGCTGGTAGAGGCAGTGCATTGTCATCTTAACCCCTCTCGCATAAGACCCTTCTCACACATGAGCATTTCTTTTCAGACAGCACACAGAGTGGGTAACAATGACTAACTGTAGATTTGACATACAGAATGAATGAATGGTTGTACCATCATCAAAGAATGACATAGTTAGGGTCACCTAACTCCCCTGACTCAAACAGAAATAAGGCCTAACAGATTGCTTAGAGTAGTTTATATCTCATGTATGTGTGTGTATATATATGAGAGAGACAGAGAGAAACAGAGAGAGACAGAGACGGAGAGACAGAGAGAGAGACAGAGAGAGAGTTAATTGTTTGAAGAGGGTCCATACTTTCCAGTGAAAAACTAAAAGAGAATTTCAGTTTAAACTTTACTCCAGAAATTTGGTAAATATCATTTAATTCAAGTTTTATAATATCTGCTATTTAATTTCAATCTAAGTTAATTTGTCTATATTATCATCATTATAAATAAATACTTAAGTATCTATCAGATTAGCGTTTAGGACGTTATAAATTTTGACAAGACATGCTCTATTTTCAGTTTTGGTGATATTCTATTATGAAACAGAAAGTCTCCAGAAATGTTACCTAAATCTAGGAAAAGATTCATGATGAGTTTAGAATAATCAGTTAATTCCAACTGATTGTTTTAGCTTTTAAGCCATTCACACAGTCTGTGTCATCTCACTGAGAATACTTCCTATACCATTTTTTACTGTTAAACATTTGTTTCATGTATATTGGTCTTGTTCAATGTGATTGTTAGTGCCTCTTGGATAGGAACTTTCTTCTTACTACTCATCACCAAAAAACTAAGATTAATGGCATCTGGTCCAATCACTTCATGGCAAATAGAATGGGAAAAGTGGAAGCAGTGACAGATTTTCTTTTCTTGGGCTCTAAAATCACTGTGGTCAGTGACTGCAGTCATGAAATTAAGAAACTATTCATTCTTGGAAGGAAAGCTATGGCAAACTTAGACAGCATATTAAAAAGCAAAGACATCACTTTGCCAACAAAGGTCTGCATAGCCAAAGCTATGGTTTTTTCAGTAATCATGTATGAATGTGAGAATTGGACCATAAAGTGGCAATGCTTTCGAATTGTGGTTGCCGGAGAAGACTCTTGACAGTCCCTTGGACAGAAAGGAGATTAAACCAGTCAATCCTAAAGGAAATCAATCCTGAATATTCATTGGAAGGATTGATGCTGAAGCAGAAGCTCCGATACTTTGGTCACCTGATGCAAAGAGCCAACTCATTGGATAAGACCCTGATCTGGGAAAGACTGAAGGAAAAAGGAGAAGGGGGTGACAGAGGCTGAGATGACATCATCCACTCAATGGGCATGAATTTGAGCAAACTCTGGGAGATAGCGAAAGACAGAAGCCTGGCATGCTCCAGTTCATGGGGTTGCAAAGAGTCCGACATGACTTAGCAATGGAACAACAATGACAAAATCTTATACTACCCTTTCCAATTCATGACTGTCATGATTAATCTCTCTTCTGAACTGTAAGACTTATTGCTTTAAGTGCTCTCTAATTAATCACATACTACTTGCATTGTTCATACTGTATTTCTTGTATTATTATCTAACTTTTCATGTCTACCTATCATCTTCCCACCTAAGAAAGGTGTAGAGAAAGTAATTTTACAAGGTCAATTCACTTTAGTGCACTGAAGTCTTTACAATGCTTGTGTTGGTGATATACTGTTTGGTTGAGCCAATGTGGCAGTATCACCCATAAATAAAATTGCTAATAATTCTTCATAATTGTAAGTATCTTTAATTAAGATAGCCTTGCAATTTGATTTTTAAATGTGGAAAATGTTGAGATTGATGGAGAAAAGACAGAGTGATGTTTATCTAATAAAGAATTTCAAAATTATGAATGATAATTTACGAATATACATAAAGGAGAAGATCCAGCCAGGACTTAGTATTTTGAAGAAAGCTGGGGTCAAGAATGAATGAAGCCTAAGTAACTGGGCAATTCTCAATGTGGTTTTCTAGGGCATTGTAGAGCTACCACAATCCTTAAAAGGAATTTGTTTGCCAACTTTTCAATATAGAACATTTTTAAAAAGGGAGCAAAACAAGTTATAGTCTAGGAAAAAGCTAAGGTTTCTGACTCAATACATCAATTGTCATCTATTTATGAAGACTATAGCATATAGGTAAGAATTGGTAAGAGGAGTAAACACAGCAAGAAAATACCGTGCGGTAACAGAGTAGTATGAGGCAGTTTGGGACAAGTCCCAGGAATATGATTTCTGATTGACAAGTAGGGCCTAACGGGAGAATTATTACAGACAAAACATGCAGATAAATCAAGGCTTTGAATTATTTAATCATTATTAATTTTTTTTTCCTGCATAGGACACATGTATGAATCAACTGGTAAATTATTTAGAAAAGTACAATAATGTGCTTTAATATTTATAATGATTATTCGCCCTATGATATGTGCTGTTCCTTGAGCCCACATTATAAACGTGCTTTGCTTCAGTCCTTAATGATTGCTCTAAGCCTTCGTTCTCACACCAGGGCCACACACTGGGCATCACATGAAAGGAGCTCTCTGGCTCTCTCTTGCTGTTCACAGACTTAGTTCTGAACCATTGGTCTTGACCCAATTTTGTGTGTGTGTGTGTGCTGTATTCCAGCCTGCCTTTGATCACCTCAGCTCTCACTGCTCATTCTCTCCTTTCAAGCCTCACCTTGCCTTACCCTTTATACTTGATGTGTTGCACTAGCATTCCCAGTTGCACTAGCACCCCAGTGACGCTAACTCCACTGCTGTGAGTCAATGCTCCTCCTGTTATGATTAGATCCTGGAACCCCTTGGATCAGTACTGTTCCCTTCAGTCTCCTCTAACTTCTCCTGCTCCCTTCAGGTAGCACACCCCCTCGGTTCATCTCAGCTTAAAAATAGGCACTAGAAATGTTGTTAAATCATGTATATCTCTCCATTTCCCTGTGATGAAGGGCCACATCCTATTCATACTTATATCTACTATAGTACATATCAAAAGGCTGAAGAGCCTGAGACATGTTTCATAAATTATTCTCTAATGAAACAAACCTCAATAACACAGGGGCAAATAGGGTTGTAGAAATGGAAATTCAGTGAAAAAGTAAACATGATTTTTCAGTTTTGCATCACTGTAGGCTGTTTGTTAATTGTTTGTAAGCTGGCTTTTAGATGTGAGAATGAATTGGTCACAGTAAGCAATTAAATAAACAGATGAAGTAACCAGATGAACTATACAAAATAGATCTTAATAAACCAGATAACCACAATGGTGTGATCACTCCCCTAGCATCAAACATCCTAGAGTGTGAAGTCAAGTGGGCCTTAGGAAGCATCACTATGAACAAAGCTAGTGGAGGTGATGGAATTCCAGCTGAGTGATTTCAAATCCTAAAATATGATGCTATTAAAATGCTACCCTCAATATGCCAGCAAATTTGGAAAACTCAGCAGTGGCCACAGGACTGGAAAAAGTCAGTTTTCATTCCAATCCCCAAAAAAGGCAATGCCAAAGAATATTCAAACTATTGGACAATTGCATTCACATGCAAGCAAAGTAATGCTCAAAATTTTCCAAGTTAGGTTTCAACAGAACAGAGAATTTCCAGATGTTCAAGTTGGATTTAGAAAGTCAGAGCAACCAGAGATCAAATTGCCAACATCCTTTGGATCATAGGAAAATCAAGAAAATTACAGAAAAACATCTATTCTGCTTCATTGACTGCTCTAAAATCTTTGTGTGGATTACAACAAACTGTGGGAAATTCTTAAAGAGATGAGAATATCAGATCAATATACAGATTGCTCAGGAGGCAATCTGTATGCAGGTCAAGAAACAACAGTTAGAAGTGGACATGGAACAACGGACTGATTCCAAATTGGGAAAGGAGTACATAATGGCTCTATATTGTCACCTTGCTTATTCAACTTATATGCAGAGTACATCATGAGAAATGCTGGACTGGATAAAGCAAAAGCTGGAATCAAAATTGCAGGGAGAAATATGAAAAACATCAGATGTGCAGATGGCACCACCCTTATGGCAGAAAGCGAAGAGGAACTAAAGAACCTCTTGATGAATTCAAAAAGCTAAGATTATGGTGTCCAGTCCCGTCACTTCACGGCAAATAGATGAAGAAACAACAGAAACAGTGACAGACTTTATTTTCTTGGGCTCCAAAATCATTGCAGATTGTGATAGAAGCCATGAAATTAAAAAATGCTTGCTCTTTGGGAGAAAACCTTTGACAAACCTAGACAACATATTAAAAGGCAGAAACATTGCTTTACTGACAAAGGTCCATACAAAGTTATGGTTTTTCCAGTAGTCATCTATGGATGTGACAGTTGGACCATAAAGAAAGTTAAGCACCAAATTGATGCTTTTGAACTGTAGTGTTGGAGAAGACTCTTGAGAGTCCTTTGGACTGCAAGGAGATCAAACCAGTCAATCCTAAATGAAATCAGTCTTGAACATTCATTGGAAGGACTGATGCTGAAGCTGAAACTCCAATCCTTTGGCCACCTGATGTGAAGAACTTACTCATTGAAAAAGACCCTGATGCTGGGAAAGATTGGAGGCAGGAGGAGAAGGGGACAACAGAGGATGAGATGATTAGATGGCATCACCGACTCAATGGACATGAGTTTGAGATGTACAGGGAAGCCTCGTGTGCTACAGTCCATGGGGTCACAAAGAAATGTGCATGATTGAGTGACTGTACTGAAATGAACTGAAACAGTGAATTGGAGAAGCTCTCCCAGGTTGCGTTAAGTTCAACATGTTCTGAGGTAGGCTTGGCAGTGGTCTTGCTCTGACGCTCTGAGGTAGGTCTTGGATGGTGGACTCTCCTCCCCTCACCTGCAGTGATGGAGCCACATTCAGGCATCACCGCCTCTTTGCTCAGTTCAACCCTTGCCTCACTGATCTATTGAGTTAAAGAGCCAATACAGGTGACACCCTCTTAGCTTCTCATCACTAGTCTTTTGTTTTAAGTTTAGTTTCTTTCTTTCTTTTTAGATGATAGGTAAGATAAGAAATTATCAGTTACTCTTCAATCATATTATTATTTTTTCTCAACCTAGATAGGATTGCAACTCCTACAGCTTTCTTCACAGTCAACCTCTTCAACATGTTTCATATTTAAGCCAATAAGGTGAAAAGAGAAAGTCAGAAAGCTTCTTTACAATATGGAAGTTTGGGCAGGGGAAAATGAAAGACCCAGACAGAGTGACATGAGTACCCCGCTGTCAAGAGCAACATTAAAATTTGCCAGCTGTAAAAAAATAAATTAAAATGCCAGCTGTAGAGATTTAAAGTGCTAAAAGTGTTAATCTCTCCATCGTGTCTGACTCTTTGCGACCCCACAGACTGTAGCCTACCAGACTCCTCTGTCCATGATATTCTCTAGGCAAGAATACTGGAGTGGGTAACCATCCCCTTCTCTAGGGGATCTTCCCAAGCCAGGGATCAAACGCACATCTCCCGAATTGCAGGCAAATTCTTTACTATCTGAGCCACAGAGAAACTGTAGAGAGATACTCAAATAATTGGTATGATCTTAATCCACAAACTCAGCGGTATGAAAATAATACTTTTTTGCCCCCTAAAATTCAACCTGTGAGAATTCCAAGCCACCATTTTGTCATGCTGGTAGTTATTTAACCTCAGTCACCCTAGGAGTGTGTTGCCCTTCCAGACCATTACACATTCATGTTAGAAAGATCATGTTAGAAGTATGATCAAGATCTTTCACTACCACTCCACTCAAGTTCTTATCTCAGCCCTAGTGAAAGTGAAGTCACTCAGTCGTGTCCGACCCCATGGAATGTAGCCTACCAGGTTCCTCTGTCCATGGGGTTTTCCAGGCAAGAATACTGGAGTGGGTTGCCATTTCCTTCTCCAGGAGATCTTCCCAATCCAGGGATTGAACCCAGGTCTCCCGCATTGTAGGCAGACACTTTATCATTTGAGCCACCAGGGAAGCTCATCTCAGCCCTAGTGTCACATTAAATCAGAAAAGGACATCAAGAAGTAAATTAACTTAAGATGAAGAGGGATATGCCTTCAGATCCTTAACAGTTATTTTAGCAGCACTGTATTCAAATATATCTTAATCTTGTAAGTATGCCTTAGTGTGCTCCTACCTATTCCAAAAGGTGCAATGACTTTAAGAAAATACTTAGAGTCAGAAATAAAGCTAATGACAGTTTCAAATTCCTGTGATTTGGTTTTCTTTAGTAAAGAGGATAACATTGTCATTAATCAAGAGGCTCCAACCATTGAGGTTGTGGTTATAAATCAATTTAGTATATGCGTTTCTATATATAAAATTTCAGGTATTTGCTGAAATTGAGTTTAGGACGCTGATATTCTTAGAAGTAATTTTGACTCTTTTGTGAATGATCTTTAGGATGGACAGGTTGGATCTCCTTGCAGTCCAAGGGACTCTCAAGAGTCTTCTCCAACACCACAGTTCAAAAGCATTAATTATTCAGCACTCAGCTTTCTTTATAGTCCAACTCTCACATCCATACATGACCACTGGAAAAACCATAGCCTTGGCTAGATGGAGATTTGTTGGCAAAGTAATGTCTCTGCTTTTCAATATGCTGTCTAGGTTGGTCATAACTTACCTTCCAAGGAGTAAGCATCTGTTAATTTCATGGCTTCAGTCACCATCTGCAGTGATTTTGGAGCTCAAAAAAATAAAGTCTGCCACTGTTTCCAATGTTTCCCCATCTATTTGCAATGAAGTAATGGGACAGGATGCCATGATCTTAGTTTTCTGAATGTTGAGCTTTAAGCCAATTTTTTCACTCTCCTCTTTCACTTTCATTAAGAGGCTCTTTAATTCTTCTTCACTTTCTGCCGTAAGGCTGGTGTCATCTGCGTACTCAGGTTATTGATATTTCTCCCGGCAATCTTGATTCCAGCTTGTGCTTCATCCAGCCCAGCATTTTTCATGATATACTCTGAATATAAGTTATATAAGCAGGGTGACAATATACAGCCTTGACGTACTCCGTTTCCTACTTGGAACCAGTCTGTTGTTCCATGTCCAGTTCTAACTGTTGCTTCCTGACCTGCATACAGGTTTCTCAAGGGGCAGGTCAGTTGGTCTGGTATTCCCATTTCTTTCGGTATTTTCCACAGTTTATTGTGATCCACACAGTCAAAGGCTTTGGCATAGTCAATAAAGCAGAAATAGACATTTTTTCTGAAGCTCTCTTGCTTTTTCAATGATCCAGCGGATATTGGCAATTTGATCTCTGGTTCCTCTACCTTTTCTAAAACCAGCTTGCACAGCTGGAAGTTCATGGTTCGCATATTGCTAAAGCCTGGCTTGGAGAAATGTAAGCATTACTTTACTAGCATGTGAGATGAGTGCAATTATGCAGTAGTTTGAGCATTCTTTGGCATTGCCTTTCTTTGGGGTTGGAATGAAAACTAACCCTTTCCAGTCCTGTGGCCACTGCTGAGTTTTCCAATTTTGCTAACATATTGAGTGCAGCACTTTCACAGCCTCATCTTTTAGGATTTGAAATAGCTCAACTGGAATTCCATCACCTCCACTAGCTTTCTTTGTAGTGATGCTTCCTAAGGCCCACTTGACTTCACATCCCAAGATGTCTGGCTCTATGTGAGTGATCACAACATCATGATTATCTGGGTCATGAAGTTCTTTTTTGTACAGTTCATAGTAAGGGGTAAGTAAATACTTAAGAAATAAATTGGTATCAAAAACATTATTTATATGGAATGTATTTCAGTCAGTTTGATCATTTTGTCACAATTCATATTGAACTTGCATATACTCACCCTAATCCAAATAAATTCAGTGAGAACACATGTGTAACCCAATAATATTGTCTCACCATAGATATTTTATTTAATCTTCTTCCTAAGTGTAAACTTGCCCATATTTTAAATGACTCCATAGCTTCAGATGTGGAAAAATATCTATTGGGGAAAAATGGCTGCAAATACCGCAAAACATAAGGTGCCCATATGGGTCCTAGAGTTCATGCCAGGATCTTCTGGTGAGAGGTAAATAGGGCCAGAGGATGCAAATAGGAATAGTTCTTGAACTGTAACTCATAGGTTAAAGCAAATATTCATCCTCCCAGAGGTTGTCTTTTCTCTAAAACTTATCATTGTTTCCCATAGGATTTGATAAAAGTATCTCTAGATCATAGTTGTTCATCACAGCAGAGAGCTACTGGAAAACTTGGAATGCTTAGGCTAAGGGCTTAGCCTATTGATCCCCTATGGAAACTGTGCCCATTTGATCACTGGACCCAGAATGGCACACTCTACTGGAATGTTCCCCTGTGTCCTTGATATTGTCAAAGTCAGTCTTTTGTGACACCTAAAGTCCTCAGACATGGTAACAGTGAGATTTTGAGTGTGTGTGTGTGCGCTTAGTCACTCAGTCATGTCCGACTCTGTGCAACCCCCTGGCCTGAAGCCTGCCAGGCTTTTCTGTCCATGGGATTTCCCAGGCCAAAATACTGGAGTGAATGGCCATTTCCTACTAGAAGGGATCTCCCTGATCCAGGGATTGAACCCTTATCTCTTGCATCTCCTGCATTGGCAGGTGGGTTCTTTATCACTGTGGCACCTGGGACTGAGGTCAAATGAGGACTGACTGTGAATCAGGGCAAGTGCACCTCCAATTGAAGTTTAACAGGGTGCATTTTGCAAACTTTACTTTGCTTCTACTTCCACGTTTTATAGTCTAAAGCTGTGTTCCACATTCGCTGATCCTCAAAGGAGCAGTTCAGGTGTTTAAAAGCCTTGTGGAAGAGCCTTCCTGAGAACTGGGATTTGCCCCTCTAAGAGAAAGAGGAGATAGAACTATATTAGCATAATGTCTCCTCTTCCTCCCCCACCTTACACCCATGGAAAATCAATGCTTGTCTAGAGGGAAGCCAAATAAAGGATGAACATCTGAAGTGGGAGAAAAGGGCAACTTTGTACTGCATTAGCTCAGGTGAATGGGAGCAGAATGAGAGCTGTAGTCTAGGGGAAAGTCAGAAATGAGGTTTTCTTTTCCTAAAACAGAAAGGGATGACAATTACTGTGGACCTGGCTGGCAGACTTGCTTTGAGATTCTAATTCACACCGAGCTTCACTCCTTACCCTGAAGGGTTGGTGGGGAAACAGGATTGTTGCTAGAGGGGAAATCAGAGTCCTATTTCCTTAATCCTCCCCAGGGCCACTCCCTGTGGAACTTTTTAATTCTGGATTTGCTTGAGGCATTTCACCCCACCAGTACATAGCCTGGGGCACAGGTCTACTGATAAGCTTTGGGCAGTGGACTGGAGTGGGAGGAAGATTCCCCACAGGAATGAGGGGAGGCAGCAAATAAGAACTTTTCTGCCTTCTAGGGCACTATGGAAATCCATTTTAAGAGACCTGGATGGGCCTTTTCTGATACAGCAGCCTAAATTCACTAAGAAATAAGGGTAGAATTTGGAAGAAAATCTTCCCAATCTACTTTGCACCCTGTTAACCCCCTACCCTCCTACGCAATGATTGACTTTACCTCTATCCTGCCAAGTTCAGTATGGAGGTTCCTAATTTTCCATGAGGCCATAGACTCTTTTGAGAGTATGTGTAAAACTGTGAATTCTTGTGAGTGGGAAGGCAAAGGATAAGAGAATCAAAAGCACAGAAAATTTTATACAGCTGTTGTTGCTGTTCTTCAGTTTTTCAGTAGTGTCTGACTCTTTGCGACCCCATGGACTGCAGCATGCCACACTTCCCTGTCTTTCACCATCACCCAGACTCATGCCCATTGAGTCAGTGATGCCCTCCAACCATCTCATCCTCTGTTGTCCCCTTCTGCTTCTGTCTTCAATCTTCCCCAGCATCAGGATCTTTTCCAGTGAGTCAGCCCTTTGCATCAGGTGGCCAAAATATTGGAGCTTCAGCTTCAGCATCAGTCCTTCCAATGAATATTCAGAGTTGATTTCATTTAGGATTGACTGGTTTGATCTCCATGCAGTCCAAGAAATTCTCAAGTGTCTTCTCCAACACCACAGTTCAAAAGCATCAATTATTCAGCATTCAGCCTTCTTTGCTATCCTTCTTTTGTATAGTATTCAGCTTTAAGATCTTTGAAACCATTCTTCAGTACCCTAGAGATTCTTGAGTGCGAGGTTATAACCCTGCCCTAGGGTTCCCTAGGGCTTCCCTAGTGGCTCAGATGGTGAAGAGTCTGTATGCAATTGGAGACCCAAGTTCAATCCCTGGGTTGGGAAGATCCCTTGGAGAAGAAAATAGCGATCCACTCCAGTATTCTTGCCTGGAAAATTCCATGGAAGGAGAAGCCTGGTGGGCAGCATTTAATGGGGTCAAAAATAATTGGACACGACTGAGCAACTAACACACAACTAACACACGGACATACACAAGCCAGTTGATAGTGTGTAAATGTTTAAAATAGACTCATTCAACCTGAGTCTCAGGTTGAAAAAAAGGAGAAAAGATTATTCTGTTACATGGTACTGACCTCAAAGAATTTGTGGGGTAGTGAGGGAGGCAATGCCAATGGACAAATTAGATAATAAAATAAAACAATATAAGTGACTTAAGTACCGAGGGTAGCACAACACATATGTGCAGATAAAGGACAACTCAGCTAGGCAAGGATGACAGAGACTTCAGCATTGCCCTGGGGGCAGGTAGGGTTTTAAAAGAACAGACAGAGAGCATGAAAATTAGGTTGGGGGGAGGGAGGGATGTGAAAAAATGTAAAGTCAGAATAAAGCAGCCTGTAGAATAATCCTAACTGAATTAATTAGTAGACACTGTAGGATAGTGGCAAATAATTTGACAAAGGAGAGAGATTTCTGAGAAATTCTTATTGTTTTGTTGAACTGATTGTATAGAACTCTGAAAGCTACCCTTTGAATCTTGAACTGTGTCTAAAGGATAGGGGATAACTATTTCAGGTTTCCTAAAAGGACCCTCCCATAGTTTAATCTACTATATAACTCATTACCAGTGGATGATCACAAATCTAGGTCAAGGGAAATTAAAAAAATAAAAATAAAATAAAATAAAAAATTTAAAAAGCCTATCAATTAGGAATAAAACCATGTCTCATTTAAGTCAGGAGCCATAGATATTTGAAAAGCTCAAACAAGGGTATTCAACATATTGCTTGTGCTTAAAATGATTAATTGGTAATGATATTAATAAGTAAGGTTGTCAGTCTAAAAGCATCCATGGAGAACTCCCACTGGAATGAAAGCTACATTCTGTAGCCTCACAATTGGGATGAAAATTGGACTCAATAATAACAGAGGAAAGGAGAAATTAAATGTTATAAGCCTGATAGAAATGAGAGGACATAGGCAATGAGAGTTGAAGAGCAAAAGGAAATTTAATAAGGGTAATGTAATAAGCTCTCTTGTCTGGCAGACACTGAAGGAGATGACTCTCCCACCCAAAGGAGAAAGGATGACAGGGATGTCTAGAGAGACTGATTATTCAGGGGAAGTTCAGAATATGTCCTGGATGAGCTAGCTACAATAGCAAAAGTTGCCAGGGCTAAGATACTGATGACTCTCACTGATCCAACTTGCCCAGCATCCAGCCCACCTGGACTGTATCTGTACCTCTTGCAAAACTTATTTTTATTATGAACTCTGATGAGCAGCCTGGTCCTTATCTGTGTTCTACCCACATCACTGCTCAATAAAATAATCACCTTATCTCCTTGCAAATGTCTATTATTACATACTTTGTGTGTGTGTGTGTGAGGTCACTGTCGTGTTCCACTCTTTTGCAACACATGGACGGTAGCCCTCCAGGTTCCTCTGTCCCTGACATTTTCCAGGCAAGGATACTGGAGTGGGTTGACATTTCCTTCTCCAGGGGATCTTCCCAACCCAGGTATCAGACCCATATCTCCTTCTTGGCAGGTGGATTCTTTAACACTGAGCCACCTGGGAAGCCTAATACAATACAGTTGCATACTTTAGGGAAAAATATTTTTATTCTAGCCTTTTGCTCTTTATAGTAGCTCTGTGAGTGAAAGTCACTCAGTTGAGTCTGAGTCTTTGCAACCCCATGGCTATACAGTCCATGGAATTCTCCAGGCCAGAATACTGGGGTGGGTAGACTTTCCTTTCTGCAGGGGATCTTCCCAACCCAGGGATCAAATCCAGGTTTCCCACATTGCAGGTGGATTCTTTACCAGCTGAGCCACAAGGGAAGCCCAATAACTCTAGGACATTGTTAAATGAGGAATTATTATCTACATTACATTGTTGTGGAAATGGAAATACAATACATTAAGTGGATTTTCCAAGGTTAATTATGATGCTGGAACTTGAGGATCCTGGTTCAGAGTTCTGCTTACATACCTGTTTCTTCTGAGTTTCAAGGAGAGCAGTAAAAATTCTTTCTCTTCATGTTCTCAATGCAGGTCAGAGAGCAGGACTCTGTGCCTGTAGTGATATAGAATGAAGTGCTGTCACTGTAAAATCTGATTCTGGCATACAGTTTTACAGAGAGACATTTTGCATAACAAAGTCGTTCTCATATCCCAGGGGGAATCGTCTACATAATAGCATTTTGTTGATCTGGTCACAACAAATAATCTACAATTAATAATATAATGCTTTCTCTCTTGACTGTTCATAAAACATGCTGTCACTAAAATAAAATACTTGTTGGCTTATTGCTTAATTATTGTTTAGTTATTGCTTTTTTAAAAAAGCAATCAATGGAAGTGTGTATTTTGTTAAAACTGTAGGTGAGAAAGCAAGATCTCCAGCTCCATACCAGCCCAGTTCTTCCAAATTTAGCTTCTGTTCTCAGGCATTGCTGGTCAACTTTCCAAAATCTTTTCCAGCTTTCACCCATCATAACTCAACTACCACTCTACCAGAAAAATAAAATGCTATATAAACACTTGTTATAACAAACAAATGATCTCAGAAGTGGAAAGTACACATGAAATTAACTATGTCAAATGATATCTTTTCATTTTTAAAGTCACTAGATAACAGGAATATTCCATAAATGTTTGATAGGTTGTGTTTTGTTTTGTTAGCTCACGTCAGGAGTGAATATAGTTTACAGACTGAAAAAAAAAAAAGTCATTATGAGAAAATAGCGAGTCATTATGAAACTAAATAATTTGAATTTTTTACATTATTTTCTATATAATGAAGTATGATCAGTATCTCTTTCCCTGGTACTCAGATTTGAAAAATATTTACTAAGAATTAGAAAATATGCAGTTAAATCTATCCTCTTGCATATCTAGGAAAACTTTTAGAACAATACTCATTAATTTTCCTTTTTAATCTCCTTTCTCCAAAGTGCTTTACTTCTTTGACCTCTGTCTTGTACAACCATATATGTAATATGTAAATGTATGAATATTATATGCATATATTGGGTTGGCAAAAGTATTCCTTCTGTTTTTAAGTAAAAATAAAAGAACTTTATTAGCAACATATTCACAATTTTGTTCCACTACCTTCTGCCGTTTTTCATGCAACTTCATAATCCCATCTTCCCCAAATTTTTATCCATTTGAGCAAAGAACTGTTCTAGGTAGCTTTTATAGTCTTCCAGGGAATGGAATTTTTTTCCATTAAGAGAATAAATGAGAGTCTGAAGGTGCAATGTCTGGTGAATACAGAGTATGAATCAGAACTTCTCAGTCAATCTGTAGTAGCTTTTGCTTAGTCATCAAAGAAACACGAGGTCTTATGTTATCCTAATGGAAGATTATGCATTTCTGTTGACTACTTCTGGACACTTTTCATTGAGTGCTGCTTTCAGTTTGTCTTATTGGGAGCAGTACTTGTTGGAATTAATCGTTTTGTTTTCCAGAAGGACTCGTAATAGGGGCCTCCCTTCCAACCCCACCATATATTCAACATCACTTTCTTTGGATGGAGACTAGCCTTTGGTGTGGTTGGTGGTGGTTCATTTCACTTCTCCACAACCTCTTTCATTCCACATTATTGTACAGTATCCACTTTTCATCACCCATTACAATTACTTTTAAAAATGAAATATTTTCACTGTGTTTGAGTAGAGAAACACAGGTGGAAATACGGTCAAGAAGGGTTTCTTCTACTTATTTGGAACCCAACCATCAAGGCAATTAACATAACCAAGCTGGTTCAAATGATTTTCAGTGCTTGATTTGGATATTTTCAGTATGTCAGCTATCTCTTGTGGGGTATGGTGTTGACTGTTCTCAATTTGATCACTATCAACTTCAAATGATCTACCCTACCAGGGAGCATAGTCCAGTGAGAAATCACTAGCATGAAACTATGAACTGATTTTGACATGTTCAATTCATCACAGTACCTTCACTATACACTGCATAAATCATTTTTATGTGTTTCAGTTATTTTTACCATTCTTGAACTAATAAAGTATAATGCATCAAAAAATTTTTTCTTCCATCTTCAATATTAAAATGACTATACAAAAATTCACTAATTCTGTTTTTTTTTTTCTTTTTAATGCACACTGATATGACAGCTATCACAGTACAATCTAACAAAACTGTTTTGAATGAAGTTAAAGACAATTAAGTGCTTACATGTCAGTAAGGTTATGCTCAAAATCCTTCAAGATATGCTTCAGCAGTATGTGTACTGAAAACTTCCAGATCTACCAGCTGGACTTAGGAAAGGCAGAGGACTCAGCCACCAGCAGCTGTGCAACACTGGCGTGGTTGGAGCATGGTGCTGGGGCAACTTTGGGGAGACACCCCACATCCAAGATGTTAGGAAGGGGCAAAATCGCATTTGGAATCAAACCCCACACCCACCAGAGATGCTCAGAGGGCGCAAACATACCTTGTGTGCTCCAGGACCCAAAGACCCCACAGAGACTAAGGCAGAACTGTGTCTGAGCATCCCCTGTGGAGGTACAGGTCAGCAGGTGACTGATGCAGTGGCAGGAGCTCTGGGTTCAGTAGACCTGGGGATGGAATAAACCCTCATAGAAGAGCTTGCTATTCACCCCATCATAGAGCCACCAGAACATACACAGGACTGGGGAAACAGACTCTTGGAGGGCATAAACAGAACCTTGTGTACACCAGGACCCAGGAGAAAGGAGCAGTGACCCCACAGGAGACTGACCCAGACTTCCCCATGAGAGTCCAGGAGTCCATGACGGAAGTGTGGGTCAGCAGTGGCCTGCTGCAGGGTTAGGGGGACTGAGTATACCAGCACCTGCATGGGACCTTTGAAGGAGGTCGCCATTATCTTCATTACCTCCACCATAGTTTGGTCTCAGGTCAAACAGGGAGGGCACACAGCCCCACCCTTCAAAAGAAAATTGGATTAAAGATTTACTGAGCATGGCCCCTCCTATCAGAACAAGACCCAGTTTCCCCCTCAGTCAGTCTCTCCCATCAGGAAGCTTCCATAAGCCTCTTATCCTTCTCCATCAGGCTGAAAAACACAATCACAGAAAACTAACCAATCTGATCACATGTACCACAGCCTTGTCAATGAAATTAAGAGTCATGCTGGGAAGGGCCACCCAAAACAGACATGTCATGGGGAGAGTAATGACAAAATGTGGTCCACTGGAGAAGGGAATGGGAAACCACTTCTTGCCTTGAGAACCAGATGAACAGTATGAAAAGGCAAAAAGATAGGACACAGAAAGATGAACTCCCCAGGTCAGTAGGTGCCCAATATGCTACTGGAGATCAGTGGCGAAAAAACTGCAGATAGATTGAAGAGACAGAGCCAAAGAAAAAATAATACCCAGTTGTGCATGTGACTGGTGATGGAAGTAAAGTTTGATGCTGTAAAGAGCAATGTTGCATAGGAACCTGGAATGTTAGGTCCATAAATCAAGGCAAATTGGAAGAGGCCAAATAGGAGATGGCAAGAGTGAACATTGACATTTTAGGAATGAGAAAACTAAAATGGACTGGAATAGATGAATTTAACTCAGGTGACCATTATATCTACTATTATGGGCAAGAATCCCTGAGAAGAAATTTGCTAACAAAGGTGCGATAGTCAACGCTATGATTTTTCCAGTATTCATGTACAGATGTGAGAGTTGGACTGTAAAGAAGGCTAAGTGTCAAAGAATTGATACTTTTGAATTGTAGTGTTGGAGAAGACGTCTGAGAGTCCCTCGGATTGCAAGGAGATCAAACCAATCAATCCTAAGGGAAATCAACCCTGGGTATTCATTGGAAGGGCTGATGCTAGAGCTCTAATACTTTGGCTACCTAGTATGAAGACCTGACTTATTGGAAAAGACCCTGATGCTGACAAAGATTGAAGGGAAAAGGAGAAGAGGGTGGCAAAGGATAAGATGGCTATATAGCATAACCAACTCAATGGACATGTTGTTCAGTTGCTGAGTCATGTTTGACTCTTTGCGACCTCGTGAAATACAGCATGCCAGGCTTCTTTGTCTTTCACTGTCTCCCGGAGTTTGCTCAAACTCAGGTCCATTGAGTCAGTGATGACATCCAATCATCTCATCCTTTGCGCTCTCCTTCTTCATCTTGATCCAACTCCAGGAGACAGTGAAGGACAGGGGAGTCTGGCATGCTGCAGTCCATGAGGTCGCAAAGACATGATTTGGTGTCTGAACAACAAGAATAACAATAAAACACTACTAGAACAATCTTAAAGAAAATACAGAACAAATTTTTGACCAACCCAATACATACACACACAAATTTATATGCATATTTATACACATAGGTGTATGCATTTTAAATATATAATTTATTTATTTTAATTGGAGGCTAATTACTTTATAATATTGCAGTGGTTTTGCCATATATTGACATGGATCTGCCATGGGTGTACATGTGTTCCCCATGCTGAACCCCCATCTCACCTCCCTCCCTATCCCATCCCTCTGGGTTATCCCAGTGCACCAGCCCTGAGCACCCTATCTCATGCATCAAACCTGGACTGGTGATCTGTTTCACATATGATAATATACATGTTTCAATGCCATTCTCCCAAATCATCCCACCCTCACCCTCTCCCACAGATTCCAAAAGACTGTTCTATACATCTGTATCTCTTTTGCTGTCTCACATATAGGGTTATCATTACCAGCTTTCTAGATTCCATATATATGCATTAGTATACTGTATTGGTGTTTTTCTTTATGGCTTACTTCACTCTGTATAATAGGCTTCAGTTTCATCCACCTCATTAGAATTGATTCAAATGTATTCTTTTTAATGGCTGAGTAATATTCCATTGTATATATGTACCATAGTTTTCTTATCCATTCGTCTGCTGATTAACATCTAGGTTGCTTCCATGTCCTGTGTGTACGCATTTTTAATTATGTATTTGGATTGAAATAATGACCAAAAGCATTGGATGAGAGAAAGCAGATTATAAAATGCAGTCACTTTTCATTCCATGAGAAAGTTGTAAACTGGTCATGATTTGACTTTAAAAACAGCATTTTTATAGTCTTCATATAGAAATGGAAATTCCAAACTCAGGATTAGAACAATTGTTATACTGAAGGTTATACTCACCAAGAGTGTTAACTCTGCCAAATTCTGAGCTAAATAACTTCTGTGTATTACCTTATTAACTGTTTTTAACATTCCTATGCAGTTGGTATTGTTATTTCATTGTGTTGATTTAAAGAAAATATAGGCCAAGAGAGGCCAATTACATTGTATAAGATATTTAGTATATGACTAGGACTTAATGAAACTGGGAATTAATCCAGGTTTCCTCTTCAGTCTCTGTTTTTAAACACAGAAAAGCTTACAAGAGATGGGTTAAGGACACCCAAACTGCTGCATTGTGGAGGGCATTTTCCAACTTATTATAGCCCTTTTTTGAATAAAGTTTTAGAGCAATGTTTCTAAATCTCTATTTAATTATCTCCCTACCCACCCTTTTAAGGAAAATTCTTCCCACTTGTGTCCCCATGAAATATTCACTTAACAATATTCTATATTTCTGAATATGTAATGAACATATTATATTTCTGAACTTTATATAAACTAGTAGATTATTGTTCATTCCCAAGAACCAATTTAAATTGCTGTTGATAATGCTTTAGAGTAAGTAATCTAGGTAGTGATAGAAAATAATCTTGTAATTTATATTTATATAGCCCAGAGTAATAAAAATATTTAATCTTTATTTTATCATTCTCTTTTTAACTGTAACTGAAGATTTTTCTGGTGTTTATAAACTGTAAACAAAATAATCCATATACAGACTTTAGCTTAATTAATTTTAAACAAATTTATTGAATATTTGTTACTTTGATTCATTATAACCATGTTAAAAAATAAATACTATTAAATTGACTTAGGTAGATGTTACTGTTCAACTCTGAAAATTACCTAAAGTGAAGACATACTTTTATTAGCAGATTTTCATGTATTAGCAGAAAAGAAAATAAAAGTAAAAATAAAAATCATATAAAACAATCATTACTAGCTAAGCAAAGTTTATTTTCAAAAATAAAGCACATGCATACATTCAACTTTTGCTATATGAAAGCACAGATTTTTTTTTAATATTGGCTTGCTTGACATTCATGTATTTTCTTTCCATGTATTTACTGCTATTGATTTGCTGGATTTGGCCCCTAAAAGTTTGCATTACTTTCTCTTTTATTACTCTCTTTAATTCATCCCTCAGTTGCATTATCATCACTTCACTTTAATACTCCTAAGTGAAACTGAAGTCTCTCAGTCGTGTCCGACTCTTTGCGACCCCGTGGATTGTAGCCTACCACACTCCTCTGTCCATGGGATTTTCCAGGCAAGAGTACTGGAGTGGGCTGCCATTTCCTTCTCCAGAGGATCTTCCCGACCCAGCGATCAAACCTGGGTCTCCCGCATTGTAGGCAGACGCTTTACCGTCTGAGCCACCAGGGAAGTCTGAATACTCTGAAGACCCTCAGAAATCATTATCATTTTTAGCCTCAGAATTTAAAGTATTTAAAATTCAGGCATAGCTCCTGAATGTAGGGAATGGATAGTAGATGGGAAAACCCAAAAGCTGATGCTCAGACATGAGGTTGAGACAACTCATAGCTTTTGAGGTTAAGCTGCTTTATCCCTTCCTATTCTGATGATTCTAAAAAGTCTATTTAACATCTCTCCACCTCAGATTTATATTGTGATAAACATGTTTACTTCTACTACTACTGTCACTAATAATAATGATTAATAATAATAATACTGGCTAACTTTCATGAGACAGTCACACACTGTTAACTACCAGATGCTATATATTCATTTAATCAAACCAGGAATTCCTGAGATATGCAATATGAGTATCTTATTTTACAGATGAGGGCAAAGCAAAGAAAATATCATCCTTTTGAAAGGAATGGCAGAGTTCTAAAATAACAGGTTGAGACTGAACACAGTCTTGAGTTAAGAGCCCATGATTTTAACTGCTAAACCTCTTATACTTGACTATTTTGGGTATTGTTCAGCCTCTAAATCATGTCTGACTCTTTATGACTCCATGGACTGTAGCACTCCAGGCTCCTCTATTCTCCACTATCCCCCAGAGTTTGTTCAAATTCATGTCATTGAGTCAGTGATGCTATGTAACCATCTTATCCTCTGCCGCCCTATTCTCCTTTTGCCTTCTATCTTTCCCAGAACCAGGGTCTTTTCCAGTGAGTTGGCTCTTCACATCAGGTGGCCAAAGTATTGGAGTTTCAACTTCAGCATCAGTCCTTCCAGTGAATAATCAGGGTTGATTTCCTTTAGCACTGCCTGGCTTGATCTCTCCTAGCAGTCCAAGAGATGCTCAAGTGTCTTCTCCAGTATCACAGTTCACAAGCATCAGATGTTCAGCACTCAGCCTTCTTTATGGTCCAACTCTCACACGTGTGCCTGACTACTGGAAAAACCAAAGCATGGTCTATGTAGACCTTTATCAGCAAAGTGATGTCTCTGCTTTTTAATATGCTGTCTAGGTTTGTCATAGCTTTCCTTCCAAGCAGCAAGCATCTTAATTTCATAGCTGTGGTCACCATCTACAGTGATTTTGGAGCATTCCCCCAAAATAATCTTGTCACTGCTTCCACTTTTTCCCTTTCTATTTGCCATGAAGTGATGGGACCAGATGCCGTGATGATAGCTTTTTGTTGTTGTTGTTGTTGTTTTTGTGTGTGTGTGAGTTTCAAGCCAACTTTTTCACTCTCTTCTTTCACCCTCATCAAGAGGGTCTTTAGTTCCTCTTTACTTTCTGCTAGGAGACAGGTAAGGAGGTCTGGTATTCCCATGTCTTTAAGAATTTCCCACAGTTTGTTGTTATCCACATAGTCAAAGACTTTCATGTAGTCAATGAAACAGAAGTAGTTGTTTTTCTGGAATTTCCTTGCTTTCTCCATGATTCAATGAATCTTGGCAATTTGATCCTTGGTTCCTCTGCCTCTTCAAAACCCAGCTTGTATATTTGGAAGTTCTTGGTTCAGGTATTGCTGAAGCCTAGCTTGAAGGATTTTGAGCATAACCCTGATAGTATATGAAATGAACACAATTGTATAGTAGGTTGAATATTCTTTTGCTGCGCACTTCTTTGGGATTGGAATGAAAACACACTTTGTCCAGTCCTGTGACTACTGTTGAGTTTTCCAAATTTTCCAGCATATTGAGTGCAGCCTTTTAACAGCATTTTCTTTTAGGATTTGAAATAGCTCCACCTCCTACAGCCCACTTGACTTCACACTTGAGAATGACTGACTCTAGGTGAGTGATCATACCACTGTGGTTACCCCAGTCATTAAGACCTTTTTTGGACAGTTCTGCGATGCTTGCATCTCTTTTTAATCTTTTCTGCTTCTGTTAGTTCTTTACATTTTCTGTCCTTTGTTGGGCCCACTCTTGCATGAAATATTCCCTCAGTATCTCTAATTTTCTTGAAGAGATATCTAATCCTTCCATTTCTATTGTTTTCCTTTATTTCTTTGCATTGTTCATTTAAAAAGGTGTTCTTATCCCTCTATCCTATTCTCTGGGACTCTGCATTCAGTTGGGTATATTTTTTCCTTTCTCCCTTGCCTTTCTCTTTTCTTCTTTTCTCAGCTATATGTATAGCCTCCTCAGGCAACCAATGTTCCTTCTTTCATTTCTTTTGCTTTGGGATGGTTTTGATCATGCCTCCTGTGCAATGTTATGAACCCCCACCCATAGTTCCTCAGGCACTCTGTCTACTGAATCTAATCCCTTGAATCTATTCATCACCTCCACTGTATAATCAGAAGGGATTTGATTTAGATCATATCTGAATGGCCTAGTTTTGTGTGTGTGTGTGTGTGTGTGTGTGTGTGTGTGTGTGTTTTCCTACTTTGTTCAATTTAGGGCTAAATTTTGTAATAAGGAGCTCATGATCTGAGCCACAGTCAGCTCCAGGTCTTTCTTTTTTTTTTTTTTTTCTGATTGAATAGTACTCCTCCATCTTTGCCTTCAAGGAAAATAATCAATTTGATTTCAGTATTGATGGACATCTTGTGATGTCCATGTGTAAAGCCATCTCTTGGGTCATTGGAAAAGGGTATTTGCTATGACCAGTGTGTTCTCTTGACAAAACTCTGTTAGCCTTTCCCTGCTTCATTTTGTCCTCCATGTCCACTATTATTCTGAGTATTTCTTGACTCCTTCCCCTATGATAAAAAGGTCATCTTTTTATGGTGTTAGTTCTAGAAGGTCTGGTAGGTCTTCGCAGAACTGGTCAACTTTAGCTTCTTCAGCATCAGGATTTAAGGCATAGACTTGGATTCCTGAGCTGTTGATTGGTTTTCTTTGGAAACGACACAAGATCATTCTGTCATTTTTGAGATTGTTCCCAAGGACTGCATTTTGTCTTTTTTTTTTTTTTTTTTGACAGTGAGGACTGCTCCATTTCTTCTATGGGATTTTTGTCCGTGTTAGTAGATAATGGTCACTTGAATTAAACCTGCTCATTCCCATCCATTTTTACTGATTCCCAAGATGTCAGTGTTCAACCTTGCCATCTCTTGCTTGACTATGTCCAATTAACCTTGATTCATGGACTTAACATTCCAGGTTCCTATGCAGTGTTGTTCTTTATAGCACCATTCTTTATTTTCACCACCAGACACATCCATAGATGATTGCTATTTCTGCTTTGACCCAGACACTTCATTTTTACTGGAGCTATTTAATAATTTCCTTCTGCTCTTCCCCTGTAGCATATTGGACACATTCTGACCTGGGGAGGGAGTGGCGGTGGGACTCAACTTCAGGTGTCATATCTTTTTCACATTTCACACTTTTCATCTTTTCACTTTTCAGCCAGTGGGGTTCTCCAGGCAAGAATACTGGAGAGGGTTGCTACTTCCTTCTCCAGTGGACCATGTTTTGTCAGAACTATTCACTATGACTCATCTTGGGTGGTCCTGCACATCATGGCTCATAGCTTCACTGAGTTATATAAGCCCCCTCACCACAACAAGGCTGTGACACAAAAAGGGGAAATTTACATTGGATTTGATGTTCCCTAAAGTTCCCCAAACTCATCTACTTTCTGGTCCTTTGATTTTTCATTATGCTATCCAGACTTTTTTGGGCACAACAGAGCATCTTCGTGTATTTAATGATGACAAAAGCTAAGGCTTTCTTTAAGTGAGTACATGGAGTTTAAGGTCAACAAAATCACTGCAGATGGTGATTTCAGCCATGACATTAAAAGACGCTTACTTCTTGGAAGGAAAGTTATGATCAACCTAGACAGCATATTAAAAAGCAGAGACATTACTCTGTCAACAAAGTCCTTCTAGTCAAGGCAATGGTTTTTCCAGTGGTCATGTATGGATGTGAGAGTTGGACTGTGAAGAAAGCTGAGCACAGAAGAATTGATGCTTTTCAACTGTGGTGTTCGAGAAGACTCTTGAGAGTCCTTTGGACTGCAAGGAGATCCAGTTGGTCCATCTTAAAGGAGATCAGTCCTGGGTGTTCATTGGAAGGACTGATGCTGAAGCTGAAACTCCAATACTTTGGCCACCTCATGTGAAAAGTTGATTCACTGGAAAAGACTCTGATGCTGGGAGGGATTGGGGGCAGGAAGAGAAGGGGATGACAGAGGATGAGATAGCTGGATGGCACCACCGCCTCGATGGGCATGAGTTTGAGTAAACTCCAGGAGCTGGTGATGGACAGGGAGGCCTGGAGTGCTGCGGTTCATGGGGTCGCAAAGAGTCAGACACGACTGAGCAACTGAACTGACTGAACTGACTGCCAGGACCACGGGGAGGTCACACAGTGGCTACTTTTTAAAAAGTCCTTTTTAGCGCCGTCTACTTTCCTACATATGTTTTTCATGTCATTGATCCAACAATAGTTAGTCATTAGCTAACACCAAAAATTCAAATGGAGATAGAGATAAATATAACCACCAAGACAGCATAAATGCGCAGAGAAAGATAGAGAGAAAGATACAAACAAACAAATAAAAAAACCTACTGTAAAGAAAAGAACCCATTACAAGGGGTACAGAAATAGGAAACAGCCATTGCATTTCTGCAGATAAGAACTTACAAGGATATTCATTTTGTACAGATATTCCAAATGTTGGAATGGACAGAATATTGGATATTCATTAAAAGTCTTGTTGTAATTGGTTACTTCTAAGTATGTATATTCCTCATCATATCTTATTCATGGCTGAAAAGTTAATCTAATCATTTAAAGAGCCCACTGGCTTCCAACACTTTATATAAATAGATTTGTGTCTTTTTCTGAAGTAACTTGAATCTACTACTTGATTTGATAACAGGAAGACTCCATGGTCTCTGCCTTCTCAGAATTCCTGGTCTAAAATATATTCCTTTGATATAAGAGAATCATAAACAGGCATAAAGCATCTTTTCTGTGTCTATAAAAGAAGCTGAGCATTACTGGATTAATAAAGTAGATTTATTGAGTGGCTACCATATTCTCTGCTCTCTGCAGAATGAAATATCAAGAGTTTTCTGGGGGAATGCTATAAAGCATTCTTTGCCTTTAGAGGAATCCTGCTCTTTCTGGCTAAGTTTACTCTTTGCATATGGCATATACTTCAAAAGTGTGGGCTGAACCTTTTGTACTAAGCTGAGACAAAGCCAGAACACAATGCATTTGGGTTTGTGTGATCCTTCTTTGATCCTGCCTCTTCACTGAGAAGTTTCACTGGAATGAGTTACTCTAATTCCTAGTCCTTCAAACTAACCACAGAAGATAACCACTCACAACAGATACTGACTTCCCATGCATAAGGATTCATTTTATGTGCAAAACATTTCATTGCATTCCAGTCACAGCTCACTGGTTGTTATTCTGGAAAGCATCTGTTTGAACACTAATCGGAGTTTCTTAAACAAGATGCATTAGGTATCTTTTCTTGGGTTTTGCAAGTTTCTTAGAGAAGAGAATACAAGATTTGAAATGTTTGTGTATCATTATCAATGATATCATCATGTATGCAAGACAGTAAGGTCTATGGTAGGGGTCTATTTTCCTCTGAGATTAATAGACATTTTATGGAGGGGTATAAGTTTCTCAGAAGGTATTCTTTTGAATACCTAGAGAAGGATCTTTGGTTAGACAAGTTTGGGAAATAATACACACTGCATATCTCTCTAGAAATTTTCAAACATGACAGCATATTAAAGATTTTAAAGAATTCTGTTTTATGACAATTTCTTAGCTAATTTTAATACTTATTCTTTTTTTTTTTCTTCCTTGTGACATGTCATACCAGCTAAAAGAATTAGTGCTTCACAGAACTCTGGGACATGAGGACATCATGGGAACAAGTGGGACTGGGGATTATGAGAACACCTTCTCCTCTGAAGTCAACTCTGGGGCCTCAGGCTCAGTTTTACCTCTTAGACTTTGTTTACCTATCTGCAAATTCGGCAAAAGTATTTACCATTTCAGATGATATGGAATTTTCAGAAAGAGCAATTGTTAAACAGCTGTGAAATCACATTAAAGTTTAAGAGCAATGTATACATGTGAATTACTTTTATGGCTCCTGATCTTGGCTTCAGCACACTTCTAAATGTATCATTGAAGTTTCTCCTGTTGTTTGTAACCTTCATCCTCACAGCAAAACATTTACAAGAACAATGGTTTACAGCTGACTAGGTCCTGCAGACTCTATTTATGTAAGTTAGTCAGGATCTTTTCTGCTTTTGCAAAACTTAGATTGTTACTGATGTAAATAAATCCAGAAGTATAAATTGAAGGAGCAGTTCAGATAAACATGATTTACCCCCAGGTGGTGATGATTGAGTTCAGTGCAGCTATTTTATTATGCTGATCTTGGTGAAATAATTTACTTCCTTTAATTATGTAGCCATCTTGTATGTGACTTTTACAATATACACTTCTGATAGCTGGAGGAAGAGAACAAGTTCTAGCCATATCAAGAGTCAAGATATTCAGGCAGTATATTTCTCCATCTATTTGTGTCCTCTTTGATTTATTTCACCAGTGTTTGCTAACGTTTTATATATAGGTCTTTTGTTTCTTTAGGTAGATATATTCCTAAGTATTTTATTCTTTTCATTGCAATGGTGAATTGAATTGTTTCCTTAATTTCTCTTTCTGTTTTCTCATTGTTAGTGTATAGGAATGCAAGGGATTTCTGTGTGTTGATTTTATATCCTGCAACTTTACTATATTCATTGATTAGCTCTAGTGTTTTCTGGTGGAGTCTTTAGGGTTTTCTATGTAGAGGATCATGTCATCTGCAAACAGTGACAGTTTTACTTCTTCTTTTCCAATCTGAGTTCCTTTTATTTCTTTTTCTGCTCTTATTGCTGTGGCCAAAACTTCCAATACTGTGTTGAATAGTAGTAGTGAGAGTGGGCACACTTGTCTTGTTCCTGACTTTAGGGGAAATGCTTTCAATTTTTCACCATTGAGGATAATGTTTGCTGGGGGTTCTGGAAATAGAATTCCCATATGACCCAGCAATCCCACCCCTGGGCATACACACCGAGGAAACCAGAATTGAAAGAGACATGTGTACTCCAATGTTCATCGCAGCACTGTTTGTAATAGCCAGGACATGGAAGCAACCTAGATGTCAATCAGCAGACAAATGTATAAGAAAGCTGTGGTACATATACACAATGGAGTCTTACTCAGCCATTATAAAGAATACATTTGAATCAGTTCTAATGAGGTGGATGAAACTGGAGCCTATTATACAGAGTGAAGTAAGTCAGAAAGAAAAATACCAATACAGTATACTAATGCATATATATGGAATTTAGAAAGATGGTAACGACAACCCTACATGTGAGACAGAAAAAGAGACACACAGTCTTTTGGACTCTGTGGGAGAGGGTGAGGGTGGGATGATTTGGGAGAATGACATTGAAACATGTATATTATCATATATGAAATGAATCGCCAGTCCAGGTTTGATGGAGACAGGGTGCTCGGGGCTGGTGCACTGGGATGACCCAGAGGGATAGGATGGAGAGGGTGGTGGGAGGGGGGTTCAGGATGGGGAACACATGTACACCCATGGCGGATCCATGTCAATGTATGGCAAAACCTCTACAATATTGTAAATTAATTAGCATCCAATTAAAATAAATAAATTTATATTAAAAAATATTTTCAGGCAACTATATTGAGTCAATTGACACATAGGACTGTAAAAAGAAAAATAGTAGCACATTGACTTGTTTTCTTAAGAGATTTCCTTAAATGTGCATAATGATTCATGTTACCTGATAGGTTGGTATTGTAAGGCCCACATTTCAAATTGCTATGCCTGTTATTGGGTAAAGTTATCAACAGATGGATAGTGGTGACTGATTACTATAAGATAACTTGGATTCCCACAGGTCAATCAACTCATAGAGATAATAATGAACATTTTTAGTTAGCTAATCTTTCCTTCAATCAAAACAGCAGTAATAAACATAGCTTTAGCTAAAAAGCATGAACATTTGCTAGATAATGTGTTAATGCAAATAATAAAACATCTAAATCATTGTATGTATGTGTGTATATTCTATTCCCTCACTAGTCATGAACAATTCTCAAATACTACTTTGACTGATTAAATTGTCTCCCTTAAAATTTGTAAAATTTGGGTTTATGCTCCCCAGGCCTCTGGAAAGCCCAATTTAGAAATCTCTCTCTCTCTCTTTTATTTTATTTATTTTTTTTCAGATAAAACAACAACAACAACAACGTCTCTGAAAGTGACCTAGATCTTTTGGAGACCAGGTCTTTTAAAACGGCTGGTTTGAGAATTTTTTGGCCCTGAACACTTTTTCTTTTGGAGGTCTCACCACTTATCCTACTAAACATCCACATCAAACACCACATTTATTCCAGTCCAGATGTATTAATTGCTGATGGGTGGAAGTTATGCTATGTTTTATAGATGCCATGAAGCATTTATAATACCAATTTTTGTGCTTTCATTTTGGATTTATATTTATTGTTTTAGTTCTCAAGGGCCATTTTTATAGGCTCTTAGAAACCTCATAGATTTTAGACATTGTACTCAGAGAACCTGAAGCATAAGATCCTTTGTTTCACACAGCTATTTACATTTACCTAAATAATGAATCCATGCCGCCCAGCCATCCCTCCCTCTGCCCTGCTTTCCCACCCTCAGCCACTTTGTTTAGCAAAATACATCTCTGCATAGGGCCAAACTTAAGCCCCATTCATAATGGCACTCTTAATGATTTTCTTCCATTTCTGTAATTCACATCTGAGGATGTGCAACTCAATTATAATCCAGTATCATACTTGTCCTTAGTTGTGTTCTAGGTGATGTTCTTGTTTTCACCATTAGTTTATCAAGGAAATTTTAATTTCATTTTATTTTTTCTTCCTGCATAGATTGTTGGTGAATAGTTTAGAGTACTATTTTGGATTGAAAAATCTCATCTGATGTGTCCTGCAGGAACAGTCACTGCAGTGTATGTCCCAGGAATGCATGGGGCCATGCTGATCACCACTGTACCTAGGTGCCTTCCTTCTTGCCACACAACCTAGGGGACAAGTGTTCAGGGAAATTCTGTACAAGGCTCCATGTCTCACTTAGTTGTCCATAATCTTCCCTCTCCTAATCTAGGGGGTGTAAGAACTAGGACACAACAGCTTACTACACAGCTGAGTAAAGGGAGATTACGGACCACTTGAGGAGCATGTTTGCTTCCCATTTGACTGGCATCACAACAGCTGTTGTCGTGGTAAATACTAGTCTCCTCTGTCCAGCTTCCAGTGGCCCAAGGTTGACCTGGAGCTGTTTCTCTTCTATATAGGCCTGAGAGCCCACATCTGCCAATGGTCTCAACTCCCTCTGCAGTATTTTAGGAAAGCTGACGGCAATGCCAAGCCTGGACAGCACAGAACCCATTTTACTCTTCCTAGAGCATTCTGCTTTGACCCATGCTAAACTATTAGAAAGCAAAAGTCTTAGGTTCATTTTTAAGCTAGCAATTTCCGGATTTTGCAAACAGCCATCTCTGGGACTTCCCCAGGAATTGGAATGAAATTGAACAATATTCCAGATAATAATTCCTGACTATAAGCCTTTATGTATCTCTTCACATCATACTTTCTCTTGGACTCCTACACACATGCATGAACATGTGTATGTGCACACAGGCATATTACATATTCACACAGTATACCAAAAACATATGTACATGCCACATGTTCCATATAAGCACATGCCACACAGACTACACAAGCCAGCATATGAGAAGCACATGCACTCCCCACATATACAATAACACAGCTTCTGCTTCAGTACTAGATCTGGAATATGAAGAATGTTGCTGTAAGGGCTGCTTATATGTAGAGGGTAAAAAACATGTAAGAATTATAACATGAACTCTAGATATATTTAAAAAAACGAACAAACAGCCCCAAATCCCATATATTTGTGTTGGTATATTACCTTAGAGATTGTAAAGTCATGTATACAGTATCATGTAAAACTTGAAAACTACTCTGTAAGATATTTTCAATTTATAGACAAGAAAAGAAAATTCATGCATGGTTAGTGACTTGTCCCAGCTCTGAGTGAAATCTATTAGATATCCAGATTGCCAAACCACATCTCCTGCACCTATTTCAGTTCTATTTCCATTTTGCCTTTGGTAATAATATGAAGTTGGCAAATACAGAGCCTTGGTACTCCTACTCTGCCTTGACTTTACTGTCCTCTCTTGCCTTCCACAGAGACTCTTTTCTCAGGTTGCACTCAAGATCTCTCACCCTGAAAGCCAGGGGAAGTGGGTAAACTCATCATGTGGAAAGACAAGGAAATGATGACCTGCGGTGTGCTTCTGGTCCCAAGAGCTCCAAACATGTAGGCTCTTATGCGGTTTCCCTAAAATGCTGAAAGACTGTAAACTTTTCCCAGTGCTCTTTCTTTTATTTCCATGTTTCCCCTGCAGGTTTACTCTTTTATTTGGGGGACTCAGCTCAAAGTACACTTCTCAAATGAGTTTTCTTTCACCCTACAACCCAGTTCAGATATGTTAGTTACTCCCTACTCTAGGAATTTTCTTCTTAGTTCAAAGTATTCTTCAGCATTCTGCATTAACTTGTTTTCTGAATGTTTGGTCAAACTGGTATGCATTCTCCAGAAGAATAAGGACCACAGCTGGTTTTAGTAGTGGTTGTTATAGCAACTCCCAGCAAAATGCCAGATCAATTGTAAGATTTCAAAGAATATTTTTGAATAAGTGAATTAGTGGATCAATAATGTAGCTCCTGACTTTTTCACTGGCTCCAGTTCTTTTATCTATTTTTCCAATAGCCTGTGCTTGGAAGAGACATTCTTTCATGGGTTTCAGTGAATTAAATGATGAATCTGGCCCACAGCTTCATGAAAAAAATCTTAATCACTTTTATGGGTTAAACATGGCTATGAACAACAATGGAAATTCCATGTGGCCAATGTGTCAGGGATTTATTTTAGGAGAGGGAAAGATTACACATGCTGGTGACTCAGGAGAGACAATGAAGGAGATAGCAGAAGATGGATATCTCAATATTTGAGGTCATCCACCACACTCCCTTTTTCTTGGAGAAGGTGTTTTTCTATAAATTTAATTGTGTGATTCTGATAGGATTTAAATCTCAATGGCCCTGGCATTCACTTCTGCCCAATGACTTATGCCTGACCATTCATGCTGTCTTACTCAGTTATCAGAGTGAGCTTTTCAGTGTCCTTTTATGGACGTTTTCAAAGTTTAGAACTGGAAGATCAGAGGCCTTACTTTGACAGTCAAAGAGTTGAAAGGAGGTGAAGCTGGAAGTCCTAGACTCTGTAGACTAAAAAATGCTTTCTGTAATAAGAGATAATTCCTATACACTAACAATGAGAAAACAGAAAGAGAAATTAAGGAAACAATACCATTCACCAATGCAACAAAAATAATAAAGTACTTAGGGGTATATCTACCTAAAGAAACAAAAGACCTATACATAGAAAACTATAAAACACTGATGAAAGAAATCACAGAGGACACAAATAGATGGAGAAATATACCACGTTCATGGATTGGAAGAATCAATATTATGAACATGAGTATACGATCCAAAGCAATCTATAGATTCAATGCAATCCCTATCAAGCTACCAACGGTATTTTTCACAGAACTAGACCAAATAATTTCACAATTTGTATGGAAATACAAAAAACCTCGAATAGCCAAAGCAATCTTGAGAAAGAAGAATGGAACTGGAGGAATCAACCTGCCTGACTTCAGGCTCTACTACAAAGCCACAATCATCAAGGCAGTATGGTACTGGCACAAACAGAAATATAGATCAATGGAACAGAATAGAAAGCCCAGAGATAAATCCACGTACCTACGGACACCTTATCCACGTACCTATGAACACACCACGTACCTATGGACAAAGGAGGCAAGAATATACAATGGAAAAAAGACATCCTCTTTAACAAGTGGTGCTGGGAAAACTGGTCAACCGCTTGTAAAAGAATGAAACTAGAACACTTTCTAACACCATACACAAAAATAAACTCAAAATGGATTAAAGATCTAAATGTAAGACCAGAAACTATAAAACTCCTAGAGGAGAATGTAGGCAAAACACTCTGCAATATAAATCACAGCAAGGTCCTCTATGACCCACCTCCCAGAATATTGGAAATAAAAGCAAAAATAAACAAATGGGACCTAATTAAACTTAAAGCTTTTGCACAACAAAGGAAACTATAAGCAAGGAGGTGAAAAGACAGCCTTCAGAATGGGAGAAAATAATAGCAAATGAAGAAACAGAGAAAGGATTAATCTCAAAAATATACAAGCAACTCCTGCAGCTCAATTCCAAGAAAATAAATGACCCAATCAAAAAATGCGCCATAGATCTAAACAGACATTTCTCCAAAGAAGACATACAGATGGCTAACAAACACATGAAAAGATGCTCAACATCACTCACTATCAGAGAAATGCAAATCAAAACCTCAATGAGGTACCATTACACGCCAGTCAGGATGGCTGCTATCCAAAAGTCTACAAGCAATAAATGCTGGAGAGGGTGTGGAGAAAAGGAAACCCTCCTACACTGTTGGTGAGAATGAAAACTAGTACAGCCACTATGGAGAAAAGTGTGGAGATTCCTTAAAAAACTGGAAATAGAACTGCCATATGACCCAACAATCCAACTCCTAGGAGTACACACCAAGGAAACCAGATCTGAAAGAGACACATGCACCCCAATGTTTATCGCAGCACTATTTATAATAGCCAGGACATGGAAGCAACTGAGATGTCCATCAGCAGATGAATGGATAAGAAATCTGTGGTACCTATACACAATGGAATATTACTCAGCCATTAAAAAGAATACATTTGAACCAATTCTAATAAGATGGATAAAGCTGGAGCCCATTATACACAGTGAAGTAAGCCAGAAAGAGATAGACACCAATACAGTATACTAACACATATATATATGGAATTTAGAAAGATGGTAATGATAACCCTATATGCAAGACAGAAAAAGAGACACAGGTGTATAGAACAGACTTTTGGACTCTATGAGAGAAGGCGAGGGTGGGATGATCTGAGAGAACAGCATTGAAATATGTATATTATCAAGTGTGAAACAAATCGCCAGTCCAGGTTGGATGCATGAGACAAGTGCTCAGGGCTGGTGCACTGGGATGACCCAGAGGGATGGGATGGGGAGGGAGGTGGGAGGGGGGTTCAGGGTGGGGAACACATGTAAACCCGTGACTGCTTCAAGTCAACGTATGGCAAAAACCACTACAATATTGTAAAGTAGTTAGCCTCCAACTAATAAAAATTATTGGGGAAAAAAAATTAACCTAGGTTAGACATAAGGTGGGTGAGGGGTGGATCAGAGAAAGAAAGAGAATGATCATGGGAGTAATGGGATGTGATGGTACAATCTGAGTTGGTGGATCCAGGGAGCCTGAGACTAATTTAATCTGCTCTTCAGACATAACTAAAAGTCCTTTGCTGTTTGTTTGCCTTCACCGAAGCTTGTTGCAGTAGTGTATCTGTTACTTTATCAGTTCAGTCACTCAGTAATGTCCAGCTCTTTGTGACCCCATGGACTGTAGCACTCTAGGCTTCCCAGTCCTTCACTATCTCCCTGAGTTTGCTCAAACTCATGTGCATTGAATCAGTGATGCCATACAACCTTTTCAACCTCTGTCCCCCACTTCTCTTCCTGCCTTCAATCATTACCAGCATCAGGATCTTTTCCAATGAGTTGGTCATTTGCATCAACCAAATGATGGCCAAAATATGGGAGCTTCAACTTCAGTATCAGTTCTTCCAATGAATGCTCAGGACTGATTCCCTTCAGGATTGAATGATTGGATCTCTTTGCTGTCCAAGGGACTCTCAAGAGTCTTTTCCAACACCACAGTTCAAAAGCATCAATTCTTTTATGCTCAGCTTTCTTTATAGTCCAGCTTTCACACCCATACATGACTCCTGGAAAAATCGTAGGTTTGACTAGATGGACCTTTGGTGGTAAAGTAATGTCTCTGCTTTTTAATATGTTGTCCAGGTTGATCATAGCTTTCCTTCCAAGGAGCAAGCGCCTTTTAATTTCATGGATGCAGTCACCATCTACAGTATCTTGGACCCCCCCAAAATAAAGTCTGTCATTGTTTTCATTTTTTCCCCATCTATTTGACATGAAGTGATGGAACCAGATGCCATGATCTTTGTTTTCTGAATGTTGAGTTTTAAGCAAACTTTTTCACTCTCCTCTTTAACTTTCATCAAAAGGCTCTTTAGTTATTCTTCGATTTCTGCCATAAGGGTGGTGTCATTTGGGTATTTAAGGTTATTGATATTTCTTCCGGCAATCTTGATTCAAGCTTGTGCTTCATCCAGTACAGCATTTTGCATGATGTACTCTTCATATAAGTTAAAGACACAGGGTGACAATATACAGTCTTGATGTACTCCTTTCATGATTTGGAACCAGTCTGTTGTTCCACGTCCAGTTCTAACTATTGCCTCCTGACCTGCATACAGATTTCTCAGGAGGCAGCTCAGGTGGTCTGGTATTCCCATCTCTTTAAGAATTTTCCACAGTTTGTTTTGATCCACACAGTCAAAGGTTTTGGTGTAATCAATAAAATAAAGGTAGATGTTTTTCTGTAACTCTCTTACATTTTTGAAAATCCAGCAGATGTCGGTAATTTGGTCTCTGGTTCCTCTGCCTTTTCTAAATCCAGCTTGAACATCTGGATGTTCAAGACCATCCCCAAGAAAAAGAAATGTGAAAAGGCAAAGTGGTTGTCTCATGACTTCTTATAAATAGCTGAGAAAAGGAGTGAATGGCAAAGGAGAAAAGGAAAGATATACTCATTTGAATGCAGAGTTCCAAAGAATAGCAAGGAGAGATAAGAAAGCCTTTCTCAGTGAACAATGCAAAGAAATAGAGGAAAATAATAGAATGTGAAGGACTAGAGATCTCTTCAAGAAAATTAGACATACCAAGGGAATATTTCATGCAAAGATGAGCACTATAAAGGACAGAAATGGTATGGACCTAACAGAAGCAGAAGATATTAAGAAGAGATGGCAAGAATACACAGAAGAACTATACAAAAAAGATCTTCATGACCCAGATAATCACGATGGTGTGATCACTCAGCTGGAGCCAGACATTCTGAAATGTGAAGTCAAGCATCACTACAAACAAAGCTATTGGAGGTAGTGGAATTCCAGTTGAGTTATTTCAAATCTTAAAAGATGATGCTGTGCAAGTGCTGCTCAATAGGCTGGAGATCTGGAAAACTCAGCCATGGCCACAGGACTGGAAAAGGTCAGTTTTCATTTCAATCCCAAAGAAAGGCAATGCCAAAGAATGCTGAAACCACCACACAATTGCCCTCATCTCACACCCTGGTAAAGTAATGTTCAAAATTCTCCAAGCCAGGCTTCAACAGTATGTGAACCATGAACTTCCAGATGTTCAAGCTGGATTTAGAAAAGACAGAGGAATCAGAGATATGTTTCTTATAACTGAATAATAAAACTGTTGAGGTATTTATCAGTTGAATCATTAGGTGAAAGTTTTATAGGCAGGATAAAAGAAGCAAAGACATTGAAGCTAAACAAAACAAAAACATGGTGTGTTCAGGAAACAGAATCGAGTTCAAGATCACAGTCCCCAAGGAGTAATTCTACTTATCTCATCACTTAATTGTAATTATTATCCTGCAAGTGTATGTCTTCCACTTGGGTCTCAGTAGCACTTGGAACAATGTTTTGAGTATATGAGGAACTTAATATATGACTGCTGAATGGATTGATTCTGGAAATAAGTAAAGCAATAATTAGGTAAATGTTGGTTTATGAGACTATTTTTTCCCATTCTGGTTTATGAGAGCTAGAATGGAAAAAGTAACAGCAAAAAATATAAAGTATTTATAATCAAACAGATATGAATTTATATACCTCCCCCTTAATTCACTAGTTTTTTAAACTTGGACAGTTTCATTTGTCTCTTCTATAAAATGAGCACAATAAAATCTGGACTCAAAGGGTTGAGTCTAGTGTGTGTTTTATGAGATAATCTATATAAAATGCTTCTAGAAATGTCTGGCTTGAAATAGGTATTCAAGAAAAGTCAGTTGCCATTCTAGAATTCATGAGGAGTGGTCTTCCTACTCCATTTGACAAATCTGTTAGATGATTACCATGCCTCTGCTTAAACATACTGAGCCCTGGGTTGACCCCTGCTTCCTGTTTCATATTTGAGGTGCCTTGTCCTATCTTCATTAAAATAATTTTTCATCCTTTTAACATTTTCCCATTGTTTCTACTTCTTCTGTAAATAACTGGAATGAACATTTTTGATGATAGTTCTGTGTTTCATTTTTTCATAAACCCAAAACATTACAAATATGTTAAATGTTTTATTTTAATCTGGATACAGTGTATAAGTTTTTGCTATAAATAAAAAGGAAAAAAAAATCAGTTAGCTCCATCACGCCTCTGCAAACTCATTTTTTTTTTTCCTTCAAAGTTTTATTTTATATTTTGGACTTATATACTGAAATTCAGCAACTTTTCTGAAAAAATTCAAAGTTCTTACAATGGGTTATGAAAGGGCTCCATGATCTGAGCTCCCTGTTGCCTCTCTCTCTCACCACACTCTCCCTCGCTCACCCTACTTTAATCCCACTGGCCTCTTGTTCCTTCTGTTGTTTAATCTCAGCTTTCCACTTAAGGTTCTCCTGACAATCCTTTAATGTGTAACCCGCAGCCTTTTCTCTTCCTTCTTGCTCACTTTTGCCATTTGTTTTCCACTGAATGGTTCAACTCCACATGCTATATAGATCCTGCAGTAAGTTTATTTTAACAATCTGTTTCCTTTTGCTAGAATATCAGCTCTTCATGGTGGGACACTAGATCTTTTCTGTTCACTGATGTATCCTAAGAATCTAAGATAGTGCCTGCTTATAAGAGGCTCTTAATAAGTGCTCACTGAATGAACAAATGAATGAAAGCATACACATATGAAAAGAGAAAGAAGAGATAATCAATGTTCCATCCCAGGAGCAGTTCATTGCCCAACTGGCAAGCCCATAGAACCATAAAAAGGAGAGAACAGAATGGGATACTTCAGAAAGCAGGAGACTTGAGCAGTTGAAGAATTAGGCTTGAACTTGATAGGCAGGAGGAGAAGCATAGTCAGCAGGAAAGAATGCACTATTTATGAGGTTTTCCCCATGAAAGTGTCAACAATGCCTCCACTCCCAAACCTGGTCACTGCTGGTTAGAACCATCAGTCACAGGAATTGATGGAGGTGCCTCCTTTTCTATTTCATAATTGACACATTTTGACCAGATGTTTGTCTGGATTGGTAGTTTTAGAGATGTCCAAGGAAAATAACTAGAGATATTTGTTGGAAAGACAAGCGATTCCAGACTTTGCAGTCTGACTACTCCACTTATTTGTCCCACATTCTTCATTACTGCATAGCACTTGCTTTGATCTCATGTGTGTGACTCGAGTTGCTCCAATAATATTTTTATTCTGAAAGTTGCTGAGGATTATTTTATTATTCTCTCTTCTCCACTAAAGATCCTAGAATGTTGTTAAGGAATAGAAGCAGCTTCAAGGATAGAGCTGCCCAGATAGCAATAATAGATAATTTGTAAAAGCAAGATTTATTTATCATATTTATTACATGGTGTGTCACAGAGTGTTTATTTGAAAAGTCATCTAATATAAGAACACTTTATAGAAATAAATATTACTAGGGCACAGATGGGCAAAAAATCCCCAATGAACATTCCACAAAAGGAGCAGTTTATGTATCTTACCCTCCTCTGTATAAAGGAGGCACATGGCGCAGACTGGGAACTCCCAGCCTGTAAACCAAGCCAGCCTCCCTGTTGTCTGACAGCAACTGATCTCTGCTGGGCAGCGAGGACAAGCCCTTTCAGCTGCTCTTTCTGTTTCTCTTAATTGCTCTGTTCTTTAAAAGAAAAAAATAATAAGCCTTAAGAGACCTGTACCTTGGATTCAGTACTGAATGAAACTTAGAAGGGCGATGGCAGCAGTCAGATTAATTGACTATTGTTGGCCAAAAAGTGTTTTAGAAAAATATCTGCCACTCTTGTCAGTTTTATCCTCAACCAACTTGGAAGCCTCAACCATCTACTTAAAAAAAAAAAAAAAAATGCTGGGTACCTTAATAAGAACGTAAATGCAGGAAGTGAATGTATCACTTACCATTTCTCATGCCTAATTATCCAGAAACTTCTAGGACCGTCACTCCTGTTTGCTTCAGGAAGTCACGGTGTGGTTTCAGGCTTCCCACCTCAGAGGCTGACTGAGCAGGAAAGCGCCCTTGTTCTCTGCTGCTTCTTTTCTCGGGTTTTCTCTCTTCTTTTTCAGTTTCATTTTCTCTTTTATGTATTATGCCTTTTTACCACTCAGTCCTCATTTTTTTCCCCAAGATACGTGTGTGTGTGTGTGCACATGTGCACACATGCCTGTCTGGATTCTGCAGTAACTGAGCAATTTAAGTTTAATAGAATTTCAAACTTGCCTTTGGAGATAGGAGCAGTTTTCCTGGGCAAAGAGGAAGAAATATAGCCTTAATGAAGCAGAGAGATAGAGCCAGGGAGGAATAAGTTGGTTCAATTTACAAATTTCCTATATATATATATATGTGTGTGTATATATATACACACACACACACACACACACATATATATCCAAATTTGTCCCCAAGATGGTTTTCATAAATGTCACATAACCTCATCACTGACAAAACAAAAGCAGAACAGAACAAAATTTCTCAAAATAACAAAGTCATTGAAATATTTCTCAGGTTGAGTTTCATTTTATTCATAGGAGGCATTCATGTGGATTTTCAACAGAGGGAAATGGGCTCTGATATTAGTCCGTTTTTACAACTCACTTTATAAGAGTTTCAATTTAACAGCTACTTAAATAAACCAGTGTTTGATGCAATAACAAAGGTGAGATTGTTGTGGGAGAGAGAAAAGGGGGAAATGCAAAAATCCATGAGAAATTATAAAGGCCCTCGTGAAAATGAGCTGCAATGTTTAGAAATACTATAATGGATGCTTGGCTCCAATATATAGCAGAGACTTAGTGATATTTGTTGATTGAATCAAAGGAAGGGAAGAGGAAAGAAAGGAATAAAGGAAGGAAATAGGGAGAGAGGAAGGGAGGGTGAAAAGGTAGAGGAGGAAAGAAGGGAGAGGAAGGGAGGGAGAAAACCTGCTTTCAGTCCTGTGAGCTGTTTCCATATATGAAGTAAAATATTATGTTGCTTCTGAGAAAAAGCAAAAAAGCACAGCCTTCAAGAGTAGTTTTTAAGTAAGAGACTCCTGAAACTCCAGACTACTGTAATCTTCCAGAGTTCTTTATCACAAAACAAACATCTCGGCATCGGACCCACTAGTTGTAAAATTAGGCCCCAGCTGGAGACTAAGCAAGGGGTCAAAAATGAGGCTCATTACATTACAGAAGGATCTGGAATAAGACAATGCACATTTCTTTCCCAATGGAGGACCCCATGGTCCTGAGGGCAGGGAAGAGTACCCTGGAAGGACACTGACTCTGGAGTTCACTGAGTCTGAATTCAAAATCTGTTAGTGACATACTTCACACCCTTGATTTCAAATGTCCATGTTCTGTGAGAGTGACTTTGCTGTCCTGTCTCCAACATATTATTCCACGTTCTCAAAGGGACGTGTGTGTCATTTATGTGTCTGATGGACACCAGCCTCCCCTGAGTGCACCCACCTCAGGGGGTTCTCTGTTGTTTTCAGGTCCACTTGTCCCTGGAAGGAGGGTGTGCCCCACTCTGCTCTCAAGCATAAGCTGGGAAGGGGGGCTATAGGCGTCCACCTGTGCCAGCGACTGTGCAGGGCAAACCAGCGTTTTATTAGTCGAGTCCAGTCCATTTTGACTGCAAATCCAGAAGATAATCTCCAATCCCAATTTTATGGTCTTCACTGTGATTTATTGCTAAGGTCTTGGTTGAATGACTCATTTCTTCTAAAAGAAAAAGAAGGTATTTTAAATGATAAGAGGTTGTTGTGAAGAAAAAAAAATGACAATGGTTATAAAATGCCTAATTCAGTGTCAGACACATCACATATCCTTTATAAGTGGCAGCTGATCCTTCTTTGTAGTTCCAACCATGAATCTTTTGTAGTTAGTATCCAATAAATGTGTGTTAATTCACTAGTGTCAAGTATGGAGCTCAAGAATAAATCAGGTAGAAAAGCAAGATTTTTAAAAGTGTCCTTCTAATATTAATTACTTTTTTATATTACTTACTCCCCACTAACCCCACAAACCTGAAGCAATATAAAAAAAGCAAAGTGTTAATTTAGACAGTTTTTGGTGACATTGATTAATGCAGAAAGATATTACTCACTAATTACAGACAGAACCCCCTCATTTGAACTCAATAACAGTTTTAATTAAAATTCTTAGTCTCCCAAAGCATAGCTCCCTTAACCTGGTTTAATTATTTTGTAGGTCTTGCCTATGACCTTGCATTAATTTTCATGGTGCTAAACATGTTTCTTTATTTGCCTGGCTATGTGCTATTATAGGGGAAATTCATATTTTACCTAAAATCAACATTAACCAAAGATGCTAGCTGATTAATTGGGCTTAGAGATGTATCACACATGCACTTAAAATGCAAATAAATGGTGGACTTTAATGGAGCATATTTTATAATAATGTGGAAGACTTCAGCTCATTCATAATTTTCATTAAATGTGAATTTGTTAACTACTTACCATTTAATTATTCATTATCAGAAGGTAGTCTTCTTTTAAGGATTTTGCAGCTTGTGTTGTTTCAAGATGGTATGCAAATCAAATATTGTGTCTATATCAAAATTTAAAATGAGTACACCTCATTTTAAAATTTAAAATGAATTGCAAACACATAAGTAACTCTAGGAATTTACTCTGCAGATTCATAAATATATGTACAAGAAGGTTTCACACAGAATTATTTGTGACAAAGAAACCTGAAAATTACCTGAAAGTCTATCAGTAGCACCAGAGAAACATACACGTACATTCATGAAATTATGTTCATAGTACTCTGTGCAGCATTGCGAAGGGGTCACAGAGCTGAGAAAAGAAACAGTCCATGCTGTAGGATGTATCTATTTACCCACGGATGTAGGACTTTAGGCAAGTGATGCAGTGGCCTAGGAAGGAGCAGGCACAGGCTGCCTTGGTACAGTTTGTCCCTTGTTCTGGGTTCCTTAAAAAGAAAGCCATTCTGAAGATGGTGAAGAATCCACATTCTTGCTTTGCCACTGATTTTGTATACCCTATCTTCTGTTCTCATTCATATAGATTCATAATCTATATTTTCTATTTAGGGTAATATTTACAACATTGTTGAATTATTCAGCCATGTCTAACTCTTTGCAGCCCCATGGACATTGGGCCCCACTGTTATTTACATAAACACTAGCAAGATCACCTCCCCATCAACAAATGGAAATAGGACTGGAGCACAGATGTTCTTAATCAATATCTAACTCTCTGGGGTCCCCAAAGGCTTTTCTATGTTAAAATTATTTTTAAAATAAGAATAAATAGAGAAAACATAAGCAAATGATGAAACAATATTGATAGGATAAACTCATTAGTCTTGCGTTCATTGCAGAAGAGTAGAAGAAAATATATAAAAACACAAGCGAAATCAGACTTTGGAATGTGAATTCATACTGTTATGTTTCCTTTCCTGAATTTTTCTGTATACTCCAAGTGTTGTGTTTGTTTTTTAAATTACCACACATATATATCTTATTAAGGGAATCCTGCTTTAGTTAAAGTTAACACAGTTGGCCAGAATCAATCTAATCCTCAACAAGTTTTCATGCAATACAGTCAAAAATACTAAAACTGAGATGAAGAAAGGTGGGAGAAAGAGGTTTTTGGGTGGGATAGGGAGTGATCAGGAGTTAGATTTTGAGTATGTTAAGTTTGAGATACCTAGTAAACATCAAAATGGAAATATGCAAAAATGTCATTTCCGTTCTTCAACTGTTTATACCAAAAGAGATCAGTGTTGACCTTCTCTTAAATACTACATACAATCCACTAATAAATCCTATTGGCCCTTTCTTTAAAATGTATCCTGAGTAGGCAAAAAACTAGTGGATACCAGTGGGGAGGAAGGGGAGGGATAATATAGGTGTGGAGTGGTGGGAGGCACAAACTATTGAGTGTAAGACAGACTCAAAGATATATTGTCCAAACATATATATACATATGTATATATGTATATATATGTGGGATATGTATATATATATGGGAATACAGTCAATGTTCTGTAATAACTGTTTGTGGAAAATAACCTTTAAAAATTGGACATACTAAAAAATAAATTTGCACAATGTTTGAAAAAAGGTATTGGATTGACCAAAAGTTTGTTGGTTTCAAGTGAAAATAAGAGGCATATGTTTCATATTTATCAAGAATTTTATTGAACAATGCATACTGAATGTTTTGGCAAACCCAATTAAAAAACAAAAACAAAAACTATGTAACAAGAAGTGGTTGTGTCAGAACATTGCTTGTTTACATTTATGATGGTGGTCCTTATTTTAATTTTTTATTGGTTCTTTGCTATACGTATGTATCCATACCCACAATTGTTGTTGTTGTTCAGTCTCTCAGTCATGTTCGACTCTTTGCAACCCCATGGACTGTAGCATACCAGCCTTCCCTGTTCTTCACTATCTCCCTGAATTTGCTCAAATCCATGTCCATTGAGTTGGTGATGCTATGTGACCATTTCATCCTCTCCCATGCCATTCTCCTTTGCCTTCTATCTTTCCCAGAACCAGGCCCTTTTCCAATGAGTCAGCTCTTCACATCAGGTGGTCAAAGTATTGGAGCTTCAGCTTCAGCATCAGTTCTTCCAATGAATATTCAGGGTTGATTTCCTTTAGGATTGACCAGTTTGATCTTCTTGCTGTCCAATGGACTCTCAAGGGTCTTCTCCAGCAACTCAGTTTGAAAGATCAATTCTTTGGTGCTCAGCCATCTTTATGGTCCAACTTTTACATCTGTACATGACTACTGGAAAGACCATAGATTTGACTAAACAGATCTTTGTTGACAAAGTGATGTCTCTGCTTTTTAATATGCATAAAGATGATTTAATTTTTACAAAGAATATTAAAATCATGGCTTCCTGTGAAAAAAAGTTAAAAATAAAAAAGAACAAAGCAATTAATATGTTAGTAGCCATTCCCTTCTCCAAGGGATCTTCCCAACCCAGGAATCGAACCCAGGTCTCCCATATTGCAGGTGGACTCTTTACCAGCTGAGCCATGAGGGAAGCCCCAGAATACTGGAGTGGGTAGCCTATCCCTTCTTCAGCAGATCTTCCTGACCCAGGAATTGAACTAGGGTCTCCTGAATTGCAGGCAGATTCTTTAGCAACTGAGCTACCAGCGAAGCCCAATTAACGTTATTCACCTAAATAATTAATAGTTACTTGATTGTTTTAAAGATAAGCCAGCTGATTCAAATGAATTCTTTTTAATGGCTGAGTAAGATTCCATTGTGTATATGTACCATAACTTACTTATCCATTCATCTGCTGATGGGCATCTAGGAGGGTGGGATGTTCTGAGAGAATAACATTGAAACAAGTATACTATCAAGGATGAAACAGATCACCAGCCCAGGTTGAATGCATGAGACAAGTGCTCAGGGCTGGTGCACTGGGAAGACCCAGAGGGATGGGATGGGGAGGGAGGCGGGAGGGGGGATCAGGATGGGGAACACATGTAGATTCATGGCTGATTCATGTCAATGTATGGCAAAAACCACTACAATATTGTAAAGTAATTAGCCTCCAACTAATAAAAATAAATGAAAAAAAAATTTTTTTAAAATAAAAAAAATAAAGATAAGCCAGCTGAAATTGAGCAAAGAAACTGAATGTTACCCATATACCTTTTTCAAACTCACTAGCTCTTCTGTATGTATCTACCCATACAATTTATGTATACTCACAATAGAAAGAGAACATATATATGCAGTAAATTTATATAAAAAAAAAATAAAATTAGACTTTTTCCTAACTGTGAAAAGGTATATGTAGATTTCAGACTTTTTTATACTTTTTTAAGACAAATTCCTGTCACAATGAAGATATGTTTTAATTCCCTATGATCTATCTAAAGACCTTCCCTGGTGGTTCAGTGGTAAAGAACCCGCCTGCCAGTGCAAGAGTTGTGGGTTTAATCCTTGGGTTGGGAAATTCTGCTGATGAATATTCTGGAAAATACTGGAAAAACTCCAGTATTCTTGCCTGGAAAATCCCTTAAATAGATCCTGGTGGGCTACAGTCCATGGGGTCACAGAAGAGTTGGACACGAGTTAGCAACTGAAACAAGGAAAACAATCTATCTGCTGCTGCTGCTAAGTCGCTTCAGTCGTGTCCGACCCTGTGCCACCCCAAAGACGGCAGCCCACCAGACTCCCCGTCCCTGGGATTCTCCAGGCAATAACACTGGAGTGGGTTGCCCTTTCCTTCTCCAATGCATGAAAGTAAAAAGTGAAAGTGAAGTTACTCAGTCGTGTCCAACCCTTAGTGACCCCGTGGGCTGCAGCCCACCAAGCTCCTCTGTCCATGGGATTTTTTCCAGGCAAGAGTACTGGAGTAGGGTGCCATTGCCTTCTCCTAAACTATCTAAACACATACTATTAAGAAAACATTCTCAAAAACAATGCACTGAATGCTTTCAAATATCATTTGCCCTTTGAACAAGCATAACACATTTTAGGGAAAAGTAAATGAGAAATGATTTAAAATATCCTAAAGAAGACACAACGATGGCCTATTTTATGGCACATCTGTCCCACTCACTGCTCAAGCTTTACAATTATTCTAAAATCTGGAGTTCACCTGTGAGATATATCAGAAAACAACAACAAAAACAACTTCTATTAGCATTGCTTTTAAACTGGTACTTAAACTAAACTATGGGCTTCCCTGGTGGTTCATGTAGTAAAGAATCCACTTGCAATGAAAGAGACCTGAGTTCGATCCCTGGGTTGGGATAATCTCCTGGAGGAGGGCATGGCAACCCACTCCAGTGTTCTTGCCTGGAGAATCCCCACGGTCACAGGAGCCTGGCGGGCTACAATCATGAGGCTGCAAAGAGTCAGACATGACTGAGCGACTAACCATAGCACAGCATTTAGAACAATGACATTGCACATTATTGAACTTATGAATTAAAGATAAGTTTAGTTTTGTCATTTTATGTACAGATGGAAAACAGGTGACTTTTTTTTTAAAAAAAAATGAAATTCATTGGAATATGAACATTTAATTCATCATTTTAAAAAAGAAAATAAAACAGCTATGAATCTGGTTTGCTCTGATGTGTACTTCCATGATTTACCTTTAACTCAGTCTTCTCCAATAAAGTCATAAATCCTATCACAAAGGTCTTCTTGAAGAATGTAATGTCTTCACAGAGAACTCAAAGTTTCTTATAATTACTTTTTTTTTCCCAAAGTCTTTTTACACCATGTTTTAATAATTTCCCATATACATACAGTTATTTCAGAAGTATCAATGAGCAAAATGAAAGATAATCAACTATGAAAATTTTTATTTAATGGAATATTTTTCCATTTCTTTTACTATCCTTACTAATTCTCTGTGATGTCCTCCTCAATTACTAATATTGCTTGCTTACAGATTCCTTTGTTTCCCTGTGATGTAATTCACTTGGTCTTATAACTTTGTTCTGAGGTTTCAGTTTTCTCTTAATCAAGTTTATCCTAATCTTTTAAGTGTTAAGATCATTCTTTCCGTTGCCGATAATGGAAGCAAAATAGAGGTTGTTTAGCTCTGTCTTCTCTGTGCAAAAAATTCTCATAGCGCTAGGTCATCCAAAGGTTGTAAAAGCTCATCATCATGAGTTAAAAACATCCAATTCTTAATCCTAAGCTTGTGATTTAATTAATTAGGCATTAATTCAGGAGTCTCTGCTGTCAATAGCTACAGTGTATTCACAAACTTGTGACTTGGAACCAAAATACTTAATAAGAATCAGGAAAACTCAGACCTTAGAGGGTACTATTGAAAACCTTTATAGAACAAATATAGAATCAAGGTAGCTCAGAGGTCAATTTACTGAAGTAGGAGCAGATGGAGTAAAATTTTCATCCTTTCTGTGCTGAAAACAAATCATATCATCTAGTGAGCCTGGGGTTCTTAATTCATAAATCAGTGTAGTGGACATTGTAGGTTGACTGACTCAACATTGCTCCCGATTTCTTTCTCCTTTGCTTATTTAGCAAGAGAGAGTTCAATATTTGCTTTCCTGTCTTCCACTTACTGGTTCCATATCACTGTGCTGACCAAAGGATGTAAGTGCAATGCTACTGGCAAGGGTCTTGGGTTAGCTTTCCTGAGAAAAGGGAACAGACTCCATGCTTTATTCTTTTTTTCCCTGTCTTTACTGAGTACTCCATGTCTGGACTGAGGTAGCCATATTATGATAACATGTGAGTAAAAGTATATGAGGCGAAAACCTTAGCGTAGGATGTGGGGGTGGTGTGGAAGGGTTTCTTGTACCTGGGTCCCTGAGGGCACTTCTATACTACGGGATCAATGTCAGTGGCCAATGACTTCTAGACTCCTTGGATAAGAAAAATAGTTGCTTTAAGGATTGAGATATTGTCAATTAGCTATTCCGCTGCTTGCAACCAAATGTATTCTTCAATTACTATTTCTCAAATTGGACTGCTCACAGAATAATTGTTCAACACACAATTTTCTGGGCCTTCATTTTAGAAATTTCATTGTAGCAGTTTGGAATGAGAACCAGAATCTGTATTTTAAACAAATAATCCAGATGATCCTTAGGTCAGTGTTCTTTAAATTTACATGATTAAATATGTTTGTTAACTGAAACATTGTCAGTGATCTAGAAACTTGTTTTTTTTTTTTTTTTCTACATGTAATGTTTGTCAGTGAAGCCATAATGTTTCCAATAAAAATACAGAGCTAAGACTTTTTCATAGGTGCTTCTCATTGCCTTCCCTCCTCTGATGCCTGGGTCCCTGCCACCTTGACTCACTTGCTCCCACCACCATCCACCAATGTTCCTGTATTTTCCCTGCAGTCTCTCCTCTGGCCTGCTGGAATTCTCTCATGTGTCACTTTCTCACTTTACAACTCTCCTTCAATCCTTCTGTTCCTCTTTATTCTATGATTGACTCTCCCTGAGAAACCATTTGCGATCCCCTATTATGAAGAATTCCCTATAAAAATAAATTATATTGTGCTGTGTTTAGGAGATAAGCTTGATGGGGTAAACAGCTGTACACAGCAGCTCTATGCAAACAAGTTTAAAGCAAAATTCAACCAGCTGCTCAGCATGAACCCTCTGAGAGCTGAGATCAGCTGTTGTACTACCCAACCATTGCCCTACAAAAAGCCAGGCTTGCTGGGACAGAAATGAAAAAAGTGTCCCTAGGTGATTGAAGCAGGGGTTACAAGTGAAATGTGTACCATCCACAAAATGATGCTATCTTTCACACTGGTATATTTCATCAGGAGCAAACCATATTGACTTTAGGAATATTTTGTTTAAAAAAGACATCGATATCAGCATTGCTGAGCTATTATGCATACATATCTTTGGTTTTAGTATAAAACTTTAAAGGTTGATGATAAAAATTAAAATCACTTTCCTCTTGGGAGATCATAGACATAAGTTTTTGATAAAACCTTTTCACATCATGTTGGAGATTTCTGAGATTTCACTTTCTTCCTGAAAATTTTTGTTTTGAAGATGAAAATTAACCTATATTTGATGAAGAAATGACAATTAGCAAAGATTGGTTTGGACTTTAGTGATTTTTTGAAGCCACATTTTCAGTGCTTTTTTCAGCACTTTTCAATATTCAAACTCCATTCACCATATACTCAGTGACCACTAGGGAAAGAAAAATCCTGCCTCCAGATAAAATCCGTCTAATAAGAGTATCTTTGACAGGGTTCCTTGTGTGGAGCTAAATCAATTTTTTTTAAAAAGGTCCATCAGGCTTCTGGTGATCAAACAGAGTAAGAGAACCATTGTCAGTTATTTGAAGGAAACTAATATTCACACCATAATACACTCAGTATTCCTTTTTCCAAGCTATTCTTCATCAATTCCTTTACTTGGATATTCTGTCATTTCAATTCCTTACAGCATCCACCATTTGAACAAGTTCCACCTTATTCCTCTTAAAATTTAGGGCTCAGAATTATGTGAAGCATACAAATTGAAGTCTGAGAAGTAAAGAATAAGATGGGATTATTTAATGTTGTACTGATAGTAATCTCAACTTTTACTAATTTATGATTTTGGAGATGTTACTTTGTTGACTCCAATTTAGAGTTTTAATCATTCTTAATAAATATTTTTATTTTTCCTCAATATTTCATATTATTCCACCATATATTTAACTATACTTAGATTCCTATAGCTGGTTACTGGCTTAAACTTTTAGGTTTAATATTAGACCTGTTAAATTTTGTATCATTATATTCGGCTCATATATTCAGGTTCCATGGGTCCCAGTTCTGCCATCCAATATAATTTCTGTACTTCCACATTCAAATCATCAAAAAAATTGCAGAGTCATTATTTTCTATCAGTTCCTGCAGTCAATTTTCAGCCTTTTATTAAACTATGTTATCATCATAAAAATGCATATCAAAAATCACTTTGTCCCCCTTTGCCTTACCCCACACACCCCACACAAGGATTTTCCAAAGTTACTGTGTAAAGATATAATTTAACCACATCTCTTTGGCCTTCACTGGCAAGGATATATCTACATTTTCATCCCTCGCTAACTGTACATTTTGTAATATCAAGAACTTGCCTGTGTTTTTACTTCTGTATTCTCAATACCCCCAAATAGTTCCTGGCAGATAATGGGTGCTCAATAAATACATGCTGAATGAAGTAATAAATTAGAGTTTTGACTTTACCAAAAAACTTTGTGATGCTTACTCAAAATATATAACATTTACATATTGCCTGCTTTCTCTATACAGCAGAAAAAAAGCAAGAATGTGCAATTATACAGTTATGATGATGAATGTACAGAGTCAAATAAAACAGCTCAGTTAAAAATGATGTTAGTGCTTTCAACATCACTGTGTAGTCTGGTTAATATATTTGAATAATGTTTTACAGCTTTCAAAATTCTTTCCCATTCATCAACTCATTTGAATCTAACATTAACATGGTAAAATAGCCAGAATAATATTATCATCCTGATTTTTCAGATGAAAAACAAACAAAAAATGAAGCAATAATTGGAAAAGCTAATTTACTTGCCAAGGGTACCCTGTTGTCAAGACCAGCATTTTGTGTACTTATTCCTAGAAAATCCAGACATCTCCATCTTAAATGTGATCAAAATGTTAAGATAGTTATGTGACCTGAGAAAGTCAACAGTGTTGATTGAACTTCAATTAAATTATTTATGAAAATTGATATTAAAAGGCCATCTTCACCAAATTTCTTAAGATTATGAGCTCATTTGTTATATAAGAAAAGTAATGTGAAATCTCTTAAATTAAAAAAAAATACTGTATAATCACATAATTTCAGAGGTAGAAGAAACCTCACCAATGCATGTATGCAGCTTCTTATTATTCATAAAAAGGAACTGAGGTTCAGAATGGTTAAATAAATTGGCATGGGATACTGTGTCACTCTGGAGAGAAGGTAGGGCCAATTCTGGACACGGAATTCTTGGGAATGGACTTTTCTCACCACATCACCTTGATCTTGACTCAATCAGATATCTAAGGTCACATTAACACGGTCGTCACATTCCTTTTACTTCACGAATGAGTATCCCTTATAATAATATTTTAACATTATAAACATAAATAAATATTATATGAGAATGGTGGACTCAAAATTGACTGTCACAATATTGGTAGTCCTACTTCATATTTCCTCTATAGAGCAAGTTCAATATTCCCCAAATTAAGAACTACTGATCATTTTTGTATAGTTTGAGGGGACTTTGGACACACCAAAAAGCCAACATCAAATAAAATTAAGCTACACTCATGCTGAAGAATTAAAATTGTAACAAGATAGCAGTGATATACATGATAAAAAGTCAGGAACTAACACAAAAAAAACCTCACTTTGAAATGTCACATACTGAGGGGGATGTATCGTTAGGTAATGAGGTGGTAGTCTCTCAAACCACAGCATTTGAGTCAACTATTTGGCTTCCACTGAAATGGAAATGTCTCTAACTGGGTTAAAGCAAAAACTCAGATGTGCTTATTGACTGGTTTAACCCATCCAGTATTCTTACCTGGAAGATTCCATTGACAGAGGAGCCTGGCAGGCTAGAGTCTATGGGGTCACTCAGACATGACTGGTTCCCAATTTTGAACCAGTCTGCTGTTCCATGTCCACCTCTAACTGTCACTTCTTGACCTGCATACAGGTTTCTCAAGAGACATATAAGTGATCTGGTATTCCCATCTCTTTCATAATTTTCCAAAATGAACTTAGAAGCTCTATCTGAACACTCTCTAATTCAGACACTAGTCACCCAAATATTCCGGGAAAGGAAAAAAAAAAAATGAGTGGTAATACTGACTTCTGCTGCTGCTAAGTTGCTTCAGTCGTGTCCAACTCTGTGTGACCTCATAGATGGCAGCCCACCAGGCTCCTCTGTCCCTGGGATTCTTCAGGGAAAAATACTGGAGTGGGTTGCCATTTCCTTCTCCAAGGCATGCATGAGTCCTAAGTCCCTACAGCCATGTCCGACTCTGTGCAACCCTATGGACAGCAGCCCTCCAGGCTCCTCTGTCCACAGGATTCTCCAGGCAAGAATACTGGAGTGGGCTGCCACCTCCTTCTCCCAGTAATCCTGACAGAAAGACTAAATAAAGGTTAAGCTTGTAAAAGAGCAATATGTGAGAAAGGCAATGTGTTTTCTTATCAGAGGGAAAAAGAGGTGAATGTTTGATATGCAAAAACAAGTGACAGTGGTCCTTTAGGGAGTAGTATAGGAGAGAACTGAAGGCCCCAGAGACTATTTGCTAAGAGGTGAGAATCACCATGTAGGCAAACCTGGAGGAGCAGGTGATGTAGGAAGACAATTTTTGACTAGGGACAAAAATGAAAGATTATCTTAAGGTAAGAATGCAAGGATGATGGTAGCAGAGAAAGCTGACATGTTTGGTCATGTTGGAGTATCAAACCCAGTCTGACCCCATGGGTACTCCTCTCAGAAAATCAATGATCCATGCACTGCTAAGGTCACCCCACAGTTGTGACATCCCAGAGAGAGAAATCTTGCTCTGTCTATCCCATCGGCTGCTCTGGAGGCTCTGAAAAGGTGTTTAAAAAGAGGAAAATTTTGAACTCTAGAATTTGAGGACTATGAATAATAATTCCAGTAATTGAAGGGTCAGTTACCAAGGTGGATGCAAAGAAATAAATGAAAACAATAGAATGGAAAAGACTAGAGATCTCTTCAAGAAAATTGGATACACACAAGGAATATTTAATTCAAAGGTGAGCACAATAAAAGACAGAAACAGCAAGGACCTAACAGAAGCAAAAGGGATTAAGAAGAGGTGGCAAAAATACACAGAAGAACTATACAAAAAGGGACTTAATGACCAGGATAATCAAGATAGTGTGGTCTCTCACCCAGAGCAAGACATTCTGGAGTGCAAAGTCAAGTGAACCTTAGGAAACATTACTATAAACAAAGCTAGTGCTGGTGATGGAATTCCAGCTGAACTATTGAAAATCCTAAAAGATGATGCTGTTAAAGTGTGACACTCCATATGCTAGCAAATTTGGAAAACTCAGGAGTGGCCGCAGGACTGCAAAAAGTCAGTGTTCATTCCAATCTCAAAAAAAGGTAATGCCAAAGAATATTCAAATTACTTGGCAATTGTGCTCTTTTCATGTGCTAGCAAGATTATGCACAGAATCCTTCAAGCTAGACTTTGGCAGTATGTGAACAGTGAACTCAAAATTTACAGAGGAATGCACTGGATTTAGAAAAGACAGAGGAACCAGAGATCAAATTGCTAACATCTGAAGGATCATAGAAAAAGCAAGGGAATTAAAACAAAACAAAACAACCAACCTACAAAACACTATTTCTGCTTTATTGACTACACTAAAGTCTTTCATTTTGTGAATCACAACAAACTGTGGAAAATTCTTGAAGAGATGGGGATACAAGGCCATTTTACCTCTCCTGAGAAACCTATATTCAGATCAAGAAGCAATAGTTAGAACTGGACATGAAACAACAGAGTGGTTCAAAATTGGGAAAGGAGTACATCACGGCTATATATTGGTACACTGCTTCTTTAACTTATATGCAGAGTACACCCTGAAAAATGCCAGGCTGGATGACTCGCAAACTGGAATCAAGATATCTGGAAAAATACCAACAACCTAAGATATGCACATGGTACCACTTTAAATGGCTGAAAAGGAAGAAGAACTAAAGAACCTCTTCACTTCAGTTGCTCAGTCCTGTCAGACTCTTTGCAACCCCATGGACTGCAGCATGCCAGGTTTGCCTGTCCATCACCAACTCTCGGAGCTTCTCAAACTCATGTCCATCGAGTCAGTAATGCCAACCACCATCTCATCTTCTGTTGTCCCCTTCTCCTCCTGCCTTCGATCTTTCCCAGCATCAGGGTCTTTTCCAATGAGTCAGTTCTTCGCACAAGGTGGCCAAAGTATTGGAGTTTCAGCTTCAGCATCAGTCCTTCCAATGAATATTCAGTACTGATTTCCTTCAGGATTGACTGGTTTGAGCTTTCTGTCCAGTGTTCTCTCAAGATTCTTCTCCGATGCCACAGTTCAAAAGCATCAATTCTTCAGCACTCAGCTTTCTTTATAATCCAACTCTCACATCCACGCATGACTACTGGAAAAACCATAGCTTTGACTAGATGTTCCTTTGTTTGCAAAGTAATGTCTCTGCTTTTTAATATGTTGTCTACTCTGGTCATATCTTTTCTTGCAAGGAGCAAGCGTCTTTTAATTTCATGGCTGTAGTCACCATCTGCAGTGATTTTGGAGCCCCCAAAAATAAAGTCTCACTATTTCCATTGTTTCCTCATCTATTTGCCAAGAAGTGATGGGACCAGTTGCCATAATCTTAGTTTTCTGAATGTTGAGCTTTAAGAAAACTTTTTCATTCTCTTCTTTCACTTTCATCAAGAGGTTATTTAGTTCCTCTTCAGTTTCTGCCATTAGGGTGGTGTCATCTGGATATCTGAGGTTATTGATATTTCTTTCAGCAATCTTGATTCTGCTTGTGCTTCATCCAACCTGGCATTTCATATGATGTATTCTGTATATAAGTTAAAGAAGCAGAGTGACAATATACAGCTTTGATGTATTCATTTCCTGATTTGGAACCAATCTGTTGTTCCATGTCCAGTTCTAACTGTTGTTTCTTGACCTGTATACAGATTTCTCAGGAGGCAGGTCAGGTGGTCTGGTATTCCCATCTCTTTCAGAATTTTCCAGTTTGTTGTGATTCACACAGACAAAGGCTTTGGCATAGTCAATAAAAGCAGAAGTAGATGTTTTCTGGAACTCTCTTGAGTTTTTGATGACCCAACAGATGTTGGCAATTTGATCTCTGGTTCCTCTGCCTTTTCTAAATCCAGCTTGAACATCTGGAAGTTTACAGTTCATGTACTGTTGATGCCTAACTTGGAGACTTTTCGCCATTGCTTTGCTACTGCTACCATGTGAAATGAGTGCAATTGTGCAGTAGTTTGAACAGTCTTTGGCATTTTCTTTCTTTGAGATTCAAATGAAAACTGACCTTTTCCAGTCCTGTGGCCACTGCTGAGTTTCCAAATTTGCTGGCATATTGAGTGCAGCACTTTTATAGCATCATCTTTTAGGATTTGAAATAGAGCCTCTTAATGAAGTTGAAAGAGGAGAGTGAAAATGCTGGCTTAAATCTGAACATTCATAAAATGAAGACTATGGCATCTGGTCCCATCATTTCATGACAAATATGTGGGGGAAAATTGGAAATAGTGATAGATTTTGTTTTATTGGGCTCCAAAATCATTGCAGATGGTGACTGTAGCCATGAAATTAAAAGATGCTTGCTCCTTGGAAGAAAAGCTATGACCAACCTAGATGGAATATTAAAAAGCAGAGTCATCACATTGCTGAAAAAGGTCTGTATAGTCAAAGCTATGTTTTATCAGTAGTTATGTATGGATGTGAATGTTGGACCATAAAGAAGGCTGAACACCAAAGAATTGATACTTTGAAGCTGTAGTGCTGGAGAAGACTCTTAACAGTCCTTTGGGTAGCAAGGAGATTACAGAAGTCAATCCTAAAGAAATCAACCCTGAATATTCTTTGGAAGGACTGAAGCTGATGCTGAACCTAAAGCTCCAATACTTTAGCCACCTGTGAGAAGGGCCAGCTTATTGGAAAAGACCCTGATTCAGGGAACAATTGAGGAAAAGTGGAGCAGAGGCAACAGAAGATGAGATGGTTAGATGACATCACTGACTCAGTGTATATGAGTTTGAGGAAACTCAGGGAGATATTGAAGGACAGGTCAGCCTAGAGTGCTGCAGTTCATGGAGGTGCAAAGAGTCAAATATGACTTAATGACTGAACAGCAAAATCTAGGATCCATAGGCACACTCTTTTCTAGAGATGCACATTTTACTTCCCCAAAGTTAGCTTGGCAATACTGTTTGCTTGAGGCATTTGATTTCAAATATCTTTTCCCTGTGGCTCAGACAGTAAAGAATCCATCTTCAATGCAGGAGATCTGGGTTTGATTCCTGCATTGTGAAGATCCCTTGGAGTAAGAAATGCAATCCACTCCAGTATTCTTGCTTGGAGAATCTCCATGGACAGAGTAGCCTGGTGGGCTACAGTCCATGGGGTCACAAAGGGTTAGACATGACTAAGCGACTAATCACAGCACAGTAAAAAATGTGGATCCACTTGTATTTTTACTTTTGCCCAAAGAATGATGGTGCTTTGGTACAGCCCAAAGGGATATGGTGGGAAGGGAGGTCGAAGGGGGTTCAGGATGGAAGGGACACATGTGTACCTATGGCTGGTTCATGTTGATACATGGCAAAACCATCACAATATTATAATTATTCTCCAATTAAAATTAATTAATTAAAATACTTAGGAAATTCTTAGGGGAAACATAAGTTTTAAGAATATGCAAAATCCTGTCATTTTGAAATATAATGATATTTTACTGCCCCAGAGAGCATAAGTAGGATATAGAGATCAAATTTACAGGTAGGTAGATTTCATCTCAACTGGAAGTTGTGAATGGTTTGTAATATTCTGAAGTGCAGAAGGCTACTTCAAAGATAATGAGCTTCCTATCATAGGAAGTGTTTAAATAGAGGCTAGTTGACTATCTGGCAAATATATAAAGGGAGATGGGAATTTATAATAGATGACTCTTAGATAGACAGATAGTCGAATTATTGTCTTGACTAAGAATTTCTCAGAGAAACTGCTTTTTACCCACAATTTTAGCTGAGTGGTCAAAAAGTCCCATTATTGCCTAAAAGTCCCATTATTGCTTTGACTACCACCTAAAGACACAGTTAGGTCTCAGGTGATTGAGTAGAGGTACCTAAAAAGTACCAATCAGATTCTACTTTAAAAAAATTAACTAACAGACTATTATCACATGATGGTCCATTTTTGAACAGAAAGTCCCTATGATATCAGAACTACATAGAAACATGGTACCAAATGTTACCGAAGTCAGGGAACGTTAGAGGACAGAGAAACCATATATAAACTGAAAAAAAAAAAGACAAAAAACACACTCCAGATATAAACAGTGAATGACACAACCATACAATGGAATTTCAAACAGCCTCATGAGAGACTTGGAGAAGTTTTAGTTCCTAATGTCTTGGATTTCTATCGCATACAGTTCATTTTTTAAAGATCTGGCTTATTAGAGAAGAAAGCTTAAATTAGAAGTTAGTGCAGAGTAAATTGAAAACTAAAGAGGCGACGGTCATAATACTCAGATATACTGTTACATCTTCTTTTACATCTTTTACATCTTCTGTTCCTCACCCTTAAGCCTAAAGCATAAGGAAGGATAAGGAGGGAATGAAAATAAGAGAAAGGGAAAAACATACATGCATAATCCTTTGTGTTGGGAAGAAATGGAGACTACTCTATTTGCAAGACCACAGGAAGGTCCTTTGCAGATTGATGGTAGGCTTTCCAATTAGATCTGTTTTATTTGGGTTGGCCTAACCACTGCTTTTATCCTCTTCTTTGGGTCTAGTTTTGCCCCTGGCATTAATAATTGGGACCGTGGTCCTGTCATCTCAGTGCTCATGAGCACTTCCTTCCTGCCCTCTTAGCATTTTGATCTACAGTATTGACATATAGTTCTTATTTATTTCTACAGATTGTTGCCTCTGGTGTACAAAGCTCATATTGTAATAAAATAATAACCAAAATATTGTTGTTAAGCAAAATTTTTCTGTGGTTAGGGGCATGGGAAGTAGTCATCAAATATCAAAATAAAGAAATTTTTCTTATTTAGACACTCCTATACTTGATTTTTCTACTTTCATTGCTTATGCAATCCACTTACATTTAATTTCCCATTTTTGCATGTCTATGAGCTTAAATCTTAGGTCTTCTAAAATATATTAATACATATTATTAAAAAGCTTGGGTTGGTATATGAAAGTTTCATTCCTTAACAAAAAATTCCCATTACTGAACAATCTCAGCATTCAGAAATTTTAACCTGGAAATTTTCAGCATTGGAAAAGGAATTTGATGTTTAAAAATGCCTGAACAATAATAGCTTATATTCACATGGTATATTAAATGTTAAGCAATAAATTCTTTGAAACTACTTGTCATTATTCACAAGCACAAATAGAAGCTACCTTTATAAATAAAGTCCTATGATTTTGGACTATAAGCAATCATAGAATACTAACAGCCTAGAAGTTCAAGCCCATTATTTAGAGTTGAAGAAGCTGACATATCAAAATATGAACATATAAGTAAAATGTTGAAATGGTGAATGCTGAATTTTTATTAAAATATTTCAAAAAACTAAGAGGAAATGATTTTTACTTTAGACCATATTACTTTTTAAATTTATTTCTTTTTAATTGATATATAATTGCTTTATAATAGGGTGTTTGTTTCTGCTGTGCGTCAACATGGATCAGTCATAGGTGTACATTATCCCCTTCTTCTTGGACTTCCCTCAGACCTCCCGCCCCACACCATCCCTGTCGGTTGTCACAGAGCATTGGTTTGAGTTCCCTGAGTCATATAGGAAATTTCCACTGGCTATCTGTTTTACATATGGTAATGTGCATGTTTCCATGCTACTCTATTCATTCACCCCACCCTCTCCATCCCCCCACCTCATACCCACAAGTCTTTTCTCTATCTGCATTTTCATTACTGCCTTGCAAAAGATTCATCACTACCATCTTTCCAGATTCCATATATATGTGTAAAAATGCAGTATTTGTTTTCCTCTTTCTGACTTACTTCACTCTGTATAATAGGCTCTAGGTTCATATTACCTCATTAGAACTGATTCAAGTGTATTTCTTTTTATGGCACAATAGTCCATTGTATATTTGTACCACAGCTTCTTTATCCATTCATCTGTCCATGGACATCTAATTGGTGATTCTATGTTCCAGCTACTGTAAATAGCGCTGTAATGAACATTGAATTACATTTCTGTTTTTCAGAAATTATGGTTTTCTCAGGGTATATGTCCAGTAGCGGGATTTCTGGGTCATGTGGTAGATTTATTCCTAGTTTTTTTTAAAGGAATCTCTGTATAGTTCTCTGTAGTGGCTGTATTAATTGCATTCCCACCAACAATGCAAGAGAGTTTCCTTTTGTCCACACCCTGTCCAGTATTTATTGTTTGTAGATTTTTGATGATGGCCATTCTGACTGGTGTGACATTATATCTCATCATAGTTTTGATTTACATTTCTCTAATAATGATCAATGTTGAACATCTTTAGCTACAGTCATCAAGACAGTATGGTACTGGCACAAAAACAGAAATATAGACCAATGGAATAAGATAGAAAGCCCAGGGATAAATTCACATGCCTATGCTTACCTTATCTTTGACAAAGGAGGGGATCATATACAATGGAGAAAAGACAGTCTCTTCAATAAGTGGGGCTGTGGAAATTAGACAGCTACATGAAAATGAATGAAATTAGAACACTCCCTAACACCATACAAAAAATAAGCTCAAAATAGATTAAAGTCTTAAATGTGAAACCAGAAACTATAAAACTCTTAGAGGAAAACATAACCAGAACATTATATGACATACATCACAGCAAGATCCTCTATGACCCATCTCCTAGAGTAATGGAAATAAAAACAAAAAGAAACAAGTGGGATTTAAACTTAAAAGCTTTTGTCCAGCAAAGGAAACTGTAAATATGGTGGAAAAAACACCACTCAGAATGGGAGAAAATAATAGCAAATGAAACAACTAACAAAGGATTAATTTCCAAAACATACAAGCAACTCGTGCAACTCAATAGCAGGGGAAAAAAAGCAATCAGAAAGGGGGCAGGAGACTTAAACAGACATTTCTCCAAAGAAGACATGTAGATGGCTAGTAAACCACATTACTTCTTAATTAAATCATAAGTGGATATTGTTTCAATAATTTGAGTTACTGCATAAGACTGGTTCATTTGATTGGGGGATATTTTACAGGCAATGAGCATCAAAAGACCTGACCTGCTTCGAAAACCATCCAACATACCTGTTCCTGCCATTCTTTGCCCCAGATGTGAGTCACCGGCCCTAGTGCTCCAGTGGTAAGCTATTTCCTTTGATTCTACACAATTGCAGTGTTTATTCACCTCTTTGCTCCCTATCTTGATGAATATTATAGAGCTCGAGACGTCATGCAATGACAATATTATAGAGATTCCAGAAAGTATGCAAAATGGGAGCAATGGTGAAGATGAAAGTAGTGAAGCCCACCATTGCTACTAACACTATCAGTCACTTTGTTGTGCTCAAATGATACCTGGCTTACTTTTGAAATGTAAATTTCACTTTTGTTCAATGGTTTAAAACTATGAGTGGCTGAAAATTGATCTTCAAATATGTTAAGAATTATCTGGAAGAAATATTCTACCTTTCCTCTGAACAGGAGAATGGTCACACTACAACATGAGGTATTCTAGTCAGTCACATAGCACAAAACCAATCACATGTATTTTTGTTTTTTTCTTCTTCACTGATCTTGATAATTGTTATATAATCCCTTTTAGGCTAGGTTCATATTTCCTGATTGATGTCAATGTGTACAAGCCTGTTTAGTTTTTTGTACCAGTTAAAAATCTCTGAAAATATAAAAATATTAGTTAGAAATGAGAGAGGGCTTGAGAGGTATGTAGCCCTAGGAAAGGATGAAAACTTGAGAAAGAGATATAAGCTGAGGTATGACAATAAAGGTATTTCCCAGCATCAGTGAAAGACCTAAGGGAAGTCAACAGAAGCACTGTGGAGCAAAACAGAAATATGAAATCAGTCAAGAAGAAGGAACACTGGTTTTTACATTCATATTATTCATTTAATAGATCTTAGAATCTTTGATGAGTTGGCTATTAGGAGGGTTTATTTATTGTTCCTCTTTTGCATCCCTGTGTTTGAGTGTTAGATATATTTCCAACGAAATTCCAAACACTGAAATTCCAATGTCTTGGATTTCAAGATTTCACTGGATTACCAAAAGGCTACTCAAAATGAGAAAAGCAAACACAGTATAAAACACAATACTTATGTGGTAGGTAAATTTATTTTGCTTTCTTGCAGTATTCTAGCTTAAACCACAGGGAATTATTTCAGAACATCATATTTATAATGTATTTGATTTTTTAAAGTGTATTTTCATTTGGTCCTTGAAGACAACATAATCCTAGAATTATTTAGATTTTCCTTTACATTTCTTCTTCAATTTAGATGATATCTAATTGAGTAATTTTATCCTCAGTGCTTCAGAACATAAAAGCATAAATTGTATATGGAAGCATATGTGAATACATAAGAGCTAAGGGTTTTCGATAAATATTCATAGATTTTTATATGAGAGATTCAGTTTGATATTTAAGTATTTTAATTAAGAAATTTTATTTGTGTAGTAGTTAACTAATAGTTTCCATTTTTGTTGCTACATAAATGACTTGGGGTTTAGGCAAGGGAAAGCACTGCCCAAATACCAGGTAGAGTGATAAAGAGGGAAGCTTAGTCTTTATTTAGTTGCCTCATCTAAATATGAAGATTTTTTCCAATTGATCAGTTTTACTTACCATGATGACTTGGAATCTATTCCAAGGATGCTAGATCAGTGAAAAGAAAGATTATAAGCAACATTTTGCCCAAAGATGTGTTGCTTCAGTTGTGTCCAACTCTTTGCAACCCCATGCACTGCAGCCCACCAGGCTCCTCTGTTCATGGAATTCTTCAAGCAGGAATACTGGTGTGGGTTGCCATTTCCTTCTCTAAGGGATCTTCCCAAGACAGAGATCAAGCCTGTGTCTCTTATGTTGCCCAAGGATACCTACAAAACTAAAGAAAACAAAATATTCTTCCCAATTTCCCTGTCTGTCTTTTGGAAAATTTGACCAGAGAAACTGAGTAACCCATAACCAGTTTCTCTGTTCTTGTTGTTCAGTCAATAAACCTCATCCAGCTTATTGTGACCCTATGGACTGCAGCACACTAAGCTTCCCTGTCCTTCACTATCCCTCAGAGTTTTCTCAAGCTCATGTTCATTGAGTCAGTGATGCTATCCAACCATCTCATCCTCTATCTCCCCCTTCTCCTCCAGCCCTCAAACTTTCCCAGCATCAGGGTCTTTTCCAAAGAGTCAGTTCTTCACATCAGGTGGCCACAGTATTGGAGCTTGAGCTTCAGTATCAGTTCTTCTAGAAAATATTATTATTATTTTCATTTAGGATTTACTCATTTGATCTTGCTGTCCACGTCACTCTCAAAAGTCTCCTCCAGCACCATATTTTCAAAAACATCAATTATTTGGCATTCAGCTTTCTTTATGGCCCAACTCTCACATCCACACATAATTACTGGACAAAACATAGCTTTGACTAGGCAGACCATCATCAACAATGTGATGTCTCTGCTTTTTAATACATGGTCTAGACTTGTTATAGCTTTCCATCCAAGGAGCATGTGTCTTCATTTCATGGATGCAATCACCATCCATGATGATTCTGGAGCCCAAGAAAAAAAAAATATGTCACTGCTTCCACTTTTCCCACTCTATTTGCATTGAAGTGACGGGAGTGGATGACAAGATCTTAGGTTTTTGAATGTTGAGTTTCAAGCCAGTTTTTTCACTCTCCTCTTTCACCCTCATCAAGAGGCCCTTTAGTGCCTCTTCATTTTCTTCTATGAGAGTAGTATCACCTGTATATTAAAAGTTGTTGATATTTATCCCAGCAATCTTGATTTCAGTTTGTGATTCATCCAGCCCAACATTTTCCATGATGTACTCTGCATATAATTTAAATAAGTAGGGTGACAATATACAGTCTTGTCATACTCCTTTCCCAATTTTGAACTATCCATTGTTTCATGTCCAGAGCTAGCTGTTCTTCTTGATCTGCATACAGATTACTGAAGATAGGTAAGGTGGTCTGGTATGCCCATCTCTTTTAGAATTTTCCAGTTTGTTGTGATATGCACAGTCAAAGGCTTTATCAAAATTAATGAAACAGTAGTAGATGCTTTTCTAGAACTCCCTTCCTTTCTCTACGATCCAATGAATGTTGGTAGTTTGATCTCTAGCTCTTCTTCCTTTTCTAAATCCAGCTTCTACATCTGTAAGGTCTTGATTCATATACAATTGAAGCTTAACTTGAAGGATTTTGAGCATTACCTTGCTAGCATGTGAAATGAGTGCAATTGTTTGATAATTTGAACATACTTTGGCATTGCCCTTCTTTAGGACTGGAAAGAATCTGACCTTTTCCAGTCCAGTGGCCACTGCTGAGTTTTGCAAATATGCTGACATATTGAGTGCAGCACTTTAAAACATCATCTTGTAGGATTTTCAATAGCTCAACTGAAATTCCATCACCTCCACTAACTTTGCATGTAGCAGTACTTCCTAAGGCCCACTTCACTTCACACTTCAGAATGTCCACTTCTAGGTGAGTGATCACAACATTGCGGTTAACTTGAGTCATTAAGACCTTTTGTTGTATAGTTCTTCCGTGTATTCTTGCCACCTCTTTTTAATCTCTCTTCTTCTGTTAACCCTTTACTGTTTCTGTCTTTTATTTTGCCCATCCTTGCATAAAATGTTCCTTTGATATTTCCAATTTTCTTGATGAAATCTCTAGTAGTAGTAGTGTTAGTCCCTCAGCCATGTCTGATTCTGCAACCCCACAGACTATAGCTCACCAGACTTCTCTGTCCATGGGATTCTCCAGGTGAGAATACTGGATAGGATTGCCATTCCTTTCTCCAGAGGATCTTCCCAGCCCAGGGACTGAACCCATGTATCCTGCATTGCAGGCAGATTCTTTAGTGTGTGAGCCACAAGGAAGCCCTCCATTCTCTTGTTTTCATTATTTCTTTTTATTGCTAATTTTTAAAGGCCTTTTTATCTCTTCTTGCTGATATCTGGAACTCTGAATTCAATTGGGTGTATCTTTCCCTTTTTCCCTTGCCTTTCACTTCTCTTTTTTCCTCAAATATTTGTTAAACCTCCTCATACAACTACTTCATCTTCTTGCATTTCTTTTTCTTGGATTGATTTTGATAACTGCTTCCGGTTTAATGTTATGAACATCCTTCCATAGGTCTTCATGTACTCTGTCTACCCAATCTAATCCCTTGCATCTAGTCATCATCTCCCCTGTATAATAATAAGAGGTTTGATTTATGTCATATGTGAATGACCTAGATGTTTTCACTACTTTTTTCAGTTTATACCTGAATTTTGCAATAAGGAGCTCATGACCTGAGCCACAGTCAGCTCTATGTCTTGTTTTTGTGGACTGTAGAGTTTCTCCATATTTGACTGCAAAGAATATAATCAATCTGATGTTGATATTGATCATCTGTTGATGTCCATGTGTAGAGTTGTCTCTTATGGAGTTGGAAGTGGGTGTTTGCTATGACCAGTGTGCTCTCTTGGCAAAACTCTATTAGCCTTTGTCCTGCTTCACTTCATACTCCAAGATCAAACTTGCCTGTTACTTTAGGTAACTTTTAAATTCCTACTTTTGCATTCCAAACCCCTATGATTTAAAAAATATATATTTTTATTTTTATTTTTTTGATGTTAGGTCTAGAAGGTCTTGTAGGTCTTCATAGAATCATTTAACTTCATCTTCTTTTGCATCAGTGGTTGGGACATAGACTTGGATTACTGTGATGTTGACTGGTTTACTTTGGAAAGGAACCAAGATCATTCCATCATTTTTGAGCTTGCACCTGTTGGAGGAGTGTGCAATTTCCTTCACAGCAACCTCAGTTTGAATCCAAGTCATGGCACCAGATATGTCAGGGGAGTGTGTAATTTCCTTGATTCTGTCTCGCCACAGCAAAGATTTGAAATGGTGGACCAATGTTACAGCTCAGTTACAACTCAGTTTTATTTAGCAAGCAAAGGGTAGTACACCTTTGAGGCATAAGGGTGGGCCAACCCCAAAGCTGAGGCCTCAATCCGTTTTGGCTTCCTTCTTTTATACATTTTCTCCTCCCCATCTTGAGGTCTTGAACCTGCACTATGCAAATCGGGCTGGCCAAGAAGGGTGTGTGTTTGTTTCATCTGAAGTTCTCACTCCGGTCTGTGGATTTTCTTTTGTTCCATTTTCAGGGGCTTTTCCCTTTCTTTGTCTTTCAGCCACCACCATTTTGGACTCCTTTTTCCTATTTTAACTACCTATTATAATTCCCCTCTTAAAAGATGGGAAACCCAATTCTTTGGGAATAGGGATGCTGAGGTCTCTCTGGCTACTTCCTGCTGAGCTGGGATGGTGAGGAGAATTGGGTCTCCCTCTCTTGCTAGTCTTAAGCCTCAGAGTCCTTATAGTGGTGTCCATCTAAAGGTGAGTGATATTTTCCATGGTCGGGTGTAGTTTTATATATCCTTGTTGAACTGGCACTGCATGTTGTAGCTTATTGACCTGTGCAGAGACAAAATGGGTTAGACAATTGATAACAGAACAATCATAAGAAGCATCATCTTCGAGCTTCTTGAGGGTTGTTTAATTGGAAAGTGGGACAAGAGGAGACCACTTGCTTATAGTCGTTTGGAAGCCTGTTCCTCTGAAGGAGCTTTCTAGTAATCTTTGGAGGACTTTCTCCCCTAAATGAATGGTGGCATGTAAGGAGTTAACTAACTTCCATTGGAGGTTCCAAGGCAGAAAAAGGAGTCCCTCCTATTGGAACCACCCCATATGATCCTCTTGAAGGCCTTCACTATTAGCTTTAAGAGTCTCACCTTCAACAGATGAAGGAGTTTCTGGCAAATTAGTCTGTGCAACTAAGGAGGCAACCTCTATTAGGTCATCGTTTTGTAATGCTGCTCTCTTAGCTGCCTGATCAGCTTCTTGGTTCCCTCATGCTGCTTCTGTGCCCCCTTTTTGGTGTCCTTTACAGTGGGAGACTGAAACCTCAGTGGGCAGATGGACTGCCTCCAAGAGCCTAAGGATTTGATCACTATACTTGATTGGGGACCCTCAGGTGGTCAAGTGGCCTCTTTCTTTCCAAATAGCAGCATGTACATGTAGCACCAGAAAGGCATACTTGGAGTTAGTGTAAATGGCTAATCTTTTTCCTTTTCTCAGCTCTAAAGCTTGAGTTAGGGCTATGAGCTCAGCCAATTGGGCTGAAGCACCTGGTGGCAAAGGTTTACCTTCTATGGTCTCAAAATTGGAGACTACTGCTTTTTCCATCCAAGACAAATCTGCTTCCATCAGTGTAACAGATTTCCTCAGGATTGGTCAGAGGATCTTCTGACAATCACTCTAGGGGTTTTGTTCAATAGTCAAAAGTTTCCAGGCAAAAGTGAAAAGGGAGAGAGCCCTCCAGGGTAGGCAGGAGGGTGGCTGGGCTAAGAACATCATAAGGGGATATAGTCAGGCCTGGATTTTCCATCAGCACTACTTGATATCTGAGGATCCTTTGATCAGGCATCCATAAATGGCTTCTCCCATTCAGGAGTTATTTCACTTGGCTGATAAAAATAGTTAGTTTGCCCCCAAGAGAAAGTTTCAAAGCATCTTCTGTCAGGACTGCAATAGCTGCACAATTTCAAAGGCAGAGAAAGATCTTTTCCCAATAAGGGAGTAGGACACTCAGGGACCACCAGAAATTGGTGGGAAAACATTTGTCCATCTCAGAAACAAAAAATGTTCTTTATGTAATTGTCTTTCCTATTGCACCCAAAATGGTACAGCTTTTGGAGGAGAAGGCTCTGGAGTAGGAGGTTAGAACAGAGTGGGTATCAAGCAAGAAACCCTGTGTCAACCAATAAATTCTTGGACCTACTTGCCACATCCAGTTGCACCCTTGACTCAAGCCTGGTGATGTTTATCTTTGACAGGCAGGCTGGCTGGAGTGGGTTGCTTCAGTCCTGTTAAACCGTCATAAGGGAAGGCTTGGTGCTTGACCTTGAGATGCTTGAGGCCCAAGAGCAGAGTGCTACCCAATGTCCCAATTGATGGAATTTGTAGCAAGTCATTTTATGATACTTGTCAAGGTTTGAACGTTCTTTGGCCCAATGTCCCACCTATCTGCAGATTTGGCATTTGCCATAGGCTTCCTTGGAGGGTGGCCAGCCTCTGGGCATGCCTTGTCTCTTTCCTTCTCTCCCTTTCCTGGGTCTTGGTCTCCCTCTCCTGTTCTGTTATAGAAGGTATTGGTGGCTGTCTAGATCAGTTCATCTAAAGAAACAGCAACTGCAGCTGTTGTAACTTTATCCTCATGTCTGATGCACATTGGGACAGAAATTTGTCCTTTAAAATCACCTATCCCTTGTAAGAGTCTAAGTCCAGATTGGTAAACTTTTGGAAGGCCTCTTTTTAGCCTTCCCAGAAAGGCAATTGGGTTCTTGTTGGGCTCCTGAGTTATTGCTGAGACCAGGCACAGTCCCACAACTAATGAGCTTTCTTCTATTTCCATGGGTGGACTTCTTTGGGGTGAGTGTTTCTGAAGCTTATCCTATCCAGTACTATTGCAACCTGAGAGCCAGGCATCACCGAGTCAGGGTGTAAATTCCCAGGCAGGTTGAGGTTTCACAGCCTCCTGGAGATCGACTCCTTGGGCAGGTCAAGGCATGTTGGCCTCCCGAGAATTGGGTCCCTGGACAGGTCAAGGCATATCAACCTCCTGGGATCCCTGGACTGGCAGATCGCCAAGAAGGTTGAGGTGTGGCAACCTCCCAAGGACCAGATCCCTAGGCAAGTCAATGCAGGCTGACCTCCTGGATCCTGGGCTCATGGATCCCCAAGCAGGTGGAAGCAGGAGAACCACCTGGAGACTAGATCTCTAAGCAGGTCAACCTCCTGGGACCTAAGGCTGGAGTTGGGTGTCCCCAAGGTCTCCAACATGACTAGTGCTGGGAAGGATTAAGGGGTTGCAATCTTAACTCAAAATTCTCCAAGCCAGGCTTCAGCAATATGTGAACTGTGAACTTCCAGATGTTCAAGCTGGTTTTAGAAAAGGCAGAGGAACCAGAGATCAAATTGCCAACATCCGCTGGATCATCAAAAAGGCAAGAGAGTTCCAGAAAAACATCTATTTCTGCTTTATTGACTATGTCAAAGACTTTGTGTGGATCACAATAAACTGTGGAAAATTCTGAAAGAGATGGGAATACCAGACCACCTGACCTGCCTCTTGAGAAACCTGTATGCCGGTAAGGGAGCAACAGTTAGACCTGGACATGAAACAACAGACTGGTTCCAAATAGGAAAAGGAGTATGTCAAGGCTGTATATTGTCACCTGCTTATTTAACTTATATGCAGAGTACATCATGAGAAATGTTGGGCTGGAAGAAGCACAAGCTGGAATCAAGATTGCTGGGAGAAATGTCAATAACCTCAGATATGCAGATGACACCACCCTTATGGCAGAGAGTGAAGAGAAACTAAAAAGCCTCTTGATGAAAGTGAAAGAGGAGAGTGAAAAAGTTGGCTTAAAGCTCAACATTCAGAAAACTAACATCATGGCATCTGGTCCCATCACTTCATGGGAAATAGATGGGGAGACAGTGGAAACAGTGTCAGACTTTATTTTTTTGAGCTCCAAAATCACTGCAGATGGTGACTGTAGCCATGAAATTAAAAGATGTTTACTCCTTGGAAGGAATGTTATGACCAACCTAGATAGCATATTAAAAAGCAGAGACATTACTTTGCCAGCAAAGGTACATCTGGTCAAGGCTGTGGTTTTTCCAGTGGTCATATGTGGATGTGCGAGTTGGACTGTGAAGAAAGTTGAGCACCGAAAAATTGATGCTTTTGAACTGTGGTGTTGGAGAAGACTCTTGTGAGTCCCTTGGACTGCAAGGAGATCCAACCAGTCCATCCTAAAGGAGATCAGTCCTGGGTGTTCATTGGAAGGACTGATGCGGAAGCTGAAACTCCAATTCTTTGGCCACCTCATGCGAAGAGTCGACTCATTGGAAAACCCCTGATGCTGGGAATGATTTAAGGCAGGAGGAGAAGGGGACAACAGAGCATGACATAGCTGGATGGCATCACCAACTCGATGGACATGAGTTTGGGTAAACTCCGTGAGTTTGTGATGGACAGGGAGGCCTGGCATGCTGTGATTCATGAGGTCGCAAAGAGTCGGACACAAGTGAGCGACTGAACTGAACTGAGCTGAATCTTAACTCATTGCCAGTTTGTTCATCATGGATGAGGATAGATACCATGATGTAAAGCAATCCAAGTCTGTGCCCTGAGACTGGGAACCTGGCAAAATAGTTATGACTTATCTTCTTATTGCTCTGAGGGAATGTACATCACTGCTTTCCTGCCCTAGTCCTCCATAAGAGCAGTTTACGGTATTTCCACTGGTAAACATTTTACTGTCTCTGTCATTATCACTCTAGGTAATGACAGAAGTAATGACACATGAGTGGGTTATCTGATTCTGTTAGGGGCTTTAAGAGTATTTTAATAATAAGCTGGGTGGAGTGATGTTGTCTACAGAGGGAGCAGGGTCTACAGAGTTAGTAAGTGGCTTAAGGACAAAATGAAAAGAGACAACAGACCAGATGTTTTAAAAAGTGGAGTGGAGATTTGATCCTCATGTTTGGAGCTTTAGGAGAAGGGTGATAAGTGTTTAGTCCCAAACGGCCTGCGGGGCTAACTCCCAAAGAAGCAAATATTATCCCCGAAAGCCCAATTGCCCTTGAAGGGATACCACCAGCAGATGGACTCCTAGCAGGCATTGTGTGCCTGTCACCCACCCTAGCAGGTTCAATGAGAGATATTGTTGTTGCACAGCATGTGTTGGAGGAAACATGGAAGATGAAGGCCTGAATCTTTAGAGGGATTGGATATTATGCAGTATTTCCCTCCCAAGTGTAAGCTACTTTCTGGTTGTCTCTCCAGAAGATTGTAGAGGCAACATTGTGGGCTCAGGAAAAGAGCATGAAACAGGAGGGAAGGGGGCAGGGCACAACTTTTGAAAGAATGACATAGCCCAAGAACATAGCATAAACTGATTAAAATCAAGTGGGTCCAAGATGGCAGGCAAGTCAATTCAACTAAACCTTAATCCTCATTCTGCAAGCTAAATGAAACACCCAGAGGTGCCATGACAGTTCCAAGGCACTATCAAAAGACCAAGGAGTGGGTGGTTCCCCAATTGTTGGAATGGTCCTCCCACTAATTAATTAATGTAACCACACTACATTTCATGGCCACTGCATTCACCCTCTGTGATGGCACACTCTGGGGACTGTACTTCTCTCTGAATCCCAACAAATCTACCTCTTACCTATCACTATATCTCTCACTGATATATTTTTTTGCAATGAGACATCAAGAACCTGAGCTTAATTAGATCCTGAAACCAAGCACTATGGGTTTTGGCCAGGCTCAAGTCCCAGTCGGACATGGCTAAGTGACTAAGCATAGCACAGAGTCCCTGTCACATGGATTTGAGTCCCAATCCTAGTTAAACGGTTTCAAACAAAACTTTCAGAAATGGAAAGATGATGACCTGCCCAATCAAACAGTGGCATAGATGGAGAGAGGATCTGAAGGACAGGAGGAAAAAGCAATGGGAAAACATGCCAAAGAACCCCTTTCATAACTTGCAAAAAAAAAAAACTGCTAAATGCCTGATCTGTGCCCACAATTTTCATTGGCCCAATCCTTGGCACAAAGGAGTTTAAGGACAGATGAACCTTCACCCACGTGGGCAACAGCTACTAGGGCACAGCAGATAGTGGAGCCTTTGGGGCACACTGGGGAGTAGCCCCTGTCAGAGTCCCTCAATTGCACCTAATGCCACTTGTCTGTTCACAGGGGGTTCAAGGAAACAAGAATGGGGAGACTGTAAAGGAATAAAGATTTTGTTAGCCATATGTCCTTCCAGCCATAGGGGCAAGGACCTCCTACCTTAACTGGAGGTCTTCTGGAGTCTGAGACCGAGCCGCATTAGCTTTCTGCCAAGTTTGTTTTGGCTACCCCAGTTTCCAGCATACTGGACTTCTTGTCAATTCCACTGTGCTGAGTTTTCTTTGTGTTCAACTTCCACCACGTGAGCTTTCACCGAGTTTTGCTTCTGCTGCTGTGCTTGGTCTCCACCTAGCGGGAACCGAGCCAAGGTTGTTTCAGCCAGGTTAAATCTGAGTCACAAGAACTAGGGACAGTCTCAGAGACCTGTAGGACAATATTAAACACACCAACATTCAAATTATTGGGGTCCCAGGAAAACAAGGGAAAAAGAAAGGGTATGAGAAAACTTTTGAAGACATTATAGTTGAAAATTTCCCCAACATGGAAACGGAAACAGTCAATCAAGTCCAAGAAGCACAAAGAGTCCCATAGAAGATAAACCCAAGGAGAACATGCCAAGACACATACTAATCAAACTAACAAAGACTAAATACAAAGAAAGACTATTAAAAGCAGCAAAGGAGCATCAAGAAGTAACATACAAGGGAAACCCCATATGCTTAACAGCTGATCTTTCAGCAGAAACTCTTCAGGTCAGAAGGGAATGGCAGGATATATTTAAAGTACTGAAAGGGAAAAATCTACAACCAAAATTACTATACCTAGCAAGGATCTTATTCAAAATTGATGGAGAAATAAAAAGCTTTTCAGAAAAGCAAAAGTTAAAAGAATTCAGTGCCACCAAACCAGCTTTACAACAAATGTTAAAGGGACTTATATGGTCAAGAAATACAAGAGAAGAAAAAAGATCTACAAAATCAACCCCAAACAATTAAGAAAATGGCAATAGGAACATATATATCAATAATTACTTTAAATGTAAATGGATTAAATGCTCCAACTAAAAGACACAGACTGGCTGAATGGATACAAAAACAAGACCCATATATATGCTGTCTACAAGAAACCCACATCAGACCTAAAGACACATATGGACTGAAAGTGAGAGGATGGAAAAATATATTCAATGCAAATGGGATGCAAAAGAAAGCTGAAGTAGTAATCCTCCTATCTGACAAAGTAGACCTTAAAGTAAATAATATTACAAGAGATAAGGAAGGACACTACATAATGATCAAGGGATCAATCCAAGAGGAAAACATAACAATTGTAAATGTCTACGCATCCAACATAGGAGCACCTCAATACATAAGACAAACACTAACAGACAGAAAAGGAGAAACTTACAGTAATACAATAACAGTAGGAGACTTTAACACCCCACTCACACAAATGGATAGATCATAAATACAGAAAATTAATAAGGAAACACAATTCCTAAATGATACAATAGACGAGATGGATCTCATTGATATCTTCAGGATATTCCATCCAAATGTAGAAGAATATACCTTCTTCTCAAGTGCACATGGAACATTCTTCAGGTAGACCACATCTTGGGTCATAAATAAAACCTCAGTAAATTTAAGAAAATTGAAATTGTATCAAGCATCTTCTCTGACCACAAAGCTATGAAACTGGGTATCAATTATAAGAAAAAACTGTATGAAACACAAAGACATGGAGATTGAAAAGCACATTTCTAAATAACCAACAGGTTACTGAAGAAATAAAAGGAAATTAAAAAAAAATTCTAGAAACAAATGACAATGAAAACATGACAACTCAAAACCTATGGAATGCAGCAAAAGTAGTTCTAAGAGGGAAGTTTATAGCAATACAATCCTACCTCAAGAAACAAGAAAAGCAATGAATAGACAACCTAACATTACATCTAAAGCAACTGTAAAAAGAAGAAGAAGAACAACAACAACAACAACAAGAAAGTTAGTAGAAGGAAAGAAATCATAATGATCCAAGCAGAAATAAATGAGAAAAAAAATCAAAGAAACAATAGTAAAGATTAATAAAACTAAAAGCTAGTTTTTTGAGAAGATAAACAAAATTGAGAAACCTCTAGCCAGAAAAAAAAAAAAGAGAAGAATCAAATCAACAAAATTAGAAATGAATAAGGAGAGATTAAAAAAGACAGTGAAGAAATACAAAGGATTATAACAGACTATTATGAACAACTATATGGCAATGAAAAAGATAACCTTAATAGATTCTTAGAAAAGTTCAATTTTCCAACACTGAACCAGGAAGAAATAGAAATTATGAAAAACCTAATTACAAGCACTGAAGTTGAAGCTATGATAAAAAATCTCCCCTAAAACAAAAACCCAAGACCAGATGACTTCACAGGAGAATTCTATCAAACATTTAGAGATGAGCTAATGCTTATCCTTCTAAAACACTTTCAAAAAATTGCAGAGGAAGGAATACTTTCAAATTCATTCTATGAGGCCACCATCACCCTAATACCAAAACCAGACAAATATAACACACACAAAGAAAACCACAGGCCAATATCACTGATGAACATAGATGCAAAATCCTCAACAAAATTTTAGCAAACATAATTCAGCAACACATCAAAAAGGTCATACAATATGATCAAGTTGGGTTTGTTCCAGGGATGTAAGAATTCTTCAGTATACACAAATCAACCAATGTGATACACTATGTTAACAAATTGAAAGATAAAAACCATTTCATCATCTCAATAGATGCAGAAAAAGCCCTTGACAAAATTCAACACCCATTTATGATTAAAACTCTTCCAAAAATGGGCATGGAAGGAACCTACCTCAACATAGTAAAGGCCATATATGATAAGCCTACAACAAACATTATTCCCAGTGATGAAAAATGGAAAGCATTCCCCCTAGATCAGGAACAAGACAGGGGTGCCCACTTTCACCACTATCATTCAACATATTTCTGGAAGTCCTATCTACAGCAATTAGAGAAGAAAAAGAAATAAAAAGAATCCAGATTGGAGAAGAGGAAATAAAACTCTCACTGTTTGCAGATGGCATGATACTGTACACAGAAAACCCTAAAGATAGTATCAGAAAATTACTAGAGCTAATCAGTGAATTTAGAAAAGTTGCAGCATACAAAATCAGTACACAGAAATTACTTGCATTTCTATATACTAATAATGAAAAATCAGAAAGAGAAATTAAGGAATCAATACCATTCACCATTGCAACAAAAATAACTAAATATCTAGGAATATATTAGGTATTTAGGTAATTAAATACCTCAGGAGATAAAAGAACTGTACATAAGACTGATGAAAGAAATCAAAGATGACATAGACAGATAGAGAGATAATCTATGTTCCTGGGTAGGAAGAATCAATATTGTGAAAATGACTATACTACCAAGTCCAATCTACAGATTCAATGTGATCCCTATCAAATTACCAATGACATTTTTCAGAGAAATAGAACACAAATTTCACAATTCATATCGAAACACAAAAGACCCAGAATAGCTAAAGCAGTCTTGAGAAAGAAGAATGGAGCTGGAGGAATCAACCTTCTTGACTTCTGATTATACTACAAAGCTGCAGCCATCAAGACAGTATGGTACTGGCACAAAAACATAAACATAGATCAATGGAATAAGATAGAAAGCTCAGAAATAAACTCATGCATCTATGGGTACCTTATTTTTGACAAAGGAGGCAAGAATATATAATGGGGCAAAGACAGCCTCTTCAATAAATGGTGCTGGGGAAAAATATGGACAGCTACATGTAAAAGAATGAAATAGAGCACTTCATAACACCATATATAGAGATAAACTCAAAATAGAGATAAACTCAAAAACTCAAAAGACCTAACTGTAAGACCAGAAACTATAAAATCCTTTGAGGAAAATATAGGCAGAACTCTTGATGGCATAAATCAAAGCAAAGTCCTCTGTGACCCACCTCCTAAAGTAATGGAAATAAAAACAAAATAAGCAAGTGGGACCTGATTAAACTTAAAAGCTTTTGCACAGCAAAGGAAGCTATAAGCAAGGTGAAAAGACACCCCTCAGAATAGGAGAAAATAGTAGCAAATGAAACAACTGACACAGGTTTAGTTTCTAAAATATATTAAGCAGCTCATACATCTCAATACCAGAAAAACAACCCAATCAAAAAGTGGGAAAAAGACCTAAACAGACATTTCTCCAAAGAAGACATACAGATGGCTAACAAACACATGAAAAGAGGCTCAAAGTCACTCATTATTCAGTTCAGTTCAGTTCAGTCGCTCAGTCATGTCCAATTCTTTGTGACCCCATGAACTGCAGCATGCCAGGCCTCCCTGTCCATCACCAAAAGAGCAGTGGCTGAGAGGAGCTACCCTGCATCAGAGGTAAGGATCAGTGGCTATGCTTTGCTGGAGCAGCTGTGAAGAGAGAACCCACGTCCAAAGTAAGAGAAACCCAAGTAAGATGGTAAACACTGAGACAGGGGATCAGAGAGGGCAGACAGACTGAAACTACAATCATAGACAACTAACCAATCTGATCACACAGACCACAGCCTTGTCTAACTCAGTGAAAATAAGCCATGCCTTGTGAGGCTACCCAAGATGGCTGGGTCATGGTGGAGAGGTCTGACAGAATGTGGTCCACTGGAGAAGGGAATGGCAAACTACTTCAGTATTCTTGCCTTGAGAACCCCATGGACAATATGAAAAGGTTAAAAAACAAACAAGCAAGCAAAAAAAAAAAAAAAAACACTCATTATTAGAGAAATGCTAATTGAAACTACAATAAGATATCATCTCACACTGGTCAGAAAGGCCATCATCAAAAAGTCTACAAAAAAAAAAAAAAAAATGCTGGAGAGGATGCGGTGAAAAGGAACCGCTCTTGCACTCTTTGTGGGAATGTAAATTGATACAACCACTATGGAAGATGTTATGGAAATTCCTTAAAATAAACCCACCATCTGACCCAGCAATCCCACTCCTTGGCGAATACCTTGAAGAAACCAAAATTGAAAGAGACACATGTATCCCATTGTTCATTGCAGCAACATTTACTATAGCTAGAACATGGAAGAAACCTATATGTCCATCAACAGATGAATGAATAAAGAAGTTGCAGTACATATACACAATGCAATATTACTCATCCATAAAAAGAAATACATTTGAGTCAGTTCTAATGAGGTCAATGAACCTAGAACCTATTATACAGAGTGAAGGAAGCCAGAAAGAGAAAGATAAAAATCGCATTCTAATGCGTATATATGGAATTTAGAAAAATGGTACTGAAGGATTTATTTACAGGGTAACAGTGGAGGAACAGACATAGAGAATAGATTTATAGACATGGGGAGAAGGGAGGAGAAGGTGAGATGTATGAAAAGAGTAACATGGAAATTTACACTACCATATGTAAAATAGATAGCCAAAGGGAATTTGCTGTATGGCTCAGGAAACTCAAACAACCTAGAGGAGTGGAATGGGAGGGAGACGGGAGGTAGATTCAAAAGGAAGGGGATATATATATACCTATAACTGATTCATGTTGAGGTTTCACAGAAAACAGCAAAATTCTGTAAAGCAATTATCCTTCAATAAGAAGTAAATAAATTTCAAATAAATAAATAAAAGGAAGAATCCCTCTGAAAAAAATCCAAGTCATGGCACCATATATGCTGGGGAATTGTGTAATTTTCTCAGTTCTGTTTCACCACAGCAAATATTTGAAATGGTGGACCAGTGTTACAGCTCTGTTACAGTTCAGTTTTCTTTGGCAAGCAAAGGAGGTGTGAGGGCGGGCCGACCCCCAAAGGAGAAGCCTCAATCCATCTTGTATACGTTTGTCCCCTCCCCCCACCCCCCCACCGTTAAGCCTGCTTTATACAAATTGGACTGGCCAAGAAGGAGGTCTGCTTGTTTCATCTGAAGTTCTCATTCTGGTCCTTGGATTTCCTTTTGTTCCATTTTTGGGGGCTTTTCCGTTTCTTTGTCTTTTAGCCACTACCATTTTGGACTCCTTTTTCCTATTCTAACTACCTAACACACCCAAGTACTTTTGGGACTCTTTTGTTGTGTGTGAGGTCTACTCCATTTTTTTCTATGGTATTCTTATCCATAGCAGTCAATATAATGGTCATCTGAATTAAATTCACCATTCCTGTCCATTTTAGTTCACTGATCCCTAAAATGTCAATGTTCACTCTAGCTATCTCCTGCTTGACTGCGTCCACTTTACTTTGATTCTTGAATCTAATATACTAGGTTCCTTATGCAATATTGTTCTTTACCACATCAGATTTTGCTTTCACAACCAGACACATCCATAACGGACCATCATTTCTGCTTTGACCCAGTGTCTTCATTATTTCTTGAACTATTTCTCTTGTATTCCCCAGTAGCTTGTTGGACACCTTCCAACTGGGAACTTGTCTTCTACTGTAATGCCTTTTTGCCTTTACATATTATTCACTGGATTCTTGAGGCAAGAATACTGGGGTGGTTTGCCATTCCTGCCTCCAGTGGATCATGCATACTGTAGAATGTATGATTAACCCCTCTATCCAAAATGTTATTCTCTTTCTTTTCCAATACATATTCCCCACAGTACTGAGGAATATAAGAGAAAAGGGGAGAGGGGTTGAAATCAAGCTGAATGTTGAGGCGACATTCCAGGTACAAAATCTTTTCTGTGTTTGTAGGGATAAGTTTCAGCCTCCTAGACATTTTCTGAGTTTCAAAAGGCAGATTCAAATAGTTACTAATAATGAAAGTGAGGTATTGCAGAAACAAAGGAAAAGCAGCCAAACAATTGTGTGGTGATGAGGCAGGGTCCTAGTTTCTCTTCAGATGATATATATATATAAAACAATATACTTTTGAGCTTTTCTGTAGGTACTCCCACCTCTGGGTGGAGATAGTAACTTCAGGCTAAGTGCATGATTTCTGGGACACCACCCTATTGTCTCACCACCAATAATCAGAAAGTCACACAGCCTATAGACCTCACCTCCAATTTTGTCTATAAAATCCCTCCCCCCAAAGCACTGGGAAGGTCAGATCTTCTGAGCATGATCCTACCATTTTCCTTGCAGTAAAATGTTCTATGTTCCACATTCCAGTGTATTGTCTTGGCCTTACTGTGGGTCAGGCACATGAACTTGTGTTCCACAATACCAGTTTAACTCATGTAATCCAGTTAAAACCCTGTATTCAATCCACATATTTTAATACTCATGTTGCTTTGACTGATAGTGCAGTGCTCTCTCTTACTACACCATTCCATTGCTTATTTTAATTCTCCCCTTGTAGCTTCTATTCAATAAAATTGGAAAGTAGCTTGTCTGAAGACTCTGTAAAACTACCTTTTGTGTTCTTGAGGATCATTATAGAGCCATTATGTTAGAGTCACATAAATTTGACATTGCTGAGTATAATACAGATAGCATTTTTGCATCAAAGTAAAGGCACCATTCAAGCTATATACATTTTGGAAAGGATAAATAAGAATTATTAATATAGTAGCTACATGAGAGGATGAAGTAGTATGGAAAATAAACCATTTTGCTTCACACAGCATCTTATTTGCTCACAAAGATTTCATACATTCATATTGAAAATATTACTAATGAATGTACTTGCTTATTACTCACTACATACCCATTTTTGAAGTAAATTTTCATTCAAGGGAAATGAATTGTATGTATAAATGCAACTTATTAAAATGTATAGTCTGTATAGATTGCAAAATTCATATAATAAATTGCCTACAATATTTTTCTTGAGTCATTATCCTGTAAAAGATGTTCATATTGTTGCAGAAGTCGGACTGTTGAGAAACCAAGCACCACACTCAGAGAGTTCAAGAACTCAGGTTTATTACGCTGGCAAGCCCAGAGGAGCTAGCACTCCAAGTTCTGAGCCCGAAGAAAGGGGTTACAAAGTTTTTATAGACAGTGAAAGACGTCAGACTATAGAGGGCAATACTAACTGTTAAATAGGCTGGTTTAAACTAGGGGTTTTACATGCATGGGGACAGGGGTTAGGACAGGGTGGGGGAATGCCTGACCTTTACACAAACAAACTTGGCTAAGCAGGATTACAGGGGCTGGGCAATTGAAAAAACAGGGCAAGAGTGAGCAAGATAAGCTTCCACTCCTAGCACTTGCTTTAAGTCTCCATTTTCTCCAAGTTACATGACTTACGTGACTTTGCAAGGAGCAAGCTGAGTTACAGAAGCAGAACGAGCAGGAAGTTGTTGTAAATTTTAACTTTTCTTCGTCAATATTACATATGGATGATCATTCTAGCTTCAAATATCATTAGAGGCAGTGACATGAAATTTTAAGAACTTACCTCTGCAGGCAAAGTACCTGTATTCAAATCCCAGTTCCATCACTTACTAGCTGTGTGATCTTGGGCAAGATACTTAATTTTTCTGAACTTCAGTTCTATATGTGAATTGGAAATGAAGGTAACATTTACTTTTTTTTATTAAAGGAGCTCATGTCCATAAAGTATTTAGATCAGAGTCAGTCTTATTTGTAAGCACTCAATAAACATTGGCTATAACAATTGTTATTATTATGTTATGAAAAAGTGACTTTGCTCACTAAGTAAGTATGAATGTGACCTCTAACAATCTTCATTATGAAATTATAAAGGAGAAACAATAATTTTCACTCTAACTTTCTAAGTTCTCTTCTAGAAATCCTGTTAAAAAAAAAAAAAAGACAGATTAACATGAGAAAAACATGCAGGTTATTAACAGGTAGCTCAGTGGGTAACGAATCTGCCTGCAAACCTGGGTTCTATCCCTGGGTCAGGAAGACCCCCTGGAGAAGGAAATAGCAGCCCACTCCAGTATTCTTGCCTGGAGAATCCCATGGTCAGAGGAGCCTGGTAGGCTACAGTCCATGGGGTCCCAAGAGTCAGACATGACATAGCAACTAAACCATCACTACTACCACCTTATGTCTATATAAGAGATACTCAGAAGAAAAAAAAAAACAAAAACAAAGAATAACTCTCAGAGGTGAATAAAAATTAAGGCTTAATGTATTCTTCTCTAAAGGCAAGAGAGAAATTCTGGAGTAGGCAAGTTATGTGGAGGTGCTCAAGAAAACTACTATAAACAAAACTTGCTTTGTTATGCAGATTTCCATCAGAGTCTTCTCCAATGTTAAGCATCTTCTAACTTAGCCATCCTTCTCTTCTTGGTATAGAGGGGGAGATACCCTTATAAATGGTGATTTAGAAATAAGTAAGATTTATTCACAAATGGAGAAATATAAATAAATGTGAATTTCCCTTACAAACAAATTATATTTTGGGGTGACATATTCTGCCACCCTGCCAAATGATATAATTGAAGAAATACTGTATAATCCAAAGGTCATTATTGGTTTTTAATTAAATGGAGCAGGAGCCATATGGGTTGTGACATGCTACCAAAATGTGAATATAGTTCTAGATCTTCAAACTGGATACTGGGTAAATTGTTATTTTCCTTACCCCACTCCAGCTCAAGTTGATGGAGGATTTTGTTTTTCTTCTGACTATCTTTGATTTATCTTGCCTAATTTTCTAGCCAAGGACAGTTTTGAACTAATTCCTAGAGTTGCACTATGAAAGAATCATGTAGGCTGGAAATTGATATCGACAACCTGCCTGAATGATTACTGTAAATCTAAAAGAGAAAATAATTTTCAATTTCTGAATACTAGGTGGCTGAGTCTCATAACACACAAAAGAAGAAGAATTAAAGAGAAAAACCTTGAACTCCCTGGCAGTGCGGTGGTTAGGATTTAATAATTCCACTGCTCTTGGCCCTGGTTGGGGAGCTCCAGCTAAGATCCTGTGAGCTATGTAGCATGGCCAAAGCAAAGAAACAAACAATTTGATTAGCTACCACTTGGGTGCCTACAAATGTAAATTAACTTGATGAAATTTCCTCTTTTGTTAGTTAAACAAACTGGGTGTGCTTTAAAATGGCAAAGTACACAAGACTAAGCACAAAACATGAATGATGACCAGAGCAACTGGGGGTGAAAACTCCATATGTGTCTACAAATACCACAAAACAGTGTGACCCATATGTGCTCAGAGCTACTTTCCCTTGAATGTGAGCTTATTGGATATTCTAGAAAGATATCTTCTACTTTCAGAAAGAAAATAACCTCAGAGATGACCTAAAATAATCTTTATTTTACACAAGAGACCTTTTATATGAATGCTGTGGTGGACAGGGAGGCCTGGTGTACTGTGATTCATGGGGTCGCAAAGAGTCGGACACAACTGAGCAACTGAACTGAACTGAACTGTTGGTTAATTTGGGAGAATCCAGGTCTTAACAATCCAGCTCACTTTAAAGAGTCCCTTCCTGTTAGTCAAGGAAATTATACACAATTTCCTCCCTGTTTGAGTTTTGCAAGTGGGCACTCCTTAACTCATTGTCAACTCTATTAAGGTAGGCTAACTTCCTAGGGCTAAACATACAATCATTTTTCATTTCTTGGCAATCTGTTCTATTAAATTTGCATATTGAAATATGCAGCATTTATGTCTGATCTCTAAAAGAAAATTCACTAAATTCCTAGTAGGATTATTCTCTCTTTTTCTCTTTGGCTAGGGACAAAGATTTGAATAACAACTGGGAGAGAAAGCAGAAGTTAGACAGTGCTTTCATAAATGAAATTAGCAAGTTTCTACAATTTAAAGGTTCTATTTGTAATTCTAAAAACCTTTTCCCTTCCTCCTTGCTTAGCTTCAGGCATGAATAAAAGTGTTGGGAGGGGGAAATGTTTGCTTTTCTTCCCCTTAATGGGTAAGAGATAACTAAATGCTGAATTTACAAAATACTTTGCTGGTTTTGGATTTTATGCATAAGCACAAGATGAATATCATGGCTTGGATCTTAACTGAGTAATATCTGCAAAGTCACTTTGCTGTATATATGAAAAATCTACATTGTTTAACTTGACAATCTTCTCAAATGATATCTACAAGTATTTAGCATTAAAAAGCTGAGTTTAGAATTTGAATTGCTAATGTTGAGTTTCCAATTCAAGGTTCTACAATCCAAAACCGGCTTGAAAAGGAAAAACAAAAAAGAACAAGCATAATTGAAGAGAAACAGTAACACTGGCTCCCACTCTGTTAAGTTGCTTCCAGGCAACCTAAGGGGTTCTCACTCTGTGTGACTTCCAATTGCCTTATATTCTACCATGCTCTGGGGTGGAACATTCTAAAGGAAATATTGGTGTTATTGTTATCCAAGCTGAAAGAGAAAAAACACACACATGCCCATACATATTAAACTAAGCAAAATCCCATCATGAATTTTAAGAGGGAAGAAATCAGTCAGCTTCTCACACAAATTCACTGTTATCATCAACTTTTGTTCTCTCATCTTCCTCTCTTTCTTCCTGCTATATTCCATGTTAGGAATAAAACCTCTGAGCTTGTGCGGAGTTGTATGTAAAAAATGCAAAGTTTGAACATTTTCTTTGTTTTCTACTTTTTTCCCTGTGTCTGTGGATCTTTTTCTTTCTGTGGACATACTTCCTTCCTAGAATTTGCCTTAAGAAGAGGATCTTGCATAAAGTTTACTGTTCATTTCTCTGTAAAGGAAAAAAAAAAAAAAAGTTTCTTGCCTTTCCAGTTCTGCAAAAATCAAGTCCTTAGCCAATGCAGTTGCAGACCTGTAGTACACCCTGAAAATAATTCAGAATAAGACATTTTGTCCTTTGGGAAAACAGGAAAAACAAACCCTTACATAGTTAGATATATTTTAGGAGAAATTTCTATGAACACAGATTCTTATATCTTCCCATACTTGGAAAAGTTCTAAAACTAATAACTGATATCTGACTAGCAGTGACCTTTTGTGGAGATGCAGACTTGATTGCATGGATCCCCCAGCTAAAATCACACATATACTGGCCTGTCCCCTGACCTCTTTGGAACAATCCTTCAGAACTATTGGAGAGGCTGTTTCCCAGGCTACAGTACTCAGTAAGACACAGAATAAAACTAAACTCATAGCTCTTTATGCTTTTTCTTTTTTCCATTCCTCGGTTGACCTCTCTAAGTTATCATCACCAAATTTCTTATTTAAAATCATTCAAGAAATTCTGTAGCTAATTGCAATGGAAGCAAAATGTATTCTGTGATTAGTCAATGTATGGAACAAATTGTTTCCAAGTTCAAAGACAATTGAAAAGTGATAGACAGCAGACTGATATGACAGAGAATACATCACATGGGAACTTTACTCTGCATTCCTTCATTTGTGTTAAAGGGAGTTTTCAAAAAAAGATAAGTAAAATCTCAACTCCTATAAAAATTTTAAACGAATGTGTGTCAATGATTTCATTTAACTCATTAATGAGGGTACTAGTAAGGTGTTAAAATGTGTTAACTGAAAAAAAGCTCATGGCCTTCAAGTTAAGAGCTAGATTTATTCTGTGGAAATTGTGAGGATTTCCAGCCCAGGAGACCGCATCTCAGGTGACCCCAAGAGAACTGTTTCTGAGGAGGCAAGTTGGGGGAGGAGCCAGGCTATATAGAAGTTTGCAGCAAGGGGCAGGTAATTTGAATATTAAAAGATCACTGTTAATTAAGGAAAGCCAGATCTTTTGCATTAAGGGATTTAGCACTCTTCTATATATGGGAAGATGCAAGTGTCTAGTCTTAATGAAATAATTTCTTTCTTATGCATCTCAGCTATCTGGGGCCAAATCCTGTTTTCTGATTGTTCTCACCCTTAATTCCTCATTTATCCTGAGGAAAGGCAAATGTAGCAGATGGCTGCCTCTTGAGCTTTCTAGCATCCCTCAGAGCTCATCAGCTCTTACAGGGGAGAAAGTGGCTGATAGCTGCTGGATGGCTGGTATTGCTTCACCTGGGCTCAAAAATTTGCATTTGGAAGGTTGGAATTACTAATGGCTGTGACATGCTTGTTTACTGGTATATAAGAAAATAGTTCATTTCACAAAAAACGTATCATATATATGTGTGTATGTGTGTGTATATATATATATATATATACACACATATATATCCAATCAAGAATATTCAAACTTTCCTAATAAATGTGAAAATGCTTAATGTCTTCTTTAAGGAAAGTGACAAAGATTGTCATCTTGATCAAACTTGAATCAGTCTCCTCTAAGTCCTCTTCACAACTATGGTTCAATATTGGGCTTCTGTGTCTGTGGTTGTTGGACCTTTGTAATCCAATTGTAGCAAGAATCCTGCTGAGTAATTTTAAAGAAGCTTCCTCACTGTTAATGTCTGATCACCCTCCATTTCATGTCAAGTTTATCATCCCCCACCCTTGGCCTCTGATCACCATAGTTGGCTTTCACAAAGAATTCTGCCAAGTAGTTTTAGCCAGAATCCATCATACCCCTGATATTTTCTTTTAGTATTTTCTATCCAGTAACACTCTGTCCCCCACCAACCCCATGCATTGTCCAGGTTGTTCTAGGAATTTAACTTAGCTCTATATTGAGTTCACTATTCATCTACTGCAATAATTTCTGAATAAAACCTGATTTTCACCACTTAAACTACTGTCTAGCTCTGGCTTTCTTTAACAGAAGTGAAAATCAATTGTATCTTTATTGGAAAAATTCACGTTTTTAAAGACAAAATTGATTTGTGTTGACATCAGTTCTGTACAATTTGCAGAATCATGAAATTTGTCAGTGATGAAAACAGTAAGACCCCCTTATAGATTCAGATAATCCTGAAAGGTCTGCTAGAATATGCTCTACATTCCATTAAAAAGATATCCAGTAATCATTATGCCCATTTCAAAATCTTTCTTAAATTTTCCTTATATCAGATACTAGAACATCTGCCATAACTTAAGTTTGGTAGTCGTCTCTCCTCTTTTCATTTCCATTCAGTAGCTGTTTCCTTCAAAGGCGACACTTGTCTCATTTACCTCACTCAGTTCACTCGCTTAGTCATGTCGGACTTTTTGTGACCGCATGGACTACAGCACGCAAGCCTTCCCTGTCCATTACCAACTCCCGGACATTACTCTAATTCGTTTCATAGAAGGAAATGACTGTCAGAAAGACTGTCTTTGAAACAAGTTTACTGAAATGAATTATACACTTTGTAAAGGTGGAAGCTCATTTTGGTAACCATTTACAGTTCAGTTCTCTCAGAATACTCTCAGGATTCTTAAATATTTTTGAAACATTGCACTTAGCAAAAATGAAATTAGAAAATTTCAATTATTGATAGAAAACAATTACTAATACCTGTGATACTCAGAATAATTCCTATCAAAGATGTTCATACCCTAATCCCCAGATTTTGTAAATATGTCAGTTACATGAAAAATAAGGTCACTGATGAAATTAAATTGCTAACCAACCGCAAAAAAGATTATCCTAGATTATCCCAGTAGGTTTGAAGTAATTCAAGAGTTCTTAAAATGGAGGTGAGAGGAGGAAGAGATGAGTTAGAATGACAAGTGACTATGGAAAAATGGTCATAGAGATGCAAGTTACTGCTTAAGATGGAGGAGGAAACGAGGAGCTAAGAAAAGTGGATGGTTTTCTAGAAACGAGAAAAGGCAAGGAAAATTCTAGGATTTCTCTTCTAGAATCTTGAGAAAGGAATGCAATCTTGTTGATAACATAATTTTAGCTCAGTGAAATCTATGTAGGACTTCTAAACAATAGATACGATTTAATACATTTGTGTTATTTAAGCTTCTAATTTTGTGGTAATATGTTAAAGCAGTAACTGAAAACAGATACACTATCTCATAGTTAGAAAATAAGACAATGATAGCTAGCGATGATGCACCCTCAGAATAGTGAATCTAGTCTAGAAAATTAGTTGCAATCTGCACTCTCCAATTTGTTTATGAGATATGAGTTCAATAATCCAACAGCACTTGGATGAACAAATAGGTATTACATAATGTAACTTTTGAAAAAGTAAACTCATATTCTCAGGGAAATACAAAATAAACACAAGTAAAATATGATTTTTCTTTTATTTTTTAATTAATTTATTTATTTTAATTGTAGGCTAATGACTACAATATTGTGGTGTTTTTTGCCATAAATTTACAGGAATCAGTCATGTGTGTACATGTGTCCCCCCACCCCCAAACCCCCTCCTACCTCCTCCCCATCCCATCCCTCTGTGTTGTCCCAGTGTACTGGCTTTGAGTGCCCTGTTTCATGCATCAAACTTGTACTGGTTACGTGTTTCACATATGGTAATATACATGTTTCAATGCTATTCTCTCAAATCATTCCGTCCTCACCTTCTCTCACAGAGTCCAAAAGTCTGTTTTTATATCTGTGTCTCTTTTTCTGTCTCACATGTAGGGCCATTTTTACCATCTTTCTAAATTCCATATATATGCATTAATATACTGTATTGGCGTTTTTCTTTCTGACTTACTTCAATCTGTATAATTTAAGGCTCCAGTTTAATCCACCTCATAAGAACTGATTCAAATGTGTTCTTTTCAATAGCTGAGTAATATTCCATTGTGTATATATCCATTCATCTACCAATGGACATCTAGGTTGATTCCATGTCCTGGCTATTGTAAAAACTGCTGCAATCAACATTGGGGTACACGTGTCTCTTTCAATTCTGGTTTCCTTGGTGTGTGTGCCCAGCAGTGGGATTGCTGGGTCATAGGGCAGTATTCCATTTCCAGTTTTTTAAGGAATCTCCACACTGCTCTCCATAGTGGCTGTACTAGTTTGTATTCCCACCAGCAATGTAAGAGGGTTCCCTTTTCTCTACATCCTCTCCAGCATTGATTGTTTGTAGACTTTTTGATGGCAGCCATTCTGAACAGTGTGAGATGGTACCTCATTGTGATTTTGACTTTCATTTCTCTGATAATGAGTGATGTTGAGCATCTTTTCATGTGTTTGTTAGCCAGCTGTATGTCTTCTTTGGAGAAATGTCTGTTTAGTTCTTTGGCCCATTTTTTGACTGGGCCATTTATTTTTCTGGAATTGAGCTGCATGAGCTGCTTGTATATTTTTGAGATTAATTCTTTGTCAGTTGCTTCGTTTGTCTATTGTTTTCTCCCATTCTGAAAGCTGTCTTGTTATTTAATGTGATAACAAAGAAAATGTTAGAACCTCCTAGAAGAACACCTGACAACCTTGGCTATTCAGAGGAAAATTAGCAGATAAATGTTAGGATAATATTGCTGAGTATAAATTGGTTATTATCCAAAAAGCCATTATAGCACTGGAATCATCTCTTCCACCAAAATGAAATGAATGCATCTCAATTGGAAAATTCTTCAAGTTAAGAAGCCAATTCCCCAAATGTAGAACTTTCAGTTTAATACTATAAACAATGAAATGAACTCTATATAGTCTCTCCCCAGACAGTCAATGGGAGGACTTTTATCTGTATCAAAGAATATGCCACCCAAATTTTTTTTTTATTTTTAATTTCTAGACACATTTTTTGAAAGGGACAATAAAACATTTTGTCACTTGGAAAACACAAAAATACTGGATAGCTATTTTGAATTCAAGAATTGCTAAACAGTAAACAAAAAAGTGTTTGAAGTAATTACATAGCAGAAAGAAGGAAAAGAGCTATACTCTAAGTAGAAAAAATGCAACTATGAAAATATTTCACTCTCCTAATGAATATTTTATACTGTCCTTATTTTGTGTTTTTAAAGCAATAAAAGAAAATTGGACCATACACACAATGAATAGTTGAAACAAACAAAGAAGCCTAAGTAAACTAAGAGTACCCTTTGCACCTTACTTCAATTTTAACACATGAAATGTTGAAGAAATATTTTGAATATTTATAAAATATGCATGGTAAAGCTTGAAAGAAACAGAAACCTCCATACTCCAGAAATAAAGAAGCATCCCATAGTTCTGATATAAATTGAAAATAAACTGACCACAGTAAGACCAGTTTTAGGAGCTAGGGTTTATATGCCCCCATGGCAATGAGAGTAAGTGTCTCAGAAGTGCTACAGGAAAATAATTTTTTGAATGAATGCAGATTTTTAAAAAGTGCTTCCTTTGTAAATAGGAAACTTTATCTGCAAATCAGCCCATTTTCATAGAATAAAGATATCTGGACTATGCCATAGACAAAAAAAAAAAAAAAAAATCAGTGACAGAAGATTAGAATGCCAAGTTTGAAATGTGTTAGTTTTTAAGATGGAATGGTTGGTGGGTTAGAAACTGTAAACTCTAATGAATTAGCATGAAATTCAGTTTGGACCTGGTGAAACTCAGAGACCAAACAGAGGCAAATATGAGTTGATCCTGCAGGAACACAGAAATGCCTCCTTAATGCAGTGCAACCAAGATCTATGGCTGATGTTAATACCTGATGAAAATCAGAATATAGACCAAAAAATAAAAAAAGAAAAAGAATATAGATCAAAACAAAATAAAACCTGTTAGTACAATTCCATGAGCAGGGCAATGTCATTAAAAATGTTTATTAATTATATAAATCCCTGTATTACTAGAAACAATATTAAACTCAAAGGAATTTGAACATTTAAGAAATGTACCCATACATATATAAACAGATTTATAAAAATTGATTAGATAGGAATCTTGGAAATGAGAATATATTATAAATACAAATTTTAAAAATATTAAATAGTAAGTTGTAATAGTATTCAGCAACAAACATGATCTTGCAAAGGCTGGAATTGGTGAATTAAAAGATGAAAGAGAAGACATGTGACCAAGACAGCAGAGTAGAAAGACCCTGAGCTCACCTGTTAGGAGCACACCACAGTCACAAATATCTGTGGAACAACCACTGATGAAAAACACTGGAACATACCAGGAAAGGTCTTCTACAACTACAGATATTAAGAAGGAATCACAATGAGCTATGTAAGAGGAATAGACTCACAATAAATCAAATCTATATCCCTGGGCTGACAAGCCACACACTGGAGCATAATTATACTGCAGAGATTCTCCCACAAGAGTGAGAGTGTTGACCGCATATCAGCTTCCACAGCCCAGCAGTCCTGCACTAAGAAGACAAGTCCTCAGAGTATTTGGCTTTGAAACCAGTGGATCTTAACTTCGGAAGTTCTGTAGGACACTCATAAAGGGCACACACAAAATCTCACATGCACTGGGACCCAGGGCAAAAGCAATAATCTGACAGGTGTCCGGGCCAGACTTACAAGCTGGTCTTCCAGTCTTCTGGGGAGGTGAGTGTGGTCACCCTGGGGACATGAACATCAGTGGCAATAATTGAGAAAGTTCTACTTCTGTGAACACAGATGCTGGTGGCTGGCATCTTGGCTTATTAGCATCAAGACCTGGTGTTGGCCCCACCCAACAGTAGGAATCAGTGCTGCGATGTCTTAGTTCAAAAACTAATGAGGCAAGAATATAGTGCCATTCATCAGCAAATAGACTGCCAATTCCTTAGCCCTTAGCCACCTCAAGATATATCCCTAGTCATGGCCCTACCCGCCAGATGGCCAAGACCCAGCTTCACCCACCAGTGGGTAGGTATCAGACCATCCCACCAGGAAGTCTGGAGTAACTTCTAGACCAACATCATCCACAAAGGGGCAGATATCAGATGCAAGAAAGTTATAATTCTGCAACCCGTAGGCCAAGCTCACCTACAGCAGGCCAGGCCCTATTCTGGGGCCAGCTAGGCCCTGGTCTTGTCCATTAACAGTCGAATATAATCTTCAGAACACCCTAGATTCCATACTCAACTGTGTCAGGAACTCCCTTGCCCCTTCCGAAACACATATCACCAATAATCTGAAACAAGTTCTGAGATCTCTGGGATCTATAGCTAGATTTCACTAACCAGTTCTCCTTCGCAGTAATCTAGCACTAACTCCAGGAATTGGCTTTACCTGCCAGTGGGTATGCAAAGGCTTTGGAGTCTTTAGGACTTGGGGAAGGAAACAGTCACTGAACTCTACCTACTAGTGAACCTGCACTTGCCCTGAGGCTGTCTATGGTTCTATAGGCAGTTGCCTCATGACCTGGTCCCACTAGACAGCAGCCAACATCATTTGTACAAGGTGGCAATGAACAAGGCTAGGGACTAATCAAACCTGCAGACTGCCCACATAATTCATTTGCAACAACAGAAGGACCCACACAGCTCTATTATGGGAAAGCCCTAGAACGTATAATGTGAATGATGAAAGGAGGGAGCACTGCTGAGATGCACAGAACGTCTCCCACCGAAGGCCTCTCCTCTAAGGCTGAGAAACGTAACTAAACTACCACATACATAAAAATGTAATAGCAACTTAGACAAAATGATGTGGCTTGAGAAACATGCTCTATACAAAGGAGTGACATAAAACCTCAAAAGAACTAAGTGAAGTAGAGATAGGCAATTTTCCAAAGAAAGTGTTCATGGTAATAATTGTAAAGATGATCAAAAACTTGGAAAAAATGTATGTACAGAGTGAAAAGTTAGAATTTTTTAACAAAGAGTTAGAAAATATAAAGAACAACAAAACAGAAATGAAGAATACAGTAACTGAAATGAAAAAGACTAGAAGGAATCAATAGTAGACTAAATTATATACAAGAAAGATCAGTGAGATGGTAGATACCATAGTGGAAATCACTCCTACTGAACAGAAAAATAAATAAGTAAAAAGAAAGGAAGATATTTGAAGAGACCTCTGGGACAACATCAAGCACTCTCATATTTGAATTATAGAAGTCTCAGAAGGAGAAAAGAGAAAAGGCCTGAAAAAATACTTGAAGACAGAAAAGCTGAAAAATTCCCCAACTTGGAAAAGAAAGTCACCCAAGTCCAGTAAGTATGTTGTCCCATGTAGGGTTAACCCAAAGAGGAACACTCCAAGACACATTGTAATCAAAATTACAAAAATTAAAGATAAAGAAAGAATATTGAAAACAGCAAGAAAAAAGGAAAAAATAACATGCAAAGTGAACTGAAGTGAAGTGAAAGTTGCTCAGTTGTGTCCAACTCTTTGTGACCCCATGGACTGTATAGAGTTCTCCAGGCCAGAATACTGGAGTGGGTAGTCTTTCCCTTCTCCAGGGGATCTTCCCATCCCAGGGATCAAATCCAGGTCTACCACATTGCAGGCAGATCTTTCAGCTGAGCCACAAGAGAAGCCCAAGAATACTGGAGAGAGTAGCGTATCTCTTTTCTAGGGAAACTTCCCATCCCAGGAATTGAACCAGGGTCTCCTGCATTGCAGGTGGATTCTTTACCAACTGAGCTATGAGGGAAGCCCAATAACATAAAAGGGAACTCCCATAAGGCTATCAGCTGATTTTTCACCAGAGATTGTACAGAGGAGTAGTGAGAAGCATGGTATTAATATATATAAATTCATGAAAGGGAAAAACTTACAACCAAAAATAACCAACCAAGCAACTCTCTGTTTCAGATTTTATGGAGAAATAAAAATCTTTAGCAAAAAACAGAAGAGTTCATCACTGTCAAACCAGAATTACAACAAATGTTATAGGTATCCCTGGAGGCAATAAAGGCCACAACTAAAAATAAGAAAATTATGAAATGAAAAATCACACCAATAAAGGCAAACAGCAGTTCAGTTCAGTTCAGTTGCTCAGTCTGTGTCCGACTCTTCGCGACCCCATGGACTGCAGCACACAAGGCCTCTCTGTCCATCACCAACACCCGGAGTTTACTCAAACTCATGTCCATTGAGTCAGTCATGCCATCCAACCATCTCATCCTCTGTCATCCCCTTCTCCTCCCTCCTTCAATCTTTCCCAGCATCAGGGTCTTTTCAAATGAGTCAGTTCTTCGCGTCAGGTGGCCAAAGTATTGGAGTTTCAGCTTCAGTGTCAGTCCTTCCAATGAACACCCAGGACTGATCTCCTTTAGGATGGACTGGTTGGATCTCCTTGCAGTCCAAGGGACTCTCAAGAATCTTTTCCAACACCACAGTTCAAAAGCATCAATTAGCTGGCACTCAGCCTTCTTTATGGCCCAACTCTCACATCCATACCTGACTACTGAAAAAACCGTAGCTTTGACTAGACAGGCCTTTGTTGGCAAAGAAATGTCTCTGCTTTTTAATATGCTGTCTAGGTTGGTCATAACTTTTCTTCCAAGGAGCAAGCATCTTTTAATATCATAGCTGCAGTCACCATCTGCAGTGATCTTGGAGTCCAGAAAAATAAAGTCTGCCACTGTTTCATTTCCCCATCTATTTACCATGAAGTGATGGGACCAGATGTCATGATCTTAGTTTTCTGAATGTTGAGCCTTAAGCCAACTTTTTCACTCTCCTCTTTCACTTTCATCAAGAGGCTCTTTAGTTCTTTTTTGCTCTCAGCCATAAGAGTGGTGTCATCTGGGTATCTGAGGTTATTGATATTTCTCCTGGCAATCTTGATTCCAGTTTGTGCTTCATCCAGCCCAACGTTTCTCATGATGTACTCTGCATATAAGTTAAATAAGCACAGTGACAATATACAGCCTTGATGTACTCCTTTCCTGATTTGGACCAGTCTGCTGTTCCATGTCCAATTCTAACTGTTGCTTCCTGACCTGCATACAGATTTCTCAAGAGGCAGGTCAGGTGGTCTGGTATTCTCATCTCCTTCAGAGTTTTCCACAGTTTGTTGTGATCCACACAATCAAATGCTTTGGCAGTCAATAAAGCAGAAGTAGCTGTTTATCTGGAAGTCTCTTGCTTTTTTGATGATCCAGCAGATGTTGGCGATTTGATCTCTGGTTCCTCTGCCTTTTCTAAATCCAGCTTTAACATCTGGAAGTTCACAGATCACGTACTGTTGAAGCCTGGCTTGGAGAATTTTCAGCATTACTTTGCTAGCCTGTGAGATGAGGGCAATTGTGCAGTAGTTTGAACAGTCTTTGGGATTACCTTTATTTGGGATTGGAACGAAAACTGACCTTTTCCAGTCTTGTGGCCACTGCTGAGTTTTCCAAATTTGCTGGAAAATTGAGTGCAGAATTTTCTCAGCATCATCTTTTAGGATCTGAAATAGCTCAACTGGAATTCCATCACCTCCACTAGCTTTTTTTGTAGTGGTGCTTCCTAAGGCCCACTTAACTTCACAGTCCAGGATGTCTGGCTCTAGGTGATTGATCACACCATCATGGTTATCTGGGTCATGAAGATCATTTTTGTACAGTTCTTTTGTGTATTCTAGCCACTTCTTCTTAATATCTTCTGCTTCTGTTAGGTCCATACCATTTCTGTCCTTTATTGAGTGCATCTTTGCATGAAATTTTCCCTTGGTATCTCTAATTTCTTGAAGAGATCTCTAGTCTTTCCCATTCTATTGTTTTCCTCTATTTCTTTGCATTGATCACTGAGGAAGGCTTTCTTATCTCTCCTTGATATTCTTTGGAACTCTGCATTCCAATGGATATATCTTTCCTTTTCTCCTTTGCCCTCACTTCTTTTCTTAGCTATTTGTAAGGCCTCCTCAGACAACCACTTTCCCTTTTTGCATTTCTCTTTCTTGGGGGTAGTCTTGATCCCTGCCTGCTGTACAATGTCACAAACCTCTGTTCATTGTTCAAGCGCTCTGTCTATCAGATCTAGTCCCTTGAATTTATTTCTCATTTCCACTGTATAATTGTAAGGTATTTGATTTAGGTAATACCTGAATGACCTAGTGATTTTCCTTGCTTTCTTCAATTTAAGTCTGAATTTGGTAATAAGCAGTTCATAATCTGAGCCACAGTCAGCTCTCAGTCTTGTTGTCTGCTGACTGTATACAACTTCCCCATCTTTGGCTGTAAAGAATATAGTCAGTCTGATTTCGGTATTGACAATCTGGGTGATTTCCATGTGTAGAGTCTTCTCTTGTATTGTTGGAAGAGGGTGTTTGCTATGACCAGTGCATTCTCTTGGCAAAACTCTGATAGCCTTTGCCCTGCTTCATTCTGTACTCCAAGGCCAAATTTGCCTGTTACTCCAGGTATCTCTTGACTTCCTTCTTTTGCATTCCAGTCCCCTAGGATGAAAAGGATATCTTTTTGGGGTCAATTTATATTAAAAAATCAAATAAACAACCATATTGAGAGGAAACATTGAGTTCAATAGGAAATTGTGAACCATTTAACACCTAAATCACCATAAAAACAAAAACTATAGAATAAAACCTTAATCAATGCCAGCCTAGGCAAGAGTTTTATTGTCTTAAATGCATTGTTTAAGTGCATAGTTCTTAAATAGTATAGTTCATATATATATGAACTTTGAAAAGTACATACACTTTTCAAAGTTAATTTTTAAAACAGATTCCAAGAGGCCCCAATCAAATGAAGAGAAAATATTCCATTTTTAATTTACATAGCCCATAGAACCGAAAAGAAGATAGTAATCATTAAGTTACCTAATTCTCTCTCTCTCTTGTTTTTTTTTTTTTTTTTGTAATACTAAAGGTACTACAGAGGTCTGAAGGAATATAGATTCAAATCTTTTTTAATGGCCATAGTTATTCTCCTTCCAGAGGATAATATTTTGTTCAAAGAAACTACTTTGCAATAGTACCTCTCTGATATTTTTAAACATTTTAATTAAAAAACTATTTTATTTTTATTTTATTCTCAGGAATTGGCAAATTAATGTGCAGGGAGATCCTGTGTATATTTTACTCAGTCTCATCCAATGGTAATATCTCATAACTATAGCAAAATATCAAAACAGGAAATTGGCATTGATGCAATTCACAATGCTTATTCACATTTCAGTAGTTACACATGTACTTACCTCATTCATGTGTGTGTGTGTGTGTGTGTGTGTGTGTAGCTACCACTTCCCTTCTCCCTGTAACTCCTCTCTGCCCCTAATCACTAATCTGTCTTCCATCTCTATATTCATGTTATTTCATTAATGCTATTCAGATGAAATCATGCATTATGTGTTCTCTTGAGTTTTTTTTTTTTTTCTTCCAGCTTAATTTCCTTGTGATTCATCCAAGTGGTTACTTGTATTAATATTTTATTTTTGTAGCTGAGTAGTATTCCACAGTAAGAAGACACTGCAGCTTATTTAGAAACCCATATATTTTTTAAATGACCATCTTTCCTCAAAGTAACTGTCATTTAAGAGCAACACTTTATTTATGTCCAAAATTATTAAACATAAAAAGAATTGTAAGGTTAAAAAGAATTATTTGCCTGCAACATCTCTTGTGACCCTTGACTAGCTATTACCTATGAAGTTCAAAAATTGTATCATTTTTCATTTTAGCTTGTTTAAAAATGTCTTACTTTTAGAACTGTGTATTCTAGAGCATACAGTTTATTTTTTTTTAATACAACAGATTTCGTATAAGTGTCTAATTTCACAGTTGACTAACTAAACATACTTGTTCTAATGACCAGTCTAACTTAGTAATATAATTGTTGGGATAAGGTCAATATATTGGGTAAATTTGATCAAGAAAGTAAATGGTGTAATAGACACAAATAAAACTAACCACTTTTTTATATGAGGTTTGTGGAAACACAAAAATGGACAATTCAGATTGAATTATTTTTCTAGATAGGTTTTAGAGCAGGGATCAGCAAACTTTTTCTGTAAAGGGCCAAATAGTAAGTACTTTCATCCTTACAAGTTATATACTTTCTGCTGCAACTACTCAAAATCTGTCATTGCAGCAAGAAAGCATCCATAGATAATATGTAAACAAATGTGCACATCTGGATTTGGCCCAAGGGAGGTAGCTTGCTAACCCTTCTGTTAGGGTAATTGCAATGTGTAGTGTTAGCTACAAAATTCTCCAAGTCAGGCTTCAACAATATGTGAACCGTGAACTTCCAGATGTTCAAGCTGAATTTAGAAAAGTCAGAGGAACCAGATATCAAATTGCCAACATCTGTTGGATAATCAGAAAAGCAAGAGAGTTCCAGAAAAAAAAAAACATATATTTCTGCTTTATTGTCTAGGCCAAAGCCTTTGATTGTGTGGATCACAATAAACTGTGGAAAACCCTGAAAGGGATGAGAATACCAGACTACCTGACCTGCCTCTTGAGAAATCTGTATTCAGGTCAGGAAGCAACAGTTAGAAATGGACATGGAACAACTGACTGGTTCCAAATAGGAAAAGGAGTATGTCAAGGCTATATACTGTCACTGTGCTTATTTAACTTATATGCAGAGTACATCATGAGAAACGCTGGGCTGGATGAAGCACAAGCTGGAATCAAGATCGCCGGGAGAAATATCAATAACCTCAGATATGCAGATGACACCACTCTTAGGGCAGAAAGTGAAGAATAACTAAAAAGCCTCTTGATGAAAGTGAAAGAGAAGAGTGGAAAAGTTGGCTTAAAGCTCAACATTCAGAGAACTAAGATCATGGCATCCAGTCCCATCACGCCATGGCACATAGATGGGGAAAGAGTGGAAACTGTGGCAGACTTAAATTTTTTGGGCTCCAAAATCACTGTGGATGGTGACTGCAGCCATGAAATTAAAAGATGCTGGCTCTTTGGAAGAAAAGTTAAGACCGACCTAGACAGCATATTAAAAAGCAGAGACATTACTTTGCCAACAAAGTCTGTCTATTCAAAGCTATGGTTTTTCTAGTAGTCCTGTGTGGATGTGTGAGTTGGACTATAGAGAACGCTGAGTGCCAAAGAATTGATGCTTTTGAACTGTGGTGTTGGAAAAGACTCTTGAGAGTCCCTTGGACTGCAAGGAGATCCAACCAGTCCACTCTAAAGGAAATCAGTCCTGAGTATTCATTGGAAGGACTGACGTTGAAGCTGAAACTCCAATAGTCTGGCCATCTGATGTGAAGAACTGACTCATTTGAAAAGGCCCTGATGCCTGGAAAGATTGAAGGTGGGAGGTGTAGGGGATAACAGAAGATGAGATGGTTGGATGGCATCACAGTCTCAATCGACATGAGTTTGAATAACCTCTGGGAGTTGATGATGGATAGGGAGGCCTTGTGTGCTGTAATCCATGGGGTCGCAAAGATTCAGACATGACTGAGGACTGAACTGAACTGAACTGAGCGTTAGCTGCAATAGCGAGTGAAAAATCACCCAATATGTTGCTCATATATTCTGATCTAAAAGTTAATACAATGAAAAACTGTTTATGGAGTGAATAGGAATTGACTCTGATATTTTAAATAATCTGCAAAAACTTTTATTTTGTCACCATATTTACAATTTTTTTCATTGATGTTTATAAATTTATACTTTAGTTGGGATAAAAAGATACAACTTCAAATTGTATATAATATATTATATTATATAATATAATATATAATATAAATGGTCATATAAATGACATAAAAAGGTCATATAAATGATGTGGAAAACAAGTTTCATAGATGTTCAAGACAGGGGGAAGTCATTTGAAATCAAAGGACAGACAGCATCTGGACTGGAAGAAGAGAGATAGCAGGTATTCTAGAGTCACCTGGCACGTCTGAGTAAATTTCTTCATATAGTGCCCTTTAAAAAGCAATTAAACAAACTGTATGTTTTTGCTGCTATTTTTATTATGAATAAAATGATTGTGGAAAAGGTTCCAATAGAACTATAGTTGAGTGTATCACAAGGCTGATGCTACTCAAAGAAAACATGAAAACATATATTTGATTCTCATTTTTGATTCTTAAATAATATAATGTCTCTATATAATCATAGCTCATGGGACACCAAGTTTCTAAAATTTATATCACCTTGTTTAGCAGTAAGACCCTAAGAAGATATCAGTGTAACTTTTACTGATCTAACATTCAAACCTCATTTTTTGAGGTTTCTTGAATTTATCCTCAGGGTACTATCAAAATGTAGGATGATAAAAATCACATTCTTCCAATTCAACTACTCTAATGCTATGTTTAAAGTGTCATCCATTCATAATTTCCATAGGTTTTTACTGATTTTTTGCTCACTTTATTTACCTTTTCCAGCAGAAAACTAAACAAACAAACAAAAAACAGCTTAATGCCTAAATGAAGAAGCATAGACTAGAAATGGAGGGAAATGTTGCCCTGAGTAACAGATGGACTTTTTTCCTTTGGTTAACTGCCCTTAATTTGTACTGCTTTATAAGGGCTTGGAAAAAAATAGATCTTTTCTCTTGTGCCAAATATTCAGAACCAACACATTAGTCACTGTATTTAGAACTATGCCTCTGTATCTGAGAGAAGAGCAGTCAGGAGAAATACTTCACAATCTGCTGTGGCTGTTTCAGTTTAATTCTAGGCACAAACATAGAAGGAATCAATATGTTGTTCACAATTCTACCTCTATCCCAACAAAATGTTCTCTCTCTATATCCTTATTCTCGTTTCTTTTCACCTTCCTTCTCTTCCTCTTCATCTTATTTATTACCATCACCACTACTGTCATGATCATCTTTAGCAGTCATTGATTCCTGTAGTGTATTAGGAATCTAGGGATTAAAAATGGCATAAGACTTAGTTTTTAAATCCCTTTAAGGATTGTAAACAATAGTATTTGCAAAATAGGGTTACTAAATTAGGTCAAATTAATGTTTAAATCAACACATCAGAAGGCAAAAGGCTCATTGAATGTTCTAGGTGTGGGTGTGATTTTATTCTCTTTCTCTTAATGCTATGTTATCCCTTGACATAGAGCATCATTTCTTCTCATACCAACAGTCTGAATCCCTTCTAAGGAGACTTTTTCCTTAATTCTCTCTCTCTTTCTGTCTATATTAATTATTTCTCTTATTGCCTTATTGTGGTTTTAAGGCACAATGAACAGAAAAAATGAAAGTGTTAGTTGCTCAGTGGTGTCGACTCTCTGCAATCCAATGGACAGTAGCCCTTCAGGGTCCTCTGTCCATGGGATTTCCCAGGCAAGAATACTGGAGTGGGTTGCCTTTTCCTTCTCTGGGGGATCTTCCCAACTCAGGGATCTTCTGCATTACAGGTAGATTCTTTACCATCCGAGCCACCAAGGAAACACCATTCACTTCTTAAATGCTTATTTATTTCTTACCAAAAAAATAGTAATCTTCTTGAAGACAGAAGTGGCAATTCATGCATTATTCTATCTTTAGTACAGTGCCTCAAGCTAAAACTACTTCATAAAGAGTGAATGAATGAACACATTTGGATGAAGGAGTTGTTATTCAGTCGCTAAGTTGTGTCTGACTCTTTGCAAGCCGATGAACTGCAACATATCAGGTCTCCCTGTCCTTTACTATCTCCCTGAGTTTGCTCAGATTCATGTCCACTGAGTTAGTGATGATATCCAACCATCTAACCCTCTGCCATCATCTTCTCCTTTTGTCTTCAACGTAGATTTGCTTTTCTGGCACCAGGGTCTTTTCCAATGAGTTGGTGCTTCATATCAGGTAGCCAAAGTATTGGAGCTTCAGCTTCAGCATCAAGCCTTCCAAAGAATATTCAGGGTTGATTTCCTTTAGGATTGATTGGTTTGATCTCCTTACTGTCCAGAGGACTCTAAAGAGTCTTCTCCACCAGCCCAATTTGAAAGATCAATTTTTTGGTGCTGAGCCTTCTTTATATAGGAACAACTCTCAGAGCCATACTTGACTACTGGAAAAAAAGCATAGCTTTGACTATAGTCTTGCCTTGAGAACCCCATAAACAGTATGAGAAGGCAAAAAGATATGACACTGAAAGATAAATTCCCCAGGTCTGTAGGTACCCAATATGCTACTGGAGAAGGGGGAAGAAATAACTTCAGAAACAGTGAAGAGACAGAACCAAAGGAAAAATAACACCCAGTTGTGAATGTGACTGTTGATGGAAGTAAAGTCAGATGCTGTAAAGAACAATATTGCATAGGAACCTGAAATGTTAAGTCCATGAATCAAGGTAAATTAGAAGTGGTCAAACTAGAGATGATAAGAGTGAACATCGACATTTTAGGAATCAGTGAACTAAAATGGACAGAAATGGGTGAATTTAACTCAGATAACCATTATATCTACTACTGTGGGCAAGAATTCCTCAGAAGAAATGTAGTAGCTGTCATCATCAACAAGAGTCAAAAATGCAGCACGTGGGTGCAACCTCAAAAATGACAGAATGATCTCTGTTCATTTCCAAGGCAAACCATGCAATATCACAGTAATCCAAGTCTATGCCCTGATCAGTAATGTTGAAAAAAGCTGAAGTTGAAAGATTATATGAAGACCTACAAGATATTCTAGAACTAACACCTGAAAAAGATGTCCTCTTCATCCTAAGAGACTGGGGACTGGAATGCAAAAGTAGGAAGTCAAGAGATACCTGGAATAACAAGCAAATTTGACTTGGAGTACAAAATGAAGCAAGGAAAGACTATCAGAGTTTTACCAAGAGAATGCACTGGTCACTGCAAACACCCTCTTCCAACAGCACAAGAGGCAACTCTACACAGGAATATCACCAGATGAGAACTGACTGTGGCTCAGATGATGAAATCCTTAATGCCAAATTCAGACTTAAATTGGAGAAAACCACTAGCCGATTCAGATATGACTAAATCAAATACCTTATGATTATACAATGGGAGTGGCAAATAGATTCAAGGGATTAGACCTGATAGACAGAATGCCTGAAGAACTATGAACAGAGGTTCGTGACATTGTACAGAAGGCAGGGATCAAGACCATCCCCAAGAAAAAGAAATGTAAAAAGGCAAAATGGTTGTCTGAGGAGGCCTTACAAAAAGCTGGGGGAAAAATAGAAGCTAAAGGCAAAAGAGAAAAGGAAAGATATACCCATTGGAACGCAGAGTTCCAAAGAATATCAATGAGAGATAAGAAAGCCTTCCTCAGTGATCAAAGCAAAGAAATAGAGGAAAACAATAGAATGGGAAAGACTAGAGATCTCTTCAAGAAAATTAGAGATACTGAGGGAACATTTCATGCAAAGATGGGCTCAATAAAATACAGAAATGGTATGGACCTAACAGAAGCAAAAGATATTAAGAAGAAGTGGCTAAAATACACGAAAGAACTGTGCAAAAAAGATCTTCATGACCCAGATAACCATGATGGTGTGATCACTCACCTAGAGCCAGACATCTTGGAATGCAAAGTCAAGTGGGCCTTAGGAAGCACCACTATGAACAAAGCTAGTAGAGGTGATGGAATTCCAGTTGAGCTATTTCAAATCTTAAAAGATGATGCTGTTAAAGTGTTGCACTCAATATGCCAGCAAATTTGGAAAACTCATCAGTGGCCACAGGACTGGAAAAGATCAGTTTTCATTCCAATCCCAAAGAAAGGCAATGCCAAAGACTGTTCAAACTGGCAATTTGTTCAAACTGAACAATTGTATTCATCCCACACACTAGCAAAGTAATGCTCAAGATTCTCCAAGTCAGGCTTCAAAATTATGTGAACCATGAACTTCCAGATGTTAAAGCTGGCTTTAGAAAAGGCAGAGGAACCAGAGATCAGATTGCCAACATCCGTTGGATCATCAAAAAAATAAAGAGAGCTCCAATAAAACATCTATTTCTGCTTTTTTGACCATGCCAAAGCCTTTGATTGTGTGGATCACAACAAACTGTGGAAAATTCTTAGAGGTGGGAATACCAGACCACCTAACCTGTCTTCTGAGAAATCTGTTTGCAGGTCAAGGAACAACAGGTAGAACTGGATATGAAACAACAGACTAGTTCCAAATCACGAAAGGAATAAAAGTAGGCTTGGATAATGTCATCTTGCTTATTTAACTTATATGCAGAGTACATTATGCAAAATGCCAGGCTGAATGAAGCACAAACTGGAAACAAGATTGCCGGCAGAAATGTCAATAACCTCAGATATGCAGATGACACCACCCTTATGGCAGAAATTGAAGAAGAACTTAAGAGTCTCTTGATGAAAGTGAAAGAGGAGAGTGAAAATTTGGCTTAAAACTAAACATTCAGAAAACTAAGATCATGGCATCTGGTCCCATCACTTCATAGCAAATAGACAGGGGGAAAATGAGTGCTTACTCCTTGGAAGAAAAGCTATGACTAACCTAGACTGCTTATTAAAAAGCAGAGGCATTATTTTGCCTACAAAATTCTGTCTAGTCAAAGCTATGGTTTTTCCAGTAGTCATGTATGGATATGAGAGTTAGACTATAAAGAAAGCTGAGCACTGAAGAATTGCTGCTTTTGGAGAAGACTCTTGAGAGTCCCTTGGACTACAAGGAGATCAAACTAGTGAATCCTAAAGGAAATCCGTCCTGAATAGTCATTGGAAGGGCTGATGCTGAAGCTGAAGTTCCAGTACTTTGGCCATATGATGTGAAGAGCCAATTTATTGGAAAAACCCTAATTCTGGGAAAGAGAGATGGCAGGAGGAGAGGGGCACAACAGAGGACCAGATGGTTGAATGGCATCACCAACTCAATGGAGATGAGTTTGAGTAAGCTCTGGGACTTGGTGAAGGACAGGAAAGCCTGGCATGCTGCAGTTCATTGGGTCACAAACAGTTGGACATGACTGAGTGACTGAATAGCAGCAGCTTATCACTTATAGCTTATATAGACTCCCAAACCAAGAAGCCTCATTTAAAATGCAGATTTCTAGGGTGCATAAATCAGACCTATTGCTCTAAGTGACACCAGGGCAATAGTATGCAACTCATAGTGATTAGAAAACAAAGCTTGAATATCTTATTTTAAACTTCTTTCAGTTTCAAAGAGTAAAGCCGAATGATAAGTCTTGGCAGGTGTCTGGTCGAAATCAGGAGAATGAAGAGAACACAGCCAAAATGCACCCTAATCATGCCAACTCATTCCTTTGATACTAAGAGGGACTATAGTGACTGATATCAGGGCATGTGGGACATTGTTCATTCACTGCATGTGAAAAAAATGAGAACTTTAGGCCTCTGTACAGCTGTGTTCTCCCAGCTTAGAGCCAAATATGGTGCTGGATGAAAATTCAGTTGTGCTCTAGGTCTGAAGGAAAGATTTCAGGCCCTCATGTGCACAGTGAATTGGTGTGTCACATGTCTTCCTTTCCTTTTGGAATAAAGTTATAAAATATGGAATAAACATTTTCAAAATGCATCTATCCACCATCAAAATTACTTAAAATAGAAAGCAAATATTACTAGAAAATCAAGAAATAAAGAATTTTTTGAATAAAATGAATCCCAAATTGGTGAAAAGAAGATTAAAAAAAAAAAAAACACACACACACACACAAAGCAGTGTGCTCTCAGCAAACCATACTGCTACGTTCTACTCTGCCTTGGCACAAGAATCAACAGTAGAACATGAGACATATTCGGTGTACACAGAACAATGCCATGATAATGTGTGTTTCAGAGACCAGTGCTGGAGAAGCTCATGAGGATCAGAGAATGATGACTTAGAGTTCTGAGCAGCATTTAAAGAGCAAGATGCTGAGGGATATAGAAGATGGGGTAGAGAGAACAAGAACTCTGTAAGCAGAGAAGAATGTGAGAGAAAGGAACAAATATAATATTTGTACCCAAGATTGACTGAAAGCAGGAGAAAGTTAGTGGAAATCTTATGAATTCTGATTGGTTTCCCTAGGTATTTGCCTGGCACCTCTGTTCCCTGATAGTCTATCTATTTTTTATTGTGACCAAAGATTCCACTTGGAAATCACAGCTTTCTTCTCCCTAATTTGTCCTTTGGGATTTTCTCTTTTAATGGATTATTTGACCCCCAATTTCTCTTTCTTTAGTCTATAAGATACAGTGAAAAAGTGTAGAATATGAGATATGAAACTACTGGCTTGAGTCCTGACTCTGAACTTCACTCTCTTCATCTATAAAAGCAAAATGATTACAACAACAGTACACCAAAATTTGCATCTACTTGATCCAACTCTGCTGTTGAAAACTCAAAAGGACTTGGGTGTTAATTTTCTCATTAATTTTTTTTTTTAACTACAATTTGGAAAAGATAGTGTTGCCCAAAGAAGCCTGATGGGCTACAGTCCATGGGGTAACAAAGAGTCAGACATGACTGAGCAACTTTTACTTCACTTTTTTTTTTTTCCCACTATACATACAAGTACTTTGAAAACCATAACATATTATATAACTATACTCATCTACTTAAAACATTTTGGAATTGCATCATGCCTTCACAATTTCAATTATTTTGTTCCTTCCTTAAATGTTTGACTATCCGCATTACCTATTTCTTTCTTATCCACATGTCAAATCCCAGGTCAATGAATAAGGCTTCCCTGAAGTCTTCTACAAGAGCTCAGAGCCCACAGTAGCTAACAGCACTCTTAGACTGGTAATTACAAGAGATCATGCTACCGATTTTTGTTCTTTATTGGTCATCTTCTGTTAAATGTTTTACAAGATTCCTCTATTCCTTGGAAAAGTTGGTTTTTCTCTCCTTTCTCTAGTAACCGAGAGACTGGGCATCAGCCAAGGGAATTCTCTAAACCTGAAAGGAGGATCTTTGAAAGATCAAGGAGGAGAACTTCAGGTCATTAGGAAACAGTCCTGGCATTGTACAGTCATGCTTCCCATCTCCTCCTTTGCTCAGCTAGACTAGTCCATAGTGACTTGAGATGCAATCTATAGAGATTCAGATTATTTTAAAACATCCACCTCTTTTATCTTTTTTTTTTTTAAACTATGCTTTTTTCTACTGATACCTTGATGTTGGTACAATTTCACTTCACGTACTTACTACTGACCAGAGGAGTGACTTGCAGGGTAAAGCCCGACCAAACAGTGGGTGAGAGGAAATGGTTATTTTGACTTGCAGGGTTGCATTCAGATGGAAAAATTAAACTGGATTTGCATAAATACTTTCTCAAAAGATGTACAGTTCAGCAGTGGGGGGAAAAAAAACCCTCTTATGTTGTTCAGCAATCAGATCTTGACCTTTGATTCTTTTACAAAGCTTTGAAGCCTAAAGGACTCACAATAAATTAGTTGGAGACTTGACAGCAGTGGTGAAGTCTGAGTGTCCAGCAAGTCCAACTTACTGACTAACTAACTGACCCTGAACCTCACCCTGACTGCAATTAACATACAGTGAATCTCATTTTCCTTGGAAAATTTTTGTTAAATAAATAAGTTCCTTCCTTCTTTTTAAAGATCAAAAATTAGTCTACACTGTTTGAAGGGTTAATCACACAGACTAGACTAGGAGTTGTGCCCCAGATTCATCAGCTGACATCGGAACTTGTTGTCCTCTGGGGCTGTGTCTGTTAAGAGTTAAGCACACTAATTAGGGTCCAAGTTACTCCTCAGCAATGTATCCATACTGTGCATGCAAGGTAGAATGGCCAAGGGTTGCAGCATACTTGAGGCAGTCCTGTTTTACACTTGCTCTCCTGGAGTAATTATTAACAGTGACCCCTTTCACGTTCATAAATTTCCTGGTTTAGGAAATAAATTATGTGGTCACTCCTATTCTGCATGCTCAATCTGAAAATCAAAAATTGAAAATAAAATTCTGTACATGCCCAGACAGAAGTCTTTTTTATGTGAGTTTCTTAAAATGTATCCATACATGATCAACCTATACAAAATGGTGAACGTTGCTCATTCCTTTTGGGGGACAATGAACCTTGGTATCAGTGGCTAAAAGCAACTCTTCTTTTTCAGAAGAAATAAGAAGACTGAGAAATATACTTAACGTATTTTCAAATGGTTCTATAAATATGAAGGAGAAAGAGCAAAAGATTGTATGCAAATATTGAAAAATGTTAACAATTAGTGGGTTCAGATAATGGCTATATATGTATTCATTATATTGGTCTTTCAATTTTTTTGTAGAATAGAAAATCTTCAAAATTAAAAGTGAGAAGATGTAGGGGCAGTAGTCCTGGGGCTCAAACGATCCAATAGACACCAGGGTTTCCTTAAGTTGTTGACAAATGAGACTCATACGCATTTCCCTCTGTTTGAATGTATATGAATATACAAAGGGAAATGTATATGAATAACACTAGCATGTACTGATAGCAGTTTCACACCCTGCCTCTTGTTGATCCTTCATAGTTCTGATTACAGAATTATAATATGTATTCTGAAATGACAATAAAACTGTTTTCCAGTGAACAGTGTTTTTGGCAAATTCAACAATAAGTGCATGACTAGTTCTGTTAACATAGCAGTGTTTACTTGCTTTTTTTTTAACCTTCCCAAATTCTGACTTCAGGCTTTCCTAACTTCTACAACCATTTCCCTTTTCTTATTAAAACATTAAAATATAAAGCTACCACAACTAAACTATGGGAGAGGGGTTTTCCTCATAATACTGTATCACAAGCTGTTATCATTCTAGTGAAACAGGTAAATGAATTGGCTTTATTCATCCCAAAGAACTTGAATTGGTATTGAAGAGAGCTGCGCTTGAAGAACTGAGGTGATGGGTTTGAATATAAATTAAAATTTACCAACACCATGAAAGTAATAATGTTGGCAGCCTTCCAAAATATTTGTTCAAAGCTGGTTTGATATTACTGGATGTATAAATTTATGTACACTTTACAGTTAGCATTTTATGAAGTGTTCTTTGAAGTAATTATCAGTTCAACACCATACCCTAGCTAATAGTATTGAGTAGCAATAACAATACTTTATGCTTGTGTCAAAGATCACAAGGAGTTATCAAGAAATTCATTATCCTACAACATCCTGGATGCATGGAAATATCTCCATGGCCTTATTTTACAAAAGGGTAAACTGAGATCCAAAGGCGTAATGAGGAACATTCTCAAAGGTCACAAAAATCCCAAGGACAAACAACAGACCTCTGTTGATATGTTTCTCTCCCTTGCAACAAGTAAAATTTAGAGTAAGATAAATTGGAGATAATTATTCATCATATTAATTATTATATGATATTCCCTTGAACAACGTGGGTTGACTTTCATGGATTCACCTATATGTGGGTTTTTTTTTTAAATATGTAAGGCTTCCCTGGTAGTTCAGTGGTAAGGAATCCACTTGCCAATGCCAAAGACACAGTTCCATTCTTGACCCAGGAGGATTCCATATGCCGTAGAGCTTCTAAGCCCATGCACTGCAACTAGAGTCTGTGCTCTAGAACCTGGGAGCTGCAACTACTGAGCTCACATGCTGCAATTTCTGGAAACCTAGAGCCTGTGCTCCATAACAAGAGAAGCCACACAATAAGAAGCCCACAGGCTGCAATTAGAGAGTAGCCCCTACAGCAGCGAAAACCCAGCACAGCCAAAAATAAAATAAGTAAATAAATAAAATTATTAAAAAGTATGTAACACATACTACATTGGATCTGTGGTTGGTTGTATTTGTACATGTAGATGAACATACGGAAAGTGACAACAGTAACGTTATGCATGGTTTTTCAACTACATGGAGGGTTAGCATCCCTAACTCCACACTGTTCAAGGGTCAACTATAATATATTTAATCAAAATATTCTTATACATTAGAAATGAATATTGATTGAACCCATCTTTGAGGTTAAGTCAGTTTTATCTGCATATAGGCAATGTTTGACATTAGCTCTGGATCACTGAAAAATATCTCCCACTGCTTTTTGCAGAACTTCAATGAGTTTAAGGTTTTCTAGTTTAACTGGACCTATACCAATTACAATTAATGGAGACCACAGAAAGGACAGAAAAACCTCAATAATTTCTACTATATCAAGCACTGAATATACACAGCTGCTTTCTCTTTTTCTTTTTTCAGTTAAAGAGTTCATTTATTTATGGCTGCAGTGGGTCTTCTTGCTGAATGCAGGCTTTTTCCAGCTGCGGTGAGTGGGGCTACTCTGCATTGTCATGTGAGAACTTCTCATTGCAGTGTCTTCTCTTGTTGTGCATCATGAATGTTAGGGTCCTTCAAAAGTTTTCGTACTTTTGAAACAGAGTTAATTACTCATGATGACCACGGGAATTAAGAATTAACTTTTCTCCTCTCTCCTCATTCACTTATCTCCTCTCTCCTCATTTTGTGTGTAGATGTGTGCATTTTACAGTTATATGGTGGTATAACTGATATACATTAAACTGCACATATGTAAAGTATACTTTTTGATAAATTATGACATACATCTGGAAAACCATCAACAACATCAAGATAACAAACATATCCATCACTTACAAAAGTGTTCCTCTGATCCTTTGTAATCCCCCCTACTGACTCTCCCTAGTCCCCCTCTCCCAGGGAACAATTGATCTGCTCTTTATCACTGTATCTTTTATTTTCTTGACTTTATATAAATAGCATAATCTACTTTTTTTTATTGTTGTTAACTTTCACTTAGCAGCAGTATTTTGAGATACATCAATATCCTTAGATATATCAATACTGCATTCCTTTTATTTCTAAATAGTATTTCAGTGTCTGATGCTGAAGCTGAAATTCCAATACTTTGGCCACCTGATGCAAACAACTGATTTATTGGAAAAGACCCTGATGCTGGGAAAGATTGAAGGCAGGAGAAGAAGAGGATGACAGAGGATGAGATGGTTGGATGGCACCACCGACTCGACGGACATGAGTTTGAGAAAACTCCAGGAGTTGGTGATGGGCAGGGAAGCCTGGTGTCCTGCAGTCCATGAGGTTGCAAAGAGTCAGACAACTGAGTGACTGAACTGAACTTTCAGTGTCTCTGTGTGTGTGTATGTTTCACAACTTGGTTATTTACTTCAAAGAACAGAAGATCCTAATCTTATCAAAGTCTATTTTAGGGTAATGATTATTGAAAATTCTGATTTTAGTGTTGTATCTAATTACATTGCCTAAACCAAGATCACAAAGATTTTTCTCCTATTTATTCTTCTAAAATTATATAGTTTTAGTCTTTACATTTAGATCTGTTATGAGTATTTCTTTTTGGTATGAAGCAAATTATGGCATAAAAGTTTATATTTTTCTGTGTGCATATCCAATTTACTCAGCACTATTTTTTAAAACACTCTCATTCTCATTTCTCCAATGAATTATCTTTATAACTTTTTTGAATTCCTCTATTTATGGTTTATCAACTCTTCCACTGATTTATTTTATTTTTTCTGTCTTACCAATACCTCACAGTTTCAAATACTGTAGCTTTCTATTAATTCTTGGTGTCAGATCATTTAAATTCTCTGATTTTTTTTCTTCTCCTTAAAACATGTTTATATTATTCTAAGATCTTTGTATTTACATAAGAATTTTAGACCTGACTTGTCAATTTTCAAGATAAAACCTGCTATGCTTTTGATTGGGATTGAATTGAATCTATAGATCAATTCAGGAGGAATTATTATCTTAGAACTATTAAATATTCAATTTATGAAAATGATATATTCATCTATTTATTAAAGTCTTCTTTATAGTCTTCGGCAATATATTGCAGTTATTGGAGCTTCCCAGGTAGCATTAGTGGTAAAGAACTCACCTCCAAAGCTGGAGGTATAAGAGATGTGCATTTGATCCCTGGGTCAGGAACATCCCCTGGAGAAGGGAATGGCACCCACTCCAGTATTCTTGGCTGGAGAATCCCATGGACAGAGGAGCCTAACAGGCTATAATGCACAGGCTTGCAAAGAGTCAGACATGGCAGTAGGGACTGAGCACATCATAGTTATTAGTTTATTTGTCCTTCATCTCCAACAGAATTTCTCCTAGGTTTATGTATTTTTGATGCTACTTTAAATGCAGTATAAAAATCATTTTTCAGATATTCATCACCATCATAAAGTTATTTTGTTTTTGTTTTTATCCTACAACATTGACAAACTCATTTGTTAGTGTTAACAATGTTTCAGTTAATTAATTTTGTAGATTCTGTGGGATTTCTTCATTTTTATTGAAATGCCTTATATTTCTTTTTTTCTGGCTTGATTAGTTTTTTTAAAAACCCCAGAATAATTGCTGTATAGAAGTAATGAGAATGTCAACAGATTTCTGTATATTAATTTTGTATCTTCCAACTTTACAAGTTAATTTATTAGTTTTAACAGTTTGGTGGGTTTTTTTTTTTTTGGTGGAAATGTCAGGTCTTTCTATGAATAATATTACTGCTACTGCTAAGTTGCCTCAGTTGTGTCCTACTATTTGTGACCCTATGAACTGTAGACCACCACACTCCTCTGTCCATGGGATTCTCCAGGCAATAATACTGGAGTGGGTTGCCATGCCCTCCACCACGGGATCTTTCTGACCCAGAAATTCCACCTATGTCTCTTAAGTTTCCTGTCTTGGCAGGAGTGTTCTTTACCACAAGCACCACCCACAAAGCCCCATGACATCTGAAAATGGTGACAGTTTTACTTCTTCCCTTCCAATTTTTATTTATTTTTCTTCCCTTATTGCTGTGGCTAGGAATTCCAATACTAAGTTAAATTGAAGTGGTAAGAGAGGCAGCCTTATCTTGTTTCTGATTTTGGAGAAAAGATCTTTAGGTTTTTACTCTTGAATATGATGTTATCTGTGAGTTTGTCATAAACGACCACTATTATTTTGAGATATGTTTCCTCCTATCAGCTTTGATGGGAGTTTTATCAGTTTATACACTAATAATAAGCTGTCAGAAAGAGAAAACTAATAATCTGTCAGAAGGAGAAGACAATAATCCTGTTTAAAATTGTATTAAAAAAAAAAAAAAAACTAGGAATACACTAACAAGGTGAAAAGCCTACAGTCTGAAAGGTATAAAACCTTGATGAAGGAAATTGAGGAGGATGCACAGAAATGGAAAGATATCTTGAACTGGAAAAATTAATATTGTTTAAACGACTGCACTGCTCAAAACAATCTAGATTTAATGAAATCCCTATCAAAATACCAATGACTCTTTCCACTGAGCTAGAAAAAATAATCTAAAATTTTATATGGACCCACCAAAAACCAAAGATTGTCAAACCAAGCTTAAGAATAAAGAACAAAACTGGAAGATCAATACCTCCTAACTTCAAAAAATACTACTAAGATTCTTCCTTGGAAGAAAAGCTATGGCAAACCTAGACAGAATTTTAGAAAGTAGAGACATCATATTGCCAACAAAGGTCCACATAATCAAAGCTATGGTTTTTCCAGCAGTCGTATGTGGATGTGAGAGTTGAACCATAGAGAAGGTTGAGCACCCAAGAAATTATGCTTTCAAACTGTGGTGCTGGAGAAAACTCTTGAGAGTCTCTTGAACAGCAAGGAGACCAAACTGGTCATACAGAACCATACAAGAAGTTCTTAATTACCCAGATAACCAAGACGGTGTGTTTACTCACCTAGAGCCAGACATCCTTGGGTGTGAAGTCAAGTGGGTTTTAGGAAGCATTGCTACTAACAAAGCTAGTGGAAGTGATGGAATTCTAGCTGAACTATTTAAAATCCTAAAAGATAGTGCTGTTAAAGCAATATACCAGCAAATTTGGAAATTTTCCAGTAGCCACAGGACTGAAAAGGCCAATTTTCATTCTAATCCCAAAGAAAAGTATTGGCAAAGAGAGTTCAAACTACAATACAATTGCACTCATTTCACATGCTAGCCAGATAATGCTCAAAATCCTTCAAACTAAGCTTCAAAAGTACATGAACCAAGCACTTCCAGATGTACAAGCTGGATTTATGATAAGCAGAGTAACCAGAGATCACATTGCCAACATTTGTTGGATAACAGAAGAAAAGCATGGGAATTCCAGAAAAAACACCTACTTCTGCTTCACTGACTACACTAAAGTTTTTGACTATGTGGATCACAACAAACTGGAAAATTCTTAAAGAGATGGGAATACCAGACCACTTTACTTGCCTCCTGAGAAACATGTATGCAGGTCAAGAAGCAACAGTTAGAACTGGACATAGAAAAATGACTGGTTCAAAATTGGGAAAGGAGTATGTCAAGACTGTATATTGTCACCCTGCTTATTTAACTTATATGCAGTGTACATCATGTGAAAATCTTGGATAGATGAATCACAAGCTGGAATCAAGACTGATGGGAGAAATATCAAGAATGTCAGATATGCAGATGACACCTGCAAGTCATTTGTAGAAAGCAAATGGCAGAAAGTGAAGACGAACTTAAAAGCCTCTTGTAAGGGTGAAAGAGGAGAGTGAAAAAGCTGGCTTAAAATGCAACACTCAAAAAACTAAGATCATTGCATATGGTTGTATCACTTCATGGCAAATAGGGAAAAAAATGTAAACAGTGTCAGACTTTATTTTCTTGGGCTCCAAAATCACTGTGGATGGTGACCACAGCCATGAAATTAAAAGACGCTTCTTCTTTGGAAGAAAAGCTATGACAAACCTAGACAGAATTTTAGAATGAAGAGACATCACTTTGCCGACAAATATCCACATAGTCAAAACTTCGATTTTTCCAGCAGTCATGTGTGGATGTGAGAGTTGAACCATAGAGAAGGTTGAGTTCCCAAGAAATGATGCTTTCAAACTGTGGTGCTAGAGAAGACTCTTGAGAGTCTCTTGGACAACAAGGAGATCAAACTAATCAATCATAAAGGAAATCAACCCTGAATATTCATTGGAAGGACTGATGCTGAAGCTGAAGCTCCAATGCATTGGCCACTTGATGTGAAGAGCTGACTAATTGGAATAGATCCTTATGCTGGGAAAGATTAAAGACAAAAGGAGAAGATGGTGGCAGAGGATGAGAGGGTTGGGTGGCATATTTGACTCAGTGGATATGAGTTTGAGCACTGTGAGATAATGAAGGACAGGGAAGTCTGTCCTGCTGCAGTCCATTGAGTAGCAAAGAGTCAGAGGCAACTGAGTGACTGAACATCAACATCACAAAGACATAATAATCAAAGTAGCATGTTATTGACACAAAAATGGGCACATAGAACAACAGAACAGAATAAAGAGCCCAGAAATAAACTGATTCATCTATGGTCAATCTATGACAAAGGAGGCAAGAATACAATGGAGAAGAACAATCTTTTCTGTAAGTGGTTCTGGGAAATCTGGACAGGGACATGTAAAGAAATGAGACTAGAACATTTCCTGATATCATGTACAAAAATAAACCCAAATGGATTAAAGTCCTAAATGTAAGACCTGAGCCCAAACCACACTTTGACACAAAATGTAGTACTATTTTTTTTATCTGACTCCTAAGTCAAAGTAAATAAAATTAGATATAAACAAATGGGACTTAATTGAACTTAAAAGCTTTGAAAAGCAAAAGAAACCATCTACAAAACAAAAACACACCCTACTGAATGGGAGAAAGTATTTGCAAATGATGTGACTGATAGGGGATTATCTTCAAAATACATAAACAACTCATGAAACTATTAGAAAAAAAAGTAACCCAGTTGAAAATACACAGAAGACTTGAATAGATATTTATCCAGAGAAGACATAGAGATAGATAACAGGTACATGAAAAGAGGTACAACATTGTTAAATATTAGAGAAATGTAAGTCAAAACAATAATGAGATATGACCTCACACCCTTCAGAATAGCTGTTATCAAAAAATCTGTAAGTAATAAGTGTTGGTGAGGAGGTGGAGAAAGAAAACTCTTGTACACTGTTGGTGGGAATGTAACTTGGTGAAGCCACTATGGAAAAAATTATGGAAAGTCTTCAAAAAACTAAGCCTAGAACTATCATATGATCGAGTAGTTCCATTCCTGGTATATATCCAAAAATAATAGTAGAAATATTAATTTTAAAAGTCACAGGCACCCCAATACTCATAGCAGCATTATACCAATTGAAATGTTCATCAACAGATGAATGGATAAAGAAGATATGATACACACACACACACACACACACACACACACACACACACACACACTGGAATTTAGTCAGTCACAAAAATAATGAAATTCTATTCTTTAAAACAATGTGGATGGACCTAGAGAGTATTGGGCTCAGTGAAATGACAGGCAGAAAATGACAAATACTGTATAATATCACTTATATGTGGAATTGAAAACTAAAAGAAACAAATGTATATAACAAAACAGAAACAGACTCATGAACACAGAAAACTTATTAGTAGAAACCAGTGGGGAGAGGAAAGGGTGAGGAAAGGGAGAGTGGCAAGATAGAAGTATGGGATTAAGAGATTAAAAACTACCATGTATAATAAATATAAGCAACACAGATATGTTGTACAGAAAATATAGTCATTATTGTGTAATAAATTTAAATGGAGTATCATCTGTAAAAATATAGATACCTGAAACTAAAACAGTATTGGAAATCAACTATGAGGGTGTGGGTGCTAAGTTGCTTCAGTTGCGTCAGACTCTTTGCAACCCTATAGACTGTAGCCCACCAGGCGCCTCTGTTCATGGAATTCTCCTGGCGAGAATACTGGAGTGGGTGGTCATGCCCTCTGCCAGGGGATCTTCCTGACCCAGGGATTGAACTCACGTCTCTTAAGTCTCCTGCTTTGGCAGTGCATTTACCAATAGCACCACCTGGGAATCCCAGAAATCAACTATACTTCAATTAAAAAAGAAAAGCAGTAGTGAGAATCGATATCCAGGTCTTGTTTCTGATCTCAGTGGAAAAGAATTTTCTTCAACCAATAAATAGAGTATTAATTGGAGGTTTTACAAAGGTATGTTTCATTAATTTAGGAAATTCTATTCTTTTCCTAATGTGTTGAAAGCTTTTATCATATGAGTATTTTATTTTTGTCAGTTTTTGTGTGTATGTGTGTCTATGAAGACAGTCATATGGATTTTGTCCTTTATCCCACTAATATGGTGTATTACACTAATTGATTTTGGATGTTAAGCCACTGTGCCTTCTGGGATGTCTATTGTGTTATGGTGTATAATTCTTTTCATATAGTGCAGGATTTGGCTTGCTAATATTTTGTTGACAGTCTTTCAATTCTAAATTTATCTGTCATTTTATTTTACTATTATTTTTTATGTCTTTTTTGGATCACATTTTAGGATAACACTAGGTTCACAGAATGAGATGGTAGCTGTTTGCTTTTCCTCTAATTTCTGAAAAAGTTTCTTAAAAATATATAAGTGAAGCCATATGAGCCTGAGATTTTTTAAATGGGGAAATTTTACTTACCATTTCAGTTTTTTTGCTATTGCTGCTATAATTCTTCTTGAGTCAATTTTAGTAATTTTGCGATTTGTTTTTATGTCTTTCATTTTAAAATTCTCTTTACTGCCTTCCTTTATGTTAAAAAATGAATGATTTTTTTAATTCTTCAGGTTTTGTTTGTTTGCTTTTTATTTTTGAGTTATTTCTTAGTTGTTGCTTTAGGGAATACAGTATAAATGTATATTTTGTCTGTTTTATGTAATTCCTTCCATAAAGTTGTTCATAATTTTTCTTTAAAATATACTTCATTCTGAAGGTTTTGATAGTGATGTCTCCTCTTTTTCTAATTTTGGTAATTTTATCTTCTCTTACTTTCTTGTTTAATTTCTGTTGCTGTTCAGTCACTACTGTGTCTGACTCTCTGCAACCCCATGGACTGCAGCATGCCAGGCTTCCCTGTCCTTCACTATCTCCCTGCTCAAACTCACTATTTTCTCTGAAGCAGAAGCCTCATATACTTTTAAGTTTGTCCAGCGGTTGCTCATTTCTTGCTATGCAGTGAAAGTGAAAGTTTAGTCAGTCAGCCAGGTGTGTCCAACTCTTTGTGACCAGATGGACTATAGACCATAAGACTCTTCTGTCCATGAAATTCTCCAGACAAAAGCACTGAAGTGAGTTGCACTTCCTTCTCCAGGGGATTTTCCTGACCCAGGGATAGAACTCTGCTCTCCAGTGTTTCAGGCAGACTCTTTACTTACTGAGCCACCAGGGAAGCCCTTGCTATGCAGAAGAATCATTAAAACTTCAACGCCCACCTCCAGAAAAAAAAAAATAAATAAATAAGGAAAACATCATTTCTTCAGTCTCCAGAATGTGAGAAAACCTGAAAAACATGACCATTAAAGACTAACTATATTATTTGCACTGAGACTTTTACTGAAGACCTATGTTTACTCACTACAGCATTTATGATATAAACATTTGACTTACTGAGAGTCTCAGTTCAGTCGCTCAGCTGTGTCTGACTCTGCACCCCCACGCTTCCCTGTCCATCACCAACTCCTGGAGATTGCTCAAACTCATGTCCATTGAGTCAGTGATGCCATACAACATCTCATACTCTGTCGTCCCCATCTCCTCCTGCTTTCAATCTTTCCCAGCATCAGGATCTTTTCCAATGAGTCAGCTCTTCACATCAGATGGCCAAAATATTGGAGCTTCAGCTTCAGCATCAGTTCTTCCAATGAATATTCAGGACTGATTTCCTTTAGGACTGACTGATTTGATCTCCCTGCAGTTCAAGGGACTCTCAAGAGTCTTCAGCACCACAATTCAAAAGCATCAATTCTTCAGTGCTCAGCCTTCTTTATGGTCCAGCTCTCACATTAATGCATGACTACTGTAAAAACTATAGCTTTGACTATATTGATCTTTTTTGGCAAAGTGATGTCTCTGCTTTTTAAAACTCTGTCTAGGTTTGTCATAGTTATTCTTCTAAGGAGCAATAGTCTTTTAATTTCATGGCTGGAGTCACCATCCCCATTGATTTTGGAGCCCAAGAAAATGAAATCTCACACTGTTTCCACATTTTTCCTTCTCCCTTACTTTCTTGTTTAATCTAGCTTAATGTTTGTCAACTTTATTGATTATTTTTAAAAATAAACTCTTAAAATTTTCTCTATTTTTTTATTCCAATTTTTATATTATTTCCTTCTTCTGATTAGGTTTATTTTCATTTTCACTCTTTCTAGTGAAGAGGTAGACATTTGATAGTTTGAATCTGAGGTTTTTCTTTTCTGATATAGAGATTTAAAAATAATTTCTTTAAGCACTCCTATAACTTCATCTTATAAATTCAGGCATTCTGTGGCTCATTGGTTATATAGAAGAATGTTGATTAATTTCTAAATATTTATAAATTTCCTAGTTTTTTTCTGTTATTGACTTCTAATTTGATTCCATCATAGTTGGAGTATATGTTTGTGTGGTTTCAAAACTTCTAAATTTATTGAGATGATTTTATGCCATAAAATATAGCCTATCCTGGAGACTATTCCATGTTCACTTGAGAAGAATATATATTCTTTTGTTAGAGCATTCTTTAAATATCCAAGCCTTGGTTTATAGTGTTATTCAAGTTCTTTTTATGTTTGTTAATCTTCTGTGTAGTATTTCTTTTCATTATTGAGATAGTTATTTAAACTTCAAACTAGCAATATTGATTTGTCTAATTTCACTTTCAATTTTACAAATTTTTACTTCATGTATTTTGGGCAAATATACTTAAGTATATAAATGTTTATGATTATATATTCCTAATGATTGATGCATTTTACTTTTATAAAATGTATATTTTATTTTCTAGTAATATTTCTTGTATTTAAATATGTTTTTATAATGTTTATAATATAATTACTCCAATTTTCAAAGAGTTAGTGTTTCATGTTTTACCTTTTTTACATGCCTTTATTTTTTATTTATTTGCACCCATTAATATAAGTTATTTCTCTTACATACATTTAGTTACATCTTGTTTTTATTCATTCTGACAATCTCTGCTTTTGTTTGCTGTATTTAGCCCATTCACATTTCATGTAAACATTGCTATAGTTAGATTTATGCCTGTCATTTACCTCTTGCTTTCTATTTTTCTTATGTTTTAAAATATTCCTGTGTTTCTCTTTTACTACTACATTTTGCGTTAAGTAAATATTTTTATAGAATGCCATTTTAATTTCTTTGTTGGTTGTGTAATCATTACTTCTAAGTATTTATTTAGTGGTGGCTCTAAGATTGCAATAGGCTTCTCAGCTGATCACAATTCACTTTAGAGGAGTGCCTGTGTGATTCCAGATAAGACACTTTTTACCCCTCTGGCTTCTTTCAAGATTTTTTTCTTTTTTTTCCTTAACTTTTCTGAAGTTTGAAAGTGATGTTCCTAGGTATTATTTTTATTTGCTTTATTTTATTTGGCTTTTGCATTTATCCTGCTTAATGTTCTTTGAGCTTCTTGGATCTGCGGTTGATGCCTGACATTAATTTGGGGAAATAGAGTTAATTGGTCCAAACACTGCTTCTGTTCCTTTTCCCTTTTCTCCTTCTCATGTTGCCGCTATTTGTATATTATGCCCTTTGTAGTCGCCCCACAGTTTTTGGATACTCAGTTCCCCTTTTTCAGTTTTTCCCTGTGCTTTCCAGTTTTGGAGGTTTCTATAGTCATATCCTCAGCTCAGTGATTCTTTTCTCAGCAATATCTAGTCTACTAATGAATCCTTCAAAGATATTCGTCATTTCTATAATAATGTTTTTGCATGTCTTTTTGATTCTTTCTCAGAATTTTTTTCTCTCTGTTTACCTTATCCACATGCTCTTGTATGTTTATGGTCTATTTTTCCCATTAAAGTTCTTAGCATATTATTCATAATTTTTTAAAAATTCCTTATTAAAATTGGTCTTATAAGTCAAACGTTCTTGATATATCTGACTTTAACTCTAAGGCTTGATTATTCTCTTCAAATTTTGATTTTACCTTTTAATATGACATGTACTTTTTTTTGGTGAAAAGTGGTTATGATATGTCATGAATTAAAGGAACTTCCATAAAAATTCCTTTAGTAATGTAGTGGTAAAGTTTGGAGGGAGGGAAAGTGTTCTATCGACCTGGGATTAGATCTCAGTATTTTCATGAACCTATGCTCCTTGCCTGTGAACTTTACCAGTTTTCAGTACTCTCCCAAACCACCTTAGGTGGGTTAGGATGTCTAGAGGTTTCTGGAGTTGGATACTTCCCTGCTCTGAGGTAAATTAGAGTCTGATAAAATCTCAATAAATTATATTCTGGCAAAATTGTTTCTTCTTAGGAAAAAGCAGAATGCTCCAGTATATTTCAAAGTGGTTAGTTTTTCCCTCCCCGTGCCAGAAGCCTGAGGGAATACTTTATTTCTTTTATGTCAGAACCTGGTAGTGCTCATGGAGTTACTTCACAAAAGCATAGGGTTGCTAGGACTGTGTTTTCATGGTGCTTTTACCTCTCAGAGTGTCCGCACTGGGCTTCCATTCATCAGTTACAGGCACTGATTCCTGAAGAAGTTTCTGCTCCTGAGTTTCTGCTTTGGTAAATTCTGATTTTTGTGTCTGCATGTTTATCTCTTCAGTTTTAGGGGAAATGGTTTGCCCAGTAACCTCATGTCACTGATAGATCTAAGTAGAATGGTTGATTTTTTAGTAAAAACTTTAACAAGGTTTTACTTGTTAGATCATAATGGTCACTTCTAAGCGATGCCAGATTGAAAACTGCAAGTTTTTGAGGTTTTTAAATTATTACTATTTTACTAAGAAGTCCTTTTTTTTTTTTTTGGCAATTAATTTTTTGTTATTTCTAGGAACAACATGGGTTACCCTCTTTTTCATTAGCATTCATCATTCCTCCCAACAGGAGTTGTTCTCCTCTGGGATAAAAGAAAACACTGGTTTATCTTAGTGCACGTGGGACTAAATCCTGTGAGACTGCAGTAAATGATCTATAATTCAGTAATATATTTCTTACATTCTGAAGCTTCTAATCGTCCTATTTTGAACTAAAGAATTAGTTTATTTACTCATCCAGCAATAAATTATTGAGAACCTTAGGTATATATGCTGCTCTGTGATGGATGCTTCAGATATCTGTTCTAAACACCCCTACCCCAATACAATATCTGAATATTGAATAAATGCAAATTTAGTTAATTGAAATATGAACAAAAAATGATTAAATATGACAAGGTAAAAATCATACTTTTAAAAAGTAACAGCATATACATCGTTATTTTATTCATTTTGCTACTCATTAAGAATTCATATAATCACTGATATGTTATGGTAAATATAAACCTGGCATTATATAACATTTTATTTTAAATATGATCTTAATCAAAGTGAATTCTGATGAACTTTAATACATGTATATCTAACCCAATATATCCATAATATTATTTATACATATTAGTATAGTATATAATTATTAACAAAGTATTTCAAATTCTTTTCTTCCACTAAGTCTTCAAAATACTGCAAGTATTTTATATTTACAAATGTCTCAGTGTTCTTCAGTCATATTTCAAGTGCCTAAAAGTCACATCTAGTTAGCAGTTACTCTATAAAATAGGTGCAGATCTATAGCATGTCTCACAATCCTGAAATGCAGTATTCTAAAACATGGGATTTATTAGAGCAGGGCCTGGAAACAGAACTTCAGAAAATGTGAAAACAATGAGTCATTCTGGAGGTAATAGATTCAGTCTCAGGAGATGTGGAATCATCCCAGGTCTATGAGCAGATAAGACTTGAAAAGATAGTTGTCAAACCAAAGTGTAAAATCTACGTTTCTTCCTCTTACAGACACATCCCAATTCCTTCAGAATATTGCATCATACTTTTCACTCTGGAGTCTAAACTCCTTTGACTATATATTAATAAACCTCTGTGTGTGTGTGTGAAAAAGAGAGACGGAGAGGGACTGCACGTATATAGACAACTATTTGTATATAGTACATATAGTATATATTTGTATATATGTGTATGTACAAATGTATATAGTATATAACTATTTGTATATAGATAACTATTTGTTTATAGTAGTTTTAAAGAAAAATAGGACTGTTTTCTAATTTCCTTTTGTCATGTGGCCATACATCTTAGTTATCTTACTACGCAGAAGTCTACCTTAATATTTTTAATGATAGCTTAGATAACATGCATATTATCTAAATACATGATGTATATTGTATATAAGATGTAGATTTAGATAACATCTGCCATTCTGTTAACCACTAACCTGTCAATAGATGTTTATTTTGAGATTCCCATAGCTAAAACAATTGGGGCCATGTATATTCTTGTCTACATTGTAAATATATCCTGAAAAATATATTTCTTAAATGTAGGCTGCTTATTGAAAGAATATGAGCACTTACATTTCTGTTATATACTGACAAATTGCCTTCCAAAGTAAACATACTTTTACCCCATCTACATGAAAGCACCTGTCGAATTCCCTACATTAAACTTATAGCATGGGATACCAACCTTTAAACCTTTTGCCAATCTGGTGGGCAAAAATAGTATTATCGTATGGTTTTGATTTTTAAATTCTTGTACAATTTCTTAAGATGAATGTTCTTTTCTTTTACTTGCATTGAAAATTAATACTGTTTTACTGAAAATAGTTCAGTTTTATATTTGATTTTTCATTTACTTCAAAAGTATTTCATAGATATTGATACTTTATATATTATAAATGTTATAGATATTTTACCCTAAATTTTCAGTTGTCTTTTATTTTTGCTTATGCTATATTTTATTGTAGGAGTCTACAATTTTATGCACTAAAGTACATCAATCTCTTTCCTTTTATGGCCTCAGGATTTTGAAACTTGCTTGGGAAAGCCCTTTCCACCCTGAGATTGAAAATAAATATTTTCTAATGGTTTGTCTAACACTTTTTTAGATTTCTTTATTTAGATCATTATTCTATTGATAATTTGTTTTGAAATATAAAGAGACCTAACTTTATTTTTTTCTAAGTTAAATCCAATTTTCCTGATACAATTAAAATTATGTTTTGTTCTTTTAATGGTCTAGTATATAATCTTAGACATGTAATATTTTGATTCCACAGTGAGTTTTATGAATTTCCTAGGTGTTATATTTCTTAGTGGCCTCTGAAGCTTGCACTTAAATTGTATTTGGCTCATAGAGTATAATAAATGTTTTCTCACTGACAGAATAACCAGTTTGATTAAATTTTGAATATTAATAATAACAAGGCTTCACATTTACATATTCCTTTGTCACATACAACGCATTTACATATGCATGCATATATACATATGTATACACACACATATATATATATACACACACATATACATATATACATTTATATACACATAGATGTATCAGCTTCCCTGGTGGCTCAGATGATAAAGAACGTGCCTACCAATGCAGGATATACAAGAGATATGAATTTGATCCCAGGATCAGGAAGATACCCTAGAGAAGGAAATGACAAGCCACTCTAGTATTCTTGCCTGGAAAATTCCGTGCACAGAGGAGGCTGGTGGGCTTCAGTCCATGGGGTCACAAAGGATCAGATATGACTGAGCACATGCACACACACACACACACACACACACATAATTCTCATAACAATCCTATGAGTTAAATGGGACTGATATTCTTAGATTTATAGATGAGGAAACCAAGGCAGAGGAAATGAAGGGATTTGTTCAAGATCACATTGATACTATAGGATGAGTAACAATTTAGAAAACAATTGCACATTTAGTGTTTTTACTCCTTTCCCCAATCAAACTTGCTCAGCGATCATTCACATTTAGTTATTTGCTTTGTCAACAATCACTGATTTAGGACTGAAGCAGACACTCGGTTACCTTTCCAGCATCCATCCTTCTCCTTGTGTTTAAAAGAATTTTCATATTCAGGTATCCACCTTTTTCAGGACATAGTTCTGAGGAAGAGTGGATCGTATTAGAATCACCTGTCATGATAGTCCCATTCTTTGCAGGTAACTGGTTCAGAACCAGTATATCATTGCTTTTGGCCAATGAGCTGTATAAAGAAGTATACTTGGGTTAAGGGGCTTCTGAACCCCTCTCTTTACTTCTAAGAAAGTGACACAAGATATGAAAGTCCTTCATCTCTTCCCAGCACAGAACACTGCTTATTGTAACACCTGGAGCTGCTAATGCCATCTTGCTGCTGAGCTGAAGAGAAAGTCACCATGGGAGAAGCAGAGCAAGAGAATCTTGGGAGGGACACTGGATCGTTTTCCAGCTCTGAACTTTCTGTGATGTGAAATGCATTTTCTAATTACCAGTCATTCTGGATCAGGGCTTTCTGTGAATTTCAGGTGAAAGTGTCCTAACATGCAGAATGGAGAGATTGGTGATACAGAGCTCACCAGTGTAATAGGTTTTCAAAGAGTCTACTTTTCATATAGAGCTGTTGAATATGTCATTTACAGTTTCTGGTACTGCACACAGACCTCTGAAACTTGAGGATATTTGAGGACTTTTTGATCTTATGGGGATCTGCACAATATTCAAATCTGAGAAACACTATGTTGTAGTAAGTGTCTTCTTGAGGAAATTTATGTTTAAATAAAACCAAAGACTTTATCTCTGAGGTTTCCAATCTTGAGACCCACCATGCTACATAAGATGGAAGAGTCTGAGTGGCAGATGGACTCAAGTTGAAATCACAGCTCTTGTGTACATGCTCTGTGGTCTTGGGGTAGGTCCATATTGTCTCTTAAACTCAGTTTTCTCAACTTAACACCAATACTGGTGTTATGCAATTAGATAAGATAACACATATAAAGGATCTGGAGAAGGAAATGGCAACCCACTCCACTATTCTTGCCTGAGAATCCCATGGACAAAGGAGCCTGGTGGACTATAGTCCCTGGGATCGCAAAGAGTCGGACACAACTGAGTGACTAACACACACACACACACATAAAGGATCTGACAGAGACTGACTCATGAAAAACACCTAAAAAATGGAATTTCTCTCCGTTTTTCTCTGTTTTTAAAATTTTACCTGGTACGCTAAGTAGCCTGCCCTGCAATTGGCCTCTGCTTTCTCTGTTACTGTCATCAGACAACATTTTTCGGAGGTCCTCAGGGCAAGGGATCAATGCATGCAGTGCAAATATTTCTAAGGTGAGGATTTGTAATAGGCACCCAGATTGCCAAGCCTGCACATTCTTGGGGTCACACTTCTTGGTCACCTACGGCCCCGCTAACTGCTTGGTCTTGCTCCCAGGTAATGAGGCTCTTTCCTCAATGTGCATGCGCAGTGTCCTCACTGCTGCGTGTCCCTTGCCTGCTGTCCTCTTGCCCCTCAGAACGGCCTCCTATTATTACCCTCCTGCTCCCCGGCCCCCTGATAATTGTTGGTGGATGCCCTCCATCTGCCTTCTCCCCTTGGCTAATTGCCTTCTGTTTCTCCCGCCCCCTTGGTCACATGCCTGGCCTGCCCTCCCATCACCCTTACCTGCTGACCTCTGCTTGATTTGCTGCCTGGACGTAGGCGGCAAGGGCCTTTCTGCCCTTCAGATTGCCTGCCGCCTGCTGATTTCCGGCGCTGCTTGCCCCACCTGCTGTGTGCCTGGGGTCACCTTCCTGCTGCCTGCTCCACCTGTCCCAGGGCTGTTTGATTTCACCCCCTGAAACGCACAGATGGGATCTCTCCAGCTTCCCTGTGATAGTCTAATGGGGACGTGCAATGCAAATGACTGTGTAGAATAAATGGAAAGGAAGGGGGGAAAACACACACACACATACAACAAAACAAAATGAAACAGGAAAAGGCAAATGCCCAGATAGTTATTAAGACTACAGAGTATTTTAGCTAGATAAAATTGTGTCTATCTCAGAAGCCAGCACATAGAAGGCAAGATGGAAAGGAGGGAAACCTACTGGTTAAAATAGCCTTCCCACCGTGCGGGAAGCAGCTGAATGTTGCAGGTAAGTGCCTGGAGAGGAGAGGCTCTTCTTCAACCTCTAACCCTGAAAGTAAGGATTGAGCTTTGGGAGACACAGGTCTGTTCATGGAAAGTGATTGCATTTCACTGCATGGCATGATTTAACTGAACACTGTGGGCCCTTAAAAGTACCACTGAATATCTGGAACTTAGATTTCCATATCTATTTTTGATGCTCTTTTAGCACTGTGAGTAGGAATCTCTTTTTGGAGTGATGTTTTCCTTTGATTTTTGATTTTCATCAATCGTTTGTTTAAAATGGCACTAAATACAAATTGGGGGCAGTTGAGAGTTAACAGAATATTTTATTAAGAACTTTAGTCTCAAAGACAGAGTTCCATTTAAAGCAGATAAATCACACTTAGACCAAAAGTTACTCATATTATCCAGAACACAAAGATCTTTTATATTTGAGAGCAAACTGTCACAGAGATCAGTTGGCAGATCCCCAAACTAGGTTAAGAACACAAAGAACTTGAGATGAAGGGTAGGTATGAAAGCTGACTTTGAACACTGTGCCTGAAATGTGCTTTTCTCTAAGACTAGTTCTTCATTTCTAGCCGCCTCAAGCAGGAAACACTTGAAGATATATATGCCCACATCCCCAGAGGTTCCACTGTTATTCTCTGTTCAAAAAACTTTATTTTGAAGTAAAATCAGGTTGTTACCTCTAACCAAAAAACTTGTTACCTTTCTCCTTAAACTGACAGCCAGACCAACCTGATGATTATCACATTATTTAATTATTCAACTAGTTTTCCTTCCTGATGACAACTGGCTACAAGCTGTCTCCTCTTGGCCTCAGTTGTCTTGTTTGTAAAGTGCAGTGAAGGGCAGGAAAAAAAAAAAAAGACATCCTCTTGAGATTCTACAGAGCTTGAAAATACTAGAATGCTTTTGTTTACTAAAACTCATGAGACTTAAAATTATTGAACTATTTCTGAAACATGCCCATGGTCCTATTGATAATAACTAATTATGAACACATATTTGCCAGATGTCCTAATTTTTATAGTTCTGAAATGAGAGGAAACTGGGCTATAGCAGATCCAGCCATTTTCTCTGAGAGATGAATATGCGTAAAGTTAAATATCCAAGAATACAAGAAGAGATGTTGACCCTGTCAATGCAAATTGTAAGAAGTCTGAGGTGAAGGAAACCTCAGTGATATCTGATCCTATTTGTTTATGTTGTGGAGACAGAAATTGAAGTCTCAAGAACGTAAGTGACTTGCCTGGTGTTAGTGCCAGAATAGAACCAGAGCCCTTGCTCTCCCATTTTGGTCCATATTCTCAAATTTCTTTATGTAGGATTTTCAGATGACCCCCTTTTATTTGATCCTTGGTATTTGGGCTGGTGACATAATTATGGAAATAAATCTAAAGGTCTTGCTGATTTGGCAGATGTGAAAAGACAAAAAAACATTTTGTAATTTTACTCCCTGGTTTAATTGAATAAATGTGAGATCAGGTCACAGTCCATATCATATGAGAAATATGAGTGCTGACGCCTTCAGCTTGACACAACAGTCATTTACCATCTCTCTCCCATCTCATAGTAATTAGGCACATTGCTTCCATTGCTCAGCACTATTTCAATTTTCCACCACAGGTATTTTTAATTGTCTGTATCTTAAACCAAAGGAGAAATAAAAAAATAAAGGAGCCGATAGCTTGTTCCAGTGAGTTACTGTTGAGCAAGACAGAAAGTGACACCCAATTGTCATAGTTTTCAACTAGAGTTAGATTTAAATAATTTTAAAGGTGTTCTTAGAGATTCATAGTCGTATGTACTACAGAAAAGCTTGCTATAACTATACATACCTAGAACATTGCTGGGCTAAACATGGTGCTGTTGCTTACCAAAAGATAATCAGAAAAAAATCAACAGCTCATTATGAAAAACTAAGTTTATTAGACTTGCTACAGTAAGGGAAAGCAATTAAGTAGTGTCACAAAATGGAAAAATTAGGGAGAAATAATTACAGGGTTCATGACTGGGTGATTGTAATAGTGATCTTGCAAGCTGAGTTGGATAGAATTGGGTAGAAATCATGACATAATAGTTTTGGATTAGTGGACCCAGAAAGGTGAGGGTCTCCAAGTAGGTCTGGATAAGAAACTGCTTTAGTCAAGCTTTATTTTCTAAAAGTATAGTTAATCCTCATTATTCATATCTGATATTTGTGAATTTTCCTACTAGCTAAAATGTGTGTGTGTGTGTGTGTGTGTGTGTTCATTCACTTAGTCGTGTACGACTCTTTTGCGACCCCATGGACACTAGCCTGCCAGTCTCCTCTGGCCACAGGATTTCCCACAAGCCTTACTTCTTATGTTTTTACCGTCATTTGTAGATATGCACAGAATGAAAACGAATTTGACTTACTCAACGCACGTGTTCTCAGTGGAGATTAAATGGGACCACACTCTGCCTTCTCTTTAACCCCTCATCATGTAAACAAGTGTCTTTTTGTGCTCTATTTAATGCCACACTTTACTCTGGTTACAAAATGTAGTGACCAGAGATTGGTAGGAACCTTATCCTATATTCCCTCTAAGAACAGTCATTCAGTAATCACTAAATCAGTGTTTTCAGACACTTTATAGAACAAAACTGTTACATATAACGAGAATAAACTTTATTTTTTGCTAAGTCCTTTTTTAATGTCATGTTCCAGTATCACTTCATGAAGGGACAGTAAATGGTGTTCTCAGTTCTCAGTGACTTTTTAGCCATGTCACGGGGCAGACGTTTCTTTAGCCCTCAAGAGCTTGTTCAACGCATGAGGTGTCATGGACCTTTGCTGTGTTCATTTCCTAAAGTGAGCAGCCATGTTTAAGGTTTCTGGTAAGGTGATTTCAATAGAGTGGGATTCAGAAGATATTTATAGCCATCGCTCAGGTGTTGGGCTTCGTGACTAACACTGCATTGAGCACAACCAAAGACACTGCTTCAGGATTGGCTTTCCGGGGCAACAAAACTAGCTGCCAAGTGACTACTGAAAACAGAAGCATTTTCTGCAAATGGGAATTCCATCTTTATTTTGAAATTATTTTTATGGCAAAAATTCAATTATATTTGAAGACATTTCATAAGAAAACTCAACACTATATTTGTCAACAGGAAAATAACTCTTCTCTTTTATAATATGTAAGCATAATTTCAACTCAAAAGTTTTCTGAAGTTTCAAAAATATAATTTAATATTTTTATCACTAGTGCAAAATTTCACACTGGGGTTACTATGACTAATTTGAAGAGATCATCATTAAAAAACAATTACATGTAACAATAACCTAATATAAAAAGTTACATCCAAAAAAATAAAATAAAAAGTTACATCCACTGAAGATGCACACTGAAGCTCTTAAAAAAGTGAAAACATTTTATATGGTAGGTTTCAGTTCAGTTCAGTTCAGTTCAGTCGCTCAGTCGTGTCTGACTCTTTGCGACCCCGTGAACCACAGCACGTCAGGCCTCCCTGTCCATCACCAACTCCCGGAGTCCACTCAAACCCAAGTCGTTCGAGTTGGTGATGCCATCCAACCATCTCATCCTCTGTCGTCCCCTTCTCCTCCTGCCCTCAATCTTTCCCAGCATCAGGGTCTTTTCAAATGAGTTAGCTCTTCTCATCAGGTGGCCAAAGTATTAGGATAATGCAACTTCAGTATTTAATATCTTTCCTGATACTTTGTATTTAATTCTTTCATTCTTTAGCATAGCAGTCTCCAACTGTTTTGGTCCCTGGACTGGTTTTGTGGAAGACAATTCTTCTACTGACTGGGGACGTGGGGATGATTTCAGGGTGATTCAAGCACATTACATTTATTGTGCACTTTATTGCTATTATTACATTGTGACATGTAATGAAATAATTATACAACTCACCATATAGCAGAATCAGTAGGATCCCTGAGCTTATTTTCCTACAAGTGTACAAAAGGAATATGAAACCTAGATGCCTTGCATTCATCTTCACAGTAGGGTTCTAGCTGCTATAAGAATCTAATGCTGCCACTGATCTGATAGGAGGTGGCGCTCAGGTGGTAATATGAGGGATTGGGAGCAGCTGTAAATACAGATGAAGCTTTGCTTGCTCACCTACTACTCATCTTTTACTGTGCAAACCCAGTTCCTAACAGGCCATGGACTGGTATCAGGGTCTGGGGCCCCTGTATTAGTGGATATGTCATTTCTCACCCTAAGACCACACTTACCCAACCCAGACTCCTATTCTGTCAGGTATGTCGCCTGCTGATGACTCTTAGCTGAGTCCCTCCTTAAAAATTGTCTTTCTCCAAAGGGAGTTGCCTCCAACAAGGTTATATCCTCTTTTCAGAGAGAGTTTAACTCCAATAACTAGTTGATGGGGGTGGGGGGGACACAAAAGCCTAAACCCCAGGCCACAATTTAGAAAACTCTGAGAGGCTACCCAATGTCCAAAGCTTTCTACAGATAGGATTGGTCAAGGACTCTGCTAGACCATGTCAAAGTTTATATTCTCCTTCCTAATTCTGCTGCTCTAACTCCCTTGCATATATTGATCCTGAGAACATGCCCCAGTAAACCTCCACTTCAAGGTCTGCTTCCCAAGGAACCCAACTTAGGACTCTTACCATAATTATATACTGCAAGGCAAAAGTAGTGAACTTATTTCAAGTCTCATATATCCTTATTTCATCCAAGCTTACCACTATGTGATTTTCAGATATTCTCATTTTTGGATAGGCTCTGTTTCATACAAAGATTAAGGAAGCATTGCTATAACAGAAAATAATCCAAAGAAGCCTATCCATTTTAGAAATCAATACTCTCTATGTGCTGGTGACTTCCAAATATATGTATGTATGCATGTGTGTGTATATATATATACATATATTTTCTCTTTCTCACAATTTTCTCTTACAATATCTAGAGATTTTCTCTTACAGTATCTTACATGGATGCTCAATCATGTCCAACTCTTTGTGACCCCATGGACTATACAGTCCATGGAATTCTCCAGACCAGAATACTGGAGTGGGTAGTCTTTCCCTTCTCCAGGGAATCTTCCCAACCCAGGGATTGAACCCAGGTATCCTACATTGCAGGGGATTATTTTCCTGCTAAGCCACAAAGGAAGCCTATATATATATTTTATCTTACAGTATCCACTCTAAATTTGCATATAGAATTGCCCTTTTGACATCTCCCTGTGCATTTATGATATAGTTCCTGAACTTAATATGTTTAACTGAAACTCCTGATTCTCTAGGAACTTGAACCCCCCACCACCTACCCAGTCTACCATTCTTTCTCACAAGAGTTAAAGTCTCTGCCACCAGCTGATTGTTAGAGACAGAAATCTAGAACCAATCTCTGATTCTTTTCCCTTATGCTCTCATTCCCTGGCCCATCAGCAAGTCCTGCCTATAGAAAAAGTGAAAAGATTCTATTCTTTTATTTCTTTACTAGGTCACCACAGCTCTAGCTATAGAACTATTACAGCAACTTCTTGAATGGTCTCCTTTCTTCTACTCATCCCTTTCCAACATTTTTTTTTTCCTATATGGCAGAAATAGTGATTTTAAGATGATAATTAGATTAGAGAGATCTTATGCTTAATATTGCTTGTTATTTGCCTTAGGCCAAAACCCTCACCATGACCTACGTGCACCCTGCATGTGTGATGCCTGCCTGCCTTTCTCACTCAGCTCCTCCTACATTGCACCTCATTTTCTTTGTCCACTGATCTTTTCTTGGTCCCATGAACAAGCTGAGCTCCTTTCCTGCTCCTGAAGTCTTTGCACATGTTTTCCTTTCTGTTTAATGATGTCCAGAGCATTCATATTTCACATATTATTTACTTTTTATAATCCTTGCTTCACTAAGCATAAACGCCTTTCATTGTGTGGTTTTCCTCATTCATCATCTCTAGAAGTATTACTAACTTTTTGTTCTCTATTTCAGCCAGTTTTGTTCTTACCTTTATACATTTCCTCTCTTTTGAAATTCTCTCTTTTGTTCATTTATTTTCTCTCTGTTCTATTATACTTCTCCATGAGGGAAGAGCTTTATTTGATCTATTTACTACCTTATTCCTAGTGCCCAGCACAAGCCTTGACACAAGTTGGCATTCACTCAGACTATTTTGGGTTAATGAACATTTAATTAAGTGAGTTATGTAATGCTTGCCTTTATGAGATACTTACTCTCTAAACTCTAACTTAACTGGCCTGACTTATAAACTAATCAGGACAACACACTCTCAAACCTTGAGACTAATACTTATCACATAAAATCACACTATTTTTTTTTCTTTTAGCAGGAGTCACAAAACCTTTAGAGAAAAAATGTGTTTCAAAATATAGAATTTAATAACACTTCTAAGGAACCAACTGAGCATGATGTTTTCTCATCATTGAAACCTTGGGATTTGAATTTCAGAGAAGAAATTCAGTAAATAGCAGACATCAACCAAGCATGAAAAATATAACATAATATTAAGTGAAAACGGATTGATGAAGTGCAGCTATAATTTCAAGTCAACTGTGTCTTTTGACTATGATCAGCAAATCAGCTATTTACTACAGCCATTAGCTGATCAACATTACCTGTGAATTACTACCACCTGCGAGTCATTGAGTAAGTAACTGGAGATGAAAGTGAAACTGTGAAAGTGTTAGTCACTCAGTCACGTCTGACTCTTTGTGACCTCATGGACTGTAACCCACCAGGCTCCTCTGTCCATGGGATTTCCAAAGCAAGAATACTGGAGTAGGTTGCCATTTCCTTCTCCAAGGGAATCTTCCTGACCCAGGGATATAACTATGGTCTCCCACACTGCAGGCAGACTCTTTACCATCTGAGCCATCAGGGAAGCCAGTAACTGAAGATATCAATGTTAAATACAAAAGATCCAAACTCTGTAGGAACTCAAACTTAAATAGATGAGATTCTCATAATCTCCCTGAGATCTCATCAAGGAAATTTAGATGATTCTGGATTGGATCCATAAAATATCTTTAATCTAATATTAATCCAGAACTAAGTCTTAATATATGCCAGACACTATATCCCAGGGGTCTCATCTTCACTTGGGCCTGATTTAGATGATGAGTTCTGGACTATGAGTAGATACCATAATGAGGTGAGACTCTTGGATGCTTTGCAAGAATATCAGTGTATTTTGCATATGGAGGAATGGATTATCGGAGGCCAGAGGCTGTACAGTGGCAGACAGTTGTTAGGATAGCACCTCATGATTTTTACCTCCTGGTGTTCAAGCCCTTGCGTAATTGCTTCCCTTTAATTGAGGTAGGGTCAGTGAATTTTTTTTTTTTCAATGCACAGAATATAGCAAAGGTAATAGAATGTGTATGTATGTGATTACATGGTTATGTATATAAAATTATAGTGCCCATCAGTTAGAGTCTCTCTCTTGCTGACTTGATGAAACAAGCAGCTATGTTGTTGACCTGCATGGCAAAGACCTAAGAGCTCTGTCTAGGGGTTGAGGATTACTTCCGGTTGATAGTCAGCAAGAAACTGCAGCCCTCCGTCCTACAACAGGAAACTCTAATAAAAATATGGAAAATAAATTGCAGAGAATGGAAGTTTGGTGGTAGAGTAACAAACAAGTATGTTACAAGAGTCCTGCGAGAGATTAGTTTCAACTAAGCATCATGGGGGTAGGCAGAGGGAAATAGAGAATTTTTGAGGTAGAATACTAGGATTAAACAACTGGAATTGTGGCTATGGGAAGGATGGAGATTGTATCATTATTTATCATTAAAAAATTATAAAATGGCATGGATGCAGTTTAGTTTTCTGAATCTAATACCTGTCTCCTTAAGTTTAGTTCAGAGAATTTGAGAGAGAGGTCAGGATTTTCTCTTTCTTTCTCTTCTTACCAATTTAGCATTATTTGTGGGTAACAGAAAGGAAGGTGATCATGAAGATAAAGCAAGGGATGGTATATAGAAATTATAGGAAAACATAGTGATAAAAGATGAAAATTTGGATACAGATTGAGGAATATCTTTTCCTTTGAGATGAAAGTCTAATGGTTTTGACAAATTTAGATGTAAAGAGTTTAATAAATTGTGGAGAAAGAAATCCATTCATGTTTTATTCAGTGGACTATAAAATGGTTCAGCTGCTTTGGAAAACATTTTGGAATTTTCTCAAAAATTAAACATATAGACTCCACATGACCCAGAAACTCTAAGTCTATATACAAAGAAATGGGAATACCAGACCATCTTACCTGTCTCTTGAGAAACCTGTATGCAGATCAAAAAGCAACAATTAGAACCAGACATGGAACAACTGGTTCCCAACATGGTTAAAAGTTGGGAAAGGATTATGACAAGGCTGTATATTGTTACCCTGCTTGTTTAACTTCTATGCAGAGTATATCATGAGAAATGCTGGGCTGAAGGAATCACAAGATGGAATCACAAGCAATCACAATTGCTGGGAGAAATATCAACAATTCAGATATGCAGATGATACCACCCTTATGGCAGAAAGTAAAGAGCCTTTTGATGAAGGTGAAAGAGCACAGTGTTAAAACTGGCTTAAAACACTACATTCAAAAAAACTAAGATCATGGTATACAGTCCCATCACTTCAGGGCAAATAGATGGGGGAAAAGTGGAAGCAGTGACAGAGCTTATTTTCTTGGTCTCCAAAATCACTGTGGATGGTGACTGCAGACATGAAATTGAGACACCTGCTCCTTGCAAGGAAAGCTATGACAAATCTAGACAGTGTATTTAAAAACAGAGACAGAGTAAAGAACTGTATACAGAAGACTATAAGACACTAATGAAAGAAATCAAAGATGACATAAACAGATGGAGAGATAATCCATGTTCCTAGGTTGGAAGAATCATTATTTTGAAAATGACTATACTACCAAATGTAATCTACAGAGTCAATGTGATCTCTATCAAATTATCAATGGAAGAATTAGAAAAAACATTTCATAATTCATATGGAAACACAAAAGACCCTGAATAGTCAAAGCAATCTTGAGAAAGTAGAATGGAACTGGAGAAGTCAATCTTCCTGATTTCAGGCTATACTACAAAGCTACAGTCATCAAGAGAGTATGGTACTGGCACAAAAACAGAAATATAAACCGATGGAACAAGAAAGAAGGCCCAGAGATAAACCCACACACCTATGGGTATCTTATTTTAGATAAAAGAGCCAAGAATATACAACAGGGCAAAGATAGCCTCTTCAATGAGTGGTGCTGGGAAAACTGGACAGCTATGTATAAAAGAATGAAATTAGAACATTTCGTAATACCATACACAAAGATAAACTCAAAATGGATTAAAGACCTAAATGCAAAATCAGAAACTATAAAACTCTTAGAGGAAAACATAGGCAGAACACTCAATGACATAAATCAAAACAAGATCCTCTATGATCCACCTTCTAGAGTAATGGAAATAAAAACAAAAGTAAACAAGTGGGGCCTGATTAAACTTAAAAGCTTTTGCACAGCAAAGGAAACAATAAACAAACTGAAAAGATAACTCTCAGAATGGGAGAAAATAATAGCAAATGAAACAACTGACAAAGGATTAATTTTCAAAATATGAAAGCAGCTCGTATAACTCAATGCCAGGAAAACAAACAACCCAATCCAAAAGTGGGAAAAAGACATAAACAGACAGTTCTCCAAAGAAGACATACAGATGGCTAAAAGACACATGAAAAGATGCTCAACATCACTCATTACTGCTGTTGCTGCTGCTAAGTCGCTTTAGTCGTGTCCGATTCTGTGCAACCCCATAGATGGCAACCCACCAGGCTCCGCCGTCCCTGGGATTCTCCAGGCAAGAAACACTGGAGTGGGTTGCCATTTCCTTCTCCAATGCATGGAAGTGAAAAGTGAAAGTGAAGTCGCTCAGTCGTGTCCGACTTTCAGCGACCCCATGGACTGCAGACCACCAGGCTCCTCCATCCATGGTATTTTCCAGGCAAGAGTACTGGAGTGGGTTGCCAATGCCTTCTCCATCACTCATTACTAGAGAAATACAAATCAAAACTACAATGAGATATCACCTCACATTGGTCAGAATGGCCATGGTCAAAAAGTCTACAAACAATAAATGCTGGAGAGGGTGTGGAGAAAAGAGAACCCTCTTGCACTCTTGGTGGGAATGTGAATTGATATAGCCACCAAGGAAGACATATGGAGATTCCTTAAAAAACTATGAATGAAATCACCATATGACCCAGCAATCCTACTACTAGGCATATACCCTGAGAAAACCAAAATTGAAAAAGACACCTGTACCCCAGTGTTAGTTGCAGCATAATTTACAAGAGCTAGAACATGGAAGCAACCTAGATGCCGTTTAACAGATGAATAGATAGCGAAATTGTGGTACATATACACAAGGGAATATTATTCAGGGATGCATCTGAGTCAGTTCTAATGAGGTGGATGAACCTAGAGCCTACTATACAGAGTGAAGTAAGTCAGAAAGATAAAAACAATATCATATACCACACATATGTATGAAATCCAGAAAGATGATACTCATGAAATTATTTGCAGGGCAACAATGGATGCACAGAGAGAACAGTTTTATGGACTCAGGGTGGGGGAGGAAGGACAGGGTGCAACATATGGAGAAAGTAACATGGAAACTCACATTATCATATGTAAAATTGATAGCCAATGGCAATTTGCTCTATGACCCCAGGAACTCAAAGCGGGGCTCTGTAACAAACTAGAGGGGTAGGATGGAAAGGGAGGTGGAGGGAGTTTCAAGAGGGAGGGGACATATGTAAACCTATGGATGATTCATGTAGATGTATGGCAGAAACCAACACAATTCTGTAAAGCAATGATCTTTCAATTAAAAAATAATTTAAAGCAACTATCTTTCAATTAAAAATAATTTTTTAAAAAAAGAATTAAAAAAAGAAAAAGGTAGAAACATCACTTCGTCAGCAAATGTCCATACAGCCAAAGCTGTGATTTTTCCAGTAGTTATGTACAGATGTGAGAGTTGGAACATAAAGAAAGCTGAGCACTGAAGAGTTGATATTTTCAAATTGTGGCGCTGGAGAAGATTCTCAAGAGTTCCTTGGACTGCAAGGAGATCAAACCAGTAAATCCTAAGGAAGTCAATTCTGAATATTCATTGGAAAGATTGATGCTGCAGTTGAAGCTTCAATACTTTGGCCACCTCATGTGAAGAGCTGACTTATTGGGAAAGACTTCCATACTGGGAAAGATTAAAGGCAAAAAGAGAAAGGGGTGACTGAGGATGAGATGATTAGACAGCATCACTGACTCAATTTGAGAAAAATCCAAGAGATAGTGAAGGACAGAGGAGGCTGGCATGCTATAGCCCATGGGTTCACAAAGGGTCAGACACAAGTTAATGACTGAACAACAAAATATGCATACAGTTAAAAACTATTCAGTGCCAAAAGGAATGAAGTACTGATTCATGGATGAACGGCATGGACAAACCTTGGAAACATTATGCTAAGTGAAAGTAGGCAGATCCAACAGATTATGTAGTATATTATTTCACTGATGTGAAGTGTCTAGAAAAGGCAAATCCACAGAAGCAGAAAGTAAATTAATAGGTACAGGGGATCAGGGCAAAGGAGAATAGGGAAGTAGGTATGAAGTTTTTTGGGAGAAGGATGATGAAAATGCTTTAAAATTACTGGTGATTGTTGTATAATTCTGTAAATATATTAGAAATCACTTTAAAGGGTGAAATTTATAGTATGTAAATTATATTTTAATAAGGTGGTTGCATATATGAGAAAAGAAGGTAGATTGAAAAGTCACCATTTTGATGAACTCCATTTTCTCTAAAAATGTATATCTTGCCTACAGCGGGGAAAATTCTAAGAATTTTCAGGTATTCTTATCAATGTATGTACATTTAAAGAAAACAGTATTTCCTCTCCCGGCTGTACCTCATTAAGTGAGAATTGATTTTTATAAGACTTACTCTTCTCTTATGTCCATAGTCTTTGGAATTTCGCTCTTCCTCTCCATCCCATGGACTGTAGCTGGCCAGACTCCTCTGTCCATGTAATTCTTCAGGCAAGAGTACTGGAGTGGGTAGGCATCCCCTTCTCCAGGAGATCTTCCCGACCCAGGGATCCAACCCAGGTATCCCTCATTGCAAGCTGGTTCTTTACCACCTGAGCTACCAGGAAAGTCCTTGTGATGCACATATGTAGACAATCTTTGGTCATGTTAAGACAGGATTATCTGTTTCAAATGTTTTCCAGGCCCTTAGAATGATCTACACTTAGCAATATTATACTAACACACATTTGAGATGGATTTGACCCAGGAAGTACAGTGTTTTAAGATAACAAACAAAGGTTTTATTAGCTTCTGGGAATAAATTTCACTGTCTTTTATATAAGTTAGATTTATGTATTTAATCCATAAAGTAGAATTCAGAAGAGTTCTCTAATGTAATAATGAGCCTCTGACTCTCCATTTTGACACTGGTATGTTACAACCAACAAAACAAAAAATGTTTCAGAGATATTTAGAATGCAAAATCAAATTTCTTCCCAGAGCTCTGAGATTTGATGGAAAATGTCTAACAGGATCAGTTTAGTTAACACTGTTGCTTAGATTCCTTGTCAGGGTGGAATTGTAGTTGGAGAGCTAAGCTATGTGTGAGGATAAAAATCCATTGCTTAACAGAGGAGAGAGAAAAAAAAATCAACACTTTTTGAACACTAAGTGAGAATTTAAATGGTTTATCCTCTAAAAACACTCTCTTCACTATTCTATCCTTGTGGTATTTTAATATGGCCATTAGAGTAAGTGTGCCCCTTGTTTGGTCACCCAGAGAACAACCTTCACATTGCATCCTCTGGGTACTGAATGGTGTCATAATGAATCTTTACCTTCTTATTAATGTCTTTTACTAAATGAATAAAGCATTTTACTTCTCATTAATGCCATTCATTAAATTAAAAAAAGCATGCATATATTTCTTAAAAAACCAGTGGGATTCAAAATTCACTTAAAACAAAACAAAATAAAACTCTTTTTAAGATATATACTGCACATTTTTATCAGTGAACCCTAGTCATAACAAAGCAGAATAGTTTTACTTGATAACATCTAGACACACCGTGCAAAGAGGTAAAAAAAGCAACTTTTGGGGAGATGAACTCTGAAAATCCCAAATTCCTTCCTTTGCATCTGCCTGTAAGGGGAGTCCTCAGCAAAAACTATGCTGGAAATTAATTTTCAAATCACTGATTTACCAGGTTAAGTACACCAGTGCCTCACTCCATGTATTCCCACACAGGGAGGTGCACTGATCCATCATGAATTTGTGAGATTCCATCCCCTATTCCTATTGTTTCTGTCTCAGATCTGTTGACATTTACCCCATCCCTTGTTCTTTCTAAAGTGGAGAGACAGGGAGCCTAACACCACATTTGTAGCCCAGGATTCTGCCATCCCTAGATCTTAGCATCCTCTGTTCCTCCTGGATAGGAATTATTACAATTATACTTAAAATATTTCTATTCTCAACTACAAGATAAGCTCCAAGAAGACAGGGCCATGCCTTGTTTGCTCAGCATAATGTCAAGCACATTAGGATTCCCAATTCATATATGCAGATTGACTTGGATCAATGACATGGAAGTTACACTGGTAACTTCTTGTCCACTTACACACTATCCCCAAACTCATGGCTGGCCTGCACTGCCATCCCTCCACGGTGGCCTCATTCACCCTACTGAAAAAATGAGGAGTGCTGTTAGGTACTGGGAACCAACCTCTAAACCCTAAAGATGGTGGTGACAAATAGCCCCTGTATAGGCAGAATCCTTATTTCTACTATATGAAATTTAGGCTCTATATTCCTCAGAACTCCTTTTGCACATTCCATACTCTTCTTTATGATTTTGTACCTCAAATGACTTGGAATTTGTCTTATATATTTCCGTGACATAAAAGCTCAACCAAGAAATCATGGAAGAGGCAACAAAGTAAATTTGGCAGTTCTAGTGGTATATCCACAGTTTTTGAGAATAACCATGTCCTAACTCCAATTTTGCTTATATAAGCAAAGTTCTAGTAAAGAAGCTATGTTCTCTGGGACCTTGACTTCATGATTTGGTCTATTGTATTATTGTTGTTCAGTTGCTCAGTTGTGTCTATCTCTTTGTGACCCAATGGACTGAAGTACGCCAGGCTTCCCTGTCCTTCACTACCTCCCAGAGTTTGCTCAAATTCACGGAGTTGGTGATGCTGTCTAACCATCTCATCCTTTGTTTCCCTCTTCTCCTTTTGCCTTTATCCTTCCTTATTGTATTATAGACATGCTTTATAGATCCTAGTCAGAGAAGGCAATGGCACCCCACTCCAGTACTCTTGCCTGGAAAATTCTATGGACGGAGGAGCCTGGTGGGCTGCAGTCCATGGGGTCGCAAAGAGTCGGACATGACTGAGCGACTTCACTTTCACTTTTCGCTCTCATGCATTGGAGAAGGAAATGGCAACCCACTCCAGTGTTCTTGCCTGGAGAATCCCAGGGACAGCGGAGCCTAGTGGGCTGCTGTCTGTGGGGTCTCACAGAGTTGGACACGACTGATGCGACTTAGCAGTAGCAGCAACATAGATCCTAGTTTGATATATATTCAAAACAGGACAATGAGACAATTTTTATAGTCTTATTTTCTGTTTTTAAAAGATGTTTTGATTTAGCAGCATTGTAGCTTTCAGGACAGTTTCCTTCCTCACTTTTTAAAAATTTTACCCTTAGGATTGAAAATCCTGCTGCATGTCAGACCTTCTTATAGCTGCATTGATTAGTCTTCTAGGAAGCACAGCTGTGGCAATAATCCCATCTCTGCATCTTTACAAGCAGGAGGAAAGGCAGGAGAAAAGAGTTGCCATAGGGAGTCTATATTTAATCTACAACTGGCTTATCCAAGTGTTTTATTGCTCCCTGAGGGACTCATCACATACACTAGTGTGAGAGGAAAAAAAAAAATGATAGAGAAGAAAGGAAAGAAGAGTTCACCCAAGATTGGTCTTCAACTAATTAATTTATTTCAGAATTGGCACAAGAGAACTTTGCTTTGCTGGTAATGCAGACTCTGAGAAGACCACCCCTTCTTCATACCAGTGCAGCTCAACTTTCTGGGTTTTCCCTATGGTTGCTATTGGGGAATGGCTGAATTTTTTCTTGGCAACTATTGCCAAGGCTGCTAGGAGGCATCTGTAAATGATAATTTCAACAGCTCCATCAAGGAAACCCCACCGTTCTACACTGCAGATATTTATGGGCATTCACACAACGGAATAACAAGAGTATCTGAGACAATTACAAAGTAAATTACAAGATAAAGAAACATCTAAATAATTAAGACACAAAGCAAAGAATATAAACCTTCAGACTCAAAGGAGTAAATAGCAGTTATTCTTTAACACAACTTTTTATTGTCATTCCATTTCTTAAAAGTCTAGAGTGATTATCTACCTTTTTGACATAAAAACCAAAACATACTTGACTTTGCCAGTATCTATCACTTGGCCCCATCCTAACTCTTCAATAATTCTAAAAGGAAACCTCAGTCTGATGTCACTGTCATGAAATCACACACTATTCATACTTCGCTGAGAATCTCTGTGTCTGTGAATCTCCTAGAATGGCTTTCCTCCTGTTGTGTGTCCATCTTAATTTCTTAGGAATGAACTCAAATGCACTTTTCCCCTAAAACTTACGTTGGCTTACTACCCATTCCTTCTATGAGCACCTTTAGAACATGTTATTAATATTATTCCACAGAATTGGAATGCAGTGGGTAGAGGTTGGGAACCAGTGAAGAAAATATTAAGATCAGTTAGGACTGAATTATCAGTTTGTCTTGATTCCTTTTGCACTGATCATGCACAGAAAATGATTAAATAATAAGATATCATTTCTTTCCTTTCACGAGACATTCACAAACAATTATGACCTATCTCATTTTTTAGGCTATACTTATATTATTCTTCTAGAACAAAAAGTAAGGTGTCTTAAAAATTACTGAATACAATTTTCATAGGAACTAAAACTCACTACCATCTCTTATTCCAGGAAGAGGCTGCAGGAAACAGAAGCAATGGAGCTCTTCTTTGGAGCCAGTATAAGCTAAACAAAATAAATACTTGATATCTGAATGTATAGAATTCACAAAACCCAGGAAAAATAGGAAAGGATCAAAACATAGATCCTGTCACTGAAGTCATGAATTTCTTCACTGATTGTTTTGTAGGGCAAATGATGCACCTGAAAAGAGAGGGAGGGGGCAGATACTGGATGAAGCAAATCTGAAAGAACTGCTAGAACAGAAGGATGAGAAAGTAGGACGCCTTCTCTCTTGATGAGTGTAAAGACTATAAAGGAATCCACACATGATATTCCCCACCTCTCTTTAAATGCAGCATTGGGACAATTGTTTGACATTTTACACTCTTTAAGGTGGTAGAATTGCGATATTTTACCTGCAGAAGACACCCCTGGTGAAACATTAATGAAAATGAGCCTCTGCCTTTCTTCTTTGTGAATAAAGAGGTCTTATCTTAGGGTAATAGGAGACAGTATCTCCAGCTTTCTGAATACCAAACTAAAAACATCAAAATATTTGGTCAATGATATTTATTTGGTTGCTTTCCAGGTGGCCAGTGGTAAAGAATCCACCTACAAATGCAGGAGATGCAAGAGATGTAGGGTCAGTCCCTGGGTCAGGAAGATGCCTTGGAGTAGGAAATGGCAACCAGATCCAATATTCTTACATGGAAAATTCCATGGGCAGAGGAGCCTGGTGGGCTACAGCCCAAGGGATCATGAAGAGTCAGACACATCTCAGTGACAACACAATTTATTTGGTCAATCCAATACTATTTAACAAATCTCTGCATCCTTAAAAAAGATTATATATTGTATAACTTAGACCCAGATATTCTCCCACCAAGTTCAAAATGTGCAGAGTTTGATAGTTTTCAGAATGGACAGTATTTTTTCAAGCTTCAGTTGCTTCTCTCAGAAATTATAAATATTTGATATTTGCCTTAACTTGTTTTCGGGAAAAATAAACAATCAACCAAAACAAACAAGCAAAACAACAATAAGAAACAAAGGTTAAAAGTATGTCAGATAGCTGACATACTTAGATTGATGTACTTTAATCAATACAATGCAATATGATTTGTTTCTGATTGTTGGTTTATAACATGAAATAGTACTCACCAAAAAAGAGCATCATGACTGTCAGATGATCAAATTTGGAAATTAATGCCAAGAATTTTCTTTCAGTATGTGCAATTTAGGTGTTCCTATTAACTAAGCACTCTTTGGTGGATCTGACAGCGAAGAATCTGCCAGTAATGTGGGAGACCCAGGTTGAGAAAATCCCCTGGAGAAGGGAATGGTTATCCACTTCAGTATTCTTGCCTGGAGAATTCCATGGACAGAAGAGCCTGGTGGGCTACAGTCCATGGGGTCACAAAAAGTTGGACACAATTGAGCAACTAACACTTTCACTAACTTTCACTAAAGCATTATTTAGAAGCAGTGGCCAGAATAGTTTGTGAATGTACTTATGTGTAGATATAATCTAAGCCAACATCCATTTGTGGCTCCCTAAAGAGTATACTGCCAAAGCTCTTCAGTATCATAATCACTATCATTAACCAAAAAGAAAATTTCTTTGTGCACATACTGTATATATCATACAGGGTAGCTCTTCTTGCTCTAAGCTGAAGGTTCTCAAACTTGTTTCACTTGTCTTTTGGTTAGACTCACTTGAATGGTTTTTCCTAACCTCTTTCAGGTACCTCATCTGCAGTTGGTTAGTTTGGTTTGGTCTGGTTAAAAATAATTAGCATTGGGTAAAGACAATACTCACCAAAATCCTGCATTTTTGGATAAAGAAAATATAGAATCAAATATCAATAAAAAGCAAGAGAGAGAGTATGCTTGCATATGTGGGCAATGGTGTTGGATGATTCTGTTATCATCTTTGCATAGACTATATTGCACTTACATGTTTGGACACCTCCTTTACTGAACTATTATTCTCTTTGATTTCTGTGGTCTTACTTTTCTCTTCATCTAGCACCACTTCTTACAATACGAGCATAACTCATTTTATTGAGCTTCATTTTATTGTGCTTCTCAGCTACTGTAGCTTTTACAAATTGGAAATTTGTGGCAAACCTGAGTTGAGTAAGTCTGTGGGCACTACATTTCTAAAAACATTTGATCATTTCAGGTGTGGTAATTCTCACAATATATCAAATTTTTTCATGATTATTATATTTTATTGTGATCTGTGACATTACTACTGCAAAAAGATTGATTTGTTGAGGGCTCAAATGATCATTAGTAATGTTTAACAATAAAATTAAGAAATGGATATCATTTTTTAAACATAATGTTGTTGAATACTTAATGGGATACTTCTGTAAATATAATAGTGTAAACATAATATTTATATGCACTGGGAAACCAAACGTTTTGTGGGACTCATTTTATTGATATACTTAATTTATTGTGAGGATTTAAAACAAAACCTACAATATCTGCCAGGTATGCCTGTATTTTCTGACAGCCAGACTAGATTAAGATCTACCTGCTATTCACTAATATTCTCTACCTTTTATTGGAAGCAATCAACATGTTCAAAATTATTTAATTATTTAATTAATATGTTGTTATTCACAGCCTTCTACTTTCACATACCAAAGCAAATTCAACTTTTGCTTGCTCATCCACTTCTAAATTTGTATTCTGCTGATTGTAGAATTTGGTGAAATGGAGAATTGGGGAAGTGGGTGAAGCAAGCTTGATTTATATTGCAGAGGGCAGACTTACTCTAGGGAAAGAAAACAAAATTCAGTGCCACTAAGAACAAGGGAGCCATATTTCAGCTCAGGCTCTTGTGTGGGAGATAGCTTTGGGGGCATTTTGGAATGAGAAGAGATCTTAGAGTGTCTGCCATGTATGGGAATTATTGAGAATGAAAAAGATGTCTGTTTTCTTTGAGTACTAATTTACTTACTTGTTTATTGTCTTTATTTTCCACTCAACTATGGAGTTACATGGATGGAGAAACAATGATCATACTCAACACTATACTATCAACACCCATCAAGTTCTCAATTACTGGAGATGCTTGACAGCAATTACGGATAGATATTTAACTTCCTGTATATGTTAATATGCTTCTAAGTTACTTACAAAGCATGAGTTTCAGTATATACTGTTAGGACATAGATATATTATGGACAGAATTTTGACTCCTTGAGGTTAGGTTATACACAAGTAGTCTACTAAACTTTGATTTAGGTTAAGCTGGTTGAATGACATTATTTTCAAAACTTTAAGAATTAAGCAAATTTATGCTGAATTGTCAAAGAAGTTTTTCTCAGAAAGGGTAAGTGTTAAATATAGAAAGACCATGAAAATTAGAACAGGAGGAAAACTTTTCAAACATTCTTTAAGGAGGAGAAGACATTTTATGTATTAATTCAAAAGGTTGCATTTCTTTGAGTTCAATATTTCCATAATGCCATAGGTTAAACCAAAGTCCAAACAAAATAATTTTAAGTCACAGATCACAGGAATTAATTAACAATACTTTAATATACAACAGATTTGTGTTTTATTTTGTTCAAATTAAATAATCACTTTAGGACTCCCTTTACTTTTGGAGAAAAGAGTATTCAATGAGGTTTGGCAGCTTTTTCTATAAAGGGCCAGAGAGTAAATAGACTATCTATTTTTAAATAAATAGTGTAAAAACTTTCCAGACCATATGGTCTCTATTGCACCTACTTCTCTCTGCGGTGTAGTATGAAAACAGTTACAAACAATATGTAAACAATTGGATGTGGCTGTGTTCCAATAAAAGTTTTACCTACAAAAGCAAGTGATTGGTCATATTTGGTCTAAAGGCTATAATTTGTTGACCAATGATATATAATGATAAATGTTTAATGGATTGGTCATATTGAATAAATAATTGAGAAAAAATGCCTAGCACAATACCTGGAACATAATATGCTACTACTCTTTAGTGGCTAAGTCGTGTCCAACTGCTTAAGACCCCATAGACTGTAGACCTCCAGGCTTCTCTGCCTTTGGGATTTTCCAAGTAAGAATACTGGAGTCAGTTGACGTTTCCTACTCCAGGAGATCTTCCTGGCCTAGGATCAAACTTGTTAAATATAGTATAACCACTGAATAAACTATATCATGGTCATTAGGCAAAATGAGTTTTATATGGCAGGTATTTGCTTATTAATTTATTTAATATTGATATTTACTTAGTTTTTATTTTATTCTTATTCTGTACAGCAAAATATAGACATGAGAGATAATAAGTAAAAAATTGGGTATATTATGTAAATCATTAGGATAAAAGCAGTACAAAGAAAATTCTGCTTATAAAAGAAGAACTAGTATTATATTTGTCCTTTCATATTAAACAATTAGGGAACTGAACACAATACATGAGAAAAATCACTTGCAGTCAATGGGTATCAGATAGTACAGAATTTTGATGTTGTTTTAGAAAAGTAAAATAAGTAAAATGAATCCTATGATTACCAAAAAGTCAAACTTGCCTTTCAAAAAGATCCACATGATTTATAAAATCTTAGCTAAACTGACTGAGAGAAATGCAAGTTACAGATATTAACAACAAAAAAAGAAGCTGTCACAGCAGATCATAGGAGCATTAAAGGATGAAGAGAGACTATAATAAACAATTTGTACCAACAAATTTACCACATAGTAACACAACATAAATATATTTCTTTCAAATTATTTTCAGTTAAACTAATTCATCTTTCATTTCTGTCTAATCTGCAGTTAAATTTATTTGATAAGTTTTTTGACTTAATTACTACTTTTTTAAAATTCCCTAAGTTCTATTTTCTTTCCAAATTTGGGTCATTTAAAAGTAATTTCTGTTCTCTAGAGTTATCTTAATCTAATATTTTATTTATGAAAATATTGTGATACAGAGCAGGACCCTGTGGGGCTCCTGGGCACAAAAGCCTTTCTGTGTACCCCATTTCTTGTTTACAGAAAATAGGCTTCATTCAACCTCCATGAATTTCCTTGAGTCCCAGGGAGCAGGTTCAAAGCATTGCTAACTAGGGGAAGAGAGAGGATGCAGAGGCAAGGGAGGGACAGTCAAAAGAAACAGTAGTGCAGCTTCGGGGTAGGGTCCTGGTTCCCCATCAAGATATACATGCAGCAGAATTTGAGCTCTTTTGCACATGTTTCCTGTCAGGTGGCAAAAGTTAACGGTATGCTGCCCAGAAGCATATAAGCCCCAGACCAGTTGAACCAGAAGGCTGCTTCTGCTGACTTCTACTTACTTCACCACCAACCAGTCAGAAGAATGTCCACAAGCTGATCACATCCTCTCTGAACCATTGCTAAAAAACATCTCACTACTCCTTTCAGAATGAGACACACAGTTTTGAAGGCATTAGCCCACTGTGGCCCTGTTTGCCTAGCACAGCAATAATCTCTTCTTTTCTACTTCACCCAAAACTCTGTGTCTGAGATTTAATTCTGTGTCAGGGCACAGAGGACAGTTTTGGCTTCAGTGAGTAAACAGTAGTTTAAAATCTGTGTTTGATAATTCAAAATCTTAAATCCCTCTCCAGTTGCTGTTTCTAATTGTCCTCACTCAGTTCAGTTCAGTCGTTCAATCGTGTCTGACTCTTTGAGACCCCAGAGACTGCAGCATGCCAGGCTTCCCTGTCCATCACCAACTCCTGGAGATTGCTCAAATTCATATCCATCAAGTCACTGATGCCATCCATTCATCTCACCTTCTGTCATCCCTTTTCCTTCTGCCTTCAATCTTTCCCAGCATCATGGTCTTTTTCAATGAATCAGTTCTTCAAATTAGGTGGCCAAAGTATTGGAGCTTCAGTTTCAGCATTAATCCTCCAATGAATATTCAGGACTGATTTCCTTTAGGATTGACTGGTTTGAGGGACTCTCAAGAGTCTTCTCCAACACTGCAATTCAAAAGCATCAATTCTTTGGTGCTCAGCCTTCTTTATGGTCCAAATCTCACATCCATGCATGACTCCTGGAAAAACCATAGCTTTGACTAGATGGACCTTTGTCGGCAAAGTAATGTCTCTGCTTTTAAAAATGTTGTCTAGGTTGGTCATAGCTTTTCTTCCAAGGAGCAAGTGTCTTTTAATTTCCTGGCTGTAGTCACCATCTGCAGTGATTTTGGAGCCAAAGAAAATAAAGTCTGTCACTGTTTCCATTGTTTCCCATCTCTTTGGAATGAAGTGATGAGACTGGATGCCATGATCTTTGTTTTTGAATGTTGAATTTTAAGCCATCTTTTCCACTTTCTTCAAGAGGCACTTTAGTACCTCTTCATTTTCTGCCATAAGAGTGATGTCATCTGCACATGTGAGGTTATTGATATTTCTCCCAACAATCTGGATTCTAGTTTGTCCTTCATCCAGCCCAGCATTTCTCATGATGTACTCTGTGTATAAGTTAAATAAGCAGGGTGACAATATACAGCCTGGACATACTCCTTTCCCAATGTGAAACCAGTTCATTGTTCCATGTACAGTTCTGAATGTTGATTCTTGACCTGTATACAGATTTCTCAGGAGGTATGTCAGGTGGTCTGGCATTCCCATCTCTTTAAGAATTTTTCACAGTTTGTTGTGATGCACACAGTCAAAGGCTTTGGCATAGTCAACAAAGCAGAAGTAGATGTTTTTCTGGAACTCTCTTGCTTTTTCTATGATCCAAAGGATGTTGACAATTTTATCTCTGGTTCCTCAGCCACTTCTAAATCTAGCTTGAACATCTGGAGGCTCACAGTTCATGTACTGTTGAAGCCTGGCTTGGAGAATTTTTAGCATTATTTGCTAACGTGTGAGATGAGTGCAGTGTGAGGTAGCTTGAACATTCTTTGGCATTTTCTTTCTTAGGGATTAGAATGGAAACTGATCTTTTCCAGTCTGTGGCCATTTCTGAGTTTTCCAAATTTGCTGGCTTATTGAGTACAGTACTTTCATAGCATCTTTTAGGATTTGATGTAAATCAAGCTGGAATTACATCACCTGCACTAACTTTGTTCATAGTGATGCTAAGGCCCACTTGACCTCACACTGCAGGATGTCTGGCTCTAGGTTAGTGATCACACCATTGTGGTCATCTGCATCATTAAGATCTTTTTTGTTTAGTTCTTCTGTGTATTCTTGTCACCTCTTCTTAATATCTTCTGCTTCTGTTAGTTCCATACTGCTTCTGTCCTTTATTGTGTCCATATTTGCATGAAATGTTCCCTTGGTATCTTTAATTTTCTTGAAGATATCTCTAGTCGTTCCAATATATCATCTCCATTTCTTTGCACTGTTCATTTAGGAAAGCTTTCTTATCTCTCTTTCTATTCTTTGGAACTCTGCATTCAGAGGTGTATATATCTTTCCTTTTCTCCTTTGACTTTCGCTTCTCTTCTTTTTTCAGCTATTTGTAAGGCCGCCTCAGACAACCATTTTTCCTACTTGCATTTCTTTTTCTTGGGGGTGGTCTTGATCACTGTCTCCTGCACAATTTCATGAATCTCTGTCCATAGTTCTTCAGGCATTCTGTCTATCAGGTCTAATCCCTTGAATCTATTTGTCACTTCCACTGAATAATAGAAAGGGATTTGACTTAGGTCATAACTGAATGGTCTAGTGGTTTTCCCTACTTTCTTCAATTTAAGTCTGAATTTTTCAATAAGCAGTTTGTGGTCTGAGCCACAGTCAACTCCTCATCTTGCTGTTGCTGACTATATAGAGCTTATCCATCTTTGGCCACAAAGAATATAACCAGTCTGATTTCGGTATTGGCCATCTGGTGATGTCAATGTGTCATCTCTAGTGTTGTTGGAAGAGGGTGTCTGCTCTGACCAGTTCATTCTCTTGACAAAACTTTGTTAGCCTTTGCCTGCTTAATTTTATACTCCAAGGTAAAACTTGCCTGTTATTCCAGGTACCTCTTGGCTTCCTACTTTTGCATTCCAGTCCCTATGATGAAAATGACATCTTTTTTTTTTTTTTTTGATGTTCATTCTAGAAGGTCTTCTAGGTCATCATAGAATCATTCAAATTCAGCTTCTTCAGAATTAGTGGCTTGGACATAGACTTGAACTACTGTGATATTGAATGGTTTGCCTTGGACATGAACAGAGATCATTCTGTCATTTTTAAGATCACACCCAAGTACTGCATTCTGGACCCTTTTGTTGACTATGAGGGCTACTCCACTTTTTCTAAGGAATTATTGCCCACAGTAGTAGGTATAATGGCCATCTGAATTAAATTTCCCCTTTCCAGTCCATTAGCTCACTGATTCCTAAAATGTTGATGTTCACTCTTGCCATCTCCTGTTTGACCACTTCCAAATTACCTTGATTCATGAACCTAACATTCTAGGTTCCTATTCAGTATTCTTTACAGCATCGTTCTTTACTTGCATCATCAATCACATCCACAACTGCGTGTTGTTTTTGCTTTGGCTTCATCTCTTCATTCTTTCTGAAGTTACATCTCCACTCTTCTCCAGTAGCATATTGGGCACCTATTGACCTGGGGAGTTCATCTTTCAGTGTCATATCTTTTTGTCTTTTCATACCGTTCATGGGGGCCACAAGGCAAGAATACTGAAATGATTTGCCAGTCTTCACTCACAGTATCTTATTTCCTTGAGACTGATAAACCTACTTTTCTTAGAAAGTTGTACATTTGAAGCCTAAGGTGAAGATGTGTTCTTCTAGGAAGCACTTTCATATGTTTCTGGCAAGAACATATGATCTTTAGTCACATTAAACTAAATTCATGACAAACTTATTTGGACCATCCAAGAGATAAGAATATGTGCTCCAGTCTCAGCACTGCAGTTGTTGATTATAAACTCTCAGCAATATAATTTCTCCTTCGATCTTCTCAGATTCAAGACACTTTCTTCTGTAGCCTTGGATGTGTGTGTAACCTGGGAAGTGAGAAAGGTTGAGTTGTGATCCATTCTCAAAATGAGTGTGAAGCCTTTGAGATGTAATTATTTTCAAAGGAGAATGTTGTAATTAGACTCTTCCTTTAGTTAGATCTTGAGTTATGCTTTGTTTTCCATGCCTTTCATAAAATGCATGGGTGAGTTTTGAAATCAAGTTGTTTGACTTCAGATCTCAACTTTGTTGCTTGCTAAACATGAGTCCTTGGTCAAGTTAGCTTTTCTGTGCTTCAATTGCCTCAACTGTAAGACTGAGGATACAGTATATCTTTTGAATATGATTATTTCCATTAAATGGGATAATATATTTAGCTTTTAGAAAATTCTGGACCTATGAATAGTATTCAATTAGCAATAAATGAGTAGCTATAGCTTTTCACCAAAAGAAATTTATGGCCTAGGAAGAGAGTTGGAAGATGTATGTAAATAGCTTTAACAAATCTAATTTGATATGCTCCATAAAAGTGATACAATAAAGCTAGCATAAGAGTTTAAAAGAAAGAAAGGATATTCATGAAAAATACCACAGAATACTTGTGGAAAAAAGCCATCATTATAGAAATAAAGTTATATATTTATGCATTAACATATTATAGAGACAAAAAAAATCAGTCACTTGTCCTTTCCCTAACCATATTTAGCAAGTCACATAGACAAGCAGACTTGGCAGATTTACAGGCAAACAGATCCTGACTCACATATGTGCTTTAAATGGTTGCTGTGGATATCATGCTATGGCCTGTAGTTTATCTGTTTTGTGGTCTTCTTATCTATGGCATATATAAATATACATATATATATGTAAACATACATACATACATATATATATATATATAAACCATGTGTGTGTATATATATATATACACACACATATATATAGGAGTATTGGAGTCTATTCCCAAATGCATAAGAACATTTGGACTTTAAGCTTTTAGAAAATTCATAGCATCTTCCCTTATATATGGTGAAGAAGGCAAATTCTGTCTTATTTTACTATGATTATTATTATTACTTTTGGTCACAGCTTTGAAATTGCCAAAAGATAGTTCTAATGCAACTCTGGCCACAATGCCCTGGATGCCCTCCTTCAGCATCTGCTTTTAATCACAGACAATATGGTTTGTGTTTAGAATCGAATGACTGTCATCATCTAGCACTAATGTTCTCTGTCACAGGGACTTAACAACCCATTTGGGGAACACTCTCAGAGACTTTCAAATTCAATATTCTCTCCAAACTCCTGGCTTTTCATTAACAGTGCCATGTGGGTTTCCAAGGCGCGTTGCCCAATGGTATTATTTTTCCAAAGAGGTCATGAGAGAGAACACTTTCTTTTTCAAGTGTATATTTCAGCATATCTAAACATGCAAACCCACCCTAATCCCTATGTAGAAGTCTGAGTTCACAGAGAACCTACATTCAGGACTCAATATGATATTACAATAGGAAATGTGCATTCTTTTGGATTGCATAATATGCAATTATCCAGCACATGATTGAAATGTATTATAAACTGTTGTTGATTTTCTGCATGGAGCTTACTTGGCTCTTTGATATATATTTTCTCATTAGCTTTCCCCTGATTTATTTATGATATTGTTATGCATATAAAGGGCAGATTGCTAAAGTTCACATTGCAATGACCGAATTAGCAGTTGAAAAAGTCACGATTATAATGTGTAAATGATTCCCTGAGTGCTCTGAAGGTGAGTTCCAGTCTCCGCTGTAATTGTGAAGCTGTCAATTCTGTCTTTACAACACCTCTCACATCCATCCTTTCTTTACCTTTCCCATGACCACCATTTCAGAACCTCATCATCTCTTGCCTGAAAAATTGTAATACTTTTCTAATCATTTCCACATATACCAGCTAATCCCCTTGAAGTTCTTGCTTCTTAGTGCTGCAAGATTGAGCATCTCAAATCACTATCCTGGTTATGATCCTTTCAAGTCCAAGAAGAAAGATTTAGAAAGAAAGATAAAGGAGAAAATAAAAGTAGACAGGAAGAATGAAATTAAGTAAAAAGTGAGAGGAGAGCAAGAAAGTTTCTTCAAGGAGAAAGTGGGGATGCAAATAGGAAGGGAGAGGATAGGGAAAGAGAAGAAGGGTGAGAGGAAGGGACATGTTATAGTGGAAAGGGGGCAAAGTCCTGTATAGTTGATCTCTGTCTGATGCCACCTTTCGTTAATAGGACTCATTTTTATGCAATAGGAATATAGACAGATGATGGCTTCTGCAGTTACCCACTTCAACATTTCTACTTAATCTGCCTAACTAGGTACTTCTCCACCTATGTATGTCTCTGCGTATCTAAATGGAAGGCTATTGTCACTGCATCCAAGCACAGGACATTATAATTAGACTAATTTCAAATATTTATAGGAAAAAGAAAGGCATCTTTCTCTCACCCCTTTCTCAGCAGGGGCCATTATTGATTGGAGGGTGATAAATTAGTGAGATGTGCTCGGAGGATTGGGAGGGTGCAGAGGACTTTGTGCTGATTATACCACAAACATTTAAAATCTAAGGCACACATTGAAAAAATAAAGTTGTTGAGCAGCTTTAATTTTCCCACAGCCTAGGTAATTGTCTGCATCAGAATATGGGAGAAAATAAAGAGGCTATCACTCATTGGAGGTGGAGGTAATGTTTCTTTCTTTTTTATGATTCTCAAGACCAATTATGAAGAAGAGCCATATAAACAGCTTTAAAAATTCTGAATTGTAAGATAAACATTTAGTGCCTCACAAAATCAAATTGTAAAAATAGAAATCTTAAAAACTACACCTTCTTAAAAATGAAGCAAATGAGGAAATAAAAATGTTGTAGGAATTCAGCAATATTTGTAGTTCTGAAACAAGAAACGAAGAAATGTCTGAAAAGAGATCAGCAAACTATCAATTATTTTTTTTAAGGAAAGCGATGAATGAACTACTTAAATCATTCAGCTTTATACATCTTTCCATAAAATCATATTTCAAATAATAGAAACAAGAACAAAGAACAATAATATAGAAAGGAAAAGAATATACTTCCCTAATGAAAATAAATGTTACTACCTTTGTCTTCTTCATTCTAATGACACAAGCTCCTAAATATAAGAATTAAATATTTTAAGTTTTTCACAACTGTATCTCTATTAGCTCAAAGACAAGAATGTACCATTTGCTCAATTATTGCTATTTCCATGAATAAATGGTTTAATTATATTATGAGCTGCACTGTGTCCTCATCATTTTCATGGGAAGATGAAAAATGGGATCAAGCATTACTTTCATTTATGATACAGTGATTAGCATAGAAACTTGCTGAAAAAAATTGTGTATACAAAACACATTTGAAAGTTAAAGAAGAGGAAATGTATGATTCTTCTACAGATTTCTTAAAGGGAACATATTTTGGTATTTGTGTTGGACAACAGTAGATCTTAAAATATAAATGATCTATGGATTGTAACTTAAGATTAAAAAGTGAAGTCACAACAATCAAGATGTTGAGACAGGAACTTATGCCAGTACTGCCTATGACCAAAAGATGCCAGAATATATTTTTTCCCATACAAGAGCACTGTATTATCAACCCAGAGTCAATTGAGTTGATGCAAAATCCTAATTATACCAGTTGTACTAAAAAACTAAAAGTCTTAAAAAAAAAAAAATAGTGTCCAACTGTGACAGAGATACTATATAAGAACAGGAAAGAATCTACCCATCTTATAATATTTTTCTTCATTATAAAGGAATGATCATAATGAATATGGCATTTATAAAATAAAAATAACTCCAGCCAGAAAACTCATTATTCAAGTAAAGATTTTGGTTCTACATTGGGAAAGTGGCAAATGAATATCAATGACTATGAAAGTGTTAATTGCTCAATCTTCCCATTCTTTATGATTTCATGGACTGTAGCCCACCAGGCTCCTCTGTCCATGGGATTCTCCAGGCAAGTCATTCCCTTCTCCAGGGTATCATCCTGACCTAATGATTGAATATGGGTGTCCTGTATTACAGGAAGACTTTTTACCATCTGTGTTACCAGGGAAGCCCCTCAATGCCTATACTTAAAGTTAGCATGTGCAAGGAACTACAAGTATATTTTCTATGATTCCCAGCTTATTTCAACTTTTTCTGTTTATGACCAAATATAGGTCTCAAATATGTTGAATAAGATAACTTCTATTACACATTGGTATCTAATGTCTGTCCTGTTGATCAAAGCTCAAACAATATGCCTATAGTGTGTGTATAGGGAACTGGGCCTTCCCTGGTGACACTATGGTAAAGAATCTGTCTGCCAATGCAGTAGTCATAAGAGATGCCAGTTCAATCCTTGGGTTGGGAAGATCCTCTGGAGGAGGGCTTGGCAACCTACTCCAGCACCCTTGCCTGGAGAATCCCATGGACAGAAAAGCCTGGCAGTCTATAATCCATGGAGTCACAAAGAGTCGGACATGACAGACAGTCTGAGCACGAAAAACAACATGGGGCTGAGGAGGGTACATTTCTCAGCTTTCTGCCTTTTATTCCTGGGGAAAATTAGAACACACAAATTTGTTCTATAACTAAAAATATTACCATTTGCTTAGTGACAGATACTCAAACAGAAGGAAAATGACTAGTAGGAAGTAACATCTGTAAGAGTCACCTTCAAGTTGTGGCCAAGAAAATTCCAAGAGATCTTAGGAGCTTTCTTGTGGGACAGAAATTGGGGGACAAAAGGAGCAGAGGGCTTGTGCAGGAGGCTGAGGACATGCCATCTACTGTAAGAAAATAGCTCCATGTACTTTAGAAATATTTATATGTAAGCATATGATTTTATTCAGATAAATACTTTCTTTGCTAAAAAATAGTTGCTGATGTTATGTTTTGAAAATTCAGGCTAATATATTAAAGGCATATGCCACAAAATCTACTGTAGGAACATCCAAGTAGAAAAATAACAGTGGCTGATAATGCTAATGAAAGTGGGATAAAGATAAAACATGTCAAAATGGATTTTATGAATGTATACTGAGGAAAAATATTGTATATAAATAGATTTTTTAACAAATGAGAACAGTCACTGAAGAGCAATGATTTTAAATTGTTGAGATATTAGACTTTCTTAAATCAATTTAACAATAATGTAAAAGAAAGTTAAATTTTATCCATTGAAAGGATCTAAAATATGTTTTAATATATTTTACCATATACTAGTGGAAGTTTATACCTGTATAATTCCATATGACATCATTTTTATATAAACAATACAATTCGGTTTCATTTTAAAGGAATCATTTAAAATTTGATATAGATTTGTTTTCTCATTTAAAGGAGATCAAAGTTTACACTCCAGAATAAAGAGAAAAATAGATTTAATGTGTGTTGAAAGTGGTATTATTATAATAAGCAGTGATTGTAATAGACAAATAACATAAGACTTATCCTGAAGATTTTAGAATCGAAGACATTTAAGGCTACGTTGGAGCAATATGTGTACATTCCATACTGTCTGTGGGCATCTTCTTGAGATTCCTCATATCATATATCAAACTCCCATTTGCTGTCTATCTTCCATATGATAATATATGTTTCGATGTTATTCTTTCAAATCATTCCACCCTCATCTTCCCCCACTGTATCTAAAACTCTGTTCTTTATGTCTGCATCTCCTTTGCTGCCCTGCAAGTAAAATCATTATTTCTATCTTTCTAGATTCCACGTTGATGTGTTAATATATGATATTCGTGTTTCTCTTTCTGACTTATTCATTCTGTGTAATAGACTCTAGTTTCATTCAGTTCATTAAAACTGACTCAAACGCTTCCTTTTTATGGCTGTGTAATATTCCACTGCATATATGTACAACGTTTCCACATCCATTCATCTGTCAAGAGACATCAAGGCTTGCTTCCAGGTTCTAGTTATTGTAAATAGTGCTGTAACGAACATGTGTCTTTTTCCAATATGGTTTTCTCAGGGTTTATGCCCAGTAGTGGTATTTCTGAGTCAGATGGTAGATTTATTCCTAGTTTTTATGGAATCTCCATAGTGTTCTCCATAGTGGCTGTATCAATTTTCATTTCAACAACAGTGTAAGAGGTTTCCCTCCCCTCCACACCCACTCCAGCATTTTTTGTTTGTAGACTTTCAGCAGTGGCCACAGGACTGGAAAAGGTCAGTTTTCATTCCAATCCCAAAGAAAGGCAGTGCCAAAGAATGCTCAAACAACCACACCCTTGCACTCATCTCACACACTACTAAAGTAATGCTTAAAATTCTCCAAGCCAGGCTTCAACAATAGTTAACCGTGAATTTCCAGATGTTCAAGCTGGTTTTAGAAAACGCAGAAGAACCAGAGATCAAATTGCCAACATCTGCTGGATCATCAAAAAAGCAAGAGAGTTCCAGAAAAATACATATTTTGGCTTTATTGATTATGCCAAAGCCTTTGACTGTGTGGATCACAAACTGTGGAAAATTCTGAAAGAGATTGAAATACCAGACCACCTGATCTGCCTCTTGAGAAACCTGTATGCAGGTCAGGAAGCAACAGTTAGAACTGGATATGGCACAACAGACTGGTTCCAAATAGGAAAAGGAGTACATCAAGGCTGTATATTGTCACCCTGATTATTTAACTTATATTCAGAGTACATCATGAGAAACGCTGGGCTGGAGGAAGCACAAGCTGGAATCAAGATTGCCAGGAGAAATATCAATAACCTGAGATATGCAGATGACACCACCCTGATGGCAGAAAGTGAAGAAGAACTAAAGAGCCTCTTGATGACAGTAAAAGAGGAGAGTGAATAAGTTGGCTTAAAGCTCAACATTCAGAAAACTAAGATGATGGCATTCGGTCCCATCACTTCATGGCAAATAGATGGGGAAACAGTGGAAACAGTGACTGACTTTATTTTCCTGGGCTCCAAAATCACTGCAGATGGTGATTGCAGCCATGAAATTAAAAGACACCTACTCCTTGGAAGGAAAGTTATGACCAGCCTAGGCAGCATATTGAAAAGCAGAGACATTACTTTGTCAACAAAGGTCTGTCTGGTCAAGGCTATCGTTTTTCCAGGGCCATGTATGGATGTGAGAGTTGGACTATAAAGAAAGCCGAGAGCCAAAGAATTGATACTTCTAAACTGTTGTGTTGGAGAAGACTCTTGAGAGTCCCTTGGTCTGCAAGGAGATTCAACCAGTCCATCCTAAAGGAGATCAGTCCTGGGTGTTCATTGGAAGGACTGATGCTGAAGCTGAAACTCCAGTACTTTGGCCACATCATGAGAAGAGTTGACTCATTGGAAAAGACCCTGATGCTAGGAGGGATTGGGGGCAGGAGGAGAAGGGGATGACAGAGGATGAGATGGTTGGATGGCATCACCGACTCGATGGACATGCGTTTGGGCGAACTCTGGGAGTTGGTGATGGACAGGGAGACCTGGTGTGCTGCAGTTCATGGGGTCGCAAAGAGTTGGACACGACTGAACGACTGAACTGAACTGATTTCTGACCACTGTGAGATGATACCTCATTGTAGTTTTGACTTGCATTACTCTAAAATTGAGCAATATTGAGCATCTTTTCATGTGTTTATCAGCCATCTATATGTCTTCTTTGAAGAAATCTCTATTTAGGTTTTCTTCCTACTTTTTTTTATTAGGTTGTTAGTTTTTCTGATATTGAGATGCATGAGCTTCTTGTATATTTTGGAGTTCAATTCTTTGTCGGTTGTTTCAGTTGGTATTATTTTCTCTCATTCTGAGGGTTGTCTTTTCACTTTGCTTATAGTTTCCTTCATTATGCAAAATCTTTTTATTTTAATTTGGTCTCATCTGTTTATTTTTGCTTCCATTACACTAGGAGGTGGGACATAGAGGATCTTGCTGTAATTTATGTCAAAGAGTGTTCTGCCTAAGTTTCTTCAAAAAGTTTTATAGTTTCTGGTCTTCCATTTATGTTTTAAATCCATTTTGAGTCTATTTTTATGTATGGTGTTAGCAAGTATTCTAATTTCATTCTTTTACATATAGGTGACCAGTTTTCCCAGCACAACTTGTTGAAGAGACTGTCTTGTCTTCGTTGTATATTCTTGATTTCTTTGTCAAAGATAAGCTACCCATAGGTGCATTGATTTATCTCTGGTATTTATATCTGTTCCATTGGTTTATATTTCTGATTTGTGCCATTACGTACTGTCTTGATGACTGTAGTTTTGTGGTCATTTTGCCTGAGGACAGGAAGTTTGATTCCCCCAGCTCTACTCTTCTTTAGATTGCTTTGGTTGTTCAGGGTCATTTGTGTTTCCAAACAAATTGTGAAATTATTTGTTTTTGTTTTCTGAAAAATGCCACTGGTGGTTTGTAAGGGATTACATTGAATCTATAGATCACTTTGGGTAGTATAGTCATTTTTACTATATTGATTCTTGTAATCCAAGAACATGGTATATCTCTCCATCTGTTTCTGTTGTATTTGATTTCATCAGTGTCTTATAGTTTTGCTTAGAGTTCTTTTGTCTTTTGAGGTAAATTTATTTCTACATATTTCTAATTATTCCTTTTGTTGCAATGGTCAATAGCATTGTTTTCTTAATTTCACCCTGATTTTTCATTATTAGTACATAAGAATGCAAGGAATTTCTGTGTATTAATTTCATATGCTGTGAATTTACTATATTCATTGATAGCTCTAGTAATTTTCTGGAGGCATCTTTATGGTTTTCTATGTAGAGAATCATGTCATCTTCAAACAGTGAGCATTTTACTTCTTTAGCAATCTGGATTCCTTTTATTTATTTTTCTCCTCTGTTGCTGTGACTAGCACTTCTAAACTATGTTGAATAATAGTAGTGAGAGTGGACACTCTTGTTTTGTTCTTGGTTGTAGAAGAAATGTTTTCAGTTATTCACCATTGTGGATGTTTCCTCTGGGTTTGTTATATATGTCCTTTATTATGTTGAGGTAGGTTCCTTCTTTGCTGACTTTCTGGAGAGTGTTTTTTTTTTTTTTTTTTTTTTTTTTTTTTAACCATGAAAGGGTGTTGAATTTTGTCAAAAACTATGTATGCATTTATTGAGATTATCACATTGTTTTTGTCTTTCAATTTGATAGGACAATGTATCACATTGTTTGATTTGTGTATAGTGAAGAATCCTTGCATTCCTGAGATATAGGACACATGATAATGATGTATGACATTTTTAATGTGTTATTGGATTCTGTTTGCTAGAATTTTTTTAAGGATTTTTGACTCTATATTCAACAGTGATATTTTCCTATAATTTTTCCTATAATATATATTTTCTTATGATCTTCCTTTTTTGGAAGCTCCTTTCTCTGGTTTTAATATTAGGGTGGCTCAAAGAATGAGCTTGGAAGTCTTCCTTCCTCTGAAATTTTCTGGAAGGCTTTGCTTTTGAAATTTAATTTTTATTCTTTTATTTATTGCTTTTATTATTGCTATGACCAGTGTGTTCTCTTGGCAAAACTCTGGTAGCCTTTGCCCTGCTCACTTTTGTACTCCAAGGCCAAACTTGCCTGTTACTCTAAGTATCTGTTGACTTCCTACTTTTGCATTCCAGTCCCCTATAATGAAAAGAACATCTTTTTTTGGTGTTAGTTGTAGAAGGTCTTGTAAATCTTCATAGAACTGTTCAACTTCAGCTTCTTTAGCTTTACTGGTTGGGGTATAGACTTGGATTACTGTGATATTGAATGGCTTGTCTTGGAAATGAACAGCATTCATTTGTCATGAGATTGCACCCAAGGGCTGCATTCTGGACTCTTTTTTTGACTATGAGGTCTACTCCATTTTTTTTCTAAGGGATTCTTGCCCACAATAGTAGATATAATGGTCATTTGAATTAAAATCATCCATTCCAGTCCATTTTAGTTCACTGATCCCTAAAATGTAGATGTTCACTCTTGGCATCTCCTGTTTGATCACTTCTAATTTACCTTGATTCATGGACCTAACATTCCAGGTTCCTACATAATATTGTCCTTTACAGCATCGGATTTCACTTCCATCATGTCACATCTTACGTTCTAATCAGAACAGATACCTGAAATTATTCAATTTTTAAAAATTTACCAAGACTTGATTTATGGCCCAAGATGTGATCTATTCTGGAGAATTTGCATGTGCACTTGAGAAAAAAGTGGAATCTTTTGTTTTGGACTGAAACTCCCTGTAGATATCAATTAGATCCAACTGATCCAATGTATCATGTAAAGCTTGTGTTTCTTTAATAATTTTCTGTCTCTATGATCTGTTCATTGTTATGAGTAGGGTATTAAAATCTCACAATTATTGTATTACTGTCAATTTCTCCTTTAATAGCTATTAGCATTTGTTTTATGCATTGAGGTGCCCCTATTTTGGATGCATCTATAGATAGATAGATAGATAGATAGATAGATAGATAGATAGATAGATAGATAGATAGATAGATAGATATAGTTGTTGTGCCTTCTTCTTGGATTGTTCCTTTGATCATTATGTAGTATCCCTTCTTTGTCTCTTGTAATGGTCTTTATATTAAAATCTGTTTTACCTGATATGAGTATCGCTACTCCCTCTTCCTTCTGATTTTTATTTGCATGGAATGTTTTTTCCAACCCTTCACTTTCAGTCTGCATATATTTCTAGGTTTGAAGTGCATCTCTTGTAGACAACATATATTGGGGTTTTATTTTGGTATCCATTCAGCCTATCTGCCTCTTTTGTTTAGACCATTTATCCCATTTACATTTAAGGTAATTATTTATATATTTATGATTCCACTACCATTTACTTTATTGTTTAGAGCTTGTTTTGTATGCCTTTTCTTTTGTGTTTCCTATCTAGAAAAATTCCTTTAGCATTTGTGGTATAGCTGGGTTGCTTGTGCTGAATTCTCTTAGATTTTACTTGTCTGTAAAACTTTTGATTTCTACTTCAAATCTGAATAAGATCATTGTTAGGTAGAGCAGTCTAGGTTGTAGGATTTCCCCCCATCACTTTAAGTATGTCCTGCCATTCCCTTCTGGCCTGCAAGGGGATCCCTTGTATGTTATTTGTTACTTTTCCCTTGCTGATTTTAATATTTGTTCCTTGTGCTTAATTTTGTAGTTTGATTAATATGTATCTTGGTATGTCTCTCCTTGGATTTATCCTGTGTGGAACTCCTTGTACCTTCTGGATATGGGTGGTTATTTCCTTTCCCATTTTAGGGAAGATTTTGACTATGATCTCAAATACTTTCTCATGCCTTTTCCTTTTGTCTTCTTCTGGGACCTCTATGATTAGAATGCTGTTATTCTTAATGTTGTCCCAGAGATTTCTGAGACTGTTCTCATTATTTTCATTCATTTTTCTTTATTGTGTAATGCTTCAGTTATTTCCACCATTTTATCTTCCATCTCACTTACTCGTTCTTTTGCTCCAGTCTTAAGTAACTGAGTAACCTCAGTTACTCTACTGTTGGTCACCTCCAGTGTATTTCTAATCTCAGTTATTGTGGTATTCATTGTTGACTGTTTATTGTTTAATTCTTCTAGATTCTTGTTAAACATTTCTTGCATCTTCTAGATTTGTGCCTCCAGTTGATTTATCCATGCTTCTATTTTATTTTAAAGATTTTGGATAATCTTTATTTTCATTACTCTGAATTCTTTTTTTTTTTTTTTTTTTTCAGATAAACTGCCTATTTCCTTTTTGCAAGTTTGGTCTTGTGGGTTTTCACCATGTTCCTTCATCTGCAACATGATTCTCTATCTTTTCATTTTGCTTAATTTACTGTGTTTGTGGCCTCCTTTCTGTAGGCTGGAAGGACATAGTTCTTTGTTATGGAATCTGCCCCTCGTGGGTGGGATTGGACCAGCGCCTTGTGAGGGTTTCCTGGCTTGGCAACTTGCGGCTGTGTTCTGCTGGTTGGAGCTGGGTTTCGTCCCTCTGAAGGGCAGTGCCATGTCAAGTAGTGTGTTTTGGGATACCCGTGGGTTTGGGCAGCTTGTCTTCTAATGTGCAAGGTTGTTTTTTGAAGGATTGTCATGGGCCGTCTGGTACTGAAGTTTGCTGGACTTTATATGGCCCTTGGTTTTAGTGTTGAGATGGAGGACTTTGGGAGGGCTCTTGCCTATTAACGTTCCCTGGGGTTGGGCGGTCTCTGGTGGATCAAAGTCTTGGGCTTGGGTTTCCCACTTCAGGATTTTAGGTCTGATCCATCCTGTAACACCAAGATCTCACAAGCCACACAGCACAGAAGATAACACCCCAAGACTCTTGGTGAAAGTAATACACAGCAGTGCAGAATATCCAGTAAGAGTCACACCAAATGCCTCCAATATTTCAAGGAAGGTCTCTGGATCTGTTGTGAGTAGTGTGGGGTCATGTCAGTCTCAGATCTAGCCTTATTCCAGCTTGTACCTGCTCCTAAAGTTCATAGTTGCCTCTAAAGTCCACATCCTGACATGAGGGGGTGATGACTGATGCTTTTTAGGGCCCACTTATTCATTCAGGCTGGGGAGAGGGGAAGATAAGGCAGCCATAGTTGGGATGTACCCGGGAGTGCCTGCAGCAGTAGCAACCCGCTGGCTGTTGTCTGGGAAGGTTTGTGCACTCTCCCAGAGGAATTGGCTCCAGGTCGTGGGTCCCTAGGAAGAGCCAAGCTGTTTAAGCTCCAGGAAAGATGTGGGCAGCAACCTGAGCCTGCTCACAGTCTGGCGGTAGCTGCCACCTCTGGGGTCAGGACCGCATCAGCTGTGTTCTATCTGTGGCTTCAGCCACTTTCCTCAGGTTTGACCGTGACAGTCATGTCTAACTCTGCAGCTGGCAATCTACCGGTTTTCCCAGTTTTGGTGGTCACTGACAGGCACTCAGCCACTATCTGTGAGCGTGGTGTTAGTGTCCTGGCGACGACTTCTCATCACTCTAGGAAACCCAGTCTTTTCTCAGGACTCCTTCCATTGTGTGGAAGTAGTCCTCTCCCAGTATCCTCACAATAGCCAACCCTGACCTCTCTCTGCAATCTGACACCCACACCCAAGTCTCAGCTCCCCATCCCAACCCTCCTGTGGGTGGAGGCTTGAGAGGGCCTTCTCAACCAAAAAGTGCTCTTTGGCAGTGATTTCTGTGGTGAATTTTCTGTTTTGCCCTCTGAACCCCTGCCACTGCACTCTGCTGAGGTTCCAAAGCTCCCCCTTGGCCCTGCTTGTGAAGGGGTTTCTTAATATGTGGACATTTTTTCTTCCTTCATGACTCCCTCCCTCAGGACACAGGTTCCCATCTGAAATGCTTTGTCACTTTTTATGTCTTTATCTTTTGCCCTACATTCTAAGGAGATTGGTTTGCCTTTTTGAAAGTTTGGGGTCTTCTGCTGTTGCTCAGAGGTTGTTCTGTAGGAGTTGTACCCTATTCAGATGGAGTTTTGATGCATTTGTGGGAAGGAAGGTGGTCTCCCTGTCTTAATCCTGTGCCATTTTCTTTCTTCTCTCCCTGTGACTGTTAATATGTATGTTTGACTATGTTATTTCATGTTCTCTAGCAATTTCATTTATACGTCTTATTTCCAGCTGAGTTTTAAGTATTTGCTGAATGTTTAATGAATAAATATTTGTTGTGCTGAATGAATTGTAATTCCTTCAGATTGAAGTCTTTGTCTATTTTTTTTTTTTTTAATCTTTCAAAAACTGCTATATAACATGGTTACTCTCATGGTCCCACTGGGTGAAGAACATGGAGCCAAGTTCATTTGGCATAATGTATAGTGTAAGGAGGGCTTCCCTAGTAGCTCAGATGGTAAAGAATCCACCTGCAATGCGGGAGACCTGTGTTCAATCCCTGGTTTGAGAAGATCCCCTGGAGGAGGGCATGGCAAACCACTCCAGTATTCTGGCCTGGAGAATCCGTGGACAGGGTGTTATAGCCATGCTTTCCGGGAAACAAACTCACTCAGAAGGACAATGCAGATAGTGGAGTGCAGTTTATTACACCAGCGGGCCCAAGGCAGAGTCTCCTCTTAGCCAAGGACCCCGACCAGCATTTGTGAAAATCTTTTATACCCCATGTGTACGTGTCCAAACCCACCAGCCCAAATCCCTTGAGGCTTACAAAGGAAGGGTAAATACAATCACAATAACACCATCATTCACATGTTATGTGTTCAAAGAGTTAATAATCAATATATGCTGAAGATAAAGAACCAAAAGACTCAGTGGCTGACTACTAGAAAAGACACACTAATTGACATAATTATGAGGCTGGAGAAATAAAAAAGGGGCCAGATTGTGCAGGGCCTCTTGGGCTTGGGGAAACGTATAGGTTCTATTGTAAAGGTCATGGAAAGCCTTTAAAGGCATTAGGCGGAGGAATAATTTGATCTAGTGTTAGTGTTTTAAAGATTACTTTGACTGCTGTGGCAAGTACTGATAGAAAGGAGGAGAGTGTGGCTGTCATATGACACCCCTCACTGGCCTCTGATAGCATCTCTGTTATGCAGATTCCTTTCACGGGACTCTTACTCAAGGGATTATCTATGTTTTGTTTTCAAACAAACTTTTATTTGTCTTTCTTTTTTCCCCTCTTCATGCACTATCCCTAGTGTCACAGTTTTAACACATACTGACAGCATAGTGATTTCTAAACCTAAATCTTCTAGACGGACATCCTCCTGGCTTCTGCCATATATATCTGCTTTCTGCCTGAGCATATTCATTTGAACATCCATGGATGGCTAAAATTCAAATGTGCAGAATAGAATTAATTTTTTCATCTTACTTAAGTTGACTTTTTCTCATTTATTTTCTGTCACAATTTCAGGAAAGTAAAATAACAATTGTCAGTCAAAACCCAAACATGAAATTCATTTGGACTTCACTTTCCCATCATATCTGATAAATCATGAATTCTATTGTAATTCTTCTTGAATCTTTCTGCCTTTCTTCAAATACATCATAACAGATCTAGTTTAGGCACTTACAACTCTCTTTGGCTTTGGTAGCAATCATGCTTTACTTGTGTTCCTTTGCATCTAGACTCACTCTTCTCAATAAAATTCCTCACAAAACTTTTGAGATTTCAAGAGTCAACTTTGGAAACAAAGATCAAACAGAAGTACCCCACAAAGAAGTCCAACATGTATCAGAGGCAGTAGAGAGGGATTATCTAGAAACAACAGATCGCTAGAGGATCTCCAAATATCTCTAATGTGCGTCTTCTTCCTTTTCCCTGATGTCACAGCCTTTGTGTAGATTTGGATCTTCTCCCTCCAGGACTCTTGCCAGAGTAACCCATTATATGTGCTGGATCTATTTATCCCATGTACAATCCATTCTTTATGCAGTCTTTCTAACATGAAAATGTGATTATATCAACACTCAGTTTTAAATTGTATTTAATGCTTTCTTATTTTATGCAGGTTCAAGTCCAAACACCTTAGCTTGTCTGTAGGACAAGTTTATTTTATAGTCCCAGCCTTGGATTCTGACTCTCCTTGTCTTCAATTGTTCTCTTCACCCAAACCAAACCAGAGGCCTGATGTTGCCTGAACCCTTGTGTTCATTTATTTCTTTCTGAATATGTCCTCATCCTGTAGACTAACATAGAGTCATATTTCAAGAGCAACTCAAATGCTTCTTTCATTGTGGAACTCTTCCACTTATCAGAGTGGGTACAGACAGCCATGGAGCCCTAGAGAAAGCAGCAGCCATCACTGCCTAGCACGGCTCACGGTGAACTACGTGATGGAATGACAGTAAGACTTAGGAACATGTCATATCTTATTTGCACTTCTGTAGTTTTCACAGCCAGATTTTACCATTAAAAAAATGTATCATATGTGTTTGTGGAGAGGATGAATAAATAAATGGGAAAATGAATAAAAATGTAGTCATAGTGTTAGGGTTAAATTTAGATATTACTTGGTTAAAAGGAATAGAGAAAATAATGAAAGTTGTAAAAATGAGATTCATTATATGGGAAAGAAAAAAAAAATCCCATTACTGGGGAAAACCAAGACCAAGATAAAAGCAAATATGCCAGAAAGAACTTAATGCTGTTACCAGGTGAGATAGAAAAGAGTAAATATATTAAGGTGATCACATAGGAAATTTATAACCCATGGCAGAAATTGTAAATATACCACATACAGGCAAAACTTGAGGCTAGAAGAAGAGAAAGGAAACTTGAAGAAACGCACTAAGGGAAGACACACCATCGTTAAGAGAGAACACCTGGATTACAGGAGTTTAAGCTGAAGCATTTTAAAAAGTAACATAAATCAATTTTGATTAGGATTTTTCAGAGAGTAATTTATTCTCTATCTCTATTGAGATGCAAACTCTCTTCTAGCCTTGGCTGGTGTTCCTGTTTCTAAGAAAGCCCTGTGCAGAGTTAAAATTGGCTTAAATTTTTAAGAATAATTTTTATTAAAAAAGAAAAAGTACCACTACAGAAAAGTTTGAGTTATACTGCAAATAAAACAAATGTTCTTATTTTTCTAAAACTTTTGACAGCAAGTTGTCAACTTGATGTCCATAAACACTTTAATGTGCAATTCCTGTAGACAAGGATTTCCTCCTTCACAGCCACAATACAATATTTAAAATAAAATATTTGCATTGCTACATTTCTTCCTTCTATTCTTCAGAGCCATTCAAATTTTGCCAGTTGCCCCAGCTCCTGCCTGGGGGAAGAACCCACTCAGTATAATGAACTCAGTTGTCATATCCCCTTAGTCTTCTTCAGTATGGAAGAGTTCTGTAGCTTTTGTTGTTGTTTTCTTTTATAACTCTCAGGCTTTTGAAGATTATTTTGTAAAATGTAGGTTTGTATGATGTTTCCATGTGTCTGAGTACAGGTTATGCTTCTTTGCAAGAAATTCACAGTAGAGTTGTCAGCTGCTCACTGTGCCCTACCAAATTGTGCATAATTTTATTCGTCCCATACCAAAACCAATGGACCTTCACCATAAATAAATATATATATACACACACACACATATATATATATATATATATATATATATATATATAATTTCTTAAATGATTCTGATGTGCAGCCAGTGTTAACACTAAGCCAAGTAAAGGTTTTAAATGAGGCCGTGGTTCTCAAACTTGGATCTACATTGCAATCATCTAGAGTGGTTTGAAAATATTAATACTCACCCATAGAAATTATGATTTAATTAGTCTGGAATGCAGCACGAACATCATAATTTTAAAATATTATAATTATCTGGAGAATTTTCAAACTTGCTGATGCCTAGTTCTGGCTACTCCCTATGCTAATTAAATCAGGAACTCTAGTAGTTGGATCCAGCATCAATGGTATTAAAAACTGCCCAGGTGATTTTTGTAGTCCTCCTTTTATCTGCAGGGAATATATTTCAAGATCTTCAGTGAATGCTTGAAACTGTAGATAGCATTGGATGTTTTAGGATGCTATAACATGTTTTTACCTACACTTGCCTATATTAATTTTTAACTCACAAATTAAGTACAATAAGAGATTAACAAGAATAGTAATAAACTAGAACAATTGTAGCAACATACTACTGGAGAGGGAAATGGCAACCCACTTCAGTATTCTTGCCCTGAGAATCCTGCGGACAGAGGAGCCTGGAGGGCTGCTGTCCATGGGGTCACACAGAGTCAGACACGATTGAAGTGACTTAGCATGCATGCATGCATTGGAGAAGGAAATGACAACCCACTCCAGTATTCTTGCCTGTAGAATCCCAGGGACAGAGCAGGCTGGTGGGCTGCCGTCTATGGGGTCCCACAGAGTTGGACACAACTGAAGCTACTTAGCAGCAGCAGCAGCAGCAGCACTATAACAAAAGTTAAATGAATGCAGAGTTACTTTCTCTATCTCTCAAAATATCTTACTGTACAAATTTAGTGACTTTCCCATCTTAACTAAGCACCTAACACTCATTGTAGCCATAACTTTTACAGTTTAGGGTGTAACAGCAAAACTAGCATGAATTTCTTTTTCATTCTTCCCAATTTTGTGGATGGAAGATTGATCTCAGTGTAGATCTTAGCAATCCAAGCATATTATTATTATTTTTTCTTTCCTTTGTAAGTTGAGAACTTTCACATTTTCACATGAAGATAGGACTTTATGGCTTTTCTTCAGCAGATCTGAATTGTCAGCATGCTGCTCTTGCACTTCGTTGTTGCTGTTGTTCAGTCGCTTAGTCGTGTCAGACTCTGTGACCCCATGGACTGCAGAACACCAGGCTTCCCTGTCCTTCACCAACTCATGGAGCTTGCTCAAACTCATGTCCATTGAGTTGGTGATGCCACCCAATCATCTCATCCTCAGTTGTCCCCTTCTCCTGCCTTCAATCTTTCCCAGCATCAGGGCCTTTTCTAATGAGTCAGCTCTTTGCATCAGGGCAAAGTATCCAAAAGTTCAGTTTCAGCATGAGGCCTTCCAATGAATATTCAGGATTGATTTCCTTTAAAATTGACTGGTTCGATCTCCTTGCAGCCCAAAGACTTTGGGTTTGTTAAAAGTTGGCTTAAAACTCAACTTTCAAAAAATTAAGATCATGATATCCAGTCTCATCACTTCATGGCAAACAGATGGGGAAATAATAGAAAGAGTGAGAGACTTTATCTTTCTGGGCTCCAAAATCACTGCAGATGGTGACTTCAGCCATGAAATTACAAGACACTTGCTCCTTGGAAGGAAAGCTATGGCCAAACTAGACAGCTTTTTAAAAAGCAGAGACGTAACTTTGCTGACAAAGGTCCATCTAGTCAAAGCTATGGTTTTCCATGAGTCATGTATGAATGTGAGAGTTGGACTATAAAGAAACCTGAGCACTGAAGAATTGATGCTTTTGAACTGTGTCGTTGAAGACTCTTAAGAGTCCCTTGGACTGCAAGGAGATCAAACCAGTCAATCCTAAATGAAATCAGCCCTGAATATTCATTGGAAAGACTGATGCTGAAGGTGATACTCCAATACTTTGGCCACCTAATGTGAAGTACTGACTCATTGGAAAAGACCTTGATGCTGGGAAAGACTGAAGGTTGAAGGAGAAGGGGATGACAGAGGATGAGATGTTTGGATAGCATCACTGACTCAATGAACATGAGTTTGAGCAACTCCAGGAGTTGGGATGGCCAGGGAAGCTTGGCATCTTGTAGTCCATGGGGTCTCAAAGAGTCAGACATGACTGAGTGACTGAACTGAACTGAAGATTGACTGGTTTGATCTCCTTGCATTCCGAGGGATTTTGGGTCAATTATTAAATAAAATAAGGGTCATAAAACTTGCAAAACTTTTTGAAGTTTTCCATTTACTATTTTCAAATCAAAGTTCACCACCACCAGCTACTGAAACTAGGGAATTTAATGTTACATTTTGGATGAACCACAGTACAATGAGTAGCAAGTTTGAGAACTAGTGCTCTCAGTCCTCTATACCTTCCAGTGTCCTTTTCCACAATGAGGCTACTCTCTTATAACAATGAAACTATGCCTTATTGAAGCCATGTTGTGTGCTAGCATGGCACACAATAGCCTCACTTTTAAATACAGTAATCCCCCCAGATACGAATGAGTTCTGTTCCAAGAGTGCATTCAGAAGTCCAATTTGTAAGTGTAATGAAGTTAGTCTAAGTACCAACTATCATAATTGGCCATATAGTACTGTACAGTGATAGATTTATACTTTTCACAAAAGTAATAAGTAAAAAGCAAACACAAAATATAAAACATTTTTGACCTTATAGTACAGTAATTAGCAGAGACATTACTTTGCCAACAAAGGTCCATCTAGTCAAAGCTATGGCTTTTCCATGAGTCATGTATGGATGTGGGAGTTGGACTATAAAGAAAGCTGACGCTGAAGACTGTGGTGTTGGAGAAGACTCTTGAGAGTCCCTTGGACTACAAGGAGATCCAACCAGTCCATACTAAAGGAGATTAATACTGAGTGTTCATTGGAAGGACTGATATTGAAGCTGAAACTCCAATACTTTGGCCACACGATGTGAAGAGCTGACTCATTTGAAAAGACCTGATACTGGGAAAGATTGTGGGCAGGAGGAGAGGGGGACAACAGAGGATGAGATGGTTGGATGGCATCACTGACTTAATGGACATGAGTTTGGGTAATCTCCAGGAGTTGGTGATGGATAGGGAGGCCTGGTGTGCTGCAGTCCATGGGGTTGCAGACAGTTGGACACGACTGAGTGACTGAACTAAACTGTACATTACAATAGGTGGCACACAGAGACTGGCACTGAGTCTACAGACTGACTGGAGGGGAAAGAGGAGGTGGGAGATGGTAGAGTACTACTGTACTCTTTACAGTACCATGCAGTACAAAAAAGCACAGATCCTTGTAGAAGATGCACATACCTGACAACATACACCAGACATGTGAACTAATTTACATTATTGGACATGCAAATGCAGGCTCACATCTTTAAAGTTTGCAACTTGAATGTTAATATGTAGGGGATTTACTTATTATCACAATAGCTCCTTACAATTTATGGCATTTTATGGATGAGGAAATTGAGACTCAGGGAAAAGAATTACCTTAACCCAGTTCATACAATGAATCAGTGGAAAGGCAAATATTCAGACTTAGCCTCTGCAACTCTACAATTGCCCTCAGCAATTATGCTCCATCTCCTTTTGCTCCTTATGTGTGAATCTTGTCTTTCATGAACTCATTTAGCTCAGTTGACAAATATAGTTGGAGTATGATAGATATTTTACTATGTTTCAGGCATGCAGGTATTAAGAGAACAAAATAACATGGACAGAGATTCAAAAATCCAAGGAACTTCCCTTCGCATGAGAACAGCCCTAGGTTGGGTGGCATTTTAATGGTACAGTACCACATTGTGACTTAGCAAGGGCAAATGGAGTTAATAAATAGCTCAGGATATGGAGTCAGGCAGAAATAGGATGAGTCCTGCTTTTGCCAATATCTCGATCTTCTTCAACTCTTAAATAAGAAATTAATAACCATTGCCAAGGATTTCTGTAAGATTTAAATGATGAAGAATATAGCATCACAGCTGGCATGAAGAACATACTTATTAAATTGACATGGCTCCAAGTCTCCTTTCTCCCAGGTGTAAAGGAGAGTGGAGGGGCAGGAGCAAGAGACATTTAAATAAACTTCAGCATCCTTTCCAGATCAGCAATATTAGTATTACCTAAGAGATTGTTAGAAGTGCAAAATCTTTCCATCCCAGATTTTGCATTTTAGCAAGAACACCTGATGATTTGTATGTTTAATAAATTTTAAGCAGGTGTCCTAGCAAATCCTGGATAGAATAAGGCACATGTTGGTTAAATTTTGATGGAACGTGGCAGGAGATTGTTGATTGAAGGGTGGAGTGGATTTAGGAAGAGAGTTGATAAAGATATCAGGATAAATTTTCCAGGCAAGAATACTGGAGTGGGTTGCTATTTCCTACTCCAGAGGGCTTTCCCAACCCAGGGACTGAACCTAGGTCTCCTGCATTGCAGGCAGATTCTTTATCATCTGAGCCACCAGGGAAGCCCCTATGAAGTTTAAGCCTCAATTATACAGAATTCTCCTTCAAGACAGCCTTAAGCCACTATCTGGTTTTTCACAGAATCTGGCTACAGGTTTTAAATTTCTTATTACTCTGAAGTTAATAAAGTCCTAGCCCAATTCTATTGTGATTAGCCAATAAATCATGTTTTCTGGTTGTTGAGGGTTTTGCTTTAAACTTTTGAATTAAATTAATGTTTTTTCACAGGCTAGAATTATGGTTTTTCCTCCCAAAATAAAATGTTGGAGGAGGAATTGAACTAGTTAGGTGTTTTTATTTCCTTATATGGTGAGAGTAGTTTAGCAGTAACAGAATGTATAATTTAGAAGGAGTTACACACATTTCTGGGGCCACGTCCTTGTGATAGAAAAGAAAATATCATCCAGTCTCAAGATAACGACTGTCGTAAATAAGGGAAATAGAATGGCAGGGGCAATTAACCCACATTCTCTTTATAATGTTAAGTGGTTCTTTTCGGTTAAGATTACTTTCTGTCTATAAACTATCTTGTACACTTTCAAGGTAGAATCTGCAGCAATTGTAATCATGAAATTCCTAGTATTGCATCTGCAACTACTTGATATTTTGACTGCTTGTGTTCCAATTACCTTCGCTGCATTGTGTGTGTGTGTCTCTCTCTCTTTTTTTTCTTTTTCCAAGAGACATTAAACGTTGCTCTTTGCAGAATATTTATTGGGGGAAAAGGGTTGTGGGGAAGAGAAAATGTCATCAGAGAAGAACTTCAAAATAACACCACGAAAAGGATAGCATATTGTAAGAGGCACTGATATGGTAGATGGTCCTTACTCAATGAAGAGTGAATCTAGGCCTAACGACCAGATGGCAGAGCTGAACACAGAAATTCCATATGTGTGGTGGCAGCGAGGGACGGCCATTGACATACTTGCTTTTCCAGCCAAATGCCTCGGCAGATGCAGAGTTTTACACTTTAACATTGCAATATGGCACTAAAACCCAGGAGAAGAGTTAGATGCAAGATTGAAAGCTGATTTAAAGTGGCAGAGTTTAAATCAGCTCTGATCCTATCCGAGTGAAAATTATGAACAGAAAGTGAGGGGAGATTAGCCCTCTCTAGGACTAGTATTTTAGATCTTCTGTTTTCACCATATTGTCCAAAGAGGCGTTAATGTGGTCATGTTAGTTATATTAATAGGTTTCTTCCCCAAGCCTTTCTAAAATAAATAAATAAAAATCAAGTATCAAAAATGGATTAAAAAAGGAAAGCAGCATTAATGTACTCTGCCTGAATAATGAGAGCTCATAACAAGAGTTATTCTCCACTTTGAATAAACTGTGAGGTGTTCTTGAAAGTTAGATTTTCATTTAGTTGCATTTTTCTGAGTGAAGGGCTAGAAGCAGCCATCTTTGTGGAAAAGGAGTTGTGTCTGTGCTGCACCGCTTAGTGATCCTTAAGAAAATGTTAAACAATTAATAACACCCAAAGACTTTTGTCTGGTTTAATACATATATTTGGGGGAATAATGACAAATATCAAAGTTTTTTGAAATTGTTAAGCTATAAGCCAGGAAGTCATTTGCAGCCTCTCTCATAGGGTCTCAGTTGTCTTCCTTAAGGAAGGTGGCTGCCAAAGGCAGCGGCAGCAAACTTATTTCCCCAAACTTGTTTTGCATTAAGCAGGAAGCAAATTATCTTCCATCCTCTTTGTGTGATGTGCTGTATAATGTACAAGGTTCATTGAAGGCAATAATGTGAGTAGCTAAAGTCCTATTTCACTTGTTTCTGCAATGAGTCCTAATCACTGCTGAAAGTAGGAAATATCTCCTGTGACCACTGTCTTCCCTTTTCAACTAACTCCACCTCTTTCCCTATGTTAATCGTAAGATTCAGGGGTACAAAACTACCATCCGTTCACTGGCCATACTTGGCATTTTCACATCACTGAACTTTTTTCCATGATATTCCACTGAGTGTTGTACCCATTCCTCCATATTTTATTGTTTACATTTTTTTTTTTTTTAAACATGAATAAATGTGACGATGTTTCCTTGGAATACAGGAATCAAGGCTTTAGTTCAGATTTCCTCATGGTGCTGAGAGGGTAACAGGCAGGAAGGCCAAGGGTCTCCAAACAGAGGAAATGGTCTGCAAGTGCCAGACATTTTTATCTCTCTTAAGCGGCAGGAGGAGACAAACCAGTGATATTTTTTTCCTTCTCCATACAAATTTAAAAGGAGGTTTCTCTTAAAATGCTGTGTTGCCATGACACCTGGTTTCACCTGAAGCTAACTATTCTCAAACCTTGAGTTAACCAATACATTTCTTTTTCTTATGGAAATGTTGTCTTAAGCTATGTTAATGTGCTATGCATTTACCCCAGACTCTAAGTTCCGCCAAATGGCCTAAACTACTTACTCAGATATTGTCCCCTAATCTATGTAAACAAAACTATTTGTGTGGGAATCTGCCCTTCTACAAGATTCAAGTCAATCGCTTATGGCCGGAGATGAATTATCTGGTACCATTCTACATTTTATGACATTCTTTTCATTAACAGACTGCAGGTGACTATATAACATACAGCTAAATACTAGAAGGGGGGTACTCTTTTGCCCCCTTCTGATGCCTATGTCAGAAGCTTTCTCTATCTCCTTTATACTTTAATAAAACTTTATTACACAAAAGCTCTGCGCGATCCAGCCTCGTCTCTGGCCCCGGATTGAATTCGTCTCTGGCCCCAGATTGAATTCGTCTCCTCCGGAGGCCAAGAATCCCAGTGTCTTATCATTCAGCAACAACCTTTCAGTGCTAGGAGCTCTGATATTTAATTAGCATTTTAGAAGTGCATTAATGATCATGAGACTTATTGGCTCCATATGGCACACTAGGAAAATTTAAAGGGAGGGAAGGGAAATGACAATAAATAAAGTTGTGTTGGTGTGGTTAACATGGTAGGGAGCACTGGGGTACAGCCAGTTGGTACAAATCATCTGCTGCTGCCTGTAGTAGGCCTGATGCCTACCAAGAGCAACTCACCCACCGTGTTCGTTGCACTGTGCTCAGTTCAAGTTCCGCCTTCTGCAAAAGTGATCTCTAATGGCACTGAATGATTATTTCTGCCTCTGTTTTTGTTCAGTTGCTCAAATGTGTCTGACTCTTTGCCACTCCATGGACTGGAGCACGCCAGGCTTCCCTGTCTGTCACCATCACCCAGAGTTTGCTCAAACTCATGTACATTGAGCCGGTGATGCCATCCAACCATCTCATCCTCTGTTGTCCTCCTCAGTCCTCCTGCTCTCAATCTTTCCCAGCATCAGGGTCTTTTTCAATGATTCAGCTCTTCACATCAGGTGGCCAAGTATTGGAGCTTCAGGTTCAGCACTGGTTCTCCAAATGAATTTTCAGGACTGATTTCCTTTAGGATTGACTGCTTTGATCTCCTTGCAGTCGAAGGGACTCTCAAGAGTCTTCTCCAACACCATAGGTCAAAAACATCAATTTATTGGTGCTCAGCCTTTTTTATGGTACAACTCACATCCATACATAACTATTGGGAAGACCATAGCTTTGACTATACAGACCTTTGTTGGCAAAGTAATATCTCTGCTTTACTTTATTTCTACTTTGTTTATTTCTACTTTATTTCTCTAGAGCCAATCAAAAGACATGGTTTAAGAATAACAAGCCACAACAATGCACTCATAGTAACAATAGTAATTAAATTTTATGAACATGTACTACATGCTAGATATTGCATTATAATGCATTATCTCATTTAATCTTCCCAATAATTCTATTTGATAGGCATTAGTATTTTCTATAGTATAAATATTTTTAAAAATCTTAGATTTAAGGGATATATAACATATATATATGTATATGTATATACACATGTAGATATATAACATATATATATGTATATGTATATACACATGTAGATATATACACATATATGAGATTATGTCATCTCTCTGAGGTTGCATAGCTGATAAATACCAGTGCAGAGAATTAAAGTTTGCTCTATTTAATTCTATAGCCAAAATCTTAATAAATTTCACAATTTAGTGTTTTAGCCTATTTAGGCTGATGTTCAAGATCTTCCAAGTAACATGAATGCAACTAAACACTTATATTAGCTCCAGAACATGGCCTTACCACATTCCAATGTGCATTTGCTTTCATAAACTGTTTTTCTTACTTGAATTTTCTTACCCCCTCTCCTTCTTAGGCTTCAAAATCACTGCAGATGGTGACTGCAGCCAGAAAATTAAAAGACACTTGCTGATTGGAAGAAAAACTATGACAAAGCTAGGAAGTGTGTTAAAAACAGGAGACAATACTTTGCTGACAAAGGCCTGTATAATCAAAGTTGGGTTTTCCAGTAGTCATGCACAGATGTGAGAATTGGACCATAAAGAAGGATAAGCACCAACGAATTGATGCTTTCAAACCATGGTGCTGGAGAAGACTGTTGAGAGTCCCTTGGACAGCATGTAGATCAAACCAGTCAGTCCTAAAGGAAATCAACCCTGACTATTCATTGGAAGGACTGGTGCTGGATCTGAAGCTCCAATACTTTGGCCATCTGATGTAAAGAGCCACTTCATTGGAAAATACCCTGATGCTGGGAATGACTGAAGGCAGGAGGAGAAGGGGGTGACAGAGGATGAGATGGTTGGATGGCATCTTTGACTCAATGGACATGAGTTTGAGCAAGCACTGTGAAATGCTGAAGGACAGGCAAGCCTGTTATGATGCTGTCCATGGGGTCACAAAGAGTCAGACACGACAGAGCAACTGAACAGCAGCAATAACCAACCACACAGTTGTTTTTTGACTATGTATCAAAATTTGATTCAATTTCCTAATCTACATAAAACCTTTCCCTGATCTCTTAAGCCCAGAATGATCTGTTTATCTAAAATAGCTTTAAATCTGTCAACCTCTCTCGACCTCCTTAGCTATTATCCTAATCCATATTACCATAATATCTCACCTAGACTACCATGTGGGGATGGTTTATTTGCTCAGTCATATTTGACTTTTTGGGACCCCATGCACTGTTACCCACCAGGCTCCTCAGTCCATGCAATTTCCCAGGCAAGAATACTGGAGTGGGTTGCCATTTTCTTCTCCAAGAAGTCTTCCCTACCCAGGAACTGAATTCATGTCACCTGCATTGTAGGCAGATTCTTTACTGACTGAGCCACCAGGAAAGCCATAGACCACCATAAACACCAATTAACTGAGTACATTGCTTCCACACTGTCTTCTTTCACTTTGGTCTGTTTTCTTTTCTTTTTTTTCCAAAATCTTCCTTCACTTTGGTCTGTTTTCTTTTTTCTTTTTTTTCCAAAGTAATCTTTTCAAACTATGTCACCCACCCTGCACTCCTATTCTAGTGGTTTCCCAATGTGTTTATCTTTTAGTATGAAGACTTATTAACCTAGACTTTATCTCCTGGGTCCTGGCTTTCTACATTCAGATGCCCTAGGCATAACTTCTCACTCTCTGTGCTCACTCACACAGTCCTTTTTTTCCTTGACTCTTCCTACTTCTCTTTCTATCACTTACCCTGAGATTGTATACAGGCTATTCATTCTCCTTGTATTTGTTCCACCTCTGGCCTAGGATGCCTGAACATCCTTCAAATTCAGAACACTTTGCATATAAAAGAAGAACCAACACATTCAAAGATATCTGCTCATTTTTGGCCCAAAACTAAAGTCATTAGTAACATTGAATTTTTTTCTAGCTTGAGTCAGTAAGGTTTTAGTAAGCTGCCTGATATTTTAGAGAGAGGATTGTGAATAAGCAGCTTCCTCCCACATTTGAGCAATATATAGACATATCATATGCACTGCTTGATTTTTTGTCTCCAGAGCTACATACATGTAGCATGTTGCCTACAATAATATCTGATGTCTCAAGTGCTCTTCTTATCATGTTCCCTTGACATTTCTTCTATTCAGTGATGTGGTCTGTGACCTATTTCATTGATCCCGGGCAAAGCTCTACAACTGATTTAACCAGTGGAGTACAGTGAAAGTGATGTTCTGTAACATTAATCAAACACCTATATTTTATCAGCTTCAAAACATGGCTTTTTGCACAAGAGTTTGGCACACATTTCTTCCTTGCTTTTTTGGGACTCTCCTTTTTGACCCTGTGGCCATTGCTGTGAACAGGACCATAGGAAAGTTATGTGGAAAGGCTACAAGTAAAAGTTTCAGGTTTTAGCCCAACTGAGGTTCCCACTAACACCAGCATTAACCACCAGGTACGTGAGTGAAAATACTGCCAAATGATTCTAGCCCCAAGCCTTTGAGTCACTACACCAACTCAATGGGGTCATAGATTACTTGGTCCCTTTGAGCCCTACTTAAATTCTTTACAGAATGTGCAATTATAATAAAATGGTAATTCTACCTCAGTTACTTTGTGGCTGCTTTGTTATGTGGTGAAAGTAACAACATCTGACTTTAATAGTTATCCTTGAGTTCACTGTCATCCTTCAAACAGGTCAACGTTGTAAGACTTCTAAGGAATGCATCATGGGCCCAAAAGTCAGTGATAATGATTTCATTAAGAAAGATAGTTTCAGAAAATTCCTTCCTCTGGTATTATGTTCTTAAATATTTTATTCTTCTATGGCATCTTTTCTATGTCACTGCTCTTATAATACAGACCTAGAGCCAAGATCCACGTTGGAAACCCTAGCAGGTTAAAATTGGAGTCCAGGGTAAAGAGGAATACATTTGATATCTTAAGTCAGCTTGGCATTAGGGAAGAAGGCTGGTTATACTTGGGATTTCTTTTCTTGCTCTCCATTTACTATGATCATCATTTATCTTTAAAGTCAGCTTTTTTTTTTCTTTTTTTTTTTTTTTTTTAGGTGACTGCAATTAACTTGTTTTGGAGTTTAAAATAGATTTATTATTATCAGTCAATATTTTCCTTTTTATTAAACCTTTTTTTTTTTTTAATTGAAGTATATGAATGGTGACTATAACCATGAAATCAGAAAACAGTTGCTTCTTGGCAGGAAAGTGATGACGAACCTAGACAATGTGTTGAAAATGAGAGACATTATCTGCCGACAAATGTCCATATAGTCAAGGCTACAGTCTTCATGGTGGTCATGTAAGGTTGTGAGAGCTGGACCGTAAAGAAGGCAGAACACCAAAGAATTGATGCCTTTGAATTATGGTGCTGGAGATGACTCCTGAGAGTCCCTCAGACAGCAAGGGGATCAAACCAGCCAATCTTAAGAGAGGTCAAACTTGAATATTCAATGGAAGGACTGATGATGAAGCTGAAGCTGAAGTTCCGTATTTTGGTCATATGATGGGGACAGACAATTCATTGGAAAGGTGATGCTGGGAAAGATTTAGTTCAGAAGGAGAAGAGGACATTAGAAGATGAGATGGCTAGATGGCGTCACCGATGCAATGAACATGAACTTGGGCAAATTCTGGGAGGTGGTGAGGGGCAGGGAGGCCTGGTGTCCTGGAGTTCACGGCATTGCAAAGAGTTGGGCATGACTGGGCTGCTGAAAAACAACAACATAGCCAATTAGCAGTGTTGTCATATGTTCAAGCAGACAGCAAAGGGACTCAGTCATACATATATATGTATCCATTCTCCCCTAAACTCCCTCCCATCTAGGCTGCTGCATAACTCTGAGCAGAGTTAATTTGGGATGATATGAAGAACTAAAGCCTGGGTGGTTTGTTCACGACAGAAACTTATTTTTTTTCACAGTCTGGAGGCCAGAAGTCTGGCATCTCCTTTATAAAGCCCATAATCTCATTCATGAGGGCTCTAACTTATGACAGAATAGCTTCCCAAGAACCACACTTCCTAATACTATCACATTCAGGGTGAAAATTTCAACACACAAATCGGCGGGCAGAAGTGGTGAACAATCATTTAGCCCATAGCAGATATGAAGACTAACATTAGAATATTTACTTATCTGGCACATCTTTTCTGATAAGCACTCCTCTGAAAGATGCAGCTGAGATGGATATTCACTGTTCAAGGGTTCACGGAGTCTGTATTATGACTTTCATCTTCTTGAAAATATATTTAAAATTATACTGTTCCTCTTTCCTTTGCTTTTACAGACAGTCACTATTCTTGTTTAAGCTTTATGCCTTCTACTCAGGATACTTGAAAGAACTAATGACAAACAAGCAAGCAAAAAATAAATTCTGATCTCTACACTTCATTTAACTTTGTCATATGACAGAAACAAATGTTACTAAAAAAAAAAAAAGAAGATTAAAAACATAAGAGTAAGAATACATGTGATGAAATTTTGGTTTTGCCTCTTGATAAGATGCATAAGTTTGATCAAATTTTATTAACCACACAGAGCCTATGAGGTGTCATCTGTAATATAGAGTGAAAAATAGTGCCAACCTTATAGGATTGTTGGGGTGACTAGACAAGCTAAGACAAGTAAATTGACTAGAATAGTGCCTTACCTACAGTGAGAGGACTAGAAGATGTGTTACTCATTGTTCAGTCACTAAGTCATGTCTGACTCTTTGTGACCCCATAGGCTGTAGCATGCTAGGCCCCTCTGCCCTCCACTATTTCCTGGAGTTTGCTCACATTCATGTCCATTGAGTCTTTGATGCTATCCAATCATCTCATCTTCTGTTGCTCCCTTCTTTTTTGCCTTAAATCTTTCCCAGCATCAGGGTCTTTTCCAATTAGTCAACTCTTTGCATCAAGTGGCCAATGTATTGGCCAATGGTATTGAACTTCACATTCAATACCATTCCTTCCGATGAATATTCATGGTTGACTTTCTTTAAGATTGACTGGTTTGATCTCCCTGCAGTCCAAGGGATTCACAAGGGTCTTTTCCACCACCACAACTGAAAGGCATCAATTTTTTTGGCACTCAACCTTCTTTACGGTCCAGTTGTCATGTTTGTATGTGACTGCTGGAAAAATCATAGGTTTGACTATATGGACCTTTGTCAGCAAAGTGATATCTCTGCTTTTTAATATGTTGTCTAGGTTTGTCATAGCTTTTCTTTCAAGGAGCAAGTGTCTATTAATTTCAAGGCTGCCTTCACCGACTGCAGTTATTTTTGGAGCCCAAGATACACTGCTTCCACTTTTCCCCATTCTATTTGCCATGAAGTAATGGGACTGGATGCCATGATCTTATTTATTTATTTATTTTTTAATGTTGAGTTTCACTCCAGCTTTTTCACTCTCCTCTTTCACCTCATCAGGAGGTTATTTAGTTCCTCTCCACTTTCTACCATTAGAGTGGTGTCATCTGCATTTCTAAGGTTGTCACTGTTTCTCCTGGTAATCTGGATTCCAGCTTGTCCATTATCCTACCTGGCATTTCATATGATGCACTCCACATAGAAGTTAAATAAGTAGGGTAACAATATATAGCCTTGTCATACTCCTTTCCCAGTTTTGAACCAGTTAATTGTTCCACGTTCTGTTGTTGATACTTGACCTACATACAGGTTTCTCAGGAGGCAGGTAAGGAGGTATGGTACTCCCATCTCTTTAAGAGTTTTCCACAGTTTGTTGTGAGTCACACAGTCAACGGTTTTAGTGTATCAGTGAAGCAGGAATAGATTTTTTTTTTTTCTTCCTGGAATCCCCTTACTTTCCCCACGATCCAACAAAAGTTGGCATGATCTCTGGTTCCTCTGCCTCTGCTAAACCCAGCTTGCACACCTGGAAGTTCTCGATTCACTTCTAACAGAGAAGAGTACCTATATAGTAAAATTTAGGCTATATGGAGATCAAGAGGTAAGGATACAAAAAGGTCATATATAAAAGAATAATAATTATGCCAATGTATGATATATCTACTCTAATCCAGGAACTTTGATAGGAATATAAAAATAAATAAATAAATTCAATATTTTCCCTATCTATTATTAAGGTTCAAGAGTTTCAACACAAAGAGACAGACTCTATGGTGGAAATGTTAGAGATTTTAGATTTGGACACTTTTATTTGAGATTTATTGATTCATCAATATAGAATTGTAGAAAATTAAAATTTCCTCTCATTGACTGCTAGAGTTCCTTGCTTCTTTCCACTTCAGCTGAAGAAGATTAATTACAGCTATTTGTGTTGTTCTGTACTTGATTTTTGTCTTGCTTTACAAACAACCTGAGAATGCCTGGAGGTGGGATTCTGCTTTCTCTGTTGCACCTGTCATAGCACTTTAAATTCTGTGAATGCTGTTTCAAGAAAATTCATTCAAAACCTGCATATAAGGCAAACAAACAACAACAACAACAAAACAACTAGTGTTTTACATGACATTCTGGCATCACATTAAAAAAATTATTTAATTCTCTAGGAAAATGCACATGAATTTAAGTTTGCTTTTCATACTTTACTTAAAGCCTAAACATTTTGAAGTTATACATTCACTTGTAAGTTCTCTCTGATAGAAAAATAAACATAAGCATGACTGCCTTTTGGGAATTAACCAATTATGTCTTTAATATATCAATTTTACTTCAAATATTTATTTAAAAATTACCTGTATTATTCAGTTTTTCAAGTGCTCTTGTGACCAGCTTTATTATTTAGTAACATAAGAGATCCTTGACATACATTCATTCTACATTTGTGTTGGAGCCATATTTGTGACCTTTTAAAATCATTTTCTAACTATTATAAGTTATATGTAGACCAAGATTTAAAAAGATATTGTAAGTAATTGACAATAGCTATATATTTATGACTATAAATCCCCCTCTAAGCCCTTTTTTAGCCACACTTTTCGAGTGTGGCTCGAAAAGTAAATGAAATAAAATTTTCATTATCATTCACATTCAAATATATTCTAATTTTGATTTGATTTATTCAGTAGAACTATGAACTATCAAGAAGTACATTTTAAAATTTCCAAACATAGAATAATTCTATAATTTTTTTTTTTTTTTTTTTACTGATATTTAGTTAAATTGCACTGTGGTCACAGAATGAACTCTGCATGATCTCAAGCATTTTAATGTTGATGGGACTGGTTTTATTTGCCAGCATATGTTTAAATTTTAGAATAATGCTGTGTGAACATAAGAATATATGTTCTACAGTTGTAGATCATGAAAATTAAATTCCCACTGTATGTTAATTCAAAAGTAATTATGATTCTTGTTTTATTAAGTCAACATTTACCAGTGTCCTTGCTGGTAATGATTTTTGGAATGATTTTTCTTCTGCCTAAAGAAAACTCTAGTACAATATCCTCTAGTAAAATTCTGATTATTATTTTTTTCAGGTTTCCCCCAACAAGTTTTAATTTCCTTTAGTCTGGAGGGCAAGTTTGCTGGATTTAGAATGCTAGGTTGGAAGGTTTTTGTTGTTGTTGTTGTTGTTTTTAATACTTTAAAGATATTTCATCATATTTTTGCTCGATTATTTCTATGTTGAAATCTGGGGCCAGCTTAATTGATCCTGTTTGGGAAGTTGTTTTTTTTTTTTGTTTTTTTTTTTCCTTTTCTACTGATGTTAAGATTTTGTGTTTGCTTTTAGCAATTAATGATAATTAGCTTAGATGTGGATTTATATCTTATTTAAGCTTTTTAGGGCTTCTTATGTGTGTGGCTTGCTGTCTTTCATCAGTTTTGGATATTATGTGCCATTATATCTTATCCTTATATTACTGCTACATATATGGCTATGCTGTTTTTGCTTCTTTCTCTCTCATCTTCTAGGATTCCAAGTGCAAATAAGCAAAACTTTTTTGCTGCATTCTAAATCCATTTTATGCTATATTTACCCTATTTTCTCTTTATTTTTCATTTTAATATTATCTTCTAGTTCATTAAATATCTCTTCAGCTGTGACTAATTTGTTGTTAAATATATTTCCTAAGTTTCTATTTTCAATTATTGTATTTTATAGTTTTAAGATTTAAATTTTTGTTAAATTTTCAGTTCTCCGAAGAACATTTTCCATCTTTTTTAGAGTAGGGACAGATATTTTGAAAGTCACAGCTAAATAACCCCAAATCTAGAGCATTTGCTAAGGCTTTAATATATACATTTTTTTCTGAATAAAAAATTTACATTTTACTTTTCTTCAAATCTGTCTTGCTGTGGTTAATTGTAAGCTGGAGATGGCATTAGTAAAAATATTTACAGATATATGGAGAAGGGAATGGCAACCCACTCCAGTATTCTTGCCTGGCAAATCCCATGAACAGAGGAGCCTGGCGGGCTAGAGTCCATGGGATAGCAGAGTCACAATTGAGTGACTGACACCTTACTTTTTTACTTTTAAGCCCCTTTGTGGTAATTTGTTACTGCTGCAATAGGAAATAAATACAACTTCTAACATAGTAAAAAAAAAAAATATTTACAGATATAGTAACATTTAGAATGATGTTTCTCTCCAAAAATTACTTTTCCTTCTGCGGGGTACCTGGGTCCACTAGAAATCCAAGGCCTTCTTGGCCCAATTTGAAGAAGAATGGTACATGAAACTGAACTGCAATCTTTAAAAGAAACTTTCTACTTTTGAAACTCATAATTATTTTTCAGTGCTACTCATTTGTAGAATCTCAAAGACAGGGAGTCACACCTTCCTTGGAGTGCCATGGATACCAATATTTATATCTGTAACTTCTCTGAATTGTTGAAAGTGCTCATCTATCTCTAGGTTCCATCTTTGGAAACTAGAATTCCCTATAGGAAAAGCAGACACATGTTTTTCATTTGCTTCCAATCTTCTCTCATTTTATGTTGGGAATTTTTCACAGTTTTGTTAGCTTTTTGTTGCTTTGTGCTTTACACACAAACCCCCCCCCCCACACACACATGCATGTACACACAAATGCACACACCACATACAGATGTCAAATATATTTAAATTTTGTCTGTATTTCTAGTTACAGTCAATTGGAATATTGGTATGAGTTATGTCATCTACTCTCACTAGAAAGGAAAATTTCCCTTCCCCATTTTTCCAAAGTCTATTATCTGACAAATTGCATTTTCTCAAATCAGAAACTCAATATAAATTCTATAAGCAGTCTAAAGTAAATATCACAAAGTGTGCACACACATTTCTTTTATTCAAGGTAGGTTAACCTCAGACTATGACGTGATTCACAGATTGTATTATATCCACCCTACTATTACACACACGTGTAACAATTTGAAACATAACGACAAACTCAGTAAGGAAAATAATGAGAAGAGTGATCTTGCTAGAGGTAAACATAATAACTGCATCTTGAAGTAATGGCTGTCAGGAAGAAGTAGTCAAAATTTAAAAGAATAGTCAAAATTCAAACACATCAGTGAAAGAAAAATCATTTGTTTCTACTTCAATACCATGCAAAAGCATTAATGTGCAATGCTGAAAATTATAATAAGGTCTCCATGTCATATAAAGAAATACCAAAAGTTACTTAATAAGATTTACCTTTAAAAGACAGTAAGCTTTGTGATAAGGGCTTCCCTGGTAGCGAATTGATTGTGAATTTTATTATGAATTTCTAAACATAGTTTGGTAAATTTCAATTGTACTCACCTATCTGAGTAAATCTTTTTATGATTAGTATCAAAATACATTTCCTTTCCTTTCATTATCTTCCTTCCTTTTCATTACTTTCTTACATTTCCAGTAGTAACTAATCCTTCAGAATCCATGTTTCTTTATTAGTTCCAATAAAACAATTTAATTTCAGTTTACCATGGCTATTTTTTAAATATTTTATGATTCTTGAAGTTGGAATACAGATTTTAAGGCCTTTTTTTCACTTTATAACAACTAACACAGCTGTTTTCAGTGCAGAGAGAAGAAGCAAAATATTGCTGATACAGCAGATCTCTTTTTCTGCTGAGCCTTTTATCCATTTTGGCCAGTGGTATATATTGGAGTCTTTAAATTATTTCTTTTCTGTTCATATAACCCTGATGTATAACAAATTGAACATCAAGCTGAATGAGTGTTCCTACTTACTGAATTTATTTATTTATATAGATCACTAAACTAAACCAATTTGGTACCTTATCTGACCTCAGCTAAACTTCTGGGGAACTGGATATATATCTAAACAAATTGGAATTTAGCCAAGAGAAACTCTTTGGTTTGCTCTACCAAGCAAATATATAAATGGAAATGTAAAAAAAGAAAAAAGAAAAAAGGGAAGGCAAGAATATTTGCAAGCTCGGTATATTTTGATGGCATAGACGAGTAGTCATTTATTCTTCAGGAAGTTGGCCTCAGCAATGATTTGTCACCTTTTCCTCCTAAAAAGAAAGGCCATTTTATACTTGAGATTATCTGAAAACTGTTGTACTAGTGCTGGGAATAATATTTTATAATATAAATGCAATACTTGAAACAGATATGTGAGATTTTTATTTTCTTCCTCTATTTTACTGAGGTTAAAAAAACATAATTTTTAGAAACTTGAGCAAGTCTACAATTTCAGTTTAAAAGTTGTGCATTTTAAAACGGCTAATTAAATGCATCTAATCCCCGTCTTCAACTCCTAACGATTTCATTGTCTTTAAACACACCTGCATTTCAAATTCGGAGAAGGCAATGGCACCCCACTCCAGTACACTTGCCTGGAAAATCCCATGGATGGAGGAGCCTGGTGGGCTGCAGTCCATGGGCTCGCTAACAGTCGGACACGACTGAGCGACTTCACTTTCACTTTTCACTTTCATGCGCTGGAGAAGGAAATGGCAACCCACTCCAGTGTTCTTGCCTGGAGAATCCCAGGGACGGGGGAGCCTGGTGGGCTGCCGTCTATGGGGTCGCACAGAGTCGGGCACGACTGAAGTGACTTAGCAGAAGCAGCAGCATTTCAAATTAGAAGGGTAGGTAGACCTCAAGCCTGAGGGTTGTTGCTGGTGTTTAGCGCTCATGCATCAAGGATGCTAGTCACTTTGCAATGTGTGTGATGCTATATATTGTGCAATACTATAAAATATAGTAAAATAGTCATTTATAAGAAAGTACCAAAGAAAACCCCAAATTGCTAGGTGATGGGACAAGACTTTTGAAAGAAAAGAAAAAATAAAAGGAATTCAAGAACATGAAATCTATAGGAGAAAATTATGGGCACTGAAATATTTTGAACACTTAGGAAACAGAACAAGTGTTTCTGGGAATATAAAAATAGAGCAAAAGACTTGGCAATAGAACCCTGAGCTGCAAGGGCACTGAAAACAAAATTTTTGCCCAAGACTGACTCACTTCCTGAAATTTAAAGGAAGCTTAAAATTTTGGATTTCAAAAAGTTTTTGTTTTTGTTTTTGTTTTTCTGGCAAAAACAGAATTAAAGTGAGAGTGTGAGATCTAAGTAGAATTACTACTCACTGACAATGACTGTGAAAGTAAATTCTAATTCTGAATAGACTCAGGGAAGTTTTTGTTTTCAGATACTTAATTTTCTCCTAGTGCCACTAATTCTGTTATTTCAAAGGTAGGATACCCTTATTCTGAAGCACTGAGTCTAGTCCTTGGAACTCATGGCACCAGAATTCTAGGAAATCCAAGGACTTAAAAGCATCATCTGGCGAATATCTCTCCCAGTAACAGCAGACTAGATGTTTTGGACTGCTGTCTCTTTGAGAGCAACTAGAAATGTTAAACAAAATATTAAGAGTAAATCTGTAGCAAACAATAGGGACTATGCAAAGTACTGACAGTCTGGGATAATTTTATCTTGGAGAAAGGTAAAACTCAGAAAAGTGAGCCCAGAATTTGGCATTCAGTTTTCTCTTCAGTGATTTTCTTATTCCTAAATTTATTGCTGAGCAACCAAAGAAGTTGAACAGTGTTTTCTGTAGACTCATGGGGACAAAAATTGGAATTTGAGACTTCCAAGAAGTTATTTTTTGAAATAATCTATCACACCTCCTGCTAATGTTTGAAAATTTCCTTTTCAGTTGAATTAGAAGTATGTGAAATTGTTGATTTTCAGATAGCTTTTTTTTTTTTTTTCCTACTCCTCTATTTAAAAACTATTCCTATGTAAATCCCCAAGAGTATAGGCTCCTTATCAGACTAAGAAACTATTCTTCTTCATGATTTCACAGTTTGATTATTATCTAATTTTTTACTTAGTTTCTACAGTAATTTAGGGTAACTGATATCTGGCCCAGTGTCCTCAAGATATTTCTAAAAGTATTCCTTATTTTCTCTAAATTTTAAGGTAATAAAGGCTTGTGATACTCTGTTATTGTTTCTTAATGGGCCTAGTGACTTGTACAAGGCTGAGCACAGCATGTCTCATCAATAAATGTTTCTTTAATTTTTAACTAGTCGATCTTTCAGTCAGTTGTTGTCTCTACTATCTATTCTACAGAGAGATCACATAGTTTCCTAAGTTCTCTTCTGTAGGGAGAGAGCAAATTAGCCAAGACGGCATATTCAGTCTTTCTCACCCCATGTTTTTTGTAAAGAATGACTGTGTAAGAGCTGAGATCATTTATATCGCTGCACATGCGCATCACAAGCTCCTTTGTGCTGTCGGGATATGAGAGCTCCACCTAGAAAGCAGCAGCATTTAATTCTGTGTCAGGGCTGTGTCCGTTGTGTCAGTCACGAGAGCAGAGAATGTAGTGTGTCTACTGTTACAGCTGCTGCACCAGCCAGAAGAGAATGATGTGTCCACATTTCCCATGGCTTTTCAAGTTTTCTTCCAGCCTCTTAGCTTGCACCTTGCACTGTTCCACAGTGAGATACAGCAATACAATTGGCGTCGTGAACAGGATCAGTAATGCATCTTATCCAACACATTCATTGAATTCCTACTGTATTCCTGACACTGTTCAAAAATCTTGAATATTAAAAAAAAAATAAAGAAAACAAAAAACAGTGAAAGACTTCAAGCATTTCATAGGAAAAATAAACCATATAAATACCACCCAAGAACACAATTTTGAATTGCCTTGAGCCAAAGGAATATAAAAGTATCTTTTAATAATATGGTAGAGATCAATATATGGTGATCTCTTAGGAACAGAATATAAAATCTAAAAAAATGAGACAGACAACTTGTGAAGATATGGTGTCCATATCACACCCCAAACAGAATAAATCATCTAATTCATGGTATTTTGAAATGTGATTGTTTAAATTGTTAAAATGATTAAGAATTATAGAACATCCAAATAGTATGTTTTTCTCCTTGAAATGTTTGGTAAGTATATTTAATGGGCAGCAAAATGTTAGGTTTGGAACCCAACTCCAAAAAAATCATATGGCATAACCTCTATTGGGTTTATTCTTTGGAGGAAATGTAGATAATTACTTTAAAATGGTAAAAGATGCACCAAGCCCTTAATGGTCTCACTTTTGCCTACCACCACACAACACTTCACAATAGTTATATTGAGTCTCTAAAAGTTTTTTGAACACTACGTTCTGTCTCACATCCTGTGATTTTTACTTCTGCTCCTTCTTTTGTATGAAATACTTTGTCGTCTTCATCCCACTCCCAACACCTTTTCTCAGCTCTCTCCACATAACAGTCAAAATTCAGACAGCCCCTCCAGGAATTGTTTTAGTCCACTCATACTGGGCACATATATAAGAATTTCCTCTGTTTGGATCATAGAGTGGGGAAAGAGAGACAGGTAACAGATATTTCAGTTCAGATCAGTCGCTCAGTCGTGTCCCACACTTTGCAACCCCGTGAATCGCAGCACGCCAGGCCTCCCTGTCCATCACCAACTCCTGGAGTTTACTCAAACTCATGCCCATTGAGTCGGTGATGACATCCAGCCATCTCATCCTCTGTTGTCCACTTCTCCTCCTGCCCTCAATCCCTCCCAGCATCAGGGTCTTTTCCAGTGAGTTAACTCTTCGCATGAGGTGGCCAAAGTATTGGAGTTTCAGCTTCAGGATCAGTCCTTCCAATGAACACCCAGGACTGATCTCCTTTAGGATGGACTGGTTGGATCTCCTTGCAGTCCAAGGGACTCTCAAGAGTATTCTCCAACACCAGTTCAAAAGCATCAATTTTGGGGGGCTCAGCTTTCTTCACAGTCCAATTCTCACATCCATACATGACCACTGGAAAAACCATAGCCTTGACCAGATGGACCTTTGTTGGCAAAGTGATGTCTCTGCTTTTTAATATGCTATCTAGGTTGGTCATAACTTTCCTTCCAAGGAGTAAGCGTCATTTAATTTCATGGCTGCAATCACCATCTTAAGTGATTTTGGAGCCACAAAAAAAAAAAAAGTCTGACACTGTTACCACTGTCTCCCCATCTATTTCCCATGAGGTGATGGGACCAAATGCCATGATCTTAGTTTTCTGAATGTTAAGCTTTAAACCAACTTGTTCACTTTCCTCTTTCACTTTCATCAAGAGGCTTTTTAGTTTCTCTTCACTCTCTGCCATAAGGGTGGTGTCATCTGCATATCTCACGTTCTTGGTATTTCTCCCAGCAATCTTGATTCCAGCTTGTGCTTCTTCCAGCCCAGCATTTCTCATTATGCACTCTGCATATAAGTTAAATAAGCACAGTGACAATATACAGCCTTGATGGACTCCTTTTCCTATTTGGAACCAGTCTGTTGTTCCATGTCCAGTTCTAACTGTTGCTTCCTGACCTGCATACAGGTTTCTCAAGAGGCAGGTCAGGTGTTCTGGTATTCCCATCTCTTTCAGAATTTTCCACAGTTTCTTGTGATCCACACAGTCAAAGGCTTTGGCATAGTCAATAAAGCAGAAATAGATGTTTTTCTGAAACTCTCTTGCTTTTTTGATGATCCAGCAGATATTGGCAGTTTGATCTCTGGTTCCTTTGCCTCCTTTTCTAAAACCAGCTTGAACATCTGGAAGTTCTCGGTTCACATATTGCTGAAGCCTGGCTTGGAGAATTTTAAGCACTACTTTACTAGCGTGTGAGATGAGTGCAATTGTGCGATAGTTTGAGCATTCTTTGGGGTTGCCTTTCTTAGCGATTGGAATGAAAACTGACCTTTTCCAGTCCTGTGGCCACTGCTGAGTCTTCCAAGTTTGCTGGCATATTGAGTGTAGCACTTTCACAGCATCATCTTTCAGGATTTGAAAGAGCTCAACTGGAATTCCATCACATCCACTAGCTTTGTTCATAGTGATGCTTTCTATGGCCCACTTGACTTCATATTCCAGGATGTCTCGCTCTAGGTGAGTTATCACACCATTGTGATTATCTGGGTCATGAAGATCTTTTTTGTACAGTTCTTCTGTGTATTCTTGCCATCTCTTCTTAATATCTTCTGCTTCTGTTAGGTCCATACCAATTCTGTCCTTTATTGAGCCCATTTTAGCATGAAATGTTCCCTTGGTATCTCTAATTTTCTTGAAGAGATCTCTAGTCTTTCCCATTCTGTAGTTTTCCTCTATTTCTTTGCACTGATCACTGAGGAAGACTTTCTTATCTCTCCTGGCTATTCTTTGGAACTCTGCATTCAAATGGGAATATCTTTCCTTTTCTCCTTTGCTTTTTGCTTCTCTTCGTTTCACAGCTATTTGTAAGGCCTCCTCAGACAACCATTTTGCCTTTTTGCATATCTTTTCCATGTGGATCATCTTGATCCCTATCTCCTGTACAGTGTCATGAACCTCCATCCATAGTTCATCAGGTTCTCTGTTTATCAGATCTAGTCCCTTAAATCTATTTCTCACTTCCACTGTATAGTCATAAGGGGTTTGCTTTAGGTTATACCTGAATGGTCTAGTGGTTTTCCCTATTTTCTTCAGTTAAAGTATGAATTTGGCAATTAGGAGTCCATGATCTGAGCCACAGTCAGCTCCTGGTCTTGTTTTTGCTGACTGTATAGAGCTTCTCCATCTTTGGTTGCAAAGAATATAATCAATCTGATTTTGGTGTTGGCCATCTGGTGATGTCCATGTGTGGAGTCTTCTCTTGTGTTGTTGGAAGAGGGTTTTTGCTATGACCAGTGCATTATCTTGGCAAAACTCTGTTAGCCTTTGCCCTGCTTCATCCTGTACTCCAAGGCCAAATTTGCCTGTTATTCCAGGTGTTTTTTGACTTCCTACTTTTCCATTCCAGTTCCCTATAATGAAAAGGACATCTTTTCTGGGTGTTAATTCTAAAAGGTCTTGTAGGTCTTCCTAGAACCGTTCAACTTCAGCTTCTTCAGCATTACTGGTTGGGGCATAGGCTTGGAGTACTGTGATATTGAATGGTTTGCCTTGGTAATGAACAGAGATCATTCTGTCGTTTTTGAGATTGCATCCAAGTACTGCATTTTGGACTCTTTTGTTGACTATGATGGCTACTCCATTTCTTCTAAGGGATTCCTGCCCACAGTAGTAGATATAATGATCATCTGAGTTAAATTCACCCATTCCAGTTCATTTTAGTTCGCTGATTCCTAGAATGTTGACCTTCACTCTTGTCATCTCCTGTTTGATCACTTTCAATTTGCCTTGATTCATGGACCTAACATTCCAGGTTCCTATGCAATATTGCTCTTTATAGCATCGGACCTTGGTTCTATCACTAGTCCCATCCACAACTGGGTATTGTTCCTAGAGTAATAAGAAGGTTACCTAATGGGTAGCCTTGTATATCATTGTAACAAATTTCAACCCTGTTTTGTAAGTAATAGTAAGACTTAATAGTTTTCTGTCAGGAAGCATTTAACAGGAGGCTTCCCGTGTGCTGTTATGGATCTGTCAGGAAACCTTTGGCCCTTATTAATTCCTGAATATTCAGGAATTAAGAGGAGAGGCATGCCTTTTCCAGGGCTGAGGAATCCAGGCATTTCCTTTGTTAGTTTCTCATTATGGTGATAAGTACCCTCTTCTCTCTTTAATAGGGATTGTCTTGTGTTTTGTAAGTCTGGAATTTTAATCTTTATCTTTGCTGAGAATAACTACAGTATATATGCCCACGCCATGTTGATTAAAACACTTTTGCTCCATCAGAGCTTTGGTCCCCATGTCTTTCTTTCTCTTCCTCTCTTTCTCTTTATCTCTCTATTTCTGGCTGATTCCCTGGAGCGCGGAAGCCGGCTGCGTAACCCAGGGAATAATAGCCTCTTTTTTTCTTTCACTTTCTCATCTTCGACTCCAGACCACCAGGTTCCAGTCCATTAAAGGACTAACAAGTGGCGCCCAGAAATAGGGACTCTGGTACACGTGGCAAGATTCGGACAGAGTGACCCCCAGGGCCTGTTGAGGCTGGTAAGTACTAAGACACGGGTCAATCAGCTGGAAAGCCCCCTCACTTTTCTACTTTACATCAGCACTTATTTAAAGTTCAGGGATTTTCGGTTTCACGCCAGAGAATAGAGGCTTTGCCTTCAGACAGTGGTTGAATGTAACCCTTGGTTCCCTAATGAAGGTAGTTCCAATAGACTTCTGGCCCTTATGGGCTCTCATTGAAGCTGTGATTCTTCCATTTCAAGGTAATTCTAGCCCTCATGATATTCAGCAACAGGCAGAACACTTATTACGTGGATGTGAATTAGACGATAAATCCTTACAAAAGGCCCAGTTAGAACAACAAAATATATTTCAAGATTTTCCTACCAACCCTGCCCCGGTTGCTCCAAGTGCTCTTCCCCTGCCAGAGGGCACATATCCCAAAGTCTCTCCCTCCATAAAACCTAATGATTCTGACAATGATTCCCTTAAGACACCTTTTAACATTAAAACCAACAACACCTTTCTGAATAACAATAATCTACCCCCTTTGCAACAGAGGCTCTCTGAATTGCTGGCTTTGCAATCACAAGTCTCTGAAGCTGATGGTTTTTCTGCTTTTCCAGTTTTAAGAAATGCTGATGGTCAAGGGCTGATAATACCCCAATATGAAGGTATTAACTTTTTTCACATGCAACAAATGAAAAAGGCTATTGTGAGGCTGCCAGGGTTAATACCATGACGGGCGGCCTGGACCTAAGTTTTAGCTTCCCCCGAAATGGTAAGATTCCCTACCCCCATCAGGTAACCTGGAGCCAGCCAATCAATATGCGCCCAGTAAGAACAAAGGGAGAGCTGAAAAGCCCGCGAAAGTCTGTACCGATAGAATTACTTTGCAAACATGTAACCAATCCGCTTAAGCCAGCTACTAACCGCTTTTGCATATCTTATAAATTTGTGTACCAAGCTTGAGCTCGGCGCTTTCTGACCCTGCACCACTGTGATGTTTGTGGCAGAAGGCCCTGGCTCGAGACAGTAATAAACTTCCCTTTTTGAGAGTTGCATTGTCTTGGAAGCCTTCTCTCTCTCCCCGCTCGGGGATTCGGACATCGGGCATAACAGCTATAACTATGCATGGCCCACATTCGCCTTTTACTAAACTGATTCTAAATGCTATGGTGTCTTCTATTGGAACCTTTATTCCCTATGATTGGCGAATTTTAATAAAAGCTCTCCTTAAACCAGGAGGGTATCTTCAATAGACAATGTGGTTTCAAAATATAGCCAGAGTTCATGCTAACAGAAATGCTGGAGCTGGCGCTCCCCAAAACCAAATTACTTTTGAAATGTTAACTGGCACCGCACAATTTGACGCTATAGAAGCTCAACAACGATGTCCTCCTTTGTTGCATGATCAATTGAAAACAGTGGCTCTTGAAGCTTGGGATCGAATTACTCCTCAAGGGGAGCCTGCAGGTAGCTACACTAAAATATTGCAGGGACCTAATGAAAAATATGCTGATTTCTTAGCTAGGTTAGAAACTGCTATTTCCCGTACAGTAATTGGAGAAGAAGCTAAAAGGCAACTAGAGAAATTACTTGCTTATGAAAATATAAATCAGGAATGTCAAAGAGCTTTAGCCCCAATTCGTGAGACAGGGACTATTTTTGAATATTTGAAGGCTTATCGCAAAAAAGGATCAGAAACTCAAAAGATGCAAATGCTACTAAAACAATGGTTGCTGCCTTAAGAAAAGGAAAATTAAGGATGCTTTACATGTGGAGATAAGTACTATTTAAAAAGGGACTGCCCTAAGAAAGCTAATTAAAAAAAAAAAAAAAATCTGCCCTCGCTGCCATGGAGTAATGCATTGGGCCAAAGAGTGTAAATCTAAATTTGATATTGAAGGGGAACCTATTCTGGGAAACTCCAAGGAGGAGAACCCCCAGGTCCCCTTCAACAAAAACCAGGGGCAAATTCCATCTTTTCCCTCAAACCCTCAACATCTGGCAGTGCTGCCGTAGATATACCAGCCCTAAATGACTTTCTCCTTTACCCTCAAGCAGTCCCCTCTTAGAATATCCACTGGGCTTTTTGGGCCCCTGCCCCCACAAACCTTCGGTCTTTCACTTGGCCAATCTAGTTTGACTTAACAGGCAGAAAGGCCAGGGGTCTCCAAATGGAGAATATAGGCTGCAAGTGTCAGACATTTTTCTCTCTCTTAAGCTGCAGGAAGAAACAGATTAGTGATATTTCTGTTTTTCTTTTTTCCTTCTCTACACAAAGTTAAAAAGAGGTTTCTCTAAAAATTCTGTGTTGCCATAAGGACACCTGGTTCCACCTGAACTTAACTTTTCTCAAACCTTGAGCTAACCAATATGTTTTTCTTATGGAAATGTTTGTCTTAAGCTATGTTAATGAACTATGTATTTACTCTAGATTCTTTCTTCAAGTCAATTCTGCCTAAGACTAAGAACCTACTTGACAAACCAGTATGTCTTACTCATGCAAATGTTCTCTTAAGCTATGTTAATGAAACTGTATTTGCTTGGAAACCTGCCTTTCTTCAAGATTCATGTCAATCATTTTGTGGCCCCAGACAACTCACCAGGTGCCAAGGTTATCTCAAAATGCATGTTGTGGGTGAGGAGCCTGGTGCTATTCTCCTCAGTTTTGAGACATTTCCTTTCTCTAATTAATCAGACTGCTGGTAGTTATATGACACTTGGCTAAAGACTAGCAGGGGGGCACTCTTACTGCCCCCTTCTGATGCCTATGTCAGAAGCGTTCTCTATCTCCCTTATACTTTAATAAAACTTTATTGAATTTGAGAACACATTACAAACTTCTACCAATTTCCAATTAACTTTTCTAAAATATTTTAGAGAAATTTCATTTCATTATCCTTCTGGTAAGCTGTGGAATTTCTTCAAAAACACTGAATTTATTATTTCTCACATTTCTTTTATATAGATGGGACTAAAAATGCCAAAGCTTCATTCATGTCTCTTAAAAAATATAAAGTCTTTTATACTAAATTCCATTCTGCTCAACAAAATTAATTATATGCTCTTGTTCAAGTTATTTGCCTACATCCTTACCCCATTAATATAGTCTCTTATTCTAAATATTCAGTTTTTGTATTAAGAAATATAGAAACCTCCACCATTAACTCCTAGTTCTATTAAAACAGACAGTGGCTCTGCCTATATTTCTAGACACTTTAAACAATTGTTACCACTTTTTCCATTAAACATATTACAGGGATTCCTTATAATCCACAGGCACAAGGCATAGTCGAACGAACACATCACACCCTAAAGTTACAAATAGAAAAAATTAAAAAGGGGGAATACACAGGTACACTACTGTCTTCCTTATATAAAGCAAACTTTACTAGATTCCAACATAAGATATTTTCTAAACCTATAATTATTGTTAATACAGCTTTATTTGTTTTAAATATTTTAAACCTACCACAGGGAAATATTTTAACAAGAGCAGAAAGACATTTCGAGGAATTGAAGGACACTTCTCTTCCTCTGCCCATTTGGTACCAAGACGGGTTCAATAATCAATAGAAATCTGGGAAATTAATCTTACAGGGAAAGGGATATGCTTGTATTTCCCCAGATGGATCCAACAAACTTTTTCCTTGGAAAATTCAACCCAAGGGGCCCCCGGACATTCAAAATGGAAACGAAACAACAAGAACCCCGGGAGGAAGAAAATTCCAATATGGGCCATGGCGGCTCTAAAGATCTCCAGAAAGCACCACCCTCGGTAGCATAAACCCTATGCCCTTCCTCTTGGGGACAGATAAAAACCCTTACTGATGAAGCTGAAAATTTGGTCTCTCAACAGGGAATGCCTCGGAGTCCTGAATACATTTTCCTGCTAGCCTGTGTCTCCCAAACTTAACTGGGCTTACTTACCCAGCCCCCCTTATTACAGGTCATAAAATAGACGGAGAAAAGACCGATCATATCAACCAATGACTCTGCCCATTTGCCCCCTCCCTGGAACCCTCACACCCTGGGGAGGAGGGAAAACTAATTAACATTTCTTTAGGCTTGAAGTCCTTCCATTGCCTGGGCCCAGGAAAATTATGCATAAATGTCAGCCAACGAACTTGGGCTTTCATCCTGCCTCCAACAGGAGACTTTCGGACATTGCTGCCCTTTCTCTGTCTGTGAACCATGTTTATACTACTGAAACTTTAGGGAAAGAGTTAGGGAAGGAACAAAAAACAATATATATTATGCTGCTTAAATGGCTTAAAAGGTTACTAACGCTATGTTGAAACATTACCATGACAAAGGACTTCTTGGCTGGCTTGACAGTGGAATGACACCCTGCTCCTCCTCCTGGAATCGTCCTCAATAAACAAATTGGGCCTGAACTATGAGACATATATAAAACATAAAAACTTGCTGCCAACATCAGAGAACTTGGGACTCGGACCAGACATTTCACAGGGACTAGTTGTGGTCATAGTAAATATTTCTTTTGCTATAATCAGTCATATTTTATACAGGCCTGTGTCCCACTTACAATTTAATCTGTAACTTGTATTAATTGACAGTTTTGTGTTACTCTTGTTCAATTCAATCATAGTACCTACAACTGGAAACAAATCAAATTTCATTTACATGATAATGCCTCTCTGAATGTACAATTACTGCAAAAGAAAATCTTTGAAACTTTTTCTAAACGTCTTCCCTCTTCCACTAATTTGGAAACTTTAGCTGAACAAATTATCTCGGCTAGACCCACGAGGATGGTTTCAAAGTATTACCCACAGCATCGGGTCTGGAACTGTAATTTTGGTGATTGTCTTGATAATTGTATTTGTTGTTTATCGTCACCTTTCTATAAGGTTGGTTAATACTAACCAAACTCATTTGGTCAGGACCTTTTTTACAAATATAATAAAATAGGGGGAATTGTCAGGAAGTATTTAACAGGAGGCTTCCCGTGTGCTGTTATGGATCTGTCAGGAAACCTTTGGCCCTTATTAATTCCTGAATATTCAGGAATTAAAAGGAGAGCATGCCTTTTCCAGGGCTGAGGAATCCAGGCATTTCCTTTGTTAGTTTCTCATTATGGTGATAAGTACCCTCTTCTCTCTTTAATAGGGATTGCCTTGTGTTTTGTAAGTCTGGAATTTTAATCTTTATCTTTGCTGAGAATAACTACAGTATATATGCCCACACCATGTTGATTAAAACACGTTTGCTCCATCAGAGCTTTGGTCCCCATGTCTTTCTTTCTCTTCCTCTCTTTCTCTTTATCTCTCTATTTCTGGCTGATTCCCTGGAGCGCGGAAGCCGGCTGCGTAACCCAGGGAATATTAGCCTCTTTACTTCTTTCACTCTCTCATCATCGATTCCCAACCACCAGGTTCTGGTCCATTAAAGGACCAACATTTTTCCCCCAGGCAGGAATATATTCTAGCCAATTATACCCTCCTCTTACATTGTCATGATCAAGTTAATATTTTCCTGAAATGTCAATGAGAATATTTTGAGGATTGGAATCCAAAGTATATTTAAAATAATCTCAAATGTATATTATTATTTCTAATTTCTGTTTTCTGTTCTTTTTAACTTTTATTGAAATGTAGTTGATTTACAGTGTGATGCTAGTTTCAGGTATATAGCAGAGTGATTCAAATATATATATATATATATTAATATACACACATATGTTTGAATATGTGAGTGTGTGCTCAGTTGCTCAGTTGTGTCCAACTCTTTGCAACCCCATTGGCTTGTAACCCACCAGACTCCTCTGTCCATGGAAGTTTCCAGGCAAAAATACTGGTGTTAGTTGTCATTTCCTCCTTCAGGGGATCCTCCCAACCCAGGGATTGAACCCGTGTCTCCTGCATTGTCAGGCAGATTTTTTACCATTGAGTCACACAGGAAACCTGTGTGTGTGTGTGTGTGTGTGTGTGCGTGCGTGCTTGCGTGCGTGTGTGTGTGTGTCTGTGTGTATGTATTTTTTAGATTCTCTTCTGTATTTTAATCTCTCATTTATATCTGTCTACTTATGGAAAAATTCTACTTAAATATTGTTTCACATCAAGATAAGATTGTGTTATGTGAGCACATTAATTCTGTCCTTGTATGGACAGTTAAAAGTGGTTCTCTCTTCCTAGTATTCCAGGATTGAATTTGTTGTTGCAGTTGTTATTGAAGTTTAGAAAAACCATAAACTGAAAAGCAGAAAATCTACCTAAAATTGTTGAAGTTTAGAAAAATCATAAACTGAAAAGTAGAAAACCCACCTAAATTGTTGTGATGCTACCCAGGCATCATTGTTATCATCTATATAATAAAGACTTGAAATAGAAGACTGATATCATGGCTACCAAGAGTGAGACATTTTTGGTTCTATAACTACTATACTATTCCTTCATCATCCTCATTCAACTCTCAAATTTTTTTCAGTTCTATCTGTATCTAGGGATTTGCTGATGGCTCCAACGTGGTTCAGATGGTAAAGAATCTGCCTGCAATGCAGGAGACCTAGGTTAAATCCCTGGGTCAAGAAGATCCCCTGCAGGAGGACAAGGCAGTCCACTCCAGTATTCGTGCCTGGAGAACCCCATGGACAGAGGAGCCTGGCGGGCTACAGTCCGCGGTTTCACAAAGAGTCCGACGTGACTGAGCGACTAGGTGCACTCATTTATAGCTAATCAAATCTCTTTCATTCTCATTGCAATTGTTCCCTGTCTACAGCCCTCACTCCCTATTAAAATTGGAGCTATTATTATCCCATCCTTGGGCAATTACACTAGCTTCCATACTGGATCCCTGGGTTCTTTCTAACTGCTCTCTTTGCTTTCAAACAAGCTTGTGTATCTTATGTCATTATTCTTGTCAGAAGTATTTCCTTGTTTATAGAATAATATTAAAATATGTATTGGATTCAAATCCTTCTAAGAAGCATTGTTTCTCTTTATATTTTCCAAAATGCTTCTTATACATATCTTTATACCAACCTCAGAGATACCCAGATGCTTTTACTTTCTGTGAAAATATTCTCAAGTCCTTCTTTGGGCTGTTTGAAGTCCTTTCTATTGGCTAAAGGCTCTGGTGATTGCTAAATCTCCAGGGAAGTCTCCACCAATGAGGTATCCCATCCAGGAAAGCTATTTCACTCCTTTGTATGCTTATGACAGCATTTCTTTCTTTTCCTAGTTTCACTGTTAGTTTAAAAGAAACACTTGACATCCAGTATTATCTTCAGACATATAGTGCTGACAGTGGGTTTTGAGGGTGGATACAGGACAAAACAATTAGTAAATATCTTCTGTGACAATTCCCAACTTCTTACTGTTTTACAGATTATAAAATTATAGATATCACTTAAAAAATACACATAATCCAATGGTAAGAGGTTGCTAGATGAAGAAACTGAGCTTCAGAGAATTATGTGGCCTGCACAAAGATTCACAGTTAATAAAGCAGAGGCAACATTTGAACCCTGATCTCCTAACATAGAAGTTTAGGGCTTTCGTGGTAACCAGGACATATACATATCAAAGAAGTTGTCATTTGGCAGGGGAAGACTCTTTGAAGGCCGTGATTATGTCTTAGTCCTTATATGCTCAGGCACAATTACAGTGTCCAAAAATATTTCCAATTGTTCTCTGTTATAATCATTGTCTTGGTGCCTCTTCTTCCCTTAGACCCCAATGCTTTTCCTTAAATACTCAGAATTGTAAAACTAAATCCAAGATGTCACTTGCCTTAAACCTATCATTATCTTCTCTTTTTAAGTCACATCTCACCTGTGGACTTCCTTTTTGAGAAAGCCAATATTAATAATGGAAAAGAACTTAATCCCAATCACATTGTGTTAATCATTGATTTGGTTTACTGTTTTTCAGTAAATTTCAATTTAACTAGAAATAGTCCTGAAATTTGAAGGAAACAATTTCTTATAAAATGACACTAGATAATTTAGTGAAGAGACAGGGGAGATGCTTTTGAGTGAGATTCTTTTAAATCACATTCACAGCGATTACCTATTTGGCCTTAATCTAAAGCAAAGCAAAGTCGCTCAGTCGTGTCCGACTCTTAGTGACCCCTTGGACTGCAGCCTACCAGGCTCCTCCAGCCATGGGATTTTCCAGGCAATAGTACTGCTCTCTCAGCAGTACTGGAGTGGGTTGCCATAAAGTCAGACATAATTTTAATGTTAATGTTTTCTTTTCTGCTTTCAAATATTTGCCTACATTTTATGCAGAATGATAAAGCAATTGGGATTTTAAAAGCTTAAAGAAAGAGACAGGCTTACTATATTTTTAGAAGGTTTATTCATCCTTGCACAATTTCACTTCAACAGCAGTAGTCACCATGTCCACTAACCTTGCATCTACAGAACAAGGGGACTGTTTTTCTCCCTCCTCAGCCTGCACCATGCCAGAGTACCATCCTTACCAGAGTACCATCTTCACACTTTCTTCCATGTCCTCTCTTAAAATATATAATGCTTTGGGGATGCTTGCATGTGTATTGCTGGTGAATAATGTTTAGGCTTATACTGTCCACATTTCAAGTGAAAACTTACCAATTATTTATACACAAATGCAAATAAATAGCATAAATTTCAATAAACAGTAAATTTTGAGAAAGAAGGCACAAATCACTAATAGAGGAAGAAATAAGTGGCTTCATGGAACTGAGTAAAGTATTTAGGTAGGAAGGGAAAGTGGGAAATCCTGAAAGAGAATATTTGCTTAGCCTTGAGCTGGCAAAATTTCACCACAGATAAAACAAGATGGTGCCATGAAATCAAGAGGGTGACCAAGAAAAGTCTTCTTGTCAAATAGTATGTTTCCCTGTTTAATACATCATCTCTTGTTTTTTGCTTTCTCTCAAATAAATTCTCTTTGAGAAAATGCACATTCTAGAAAATAAAATGTTCAGGCTACAAAATGACATCTCAATTACTTACACATTCAATCATTCTTACAAGTAAAACAAAATTGATCGATAATGTTTACTGTAGTGTGCCCCATTAAGCTGATTTCCTTCCTACTATATCTCCATAAAGCTTTCTATGCTTAGAAGGATAAAGATTGAAAAGAAAAAAAAAAAGAATATCAGCTAATATATATCAAGGAGAAGCTAAGTATATGATATGCTAGATTTCTTAATGCTAACCTTAATTTATCTCCTCCAAAATGAATACAATAAAATTCTGAGAACATGTACATCTTCTTCAGATTCTTAATTTCTACTCTAGAAGTTGTCTTTTCCAGAATGCATTTGGAAGAGACAACAATTACTGTCAATATACTGAATGTTCAATTTGCTCTTGATTTCTGTGATATTTTTATATTAATTTTGAGTAGTCATTTTAACTGTTTCTAAATGTATATAATATATAATTTCCATTTCTCTTGCTTTTTCCCCATTATCTTTTGCTGCAATTTTAGCTATGGTTTTGCATACATATCAAGAAATAAATTTAAACTTGATGAAAAAAATATTTTTTCATTTCCCGTTTTCCCTTGCCTCTGCTGTTCTGTTTATACAATATATATTTTTTAATACAATTGTAAAATGAAAATAGCAATAGCAAGGGATTATCTTTTGATTGACTTTATAACTCTAGTAAATGAGAAGAATAATATTATCTATCATATTTATTTTTCTGTTCTTTCTTCTTTCCATTTTTCTTTCCTCTTTCTTTTTTGTTCTTTTGTGACTATGAGTTTCTAAAGGTCACTAATCCTAGTACCAGATATAAGTGTGTTCTCAAGAACTGATTGTCTGCAGGGAGTTTTTTTTTTTTTTTTTTTAATTACAAATTCATTTTCACTATCAGTGATCATTCTGTTTATTGTTGAATCCCGGAATGAACTCTATATTGTAACACTCCATAGGCCGCTTTGCCATTGGTTTCTAACCTTTATTAACCTCTTCTTATCCTTTCTGAATTCTATAAGGTCTAAGATAACATTATATTCAACATGATTTATACTAATTGAGCACTTAATAATGTACTGGGTATTTAGGATATAGCAATTAACAAAACAGTAATCTTTCCTATCTTGATATTTGCTTTCCAGTGAGGAAAGAGAAAAAAATAAACCTGGCTAACAAGTAAAATATACAGTATGTAAATTGAAAAAAAAATGTAAAAGAGAAAAGCAGGGAAAACAGACAGGGGATATTGAAGAGGGATGCAATCTAAAATGGTCAGTGAAGTCTTCACTAGGAAGGTGTCATTTATAAAATAGCTTGAAGAAGGTGAGGCATGAGCTGCACTGGTTTTGAGGACCAGGGCAAACCCAGTGGCATGTAACATGTCTTGGCCCGGCACATATAATCAGCATGGCCAGAGTGGAGACATCAAAGGGAAGTTTAGTCAAAGAGTAGATCATGTCCTTAGGTTCTTTTCAGTGATAAAACCTATTTAGTCAGGTAGGGGTATCATAACAAAATATCACAGACTGAGAGGAGGCTAAACAGCAGAAATGTATCTTCTTCAAATTCTGGAGGCTGGCACGTCCAAGTCAGGCTGCTGGCTGGTTAGGTCCTGAGGAGCACTCTCTTCCCGCTTTGCCATCTTTGCCCTGTGTCCTCACTTGGCAGAGAGAGGGAGAGAGAGAGAGCTCTCCGGTATCTCTCCTTAGAAGGGCACCATTCCAATCAAAGCAGGGCCATACCGTGACAATTTCATTTAAATTTAATTACCTATCTCCAAAAACAGGCACACTGGAGCTTTTACCTATGAATATTAGAGATACACAATTCCACCCATAGCAAAGTCCAAAGGAGGAATGTAAGCTGCCCTGAAAGACTCTGGGCCAGTGTTACTCCAAAATTCTCTTTGCACTGAATAAATAGCCACTGAGTCGTTCCTGAAACTCCAAAGGTCCGGAAGCTGGAGGGCAAATTGTGAATGCCCTCAGTGATTTATCTGGAGCTACTTTATACATATGCATAATCAGTAACACGTGCAGAATTGGCTATTCTATGTTACTAATTAAGACACTCATAGTGCCCTATTGAGTATGTATGCACGTATTTCTTATATGTATATCTTGATTCTCTGCTGAAGTGCTCAGTCCTTAAGAAGCATCTTCTATTATTTTTCTAACCACAACAGTGCCCAGGCCAGGGATAAGTTCACAATAGAAAGTCTTTAAATGACTTCAATATAGGGATATTTTATCTTTATATTCCTTAGTAAGAAAGGTTTCATAGCCAGGATATAGTGAAAGATTCATGGATTACAATTAGAGCTGTAAATGTGCTTTTAATCTCATATGTGCATATCCACATGTGTATCTGTGTGTGTATATAACACAGCAGCTATGAAAGAAGCAAACGTTTAAACATATGATAATTTTGCTGCCTTATGTATATGATGATTGTTCCAAATTTGTGTTTTCCAAGGATACGTTTGGTTAAATAAAAACGCTCCATGAATATTCAGCGGCACTTTTGGATTGAAATATCTACTGTTCTGAAAACATTCCAAGAGTATTTCTACATTTAATGTTCTATTACATCTTGAAAGTCTATCTCACTGTAGGGAAGAGAGTTTGATTTGCTGATTCTTTTAAGGCAGGCCTGTGAGGTGAGTCAAAAGTATCAGCTGGAGAAATAGTTGTGATACAGGCTTGTTTTATGCTTTTGAGCATTTCGACAGAGTTAAATCTTTTTACTTTAAAGATATGGAAAAATCATTCTTACCATTACTTTCCAGCAATCAAGCAGTTATGGCATGAGCTCATAAATAAATTTTATAATTCATAAAGGGAATATCACTTGCTAGATTCCCAATAACAATTTTGGAGCTAATAAACTGACTCCCAGAAGAAAATTATAATAAATAATGACACATTAACACAGCTAAAATTACAGCTGAGATCAAACACAGCTTGAGATCATTCCTATTGAAAATAGCAAACAGACTTGGATTCTGCTCCTCTTAAAATTTAGTTGAGTGGCTCTGGGCAGGTCATTTCTGTTTCTTTGAGATGCTTCATCTGAAAAGGAAATAGAAAATGATATTTACCTGAAGACAATCTCAGGAAGATTCAGTATAATAATGCAATGTGCGAAAAGCATTTAGTAAGCTGAACAACAGTATTCAAGCTAAGATATTTTAAAAATCATCTAAAGTAAGAATCTCACCTTCCGTATCTTTGCAAATGTTCAACGTCTTACTTCTCGGAAGAAAGATAATTCAAATCTATAATTTAAATAGAGATCCTGAAAATGGAAGGTTATACATAGCAAAATAAAGGTTCAATCAACTCTTTCTCTCTTTCAAAATTGACTCTTTATCTCTTTCTCTTTCTTTTTCAAAAGCCATCACTCATTAAAAAAATTCCATATAAACTTCCCTTTTGTAAATTTTTGAACTTCTCTTGTGCAGTAGGAATGGGATTGGACAGACATCTGGAATCACCCATTATCTTGGCTATAATTTGGCATCTCCCAGGATGGTTCATATTAACATATTCCTGGATGGCATGAGTTTTCATATGCCTTCATAGCATAACTTGCATATTTTGGAAGGCATTTCTGAGAACAGATTTTTTCGACAATGAGCATGCCAAAGGCTTGACATGAAAAGTCCTTATGCCTAATGTCTGTCATTCTCTCTCTGCCAGTTCATCTTTCCTGGGCTGGCCCTCTGCCACACTGGCACCTGAAATGCAGCAAACAATGTCGTTGGATGCTGAAGGTGTGACCGTAAGTTGTGGTTATCTTCCAAGCAATTACCATATGGTGTGCAATTCAGCTCTTCATCTCCTTGTTCTGTGAGAGAATAATAATGACAATAATGCCATTTAATAACGTATTTTATCTTTACAGACTATTTCATTCCCATATTTCTGTGCTTTTTAATAAACTGGCATGGGGGACCTAAGGCAACCATTAAAGTTTAGTCAGCTCTCCCCTGTGGGAGAAACAATCCTAAAGCAGGCTTAATGAAGAAACCAGGGAGATTAGCATATTGAAATAGAATTAGGGAGGAACTTAAGGAAAGTAAATTGTCGAGTGAAGCATGCCTTTTTACAAAGCAGACCCTCTGTCCAAACTTCTTTTTGTCATTATCATTCATGAGAAATATTTTGTGAAGTATCAGTAAAACAAAATAGAGAAAGAAAAGCTTTCTGGAGGTAAGATGCCCTCATAAATATAAATACACATTAGGCTGTCTATGAGACCCCAGATCCAAGGTCCACTATCATCAATTTTATGAAACTGGACCACAGTTTTCACAATATTGTAAACTAGAACATTACTGTATGCAACTCATAGAGTGAAGGCTGTAAGGTCATTCAAAACTTATTTAGCTGATAAATATTTAGTGAATACCAGTGTGTTGAAGATATAAAGGTTATATAAGTTCTGGTCCCCACAATCAAGGATTTTGCATCATCATAATGGAGACTGGAAATTAAATCAAGAATTTTGATTCATCACGATAAAAGGCTATGGTAGAGGAAATGGCAACCCACTCCAGTATTCTTGCCTGGGAAATCCCATGGACAGAGGAACCTGGGGGGCTATAGACTATGGGATCTCAAGAGTCCGACACGACTTAGTGACTAAACCACCAGAGCGTATAACAAGTGTGGGCATCTAGGAAGTCTTCCTGGATAAGATAATCACTGTGCTGCATTCTATAAAGAAAATTAGAATTAATCATATAAAAGAGGAGAACAGATTTATACATGTAGAAAACAAGCTCGTAGTTAATAGAGAATTAATCTCCACTATATAGTTAAGAAAAAGAAAAGAAGATGGAATAAAATTTATGATTTGTTTTAAAATATTTTATCTCTCTGCATGTGTGCCCAGTTTCTTCAGTCATGTCTGCCTTTTTGTGACCCCATGGACTTGTAGCCCACCAAGCTTCTCTGTCCAGGGGATTTTCCAGGAAAGAATATTGGAATGGGTTGCCATGCCCTCCTCCAGGGCATCTTCCTGACTCAGGGATCCAATCCTTACCTCCTGCATCTTCTGCACTGGCAGGCAGATTCTTTACCACTGAACCACCAAGGAAGTCTATTTTCTCTCTATTGATTTGTAAAAGAACCTTCTCAATGGAAAGCATAGACATTTGTCTTTTCCTTTTTACGAAGAGGACATGGTAGCTAAAGAGGTTCAGTTACCAGCCCAAGTTAAATTCTAATGGAGAGGAGGACCCGGTTCTAGAAGACTGGTCTTCTGATTTCCCATGTAGTACTCTGTGTAGGCACTACCTTCACATGGGAAATGGGCTTTGATATAAGGATCCAGGATGATTAGTTTATAAATTAGGAATAAGCTTTAAAAAATCTCCCCGAGAAAGCTGTATTTCCCTCTCCCTACTTCAATCTACTGAGAATTTCTTCCTTGCTCCCATATATACTGTTTATTTATATTTTCCTACTTATGGCATAAAAATTAATTTCAGTGAAGCCATTCATATATTTAAGCACTGACAGGTAACAACATAGCCTACGCTATCAAATGACTAGAATTAGGCATTCAATAACATTCCACAGAGTACTATTGAAAAACTTGTATGTACAAAACACTTTGGAGTTACAAGGGAAAGTGTATGAGAAAGTAGCAAATATTAGCATCGGATTATCCTTTTTGTAGTAGCTGGTAATATAGTAAAAAACAGTGACTGACAAGGAGTTCTAAGTGAAGACAGAAAAGGTACAAAAAGCATCAAAATACTCTCAGGATTTAAAGAAAGATGATTCTAGATTCATTGTGAGGATGCATGAAAAATTTCTTAGAGAATAGAGAGTTTATGCTGAAATCTAAGGGGAAGCCATGACTTTAATAGATATGAGGTCAGAATAATTGCAGACAAAAGCCACAAAGTGAAGAAAGACTAGGTATCAAGAAAGTCTAGATTATATTGCACAGATAGAGTAAATGGGATTACATGGTGGAAAATCCACCTGGAAAACTTAGATGTTAAAAAAATGTTTAAGCAAGATCCTTTATGACCCACCTCCCAGAATATTGGAAATAAAAGCAAAACTAAACAAATGGGACCTAATGAAACTTAAAAGCTTTTGCACTACAAAGGAAACTATAAGGTGAAAAGACAGCCCTCAGATTGGGAGAAAATAATAGCAAATGAAGAAACAGACAAAGGATTAATCTCAAAAATATACAAGCAACTCCTGCAGCTCAATTCCAGAAAAATAAATGACCCAATCAAAAAATGGGCCAAAGAACTAAACAGACATTTCTCCAAAGAAGACATACAGATGGCTAACAAACACATGAAAAGATGCTCAACATCACTCATTATCAGAGAAATGCAAATCAAAACCACAATGAGGTACCATTACACGCCAGTCAGGATGGCTGCTATCCAAAAGTCTACAAGCAATAAATGCTGGAGAGGGTGTGGAGAAAAGGGAACCCTCTTACACTGTTGGTGGGAATGCAAACTAGTACAGCCGCTATGGAAAACAGTGTGGAGATTTCTTAAAAAACTGGAAATAGAACTGCCATATGACCCAGCAATCCCACTTCTGGGCATACACACTGAGGAAACCAGATCTGAAAGAGACACGTGCACCCCAATGTTCATCGCAGCACTGTTTATAATAGCCAGGACATGGAAGCAACCTAGATGCCCATCAGCAGACGAATGGATAAGGAAGCTGTGGTACATATACACCATGGAATATTACTCAGCCGTTAAAAAGAATTCATTTGAACCAGTCCTGATGAGATGGATGAAACTGGAGCCCCTTATACAGAGTGAAGTAAGCCAGAAAGATAAAGAACATTACAGCATACTAACACGTATATATGGAATTTAGAAAGATGGTAATGACAACCCTATATGCAAAACAGAAAAAGAGACACAGAAATACAGAACAGACTTTTGAACTCTGTGGGAGAAGGTGAGGGTGGGATATTTCAAAAGAACAGCATGTATACTATCTATGGTGAAACAGATCACCAGCCCAGGTGGGATGCATGAGACAAGTGCTCGGGCCTGGTGCACTGGGAAGACCCAGAGGAATTGGGTGGAGAGGGAGGTGGGAGGGGGGATCAGGATGGGGAATACGTGTAAATCTATGGCTGATTCATATCAATGTATGACAAAACCCACTGAAATGTTGTGAAGTAATTAGCCTCCAACTAATAAAAAATAAAAAAAAATTTAAAAAAAAGTTTATATTCCAGATAATTATTAGGATTAAAATCTGTAGTTTTGTATTAGAATTTTGATAACTTTCCTTCAGAAGATGTGTGTGTAGGTAAATATGTCATATACACATAAAGCATAAAGTTTTAACCTGTATTCCATCATTTATAGATGTCTAAACTGATACCAGAATAAGTAACAGGGTCATACACATTTATGCAGATTGTGAGGAATAAAAACAGTCTATAAACCAAGTGTGAATTATCCAGCCTCTGGATTGCATTGTTCTCAGGATAAAGTTCTTACAGTAGCAGAGAAACTCTTCCTTCTCAAACTTATCTCAATTTGCATTCCTGTTCTCATCACCTCTTGGTGTACTCAGCCTTCTCCTCAAGTTGAACTCTTGGTATAACAGCTCCCAGGACTCTTTTCAAAGCCATTAAGCCACTGAACATGGTGTTCCTTCTTCCAGAAAGTTCTTTTGCCTGGATGTTCACATATATACACTCAGTTTTGTGAAGGAGAAAAGCCTTTATGTGGGGGAAGCTCTGACCCTAACTATGCGGGATGAGATGGGGATGGGGTGGGCAAACCTTGAACTGGGTGATTTATTTATTTATGTAGTTATAATTTATAACCTGCTTACTTCCAGAAAGGATTTGAGTCAGCTAGCTAAACGTTAAGATACTGGCAAAAATCCTGTTTTGAAGTTCTTTGATGTGAAAATTATACTGCACAAGTTGGCGTACCAAGTTTCTCGTCTGATTTCTTCCTCCATGTCTGATCCATTTCAGCAGTGCAATTGCTTGATGATTTTTTTTTTTTTAAGCAAATTTAACTGAACAACTCACACTCTCAGAAATGCTTTGATTTTACTTTGGTTTGTGCTCAAGGCAAAGATTTTGGCTCTGGTTTTCTCATCCACAATTGAGAATTCACTTTAAATGAAATGCAAGGAGAAATCAATGTCCGGAGTCTTTCCTGAAAATTAAATGAAAACAAACACTCAGGATACATTCAGCATCCAGATTTCTGTAAGTAAACTTGATCAAAAGTTGAGGAACCTGAGGGAGTCTATTTTTCTCCATTAGGAAAAGCCCAAGGGCTAGTAATTAAAGAGCTAAGATACTCTTCCTCTCTAGTGTCAGCCCTAACACTTTGCGCATGAGGTGAGAGATCGTAAATTGTCCTAAAAGTGATTCTCTGCATATTGGACATTTTGTCAAGCTTTCAAGCTCTCTTTTCACACTTCTCCTTGTCCCCTTACTCTCTAATTTGGTTTAAGGTTATTGCAAAACCCTCCTGATGTAATAAATATATTGTTCCAGGGAGGGGCTTTATAGTGAAGAAAATTAAAACCTGCATTAATTTTTGCACTAAATTCAGTAACAATTTAGTTATATAATGTAAAATGTACTTTTGTGAAGTCTTAAATAAAAAGCATGGTTTTCAGGTGTGCATCTTGTAGCTATTGTATTTAAAAAGAAAGATATTCAGTGAGAAGGAAGATCCCCCATAGTAACACTCACCCTAAAGAAAAATAACCAATCGCTATTGAAAACTTAGAGAAAATTGGGAGTTTTGAGCATGTCAGAGGAAGAGGTGAGAATTCACCAGAAGATCTGAGAGAAAGAGACAAGAAACCTGGAAAACAGAAGCTGGAAGACTGAAAAGAGTTATACATCTATATTGTTTGTGAAGTCCTGTCAATCAGAGGGAAATGCTCATGGAACAGGGTTAAGGAGTATGGGTTCCCCCTATCCCTAACATACCTTGCTCTGTGTCTTATTTATTGCCCATGCAGACAGAAAGATTTGAAAGTATAAAGACAGAACATCCTGATTCAAATTTTTGATTCTTATATTTACTCCCAAGCTTAAAACACCTACTTTAGTACATAATATTAACTATCACTTAAATTTGTCCACTGCTAACTAAACTAACCACAGCGTTGGAAAAAGAGTCATATATAAAAATATCCCTGTTTCCTGTACACATTCTGTATTTGTCTGCTCCTTTAACTATGGCCTGATTTTGACAATCATGTTCTCAATCATATACTACATGCTCCATTATTATGAACATGGCATGATACAAATAGCAGTGTACAGCACAAAGCACTTACTATGTGTCAAGCCCTGTTATGAGCATTTTAAATATGTTAACTCATTAAATTCTCCCAATAACCCTATGAGAGGTTTGTTGTCATCATTTTACAGATGGGGAAAATGAGACCAAAAAAAAGCCTAAATAACTTACATATAGGTGTACAGTTAAAGAGAGGGCTAGGACTCAGACCCAGGCTTTTATGACTCTGGATTGTTATTTATGATTGAATTCATTCTCTTATTAATGCATCAGTTGACCTTGGGATCACCCTCCTGTTCTAAGAGGACAGACAGTCAGTCAGATTGATATCTGCTAATGTGTTTAACGGGGAATTCTGTTTATGGCCAGTTCCCTTCTCCTGAACAATCATTTCTCCTCTCTTTACACTTTAATAATGGCCTCTTGGAGACCATATTAGGTTCAGAGTTGATGAGAACATCTCATTGTAATTTTCTCATTTGAATCCTTCTCAGCATCAGCTAGTGAGGTGGGTACTATTACCCCTTTATGTCAGTAATGGAGCCTAAATATCAGAATAATTATGTGATACCTGTGATCAAGGAGCTGGTCTGTGCTATAGTCCAGAATCAGACTGCATCTTTAAATTCCTGAGCTCTGCGGTGGTATGAATATTTATGTGTCCCCCAAATTCATATGTTGAAATTTTGACCTACAGGTGACAGAATTTGGAAGTGGAATATTAGGGAGGTAAATGGGTCATGAAGGTGAAATCCCATGAGTGGGATTAATACTCTTGTAAAGAAGTCTCAAAGAGCTCTCTTGTCCCTTCCACCATGTGAAGGTAGAGCGAATAGACAGCTTTCTAGGAAGTGCAGTTTTGCCAGCTACCAGACCCGCTGCCGCCTTAATTTTGGACTCCAGAACTAGAAGCAATAAATTTCTGTTGTTTATAAGCCACTTATAAAGGATGTTCAGTGATATTTCTCCTTCTCTACTTGACTTACTTCACTCAGTAACAAAATCTCTAGGTCCATCCATGTTGCTACAAATGGTATAATTTCATTCTTTTTAATGTAAAAGCCATTCTAGAGGTGTTTTTCTCTGTGCAATTGCTTATGTACTAAAAAGGTTTTTAAACATAAAAAAAAAAAAAAAAAAACCAGAAGGCTTCTGTCACTTAATATATTTGAAAAGTGAAAGTGTTAGTCACTCAGTCGTGTCCAATTCTTTGCGACCCCTTGGACTGTAGCCCTCCAGTTTCCTCTATCCATGGAATTCTCCAGGCAAGAATATTGGAGTGTTCCTCCCCTTCTCCAAGGGATCTTCCTGACCCAGGGATCAAACTCTAGTATCCTGCATTGCAGGCAGATTCTTTACCATCTGAGCCATGGCTGTGACAATTCAATTTTATGCCAACACTCCACTTCTGGCTGGTGCCAGCCATACATATCATGCATAACCATTTATAAACCAGGTCTGAATTTTTTCTCTTTGGTCAGATGTGGGTTAAGGGAAAGGTAAATTGTGTGAAAGTGAAAGTCGCTCAGTCATGTCCGACTTTCTGTGACCCCACGGACTACAGAGGCCATGGAATTCTCCCGGCCAGAATACTGGAGTAGGTAGCTCTTCCTTTTTCCAGGGGATCTACCCAACCCAGGGATCGAACCCAGGTATCCCACATTGCAGGTGGATTCTTTAACAGCTGAGCCACAAGGGAAGCCCAAGAATACTGAAATGGGTAGCCTATCCCTTTTCTGGGGGATCTTCCCAACCCAGGAATCAAACTGGGGTCTCCTGCATTTGCAGGCGGATTCTTTACCAACTGAGGTATGAGGAAAGTCCAATAGCTTATCAGGGAAGAGTAAATGCTCTAGGTGTTAGTTCATGTGACTAATGTGTCTCTCCTGAGTCCAGTCTTGTACAGATCACTTCCACTTGACATAGCAAACTACTGGGCAAGCCTAACATGTGCTGGGGAAGGGCAATGATGCCAGGGAAGAACTGAGTCAGCATTTCTGCTTGTTCAATTTGCATGAAGATATGATTGGAGAAGGAAATGGCAACCCACTCCATATTCTTGCCTGGAGAATCCTGTGAACAGAGGAGCCTGGTGGGTTGCCATTTATGGGGTTGCACAGAGTTGGACATGACTGAAGTGACTTAGCAGCTGCAGCAGCATGGCTGGAGATGATGGCTAATGTTCAGAAACTTGAAAACTATGAGATAAGATTCTAAAACAATGAATATCAATGTGCCCAAATATTGCCCAGCAGCACAAGAAAGTCACATATCACATATTATTTGCCTGGAAAAAATATCAAAATTTGAAGAACAGTTTCTACTAAATGCATACTGTTTTTGCACCATTGTAGGGTCAAAAAATCATGAAGTGGAACCATTGTTAAGTCAGGAACCATCCATAGAAAACAAATGTAATTGTAGTGGATAGCTCTTTCACCCATCTGTCTCTTCATCTTAATTTTCCTTTAGGAAACTATGTTCTATCATTGTAGGCTATCTTAGTAGGACTGTTAAAATATCTGAAGCCATGGGGTAGGCACATGATTCTAGCTAAAGTTAAAGGACTGCTAGGAATTTGATACATGAGCCTAATGACACAAGAATTTCATCCTAAAAATGGTATAGTATTTTTATGAGTGAAATAATGCATTTCTGAAACACAGTAATGAGCAAAATCACTTTACTAAATTGGCTTTGATCTTCACACTTTCAAACTTATGCCAACTAAAAAATAAACATTTCACAAATATAGATTATTTTTTCCAACTTTATTAAGTAAAAACTGCAATTTAAAAATAAAGTGGTTAATTCTAAAAGAGAGAAGTCATATCAGCCTCAACACACTCTGGTCAATTCCAAGCCAGTCACACAAAATGATCTTCTAAGGAAATCTGACCAGTGGTACAGTTAAGTTTGTGCTTTTGGCTATAAAGAATTAATCTTAAATTGCATTCACTCTTTCATCTTTTAGTGAAAAATAACTTTCTCTTAGAAATGACTTAATCATTGCTATAGTAAGTCTAGCTCTTAAATGAAAATATGGGCTGAGTTACAGTTTACTTACTAACCTAGCTAAGAAACCTTTGAAAATTAGCCATGGATCAAAATATTTACCTAAGTTCAAGATGTTATCTTAGGATGAGCAGTAACACAGGTCCTTAACATCCTTTGAAAAGAACATTGAAAATTAAGCTTTTATCACAATCATTCAGTACTTTAAGAAATGGTTCTTCAATAAAAAGTTTCTCTTCACAGATGCTATGTCCATTTTCTTCATAACATTTTCTTGTTACCACTGCATCTTCAAAATCATCATTCCCTGATACCAATTTTCCACCTTCCCATGCATAAACAATAGGGTTGTCAGGCAGCACAACAGAAACATCAGAATCTATTGGATTGAGCCATTGAACTTCTGACTAAATCCTGGGAAAAGAGACGAGACTTTCCTCCTGTCAAACCAATGTTTTTAAAAAATAAGAAAGCATTTCTTCAGGTAGGTTCTGAATTGAATAGAACAGAATCTCCATTTCTTAAATGCCTATACTAGAAGGATTAAAGAGTATTTCTGGAACAGCAAATCTCTCATTGGCCCAAAGAATTTGTTACCCAGATTTATGCTTTCCACTTAACACCATCTCTTCTCTTGGCTTACAGAAGCCCTTTTAAATTGCAGTAAAGTCAGGCAAAATGTAGTCACCGTTAACACATTTTCTTCTTTCAACTTGGCAATACCTATGTCTCTATAAAAATTCTGAGACAAAAAGTATATATCTTCTTTCATTTGGTCAGTCACATGTTTCGTTCATAACATGTAACTGCCTGTAAGGTATGATCTCTTTTAGATTATTGGTTAGGCTTTTCCTCCCATATTTATCTTATTGCTTATTTTTTTCTTTTTACTTCTAAAATAAGGAGCTATATGTCTAAAGGAATATCCACTGTCTACAATGATACAGCATTATTTGAAAAGATTATCTTGGAAATACCCATGCACACAGAGAGCCCCAGCATCTACTTTTAATACTGCCAGAAACTGGTATTCTTCAAATAAGAATGCATTCATTGATTTTTGAAGTGAAGTTAAAATATGATTCAATGCTAATAATATCAATATCTAAAAAACCAAAGAGACATTTTCATGACTGTAACCGATTTTGGCTTTGTAAGCTCTGATATCCAGCACTAAGATCATCATTTTAGCAAAAACCAAGCCACTGTTGCTTTCTTTTCTGATCTCTCCACTCACGTTAGAAACAAAGTTTTGATGCATATATTTTCAGCTTACAAAACAAATTAGCATTTATTGTATGATAGTATCTTCCTCTGTGACCTTTACACAGAACCCAAATGGTTTTCAACTAAGACCACAATCTTGATCTTGAAACATAAAAGATACATTTTATGCTTAGATTTAACTGAAACAAGCATGAGATTAAATTAATTTTCTTTCTCTTTTTTTTTTGAAGGTGTATGTGTATGTATGCATGGCTATAGAAATAATAATGCAATTTGATTTGTGGTTTAGCATTTCAAAGGATTTTATTTGAGAGATATTTTGCAAAAGTAAAAGTAAAAGAAAATCACAGTAACTGAGTCAAGCAAACCTACTTAAGCAGCTATGATACAAGTTAAAATTAAATAAATGATTTGCTTATAAAGAATTGCCTGCAGTGTGGGAGAACTAGGTTCTATCCTCGAGTTGGAAAGATCCCCTGGAGAAGGGAAAGGCTACCCACTCCAGTATTCTGGCCTGGAGAATTCCATGGACTGTATAGTCCATGGGGTCACAAAGAATTAGACATGACTGAGCGACTTTCAGTTTCACTTTCTGTCCACCAAGGATCATAACTCATAAATTAATGATTGATTTACCTTGAGGTCAGAAAGATGCTTTTTTTAAAAAGGGAGGAGTAAACATAGATTAGAAATTATTATTAAAAGTATTATTACAAGTAAACACAGATTACAAATGAATTTTTAGAATATTTTGTAGTTTGAAAGAAAAGAAATTTCAGTTTTGGACCAGAGAGATTGACTTTTGTGGTTGAAGGACAAAACAGTTCAGAGATGCAATGAAGTTAGCAAAAATTTATTTTTAAAAAAGAGAAGACAGAAAAATATAGAAAGTTAATTTGTATAATGCTGCTGCTACTGCTAAGTCACTTCAGTCATGTCCGACTCTGTGCAACCCCATAGACGGCAGCCCACCAGGCTCCCCTGTCCCTGGGATTCTCCAGGCAAGAACACTGGAGTGGGTTGCCATTTCCTTCTCCAATGCATGAAAGTGAAAAGTGAAAGTGAAGTCGCTCATTCACGTCCAACTCATAGCGACCCCATGGACTGCAGCCTGTCAGGTTCCTCCATCCATGGGATTTTCCAGGCAAGAGTGCTGGAGTGGGGTGCCATTGCATTCTCCAAATTTGTATAATAGAAGCTACTATTTTTCTTAAAATATAAGATGTTTAAAGCTGAATAATTTTAAAATAAAATTTAAAATTGAACAGTTTTTAAAAATAAAATATCAGTGACATTCAGAGATATTTAGTCAACACATCACCACTTCATCTCACATTGAATAACCCTGACTTCAAAGGCAATATTACATTGGAAATTAACCTTGCTATAGAAAAATAACAGTGGTCAAATCTGATACTTGGCATTTCAACAAGAAAGGAGGTGGGGGATAATTCCATAAGCAGATTTCCTCTATTCTGTCTCATGTGAATAAAAGCTACACCGGCCACTGTCCTTTGTGACTATACGGAATGTATATTTAAATTTTATCATGAGTCTTTTCAGTCTGTTATATTCAGTTCTGGTGAGACTGGAGAATTTAGTATAGAGATGTGTGTGTGTGTGCGCATGCACGTGTGTGTGTGTGTGTGTGTGTGTGTGTGTTGCCTGAAAGGGGTGGTGTGAGCGTAACTAATATGAGGTTGGATGGAGAGGTTTGATGGGTCAAGAAATAAAATAGAAAAAAAAAGTGAGAGTAAAGAGGCTCTCTAGCTTGTGATGTGGAGAAAAAGCAGAGCCTTCAAGGTCTCCTGTGAAATTAGAAAGAGCCTTGCAGGATGAGAGGGGGAGGAACTTAACCTGGAGGAAAGGTTAGTGAGGAAGCAGTTCCTTCCCCCTGTTCCCCTTTTCAGGGCAGAGCCATTGGAACAGCTGAGGATCTCATCAACTTTAGAAAGCAAAAGATTACTAGGTCAGCCATTTTAATTGCATTGGTCAGTAAATTCAGTATAGCAATGCCTGGTCTAACTTTTAATAAGTGTCTTTCTTAATCAACAAATGTTTTCTGTGGAGTGGCTGGTCACGTCTGTTAAAATTGTTGAAACAAGCAGCAATTTTTCCAATGACTTGAAAGATATAGACAGCTCAAGATGACAAATTAAAGAGTTGAGAGTCTTGTTAGAGATGAGACTCATCTTATTAGTTGTTGTTCAGTCGCTAAGTTGTGTCCAATTCTTTGCAACCCCATGGACTGCAGTATGCCACGCTTTCTTGTCTTTCACTATCTCCTGGAATTTTTTCAAACTCATGTCCATTGAGTGGGTGATGCTATTTCATAAGAATCTATCATGATTAGAGTTTGTTTTTAAAGTCAGTAATATAAAGAAATGCCCAGGTTTTCAGTTAACCATGTTAGATCAGGTTGCCTTTTCAGGAACATAGTTTGCCTGGCTGGAAAAGCAGAGTTGCAGGATGAGCTATCTAGAGTGAAAAGAAAAATTCAACTCACAATCATTTACAAATAAAGATCAAAGTGAAGAACTTTTTTTTTTTTTTCTTTCTCAAATGTAGGAGCAAGACCTTAATCTCAGAAGGGCCTCTGACTCTGTTTAGTGTTCTGCTATTGTCATTTCAAAAGTCTTAATACTTTTTGAACAAGGGACTCCACATTTTCATTTCACACTGGGCTCCACAAATTTTATAACCAGTTTTGAAGCTATAGGATGTGTAAGAAAAAAGATCTTGATATTGAAATCATGCTTAATTTCTCTTTTTTTAAACATTTTTATTGATGTGTAGTTGATTTATAACTTTGTGTTAGTGTTGGGTGTAGTAATGTCATTCAGTTATGCATATATATGTATGTGTGTGTGTATGTATGTGTATATATATATATATTCTTTTCCATTATAGGTTATTACAAGATATTTAGTATAGTTTCCTGTGCTCTACAAAAGGTCCTTTTGATTATCTATTTTATATATAGTAGTGTGTATGTGATAATCCCACACTCCTAACTTTTTCCTCCATTTCCCTTTCCCCTTTGGTAACCATAAATTTGTTTTCTATGTCTGAAACTATGCTCAATTTCAAATTACTATTTTCAAAATGATGGAATTGGCTCCAAAAATACCACTCCTTACCATACCTAACCATTTGTTTCTACTTATAAAATTAAGGAATTCCCTGGGCTTGTTTTTGAAATGGTATTCTGATCTGTATTGAGGGGGAAATAAGACAAGAATTATGACTGTAAAATTTCATTAAAATATCCTCCTTATACATAGTAGCAGTTCTTTGTTTGACAGAATGCCAGAGATAAAGTTGTACGACCTGGATACTTCACATTCACTTTCCTTGTACCAAGCAGGGAAATTGGTTATTGCATTTTCCAGGAGATTGAATTGTTATAATTACATTGCTTGTTATAATAATATTTAAACAGCTCCCAGTGTTTGGCAGGTGTTTATCTATTTCTTTTTTTTTTTCCTCAAGGGTTTGTGAATGTTGTTCTACCCAAGAATACTTTGGTAGCAAGCTGTGGGAATGTTGAGGAGTCTTTGTGAAGGGTGGTTGCTTCACCTACTGAACACAAAAAATCATTCAATTAAAATAACAAATGGGATAATGTTCATTTTCAGGACTATGAAAGCCACTTTCATTATCACTTAGATTTTGTTTTTATCAAATTTAAAGAGACTAATTATTGGCATTTTTCTCTGTGATTGAAGGTAAAAACTAGAAAGTGACATTTGTGTTAACTGGGGGAGTTGGAATTAACTTCTTCTTTATTTGAAGATCCACAGTTGTTTCTCATTCTAACACTAAAAAATTAAAAAAACACTATATTTTGTTGATTTTATTTCTGAAGCAGCCTTTGATCTTTCTGTTCCTTATTCCAGCCACCATCATCTTGATCAAACCAGATCTGCATCTAAACTAGGTTACTGGTTAACACTGGTGTCATTTTCTTTCAATCTCTTCTCTCTAACGTATTCACAATGCAGCTGATGAGATTCTCTTAAGCCACAGATCTGATCAGTTGACTTCCCTACTAAGGTAAAACAACTAATGTGTTTTTTATTCTGCCTGTAACAAAATCCAAACTGCAGTTCTGTATCTAATCCCTGTCTGTCTCATGCTCCTCATCTTTTATCGTTGATATTTTCACATTCTATTTTCTTTCTTCACTGAAAATTACAGTTTCCCAAATGTCCTATGCATTGTTTCCTTATTCAAAAAATATACAAGACTTTTTGTCAATTCTGCTTCCTTTTTTCACCTCGCATCCACCCTCCAAGTGTGGTTGACTGATACATTCTCTTCATAGATCTATTCAGCTAATATTAATAAGCTTTCAACTTCTAGAACTTCAGAGGCACTGTGAGGAATGAGAAAAAAATCCTTTGTTGTATGAAGCTCCTGTTTTAGTGATTAAGAGATTAATAAAATAGGAGAAGTAATATAATAATGTCTAGTAGTGATTAGTTGTATTGACACATAGGACACTCAAAATAGAAGGTGATATTTTCAACTGATAATGATGATGGATTTTCTGAGATGTTTACATTTGAATCTGAAGGTACAGAATGTGCCAATTAAGATAACAAATACATGAGCATTCCTGGGATAGGAAACAAGAAAAGAGACAGAAACTGCAAGAGTTACTGTGTGATCAGAATGAAATAAAAACAGGCAAGAAGGGTTAAGGAATATAACAGCATCAGACTTTGTAGAAACTGGTAGGCCAAGGTAAATATTTTAAATTTTAGTCAAGTGTAATGGGGTACTGCTGACAGGATGAGATTGGGATCATCACATGACAATATTCAGTTTTGGAAAGTGCCTCTGAACTCCTCTGAGAGAATATACTGTAAAGAAAAAGTGATAGCAGGGAAACCAACTAGAAATTAGGAGTTCATTGTGGGAGTCCAGGGCAGAGAGTCATGTGGCTTACACATGAAGAAGGTAATTAGATTTGCAACAAAATCCACCGATAGAGTTGAAATTTAAGGGAGCCAGGCATTATGAGTGACCACAGGGTTTTTGACTGATAAATGGTAAATGATTGTAACACTTACTGAGAAAGAGATTAAAAAAAAAAAATAGGAAAGATCTGTGAGTGGTGAGAGAAGTATTACATACTTCAGTTTAGAACAGAGGAGGTTTAATGTTTTGTTGCAGAGTCTGGCTATGTACTTATCAAACCAGTATTTTCTTTCTGGGAATATAGTAATACTCTACTAGCTTACTTGCATCTAATTTGGTGCCTAAAGTATGGGAAGACGTCACATCATCCACTTCTGAGCTATTTATTTTTGTTTCTATGTTCCTCTGTCTCTCTTCTGAAGACCTGGAAGTGAAAAACTACTTACAGAAGAGGGAAACTATGGTAGGGGTGATGAAAGCTATTGTGGAAGGGAGAAGGTCTTGAGTATATGCTATAAGTATATCAACCAGGGTTGATAACACTACCAAAAATACAGTGATATGAACAGGTAAAATTTGATATAAAGAATTGTTCACTTAAAACAGATAATCAGAGAAACAAAAGTTTGGCTAGGAAGAATTAAAAGAATTGTAAAGCAAATATAGGAAGTAGTGCTTATCCCTAGGCTGAGATAGAAAAAGGAAGGAAGCGCCTTCATCCTAGGAACAAGACCCAGATTTATTGGAGATGTCATGACTTTGGCTCACTGAATGTAAGAGCATAGAGATGGTCCTGCTTTGGCAGAATGTGATGGAAATCCACTATTTGGACCTTTCTAGGAATATGGCCTCTAGGTGTCAGAAAAGGTTGCTCACAGTAATATATCTCACTGAGGATATTTTGCTATTAAATCTTCCAACAGAGTTTCCAGGGGAATCTCCAAGCTTCTTGATGTTGCTTATGACTGTTCAAATCAGTAAGCACACGCAGGAAAAGCCGTCCATATTCTAGATAAGCACAGGAAAAGCCATGGTCACTGCAAGAACCTATTAAGAACTTGCTGGAGTCCCCAGATTACTTCCTTCTAAAATGTCTCTCTGATGCCTTTTGAGAACAAAGTTTAGCATCATACCTACAAGCAAAGGAATAATAAAAGGCCAATACAGTTTTCAAAGGTCAAGATATTGAGGGTCCATTTGGAACTGAGAGAAAATAAATTGATAAAAGAACATTATTTCATTGTCTCTAGCTTACTGGGTTTCTGACAAGAAGTTGGCTATTAGTCCTGTCTTGTTCTCTGATTAAAATGTTCCTTTTTAACTGTCTTTTTAATTTAACAATTGAACAATTTTAACAATTTTAAAATTTAAAATTGTTCCTTTTAATTGTTCCTCTGATTGTCTTCAAGATACTCCTTTTTGTTTTTTGTCTTTAGCCAGGACAATTTTTTGGAGGCTGGGGTGATACTTATTTTATCCTGCTTGGTGTTCTTTGGGCATTCAGAATTTGTGGTTTGGTGTCCATCGTTAATTTTGAAATATTCTCAGACATTATACCTTCAAATATTTGGTCTCTTTTCATTCTGAGAATATAACCACATATATATTAGGGTATCTGATATTGTCCCACAACTCTTAGATGCTCTTTTTTCCTTTTTAAAATATTTTTCACTCTTTTTATCACTTTACATTTCAGTTTGGGTGATTACTATTGATCTATAGAGGTCAATCGGAGAAGGCAAGGCACCCCACTCCAGTACTCTTGCCTGGAAAAATCCCATGGATGGAGGAGCCTGATAGGCATGGACTGCCATGGGGTCGCTAAGAGTCGGACACGACTGAGCGACTTCACTTTCATTTTTCACTTTCATGCATTGGAGAAGAAAATGACAACCCACTCCAGTATTCTTGCCTGGAGAATCCCAGGGATGGGAGAGCCTGGTGGGCTGCCATCTATGGGGTAGCACAGAGTCGGACACGACTGAAGTGACTTAGCAGCAGCAGCAGCGTAGAGGTCAATAGACCCCTGATTGATCTATTGATCAAGTTCTTTGATTCTCTCTTCCATTGTATTGAGTCTACTGATGATCCCATGAAAAGCATTTTTTTCATCTCTGATACTGTTTTTTTTTTTTTTTGATTCTAGCATTTCCATCTGTCTCTTTTCAATAGTTTCTATCCCTTCTACTGAAACTAACTCTTTGATCTGCATGTTCTCCTGTATTTCCATTAAAATCTTTAACACATTGGTCATAGTTACTTCAAATTTCTTGTCAGGAAGTTCCAACATCTTGTCATACCTGAGTTCAGTTATGATGATTGTTTTGCTTTTTCTGAGTATGTTTCTGGAAATGGCAACCCATTCCAGTATTCATGCCTGGAAAATCCCATGGACCAAGGAGCCTAGTGGGCTACAGTCCGTGAGGTCGCAGAGTCGGACATGACTGAGCGACTTTGTTCATACCTTGTGTTATTATTATTATTATTATTTAGATGTTGTATAAATCAGTAGAGACTGAGATAAAGATGTTTTAAGCCTGGAAATAAGCATAAGTTCTGCTAGTCTTCTGATGGAGGCTTTGAGTTAGTTCATACAGGAATTGAGCTGGGTTTAAAATTTGTCATTTTTGTTGTTGCTGTCATTCACCTTTGTGTGCTGTCATAGGCTTCAGTTAGTGTAAGTATTGGTTTGGCAGAATAAAGTATGTTCAGTTTTTTATTTTAAGTCTTTTGGTTCTGTGCCTTGGAGGGGATCTCTTTGTTCATTCTTCTACTTCTTTTGCTTTTTTTTTTTTTGATCAGTATTTGTTGTCTTGAAGATTGTTAGCTTGGTGGTAGAGGCTCTGAGGGAATGTATACCCTGTAATTCTGATTCAACCTCTGACAGAGAAGAACCATGTTCCTGAATGTTGAGGGTTGAGCCATCTCAGTTCTCCTGCCCTTCCCTCATCTGTAGTTATAGGACCAGCTTACAATCTTGATCTTTTGCTTTTTCCCTCTTGTTCTTTTCTCCTTTCTCCCAGGTACAATGACTTTTCATCAAGGCTTTATGATAGTAAGGCTTGTGGTCTTTTCCCTCTCCATATAAAACTTTGTTCTATTATGGAGATAAGGAAGAAGAGTCTAGACAGAATTTCCTGCCACTTCTGCATGACTGCCATTCCCAAAGTACCTCTGTACACAATAGGTACTTTTCAAGATTGCTACAAACTTTCTATCTGGTGGCATTTGTGGATAAAGGGCCTGTTATCTCCCAAATTTTGTTGCTCTCGGGTTTTCATGCTGTCTTGTCAACTCACACCCGCCTTTAACCAAATTATCAACTCTCATAACTTGACTCTTTACCAGTGTATATTGCTTCTTCCCAAGATAAGAACAAACTGTGTCAATTCTGTTCCCACAGGTACCGACTCTAGATTTTGGGGACAGTTGTTTGCTCCCCAAATTCGGGACTCTAATTGGTTAAAAAAAAATGCATGGATTTGAAATTAGTTTGACTATTTTTGCCTGTAAGTGTTATAGTGAATCTTCTTCCACTTCTGCAACCTGGGCCAGAAGCTCAAAATCCACATGACAGGTTTTAAACTAAATACTAAATATATATATAAGATAGATAGAATGGATTTCTAAACATTAAGAAAATTCAGTATGTAAATAGTATGACAAATTATATCATTTTAAAACACATTAAGCAATGCAAGATAATGTTTATGTATGTATTCATATATTAAAAGTGTAAAAACAGATGGAAGAGTCCACAGCAAATTTATGGTAGTGATTACCCCTAAGGAGAAGGTAATAAAAGAAATTTTAACTTTATTTTCAGTATTATATTTCTTTTATTTAAGAAAAATCACTTTAATGTCCAACTACCATATGAAACAAAGTATCCCTAAGGCGAAATGCATCATCTATTCCTTATGATGTGCCACTATGAGCTTAATTAGTAGTTCAGCTATAGCAGTCATTCTGCAAACAGTCAACAGACAATTGTTTTTAATACTCTGTAGTGTTGAATGTATTCCAATTTTATCAGCATAGACCACACAATAATTTAATATTTCTATTTAATGCTCAAGCTTAACATTATCCCAATAAACTTCTTTTTTTTTCTTTTTTTAGATTCTAGAAAAGATAGAAAAGGAGCATTTTTTTTTTTCCCCTGAGAGCATACCATAAGTACAGTAAGTCCCCTACATATGAACTTTCAAGTTGCAAATTTTCAAGGATGCAAACATGCATTCACATGTCCAATCACATGAGTTAGTTAATTCACATGTCTGGCTTTCATTGCCATATGCATGCAACTTCTACAAGTGTTTGTGCTTCTGCATACTTTACTGTACAGTACTGTATACAGTACAGCATCTTTATTTGAAACACAGGATGTTCAGAAGCAAGGATAAAGGCTGTGGTCATGTAGCTGCATCACTGTACTTTTAAGGTACTGTTGTTGTTCAGTCATGTCTGACTCTTTGCGACCCCATTGACTGTAGCATGCCAGGCTCCTCTGTTCTCCACTATTTCCTGGAGTTTGCTCAATTTCAAGCCTATCGAGATGGTTCAGTTCAGTTCAGTCACTTAGTCATGTCCAACTCTTTGTGACCCCATGAATCACAGGACGCCAGGCCTCCCTGTCCATCACCAACTCCCGAAGTTTGCTCAAACTCAAGTTCATCGAGTCAGTAATGCATTCCAGCCATCTCATCCTCTGTTGTCCCCTTCTCCTCCTGCCCCCAATCTCTCCCAGCATCAGGGTCTTCTCCAATGAGTCAGTTCTTTGCATGAGGTGGCCAAAATATTGGAGTTTCAGTTTCAGCATCAGTACCTTCAATGAATACCCAGGACTGATCTCCTTTAGGATGGACTGGTTGGATCTCCTTGCAGTCCAAGGGACTCCAACACCACAGTTCAAAAGCATCAATCTTTTGGCACTCAGTTTTCTTCACAGTCCAACTCTCACATCCATACATGACCACTGGAAAAACCATAGCGTTGACTAGACGGACCTTTGTTGGCAAAGTAATGTCTCTACTTTTTAATATGCTATCTAGGTTGGTCATCACTTTCCTTCCAAGGAGTAAGCGTCTTTTAATTTCATGGCTGCAATCACCATCTGCAGTGATTTTGGAGACCCAAAAAATAAATTCTGACACTGTTTCCACTGTTTCCCCATCTATTTCCCATGAGGTGATGGGACCAGATGTCATGATCTTAGTTTTCTTAATGTTGAGCTTGAAGCCAACTTTTCCACTCTCCTCTTTCACTTTCATCAAGGTGAAGTGAAGTGAAGTGCAGTTGCCCAGTAGTGTCCGACTCTTTGCGACCCCATGGACTGTAGCCTAACAGGATCCTCCATCCATGGGATTTTCCAGGCAAGAATACTGGACTGGGTTGCCATTTCTCCAGGGGATATTCCCAACCCAGGGATCGAACCCAGATCTCCCGCATTGTAGGCAGCCACTTTACCATCTGAGCCACCAGGGAAGTCCTTCATCAAGGTAATGCTATCTAATTGTCTCATCCTCTACTTCGCCCTTCTGCTTTTGCCTTCAATTTTTCCCAGCATCAGGGTCTTTTCCAATGAGTTTGCTCTTCGCATCAAGTGGCCAAAGTATTGGAACTTCAGCTTCAGCATCAGTCCTTCCAATGAGAATTCAGGGCTGATTTCCTTTAGAACTGATTGGTCTGGTCTCCTTGCAGTCTAAGGGAAGCAGTCTTACAGGACTGAATCTTTAACCTGTGGGATATGATGCTGTCTTTGGGTAGATAGTGTCAGAATGGAGTTGACTTGTAGGACCCTCTGATAGTACGTGGAGAGCTACTGGTGTGGGGGAAACTCTTCCCCAACAGGGAAACTGGCTCCCAGAATCACCTTTTAACCAGGTACCAAGACAGAACAATAATGCCAAACAATATATTAAAGCATTTTTTATATTTTATCTAAGAGGTAAATAGAAGCTTTTCTCACAGGTCTCTAAATGTCTTGTAAATTTTTAGAAGTGCATTTTTTCCCACTTTGAAGCCTACATGATATAGATCCACAGACCCTAGACCTACAGAGAGTGCTCCACATGAAAACTGCCTCCTTTCTTAAAGCTACTGCTTTCCTATCAGCATCCTGCACTTCCTCTATTTGTAACCATTCTAACTCCCTGAAAATGCTTCTTTCTTTTTCTCATCATTGAGGATGCTTCCTCAGGTTTAATTAGGTTTCCAGGTTCCTGTGAGTCTTATAAACTCCATGCTATCTGTTGCCAGAATAAATGGTTGAGCTGAGTTTGGGCACTAGTTGAATTAGGTAAAATGCCAGACAGTGCCTCCATACTAGGTCACTGTTAATAGTCAGGTATTCTTCAGATAAATAGGATTAATTTCCTTATTAAAACTCATATAATGCCTTCATAAGATATTATCCCTACTCTAAATTTTAACTCACATTAATTAATTAATCCACATCTCAATGTCGGCTCTACTTGAATTAATTTGATGAGAAAGACTATCATGCCCAATAACTACTCACAGCTAAGAGTCTGCATTCTTTCTGGAGAGAAATACAGCCACAGGAGGCAAAATTAGAAGTACATTGGAAAGAGTGTGTTATTCAGTAAGTAATAAAAAATACCACCATTTTAATTCAAAAGATCAAGAAGTTAGAGGAAGGATGAATGCGGACAAGCAATGCCCTTCAGAGGGTCTTCAAAAGGTGAAATGTAGCACCAGCAGTTTTCCTCAGCATCTCCACAAAGGAAAGATATGACGTTTCCCTATCATTTTAACTCTCAGTTTTTATCAGTGGTATATAATTAAAGATATTAAAGAATGGTTGATGATTATAAAAAAAGTAAAATATTAGTAGGAAATTTAAATAATAACTGTTTTCTTTACTCAATGTATTTTTATCTAGGAATATGGGAATGATATAATTATAAAATAAATGAAATTATTAAAATTTAATAAAATAGAGATTCATTTTATCTAAATAACTTAAGCAAGTTTTGTCATTGAAGACTCACTGTTTGCAGTGGTGGAAAGGGAAGTGCATAGTTACATCTATAATAAACTAAACAAATTACTGTATTTTAAAGTACTTTGAAAGTTTTTAAAAAACACATTAATTAAGTAACAGTGAAAACAACTCTGCTTTTCTGTGTGTTATGAAGCAGACACCAAGGACTTTTGGCAACTAGAGGATGGACAAGCTCAACCAAGGAAAGCCAAAAGAATTTGAGTTCTTTAAACTGTTAGGAAGACTAACAAAAATGAGGTGGAGGGAAACAATAGTGAAGACTTTGCCTCCTTTTCTCTTTGTATCCTCTCTTATCCAGCAATTCATGGGCCATAACAGGACTTAGATGTCCAGTTTTTATTGTTAATTATCTTGTTTTGGAACTTACTCTTTATAACTATGCTCCTCAAAAATAAGAACAATAAATAAAAGTGATAAAAAGAAGAAAAACTTCCAAAATCTATTCCCTTCTCTTCATTGAACTACTAGTAGGACATTTGCATTCATTCATGTCATCCTTGGTTCCTATCAACGCCCTTCCTTGCCAGAGTGTCCATTCAGTCCCTGTGCAGACAGGATAGCACATTAAGTGCTAAAATGGGAGATGTCTCACATCTGAGATAATTATTTGCCCTTGTTACTGGAAAGCATAGTCAGTAAGAATAAAATACTGATGATTTTGCCTCTTCCACACAAGCCTGCCTTCCCTTTGCCTGAAAGAATTCACTGCTTCAGCTGCCTGTAGTACTTGCCATGGGCCAGTGCTGAGAGTGATGACTGTGTTCTGTCCTGCTGTAAGGAGTGAGCTCCTGTCTACAGTCAAGAACATTAATATGTCTCAAGGGTTTTATATTTCTGGACAGCAAAGAATAAAATGTAATTATAGAATCATTTTACAGTGAGCCTGAAACCTACACTGCAATCTATAGAAGAAATACACAATTAAGAGGAAACCAAAGAAATAAAAATATCAAGAAAAGTTTATTGTTCCTCAAATATAGAAAACTGACAACAAAAAACACAATGTGGTCAGTCAATTCAATTAATTGTCAATAATGAGTGGGAAGATTCCTCAGTTTAGTTCAGTTTAGTCGATTAGTCATGTCTGACTCTTTGCAAGCCAATGAATGGCAGCACACCAGGCCTCCCTGTCTAGCACCAACTCCTGGAGTCTACTCAAACTCATGTCCATTGAGTTGGTGATGCCATTCAACCATCTCATCCTCTGTCGTCCCCTTCTCCTCCCACCTTCAATCTTTCCCAGCATCAGGGTCTTTTCAAATTAGTCAACTCTTCGCATCAGGTGGCCAAAGTACTGGAGTTTCAGCTTCAGCATCAGATTTTCCAGTGAACATCCAGGACTGATCTCCTCTAGGATGGACTGGTTGGATCTCCTTGCAGTCCAAAGGACTCTCAAGAGTCTTCTCCAACACCGCAGTTCAAAAGCATCAATTCTTTGGTGCTCAGCTTTCTTTACAGTCCAAGAGGCTCTTTTCATCAAGAGGCTCTTTAGTTCCTTCTTCACTTTCTGCCATATGGGTGGTGTCATCTACATATCTGAGGTTATTGATATTTCTCCCAGCAATCTTGATCCCAGCTTGTGCTTCCTCTAGCCTAGGGTTTTTCATGATGTACTCTGCATATAAGTAAAATAAGCAAGGTGACAATATACAGTCTTGACATACTCCTTTTCTTAGTAAGATGGAAAAAAGTATATAATATCTCCTATATGTGGATTTAAAAAAATAGATACAAATAAACTTATTGACAAAACAGAAATAAACCCACATGAATAGGAAGCAAACTTATGATTACCAAAGGGGAAAGAAGAGTTTGTGATTAACACATGGACACTACTTTATATAAAATACATAACTAATTAGGTCCTACTATATTGCACATGGAACTATGCTCAATATTTTGTAATAAAAGAAAAATAGTGTGAAAAAGAATATAAATATGTTATATATATATATATATTTTCTGACATGGAACAATGGACTGGTTGATAACTGGGAAAGGAGTACATCAAAGCTATATATTGTCGCCCTGCTTATTTAATTTATATGAAGAGTACATCATGCAAAATGCTGGGCTGGATGAAGCACAAGCTGGAATCAAGATTGCTGGGAGAAATATGAACAACCTCAAATATGCAGAAGACACCACCCTAATGGCAGAAAGCAAAGAGGAACTAAACAGCCTTTTGATGAAGGTGAAAAAGGAGAGTGAAAAAAGTTGGTTTAAAGTTCAACATTCCAGATACTAAGATCATGGCATCCAGTCCCACTACTTCATGGCAAATAGATGGGGAAACAATGAAAACAGTGATAGGCTTTCTTTTCTTGGACTCCAAAGTCACTGCAGATGGTGACTGTAGCCATGAGATTAAAAGACGCTTGATCATTGAAAGAAAAGATGTGACGAACCTAGTGTATTAAAAACCAAAACCATCACTTTGCCAACACAGGTTCATCTAGTCAAAGCTATGGTTTTACCAATAGTCATGTATGGATGTGAGAATTGGGACCATAGAGGAGACTGAGAGCCGAAGAATTAATGCTTTCAAACTATGGTGCTGGAGAAGACCCTTGAGAGTTTATTGGACAGCACAGAGATCAAACCAGTCAATCCTAAAGTAAATGAACCTTGAATATTCATTGGGAGGACTGATGCTGAAGTTGAAGTCCCAATACTTTGGCCACCTGATGTGAAGAACAGATTCACTGGAAAAAATACTAATTCTGGGAAAGACTGAGGGCAAGTGAGAAGGGGTTACTCTGATATATGGTGAAGGACAGGGAAGTTTTGTATGCAAGAATCCATGAGGTCACAAAGATTCAGACATGACTGAATAATAGCAATGAATACATATACATATTATTTTATTTGCTCATGTATTTATTGTATTTAGAAAAAGAATCACTTTGCTGTGCATTTGAAACTAAACTATACAGTACTGTAAATCCACTGTACTTCAAAGTAAAAAAAAAAAAAAATGATGGAGCAAAAGGGACTAGATTCAAATTTCCACATGACATAACAGAAAATGAAAGAAGAAGAAAAAGGAAGTCAGTTTCCAAGATACTAGACTTCAGTTAAAAGGATAGAGATATTTGAGAGATGAGGGCAGGAAAAAAAAGTTGAACCCTATAGTTATTCCAGCTTACTGCCTGACAAACATTTCTAGGTTGTAGTGCAGGCAGGAGAAACCCAGACAATGGCTAGTTGTCTCTCAGAGCTTAGGAGACAGACCTGGGAATTCAGAGAGGTCAGTGTGTCCAGAGTATAAAAAGCACATTACCAGAGATGATAAAGTGGCATAGGAGACAATTCCGGACATCTTCACCATGAGTAATAGACAGTATTGGTCAGATTATGTATGTGAAGAAATTATGCAAGGCCACGGGGGGTGGTGGGGGGGAAAGCAGTAAGATAAAAGGAAACAATAATCAAAGCACACATATGGTTGGGCATAATTTCTGTTCTCTCTAGCCAGAGTGGTAAATCTTATAATTCATGGAACTTTTTGGACCACTAAGAAGTTCTTGCCAAAAAAGCAGGGGAAATTTTAGCCTAAACCAAATTGTTGCTCTAGCACTACCCAACAAAGCTTAAAAGGTATGATCAAATAATTCATCAGTGTATACAAAAATATTATAAAAGTGGAAAAATATCCACCAATTGACAAGGTAAAATTCACAAAGTTTTGCATGGAATAAAAAATTACTGGGCATGCAAACTGGGAAATAAAATCCACAAGGAGTGAAAGTGTAATCCATCAAAACTGAGTCATAAATTAAACAGTTGACAAAACTGATAGAAAATAACTTAGAATGGTCATTATAAGTATAATCTATATGTTCAAGAAAATAGAGGAAAATTTGAACATATTAAGTAGAGTCCTGGAAAATATAAAAAGACACAAATCAAATACTAAGAGATGAAAAATATGTTTCTGAGATAAAAATACAATAGATAGGATTGCTCAACAGATTAGATATGCAGAAAAAAGTGGTGTATTTGAAGACATAACAATAGAAACAATGCAAAATATCAAGAAATAAAGAGAACAAATTAGTGGTTACCAGTGGGGAAGAACAATATACAGGTCAAAATACTGTGTATAAAATAAAATAGAAGGACATAAAGTACAGCACAGGGAATATAGCCAATATTTAATAATAACAATAAATGAAGTATAATCTATAAAAATTTTGAATCATTATATTGTCCATCTGAAACTAATATAATATTGTCAATGAACTATACCTCAATAAAAAAGGAAAAGAAAAAGAACTGAAAATCTAAAAAGTACAAGTAGCCAGAACAATCAAGAATATAAACAATTTGAATAATGTTATTAATCAGTTTGACCTAATTGACATTTATAAACTACTTCACTCCAAAATAGCAGAAGTCTCAAGTGCTGAGGTAATGTTTACTTAAAAAGTTCATATTCTTTGCCATAAAACAATTATGAATTAATCTAAAAATATTTAAGTCATGGACAGTGAATTTTTGTACTCCAATGCCATTCAGTTAGATATGAATAGCAGAAAGAAAATGGGGAAATATAAACTATTTTAAACTGAATGGCACATTTATAAACAATCCAAGATTAAAGAATACAGTAAAAAATAAAATCAGAATTTAATTACTTCTAAAATTCTAGTTAGAATTTACTTAAAATTAGTTCCTTGAACTGACAAATAGCAAAAACTCAATATTTCACAATTTGTGGTGTACAACTAAGGAAGTATTTAGAGGGAAATTTATAAAAATAAGTAACTATTTTAGAGAAAAAGTGATAATGATAATCTCTCAGTCCTGTCTGACTCTTTGCAACCAGTGGACTATAATCCACCAGGCTCCTCTGCTCATAGAATTCTCTAGGCAATGACTTCAGACTATACCACAAAGCCACAGTCATCAAGACAGTATGGTACTGGCACAAAGACAGAAATATAGATCAATGGAACAGAATAGAAAGCCCAGAGATAAATCCACGAACTTATGGACACCTTATCTTTGACAAAGGAGGCAAGGATATACAATGGAAAAAAGACAACCTCTTTAACAAGTGGTGCTGGGAAAGCTGGTCAACCACTTGTAAAAGAATGAAACTAGAACACTTTCTAACACCATACACAAAAATAAACTCAAAATGGATTAAAGATCTAAATGTAAGACCAGAAACTATAAAACTCCTAGAGGAGAACATAGGCAAAACACTCTCCGACATAAACCACCTCCCAGAATATTGGAAATAAAAGCAAAACTAAACAAATGGGACCTAATGAAACTTAAAAGCTTTTGCACAACAAAGGAAACTATAAGTAAGGTGAAAAGACAGCCCTCAGATTGGGAGAAAATAATAGCAAATGAAGAAACAGACAAAGGATTAATCTCAAAAATATACAAGCAACTCCTGCAGCTCAATTCCAGAAAAATAAATGACCCAATCAAAAAATGGGCCAAAGAACTAAACAGACATTTCTCCAAAGAAGACATACAGATGGCTAACAAACACATGAAAAGATGCTCAACATCACTCATTATCAGAGAAATGCAAATCAAAACCACAATGAGGTACCATTACACACCAGTCAGGATGGCTGCTATCCAAAAGTCTACAAGCAATAAATGCTGGAGAGGGTGTGGAAAAAAGGGAACCCTCTTACACTGTTGGTGGGAATGCAAACTAGTACAGCCGCTATGGAAAACAGTGTGGAGATTTCTTAAAATACTGGAAATAGAACTGCCATACGACCCAGCAATCCCACTTCTGGGCATACACACTGAGGAAACCAGATCTGAAAGAGACACGTGCACCCCAATGTTCACCGCAGCACTGTTTATAATAGCCAGGACATGGAAGCAACCTAGATGCCCATCAGCAGATGAATGGATAAGGAAGCTGTGGTACATATACACCATGGAATATTACTCAGCCATTAAAAAGAATTCATTTGAATCAGTCCTAATGAGATGGATGAAACTGGAGCCCCTTATACAGAGTGAAGTAAGCCAGAAAGATAAAGAACATTACAGCATACTAACACGTATATATGGAATTTAGAAAGATGGTAATGACAACCCTATACACAGAACAGAAAAAGAGACACAGAAATACAGAACAGACTTTTGAACTCTGTGGGAGAAGGTGAGGGTGGGATATTTCAAAAGAACAGCATGTATACTATCTATGGTGAAACAGATCACCAGCCCAGGTGGGATGCATGAGACAAGTGCTCGGGCCTGGTGCACTGGGAAGACCCAGAGGAATCGGGTGGAGAGGGAGGTGGGAGGGGGGATCGGGATGGGGAATACGTGTAAATCTATAGCTGATTCATATCAATGTATGACAAAACCCACTGAAAAAATAAAAAAATAAAAAAAAAGAATTCTCTAGGCAAGAACTCTGGAGTGGGTTACCATTTAGAGGAGAAGAAACCCTCAAATCACTAACTTTAACTTCCACCTTAAGAAGCTAGGAAAAGAAAAAAGCAAATAAAACTTTTTAGGTTAAATCCTTAACCTAATCATATGGCAAAGTCTCTTTACAATGAAAGACAATCTATTCATAGTTTCTGTGGATTCCCTTGTGGACATCTTTGGGAGTCATTTTTCAGCTAGCTGCAAACAATCACTTTCATATTTTGTACTAGGACTTGATTAAATATATTTCATCATTGATAAAAAATACTAAAGGTCAATCTAACCATGGTTTCAGGGTTCTAGATGAACCACTTCATGAGCCAGTAAATTTACACTTATCAAAAGAAAAACATTGCTAGACATATAAAAAGTGAGATTCTTTTCCATGGATTTTCTTAAAAATTTGTAGCATTTGCAGGAAAAAAAAAATGTCAAAAAATCCAAAGAATGATGTTATATAGAAATCACACACACAAAAATAATAATATGCCAAAAGTACAATAAAAGAAATCCTGTGAAACTGAGCATATTCCTAAAATGTAATTGGAATGCATGAGGGCTCTGGAAATGATGACTTTAGGAGAGAATTGTATACAATGCATAGTGAATGTGTTGGAGGATGGACCAACTCAGTGATCTAATAGAGAATAAGTGTGTGTGTGTGCTAGGTCGCTTCAGTCACGTCTGATTCTTTGCAACCCTATGGACTGTAGCCTGCCAGGTTCCTGTGTTCATGGGATTCTCCAAGCAAAAATACTGGAGTGAGTTGCCATGCCCTCCTCCAAGGGATCTTCCCAACCCAGGGAAGGACTCCATGTCTCTTATGTCTCCCACATTGGCAGATGTAATTTTACCACTAGCATCATCTGGGAAACCCAATAGAGGATATAATATCTTAGAATGAGAGCATTGAAACTGATGTTCTGAATATAAATGTTATCAATTAACTTGTGCTGTATATATACAGTGAAAGTGAAATTCTCTCAAGTGTGTCCGACTCTTTGTGACCCCATTCCTGGAACTCCCCAGGCCAGAATACTGAAATGGGTATACTTTCCCTTCTCCAGGGGATCTTCCCAACCCAAGACTTGAACCCAGGTCTCCCGCATTGCAGGTGGATTCTTTACCAGCTGAGCCATAAAGGAAGCCCAAGAATATTGGAGTGGGTAGCTTATCCTTTCTCCAGGGGATCTTCCTGACCCAGGAATCGAACCAGGGTCTCTTGCATTGCATGAGGATTCTTTACCAACTGAGCTCTCGGAGAAGCTAATGTATGTATATATATATATGTATACACACACACACACACACACACACACACACACACACACACACATATATAATATGTATTTTCACGAATGAGAGAACTTCGATGCATCTCAAATACTCATGTATTAATTACCAAAAGTCAAGATAATAGGCTATAAAGAAAGCCTCAATAGTTCAAGTTGTCAATATCACTATTATTATGCCTTTTAATAACAATTCAATTAAATAAACACAGATAAAAAGATCTCATAAATTGAAACTAAATAACATATAATTAAATGTCATATTTAAAATAAATTAAAATAAGAATTAAGAAGTATATAGAAATAAATGGTAATGATTTATTTGTGGAATAAAGAATAAGAGTTACTTAGTTGGAAAAGCTTAATAACAAGAAAATGTAAAATAGAAAAAGATAATGGCCCTCAAGTCAAAAAATTTGAGGAAGACAATAACGTGAGCCCACAGAATGAAAAATAAGGAGAAAGAAAATAACAAAGAAGTAGAGGGATAAATTAACAAGGTAAAGAATAACAGTAACAAAACCAACAAAATAAAATTCTGGTTTTTGAAAAATTTAGCAAGATAAGAAAAACTCTCATAAGACTGAACAGGGAGGAAGACAGTGCAAGTAAAACAAAATATAAACATGAGATGAAAAATAAAGAGAACAATTATAAAAATCTGTAGACTTTGCATCTGAAATCTGGAAAAAAAATGATAAACTCAAAATTATGTAAAATACCCATCTTACAAAAATTAGTGAAAAGCAAACAGTTGACAGACAATTGTTATTAATATTCTGTAGGGTTGAATATATTCCAATTATATCAGCATAGACCATACAATAATTTCATATTTCTATTTAAAGTAAAATTTTGCCTTCCTCCTGAATTCAGGCACAACTGATGGCTACTAAATTTTAAGTAACAGATAATATCATATGTGTATGAATATATATTTATTTACATATTAGACAGATTTTCTTATATTTCTTCTTCCTGAAAATAGAGTAAAATTGTTCAGTCCATCTGTGAGACTAATATAATTTTGATTCCACAGTAAGTAGATAAAGTCAATGAAACAAACTAAGAATGCAGGTTTATTTATCTAAGAAGAAAATGGAAATTATACTAAATAAGAGAACTCAACAGTATATTAAAATTATATTTCATAATTAAGCTTGGTTTATACAAGGAATACAAAGATAATCCAATAAAGATAATCTACCAGTATTATTATTATTATCTACCAGTATTATTCTTCTATTCTGCCTTAAGAGAAGAATAAAATATTGAAAAGTCATATGATTAGCTCAACAATTATGGAATAGGCTTTTGATGAAATATAACATCTCTCACTAGTAATATGTATTCCCAGGCCTGAGATCTTGATTTTGAAATATTATCCTATAATTAAAGGAAGGAGAAACATTTGGAAAAATGCTTATTTTAAAATTTAGGCAGAGAAAAATAAAAGATGAACTAGGAACAATTAGTTCTGTACTAGGACCAGAAAGTAAAGAAGTAATAAAACTAAATAAAAGAATAATGCATGTGAAAAGGATCCAGGAACCAATCTGAAAGGGTTCCTGAAGGCCAAAGCTCAGTTTGAGCTATAGCAACTACAAAAAAAAAAAAAATTCTATATCACATAAAGCATCAAATAAATATTCATGTGGCCAATAATTAAAGGAATGAAAAAAATAAATGAAGGAAAAGAAGAGATGAATTTTTCTTACAAAAGAATTACAAATGATATATTGGTAGGCACTGTCCCTCTAGGTGGTGAATCTTGATAATTTCCTCACTTCCCTCACCACTCTGAGTGTAGGATGAGATTAGTGTTTTCCTTACATAGAATAAAATATAAACAAGAGTGCTAGGAAAGGGAAGATGCTACTTTACAGTGGAAAAAACCTGGCAATGTAATCTTAAGCAAGTGATCAAAGTTAATATCACAAAGTTAATGACAACATGTAGTTATTATATACACCCATATATAATAACCCATCCACTCATGAGAAAATAAATCAGACAAATCCCAAATAGGAAAAATTCTACAAAATATGTGACCAATACTTCTCAAAGTCATGAAAAAGAAGGCATGAATGACGAACTATCACCAATCAGAGGATACCAAGTAGACAAGGTAACTAAATAAGTGTTGCATCCTATATTGAATCCTGAGACAGGAGAATAATATTAATGGAAATCTGTTGATACTTGAATAAAAGTTGAGGTCTAGACAATAGTTACGCAACACTGGTCTTTAATTTTGACAAATATTCCACAATAGTTAAAATCTTAAAACTAGAGAATATTTGAAAATCCTCTGTTCTATATTTGTAACTTTTCTATAAACCTAATTTTTTTTTAAATTTAAAGATAAAACACTTTATTAACATACTGTTGTTCATAGTAGTTTCTTATGATCCTTTGCATTTCTGTGATGTTGGTTGTAACTTCTCCTTTTACATCTTAAATAAATTGATTTAGGCCTCTTCCTTCTTTTTTTTTTTTTTTTTTTTAGTTTGCTACTGTTTTCTTAGTCTCTTTTTATTTATTTTCTGCTCTGACCTTTATGATTTTTTGCCTTGTGCTAACTTTGGGTTTTGTTTGCTCTTCTTCCTCTAGTTCCTTTAAGTGTAAGTTTAGGTTGTTTGCAATTTTTTGCATTACCTGAGGTAAGCTTATATCATTCTAAACTTCCCTCTTAGAGCTGCATTTGCTCTGTCCTATAGGGTTTGGATCATCAGGTTTTCATTTTCGTTTGTATCTAGGTTTTTGTTTTTTAATTTTTGTTCAGTGATCCATTGACTGTTCAGTGCCGTATGGTTTAGCCTCCATTTGCTTGTGAGTTTTGCAATTTTCTTTCTTGTATTTGATTTCTACTCCCATAGAGTTGTGAAGATGATGACAGAGGATGAGATAGATGGTATCATTGATTACAAGGATGTGAATCTGAGCACACTCTGGGAGATAGTGAAGGACAGGGAAGTCTGGTGTACTGCAGTCCATGGGCTCACAAAGTCAGACATAATTAACGACAATAAAGTGTTGTGATTGAAAAAGATACTTGATATGAGTACAATATTTTTACATTCACTAAGGCTTGTTTTGTGGCCTACCATGTGATTTGTCCTGGAGAATGCTCTATATGCTCTTCAGAGGAATGTGTGTTGGCAGTAAAATGGACAACACAGAAGAATTGGAGAAATTCTAGGTGAGGTACAATCTCCCAAGCCTGAAGCAGAAGAAACAGAAAATATAAAGACTAATTATCAGTACTGGAATTGAATCAGTAATTTAAAAATTCCTAATAAATAAAAGTATAGAATAAGACAGCTTTCATAGGTGAATACTACCAACCATCTAGAGAAGAGTTATCATCTGTCATTTGCAAACTAATCAAAAAATTTGCAGAGGAAGACACTTCCAAACTCATTCCTTGAGGCTAGCATCACACTGATAACAAAACTGAAGCTATCACACAAAAAAAGAAAATTACAGACCAATATTACTGATGAACATAAATGCAGAATTTTTCAGCAAAATATTAGCAAACAAAATCCAACAATACATTAAAAAGAATCATATATCATGATCAAGTAGGGTTTATCTAAGAGACGTAAGCATTTTTCAAAATCCATGAATCAAACAATGTGACATACCACATTAACAAATTAAAGGCTTAAAACCATATGATCATCTCAAGAGATGCAGAAAAGCTTTTGATAAAGCTCAACATCTGTTTATGAGAAAAACTATCCAGAAAGAGGGCATAAAGGAAACATGCTTACATATAATTAAGGCTATATATGAAGAAACCTGTAGATAATATCATACTCAGTGGTCAAAAACATTTCCTCTAAGATCAGGAATAAGACAAAGATATCCATTCTTGCCAGTTTTCCTTAACATTGTTTTTGAAGTTCTAGCCACAAAAGTCAGATAAGAAAAAAAGGAATTCAAATTGGGAAAGCAAGAAGTAAAACTATTACTATTTGCAGAAGTGTATGTGTGTGTGTATTTACGTGTGTGCTCAGTTACTCAGTCATGTCCCTAACTCTTTTTGATCCCAGGGACTGTAGCCCATCAGGCTCCTCTCTTTGTGGGATTTTCCCACCAGGAATACTGGGGTTGCTATTTCCTCTTCCAAAGGATCTTCTTGACCCAAGGAGAGAAGCTACATCTCCTGAGTCTTCTGCATTGGTAGGCAGATTCTTTAGGACTGTGCCACCTAGGAATCCCTTCTGCCAATGATAAGATAATATACATAGAAAATTCTAAAGATATCACCCCAAAACTGCTATAGCTCAACAATGAATTCAGTAAATCTGCTTGATACAAAATTAATATACATAGATATGTTACATTACTATACACTAATAATAAACTATCAGGAAGAGAAATTAAGGAAATAATCCCATTTACCTAGGAATAAACCTAGATAGTCAAAAGACTTGTACTCAGAAAACTATAAGACACTGATGAAATAAATTGAAGATGACACAAACAGGTAGAAAGATATACTGTGTTCTTGGATTAAATGAATTAATACTGTTAAAATGACAATGTGACCCAAGGTTATCTACAAATTCAATGCAATCCGTATTAAATTACCAATGGCATTTCATTTTTCACAGAGCTAGAATAAATTTTTTTTTAATTGTATGAAAAAACAAAGATCCTGATTAGCCAAGACATCCTTGAGAAGAAGAACAGAGATGGAGGAATCATGCTCCTTGGCTTCAGACTATACTACAAAGCCAGAATAATAATAATAATAATAAATATGGTACTGGCATAAAAATAGACACACAGATCAATGGGACAGGACAGAGAGACCAGAATTTAACCTATACAGTATGAGTTTATTTTTTTATTTTTACAAAATAAAACTATTTAATCAAGAAAGGATAATCTCTTGAATAAGTGGTGCTGGGCAAATTGGACAGTTACATGTAAAATAATTAGCTTAGAATATTCTCTTAACACCACACACAAAAATTAAACTCAAAATGGTCTAAAGACCTAAATGTAAAACTAGATACTCTAAAAGTCCTAGAGAAAAACATAGGCAGAACACTTTTTGATATAAATCTAAGCAATATCTTTTTGGATAGACCTCCTAGGGTTATGAAAATAAGAACAACAATAAACAAGTAAGACCTAATTAAACTTAAAAGCTTCTGCATAGAAAAGGATGCCATCAACAAAATGAAGAGACAATCTACTGAATGGGAGAAGATATTTGCAGATGATATGATCACTAAGGGGTTAATACTCAGCATATATACATAGTTCATACAACTCAACAGCAAAAAAACTAATAACTTAAATAAAAATGGGAATAAAAACTGGATAGACATTTTTCCAAAGAGGAAATGGAGATGGCCAACAAGTACATGGAAAGATGCTCAGTATCATTAATCATCAGTGAAATGCCAACCAACACCTTAATGAGATAGTACCTTACACTTGTCAGAATGACTGTCTTCAAAGAGAACACAAATAACAGATGTTGGCTAGATTTTGGAGATGTAAATTGGTATAATCATTATGGAAAACAGTGTGGAAATTTCTCAAAAACCTAAAATTTGAACTCCGATATGACTCAACAATTTCTCTCCTGGGTATATATCTAAAAGAAGCAGCAGCATTAATTTGAAAAGATACATAACCATGATATTCATTGTTGTTTACTCACCAAGTCAAGTCCAACTCTTTTTGTGACCCCACGGTCTATAACCTACCAGTCTTCTCTGTCCATGGGATTTCCGAGGCAAGAAAACTGGAGTGGGTTGCCGTTTTCTTCTCCAGGGGATCTTCCCAAAACCGGGATGGAACCATGTCGCTTACCATTGGTAAGTGGATTCTTTTTTTTTTTTTTGGTAAGTGAATTCTTTACCACAGAGCAAGGTGAGAAGCCCACAATATTCACAGCAGCATTATTTTCAATTAACATGATATGGAAGCAACTTGTACATATATATGTATGTTGCATATATACAATAGAGTGTGTTTATACCACATGGTTGGCTTTCCTGATGGCTCAGATGGTAGAGAATCTGCCTACAGTATTGGAGACCCAGCTTCGATCCCTGAGTTCGGAAGATCTCCTGGTGAAGGGAATGGCATTTTTGCTGAGAATATTGTATGGACAGAGGAGCTTGGTGGGCTACAATTCATGGCATCACAAAGAGTCGCATATGACTATGCAACTAACACTTTCACTTTTTCTTTCATACAATACTTGTTTGTCACTAAGTTGTGTCTAACTCTCCTACATTGCCAGGAGAATTCTTTATCTGTTGAGCCTCCAGGAAAGCCAATAGAATATGTGTGTGTGTGTGTGTATGTGTATGATATGATGAGATGGTGAGGGACAGGGAACCACCTCACTTGCTCCAGGCTTAATTGATGGTGAGAGACTGCATGCTGCAGTCCATGAGGTCCCAAAGAGTCATACATGACTTGGTGACTGAACAATAACAACAATACAATATGATACTACTCAGCCACAAAAAAAGAATGAAATGTTGCCGTTTGCAGCAACATGGATGTATTTGGAGGGTATTATGCTAAGTGGAGTTCATCCCAGGTGGTACTAGTGCTAAAATACCATCCTACTAATATAGGAGACATAAGAGACGTGGGCAGGATCCCTGCGTTAGGAAGACCCCTTGCAGGAAGCCATGGCAATCCACTCCAGTATTCTTGCCTGGAGAGTTCCATGGACATAGGAGCCTGGAGAGTTATAGTCCAAAGGGTCGCAAAGAGTCAGACATGACTGAAGTGACTTAGCAGGCATGTACTACAGATGCTAAGTGGAGGATATTATGTTAAGTGAAGGGCTTCCCCAGGTGGTTCAGCTAAAAAGAATTCACTTGTAAGGCACATGATCCCAGCTTGATCTCTGGGTCAGGAAAATCCCCTGGAGAAGAAAATGGCAACCCACTCCAGTATTCTTGCCTAGAAAATCTCAGGGACAGAGGAACCTGGTGGGCTACAGTCCATGGGGTTGCAAAAGAGTCAGACATAACTTAGTGACTAAACAAACAGCTAAATAAACAACAACAAAAAAAAGGCTAAATGAAATAAGTCAGATGGAGAAAGATAAATATTGTATAATATCACTTATATGTGAAATCCAAAAACTAAAGCAAATTAGAGAATGTAATAAAAGAGAAACAGACTTACAGTTATGGAGACCAGACTAGTGGTTAACAGTGGGATAAGGAAAGGGGGAGGGGCAATATAGGTGTAGAAGAGGAAAAGCATTAATACAGGATTACATGCAATTATATGTGTGAAACTTTTGAAAATTGTAAAGCACTATGGGATTTAAACAATGTTTCATTCAATAAAAATCAAGTTAAATTTAAAAATAAAACAAAATCCTTGAGCTCTACGCTTGTGATTTGCCTATTTTGTAAATGTACATTTCAATTAAATGTTTAATTTAAATATTCAAAATCTATTTATTATTTAAAAGCAATATTTAAAAAATACTAAAATTATATATGGAAGACTGGCAAATTCTTTTCAATTATGAAAGAGTATAAATTGGGATAGAGAGATTGCTTATCAGAAATAATGGTTCAGATGGTAAAGAATCTGCCTGCAGTTTGGGAGACCTGGTTTCAATCCCTGGGTTGGGAAGTTGCCTTGGAGGAGGGTGTGGCAACCCACTCCAGTATTCTTGCCTGGAGAATCCCCATAGTCAGAGAAGCCTGCTGGGCTACAGTCCATGGGGTTGCAAAGTCAGACATGACTGAATGGCTAAGCCCAAAATTATATATGGAAGACAGTTTTGGTTTTTTTTTTTTCAATTTTGAAAAAGTATAAATTGTGATAGGGATATTCTCTATCAGAAATAATGATATTCTACAATGATATAGCAATAAAAGTTAATCTGATAATAGTACAAAAATAGGTACACAAAGGAACAGTGTAGAAGTTTTTAGATAGACCACTTAAGTAGGGGACTTTTGGGAACTTCATACATAATAAAACTGATACTTAAACAATAGGGAAAATAAAGATTGCTTCTGTGCCTCACTATATTGAGATAAATTTAGGTAACTAATAATGACTATTTACAAATGAACTCTGAGTGGATTAAAGACATATATGAAAAGTAAAATTTTAAATTAATTAGAGCAAATATTCAAAAATATCTTTGTGATCTTGTTGTAGGGAAAAGTATTAAAAATTCCCAAACTGTTAAATATATATATATATTTGAAACCTTTTTTAAGTGGAAAATACTGAACAAAGTTTAAAAATTAATAACAAAATGGGAGAATAGATCTTCTGTTTCTAAAAATAGCAAGGGACTAATATTTAGAACATAAAGAATTCTCTGAGAATAAACAAGAAAGACGCAATAACCACAAAAGAAAAGTGGCCACAGGATGCAGCATAGAGCGTGGGAAGAGGAGACCTTAAACACGTGAGGAAATGCTCAAACTCTTCACACTCTGCACGTGTGGATAGCTATTGGTTTGTTTTGTTTTGTTTTGTTTTTTGTTTGTTTAGTTTTTCCTCAGTGATTCCACGTTTAATTGAGAGAGCAGAGGTGCTGCATTGCTGCTCAGAGAGAAGTCCAAGGCAGCTAGGTGCCAAGCTGAACGGATTTTTTTTTTTTCCAATTGAGTAGAAGAACACAGCACAGCCAATAACAACTTAAGGCCCTCCTGACTTAGTCTTGGACCTGTGAGGGAATACAGGGAATGACTTGGCCTTCTCTTTGGAACAGGTCACCCTTGGCCTTGGGTCTGGGAGTCTTGGGTGTCTCTATCTATACTGTTCTACTAAAGTCAGTTCCTGAATGGGGATGGAATTACGTCAGGGACACCCCCAAGCAATGATGGGCCGGGAGCTGGGATCCCAGATTCCCCCAGTGGTGAAGAACCCCACTTCCAGCCATGTTGGAAACAAGTGAAGCAAGGATGAGGTAATATTAGAGTAAACATGTGCACAAATGCAATTGTTCCAAACAGCATTCTGACAGACATCTGTCAATTAGTTGGATATTTAATGAGCTTGTAGTTTTCCTCCAAGATATACATTTCAAAGTAATTTTCACACATTGTTAAATAAAATATGAAAGAATAAGTGTTCACCACATGATTGTACAAGGTAATAGGTCAGAGAGTATCCATAGCCTGGGGAGTGACTAGGTAGAATGTGATGGAGAGCCATGAAGTTAGATGCAGCAGACTAGATATTCACAAAGCAACATGAGTGTCTAATGATATAAGTAACAGAATGAGATCTGTAATAGAGTATAAAATGTACTCATGCTTATGGAGCAATAATAAACATTTCACAAAAGAATTTACCAATAAAAATATATAGTTTGGTTAATAGAATGATTGTCCATGAGGAAAAAAAGTGGGAGAAGGCAATGGTAATAACAGGGGAAATTAAATTATAGAACTCCTCCCCTTAGCTATGGGTAATAAGTTCCAAGACCTTGGAGGATGGCTGAAACTATATGTAGTACAAACCCTATATTTACTATGTTTTTTCCCATACCCACATCACTATGATAAAGTTTAATTTATAAATTAGACACAGGAAAATGAACAAAATGAATAATTAGACAGAGCAATTATAGCAATACATTGTAATAAAAGTTACATGAATGTGGTCTCTCTATCCACTTCAAAATAGTTTATTGTACAAACTGAAAGACTTTTTCATCTTTATTAAGTATGCATCATGAAACTGGGGCCATAATTTTTGCAACCTGAGGTGTGCAGCCAAATTCCTCATATTTATTTCTCCTTCACAATTTTATTTTAAATATTTTTTGGTGTGGACCATTTTTAAAGTCTTTGTTGAATTTGTTAAGATATCGCTTCTGTTTTTTGCTTTGTTTAGTTTTGTTTGGCTGTGAGGCATGTAAAATCTTAGTTTCATGACCAGAGACTGAACCTGTACCTGCCGCAGTGGAAGACGAAGTCTTAACGATTGGACTGCCAGAGAAGTCCTTCCTTCCTCACAATTTTTGATTGGTTATTCATTCTTACTCTGCATTTTAGCAACCTCAGTATACAATTGTTATTATTTTTTTCTTTATCCTTTTTTCACTAAAAGAAAACATTTTGAATCTTCTTTGGTATACTTGAGTTGTGAGCATTACCACTCTTGCACTTTATGTTCATTGTTAAGTAAAATAAGGGTTATTTGAACACAAGTGCTGAGTGGCTACAGGAGGATAGTGGCTCTGGGTTGGACAGACAGATGACATATCCGGATCTTCAGGGAGTAGGATGACATGAGAGTTTATCTCCCTACTCAGAAGAGAGGTCAAATTAAAATTTATGAAGTGTTTATTTCTGGAATTTTCCATTTGATCTTTTCAGAGCAATGTTGGTTACAGGAAGCAAAACTATGGACAAAGGGCACTCGGGTGGGGCGGGCGGGGGAAGATATCTGAGGGAAGAAAAGGTTAGTAAGAAGAGCAGTTTTCTCTGAGAGAATAGTGATGATATTTATCAATGCTTTTATATTTTATTGTAATACAGGCATATCTTGTTTTGTTAAACTTCACTTTTTAAAAAATGGTGCTTCAAAGATACTGTGGTTTTACACATATTGAAGATTTGTGGCAGTCCTGCATTGTCAAATGATGATTAGCATTTTTTAGCATTAAAGTGTGTGTGAAATTTCTTTTTTTTAAATTTTTTTCCATTTATTTTTATTAGATGGAGGCTAATTACTTTACAATATTGTAGTGGTTTTTGCCATACATTGACATGAATCAGCCATGGATTTACATGTGTTCCCCATCCTGATACCCCCTCCTACCTCCCTCCCCATCCCTTCCCTCTGGGTCTTCCCAGTGCACCAGCCCAGAGCACTTGTCTCATGCATCCAACCTGGACTGGCGATCTGTTTCACCCTTGATAATATACATGTTTCAATGCTATTCTCTCAGATCATCCCACCCTTGCCTTCTCCCACAGAGTCCAGAAGTCTGTTCTATACATCTGTGTCTCTTTTTCTGTCTTGCATATAGGGTTGAAATTTCTTTCTTTCTTTGTGCTGGATCTTAGTTGCACACAGGGGTTCTCAGATCTTCCTTTTATCATGCAGAATCTTTAGTTGAGGCATGGAGGCTCTTTTAGTTGTATAATGTGGAATCTAGCTCCCTGACTGGGGATCTAATTCCCTGACCCCAGGTCCCCTGCATTTGGAGTGCAGAGTCTCAGCCACTGGACCACCAGGGAAGTCTCAATAATGTGTTTTGTTTTGTTTTTATTTTAAATTTACTTATTTTTTTTCACTGAAGGATAATTGCTTTACAGTGTTATGTTGGTTTCTGCCAAACATCAACATGAATCAGTCATAACTATACATATGTCTCCTCCCTCTTAAATTTCCCTCCTATCCCCCTCCCCCTCCCACCCTTCTAGGTTTTTGCAGAGCCTCTGTTTGAGTTCCCTGAGTCATATAGCAAATTCACACTGGCTATCTGTTTTACATATGGTGATATAAGTTCCAATGTTGAGGTATATGCATTGTTTTTTTTAAAAGACATATGATATTGCATACTCAATATACTATTATATAGTGTAAATATAACTTTTATATGCAGTTGGAAAATCAAATAAACTCATTGTCTTGCTTTACTGTGATATCCACTTTATTGAGGTAGTCTGGAGCAGAACCCACAATATCTCCAAGGTATGCATGTACAATAGAAAAGAACAAATCTGACTCCATATTGAATCTACTTCTTTTTCTTTAATCTTTGTGTTCTGTTGTTTTTTGCTACAAGTTAATCACAAAAGGGATGTTTCCCATAGCCATGCATAATGGCCCACCTCCAGAAACTTTACCTCCCATGTCTGAGTGTGAAGTTAAAATACCTTTGCTTAAGCTCATGGGAAGCATCCTGACCGGATTTACCTGTGAATGGCTGTAGGAAAAGTGAAAGTTGTTCAGTCTTGTCCGACTCTTTGCAATCCCATGCGCTATACGGTCCATGGAATTCACTGTAGTAAAGAAGATATTAACACATCCCCTCTGGAGTCTAACTGAAATTAGGATATATTTACAAAAGCTTATCACTTCTTTTTTTTAACTTTACTTCTTTACCTTCCTCTGTTTGTTCTATAAAAGAAACTAGCATCCAAACCCAGGCACAATGGTTCTTTGACACAAGTCCACCATCTTTTCAGTCTGCTAGCTTTCTGAATAGAGTCTCTATTCCTTGCCCCAACAATAGGATTTATTGGCCTGTCATGCTGCAAGAAGTGTGGTTTTGGACTCGGTAACACTGTACATAATAATGTTGGACTTGTTTTCACTCTCACGGAACTGTAAGGATATATTCTGCTAGTTATTTGCTTACTTCATCCTTAAATCCTTGAAAACCCTTGACCAGTCCATGATTCATGATGTAACTCTTCATTAAGCTGTTTAAGAAATAAAAAAAGACTTTGAATTAGGTTGTTCAATAAAAATTCTGCCTCATAATGGATTATGTAAGCTTTCTGTTCTGTAATAATTTCAACTAGTAAGTGAATCCTTTGAGATCAGCTCTTTCTGATAGCCTAATAAATAAGCACATGCATCAGAGAAACACTTCCTTCATCCACTCCTCTAATTCATTTATCCAAACATGAAAACTCTGTGAACAGTTTTGCAAAAGCTTGACAAGTGCTTATTTATCTCCCTTTGATACTATTTTGTGAATATAGCAGGTATTTCTTCACCTATCTATATATGAAAGTCTAAAATTTATAATTTGCTTTGTTTTTTAAACTTGAATTCCTAGAATTATATTTCATATAACATTTGTTACATGTTTTGTGAATATTGTATGCTTTCTATAAAGAATTTCATGTATACTTGTAAGAGGCATAAACTGGACTTATATAAATGACAGTGGGCAAAGTTTTTTGTTTATTTTTCTATAAATTTTCTACTCATGTCTTTGGGTAGGCAACATGTTCTGTTTCATTTCAGAGCATCTATTTTATACAGAAATGTTATTGTTTTTCCAGCAAAATTTAGATATCTCAGTTATTGACATGTTTAAAATTCAGTTACTTTGGTTTAAATATTCTTTCAGGTTTTATCTGTGCTAAATTTGGCCCCAAATCTTAAATGTTTTTTCTTTATTCTACTTTCCAGGGTGATGTTAGGGTGAAGTCCCCACCAAGTTCTGTGGAAATAAGTATCTCAATCCATATATTTCCTGTTCCAGCTGTACTTATGCCAAATTTTCAGAGAGTTTTTCCATATCATGTATGTGTGTGAACCTTGTAAGTTTATAATACTGCTTAAGGTACAGTACTAAAAAGTTCTTGTTTCCGAACTATCTTTACTCACTAATCCTACCATACGAATTTTATAATAATCTTCCAAAATGATTCATTTTAAGTTGTTTTGAAATCTCATTGTGCTTATAACTTCATTTGTGAGACTGATATCTTTACAATTTTTATTGTAAATTTATTTAGGGCAATTTTTTATCCTTCAGGCAAGTTTATTATTTTCTGATATAACTTCAAATTGATTTGTTGTTAACTCTTTTCTTTGTGTGTGTGTGTGTATGTGTGTGTACATGTGCAAATGTAATTTTATTATATTTCTGAATCAGTTATTCTTAATTACTATAAATGCAGTTATTTTTTATATTTTCTGCATTGGTCCACCATGGTATGGTTTTTTCAATAGTTTACTTTAGCTTTTTGAAAGATGATTTTACCATCTAAAAGGTGACAATTTTTCTCTCTGTTATATGCCAATATTTTTCTTATCATATGTACTAGAGTTTCCAAAAATGTCCAAAAATGCTAGAAGATTAAATATTTTGATCATGAATGTTTTAATGTAAATGGATCTAGAGATTTATAATTACAGATAATGTTGGTGGTAAATCTGAGTGGTGATTCTTAATCACATCACTCAATTACTAGAGGTATTCGATTTTAATTTCCCCAAAGTCTTGGGAGTTACCAGGGTTTTATGTGAAGTAAATGCTGGACATGAGAATGTATTCATAAAACTATTTTTGTTTGCTTTGTTTTAAAGAGGAGAACCCTAATCAGAATTGTGCTTCTTTCTTTTCAGAACCTTTAGCAAATAGACACAAAGATATATTTTCTTTGCTAAACTACTTTTACATTTTGCTACAAAAAGAGTGAGGCTTACTAAATAAATCTGTATAAACTATTCATTGGGCATAAAAAGATAAAATATAACTATTTATGAAAAATTAAATATGATCCAGACATTATAATAAACAATATAGCTGTCATCAGACATTTGAAAAGTTAGTGCTGACATTTTTCTTTATTAATTACTCCCCTTATGCACACTTCCACAACACATACAAACACACACATGTTCCTGAGAGGTAATTACTGTTACCTTTTTATAGGAAACTGAGGCAACAAGTCACTAAAGTAGATTGTACAGTTACTTAACTGTTAATGCTGATTTTTGGATGCAAAATTCTGTTATTTTCACCATAGCATGAAGTTCCTGCCACTGCACCACATTTGCCTTACACAATAATGCAAATAACACCATGGAGATATATGGGAGAAAGATAAATATTTTAACTGAGGATGTTCAAGAAGGCTTCCCATTGTTTCAAATATTGTTAGACTAAGTAGTGAACCTGCTATAACACTGTAGTAAATTCAAGACAGTACTTACTGTGAATCTGAGCCTGCAGACTCAAGATATACATACACACACACACACACACACACACACACATATATATCAGTTCAGTTCAGTTGCTCAGTCATGTCCGACTCTTTGCGACCCCATGAACTGCAGCACACCAAGCCTCCCTGCCCATCACCAACTCCGGGAGTCCACTCAAACTCATGTCCATTGAGTCAGTGATGCCATCCAAACATCTCATCCTCTGTCATCCCCTTCTCCTTCTGCCCCCAACCTTTTCCAGCATCAGGGTCTTTTCAAATGAGTCAGCTCTTTGTATCAGGTGGCCAAAGTATCCGACTTTCAGCTTCAACATCAGTCCTTCCAATGAACACCCAGGACTGATCTCCTTTAGGATGGACTGGTTGGAACTCCTTGCAGTCCAAGGGATTCTCAACAGTCTTGTCCAACACCACAGTTCAGAAGCATCAATTCTTCTACACTCACCTTTCTTTATAGTCCAACTCTCAGATCCATACATGACCACTGGAAAAACCATAGCCTTGACCAGATGGACCTTTGTTGGCAATGTCTCTGCTTTTTAATATGCTATCTAGGTTAGTCATCACTTTCCTTCCAAGGAGTAAGCGTCTTTTAATTTCATGGCTACAGTCACCATCTTCAGTGACTTTGGAGCCCAGAAAAATAAAGTCAGCCATTGTTTCCACAGTTTCCCCATCTATTTCCCATGAAGTGATGGGACCGGATGCCATGATCTTAGATTTCTGAGTGTTAAGCTTTAAGCCAACTTTTTCACTCTCATCTTTCAATTTCATCAAGAGGCCTTTTAGTTCCTCTTCACTTTCTGCCATAAGGGTGGTGTCATCTGCATATCTGAGGTTATTGATATTTCTCCCGGCAAACTTGATTCTAGTTTGTGCTTCTTCCAGCCCAGCGTTTCTCATGATGTACTCTGCATATAAGGTAAATAAGCAGGGTGACAATATACAGCCTTGATTTACTCCTTTTCCTATTTGGAACCAGTCTGTTGTTCCATGTCCAGTTCTAACTGTTGCTTCCTGACCTGCATACAGGTTTTTTAAGAGGCAGGTCAGGTGGTCTTGTATTCCCATGTCTTGAAGAATTTTCTACAGTTTATTGTGATCCACACAGTCAAGGCTTGGCATAGTCAATAAAACAGAAATAGATGTTGTTTTTTTTTCTGGAACTCTCTTGCTTTTTCGATGATCCAGAGGATGTTGACAATTTGACCTCTGGTTTCTCTGCCTTTTCTAAAACCAGCTTGAACATCTGGAAGTTCATGGTTCATGTATTGCTGAAGCCTGGCTTGGAGAATTTTGAGCATTACTTTACTAGTATGTGAGATGTGGGCAATATATATGCTTTATTGACTACGCCAAAGCCTTCGACTGTGTGGATCACAACAAACTGTGGAAAATTCTGAAAGAGATGGGAATACCAGACCACCTCACCTGCCTCTTGAGAAACCTGTATGCAGGTCAAGAAGCAACAGTTAGAACAGGACAGGGAGCAAAAGACTCGTTCCAAATAGGGAAAGGAGTAAATCAAGGCTGTATATTGTCACCCTGCTTATTTAACTTATATGCAGAGTACATCATGAGAAACGCTGGGCTGGAAGAAGCACAAGCTGGAATCAAGATTGCTGGGAGAAATATCAATAACCTCAGATATGCAGATATGCAGATGACACCACCCTTATGGCAGAAAGTGAAGAGGAACTAAAAAGCCTCTTGATGAAAGTGAAAGAGGAGAGTGAAAAAGTTGGCTTAAAGCTTAACACTCAGAAATCTAAGATCATGGCATCTGGTCCCGTCACTTCATGGGAAATAGATGGGGAAACTGTGGAAACAGTGTCAGACTTTATTTTTGGGGGCTCCAAAATCACTGCAGATGGTGATTGCAGCCATGAAATTAAAAGATGCTTACTCCTTGGAAGGAAAGTTATGACCAACCTAGATAGCATATTGAAAAGCAGAGCCATTACTTTGTCAACAAAGGTCCATCTGGTCAAGGCTATGGTTTTTCCAGTGGTCATGTATGGATGTGAGAGTTGGACTGTGAAGAAAGCTGAGCACCGAAGAATTGATGCTTTTGAACTTCGTGTTGGAGAAGACTCTTGAGAGTCCCTTGGACTGCAAGGAGATCCAACCAGTCCATCCTAAAGGAGGTTAGTCCTGGGTGTTCACTGGACGGACTGATGCTGAAGCTGGAACTCCAGTACTTTGGCCACCTCATGTGAAGAGTTGACTCATTGGAAAAGACCCTGGTGCTGGGATGGATTGTGGGTAGGAGGCGAAGGGGACGACAGAGGATGATATGGCTGGATGGCATCACCAACTCGATGGACATGGGTTTGAGAAAATTCCAGGAGTTGATGATGGACAGGGAGGCCTGGAGTGCTGTGATTCATGGGGTCACAAAGAGTTGGACATGACCGAGTGACTGAACTGAACTGATACATATATATGCTTCATCATTCACTATCAATTTCTTATTATTGAATATCCACTTTAGGGCTACATAATATCCTAGATGTGGTCACTAATGCCATATGCTCTATAAACTTTTCATGTCCCTTTCCTTATATATGTAGTGTGTGTGTGTTGATAATAGAGGTATTTAGTAAAATTTAGATTGCATTAATAGAAATACAATGTCCAGGGTAAAGTTTGCATTTGCTCAATTCTACGAGTCGGTTGGTACAAATGTGGTTGGCACATTTAGATTATCTTATTTAATTCTGGATGATAAAGCTCATGAGTCATATTGACAAACATTGATATGCATGAAGGATTTTCTTAGTTTTGGATAGACATAAAACCTTGCTATATAAGTGGCTTAACAAATTTGGTAGTTTATATTTTGAGAACATGAGAATCAGGGACACAACATAGCAGTCTTCAAACTTTGAAAGTGTTTTATGTAGCAGAAGAAAAAAATGGAATTTCCTGGGGCCCAGCAAGGCCTGGAAGGCTATGGGTCACAGAGTCAGACACAGCTGAAGCTACTAAGGATGCAGGAAAGTTTATTAAAACAAAAGGGTAGAAGTTACAGTAAAGAGAGAGGATTATGAGACTAGGTAGTCAGAGAAAGGAATTCTGGGAACACAAAGTGAGAGGGGGATTCTGGGAACACTCATCTGTTAGAGAGATGAAAAAACAGTTACAGTGGTAAAGAATTCAAGTTTATCCCTCCTAATTTTTTGAGAGAAAAGATATGCTTATGTTAGCAGGCAGAGTTTTTTGTTATCAGAGGTATTCAAGCTATGAAATGACATGCTGTAGGGATTCAACCCCTCAGCGGAGAATGGAGTTAGATAATCCATGATATCTTCAGACACTGCATCCATGATTATATGAAAAAATCCACTCACAACCAGTTTCATTATTTCCATGACAATAGTTTCAATCATGCTCAACACTGATTCAAACTTCAAGGCTTTTGCAACCAGAATCTACACCTGTTTCAAAATTCAAGGGTTTTCTCCTCCCCTCTCCCTTTGGCTAACATAACTTCCTATTTTGAAAGTGGGAAAAAGCCCAAAGGTATCATATATATCAAAGAGCTTTTGAAATATAACATTTTGATGAGTTAAAAAGTAAAGCAGTAAGAAATAAGTATGGATTAAATGTCTCCTAAAAAAATGGTTGGTAAAAATTGATAGAACAGCACCTGGCAAACCATACTGCAGACTTTGCCAAGCCCTGAATGTTTGAAATATTCTTTGTTACACTTGACAAAGTCAACCCCACTGAGTGTCTCAAAAGATATTGCCACTACAGGTTGGCAAAGCAACCCATAAATACACAGTCCAAGTTTTCAAACAGTTTCTTCAGTCTAGAAACAAAATACAGTCCAATTCCTTTTAAGTAAAAGAAGGTTTCCTGGGCTGTTTCCAATTGGGGGAAATAAATTTGGAAGAACACAGCTTTTGAAAATAGCATTGCTGATATAATCATTGCCCTTCCAATCAATGAAAAACTCATACTTCTGTTTTATATAGTACATTGTGTAATTTTTTTTTTCAGTCCAAAGGGAATATTTTGTTTCATATATATATATAGCTCCTTCTAAAATCACGTCATTACTGTTATGGCTGCTACCTTACTCCTTCACTCACTTTCTTCTTTTTGTCTTCTTTCTTGCATCTTCTATGTTCTCCTCTCCCCATCGACTGACCCCTCTCCTATATTCTATATTGTACCCATTTTTTCCCATTTATCCCTTTCATTTTCTGTTGCTTTAACCACAAGCATGATAGTAGGTTCTTCAGCAGCCATACTGCGCTCCAAAGTAAACTTTAATTATGAAAGTCAAGCACTGAGAATAACAGAAAAGGATTCCTGGTCATTATTGAATATGGAGCCACCATATAAGTTGTACACTCACCCTTTCACATTCTTTTTATTTGTGAAGAATGTAACATTTCTTTGTTTAAAATACTGTTGTGTTTCCAGTTGAATATAGCCAAATTGTACTCTAATTGATTTATCAATAGAATCAGAGAATAAGCTAGAAATAATCCCAATGTATAAAACTCAACCCAGGTGAATCCTGCTCTGGGAAATATCCATTGATCCCAGAAAACAAATAGCATTACTCTTTCTCTATTTTCTCATATCACACTTGTGACAACATTTATAGAAATATTATTATTACACGATTACCTGTCTCTCTCTCACTCATTTACTGTAGAGGACTTGTATACCCAGAGAACTGAAAAAAAGTGACAGAGAGCCTACAATACAGGAGATAATAAATGTACTCTAAATTAGTTTATTATTGGAAAGATCCAAGAAGGACTTCTCTGGAGGCTCAGCAGTACAAGAATCTCCCTGCAATGCAGGAGACATGGGTTCCATCCCAGGGCTGGGAAGATCCCCTGGAGAAGAAAATGGCAACCCATTTCCCAGTATTCTTGCCTGGGAAATCCCACATTCAGAAGAACCTGGTGGTCTACAGTCCAGGGGATCACAAAATAGTGAGACATCACTTAGCGACTAAACCACCACCAAACTACCACCATCACCAAGAAGGTAGGTAAGCCAATGGTCCTATCACAGGAAAATGTGGTAATCAATAATGTGGTTCACTCACAATACTGGCAAGACCGTTCCAGCAAAGAAAACAAGGGCCTGGGAGGGAGAAACAGAATATAAAGGAGGCTAACAAGTCAGCTATTAGGCAAAGGAGAAAGGCAGAGACTCAGGCATGGGAAATGACATCTGAAAGGACACCTGGCTACAGAACCAATGCAGCAGGATATTGATGACAATCAGAGTAGAAGGTTATACAGACTTGATGCAGCTTTAGTGAGGGATTCTTTAAGACCTCCAAGGGTTAGAGTGTTGTAATTTGGTTGGCATGAAAAGAGAACACTGAAGATAAGAAATACCAAAACATTTTCATAGCAGTTTGGTATTTGCCTGTTGTGATTCTGCTCTGCTTATAGCAATGGTAGATGAATTGATAGCAAAAGACTCCTTCCTAATCCATTTCTAGTCCATCAGAAACCAGTATTTTTAAGCCTCTAAGATATTAGGGGACTTTGGAATTCTGCCTTAATTATTTTTCACTTTCATTTTATATATTCATAATTCCATATATCCCACTACATCAAATACTATCCAGATTAGGACAAATGAATGCTATAAATATACTTCAATTCCCACTCCTGTCTGTATGCATGCCGGTCCTCACTAATCAGGTAACACATTTTTAACACTATGAAAGAATTTCACCCCAAAGTCCTTTCAAATCAGCATTCTAGAAAAAACCACACTATTTAAGGGTAGAAATTCAGTATACAATATTTTTTCCATTCCTATGTCATATATTAAAAGTCACCAAATTTTCATGTCCATTAGATCTCCTTCCTTAGCTTGAGAGACACAGAGCCAACTGTTTGTGCACCCAGAATTAATACCTGAAACTGAATTCAATCTTCTCCCTCTTACCTCAACACTCCTCCAACATTCTTCTCTTGTCACCACTAAATGGTACCATGTTCTTTCCTGTTGTTCAACGAAAAATTTCAATTTTAACTTAGTCTCATCTTTCCCTTCTTCCCTGCCTATAATCAATTATAGAACTGTGTTAAGTTACATTCTTTAAATGTATACTTAGTCTTTTCCCTACTCTCTATTACTACCTTAAATTCAGGGTTCTATGATTTTGTTGTTGTCCAGTGACTAAATACTTCCTGACTCTTTGCATCCTCATGAACTATGGCACTCCAGGCCCCTCTGTCCTTCACAAGGTTCTATGATTGCTTGCCTAGATTACTAAAGCAGATCGAAGTTTGTTATTTCCAATTCATCCTCCATGTTGAAAGCCACAGTGATGTTTATTAAATAAACTTCTCTGTTTTTTGTTCTAAACTATTTTTCAATTGACCTTAGAATAAAGTCCAGCTTCATGAAAATGTTTATAAGTATCTTCATTATCCTCTTACCTCTCTACATTTCCACTCTCTTTCCCATCTCATTCAACAGTATGCTCCAGAAACTTTCAATATTTTCTGCATCCTATTTCTTCTACCTACTAACTCTTCTTCATATTTTGATGGATAGTTGATGTCATAGAACACTTTGACATCTATACATTGCTCATTAATTTATCAGGAAACACATATTAAGCTTATATCATGTGCCTGGGCATTGTTCTTGTTGTGCAGCAGTAAGAATACCACTGTTTCTACATATATACAACTATTATTTACTGAAAAAGCATTTAACAATCAGTATAAATAGTTATTTATAGCAACTACTCGATCAAATATATGTTAAAAATTACTTTTAATGTACTATTTAAATTTTTTAAATCTACTAACCTTGGAGCAGATGATCCTTGATAGAATAAAAAGCAAAAACACATACTTACCTAGATTCCCATAAGTATATAATAAACCCAATGTCAGTTGGCACTCCCTTACATGAAGAAAGGATATAAATGGATTCTGTCTATGTGTGTCCCTATAAAAGATCCTAGTGGATGGGTTGAGACAACTTTTTTCTGTAGAACTGGGAAATGGGTGATAAAAAATGAAACTAACTATCATCCTCCTCTCTTTGGGGATGAAAATTCAAGAAACTTTTCAGAGTTCTTTGAGTGATCCTGGCTCATGTTCACTTCCAGAGGAAGATCTTAAAGGATAATTCAGAGGGAGGGAACAGAATCCAAGTCGTTAACCTGGTCACTACAGAAGCACTCAGAATTCGTGAAAATCAACTAATTCTGCAAGAATATAGATCCAAAGTGTGAAGCCTCTCTGTGTCCAGCTCTAGAGTCCTTAAAAGTTGAGTTTTACAGAATATGAATGGAAAGTTGTATCTCAATTATGAACTAAAAGAAACCAGAACTAAAGGGACATAGCATTCTTTGTATGACCCATACTGAACAGGGATACCAAGTGACACAACCAAATTCATGCTGCGAGACTGTTGTTTGTACATTTGTCTCCCCTTTCAAGCTCGACCTTTGGAATCACTCCTATGGACTGACTAATCCTTGAGGGACTTGGTTATTTTGAAAGAGAGGTCTCAAGAGAAACATGGGAAGCTTCCTACTAAACAAAACATGTGAGAAAATAATTGTGATATAATGTTTTTTTTTTTTGTATTTCAAATTAGTGAAATATTTTATACCAATTGCAGCATGAATTATTAAAATTTCTATTAAAAAAAGTTACAAAGAGCCACAATTGAGTATCAATTTTTGTCTAGAAAGTGAGGAGCTAGAGATTTGTCTGAGCAAGGGATTATTGTGATTAGATTTGCATATAAGGTACATAATTCTGTGCATTTAAGATGGAATTGTAAAGAATGAATCATGGGAACACCCAGGATGAATATGGGAGGTTTATCTCTGTAGTGACAAAGTAAGATGATTTGTGTCATCTACTGCCCTATTAAGAAAATCACCTCTTCTCTCTGTAACATCTAATATATAAGGAAGTGATAAAAATTGGACAAACAAAAAGAATAAACAAGTGATAGATAAAGAGCAAAACCAAAACACACCTTGTATGACTTAAATATGAAAATCATCCTAGAGTTTTTCTCTCTACTTCCCTCCGTTCTCACTCAATCTCAAAGAGGATAGCTATGAAGAAGTTTATCCAGAGGAAAATAAAGAGTATAGATTTAAAGACTGATAAAGTTCAACAAAATCTCCAAAATCATTTTCAAAATGAGAGAGACTCAGGATAATAGTGACAGATCTGAAGGCGGACAGAAATCTTTTGCTTCTCCACAAAACACTTTTGCAAGGGCTACTTCGGAGAAGGCAGAGTGAACCTTTGCAGATGATGCTCAGAGAAAGTGCTGACCTTTTGCTTTCTCAGGGGCCAGGCTCCATAAACTGTAATTGGGCAGATCTGGAACTGCTCTCAATCTTTCTCTAGCAGCTACAAGGTTACTCTGTTGACACTGATGATCAGGACAGTAGCAGAGGGCAGCAAGAGGCACTTCTCTACACCTCTCCTGAGACAAAGCATAACAGTCCTTCCTGGGCACAAGGCAGAAAATCCAGCTCATTAAAAAAAGAAAGTTTTCACTGACATATTGCCCTCCTCCTGGCACATTTCCTGTCTTGTCTTCATTTCTCAGCCTGACCCTCTTATCTCACCTTTGCCCAGAGGGTCAACAAAACTTCATGGTTGACACTGATTTTCTAACAGTAGCAATTTTAACCCAGTAGAAAGTATCCCCAAAGCACAAAAGGTATCGAATTAAAGTGCCTCTCCAATAACTTGATACCGTGACTAATTCACAAAGGTATAAAGTGAGGGAGGTGTTGTTTGGTTCTTGGTTTTTGCAATCAAGTGGAAGTTCACCTGCTCTTGTCTCACCTCTTAGTTGTTGTGAACAATCTTTTTTAAATGGGATGTTTCTGTATCCAAGATCCTCATCTATGCATTTGTTCTATAGGCTAATATTTGTCTTCATAGTTTTGCTGCTATAATTATTTTTCTAGACGATGCATATAAGTTCAACTGCACTCAAGGATCCACCTCCCTGCCTTACCTTTAACTTAATTTATCATGGAAAGTTTTAAACCTAATCAAATTTTCAGAGAATAGTATAATTAATAGCCATAAATATTTCCTCTATGTTCAACTTTCATCAACTCTTGTCCAGTCCTTTCATATCTATACTACTCTTTGTCTTTTCCCTCATTCCATACTATTTTAAAGCAAAACTCAAATATTATATCTTTTCTTCTGTAGATATTTTAATAGGGGATATTGAAAAGATGACAAATCTTAAAAAACCAATTATCATACATCTAGGCTACCTAAAGGATTAATAAGTTCTTCTTATGATCATATATGTCAATTATCTCAATAAATCCCTAAAGATGTGTTTGTTTAATACAAATTCAAGGTCTATTCACTATGATATGTCTTTAGTTCTCTTCCAATTTATAAATTGTATATTCATTATTTTTTTTTCCTTGAACATTACAAAACTGAATCTTTGGCCTATAGAGTTTCCCACAGTCTCAGTGTTGGTAATCATATTTTTCATACATTTTTCATATCATTGTTTCATATTTTCTGTGTCTCCTTCATTTTATAAAAATTGATCAAGTTTTAATCATATTTAGATTTGATCTTTTTGAAAAATTTTCTTGTTTAGGTGGTATCGTGTATTTCCATGAGGAAGTATACAAATACTTACCTGTGTTTCTTTTTGAAACTATGTTTTTTTCACAATTATTGAATTTGTCTACAATTTACATTATTTAAATTGCATAAATTTATGCTGAAATTTCTTATTGCAATACATAACAGCTTATTTTACACATGCATTATACTGCTAAATCTCTCTGGTAACAATCAAAGAGATGTAACTGATGGTGAATGGAGAGGCAGAACTGATAAGGCAGGAAATGGAACATGTATCCTGAAGAAACTGATATTTCATATCCTAACCCTTGAAAAATAATTATGCAAATATAGATGGCACTAGTAACTCTGCGGTTGGCCTTGAACATATCTGCATAGACCATAGTCATTGATCTAATCATAGTTCAGTTTATACTTTAATTATGTCCCAGAGGAAGACAGGTAAATAATGCAGATAAATGATGTCCAGTGTCCAGTAATGCATACTTTGGAATACCTGGAAAAATATACACATACATGCACATGTGTAAATTAAGGTATGCTTTTAATTAAAATATCCATGAACAAAAGTGCACAGATTACATCGGAGCTTGATGATTTTTTTCTGAATTTGAAGATGTCATATAACCAGCACTTAAGTAAAAAAAAGAAAAAAAAGGAAAATCACAATGTCAATATCTTCCTAGGTGACTCCTCTTGGCCCCTGCTAATCACCATTTTCCTTTCAAGGATGAACACTATTTGCACTTCTAATACCTACATTGTTTTACTTCTTTTGGAATGTTATATAATCCGAAAGCAATGTTATATGCTTTTTGTGTCTGTTCAACATTTTGATTGTGGAAATAATCAATGTTACATGTAGCTGTGTAGCATTGCTATGTGTACAATGTTCTATTGTGTAATTATAGCAAATTTATCCATTCTACCATTGGTGGATAATTGTAAATTGTGTTGTCTCTATTTCTTTTTTTATTACAAATAGTACTGTAGCAAACATTTTTTATATATCATTTGGTGAAAAAAATGTATAGATTTCATATATATATATATATACATTTATATATATATATATATATTTTTTTTCCGGGAGTTTATGATAGACAGGGAGGACTAGCGTGTTGCGATTCATGGGGTCGCAAAGAGTCGGACAAGCGACTGAACTGAACTGAACTGATATATACTCAGAAGTGAGATTTGTGGACTGTAAGGTATGCATAAATTCAGGTTTACTATATATTGCCAAAGAGTTTTCTGAATAAGTTATATCAACTTAAACTTCTACCATCCATGTATATGAATGCAATTTGATTTATATCTTTGTTCATGTTTTGTATACTTATTTTACATTCTTGACACTCTGGCAAATTTTTCCTGGTATCACATTATGGTTTTTCTTTTTCTTTTTTTCTGATCTCTAGTAAAGTAAAATCCTCATGTTTACTTCTCTTGCTAATTGCTTGTTCAAATCTTTTGCCATTTTACTGTTGCATTGTCTTTTATTTTTATAAATTTTAAAGACTCTGTGTTTTGGCATTACTTTCTAATCTGGAGGAAAATAAATATGAAATACAAGAAACAGCAAGAATATTAATGTTTGTAAATTTTATAAGTTTTTGCATTGCCAAATTTAGCTGAGCACATTAGTTGTAATTCTAAAACATACTTGAAGTATTATTCCTCAGTGATAAAGGGTATTTTCTCTTCAGTAATGTAATATATCACACAGATGTGATATTGTAGAAATTTGATAGAAGAAAATAAAATGACAAGTATAGAGACAACAGTGGCAAGAACATTTCTGGCAGAAGGAGACTTATTTATTACAAAAATAATCTATGTAAATATTGTTAGATTCTAGTGGATGCTTACCATCAAAATATACACAGAAACATCCATCCCTAAAAATGAGCTGTCTATAGCAAGACTGAACAGAGACAAGGAGAAGGGGGACAGCTAGAAATGAGGGTATCTCTCTTCCTCTATTGTAGTCCCTCAGTGAGGAGAAAGGATCACACAGAAAGTGCCACTGTGAGACACATTTTCCCATCAACTGGTTATGTAACTATTTTGCCATCATTTATATATGGGTTTAATTTAAATTTTAACCACTAGCATATTGTTTGTTTTGTATGTTTGTTTGTTTTTTGGCTTCTTTTTGATTCAGCTCCTTGGGTTCAAATTTACTACTTAAAATTTCCCATTCAAATATGAATAAAGTTACCATATATTGGCTACCTATGTGTCTGCCAAAACACAAATTAAAAGACTGCTAAATGGAATGTCCAAAATGGTCAGCTGTTTTCAATATTACAAGGTAGTTCTCCTCCTCTCCTTCCTCCATAAAACACAGCTCTCAATAAGTGAGCCCTCTTATATTAGCATATTATAATCATCTCTTAATAGGATATAAATCTTTTGGTTCTAAAATACCATTTTAAAGTTGTCATTAAAATGTGACTGATTACCAGTTCTTAAGACATTTAATGACTCAGTGTGAAATTGACCCAGTTGCTGGGTTGGTAAGGGAGCAACTTATTTATATCTCCTTAATGAACATTAAATGTCTTTCTGGAGTGATGAAGCAGGGCATAGTAAAACAAGAGGTACAAAGATAGTAAAGGAAAGTGGGCATTCCTGAAAGGTCCATGCCCTCTTCTGGGCTCGCACAACACTCTGTGTGCTACGAGCAGGACCTAATACCTTAGTCATCTTTTCAGGGAAGTTTATGCATTCAGGAGAACAGGTAAATTATCCCTAATTTAAACTAATGTATGCCAGCCTCCCATCACCAGGATTCGAAATATAAGCAATATTTTAATATATCTTCTCCAACTTAATGCCCATATGCAATGAGGCATTAAATTCTGTCCATAATACTATGATGACATTATTCATTTTACTTTTCTTTTAATTACCACTGCACCTGCCATAGTGCAGGCATTTACCTCTGTCCTATACCATTTTTGAAATCTTCTTTTTAAATAGTCTAATTCATGTCTCTCCCCTATCCTACCCATTTTCAATAAAGCAAGTCTAATGCCTGACTTTGACATTGATCACATAAATCTCTATGCAAAAGCTTTACTTAACTCCTTGTTGTCTGTAGAGTGAATTTGAATTCTTGACTATGCATTCTGTCTTCACTTATCACCATTGCTTCATTCACTCTAGGATCCAAATCAGCGTATCCAACTTTTTGATGGTGTTGTTCAAGCATGCTATCTGTAATGATTCCACACCAAGGTAACAATTCACTATCAGAGAGGAATGGGCAAAGAAGATCCGATTTCTAGGTTTATCACTTCTCCACATGGAACAGATCCCTCTTTCTCCTTCTGCCTACCCTTATCTCTTTCTTCAGACTTCTTCTTTTTCTGCAGCTTACAATGACCTTCCATCCCTTTCTCCACATTCAAATGTGAGGCTCACTTCAAATGCCTCATTGAAAGAGAAAATAAGAGATATAAAATAAAAGTGACAATATAAACACAATTTTACAAATACTCTCTTACAGATCACATTGCTAAAAATTTTGGTGGAAGCTGTTTACCAAAACCTACTTTCTATATAAGTGGTGTTTCTCTGCTTCCCAAGCATTTAGGCATAACCAGGTGGCTAAGTATTTGACAAAGGAGTACAAACAGACAATGTTTGTCACTTCCAGATCTTTGCACATTCTTTCTGTGTTTTTTCTCCTCTTTCAGTGAAAAGAGGAAGATGAAAATGGCAGAGCAACCAGGTGGAAGGAATTGGAGAGTCTATATTAAAGTTCTCCAAAGAAACAGAAGAAATATATATGTTTATATATATATGTCATTCGCATAAAATATAAGCATATATAAAGTGATTTATTTCAAGAAGTTGGCCTAGGCCATTGTGGGAACTGACAAGTGCAGAATTTTGTAGGGCAGCCTAGAAATTTGGGAACAGATGCTGCAGTCTTGAAGCAGAATATCTTTTCCTTCTGGGGATACTCAGGTTGTCCTTAAGGACTTTCCACTAATTAGATGAAACTCAATACATTACAGAAGAAAATCTCCTTTACTTAAAATTAACTGATTGTATATATTATCGACATTTACAAAATGCCTTCATATCAGCACACGAATTAGTGTTGGATTGAATAACTGAACACTACATCATAGCAAAGCTGACACATAAAATTATTCCAGAGTTTCTGCATGATTCCATGGAAGTGGGCTTCCTTGATAATCTGGCTATGCACACAGAAATGTTATGTAAGCAAGAACTGAAAGGTTTTATTGTTTTAAGCCATTGAAATTTTGAGATCTGTTTTCCTCAACTAAACCTACTCCAAATAATATAAGAAATATTCTAGCCAGAGATCTTTCCAGTCCAACTTCAAAGAACAGATGAAAGTAGCCTTAATTAAGCATTAAATGTTGATATGCTAGTAAATTTGACTCTGAGGTTTGCAGTAGGTTTATCATCTTTAGCAAGCTAAACATTTGTTAAAATGTGGATGATACTTTAATTTGCCCAAGATGAACACATTTTTCATGGTACTATTTAAAGGTGAATATCCACCAACCTTCATTTTAGATTATTGCCTCTTTGAAATTAGTGGAGTGAATTTTACTGTGGTTTTAAAAATGTTGTGATTTTGGGTTAAATGTTTCCAGAAGAGAGATAGCTATTAGCTTGGCTCTAAACTCTTGATGTAGTCCTCAAACAGCTAAAGGGGCAAAGATGCAGTAGTCACGGGGCTTTAGGATGTAAACCTCAAAATTGCAGAGGCAATTGCTTGCTTGATTTGGTTGATATTCAGCCAAAATCTATGAGCTCATATTCACTGGCATTAACTATATTTACTACTACCAGAATGAAATTCCAATCATTCAGTGTGTAGCCCTAATAATAATCCTATATGACTAGGGGCTGCTTCTTCAACATTATTTCCACCTAATTTATAATCAAGATGTTCAATTAATAATTTTAGCACTTTATGCAGTGTTAAGTCAGCTGAAAAATATGTGATTTTTCCACTTTTCATTTTTCATAATGCTGAGGAATGCATAATAACCTGACAAAATGATTATTTTTTGTCAGGAAAGCAATGATTATTAACAGACCAGTGGGAAAAGGAAAGGATTTTAAGAGAAAGGCTGAAACATTGAGTTCTGTAAAAATTAAAGGCAAAAACTATTGCAAAAATAAAGCAGCTCTGTCTACAACACTTTTTTAAAAATTACTAAAGGTTTGGAAAAGAAAATTGATCCAAGTAGGAAAGATGATCATCTCTTTGGGTGCTTTTTCCATGGAATCTGCTAGAGATCTGCTGAATCCCTTCATTTATCTTGACTCAGTTTGTGTTTATTTAGACTATTAGTGTTACTTTCTCCATCCCCTTCTTGGGTGTTATTTTTCTATATTTTTAGCTAACCATTTAACAAATGTTAATTTAGGTTAATTCAATTCATTATTAATTTGACTGATACTGATGTAAAATATTTCTCTCAGTGCTAAAGGAACAAAAAGAGAAAATATAGCAAGCAGTGAAATAATGGTTACCACTTCACTGCACTAAGTGCTTTACATTGAATTATCATAGATCCTATGAAGTAGATATAAATAAAATTCTGTGAAAGTGAGGATTCAAAAAAGTTAAATTTAAGCTGTGTTTAAAATCTAAATATGTGGGAGAACCAATAGCTCTTCTTGGGAGCAGGAATGAGTCTAGTTTGACTGGAGGGTACAGACAGTGTACAGAGGTTTAAGAGACAAACTTGGAATTGGAGGGCCATATATCATGTATGCTACCACAAGACAAACCAACACTTGACTCAAAATAATATATTAACCACCTTGTTAGGTCTTTTAACAGTTGAATCATTTGAGCTAAGATGATACAAAGCTGCCATTTTAGCATTTGAGGGAGAGAAAATAAGATTTATTTCAATTTATTCCATCTTATAAATTCCATTTATAAATTATTAGGAATTTGTTTTCATTTCCCTAGGATAATTAATAAGGGTTCTTGAGTGAATGGAACACAGAGACAGTTCATTTAAGGAATCATTCATGTCCTGGCAGACCTAGATGAAGCCTTATATGTGGAGGATACAGGACTGGTAGTGAGAGTTTGGGATCACAGAAGGAGACGCCTCCAATGCACTAGATTCTTGGCAGAGGGGTGGTAATAAGGAGATAAAGGTCATTGGAAAAAGTAAGACATAACAGATTCACCCTGTACAAGCACATTCCCTTTTCCTTTCTTGTAGACATCAAGGTCTGTGTCAGAAGAAGGCCACTCCAAAAAAGGAGTGAATTAGGAACAGAATTCTTAAGATCTAAGCTGGCTTGGGTGATCTAGATTTACAGTCAGTACTTGGGCAAAAGATTAATAGACAAATAGGATAATGGCATGCAATTACCAGGATGAAAGAAAAAAAAAAGAAAGAAAGAAAGAAAGAAAAATTATTTCTTGCTTGCTTGCTTTCTTTCTTTTTTTAAGAGGGAGAATTATTAGAACCGCTAGAGTCCAGAAATGTGATATATCCATATCCATGTGGACAAAATAGAATTTTTGAAATCATTATCCAACTATTCATTTGTTTGTATATTGAATACAGTTGCATACTTTTATTTTTTTCAAATTGTGATCTTTATTTATTTATTTTTCATTTTCCTTTTTTTTTTTTAATTTATTTATATTAGTTGGAGGCTAATTACAATGAGGAACTTGAGGCCTAGACAAACTTAGTGATCTGCATAAAGTAACATTAAATTAGCAACAGTTTTTCAAACAAATACCCTGTTATGCTGTTTATGCTGTATTACCTCCAAAATAAGTCTAAGGAAGGAGTTTTGTTATTTTTCCAAAGATGTGAAGACAACATGAGGGTTTCATGTTAAAGTTGTAAAACTGTCTGCTGATGTTGCATCAACCTTGTACATGATTGGTTCCTACTGATGAAGCAGAAAATTCATGATGGAAATTTATCCCATAGGTATCTGAGAAGTGAGGAACTCTTGGGAAGGTAAACAAGAGATATCATTGATTTTTTTCAATGTATTCCAATGCTTAAAGTACTGAAACAAGGTCAAATCTTTGATGAAGGAGTGCTATGAATTTTTATGTTATTTGAAAGAAAAAAAAAATTAATAGTTACCTCCAGAGGTTGAAATTACTTTTTATGTAAACTCAGCTAAGCTGTTGGGAATTAGTCACTGAAAAATAACCTCAATCATTTCCAAGGTCAAGTGAGAGTGAAATATAGTTCCCCAAATATTAATAATTTCTGGCTTCCCAGGTGGCGCTGGTGGTAAAGAACCCTCCTGCCAATAGAGGAAACGTAAGAGACACAGGTTCAAGCCCTGGGTTAGGAAGATTCCCTGAAGAGGGACATGACAACCCACTCCAATATTTTTGCCTGGAGAATCCAGTGGAGAGAAGAGTCTGTCCGGTTACAGTCCATGGGGTTGCAAATAGTCAGACAAGACTGAAGCGACTTAGCATGCATGAATGACTGTTAGAGAAACTTGGAATTGCCAAATATCTTTAACATTTCCAAATCTCTTTCCCATCATTGTTAACAATATTTGAAATAAAGTTTGTACTTTTCCCTTTTGGATCTCCAAGTTTAGTCTCCCTGAGTTCCTTTTGGAATTGCAAATATCCTCTATGAGCTAATACTTTAAACCTTTATCAGCCAAAAATCCCCTAGAATTACTTAAATGTTACGTGGAAGCACATAGATCAGTTCAGTTCAGCCTCTCAGTAGTGTCCGACTCGTTGTGACCCCATGAATTGCAGCACACCAGGCCTCCCTGTCCATCACCAACTCCCAGAGTTTACTCAGACTCATGCCTATCGAGTCGGTGATGCCATCCAGCCATCTCATCCTCTGTCGTACCCTTCACCTCCTGCCCCCAATCCCTCCCAGCATCAGGGTCTTTTCCAATGAGTCAACTCTTCCCATGAGGTGGCCAAAGTATTGGAGTTTCAGCTTCAGCATTAGTCTTTCCAATGAACACCCAGGACTTATCTCCTTTAGGATGGACTGGTTGGATCTGCTTGCAGTCCAAGGGACTCTCAAGAGTCTTCTCCAACACCACAGTTCAAAAGCATCAATTTTTCGGTGCTCAGCTTTCTTCACAGTCCAACTCTTACATCCATACATGACCACTGGAAAAACCATAGCCTTGACCAGACGGACCTTTGTTGACAAAGTAATGGCTCTGCTTTTTAATATGCTATCTAGGTTGGTCATAACTTTCCTTCCAAGGAGTAAGCGTCATTTAATTTCATGGCTACAGTCACCATTTTCAGTGACTTTGGAGCCCAAAAAAGTAAAATCTGACACTGTTTCCACTGTCTCCCCATCTATTTCCCATGAGGTGATGGGACCAGATGCCATGATCTTAGTTTTCTGAATGTTAAGCTTTAAGCCAACTTTTTCACTCTCCTCTTTCACCTTCATCAAGAGGCTTTTTAGTTCCTCCCCACTTTCTGCCATAAGGGTGGTGTCATCTGCATATCTGAGGTTATTGACATTTCTCCTGGCAATCTTGATTCCAGCTTGTGCTTCTTCCAGCCCAGCATTTCTCATGATGTACTCTGCATATAAGGTAAATAAGCAGGGTGACAATATACAGCCTTGATGTACTCCTTTTCCTGTTTGGAACCACTCTGTTGCTCCATGTCCAGTTCTAACTGTTGCTTCCTGACCTGTATACAGGTTTCTCAAGAGGCAGGTCAGGTGGTCTGGTATTCCCATCTCCTTCAGAATTTTCCACAGTTTATTGTGATCCACACAGTCGAAGGCTTTGGCGTAGTCAATAAAGCAGAAATAGATGTTTTTCTGGAACTCTCTTGCTTTTTTGATGATCCAGCAGATATTGGCAATTTGATCTGTGGTTCCTCTGTCTTTTCTGAAACCAGCTTGAACATCTGGAAGTTCTCGGTTCACATATTGCTGAAGCCTGGCTTGGAGAATTTAGAGCATTACCTTACTAGCGTGTGAGATGATGGTAGTTTGAGATGAGATGTGTGGTAGTTTGAGCATTCTTTGGAGCACATAGATACCTAAGGGTAAAAATATGGAAAGGGGCGTCGAAGGTTGGAAGGGAAATACTGAAAACTGGGAGACAGGGCTATCAAAAATGAACCTTCAGAACAACAGCATTTTGACCAGGCTTATTCTGACCTCAGAAAGGACAATATGGGTTATTAGGTGTATCAGAGTGTTAGAATTTTTTTGCAACTGTTCTGTGTGTTATTAAATGTCACAAGAATTTAAAAAGTATTTAACAATTGATTATATGATCCACACCTTGATATTTTGAGGGATTATTCAAAATCTTTTTATATCAGGATAATGACTTCCAAAGCACTTACCATCTTGTGTCACTCAAATAAAAACACTTTTTCATCACTGTAGGTATATTAAGTATTGAATATATAAGAAAACATAGGTAAGTGATGACTCAAAATGAAGTTTAATAGCATTTAGAATTCAATAACCCCAATCTCTGTCTCTAATGACTCCTAAGTGGTTAGATATCCTGAATTTTAATTGAGATCCTATGCCTTGTTTAACTTTTATGAGGTTATCTGATGTTGACTAAAAAAGATGCATAACTTAAGAGTTGTGAATTAAGTTTTATTTGGGACAAAATGAGAATTGCAGCCTTCAGTTATTTCTGAGAGATTGCTCCCAAGAGGTAGTGGGGGAAGATCAATATATAAGATTTTGGTGAAGGAGGAGTTCAATGAAGTCAAGTGTTTACTTTACAAGAGATTTTCTGCTAGTCATGAGGATCTGATGTCATCATGAAAGGATTTATTGCTTTCCTAAATATTGGACTGTGAAGAAAACTGAGCACCAAAAAATTGATATTTTTGAACTGTGGTGTTGGAGAATACTTGAGAGTCCCTTGGACTGCAAGGGGATCCAACCAGTCCATCCTAAAGGAGATCAGTCCTGGGTGTTCACTGGAAGGACTGATGCTGAAGCTGAAACTCCAATATGTTGGCCACCTCATACGAAGAGCTGACTCGTTGGAAAAGACCCTGATGCTGGGAGTGATTGGAGGCAGTAGGAGAAGGGGACGACATAGGATGAGATGGCTGGATGTCATCACCAACTCGATGGACATGAGTTTGAGTGAACTCCAGGAGTTGATGATGGACAGGGAGGCCTGGCATACTGCGATTCAATGGGGCCGCAGAGTTGGACACGACTGAGCGACTGAACTGAACTGAAATATTAGGAGACGCAAGGATTGGGATCATGCATTCAGTCTAACTAAAGGCCTGTCCCACCAGATTCCCTTTATCACAGACTGCCTCACTCCACCCTGAACTCCCTCGGGGCATGTTGAACATCAATAGCAACATCAGCACAGAGTTCAGTCTCCTCAGAAGTAAATGGCAAATGCGCTTGTTATTCAGTTGCTGGCAATGCTCTTGGCAAGTGCTAATTTGTGGTTGACACTGTTTATCTATCTATCTCATCATGACTTTTGAAGTCACTCAGTTGCATCTGACTCTTTGAGAGTCCATGGACTATAGCCCGCCAGGGTCCTCTGTCTATGGAATTCTTTAAGGAATAATACTGGAGTGGATTATCATTTCCTTCTCCAAGTGATCTTCCCGACCAAGGGATTGAACTTGGGTCTCCCACATTGCAGGTAGGTTCTTTACTGTCTGAGCCACAGAGTGGTAGACGCAGACCAAGGCAAGCAAGATAATGAGGATTCTCACAGCCCACTGTATGTCCCATTGAACCCCAGGGTCTGATTTTGTACCCATCGTTGGATTGCTAATGATTTTACAAAGATCACTTGTGTTTTTTTTTAGCCACCTAAATGTCTGAGGCCTGATTTTGCTCTTCACTCTTCTTGGTCCCTGGCATTTATGCTCTCAATTATCTTCCATTTCTATAAACTTGCTTCTTGGCTCTAGCAAAGTGCTCTGATATAGTTACATTCCTCTTCTTTCCTTTATCTCCTTCGCTTCTCTCTGTGTCTTCTATATATGGTTCTGTTCACAAAATTTGAGTCCCAAGTCTTCCACTTTTATGAGAAATCATAAAGTCTTAATTTTAAATTTTTATGTTAGGAATGTATTATTTTGTAAATGCAATTGAAGTCAGGGAGGAGAAATGACTTTGTGGAAGTGAAAGAAGAGTAATTTTAACTGATTATGTACCATTCAACTTCATGATTTCAACCACTATGTTTGTAATCAGTAATTCCCAAAATGTCTCATCTTTCCAGATTTCCTTTCCAACCATATCCATGGAATTTTCATCTTAGATGAAACAGTCTTAAATTTTTGATTAATGTAAGCATGCTGTCTTCATAATTCTCCATCTGTCTAAAACCATTGAAATGTTCCTTTCTTTCTTTGTTTCCCTCATCCATTCACTGAATCTTTGCAATAATTAATTTGTAAGGTCTCTCTTTTTTTATTTTACTTTGTCTTTTATTAATTTATCTATTTTAATTAGAGGCTAATTATTTTACAATATTGTGGTGGCTTTTGCCATACATCAACAAGGATCAGCCATGAATGTACATCTATCCCATCATCCTGAAAACCCCCCTCCCACCTTCCTCCCTACCCCATCTCTCTGAACTGTCCCAAAGCACCAGCTTTGGGTGCCCTGCTTCATGCATCGAATTTGCCCTGGTCATCTATTTCACATATGGTAATATGCATGTTTCAATGCTATTCTCTCATATCACCCCACCCTTGCCTTCTCCCACACAGTCCAAAAGTCTGTTCTTTACATCTGTCTCTTTTGCTATCTTGCATATAGGGTCGTCCTTACCATCTTTCTAAATTCCACAAATATGCATTATGTAAGGTCTCTTGCAGATGTACTTTTCTCATGCCAGAATACTAGTGTCAGCCCTTATATCTTTGTATCTAGATAAATTTTTCCTAAGAAGTTTATTGAAAACTGAAAACCTATGCCATAATTCTAGTTGATATTAACTTTAACATAGTCTCAGATTCTACACTCTAAGAAGCTTGTAGTCTAATAAACTCTGTTAGACCTTTGACTCCTTCTTCTACCTACCTTCTTTCTAATAAGTTTTGTCTACTACTTCCTTGTTTATTTGACTAATACACCACTTGAATCTTGTTCCTTGTATGCTTTAAACATCTTCAGTATTTGCCTATTTCAGAGACATGGACTGTCTCTGAACTGTCTTTGAAGGCTTCTTCTCCAATATACCTGGGGCTTCCCAGGTGGCGCTAGTGGTAAAGAACCCACTTTTACTCCTTGCTTCTCAAAGATCCTCACCTGTACTTTGTTCTCTACAGTCCTTGCTGACTATTTCTACATCACAATTTTGAGACTAAAACTCTTGCCTCTTCCATGGACACCTCCCTTCTTACCCTATATAACCTTAATAGTCTTCTTCCCAGTAATTTTTCTTGTTCATCCTCCACACACCACCTAACACTGAGCCTTCTCTTTTATTTATGTATTTATTTTACTAAACAAGTCCCCACTTAAAAGATCTATGCATTTCAATTACTTATCATCTTTATGGTATTTCTCTCCATAAACAAGAAGAGTATGATGTGAGCTTAAGGAAGGTAAGAAGTTTTTGCTCAGTGCTAATCACCAGAGCCTGAAATAGTTGTTATCACATACTTCAGTTCATTTCAGTCACTCAGTACACCAGGCCTCCCTGTCCATCACCAACTCCCGGAGTTCACCTAAATCCATGTCCATTGAGTTGGTGATGCCATCCAACCATCTCATTCTCTGTCATCCCCTTCTCCTGCCTTCAACATCAGGGTCTTCAACCGTTCCCCAGAATCAGGGTCTTTCCCCATGAGTCAATTCTTCCCATCATGTGGCCACAGTATTGGAGTTTCAGCTTCAACATCAGTCCTTCCAATGAACACCTAGGACTGATCTCCTTTAGGATGGACTGGTTGGATCTCCTTGCAGTCCAAGGGACTCTCAAGGGTCTTCTCCAACACCACAGTTCACAAGCATCAATTCTTTGGCACTCAGTGTTCTTTATAGTCCAACTCTCAATCCGTACAGACTCCTGGAAAAAACATAACCTTGACTAGATGGACATTTATGACAAAGTAATGTCTCTGCTTTTCAATATGCTGTCTAGGTTTGTCAAAACTTTCCTTCCAAGGAGTAAACGTCTTTTAGTTTCATGGCTGCAACCATGATTGCAATCACCACCTACAGCGATTTTGGAGCCCAGAAAAATAAAGTCAGTCACTATTTGCACTGTTTCCCTATCTATTTGCCATGAAGTGATGGGACCAGATGCTGTGCTGGATTTTGGTTTTCTGAATGTTAAGCTTTAAACCAATATTTTCACACTCCTCTTTCACATTGATCAAGAGGCTCTTTAGTTTTTCTTCACTTTCTGCCATAAAGGTGGTGTCATCTGCATATCTGAGGTTATTGATATTTCTCCTGGAAATCTTGATTCCAACTTGAGCTTCCTCCAGCCCAGCATTTCTCATGATGTACTCTGCATATAAGTTAAATAAGCAGGGTGACAATATACAGCCTTGACGTGCTCCTTTCCCTATTTGGAACCAGTCTGTTGTCCAATGTCCAGTTCTAATTGTTGCTTCCTGACATACATACAGGTTTCTCAAGAGGCAGATCAGGTGTTCTGGTATTCCCATCTCTTTCAGAATTTTCCACAGTTTATTGTGATCCACAGTGATGCTCCATAAAATCTTAGAAAGAATTCATGGATTAATTAATATAATCTTTCAGATCATTTATTTTTTAAGCTGGAAAATCAGTTATTGCATATGTAACACTTTTATAATACGCATATATATATATATGACTTTTGAAATGTGTTTATTTTATATGTCTTTATTTTGGAATGAATCAGTTGTCATTAAGATAGATTCTCAGTAGAAATCCAAAATCTAGTATCTTGTCTATGGCAATGCAGAGAGGAGAGATTAGGGATCAGTTCAGTTGCTCAGTCATATGCCACTCTTCACAATCCCATGGACTATAGCACTTCCCTGTCCATCACCAACTCCTGGAGCTTGCTCAAACTCATGTCCATTGAGTCAGTGATGCCATCCAGCCATCTCATCCTCTGTCATCACCTTCTCCTCCTGCCTTCAATCTTTTCCACCATCATGGTCTTTTCCAAAACGTCAATTCTCCACATCAGGTGACCAAAGTATTAGAGCTTCAGCATCGGTCCTTCTAATTTAGGACTGATTTCCTTCAGGACTGACTGGTTGAATCTCCTTGCAGTCCAAGGGACTCTCAAGAGTCTTCTCCAACACCACAGTTCAAAAGAATCAATCCTTCAGTGCTCAGCTTTCTTTATGATCCAATTCTCATATTCATACATGACTACTGGAAAAATCATAGGTTTGACTATATGGAACTTGTTGGTAAACTTTTGTCTCTTCTTTTTAATATGTTGTCTAGGTTGGTCATAGCTGTTCTTCCAATGAGCAAGCGTCTTTTAATTTTACGGCTGCAATCACCATCTGCAGTGATTTTGGAGCCCCTCAAAATGAAGTCTGTCACTGTTTCCATTGTTTCCCCATCTATTTGCCATGAAGGGATGAGACCAGATGCCATGAGCTTAATTTTTTGAATGTTGAGTTTTAAGCCAGCTTTTTCACTCTCCTCTTTCACTTTCATCAAGAAGCTCTTTAGTTCCTCTTCACTTTCTGCCATAATGTTGGTGTCATCTGCATATCTGAGGTTACTGATATTTCTTCTAGCAATTTTGATTCCAGCTTGTGCTCCATCCAGTGGGACATGTCACATGAGATACTCTGCTTATAAGTTAAATAATCAGGGTGACAATATACAGCCTTGATCTACTTCTTTCCCAGTTTGGAGCCAGTCTGTGGCTCCATGTCCAGTTCCAAATGTTGCTTCTTGACCTGCATACAGATTTCTCAGGAGGCAGGTTAGGTGGTCTGGTATTCCCATCTCATAAAGAATTTTCCACAGTTCGTTGTGATCCACATAGTCAAAGGCATTGGCATAGTCAATAAAGCAGTAGTTTTCTGGAACCGTCCTGCTTTTTCTACGGTCCAATGGATATCGGCAATTTAATCTCTGGTTCCTCTGCCTTTTCTAAATACAGCTTGAATATCTGGAGGTTCATGGTTCATTTACTGTTGGTGTGTCACTTGGAGAATTTTGAGCATTACTAGTATATGAGATGAGCACACTTGTGCGGTAGTTTGAGCATTCTTTGGCATTGCCTTTCTTTGGGATTGGAATGAAAACTGACCTTTTACAGTCCTGTGGCCACTGCTGAGTTTTCCAAATTTGCTGGCATATTTTGTACAGCACTTTCACAGCATCTTCTTTTAGTATTTGAAATAGCTCTGCTGAAATTTCATCATCTCCACTGGCTTTGTTCATCATGATATTTCCTAAGGTCCACTTGACTTTGTACTCCAGGATGTCTGGTTCTAGGTGAGTGGTCACCCTTCACTGTTATCTGGATCATTAAGATCATTTTTGTGGAGTTCTTTTGTGCATTCTTGCCACCTCTTCTTAATATCTTCTACTTCTGTTAGGCCTATACCATTTCAGTCAAATAGCTGAGAAAAGAAAAGAAGCTAAAGAAGAAAAGGAAAGATATACCCACCTGAACGCAGAGTTCCAAACAATAGCAAGGAGAGATAAGAAAGCCTTTCTTATCAATGCAAAGAAACAGAAGAAAATAATAGAATGGCAAAGACTAGAGATCTCTTCAAGAAAATTAGAGATACCAAGGGAACATTTCATGCAAAAATGGGCACAATAAAGGACATTTAGGGATGAAATTAATTTAAATAGTGGGTTTTCTTAGATTAGAAGTTCTCAGTTATTTTTTTTCCATATTGACCTCTTGAGGAGAGTTTTTGTTTTATATTTTTTCTATTTGTCTGTTTCACTCATAACACTTTAATGCCACAAAGATACTATGTCTGTTTGTGCACTGTGGCCCTTAGAGGGCAATATCTGTTGCAATATCTAAGATTTTTCCTATCCTCCTTTCCCCTTCAAAACAACTTTCTCTTCTTAGGGACAACATCTCATTTTGTTGAAAATGTATGCCCCAGATAGTACTATAAATATACATTTTCAGGTGAAAGCAAACATAAATTAAGTCCTGTTGCTAAAAATATTCCTATGCTGAAGATAAATGGTTTTCATACCTTGAGTGTTTCACCTCAAATGTTTGCTAAAGCACAGTTTGCTGGGCTCAGCTTCCAGAGTTTGCAATTCAGTGGGTCTTCACTGGGACTAAGAACTTGGATTTCGCATTTTCCCAAGAAATGCTGATTCTACTTAAGAGATCATATTCTGAGAACCAATGATGTAGTTAATTGTTGTCAGGGAAAACTCTGTTACTAAGTTTATGTTTAAAATTCTCTGCTGTTATAATAACTAAAATTTCTTTGAGGTTTAAGTAGGTTACTAATCTGCTCATGTGTGTGCCAAGTCGCTTCAGTCATGTCTGACTCTTTGCGACTCTATGGAACTCAGTCTCCTCTGTCCATGGGATTTTCCAGGCAAGAATACTGGAGTGGATTGCCATGCCCTCCTCCAGGGGATCTTCCACACCCAGGAATCAAACCTGTGTCTCTTATGTTTCCTGCATTGGCAGGCAGTTTCTTTATCACTGGCACCAAGAATCATGGCTAAACCTTCTTCAAGACACTTGAATATCACACTAGTGATTACACAGTGGTGATGGCAGATCAGAAGCCAGAATAGAGTTTGTTGCCTAATGACTCAGTGACTTCATATGTAAGAGACTCTTGTGTTGGTATTTCAGGCCAAAAGGGTCATTCTGAAGACCTTCCACTTTTAAGGGTAGCAACCTCTTTTTTGCATTAAATAAGTACTCTGCTTCTCTGTACCTCCTTAAATGAACTAATTACTGTTTCTCAAAAATTTAGAGGAGTCTGTGTAAAGAAATGCAAAATTTCTTGGTTTCTTCTAAGTGGATTGGATCCTAGGAATGCAAACATGACTACAGATCACAAACAGATCTGCCTTGATGAAACCACAAAGAACCTTGAGAAGAATAAGAATTCTGAGGTAAGAGATGCATTGAAACACATCTGTTAGTTGGAGAATGAGAACATGGCATAAATATGGTTCTTCTTTTCAGATTAGTACCCGAAAGAAAGGTTGATTCCAGAAGTTATAAGAGAAATATTTTCAGGCCAAGCATATCTCCAAAGAATAGAAAACAAAAACAAAAAACAAAAAACTAAGCTCCTATCTGATACTTAAGAAGTGCCTGACAACTCAGTTCATCTCAAACTGTGCTTCTGTATCTAAAAAAGCCCAGCTACAAATTGCCTTTATTAGGCTGAAGGGCATTTGGCCCAAAGTAGAGTGCACATACTTTTACTTGAAAGAACATCTTTAGGAAGCAAGACAAAGTGGAATTTTAAAAATAGAGCTTCAAAGTCTAAATAACAAATGGAAAGCCCATTTGATTTGGAGAGTTCTCTATCTTCAGTTCAGTTCAGTTCAGTTCAGTCACTCAGTCGTGCCCAACTCTTTGCGACCCCATGAATCGCAACACGCCAGGCCTCCTTGTCCATCACCAGCTCCGGGAGTTTACTCAAACTCATGCCCATTGAGTCTGTGACGCCATCCAGCCATCTCATCCTCTGTCATACCCTTCTTCTCCTGCCCTCAATCCCTTCCAGCATCAGGGTCTTTTCCAATGAGTCAACTCCTTTCATGAGGGGGCCAAAGTACTGGAGTTTCAGCTTCAGCATCAGTCCTTCCAATGAACACCCAGGACTGATCTCCTTTAGGATGGACTGGTTGGATCTGCTTGCAGTCCAAGGGACTCTCAAGAGTCTTCTCCAACACCAAAGTTCAAAAGCATCAATTTTTTGGCACCCAGCTTCCCTCACAGTCCAACTCTCACGTCCATACATGACCACTGGAAAAACCATAGCCTTGACCAGACGGACCTTTGTTGACAAAGTAATGGCTCTGCTTTTCAATATGCTATCTAGGTTGGTCATAACTTTCCTTCCAAGGAGTAAGCGTCATTTAATTTCATGGCTGCAGTCACCATCTGCAGTGATTTTGGAGCCACAAAAAAAAAAAAAAAAGTCTGACACTGTTCCCACTGTCTCCCCCCATCTATTTCCCATGAGGTGATGGGACCAGATGCCATGATCTTAGTTTTCTGAATGTTAAGCTTTAAACCAACTTGTTCACTCTCCTCTTTCAATTTCATCAAGAGGCTTTTTAGTTCCTCTTCACTCTCTGCCGTAAGGGTGGTGTCATCTGCATATCTGAGGTTATTGATATTTCTTCCGGCAATCTTGATTCCAGCTTGTGCTTCTTCCAGCCCAGCCTTTCTCATGATATACTCTGCATATAAGTTAAATAAGCAGGGTGACAATATACAGCCTTGATGTACTCCTTTTCCTATTTGGAACCAGTCTGTTGTTCCATGTCCAGTTCTGACTGGGCTTCCTGACCTGCATACAGGTTTCTCAAGAGGCAGGTCAGGTGGTCTGGTATTCCCATCTCTTTCAGAATTTTCCACAGTTTATTGTGATCCACACAGTCGAAAGTTTGGCATAGTCAATAAAGCAGAAATAGGTGTTTTTCTGGAACTCTCTTGCTTTTTCGATGATCCGGCAGATATCGGCAATTTGACCTCTGGTTCCTCTGCCTTTTCTAAAACCAGCTTGAACATCTGGAAGTTCTCGGTTCACGTATTGCTGAAGCCTGGCTTGGAGAATTTTAGGCATTACTTTACTAGCGTGTGAGATGAGTGCAATTGTGCGATAGTTTGAGCATTCTTTTGAATTGCTTTTCTTAGGGATTGGAATGAAAACGGACCTTTTCCAGTCCTGTGGCCACTGCTGAATTTTCCAAATTTGCTCGCATATTGAGTGCAGCACTTTCACAGCATCATCTTTCAGGATTTGAAATAGCTCAACTGGAATTCCATCACATCCACTAGCTTTGTTTGTAGTGGTGCTTTCTAAGGCCCACTTGACTTCACATTCCAGGATGTCTGGCTCTAGGTGAGTGATCACACCATTGTGATTATCTGGGTCATGAAGATCTTTTTTGTACAGTTCTTCTGTGTATTCTTGCCACCTCTTCTTAATATCTTCTGCTTCTGTTAGGTCCATACCATTTCTGTCCTTTATCAGACCCATCTTTGCCTGAAATGTTCCCTTGGTATCTCTAATTTTCTTGAAGAGTTCTCTAGTCTTTCCCATTCTGTTGTTTTCCTCTATTTCTTTGCATTGATCGCTGAGGAAGGCTTTCTTATCTCTTCTGGCTATTCTTTGGAGCTCTGCATGTAAATGGGAATATCTTTCCATTTCTCCTTTGCTTTTCGCTTCTCTTCTTTTCTCAGCTATTTGTAAGGCCTTCTCAGACAACCATTTTGCCTTTTTGCATTTCTTTTACATGGGGATAGTCTTGATCCCTGTCTCCTGTACAATGTCACGAACCTCCGTCCATAGTTCATCAGGTTCTCTGTTTATCAGATCTAGTCCCTTAAATCTATTTCTCACTTCCACTGTATAGTCATAAGGGATTTGATTTAGGTTATACCTGAATGGTCTAGTGGTTTTCCCTACTTTCTTCAGTGTAAGTCTGAATTTGGCAATAAGGAGTTCATGATGGGAGCCACAGTCGGCTCCCGGTCTTGTTTTTGCTGACTGTACAGAACTTCTCCATCTTTTGCTGCAAAGAATATAATCAATCTGATTTCAGTATTGACCATCTGGTGACATCCATGTGTAGAGTCTTCTCTTGTGTTGCTGGAAGAGGGTGTTTGTCATGACCAGTGTGTTCTCTTGGCAAAACTCTATTATCCTTTGTCATGCTTCATTCCGTACTCCAAGGCCAAATTTGCCTGTTACTCCAGGTGTTTCTTGACTTCCTACTTTTGCATTCCAGTCCCCTATAATGAAAAGGACATCTTTCTTGGGTGTTAGTTCTAAAAGGTCTTGTAGGTCTTCATAGAACCATTCAACTTCAGCTTCTTCAGCATTACTGGTTGGGGCATAGGCTTGGATTACTGTGATATGGAATGGTTTGCCTTTGAAACAAACAGAGATCATTCTGTCATTTTTGAGATTGCATCCAAGTACTGTACTTCGGACTCTTTTGTTGACCATGATGGCTACTCCATTTCTTCTAAGGGATTCCTGCCCACAGTAGTAAATATAATGGTCATCTGATTTAAATTCACCCATTCCACTCCATTTTAGTTTGCTGATTTCTAGAATGTCGACATTCACTCTTGCCATCTCCTGTTTGACCACTTCCAATTTGCCTTGATTCATGGAACTAACATTCCAGGTTCCTATGCAATATTGCTCTTTATAGCATCAGACCTTGCTTCTGTCACCAATCCCATCCACAACTGGGTATTGTTTTTGCTTTGGCCCCATCCCTTCATTCTTTCTGGAGTTATTTCTCCACAGATCTCCAGGACCATATGGGGCACCTACCAACCTGGGGAGTTCCTCTTTCAGCATCTTATCATTTTGCCTTCTCATACTGTTCATGGGGTTCTCAAGGCAAGAATACTGAAGTGGTTTGCCATTCCCTTCTCCAGCGGACCACATTCTGTCAGACCTCTCCACCATGACCCGACCGTCTTGGGTGGCCCCACACAGCATGGCTGTTTCACTGAGTTAGACAAGACTGTGGTCCTGTGATCAGACTGGCTAGTTTTCTGTGATTATGGTTTTAGTGTGTTTGTCCTCTGATGCCCTCTCACAACACCTACCGTCTTACTTGGCTTTCTCTTACCTTGGATGTGGGGCATCTCTTCACGGCTGCTCCAGCAAAGCGTAGCCACTGCTCCTTACCTTGGACGAGGGGTATCTTCTCACGGCCGCCCCTCCTGACCTTGAACATGGAGTAGCTCCTCTCGGCCCTCCTGTGCCCCACAGCAGCCGCTCCTTGGAGGTGGGGTAGCTCCCCTCGTCCGCCGCCCCTGACCTCGGGCATGTGGTAGCTCTTCTTGCCCGCTGCCCCTGACCTCAGGCCTGGGGAAGCTCCTCTCGGCCGCGGCTCCTGCGCTGTCACAGCCTTTATGTACATGACCCCAGTTGACACTGAACACAGTAAGAACCACACTATGAATTTTGATCTGCGGAGACAACATATTCTTAAACATGACTGTCCACCCAGTCTAGATTACAAAATACTACGACAAACATCAGGAGTTAAGCCTTCAGGATCATGTAATTGATCTACTGCACATAGATTAACTCCGATGCACTACCACTTATTGTCTAGATAATCTTGTATTTGCCTGCACAGCACTCCACGTGGCTTCTTGGATAACAACAGTCAGGAAATGAAAGAGGCTGTGGGAAAGCCGTGGATAAAGCGAGACAGGGCTGTTTGTTTCTCATACCTCACTGTCTTCTCAGATCTTCCCCTCTCCGCCTTTCATTTTTATGTTTGCCAAAGAAAAAAATTAACAGAGTGGAAATTTTAGATGTGAGGCAAGCTTCAGTGGCGTTGACACTTTTTTGTGACCAACTCTCAGCTGAGTGGCTGGTCGCTGGGAGTCTGTCTAAACACCAAGTTGCTCTCGGTGGAAAGCTTTTCTGAGAGGGTAATTATTATTTGCCAACTGCTGGAAAGCAGACATTTTGCATGTCTTTACCTTAGAAATCTTTTTCATCTATTTATTCTCCTGTTTGGACCGAACATCAATTTTAAATAACCAGAAAAGTAAGTCATTCTCTGGATGTATACAGCAAGTGTTGTTCATTATATGCTCTGATCTTCAGCCTGTTTTCAGCCTCTCTCTCCTTTGGGCCTGTAGAGTAGCCATCACCTCACAGCATGCTTCAAGGAGGATGCATCACTATTCTTCACACATTCTATGAATTGCTAGTGTGTTATTATAGCTGTGCAATTCTACTTGAAATGTAGCTAGACATTCTCATTGGTGGCCTCCCCAGTAGACTCTGGATTTCGATTTTCTCAAGTCTTAAATGAGTAGTTAGGTGAGCAAATAAACACAACTATGTTGAGACTACAAATGCAATTTGAACACCTACAGAAAGTAGGAAATGAGAGATTTGTCATGCCCAACTACTCACAAGGCAGAGTTTCATATTTTTCAATAATCCAAGTTTTTAGTTCTTGTCATTGTTCAACAATCAATGGCTCCTGATCCCTACCTTCTTCACATCTTATAAACTCAGACTTTCAATCTCCCATCTGACTATCTCACTTAATACTTAAACTTTCTTTTCCCCTATGTATTTGAAAATAACAAGTTTTTCATCTTACTCAAAATTCAAGTTTTTAAAAATTATTTTGTGGAAAAGAATGTTTTCTACTTACTTTTATTTGACCTGTCTATATGTATGTTTTGTGCAAGATAAACTTACTATTTGTTTGGATAAATATCATATATTTAGTTGAATACTTTTATAGCTGTTGAATATATATATATATATATATAATTGCATATATATATATGAATATATATAGTTGAAAACTTTTATTGCTATTAATATATATATATATATATATATATATATATATATATATATATATATAGGTGATCCATATTCTCAGGTATCATATACATGTGTGTATATAGACTAGATTGCATGTATGTATGTTTGCACAGTTTTTTAAATAATTAGAATATAATGCTGAATCAGTTTCATTTCTTGATGGTGCATTTCAAACTTAAGTGCAATCAAGTTCAGAGTTTTAGGCTGAGATGTGTAAACTCACCATTAGTCATCTGTTAGGTACTCAGGATCAGAAATTAAGAATTGATATCTGGAAATAATAATACATTAAATTCATATGGGAACATTTGACAACTTAGTCTGTGGTAGAGGTTGATCCTCTCTTCTCTCCATCCTGCTTCCTTTCAGGCCCTTTTCTGCTTCCTTCTAGACTGCTGCCCAGGCCATCATCATTTTTTCTCATGATGATTAACTACCCCAGTTACCTTGGTTATGCTTACAATTTATCATGTCAGAATTCAGTGTAAAAAGTTGTGCCTACTTCTCAGTATGTGAGGGTAAGATGAAGGAAAATTAATATATCACATGATGACTTTTTCAAACTGAGTCTGCATTTTCCAGGCTAATCTACCTCACTCTGTTGCATGGACCCTCTCTTCAGATCACGCTGAACACCTTCTTTTTCACAGAAAATGTCAGAAATATCTTTCTGACTAGTCACCTTTGTTTAAAAATAGTGCTATGCTGTGTTTTCCCTTTTCCCAGGTGAGATGATATTACGTATTTCCTGATTTTATACACTTTTTATAGCAAACTGTATATTTATTTATCCGGTGCATGCGTTGAACTCAAACTTACACTTAGAGTAGTAGAAAAGACAAATTCCATGCTCTAAGAGGGTTTACATTCTAGTGAGAGTAGATAGTTAAGGGTTAAACAAAACTACAGGAGATAAACTTAAGTAGTGATAAATAATGAGTATGTAGAGCGGCTAGCTTGAGATTGCCATTGATTATATCTAGTCAGAAAGCACGTTTGTCAGGAGTAAAGCATTTAAAGTAAAACTGGAGTTAGGAGGAAGCAAACCTGTAAAGTGTCAGGGGAAGAACATTTCAGGTAGGGGTGAAGAGGAAGCATGTGAAATTATCCCCAAATACTATATTTATCTTATGAATAAAGAGGAAAGCCTAACCTGTCAGTAGATAACAAGGATGATAGGTGATCAAATCAAGTAGAAGAGTATTTCCCAGATCATGTCAGATTTTGTATGCTGAATGGTCTATGAAAGAACATTTTTGTTTTATTCTAATCGAAATAGTAAGCCATTGTTGGTTCATAAGTGCATGTGTGTTGGAGAGGGGCTGATGTATTCAGTTGTATGCTCTCTAAAGATTACTCTGGCTTTTGTGTAAAACCAGGGGAGAAAAGATGATGAAGAGAAGCAAGAGGAATCAGATAGGAGGCCATTCTACTTGTCTCAATAGCAGGTGGTGGTAGTTGGTGGTAGTTGGGATGAGAGGTACAATATGGTAAGAAGTGAACAGATACTGTATATATTCTACAAATAGGATTGATAAGAATTGGTGATGATGAAGGAAGGATTAAAGAAAACATCCAGAGTCCTAGGAGAAGGATGAATGGCAGTACCACATACTGAGTTAATAAAAACTGACAGAAAATAAAGAAAGTTTGGGGTAGAAAATTAGAGTTCTGAATTGGACATATTGTTTTTAAGAGGCTCATACAGATCCAAAAAGAGGTGTCATGTATTCACTGAGTATATGAGTTTAAAACTCAAACATCTTGAAATGCATTTTTGATGATTCAACATTATAGATACAGTATTTAAATTTATTTAATTCACTAAGAATATATTTTTAAAATTTAGACCTCATCTAGGGAGAGACTATTGTTAGAGGAGAAAACCAAAACTTCATCTTAGGACATTCTGAAACTAATATGTTGAGCAAAAGATGATGCAGAAATGGAGATTGATAAGAAATGTTGGAAAAATATAGACATAAGAGAAAAAATAGAATGGATAAACTTATGGTAAAATGCATTCCAGAAAGAGGGAGTGGTCAGTTGTGTCAAATATGGATACAAAGTCATCTTGATGTGAATAGAAGATTGCCATTCAGAAATGTCAGGAGGAAGATCACATTGCTAAGAGCTATTTATAGAGAAGTGGAGATTTAAGTTGAATAATAGTGATTTGCGAGAGAACGTGAAGTGAAAACATGGAGACTGTGGATAGAAGAAATACCTTATTAGTTCCACTCAGAGGAAGCAAAGAAATGAGGCGAAGGATAGAAAAAGAATGAGAATGAAGGAGGATTCCATAGAACATTATACTAAAGCATATTTTTATGATTAAGGAAAATATTATATTTTAAGGGAAGAACTGAAGATGTCAGAGAGGTGGGTGAGGGGAGAATTGTAATCAGTGTTTGGCCTGAGTACTAGGAAGGTGATGAGGATTCATGCCCAACAGGAAAGGTTAGATTTAGATAGAAACATTGACATTTGCTTCATTATAATTTAGGAGAAGGCAAAGCAGTTTGGGCTGAGATGTATGTAGGATAATGGACAACTTGATGGATAGTCAGGTCATTTTTTCTTTTTGTCTATTTTCTTTATAAAAAATGAGATGATGTCATGATTGTGAGTGATGGACTGAAGAGAGGACTTTGGATAGTTGAGAGGAACGTGGTGAGTATAAAATAGTAGTTTTCTAAAATAAAGAAATTTACTAGGAATGTATAGTAAGGCTATTTTGACATGTTTATAAATTCAAAGTGAAATCAGTCAAAAGAGTTGTGTGATCTTCTATAACCATATTCAGTTTTTCAGGTATACACATAAAGTAAGCAGTTAGATTTAAAAAGGACTGGACTTTTCAAGAATTCATAGGGCAGGAGTGTGAAAGGTATTTACAAGTGTGTGTTTATATTACTGAACCACAAAACTTATATAGGTTAAGAATGGAGATAAAGACATGACTGTGATGGCAAGGAGTAGAAAAGTTGCAAAGTCAATTGACTGTATGTGGAGGTCTAGAGTAAATAATCTGGTGAAAGAGATGATCATTAGAATATAAGATAATAGGATTCAACATTTCAGAGGTCTGGGTGTTGGTAAGGTCAAGATAGTAGACGTGGAAATGAGTGGCTCATATGGAATAGATGGAAAGCTCATTGGAAGTGAGGAGGTCAAGTTGAGAAGCTGTAATTTTACTTGGGTGAGTGGATTTGGGGCATATCTGAGGTTAAATGTAAGCTATATGAGTAGGTAGTCTGAAATCAAGTTTTTTGTGGCATGTTTATTTTCTTCTCTTTCTTTTTCTTTTGTCACCGTTTACTAAGCAGTAAGTTCTCAATGCTATAAACACTTTTCTCTTCAAAATCATCTTCCAAGGCCAAGGAAAATAGTTTATGCAAAACAAGCAAAGAGCAAATAAAACATCCTCAATAATTAATAATAATCAAGAATGAATGAACAAACAAATGAGTGGATGGCAATCCTTAGCATTTTTGAGATAAAAAGAGAAGGGGCAAGCACCTCAATAACTTATTTTGTGCATAAAATAGCTGACTCCCATAAGAAATATTACTTAGGGTTACATGGCTTATTAGTACATGAAATGAAGCTAGGTCCAGAAAACACCACTATATCTTCTAGGAGAAAACACTTAAATACATGGATAGTACTTAAATTTCAGCATTATCAAAAGTAGTTAGATAGGTAAGAATAGACTTTGAATCACAATTTAAATATCATCAATGGGAGAAATATCAATAACCTCAGATATGCAGATCACACCACCCTTATGGCAGAAAGTGAAGAACTAAAGAGCCTCTTGATGAAAGTGAAAGAGGAGAGTGAAAAAGTTGGCTTAAAGCTCAACATTCAGAAAACTAAGATCATGGCACCTGGTCCCATCACTTCATGGGGAATAGATGGGGAAACAGTGGAAACAGTGTCAGAATTTATTTTTGGGGGCTCCAAAATCACTGCAGATGGTGATTGCAGCCATGAAATTAAAAGACGCTTACTCCCTGAAAGGAAAGTTATGACCAACCTAGATAGTATATTAAAAAGCAGAGCCATTACTTTGTCAACAAAGGTCCATCTGGTCAAGGCTATGGTTTTTCCAGTGGTCATGTATGGACGTGAGGGTTGGACTGTGAAGAAAGCTGAGCTCCAAAAAATTGATGCTTTTGAACTTTGGTGTTGGAGAAGACTCTTGAGAGTCCCTTGGACTGCAAGCAGATCCAACCAGTCCATCCTAAAGGAGATCAGTCCTGGGTGTTCATTGGAAGGACTGATGCTGAAGCTGAAACTCCAATATTTTGGCCACCTCATGTGAAGAATTGACTCATTGGAAAAGACCCTGATGCTGTGAGGGATTGGGGGCAGGAGGAGAAGGGGACGACAGAGGATGAGATGGCTGGATGGCATCACCGACTCGATGGGCATGAGTTTGAGTAAACTCCGGGAGTTGGTGATGGACAGGGAGACCTGGTGTGCTGCGATTCATGGGGTCGCAAAGAGCCAGACACGACTGAGCGACTGAACTGAACTGAACTGAACTGATGTGATAGAGTACATGTGAAAAGTAAGAGCCAAGCACAACTTTGTTCAAGCCTTTTGGAAAATCACAATTTCTGTGTTTCTGCCCGCCCACTTGTTTATTTCCAAAACAAAATTTGCATTAGCTATCTCATATAATTCTGGGATTGCTCTAAGCTGCAGACTAGGGAATCTGCGAATTGAATCAAAGCGCTATTTTCACAATGGGGTATGAAAATCCCTAGATAAATGTATTTGCTGGTGGAAATGAGAAAGAAATTGGCTACATCAATAAAACATGAGAACAGTGTAAAAGAGCTTATGGTGTCAGGACCTTGGGATTTCACCAGTGGAAGGACTGCAACAGCAGAGAAGGAGAGAGGGGGAGATGGACATATTTATCATAAATTCGTATTTTCCCCCACCCTATGATTTTGGTTGCCTTTGTGATTTTGTTGATCATTATCTGAGAACATGCATTGTAGCAAGTTGTAACCTTTCAAATTCACAATTCCATTCCCAATTCTTACAGCAAGGTCTAGGCCTTAGTTCTTTCTTCAGTTGGAAAGATGTTTAATTAACTTTACTTCTTACCCTGTGCTCTTTATTATTTTTTTTTCCCATTTATTTTTATTCGTTGGAGGCTAATTACTTTACAATATTGTAGTGGTTTTTGCCATACACTGACATGAATCAGCCATGGATTTACATGTGTTCCCCATCCCGATCCCCCTTCCCACTTCCCTCTCCATCCCATCCCTCTGAGTCTTCCCAGTGCACCAGCCCTGAGCACTTGTCTCATGCATCCAACCTGGGCTGGTGGTCTGTTTCACCCTTGATAGTATACTTGTTTCAATGCTGTTCTCTCTGAACATCCCACCCTTGCCTTCTCCCACAGAGTCCAAAAGTCTGTTCTATACATCTGTGTCTCTTTTTCTGTTTTGCATATAGGGTTATCATTACCATCTTTTTAAATTCCATATATATGTGTTAGTATAACTGGTCTTTATCTTTCTGGCTTACTTCACTCTGTATAACAGGCTCCAGTTTCATCCATCTCATTAGAACTGATTCAAATGAATTCTTTTTAACGGCTGAGTAATATTCCATGGTGTATATGTACCACAGCTTCCTTATGCATTCGCCTGCTGATGGGCATCTAGGTTGCTTCCATGTCCTGGTTATTATAAGTAGTGCTTTGATGAACATTGGGGTGCATGTGTCTCTTTCAGATCTGGTTTCCTCAGTGTGTATGCCCAGGAGTGGGATTGCTGGGTCATATGGCAGTTCTATTTCCAGTATTTTAAGGAATCTCCACACTGTTCTCCATAGTGGCTGTACTAGTTTGCATTCCCACCAACAGTGTAAGAGGGTTCCCTTTTCTCCACAGCCTCTCCAGCATTTATTGCTTGTAGACTTTTGGATAGCAGCCATCCTGACTGGCGTGTAATGGTACCTCACTGAGGTTTTGATTTGCATTTCTCTGATAATGAGTGATGTTGAGCATCTTTTCATGTGTTTGTTAGCCATCTGTATATCTTCTCTGGAGAAATGTCTGTTTAGATCTTTGGCCCATTTTTTGATTGGGTCATTTATTTTTCTGGAATTGAGCTGCAGGAGTTGCTTGTATATTTTTGAGATTAACCCTTTGTCTGTTTCTTCATTTGCTATTATTTTCTCCCATTCTGAAGGCTGTCTTTTCACCTCCTTGCTTATAGTTTCCTTTGTTGTGCAAAAGCTTTTAAGTTTATTTTATTTTATTTTTCTTTTTTTTTTTTCTTTTGTGCTCTTTAGCTTAAGGGTTCCCAAGTGTCTTCTCTATTCTAGACTTTAAAGGACTAGCCAGCTATCATCATAAACAAGTTTAATTTTGTTTTGTTTTATGAGTTTTCTTGTTTAATAACTATTCAAATTGCTTTTGCTACCAGAAAAATGCAAAGATAAACTGAAGAGAAACTGAGAACAGAGCAAGTGAAGTGACTGACTCTCCTTTCTCTTTTTCTCTTTCTTTTCCCAATAGGTGAATTCTGTTTCTGGTGAGTGTTCTGGTGTGTGTGAGTGCACACTTGTGAATATATCCATTTATATATTAAAGAAGAGGAAGGCAGTGGCATATGAATTTTATAGTTAGCTGTGAAGCTGAACTCAACCTGGCAAAAGAAAGCAACCTATACAAAATTGTAAAGTTAAAGAGAGTTCCAGAAAAAACATCTATTTCTGCTTTATTGACTGTGTCAAAGCCTTTGACTGTGCAGATCACAATAAACTGTGGAAAATCTTCAAGACATGGGAATACAAGACCACCTGACCTGCGTCTTGAGAAACATGTATGCAGGTCAGGAAGCAACAGTTAGAACTGGATATGGAACAACAGACTGGTTCCAAATAGGAAAAGGAGTATGTCAAGGCTGTATATTGTCACCCTGCTAATTTAACTTATATGCAGAGTACATCATGAGAAACGCTGGACTGGAGGAAGCACAAGATGGAATCAAGATTGCCAGGAGAAATGTCAATAACCTCAGATATGCAGATGACACCACCCTTATGGCAGAAAGTGAAGAAGAACTAAAGAGCCTCCTGATGAAGGTGAAAGAGGAGAGTGAAAAAGTTGGCTTAAAGCTCAACATTCAGAAAACTAAGATCCAGCATCTGGTCCCATCACTTCATGGCAAATAGATGGGGAAACAGTGGAAACAGTGACTGACTTTATTTTTCTGCGCTCCAAAATCACTGTAGATGGTGATTGCAGCCATGAAATTAAAAGACGCTTACTCCTTGGATGGAAAGTTATGACCAACCTAGACAGCATATTGAAAAGCAGAACCATTACTTTGTCAAAAAAGATCCATCTCATCAAGGCTATGGTTTTACCAGTGGTCCTCTATGGATGTGAGAGTTGGACTATCAAGAATGCTGAACACTATAGTCCAAGGAATCAACATTTATATAGTGTTTACTGGAGCAGACACACCTGTAAGGTAGGCATCATGTACCCATTTTATAGTGAAGGAAACTTAAGGGAGTAAAATTTAGTAGATCCAGAATTAGTTGGGCTATAAAGAAAGCTGAAGAATTGATACTTTTGAACTGTGGTGTTTGAGAAGACTCTTGAGAGTCCCTTGGACTGCAAGGAGATCCAACCAGTCCATCCTAAAAGAGATCAGTCCTGGGTGTTCATTGGAAGGACTGATGTTGAAGCGGAAACTCCAATACTTTGGCTACCTCATGTGAAGAGCTGACTCATTTGAAAAGACCCTGATGCTGGGAAAGTTTGAGGGCAGGAGGAGAAGGGGATGACAGAGGATGAGATGGTTGGATGGCATAATTAACCCCAATAGACATGAGTTTGGGTGGACTCCAGGAGTTGGTGATGGACAGGGAGCCCTGGAGTGCTATGGTTCATGGGGTCGCAAAGAGTCGGACACGACTGAGCGACCTAACTGAAGTGAACTGAAGAATTGTTATTTTTGAAAATAATACTTTTTAATAGAAAAAAATTACGACTGTTAACATCAGACATTTAGTGGGTAAATTCTGAGTCTACTAAATTTTACTCGCTTAAGTTTCCTTCACTATAAAATGGGTACATGGTGCCTACCTTACGTGTGTGTCTGGCCCAGTAAATGCTAAATAAATGTCGATTCCTTTCTTCCATTCTCTGGACCTGGAAAACACCTATCATGGAATCAAGTGTTCTAAAAAATCTGATTCTATTGAGGTATCTGTCAATCATCAATCATGGTGCTGAATGAAATAAAAGAGTACATAATACTAAACCTATCCTTAAAATACTTAAAATTTTGCTGAGAAAGTAAGATGTTTTTAGAAATAATAATTGTAATCATTACAAACAATGAATGCTCCAAAAATTTAATTAGCATTTCAAACACTGCATCTGAAATGGTAAGATTACTGTTTATATTAATGCATATAAGATTGATGAAAATAGAGGCTAAAATTATACTTACAAATTCTTAGAGTTGAGATCATAGTGATTATTTAGTTTAACCCTCCCATTTTAAAATGAAGTGATGGAGATTAAGATATATCATGTGATTTGTCCAAGTTAAGTGTTAAGTATCAGAGCAATTGAACAAGCAAGTACAGAAGCAAGATCTATAGACACAGTGTCACTAAATTACATGCAGTGTAAGAGTGTATATTCCAAGTGGGCTTATTTCTTTAGTATACAAATATGTCCCTTTGGTCCAAGTAAAATTACTTTTAAACCTAGTATACTTCATTGTCACAAACATTAAAATCATTTAAATAAGCAACAGCAATGTTTTGGGTGATGTATGAGGGAGGGAGAATGACTCATCTTTAAAACTACCGAATGAGATAAATTAACTGCTGTCTTCTACTTTGGTTGAGATATTCTATAGATTCAAAGGTTCAAAGACACCATTAGTAGTTTCAAAAGATTCTTTTAAATTGATGATTGCTTTATACGCTGGAGGGCACAGTTTTTTATATCAAAGTTTGGTGTTATGTGACTTTAGTTAATCAAAACCTCTTTGGAAAAGGGTGAAAAGTAAAAATATTAGTTCTACAAAATAGGTATCCTAGCTATTAAGATTATTTGGAAGCCAAGTTTTGTATTTTTATGATTAGCAAAAGCTAATACTGTGCATTAAAATAAATAAACAAGATAAGCCTTCTAAAATTAGCAATTCTGGTCACTAGTAGGTGCTGTCATGTGAAATACAGAAATCTAAGAAGAAACATTTTGTGTAACTCATTTAACTCATTTTCTCCTAGTGACTTCTATTAGTACATTTGTAAGTTCTTCCTCTTTTTGTCCTTCTGGACCCCAGGCCGTGTCTTCACACCCTGACAAAATGGAGCTCGATAAAACATACAGGAAAAATAAGAAGCTGCAATATCCTTAGTCATTAAAAATATGTCAGCTCCCTGTCAACTATATCTATCTATCTATTTATCTATATAATTTCATCTTTATTTATGACCAAATGCAATAAAAAAAATTCAGATGTTATGCAAAAATAAGCTTTAGGGCTCTATCCAAGCATCTCTGATGGGTTGAATAATTTTGTGTCTCATCTAAAATGTCGCCTTCTTTCTGAAGCCCTCCTGTGATGTTTAAGTATAATTTAGCATTTAATATATAGTATCTTATTATCACTTGTTGAATAACTCAAGATAATTCTATTTCTTTAACTGTATTTTAAGTTTCTTAATGAACTTATATTCTATTGTTCTTCTTATTATGTGTCTTTCATTGTAACTAAGTCAGACCTTCAATATGTGGTAGGGGCCTGAGGAGATTCTGTATCTCTGAATTGAATAACATAGTCTTGTTTACACCTATTTATAATTCACAAGAGACAGTTAACTGATGCTTTAGAGAATGGAAGACCCATAATGAAATGTGGACTTCCGTGGTGACTCAGACAATGAAGAATCTGTCTGCAAGGCAGGAGACATGGGTTCGATTCCTAGGTTGGGAAGATTCCCTGAAGAAGGGAATGTCTACCCACTCGAGGACTCTTACCTGCAGAATTTCATGGACAGAGGAGCCTGGTGGGCTACAGTCTAGGGGTGACAAGAACTGGACACAACTAAGCGACTAACACTTTCATTTCACATCACAAACGAAATATATCCTCTTATTTTACAGGTGGTTTGGAGTAGGTGAGGGCATTTGGGTAGAATTTGGCAGCGCACTCCTTCCCTAGCTCACCAGCTCCTGTGAGTTTGTGTCTTCCTATCTGTGTGGTTTTTGATATTTATTCTGAATGAATTACATGGTCCCACATTTAAGAGATCGTTATTACTATAGTTCATGGTCTGTCCAAGTAGCCATAAGTATAATTGTTGCTGTCTATTTCCTTCTTGAATAAATCAAAGTTATACCAGTAATGAGAAGGATCCACAATACAAGCTTTGCATTTGTTCTAGGTGGTTCATAACAAAATCCTTACTGAATCTTCTGATTGCAGTCAGAAAATGTACAGAGCATCTTTATGGAATAGAAACCTTACACTATTCTGGTCTTAGAGCTAGAGAAGATTTTAGAGCACTTAATTTTAGAGAAGAAAAAGGAGTAGCCCAGAAACGGAAAATAACTTGACTGAGAGCACACAGTCAATTCTTCAAAATTACCATGACTGTAATGGCATTTGAAGAGATTTATTTGGGTCCTCTGGAGCACTCTTTAGACTAGAGATGATTTTGACTACCAAGGGATATTTGGCAATGTCTGGAGACAATTTTCGTTTTCAAATTTGGGCAGCAGTTTTACTGGCAACTAGTGGATAAAAGACAAAAATATTCATAAACATCCTACAACACACAGGACAAGTCCCACAATAAATAAATATATGGCCCAGAATATCAACAGTGCTGAGATTAAATTTTCTACAATTGAAAAAAAAAAAAAGTAGCAAAACAAAAATTCTTTTTGATTTATATGATATCCCTCTCACACTCTCTCAAACTAATGTCTGTGTTTTCTTATTCTGTACCTATGGTCAGGTTCATTTCTGTCAACTTCTTTTGTCCTACAGCTTATTCTCACAGTCTTTAAATTGGGAACGGTGGTAAGGAAGGATAGGATTTACTGTCAGGAAGAACAAAGTTGAACTTCATGCCTATACCTATATTCTATTACTTAAAGGAGGTTCAAATAACCCACAAATTCTGTTCAGAACTCTGTCTTCCCTTAGAAACCATAGACTTATAAACCAACTGAGTTCTGGAAACCCAGAATATTAGGGAATTTTCTATTAAAATAAAACACTATAAACACCAATAAAATCAAAGTCTTATGTGGGAATATCAAATATCAATTTCATTTTTACCTGTACAATTTTGTGAACCCATAAATATATATATATATATTTGGACTCCATAGCATTTCATTGTTTTGTTTGTTGTGGATACTATTTTCCCCTAAGTAATACTTCTGGGATCTTAGCAGAATTAATATCTGACAGTTCATAAAACCAAATCATGGTCCCAGACAGTTAAACATATGGATCCAAATTAAATGTATCTTTTTAAAATTTTTTTCTCCTATATATGATATTGGTGTTGCTAGGTCCTGGAACTGTGTTTACATTTGTAGCAATATGTGAAGATTCAAGATAAGGATTAAAATTATATGTTTTAAGCGGTATGCAAAGGTTGAGCCTCATCACTCCCAAGTTCTGTTCTTTGTCTTTTTATTTTTTTCTCCCTACTCCTTTTAGATGCATGAGTGTTCTGAGATTCTAGACATAAGAAATTAAGATTTAAAGGTAAGTGGGAGAGGCATAAGTAGGTCACCATGTTGTGAAGTTGGATAAAGTATGAAATAAATTGCCTTTGTTGAGGAAGAAATCACAGGCAGAGCAGTCATATCTCTCTTCCCTTACTATATTTTGTATTTTCTCTAAAAGCTCTTTCCCTCCTTTTCTTCCATTTCCAATTTTCTTCTCTTAAATATCCTCAACTTCTAGAACTGTAATGTAAAGTAGGTACTCAATGAGGCTTGTTTGACTGGCTGGTTACATCTTCCTTTTTCACCTCCATCTAAACATTAGGTTACTTAGCAATGAAAGAACATCTGCATTTACATAAGGTGATCCTGGACAATGTTCAGACATTGTAATTGGGTTATCTCTCCAAATTATTGCTGTCATCAGTAAACATGAAGCAGGTAGACCAGAATCCAAATTCACATGTCTGTCCTGGAAGTCAACAGTCAGGGCTAATCCCAGGAGGAATCAGAGGAAACAGAAATGAGGAAAATTTGACTTTGAACTTTATATTTACTCATACCATCACTCAGATAAGGTTCTAAAGCCTGACTTCCTTAATGACTTGATTTTCTTTTCTTTCTTTCTTTTTTTTTTTTTTTGTAATTCAATCTCCAATTACCCTGGAGATTTAATTCAAAAATTGTCACTAGGTGTTTCAAAAATCCTTATTTTAAAAGAGGTACTTTAATAAGAAAAATAACTAAATAATTAAAAAGAAGATGAAATAAGATGGATATGGTAAGCAAAAAATATTATTTGTTCTAAGGGCATATATTTCAATTAGTTGAATTGAAAACTTAAGTGATAAAATATTATGAATATGTAGATAGGAAATTCAAATATAGTTTTCTTCATGTGGTTCTTTATAGTACATTACATCAGTTAATGACAATTTGTATAATTTGTGTAATGACATAAAATGCTACAAACCCTCACTCAGTGAAGTGCTGTCAAAGTCATAAATCAGGAGGCAGTGAACACTGGGAAGTACAGTCTCTCAATCTTAGGGTGAAAGAGGAATGGGTCATGGTGGCATTCATTCAGTGAGTAACCATGCAGGGTTGAAAAGACAAATGAATGGAATGGCAGAAGGAAAGCATGACTGAGCCAGACCTTGATGAGCTAATCCTCCACATCAAATGGAATCATGCTTCATGGCTACATGAAGTAGTTTTGCCCAACTTCTAAAATTACTTTCCCTGACTTATGATTACTTCTCTACAGGAGTCTAAGGGCAATGTTGAGAGTAAATCTTAAATTCTTTCAGATACTTTCCAACACAGGCTAATTCTTTTAAACTAAACTAAATTAACTTTATATATATATGCTTTAGCTTGCCATAATGTTATGGATGTTAGCTGAAGACATGAGACTTCTGGGTCAGAAACAAAGGACTATGTTACTTACAGCAAGAGCAGTAGTCAGATTTTCTCACACCAGCCCACTAAGCCTCAATTCCCACTGCATGACACAGAGAGCCAGATGACACAAAGATATCAGCTGAATTACATTACAGAAGAGTCAAATACATTATGGAGAATCCAAATCTTTTAAAATGGGCAGTAAATATGCCTACATCTCCTTCTAGAGGTAAACTCTATTTTTATGTCTCAAGGCTGCAAGCAAACCTGCCCGTGGATCTGGAGGGGGACACAATCTCTATTTTCCAAGGCTGTTGAGTCTATTAGCATGCTTATAAAGATACTTGGAAGTAAAGGTAATCAGTGTCTCTGCTTGCAAGAAATGAAAAACACAGACATCCATGATAAATGTTTTCCAACACTTTTTAAGTGGATAAATGCTCTGAAGAATCCCACGACTTTGACTCCCCTTGGGATGTGTAAGTTCTCTTACTCTTGGAGGAAAACTTCCCACCTCCCGCCACTCCCATTCTTAGAACTAATGAACTTGAGCTACCTAGACAGTGGAAATGAAACAAAACATTAACTTTGGTCTTTAAGCATTGGCAGAGGGTCTAAAGTAATAATCCTTGGCATTTATTCCTTTGCCTTTTATTATCTAAGCACTTTGTGAAATTATCTAGTTAGTTAATCTTCCTAACACCTTTGTGAGTGAGGTTAAATGATGCAGTTTCTAAAATAGATATATACAAATTATAACTTGATAGGTCTAGTGTTATAAGTCTGGACTATAATTGTTCTTGGTGCTTGATGGGATTACAGCCATTTTATGGGCCACTGGTTGTAGCTTCTTCTCCACGTCATCTGTTTTTATGGTCTAGCATCTGAAGGAACAATCCAAAATGGCTCAGTGAAACAACTGTCCCTTCTAAGTAAGCCTATATTATAACACAGAATTTTTTAAAATATTTTTGAGGGTGTTTTTTTGTTTTTTCCTACTATAGCTCATTTCAATTTTAACTCTATTCCTAATTTAGAGGCAATTACTTGGACAATAAATTATAGAATTTTAAAATCGGATAAGAAGTGTAAAGTTCATGTAAGTTTCCTTTCTTCTGTGAGTAAATTTTTCAGAACTGAGATTTTTTTAATAAAGTGTAGATTAAACTTTTTAGTTAATCAAGTAATAATATAATTTGTTTAACTTTTTTTCAATGTAGCTTAATATTATCAAGACTAAGAATGACACAGTTTAGTCTTCTGACAGTGAACCAAAATTTTCATAAGACCTGTTTATAATTAGGCCTGATAAATAGTGTTGTTGATTACAACATATAATGCTTTTTTGTTTTCTCTCTTCTTTTAACCTCTTTTAAAAATAAAATCATGTAATGAACCCTTGTTACCTAAGCATATCCAAGTGATTGAATCTACACATAAGTATTTTATGATCCTTCATGTCAATGATCACAATAGCTTTAGGTAGATTTTTTAAAACTTTATATCCATTTCTTTATATCTGTAGACTCTTACATTCTTCTATGTCCAGGTAAATGGTGATGATGTGATCAGCTTTATCACCTAAATATAAATGACTCTGATAAAAGAAAAGCATGTGTCCTTAGAATTAAAAGTTCAGCTTTTTTTTTTGACATATGTGTCAAGACAATCCAAGAGTTGCCCTTGTGATAGATAATTAGGGAAAACTGTCAAACCTGCAGCTTAATCCTGTGTACATCTGCTCAAAGTCAGCTCTGAAAACTGTGGAATCTAGGAAGACAATCTTTTGTAATTAGCCAAGGCCACTATAATCCATAACAACATGTGATCAAATTGATTTCCAGTCCATCAAGTGGTATCTGTCAACAACAACCTTCCCGATCATCTTGGGGCTGTGAATACCTCATGTAAACCTCTAGGTCATTTAAAGTTTCCTTTGCTTTGTAAATATAAAATCATTTTCACTTTTTGACAGACTGTCTTTTCAAGCGGGACAGTTGGGTAGAGGGAAAGTAGGAAAAAGATGAACTGTCAGTAGCATTCACAAGCATAAACATTAGAGAGGCAGAAATACACAAAATGTCTTCTGTAAGAGTAGTGCTATAGTTAAGTACCCAGCAGTATGTGTAACATTGCATATGAAGCTGATAATTACATCATATCCACTTCTGCAGTTGAGTCTGTTGCATAAGAGACTTTGCTCTTATGGTGTGCACTGATGAACAGTGCACCCATGCCTGTCTTGCTACTTGGAGGCATTAGTTTCATCTCCTTATTCCACACCTGTTGCTCTTTTCAAGCTCTAGTCTCTAGACAGTCTCAAATATAATCCCTAAATCTTTTTAAAACTCAAGTTTTATGAATGGGTTGGATTATGCCACTTTCCTGCCTCTCTCTTGCCTGCCAGGTGCATTCTAACTCTTTTCCCAGCCTGGCTGTCCTAGGCACTTCATGTTATAAACTCAGTGACTTTCCCCTCTTACTTGATGGCCATATACAATGCCTCTCATGTATAAAATTGAATTATCTTCATTTGCCTCTAAATGCCAAACTCAGATCAGCTTAAAATCTGCCCCATCTCATCTGGATCCTAATTTGATATGCTCTTAATTATTTTACAGTGTGTATAGTTTAATGAAATACTTGAACACTTTGCTTCACTTTGTTTTCCCTCAACCAGGCTCTCTGATAACTGCTAAGAATGTGCCTCATTCCTTCTTGCAACTTTCCTTTCTTTTTTTTTTTTTATTTTTATTAGTTGGAGGCTAATTACTTTACAATATTGTAGTGGTTTTTGTCATACATTGACATGAATCAGCCATGGATTTACATGTATTCCCCATCCCGATCCTCCCTCCCACCTCCCTCTCCACCCGATTCCTCTGGGCCTGCCCAGTGCACCAGGCCCGAGCACTTGTCTCATGCATCCAGCCTGGGCTGGTGATCTGTTTCACCCTAGATAATATACACGTTTTGATGCTGTTCATTATACAGAGTGAAGTAAGCCAGAAAGATAAAGACCAATACAGTATACTAATGCATATATATGGAATTTAGAAAGATGGTAACAATAACCCTATATACAAAACAGAAATAGAGACACAGATGTACAGAGCAACTTTCCTTTCTTATCCTACATGCTAAGACATTTTTCTGCCACTTTTTTCTCTTTCTCTTTTCAAAGATCCCTTTGCAAGATTGTGCCCTTAGTGAAGGACAGCTCTGTAAGAATTCTAACTCCAGTTTTCTGTCCTTCTTTCCACATTTCCCCATGCCTCCTAATGCCTTCTCTAAGTTGATGACTCTCATTTTGTGTCTCTAGCAGCTTGAACTTTTGTCCCATATGTTCCATTGCCTAAAGGCATCTCCACATTAAAAAAAACAAAAAACAAAAAAAACCTCACATTTGTGCAAATCTCACCATATTCAAAAGTAAATTAATCTTCTTCTTACAATTGGATTACTTTTTCAAATTACTTCATTCCAGTAAGACAATTGTCTTAGCTGCTCTCCTACCCTTGCTTTATTTCCAATTCATCACAAGTTGTTTTATTTCTTCTTTCAAATTTTGCTGGATAAAATTATTGCTCATCTTTTTTTTTTTTTTTTTTATTTCTATCACCCAAGTAAATGTTTTTATCATGCCCTTCCCCAAATTAAGAACACTTTTATTACATTTCTTGATGAAATATAAATCATGCAGTACAAAATTTACTATCTTAAGGTGCTAAAGCTTATATTTTTAAATATATTCATAAAGTCCTGCAACCATCACTGTTTTCTAATTCTAGAACACTTCATCACCTCCAAAAGAAACCCTGTGCTGGTTAAAAGCAGTCACTTTCATTTTCATACAGATTACCAAAAAAAAAAAAAAAAATTCACCAGAATATTGTCTGCTATAAACATGTAGCATACATATTACTAGAAGAAAAATAATTTCAGAACTCCAAATCACATTTCAAAAAAGTGAGTTTATTGAAACTTTCCAAAGAAAAATCCATGCTGAGTCATTCAGAACCTTGTTAGAACATATAGAATGATGGTATTAAGGTTTTCTGTTTGACTTTAGAAAACCTTTAGGTATCACCTGGTTTGTTGTAAGTGTTGTGAAAGTGTGAAAATGTTAGTCATTCAGTGGAGTCTGACTCCTTGTGACCCCATAGATTGTAGCCTGCCAGGCTCCTCTGTCCATAGGATTCCCTAGGCAAGAATACTGGAGTGAGTTGCCATCTCCTTCTCCAGTGGATCTTCCTGACCCAGGGATGAAGCTCAAGTCTCCTGCATTGTAGATAGATTCTTTACCATCTGAGCCACTGGGAAAGCCTGGTTTATTGTAAAGTTACAGCAAATACCAAAAACACTTAGTGATTAAAATTTAGACTATATTTTTGTGTGTGGTTCTTTTCATCTCTGAAACCTTGTGAACTTGTTCATTTGGATTTGGAATTTTGGGGACTTCATACTCCAGGATGGGGCGATTATAAAGGTTCTAACATTCACAAAATTCTCCTCCAATTTCCAAATCAGTGTGAATATAATAGGTTAGTACCTAGATCTCATTGTCCTACCTCCACTACTCAACCAAGGCTCTAATAGTTCATGTTAACACTTTTCAGAGTCGGTAAAATTCTACCTCTTTCAGGAATTCAACTAATTTGTTTAATCATCATTTTATAATTACTAACATCTTCCTCTCTATCCTTGGTAGACTTGAATTTTCAGTCTATATTTTACCTCTTTGAGCTTTTGTTTTGACTGTTTTCCATCTTTTCTTCCAGACTATAAGCATAGGATTTACATTGATAGCCACTCCATCTTTTTTTTTAATTAATTTATTTTAATTGGAGGATAATTACTTTACAATATTGTAGTGGTTTTTGTTATACATTAACATGAATCAGTCATGGGTGCACGTGTCTCCACATCCTGAAACCCCCTCCCACTTCCCTCCCTACTCCATTCCTCTGGGTTGTCCCAGAGCACCGACTTTGAGTGCCCTGCTTCATTCATGGAACTTGCACTGATCATTTATTTTACATATGGTAATGTACATGTTTCAATGCTATTCTTTCAAATCATCCATCTTTAAGATCCCCTAAATCAAAGCTCACAAGTCTCAGAACACTTAGTTTGCTAATTCTTTTATTTCTTTGTTTGAGGTCTTTGGTACCACAGACACTTACTTCACCATTAGCAAATATAATCTGAAAGTGTAGGGACCTAAATGGGCAAAAGTTATCATTAGAAACATGGCCCAATTTCCCTGCCTTCTGAGGGAAGATTCAATGCTGCAATCAACAGTTTTTCAGAAGGTCCCTAAAGGTACTTAACATCAGTTAACTTGTACTTTAATGTACATTTTAAATATTATTTCCATTCTTGCTATTATCCTCCACTTTCTTGTTTGTGGTTCCTGGAGTCACTTTCTAATTAAATCATCTGTTCATAATTCCTTGTCATAAAATCAACTTTTGAGGAATTTCAGTTTAAGATAGTTGTAAAATAGTATGTGCTCAAAAAACTCTTGTTGAATAAACAAGCAAAGTATCATAAGTGACTCCAAAATCATAAATGTCAAAGATCTATGTGAGAACAATGGAAGTACTGTAGTCATACTGTGATATAGACAACATTTTTCTTCACTTCTATGTTCTGATTTCTGCTCCCTCTCTTTAGACACTCAGTACTGTTTTTTACCCAATGTTCTCTTGGACCAAGTTCCCTTCTTCTTTAAATTCCTTTTCCTCAAACATTTCTTATAGTACAACTCCAGAATTGGCCCTGAACACATCCAAGTACAGATCCAAGGAATAACAAGTTATCTCTTCATAGTGATTTGCCTTTTAATAGGGATCCAGATAATCACAACGGTGTGATCACTCACCTAGAGCCAGACATCCTGGAATGTGAAGTCAAGTGAGCCTTAGAAAGCATCACTACAAACAAAGCTAGTGGGTGTGATGGAATTCCAGTTGAGCTATTTCAAATTCTGAAAGATGATGCTGTGAAAGTGCTGCACTCAATATGCCAGCAAATTTGGAAGACTCAGCAGTGGCCACAGGAATGGAAAAGGTCAGTTTTCATTCCAATCTTTAAGAAAGGCAATTCCAAAGAATGCTCAAACTACCGCACAATTGCACTCATCTCACACGCTAGTAAAGTAATGCTCAAAATTCTCCAAGCCAGGCTTCAGCAATACGTGAACTGTGAAATTCCAGATGTTCAAGCTGGTTTTAGAAAAGGCAGAGGAACCAGAGATCAATTTGTCAATATCCGCTGGATCATCAAAAAGCAAGAGAGTTCCAGAAAAACATCTATTTCTGCTTTATTGACTACACCAAAGCCTTCGACTGTGTGGATCACAATAAACTGTGGAAAATTCTGAAAGAGATGGGAATACCAGAACACCTGACCTGCCTCTTGAGAAACCTGTATGCAGGTCAGGAAGCAACAGTTAGAACTGGACATTGAACAACAGACTGGTTCCAAATAGGAAAAGGAGTATGTCAAGGCTGTATATTGTCACTCTGCTTATTTAACTTGTATGCAGAGTACATCATAAGAAATGCTGGGCTGGATGAAGCACAAGATGGAATCAAGATTGCCAGGAGAAATATCAATAACCTCAGATATGCAGATGACACCACTCTTATGGCAGAAAGTGAAGAGGAACTGAAAAGCCTCTTGATGAAAGTCAAAGATGAGAGTGAAAAATTTGGCTTAAAGCTCAACATTCAGAAAACTAAGATCATGGCATCTGGTCCCATCATCTCATGTGAAATAGATGGGGAGTCAGTGGAAACGGTGTCAGACTTTATTTTGGGGGGCTCCAAAATCACTGCAGATGCTGACTGCACCCATGAAATTAAAAGACGCTTACTCCTTGGAAGGAAATTTATGACCAATCTAGATAGCATATTAAAAAGCAGAGACATCACTTTGTCAACAATGGTCCGTCTGGTCAAGGCTATGGTTTTTCCAGTGGTCATGTATGGATGTGAGAGTTGGACAGTGAAGAAAGCTGAGCGCTGAAAAATTGATGCTTTTGAGCTGTGGTGTTGGAGAAGACTCTTGAGAATCCCTTGGACTGCAAGGAGATCCAACCAGTCCATCCTAAAGGAGATCAGTCCTGGGTGTTCATTGGAAGGACTGATGCTGAAGCTGAAACTCCAGTACTTTGGCCACCTCACGCTAAGAGTTGACTCATTGGAAAAGACCCTGATGCTGGGAGGGATTGGGGGCAGGAGGAGAATGGGACGACAGACGATGAGATGGCTGGATGGCATCACCGACTCGATGGGCATGAGTTTGAGTAAACTCTGGGAGTTTGTGATGGTCAGGGAGGCCTGGCGTGCTGCGATTCTTGGGGCAGCAAAGAGTCGTGTCCGACTCTGAACTGAACTGAACTGATATATTCTTTTCCACTGGTCAGGTACTCCTGTCCGCTCTCAGCTGATGTTCTGCATGCAGTTTTGTGTCTGAAGGTGTATTCTTGAAGTATCTGTGGAGAGAGATGTATTCCACAACTACCTACTCCTCTGCCATCTTGTTCTCTTGTTTGCAGTTTTGGGCAAGGGCAAATCAACCTGCCATGTTCAAATTTTTGTATTGATGTAGGTTTTCATTTATTTTCATTAAATATCTAAGTGTGGAATGGCTAGACCATGTATTACATGTATATTTAAGAATTTAAGAACTTGTCAAATATTTCCCATAGGAGTTGCACCACTTTACATTCTTACCATTAGTGTGCAACAGTGCCAGTATCTCCACATTCTAGCCTAAAGTTATAATTATAGCGTTGTAACATGTGTGTAGTGGGTCTCGTGCTTATAATTTAAAATTTCCTCTTGACCATTGACTATATTTTTATGTGCCTTTGTATCTGTCTTCTGTGAAGTAAGGGGGGGAGCAATTGCTCAAAAGTTTTGCCATTTAAAAATGCTGTTTTCTTATTAAGTTTTGATCATTGGATTTACTTATTTTGGATACAAGTTCATTTTCAGATATAAAGTGAAAGTGTTAGTCGTTCAGTCATGTCTGACTCTTTGTGACCCCATGGCTCCTCTGTCCATGAAATTCACCAGGCCAGAATACTGGAGTGTGTAGCCATATCCTTCTCCAGGGCATCTTCCCCACCCAGGGATCAAACTTGGGTCTCCCACATTGTGGGCAGATGATTTACCATCTGACTCACCATGTATGATTTGCAAATATTTTCTCCAAGATTGTTACTTATCTTTTCTTTCTTACAATGTGCCTTTTGAACAAAAGTTCCACAGCTTGGAAATCCTCTCAAGGTAGGTAAGCTAAGCCAATAACAGACCTCATTTCATCTAGTTACTCTTTTTCAGGCATCACTGTCCCTTATTTCAAGACACGGAGTGTCTTGAAAACCAGCGTTTCATGTATTTTGTATACTTCTTTGGTTGTTTCATTGGGAGGGCAAGCCTAATCCCTGTCTTCCTTCTTGAATGGAAACTAAAATTTCCTTAATCCACATGAATGTTTTTAGAGACTCTTTCTTTCCTCTTAATCAGGAATATTTGCAAGTACTTTGTCAGAATTTAATCTCAGTAAGACATTGTCTATCTCAATATATCATTATTTTTAGGTCCCCCTCCTCCCTCAAGCTTAGTGTATAACCTGAATTCTAATGTCACTTTATTATCCAAGTGAGATTTTTCCATGTTCCAAGGTGCTATAACCCACTGACTTTAGAGAACCATCTATACCAGGAACCTAGTGTCTGATACCCAAGATTCACACAGAGTCATCAGCTTCTTCCATCTCAAACTCTCTGAAGCATTTGGTATGATTGACCTCTTATACAATAAAATATTTTTTCTCTATCTACCTATATCTAAGTCTATAAATACTTAAGTTTTACTTTCATCAGATTTCTACTTTTTCTACATAATGTCTTTCTAAGTTCATATTATTTAGATTCCATCTCTATGACAGTACTCTAAAATTATTTATCTCCCTTTGATCTCTCCTGGAGAATCAGTCACGTATCTAACGCTGACTTAAACTCTCCATCTGGCTGTCTATATCTCAACTCAATCTAAATACTTTTCCCTTAAAACTTCTCTTTTCTCTCCTCTCCTGACCAATCAACAAACCTATCAGACTCTACATTTATTTACTATTATTTCATCCTTTTTATGGCTGAGTAATTCCACTGTATGTATGTACCACATTTTTTAACAAAGAAAATTCTATACCTCTGTTAGTGGACACTGAAATGTATTTGTGTCCTGGCTATTATAAATAGTGCTCCATTTAACACTGGGGTGCATGCATCCTTTAAAAATATGATTTTCTCTAGATATATGCCCAGGAGTGAAATTGTTGGATCATATGGTCATTGCATTTTTTATTTTTTTAAGGAACCTCTATACTGTTCTCCATAGCGGCTATACCAATTTACAGTCCCAACAATAGTATAGAAGGACTTCCTCCCCACACCCTCTCCAGCATTTATTGTTTGTAAACTTTTTGATTATGGCCATTATGATTGTTGTGAGGTGAAAGCTCATTTTAGTGTTGATTTGCAACTCCCTCATAATTAGGGATGTTGAACATCTTTTCATGAACTTTCTGGCCATCTTCATGTTTTCTGGCTACTCGTATGCGTTCTTATTTATAAGGCTTCATGAGGTGTTTTATATTTTGGAAATTAGTCCCTTTTCGTTTGCTGTGTTTGCAAATATTTTCCCCCATTCAGGAAGAAATGTCTTTTCACTTTGTTTGTGGTTTCCTTTGTTTTGTGGGAGCTTTTAAGTTATATGGGCTTCCCAGGTGGTGCTAGTGGTAAAGAACCTGCCTGCCAATGCAAGAGACATAAGAGATCTGGGTTCTATCCCTGGGTTGGGAACATCCCCTGGAGGAGGGCATGGAAACCCACTCTAGTATTCTTGCCTGGAGAGTCCCATGGATAGAGAAGCCTGGTGGACACCTCTCTCCACAGAATCAGGCATAACTGAAGAGACTTATCATGAATGTTCCATTCATTTTCCATTTGTTGGTTTCTTTTTATTTTTATCACTCTAGGAGATGGATCAAATAAATTATTTTAGTGATTTGTGTCAGACACTGTTCTGCCTTTGTTTTCCCCTAAGAGGTTTATAGTATCCAGCCTTACATTTAGTTCTTTAATTCATTTTAAGTTTATTTTTGCATATGATATTAGATAATATTCTAATTTTATTTTTTTTACATGTAGCCAGTTATCCCCAGCACTACTTAGTGATGACACTGTCTTTTCCATTGTATATTCTTGCCTCCTTTGTCATGGGTTAATTGACTGTAGATGTGTGGGTTTATTTCTGGGCTTTCTATTCTGTTCCACTGATCTATGTTTCTGTCCTTGTGCCAGTACCATGCATTTTGATTTCTGTAGCTTTTTAGTATAGTCTTAAGTCAGGAAGTTGGATTCCTCTGGCTCCATTTTTATTTTTCAGGATTTCTTCAGCTTTGGGATCTTTCGACTACTGGAGTGAGTAGCCTTTCCCTTCTCCAGGGGATATTCCCAATCCAGGGATTGAACCCAGGTCTCCTGCATTGTGGGTGGGTTCTTTACCAGCTGAACCACAAGGGAAGCCCAAAAAAACTGGAGTGGGTAGCCTATCACTTCTCCAACAGATCTTTCCAACCCAGGAATTGAACTGGTGTCTCCTGCATTGCAGGTGGATTCTGTACTAACTAAGCTATCAGGGAAGTCTGATAGTTTATAGCACTTTAAATATATCATGCTACTCCCTTTGGGCTTGTATAATCTCTCTTGAAAAATAAGCTGATAGCCTCATTGTACTTCTGTTTGTGATTCTTTGTGATTCCCTTTGTGAGTCTTTATTCTTCTCTCCCTGTCTTTAAAATTCTCTATCTTTAACTTTTGCTATTTCAATTATGATGAGTCTTAGTGTGAGTCTCTTAGGGTATATTTTTGGTTTGGGACTCTCTTTTCATCCTGAACCTGGATATCTGTTCCTTTTCTGCCTGTTTCTCTTCTCCTTCTGGCACCCTGATAATGTGAATGTTTGCATACCTGATATTGCTTCAGAAATACCTTAAAGTATCCTCATTGTATTGTTTATTATTATTATTATCTACTTTTTGCCATTTATATTGTGTGATTCTCAATATTCAGTCTTCCATGTCACTTATGCATTCTGCTGTATCACTGAATTAGCTGTTAATTCATTCTAGTGCACTTTTCATCTCAGTTATCATGTTCTTCAGTTATGAATAATTCTTTTTTACACCTTATCATTCTTTATTAAAGTTTCCACTGTGTTCTTCTATTCTTTTCCTGTGTTCAGTGGTCAATTTTATTATTACTGTTTTGAACATTTTATCAGGTAAATTATCTCTGTTTCATTAGGGTTTTATTTTGTGGTTTCACCATTTTCATGTGAAATGTATTCCTCTGTCTTTTCAACTTTCTGTCTATGAAATTTGGTGAAACTGATACTTATCTCAGTCATGGAGGAGTGTTTTTGCATGGAGGGAGCATCTCTACATAAGCTGTGTATTCCCAGTGGTTTTGATGGAAGAGCTGGATCTGAAGTGAGAAGTGAGTGCAGGCTGCTGCTTTTCCTGGATTATACTGACAGCTTTTGCCTTGAAGGGAGATGGAACTAACATCAGAGCAACTAGAACCAGAGCTGCGTGCAAGCTGAGGCTTCTCCCAGGCTCAATGATGACTGCTATTCTATTAGAGGCTGGGGCCAGAGTCTGAGGAGTTAAAAATAGGAGTCTTGAGGGAGTTGGGATTCTCCTTAGTGTGCTGGCAGTCTCTACTTTGGATGAAACATGGCCAAGACCTGAGGGCATGGAGCTGCAGTTCTGAGTTGGCTCTTCTTCTCCTGTGTTGTTTGCATGTGCAATAGTGATGATGGTTTCTCCATCTTGGTTAGAAATGGGATTGGGTCCTGAAGGGTTGGAGGTTCACTTCTGAGCTGGCCCTGCTTTTTTTCTGGTGTGTGTACATTTACACAACGGCAATGGCAGTCTCACCCTTAGCAAGGAGCAATGCTAAAGCACGTGCTTCATATGGGCTGGGGTGCATTGGCGAAGTACCGGAAGGTCAGCCAGAACATCAGGCAGTTTTCAATCTGCTGATTTTGAACTGGAAATGGGAACAAAATTCTATGTATGTGCTCTTTAAGAATGGATGCTCAGTTCCTTATAGGGCTTTAGTAAGCCCCACTGGGTTTTTACCTAGGTAAGGAGGCTCATCTTCCCCATAATGGATCCCAGGGCTAGAGTGCCTAATATGGAACTTGCATCCCTCGCTCCATAAGGATGATCCCTAAGGCGGTGATATCACCTTCCTCTTCTATGTCAGCCACTAGGGGTGTAGGTCATGACTAGATTGCTTCTCCTCCCCTCCTACTAGATACCATGTGGTTCTTTCTTTACAGCTACTGTAGAAAAGCCATTCTGCTAATCAATCTTCAGATTGGTTTCAGTGAGAATTGCTGTATATGTAGTTGCAGTTTTGATGTATTTGTGCAGGGCCTCCTACTCCATCATCTTGATTCTTCTTTCTCTCTCTCTTTCTTTCCTTCCTTCTTTCTTTCTTGATATGGGATCAGGCTCTGCACTAAATATCATCAGGGTATGCTGAATAGACTAATCAGTCACTTGTGACCTTTTATAGAAGATAATTATTTGGAAATTTTAGATTCTTTAGGCCTAGTGACCCCTACCAAATCACAGCACACAGGGGTCTACCATTTATCTTTGTGGCTAATTATAACTGCTAAGTAGTAGTGTAGTAGTGTTAGTCTCTGAGTCAAGTCCGATTCTTTCTGACCCCACACAGTGTAACCCATTGGCTCTTGCATGCATGGCATTTTCCAGACAAGAATACTGGAGTGGGTTGCATTCCCTTCTCCAGAGAATCTTCCCAAACCAGGGATTGAACCTGGGTCTGCTACATTGCAGGCAGATTCCTTTCTGTCTGAGCTACAGTGCAGTCCAAGTTATAAATACACAGGTGAAACAATTTTTGTAAAGAAAATTTGTGGAAATAATACTACATTTTACCACTTTTGTGGTTTAAACTTTGAAAATAATTTTTGTTTCATCAACATAGCACTCTGAGAACCCAGGATGTTGTGATGGATTTGCATTGTCATTGTCATCTATATTTCCTTGGCTTTTCCTTTTCTGTGTAAATCTGGGTTAATGTGAGATCCAAGAGTGTTTGCATTACAGTTAAAGTAGAAGAGAAGCACTGGCCCCATTCCTTTAACATTCATATGGTTTATGCAGGGTTTTAGTACTGCTTCAACTTACAAATGATACTTATCTGCTGGCTCATTTCATGGGCATGGAGCATCAGAGAGCCCTGAAGTTCCTTTAACTACTGCCAGATTCTACTTCAACATTCTGATTCTTAGATCTGGTGCATATTTAGGTCAATGAAAAAGAGTATCAGCTTCTCTGGTACATAACCTGCATCATAAATGTTGGAGGCTTGGAAGTGGTGGTGAGACATCAACATGAGTTCCATTATATCCCGTGTCCCTAGTTTATCCTTGTTGTTTTTCAGTCACTCAGTCATGTCTGAGTCTTTGCCATGCCACAGACAGCAGCACATCAGGCTTCCCTGTCCTTCAACATATGACGGAGTTTGCCCAAGCTCACATCCATTAGTTGATGATGTCAATCAATCATCTCTTCCTCTGCCATTCCTTCTCCTCCTATCTTCTGTCTTTCACAGTATCAGGGTCTTTTCCAATGAATTGGTTCTTCACAGCAAGTGACCAAAGTATTGGAGCTTCAGCTTCAGCATCAGTCCTTCCAGTGAATATTCAGGATTGATTTCTTTTAGGGTTGATTGGTTTGATCTCCTTGCAGTCCAATGGGCTCTCAAGAATCCTCTCCAACACCACAGTTCAAAAGCATCAACTCTTCATCCCTCAGCTTTCTTTATGGTCCAACTCTCACATCCACACATGACTACTGGAAAAACCATAGCTTTGACTATGTGGAACTTTGTCAGCAAAGTAATGTCTCTGTTTTTTAATATGCTGTCTAGGTTTGTAATAGTTTTTCTCTCAAGGAGCAAGCATCTTTTAATATCATAGCTGCAGTCACAATCTGTAGTGATTTTAGAGCCCAGGAAAAGAAAGTCTGTCACTGTTTCCACTGTTTCCCTATCTATTTGCCATGAAGTGATGAGCCTGGATACCATGATCTTAATTTTTTGAACGTTGAGTTGTAAGCCAGTTTTTTTTTTTTTTTTGCTCTTCTCATTTACCTTAATCTCCTCTTTCACCTTCATCAAGAGGCTCTTCAGTTATTCTTCACTTTCTACCATAAGGGTGGTATCATCTGCGTATCTGAGGTTATTGATATTTCTCCCAGCAATCAAAATTCCAGTTTGTGCATCATCCAGCCCAGCATTTTGCATGATGTACTCTGCATATAAGTTAAATAAGGAGAGTGACAACACAATCTTGATATACTCTATTCCCAATTTTGAACCAGTCCATTGTTCCATGTATAGTTTTGACTGTTGCTACTTAACCCACATAATACCAGGTAAGGTGGTCTGGTATTGCCATCTCTTGAAGAATTTTCCACAGTTTGTTATGATCCACACAGTCAAAGGCTTTATAGCACAATCAATGAAGCAGAGGTAGATGTTATTCTGGAATTCTCTTGCTTTTTCTATGATCCAACAGATATTGACAATTTTATCTCTGGTTCCTTTGCCTTTTCTAAATCCAGCTTGAACATCTGGAAGTTCTCAGTTCACATACTGTTGAAGACTGGCTTGGAGAAGTTTGAACATTACTTTGCTAGCAAGTGAAATGAGTGCAATTGTGCAGTAGTTTGAACAATCTTTAGCATTGTCCTGCTTTGTAACTGAAATGAAAACTAACCTTTTTCTATGGTCCTGCTGAGTTTTCCAAATTTGCTGGCATATTAGTGTAATACTTTAACAGCATCACAGTTTAAGATTTGAAATATTTAACAGTTTCAGTTTTGAAATAATTGATATTTTTCCTGGCAATCTTGATTCCAGGTTGTGCTTCATCCAGCCTGGCATTTCATATGATATACTCAGCATATAAATTAAATAGGCAGGATGAAAATAAACAGCATTGATGTAATCCTTTCCTAATTTTGAACCAGTCCTTTATTCCATGTCCAGTTCTAACTGTTTGTCCTGTCCTTCCTCATTTTATATCTTTCCTTCCCAATTGCTGGGGCCTCTGTAGTAGTTCAGCTAGTAAAGAATCTGCCTGCAATGCAGGAGACCCTGTTTTGATTCCTGGGTCAGGAAGATCCACTGGAGAAAGGATAGACTACTCACTCCAGTATTTTTGGGCTTCCCTGGTGCCTCAGCTGGTGAAGAATCCCTCTGCAATGTGGGAGACCTGAGTTCGATCCTTGGGTACGGAAAATCCCTTGGAGAAGGGAACGGCTACCCACTTGAGCATTTTGGCCTGGAGAATGTCATGGACTATATAGTCCAGAGGGTTGCAAAGAGTGGGACTCTACTGAGCAACTTTCACTTTCACTTTCCCAATTGTTGACATCAAGCCCCAGAACCACAGGCACAGATAACAGTCTTATATTGAATGTATAATCTGATCCCAAATTGTGCAAGTTTACATTCCTGTAGTAAATCCTTTATTCTATATCACTTATAGTAGTTCTTCTCTGACTGAAGCTTAACTGACAGAGATATGTATTACTACATGAGGAAATTATCTCAGAAAAAATTAAGTGACAAACCCTTAAGTGACAAACATTAAGCCAATGAAGTCTGAAGTATTAGTAAGTTCATGGTCTATAATAATGCAACAAATTAACAGATACAGTGAAATGTAATAATTTGGTAAATTTTCTGAGGTACTACAGTCATTATTTATCAAAAGTAAAACGAGAACATATAAAGAAGAATTGTACCATGAATATAATTTAAACTTTAGAGCTTCCATGTTTAGTATCTCCAAAGAATTCTCTTTTCTTCTCTTAGATTTCTGCAACCATTCTTGCTTTTCTAAACACATTTCAGGTTACTTCTAGAATCTATTAGCCCTTGAATTTGAATTTATACTTTCAACAGCAATTCTTTCTTCAATAGCTTCTCAGAAACAACTCATTCCTTTATCACTCTATATTTACTTTTTTGTCAAAGTCTGTATTTATATAAGTGATATATAAATATAAATGTAGGACATATATCTAATGCATATATATATTAAAAACATGAAAGTGTTAGTCACTCAGTCATGTGCAACTCTTTGCCACCCCTATTATTTGTGGTCTGCCACACTCCTCTGTCAATGATTTTACCCTTGTTTTAATTTTTAGATCATTATTTACAACATGACAATCAAGGCTAGGAAGTTTCATTAAACAAGAAGTATTAAGAGATTAACTAAGCAATCCCGTGTCACATGTTGATAGACAAGATTTTGCAGTGGAAGATCTCATCTTCCTTTTAAATAGTTCACACAGACACAAAAACAATTTCTTGCAAAAAAAGAGAAAGAAAAATGAATATATTTCTTTGAAAATGGTAGTTTAACTTTTCAATATAATTCCAGTTTAATTTAATCCCAAGTTATTAATCTTGGATGATAATTGTTTCTAAACATATGTTTACAGTTTAATATAAGATTTAGGATAACTTGTTCAGTATTTCACAATATTCTAGATTTAAATTAAATATCATAAATATCAAAAGTACTGAACAACAACCAATATCCACCACAGGCAGAAAAATTATCAAATGTGTTAATCAGAGTTTGGTAACAGAATTTTATAGTGGGTAATCTCTTACCTTTATTGGGCTTCCCAGGTGGCATTAGTGGTAAAGAACCTGCCTGCCAGTACAGGAGACATAGAGACAGAGAATTAGGTTCCATCCCTGGGTGGGGAAGATCCCCTGGAGGAGGAAATGGCAACTCTCTCTCCCTTTCTGGCATTCTTGCCTGGAGAACCCCTTGGACAGAATCTCCAAACTGGAGAGTTTGATCAGATAATTTTATTAATGGGTAATCTCTTGCTTATGTTATGGTATAGAACTACATGTAATTTAAGTTTAAAATTAGGACAAATATTTTTCTTAAATAATAAAATATGATTTTCTGAAATCAATTTTTGCAATCAAGTGATTAGCTTTGGAAAGGCAAATAGCTATCAAGAGAAGGTCTATGCTCAGTCACTTGGCAAACATTTTTGAAACCATGTTCTGTGTCAAGAATGTTCTAGCCATGGAGATACAATGACAGGTCATATATAGTCCCTGCTTCTTGCCCCTTAAGTAGAAGAGGGTTACCTAAACCCTTGCATTGTTCAGCATGTACAGATTATGACTGATAGATGTGTCCTCAGATAAAGTGAACTCTCCTCTCAGATAAAGGAGAGGCAAATTCACACATTTCAAATGAACACAAAAAGGTGAATAGAGAGAAGTTTTTTCTGGGACTTGAAGCAGAGAGGTTAGCCTGTGCTTTCAGTCAAATGGTATTACAACATGAGAAAGCCTATCTATGATGAAAAAGGAAGACAGAAAACTGTAGGCCTTTCCACTTACCTAAAACACAGAAGTAGATAAGGAAGAAAAGCAGTATTCTCCTTACATTTTACATTTAGAAGAAAAGGTGAGGGTCAAAATACGATTTATATCTTCAAATAATTATTTGATAGTAAAGTGTTAGAAAAATAAATTGCAGAGAATTCATCTTATCAATTAATTCACATTTCCCTCTTAACTTTTATGTTCCACTAGGTATGCCAAAATACAGGCCTGAAGATGATACCACTGCATTCCTATGAAATGCATTTACTTTACTGAAGAGAAAGCCATATTAAAAAAAATATAGATGTATATCATTATTAAGTCAAGCCATCAGATTAATTCTGCCCTTTGATCTTAAAACTAAAATAGTAAGTTTTGCAACTAGTATAGATTTACAATCTTTAAGCAATGATTACATGTTTATAAGCAAATCTCTAGTCTCAGTTTCTCAGAGTCTAATGCCATATGTACTATGTTTAGTTGCTCAGTCCTGTCTGACTTTTTGTGACTCTGGACTGTAGCCCACAAGGCTCCTGTGTCCATGGGATTTTCCAGGCAAGAATACTGGAGTGGATTGCCATTTACTTCTCCAGGGTGTCTTCTCACCCAGGGATTGAACCTACATCTCCTGCATTGGAAATTCTTTACCACTGAGCCACCAGGGAAACCTCTATATGTGCTATAAACATTGTTGAAAGTATTAGTCGTGTCCAACTCTTTGTGACCCCATGGACTGTCGCTTGCAAGGCTCCCCTGTCCAAAAAATTCCCCAGGAAAGAATACTGGAGTGAGTTGCCATTTCCTTCCCCAGGGGATCTTCCTGAGCCAGGGATCAAACCCTGGTCTCCTGCATTGCAGGCAGATTCTTTACAATTTGAGCTATCAGGGACGCTCCATATGTACTATGGTGAATAATAAATTCTAACAGTGGGTGATGGTTCTGTGACTGCAAACTCAGCAAGATGCTCTTGGTGAATATTAGCTCACATCCCCAGTTCTTCCCCCTCCCATCTCCTAAAAGCAGAATGCCACAAATCCCTGCTAATTGAGATCCAAGTTACATGAGCAGATCAGAAGGGAGTTGGTATATTCATCAAAAGAGAAGAAATGAAGCCTATATCCCAAAGGATCCTGCCATTCTGGTGGTATAGGTTGTGGGGACGCATACTGAATAGTAGGACTCTCTGGTTCACATTGTTAATTGCAAAGAAAAAAAAAAAAGTGAGAGAGAGCTTTAAAATTCTCTGTCAGAGGCAGTAGAGCCAATGCACAGAAAATCATTCGGGATTCATTTTTCATCAGTGAGGATTTAGGCAACAGATACAGCACATATCTTTTCAAACTCAAGTATTCATACTTACTTTCTTCCACCCCAACACATATGCTAGTAACAATGAACCATACATAAATCCTGTGAATTTCACAGTTGAAATAACAAGAAAATGGCACCCAAATCTTTGCAATAAAAGCTTTGGTTAAAAAAAAAAAAAAATTCTGGTTAGAAACAGAAGTTTCTTTAGAGAAATTAAATGTGTCTTTTAGATAGTTCCTCAGTCTCCTAGCTTTGCCACAGTATAAGCTTCTGAGAGAGAGAGGAATTCTCCCTTTTTTGCTGCTTGACCTTGTCAAGTTGCCGAAGTTAAATGGAGCATAGGTTGGGAACATCCATTGTTCTCATTCCAGCTGCTCTGAACTTACAGAGCACATTGCCGGTGAAATGAGAAAGAAATTAGCAACTCATTTTGTGTAACATGAACTTTCTTTCTCTGTCTCACTCAAGCTTGATAGATGTACTCTCTTTGATAAATCAGTCCTCATGTCTTATTGCCACGCAGGAACTGAAAGTAAAAAACATCAACAGCAATCCTCAGCTTCCATTAGAACTAATCAAATGTTTTATCTGCCAAGATAATTAACTTTTAGGGTTAAGTAGTAGCAGGTAATCCTGCTGAGTAGTCTGTCTGCTGAATAGTTAACTTTTATTCGGATGACCCTTGTTTTGGGGGGATTGGGTTTAGAGGGCAATTGTGAAGATAACAGAGGACAGATCACTCAAATGCCCCAGATTCCAAGGCATTGAAATAGTTACTTGCTCTGTACCTTAGCAGTGACTGTGGGAAAGGGCTGATTTTGGATGCCATTGTGAGGAGATTGTACCTCACTGTGTACCTTTGGCCTCCCTGCACACAGAGTTCAATTAGCAGCTAAAGATGAGTTCAAATAGATTTAAAGAATTAGTTCTGTTTGAGACCTTTATTGGGAAATTAACTTGGTTGTATTCTTAGCCAGCAGGAGCTAGCTCAATGTGCAGATGCGGCATCATTGGAGCATCTAGAGATGAGGGCAGGCTGAATATCTGCCGAGTAGCCAGCAGTTCCAGGACAGTAAAGGCTGTTTTAAGGTCACAAGAATCACTGTTGAAATGCAGTGCATTGGCAGTAACAAATATTCAGGGAAAACTGGTATCACAAAGACTGAAGGTCAGCATATCTAGGAAATTTTTTAAGTGACTATGTTTCTTTATAAATTTGCATTGCATGAATAATGCCTTGAAAAAGGTGACCTCCTCTGGCAACCCTGTGTAGGCCACTATTCTTAATCACTCTCTTCTGGGTCTCCAAGTGCACAGCCTTTAAATGACAAAAAATATACAGGTTTTCCACAGCTATGTCAGAATCTGTTCTGGGCCCATTAACAAGAGAGTGAGTATTTGGGAGAGAAATAAACGGACCACTAGTTGGGATGACTCCAGAAACTGAGACATCTGGGTTATCATATATTTCACTTATTTTGTACTGAGTGTCAGTTTGGTAGGCCTGAACAGTTTGTCCAGCATCAGCAACATCATAGGCATCATTTGATTCAGTTATAAATTGTATGTGGTACATGATACAGAGACCTAAATAGAAAATCTGAAGTTAGATCTTAACACAAAGCCACCAAGAATCCAAGTTCCTTGTACATTTATGCCTCACATTCTTTGGCATCCATTATTTTTCCATTTGCAGATTCACAAGATGACAATCACATTCATATTCCAGGCATAAAATAGGAAGTATCTTTTTAAGATGCTAACTTAGACTTGAGCCCCACAACTTCTGATTACAACTCATTAGCCAAAATTTTGTCATATGGCCACACTTAGCGAGAAAATGTGGTATTTTACTAGAGCTCATATGTAATAAAATAAGGGTTCCTGGGACATTATAATCAAGTCATGGGTTCTGACATATCATTATTCATTAATAGAAACAAGTGAGAAAAACCAAACAAATAACTTACTATAGAATGGTATGGAGCTATGCACCATGGTAAACAAATTCACATAGAACATCATCTGTACTTAAAGACATAAAATATCAGTAATAAGGCTGGTATTGAATATTAGCAAATACTTTGGTGCCTAGACTAGTTCTTGACATGAAGTAAGTGATTAATAATTGTTAAGTAAAACATAAATACATATATCTATTGACTATAGAATATCTACTAAATGCCAGGAGCAGTGATAAGGACTTTATTGAGATAAAGATTTAAACATTATTATGACAAAGAAGGATATTTATAAGGAAGAAAGTATTCTTCCCATAAGGAAACTGTAACCATTATAAATGGACATAATTAAAAAGTCTCTAAATATACAGAGGAAAAACATACAGAATTAAAAAGCAAAATAGACCATTAAATAATAGTACTTGGACAATTCAACATGCTTTTTAATGATTGATAGAACAAAAATAAAGAACATTAGCAAAAACATAAATATTTGAATAATATTATCAGTTAGACCTATCTCTTATCTATAAAATACTCCACCACCAAGAGCAAAACACGCATTATAATCTCCATGTCTTAGGGCATAACCAGTCTCAACAAATATTTGAATTGAAATCATGTAAAGTAAGGTCTACTACCAAAATGTAATCACATTAGAAATCAATAATGGAAACAAATTGAGAAGTTCCTGGACATTTGGAAAATAAAGTATCTCTATGCAGCTAATGGGTCAAATAAAAAAATCACAAAATAAACTAGAAAATATTTGGAAGTGAATGCATATAATATAAAATTATATTATAATTTCTGAGATGCTTTCAAATAAGTTATTAGAAGAAAGTTTAAAAATATACATGTTGATAATTAAAAAAATATCAAACCAATTCAAAAGTTTTCATCTTATTAACTCAGAAAAAGGATGAAATAAACCCAGTGGAAAAAGGACAGAAAAGATAAATGTTAGAAAAGAAATTAATGAACTAGAAAACAGAAAAGCAAAAGAGAAATTTTGTAAAGTCACAAATTGGTTCTTTATAAAGAAAAAAACTAACAATTTTTTGTTGTTGTTAGCATAAGCAAGAGAAGAGGAAAAGAAGCAAATTACAAAACTTAGTTATGAAAAAGGGAGCATCATTAAGGATCCTTCAGAAATTGAAAGAGTTATAAGGAAAGAACATGAACAACTTTATGTCAACAAATAAGACAGTTTGGGTAAAAGATAATTGCTTAGAGACACATTATAAAATTGACTCAAAAATAAATAGAAAACTGAAAGAGCTAATAACAATAAAAATATGATTAGAAATTAAACATTCTCCCACAGAGAGAAGTGCAGACCCAAATGCATAATAAATTCTACCAAATATTAAAGAAGGAATGATATTAATTACTCACAAATTCTTCCAGAAGATAAAGAAGGATAGAAGATTTTCCAACACATTCTAAAAGGGCAGTATTACTCTCAAAAAAGGCTTGTAAAGACTTTAAAAGGAAACAACTGTTAAATATTCCTAATAAATTTAAACATGGAAGAATTCAACAAAATTTAGCAAACATATGAAATAGACCATATACCATGGGGCAACTGTGATTTACACCAGAAATGTAAGACTGACTTAATATCTGAAAATCAATCTGATACACTATATTAATAAATACAGCTTAACCACAGTAGATGCATGAAGGACATTTGAGAAAAGTCTAGCATCCATTCATGATTAAAGTTCTCAAATTTCTAGAAATAAAAAGGAACATCCTCAACAGTTGAAAGACACTTACAAAAAACAGACAGCTAAATTTATAATTAATGGTAAAAAAATCATTGATTTCATCTAAGATTAGAGAAAATATAAGAATATCTACTCTTGCCACATCCACTTAATATTTTACTGGTTGTTTTATCCTGTGCTAGAAAACAGATAGATAATTACGGATTCACAGGACTTTGCAAAAATAGAACACAGAGCTACTTGTTACTCAGTGATAACATCTTACACGTCTATTTCTTGTTTAGTCTCTCAGTGTGTCCAGTTTTTTTTCATCCCCGTAGACTGTAGCCTGCCAGGCTCCTGTGTCCATGGAATTTTCCAAACAAGAACACTGGAGTGGGTTGCCATTTCCTTCTCCAAGGACTTACATGCCTAGAATACAATACTGAAAAAAAAAAAAAAAAGGAAAATTGATACTCTATAATAAGCAGAATTCATTCAGATTTTACCACTTGTACATGAACTAATTTGAGTGTGTGCATTTCTATGAAATTTCATCATATTTAATAATATATAGTAATCATGAGCACTATTAAGACACACAAGTCTTTCTTTACCACAAAGATCTCCCTTGTGCTATACTTTTATAGTCAATAGTCTCATCTCACTGTTCTAATATCCTTAACCTTTTGTAACCACTAATCTCTTCTCCATTTCCATAATTTTATCATCTGGATAATTTATTTAAGTGGAATCATACATTATGTAACCTTTTGAGATTGTCCTTTTTGTTTCATTGTATTCAACGTTATTTTTGAATGTATTCAATTTGTTGTATATATCAGCTGTTCCTTTTTTATTGCTGAGTCTTATTCCATGATATGTATGTAGCAGTTTGTTTAATTGAATGACATTTGGGTCATTTCCAATTTTGGGCTATTACAGATGAAGCAGTTACATTCATGTGTAGGTTTATATGTGGATATAAGCTTTCATTTCTCTGTGCTAAATGTCCAGGAGTGTAATTGCTAGGTCATATAGTGAACACATGTTTGGTATGAATATGCCAAACTATTTGTAATCTAGATATGTGTCATTGGTCAGTTACAAAGTCTGAGAACATTTCTCCCATTCTGAAGCTTGACTTTTTATTTCCTTAACGAGAGTTTTGCAAAATTTTTAATTTTGATGGTTTAATTTATTACATTTATTATATCGTATGGCTCATAATTTTATGTAGTATCTAAGAACTCTTTAGGCCTAGATCCTACCATTTTTTTTCCTATGTTTATTGCTTTACATTTTGATATAACTTTATTGTCCATTCTGAGTTAAATTTTGTGTAAGGTGTGAGGTTTAGGTTCAATTTTAGTTTATTTTTATATATTTTTAAAATCCATTTTTGCTTGTGGATGTCTGATTTTCTAGGTTCCATTTATTGAAAATATTTTATTTTCTATTTTTATTTTTATTTCTATTTTTGTCATATCTCCACTAATATCTCCCTGTCTTAAATACTGTAGTTATTTTGTAAGACTTGAAAATCTGATAGCTATTCTTTCACTTATTTTTTTTTCCCCCAACTGTTTTTGGGTTGCCATGCCTTCCCCCAGCAGATCTTCTCAATCCAGGGATTGAACCCAGGTCACCTGAATTATATGAGGATTCTTTACCATCTGTGCCACCAGGGAAGCTCACATTTTTGCTGATATTTTGATAAGAACTACAATAAACATATATTAATTTGTCAAGAATTGCCATATGTATGGTTTAGTTTTCTAATGATATCAAAATACATCTCTATTTATTAGACTTCTTTCTTCAGAGTCTTTTTAGTTTTAATCATAAGTACTGATTAAATTTTGTTAAATTTATTTATAAGTGTTCTATTTTGAGTAAAGTTGAATTTTATTTTATTTTTATCTCCACATTTTCATTGCTAGTTTATAGAAATACAGTTGATTTTTCTATGTTAACCTAATGATCAGCATTCATTTACTAGTTCTAGAGTTGATATCGATTTTTAAAAGTAATTTGGGATATCCTATACAAACCATGATGCCAGTTATAAATACTGTAGTTTATTTCTTCCTTTGCAATCTATATGCTTTTATTTGCTTTTCTTGCCTTATTGCACTTGCTGGGGCTTATATGTATTTTTAAATTTAGAGATGACCATTATTTAATTCACGATATAGATAATTTGTGCTGACTCTTTTGCTAGTCTTGCTAGAGATTTTTCAGTTTTACTGATCCTTTCAAAGAATGAGCCTTTTTATTTTATTTATTTTCTATACTGTTTTTCTGTATTTAATGTCATTGATTTGTGTTCTTTATTATTTCTTTTCCTTCTGTTTACTCTGAGTTCACATTTTTTTTTTTATATTAGTATAAGAGTTTATATTACAGATTTAAGCACTGATTTATAAATTTAGCAATGCATTATAGATGACTTAGCAATGTTTTAGCTGTGTTCCACACACTATATTTTCATTTTAATTCTGTTTCATGCATTTTTATAAACTTCTCCTGACTTCTATTCTCTGTTGTGTATAATTTTATTAGCTTTACTTTTCTTAATATGCAGTTTAATAAAAGAATAGGACAGTGACTAAGTTTTAGTCCAATTCTTGCTTGATGTTCTTTCAGAATTTTCTGATTCTTAATCATTTCAAAGAATGGACATTCAACTTCCCACATATTTTGTGGAACTGTACTCCCGTACCAATAATCTCTTACTAAAGTCCATGTTTAGAGAGAAATGATTTATAATTATCAGAAACAAGACCTGATTGTGATGATAAAGGGATTTTTTCTTATTTAGGCTGTGGAGTTGCTAGAAAAATAGCATAAAAACCTTTCACTTGCTGAAACATACTACCTGTGAAATCTTAAGAAAGTTAATTAGCCTTCTCATTTTTCAACTTGGATTATTAATGTTCCTTATTTCAATGAGCTATACTGTGAGGATGAAAAAAAGTGAACATTGCTAAAGAGCTTGGAACGTTGTCTAAAACATTGTCTTAAACATTTAGAAAATATCAGAAATACATTTTTATCTGTTACTTATGATAAGCCTCACAAAAAAAAATACCAAATTTTAGAAAAAATTTGAATACAGGAGAGGATAAAACACTTCTAATTATTATCTTGGAAGGTGTTCTATATCAAGTCATCAAGAAATCAAATTTCTTTCTTAGACACACATTTAAGAAACCGACTCAGACTTGAAGGTAGTCAGTAAGCCTCGTCAAGTAATCAGAAGACAAATTCAGTGAAAATAGGAAAGAGCAAACTTTACTTGTGGTGCCAAGGAAATTCGTGAGGAAGATCATAAAATGTCCCACACATCTACCCTCAGGTATCGTTCTAAACCAAACTTAAGTCTGACTTCCCAGACCTTCCCCGCATCTCTACCTTCTTCTCGACCTTATGAAGCACAATTAACCTGGCTATTCATTATTTCCTGCAGGAAATCTTTGGTGACTTTTGGTTCTCTTCATCCTCTCTCTTCACATTTATTTATCTCTGAATTATATGTCCAGTTCATTCACTTTTCTTTAATCCTATGACTGCTCCTACAATTTAAGCCACCATCATTCTCATCTTGACTTTACATTAGCTTCTTGAGTCGTCTTCCTACTCTAGATGTGATACCTCTGCCCCAATGACTTATCTTTATTTCTAGTCCTTTTCCAATCTGTTCTGTAGTCTGCCACTCGAATAATGTCACAAAGTCCACAATTGTCACCTTTTCTCCAAAGCCTTTTTAGAAGTCTATATCTTATTAAACAGAGTCTTTATGTGTCCTCTTTAGCGTTTAAGAAGCTTTATTACAAACTGAAAAAAAAAAAAAATCCAGTTTTCCTACCATCTTTGTCACATTTTAAGTACTTACAAGCAGTGTTTCTATTAGCATTTCTATTTGTATCCCTCATATCTTAGCCCTATTGAGTCACAGAATAATATTGCTTAAAGAAAGTGAAATCAAAATTCTAAGTTGCTCAGTTGTATCTGACTCTTTGAAACCCCATGGAATTCTCCAGGCAAGAGTACTATAGTGGGTAGTCATTTCCTTCTCCAATGAATCTTCCCTAACCCAAGCATCAAACCTGGGTCTCCTCCATTGCAGGCAGATTCTTCACCATCTGATTCATGAGGGAAGTTTACCTTAAATTAAAATAAATTTCTGTCTAATTGTTATTTATCTGTGTATCGTAGCTTCTCACTTTTTTTTCCTTGAGGTAGGAGAATGGAACATCTCATTCTGTCCACAGCACCTAGCAAAATGCTATGTCTCAAGGCTCACTAAATTGTTGCATTGAGTTGGAAAATTTAAGAAATAGATGAAGTACATTTGTTTTAATTTGGTCTATTTATTGCATACACATTTTTGGATTGTTCACCTAAATACACAGAACCTCACTTTCCTCATCTCTTAAATGTCAATGATGGCATTTTCTTTCCTTTCTCGGTCCATTCAGAAATAATTAATGTATTTTGTAAGGGTTTGGAAAATGTAAGAGATGAATATATTACTCATCATCAGGAGAAAAATCTTACTAAGTACTAATATGTGAGTGACTTTCTGCAGACAAGTAGGCAAGCTACTTGTCCTCTGAAAGCCCACAATAAAAAATGCACAATAAATACAGATATAATACATTCAAAGAAACATATACTCAGGGCACCCAGAGACAAATGCCAAAACCAGATTGTGAAATTCCTGGAGCCAGGTATTAATACAAAATGCATTAAGAAGATTAATAAACCATATCTTGAGATAATAATTTCATCACTGTCATATCAGATATACTTGGAGCCAACTTCTGCGGACACCATAATAAAAAAGGTCAAATAAAGTTAGAGTCCTGATAGGGAAAGAAACTTCGGATTCATAGACAGTCTTGGATAGGCTGCTTGAGTGGAACCAGAATGGGGTTTGTGTGTGCACATGAGTATATGGATGTGTTCACTGAGGGGTGTTGGTGGTTGGGGTGTTGATGAAGAGGGCAAGGATTTAGAACCCATATCGGGAGAAAGCAGATTCTCTATATAATAGTGGACCATTAATGGTCTTTTAAATGCACTAAACGTATCTTAAAAAAGATGTCTTTTTCTTTTTTTTTTCTTTTTCCATTTTTTTTTATTAGTTGGAGGCTAATTACTTTACAATATTATAGTGGTTTTTGTCATACATTGACATGAATCAGCCATGGATTTACATGTGTTCCCCATCCCAATCCCTGCTCCTGCGTCCCTCTCCATGAGATGGATGAAACTGGAGCCCATTATACAGAGTGAAGTAAGCCAGAAAGAGAAACACCAATACAGTATACTAATGCATATATATGGAATTTAAAAAGACAGTAACAATAACCCTATATGCAAAACAGAAAAAGAGACACATATGTACAGAACAGACTTTTAGACTCTGTGGGAGAAGGCGAGGGTGGGATATTCTGAGAGAACAGCATTGAAACAAGTATACTATCAAGGGTGAAACAGATCACCAGCCCAGGTTGGATGCATGTCCTTTTCATCACAGGGGGCTTAAATGCAAAAGTAGGAAGTCAAGAGATACCTGAAGTAACAGGCGAGTTTGGTTTTGGAGTAGAAAATGAAGCAGAGCAAAAGCTAACAGAGTTTTACTAAGAGAACACACTGGTCATAGTAAACAACCTCTTAAAACAACACAAAAGAAGACTACACATGGACATCACCAGATGGTCAGTACTAAAATCAGATTGATTATATTCCTTGCAGCCAAAGATGGAGAAACACCATACATTCAGCAAAAACAAGACTGAGAACTGACTGTGGCTCAGATCATGAGCTCCTGTTTGCCAAATTCATAATTAAATTGAAGAAAATAGGGAAATTACATAGTAGAAGTGAAAAATAGATCCAAGGGATTAGATCCAATAGACAGAGTTTCTGAAGACTATGGATGGAAGTTCATAACATTGTACAGGAGGCAGTGATCAAAACCATCCCCAAGAAAAAGAAATGCAAAAAGGCAAAATGGTTGCCTGAGGATGGCTTACAAATAACTATGAAAAGGAAAGAAGTGAAAGGCAAAGGAGAAAAGGAAAGATTTAGCAAACTGAATACACAGTTCCAAAAAATAGCAAGGAGAAATGGGAAAGACTTCCTAAGTGATCAGTGCAAAGATATAGAAGAAAACAATAAAGTGGGAAAGACTATAGTTTTCTTCAAGAAAATTAGAGATACCAAGGGAACATTTCATGGAAAAGTGGCCACAGCAAAGGACTGATACATCATGAACCTAACAGAGGCAGAAGATATTAAGAAGAGGTGGAAGAACATAGAAATATACAAAAAAGATCTTAGTGACCCAGATAACCATGATGGTGTGATCACTCACTTAGAGCCAGACATCCTGGAGTGTGAAGTCAAGTGGGCCTTAGGAAGCATCACTGTGAACAAAGCTGGTGGAGGTGATGGAATTCCAGCTGAGCTATTTCAAATCCTGAAAGATGATACTGTCAAAGTGCTGCACACAATATGCTAGCAAATTTGGAAAACTCAGCAGTGGTCACAGGACTGGAAAAGGTCAGTTTTCATTCCAATCCTAAGGAAAGGCAATGCCAAAGAATCTTCAAACTACCAGGGAATTGCACTCATTTCACACACTAGCAAAGTAATGCTCAAAATTCTCCAAGTGAGGCTTCAACAGTCCATGAACTGTGAACTTCCAGGTGTGCAATCAGGATTTAGATAAGGAAGAGGAACCAGAGATCAAATTGCAAACATCGGTTGGATCATAGAAAAAGCAAGAGAGTTCCAGAAAAACATGTACTTCTCTTTTATTGACTACTCCAAAACCTTTGACTGTGCGGATCACAACAAACTGTGGAAAATTCTTCAAGAGATAGCAATACCAGACCACCTTACCTGCCTCCTTAGAAACCTGTATGCAGGTCAAGAAACAACAGTTAGAACTGGACATGGAACAATGGACTGCTCCAAAATTGGGAATAGAGTATGTCAAGGCTGTATTTTGTCACCCTGCTCGTTTACCTTATGTGCAGAGTATATCATGTGAAATGCTGGGCTGGATGAAGCATAAACAAGAATCAAGATTGCTGGGAGAAATATCAATAATCTCAGATATGTAGATGACACCACCCTTATGGCAGAAAGCAAAGAAGAACTAAAGAGCCTCTTGATGAAAGTGAAAGAGGAGAGTGAAAAAGTTGGCTTAAGATTTAATTTTCAAAAAGCTAAGTTCATGGCATCAAGTTCAAATAGATGAGGAAACAATGGAAACAGTGAGAGACTTTACTTTCTTGGGCTCCAAAATCACTGCAGACGGTGACTGCAGCCATGAAATTAACAGATGATTGTTCCTTGGAAGAAAAACTTTAACCAACCTAGAGAGCATATTTAAAAGCAGAAACATTACTTTGCCAACAAAGGTCCATATAGTCAAAATTATGATTTTTCCAGTAGTCATGAATAAATGGAAGTGTTGGACTGTAAAGAAGACTGATCCCCAAAGAATTGATGTTTTTGAACTGTGGTGTTGGAGAAGATTCTTGAGAGTCCCTTGGACTGCAAGATCAAACCAGTAAATTCTAAAGGAAATCAATCCTGAATATTCATTGGAAGGACTGGTGCTGAAGCAGAAGCTCCAATACCTTGGCTACGAGATATGAAGATCTGACTCATTAGGGAAGACCCTGATGCTGGGTAAGATTGATGGTAGGAGGAGAAGGGGACAGCAAAAAAGGAGATTGGCATGGTTGGTTGGCATCACTAACTTGATGGACATGAGTCTGAGCATGCTCCAGGTGATGGTGAAGTACAGGGGGACCGGGCCTGCTGCAGTCCATGGGGTCGCAAATAGTTGGACATAAATAAGCAAGTGAACAACAAAAATGACAAACTTGTTTAAGGAAAGAAGAATGCCTAGATAGTTGTTTAGTCTTGGCAGAAGAAGGTCTTTGGTAATAGTACTATCATATAAATAATTTGGGTTTGAAGCAGACTGTATAGCTGGGGTAATAGGTATTAGATCCTAGCCTCCTGTTTTTAAGCTAAACCGTCTGTCTGTCATCCTAATTCAAAGTCTTCGATCAATCCCTGGCACCTTTAAGAGAATAAAGGATAATAAAGAAATTTAATATTTTACTGAAGTTATAACATAATTAGTTGCTTTAAGGAAAATAATAATAAAAGGGAAGACTGAATGGTCTGATAGAACCTTCAGTTTCTGACCAGTCATGCTGGCTATGTGTCAACATGTAGTCACCTAACTGGTTCCTATTAATCCTGGGTTTAAGATGGTTCATAATGGCGTTCTGAGAAAAATTGAGTGAGATTATTTAGCCCCTGGCTGCAATGGGCACCTCAGGTCCAAAGTGACTGCTTTTTGAGTCTCTATTCCAGGGGGCTGGCAGGACCCCAGGCATTTCACAACTGAATCACTTTGACCCAGAGTCATTTGTTCAATCATGGTTGACAAAAGTTAACTTTCTACTGTTCGGAAAACAAATGAATCTCTTGGCTGTTTTCATAAAGATCGACGGAGACTAAAATAGCCTGAGGTTAATATTATAAATCTTTCTAAAAGAGATTTTTCAGAACATATTCTTTATCCCAGCTTTGGATCAATCTCACAAAATGACTTATTTTCAAACTATAGGGAAGCAAAACAAGTTATTCTGGAAAAAGTTGAAAATATTAAGAAAGCTTTTATTTTCCTGGCTTTTTTGTTTGTTTTGTTTATCCTTTTATTTTTGAACATCAACCAAAGCAAGAACTCAAACAGAAATGTGTGATGAATATGGATTGACCTTTTCAATAGCTTTGTGCCTATTCATCTAATCTTTATTGGTGTCCATAGATGCCTTGGATGCTCACAGTGGGTATAATTCTATGTTAGCTGGCATGAGATGTAGACTTTAAAAACTGTATGGGATAAGAAAAGCAAAATATGATAAAAGAATCCAATTCTCACTCATGTAATCATAAGCACCTACTGTAAAATAAAAATTCACTGGGTATGCTGACTAGTAGATATCTTATAGTAGGCATCATCCTATAAATGTTAATTAAACAAGAGAAGAGTTAATAATCAAAATTAACTTTGAGCTTTGGGTTAAAGGGTATTTTGAGGGTGTACAAAGGAGTCTAAATGAAAATTGCAACAGTGAGAATAATGACAAGACTTTTAAAAAAGAATAAGCATTGTAGACAAATAGAGCAGACTAGTTCATATTTATTTATTTATTTTATAAAATACTAAAAAATTGCCCCCTTTTCCCTTTTGTGCATTTTATTAAAATTTGTTGATGTTTCTTCTTGCCCTGGAAAGCTTTTGGAATCAGAATGACCTGACTTTCAGTTGTAACAGCATTACTTACTGGTATAACCAAAATGAAGATACTTTCCTCTAAATAATATGAAGCCATGTTTTCAGCCCTGACTGTTTACCTCTTCACACAGTTTTCAGTCTCAATTTATTACTTGTGACTGTGTGTGTATTCAGAGGTGTGTGAGAATTGTTCCTATCCCAATTTAAATTAATTTAGGGCTGAAAGTAAGGTTCAATTGCATTCTCTTTGAGATTGGAGGACACCATAGAAGCTATAATCATCAGCTGTTTACAAATTTTTATCTTTCAGCCAGATTGTCTGGCTGGGGAACTGTACCATGAAAGAAGTCTGGAGGGTATGTTTGTCAGACACTATTGTCTGGCCACAAGAACTTTGTTAGGAAGATGATTCTTCATTTTTCTTAGTTTGAAAAAGAAAACTTGGCCAGGAAAGCTCTTTATGAAATATATGAAATAAAGCTGTTTTTAGTGATATTGACAAAAATAAAAGAGGTCTACTAAGAAGGTTAGTTTTATACAGAAAATGCAAATTTTAGGAAAATTTTAAAAACAGGAATAAAATTTGATGTCATTTTGCATTTCTGATACAAAATGAGTTTACTGTATATATGTGTATCCATGTAAGTATGTTTGTGTGTATGAATACACATACTTATGTGTGTGCATATCTGGAAAAAAAAAACTAACCAATATAAAAATTCAAATAAGAGGTAAAGGTTGATGAAAGTTGTAAAATCAATTTATGTAAGGTATAAGGGCATGCATAGAAAACTCATATCTCAATGAAAATGTAATTCAAGAGAAATTTATTTTAATATCTTTAGTCTTATTTTAGAGTCACTAAGGATATGGAGTATCCTTCATATCTATAACACATAATCACCTTTTATGGAGAAATTTTCAAGACAATGATCATATCTAATTTGGAAATTAAGGAAAAATTTTCCTTTTGGAATATCTTTGAGGGTGTGCTCTTTCTTTTTTAAAATCTCCTGCATTTCTATAGTGTCTATTATAGGATCAGCTGAATGAGTTGTTTTTGTTTTTTAATAAAAATATCATTGACTAACAGAGACTGCAGAGAAATTGCTCTTGATCCTCCTTCAGTACTTTGAGATCACAGTTGTCCTTAAGTTTTGATTTCCAATCTAGCTCTCTTCTGCTACTTGTTAGCCATTCTGAGCCTCAGTTTTCTCAATTGAAAAATGAGATAGTTGAGTGTGATCATCTCTAAAATCATTCCAAATATCAAAAGAGAAAAATTAAGAAAAAAAAAGAGAATAAGGGCAAAGAGGACATATAGAAATATTTGAATTCTTTCACTTCATGGTCTGGTAGAGAGAGACACAATTTGTCATCCACAGATCCTGCACTGCTTAAATGTAGTGGCAAGGTAGCAAGTACAACTCATAGCTCTGAGGCTGAATGCATGCTCATTGTTATGTAATTTTTCTTTGGTGCCAGGTGGGTGCAGTGTTTGCCAGGAATTAATACTTAGTAATACAACAGTGCACACCCAGACAAAGAGCTTGGTTGGGATGTCTTTGTTCAGCAGACAATTAAAATGCATTTGTGAAAGTGAAAGTGTTAGTTGCTCAGTCCTGTCTGACTCTTTGTGACTCCATGGACTGTAGAATTTTTTGTACTGAGTGATGAGAACCTTCCCCAAATGTTAGGCACTGCAACAAAACACAATGTGTGATTGTACTTTCCAGATAATAATGTAAATGCTATTCCTCTTTACATGTTGGTTATTATAGAAAAATTATTGACATTAAAAAAAAAAAGGGAAAAGTTTGAGAAGAACATTTCATCAAGTTTCCAAATGTTCAAATACTAAATATATTTCAATTTTTTACTCCAAATGGAGATAGAGGCTTATGAAACTATATGATATAAATGGAAAGGACATAGGACTGATAATTTCAGAAGTGTTCTTGATCTTAGACATTAATTGGGCAATCACTCTCTTTTGACAGAAGAGGAACTTTTAGTCAATTTCAAAATGGCTTTTGCAAAATCGAGGTCTTGCAAAATCCCAGGGCCAAGATGATTCTTTGACCATGTGTCTTATTTCCTTTCTCAACTATACTCCTGAGACACAGGAATGCTTCCCTCCATATCCTACAGCTAGTGAAAACAGAAGGAAGAACTGTGCCTCTGATGGATAAGTCATCCTATTAGCAGTAAATTAAGTTTCCTTCACTGTATACTTCCGTCATTATATTCAACGTTGGCTTGCATGAGTGTGAAGTCGCTTCAGTTGTGTCTAACTCATTGCGACCATACGGACTTAGCCTGCCAGGCTCCTCTGTCCAAGGGACAGAGGACAACCACTGGAGTGGGTTGCCACGCCCTCCTCCAGGGGATCTTCCTGGACCAGGGATTGAAATGCATCTCTTATGTCTCCTGCATTGGCAGGCGAGTCTTTACCACTAGTGCCACCTGGGAAGCCCCGATGTTGGCCTAAGATGTTTTGTAGGGCTTTCTTGTCTAGTGCAGCCTGAAAGCAAAAGGGTTTTGAAAAAAGTTTTCTTGGACCTACAAAGCAAACCCTTCCAACATGATTTGTTTGTCAGAAGACTGTACCCTTTGTTCAATGCCTGACAAATTATCTCAGTCTCAGCCACACTTTGTTTTCTTCAGAGCAAACAGCTCTGCAGCATCATCTGTGATAGAAATCACTGTGTGCTCACCCAAGCCAGATCATCTCTCATCCAGAAGGAGAAAATCAATTTTAATTCTTCAAAGAAGAGCAGCAAGTGGTATTTGTTATTTATATTTAAAGAAGAGTTATTAAGCATATTTTTTTTCTCTTCACCTACAGGCTTAAAGAGGAAATATACAGGGAAATAAATAGATGTGGGTAGATTAGATGTAAGGCTAATTTAGCTATAAAGCCAAGTACTAAACAAATGTCTTTGACATTCTGAGAATAATCATAAACTCAGAGTTGAAAATAAAGGGAAATTCTATCTGAATACCCACTTTTTTTTTCCCTTAAACTGGCAAATTCAGTAAGTCAGACCACTACACTCAGATATGGATTTAGTTTACATTTTTATGTGACAAAGTTTAGCTTTCACACAGAGGGGATTTTTTTACATGATGGAATGTCACTTTCAGCAATGAAAATTCATGTATGTTACAACATAGTTACATTCAGTTACAGAAAAGTCTGGAGTAGGCACTCAATATTTGTTTGAATGAATTATTGCACAGTGCATGTTCTAGGGAATATAGGACCTTGGTGCCTTATTTTATGCTGAAAGCATTATATATTATTTTTCAGCTTTAGTTAACCTTCCATTCTTGATCTTACCTATTTAATTTCTTAGAGAAGCTATTTAATTAATCATCTATTGAACATGTGATAATAAGTTCAGTTCAGTTTAGTTCAGTTGCTCAGTCATGTCAGACTCTTTGTGACCGCATGAACTGCAGCACACCAGGCTTCCCTGTCCAAAACTAACTCCCAGAGCTTACTCAAACTCATGTCCATTGAGTCGGTGATGACATCCAACCATCTCATCCTCTGTCATCCACTTCTCTTCCCACGTTCAATCATTCCCAGGATCAGGGTCTTTTCGAATGAGTCAGTTCTTCCCATTGTATTGGAGTTTCAGCTTCAGCCAAAGTATTGGAGTTTCAGCTTCAGCATCAGTTCTTCCAATGAATATTCAGGACCTATTTCCTTTAGGATGGACTGGTTGGTGCTCCTTGCTATCCAAACGACACTCAGGAGTCTTCTCCAACACCACAGTTCAAAAGCATCAAATCTTTGGCCCTCAGGTTTCTTTAGAATCCAACTCTCACATCTATACATGACCACTGGAAAAACCATAGCTTTGATTAGACGGACCTTTGTTAGCAAAGTAGTCTGTTTGTAATATGCTGTCTAGGTTGGTCATAACTTTGCTTCCAAGGAACAAGCGTCTTTTAATTTCAAGGCTGGAGTCACCAACTGCAGTGATTTTGGAGCCCTCCAAAATAAAATCTGTCACTGTTTCCATTGTTTCCCCATCTATTTGCCATGAAATGACGGGGCCAGATGCCATGATCTTAGTTTTCTGAATATTGACTTTTAAGCCAACTTTTTCATTCTCCTCTTTCACTTTCATCCAGAGGCTCTTTAGTTCTTCGCTTTCTGCCATAAGTGTGGTGTCATCTGCATATCTGAGGCTATTGGTATTCCTTCCAGCAATCTTGATTCCAGTTTGTGCTTCATCTAGTACATCATTTCTCATGATGTATTGTGCATATAAGTCAAATAAGCAAGGTAACAATATACAGCCACAGCACGCTCCTTTCCTGATTTGGAACCAGTCTGTTGTTCCATGTCCAGTCCTAACTGTTGCTTCTTGATCTGCATACAGATTTCTCAGGAGGCAGGTCAGGTGGTCTGGCTGAAGACCACCTGCTCTTGAAGAATTTTCTACAGTTTGATGTGATCCACACAGTCAAAGGCTTTGGCATAGTCAATAAAGCAGAAGTAGAAGTTTTTCTGGGACTCTCACACTTCTTCAATGATCCAATGGATGTTGGCGATTTTATCTCTGGTTCCTCTGCCTTTTCTAAATCCAGCTTGAATATCTGGAAGTTCACGGTTCAGGTACTGTTGAAGCCTGGCTTGAAGAAATTTGAGCATTACTTTGCTAGCTGTGAGATGAGTGCAGTTGTGCGGTGGTTTGAGCATTCTTTGGCATTTCCTTTCTTCAGGATTGGAATGAAAAGTGACTTTTTCCAGTCCTGTGGCCCCTGCTGAGTTTTCCAAATTTGCTGGCATATTGAGTGCAGCACTTTCACAGCATCATCTTTCAGAATTTGAAATAGCTCAACGGGAATTCCATCACCTCCACTAACTTTGTTCGTGTGATGCTTCCTAAGGTCCACTTAACTTCACTTTCCAGGATATCTACCTCTAGGTAAGTGATCATACCATCATCATTATCTCGGTAGTGAAGATTTTTTTGTATAGTTCTTTGGTGTATTCTTGCCACCTCTTCTTAATAACTTCTGCTTCTGTTAGGTCCATAATATTTCTGTCCTTTATTGTGCCCATCTTTGCATGAAATATTCTCTTGGTATCTCTAATTTTCTAGAAGAGATCTTTAGTCTTTCACAGTCTATTATTTTCCACTATTTCTTTACACTGATCCCTGAGGAAGGTTTTCTTATCTCTCCTTGCTATTCTTTGGAACTCTGTATTGAGATGGGAATATCTTTCCTTTTCTCCTTTGCCTTTCACTTCTCTTCTTTTCACAGCTGCTTGTAAGGCCTCCTCAGACAACCATTTTTCCTTTTTGAATTTCTTTTTCTTTGGGATGGTCTTGATCACTGCATCCTCTGCACTGTCACGAACCTCTGTCCATAGTCAGATCTAATCCCTTGACTCCATTTGTCACTTCCACTGTATAATCATAAGGGCTTTGATTAGGTCATACTTGAATGGACTGGTGGTTTTCCCTACTTTCTTCAATTTAAGTCTGAATTTGGCAATAAGGAGTTCATGATCTGAGCCACAGTCACCTCCCAGTCTTGTTCTTGCTAACTGTATAGAGTTTTTCCATATTTGGCTGCAAAGAATATAATCAACCTGATTTCGGTGTTGACTATCTGGTGAGATCCATGTGTAGAGTCTTCTCCTGTGTTGTTGGAAGAGGGTGTTTGCTATGACTAGTGCATTCTCTTGGAAAAATGCTATTAGCTTTTGCCCTGCTTCTTTCTGTACTCCAAGGCCAAACTTGCCTGTTAGTGCAGATATTTCTTGACTTCTGCTTCTGCATTCCAGTCCCCTATAACAAAAAGGACATTTTGGAGGGTGTTAGTTCTAGAAGGTATTTTGGTCTTCATAGAATGGTTAAACTTCAACTTCTTCAGCATTACTGGTTGGGGCATAGACTTGGGCTACTGTGATATTGAATGGTTTGCCTTGGAAATGAACAGAGATCATTCTGTCTTTTTTGAGATTGCACCCAAGTACTGTGTTTTGTACTCTTTTGTTGACTATGATGGCTATTTCATTTATTCTAAGTGATTCTTGCCCACAGTAGTAAATATAATGGTCATCTGAATTAAATTCACCCATTTCAGTCCATTTTAGTTCACAGATTCCTAGAATGTCGATGTTCACTGTTGCCATCTCTTGTTTGACCACTGCTGATTCACCTTGATTCATGGACCTAACATTCCAGGTTCCTATGCAGTACTGCTCTTTGCAGCATCAGACTTTACTTCCATCACCAGTCACATCCACAACTGGGTGTTGTTTTTGCTTTGGCTCCGTCTCTTCATTCTTCTGGAGTTATTTCTCGACTGATCTCCAGTAGCATATTGGGCACCTACCAACCTGAGGAGTTCCTCCTTCAGTGTCCTATCTTTTTGCCTCTTCATACTCTTCATGGTGTTCTTAACACAAGAATACTGAATTGGTTTGCCATTCCCTTCTCTAGTGGACCACATTTTGTCAGAAGTCTCCACCATGACCTGTCCATCTTGGGTGGCCCTACATGGCATGGGTCATAGTTTCATTGAATTAGATAAGGCTGTGGTCCATGTAATCAGATTGATTAGTTTTCTGTGATTGTGGTTTTCATTCTACTTGCCCTCTGTTGGAGAAGGATAAGAGGCTTATGGAAGCTTCCTGATAGGAGAGACTGATGGGCGGGGTTATGTTCCCTCCCTGTTATTTGACCTGAAAGCAAACTATGGTGGAGGTAGTGAAGATAATGGTGACCTCCTTCAAGAAGTCCCATGCACACACTGCTGCACTCAATGCCCCCAACTCTGCAACAGGCCTCTGCAGAACCACACCTCTGCCAGGGACTCCTGGACTGCTCCTTTCTCCTGGGTCCTGGTGTGCGGAAGGTTTTGTTTGTGCTGTCTAAGAGTCTGTTTCCCAGGCCTGTGTAAGTTCTGGTGGCTCTATGATGGAGTTAATGGCAACCTCCTCCAAGAGGGCTTAGGCCGTACCCAGGTCTACTGCACCCAGAGCCCCTGCCCCTGCAGCAGGCCACTGCTGACCCATACCTCACAGGAGACACTCAAGTACAGTCTTGAGAAGAATCCCAGCAAGACAGCAGGCGATGGTGTGGTGGCTGCAGGGTGCTGGAGAGACTTTGAGGACATACCCCACATCCAAAGGCAAAGGAGAAGCCCCAGCAAAATGGTAGGAGTGGTGAAATCATGTTTAGAATCAAACCCCATACCTGCTAGAGATGTTCAGAGGGCTCAAACAAACCTTGTGCACACCAGGTCGCAGAAACACCACAGAGACAGACATGATAATACATTCAATTTTTTAAAAGTACTTATATGGTTCAAAGTACTAACAGAATTATGCCTCTTTTCTGTGACCAGGCATTCTCTGAACTTTCCCAGAAACATGATGAGAGCTTTAGATAAATGTGTTCTGTTGGTTTCAAGAGGTAGAATGCATGAAAAACAAACTGTAACAACTTAGAGTATAGTATAAACATATCTATAAATGACAAGAGAGCAAGAAGAGTGGATCAATAATTAGGCAGATTTTGTTGTTGGACGCCTAAAATATACTTGACTTTTAGTAAGAGTGTAATTAATATATTTTTTAAAATGAGTAGATATTTAGATAAATAGATCGATAGACTATCATATAACATAACACAATGAATTAGGACATCATTTAGCGTCAGAGTTAAAAACAGAGTCTGAGTTTCAGGGACTTTGCAACCTAGGGCAAGTGACCTTGGCCTTTAGTAGTTCATTAACTATTTCTCTAAATATACATTCAGCATCTCCTATGAACAAACTTCTTACCCATATGTTCATTGGGTTTCTGAAGAAATGCCCCAGTTTAGTTGGGGAAATAAAAACTAAACACATTAAACTTGTGAGACTCAACATGGTGTCCAAAGCCTCCCAAAAGATTTATGTTTAAATTTCAGTGGGGTACAAATTTGGATGGGGAAAAATTGCATCTTTCTCTTCATTAATGTCTAAATGAAATTTATTGTTTCCTTCAGTTGTGAATGCAGGCTACAAACCACAATATTATTAACAGTTTCCCAGGCTGTCAACAGTAGACACCACAGATATTTTCACATTACATTACTTTGGCCATAGATACCTTGAGATTTCACTCAAAATTATACTAGCTATTAGAATTGCTGCTTAGTTTTGTTCTGTGTGAGACAATCATGCAGTACACAGTTCTCATCACAAATTTAGATTTTCTAATATATTGCTACTGTATTTTAATGTAATTGATTTCTTGTATATAATCTTATATATCTTGTTTTATCACTTAAAATTATTATTCTGGAAATGAATCACAGCCTTTATCCAGCTGCTAACCAAATTCATGGCAGAGAAAGGTTAAGAATCTCAAGAATAAAGAGATGGTTTGGAGGGGAAAGAAACATGATTATTGTCTAATGATTGAATTATATTATGCAAATGAATGTGTATGCTAGGCAGCTTCAGAAAGAAACAAGACTTCCTGAATTTGGGCTGGGGGTGGGAATGGTACCCTATGAGTGTTAGGGTAACCTAAAACTACTGGGATAGACAGCATAATTGGTAATGTGTTCTGGCAAAGAACGTTCAGGTTAATTTGGTTATGTACGCCTTAAAAAAATGCTTTAAGTTGGCTTTAAAAAAACTTTTTATTATAAATAAGCTAGTATAATTTCTGTGTCTTGTAAATAATAACATTTTAAATAAAGCTATTAAATATTTACAATAGTTACAAAGGTAATTTAATATCCAGCAGTGTCTATTTAACATGCTTTACAAATTAGTTGAAAACTGATTACTAATAGTTCTAAAGTTGGAAACTTTATACCCATTCTTTAACTTTTTAAAATAATATTTCTGTTCCTTTTCCCTTGCAGAATTGTATTTTAATAAATAGCCCATGCCATATTATTGAGTGATAGTTTATTGATCAACTTGGAATATTATTGAAACAAATTATGTACATAAGTTGAATTTTTAAAATATTTATTTAACCAAAGAGCTCTAAGTGTTAAAATAATACTTTGGCCACTTGATGCAAAGAGCAAACTCATTGGAAAAGACCCTATGCTGGGAAAAATTGAAGGCAAAAGCAGAAGGGTGAGGTAGAGGATGAAACAATTAGATAGCATTACCTTGATGGAGGACTTCCCTGGTGGTTCAGACGGTAAAGTGGCTGCCTACAATGCGGGAGACCCGGGTTCGATCCCTGGGTTGGGAAGATCCCCTGGAGAAGGAAATGGCAACCCACTCCAGTATCCTTGCCTGGAAAATCTCATGGATAGAGGAGCCTGATGGCCTGCAGTCCATGGGGTCGCAAAGAATCGGGCACGACTGAACGACTAACACTTAATGAATTATTATTGGTTTAAACCAGTAGTTTGCTATATGGCCTTAGACAACCAAAATAAAAGGGCAGTTACAGTACCTGATGATAAAGAAATGACCCCATTGCCCTTTGGTGCTCTGCGGGCTTTCCTTTGGTCAATAAACCAGATTATGACTGTGAGAAATAGGAAGGGAGTTGAGGTTCTGAACAACACAGTTGAGAATCTAGAAATCAATTCTCTTAAATCTATCCACATCCTTGTACCTCTCAGAAATTTTTTATACATCCCCAGTTGAGGACCACTCTTCCAAACTGAAGGGCTTGATAAAACAATCTGTGGAACAGTGATAAGGCATTTCTGATGCAAGAGTAGGAGAAAAGAAGTAAGGTCTGCAGCTATCTGTTCCTTTGAGAAGATACCCTGAACCATTTTAGTAGCAAGTCAGGAGAATGGACTACACCTGGGAAAAATATCAGAAACAGAGGGGTAGAAGCAATGGGGTATTTGACTTTACCCAAAGATATACTCTGTTTTGCCTAGCTTAAATCAGATAACCCCATGAGTACAATGGATACCTTTCTTAGGGTAACATTGCCTATACCATTGGGTCTCTAATTGCAAGTATATTGATATAAAGCATTGTCACTTCTTGATAACTACTTGAGGATAAAATGTATATTATTTCTACGTGTGTGCGTGTGTGTAATCACTCAGTCATGTCCAACTCTTTGCGATTCCATGGACTGTAGCCTGCCAGTCTCCTTTATTTATGGGATTCTCTAGGAAAGAATATTGGAGTGGGTAGACATTCCCTCTTCCAGGAGATATTCCTGGCCCAGGGATTGAACCTGGGTCTCCTGTATTATATGAAGATTCTTTATTGTCTGAGCCACCAGGGAAGCCTATATTATTTCTTATTTCAAAGCAACTCTGTCTGATGGTATTATCACCATTTCATAAGGGAGAAAAATCAGAAAATTATATCTCACCCAAGAAAGCACATTCAGTGGCCAAGATGGACTCAATTCCAATTTTTTTATGATGCCAATGTCATACTTGTGCTGCTGAGAGTAGGAGATTAGATTCACTCACTTCTATCTTCTTACCAGATAGAAAACCTATTTTCATGCCAAAGCAGATAGTGTGTAGTATAAGGGAATCATCATGAACATATGGTGCAGTGTGAGCTCAGTTAAGATCAAATAACTGTAGGCTGGCTGTCCTGGAGAAGGTTTCTGGAAGCTGCATGACCTGAAGTGGAGTGTCTAAAATGAATAAGAGTGGGTAAATGGAGAAGCATAAGGGCAATTCAGGAAAAAAGTAATAGGGTAAGGATAGACATAAAACAGAAATTATCCTTGGTTTTAGAGGATTCATTAAGGATACTGGCCTGACTGAAAAAGAAGGAATATATAAGGGAAAAAGTGAAGTTGCTTGTGACAGACTAAGAGCACAGAGAGTCTTGACAGCCAGGCGCTTTGAGTCATAAGCAAAGGGGAGAATTTGACACTTAAAACATTAGTGATATTTTTTTCAACAGTCACTAAGACTTTAAAATATTTACTTATTTTGCCAAAGACCTCAAAGAATATTTCATTTCCAAATTTGTAATTTACATCAAATCTGGGGACAGTGCATAGTTTATATCACCATCAACTTCCAACATTTTACATACATACATATACACATACTTGATTTCTGTTCTTGGAGCAGTGGGTTTACTCCTGTACCTTTAAGCCATTGTAGAAATGAAATCAGCTAAGGGAATTTAAGGTAAAATAAAAATAGAATGTCTGCAGTATAAAAGAAATCAGGGATTGAAGAAAAAGAAGATAAGTAAGATTGTAAGAGGTCGCAGACAAATGCCAGGATGTGGAGAAGAAAGAATCTCAACAAAAGGCAAGAAAGAATCAACAGGTAGCAGTGCTGGGAGCAGCTAAGGAGAGCTCAGGAAAAGGCCAAAATGATTACTGCTCCAAAGCAAAGGGATATATTGATGCTTCTTTTCTTTTTTTAAAGTCTGAATTTTCCAAGATTAATACAGGGGAAAAAAGCATGCTGGCTTGACTTTTGTGAGTAAAGTGTTAGGTCTTAATGATGAAGATATTTTCTTTTGTTTTTCTGTTTTGAAAGCTCTAAAAAATCCTATTTTGAAGTGTACTCATTACTTTGTTTTTGCAGAGGGAAAAAATAGTGTTGTTTTTGGCCTGCCTTTTTGAAAAACAGAGGATCACAGAGTTAAAAGTAACCTCAGAAAGTTATTCTGTCTCCTGAAGAAGCAACATGGAAGGCCCTAAATTTTGTCCTTCTATGTAAGCATTCATTCCTTCACTGTTTGTATAAGCCTTCATTAACTGAACAACTGGTTTCTTCAGACACCTTGCATATCACATATCATTTAATTCTCCCCATAGCACTGCACTGGGCATATCATTCCCATTTAACTTTAATAAGGCAAACTAGTGAAAGTGAAAGTTGCTCAGTCATGTCTGACTCTTTACGGCCCCAAGGGTAGCCTTTCATTTCTGCAGTATTCTGGCCTGGAGAATTTCATGGACTGTATAGTCCATGGTGTTGCAAAGAGTTAGACATGACTGACTTTCACTTTGGGTTTACCTAGTAGCTCAGCTGGTAAAGAACTCACCTGCAATGCAGTAGATCCCGGTTCAATTCCTGGATTGGGAAGATCCCCTGGAGAAGGGAAGGGCTATCCACTCCAGTATTCTGGCCTGAAGAATTCCATGGACTGAATAGTCCATGGGATCGCAAAGAGTCGGATACGACTGAGCAACTTTCACTCGAGGCAAAATAAATAGCTACAATTTGCAGCAGAGCTGAGATTGGATTCAATGACAGCAAACTTTCCACTTGTCATGTTGACACCACACGGGGTTGCCCATCTTTGTGGTCCCTTGAAATTGCCTGTGTTTTCTTGTTCCGTCATTCCTATCCTCCTCGATTCCACTCTGCTCTCTCACAGGGAAGAAAGATCCATTTTATGTACATTTCAGTGAATATGGTTACCTCTATGAATGCTGACTGTTGTTTTAATACAGTGAAATGCAAAACTAGACTCTACACTTTAATCTTAAAATTTCTAAATCATCCCTGTTTTGAAATATCCTCCAGGATGTGGTTGCTATATACTCCCTTGGTTACCTTTCCAGTCCAGCTCCCTTGGTTACCTTTCAGATCTAATATAACAAAGCCATTTGAAACCACATTTATTTGGACCTAGGGTTGTTCCTGCAGGCATAAGCCTGTCCTTGAGTTGCTACTGTCAGCCCATCCACCTGGCTGACAGCATCTTCAAGTTGGTACAGGTTCTAGGTCTGCTTTATTTTGCATCAAAATTTCTTTTTGTTGTCAAAGTAGGTCTAGGGAAATAGGGGCATATTCTTGTTAGTATTTGGACCTCCTTCTGTTCACCACACTATAAGTATGGAGAACTTACTACATTCTGCTTTGTTTCAAAGTGGAAGTGGAATCGTTCAGTCGTGTCCAACTCTTTGCGACCCCATGGATGGTAGCCTACCAGGCTTCTCCATCCGTCCATGGGATTTCCCAGGCAAGAGTACTGAAATGGGTTGCGACTTCCTTAAAGTTAGCAGTTAGTTGTTTATTAGTTGATTAGGTGTTTTCTTGCCTGGCAACACCGACAGCCCTCTTAAGATGCCTGAGCCCCACCTGAGTAATTGAAGCAATAGCTATCTGTGTATGCAGCAATATTTCAATCCTATCCCATGAACTATGTAAACCCCTATGATTTATTTAACTCCTGGGGGATTGTAGTTCTAAGGTCTTTTTTCATTCCCATCTCTGTTTTTGATGAACTCTTCTCACTCAAGTCACCGTTTCCCTTAACCTTCCATTCTCTTTGTGTCTGCCCTTTTCTGAGATAAACCAAAAGCATCACTGACACAAGATACTAGGTACTATTCAGCCAAATACTTCTGAAAGCAAGCTCTCAGAGAAAAGAAATTCAATCTAATAGCAAAGTGTTATATATAACATGTCACTATATAACATGAATTCTCTCTCTAAATCTGTCTGTAAATCCTCATAACCACCCATATCAGAGACCTCTTCCTTGATCCTCTTCTGTGGGGATGCTGTTCATACTATATTGCTCAGGTTTCAAATGTTTTCTTTCTTCTTAATTTCTTCGAGTTCCTTCTTAATCTTACTTCCAAGGTATAATCACTCTTCTCTCCCAGGGCATCTTAAGAACAGGTCAAATTTTGAAAAGTAACACCAATAAATATATTTGTGTGTTAGTCACTCAGTCATGTCCAACTATTTGCAACTCCAGGGACTGTAGCCCTCCAGGCATCTCTGTCCATGGAATTCTCTAAGCAAGAAAACTGGAGTGAGTTTCAGTTCCTATCTCCAAGGGATCTTCCCAACCCAGGGATCAAACCGAGGTCTCCTGCATAGCAAGCAGATTGTTTATGTTCTGAGCCACCAGGGAAGCAAAATAAATAAATATACTCATACATAATAAGCATTTGCAAAAATAACTATTTAGAACAATTTTCTTTCCCTTTGCTTCACTTTTCTCCCTTCTCTACCTCTTCTTTAACTCCTTTCCCACAAGTAAAATAATCCTTCAAAATAGTTTAGTATTATGCTTAAACTTTAAAAAGATCTTCTACTTTTTCCTTGGTAACACTATAATGATGATGAAATTTTGGAATCAAACCAAAATGGACAACAACAAAATTGTGGTTACACATACTCTTAATTACTCATAAACTACTTTGTAGCTATTAAAATATATTATTTCAAGTAATATTAAATTATGCTGAAAATATATATATGCCATGTATACACATTGCATATAGATATAGGTATATAGCTTTGTTTAATTTTTCAAATGAAATAAATATTCTATTTAAGAAATATTAAACTAATAATAAAAGGAAATATGCAAGTAAGAAAATATATCATTATTCACCAGAAAATTCCTACTAATTTATATGTCTATCTGTATCTTTCAAAAGTAGAATTTGCCTTAACACTCACCAAAATTGTTTTTGCAACTTGAAAAATTTAAATATTTGACAAATTGAATGCTGAAACTTGTTTGTTCTCAAACTTCATTCTTTGATTACCAATGAATATCCTGAAGATTGAGTAAATTTTCAAGAATATTACAAGCTTATATTTTTTCTTTTAATGTTTGTCTACTCTAAAATTTTTTAACTTATCACATGTTTTCTATATTGAAGAATACTAACTCACTGGCAGCCATCCACTTCACTCATTGTGTGTTAGTTTTTTCTGTATGGGCATATAGTCAAATATACCAAATTTTTCACTTATAAATGTAATGATGATATTATTTACAAATGTCTTCTGTGAGCCACTCTGCAGAGTGCTTTACACTGTTTCTTAAGAATTTGATGCTGGATGTCCTATTTTTCCTGGGTAGCAAACGGTAGGGCAGATTACCTATAGAAGGAAATGGCTACCCACTCCAGTGTTTTTGCCTGGAAAATCCCATGGACAGAGGAGCCTGGTGGGTTACGGTCCATGGGGTCACAAAGAGTCAGACACAACAGACTGACTACCACTTTCACTTTCTAACAGCAAGGGGTGGATGGTTTAGACAGATTAGGTAGCCCAAAGTTATAGTTTGTCAATAGCAGAGAAAGAATTAGAATGGTTTGAACTTTGGGAATATTTTTTTAAAATACTATACAATTCTATATTTATAGTATCTATTTTTGTGTCATTGTTTAAATAAACTCTCCTCCACCTTAAGATTGCATGCATATAGATACATAACATTTCTTTCTAGCTTTCTATGTTTTGTGTTTTGTATTTAAATATTTAAAGTATTTTGTTTAATCTTGGTATACATTGTAAAGTGTATATTCAACTTTATTCAACAAATTATTTTCAGAAACCAACTGACTTTTTAGAAGAAAAAAGATCCATCATTTTTGCATTGAAGTAATGGAAATTTAGTAGAGACTTAATTCATTAAAATAGGGATAGAGACATGTGGCAGGATACTTTACAATTGAGGCTCTGTGTGAGCTGAAGCACACGGTAAATATGATACTACAGAGTAAGAAATCTGCTTAAGTGATATATTGGTCTTCCCTGGTGTTCAGTTGGTAAAGAATCTGCCTTCAATGCAGGAGATCCTGGTTCGATCCCTGGGTCAGGAAGATCTGCTGGAGAAGGGGTAGCCTACCCACTCCAGTATTCTTGGGCTTCCCTGGTGGCTCAGCTAGTAAAGAATTTTCCTGCAGTGTGGGAGATCTGGGCTTGATCCCTCAATTCGGAAGATCCCCTGGAGAAGGGGAAGGCTACCCACTCCAGTATTCTGGCCTGGAGAATTCCATGGACTATATAGTGCATAGGAAAACTGCTTAAGTGATATATAGGATTGCACATTTGCCAAATTGTAGCCTGATGCTAAATGCATACTTTTTCTATGCCATTCTGATTAACCAAACATGTTGCTTGGAATCTATGAATTAAAAATTATTTCATGTGTGTGCCTAGAGACCCAAAGTGAAGTTAGAGGTATATGTATAATATTACTGATATCTCCTCTGTCAATAACTCTGGAAAATGTTTGTTCCTATTTGACTGGTTGGAGGCAGAAAGAGGCTAAAGAGTGACCTCCCAAGACAAATAAGTTCTTTGGTAATATGAAACAAAAGTGAAACAATAGCTTAAAAAAAAAAAAAAACAACTGGCCTTATAGTATTTATTCAAAGAAATGAATACATAAACTTATGTACAATCATGGCTTATATTTAATGTGATTATGTTTTGAATGCACTGCTAGCATAATGAAATATGGATAAGAAGCTTTTCTAGTTCTCTTTTCCCTTCATCCTCTTCTTTTCCAGACAGATAAACAAAAATAATTTTGCTACTATGATCCTGAAAATTTTGGTTGCTGTTTGAAGCCCTGAGTTTACCTCTCTGTTAGAACCTAAAATATACTTCACTAACTCTAGAGAACTTCTTGGCTTTGGTAATATTTTTAAATATGTTCCTGCAAAGTCAAAACTGGTCCCCCCAGATGCAGTGACAGCTTCCAAGTTCATGGCAACCATAAGAAACACAAATCTGCATGCATGGCTTTATAGTCATAGAAAAGGGAACTACTTCAAGTCAAAAATGATTCACTAAAACAATTTTTGTTGGGCTGGCTGAAAGCCAGACATAATTTCCATTCAGTTCAGTTCAGTTCAGTCACTCAGTCGGGTCCAACTCTTTGCGACCCCATCGACTGCAGCATGCCAGGCCTCCCTGTCCATCACCAGCTCCTGGAGTTTACCCAAACTCATGTCCATTGAGTCAGTGATGCCATCCAACCATCTCATCCTCTGTCGTCCCCTTCTCCTCCTGCCCTCAATCTTTCCCAGCATCAAGGTCTTTACAAATGAGTCAGCTCTTCCCATCAGGTGGCCAAAGTATTGCAGTTTCACCTTCAACATCAGACCCTCCAGTGAACACCCAGGACTGATCTCCTTTAGGACGGACTGGTTGGATCTCCTTGCAGTCCAAAGGACTCTCAAGAGTCTTCTCCAACACCACAGTTCAAAAGCATCAATTCTTTGGTGCTCTGCTTTCTTTATAGTCCAACTCTTAGATCCATACTTGACTACTGGAAAAACCATAGCCTTGACTAGAAGGACCTTTGTTGGCAAAGTGATGTCTCTGCTTTTTAATATGCTGTCTAGGTTGGTCATAACTTTCCTTCCAAGGAGTAAGTGTCTTTTAATTTCATGGCTGCAGTCACCATCTGCAGTGATTTTTGAGCCCAAAAAAATAAAGTCAGTCACTCTTTCCACTGTTTCCCCATATATTTGCTATGAAGTGATGGGACCGGATGCCATGATCTTAGTTTTCTGAATGTTGAGCTTTAAGCCAACTTTTTCACTCTCCTCTTTCACTTTCATCAAGAGGCTCTTTAGTTCCTCTTCCCTTTCTGCCATAAGCGTGGTGTCATCTGCATATCTGAGGTAATTTATATTTCTCCCGGCAATCTTGATTCCGGCTTTCTATTAGTCTTGAGGAATTTTTCATTTCACCTAATTATTTCTATTGTAGATTGTTTTTAGTTGTCTCAAGATAGAAAGGTAATTAATTACTGTATTGAAAAAATTCCAAACAATTCACCTAACATGATGTGCAACTTCAGAAAACCCGTGCTGCCATCTTAGGTTTTCCGTGTACTCTTGTCACATCCTCAGGGTGAACAAGTTTTATGAACGAGTTGTCTCTTTAGGAGCATTGTGATAAGACAACAGAAAGACAAAGACTTTTTTTTTTTTTTTTAAAGAGAGAAGGGATTAAATGAAAGAAAAAGAAAAAGCTATGAGGAAAATACTTATACTACTTTGGTGGGTCAATTCTCACACAAGAAAATTTCTTGGCTGGAAAGTTCAAACAGGAAGATGACAGGACAATAAAGCAGAATACCCAAATCTTATCTCTATTTGGTTTAACTTTACATGCATATGAAAAGGGGCAGGAAGAAGCAGAAGGTAGATTTTAGCCTCATGCATTTGTTAATGTCCTTGGCCAAGATAGAAATGGCAGATAATCCCAAAGCAGTTCTGTGAAACTACAGAAGTAGTTGCTTAGAGAAATATTCTATCTGCATGTTATTTTGGCTTCAAGGACAATATTTTTCAAGCATTAAAATTTTTTTAAGAAGACAAAAAAAAAGGGGGACCTTGCTGAACTTTCTCCTTTCTAAGCCAAATTGAAATCTAATGTAAACTAAAATCTAACTAGAAATTTTAGACTGAGTTCACCTCCAGTAAACATATTAAACTGAATGTTGAATGGACAGTGCTGAATCCCCAGTTTTCGAGAACTGAGTGGAGGGTGAGCTTATCTTTAATTTTCACCTAGCTCTTTGTTTCCTTATACTTTTTTTTTTTTTCTAGTTTAATTTATCATGTGAAGACAAGCTAATTTCCAGCAACAGTGCTAATGTTTGTCACCCATATGTAGGTAATCAACAGAAAGGGAAACACAGCCACACTTGACAGCCTCATGCTTTTATTAAAACTTTTTTTTTCTACAGATTTTCTTGAGGTGTCTAAAATCACAATAAACACATAAACATAGGCTACAGTAATTAACAAATGTAATTACAGTAGAAAAATGAGCATAGTTCTAATAAAAGACAAAGCAGTAGTTTTTTTTTCTTTTTCCCTATCTTCAGGATCATTTCTATTGAGTATCAAAAAATTGTAACCTCCATTGGATATGTCAGTATAAAATGGTGCTTATTGACAGATTTGAATCTTAGAGCAGGCATTATTATTATATTATAAGGATATTATAAGGTATAGGAAAGTCCTTTTATAGAGACAATGAAGAATTTTCTTTAGAAGTCCATAAGATGACCTGAAGTCTTTTACAAGTTAAGTAGTCTCAGGCTGCATAGGTAATGAAAAATGGCCTGCTTACACTGCAAGAGTAGCAAAAAGTTATGTGTGTTTGTATGTGTGTGTGTGTGTTGGTGTGTGTGTGTGTATGTGTCTTGTCTTTTGGGGCCAGAAAAAAAGTGGAATGACTAAGGAAAACATCTTAGCCCATTGAACAAAATTAATACATATTTTTATCATTCTCAATTTCTAACAAATTGCAAGAAGTGACTGGATGAAAAGTCAGTGCCTCTCTAAAGAATAGAGAAAAGCCATACTAGGCCCTAGTGAATTATTAGGCATGGTTGAGGAGAACTGATTTTATACAGCCGTTAATATATACTCCTATGCCACAGGATTTCTAGCATATTCTATAAATGTAATTCATAAAGTGAGCCAAGAAGGTCTGTCCAAAATAAGACATGGTACAGGGTAGATAATAATTGGATCCTTTTGAAAGTGAATTTAGATCCAGAATATATCATCTGGTTCCAAATTACAAAAAAAAAAAAAAAGAAACAAAGAAATAAATGCTTAGAGAGTGCTGTTTTGCTGATAACAGTCTGTAAGTGACATTAGAGTCTGTCCATGTCACAACTGCGTATAGTATAATTCCAGTCAGGTCAATATGCTGCTCTTATGCTTACCTACGCACTATAGGTTTAAATAAATAAACAAAAAAATATATATATACATATGTATAGAGAGAGAGAGAGAAAGTAAAAATGACTTAAACTCTTTATCTTGTGGCAAGCTTCAATTAGTTTCCTAACCACTATTTATCCACTTGCCTTGTCTTGACCTCTGGGACTTTAGTATTTCTAATCAATGAGAATATATTCTGACATGATTATTTATTTTGAATCTTGAAAGCTTCAGGTTTGTAACTACTGTATGCCTGCCTGCAGCTTCTGATCTGTTTTTAAAACAAATTCTGAGAACTCCTTGGGTGTGGTTTACTCTCATGATAGGTCCTTTCATTTTATTTTCATCTTTGCCTGGCAATCTTCAGTTGGTAATTTGAGATCACAGATGTGCCACTTTCATAAAGTGGAATATATAAACAATTTTAGCTAAGTCAATATCATATAATAGGCATTCCTGTTGTGTTGCTCACTTTTATTCAATACAAAGCATTATCATTCTCCATCTAACCTTTTGTTTACACTGTTCCACCTTCCTGAAATAATTCTCTTTTAACTCTGTTTATATAACTTCCTTGGGGGTTTCCCTCATGGCTCATTTGGTGAAGAATCCGACTGCAATGTGGGAGACCTGGGTTTGGTCCTTAGGTTGGGAAGATCCTCTGAAGAAGGGAAAGGCTATCCACTTCAGTATTCTGGTGAATTTCATGGACTGTATAGTCCATGGGGTCGCAAAGGGACAGGACTGAGTGAGTTTCACTTTCACTTTCACTTTTCATATAACTTCCTTGTCTTCTCTTTTTATCTTTTCGTCCCCATCTTCCTGGTTTCTTTACTCCATTCTCCTCCATTACTTTTGGAGACTGACAATTTCATGCCTCTATTACCTCACTCTACCTTAATTTCAGATGCACCACTCAGAGCTATAGCAATAGATAGTAAACAAGAGTTAGTAGTCATAGAGCAGAAAACAACCCACTAAGGATGCGATAACTGATACAAATGATCTGAGTCCTTGACAGCATAGTTCTTATTATGGGAGAAAAATGACAACAACAAAATATTTGTTTTAGTCAATCTTAAATTGTCCATCGTGCTTAGTCACTCAGTCGTTCCATCTCTTTGCAACCCTGTGGATTGTAGCCTGCCAGGCTCCTCTGTCCATGGGGATTTTCCAGGCAAGAGTACTGGAGTGAGTTGCCAAGCCCTCCTCCAGGGGATTTTCCCAACCCACATCTCCTGCATTGCAAATGTAGTCTTTACCACCTACACCACCAGGGAAGCCCAAATTGTCCATTAATTTTAGCCAAATATACTTCAAACTGGTAAAAATAATCCAAACATATTATTAAGCAGATAAATAAATGAATGATTGTAAGCTTGTCCATTGCTTGCTTTAACTCCCAATGATGTTTCTTCCATAAACCCCTGTGTATTTTGTCTTCATACCATCCTATGCAGAATCATTACTGAGTCTTCTATGCATTTGTGCTCTACCCTCAAAATGACTCTTCAGAGACAGAGGTTGTGACTTACTCTTTTTTTTTTTGTTTTGTTTTGTTTTTAATCTCTACTAGCCCAGTATATAGCAAGAAACTTGATGATTTTGATGATAATGGTGGTGATGAAGCTACTTAGATAGTGAAAGACAGGGAAGCCTGGCATGCTGTAGTCCATGAGGTTGCAAAAAGTTAAACATGACTTGTGACTGAACAACAGCGACAATAAAACATCTGCAGTGAAAATAATTCAATTCTACTGTCAACTGCTCACTTGCTTCAAACCATGACTGACTCTGTTCTATTATTTCCAAACAAAACCATTATGACACACATTGGAATTTGCTGTAACTATTAACAGTAGCAATTGACCTTAAATTTGTTTCTCAGTCTCAGGCTGAAGAGTTCTTAAAACAAGGTCTCTGATGGATACCAGCTTTGGCATGACTCTCAAGCCTGCAAATGTGCCTATACAACCTTATAAACAGTCTAGTGATCTCCAGGGAGAACAATAGCTAGTCTGAACTAACTTATTACCAGCATAGCCAGTTCTTCCAATTAAAGGGCTTTTACTCTCAGTTTTGCTAGCAAAATATGGTACTTTTCATACTCTATTTAAGGTCATACTGCCTTGCATAGAATAAAAATAAATAATGATAGATCATGGAATAAAGAAAATTTAAAAAGACTTCTCCACTGAAATGTGCCAGAGCAATCAGATTTTTTTTTTTACAGTCAGCATCTATTGAAAAGTATTCTATACTTTCCTCATCACTCTATCAGTCTACCACACATTATGTCACAGCTCTCTTACTCACAAATAGTTCTTAACTAGGTTAAGTTAAGGCAATAGCACAGCTTTCAGAGGGCAGTCTTAAGTCTGAGACTTTCATGACACTTACTCTACAAATACCAATTCAGAAAAAAAATTAGACCTGCTAAAGTCACCACTTAATGTCATTTAAAGGGAGAGGCTGTGGGTTATTGACTCCCTTTCACCTTTTCTGTTAGTTGTTTTTGTAAAGTATATATTATTAGATTTTATTTACTCTAGGCCAGATATAGTCATCATAGATTCCATTCTTAACCAGATAATTTCACACCAAGTGAGTATTAAACTCTAGAAATAAGCTATTTAAAGAGGTTATTGGGTTGATTAGAAAAGACTCCGGATGAGGTTTTGAAAATTTATATCAATTTGGACCAAGCTTTAATCTCGCTAATTAACTCAAACTGTATCTTAAGCATGAAGCAGGCTTCTCTTTACATTTACTGATTTACCACATTCACACAGTACAAACGCAGGCAGTTTTTCTCCAGATCCCAGAAGAGTTTGGCCACCTTCTTTTCTACTTTCTTGTGGCTTCATAGGGTTATACCTTTTCTAATTCTGGAAAGTAAGCAATTTCTGAGCCATTGTAAACCTGAAATTCTGAACTTTTAAGAGACCAAAAGGCATACAAATAAATCTAAGATGCTGTGAAACCAAGCATATGTACATTGAGGATAATAACGTCTTACTCTGTTCTGTCTTTTAGTAAGCTACCCCAAAATATTTATTTGATTCTCAAAACAACTCTGGGTGACAGGTAAGGAATAAAAGCTATTCTGAGACTTTAGAGAGAGGAAACCAAAATTCATAGAGGGCCCTTTCAAAAACTCACAAATATTAAGTGATTCGGCTGGAACATCTCATTGGTCCTTATGTTGTTAAAATTCCTGCCTGTCCTATAGCTTATGCTGTCCCTCAATCTCCATGAGGCATGGGGTGTTTGCTTTCAAACATCTCACAAAACCAACTGCATTTTAACTACTCTTTCATGATTTATAAAAGCCAGTAGTGGTTCTTTTTCAGTCCCTTACAACTAGAAAGTGTTGAGCATACACAATTCCAAATACCTGGTAAGACACTTGCATTTATTTGAATATGCAAAGTTGTGCACCACAGAATTCAAATTTATCAGCATGCATGTCGTGCCAGACCATAGTGGGTTGATGATGTTCCTTTTTCTGTTTCTTCTGAAATTTTTCATTTGCCCGAAAGCTTTCCGGGCAAAAACAAGGCCACACCAATTCTGAACTGTCAATTTGATCATTTCTGGAGTGACAAAACAATTGAAAGGATGGACCTTAATACAAATCTGTAACAGCCAATCTCTCTTCTACTATGTGCATATGGGATATGCGTGCATTTGTGTGTATTATTATTACTATTTGTGTAGGTGATGCTAATGATAATGTTCCATTACATTAATTCAACATTTTTGATTAATAAATGAAGATAGAGGTCACTTTTTAAAGAAGAAAAGAGTACTGACTCTGTCAACACAATTTCTATAAATGTAAAATTGATTTATTTGATGGATAGTTACCTAAAATTAATTAGCATTAACCATAGCAAGTTTGATTTTTTATTTAAGTTTGTTTTTAGGATAAATAAGTTTGTCTTTATGATAAACACAGTTTATCATAGTGTGTTATGAAGTATAAAAATGATGAGACAAAAACATTGAAGGTAGAGGGCAATTTTCCATTTTTCCTGATATCTGGGATGGTTCTTTGCACCTATTCACAACAGGCATGCACTATTTATGTTCAATGCATAGGTAGAATCATATCATTTTGAATTTTTAAAAAATGGATGTTTTCTCATACAACCTTTCACCACAACATCCCCTCATATATATATACTGTATATATATATGCAGACATATATACTCTAGAAAGGCATGGCAACCCATTCCAATATTCATGCCTGGAGAATCCAATGGACAGAGGAACCTGGTGGGCTACAGTCCATAGCGTCACAAAGAGTCAGACATGACTGAAGTGACTCAGCAGAGCAACACGTGGCACATACATATATACATATATGTATATAATATATCTTTTCTTGGATTTCTCTGAGTAGTTCTGTGCTATATGATACGGAGGACAAATTCTTCAATTGTTGAAAACTGATTTGAGTTAAAACTAGGATTGTTATATCTTTCTTGCAGTGGTTGAAAAATTTTGAACCTAGAATCTGCTATGGCATTCTTTATTTTTTGGTTTTCTATAACCACAATTTTGCTAAACCAAACCTTGATATTGTTATTTAAACTTTTGATGTATCTCTGCTTGAAAGAGGAGAAATAAAATCTGTTCCTTATTTGTCAGTTTTTAAATTTTTTTTAAATATATTTTTTATTGCAGGGTAATTGCTTTACAGAATTTTGCTATTTTCTGTGAAACCTCAACAAGAATCAGCCATAGGTGTACAAAAATCCCCTCTTGAAGCTCCCTCCCATCTTCCTCCCCATCCCACCCCTCTAGGTTGATACAGAGCCGGTGTTTGAGTTTCCTGAGCCACACAGCAAATTCCCGTTAGCTATCTATTTTACATATAGTAATGGAAGTTTCCATGTTACTCTTTCCATACATCTCACCCTCTCCTCCTCTCTCCCCATGTCCATAAGTTAATTCTCTATGTCTGTTTCTCCACTGCTTCCCTGCAAATAAATTCTTCAGTACCATTTTTATAGATTCCATATATATGTTAGAATACAGTATTTTTTAATAATAATGACCCTTAGGTTAATCTCCAGGCTAAACATAGCTAGTTTCTTTGATACCAACTAGAGAAATATAATTTCTAGACAGCTTGCAATATTGACCAAGTTCTGACTTCCACTCATCATTTCGCCAGTTAATGCAGACCTATTAAGTGAGGCATGAACTTCAGAGGAGATATGATATATGCAAAATGCAGCAGAGCAATGAGTTCTCATTATAGCAACACAATCTGTACATGAATGAAGCCTAAGTTCAATTGTGTTATAATATGGCTTCCCGTTCATTTGCAGTGAGCTAAAAATTCCAGATTTTTCTACATGGCAGACTTTTAAACTAGATTTTTACTATCCAAAATGTTAAAAATGAATCTTTTTGGAGCTAAATTAAAATTTATAAAATTTATTCCAATTTTATGTTATCCTTGTTGTTTGATCTTTAAGACATGTCTGACTCTTTGTGACCACATGGATTACAGCATATAGAGGCTCCTCTGTCCTCTACTGTCTCCTAAAGTAGTGTCCACTGAGTTCATTTGTTATGCTATTAATGATAAAGTAATATTTCAGTCAGGAAAAAAAATTTTGAATCTAGAATCAGCTATGGCATTCTTTATTTTTCGGTTTTCTATAACCACAATTTTGCTAAACAAAACCTTGATATTGCTATTTAAACTTTTGATGTATTTTTGTTATGCAAGGGCAAGGGCAAAATTGTGGTAACTCTACTTCGTTAGGTTGGTAAAGACCTATCCATGGCATTTTTAGCTGAGAGAACAGCTGGAGTGATTTTTTCACTAATTATGAACCTACATATTGGTACTATCATATAATTCTTATTTTCCCACTTAGCAACAAAGATTTATGTGGGGCACTGGGAGAAGGTATACACAAGCAATGCAATCTAGATCTAAGGAATTCACTTTTTTTTTATCAAATTACCTTGGAAAATGTTTGCAAGGATGGTCTGCCATGACAGAGCCAAATGAACTAATCCATTATTTATTAATTATATACTATCAAATTAAAAAAAAAATAAAGCAACAAAATAGCTTTTCTAATCCCCGTATCCACTTTTTAAATTTCCTTATATTTTGTTTTGGCAGGGAATAGGTTTGTGCAAAGTGAAAGTGATGCAATTCTGTTTATTGTTTGATATTTTCAGTTCTTTATTTAATAAACATTTTTTAGGAAAAAAAAACTATCTAAAAGATTTTTTAAAATGTTGTCAATAATTATATAACATAGTATTGCCAATAGTTATTTTTGTTTATTTGTTTTAATTTGGAGAGTTTAATGTGATTAGAATGCTGAATGACTTTCCATTCCCTGGCCTCAAATTTTCCTACATGTAAAATGTGAATAAAAACTGTCTTATGAAAGAGATCTGTTTGACTCTTCTTTTGGTCTAACATGCTTTGAAATTATCTTTTTCTCTTCAAGTATTAGGAGAGATTTTCTTCTTCTTCCTTCTAATATAGACTTACTTGGCTTCAACCAACAAACCATGAAAATAACACCTCAGCATTACCGTGCTTATTAAGGCTTGTTCAAAATTGTCAAAAATAATCCCTTAATCTTTATTATATATTTTATATATAATAAAGCTTCCCTGGTGACTTAGATGGTTAATAATCTGCCTGCAATTCAGGAGACCTGAATTCAATCCCTGGATCAGGAAGATCCCCTGGAGAAGGGAATGGCGACTCACTCCAGTATTCTTGCCTGGAGAATTCCGTGGACAGAGAAACCTGATGGGCTACCATGCATGGGGTCACAAAGAGTCAGACACACTGAGGCACTAACACATACACACACACACACACATATGCACACACACATACACATGCACATAAGTATACACATAACAGGTTACTTGAGCATGAAATATGAAACAGGGAGAAAAATATACATTTACAGGAAAGGGAGAAGGGCCATGGAAGAAACAAACAGAAGAAAGAGACTCAGAAATGTGTCCATGCGTCTTTGTGTCTCCACTATTTAACCACTATTAGGTCCAAGTTTATGTTGTGGGACCAAGGGATAAGCCTTTAGTGTCCGCACTCTAAACATATTGTTGTGATATTGACTCAGTGCTCTAGTTTTTCAGTAATTAAGGCAACATCCCCCCAAAATATAAATGACTCTTCCAGTAGTTCTATTGATATGCACCAGATAAAGGAGGCAAACAAAGAGGTGACAGGCTGCAGAAAGTTGGAAAAGACATACAGCGAAGAGGAGGAAGAAGGGCGACTGAATAGATCAAATTAAGAATTAGAACTGTGTCATCTACTACAATACTACAAATGTATATAACACTTCAAATATCTTTGGACTAGATTTCTTTAGGGGTTAACTTCTTGGCTTTGTGTAAAACTTGGCTACTTATATTGGCATTGCAATGGATTTATCTGTGTTATTATCTTGATTTGAACTCACTCATTCTCTTTCATTGTGCTCCCAATTTTGCAAGAAAATTCACTTTCAATTACATATATATCATAACGCTTAAACATTAGTTTCACTTGCCTCTGGTTAATAATTCACCTTATAGTCAAACATCCATCAACATAAAATCAGCATAACAATTTTTATGAATCCCTTTATCATCAGCACATTCTAAATGCTTATACAATTCACTCTCTGGATTCATATAGGAACTTGCTTAATAGCCCTTAAAGTTACTATAAACCTTGGTTGCTTTCAATCATAAGAATATTATTCATGTTTTCAGAGTGAGCACAGTTTTGGTAATTGTTAAAGTTTAAAATCACTGGGATATAGATTCAGTTATCCTTGTAATAAAAAAAAATCCTTTTTTCAAGTGGTTATAGAGTCTATCGAATTTTCAGGTGCCTTCTATCCACTAATAATTCTTCACATGTGTCTTGCTATATGTTTAAATTTGGATATATACTATATATACACATACACACACACACATATATGTGGGGGGCGGTGGACCAAGGGATAAACCTTTAGAGTCCACACTCTAAACAATAGTTGTGATATTGACTCAGAGCTCTAGTTTTTCAGTAATTAAGGCAGCATCCAAAAAGAATATAAATGACTCATCCAGTAGTTCTACTGATATGCAGCAGGTAAAGGAGGCAAGCAAGGAGGCAACAGGCTGAAGAAAGTTGGAAAAGACATACGGTGAAGAGGAGGAAAAAGGGTGAATGAATAGATCAAATTAAGAATTAAAACTGTGTCATCTACTGCAATACTACAAATGTATACAGCACTTCAGATATCTATATCTATCTATATACATTAGATATCTATATCTATATATATATTAGTCACTTGGTTATGTCCAACTCTTTGTGATCCCATCAGCTATAGCCCTCCAGGCTCCTCTGTTCATGGAATTCTCCAGGTAAGAATACTGGAGTGGGTAACCATTCCCTTCTCCAGGGAATCTTCTATGACCGAGGTCAAACACAGGTCTCCTGCATTGTGAGCAGATAATTTACCATCTGAGCCACAAAGGAAGCCTATATATATATAGGCTTTTCGATGGAGGAAACTTCTGAATGCCCACATTCTGGTGGTTTGGTAGGACATTGGAGCAGGAGGTTCTGTTTGACCTGAAATAAACCCAGAGACTGCTGTGGAAACTTATCTCCATTGCTTCTCAGTGGAGAGATTATATTAAAGTAAACCAGTTTTCAGGTAGCCAATAAGCATTAAACAGGTGTTAGGTGTGGACAAAGGGATGTTTCTGGAAGGGTTAAAGGAGCATGAAAAGAAAACACTGAAAGATAGCTAATGACATACTTTCCTTTTTTTTTTTTTTTTCATTTATACCCAGGGCCCTTCTTGAATGATGTTAGCTGTTTTTCTTGAGTTTCAGCAATGATGCATATGGAAATGGTGTAAGCTATTTCAAAATAATTACATTCATTGAAAATAGCAATAAATATGACAATAGATAGAAAATGAATTTTAGATGTATAATTTTTCTGCCTGCCACTAGCATTTTACTTTATCTAGATGTTCAAAGAGAAATAATCTAAGAAAGTCTGATCAGTATAATCAAGTTGTAATGTTTCATATTAAGCTCAGTCTATATATTCAAGATGACATGTAGAAATTGTAGGGGAAGGAATAGAAAAACACATAAGAAGTTCACGTGTTTTCCTTCATTCTTTCAACATGAACTGGTGAAATAAGCACTGTATGTCCACTCTGTACATATTATACTTGGATTAGCTACTATAGGAAAGTAAAGAGAAGTTGATACCAAGGTCCTCTTATTTGAGGTCTTTACAGTTTATCAAAACAATATTTAAACTAGATATTATCATAAGCAATGAAATAGGTTTACTCTATTGACACAAATTAATGTGATGACTTTGGGCTAGTCACAGCTCAAGTCTGATTTTAAGTTTTGTATCTAGATTTCCTCCCATATATAATTTTGATGTTTATATGCTTTTAGGTCCCAACAATAGAGTGTAATGTGCAAGCGCTGTTCTCATTCTGTAGATATAAAGATGCGTAAGATATTTGACTTTAGTTCGGAAGAGAGGATATATGTTTTTCTTCTTTTGTTGTTTCTATTTGCCTGTTTCCTTTTTTTTTTTTTTTTTCTTTTTAAGGGTTTGGCGAGACCCATACAGAAAAACATCTATTTCTGCGTTATTGACTATGCCAAAGCCTTCCAGTTGTTATTGGATCACAATAAACTGTGGAAAATTCTGAAAGAGATGGGAATACCAGAACACCTGACCTGCCTCTTGAGAAACCTGTATGCAGGTCAGGAAGCAACAGTTAGAACTGGACATGGAACAACAGCCTGGTTCCAAATAGGAAAAAGAGTACATCAAGGCTGTATATTGTCACCCTGCTTCTTTAACTTATATGCAGAGTACAGCATGAGAAACGCTGGTCTGGAAGAAGCACAGGCTGGAATCAAGATTGCCGGGAGAAATATCAATAACCTCAGATATGCAGATGACACCACCTTTATGGCAGAGGGTGAAGAGGAACTAAAAAGCCTCTTGATGAAAGTGAAAAAAGAGAATGAAAAAGTTGGCTTAAAGCTTAACATTCAGAAAACTAAGATCATGGCATCTGGTCCCATCACCTGATGGGAAATAGATGGGGAGACAGTGGAAACAGTGTCAGACTATTTTTTTGGGCTCCAAAATTATTTCAGATGGTGACTGCAGCCATGAAATTAAAAGACGCTTACTCCTTGGAAGGAAAGTTATGAGCAACCTAGACAGCATATTGAAAAGCAGAGCCATTACTTTGTCAACAAAGGTCCGTCTGGTCAAGGCTATGATTTTTCCAGTGGTCATGTATGGATGTGAGAGTTGGACTATGAGGGAAGCTGGGTGCCAAAAAATTGATGCTTTTGAACTGTGTTGTTGGAGAAGACTCTTGAGAGTCCCTTGGACTGCAAGGAGATCCAACCAGTTCATCCTAAAGGAGATCAGCCCTGGGTGTTCATTGGAAGGACTGATGCTGAAGCTGAAACTCCAGTACTTTGGCCACCTCATTCGAAGAATTGACTCATTGGAAAAGCCCCTGATGCTGGGAGGGATTGAGGGCAGGAGGAGAAGGGGATGACAGAGTATGAGATGGCTGGATGGCATCACCAACTGGATGGACATGAGTTTGAGTAAACTCCAGGAGTTGGTGATGGACAGGGAGGCCTGGCGTGCTGCAATTCATGGGGTTGCAAAGAGTCGGACATGACTGAGCGACTGAACTGAACTGAACTGAAGTTGCCACTCTGAGACTATGGAATATGAAACTGTTTCTTCAAATAAGGTGAATCATTTTGCCTGAAGAGTTTCATATTTCTGAAAGTGTCGTGGCTTTCCTGTTGGCTCAGATAATAAAGAATCTGCGTGCAGTACAGGAGATCTGGGTTTGATCTCTGGGTCATGGAAGATCCCCTGGAGAAGGGGATGGCAACTCACTCCAGCTTCTTGCCTGGGGAATTCCGTGGACAGAAGAACCTGGAGGGCTACAGTTCATGAGGTGGCAAAGAGTTGTACAGGACTGAGTAACCAACACTTTCACTTTCAAAAATGTTACCAAAGTGAAGATTTTTTACTTCTAATGCCCAAGATTTGAAGTAGATCTAGTCACCGGGCAGGGTGAACTCCCACAAAGCTTAGTAGGAGGAAAGAACAATGAAACTCTTGTGTAAATTGCCTTGGAAACCAAGAAGTAGATCTTTGACCTTGACTTAAGGTAAAGGTGTGGGAGGCACTGGAAAGAAAGCGGGTTCCAGTCAGGGAAATGGCTGAGACTGCGAGTTATCTCCTAGCCAGTCTCTCTGACGAATCAGGCCAACTGTAGTAAGGAAAGGTAATTAAAACTCATTTGTTATTTTGTGATTGTCTTCTAACAGAAGAGAATGTAGGTACATATGGGCCTGTAATGAATAAGGAGTCCAACAATGGTGCACTGTGGATGGAAAATTGTCTGGAGGAACAGGATCTTTTTCCTTAAGTAATCCCACATGGAAAATAAACCAGTCAGGGAGACATTGCTGTAATACTCAGCTTTTAAGAGTCACATCATGGGACAGTAAGAAACAAAATAATCTTATTAGACTCAGTTCCTACTCCAGCTCCAGGCTTGAGTTATGGGGATGCAGCATGACTGAGACTCAAAGAGTTCATCGCAGCACTGTTTATAATAGCCAGGACACGGAAGCAACCTAGATGCCCATCAGCAGGCGAATGCATAAGGAAGCTGTGGTACATATACACAATGAAATATTACTAAGTCATTAAAAAGAATTCATTTGAATCAGTTCTAATGAGGTGGATGAAACTGAGCTCATTATATAGAGTGAAGTAAGCCAGAAAGATAAACACCAATACAGTATACTAACACATATATATGGGATTTAGAAAGATGATAACAATAACCCTATATGCAAGACAGAAAAAGAGACACAGATGTATAGAACAGACTTTTGGACTCTATGGGAGAAGGCAAGGGTGGGATGATCTGAGAGAACAGCATCAAAACATGTATATTATCAAGTGTCAAACAGATCGCCAGTCCAGGTTGGATGCAAGAGACAAGTGCTTGGGGTTGGTGCACTGGGATGACCCAGAGGGAAGGGATGCGGAGGGAGGTGGGAGGGGGGTTCAAGATGGGGAGCACATGTAAATCCATGGCTGATTCATGTCAATGTATGGCAAAAAAAACTACAATATTGTAAAGTAATTAGCCTCCAATAATAAAAATAATTGGAAAAAAAAAAGAGAAAGAAAAGACATCCATTTTAGGAGCCCTTGAGAGAAATAAAATATCAATTAGAAATATCAAAGTGCTTAAGCTGAATTTGTGTTCCATGTTGTAAAACAGATCCTAGCAGTTATAAAGTTGGATAACCAGATATATAAAAATAAATGGGCTACCTTTAATTTCATTCAAGAACTGAATAAGATATGGACGTTGAGTTCTGATGCTGCCCAGAGAAAGATCAGTTACGTGCAGGCAGGAAGAAGAGGTTCCCCCAATTAGACTGGAATTTGAAAATAAGTTGGTCTTTGAAAGCCTGTAAGAGTTCAGAAAAGCAGATAAGAGGTGGAAGGATATATCAGTCAGGAGAATGGCAAGGAAAAGTATAGAGAAAAGAATATATATATATATACACACACACACACATGCATATAACATGTTTAGAAACAATGAGAATGTAGTAAAACATAAAGTGCAAAGAAGTAGTTTAATTGCTAAAGAGATAGAACTAAAGAAATCTATGACAAAAATTGACCTCCATTTAGTAGCATCTCATCAAAGTGTATATTTTATTCTATTAATAAATACTATAGTACACAGCACTGATATTACATGTAGTGTATGATTTTACCATCAGCAGGCTATATAAATTATATATAGTGTCCATTCATGTACCAGATTGATATTTATTCATATCACTAGACCAAGCTCCAGTTGCCCCTTTTGAATGGAATAATAACCGCTGCTGATTTCAATAATTTGGAATCCAACAGACCCTACTTGGTTAATTACTTTCCCCAGTTTCAAAGGGCATCGCTCCCCTTCTGTTCTATGTGAGCAATGGCCCTGGATTGCGCACCACGTGTGTCAGTGGGTAGTAACCCTGATTGCAACACCTCTTTCATTACATATGTGTGTGTATGAATGTGTGGGGTGCCAAAGAAAGAGGCCTGGCATTTCTTGAACAAAGCGTTTTTATGAGATTTCTACAGATGTTATTCTATGTAATCTTCACAAAATCCTTATTGGGTAGATATGTTATCCCTTTTTATCTAACAGATAGAAAGACAGGTTTAGGTCATCTCTTAATCCCACTCACAGTTCTGTGCTTGATGAAATTTGGTTTCATACCTAGACCCATCTTGATCCTTGATATATCAAGACATTTATTGTGTGTTTTCTCAGGATGTGGGCTGCAGTTATTACATCTGCTGTTGTTCAATCTCCCAGTTGTGTCCAACACTTTGTGACCCACGGACTGCAGCATGCCAGGCCTCAGCGTCCCTCACCATCTCCCAGAGTTTGCCCAAGTTCAGGTCCATTTCATCGGCAATGCCATTAAGCCATCTCATCCTTTGATTCCCTCATCTCCTGCTCTCTATCTTTCCTCTCAATCTTTGTTGCATGCATGATATTATTCTGTGGTATGAATAAGATTTCAAATGGTATAAAGCAGAATTTGCCCTCAAAAATCTTACTCAGGGAAGGTAAGGACAAACAGATATAATGCTTAAATTACAGTGTGAGAATTTGAAAAGTAAAATGAAGAAATGAACTTATTAAGAAATAAATCTTAGTAACTAACTATTATGAGACCATGTCTTCAAGGAGAGAGCCATCATTTATTCATCTAACCAATCACTTATTTCTTAGATATTATACTGTCATATCAAGATGAGCAAGGAATTACTTAAAGAATTAATTTTGCTGTTGGTTGTAATACAGAAGTTAGCTCTTTCCTAAAACTTTTCTATGAGAATTTTGCATGAAGGCTAGAAGTCTCAATAGTAGAAGTGAGACTGCAAAATCTCTGTTTTTCTATTTTATTATTTTATTGTTTTTGTTGCTTCTTTCTTGCAAACATAATGTCCACATGTAGAGCAAATAAAGCTGGCACAAAATCTGTTTGTAAATTGAATAATACATACAGCAAGTTGTGCTTACAACCATGAAATGTGTTGGGAACTGGATGTTTGTTTCTTCTCCATATCTTCCACTAAACTGTAAGCTCATCGTAAGCTCTTTAAGGAAGATTGTACTGTATTCATTTTAAAATCTCCCTCACCTTTTACCCAGTCGTGTCTCTCAGTCATGTCCTTTTGCAGCAGGTATTGATAAATATCACCTTAATACTTACATGATCCAATAATAATAATAATAATAATACAATAATACATGAGCCAATTACTTGTATGTAATTGGCTGGGCTTTTATTCCATACCATTCTGCTCTTTTCCAAGTCTTTGAATCAGCCACTTTCTATGATTTTCTGAAAAAATAAGTCTATGTTACTAAATATAACATGCAGCTATGTATAATTTCCCCATGTTCTTGATTTCATGTGCATGGAATTGTTTGCTAATTAAAAAGTAAGTTTTGTGGACAGTTGAAACCGATGAGATATCCTACATCTCCTACTTCATTGGCCCTTGTATTAATAAAATGCTGCTGGTGGTTTCATCGCTAAGTCCTTCCTGACTCTTGTGACACCATGGACTGTAGCCCGCCAGGTTCCTCTGTCCATGGAATTTCCCAGGCAAGAATACTGGAGTGGGTTACCATTTCCTTTTCCAGGGGATTTTCCTGACACAGAAATCAAACCCATGTCTTCTGCATTACAGGCAGATTCTCGCATTGCAGGCAGATTCTTTACTGGCTGAACTGTGAGGAAATACTAAATATATGGCAATGTAGCCATTGATTGATTCTTTCTCTCTGTCTGTCTCTGTTTGTCTCTCTCTCTCTTTCTCTTTCTTTCTCTTTATGAGTGAAAATGTTAGTTGCTCAGTCGTGTCCAACTCTTTATGACCCCATGGGCTGTTGCCCACCAAGCTCCTTTGTCCATGGAATTCTCCAGGCAAGAATAGGGGAGTGGGTAAGCCATTCCTTTTTCCAGTTGATCTTCCCAACCCATGCATCGAACCTAGGTCTCCTGTATTGCGGGCAGATTCTTTACTGTCTAAGCCATTTGCAAGTGCACATATATGTACTTTTGTACATGTATATATTTTATACAACTTGAATACAAACAATGAATTTGAACTCAATCTTTTGTTGATACTTTACCCTACAATCATCAGTGCTCTTTTTGATTTAAAACAGAAGAGAGAAAACAAATGAGTAATGCTCTTATTTCAGTGTGACCTCCAAGGAAGACCGTTCTCAAACTGTTTGGAATTCTGGGTTTTCATAAACTTGCCTGCAAGAATTAGAGTTCTTTGATCTTAAGGCTCCAGAATATAACAGAGAAAATAAGCAATTTGGTGCTTAGGACTGCTGACATAAATTTGAATTACAGCTTTATGATATGAGTAACACTGTCTTTTTACATTTGTCCCCATCATCCTGCGCTAAAATTGCCTAATCTGTTGACACACTCATCCACTCATTCTTGCAGTACATATCTTTTTAAATATCCCCTAGCCTGAAACAGAGAAATATTGTCATGATCAAATCTAGTTCTCCAGTTTCTTTCAATGTAAACTTTTGCTACATTAAAGAGAATTTTGTCAAATGAGTGTTACAATAATTATTAATTTCTTGGCCACAGGCATTATTTCACCAAGACAGCACTTTTCCAAACTGATGGGCAGTATTCTTACAGTTACTTATAGAAAAATGAAATTGCTTGCTACAATTTGATTTTTTCTCTTGCTATGGTTCGATAGAAGTTGGTGTCAGCCACCTTCCTTTCAGAATTGAGCTAATCTGAAATAATTCACAAAAGCTGAGGTTCTCACAAAGGAAAGAAACAATATAAATATGGGGTCTGATTATAGGGCAATCAAGACTAAAATATAAGGCTGCAACATGAATATTGAAATCTGTTTTTATAAAGTTGAGCTTATTAAACACATATCTAATTTGATATGCCATATTTTTCAAATCTATTATCTTTTTTATTGAAGTGTAGTTGTTTTACAATGTTAAGTTTCAGTGTATAGCAAAATATATATATTATTTTACAGATTCTTTTCCATTATATGTTATTATAAGATACTGAATATGGTTCCCTGTGCTATAGTGTAGGTCTTTGTTGTTTATTTATTTTACAGATAGCAGTGTGCATCTATTAACCCCAAATTCCTAATTTGTCCCTCTCCATCTTTCCCTTTTGAAAACCATTTGTTTTCAATGTCTGTGAGACTATTGCTGTTTTGTAAATAACTTCATTTAAATTATTTTTTTATAGTTTACATATAAGTGATGTCATACAGTATTTGTCTTTCTCTGTCTGATTTAATTTACTTAGTATGTTAATTGCTGGGTCTATCTATGCAATGCTGCAAATGGCATTACTTCATTCATAAAACTTTATCTGATAGCACAATGTTCATCCCTGTTATAAAGTTAGTCACTCCTGTCAAAAGAGGTTTATGAAAGTGAAGTGATGATGCAGATGATATTCCAGAAAAGGAATAGTGTATAGGAAAATTTTCTGCAGAGTCAGCAGGAATCTGTGTGTTGGTGCATAGGAACATGGCTCACTGGGGAAGAAGGTATGGCTTTTGTTATTCCTTCTGTATTTAGAATGAAAACTCTAAATCATTTGCTGCATAATTTGTATGCCACAGCATCAATATGGCACACCCCATCAAACATTATGCATACTTGGACTTTCAAATCACAGTTTAAACAATTGTGTGTCCTGATACAAGTTACTTTACCTCTCCAATGAACTGAACTCTCAGGAGTCTTCTCCAAAGCCACAATTCAAAAACACTGGTCCAACTTTCATTTCCATACATGACTACTGGAAAAACCATAGCTTTGACTATATGGACTTTTGTCAGCAAAGTGATGTCTCTGCTTTTTAATATGCTGTCTACGTTTGTCATAGCTTTCCTTCCAAGGGGCAAATATCTTTTAATTTTGTGGTTGCAGTCACCATCCGCAGTGATTTCAGAACCCAAGAAAATAAAACCTGTCACTGTTTCCTCTCCCCTCACCCACCATCTGGTTGCCCTAAAATGATGGGATCAGATGCCATGATATTAGTTTTTTGAATGTTGAGTTTTAAGCCAGCTTTTTCACTCTCCTCTTCCATCCTCATTAAAAGACTCTTTAGTTCCGCTTCACTTTCTGCCATTAGAGTGGCATCATCTGCATATCTGAGGTTATGATATTTCTCTTGTCAATCTTGATTCCAGCTTGTGAGTCATCCAGACTGGAATTTCACATGATGTACTCTGCATGTAAATTAAGTAAGCAAGCTGACAGTATGCAGCCTTGATGTATTCCTTTCCCAATTTTGAACCAGACCATTGTTCCATGTTCAGCTCTAACTGCTGTTTCATGTCTTGCATCTCAGGAGATAGGAAAGCAGTCTGGTATTGCCACGTCTTTAAGAATTTTCCACAGTTTGTTGTGATGCACACAGTCAAAGGCATTAGCATAGTCAATGAAACAGAAGTATATGTTTTTTTTTGGATTTTCCTTGCTTTTTGTGTGATCCAACAGATGTTGGCAATTTGCTCTCTGGTTCTTCTGCCTTTTCTAAATTCAGCCTGTACATATGGAAGTTCTCAGTTCACATTCAAAAGATTTTACAATTGTAGAAAACTGGCTTTATGGAAAGGTGCATGAGAATACACATAGGTAAGCTCACAAGTTTTCTCATTGTTGTACAAAGCCTGCACTGAAGAAAGAGTTGGGTTTAGATAAAACTTCCCACTGAGTTACTCCCTTCTTAGGAAAACTGGGCTGCATCCAGCCTAGAAATCCAACTGAAGAAATCAGACCTCAAAAAGAAGACCTTATCTGTGACAATAAGATTTGAACAAATTATGCCCAAAATGTCCTTTGTGGTACATGAAATAGTGAATCAAAGGCAAATTAAAATTTCTAGAGCCCAGATTCAGATAGCTAGTGCTGAATAAAGATTTTTTAAAATTACTTCATAATTTGAGACTGTGAGTTAGATGAAACTAGAGTTGCCTTTGAACTCAGCAAACACACACACACACACAAGCACTAGAACCGAAGTTCTGGATCCAGTCACAAAACTGCCCAACTTGCCTTATCTAGTGTAATGTCGAAAGGAATCAGAAATTGATATTCTTTAAAAGATGCTACCCAAGATAATGTGGAAGATGCATAGCATTTAAAATGCAAGGTCTAACAAGAGTAAAAAGCGATGTGAGATGTGATGACATCAGGATTCAGGTCAAAGTCGGGTTATTTAATCTCTCTTTGTCTTGTCTTCCACTCTGTGAAACAAAGGTCATCTTTTCCGTCTACCCCCCTCCACTGGCTGTGCCAAGGGCATCTTCTAAATAGACTGTGTAATAATTGTACCATCAATGATCATATGTGATCTCTCCGTGATGAGCAATACACACAATTCCACAGGAGACTCTGAGGGAAAGCGCAACTGTTCAAAACACACAAGAATATCCTTGTAATGATTGAGTGGAAAGCCGAGCATCACCGTTTGGGAGGAAGGTGGTCCTTCCAGTCACATTCACTCTGCCTTCTCATAAAGATCAACCCCAAGTCCAGCTGCCTGCTTTCCCCTCTAACATATCCCCTCTGAGTGAGAGAAGAACATTTAGGTCATTCAGCCTGGAACATTAAAACAAATACCGATAGTTCAAGGTTAATAGATGCATAAAACAAAAGTAATTCCGTGTCAAAGCTGAGATGACAGGTGATTTGACTTGAGGCAGTCTTACAATCACTCCTGCGCACGTGCTCCATGCTGAGACCAGGCAAAGGTGTTATGTTTCTGACATTTACTTGTCAGAAAGGTATGACAATAGAGATTGTTTCTATCTCTCCTGCTCCCAGATGTTAACCTTCCAGCATTAGTTTGTAATTGGGGTTCTGTGGAGCTTTAACATTTTCTATTGATTCAATAGAAGTGATAACATTTCCAATCATAAGACAGCATTATAGAAATATCAGGCAATTCACATATCAGAATGTTTGATAGCTGGGCTCACTGCATTCATTTCTGTCACCTTTGCCAGGAACCCTTTATCCTCTTTTTAATATTGGAGGACACCTGGGAGTAGTTGCTGCCACTTTTATTGTTCAATAAAGTAGACAAAAGTTTCAATTAACAACCAAAGGGCCTCTAGGAAATTGTGAATGAGAATATATTTTACTCATTTTACTATATTTCTTTTTTCTAATGTGCCATCTGTGACTCGGAGGCTGTATCTCACTTAGAACACACACACACACACGCATGCACAATTCTCCTAATCTCATTTACATTTTATTAAAAGATCCAGCCAAGGAAACCCAAAACAGGGCTAGTGAGGATATGGAGAAAAATTGGGAGTAAATAAAAGCTCAGACAAGTACAACCGGAGCAATGAAGGTCTGCAGGTTTGTAGGACTGTGAGGCGAGAGGTTCTTGGATCCATGTCCTTGCCCTTGACCCCAAGATTAAAGCACCCAAGAATCCTCTTGCGCTGTGTAACTGGTACCTCTTCAGAAAGAAAAAAATATAATGTATTCTGTGCCATTCACTTAGACTTTCATTCTTTTATTAGCAATTTGTATCATGGGTTTTATGAAAATTATTAACTGAATTTTGAAAATAGCTAATAAAAAACTGAGATTTACAAAATAAAATTAAACATGTGACAATGTTATAATTTTTCAGGTTGTGTTGTTTTAATTCACTTCAGTACAACCTCTGCACCTCCTCATAAGTAGACTCTTGCATGTTTCTACAGAAGTCATGTACTTTTTGATCCTATAACTTTCCTTGTTATATTTCTTTCAATTTTAATTAAACAAGCACTGTCATTTATCATTTTGTCCATCTGTCCATCAATATTTGCACATGGACAAACTCTGCACATGGACACTTCTCACCTCTCTCCTCTGTCTTCATATCTTAGACTATTTAAGAGTGACTCTTAACTTTTAGAAAAAAACACATTCCTCTGAGATTCTGATGACTTTTTCCTCATAAGATTATGCATTGGTTATATGAGTTAATATGATTAAACTTTATTGTTGACTTCAAGATAAATACTGTTAGGTAAAAGCATTAATTGTTGTTATTTTTGTAAAACCCAAATGTATGACTTATTGTAGCTATTAATATATCAACTATGTATACAAGAACATCCACAGTAGCTATTGATATCTTTGCTATCTTCCACAGCTCAATGCTATTAGAATTTTTGAGACAAGATTTTTTTAAAATTATAATTATTATCAAATGCACTAATAAAATATTAAGTAAAAAGGAATATGCATTGTGCTCAGGTATGTCCAACTCTTTGTGACCTCATGGACTGTAGCCCCCCAGGCTCTTCTGTCTGGAATTTTCCAGGCAAGAATACTGGAGTGGGTTGCCATTTCCTTCTCCGGGGGATCTTCCCAACCTAGGGATTAAACTTGCGTCTCTTGTGTCTCCTGCACTGGCAGATGGGCTGTTTACCACTGTGCCATCTGGGGGTTCCCCAAAAAGGAACATACATAAACCCACTAGTCTAACACTAGAAACATCTATGCAATGTACTTCAACCAATTAATCAGCCTCATTTTGATATGGATTTTCAAATGTTGCTGTTCAGTTGCTAAGTCATGTCCACCTTTCTGAAACCCTATGGACTGCAGCACAACAGACTTTCCCGTCGTTCACTGTAACCCAGAGGATGCTCAAACTCCTGTGCGTTGAGTCAGTGATGTGATCCAACCATCTCATTCTCTGTCACCCCCTTCTCCTCAGTTCCTTGACCTTTCCCATCATCAGAGTCTTTTCTAATGAGTCAGCTCTTTGCATTAGGCGGCCAAAGGATTGGAGCTCAGCTTCAGCATTAGTCCTTCCAATGAATATTCAGGGTTCATTTCCTTTAGAATTGATTGGTTTGATTCTTTGCTGTCCAGGACAGTCTCCAAACCGTTCAAGAGTCTTCTCCAGCACTACAATTTGAAAGTATCAATTCTTCGGCTCTCAGCCAAAGAGTTATGATCCAACTCTCATCCGTATGTGACTACTGAGAAAGTCATAGCTTTGACTGTGTGTACCTTTGTCAGCAAAGTGATGTCTCTGTTTTTTTAATGTGCTGTCTAGGCTTGTCATAGCTTTTCTTCCAAGAAGCAAGCATATTTTCTTTTCATGGTTGCAGCAACCATCCACAGTGATTTTGGAGGCCCCCCAAAAAATAAAATCTGTCAATGTTCCCACTTTTCCCCCATCTTTTTATCATGAAGTGATGGGGCCAGATGTCATGATCTTAATTTTTTGAATGTTGAGTTTTAAATCAGCTATTTCACTCTCCTCATTCATCCTCATTGAGATACTCTTCAAACAAGTTTTGTTCCATGTAATATATCTTTACATTTTGTTCTTAAATTTAATAAGGGAGACATTGCAAAATGTCTTATGGAAATCTAGACTTATTACATCTACTGACAAAGAAGCTAGGTTATTGGTCTATGACTTGTGTTTCATAAATGCTCAGGAAGTCTTGCCTTTGTGACTTAGGCACTTACAAGCCAATCCTTCAATAATTATTCTAGAATTATGTCTGGGAATTAGATTATTCTTACTGATTTTCTCTCTGTAATAATTCTTTGATCCCTCTTTTGAAAGTAACAATGATGGTTTTCATTTCCTTTTTTGTATGAATGAAAAAAGCCATGCTTATGTGAAAGTGGAATAATAATGCCATTGCCCTTGAAGAGTATTTGATATTGTCATCAATACACAGAGATGAACTTTGACTGTGAATAGACATTGAAACTGTAGCAAAGAAAATGGAACATTATTTTTACCTTGTCAGATTTGCTTTTTAACTCATTGTTTTGCCCAACTCACTGTGTTCATGAAGATGTTGTACATGGATTTCAAGTCCTTTGCAACATCTTACCTCATCTAAGTGTGTTGAATAGGCCAGTACCACTAATAGTACATGGGGGCAGGTTAGATATGCAGATTCTTGGGTCCCACTTCTGAATCAGAGTTTGGATTTTATCAAGATTATGTTCCAATCATATCCACATAAGTTTGAGAAGCACTGGTGTAGGTGGTCCTCGGTCTGTCTGTCTTCAAACTTGTTACATTCACTCTAAATATACTTGCAGCAAATTACCTTCCTGGCCCATGTCTTATCTAGCTAACAAATTTGTCTGCACTGTATAGCATGTTCCACATATTGTATAAAGAATCTTTAACAAGAACAAGTCATTCTCCCAGATGTAATTGTTACCTTATCTTTAGCTTGATGGTTGCCTCCCAGAAAAGCTCTCTTAACCTCAAGTAAATGCCAGAAGCTAAAGTCCTGGTTACTCCATTGAATTGCAGTTTTTCATGAGATAAGTCTCTCTTCAAAGGTTAGTTATACTGATTTACCTACCTAGAAATCCAGTTCACACATCTGTGTGTTGAACCACATATGAAAAATATTATTTTATGTGGTCAATATTTGGAAATTATGTTGAAAGCAGATTAACCACACCATTATAAATTGTGACTGCTCAAAATGTCTTAATAACAGTTATATGTTCAATAAATGCTTATGGATCCAATTAGAAAGCTTACGGGGACTCAGGGATGTAGCAATATAGGTAAGCCACAGCATTTCAGATGGAAATACTGTGTGCGGTCTTATTCCATTCAACAGTGATTACATAGACAAGGGCTCTTTTACTTTATCGTCCTTTCAGCTGATATCTTCCACCTCCACCAAGGAGAGAGTTCCTCTATCTCAGGAACTCATGTCTCTGTTATGCGGGAGACAGACATTTCCCTCTGTCATACTGTCGAAGCCAGACACAATTTTTTTGAAACTAAACAAATATGCAATTTGTCAGTCTGCAGATAGAATGTTTCTGCCTTCAGATTCAAAATGGTTTTCATTTATTCATGTAAAAAAGAAGCATTTCAGTTATAGTTGTAATATTTACTTATCTGGTTTGCTCATGATGGATAACAAATGTATCCAGAACTTCCATGCATCAGAAAGATGCCACTTCATAAAATGGCAATACAATTCCATATTACAATAAAAACAGATATGATTCAAAATGCCTCAAATAGTTCCAAAAGCAATTATGGCATTTCAGAAGTAAACATTACTTAGAAATTCATAACCACCCATCAAAATTATTTCACTAGGGTAAGTTAAGGAAGCATCTGCCACAATTTATGCATTTCAAATCTTCCTTATTTTTCATAGCCAACTATGAAAAAAAAAAAAAAAAGAAAGAAAGAAATGCTTCCAGCAAGTTCAGAGTGAAGTCAAGCAATTTTGCATTTGCATACTCCTTTTAAAGCTCCAGTTCAATCCTTTTATTGTAATAAAGGTATACAACTCACATTTTCATCCACAGGAACTAGATCTGACCAGTACCATCTGCAGAGGTACAGTGTCTAAGATTAGGAGCTTTATTTCTTCACCTGAAAAGAAATCAGAATAAGTTCCTTTTAAAGGCTGAAAAGATTCATTCTTCATATCCTGTCTAGAATAATGCTGAATTATTTCTCAACTACAAGTAGCATTTCATAAATCATAAAAAGAATAAATCTTATTAAATCAGCTGTAGATTACAAAAAACCTAACGGCAAGGGCCATTCTCTAAAGGACAGTGCTGTCCTTACTGATTTTTTATGCTTTTACTTATTTAAGAGGAGACAGCTTCTTTGAGACATGCTGAACTGAAATAGGAGCCTTTTTTCCTCTCTTTTTATAAGGTGTCAAGTGGCAAATAACCATGGTGGAACAGTTCATCCACTCAATGTCTAAACATTACAAAGTTCAGCATTTTATACAGAAATGTATAATGGAGAGTGTATATATAATGTATAAGGTGAAAATAGATAATTTGATATTAAAATTTTGAAAAATTAATTGCCATGTTTGTTACATTATTTCAGAAGTTAAAAAAACTGAGATTAAAATTGATATACTCTAAATACATTGGGGAAAATAATCTTTACAATTGACATAAAGTGATATACTAAGATATATTCTTTAATACTTAGAATAGTATAGATTTAGCCCTTTTGTACATCTGGTGCTATATTCACAAAAGTCTAGTTTTTATGTTTTGGAGAAATAAACTCACATTTGCATGTCACAGAACAAAATGCAAATGCAGAAGTTATGGTTCTTTTAGCAGTGTGAACTTTGTACATTACAAATAACAGATTCAACAAGGTAGATGTTTTATAGCCAGCCTAGTGATGAAAAATTCAATATGCATATATTTATGTATTGAGTAGATTTATAGCCAACACGCCCACTGCCACTTGGCCTCAGTTCACATTCACGTCCTTGAAAAGAACACATTTCACACATTTTAAAAAAACATTTAGAAGATTTAAAAGCATTTGCCAGTGTCACAAAGAAACAGCAAATGGTGTACGCATCTCTAATAACTTAGCCTAGAAATATGGAATATGAAATGCTCAATGTGGTGCTTTGAATTCTGACCTGAAAGGTTTTCTAACTTTATTGACTTGCATTTAGGGTGAGGACTGGCTTCACAAATTTAGGGATGTTTGGGTTTCATTCTGCTCCAAACTGGCACAAATATAAGTGCAGCTGAGAAGTTAAGTTTTACTAAAGGGGCTCCACCATAATATCAAATGGATTTAGGATCATTTTTCATGGCATATAGTATGTTTTTGGTTACCATTTTGAGATAACGATATAGAATGTGACATAATATAGATCTTTGTTATAACGAATATTCACCAAACATGTAATTAATACTAGCACATAGAAGAATATGGGTTTCCCAGGTGGTACAGTAGTAAAGAATCTGCCAGCCAATGCAGGAAATGCAGGAGACATGGGTTTGATTCTTGAGTCAGGAAGATCCCCTGGAGAAGGAAATGGCAACCCACTCCAGTACTCTTGCCTGGAAAATTCCATGAACAGAGGAGCCTGGTGGGCTACAGGCCTTAAGGTTGAAAAGAGTCAGACATGACTGAGCACACATGCATGAGAACATACACATGCACATAGAATAATATAGCGGTGAGAAAAAACAGCTTTGTCCCTCATTATTCATCCTGTCAGTGCTTTAGCCTTGCTTGTTTGCCCATAGTTTATTGCCCTGTTATGGTCCCTGATTCCATTTGTGATGCAGAGAAAATGTTTCTCTCATTAATGCACTGAAAAAAAAATTTATTAAGCACTATCCGTGTTTCAGTCACTGGATCAGATTTTAGGGATGGAGTTACAAACAGGTCAATAACAGCCCCGCCCTTAAAGTTTACAGCATAATGAAGAAAACACACAGATAAACAAGCACTTAGAATATGGGTGTGATGAATGCTATGACTGAGATATGAGGTCTTATAAGGTTAAATTTAAGGGATGCCTAACAAAAATTTGAAGGATAAGAGAAAGATTTCTTGAGGAAATAACACTGAAGCTGAGAAGTAGGAGTTGAATAAGATTAGGAATCATCCAGATTAAAAAAAGAGAGAAACAGGTTCCTTAAAGAGTAGTTGGCATATGCAAGACCCAGAATATTCAGAGAGAATGTAAACCAGTTGAGATAATGAAAAACATTCCATAAGCCTTGAATTCAGTATTCAAAGGGAAAAGTTAATAAATTCATGGCAGATATATAGAGAAGGGCAAAATTAAGAAGAAATATGGAATCTAGAATTTATCTTAAAAGTGTAGAAGATGTCATTAATATAGGGAATAAAACAGTGATGTGTCATGATCACATATATTTTAAGTGGTTCTATCTTGTTGCAATGTGGGGATTAGATTGGTAGGAGAAGATGATGAAAGGTAATGGAGAGATACTTTTGGTAATCCAGGAATATATTATGGAGGTCTAGAAAGAATATAGCAGAAAAAAAGAAGTGAAAGAAGAAACAAAAATTGAGTCACATATGGTTGTTAAGGGTAGGGTTGGAGAGGATTTGACTATTAAAGGATAAGCAGAGGGCATGTTTTCATGATGAAAATTGAACATTATAGTATCTTTAAAAAATATTGGAGTATAGTAGATTTATAATGCTAAGTTAATTTCAGGTGTACAACAAAGTAAATCTGTTATACATATACATGTTTGTTGTTTATTCACTAACTTTGCAACATCATGGATTGTAATCTGCCAGCATCCTCTGTCCATTGGTTTTCCCAAGCAAGAATACTGGAGTTGGTTGCCATTTCCTTCTCCAGGGGATATTCCTGACCCAGGGATCAAACCCATGTCTTCTGCATTGGCAGGCGGATTCTTTACTACTGAGCCACCAGGGAAGTCCATACATATACATATATTCACTTTTTTTTAGATTCTTTTCTCATATAGGTCATTACAGAATTTTGAATAGAGTTCCCTGTGCAATACACTAGGTCCTTATTAGTTATTTATTTTATGTATAGTAAGGAGGGTTGTTGTTGTGTGTGCATGCTAGGTTGTCTCTGACTGTGACCCCATGTACCGTAGCCCTCCAGGTTCCTCTATCCATGGGATTTCTCAGGCAAACACTGGAGTGGGTGGCCATTTCTGACTCCAGGGGATATTCCCAATCCAGAGATCAAACCCACATCTCTTGCATCTCCTGAATTGGCAGGCAGATTCTTTATCACTGCGCCATCTGGGAAGACAGTACGGAGGGTGGGAATGGATAAACTGGGAGACTGGGATTGATGTATAAACACTATATTATCTTAATAGCAGTGGTGATTATACAAATCTGTCACATGATAAAATTTCTTAGAACTGTACATTCTATCCAAAGAAAATATGTAGCTATAAATACTGGCAATCTCTAAATAAAAACTGTAGTTTAGTTAATAGTATTGTACCAATGTCAGTTTCCTGATTTCAATAATGTGCTCTGGCTACATGGAATGTTGTCAATGGGGGAAGTTGGGTAAATTATGCAAGATAACCCTGTAATATTTTTTCAGATTCTTGCAAATTTTAAATTATTTCAGAATAAAAGGTGATTTTTGTTAGTGTAGAAAAGAGGGAAAGAAGAATTTTGGAAGAAAAAGTTTGTCATGAGCCTAGTGAAGGCAGTTTTATGTGCCTCTCCCAGGTCTTTCTCAGCTGGACCAACCCCTATTGCCAGAAGAGGTTGAGGCTCATTACATTTTGCCCTGCTGCGGGAAAGTTGAAAAGGATCCAGAAGATGGAACCCTGAAAGAGAGACAGACCATGACTGCGTACCTTAACCCAATAAGTGACTTTGATCCTGATCCTTCTCGTCTATGAACCTCCTCTTTATATCTGAGCTGATTAGGGTCAGGAAAGAGGAACAGACTGAAGCTTTCCCTAATGCCCTAAATAATGTAAGGAGACATGGATAATTACGGAGGTCCATTGTAGATAAGTTTGTTGGTGTTTTTAATCACCAGTCAAAATAAAACAAAAGTGATGCTGTGGAAATGGGGAACTGTCATCTTGATGGAAGTTGTATCTATCACTCAAACTAGTTATGTCTAGCTTGAGGCATCACTCAAACTAGGTTGACTTATTCACAGAAACAGATATTTGTGAAATTTACAATTATTATTACTTTTGTGAAAATTATAATTATAATAATAACCAGATTACTTAATGATTTTTTTTTTTAAAACAACCCATCATTTTTCTAAATTTGAGATTTTTTTTCTTTAAAATATTTCCGGTGGAGAAGTCAATGAGGAACTAGAAGTCTAAAATTCTTCCTCCTACTCTTTTAGATTTACTAATAGTCTGTTTTGATAGGGCAGAAGCAAGAGCATTAGGCTGGTCCCAGGAAGATATTCTCCGGAAGACTGTCTACTATGTGGATCAGTTTAGTTCAGTTGCTCAGCCGCGTCCGACTCTTTGAGAGCCTATGGACTGCAGCACACCAGGCCTCCCTATCCATCACTAACTGCCGGAGTTGGCCACCTAAGAGCAAATTTATTTTGATACTTAAAAATCACTCTCTTCTCATTTTTGTTTTGCATTTTTCTTCTTCTGTAGGTCCAATATCATGACCTCTTTAGTGAATTCCTTCCCATGGTTAGTAAATTTACACAGATTTCTAACAATGTGGTAGAAACACTAGCTTTCATAACTATAAATTTTAATATGTAGGAAATAATGTTCTAGTGTGTTACCCTGTAATAATATAAATGCTAATCAGTTTTTTAAACCACTGAATTCCTCTATTTAATGAGGAATTCTATAGAGAGATTCCAAAGGAATAATAGAAATGCTAATTATTTTTATTAGCATGAAGGAGAGAGTCTATTAAAAGTCCTGAAAATAGTTGCTTCTTTAATTTTATATGTTTTGTGGCTTCTTTTAAGACCAAACTCAAGTTCTATGCCAGGATTTTATTTTTTATGCAAATGGTTTCACTCAAAATGTCCTCCCAATTTCTTATTTTAAAATGGTCTCTATTTGAGATGCTGAATCAATATCTATTGTGTATTTCAAATCTCCATAATTGTACTGAATAGACCTAACAGTCAAGTGGAGAAATTGATGAATATTACTTTGGGAGAAGGAGATGGTATTATTTGAAAATTTGTTTGGTGTGTATATGTGATATGTGATTGTTTAAAATGTTTCAAATGAAAGGTTTGTTGAGGTCAGTCCCTTTTCAAAGTATTGAGGACTTTTTTTTTAAAGAAAATCTGCAGGCTAAGAGTATGTTAATATAGAGATAAATGTTCTGGGTCTAAATAAATCCAAATAACTCATTAATTTGGTATTTTAAATTAAAAAAAATAGATGTTCAATGAAAATATAATTTAAGTTGTACTGGGCAGAAGGGATTCAGGGAGTAGGATAATTAATGGTTATTAAAATGAACTCTGGGATCAGACAGCCATGGGTTGAATCCCAGTTTCATCACTTTCTGACTGTGTGGTTCTGAAAGTTTTTTTTTTTTTTAACTCTTAGAATTTTAGTTGTCATATCTGTTGTCAAGATCAAGTGGGATATTTCATGCATATCCCCTCCAAAAATTACACAATATTTGGTACATAGAAAGTGATGAGCATCTGTGCTATTGTACACTATGACTAGGGTCTGCATTAGATATCACTAATATATATTGTTGTTATTATCTTCACTGCCACTGCTTTACCATGAGCAAAGTACCCCCAATGGAGTAGTCCTCTGTTTACCTTTTCATGTCTAAATTTCAAGCACTTCTTTTGGTTTTACCAACTTCAATACAATTCATAATGTATAAATTACTGAGTACCTACTAGATGTCAGGTTTTCTGATAAGAAACATATTTATAAAGACACAGGAGTGGAGAACAGCCATTTAGACAAAAGCACACTTTGTGAAGTGTAGAATGTAAGTGTCTGTGGGGATAAAGAAATGAGAGATGAATTGCTCCATTGAGGTTCACAAGGAAAGTTGCTGAGGGAAAATGACATCAAAATCAACCCTTGAGGAGATACCATGATCACGAAGGTGGTTTTCCCAGGGCGAGGCTTATCCATTGCACTCCGGATGTGCTGACCCCTGCGATTTCCCCAAATGTGGGAAACTCGACTGCATAATTTGTGGTAGTGGGGGACTGCGTTCACGCTTTCCCCTGAAAAGAAAAAAAAAAAAAAAAAATCAACCCTTGAAAAATGAGAAACTCCTTAAGGGGTCAAGGAAGAGACTGAGAAGCCAGGGAAAGGGTGAAAATCCAGGCAGAAGGAACAGTATATTTGAAGGCCTGGAGGTTTAATAAAGTTGGCCTTGTTTAAAACACTTATTATTTGTTATTAAAAAATATATGCAAGATCAGAAAGCAGTGGCATGTGCATTTGGAGAATTAAACCGGGACCTGTTTATAGGAGGAATCATGGGTCATGATGAAAGCTAAAATTTACTCAGTAATAATACAAAGTAATTAAAAAGTTTATTGAAATTTGAACATTCTTTGGCATTCCCCTTCTTTGGGATTGAAAAAAAAAACAACTGACCTTTTCCAGTCCTGTGGCCGCTGTGAGTTTTCCAAATATATGGACATATTGAGTGCAGCACTTTCACAGCATCATCTTTTAGTATTTTCAATGGCTCAGGCAGAATTCCATCACCTGCACCAGCTTTGTAGTAAAGATTCTTAAAGCCCACTTGATTTCACACTCCAATATGTCTGTCTCTAGCTGAGTGACCACAACATCGTGGTTGTCTAGGTCATTAAGACATTTTGTGTGGTTCATCTGTGTATCCTTGACACCTCTTTTTAAACTTTTCTGCCTCTATTAGATTTCTGTCCTTTATTGTCCCACCCTGTCATGAAATGTTCCCTTGATATCTCCAATTTTCTTGATGAGATCTCTAGGTTTTTGCATTCTATTGTTTTCCTCTATTTTTTGCATTGTTAACTTTAAAAAAGTCTTTTTATCCCTCCTTGCTATTCTCTAGAACTCTGCATTCATTTGGGTATATTTGTCCTTTCTCCTTTCCTTTTCACTTTTCTTCTTTCCTCAGATATTTGTAAAGCCTCCTCATACAATCATGTTGCCTTCTTATATTTCTTTTTCTTTGGGATGTTTTTAGTCACTGGCTCCTGTACAGTGTTATCAACCTTTCTCCATAGTTCTTCAAGCACTGTGTCTACCAGATCTAATCCCTTGAATCTATTCATCACCTCCACTATATAATCGTAAGGAATTTGATTTCAATCATACCTGAAAGGCATAGTGATACCTGAAAGGCATTAAATTTCTTCAATTTAAGCCTGGACTTTGCTATAAAGAGTTCGTGATCTGAGCCACAATCAGCTCCAGGTTTTGTTTTGCTAACTGTATAGAGCTTCTCCATTTCACCTGCAAAGAATATAATCAATCTGATTTCAGTATCGATTACTTGGTGATGTTCATGTGTTGAGTCATCTCTTGTGTTGTTGGAAAAGGGTATTTAATATGAACACTGTTTTCTCTTGATGAAACTCTGTTGCCTCTTGCCCTGGTTCATTTCGTACCCCAAGGCCAAACTGTCTGTTACTCCAGGTATCTCTTGACTTCCTATTTTTGCATTCCAATCTCTTATGAGAAAAAGGACAGCATTTTTTGGTGTTAATTCTAGAAGGTCTTGTACATCTTCAAAAGGCCAGTCAAATTCAGCTTCTCTGGCATCAGTAGTTGGGGCCTAGACTTGGGTTACTGTGCTGTTGAATGGCTTGCCTTGGAAATGAACCAAGATCATACTTTTGATTTTGAGACTGCACCCAAGTACTGCATTTTGGATTCTTTTGTTGACTATGTGGGCTATTTCATTTCTTCAAAAGGATTCTTGTCCACAAAAGGAGATATAATGGTCATCTGAATTAAATTCACCCATTCCCATCCATTTTAATTCACTGATTTCTAAAATGCTGATGTTCGTTCTTGCCACCTCCTGCTTGACCACATCCAATTTACCTTGATTCATGGACCTAACATTCCAGGTTCCTATACAATACTGTTCTTTATAGCATCAGACTTCACTTTCATCACCAGGCACATCCATAAATGAGTGTCATTTCTACTTTGGCCCAGCTGCTTCATTCTTTATGGAATAATTACCCTCTGTTCTTCCACAGTGACATATTGAACACTTTTGACCTGGGGTAGGCTCATCTTTTCATACTGTTAATGGGATTTTCACGGCAAGAATACTGGAGTGGTTTGCCATTCCCTCCTCAGTGGACATTTTGTGCTTATTTTACATGCTAGTAAGGTTATGTTCAAAATCCTTCAAGCTAGACTTCAGCATTACATGAAATGAGAACTTCCAGATGTACAAAATGGGTTTAGAAAAAGCAGAGGAAAGCAAAATTTTATGCTTCTGCTTCATTGACAACGAAAAAGTCTGTGACTTTGTGGATCACAACAGGCTATGGAACATTCTTAAAGAGATGGGAATACCAGACCACTTTACCTGTCTCCTGAAAAATCTGTATGCAGGTCAAGAAGAAACAATTAGAACATTACATGGAGGAACTCACTGGTTCAAAATTGGGAAAGGAGTAAGACAAGGCTCTATATTGTCACCCTGTCTGTTTAACTTAAATGCAGAGTACATCATGTGAAATGCTGGACTGGATGAATTACAAGTGGGAATCAAGGTTGCCAGGATAAATATTAACAACATCAGATAAGCAGATGATACCAATTTAATGGCAGAAAGTGAGGAGGAACTAAAAGCCACTTGATGAGGTAGAAAGAGGAGAGTGAACAATCTGGCTTAAAGCTCAACATTAAGAGAACTAAAATCATAGCATCCAGTGCCATAACTTTATGGCAAATAAAAGGGGAAAAAGTGAAAGCAGGGACAGAGTTCTTGGGCTTCCAAATCACTGCTGACAGTGACTGCAACCTTGAAATTAGGAGACGCTTGCTCCTTGGAAGGAACGCTATGATAAACCTAGCCACATATTAAAAGTAGAGACATCACTTTGCCAACAAAGTCTACATAGTCAAAGCTAAGGTTTTTCCAGTAGTCATGTATGGATGTGAAGCTTGGACCATAAAGAAGGCTAAGCACAGACAAACTGTTGCTGGAGAAGACTCATAAGATTCCCTTGGACATCAAAGAGATCAAACCAGCCCATCCTAAAGGGAATCGACCCTGATTATTTACTGGAAGGACTGATGCTGAAGTTTCAATACTTTGGTTGCTTGATAAAAAGAGTGACTCATTGGAAAAGCCCCTGATGCTGGTAAAGATTGAAGGCAAAAGGAGAAAGGAGAGGTAGAGGATAAGATGGTTAGATAGCATCACTGACTCAATGGACATGAATTTGAGCAAACTCTGGTAGATAGCGAATAATAGGAAAGCCTGTCTTGCTGCAGTCTGTGGGGTTGCAGAGTCAGACATGATTTTACAACTGAACAACAACAAGAATTGAAAAGGTACAAGTGAGCCCGTAGTGACTGTGGATGACTGCAGAAAATGAGGTGAATGGGGCAGTACTTAAAATGAATGAGGGAAAAAAAAAAAAAGACTATGATAAGATTTATTAAAAAAAAAAACAATAGAGAGTAACAATTGGAATGATAGAGAAGGGTTTGAGAAGAAAGTTAACATTGATATGAACAGGCTATGATGGCTGACTTGGCCTGAGGGATTTGGGAGCTTGAAAAATGGGGTGGGCTCTCTGGTGCCCGATGTTACAACCACCCCTCCTGTAGTCACAGTCAGTGATACAGGGTGGTTGTAACTCCATGGCTGGTGTGAGAGGCTGAACCCTCCCTATCTTCATGTTGAGAAGGTTTCTGTCTCTAGATTATGAAACCAGAGAAGAGGTCTGGACTGGAGATTTAAACTCTGAGAAATACTAGAATAGAAGGAACTTCACTGGGAAAGAATGGAGAGAAAGAAAAAAAAAAAGTGATGATACTGTTAGTATCACTGAAGCCAGTAACACAGAAAACAGGCAGCTATGAAATGGGGTCAATAGGGCTAAACTGGCAGTATCTAGAGGCAGAGAGTGGTCAGCAGAGTCCAGTTCTACAGGAAGGTCAGATGAGGTTACGTGTGAAAATGTCCTTTGGACAGATAGGTTATGTGACCTTGATGAAGACAGTTTCATTAGAAAGGCAGTGATCAAAATCCAAATTGTCACATTTAGCAAATGAATGAAGAGGACTGAGAATGCTAGTAACCCTGGACATGAAGTTATAATTCAATGTCAAGAATGGCACTAACAGAGCTCACTTTTCTGAATCCACACATGTGATGTAGCAACTGCTGTGCTGAATCTCGGCTCACTTTTTTTTTTTTTTTTTATTGGTCACCATTCCAGTAAATTATCAACAAGAGCACTGCTTTGCTGTGTCATCTGCTATTAAGGAGGGTTAGAGAATGGAAGTAAGTGTTCGGGCTTTTAAAATCAATCAAAGATTTGAGTCTCTAGTTGCTTAACTATTAGCTATCAACTGGAAAATGGCTGGTCTGGAAACATTTAGATCTACAGTCACAATCCCAGTTGGAGTGTTCACACTGAACGAAGTTTGTCTTTCCAACTTTCCAAACTGTTCCTTTGGCCTAGAAGGGTAAAGTACATTATCTCCTGCTATTTCATTTTTATTAAAACTATTTGAACTTGGAAATGAGGCCTGATGGTCCCATTTTCAGAAGGCTGAAGGTCACTGGGTGTTTCTGTTCAAAAAGAGAAAACAATGAGTAACCCCTCTGGCACCATAATAGAAAGAAATAGTGCAGTGATTACAGCCCTGCGCTGAGCTGGCGGCTGCTACAAATACTGGAACCGAATTTGATAGGATCCTGCATTACCTTATAACACAGTATCATTCCTTACAGTTCCAAGGTCAATGTCTCTTTCTCAAATAACATTTCGGACCTGTAATTGTTCATCTACATGCCAGCAATTATAGAGGAATTGATCAGCCAGTAATTAATGCCATGCTATTACACTTTTTAATTTGTAGATTATGCAGCTGCAAGCGTTCTCACATTTTTAATTTGTATATTATACAGCCACAAATGTTTACAATGCCCTTTTTAATCTCCTTACACTACTACTGCCATTATTCATTATAGATTAATGATACCCCGGATGCTGGGGTTTATTTCATTTACCACTCTTACCAGGAGAGCAGTTAACATTACTGTGCTCTATTACTTAATGTCTTACTGCAGCTGCTGGTGAGCATTGGTTACCCTTTAAAATATTACCAGCCAGTTATTTTTTCCTGATTTTTTTTAAGCTCTCTTGTCACCAACAATATGACTCTGTGGTAATATTACACTCTGTTTCCAAATTTATTTCAACTGGTTCTATCAGAGATATTTAAATAATTCATTCTAAAGAGCACAAATGACCAGAACCCCTGTCCTTGTATGTCTTTGAGTCTATCTGGGGTTATGTGACCAATACAAAATTTTCTTCTTTCTTCCAAGTTCTATAATTTCCCTATATCATGGCCTAGTAAGTATAAAGGTTCAAATAGTACTCGACTCCTTTTCAATTAGCCAGAAATAAGTATTCTCAATATTGGCTGAGAATAACAGGTCTTAACGGTTGAAGTTGATGCTGCTGACTGAGACTGGGGTTATTGTGAAGCATGTGTCTCTCTTGGTTTTTCTCAAAGTGATCTAGTTTCAAGGGGGTGGCCGTATCTGTCTCTTTGATAAGATGTAGCGACAATTTTAATGCTGGCACTACCCTAAGCCGTCAGGACACACAATGTGCACATCACAGCATAATTCTATGAAACAGATCATCTGAGTGATATTCTGTTAGCTACTGAGAAGGATGAACAGAAGTAAAAAATAAAGTACCTGTTACTGGAGCATTGATATGAAATAGAATGTGATGATTATATGTGAGCACAGTAAACAGGTTGTAGGCAGACATGTGATAAATGGAAAAGAGGTCTTTATAAACAAGTAGAAGAATGACTTTTCAGAAGGAGGAGAGAGTGAACACAGGATGGTCATCTTGAGCTGGACTCCGAAGAAGAAGGTCAGGAGAGGTGGGCCAAGAGTGGAAATGGAATTTCTCTGAAAAGAATACAAAGTGAATAAACACTTCAAGTGTTAAATGTTTGTTATACTGACAAGGTGTGGTTAAACAAAAAAGAAAGAAAGAAAGTGTTTTTTTTTTTTAAACATTTATTTTTAACTGGGGGAAAATTGCTTTACAATGTTGTGTTGGTCTATGTCATTAATTATACATATATCACCTCTCTCTTTACCTTCCCTATTCCCCCATTCCACCTCTCTAGGTCATCACAGAGTGTCAGACTGGGCTCCCTGAGTTACATACCCTGAGAAAACTATAATTGAAAAAGAAACATGTACCCTAATGTTCCTAGCAGGGTTATTTACAGTAACTAGGACAAGGAAGCAACCTAGATGTCTATCAACAGATGAATGGATAAAGAAAATGCAGTGCATGTATACGACAGAATATTATTCAGCTATAAAAAGCAATGAATTTGAGTCAGTTCTGTTGAGGTGAATGAACCTAGAGCCTATATACACAGTGAAATAAGTCAGAAAGAGAAAACACATACTGTATATTAATACATATATATGGAATCAAAGAAAATTCTTATTGAGTAATACGACTTGAAATCAGATATTCTTCCATTTAACAATGGATTTGGAACACCAGTACAGATTTTGGTCTTTATTCTGTACAGAGTTTCTGTGGGGTGCTTTAATTTTTTAAATCAATGTATTTATTTTAACTGGAGGCTAATTATAATATTGTGGTGGATTTTGCCACTTATCAATATGAATCAGCCATGGATGCACATGTGTCCCCCATCCTGAACCCCCTCCGACATCCCTCCCCACCCCATCCCTCTGGGTTGTCCCAGAGCACTGGCTTTGAGTGCCCTGCTTCATGCATCAAGCTTGCCCTGATCACCTGTTTTACATTTGGTAGTATATATGTTTAATTGGCTTTTATTTTTTTCTTTCTTGGTTAATTTTTTGGTGCCATCATCAAAGCAGTGTTTTAAGGAAGATTAAAATGTAAAAGCTGACATTAAGATCATTTAGGAGGCTGATAAGTTAAGTTAGGTGTGAGGATGAACACTGATAGTGTTTATCCAGCAAGTCCCAGAAACATGGGACTTTCTCTTCCAATCTCCTTCCTAACACTGCATGCCTGACCCCTGGCTCTACTCTTCTCCACCTCTGCAAATCGTATCCACTTTTAAAGTTTCAGAACTTTAATCCTGCATGATATTTATATCACTAGGAGATTTATTGATTTTGTATTTTAATGCAATATTACACATATGTGTGTCTTATTTCTTAAAGTATAATAGTCATAATTGTGATTATGGATAGGGTGCAATTGTTGTTCAGTCGCTCAGTCATTACTGACTCTTTGCAGCCTCATGGAATGCAGCACACCAGGTTTCCCTGTCCATCATCAACTCCCAGAGCTTGCTCAAACTCATATCCATTGCCTTGGTGATACCATCCAAACACCTCATTCTCTGTTGTCCATTTCTTATGCCTTCAATCTTTCTCAGCATCAGGCTTTTTTCAAATGAGTCAGTTTCTCACATCAGGTGGCCAAAGTATTGGAGCTTCAGCTTCAGCATCAGTCCTTCCAATCAAAATTCAGGATTGATTTCCTTAGGATTGACTAGTTTGATCTCCTTTCAGTCCAAGGGACTCTCAAGAATCTTCGCCAACATACAGTTTAAAAGCATCAGCTCTTCGGTGCTCAGTCTTCTTTGGGCTTCCCTGGCGGCTTAGACAGTAAAGAATTTGCCTGCAATGTGGGAGACCTGGGTTCGATCCCTGGGTTGGGAAAATCCCCTGGAGGAGGGTATGCAGTCCATGGGGTCACAAAGAATCAGACACAACTGAGTGACTATGCACAGCACAGCCTTCTTTATGGTTCCACTCGCACATCCATATTTGTCTACTGGAAGAATCATAGTTTGCCTAGACAAACCTTTGTTGGCAAAGTAAAGACTCTGTTTTTAATATACTTTCTAGGATGGTCATAGTTTTTCTTCCAAGGAGCAAGTGTCTTTTAATTTCGTGGCTGCAGTCACCATCTGCAGTGATTTTGCAGCACAAGAAAATAAAGTTTGCCACTGTTTCCACTGTTTCTCCATCTATTTGCCATGAAGTTATGGGACCAGATTACATGATCCTAGTTTTTTGAACGCTGAGTTTTAAGCCAGCTTTTTCACTCTCCTTTTTCACCTTCATCAAGAGGCTCCTTAGTTCCTGTTCAGTTTCTGGCATAAGGGTGGTGTCAGCTGCATATCTGAGGTTATTAATGTTTCTCTTGGTATAGTACTAAACATTTAATTATTAATAAAATTAATGCTATTTTATTTCATTCATACAATTGCCTTAGAGTTAGCTGCTTTTATTTATTTATTTTTTTAAGAAATTAGTTGAGGTTCAGTAATTATCACAACATACAACATCCATATTTGTCTACTGGAAGAATCATAGTTTGCCTAGACAAACCTTTGTTGGCAAAGTAATGCCTCTGTTTTTAATATGCTGTCTAGTTTGGTCATAGCTTTTCTTCCAAGGAGCTAGTGGTATAAATGGCAAAGCCATAACTTACTCATCAATCTACCAATTGTTATTTATTTCTTTGCTCATGGATTTGTTCTTTTAATTATTCATTCCTTTATGCATATTAATTTTATTAACTGACTAGCAGCCTTGATACCAGTCTTGTTCTTGTATTAGGGATATTTCAGTGAACAATAATACACGAGATTTTTGTCTCTTGGTGCTTATAGGTGAGCAAGAAGTAAATGTAACCTGTATGTTGAACTAGTTATACCATCAAGGTACTTGGAAAGCATAGTTATTGTCTGTCTCCCAGTGTCTTTTTAACTTTATCCTCTTATTCCTGATAAAATGTATATACATTCCAACAATTTAGGGTTGACTTTCAAGTAATAAAATTTCTTCTTTTAGATAACTAAATTTCTTTCCAACTTCATTGAGAAATAATTGACATGTAATTTTGTATATTTAGTATCTAATGTGATGATTTGATATACATATACATTGTGGAATGATTAACAATATCAAGATAATTAACATTCTCATCACCACACATAATTAACTTTTTTTGTTTGTTTTACTTGCTTTGGTTGAACACTTAAGATCTACTCTTAGCAAATTTTTTCAAGTATATAATACTCTATTATTAGCTATAGTACATTAGATGTACTATATATATACATGCTGTACGTATATATATAATGTATATATAATGTATATATAATGTACATGCTGTACATTAGAGCCTCAGAACTTACTTGTAACTAAAAATGTGCTCTCTGATTTACTTCTCTCCATTTCTCCCTCCCACAGCTCTTAGCAACCACCATTCTATTCTGTTTCTATGAAATTGACTTAAAAATGTCAATTCTATATGTGAACAGTAACATACTGTCCTTATCTTTTTATGTTTGACTTTCCCTCATTATAATGCCCTCCATGTTGTTACAAATGGCAAGATTTCAGTCTCTTTTAAGACTGAATAATATTCCAGTGCATGTGTGTGTGTCTGTCACGTTGTTTAATCCATTCAACAATTAAAGAACATTTAAGTTGTTTCCATATCTTGGATACCATGAATAATGCTACAATGAATATGGAAGTGTATATCTCTCTTTGAGATACTGATTTTATTTATTTTGAGTGTATACCTAGGAGCCAGATGAGCACACTACATAGAAGATTACCAGCCAATATCTCTGATCAACATAGATACAAAAATCTTCAACAAAATACTAGCAAACTAAGCTCAAGAGCACATTAGGGAGATCCTACAAGATGATTAAGTGAGATTTATTCCTGCAATCCAAAGATAGCTTCAATACATGGAAATGAATACATGTTATACACCACATTAACAGAATAAAGGATAAAAACCATGTGGCTATTTCTGTAGATGTTGAAAAAGCATTTGACCAAATTTAACATCTTTTTTATGATAAAAACTCTCTAAAAATAGGTATTTGAGGACTGTATCTTAATATAATATGGGCTATATATTGACAAATTCACAACTAACATCATGCTCAGTAGTGAAAGTTAAAAGCTTTTCCTTTAAGTTCAAGAATAGGATCAAGATACCCACTCTTACCAACCTCTATTTAATGTAATACTGGAAGTCCTAGCCAGAACAATCAGGCAAGAAAAAAGAGCTACAAGAACTACTACAGTTTTCTGTTTACATACAACATATATACATATAATTAATAAAGCCAGCTATAGTAAGAAACAAAACCTTACTTTTTTCATTAATTTTATTCATATTGTAGTTCTTTCTTAATCCAAATATTATAGGCAAGACCTTTGCAATATAAGAAGAGATGCATAACTGACATCTGCATGTCCCTGTCTTACGGCCTATTCATTTCAGATCTGTTAACTTTGGCATATGCTGATCCTTGTAGGGTCAGAGCTAAGAAAGAAGGAGCAGACCGGTGAGTGGAGTCCTTACTTGGCTAATAATGTGAGATAGGTACACTCTCTATGGCTGGGCAGGTTGGTAAAACTGACATGTTCAAGTGGGCACTTGAGAGACCTGCCATTGCCTTTGTGTGGCTGATTCTCTCTTCTACAGCTGTTTGCTCAAAGCACCTTATTTAGCCTAGGCCATCCATGAGGACCTCCTACTCCTTTCTGTGAAGTCTGTCTTTTCTGGAAGAACTTTAGGGTGGGATTTAAAGGTACACCATCTCCTAAGGTGGATGCTCACAATGCCTCCTTTCTTCAAATCTAGGAGCACAGATTGCCCAGAGTACCCAACTACTTATTCCTTTCATGATCAGAATGGGTAACCAGCCTAAATCTCACACTTGACATTCTCTCAGACACAAAGTCAGTGTTCTACACATTCCATACATAAGTGATAGCATATAGTATTTGCCTTTTTCTGTTTCAAAGAGAATTATTTGTGGTCTTCTGTTGTCATTTGAGATGATGAGAGAAACATGCCTATCCCTACCTAAGGAAGAGGGTAAGATCCAGAGCTTATCAGCCACCTCCTCATTTAATCTTTCCATTATATAATGTCTTCCCAGCCTCTCAAACTTCATTTGTACACTGGAGTTGAATGATCCTTTGAGGGTACCAAACAGTTTTTTTTTTTTTTTTTCTGCCCTCCTTTTACAAGTCCTGTGGATAGCCTTTCCCCTTACTTTAGAATAGAACATTTATTGCCTTAGGGCTTTAGTTTCAGTGTATTATTATGATAGATATACAAACAAGTTCAAGTAGTAATAATCACTATTAAGAAAATTAGATGTAATGTGGGAGAAAGGGATGTGGAGAACAGCATTAAGTTGTCAGGGGAATATCTCAGAAGGAATAATATTTAGCAGAACCCTGACTGACTAGAAGATAGTAAAGCAAAGATCCAGGCAGATAAAGTTTTAAAGGCCCTGACAATAGAATTGTACTCCTAGAATCAAAGAGCAGAAATAAATCATGTAAGGCTGGGGTAAACCTGGAAAGAAAAAAAAAAAAAAAAAAGAACTGTGGGACAATAATTCCCAATTCTAGCATGCATCCATGTTAGAAGGATGAATAACATGAGAGATTATTATTAATAATATACCAATTCCTGGGTTCCATCGCAGAGATTCTGACCTAGAGTGATGCTGCTCCCAGGTGGCACTGCTGATCTGCAGGGCTATAAGGTCAGAGAAAAACCAGATAAATGATTTGACGTGTTATTTTAATTAATTGGAAAAAAATTAAGGCAGTAGAGGACCATGATCTAATTTTAAAAATTTAACAATGACTGGCTTCTTTTGAACAAATATGCTAGAGAGATTAGTAGGCAGGTGGAGGATGAGGAAGGACATTCACAAGGCTACTTGTTTTATTCTAGCAAAGAATGCAAGTGGTTTGTGTGGGTATGGCCGTGATACAGCTGTGGAGAAGTAGTGGAACTAGAAATATATTCTGGACAGTGTGAGCACAGGAATGGATTATGCACTGGTGTAAGTAGAGGAATCCTCTAAAACCTAGACTAGGACTATATCTAATTGCTTATGTTTATTTGTTTCTTTAGGTGTAAACATTACATTTAACACTGCCTTTATCTCAGCATAGTACCTGGCATATGGTTTAGACATAGTGAGCACTCAGTAAGGAAGACTGAATCAAACAAGACAAGTGATTTGTACGTTAATAGTTCATTAAATACCATGTTTGTGGTATTTTAAAATATAAATAAATTAACTTAAATCAGATATAATCCAGAAAATTTTATGTAGCAAACTCAACTGGAATTTGAGAACATTTGGGAAAGGTAAACACAATGGAGTTTGAGAATGGATTAATCTAGGAAATGTTAAAGGTTGGTTTTACCTATTTCTATGGAAAGCACAGCAGTAACAATTTTATTTCACTGGAGAAAGAAAGAAAAAGCTTTGGATAAGCCTGAGGCTTTTGGCCCAGAGCATATAGCACAGTGAACTCAACCTTTGCATCTTTCTCTTTTCCAGCAATACTTATCTTTATACTTCAGGTTAAGGTAAACATCAAGATGAGTGTTAAGACTTAAACCATGAATAAAAGGAAAAAAAAAAAAAAACCAGGGCATACATAGTACATCTAAAAATTTTATGATGAGAGATATGACACAAGATATAGATATCTAAAGAAAGAGATTATGAGTAAAACAATCTCAGATTTTAGGGTCATGTGGCAACTTCATACATTTTTTTCTCAATCTCTTTTGTTTTGTACTTGCCACCCTAATGAGCTCTGCTACAGTGTTATCCTCAGCTACAGAGTTTAGAGGTATTTTTAAATAACTCAGCTATGTAGATTTCTCAGTAAAACATTTTAGTGTTGATCTCATTAAGGAACAATATTTTATTAATATCAAACTCTCAGGAAAGTTATGGAACTTATTTTTTTCAAGTTTGCTTACAAAATGTTAAGTAACTCTCTAAAAGGGATTGAAAATAATGTAATTCTTTAAGGACATCTTAGAAGGGTAACAAAATTCTATCCCATTGTTAATATGTCCTTCTTTTGGAGACTTAAATTTCTAAATTTTATATAGGTAGAATTTATATAGGTAGGATTTATATAGGTAGGGCTATTTACCTCAACATGTATGTCTCAAAATCATGATCTTGAGTAAAAAGGCAGAAGTTGCCCCAAATTACCCAGATTTTCATCTCTAATATTGTAGCACATTAAAAAGCATAAAAAAATGGTTTATAGATATTTTCTATTGGCCTATAATTTTCCTTTTAAAGGAACAATCAATGTTTATTCTTTCAATTAGATCTTGATCTGGGAAATATTGAGGACAAAATTAAAAGTTGTAAAATTAAAGAACTAATTAATCAACCTAAATCCTATTGTAGGAGTCACTTAGGTATATCCTAAGTGTCTTTGAACTCACCAAAGGCCCAAATAAATGTGGCAAAGCAGAAAGGAAATCAGAGATAATGAAACTGTTGAGTATTATAAAAGAGTGCATATGTGGATCATTAAAAATAATATTTTAAGACCTAAGGAAAGGGGAATTTTTTTTCTAATGAAAGATATCAGGAAGATTTAATGGAGAATGTAAGTGTGTTTGCTCACTTTTTATGCTGTATCCAAAAGAATAGGAGGTAAACAACTAGAAATAACTGAGAACATTCTACCAGAGCTTCCCTGGTGGATCAGATGGTAAAGAATTCACCTGCAGTGTGGGAGACCTGGGTTCAGTCTCTGGGTTGGGACTGGAGAAGGGGAAGGTTACTCACACCAGTAGTCTGGCCTGGAGAATTCCATGGACAGAGAAGCCTGGTGGGCTACACTTCATGAGTCACAAAGAGTCGGACAATGACTGAGCGACTGTCAATTTCACTTCATTCCATGAAGCAGTATCCTACTGAGTGAAGGTGGAAAGGACTTTTGCCTGTTTGGGAGAAAGTGAGCATTCCAGCTTGTTTCTAACAGAGAGTTTGTGGAGGAAAGAAGCTGTAAATAACATAGAAAGATTAGATAATGCCAAATTGTGGGTGACCTTGAAAGTTGGCACAAGGATTCTGAACTTTATTTTGTGAAGAGAAGATGGAATTTCTGAGATGCAAATATATAATGGCAAAACTGGCAAAGGAGGAGAAAGGGACCTTTATTCTTCTTTCCCTCCTTTCCTTTCTTTGCATAAAAATGTCTAATGTCACAGTCAACTGAGCTTTGAATCCTGCTTAGAAAGGCAGTTTTCTCTCTTTAAACGTATAGCATGAATTGAGTTTCTTGGGGATGGTTGTGATCCCTGTCTCCGATACAATGTCACAAACCTCTGTCCATAGTTCATCAGGCACTCTGTCTAGCAGATCTAGTCCACTAAATCTATTTCTCACTTCCACTGTATAATCATAAAGGATTTGATTTAGGTCATACCTGAATGCTCTAGTGGTTTTCCCTACTTTTTTCAATTTATGTCTCAATTTGGTAATAAGAAGTTCATGATCTGAGCCGCAGTCAGTGCCCAGTTTTGTTTTTGCTGACACTATAGAGTTTCTCCATCTTTGGCTGCAGAGAACATAATCAATCTGATTTCAGTATTGACCATCTGGTGATGTCCATGTGTAGAGTCTTCCCTTGTGTTGTTAGAAAAAGGTATTTGCTATGACCAGTGTGTTCTCTTGGCAAAATTCTATTAGCAATTTCCCTGCTTCATTCTGTACTCCAAGGCTAAATTTGCCTGTTACTCTAGGTGTTTCTTGACTTCCTACTTTTTCATTCCAGTCCCCTATAATGAAAAAAAATCTGTTTTGGGTATTAGTTCTAAAAGGTCTTGTAGGTCTTCATAGAACTGTTCAACTTCAGCTTCTTCAGCATTACTAGTAGGGGCATAGGCTTGCATTACCATGATATTGAATGGTTTGCCTTGGAAATGAACAGAGATCATTCTGTCGTTTTTGAGATTGCATCCAAGTACTGCATTTTGGACTCTTTTGTTGACTATGATGGCTACTCCATTTCTTCTAAGGGATGCTTGCCCACAGAAATAGATATAATGGTCATCTGGGTTACATTCACCCATTCCAGACCATTTTAGTTCACTGATTCCTAAAATGTTGATGTTCACACTTGCCATCTCTTGTTTGACCACTTCTAATTTGCCTTGCTTCATGGACCTAACATTCCAGGTTCCTATGCAATGTTACTCTTTATGGCATCGGACCTTACTTCTATCACCAGTCTCATCCACAACTGGGTGTTGTTTTTGCTTTGGCTTCATCTCTTCATTCTTTCAGGAGTTATTTCTCAACTGATCTCCAGTAGCATATTAGGCACCTACTGACCTGTGGAGTTCATCTTTCAATGTCTTATCTGTTTGCCTTTTCATACTGTTCTTGGGGTTCTCAAGGCAAGAACATTGAAGTGGTTTTCCATTCCCTTCTCCAGTGGACCACATTTTGTCAGAACTCTCCAACATGACCTGTCCGTCTTGGGTGGCCCTACCCAGCATGGCTCATAGTTTTATTGAGTTAGACAAGGTTGTGGTCCATGTGATTAGATTTGTTAGTTTTCTATAACTGTGGATTTCATTCAGTCTGCCTCTGATGGAGAAAGATATGAGGCTTATGGAAGCTTCCTGATGGGAGAGACTTGATTGAGGGGGGAAATGGGTCTTGTTCTGATGGGCAGGGCCATGCTCAGTAAATCATTAATCCCATTTTTTGTTGATGGGTGGAGCTGTGTTCCCTCCTTGTTATTTACCTACAAGAAAGCAAAATGGCTGTCTAAGGAGGCCTTATAAATAGCTGTGATTAGAAAAGAAGTGAAAAGAAAAGGAGAAAAGGAAAGATATACCCATTTGAATTCAGAGTTCCAAAGAATAGCAAGGAAATATAAGAAAGCCTTCCTCAGTGATCAATGCAAAGAAATAGAGGAAAACAATAGAATGGGAAAGACTAGAGATATCTTCAAGAAAATTAGAGATACCAAGGGAACATTTCATGCAAAGATGGGCACAATAAAGGACAGAAATGATATGGACCTAACAGAAGCAGAAGATATTAAGAAGAGGTGGCAAGAATACACAGAAGAACTGTACAAGAAAGATCTTCACGACCCAGATAATCACAATGGTGTGATCACTCACCTAGAGCCGGACATCCTGGAATGTGAAGTCAAGTGGGCCTTAGGAAGCATCACTACGAACAAAGCTAGTGGATGTGATGGATTTCCAGTTGAGCTATTTCAAATCCTGAAAGATGATGCTGTGAAAGTGCTGCACTCAATATGCCAGCAAATCTGGAAAATTTGGCAGTGGCCACAGTACTAGGAAAGGTCAGTTTTCATTCCAATGCTAAAGAAAGGCAATGCCAAAGAATGGTCAAACTACTGCACAATTGCACTCATCTCACATGCTCGTAAAGTAATGCTTAAAATTCTCCAAGCCAGGCTTCAACAGTAAGTGAACCATGAACTTCCAGATGTCCCATCTGGATTTACAAAAGGCAGAGGAACAAGAGGTCAAATTGCTAACACCTGCTGGATCACCAAAAAAGCAAGAGTTCCAAGAAAACATCTATTTCTGCTTTACTGACTATCCCAAAGCCTTTGTGTGGATCACAATAAACTGGAGAATTCTGAAGGAGATGAGAATACCAGACCCACCTGACCTGCCTCTTGAGAAATCTGTATGCAGGTCAGGAAGCAAAAGTTAGAACTGGACATTGAACAGCAGTCTGGTTCCATATAGGAAAATGAGTATGTCAAGGCTGTATACTGTCACCCTGCTTTTATAACTTATATACAGAGTACATCATGAGAAATGCTGGGCTGGATGAAGTAGAAGCTGGAATCATGATTGCCAGGAGAAATATCAAAAACCTCAGATATGCAGATAACACCACCCTTATGACAGAAAGTGAAGAACTAAAGAGCCATTTGACGAAAGTGAAAGAGGAGAGTGAATAAGTTGACTTAAAGCTCAACATTCAGAAAACTAAGATCATGATATCCGGTCCCATCACTTCATGGCAAACAAATGGCGAAACATTGGAAACAGTGGCAGAGTTTATTTTTGGGGGCTCCAAAATCACTGCAGATAGTGACTAAAGTTATGAAATTAAAAGACACTTTCTCCTTAGAAGGAAAGTTATGACCAACCTAGACAACATGTTGAAAAGTAGAGACATTACTTTGCCAAGAAAGGTCCATCTAGTCAAGGTTTTTCCAGTAGTCATATATGGATGTGAGAGTTGGACTATAAAACTACTGGTTTTTCCAGTAGTCACATATGGATGTAAGAGTTGTACTATAAAGAAAGCTGAGTGCCAAAGAATTGATGCTTTTGAACTGTGTTGTTGGAGAAGACTCTTGAGTGTCCCTTGGACTTCAAGGAGATCTGACCAGTCCATCCTAAGTGAAATAAGGCCTGAATATTCATTGGGAGGACTGATGATGAAGCTGAAACTCCAATACTTTGTCCACCTGATGGGAAGAGCTCACTCAGTTGAAAGTACCCTGATGCAGGGAAAGATTGAAGGCAGGAGGAAAAGGGGATGACAGAGGATAAGATGTTTGGATAGCATCACCATCACCGACTCAATGGACAGGAGTTTGAGTAAACTCCAGGGGTTGGTGATGGGCATGGATGCCTGGCGTGCTGTAGTCCATGGGGTCATAAAGAGTCAGACATGACTGAGCGACTGAACTGAACTGAACTGAACTGATGATTTGAGTTGATTTCTAGAGGTTCTCCAATAACAAAGAAAATACCAAATTTGATGAACAAAAAAGGTCATTAATGACCACTGTGCTGACACTAAAAATAAGATTATTTGATAATACTCTCATTTGAGAGCTAATCTACTTTAAAGTGTGTAAACTGTTACCCCCTTTCAAATTGCATTCAGTTCAGGCTATCTCCTTATTAATAGCACCCTATTTCTTATCTCTATCAGACTGATCCAAACTTATGACTCCAAACTTTGTTGGCTTCTTCTTGTGACAGGAAAAGGAACTTTGACCCTGGGATGCCAAATTTTGGAGAATGTCATTCAGTTCATCTTGAGAAACCACAACACATCATCATTTTTTTTTTCACTGAAATCAGTTTATGGAGAAATGTTTCTATCCCCTCATCTTTTAGCTATTCAGGTTTGAACATGTGAAGTTTTCAATTATGATTCATACCAGGAGTGGGATTTTTTTAACATCCCCAAGCCCCTTAAATTGGTTTCCTTCTCACCCTCTCCCATCACCTCCTTTCCTATTGAGATTAAGGAATGTATAAAATACAACCTGTTAGTGCCAGGAGGGATTACTACTATATATTATCACTCACAGCTCATTAACCTCGAAGCCCTGCTAACTAAGAAAATCCTCTCTAATGAGGTTTCCCTTGACTGCACTAAAGAACAAAAGGTCTAAAAGTTTTCCCTATTACCAATGTTCCTCAAATTATTGCACTGTAATTAAAATGTAACTTTAAGGCCAAAGAAGAAGAAGAAAAAAAAGCTTAAATTTGATTTAAACTGTAAAAAAGACCTTTAGAAAACTTCTGCTTTGTCCTTTAGTGCAACTAAGCCATAGGAAACCATTCAATTTGGGAGAGATGATTTTTCTTAGTCAACCTGGACTGTCCCAGGATGGGGGGACACGTGTGTACCTGTGGCTGATTCATGTCGATGTCTGGCGAAAACCATCACAATATGTAAAGAAATTAGACTCCAATTAAAATTAATTATTATTTTTTTAAAGAGGTAAGCATGGATCCATATCATTCAGACTGAAATACTTTTGTAATATAGAAAGTAAAAGTATATTTCTCACCTCAGTGATCTAAACAGACTTTCTTTTGGTAAAGCAATCCCCTAGATAACACAAGTCTACTCTTCTTGACAGTGAGCCACCTAGAAACCAGAATTGAGATTAGCAAATTGATGGGTCCTTTAGAGCCCTAGAGTCAGGGTTATCTGTATGGTTGCATCACTAGAATCCTAAGGATTAGAGATGTGGGTAAAACAAACAGAAGGAGCTGTATTCCCAGGAGAAATTTATAATCTGGTGAAGTAGCTAGAATTAAGTATCCTCACCTCTGAGCTTTGAGTTTTTAAATGCCCAAAATGCAAATAATAATTACCTCTTTTAGCTTCCCTGGAAGCCTGATTTATGTGTGTAGTGTATCCTCAGAGGAACAGACTAAAGAGTTAGGGACTCGGTCTGGAAAATGAAGGCTGAGAGGAGAATAAAACTACTGCTTCTAAGATAGTGAAGGGACCAGCTTGAGGGAATACAACCTTGACCACTGAATCCTAGAAGACTAATTAATAAGCCAAGACTCTTGAAACTCAAGCAATTTAATTTTAAAACATTAAAGATAAGTCTTACTCCACAAAGGAAGAGTAAATACATGACACTCATTAAGCAAAAATACTTGCAATTTGAAAAGAGAGAGAAAACATCCAAATTTGAACCAAATTCTCATAACAAAGTTCTAATGGATGCTAAAATATTTAGGACACATCCCCAGTCTTAGCATTCAGGTCAAAAAAAGAAACCAATGACCCATCCTATAGTGAAGCAGGAAACTTCTGGGTTATAAATATCACTGCATATATTCATGGTTTCCTTGTAACTGCAGAAATTGCCTGTTAAGAGATAATGCTAAAGCAATGCAATGAGAGATGTCTTCACTGTCTGCTCATGAGGGGGAAAAGGTAAAAATGAAATAAACAGAAGCCATGCTAAACTCTAATCACTTATACCACTGGCTTTGTACACACAGCTGCTTGAATTAAAAGTTTTTTCAAAGTACAAAAAAATAATGAAAATTGAAAGACAAACATTCCTCCTGTCAAAGAGTTTGCAATTTGTTGCATTTTGTTAAAAAGATGGACTGTAATCCCAAAACATCCATTCAAGTCCTAGCGTTAGTGCTAATTTATACTAATACAAGAAACTGATTTGTCCACACTGGGTTTAAATATATTTACGCTATCTAAGAGATAAAAATACCCATCTTCTCTACCACCAGATAATCTTATAAACTACATATAATTAAATGTAAATATATTCATAATAAAATATAATTTTAAATAAAAACTCAGTTGATGTAAAACTGAGAAATTTTAACAAACAATACTAAAACTAAATATAATAAACACTATGGAAGTGCTTTGAAAAATAAAACACATTCTACAAGCACTATACAAATGCAAAATATATCTGTTAGTAACACTGCTAACATATTTCAGAAATTTTCCCTCTGTTCTACTTAAGGAGATTTTTTTTTTAAAGACAAAAGAACATGGAGCCACAACTACATCAAGCACAAAGACTTTATGTGCTATTCCTACACTGAAAAACTTAAGCAAATGTTTATAACAATTTCAGCCTTGGAATTCTAGAAATCCTGAATACCTGAAGCCTACCATAGGTAAACCTAAGGTTTATGAGAAGAGTCCAATCAACTCTTTAGTTAGAATGAACAGAATATGTCAGCCATAATATAGTCAGAGCTGGCATTTTGCCATCGAGCCCTAGTGCATGATGTAAACAATAGGGATTTGATAGAATGGGGCTCCTCCATCAGGAATGGAAACTGCCTTCACCAAACCCAGGACTGTATTAGGTACCTAGAGTGATTCTCTAAAGGTTATCATGGACCTTGTTTCAGAGCTGCTTTTAATTTTCTATGGAAACAACCCACTGTCCCAAAATGATTAGAATCCAATATAAGAAGCTGTGCAATTAAGTGCTAGTTTTGTAAGACAAATTTTAATGAGTTAGAAAGGAAGAAATTATGAGAAATTATAGGGTGGCAGAGAGAGCTAGGTAACCTCCAAATATTTATATTTCCCATTCCTTTTTTTCCTTTGCCTAGTGAGTTGTAGCAGGAGGCAGATGCCCCGCTGGAGTATCCCCCAGCCCTCTTACATGTAGGGAAAACCATGTGGCTAGGAGTGGAATGCAGCAAGCGTTCTTTCCAGTCTCACACCTACCACTGACTGGTGTTTATCACAGAACCCAAAATCAATAGGAGAAGGTGGAATTAAGAGGTATAAGAACCTGGGCCTCTGGTTCACAGCTCAGAGGAAATCCACTTGCAGACCCAGAGCACGTACACCAGTCTCCTGCCTACATCTTTTATCATGTTAAGCTAGCATATACTTAGGAGAAGGCAATGGCAACCCACTCCGGTACTCTCGCCTGGAAAACCCCATGGACGGAGGAGCCTGGTAGGCTGCAGTCCATGGGGTCACTAAGAGTTGGACATGACTGAGTGACTTCACTTTCACTTTTCCTTTCATGCATTGGAGAAGGAAATGGCAACCCACTCCAGTGTTCTTGCCTGAAGAATCCCAGGGACGGGGGAGCCTGGTGGGCTGCCATCTATGGAGTCACACAGAGTCGGATACAACTGAAGCGACTTAGCAGCAGCATATATTTGGAGGTCTATTTGTTTAGTAACTAGATTCCCCAACTATTTCATCAGTTGTTAAACACAAAATAAATTGGATATAATTGTTCATTAGATAGAATTCTAAAAAGAATGTATTGCAGAGTTAATTTTCACAGAGCAACAAAATATGAGCCAATTTACCAAAATTGATAGCTTGAGGGAACTATTTCTTCCATAAAATGAAGGTATAGGAATTAAAATGATTCACAAAAAGTAAGAAACAGAGGTCCAACTCAGAATTTAATCATTTTTGACAACCTTCTGAGTAGAGTGTAAAGTAGAAAATTCTCAGTCAGCACAATGGCTCTTGTCCCAAGGATCAGCCAAGCGTTCCTCTGAAGCCTGTCTCCTGTACCTTCTGAGATACTCATAAGTACTGTACCTTCTGAGATGCTCATAAGTACTAGAGAGAGGAGTAAGACTGATGCAAAATGAAGAGTTTAGGGCAAGATCCAAGGCAGACAGCACAGAATTTCCTGGCCTTGAGACATGCAGAAAAAGACCAAAAGAAGAAAAGGGAAAAGCACAAAATCTGAATGATATAGTATACAATTTAAGGGGCAAATGGTGGGGATGTAGCTTTTATTTTAGAAACAGTTTTCCTAAATTGAGTGCTGCTTTCCCTGAGGAATAACACTGAAAGGGAATAATGATGGTAGGTTTAATCCCTTTTAGGGCAGGGCCCAAAAAGTACTTTATGTCTGCATGTGTCTGGGTCGCATCTGCAGAAAGATCTAATCCCAAGCTCACTGATCTGGTTGCTAGGGAGATTCTTTTCTTTGCAGACTATGATTCAAGGCTTCAGTTCATTGCTGGCTATTGGCTAAAGGTTGCCCTTAGTTCCTTCCCATGTGGGCCTCTATAAGATGATAGCTGGCTTTATCAATGCCAGCAAGATAGCAAGTCTGCCAGCAGGATGGAAGCCCTAGTCTTATATAGCTGAATCACAATATGATGTATCACAATATGATAATATCACAGTCACATATGATTCATCTATGTGAATCATATCACATGTGATGCAGTATCACATCACTTTTACCACCTTCTATTCATTAGAAGCAAGTCACCAGGTGTAGCCCACACTCAAGGGTGGAGAATTGCATAGGACATGAATACCCTGACTCAGGGATCATATTAGGAGCCACCTCTGACAAACAGCATAATAATACAATAAAATCACAATGACAATACCATATTGCTCTTTCTAAAATTCACGGAAAAGCAGAAAAACAGTTACTGCATATAAGTTATTCCATCACTGTCAGCCAACTGGAAGGTGAGAGCATCTTGTGACATATAAGGGGAAAGAATGTTGTCAAGACTACTAGAAGAAGATATTTAAACTTAGTGTTTAGCTCAGCATAAGTATGTGACAGAAATCTCACAAAAATTAGTTAACTAGAATTTCCTAAGCCCATAGAGGGAAGTTAAATAGGGAAAATCTGTATTCCCTGTTTTTTTTTTTTTCTTCTTCTAAATTTTGTTCAAGTATAGCTGATTTACAACAATGTTAATTTGTGCTGTACAGAAAATTGACTCATATATAGATATTCTTTTTCATATTATTTTCTGTTATGGCTTATCATGGGATATTGAATATAGTTTCTTGTACTAATCAGTAGGACCTTGCTGTTTATCCATTCTATACATACTTGTTGTGTCTACTAATCCCAAACTCCCAATCCATCCCTCCTCCACTTGACCCCTTGGCAACCACAAACCTATTCTCTATGTCTGTGATTCTGTTTCGTGGGTAAATTCATTTGTGTCTTATTTTAGATTCCACGTGTAGATGGATAGTCCACACTTCATGTGTGAACTTCAAGTCCTTTTTACTCTGCTGTAGTTTTCCCTATGACTTTCTTGGTTATGTTTCTAAAATGAGTCTGTGAGCTTCTCCAATTCCTTCTCATGTCTAAATTTGTCTTATATCTTTTTATATTATTATAAAATTTTTACTCAAGATTATATTTATTGTGTTTTGTACCTGAACTAAAAAATTGCTGATTTGGTTTACCATTTCATACTGGTTTTTCTAATCCTTATCTGTTCCCAAATGTCTGAGAGTCATTTTGCTGACTATAATCAGAAAGGAAAAACTGAGAATAATTCCAGGCACAAGAAACAACAGTAGACAATGCATGGGTGATGGAATGAGTGAATAACTGAGAGGTAACTCACCTAGCTTGAAATGAATAAGATGAAAATATGGTGAAATGATTTGTATTACTCTATAATATCTTCACATCATGATGACATATTGTGGTGATTTGATTTAGCTTAGAATAGTTGGGCTGACTTGCTTGTTCTCATGCTCAGACACTCATATGTCTAACTCTTTGTAACCCCATGGACTGTATCCTGCCAGATCCCTCTGTCCAGGGAATTTTCCAGGCAAGAATATTGGAGTGGGTTGCTGTTTCCTACTCCAGGTGATTTTCCTAACCCAGGGATTGAAACCTTGTCTCTTGTGTCTTCTATATTCGCAGATGGATTCTTTACCGCTGCACCACCTGGGAAGCAATTGCTCTCACTTGTGTTTCTTGATTTTATTCAGAGGCTGGAAGTACATTACAACATTCTTTCATAAGTGGTTAATATGCAAACTCATTGCACTACTTTCTTTGTACTAAAAATGTCACCTTGATATTGTCTGGGTCCTACTTTCCAAGGTGTTTGGCAACCTGCCCTTTTAAAATGGCTTGACACAGTGTGAGCTGAAAATTCCAAAGTGATTTTGGTGGCCATTTGCTATCTGGATATCCCATGAATATCTTTGCCAATAGAAAAATTCTTTCAGGAAGTGAAGGTTAGAACTTTAATACTGTTGGAAATAAGATAATTTTAAAGATCAAAGAATGATAAATCAGGAAAACTTTCAGGAAGCAACCTACTTATGGAAATGAACTAAAAGGAAGACATATTTATGCCAGTGGATAAAATATGCTACCCAAAACAGGAGAGTTCTAAAGCTTTTTAAAACAATGTCTTGAAATCAGCAAAGGACTTTTTTTTTAAATGTAAGTATTATTGTTTTCCATTGACATCAATGTTTCTAGGAAATTTGATGCAAATCTATTGGCAATAAATATCTCCTGTCCCTGAATTTATGTCTCATTGATTCCTTCCATTTGGTCAGTGTGTACAGAATCAAATGGAAACTTTGACAGGAATCTGCTCTATATTTTAAATCATCTTTTCATCATTTTCATGTGATTGGCAAATATATTGATTGCAAACTCACTATCAGTGGATATTGTGTTCACAAAGTACAAGGATTAGTTCCGTTGCCTGAGAGCACCCTCAACCCAAGTTCAGTGAAGAATTCATCAAGGCCTTCCACTATCCAGGTTTAAAATGTACATTTGTTTAAGATAATTTTTAATTCTATTTGAACATGTATTACAATGGTCAGGAAACTTTCCTGTAATGGGTCAGATATTAAATATACAAATATGGCTTTGTGGACTGTATGCCTTAGTCTCAACTACTCCACTCCACTATAGTAAAACAAAGGTAGCCATTGGCCACAGGTAAACAAATGAGCATGGTCTTGTTCCAGGCAAACCCTTTATATGTAGGCAATAAAATTTGAACTTCATAAATTCTCAAGTATCATGAAATACTACGTTTTGTTTGCTTTTTCAATCATTTGAAATATATAAAAAAATTATTTGCCTGTGGGTTGTTTAAAAATAATCAAGTTTCACTTGTGGGTCATAACTTGTTCTATTGTGGTTTATTAAAATTGTCTTGCTCTAGCAACAAAGGCAGTTGTAAAAAATGAGCCAATTTGAGTACATTATATGATTAAAAAAAAAAAGAAGAAGGAAGATTATGCACAAAAATAATGTGCATAGACAAAAATGAGAGTACAACTCAGAACTGTCAAGAGTTTGAATTTGTTACTTCACCCAGTCTCCCATCTCTACACAAGGATAGTTACCCAGGCATCACATAGTCTTCTTCCAAAGACCATTGTCTAAATGACTCACCTGGGAGAGAAGAGTTCCTTAGGTTGTAGAAGAAGGAAAAATTGGGTGGTATAATGTGAAGAATATCTCTCTTGGCTTTAGTCTTTCTTCAAAAAATAATGCATACCTATATCTGGTTGTTTTGGGGTTCAAACTAAGTCATTTCCTTCAGTTGAGTATTTTGTGAAAAGAACATGTTTCTAGTTTTCTTCTTATAAAACCTATATTTTATGAGTAAGTACTCAACAAAGTGACCTTTTTTTTAATTCCTATAAATTTTTTTCATGTATAATCTCTATTATTTATTTGGCAAACTGCCTGTATTGACACACTATAATAATAATAGTGCAAATAACATGTCTAATAGAAGGTTGAGCACTCAGCAAATGCTCAACTAATGTGTCTTAATTTGTATCCTGACACCAGTATATCCTGAGTTTTCAACAATGTGTACTTAGTATATATTAATGAATGTTTAGTGTTGATGACAGTGAAAGAAACACTCTTTATTCTTTACATTAAGCAATTCGTGTGTGTGTGTGTGTGTGTGTGTGTTGTCAGAGGAAAGAGATAACATAAAATAGTCCAGTGGAATAGTGACCTTTCTTTTCCAATGAGAACAATCCTTAACAGAAATTATGACACCTATTTTTTAGGGTCAGTTTAACCTTTTTTTCTCTTCCTCTAGTCCCAATCTCATAGCCTGAAATAATCATAAAACAGTTTATTCTGGTCCTTGACAATGTTATGCTAGTTTACAATGGAATAATCCATAGAAGACTTGAAAACATTTAACAAAAAGGACTTTCCATAACAATAGTGAATTATTTTGAGTTGAGATTTACTTCACAGGTCTTCTGTCAGTGTTTCTACATTTTTGTGACTGTTCTTTGCCTTTATTCCTCAAATAGGACAGAGTTCAGAAGAGGTCATAGTCTTACTTCCTTTTGAAGTATTTTGCTCAGTCTGAGTATATTTCTGGATTGCAGTGGGTCAAGAATCTTACACAATTTCTAGATTTGATAAACTAAGGTTCAAGACAAAAAAGAAATTAATAACATCTGAAAATAAAGTTTTGGCCAGGCAAAATATTCTTTTACAGGGTTAAACATATGATCCTCTACAATATATATATATTTTTTTCTTGGCTACATAGTCATCAGGCTCAAGTATCAGAAGAAACAGAGTAAATAGTAATGGTGCCTTATTAGAAGACATTAGAAATGAAAATAAATTTTTTAGCATACTGCAAATGCAAATATTGTGAAATCTGTAAAGAGTTGAAGGAAATTGAAAAATTTATCCTACCATCTTTTATGGAATAAGTATGGATAAATTAAGAAAGCAATTAAGATATAAAAACAGCAGGCTTGATGGTTTCATGGCAAGATATAGCAGATCAAAAGTTTTAGGAAGAGACGGGAAGATCTCTTAGCTTGCAGCAAAAATAACATATGAAGTTCATCAGCTTTAGCAAAAACTTATAGGAGGTGAAAGTATAAAAAAATGAAACAATCAGACAAAATGAACATGGACCCTCAGAGTAATTTCTTACTTTTGGGAAAGTTTTCCTCTAATTAATGGACAGACACAGAGAGAAAAAGACAAAGAACAAAAGGTATATTGAGGATAAATGATTTGGTAAATATTCAAGAATCAAATAAAACAGAAATTTCAAAGTGTGCTACCTAGGAGTTATGGTTTTTTCCCCTCAAATCCATATCAATCTTTTGAAAAACAGAAAACAAAGGATCAAAATATGTTTCTTCTCCAATAAACAATATGCAAATGTATAACCCAAACCATCACCTTTATTTATAGGCTTGTGACTATACAAACTAAATCAACCCAATTTGAAAAGTTTCTGCTAGAAATCATATTGTTATTTGAACATTCCCTATGGTAGATTAGGCTTCCCTGGTGGCTCAGAGGTTAAAGCGCCTGCCTGCAATGCGGGAGACCTAGGTTCGATCCCTGGGTCAGGAAGATCCCCTGGAGAAGGAAATGGCAGTCCCCTCCAGTATTCTTGCCTGGAGAATCCCATGGAAGGAGGAACCTGGTGAGCATGGGGTTGCAAGGGGTCGGACGTGACTGAGCGACTTCACTTTTCACTTTTTTCTTTTCTTACGGTAGATTAAAATGCATGTGTGTTCAGTTGCTCAGTTGTGTCTGTCTCTTTGTGACCCTATGAACCATAGGCCATCAGGGGATTTTGCAGGTAAGGATACTAGACTGGGTTGCCATGCCCTCCTCTAGGGCATCTTCCTGACCCAGGGATCGAACCCTCTTCTGCATTGGCAGGCAGATTACTGCTCTACCACCTGGGAAACCCGGATTAATGACAGCCATGCATTACTTGATAATGCTCCCATTAAAAAATACGTTTTTGAATCTGGGCAGTTTCTGTGATTGTTTCATCAAGAAAATACAGAAGTGCCAGTACACTTCTATACAGAGTGAAATGCCAGTTTCTGGATCCAGTCTTTAAGTAACAGGTAGCTTCTACTTCCTGTTTCTCTATCTTAGAGTCATGTGTTACCAAGCAAGAAATCCAAATACTCAGTTGAAGACAACACTGAGGAAAAACCCTGAAACTTCAGGAAGAAGGAGAGGGACACATATCAGCCCATTTCCAGCCAACCCCACTCTGGTGTCAAGCCTGATTGTCAGTTCAACATTACCTAAACCCTGTACATATTCCTGAGGCATAGAACAATTGGACGAGATAAAACCATAGTTTGAAGGCACCATGTTTTGGGTTATCACTTACTCAGCAATAGACAAATAAAGTTGGTTTCTGGAAATGAAGTGCCACTGTACAGAAATCTAAAACATGTGGACTGAAGGCTTGATAAAAGAGGTCCCCACTTAGGAAGTGGTAAAAAGATTCTTGTCACAATTGCCTATGGCAACATAGAAAATAGACCTGAAGAAGTCATGGATAGATTTTACTGGGTATATTTTCATCACTAGCCATAGAAATTGCCAACTGATTTTTTTCTAGCTGCCTAAGACAAAATACAAGAAAAGAATTAAAGAACTCATTAAGTAATTGAGCAGAATTTAAAGGAAAACAACAACAACAAAAAAAAAAGAGTTGGAGGGTTGGAAATAGGAATGCTTCTCATTTCTGATCTCTACCAGAAAAAATAGTTTTTCAAAGTAAGAAATGGCTTTAGACAAATAGCAGATAAGTGGACTATAAGAATAGAATGACTGAATGGCAAAGGTTTCCATAGCTTGACTATAAAATCTTATTTGTTTAGGCCTCAGAAATATTTGAGGGTATGATTAATACTCGTAAGAGCATGGTTTGTAATTAAGCAATAGAGTTTCTAAGAATATTAAAGGTATTTTTCCACATTAGCCTTATTTGGGCCCAACATAACCCATCTTGATAAGATTAGCATTTAACAGATTTTATTTGATTCATAGACACTTTCCTAATTTCTTTAAAGGAACTAACTTACAAGGACAGAAAACTATAGAAATAAGACAAACAGAAATCATCTAAGCACCTAATTTGCTACACCAAAAGAAGCTTAAGAAAACCATTTAGCTGTAAAAATGGAGTATTCTTGTTGGAAAGAAAGGGGATGATTCAGAGTGAAGAGCCAAAAGTCATTCCCTAAATAATTTCTAGGGAACAAGACTAAGAAATAATCAATGAACTGACAGTGTGTGGCTAGATTTGTTTCAGAAGTGCTATGAGTCAATGACTTTTATGTATTCCTAATTCTTTCTTTTCTCAATGGAAGAATCTACTCATTTAATATTCTCTTCATGTAGAGGCAAATAGTTTTTAAATCATGAGACTTTGAGAACAACTGCTATGCTTGCATGGAGGCTCCTATGGTTCTTTGGAGAAGCTCATTTATAAAAGAACAAAGACCACCAGCCTTGATCTCAGCTGATAGCCAACACTAACTCTCTAGGCATGTGCCTGATACTTTATTTGGAAATGGATACTTCAGCCTTGGTCAAACTGTCCAACTGATGTCATGTGAATTGGAGATGTGTCATCTCTACTGAACACTACCCAAATTTAAGATTCATTAATAAAACAAAGTATTGGCATCATGTTAAGTCACTGAGTTTGTCATATAACAGTAAGTTATCTGTACACACTTTTGAGGTAGAGGACAGAAAAAAATCTGTCTCCAGGATTAGAAGCAGATAGTACTAGAAAGAAATCCATAAAAATGGAAAGATCTCCACATAGACAACACAAACATGCAGTTTAGGAAGTAAGGGAAATAAGTCAGGTACTGATATCAGTGCAGATTACGTGACAGTTGCCTATGAATATAAGATATAATAGATATAAGATGATTCAGAAGTTTTATAACATTAATTTAGATAAAAGGCATTACTATGGCAAAGTAAAAACCACTACATTAAATTGCTCTCATATATCTCTGAATATCTCAATATATATAAACAAGATATTCATTCAATATTGGATGCAACAGACTAGAGAAGCCTCTGAATTGAGAATGGATAATAATTACTAAAAGAAAGGGATGGAAAGAATGTTAGAGAAGGAATGGCATTTTAAGCAATCCTGGGGTCAAAATGCATTTGGTTGTAGATGGAGGAGAAGATCCTTGTTTTGAAGAATACCATTTCTTAGACAGATGATAAGAAATGATCTAGGAGTAGAAATTATGTAACAACAACTAGTAAACAAGCTGGAGGCTTTTAAAGTTCGTGGAAACTGAAAGTGAATTGGGTTTGTATCCCAAAATAATATAAAATGTACCCTACCTGGTAGCTTAAAGAATTGTTATCGTTCAGTCATTCGATTGTGTCCAAATCCTTGTGATCCCATGGACTGCAGCACACCAGGCTTCCCTGTCCATCACCAACTCCCGGAGCTTGCTCAAACACATGTCCATTGAGTTGGCGATGCCATCCAACCATCTCATCCTCTGTAATCCCCTTCCCCTCCTGCCTTCAATCTTTCTCTGCATCAGGGTCTTTTCTAATTAGACAGCTCTTCCCATCAGGTGGCCAAAGTATTGAAGCTTCAGTTTCAGTATCGGTCCTTCCAATGAATACTCAGGGTTGATTTCCTCTAGGATTGACTGGTTTGATTTCCTTGCAGTTCAAGGACTCTCAAGAGTCTTCTCCAAAGCCACAATTCAAAAGCATCAATTCTTTGGCATTCAGCCTTCTTTACGATCCAACTCTCACATCCATACCTGACTACTGGAAAAGCCATAGTTTTGACTATATGAACTTTTGTTGGCAAAGTAATGTCTCTGCTTTATAATACGCTGTCTAGGTTGACCATCTGCAGTGATTTTGGAGCCTAAGAGAATAATGTCTGTCACTGTTTTCCAACCTATTTGCCATGAAGTGATGGGACCATATGCCATGATCATTTTTTGAATGTTAAGTTTTAAGCCAGTTTTTTTTCAGTCTCTTGTTTCACCTTCATCAAGAGGCTCTTTAGTTCCTCTTCACTTTCTGCCATAAGGGTTGTGTCACCTTCATATCTGAGGTTATTGATATTTCACCAGACAATTTTGATTCCAGCTTGTGCCTCATCCAGTTCATCTAATTCTCATGATGTACTCTGCATATAAGCTAAATAAACAGGGTGACAGTATACAGTTTTGAGGTACTCCTTTCCCAGTTTGGAACCAGTCTATCTATTACATGTCCCATTCTAACTGTTGTTTCTTGACCTGCATACAGGTTTAAAGAATAGACTTATTTTATACACAGTATAACTTCTGCCATTATTTTCTGAGTATGTCATTTGGAGGACTGAGAAAATAAAGCAAAGTAAACTACAAATATATCTATATTCATTTAAAAATGTGAACACTTGGAAGCAATTAGCTTCTTCCTGATAATTATGGTAGTAGAATCTCAGGGAGGAATGCATGTCTCTTCATAGACTTGTTCTCCCAGGGAACAGATGTACCCTGTACATTTTCCAGCTAAGCTTCATTCTCTTGGGCACCTGGGTTTGATTTTGTAACATAATCTGAAGTATATTTGAAGGGGCTATTGAGGGACATACTTTACTTAAGAAAAAAAAAAAAAACAGTTAAATCCAGTTATGTAAAGTAAATGTAAATACAAATGGCATATGTTGGCAATAGTCACTTAAACTCATCGAGCACTTTTAGGAATAACAGGCCATTTAAATAGCCTCTCATTATAATCTCTGTTTATCTTTAAGAATAGGTGGAACTTACATTCCCACCAACAGTGTAGAAGCATTCCCTTTTCTCCACATCCTCTCTAAAACTTATTTTTTGTGGATTTTTTGGATGACTGTCATTCTGGCTGGTGTGACATGATATTTCTTATAGGTTTGATCTTCACTTCTCTAATCATTAGTGATGTTGAATATCTTTTCATGTGCCTATTGGTCATATGTATGTCTTCTCTGGAGAAATATCTATTTTACGTCTTCTGTCCATTTTGATTGGGTTGTTTGTTTTGATACTGCTAAGCTTCATAAACTGTTTAAATTTAGGAGACTAATCCCTTAGTGGTTGCATCATTTGCAAATATTTTCTCCAAATCTTCTCCAAATCTGTGGGTTGTCTTTTTATTTTATTTATTGTTTCCTTTGCTATACAACAGCTTTTGAGTTTAAGTAGATCTCATTTGTTTATTTTTTATTTTATTTCTATTGTTTTTGTAGACAGATCAAAAAAGATATTGCTGCAATTCATGTCAGAGAGTGTTCTGCTTATGTTTCACTCTGGGGCTTTCCTGGTTGCTCAGACATGTAGAGAATCTGTCTGCAATGTGAAAGACCTGGGTTCGATCCTGGGTCAGGAAAATCCCCTGAAGAAAGTACTGGCTACCCACTCCAATGTTCTTGCCTAGAGAATTCTATGGACAGAGGAGCCTGGTGGGCTACAGTCCATGGGGTGGCAAAGAGTCAGACAGGACTAACTAACACTTTCACTTTGGGCTTCCAGGTGGCTAAGATGGTAAAGAATCTGCCTGCAATGCAGGAGACCTGGAATCAATCCCTGAGTCAGGAAGATCCCCTGGAGTGGGAAATAGTGGCTTGCTAACTGGTTGAAGTTAGGTAGGAAAACAATTTAGCTCAAACCCCTGGTTCAGTGTTAAAAAACCCTCCTGCCCATGTAGGAGACAGATGAGACATGGATTCAATCCCTAGGTTGGGAAGATACCCTGGAGAAGGAAATGGCAACCCACTCTAATATTTTTGTCTGGGAAATCCCATGAGCAGAGGAACCTGGTGGGCTACAGGCCATGGGGTTACAAAGAGTTGGACGTGACTGAGCAAGAGCACACAGGAGATTTATAGTGTCCAGCCTCACATGTAGGTATTTAATCCATTTTGAACTTATTTTTGTGCATGGTGTTAAAGAATCACCGAATTTCATTTTTTTACATGTAGCTGTCTAGTTTTCCCAGCATCGTTTGTTGAAGTGACTGTCTTTCCAATGTTGTGTAATCTTGCCTCCTTTGTCACAGATTAATTGACCATCAATACATGGGTTTATTTCTGGATCTTCTATCATGTTCCAATGAACTATATTTCTATTTTTGTGCCAATAAAATACTATTTTGATTACTGTAGCTTTGTAGTATAGTATGAAGTCACGGAACTTGATTCTCCTAGCTCTGTTTCCCCTTCTCAAGACTGCTTTGGCTATTTGGGGTCTTTTGTGTTCCCATAACATTTTTGAGACTGTGGAGAACAGTATGGAGATTCCTTAAAACAACAACAAAAAAACCAAACCAAAAAAAAACTAAAAATAGAGCTACTGTATGACACTGCAATCACATTCCTGGAATGCCCAGGAATGTACATACACCCTAGAGTACATCATGAGAAACCATGGTCTGGATGAAGCACAAGCTGGAATCAAGATTGCCAGGAGAAATATCAACAGCCTCAGATATGCAGATGACACCACCCCATGGCAGAAAGTGAAGAACTAATGAGACTCTTGATGAAAGTGAAAGAGGAGAGTGAAAAAGTTGGCTTAAAGCTCAACATTTAGAAAACTAAGATCATGGCATTCGGTCCCATCAATTCATGGCAAACGGATGGCAAAACAGTGGAAACAGGGGCTGACTTTATTTTGGGGGGCTCCAAAATCACTGTAAATGGTGATTTCAGCCATGAAATTAAAAGACACTTACTCCTTGGAAAGAAAGTTATGACCAAACTAGGCAGCATGTTGAAAAGCAGAAACATTACTTTGTCAACCAAGGCCCATCTAGTCAAGGGTATGTATGGTTTTTCCAGTAGTCATGTATGGAAGTGAGAGTTGGACTATAAGAAAAGCTGAGTGCCAAAGAATTGATGCTTTTTGAACTGTTGTGTTGGAGAAGACTCTTGAGAGTTCCTTGGACAGCAAGGAGCTCCAACCAGTCCATCCTCAAGGAAATCAATCCTGAATATCCATTGGAAGGATTGATGGTGAAGCTGAAACTCCAATACTTTGGCCACCTGATGCGAAGAGCTGACTCATTTGACAAGACCCTGATGCTGGGAAAGATTGAGGGCAGGAGGAGAAGGGGGTGACAGAGGATGAGATGGTTGGATGGCATCATTGACTTAATGGACATGGGTTTGGGTGAACACCAGGAGTTGGTGATGGAAGGGAGGCCTGGCGTGCTGTGGTTCATGGGGTCGCAGAGTTGGACACAACTGAGTGACTGAACTGAGTGTTCACTTCAGTGCTGTTTACAATAGTCAAGATGTGGAAGGAACCTTAATGTCCATCAACAGAGGAATGGATAAAGATGTGGTACATGTATACAATGGGAAATTACTCAGCCTTTAAAAAGAATCAAATATTGTCATTTGTAGCAACATGGATGGACCTTGAGATTGCTGCACTGAGTGAATTAAGTTAGAGAACAAATATCATATGACATCTCATATATGGAATCTAAAAGAAATGATATAAGTGAACTTACTAAACAGAAGGAGACTCACAGACTTAGAAAATGAATGTATGGTTGCCAGTGAGAAGAAAATGTGGAAAGGATAATTTGGGAGCTTGAGATAAATATGTACACACCACTATATTTAAAATGAATAATCTACAAGGACCTACTAGATAGCACATGGGATTCTGTTCAATGTTACGTGGCAGCCTGAGTGGCAGGGGAGTGTGGGGGAGAATGGATACATGCATATGTGTGCTGAATCACTTCCCTGTTCACCTGTGTCTATCACACAATTGTTAATTAGCTATATCCCAATACAAAATAAAGGGTTTATTAATAAAAAAAGAGAAGAGGGAATTGAGGCAGGACATAGATGGGACCCAGACTGAACAGTTTTTGCTCTGTGGACAGAAATTCCATAATAGCAAAAGCTCCATCAAAGCAGGATAGTGGAGGAGGCTAGGCTCTGCCCAAATTAAAGTCCATATATTCCCCATTCTCAAAGTTAAGGACACATCCCTGACTACAAATGCACAGAAAGTCTCCTTGGAGGTCAGAAAGGAAGGGAGACGTCACCTCATAGTTAGTGATATCAACTACCCGTAAGCCATGTAACTAGAATCCATCTTGGCTTAAGAGATAAGCAAGCGTACATGGGAGGTTCCTGAGATGAACCAAATATGGACACAGAACCAGGCAAATCAAAATGATTTATCAAAGGAAACCCAGAAGAAATGCCCTGGAAAAATAATTCAAACTTCACAAACTCATGACTCAAGGATTCTCTGAGCCTGACCATGTGTCCATACACTTGTACTGTACTCTTTTCCTCCTAATAAACATTTTACTTGCTTCACTACATTTCATTTTGTGGGAATTCTTTTCTGCAAAGTCCAGGAGCCAGGGGCTTGTCACTGACCACTGGTTTAGTGCCTAGGATTTGGTTCTCTCACCTCAGATGTCACTGCTGTGACCCAGCCTCATCGTTTAGCTGGGAACCTAAACCCTACATCAAGTAGCTGCAGGCCAAGGCCACTGGAGATCAGAATGAAAAGGTACTTAGTTGATTTGCAACATCATTAGTGAAAGAACTGAACAATGAAAAGGTACTTGGTTAATTTGTAACATCTTTAGTTTGAGAATAGATGAAATTGAAAGGCACTCAATTAATTTGCAGAAGACACTCAGTAAGATTGAATCACTGAAAATAAAATAAATTAGGTTTGTATTTATGAAACTACTCAAGATCCTGATCTAAATCAAGTAAACTGGAAGGATCTAGATGGCTATGTTTTTTATCATGGGCTGTGAAAATCTCATCAAAAACACATTAGAGGTAGACTGGCAATAGTATGGGCTTCCAAGTTCATGCTAGTGATAAAAAAAAGACCACCTACCAATGCAGGAGACATAAGAGATGTGGGTTCAATCCCTGGGTTGGGAAGATCCCCTGTAGGAAGGCATGGCAACCCGCTTCAGAAGTCTTGCCTGGAGAATTCCCATGGACAGTAGAGCCTGGCCAGCTACAGTTCATAGGGTCGCAAAGAGCTGGACACTACTGAAGCGACTTAGCGCAGCACAACACAGCCACAGTGTGTGAGTGAGTTGGGAGGAAAATGTTCTTTTTCTTCTACCCACCTTATTATTTGTATGTTCCATTCACTATAAACACACAAATTAATGTGCAATGCATTTCAAATTTTCCTTCATTCTCTCTTCTATAGCTGTGTTCATTTAGAATTCCTTCTTCCTTGTTTTCTATGTCCTTACGTTTTATCGTTCAGTTCAGTTCAGTTCAGTTACTCAGTCGTGTCCGACTCTTAGTGACCCCAAGGATTACAGCATGCCAGGCCTTCATGTTCATCACCACCTACCGGTTTACTCAAACTCATGCCCACTGAGTCAGTGATGGCATCCAAACATCTCATCCTCTGTCATCCCCTTCAGTCCTGACTTCAATCTTTCCCAGCATCAGGGTCTTTTCAAATGAGTCAGCCCTTCGCATCAGGTGGCCAAGGTATTGGAGTTCCAGCTTCAGCATCAATCCTTCCAATGGATATTCAGGATTGATTTCCTTAAGGATGGACTGGTTGGAGCTCCTTGCTGTCCAAGGAACTCCCAAGAGTCTTCTCCAACACCACAGTTCAAAAGCATCAATTCTTCGGCACTCAGCTTTCTTTGTAGCCCAACTCTCACATCCATACATGATTATTGGAAAAACCATAGCTTTGACTAGACAGATGTTTGTTGGTAAAGTAATGTTTCTACTTTTTAACATGCTGTCTAGGTTGGTCATAACTTTTCTTACAAGGAGCAGGTGTCTTTTAATTTCATGGCTGCAGTCACCATTTGCAGTGATTTTGGAGGTCAAAAAAATAAAGTTTGTTACTGTTTCCACTGTTTCCCCATCTATTTGCCATGGAGTGATGGAAGCAGATGCCATGATCTTAGTTTTCTAAATACTGAGTTTAAAGCTTTTTCACTTTCTCCTCTTTCACTTTCATCAAGTGGCTTTTTAGTTCTCCTTCCCTTTCTGCCATAAGGGTGGTGTCATCTGCATATCTGAGGTTATTGATATTTCTCCTGGCAATCTTGATTCCAGCTTGTTTTCCATCCAGATCAGCATTTCTCATGATATACTCTGCATATATGTTAAAGAAGCAGGTTTATAAAACACAGCCTTGATGTACTCCTTTCCCAATTTGGAACCAGTCTATTGTTCCATGTCCAGTTCTAACCGTTGCTTCCTGACCTGCACACAGTTTTCTCAGGAGGCAGGTCAGGTGGTCTGGTATTCTTATCTCTTCAAGAATTTTTCACTGTTTGTTGTGATAGACAAAGTCAAATGCTTTGGCATAGTCAATAAAGCAGAAGTAGAAGTTTATCTGGAACTCTTTTGCTTTTTGGATGATCTAATGGATATTCGCAATTTGATCTCTGGTTCCTCTGCTTTTTCTAAATCCAGCTTGAGCATCCGGAAGATCATGGTTCATGTACTGTTGAAGCCTGGCTTGGAGAATTTTGAGAATTACTTTGTTGGCATGTGATATGAGAGCAATTGTGTGGTAGTTTGTGCATTCATTGGCATTCCCTTTCTTTGGGATTGAAATGAAAACTGACCTTTTCCAGAACTGTGGCCACTTCTGAGTTTTCCAAATTTGCTGGCATATTGAGTGCAACACTTTCACAGCATCATCTGTTAAGATTTAAAATAGCTCAACTGGAATCCCATCACCTCTACTAGCTTTATTCATAGGGATGCTTCCTAAGGCCCACTTGATTTCACATTCCAGGCTGTCTGGCTCTAGGTGAGTGATCACACCATTGTGATTGTCTGGGTCATGAAGTTCTTTTCTGTATAATTCTTCTGTGCATTCTTGCCACCTCTTCTTAATATGTTTTGCTTCTATTAGGTCCCTACCATTTCTTTCCTTTATTGTGCCCATCTTTGCATGAAATGTTCCGTTGGTATCTCTAATTTTCTTGAAGAGATCTCTAGTCTCTTCCATTCTGTTGTTTTCCTCTAATTTTTTGCACTGATCACTGAGGGAGGCTTCCTTATCTCTCCTTGCTATTCTTCAGAACTCTGCATTCAAATGAGTATATCTTTCCTTTGCTCCTTTGCCTTTTGCTTCTCTTCTTTTCTCGGGTATTTCTAAGGCCTCATCAGACAACCATTTTGCCCTTTCAAATTTCTTTTTCTTGGGGTTGGTCTAGATCACTGCCTCTTGTACAATGTCATGAACCTCCATTCATAGTTCTTCAGGCATTGGTCTATCATATATACCTTGAATCTTTGTGTCACTTCCACTGTATAATCATAAGGGATTTGATTTAGGTCATACTTGAATGGACTAGTGGTTTTCCCTACTTTCTTCAATTTAAGTCTGAATTTCACAATAAGGAGTTCATGATCTGAGCCACAGTCAGCTCCCAGTCTTGTTTTTGCTGACTGTATAGAGCTTCTCTATCTTTGGCTGCAAAGAATATAATCAATCTGATTTCAGTATTGATTACCTGGTGATGTCCATGTGTAGAGTCTTCCCTTGTGTTGTTGGAAGCGGTTGTTTGCTGTGACCAGTGCATTCTCTTGGTAAAACTCTATTAGCCTTTGTCTGCTTCATTCTGCACTCCAAGGCCAAATTTGCCTGTTACTCCAGGTATTTCTTGACATCCTACTTTTGCATTCCAGTTCTCAATAATGAAAAGAACATCTTTTTGGGGTGTTCTAGAAGGTGTAAAGTTTTATTGTAATGCAAAGCAAATGTCACTCAAACTCTGAAAGCCCTGTCCTGGCTATTTGTTCTAGATAATTTTTCTCTTCTAAAAACCTAGAACTCTATTAGACATATTATGTGTTAAGTCATAATCATTTGCAATCTTATAGACTTATTTGTTGGTTTCAAGCATGTATCATCTATCCAAATACACAGAAGCAACAAATATTTCTGAGATGACTAAAATGGCTGACAAATAGAACTGTGGTGTAGTTAATTAATCAGGAAATATTTACTGAAAAATCTACTATATGACATTCCTAGGTAGAAGTTATTTTCTTGTATAGAATTCTTACCCATAAGAATAAATATATGATTCTTGACTAGTAAATTTTATTCATAGCCTGAGGGATACTTTTTTTTTTTTTTTTTGCTGTTCAGTTGCTCAGCCATGTCCAACTGTTTGCAGCTCCATGGACTGCAGAACGCCAGGCTTACCTGTCCTTCACTATCTCCTGGAGCTTGCTCAAACTCATGCCTATTGAGTCAATGATGGCATCCAACCATCTCATCCTTTGTCATCTCCTTCAGCCTTCAATCTATCCCAGAGTTAGTGTCTTTTCTAATGAGTCAGCTCTTTGCATCAGATGGCCCAAGTATTGGAACTTTAGCTTCAGCATCAGTGCATCCAATGAATATTCAGGATTGATTTCCTTTAGGATTGACTGGTTTGATTTCCTGTAGTCTCTGGACATAGTCTTTTTCCCTGAAGATCATCAGTGAGAAAGGTATAAATCTCATTTTGTTGGTGTTTAAATTTTTCTTTTTTGGTTATTTATTGAAGGGATGAACATTCTTCATGTATTTATCATTATTCTCCACTCCACTCCATAGAGGGAACAGGCATTACATTTTCTGACTATAGTGGAGAGAAAACACATCCTTTTCCTCTTTGTGTTACTTTTCCCATACTCTAGGTTTTCACTACATCTGGTCAAGTAAGACCAGATACTCCCCTAAGACTCATAATTCTTATGACTGCAAGTTTCCAATCTCTCTGAAAGATCATCAACTTTTGCTGTTCAGTGGACCCTCTTCATTTAATGTGTATATTGTATATTTTACCATTTTTCAGAGAATAGGATTGCCTCAGTGTTAAAGTCAAATAAATGCACAAAATTTCATATAGGATAATAATTAAATCAGTGCTTGCATGTGTGCTAAGTTCATTCAGTCATGTCTGACTCTGTGCCGCCCTATGGACTGTAGCCCACCAGGCCCCTCTGTCCATGGGATTCTCCAGGAAAGAATACTGGAGTGGGTTGCCATGCCCTCCAGGGGATCTTCTCAAGCCAGGGATCAAACTTGTGTCTCTTACAACTCCTGTTTTGGCAGGCCAGTTCTTGACCACTAGCACCACCTGTGAAGCCTGAAGTCAGTACTGCATAGCTTATAAACAACCTTGAAGATGGGGGTGGGCAGCAAAATAAGTATGTTAGAAAGAGAACTAAGCTCCTAATAAATTTATAGCTTGAACATTCAGAAAGAAACTTAAAGTTTAAATTTACCATTGGTGAAATTTGAACCTAGGATCCTTCTTGTGTTAAACAGTGATTATATTAGTGCCTGTCCGAATTTCTCCACAGGGTTTATTGCAAGGATCCAATAAGAAAACATATGTGATAATAAAGCTGCAAAGTCTCAGAACTTAAATATGTTAGATATGATTAAGTATTGAATGATTAAAACAAAATCATAGGAGCATAATTTGGAATGAAAAATGATATAAAATCTTTCCATCTTAACTGTGGTAAGAAGCAGACGCACAGGAGTTAAAAGTTGGCAGCTTTAACTGTTGTGTTTATTCTTTGTTGTTCTAATGAAAGGCAATCTTCTTTCATATCTCTCAACAGGAGATGGGTAAATTCAATAGGATACTTGATACTTTTCTATGAAAATTACATCTGTTACACTTTTTAGCATCTTACACCAAGGTTATTAGTTTCATTTCAGAACCGTAAAAGAGGATGCGGTCTCTTGTGTTCCTGACAGAGCTGGGTTAAGACTCATCTCCAATTGCTGTTTTCTGTGACGTGAGCCTGAAGGGTTTCTACAGAGCAGAATAATCTCAGGAAAGCATATTTCCATTTAGTGTTTGGGGATCAGGAGAAGGTATACCATTCTTCTGCTCTACTCTCTGGAGTCTTAACTAGCATTGTCATTTGGGGAAAACATTTGCCAATTAGTCCTAAACATAAAATGTTATTTGCATAAGGAAAATTTTCAATTGCTCTTGAGGGGGAAAATGTAGCCTAGTGTTGTTTTCTATCATGCCTAACATGGTGGTGCTTAACAGCCAGTAAGAGGAGCTCATGGTGGGAGAGTTGGAGTTGCTCAGCTTAGAAAAGGAAAGCCACATCAAGAGAGTTCTAGATACTCACTGGATGTCTGTTATATTGACTATATTTGTCCTTAGTATAAAGGAAAAACAGTCATACTGGGAGCTTCAAAATGAATCAGTATCTTTAAGAATTTAAGGCAATGGCAGCTGCCAGGGAAAATAATATAATGCAGAGGAACCACAGAAAGAAGTCACTAGGGAGAATATACCCAAGCTAGAGTCAACCTCAGTAATTGCCTTTTGTATATATTTCATGAAAAAAAAAACATTTTTTTTTCAATCTTTAAAAGAAAATGGAGCAAAGAGAAATCAAATAGGAATGGAGGAAAGAATTCCAAGGTTTATAGTAAAAAGAGGCCTTGACAAAAGTCAAAGATGGCATTGCCTAAGTTTTGGAGTAGAAATATTAGGAGTCTGGTTAGGAACCTCTCATCTTCATCTTGGAGGCAGGTTTAATTGTTGGGGAGTTACTGGGAGAAACCAAAATGAGCCATATAGTACAGAAGAGCCCAGAGAAGAGGACCACCACTGCTCCAGCACAGGGGGGCCTGTCCTCAATGAGAAGGCTGCTCCTCTTTCCAGGTTCTGTCTCCTGAGAATCTCAGAGTAAAAACTACTGGGCTATCAAACAGAACTCTGTCCTTCTCAGCCCACTCAATGCCAATACTAGGGTTGGTTTTCTTTTTGGCCTGGAAACAGATTTCTCTTTGGAGAAGGTTGTTCTAATAAGGAGAGGTAAAGATACATAGTAATCAGGCAACAAAACGAAGGGTCTTTATTCACTGGTGGGGGCTGGGGGGAGGGTTGGCAGGCTTATGTGTTTCAGTGAACTTCAGCCTGGCTTATGTTCAAATAAAATACAGATTCAATGGTCTTCAAATTTCTTGGAATTTGGCACTGGTACTACCGAATTATTTGCTATTTTCACCAGTTTCCATTGCCTTTTTCAGCATTTATTAGTAAAACCTGTTTGTTTTAAAGATACGTAGCAAGTTAATTAGAGAAGGCAATGGCAAACCACTCCAGTACTCTTGCCTGGAAAATCCCATGGACAGAGGAGCCTGGTGGGCTGCAGTCCCTGGGGTCGCTAAGAGTCGGACACAACTGAGCGACTTCACTTTCAGTTTTCACTTCCATGCACTGGAGAAGAAAATGGAAACCCACTCCAGTGTTCTTGCCTGGAGAATCCCAGGGACAGCGAAGCCTAGTGGGCTGCCGTCTATGGGGTCTCACAGAGTTGGACACAACTGAAGCGATTTAGCAGCAGCAGCAGCAAGTTAATAAAGAAACAAAGTGTTCTCAATTTTTTCACTGACTGTTAGAAGAAATTAGCTTGTATTGACTTTGCAGAGTGGTGAAAGATGATTATGCACAGCTCTTCCAGCTTTGCAACGTGATCCATGTTGGCAGCTTGAAGGCCACAGTGAGAGCATTCACACCAAAGAAAGTGGGAAATGTGACAAACCAGTGTTTCCCCCTAAGAGACTAAGAGCTGGTTCTTAAATGTTTACTGGCTCACTTAAATGATAAGTGATGGCAGCTAGAAGGGATCAGATATGTCAATTATCAAAGCCGGCAGTCAAATTGAGGTTGCTGATGGAAAGATGGCTCAGTCCAGTAAATAATCTAAAATGTTTAACATAGGAGACTATTCTTCAAATATCAATAAACAAATGAACAGATAAATTCAAATAAGACACTGGCTAATTACATAATTATAAGAAGAAAGTCAATGCTTGTCCTTTTATTGCATTTATACTCTTATATAGCAGTCTACAGAGTGTAGACAGCAATATCATCTTCGTTGTTACAAGTGTAAAACTAATCATACTGAAAGTCATTATTTTCCATACTTTACAGGAGAGCAATCTTAAGCTGTGGAGAAGGAAGTGGCAACCTACACCAGTATTCTTACCTGGGAAATCCCATGAACAGAGGAGCCTTGTAGGCTATAGTCCATGTGATTGCAAAACAGTCAGACATGACTTAGCAGCTAAACAACAATGGCAAACAAATCTTAGTCTGACTGAGGTTAAATAATGCCCAAGGTCAGCTAGTTGGTATATGACATAAATAAGAGTAGCATTTTTCAGTTTATTTTCAAATTATTTGGGGGCAGAGGATATTATGTACATTACAACTCAAATGTTTTCCTGGAAATCAACTGTTTTATATAATACTGTTTTCAGTTCACTCTATTTACTAAGGTATGTGTGAGGAAATGAGCCACAGCCCAAAGCTCATCCCACGTTTACAGCAATTGCTCAGCTTCTTTGAGGTTCCGCGCTGGTTATCCACCAGATGTTTAGTGTTATCTCCCTACTGAAGGTCGTGACAAAACCCCAGAGAGTAAAAAGATGACAATCTGTCAACCAGTCATCATTATATATATATATATATATATATTTCATTTTCCATTATTCTCCACCTTATGTTACTGTTTTTGGTGTGTGAATTGTTGTTTATTTCTGCTCATTTTTTTATCACTATTTTTAATTTTAATGACATTCAACTGCTGAGAATACTCTTCAGAACAAAGCTATACTTTTTACCAGTAAAGAGAAAGACAGCAAGGCAGGTCCATTATTCTGAGAAATCCAGAAGTATAAAATGTTTTACCATCAACAGCAGGAAGTGTGATGGGTGCCACAATTCATATTCTAATCCCATCAGATTGTTGCTTGAAATTATATTAGAAGGGTTATTTACCCACTAAAACTCTCACACTTTAGTTGAAAAAGGTTGAATTTGAGTGATCCTGCAAGCAACTAGATTTTAGTTGAGTACTTAGAAACATGAAATGTTAAACTATTATCTCCTTTTTTGTTCTTCTTGTCTACTCTTTCTAAATCTAATTCCATAAATCAATAGACCTTATTAACCAAAATTAAATACCAGTGAAGTACAATCCACACAAACATGAACATATCAACAAAAGTCCTATCCTAATGGAGTTCATGGTTGGGTCCCAAGATGATAAATAAAATTATTTATAACAAAACATGGTAATAAACACATTAGAGATAGGTACACACTGACTATATGACTGGAATAACAGAAGAGGAAAAGATTAATTTTCATCAGGAACTTAGAAAGTCTTACAAAACTTTGAAATATGAAAGCATTTTTTTTTATATGTGCAAAGTTAAGAATGGTGTTCTGCATACTAAGTGAAATATGGATAAAAGTCACAAAGGGAATGAATGTTGTTCTACTAAAATAGCATACAGTCGATTTGCTACAATGGTAGCAGATAAGGATTAAAAATTTAGCAAAAGATAAATTGTGATGAATTTTGAATGCTGGGCTAACTTTGCAGAAATTTATCTAATAGGTGGTGTTGGCCCAGTTGGAAATTTTAAATCATTCTCCTTGTTTATGTATGAGTCCCACAAAAGATTGGATTTTAATCTCATTCTGATTCATACTCTGAATATTAAGTAAAACCATAATATATTCTTGGTTGAGTAAACCTTGAATAAAAATCCTCTATTAGATTAATTTATACTATAAATACATTTCAGTTCTTCCTCTCTACTTCAGATCATGCTTGGTAATGAAGTATAGTGGGGAACAGTACAGACAAGGTCTGTGACATGACAGGATTCTTCTTTGCAACATTGAAAAATTTGAGTATTGATAAATTCTGAGTATTTATCTAACTATACAGAATTGTTTTGGCTCAAATATTCAGGATTCAGAAAAGGTTTTGAGATTTTTTTAAAAAATAGCTTTTATGCTCACTTACTCTATTCATTCTACTTGGCATGTATGAAATCATGTTCCTGTTGCTGAGTCAACAAGCAGTATGATTAATTTTCAAAATCTGTTGGTCAATAGAGATATTGACTCTTACCAGAGTATTAGCACATACAATTGCCTACCATTTATTGCATGTCTATTACAAATCAGACCTTACAATTTTTAATAATTTAGTTGAGATAATTTTATAAGTTAGGTAGTATTGTCACCTCTACATTGTCCCGTCTGTAGCTTATGTTTCTGAATGATTACATAAATTTCCTTCCTTGTACCTGGTAATTTCTGGAAGTAAATTCAAACTCTAATTTGTCTGGATCCTAAGACCAAACCCTAACATTTTAAGTATATATTTATTTGTGTCTGTTTATTTGTTTGCATATTACAAAGGGAGCTGAAGAAATAAATGAATGTGATATAAATAGGCCTTCCTATTTATATCTACACAAGTAATAGTAATAAAATAACCATTAAATCAAAATTAAGTACTCACTTAGTAAGTGTTAGTCACTCAGTCATGTCTAACTCTTTGCAAACCCATGGACTGTAACATGCCAGGCTCCACTGTCCATGGAATTCTCCAGGCAGGAATATTGGAGTGGGGAGCCATTCCCTTCTCCAGGGGATCTTCCCAACATAAGGATTGAACCTGGGACTTCTGCATTGCAGATAAATTCTTTACTTTTGAGTCTCAGACTTCTGAATCACCAGTTTCCATTGTTCAAATGTTCAGTTGTGTCAGACTCTTTGTGACCTCATGGACTGTAGCATGCCAGTCTATGCCTTTCACCATCTGCCAGAGCTTGCTCAGACTCATGCCCATTGAATCAGTGATGCTATACAACCATCTTATCCTATGCCATCCCCTTCTCCTCCTGCCTTCAATTTTTCCCGGCATCAGGGTCTTTTCTAATGAGTCAGCTCTTCGCATTAGGTGTACAAAATATTGGAGCTTCAGCTTCATCATCAGTCCTTCCAATGAATTATCAGGGTTGATTTCCTTTAGAATTGACTGGTTTGATCTTCTCTTGCAGTAACCACCTCAAAAATATGGAAGAATAAATGGAATTGAAATGATGTAATATTTTATTGGTTTTTTTTCCCCAGGAAATGACAGATTTTTTTTTTCCAAAATCAATCAAATCTTTTACATAAAACAAAGTCTCTGTCTTCCTTTTAATAAGAAAACTCTTTGTATCTTACAAGATTCAGAAAACCTTACCATTTGATGTAATCCATTTCCTTCTGATTAACACTCAAAAATCAACCCTATTCCTCCAATTGAGTGAGCATTTTTACAAATCAATAGTGTTTCTTTTAAGAGCAAATATATTGATTTTATTACACTAAAACCAAAGTACACCTAATTGAGAAATTATAAAATGGAATGTATCTTCTTAGAAAGCATGAAAAATACATGTACATCCAATGTATTTTGATTGTTTTGCTTCTAGAAAGAAAGTAGTTTTCACACAAATATCTAGATTATTTTTCAATGTAAAAATGCCCAGATGAATTGACACATAGATGGATAGATATCAAAAAGATAAAATCCTAGCAATCAAACTATCCAGAGATGATAGAAACATTCTATTGTTCAGTTCAGTTCAGTTCAGTTCAATTCAGTTCAGTTGTTCAGTCTTGTCTGACTCATTGAGACCCCATGGGCTGCACCACGTCAGGCATCCCTGTCCATCACCAACTTCTGGAGTTTACTCAAACTCATGTCCATTGAATCGGTGATGCCCTCCAACCATCTCATCCTCTGGTGTTTCCCTCTCCTCCCGCCTTCAATCTTTCCCAGCATCAGGGAATGTTTAACAAGTTCTTCGCATCAGGTCGCCAAAGTATTGGTTTCAGCTTCAGCATCAGTCCCTCCAATGAATATTCAGGACTGATTTCCTTTAGGATGGACTGGTTTCACCTCCTTGCTATCCAAGGGACTCTCAAGAGTTGTCTCCAACACCACAGTTCAACAGCATCAACTCTTCAGCATTCAGCTTTCTTTATAATCCAACTCTCACATCCATACATGACTACTGGAAAAATCATAGTCTTGGCTATACGGACCTTTGTTGGCAAAGTAACATCTCTGCTTTTTAATATGCTGTCTGGGTTGGTCATAACTTTCTTTCCAAGGAGTAAGCATCTTTTAATGTCATGGCTGCGGTCACCATCTGCAGTGATTTTGGAGTTCCCAAAAATAAATTCTGCCACTGTTTCCCATCTATTTGCCATGAAGTGATGGGACCGGATGCCATGGTGTTAGTTTTCTGAATGTTGAGGTTTAAGCCAACTTTTTTACTTTCCTCTTTCACTTTCATCAAGAGGCTCTTTAATTCTTCTTTGCTTTCTGCCATATGGTGGTGCCATCTGCATATCTGAGGTTCTTGACAATTCTCTTGGCAATCTTGATTCTAGCTTGTGCTTCCTCCAGCCCAGCATTTCTCATGATATACTCTGCATATAAGTTAAATAAACAGGGTGACAATATACAGCCTCGATGTACTCCTTTTTCCTGTTTGGAACCAATTTGTTGTTCCATGTCCAGTTCTAACTGCTAACAGATACTTTTTTGGACTTTTTATAGGACACATCCACACTTGCCTTTTCTGTATCAGTTTCTTTGTCTTTTTCTTTCTTATTATTAAAGTTTTTTTTTTTTTTTTAAACTTTACAATATTGTATTGGTTTTGCCATACATTGACATGAATCTGCCATGGGTGTACATTGTTCCCCATCCTGAACCCCTCTCCCACCTCCCTCCCCATCCCATCCCTCTGGATCATCCCAGTGCACCAGCCCCAAGCACCCTGTATCATGCATCAAACCTGGACTGGCGATTCATTTCACATATGATAATATCCATGTTTCAATACCATTCTCCCAAATCATCTTGTCCTCACCTTCTCCCTCAGAGTCCAAAAGACTGTTCTATACATCTGTGTCTCTTTTGCTATCTCACGTACAGAGTTATCGTTACTATCTTTCTAAATTCCACATATATGGATTAGTATACTGTATTGGTGTTTTTCTTTCTGGCTTACTTCACTCTGTATAATAGGCTCCAGTTTCATCCACCTCATTAGAACTGATTCAAATGTATTCTTTTTAACGGCTGAGTAATATTCCATTGTGTATGTGTACCATGGCTTTCTTTCTTTCTTTCTTTTTTTTTTTTTTGTACCATGGCTTTCTTATCCATCCGTCTGCTGATGGACATCTAGGTTGCTTCCGTGTCCTGGCTATTATAAACAGTGCTGCAATGAACATTGGGGTACATACGTCTCTTTCAATTCTGGTTTTCTATGTGTGTATGCCCAGCAGTGGAATTGCTGGATCATATGGCAGTTCTATTTCCAGTATTTTAAGGAATCTCCACAGTGTTTTCTATGGTGGCTATACTAGCTTGCATTCCCACCAACAGTGTAAAAGGGTCCCTTTTCTCCACACCCTCTCCAGCATTTATTGCTTGTAGACTTTTGGATAGCAGCCATCCTGACTGGCGTGTAATGGTACCTCATTGTGGTTTTGATTTGCATTTCTCTGATAATGAGTGATGCTGTGCATCTTTTCATGTGTTTGTTAGCCATCTGTTGTCTTCTTTGGAGAAATGTCTGTTTAGTTCTTTGGCTCATTTTTTGATTGGGTCATTTATTTTTCTGGAATTGAGCTGCAGGTGTTGCTTGTATATTTTTGAGATTAATTATTTGTCCATCGCTTCATTTGCTATTATTTTCTCCCATTCTTAAGGCTATCTTTTCACCTTGCTTATAGTTTCCTTTGTTGTGCAGAAGCTTTTAATTTTAGTTAGGCCCCATTTGTTTATTTTTGCTTTTATTTCCAATATTCTGGGAGGTGGGTTGAAAAGGATTCTGCTGTGGTGTATGCAGGAGAGTGTTTTGCCTATGTTTTCCTCTAGGGGTTTTACAGTTTCTGGTCTTATGTTTAGATCTTTAATCCATTTTGAGTTTATTTTTCTGTATGGTGTTAGAAAGTGTTCTAGTTTCATTCTTTTACAAGTGGTTGACTAGTTTTCCCAGCACCACTTGTTAAAGAGGTTGTCTTTTCTCCATTGTATATTCTTGCCTCCTTTGTCGAAGGTAAGGTGTCCATAGGTACATGGATTTATCTCTGGGCATTCTATTTTGTTCCATTGATCTATATTTCTGTCTTTGTGCCAGTACCATACTGTCTTGATGACTGTGACTTTGTAGTAGAGCCTGAAGTCAGGCAGGTTGATTCCTCCAGTTCCATTCTTCTTTCTCAAGATTGCTTTGGCTATTTGAGGTTTTTTGTATTTCCATACAAATCGTGAAATTATTTGTTCTAGTTCTGTGAAAAATACTGTTGGTAGCTTGATAGGGATTGCATTGAATCTACAGATTCCTTTGGGTAGTATACTCACTTTCACAATATTGATTCTTCTGATCCATGAACACGGTATATTTCTCCATCCATTGTGTCCTCTTCCACCAGTGTTTCATAGTTTTCAATATATAGGTCTTTTGTTTCTTTAGGTAGATACATTCCTAAGTATTTTATTTTTGTTGCAATGGTGAATGGAATTGTTTCCTTAATTTCTCTTTCTGTTTTCTCATTGTTAGTGTATAGGAATGCAAGGGATTTCTGTGTGTTGATTTTATATCCTGAAACTTTACTATATTCATTGATTAGCTCTAGTAATTTTCTTGTGGAGTCTTTAGGGTTTTCTATGTAAAGGATCATGTTATCTGCAGTGAGAGTTTTACTTCTTCTTTTCCTATCTGGATTCCTTTCATTTCTTTTTCTGCTCTGATTGCTGTGGCCAACACTTCCAAAACTATGTTGAATAGTAGTGTTGGGAGTGGACACCCTTCTCTTGTTCCTGACTTTAGGGGAAATGCTTTCAATTTTTCACCATTGAGGATAATGTTTTCTGTGGGTTTGTCATATATAGGTTTTATTATGTTGAGGTATGTTCATTCTATTCCTGCTTGCTGGAGGGTCTTTATCATAAATTGATATTGAATTTTGTCAAAGACTTTCTCTGTATCTATTGAGATAATCATATGGTTTTTATTTTCCAATTTGTTAATGTGGTGTATTACATTGATTAGTTTGCAGATATTGAAGAATACTTGCATCCCTGGGATAAAGCCCACTTGGTCATGATATATGATCTTTTTAATATGTTGTTGGATTCTGTTTGCTAGAGTTTTTTAAAGGATTTTTTCGTCTATGTTCATCAGTGATATTGGCCTGTAGTTTTCTTTTTTTGTGGTATCTTTGTCAGGTTTTGGTATTAGGGTGATGATGGCCTCATAGAACGAGTTTGGAAGTTTACTTTCCTCTGCAACTTTCTGGAAGAGTTTGAGTAGGATAGGTGTTAGCTCTTCTCTAAATTTTTGGTAGAATTAAGCTGTGAAGCCGTCTGGTCCTGGGCTTTTGTTTGCTGGAAGATTTCTGATTACTGTTCAATTTCCATGCTTGTGATGGGTCTGTTAAGAATATTCTATTTCTTCCTGGTTCAGTTTTGGGAAGTTGTATTTTTCTAAGAATTTGTCCATTTCTTCCAGGTTGTCCATTTTATTTGCATATAGTTGCTGATAATAGTCTCTTGTAATCCTTTGTATTTCTGTGTTGTCTGTTGTGATCTCTCCATTTTAATTTCTAATTTTGTTGATTTGATTTTTCCCTTTTTGTTTCTTGATGAGTCTGGCTAATTATTTGTCAACTTTATTTATCTTCCCAAAATAACCAGGTTTATTGATTTTTGCTATGGTCTCTTTTGTTTCTTTGCATTTATTTATGCCATAATTTTTAAGATTTCTTTACTTCTACTAAACCTGGGGTTCTTCATTTCTTCCTTTTCAAGTTGCTTTAGGTGTAGAGTTAGGATATTTATTTGACTTTTTTATTGTTTCTTGTGGTAAACCTGTACTGCTATGAACCTTCCCCTCAGCACTGCTTTTACAGTGTCCCATAGGTCTTGGGTTGTTGTGTTTTCATTTTCATTCATTTCTATGCATATTTTGATTTATTTTTTTATTTCTTCTGTGATTTGTTGGTTATTCAGCAGCATGTTGTGTTCAGCCTCCATATGTTGGAATTTTTAAGTTTTCCTGCTGTAATTGACATCTAATCTTATTGCATTGTGGTTAGAAAAGATGCTTGGAATGATTTTATTTATTCATTTATTTTTAATTTACCAAGGCTAGATTTATGGCCCAGGATGTGATCTATCTTGGAGAAGGTTCCATGTGTGCTTGAGAAAAAGGTGAAATTCATTGTTTTGGGGGTGAAATGTCCTATAGATATCAATTAGGTCTAACTGGTCTATTGTACCATTTAATGTTTGTGTTTCCTTGTTAATTTTCTGTTTAGTTGATCTACCCATAGGTGTGAGTGGGGTATTAAAATCTCCCACTATTATTGTGTTATTGTTAATTTCCCCTTCCATACTTGTTAACATTTATCTTACATATTGTGGTGATCCTATGGTGGGTTCTATAGACATCAGAAGAGTTCTGCTATTGCTACTGAGGTTAGGAACTTGAAAAGGGTATTTTGAATGCAGATGCAATTTAAGTCTGCTAAAGAAATTCTTCTTACCCATTCACTATGGACATGGTTTACTTGTGTAGGCATTGCATGGTTAAAAATGGGAAGTGTAAATTTAGACCTTCTGTATTATGATCTGTGATCATTATAAATATGAACATTAGAAACCCTGGAAATAAAAATACAAACATCCCCACTGGACCTATTACACCAGTTCTTTTTGTTCAATTCATGTTGAATTTCCCATTATTTGTTCATCTGAGATTATATAGTATAGCTCTTTCTGATCAGCTGCTGAAGACTTAATAGGTGATAAACTGCCAAAAGTCCAGTAAATATATGAATTTTAACCACGAACAGGTTTCTATATTTAAATGTATTAGAATGAGGAGTTTATGAAGAATCAATGTGTTCCAGCCATGAGCTGGAGACCAGATACTGGATCTCGATTAGCTACTAGTAGGTCTTCAGTGAAAAGTTGCTTTCTTTTATCCCAAGAGATATCCTATAACCATGAATATCAGACTGCTTTAATTCCATTTCATGATCATCCTAGGAAAGGACACAGTGTGTTATTCTGCTTGCTGGACTCTTCAGATTCATTTGCATGCATTAACCTTCGTAGTATTTGTTGAGTTATTTGACTCTTTGTATATCATGAATAATTTCATTAAACATTAAGAATTTACCCACACTGTATCTTTGTGTATTTTTAAATATTTACAATTTGTAATACCAAATAAATATGTAAAAGGTGGGGCAGGGTTTCTGAGTTTTAATATTGCTTAAACCTGTCATGTACTATAACCTTTGGGAGCTTATATAATATTCAGCTCCTTAATTCAGCGTCAGAGCTGTTATCATATGTTGATGGGAAAATAACAGCCATGTTGGGGCTCTCCAGTCACTAATAATTCCTATTTTGATTTGATTAGCATATAAATGTTCTTAGATTTATGCAGTGTCAGGGGAAAATGTATTAAAAATACTCCTCAGGGTTCTCCCTTTCTCTCATTTTAATCAGGCAAGAGAGAAAGAATCTTGTCAAGCATGAAACCTAACTTGCATTTCTTCAAATCCTTGACTCATGGAAGTTTCCAGGAAAAAAAAAAAAAAAAAGATTTGGTAAAAGATGACATCAAAGGAAACTTTATTTCACAGTTTATGAGCAAGAATCATTGATTAAAAATAGACCTTTCCTTAAGTTTGTCTTTCCTAGGATGGCCATAATGTGATGGAACAGTGGGTAAAATTGTTCTCATTGAGACAGCTCAACTAAGCTCTGACCATATCATCTAACTAATGGCAAAGCATCTCTTTGCAGCAATCCTTAATAACAAGAGTTCAGTTAACCAAATTAATAGAATAGTTTTCTGCACATCTGTTTCTCTAATACATTGAAAAGTCAGATGTATCCTTTTTTGTCTCCTGTCCTGTGTTATAAGTGCTCCTTAAGTAAACAAGCAAACAGAATTTTGTGAAACCACGGATATATTGGTACAGTCATAAAGATATAGCCCCTTAAGAATCTCTGTATAGATTGCACTGGAAAGAGGTGAAAATGGAAAGGTTGAAATAATGCTTTGATAAGCATCAAAAGATTTGATAAGCATCAAAGTTCTATTAAATTTAAACTATTAAGTAGTGGCAAAGCACCTTTCTTCTGTAAATAGACCCACCAACTCTCAGCACTGAGCACTCTCCAAAAAGGAATTGTTAAAAAAAATTTACCCAAAACATATGAATAATCTAATATAAACTAAAGAAATCTAATCCACCTAGGGATGAATAGGTCATCTCTCAATAAGTATACTAGGTAAAAAAAAAAAAAAAAAAGATTCAGATGAAAAATAAAATGCAAAAGCAATCAAGGATAGAGATCAAAATAATATATGGTTTATAAAGAAATGTTTTAAAATGTGATTTGAAAATTATGTTTCAAAAAAAGTTAAATGAAACTATTATCTCACCCTTTATGATTATGTTTATATTTGTCTTTCTGATTACTTTCATACATTTATGATTTTTTTTTTGATGGCTGATCTTTCTTTTCTTTTTTTAATGTTCTTGTTCTGATCATATCTCTAACATAAAATTTTAAAGATCCAAATTTTATCTCATTTTGACTTTAATCTTTCTTGACACTATTCAATGAAGTGAATAGTGGTCAAGATGGCAGAGTAGAAGGACATGTGCTCATCTTCTGTGAGAACTCCAAAGTTAAAACTCACTGCTGAACAACCATGGGCAGGAGAATGTTAGATCCCACCATAAAAGATACCCCACATCCAAGGACAAATAAGAAGCCCCAGCAAAATGTTAGGAGGGGTGAAATCACATTTAGAATCAAACTCCATACCTGCCAGAGATGCTTAGAGGACTTAAACAAAGCATTATGTGTCTCAGGACCCAAAGACCACACAGAGACTGAGACAGACCTGTGTTTGAGACTCCTGTGGAGGTACAGGTCAGCAGTAGCCTGCTGCAGGGGCAGGGACTCTGGGGCAGCAAACCTGTGGCAAAAGTCCTCTTGGAGGAGGTAGCCATTAACCCCACCGCAGAGCCACTGAGCAGACAATCCACAAACTGCAGAACAATTATATCAAATAAATTCTCATACTAGAACTTGCAATAATATTTGCCAAACTGGAGATCTGGCAAAGGGACTGAGAATCCCCCAGGGAATTTGGTTTTGGAGGCCAGAGGGATCTGATTATAGAACTTGCACAGGACTGGGGAAACAGACTCTTGAAGGGCACAAACAAAACCTTGTGTGCACCAGGACACAGGAGAAAGGAGCAGTGACTCCACAAGAGACTCACCCAGACTTGCCTGTGAGTGTCCAGGAGTCTCTGGCAGAGGCGTGGGTCAGTGCTGGCCTGCTGCAGGGTTGGGGCCACTGAGTGTGGCAATGCATGGATGGGACTTTTTGAAGGAGGTCGCCATATCTTCATTACCTCCACCATAGTTTGGTCTTGGGTCAAACAACAGAGAAGGAACACAGCCACACACATAATCAGAAAATGGGACTAAAGATTTACTGAGCATGGCCCTGCACATCAGAACAAGACCCAGCTTCTCCCTCAGTCAGCCTCGCATCAGGAAGCTTCCATAAACCTCTTATCCATCTCCACCAGAGGGCAGACAGAATGAAAATCACAATCACAGAAAACTAAACAAACTGATCACATGTACCACAAATAGCATTGTCTAATTCTATAAAACCATGAGCCATGCCCGTAGGGCCATCCAAGATGGACAGATCATGGTGAAGAGTTCTGACAAAAGGTGGCACACTGGAGAAGGGAATGGCAAACCACTTCAGCATTCTTGCCTTGAGAACCCCCTAAACACTATAAAAAGGAAAAAAGATACAACACTAAAAGATGAACTCCCCAAGTCGGTAGGTGCCCAATATGTTACTGGAGATCAGTGGAGAAGTAACTGCAAAAAGAATGAGGAGATGGAGCCAAAGCTAAAACAACACCCAGTTGTGGATATGACTGTTGATAGAAGCAAAGACTGATGACGTAAAGAACAATATTGCACAGGAACCTGGAATGTTAGGTCCATGAATCAAGGCAATTGGAAGTGGTCAAACAGGAAATGGCAAGAGTGAACATCGACATTTTAAGAATCAGTGAACTAAAATGGACTGGACTGGGTGAATTTAATTCAGACGACCATTATATCTACTACTGTGCTTAAGAACCCCTTAGAATTAATGGAATAGGCTTCATAGCCAACAAAAGAGTCTGAAATGCAATACTTGGGTGGAATCTCAAAAATGACAGAATGATCTCTGCTCATTTCCAAGGCAAACCATTCAATATTACAGTAATCCAAATCAATGTCCCAACCAGTAATGCTGAAGAATCTGAAATTGAATGGTTCTATGAAGACCTGAAAGACCTTCTAGAACTAACACCCATAAAGGATGTCCTTCTCATTATAGGGGACTAGAATGCAAGAGGAGAAAGTCAAGAGATACCTAGAATAACAGGCAAATTTGGCCTTAGAGCACAAAATAAAACAGGGCAAAGGCTAACAGAGTTTTGCCAACAGATCACACTGGTCATAGCAAACACTCTCTTCCAACAACACAAGAGACATGGACATCACCATATGGTCAATACCGAAATCAGATTGATTATATTCTCTACAGCCAAAGATGGAGAAGCTCTCTACAGTCAGCAAAAACGGGAATGGGTGCTGACTGTGGCTCAAATCATGAACTACTTATTGCCAAATTTAGATTTAAACTGAAGAAAATAGGGAAAACCAGTAGGCCACTCAGGTATGACCTAAATCAAATCACTTATGATTATACAGTGGAAGTGACAAATAGATTCAAGGGATTAGATCTGATAGAGTGCATGAAGAACTATGGACAGAGATTCATGACAGTGTACAGAAGGCAGTGATCAAAACCATCCCCAAGAAAAAGAAATGTAAAAAGGGAAAATGGTTGTTTGAGGAGGCCTTACAAATAGCTGAGAAAAGAAGAGAAGCTAAAGGCAAAGGAGAAAAGGAAAGATATAAGCATCTGAATGTTAATTCCAAAGAATAGCAAGGGGATATAAGAAAGCCTTTCTCAATGATCAAAGCAAAGAAATAGAAAAAAACATTAGAATGGGACGGACTAGAGATCTCTTCAAGAAAATTAGAGATACCAAGGGAATATTTCATACAAAGATGGGCACAAGAAATGACAGAAATTGTACGAACTTAACAGAAGTATAAAATATTAAAAAGAGGTGGAAATAATACAGAGAAGAATGATGCAAAAGAGATCTTCATGACCCAGGTAATCACGATGGTGTGATCACCCGCCTAGAGCCAAGAATTCCAGAATGCAAAGTCAAGTGGGCCTTAAGAAGCATCACTACCAACAAAGCTAGGGAAAGCGATGGAATTCCAGTTGAACTATTTCAAATCCTAAAAGATGATGCTGTGAGAGTGCTGCACTCAATATGCCAGCAAATCTGGAAAGCTCAGCAGTGGCCACGGGATGGGTAAAGGTCAATTTTCATTTCAATCCCAAAGAAAGGCAATGCCAAAGAGTGCTCAGAGTATTGCACAACTGCACTCATCTCACATGCTAGATGGAGAAGGACATGGCAACGCACTCCAGCACTCTCGCCTGGAAAATCCCATGGATGGAGGGGCCTGGTCAGCTACAGTCCATGGGGTGGGGAAGAGACAGACACGACTGAGTGACTTCACTTTCACTTTTCACTTTTATGCATTGGAGCAGGAAACGGCAACCCACTCCAGTATTCTTGCCTGTAGAATCCCAGGGACAGAGGAGCCTGGTGGGCTGCCATCTATGGGATCGCACAGAGTCAGACACGACTGAAGTGACTTAGCAGCAGCAGCAGCAGCACAAACTAGAAAAGTAATGTTCCAAATTCTCCAAATGAGGCTTCAAAGCTATGTGAACCCTGAACTTCCATATGCTCAAGCTGGGTTTAGAAAAGGCGGTGAAACCAGAGGTCAAATTGCCAACACCCTTTGGATCATAGAAAAAGCAAGATAATTCCATAAATGCATCTACTTCTGCTTTATTAATTATGCCAAAGCCTTTGATTGTGTAGATCACAACAAACTAACTGTGCAAAATTCTTAAAGAGACGGGAATAGTGTACCACCTGAACTGCCTCCCAAGAGATCTGTATGTAGGTCAAGAAGCAGCATTTAGAACCAGACATGCAAAAACAGACTGGTTCCAAGTTGGGAAAGGGATACCTCAAAGCTGTATATTGTCACTCTGCTTATGTAACTTATATGTAGAGTACTTGATGAGAAATGCTGAGCTAGATGAAGCACAAGCTGGAGTCAAGATTGCTGGGAGAAATATCAATAACATCACATAAGCAGATGACACTACCCTTATAACAGAAAATTAAGAGGGAATAAAGAGCCTCTTGAGGAAAGTGAAAGAGGAGAGTGAAAAATCTGACTTAAAACTCAACATTCAAAAGCTAAGATCATGGCATCTGGTCCCATCACTTCATGGCAAATAGATGGGGAAACAATGGAAACAGTGACAGACTCTTTTTTGAAGGGCTCCAAAATCACTGCAGATGGTGACTGCAGCTATGAAATTAAAAGACGCTTGCTCCTTGGAAGAAAAGTTATGACCATCCTAGACAGCATATTAAAAAGCAGAGACATTACTTTGTCAACAAAGGTCCATCTAGTCAAAGCTATGGATTTCCAGTAGCCACATATGAATGTGAGAGCTGGACTATAAAGAAAGCTGAGATGCTGAGCTCCAAAGAACTGATGCTTTCGATCTGTGGTTTTGGAGAAGACTCTTGAGAATCTCTTGGACTACAAGGAGATCACACCAGTCCATCCTAAAGGAAATCAGTCTTGAATATTCATTGGAAGAACTGATGCTGAAGCTGAAGCTCAATATTTTGGCCATCTGATGTATCAAACTGACTCCTTATGAAAGACCCTGATAATGGGAAAGATTGAAGGCAGGAGGAGAAGGGGATGGCAGAGGATGAGACGGTTGGATGGCATCACCAACTCGATGGACACTAGTTTGAGTAAGCTCCAGGAATTGGTGATAGACTGCAGTCCATGGGGTTGCCAAGAGTTGGACGCCACCGAGGAAGTGAACTGAACTGATTCAATCAACATTTAGGACAGCATTGAGATATGTATCAGAACATATCAGGCAGTTATGTGCTAGCCTCTAATAGGATTATTTGCTGTTTTTCTTCTTGCCATGTGGAGCATATGTTCTTTAAAAGTAGCTTTTTTTTTTTTTTCATTGTCTTCATATGTTACTTCCAATTCAGTATTCTTACCAGTATCATTTTAAAAATGTTATCCTCAAAAAAAAAAAAAAAAAAAAAATGTTATCCTCTGAACTATTTAATAGAATTCATATAAATTTGTTTATGATAAATTTTTTTCCTACTCTTTTGAGTTTTTAAATAAATGCATGTAAAAGTGCTAACAGTTTATTTGAATGTTTTCCAATTTATCTTTGTGTGTCTATAGTAAAATCTGTATTTCCTCTTGCTTATCAGATTCTTAAAGATTGCATAATCACTTTCTTTCAAGATTCTTATTATTTCTATTCCATCAACTTATTTCTTCTTATTATGAACAGTTAGGGCTAGATAAATAGCTCATTTCTTTACTTTTAAGGAAAATGAGATTGTCAACTGGTATATTAAAAACTTGTCAGATTAATAAGGGTGCCACCCCTAATTTGAAAACAGAGCAGACATTTTATAAATAGTTAATGCATAAAAATATGAACATGCCTAATGTTACAATTTTATAATAGGAAGGTACTGGGTTTTATGTGTAATACGACTAGAACATTTTGGGAATAAATGAAGCAGGAAACCCTAGTTTCATGAGTCCAGGTACAACATAGCATGCTAAATGCACTCTGTTGGTTTTTCCTATATGCTAGAAAAGGGAAAAAAGCATTTTGCATAGAAAAGATAATGTATAGAAACAGAACAAAATGGGAAGTGTCAAAGAGACAGCTAAACTGAGCCAACAAGATAGACTTGTTAAGGCATTTCAGAAGAGTAAGAGTAGTAAGACAGGAACACAATCAATATATTTCATGTGTATAGGAAATAGAAGTCATGACTATGACAGCCATGATTGTATATTAGCAGAGGTGGGGATTTCAACAGTGATTTCAATCAGGCTGACTAGGCTCAGAGTATAGTTGATCCCTGAAGGAAAGCAATTTCAACAAGATTTCATGATAGTGGCAGAGAGTAGGGATACAGTTTTAGGGCTTTGACTTACGTTATAGGATTTTTTGGAAGAAATGAGAATCAATTGATCTGAAAAGTCCACCAATGGAGGCAGCTACATGATAGCGTATTCAATCCTCCCCCCAAAGTTTTGGAGCTCAGCTAGGACCATTTGCCCTGACAATGTATTTTATTCTATATCCCAGGTGGAGTACAAAAGAGGAGGATGCTGACATTCTTAAGGAATTACTTAAGCATGTGTATGAACTCAGGTCTTCCCTGGTGGCTCAGATGGTAAAGCATCTGCCTGCAATTCAGCACACCTAGGTTTGATCCTTGGGTCAGGAAGATCCTCTAGAGAAGGAAATAGCTATCCACTTCAGTATTCTTGCCAAGCAAATACCATGGACAGTGGAGCCTGGCAGGCCATAGTCCATGAGGTCTCAAAGGGTCAGGCAGGACTGAGCGACTGAACAACAAAGTAGAAGATGTATGAGCTCATGTAGAGGAACCAAAAGATATCTAAAAACAATCAGTGCACCAAAAGAGAAACATAAGAGAAAAACTTACACTCAATAAAAGGATCTAAGTAAATTACCATTGTTGTTCAGTTGTTAAGATGCATCTTATTCATTGGGACGCCATGTACTACAGCACGCCAGACTGCTCTGTCCCCCACTATCACTGGAGTTTGCTGAAATTCATGCCCATTGAGTCAGTGATGCTATCTAACCATGTAAGGATATAAAATGAGTAAAATAAAGCATGAGGTGTAGCTGATACACAAGCTACAAAGTGGCTTAAAAAAAAGGAAGACCATATACGAATCAAGAATAAGTAATACTAAAAAAACAGCTTAGTACTTTAAAGATACAGCTGTTTATGAAAAAAAAAAAAAAAATAGATGGGTTGAGGAAAACAGTATGCACACCACAATGGGTTCATTCAGTTGATGAATATGGGTAGCACAATAGGATAAGGAAAAGTCCAAATTAGGTAACTAGAAGTCAAGATTTAAAGATATCACAAAAATAAATCGAGTAGAAACAGAAGCTATAGAGAAATAGAAATTATGAAAAAACGGTAAAGATATACATTTCAATACCAATATTAGTCTAAGAGATAAATATGAGAAAATAAAAGAAATAAATAATACATGACAACTCCAAGAAATTAATTAAGATATGAGTAGTGAAACTCCAGCAAGACAGTACATGCTGGAGTGGTGGCTGTGTGGTGCTGGAGTGACTTTGAGGAGATACACCATTTCCAGGTGCAAAGGAGAAGCCCCAGCAAGATGGTAAGAGGGGCAAAATTACATTTAGAATCAAATGCCATACCCACCAGAGATGCTCAGAGGGCTCAAACAAGTCTTTTGTGTGCCAGGACCCAGAAACCCTGCAGAGAATGAGCCAGAACTGTGTTTGAATGTCTCCTGTGAAGGTATAGGTCAGCAGTGGGCTGCTGCAGGGGCAGAGGCTCTGGGTGCAGGAGACCTGGGTATGGTATAAGCCCTCTTGGAGGAGGTCACTGTTAATCCCACCATAGAGACGCCAGAATTTACACAGGACTGGGAAACAGACTCTTGAAGGGCACAAACAAAACCTTGTGTGCACCAGGACACAGGAGAAAGGAGCAGTGACCCCACAAGAGACTGACCCAGACTTGTCTGTGAGTGTCCAGGAGTCTCTGGCAGAGGTATGAGTTGGTGACGGCCTGCTACAGAGTTGGGGCACTATGTGCAACAGTGCATGCATGGGAACTTTTGAAGGAGGTCACCATTATCTTCATTACATTCACTATAGTTTGGCTCCAGGACTAATAACAGGGAGGGAACACAGCTCCACCTATCAACAGAAAATTGGATTAAAGATTCACTGAGCCTGGCCCAGACCATCAGAACAAAACCCAGTTTCCCTCTCAGTCAGTCCCTCCCATAAGGAAGCTTCCATAAGCCTCTTATCTTTCTCCATTAGAGGGCAGACAGAATGTAAACCACAAGCACAGAAAACTAACCAATCTGATCACATGGACCACAGCCCTGTCTAACTCAATGAAACTATGAGCCATGTTACGTAGGGCCACCCAAGTTGGACAGGTCTTGGTGGAGAGTTCTGACAAAACGGGATCCACTAGAGAAGGGGATGGAAAACCACTTCAGTTTTCTTGACTTGAGAACCCCATGGAAAAGGCAATCTTCAGATGCTGAAAAGAGCAATATTGCATAGGAATGTTAGGTCCATGAATCAAGGCAAATTTGAAGAAGTCAAACAGGAGATGGCAAGATGTCAACATTTTAGGAATCAGCGAACTAAAATGGACTGGAATGGGTGAATTTAAGTCAGATCACCATTTTATCTACTATTGTGGGCAACAATTCCTTAGAAGAAATAAAGTACCCATCATAGTCAACAAAGGAGTCTGAAATGCATTACTTGGATGCGATCTCAAAAACGACAGAATGATCTCTGTTCCTTTCCAAGGCAAACTATTCAATATCACAGTAACCCAACTCTATGCCCTGATCAGCAGTGCTGAAGAAGTTGAAGTTGAATGGTTCCGTGCATACCTACAAGACCTTCTAGAAGTAACACCGCTACAAAATGTCCTTTTCATTATAGGGGACTAAAATGCAAAAGTAGGAAGTCAAGAGACACATGGAGGAACAGGAAAATTTGGCCTCAGAGCACAGAAAGAAGCAAGGCAAGGGCTTGTAGAGTTTTGCCAAAAAAATGCCCGGGTCACAGCAAACACCCTCTTCCAACAACACAAGAGAAGACTCCACTTATGGACATCACCAGATGGTCAACCCCAAAATCAGATTGGTTATATTCTTTGCAGCCAAAGTTGGAGAAGTGTCTACACAGTCATCAAAAACAAGAACGGGAGCTGACTGTGGCTCAGATCATCAACTCCTTATGGCCATATTCAGACTTAAATTGAAGAAAGTAGGGAAAACCAGTAGACCATTCAGGTATGACCTAAATCAAATCACTTACGATTATACAGGGGAAGTGGCAGGTAGATTCAAGGGATTAGATCTGATTATGGACAGAGGTTCATGACAGTGTACAGGAGGCAGTGATCAAGAACATCTCCAAGAAAAAGAAATGCAAAAAGTCAAAATGGTTGTCTGAAGGGGCCTTACAAACAGCTGTGAAAAGAAGAGAAGCAAAAGGCAAAGGAGAAAATGAAAGATATTCCCATTTGAATGCAGAGTCAAGAAAAATAACAAAGAGAGATAAGAAAGCCTTCCTCAATAATCAATGCAAAGAAATAGAGGAAAACAATAGAATGGGAAAGACTAGAGACCTCTTCAGGAAAATCAGAGATACCAAGGGAACTTTTCATATACACAACAAAGACAGAAATGGTATGGGCCTAACAGAAGCAAAAGATATTAAGAAGAGGTGGCAAGAACACACAGAAGAACTATACAAAAAAGATCTTCATGACCCAGATAACCACAATGGTGTGATCACTCACCTAGAGCCAGACATCCCAGAATGTGAAGTCAAATGGGCCTTAGGAAGCATCACTATGAATAAATCCAGTGGAGGTGGTGGAATTCCAGTTGAACTACTTCAAATCCTAAAAGATGATGCTGTGAAAGTGCTTCACTCAGTATGACAGTAAATTTGGAAAGCTCAGCAGTGGCCACAAGACCACCAAAAGTCAGTTTTCATTCCAATCCCAAAGAAAGGCAATGCCAAAGAATGCTCAGGCTACTGCACAATTGCACTCATCTCACTCGCTAGCAAAGTGATGCCCAAAATTTCCAAGCCAGGCTTCAACAGTATGTGAGCTGTGAACTTCCAGATGTTCAAGCTGGTTTCAGAGAAGGCAGAAGAACCAGAGATCAAATTGTCAATGTCCTTTGGATCATCGAAAAAGCAAGAGAGTTCCAGAAAAGCATCTATTTCTGCATTTTTGACCATGCCAAAGCCTTTGAGCGTGTGGATCACAACAAACTGTAAAAAAATTTTCAAGAGACAGGGATATCACATCACCTGACCAGCCTCCTGAGAAATCTATATGCAAGTCAAAAAGCAATAGTTAGAATTGGATATGGAATAATGCACTGGTTCCAAATCGGGAAAGGAGTATATCAAGTCTGTATATTGCCATCCTGCTTTTTTAACTTATATGCAGAGTAAATCATGAGAAATGCTGGACGGAATGAAGAACAAGCTAGAATCAAGGTTGCTGGCAGAATTATCAAAAACCTCAGTTATGCAGGTGACATGACACTTATGTCAGAAAGTGAAGGAGGACTAAAGAGCCTCTTGATGAAAGTGAAAGAGGAGAGTGAAAAAGTTGGCTTAAAACTCAATATTCAGAAAACTAAGATCATGGCATCTGGTCTCATTACTTCATGGCAAATAGATGGGGAAACAATGGAAATAGTGACAGACTTTTTTTGTTTGTTTGCGGGGGACGGAAGGGATGGTCTCCAAAATCACTGCAGTTGGTGACTGCAACCAGGAAATTAAAAGACTTTTGCTCCTTAGAAGAAAAGTTATGACCAACCTAGGCAGCATATTAAAAAAACAGAGACATCACTTTGTCAACAAAGGTCTGTCTAGTCAAAGCTATGGTTTTTCCAGTAGTCATGTATGGATGTGAGAGTTGGACTATAAAGAAAGCTGAGCACTGAAGAATTGATGCTTTTGAACTGTGTTGTTGGAGAAGGCTCTTGAGAGTCCACTGAACAGCAAGAAGATCCAGCCAGTCCATCATAAAGGAAACCAGTCCTAAATATTCATTGGAAGGACTGATGCTGAAATTCGAACACTTTGGCCACCTGCTGCAAAGAACTGACTCATTTGAAAAGACTCTGATGTTGGGAAAGATTAAAGGAGGGAGGAGAAGGGGCCAACAGAGGATGAGATGGTTGGATGGCCTCACCAATTTGATGCACATGAGTTTGTTAAGCTCTGGGAGTTGGTGATGGACAGGGAAGCCTGGTGTACTGCAGTCCATGGGATTTCAAAGAGCTGGACACAACTAAGCAGCTGAACTGAAATGAAATGAGAATAACATGGACCTCCCAGTGGCTTGTGATAATAGGGGGAAAAAAAACAGATATAGCCATAACATAGGTATATTTTAATATTTCAAGATCAAATTAAAAAGAATACATATCAGAGTAGAAAAATAAAACACAGGTATTGACAAATATTTTTTTCTATCAGAAACACTAACTATAAGAAGATAGAGAACAAGTGGCAACATATTAGCACTTTGACATTCTTTTTTTTTTTTTTTTTTTGTAAAAACTGCTTCTAAATTTCCAGATATTATTATTGTTATGGTTCAGTCGCTAAATCATGTCCAACTCCTTTGATCCCATGGACATGGACTGCAGTAGGACAGGATTCCGTGTCCTTCACTATCTCCTAGAGTTTGCTCAAATTCATGTCTGTTGAATCAGTGATGCTATCTAATAATTTCATCCTCTGCCACTCCCTTATCCTCTTGCCCTCAGTCTTTACAGCTTCAGGGTCTTTTACAATAAGTCAGCTTTCTCTCATCAGATGGCCAAAGTATTGGAACTTTAACTTCAGCATCAGTCGTTCCAGGGAATATTCAAGGTTGATTTCCTTTAGAATTAATTGGTGTGATCTTGCTGTCCAAAGTACTCACAAGAGTCTCCCCAGCACCACACTTTGAAAGCATCAATTCTTCAGCACTCAGCCTTCTTCCTGATCCATCTCTTACATTCATACACAACTACTGGAAAAGCCATAGCTTTAACTATATGGACCTTTGTCAGTAAAGTAATGTCTCTGCATTTTAATATTCTGTCTATGTTTGTCATAACTATTCTTCTAAGGAGCAAGTGTATTTTAATTTTGTGGCTGCAGTCACCACTGCAATGATTTTGGAGCCCAAGAAAATGAGAGTAAGATGAAGAAGAGTGGGAGGAGGAATAGAAATATACTTGAGTTGTTGATTTATATGATAATGGCTAAAGTTAGTTAATAAAATATTCAAACAGCACTTTAGAAAGAAAAAAATAGCTTTATGCATGTTTTCACATTTAATATGTCAAATTATCTTTCCAGTAATTGTGGGATAAGTGATCTGGACCATTGTTTTTAATAAAAATCAAAAAAGCTTGACAAAGTATTTTCAAAGCATGTAGTTGAAAGCACAGAGTTATCAAAACAGTGAGAATTACTGGGCCAAAATCTAGAAGAAAAGAAAATATAGAAAGGAGAAACAAGTATTTAAAATCACTACTTATTAATATTGACCAATAACTACAAAAGGAAATTGAGAGAAGAGGCTGGGGGTTCAAAACAAGGGTTCAGGATCTCATACTGTGTTGTGAGGAGTTGTGGGAAGAAATAACCTAAAGCAGAAATATTCTCTTAGGAACTGAAACCTACATTAGGAGAAAAAAAAACAAAAACATATTTTATTTGGGTTAACTAGCTTTATAAAACCCATCAGTTCAGTTCAGTCGCTCAGTTATGTCCAACTCTTTGCAGCCCCATGGACTACAGCACGCCAGGACTCCCTGTCCATCACAAACTCCCGGAGTTTATTCAAACTCATGTCCATCGAGTCGGTGATGACATCCAACCATCTCATCCTCTGTCATCCTCTTCTCCTCTCGCCTTCAATCTTTCCAAGCATCAGAGTCTTTTCAAATGGGTCAGCTTTTCTCATCAGGTGGCCAAAGTTTAGGAGCTTCACCTTCAACATCAGTCTTTCCAATGAACATTCAGGACTGATTTTCTTTAGGATGGACTAGTTGGATCTCCTTGCAGTCCAAGGGACTCTCAAGAGTCTTCTCCAACACCACAGATCTGCAGTGATTTTGGAGCCCAAAAAGATAAAGTCTGCCACGGTTTCCACTGTTTCTCCTTCTATTTGCCATGAAGTGATGGGATCGGATGCCATGATCTTTGTTTTCTGAATGTTGAGCTTTGAGGCAACTTTTTCACTCTCCTCTTTCACTTTCATAAAGAGGCTCTTTAGTTCTCCTTCACTTTCTGCCATAAGGGTGGTGTTATCTTATTATCTGGGGTTATTGATATTTCTCCCAGCATTCCTGATTCCAGCTTTTGCTTCATCCAGCCCAGCGTTTCTCAGGATGAATTCTACGTATAAGTTAAATAAACAGGGTGACAATATACAACTTTGACAAATTCCTTTTCTTATTTGGAACCAGTATGTTTTTCCATGTCCAGTTCTAGCTGTTGCTTCCTGAGCTGCATACAGATTTCTCAAGAGGTAGGTCAGATGGTCTGGCATTCCAATCTCTTGAAGAATTTTCCAGTTTATTGTGATCCACACAGTCAAAGGCTTTGGCAATAGCCAATAAAGCAGACATAGATGTTTTCCTGGAACTCTTGCTTTTCAACGATCCAGCGGATGTTGGCAATTTGATCTCTGGTTTCTCTGCCTTTTCTAAATCCAGCTTGAACATCTGGAAGTTCATGGCTCACGTATTATTGAAGCCTGACTTAGAGAGTTTTGAGCATTACTTTGCTAGCATGTGAGATGAGTGCAATTGTGTGGTAGCCTGCACATTCTTTGGTATTGGCTTTCTTAGGGATTGGAATGAAAACTGACCCTTTCCAATCCTGTGGCCACTGCTAAGTTTTCCAAGTTTGCTGGCATATTGAGTGTAGCACCTTTAAAGCATCATATTTTAGAATTTGAAATAGCTCAACTGGAATTCCATCGCCTTTACTAGCTGTGTTCATAGTGATGCATCCTAAGGTCCATTTGACTTCACATTCCAGGATGTCTGACTCTAAGTGAGTGATCACACCATTGTGATTCTCTGGGTCGTGAAGGTCTTTCTTGTACAATTCTTCAGTGTATTGTTGCTACCACTTCTTAATATCTCTTGCTTCTGTTAGGTCCATACCATTTCTGTCCTTTATTATGCCCATTTTTGCATGAAATGCTCCTTTGGTATCTCTAATCTTCTTGAAGAAATCTCTAGTCTTTCCCATTCTATTGTTTGCCTCTATTTCTTTGCACTGAGAAAGGCTTTCTTATCTCTCCTTGCTATTCTTCAGAACTGTGCATTCAAATGGGTATATCTTTCCTTTTCTCCTTTGCTTTTCACTTCTCTTCTTTTCACAGCTATTTCTAAAGCCTCCTCAAACAGCCATTTTGCATTTTTGAATTTCTTTTTCTTGGGGATGGTCTTGCTTCCTGTCTCCAATGTCACGAACCTTCAGTCCATAGTTCTCAGGCACTCTGTCTATCAGATCTAGTCCCTTAAATATATTTCTCACTTCCACTTTATAATTGTTAGGGATTTGATTTAGGTCATACCTGAGTGGTCTAGTGGTTTTCCATACTTTCTTCAATTTAAGTCTGAATTTGGCAGTAAGTAGTTCATGACCAGAGCCACAGTCACCTCCCAGTCTTGTTTTTGCTTTCTGTATAGAGCTTCTGCATCTTTGGCTGCAAAGAATAAAATCAATCTGATTTCAGTGTTGACCATCTGGTGATGTCCATGTGTAGAATCTTCTCTTGTGTTGTTGGAAGAGAGTGTTTGCTATGACCAGTGTATTTTCTTCTCAGAACTCTATTATCCTTTGCCCTGCTTCATTCTGTACTCCAAGGCCAAATTTGCCTGTTACTCCAGGTGTTTCTTGACTTCCTACTTTTGCATTTCAGTCCCCTTTAATGGAAAGGACATTTTTGGGCAGTGTTAATTCTAGAAAGTCTTGTAGGTCTTCATAGAACTGTTCAACTTCAGCTTCTTCAGCATTACTGGTTGGGCCATAGAATTGTTTTACCATGATATTGAATGGTTTGCCTTGGAAACGAAGAGATCATTCTGTCGTTTTTGAGATTGCACCCTAGTACTCTATTTTGGACTCTTCGGTTGATTATGATGGTTCCTCCATTTCTTCTAAGGGTTTCTTGTCCACAGTAATAGATATAATGGTCATCTGAATTAAATTCACCCATTCCAGTCCATTTTAGTTCACTGATTCCTAAACTGTAGACAGTCACTGTTGCCATCTCCTGTTTGACCGCTTCCAATTTGCCTTGATTCATGGACCTAACATTCCAGGTCCCTTTGCAATATTGCTCTTTACAGCATCAGACCTTGCTTCCATCACCAGTCATATCCACAACTGGGTGTTGTTTTTCTTTGGCTACAGCTATTCATTCTTTCTGGAGTTATTTCTCCAGTGATCCCCAGTAGCATATTGGGCACCTACTGACCTGGGGGGGTTCATCTTTCAGTGTCCTATCTTTTTGCCTTTTCGTACTGTTCATGGGGTTCTCAAGGCAGGATTACTGAAGTGGTTTGCCATTTGCTCCTCCAGTTGGAATCTCATAGCCATATGCAAATAAAAAATAAATGCTCTCAATATTTCTAGAGGGAAATATAGTTATCTATTACCTGGGATAATTTCAATTTCTTCCATAAACAATGTCTGGCTGTCAGTGAAAAATAATCAACTGTTATCAGAATTTAAACAACATTATCTAAACCTGGGAGAAACAATAGACAGTGGGGTGAAATTCAGTTATTTAAATGGATGAATAATGAAACTATTATTCATGAGTAAGTAATGCTTTAGCCACCTGATGTGAAGAGCCAACTCTTTGGAAAGACCCTGATACTGGGAAAGATTGAAGCAGGAGAAGTGGATGTCAGAGGATGAGATGGTGAAGGACATGGGAGCCTGGTGTGCTGTAGTCCATTGGGTCACAAAGAGTGGGACACAACTTAGTGGCTGAACAACAAAAACAATTATAATTATATTTAATATATTCAATGTAAGGTTTTTAAGTATATTTAATTTCAGTTTGAAAAGGAAAAGAGAGAGAGATCACAAGCAATGTTTGAAGAGAAAATGCTGGAGAATGTTCAAAACCAAAAATAACTTCAAATCATGCCATTAAAAAGTGCTACAATCCCCAAGAAGAATAAATAGGATACATATAAATAGTAAAACTGCCAGAACCCAAAAACAAAGAGAGAATACTAAACAAAACAATGAGAGAGAGAACTGTTAAAACCATATTAAAGCACATCAGTAAGGTTTAAAACTGATATAGCAGAAGAAAGGTCTTCCTATGTAACTCAGTCAGTAAAGCATCTTCCCACACTGTTGGAGACCTGAGTTCAATTCCTGGGTCCGGAAGTTCCCCTCGAGAAGGAAACGGCAACCCACTGCAGTATTCTTGACTGGAGAATCCCGTAGACGGGGAGCCTGGAAGGCTAACGTTCATGGTGTAGCAAGAGTTGGACACAACTTAGTGCAATTTAAAAAGAAGAAGAAACAACAAAGATATTGGACTGATAAAATATTCCAAACAATAGGAAACACATGAATATCAAAGTTTAATCAGTGAAATTTAAGACTGTTAGAATTAAATGCTTTTAATTTTATTAGAAACAAATATTCAAGACCATCATCAAAAAAATCTGCAACAGTAAATGCTGGAGGAGTTGTGGAGTAAAGGAAACCTTCCTACACTGTTGGCGGGAATGTAAATTGGTACAGCCACTATGGAAAATAGTGGAGATTCCTTAAAAAAAACTAAAAATAGAGCAAAGAAATGATCCAGCTATCCCACTCCTGGGCATATATCCAGAAAAAGCCATAATTAAAAAGATACATGCATTCCAGTTTTTTCTGAACCAGTTTACAATAGCCAAGATGTGTAAGCAACCAAAATGCCTGTCAACAAAGGAATGCATACAGAAGATTTGGTACATATATGCAATGGGATATACTGTAGCCATAAAAAAGAAAGAAAGTATGCCATTTTGCAGCAACAAAAATTAATCTAGAGATTATCATCCTGAGTTAAGTAAATTAGAGAAAGACATGTCATACGATACTGCTTAAGAGAGGAGGGGGCTAAATTGGGAGGCTGGAATTGATATATACCCACTACTATGTATAAAATAGATCACTAATAAAGACCTACTGTATAGCATAAGGGACTCTACTCAGTACTCTGTAATGGCCTTTATGGGAAAATAATTTAAAATAGAGTGTTTATATGTATATGTATAACTGTCATTTTGCTGTATACCCGAAGCTAATATAGCATTGTAAATCAAGTATACTCCAAAAGGAATTTTTTTTAGAGAAAAAAAAAATCTAAAATTGGTAGCCTATGCTTCTACCCTAAGAGACTAGAAAATGTAAAACAAAATAAACAGAAAGAAGAAAAGCATACAAATGGGGGGTGTGTGGAAATCAGTGAAATTAAAAGGAGATACTCAGTGAAGAAACTATGATACCCAAAAGCTTATTTCTTGAAAAGTATTCAAAATTAAGAAATTTGTTGTGAAATCGATCAAGAAAAAAATGAGAGAAATCACAGGTCACCAATATCATGAGAAAAAAGAAAAGAAACTTCATTATAGATTACATAAAACATTAAAATGACAATGAGGGGAAAATGTCATAATTTATTAACATAAATTTGATAACAAAGTCCACTCTTTGAAAGATATAAACTATCAACTCTCACTCATAATAAGTAACTAACCTAGATGCTCTGTGTCTATTAAATAAATTAAATGTATAGCTAAAACTATTCACAAATAAATTAAAAGATCCAGATGTCACTGATGAGTTCTCCTGAATGTTTAGGGAAAAAATAGTACTGATTCTAAATGAGTTCTCCAGAAAGCTAAAGAGAGAACCTCTTTCTGCTCATTATTATCATCATCCCCCTTTACAAAATCTTGGTATAGACAGTACCATAAAGGAGAATAAAGTCCAGGGTCCTTTACCGATACATAAGATACTCAATAAATTTTAGCAAATTGAATCCAACAATATATGAGAAGATAACATATCATTACTGAAGCTCATTCTATTAATAAGACTGGACCAATATTTTAAAAAATAATAATAATAAAATTCACCATAAATTGAAAGTGAAAGTGAAGGTCACTCAGTCATGTCCAACTCTTTGTGACCCCAAGGAATATACAGTCCATGGAATTCTCCCAGCTAGAATACTGGAGTGGTTAGCCTTTCTCTTCTCTAGGGGATCTTCCCACCATAGAGACAGGTTAAATAAGTAAAACTAAATGAATATATCACCTGTTGCAGAAAAAGTATATAAATAAACCAGCAGAGAAGGGGGGTGGTCAGAGGATGAGATAGTTGGATGGCATCACCAACTCAATGGACATGAATTTGAGCAAACTCTTGGAGACAGTGAAAGATAGAGAAGCCTGGCATGTCACAGTCCATGAGGTTGCAAAGAGTCAGACATGACTTAGCATTGAACAACAACAGTAATATTTATGGTAAAAACTCTCAGAAAATTACATATAGAATAAGACTTCCTGAACATAACAAATATAATTCAAAAAACAAAACCCAAGATATCCACAGCTAACTTCTCCTTAGTACAGGAACAGAGTAAAAATATCCTGACTCATATTAGACATCCTATTGGAAGTCTTAGCCATTGCAAGTCAAGAAATAAAATAATTTTTTAAAAAGCCTTGAAACACACATCTTAAAGTGTGTGTGCTCAGTTGCATCCAATTCTTTGTGAACCCCATGGACTGTAACCCACCAGGCTCCTCTGTCCATGGACTTTTCCAGGCAAGAATATTTAAGTGGGTTGCCATTTCATCTTTCAGGTGATCTTCCCCACCCAGAGATGGAACCTGCTTTAACTTATGCAAAATTAACTTTAAACAGTTCATAGTTCTAAATGTAAAAAATTAAAAATAAGTATAGCAGAAAATCTTTGCGAGCTTCGATTTGGTTATGATGCTTATAGCATCAGAAATGAGATTCATAAGAGAAAAGAATCGTGCACAAATTTACAGAAATAAAAAGAAATGTTTCTTCTGTTAAGAAAATTATAAGACATGTCACACATTTGGCTATAAATCACATTTCTGATAATGGACCTATATACAGAACTCTTATAATTCAAAACTAAGGAAACAATTAAACTTTTAAAAGTAGGCAAAAGATCTGAACATTTTTTTTTTCAGCCAAGAAGATATATAAATGGAAAATAAGTATATAAAATTGCTCTACATCATTAAATGTTAGGAATAGGCAAATTAAAGCTATAGTAAGATAATACTACACACATGAGTATGTTAGTATCAAAAACACTTTGAATATCAAATACTGGCAAGAAAATAAGAGAAACTCATTCATTGCTGATTGGAAGATAAAATTATATGAGTACATAAGTCAAATATATACAAGTATATTATATAAATATATTATATTTGTCAAACAGTATAAGTTTGACAGGGAAATTCCTTGGTGGTCCAGTGATTAGGAATTCCATGTTTTCAGTGCCAAGGGTAAAAGTTCAATCCCTGGTGGGGGAACTAAGATCCTGCAAGCTGCTCAGCACAGCCAGATTTTTAAAAATTAAAAAAAAAAATCAGTTTGACAGTTTCTTAAAACTTTTAAATGTATGATTGCCATATAACCCACCTCAACTTCTTCTGGACTTTCCTGGTGGCTCAGCTGGTTAAGAATCTGCCTGTAATGTGGGAGAACTGGGTTTGGTCCCTGGGTTGGGAAGATCCCCTGGAGAAGGAAATGGCTACCCACTCCAATATTCTGGCCTGGAGAATTCAATGGACTGTAAAGTACATGGGTTTGCAACGAGTCGGACACAACTGAGCGACTTTCACTTTGGCTTTCAACTTCTTCTAGCAAGTTCCTATGAAAAAGAAAGAAATTAGGTTCAAGTATGTGTGAAAATATTTCAGTAGCTCTATTCGTAATTCTTCAAATGGAAAACATTATTTCCACAGATGAATGAGTACACAAACTATTGTATGTCTGTATAATGGGATGCTACTCAATAATAAAACAGAGCTATTGACTCATACAAAAACACAAATGAGTCATAAGTGCACTTTTTTAAGTGAATGAAATCAAACTCAAAAGACTATATATTGCATTATTCCATTTGTATAACATTCTGAAAATGGCAGAGCTTTAGGGATGGATAACAGATCAATGTTGTCAGGTTGGAATAAAATTAGGGCCACAGGGGGATTTTAGATGGTGGGAGAACTTTTCTTCATGCTCTTCCATGTGTTTGTCAGTACTCTTAGAATTGTATACCACAAACAGTGAAACAATAAATACAAGTAAAAACAAATCAGATTGCTGTCGTGAAGCCTAGAACAGAACACTGACAGTGACATGAATCTAACTGTACTGCAAATGTAGAGCATTATTTGACTGAAGAGATTGGGTGGGAAGCGGGTAAAGATGAACTAAGTTTAGTAAACACTGTTTTGACTGGATACTGTAAGGATAAATGAAAAAATAATTGCACATATACACTGTACTCTTAGAGGTAAATTGGTCTTTCAGAGAGGAATATGTTATTAATTCTAATATTGTTTTACCTGCAAATCAACTAATAAGCAATTTGTTGATAGCAAGAGTATTTTTCTCACTTTTGGGAAAGAATTTACAAGTAAACATGGGCAGGCACTACCCTGGTGGTCCAGTGGCTAAGGATCTCCTTGCCAACACAGGGCACATGAGTTCAATCCCTGGTCTGAGAACTAAGATTTCACATGCCACAGGGCAACGAAGACTGTGTACCACAATTACTGAGCAAGCACTCTAGAACCTTCAAGATGCAACTGCTGAGCCTGTGCATTGCAGTTACTGAAGCCCACACACCCTAGAGCCTCTGCTCCACAACTAGCGAATAGTCTCCACTCTCCACAAATCGAGAAAACCCCCATGCGGAGCAAGAAAGGGTCCATGCACCACAGTGAAGACCCAGGCTAGCCAAAAACAATAAATAAATAAATAAGTGTGCATGGACAGAAGACCATAAGAAACCCTGTATTGCTAGATTATGTTGTGAATGTAGCGACTTATAGTCATACATACATGTTTTATCATTGCCCACTGAGAGAGACTGGAAACAATGAAACTTATGTAGTAAAAATATATCCCAGGCTCAGATATTGATTTCTAAATAACAATGTCCAGATAAAGAAGCCAGAAATGACTAACTCTAGAGTGAAGCAGAGAAAATGTCAGACAGTTCTGGAGCATCTGCTAGTAACTGTCCAAAAGTTAAGGAAAAAAAGCAAGTTATACCAAAAGGGCACAAAAGACACTCTGAAGAACTTCCAATGGTTAAAGCAACAATAATTTGAGCAATAAAATAAATATGGAAAATATTAAATGATAAATTAAATATACAGAACTTATATTAAAGTCATCCCTGGTGACTCAGTGGTAAAGAATCTGCCTGACAATGTAGGAGACATGGGTTTTATCCCTGGGTTGGAAAGATCCGATGGAGAAGGAAATGACAACCTATTCCAATATTCTTGCCTGGAAAATACCATGGACAGAAAAGACTGGTAGGCTACAGTACATGGTGGGCTATAGTCCATGGTGTCACAAAAGAGTTGGACACGACTTAGTCACTAAACAGCAAACAAAACAAGCATACTTAAATCAATTAATGATTAATGATTAAATATTTAATGATGTTTAAATAATAATTGCTTACAAACTTCTGGAACACTATCAATAATAAAGTGTAGAAGAAAAAAAAAGAAAGTGTAGAAGAAATGAGACAAATAGAAAATATAATTGAAACAGCAGAGTAATAGTTACTGTGGGCAAGATTAACTGACAAAATCTAAAAATAGTAAGTGAAAGGATATTTTTGGATTTTGGCATAGATGATGGAGTACGAAGATACTTAGCTGGCCTCCTATCATGGACACCTACTTACAGAGAAATATTGATGAGAAAGACCAGACTCTACTAGAAAACATCTTCTATAAATAAAAATCTAAGGTAGGAACTACAACAAGATGGGGGGTCGGCGTGGGGGCAGACTTATGCTTTAGTCAAAACCCATACCCTCTGGTGGGCAACCCACAATCGGAGAATAATTACAATTGCAGAGCTTCTCCTTAAGAAACAAGGGTTCTGAACCCTACATCAGGTTCCCCATCCCGGGATTCCTGCACGGGGAAGACAAGTCCCCAGAATGTTTGACTTTGAAGGCCAACAGGGTTTACTTTCAGGAAGTCCAGAGGATTGTGGGAAGTAGAGGCTCTACACTTAAGGGGCACACAAAAATCTCACATAATCTGTGACCTGGGGCAGAAGCAGTAATTTGAAAGGAGCCTGAGTTAGACACAGCTGCTGATCTTGAAGAGCCTCAGGGAGAGGCAGGAGGCAACTGCAGCTCACCTTGGAGACAAGACACTGGTGGCAGCCATCCTTGGAAACTCATTCTCCCAGATGGACACTGATGCTGGCAAACACCATATTGGAATTTCCCTCTAACTTATTAGTCTTGGGCCTCAACCCTATCAGAATATAGTGCTTATGACCAAAGGGGAGTGCATAAGACATACCCTATAAACAGTCATTTCTCCTATGAACTTTTAATCAAGCTATCAGACATATAGAAATGTAACCAAAATATCAGACATAAAGAAATAAAAACAGCAAATCAGGCAAAATTAAGCAACAAATGAACATGCTCCAAATGAAGAACAAAAAAACCTAGAAAGAAGAATTAAATAAAGTGGAGATAGGCAATCTGCCCATGAAGGAATTCAAGGTAATCACAAAGATGATCAGGAAACTCAGGAGAAGAATAAATGAACAGAGATAGAAGTTAGAAGTTTTTTGAGAAAGATTTAGAAAATACAAATATTAAACAGATAAATAATACAATAACTGAAATAAAAATACATTAGAAGGAATTTTCATAACTTGCTGGTACAGAGGAATAGAACCCAGAGCTGGAAGACAATGTACTGGAGATCACTGAAGCTGGCCAGAAAAAAAGACAAAATAAAAAAAAAAAGAGAGAGAGCGAGAGAGAAAGGACAGTTTAAGAGACACATGGGGTAGCATCAGGCATAGTAATATTTGCATTACAGGAGTCCCAGAATAAGATGAGAGGAGAGGGTAGGTATAATAGTTGAAAATTTCCTAACTTGGGAAAGGAAATAGACATCTAGACCAAGGAACAGACAGCTCCAAAAAAGATCAGCTCAAATAGGATGATGCTGACACATTGTAACTAAAAGGGCAAACAATTAAAGATAAAGAGAAAATATTAAATATAGCAAGGGAACAGCAACAAGTTATGTACAAGGAATCTCCCATAAGACTATTAGCTAATTTTTTCATCAGAAACTCTGCAGAACATAAAGGAGTAGCACTATATATTTAAAGTAATCAAAGGGGAAAAAAAAAAACAAAACACAACTTACAATCAAAGATATACTACATGTTACAGCTTTCATTCAAATTTGAAGGAGAAACCAAAATCTAAAGACAAGCAAAAGCTAAAACATTTCAGCACTTGTAAATCAGCTTTATAAGAAATGTTAAAGGGACTCATCTAAGCAAAAATAAAGGCCACAGCCAGAAACATAGAAATTATGAAAAGTAAAAGCTCATTGATACAGGAAAATGCACAGTAAAGGTAGTAAATGAACCACTTACAAAACTAACAAGAAAGTTAAAAGAAAAAAGGATCAAAATAATTTGGATCTGCAATAAGTAGTTAAAGAATATACAAAACAAAGTGATGCAAAACGTTGTATAAAAAACTGTCATCATTGTGGGGGTTGGGTTGGGAGTAAAATGAAGAACTTTAAAAATGAATTTGAAATTAAAAAATTGGCAACTTAAAATTATCTATATTATATATATAAACTTCATGGTGACTGCAAACCAAAAATCTAAAATAGATGCACATGCAAAAAACAAAAGAAACTCAAATACAACACTAAAGTTTAGTTTAGTTCAGTTGCTCAGTCATCTCTGATTCTTTGTGACTCATGGACTGCAGCATGCCAGACCTCCCTGTCTATCACCAACTCCCGGAGCTTGCTCAGACTCACATCCATCAAGTCAGTGATGCCATCCAACATCTCATCCTTTGTCATCCCCGTCTCTTCCTGCATTCAATCTTTCCCAGCATCAGGGTTTTTCCAATGAGTCAGTTCTTCATATCAGGTGGCCAGTGTACTGGAACCTCAACTTCAACATCAGTCCTTCCAATGAATACTCAGGACTAATCTCCTTTAGCAAGGACTGGTTTGATTTCCTTGCTATCCAAGGGACTCTCATGAGTCTTCTCCAACACCACAGTTCAAAAGCATCAATTCTTTGGTGCTCAGTTTTCTTTATGGTCCAGCTCTTACATCCACACATGACTCCTGGAAAAACCATAGCTTTGACTAGATGGACCTTTTTTGGCAAAGTAATGTCTCTGCTTTTTAATATGCTGTCTAGGTTGGTTATAGCTTTTCTTCCAAGGAGCAAGCATCTTAATTTCATTGCTGCAGTCACCATAGGCAGTGATTTTGGAGCCCAAGAAAAAAAGGTCTGTCACTATTTCCATTGTTTCCCCATCTATTTGCCATGAAGTGATGGGACCTTAAAAGTCAACACTCAAAAAACTAAGATCATGGCATCCAGTCCCATTGCTTCATGGAAAATAACATTAAAAGCAGTCATGAAATCAGAAGGTAAGAGAACAAAATAAGAAGAAAAAAAGGAGAATGATACAATAATCCTAAAAATTTAACAAATTAACCATAAGTATATACCTATCAATAATTACCTTAAAATGTAAATGGACTATATTCTTCAATAAAAAGACATAGAGCAGCTAAATGGATCCAAAAACAAGAACTTTTTAGGTGCTGCCTGCACGAGATTCACTTCAGATCTAAAGACACACACAGGCACAAATCAAGGGATGAAATATTCATCCTTGCAGATGAAAATGTAAAGCAAGCTGGGGTATCAACCTTTATATCAAACAAAATAGACTTTAAAACAATGATTGTAATAAGAGACAAAGAAGAACATTACATAATGATGAAGGGATAAGTGCAAAAATAAGATATTCCAATAATAAATATCTATTTATTAAACATAGGTGTATCTCAATTTGTAAAGCAAATATTAACTGACATAAAAGAATAAACTGGTAATAAATAGTGAAATAATAGTAGGAAACTTGTATACTCCACTCAAAGCAATTGACATATCATCCAGACAGAAAGTAAGGAATACCTGGCCCTAAATATCACATTAAACAAGCTAAAATTAATATATATACTACACAGGGTAAATCACATGGTAGGCCACAAAACAAATCTCAATAAATTTGAGAAAAGTTGAATTCATATCAAGCTTTTTTTTCCAATACAAAACTATAAGACTAGAAATAAAGTACCAAAAAAAAAAAAAAAACCTGCAAGAAACACAAGCATGTCAAGGCCAAATAACATGCTACTAAATGGCTAACAATTAAAGAACACTTGAAAAGATGAGCAAAATTAAGATGGTTCCTTGAAAAGATAAATAAAACTGATAAACCACACTCATCAAGGAAAAGGAAGGTAGAGGTCCAAAACAATAAAATCAGAAATAAAAATGAAGTTGCAATTGACACCATAGAAATATAAAGGATCATAAGAGACTGCTATTAATAGCAATATGCCAATTAAATGGACAACCTAGGAGAAACTGGCAAGTTCCTAGAAATGTAAAATCTTCCAAGACTAAACCAGGAAGAAGTAAAAAATATAAAGGGACCAATTACCAGTATTGATATTGAATTAATTATTTCAAAAAATAAAACTCCCAACAAACAAAAGTTTGTGACAAAATGGTCTCACTAATGAACTCTGGCAAATATTTAGATAAGAGTTAACCCATATACTTCTGAAAATAGTCCCAAAAAAATCACAGAGAAAAGAGCACTTTGAAACTCACTCTATGAGGCCAGTCTCATACTGATACCAAAACCATACAAAGATACCACACTGAAAAGAAAATTACAGGCCAATATCATTGATGAACACAGATGCAAAAACTCTCAACAAAATATTAGCAAATTCAATCCAACAATGTGTTAAAAAGATCATACATCATAGTCAAGTGGATTCATCTCTGGATGTAAGGAATGATATGTTTCAAAATCAACGAATTAATCAATGTGATGCATCACATTAAAAAAACTGAACAGTGAAAATGATATGATCATCATAATGGATGAGGAAAAGTATTTCATCCATATTTAAGAAACAGAATTAACAAAATGGGTATAGAGAGAATGCTTTTCAACATAATAGAGGCCATATGTGACAAACTCATGGGGCTTCCCAGGTGGTGTTAGTAGTAAAGAATCTAACTGCCAATGCAGGAGACATAAGGGATGTAGGTTCAATCCCTGCATTTGGAAGACCTCCTGGAGGAGGGCTTGGCAACCCATTCAAGTATTCTTGACTGGAGAATTCCATGGATACAGGAGTCTGGTGGACTATAGTCCATAAAGTCACAAAGAGTCAGACAAGATTAAAGCCACTTAGCATGCACACATGTGACAAACTCACAGCTAAAATAATACTAAACATGGAAATTTGAAACAATTTTCTCTAAAATCAGGAACAGGACAAGGATGCTCATTCTCACCACTTTTATTTAACACAGTTTTGGAAGTCCTAACATAAGACAAAGGGAAAAAAAAATCAAATTAGAAAGCAAGGAATAAAAATGTCTCTGAAGATGAAATAATATTGTATGTAGAAAATACTAGATACCGACCACAAACAGCAGCTATTTAACAAGTTTGGTAAAGTTGCAGCATACAAAGTGAATACACAAAAATCTGTTTCAGTTCTAAACTCTAACAACAAACTACCAGAAAAATTAAACAATCCTCTTTACAATTCCACCAAAAAGAATAGAATACTTAGGAACAAATCTAACTAAAAAGGCAAAACACTTGTACTCTGATATGAGTCTATGATGCTGATGAAAGAAATTGAAGATGACACAAACAGATGGAAAGATATGACATTTTCTTGGGTTGGCAGAATCAATATTGTTAAAATGTCCCTACTACCCAAAGCAAAATGCAGATTCTATGCAATCTATATCAAAATTAAAATGTCATTTTTCCAGAACTAGAACAAATAATTTCAAAATTTGTTTGTAAATCCAAAGAACCCACATAACCAAAACAATCCTGAGAAAGAAGATGAAAACAGAAGGTATTTATATACTCCCTGAATTTGGAGAATAGTAATAAAAACAGTATGGTGCTGGCACAGAAACAGGCACGTAGATCAACGGAGAAGAATAAGATCAGATATAAACCCATGTCAGTCAGTCAGTCTGTTCAGTTGCTCAGTCTTGTCCGACTCTTTGCGACCCCATGAATTGGAGCACGCCAGGCCTCCCTGTCCATCACCAACTCCCGGAGTTTACTCAAACTCAAGTTAATTGAGTCGGTGATGCCACCTAGCCATCTCATCCTCTGTCATCCCCTTCTCCTCCTGCCCCCAATCCCTCCCAGCATCAGGGTCTTTTCCAATGAGTCAACTCTTCGCATGAGGTGGCCAATGTACTTGTAGTCAATTAGTTTATGACAAAGGAGACAAGAATATACAACAGGAAAAAGATAATTATTTCCACAAGTGGTCTTGGGAAAATTGGACAGCTGCATGTAGAAGAAAGAAATTAGAACATTTTCTTATGCCATATAAAAAAATAAACTCAAAATGGGTTAAAGACCCAAATTTAAGACCTGGAACCATAAGAGACTTAGAATTAGAAGAAAATGTCAGCGGAACACTCTTTGACATAAAACATAAAAAATCATATCTTTTGGGATTTGTCTCCTAAGTCAAAAGAAGCAAAAGCAAATTAAACAAATGGAATCTAATGGAACTTAAAAGCTTTTGCACAGCCAAGGACACCATCAACAAAATAAAAATGCAAACTGATGAAAGGGAGAAAATATTTCCAAATTTTGTGATTGATAAAAGGATTAATCTCCCAAATATATGGACTGATATGTCACACAGTTGTGCCTGATTCTTTGTGACCCCGTGAACTATACAGTCTATGGGATTCTCCAGGCCAGAGTATTGGAGTGGGTAGCCTTTCCTTTCTCCAGGGGATCTTCCCACACTGAAAGGGAGAAGATATTTTCAGATTCTGTGATTGATAAAAGGATTAATACCCAAAACATATGAACTGATATAATTTAGCATAAAAAATAAAATCTGATTTAAAAATGGACAGAAGGCCTGGATAGATATTTTCCAAAGAAGGCATATGAAAAGATGCACAACATTGCTAATCATCAGAGACATGCAAATCAAAATCACAAGAGAGCACCTCACATGTTTCAGAATGGCAATTATCAAAAAGACCACAAATAACAAATATTGGCAACAATGTGGGGGAAGGTAATCCTTGTATACTGTTAGTGGGAATATAAATTGGTGAAGCCACTGTGGTAAACAGTATGGAAATTCCTCAAAATCAAAAAATAGAGCTACTATATTATCTAGAAATTCCAATACTGGATATGTACCTGAGGAAAACAAAAGTGCTAATTGGAAAAATATTCAAAGCACCAATTTATTCATAACAGCATTATTTACAACTGCCAAGATATTGAAGCAACCTGAATGTCTATCAATAGATACATGAATAAAGAAGATGGGACATAGGCATATACTGGGTTGGGCAAAAAGTTTCTTTGGTTTTTAAGTAAAAATAAAAGACATATTTTTAATTTCCACCAAAGACTTTGAACAACCTATTCACTGTTTTGTTCCATGACCTTCTGCCATTTTTCAGGCAGCTTCTTAATTTAATTTTCTAAAACTTATTATGTTTTTGAGCCAAGAACTTTTCCAGGTGCCTTTTACAGTCTTCCAGGGAATTGAAAATTTTCCATTAACAGAATTTTGTTAGGACCAAAATAAATGGAAATCCAAAGGTGCAATGTCTGGTGAATATGATGGATGAATTAGAACACTCCAGCCAAGCTGTGACAGCTTTTGCCTGGTCATCAAAGAAACATAGGTCTTGCATTACCTGATGGAAGTTTATGGAAGTTTACTAATTCCAAGTACTTTTTGCCAAGTGCTGCTTTCAGTTGGTCTAAGTGGGAGCAGTTCTTGTTGGAATTAATTATTTGGTTTATTAGAAGGAGCAAATGACAGAAGACTCCTGTCTGATCCCACCATATACACAACATCACCTTCTTTGAAGAAGACTGGTCTTTGGTGTGGTTCATTGTGGTTCATTTCACTTTCCCATGATATCTCTTGTTCCACATTATTTTACAGTATCCACTTTTCATCTACCATCACAAATTTTTCTAAAAATAGAATATTTTCATTATGTTTAAGTAGAGAATTGCATACAGAAATAAGATCAGGAAGGTTTTTTTTTTTTTTCTTGCTTAACTTCCTTGGAACCCAAACATGAAGGTGATTAACATAAGCAGGTACAAGTCATTTTCATTGGTTGATTTAGATGTTTTGAGTATCTTGGCTGTCTCTCACAAGTATAACATTTGTTGTTCTCAGCTAATGCCTCAGTTAGATCGCTATCAACTTCGACTGGTCTACCTGACCATGGAGCATGGTCCAGCGAAAAATCTTTAGCACAAAATTTAACAAACCACTTTTAACACATTCAATAAGTCATAGGACCTTCTCTATAAACTGCACAATTTTTTTTTCATTTCACCTGAGTTTTTATCTTTCTTGATATCTTCATGACCCAGATAACCACAATGGTGTGATCACTCACCTAGAGCCAGACATCCTGGAATGTGAAGTCAAGTGGGCCTTAGGAAGCATCACTATGAGCAAAGCTAGTGGAGGTGATGGAATTCCAGTTGAGCTATTTCAAATCCTAGAAGATGATGCTGTGAAAGTGCTGCACTCAATATGCCAGCAAATTTGGAAAACTCAGCAGTGGCCACAGGACTGGAAAAGGTCAGTTTTCATTCCAATCCCAAAGAAAGGCAAAGCCAAAGAATGCTCAAACTACCACACAATTGCACTCATCTCACACAGTAGCAAAGTAATGCTCAAAATTCTCCAAGCCAGGCTTCAAAAGTACATGAACCGTGAACTTCCAGATGTTCAAGCTGGATTTAGAAAAGTCAAAGGGACCAGAAATCAAATTGCCAACATCCACTGGATCATCGAGAAAGCAAGAGTTCCAGAAAACATCTACTTATGCTTTATTGGCTATGCCAAAGTCTTTGACTGTGTGGATTGCAATAAACTAAGGAAAATTCTTAAAGTGATGATAACACCAGACCACCTGACCTGCCTCCTGAGAAATCTGTGTTTAGGTCAAGAAGCAACAGTTAGAACTGGACATGGAACAACAGACTGGTTCCAAATCGGGAAAGGAGTACGTCAAGGCTGTATATTGTCACTCTGCTTATTTAACTTATATGCAGAGTACATCATGAGAAATGCTGGACTGGATGAAGCATAAGCTGGAATCAAGATTGCCAGAAGAAATATCAATGATCTCAGATATGCAGATACACCACCCTTATGGCAGGAAACAAAGAAGAACTAAAGAGCCTCTTGATGAAAGTGAAAGAGGAGAGTGAAAAAGTTGGCTTAAAGCTCAACATTCAGAAAACTAAGATCATGGCATCTGATCCCATCACTGCATGGCAAATAGATGGGGAAACAGTGGAAACAATGACGGATTTCATTTTTCGGGGGGGACTCCAAAATCACTGCAGATGGTGACTGCATCCAAGAAATTAAAAGATGTTTGCTCCTTGGAAGAAAAGTTATGACCAAACTAGACAGCATATTAAAAAACAGAGACATTACGTTGCCAACAGAGCTCCATCTATTCAGAGCTATCGTTTTTCCAGTAGTCCTGTATGGATGTGATGGTTGGAGTATAAAGAAAATTGAATGCGGAAGAATTGATGCTTTTGAACTGTGGTGTTGAAGAAGACTCTTGAGAGTCCCTTGGACAGCAAGGGGATCCAGCCAGTCCATCTTGGAGGAAATCAGTCCTGAATACTCATTGGAAGGATTGATGCTGAAGCTGAAACTCCAATACTTTGGCTACCTGATGGTAAGAACTGACTCACTGGGAAAGACCCTATTGCTGCGAAAGATTAAAGGCGGGAGAAGAAGGGGTCAACAGAGGATAAAATGGTTGGATGGCATCATTGACTCAATGGACATTAGTTTCAGTAAACTCCAGGAATTGGTGATGGAGAGGGAGGCCTGGCATGCTGCAGTCCATGAGGTTGCAAAGCGTCGGACACAACTCAGTGACTGAACTGAACTGAGCCCATGAATCTGCTATTTGTTATCTGGTGTACATCCTCCTCTTGTTCCTTAGTAAAAAGAATCTTCCATTTTTATCCATTTTCATTTTCAACTGGGTGAATAATATATTTCTCAACTTCTTTGTAGTTTTACCTATCTACATGACTATGTGTATTTCAACAGGATTTAAGTAGAAGCAGTGTATGTTACTTTAAGGGGCTTCTGAATAGGCATTCTCTCTCATTCCCCACACCCTCTACTGTTTGAAACAGGATTCATACTGGATCTTGAATTTAAAGGACAAAGCCAAAGGATAGAAAACAGAGACATGGGAGACTCCTGGGTTTCATCAGCCCATGTGGAACTCATAGTCCCAGATTGCTATCTTTTTTAAAATAAATATCTGTTTAAGCCATTATCTGGGGGCTCTTTTTTTCCTTGAATCCAACTGGTGCATGCTACTTTCTAATTGTTTCCTGTCTCATTTTATTTTTCCTCCTTAACAATATTTTAAGTTCCTCAAGGGGTCATTGTACTCCCTTGGTGGGGGGGGGCAAAATATACTACCTATTCCATAAAAATAGTCAAGAAAAATTGATTAGATTGATTGATTAATCATTATTCTATGTCCCTAATACCTAAGGACAAGACTCCAAATTGTGACAGAATTGTGAAATAAATCCTAAGAGCAGCTTTATAAGTCATTTAAGGTTTACTTTTATCTGTGAAGTTTCACCAAACTCTTTTTAGTGTAACTATGGCCCCCCTGCTTTTCAAGGTATTTCAAATCCACATAGCAAATATTTAACTCTCTAATGAGTTCACTGTTAAGAACCAAAATGGCTATTTGTGTCTCTGTTCATATATTGATAGGCAGCATTTATTGATTTGTATGCTCTTCTTATCACTGTGACATTAATCCGTATTAACACTAATGCAGCTTACCATAAGTCTAATTAAGATTTAGCAGGATAAAAATGAGATTGGGACAATTCTTATTTTTGCTTAAACCAGCTTGTCCATTCCCATTTGTCGGACTTTCCCTGTATATCTGTTGGGACTATTGTTTTTCATTAACTCTGCAAAGTAATATGTCGTCTTGATAGAATGATGCCTAAGAAAAATCAATTGATATATTAAAAATTCATTTGTGAAAATAGAGAAAAATGAGCATATGAAGAGAATAAAAGAGTATTATTAATGTTATTAATAACAATAAGTACCTTTGAGAATTTTTCCTCATATCTGGAAATTACATTAGCTCTAAATCTAACTGATAGGGTGCTACATGGAGTGAATTTTAATTTTTACATATTTGAGGATAGGTTAAGGGAGACTTCACTGTGATGGTAACTTAGTTAAATGATGTGATTCTGGAAATGAAAATAGACACGTGCACCCTCATTTGCTTTCAATCAATACCCAGAAGTGGAATTCTTTCTACTTACTAGTAGTGGTGTTATCTTGAAATAAAACTTGCCCTGAAGCTAAAATTCTAAATGCATGATCTAGACAGTAAATGTTACAAACAGAGTAAGACGGCCATCAAGTTTTTGTCTTGGTGTTTCATTTAAGTCAATTTTATTTCTATCAGACTAGCATTCAGTTCAGTTCAGTTGCTCAGTCATGTCCGATTCTTTGTGACCCCATGAACTGCAGGAAATTAGCCCTCCCTGTCGATCACCAACTCCTGAAGCTTGCTCAAACTCATATCCATTGAGTCAGTGATGCCATCCAACCAACTCATTCTTTGTCATCCCCTTCTTCTCCTGCATCCAATCTTTCCCAGCATGAGGGTCTTTTCCAATGAGTCAGTTCTTCATATTAGGTGACCAGAGCTCTGGAACTTCAGCTTCAACATCAGTCCTTCCAATGAATACTCAGGACTGATTTCCTTTACAATGGACTGGTCAGATCTCCTTGCAGTCTAAGGGATTCTCAAGAGTCTTCTCCAACACCACAGTAAAAATGAATCAGTTATTTGGTACTCAGCTTTCTTCATAGTCTAAGTCTTATGTCCATACATGACTACCAGAAAAGCCATAACTTTGATTAGATGGACTTTTGTTAGCAAAGTAATGTCTCTGCTTTTCAATATGCTGTCTAGGTTTATCATAGCTCCTCTTTCAAAGAGCAAGTGTCTCTTCATTTCATGGCTACAGTCACCATCTGCAGTGATTTTGGAGCCCAAGAACTTACTGTTTCCATTGTTTCTCCATCTATTTGCCACCAAGTGATGGGACCAGATGCCATGATCTTAGTTTTTCGAATATTGAGTTTTAAACCAGATTTTTCACTCTCCTCTTTCACTTTTATCAAGGGGTTCTTTAGTTCTTCTTCACTTTCTGCAATAAGGTTGGTGTCATCTACATATCTGAAGTCATTGATATTTCTCCCGGCAATCTTGATTCCAGCTTGGGCTTCATCCAGCCCAGCGTTTCTCATGATGTACTCTGTATATGAGTTAAATAAGTAGTGTGACAATATACAGCCTTGATGTACTCCTTTCCCAATTTGGAACCAGTCTCTTTTACCATGTCCAGTTCTAATTGTTGCTTCTTGGCCTGCATACAAATTTCTCAGGGGGCAGGAAAAGTAGCCTAGTATTACCATCTCTTGAAGAATTTTTCACAGTTTGTTGTGATTTACACAGTCAAAGGCTTTGGCATAGTCAGTAAACATTTAGAAGTAGATGTTTTTCTGGAACTCTCTTGCTTTTTATATGATCCAACATACTTGCATAGAAAATTCCATTAAAGAGAAGCTGAGTTGACTCCAAACAAAATTATGGCTTCCAAGTATAATATTAGGATTTCTCCATCATTGTATTTAATCCTCAACAGTGATGAAAAGATTGTTTCCCATAAAGGTGCTAAAAGTCGTTGAATTCTCAAGCAAGATTTTTATCCCAGGAGGTGTTTAGTTGCATGTATGAAACTATATATATATATATATATAGATAGATATTTATAAAAATATCTGGAATAACTACCCAATTTTCTTAATTTAATCAGTTGACTTATTTTTCTATTTATGTGAGTCTTGGTGGACTTCTCATTTATTTTTAAAGTTAATGTTATTTACTTTTTAATAGCTAATAAATGAATACAATATATAATTCACAAGATGAAAAGGTATATAATATAAAAAATTGTTGTTCACCCATTCTTTTCCCATTTCATATAGATCCACATCTAAGAAAATCCACTGCTTCCAATTTCACAAGTGTATAATCATAGACAATTTGTGAATATTTGTGTGTGTGTGTGTGAATATGTTTATAAATACATGTATCATACAAATGGTGGTAAGTAAAGTATACAATCTCAAAGTTTTTCTATAATATTGAGCAATAAGGCTTATAGATATTTATTACAATGACATGGGAATAGCCTAACCCTTCATAAGTACATAGAATACCATTATGTGAATACAATATTTAAATTGATTCTAAACTTTTACTATGATCAAAAATGTGTAAAGGAAATTGTTATATATATGAGAAGATACCAGTAAGGTAAATTAGAAGAATTGAATTTCCTGTCAAGCAGTGTATGTTTTCTTCTTCTTCTTTTTTTTTTTTAATTTGGTTAAATGTTGTCAGATTTCACTCTATAGAAAGAATTCATTTGAACCAGTCCTAATGAGATGGATGAAGCTGGAGCCCCTTATACAGAGTGAAGTAAGCCAGAAAGATAAAGAACATTACAGCATACTAACACATATATATGGAATTTAGAAAAGTGATAACGATAACCCTATATGCAAAACAGAAAAAGAGACACAGAAATACAGAACAGACTTTTGAACTCTGTGGGAGAAGATGAGGGTGGGATGTTTTGAAAGAACAGCATGTATACTATCTATGGTGAAACAGATCACCAGCTCAGGTGGGATGCATGAGACAAGTGCTCGGGCCTGGTGCACTGGGAAGACCCAGAGGAATCGGGTGGAGAGGGAGGTGGGAGCGGGGATCGGGATTGGGAATACGTGTAAATCCATGGCTGATTCATATCAGTGTATGACAAAACCCACTGAAATGTTGTGAAGTAATTAGCCTCCAACAAATAAATAAATAAATAAATAAATAAAAGAAAAGAAAATAGACCAATGCATTTTCTATCAACAATTTTTAAGAATACCATTGCATTGTAACCTCACCAACACTTTGAGAAATAATGCATTTTGGTTTTTTTTCTCCCAATAAAATAGTTTATAAAAGTATTCCTTATTTTAGTGTGAATTTGAACCATTTTGCTTGTCAATTTTTGTTATTGGTTTGTTGGTCTTTTACTTATTTACATTTAAGAAATCACTTCATGTAAGTTATTATCTGTTAAGAAAATTAATTCCTTTTTTAGTGAGCTACAAATATTGGTGGTTCAGATGATAAAATATTGACCTTCACCGATTTATCTTTATCCTGCAATGCAGAAGACCTGGGCTTGATCCCTGGTTTGGGAAGATCTCCTGGTAAAGGGAATGGCTACCCACTCCAGTATTTTTTCCTGGAGAATTCCATGGACAGAGGAGCCTGGTGGGTTACAGTTCATAGGGTTGCAAAGAGACAGACACAACTGAGTAACAACACTTTCACAAATATTTATGTATACATATATAACCTTAATATGATTTATTCACACAATTTACATTTTTATGTAACTGAATTCTATCAATATTTTCTTTTATGGCTTCTTGAGTGATAGTCCTTTTAAACCCTAAGAACACATTCAGAAACAACTCTGGTTTTCTAGTTTTTTTTTTTCTTCTTACATTTGATTTTTTTTTTTTTTTTTTCATTTGGTGTATATTTTGGAGTGAATTTGAAGCAGAAATTGAGTTTATTATTTTTTCAGATGACTATTCAGTTGTCTTTAATTCATATACTGAAAAATCTTTTTTTTTTTTTCAGTAATTTGAAATTTGATATTTAACATACACAAAAGCTACTTTAAGAATGCTTGTGAGAGACCAGGATAATCTTCAGCACTTTCTTATTATAGCTCACTTTATTCTCCAAATTATTCCATTCTGAATTTCTGTAAGTCATGACTTGCTAGAGCTAGATTGTTTCGGTTTCCAAGAGCAAATTTTTAAATTTCTAAGATTAATCCAATTCTTAACCATATTCATCACTAAAAAATAAATTATATCTGTAAAAATAAAAAAAATCAAACAAAAATTAAACAAGCAAACAATAAATTTTAAAAACTCACCTTTTTCTAGTTACTATTATTTATGTCTTTGAGGTCATGTCCATGTTTAATAAAAATACTGTAGAATGATTTGATACCTCATATCTCCAGTTTTGTGTTTGGTGACATGTTTTTAGCTTGGAATTGACTGTGGTGGGAGTTTTTATATCATATAAACTGGCAAACACTAAAGTTCACAGCTTTTTCCTCCTTTGTGAACTTGGTAAACATTTACCAGTTCACAATTATATAGGGATGTGGTCAGTCAGTTCAGTTGCTCAGTCCTGTTCGACTCTTTGAGACCCCATGGACTGAAGCACGCCAGGCCTCCCTGTCCATCACCAACTCCCAGAGCTTGCTCAAAATCATGTCCACCAAGTCAGTGATGCCATCCAACCATCTCATCCTCTGTCATCCCCTTCTCCTCCCACCTTCAATCTTTCCCAGCATCAGGGGCTTTTTCAATGATTCAGTTATTTGTATCAGGTGGCCAAAGTATTAGAGTTTCAACTTCAATATCAGTCCTTCTAATGAATATTCAGGACTTATTTCCTTTAGGATGGACTGGTTTGATCTCCTTGCAGTCCAAGGGACTCTCAAGAATCTTCTCCAACACGACGGTTTAAAAGCATCAAATTCTTAGGTGCTCCGTTTTCTTTACAGTCAACTCTCACATCCATACATGGCCACTGGAAAAACTATAGCCTTGACTGGATGGACCTTTATTGGCAAAGTAATGTCTCTGCTTTTAAATATGCTGTCTAGGTTGGTCATAGCTTTTTTTCCAAGGAGCAAGAATTAATTAATTCATTAGTTCAATTAATGAATAAATTAATTTCATGGCTGCAGTCACCATCTGCAGTGATTTTGGAGCCCAAGAAAATAGTCTCTCATTGTTTCCATCATTTCCCCACCTATTTGCAGTGAAATGATGGGACTGGATGCCATGATCTTAGTTTTTTGAATATTAACTTTTAAGGCAACTTTTTCACTCTCCTCTTTCACTTTCATTAAAGGGCTCTTCAGTTTTTCTTCACTTCCTGCCATAAGGATGGTGCCATTTGCATGTCTGAAGTTATTGATATTTCTCCTGGCAATCTTGATTCCAGCTTGTGGTTCATCCAGCCCAGCATTTTGCATGATGTACTCTGCACATAAGTTAAGTAAACAAAGTGACAATAAGTTAAATAAATAGGGATGTGTTAATGTCCTTCTATCTAATCATATGCTATGTATATGCCCATAATGTGTATGTATCTGAAGATGTGTGTATAGTTGTCTATACATTTCTAAGTGTTCTATTCTCTTTCTTTGTTATCTATTCTGCTAATATCAACTGATTCTAATTATCATGTGTTTGAAGATGTTACAATATTGCATGAGAGAATCACAAATCACTATTCTCTACTTCCAGACTCTTTCTGGGTGGGGCTGTTAATACTCTGGCCACTTCATGAGAAAAGTTGACTCATTGGAAAAGACCCTGATGCTGGGAGGGATTGGGGGCAGGAGGAGAAGAGGACAACAGAGGATGAGGTGGCTGGATGGCATCACCGACTTGATGGACATGAGTTTGAGTAAACTCCGGGAGTTGGTGATGGACAGGGAGGCCCGGCGTGCTGCGATTCATGGGGTCGCAAAGAGTCGGACATGACCGAGCTACTGAACTGAATGCTTTATAATATAATAATTGTTCTTCTTTTTTTTTTGAATTGTTCTTCTTTTATTTTAATCTACTTCTGGTAATTACAGAGTTGTTTTTTTGTTGTTGTTGTTGTTGTTTTTAAGTTGGAGTTAGGTTAAATTTTTAGATTACTTAGGGAGATTGGTGTGATTAGGAGGTTGAGCATATTTACCAAGAGCACAATATCTGTTTTCATGTACTTTTATCATCTTTTGTTTTACTCAGAAACTCTTCTCAGTTTTTGCTTTTTGTCTGCACTCTTGTGTAAATCATGTTGGTGTTATTTGCTCCTTAAAGATTTGGTTAAATTCTTCTTTTGAAATGTGGACCAATTTTTCTTGTTTGTTTTCAAACAGAAGAGTTGATAATGGGGGTAATAAATCACTTGGCTATTTTCTTTACTTCTATGGCAGTTGGTCTGTTTAGATTTTATTTACTGGGTTCAGCTTTAATCATTTTGTATTTGTCCTGGAATTAATCAATTTTATGCACATTCTCACACAGATTTGAGCATAATAGTACAGTAAGCAGCCACGGTCAGTGCCCTGCCTGTGTCCCTCAGTGCTCCTCCAGTCAGCATCTGCATTTATTTGCAGGAAGTTTTGTCTAAGCTGTGGAAGGCAGCCTGTAAATGCCTAGGAATTAATTAATAGCTTCTGAGAACAACATTCAGTGACTGAGAGAAGTTGCTGTACATATTGTGAGGTAAATCTGAGGCTTGTGTTTTAAACTATCTCCCTGGTTAAACTTTAGCTACCTCCCCATGGTGATAGCTTTCTTGATGACAATCCTTTATGAAGCTATTTTCCTTTACTTTTCCTCTTTTCCACCAAAAAACTACTTGTACTGGAACCCTCTGAGGATGTGCCTCTGGGGTAAACCAAGCTAAAACATAAAGTTAATTTTCTTATCATTTTATCTGTATCTCTGATTACTTCCCTAAATTTATTCATTTTGTTAATGAATCAGGTTTCTATCTCTCTAATTTTATTATTTCATCAAAAAATTCATCTTAAAGATTGTCAACTGGGTATAGTCCCTCAGAAAGCTTTGAAAACATGTAGAGCTTCTTGATTGTTACAATAACTGAAGGGGGTAACATTTATTTCAAGACTGCCGATCCTAAATGCTCTTCATTTAGCGTCATATGACTTCATAAAACAAATGACCAATAGCAAACCTGTTGAAAGGTCAATATTTTTAATTCTTCCAAATTAATCCTTCCAAAGAGCCAGGGTACTATTGATTTTCATTTTTCTAATTTATTAATTTGTACTTTAATATACATAGCATTTCTTCCTTCTGTTGACCTAAAATTGTTTTCTCTGTTACTTATATGATTAAATTTGGACTTTACCTTATAAATTCTTGCTTAATAACTTTTTTTTTTTTTATTTTTTTTTTTCCAGTGGGTTTTGTCATACATTGATATGAATCAGCCATGGATTTACATGTATTCCCAATCCCGATCCCCCCTCCCACCTCCCTCTCCACAATATTTATGACTATACTTATTAGCGATATCCCATAGGTTCTGCTATGTAATCTTATTATTGTTGCTATTTTTTGGCTATTAAGAAATTTATTTTGATTTCTTGATTATCTCCAATAATTTTTAAGATTTTTTAAAAAAACATTTTGATATGGTATACTTGTCCTTATTTTTGTGTCTGTTATGTTTTTGTTGTTAGCTTATAGCTTTAATAGTCTATGATCATAGAATAAACCAACTACTATTTTTGAAAACTTTCAGGTTTTCTTTGTAGCTTAATATGAGTCAGTTTAACTGCTAATATTGTTATTGTATTTTCTGATTTTAAAGAAATAGTGCTCAGGATTGTTAGTTATACTGACCCTATTACAGTTATTTTGATCTTACATATTGCTATTTTCATCTTATTTTTATCCCTTCCTGTCTGTTGTGAACTGAAAGGTGAATTAAATTCATTCAATGTGTCTTTGTCTGCTTCCATATTGATTTATGAATTTTGAGAATATGTTGTTTGATTTTATAGATAATCATAACTGATCAGTCTTCTGTGCTATACTCTTTGTCATTGTGAAGTATATTTCATCTCTTTTTAATATGTTCTACCTAAATTCTTCAGAACAAATAGAAGGGGAAAAAGTGAAAGCAGTAACAGATTTTCTTTTCTTGGGCTCCAAAATCACTGTGAATTGTGACTGCAGTTATGAAATTAAAAGACACTTGCTTCTTGAAAGGAAGGCTATGACAAATCTAGACAGCATATTGAAAATAGAGACATCACTTTGCTGAAAAGATCTGCATAGTCAAAGCTATGGTTTTTCCAGTAGTCATGTTTGGATGTGAGAGTTGGACCACAAAGAAGGCTGGGGGCTGAAGAATTGATGATTTTGAATTGTGGTGATGGAAGACTCTTGAGAATCCCTTGGACAGTAAGGAGATCAAACCAGTCAATGAAGGACTGACCCTAAAGCTGAAGCTCCAATACTTTGGCCACCTGACACAAGAGCCAACTCATTGCAAAATACCATCATGCTGGGAAAGATTTAAGGCAAAAGGAGAAGAGTTCAGCAGAGAATGATTAGATGGTTAGATGGTTAGATAGCATGACCATTGCAATGGACATGGATCTGAGTAAACTCCTGGAGGTAGTGGAGGACAGAGAAGAGTGGCATGCTGTAGTCTATGGGGTCGTGAAGAGTCTGACATGACAGTGACAGAATGATGCCTACATTCTCTTTTCTGATAGAATAACTTTGTTTACTATTTTTTTTAACCACTTGTGAACAGCACTTTTTCCCATTTTTTTGTTTTTGTTTTTTTAGCATTTCCAAAGTCTTGAGGATTCCAGAGTCCTGTGTTCAGAACTTATATTACTTATGCTTTATGATCAATTCTGAAAGTCTTTTTCTTACTTAAGCTTAGAACAATTATATTAATTGATATAATATTTATGTTTAATTATAATTCTGTCTTTGTATTTATCTTTATTTGGCTTTTGTTAATTATTTGTTATGAAAATGTGTGCCATCTTTATATGATGTCTATGATTTCTTTACATTGTTGAGTGTGTGTGGTTATTCTGATAAATTTGAATGTTTGAATTTTGATCCTTTATTCCTAATTTCTCTTCCATTATCTAATTTCATTTTATTATATTATTTTTTAAATTAATTTATTTAATTGGAAGATAATTTTTTTACAATTTTGTGGTAGTTTTGCCATACATCAGCATGAATCACCGATGAGTGCACATGTGACCCGCCATCTTGAAACACCCTCCTAGTTCCCTCCCTATCCTGTCTCTTTGGGTTGTCCCAGAGCACCAGCTTTGAGGGTCCTGCTTCATGCATCGAACTTGCACTGGTTATCTATTTTACATATGATAATATACATGTTTCAATGCTATTCTCTCAAATCATCTCACCCTCACCTTCTCCCACATAATCCAAAATTCTGTTCTTTACATTTGTGTCTCTTTCGTGGCCTTGCATATAGGATGGTCATTACCATCTTTCTAAGTTTCACATATATGCATTAATATATGTACTGGTGTTTCTCTTTCTAACATACTTAACTCTGTATAATAGGCTCCAGTTTCATCCACCTCATTATAAATGACTCAAATGTGTTCTTTTCTTATATTGGTTGTGGTTTAGTCACTAAGTCTTGTCCAACTATTGCGACCCCATGGACTGTAACCTGCCAGGCTCCTCTATCCCTGGGATTCTCCAGGCAAGAATACTGGAGTGGGTTGCCAATTCCTTCACCAATTCCTTCCCAACCCAGGAATCAAACTGGCTCTCCTGCATTGCAGGCAGATTCTTTACCAACTGACTGGTGAGGGAAACCCTCTTTTTTTTTCAAAGCTGAGTAATGTTCCATTGTGCATATGTACCATAACTCCCTTATCCATTCAGCTGTCAATGAACATCTAGGTTACTTCCATGTCCTAGCTATTGTAAACAGTGCTTCAGTGAACCCTGGGGGACATGTGTCTCTTTCAATTCTGTTTTCCTTGATGTGTATGCCCCGTAGTGGGATTGCTGGGTCGTGTGGCAGTTCTATTTCCAGTTTTTTAAGGAATCTCCACACTGTTCTTCATAGTAGCTGTACCAGTTTGCATTCCCACCAACAGTGTAAGAGGGTTCCCTTTGCTCCACACCCTCTCCAGCATTTATTGCTTGTAGACTTTCTGATGGCCATGATTCTGACCAGTGTGAGATGATAACCTCATTGTGGTTTTGATTTGCATTTTTCTAATAATTAGTGATGTTAAGCATCTTTTATTGTGTTTATTAGCCATCCATATGTCTTCTTTGGAGAAGTGCCTATTTAGGTTTTTTGACCACATTTTGATTAGGTTGTTCATTTTTTTTTTTTTTTTTTTTTTTTTTTTGTATTGAGCTTCATGAGCTGCTTGCATATTTTGGAGAACAATTCTTTGTCAGTTGTTTCACTTGCTGTTTTTTTCTCCCATTCTGAAGGCTGCCTTTCCACCTTGCTTATAATATCTTTCATTGTGCAAAAGCTTTTAAGTTCCCATTTGTTTATTTTTGTTTTTATTTCCATTACTATGGGAGGTGAACCATAGAGGATCTTGCTGTGATTTTTGTCAGAGTATTCTGCCTATATTTTCCTCTAAGAGTTTTATAGTATGTGGTCTTACATATAGGTCTTTAAATCATCTTGTGTTTATTTTTGTGTATGGTGTTAGAAAGTGTTCTAGTTTCATTCTTTTACATATGGTTGACCAGTTTTCCCAGCACCACTTGTTAAAGAGATTGTCTTTTCTCCATTGTATATTTTAACCTCCTTTGTCAAAGATGAGGTGTCCATAGGTGCATGGATTTATCTCTGGGCTTTCTATTTTGTTCCATTGATTACGTTTCTGTCTCTGTGCCAGTACCATACTGTCTTGATAACTGTAGCTTTGTAGTCTGAAGTCAGGCAGGTTGATTCCTCCAGTTCCATTCTTCTTTCTCATGATTGTTTTTATTTGAGGTTTCTGTTTTTCCATACAAATTATGAAATTATTTGTTCTAGTTCTGTGAAAAATATCATTGGTAGCTTGATAGGGATTGTGTTGAATCTATAGATTGCTCATTGGAAATGACTCTGATGCTGAGGAAATTTGAGGGCAAGAGGAGAAAGGGGTAACAGGGGATGAAATGGTTTGATGGCATTGCTGACTCAGTGGACATGAGTTTGAGGAAACTCAGGGAGATAGTGATGAACAAAGAAGATAGACATGCTGCAGTTCATGGGATCACAAAAAGTCAGAGACAACTTAATGATGAGCAGCAACAATTTAAAATGCAAATCTCATTAAAAAATCAGCTCAAAATAGATCATAATAGAAAAAATATAAAGATAAAGCATAAAACCCTATGGAAACAAGAAAACGTTTGTGACCTTGAGTTAGATATATAGTTGTTGTATGACAGTAAAAATATTCATTTTAAAAACTAATGGGAAAAAAAAGAACTTCTTTAGAAGTAAAATTGGAAAAATTCTTATGTGACAAATATATTTAAAGAGAATTAAAAATCATCTATAAACTGGATGAAAATGTTTACAAATCTCATGTCAGACAATGAACTTGTACTCAGAATATATAAAATATTTCCCAAACTCAACAATACAAAAGTAAGCAGCCCAAGTGAAAATAGTGGGTAAAATGTTTGAAAAGAGTTTTACGAAAGACTATAGACAAATGGCAAATGAGCATATGAAAAGATGGTCAATATTTCTCACTATGAAAATGCAAAAAGAAAAAAAAAAAAAACTGTGGTACCACTGTTAGAATGTCTTTTAAAACCCTGACAATATAAATGCTGACAAGTATGAGAAGTATCTGGGATTCCCATAAATTACTGCTGGGAATAGAAAATTGTGTATTCATTTTGGAAAAGAATTTAGTCATGTCTTTTGATGTTTTACTTACATTTACCATTTAACACAGAATTTTATACATTGGTATATATCCAAGTGAAATCAAAGCTCATGTTCATGCAAAAACTTTCTTAAGGAAATCATTGAATTGTACAGGTTAAAAGAGGAATTTTATGGTAATTGAAACTCAATAAAACTATTAAAAAAAGAGAGAGAGAGAGACACTGATACTTGTAACAACATGAGTGAATCTCAAAGGCATTATGTTGACTAAAAGAATCCAGTATCAAAATGGTTACATACTATATGATTCCCTTTCTATCATGTTCTGGAAAAGAACAACAACAAAACGAAGATAATGAAAAGATCAGTGTTTGCCAGGAGTTAGGGGTTAGGGTAAGACAACTACAAAAGGACAGCAAGGGGAAATTATTTTGGTGATGGAACCATTCTGTATCCTGATTGTGGTAGTGGTCATGTAAATCTGATCAGGTATTAAATATCATAACTTGCACAACCAATGACAAAGATATCATTTTTTATATATTATTTTTTAAATAAAAAGAATGATGAATAATATTTGATTCCAAAATTTGACATGTAGGAGATGAATTTTATAAGGTCACTACTCTTGATCCATACACTTGAAGATACCAAAAACGGGTTAGATAATGTAAAGTTCTAGGATCTAATCTCAGCTTTGCTACTTAATGTTTGACTTTGGACATAATACTTAATCTCTTAATCTCCACTTATAAAATTAGAATATTACTTTACAGTATGAAGATACTACATCACAATAAAATCCTACTTTACAATATTATAAGGATTAAAAATACATGTAAGTAGGTGTGTATTTATGTGCATATGGAGTTGGTATGTTTTATTTTACTTGAAATATAGTATATGGGAATCTATTAAACTGTAGTTGCTATCATGTTATTGTTATTTAAAAATTTATTTAGAAGAATAAATAAGTTTTCTCCATAGGTTATTAGTTTTTATCCTACTTATATTTATGTTTGGGGGCACTATTCATAAAACAGAAATATATGGTACCAGATGTTTTATGTTGCCAGATGAGTTAAGTTTCATTCATAAGATACAAGGTGAAGAAAATTTTGTGGAGACCTAAATGGTTCATATTACATATTTATATACATGCTCTTCTCTTATATGCACCAACTAGTCTAGACATTGGGTTTATTATTATAAATAAACTTGATAAACAATTGAATACGAAACTCCCCCCTGCTATTCTGTGCTTGGACTCCTAGGGCATTAAGAATTCATGCCTCTCTTGACCTGCAAGTGTCTTCTTTCTCCTGTTCCAGCAGCCCATGTGGTGTCTGAGGAGACTTGCTGCTCAAGCTGAATCGTACAGTGTTTTTCTGATGTGCAAAATCTTGGCCCTTGGGAAGCCTCTGCACTCATTTTCATTAGTGATCTAAACACATTTGGAGAGTACGGCAGGGGGTGGGCAACTGATTATTTGCCTCTCAGCACAGCAAAACTACCTTTATTGTCACTGCCCACTGATTTAGCAAAAATTGGCCTCTGAAGTCTGATTGTCACTTGTTGTGCATTCTGACGGGCCAGTTTGTGCTGCTCTGTTCTTTGGCAGTTGTCAGGGAAGGCCAGATCTTCACCAATTAATCAGGCAAGATAGCCCCAAGGAACAGGGCTGGTTCTTTGTGTTCATTTCGAGTCTTCATTTGCACCTGTCTTGAGTTGTTTGCAGGGTAAGGAGGTCAGCTAGTTTTCAATAACATTGGCTGCAGCCTTGTGTTGAGTAAGATACCAGATTCTTTGCTACTTAATTATTTAGTATCTATGAGCCAGTCATTAACATGTAGAAATTGGAAACCTGTTTCTTTCCTTGTTGATGTTTAGGAATCACACTATCCTTTGCTGTTTAGGACAGGGTTTAGGGCATAGCATGACTGTATCACCCTAATGGAAGCATTGAATTTTTATGACCCACTATAGTTTGAAGGAAAGCCATGAAGTTAGGTATATCATAGACTCAAGTTAGAAATGACTAGTCTGGGAAGAGGTGAGCTCAGCAAGATGATTCTCCATAAAAAGAAATGTTGTCTTGTATATTATAAAAGCCAGAGACAAAGTAGCATCACTTTCAGATGGAAAAATTTGGATAGATTCCCACTCTTTGCAAAGGAAAAAAAAAATAAAATAAAAACTTTCTTCTTTTTTTCTTCCAGAAAGGAATGCAGTTTTCTTTCTGAAGAAATTTCTGTCATTTATTCCTGTCTTTCATCCACAAAGATTTTTTTTCCACTAAATACAGTCATTAAAAAGCCCAAATAGCACAATGGAACAACATTATTTAAAGTCCATTGGAACACCCATCATCTAAATTTCAAAATTTTTCCTGGGATTGTTGGAGGTCTCAAGTCAGCCTTGGGCAGAGCTGTTGAGCAAGTGAGCCATGGAAGAGCAGGGGCTCAGCCGACAATCCTTCTCTTCGAGCTGCTGGGGTGATCTCTGGTCATGGGCCTCCTACTGACCTCTGGCGTGTTGTTTGCACCTTCTTTCTTCCTTTCTTTCTCTCCAGGGTTTTTTTTTTTTCTTTTTAAGCGCCCCCCCCCCAAAAAAAAAAGACTTTTATTCTAGCTTTCATTGTTTTTGAAACAACTGGGGTTTCAATTTGCTGGGTAGGCCGGCAGATTCCCCAGGTCTAATTCACAAAGACATTGATACAAAATGGAAACATGTCAAAGAATCTGCACTTTTAACAGCATTCAAATTGATTCAGATAGAGCAACTGGGGAACACATGTGGGGCAACAATGCTACAAAGGAAGGAAACATTTTGTAATGTTTTTTTGCAAATTCAATTTTGTCAGAATGGTATAAAATTATTTTTATTCATTATCTAATTTAATACAGAACCTCTGTGAGTTAAATATTATCATTAACTGTATTTATCAGGTTAAAAAAAAAAGTAATATTAAGGAAATTTAAGTACTGGCCCAAGGTTATACAGCTAGCATACAACAGAGATGGGATGAAAACCCACATCCTTTCGACTCAAAATCTTCTGTGTCACGCTGCCTTCTCAGGTAAAACATTGCCAAGATGCTTGCCAATGAATCTGGCAACCTCTTACTCTAGCATTCTCCCACTCCACTCCGTATTCTTCGGTAATTCCATAAGGACTAAACACTCATATATTTTTGGGCTTTGTCCCAAACGATATGGGTGAGGCCAAAGAAGATTGAAACTACATTATCTGCTCTCCAGGATTATGGATATTATTGGCAAAGACAGGTGTCACACATGAGTATACACAAAGAGTAAATTATAATAAATGTGATTATGACTTGGGACTACATTTTGAGATAAATAGTGCCCTGGCACTGTGTTTTATTTAAAACTGATGTTGATCTTACAAAGATTTTGTATTTAGCAATAAAGGCATGTGTTAAGGTTAAACATACATGTTTCTAATACTGGTTTTATCACTAAAAATCTATAAAATATTAAAATCTCATAAACTTTATAGGGCACATTATTTCTGAGGAAATCCATAGAAAAATAGGAAATATGAGCAACATTTCACAATTTAAACCATAGCATATCAAAGATTAACATTATTATATTAAGGAAATACTGATCACTTGGTGGACAGTACTGATGAAGAAAGGACCTTCTCTGTCTGAAAATACAGGGAATGAGTCACAGGCGATAAATATAAACCCATGACAACAAACTGAGTTAATAGCATTTGCCTAGAAAGCAGGAGTTTTAGAACTCTAAAAACACAACATAATAAAATAGTCTGATACTATAAAATAACTATGAATGAAACACACATTTAGAGCTGAGCTCTAAACAAAGAAAAATGCCAAGGTGCTAAAGTTGAAGAGGAAATCATGGTGAAAATATTAAAGAGAAGCTGCACTCCAAATATTTACAATAAGCCATAGACAAGGCTTCAAAGTCAGTTTCTTACACTCAGAAACCAGGTGAAGGGAATAGGAATTTGAACCTGAACTGAGTGATTCCATTAGAATCTCTTGTACAAATCTTAGGGCTTCAAATCCCCCTGTAATTTTGGAAAAGTACTTGTGCTCACTGTACGGAGCTATTGAGATGCTCCTAGGAACAAAAGAGTTACTTTCCAGCTACAGAGGCAGCCTTCACTGATTGGTGCCCTTTGGTAATTGCCTCATCTGTAGAGACGCTTTCCCCAGCCTCATGTTCCCTTCCTGGGCTAACCCATGTTCAATGGCTGGACATAGGGACATAAAGACTTGGCTTCTGAACCTAACTCTGGAGAAGTCTGTTGGGGGGCATCCCACCTCCAGAACTCCCCACTGGAGCAGTCAAGTCTTCTGCTGGAAATGCAGAACTTGAATCCTTCCTCTGCTCAATCCTGCATACTTCTCTTCCCTTCAAATGGGGCTAATTTCAAGAGCACTCTAATAAAAAAATCTTTTCCCAGGAAAAGCAACTGCAAAATTATCAATAAGGACTTGCACTTTTTTGTGCTCTAAGAAATGACTAACTGAAAAGGACTTCCCTGTTCTTCCATGTTCAGAGATCCTACCTCTCTCTATCTCCCTTCTGAATCTCATAAGGACCTTTTTCCTTTGTTTTTTGCAGTTTCTAAAGTATTGAAAATACTCTTTATTTAACAGCCTGAATAAAATTATCTCCTTAATTTTCTATTGTAATCTTTCTCTCATTGATTTGGTGGTGTGATACAGGTAGCCTTGGTCGTTGGCTTCAGGTCACTTTTTACTCAGCCCAGGAAGAGTCATCTTGGAGTCCCTTTTCTTTCCCTCTTGACTGTGGTCTGGGGATCCAACTGTGAACCAGCTGTTTATCTTGTGTTCCTCAATTTTTTTCTTTTCCATCTGCATTGTGTTAAGGTGTTGATTTTTATTCTTTCTGATTACTCTCTTGATTTTAGATACCAGCAATTTTTGGCTTCCTTGTATAATCATTTTGCAATATCTGTGAATAGATTGATGGTTTATTGAGATTTTTCTGTTTGGAAATGACAACATATCTGGATTCTTTGTGTTCCATATGTGTTTATTTATTTTGAGCTAAAGCAACTTAAGAATTTCATGCCCACCAGGAAGTGTACATTTGGAAGGATAAATCTGATTTTATGTGTTTATATTTGACCGATGGCTAAATGTTAGAATTAAAATATTAGGCCTTTCTCTCTGTATCTTTCTATGTTTGCATGTCTGTAACTCAGACCTTTATCTCTTATGCGAGTGTATAACATATTGTTACCTCTAAATGTATTCTCAAATTTAATTACACAAACTTTTACAGGAGTTCTATTAAAATTAGTATGAAAATAAATAAGCATTAAAGATAACTGAATATTTCTAGAATTTTCAGAAAATAATATTATATTTTGATTTATTAAAAAATATTACTTTTAACGTAAAAATAAAAATCATTCATATACCTAACTGTCAAACTAAGAATTCAAATTTATATATTTTAGGCAAAACTTTGAAGAATAAGACTACTCCAATATGTTTGGCTTAATAACAGCAATTGTATCTTCTCTGATTTGTAAGTGATAAGTAAAATATATAAGATTTATCTTCTACTTTGTCCTATTCTCTCTAAACTTATATAGGTTTATTGATTGAATAAATAAGCTATTACTTCCATTAAATGTTTAAGATTACTAAAACAGCAAATTTGTGAGAGCATATTGAATCATTCTGATAAACTTTATTTCAATAGCAAATATATTTTATAATATGTAAACTTTAAGATAGTTTTAAAGGTCTTTAGGTTACTTAAAAGCTTGAACTTACACTAAATTGGGTTAGTTGCTGGATATACAATTAATACTTAGAAGTAAAATAAAATTGAATAATGAAATATTAACTGCTAGGTATAACTTTATATTTATGTATATTTTGGTCACATTTTTATTTGGTGAAGGATAAACTGTATTGTAAGGGTTCTATATAAATGCAGAAAAGCATACGTGTTTGTGAAAAGCCAGCTTTACTTATTAAGGTCAAAACTGGCTAGGGTTTGATGGGTCTATTTGTAAGATTTTCAAAACGAACACTGTATTAATATTATATTAAGTATAACTAGAATTTAGTTTTATTTCTGTTAATATAAATAAATAATTTTAGATATTGCCCCTAAAAGAGACTGAAAAGATATAATTTACGCTCTATGTAATCTGCCTAGATAGAAAAGATCTGGTATCTTAACAGAACAACTTTCTTATGGGTTTATGTTTATTTTATCATATCCTTGATTATTTAAGTAAACAGAGCTTTCTCACTTAGGAAAGATTATGATTCTTTAAAAATGATGCTACATCTCTTTTTAAAAGTATTTTATTGTCTCTTTTGTTAAACGGGTAATAAAGTATTATTCCACAGAAACTCATGATCCCATATTACTCAAGTATTCAAATCTCCTGACAATGTTTGATATTTTGCCTTTCCAAATAAAATCCTAAATGATTTTTTTTAATTTGAAACTGTCCTTTTTATATCCCAGAAGCTTCCTGCAAAATCACAAAATGTGTTCTTTCATCTTGTAAAAATAGTGATGTTAAAAATAATTAGATTTGATATATTATTATTAATGAGTTGTATGGGAGGATTTGTCAAATTAAAAGACAGAATTAGCTTTCCCTGAGTTAAATTCATCCATCTGGTCCATTTTAGTTAGCTGATTCCTAAAATATTGATGTTCACTCTTACCATTTCCCATTTGAACACTTCCAGCTTACCTTGATTCATGGACCTAACATTCCAGTTTTCTATACAATATTGTTCTCTACAGCATCAGACTTTATTTCCTTCACCAGTCATATCCACAACTGGGCGCTATTTTTGCTTTGGCTCAGCCTGTTCATTCTTTCCAGAGCTATTTCTACACTCTTCTCCAGTAACGTATTGGGCACCTACCAACCTGGGGAGTTCATCTTTTGGTGTCGTATCTTTTTGTCTTTTCATACTGTTCATGGGGTTCCCAAGGCAAGAATACTGAAGTGGTTTGCCATTCCCTTCTCCGGTGGATCACATTTTGTCAGAACTCTCTACAATGAGAGCCCAATGTCTTGGGCTCCAAAATTACTTCAGGTGGTGACTGTAGCCTTGAACCAAATTTCTTTGTGACTTGCATTACATTTGTAATAAACACAATAAAACCCAGCTAAAGTGAGAATTATAAGACAGATTTGACAATTGCTATTCACCTCTGTGCATCAGTGATGTAAACTAATGAAACATCTGGAGAGTGGTGAAGCCTACATTGTCAGTTCTCCATTCACACCTCCTACTTAATTGCACACGAATGATTTTTTATTATGATCTTCTGTGGCTTGTTGTCTAGGGGCATTCTCTGACTTTAGGGCCAGATTCTACACCACATACAGAAAATGCTACAAATGTCAAGATACTAAAGTACATGGGAGAAGCTTTAATAAATATTACATGGGAATTAGTGGATAGATGCCCCTTTTAAGCTATGCTTGACAATGCACCCCTAGAGGTTCCCAGTAATACTGAACTATAGTTTTTCATATGGTTATCTGCTTATAATTTTATCCAGTATTGACTGTTTTCCTGTATTAGTCTGTTGTGGCTGCCATAACAAAGTACCGCAGACTATGTGCAATTTATTTTCCATCTTGAGGCTAGAAGTTCAATATTAAGGTGTTGCTAGGATTAGTTTAGTCTAAAGCCTCTCTCCTTGGTTTGTAGGTGGCCATCTTCTAAATTGCTTTCACACGAACTTCTCTCTGTGTATGTCTGCAATGTGTTGAACTGCAGCCCCCCCAAATCCCATGTGTGAATTCCTAATCCCCAGTACTTGAATTTGTCTTCTTATAAGGACATTAGTCTCATACTGGATTAGGGACTCCCATTTAATTTTACCTTGCAAGTTTCCCTGATGGCTTAGTGGTAAAGAATCCATCTGCCAATTCAAGAGATGAGGGTTTGATCCCTGGGTGTGGAAGATCCCCTGCAGAAGGAAATGGCAACTCACTCTAGTATTCTTATCTGGGAAATCCCATGGAGAGAGGAGCCTGATGGGCTCCAGTCCATGGGGTCCCTAAAGAGTCAGACATGACTTAGCCTTTGAACAACAGCTTTTTAACTTAGTTGCCACTTTACAGGTTATATCTCCAAATAAAATCACATTCTGGGGTATTGGGTATTGGGGTATAGGACTTCATCATAGAAATTTGAAAGGAGACAATTTTGTTCCCAGTACATCCTTTCCAAATACCTCATGCCCCCCTCAGTCTTACTTATATTTTCCTGGGATCATTCTCTAATAAGTCAGTTACAATTTATTCTTTGTCACAGACTGCTTTCAAGGCACCTAAAATTAGAGTAAGAGGTTAAAAGATGTGGAGAAGAAAGGAAGAATCTGAAAATATGTTTTGAAAGGCTCATAAAGAGGAGACTAGAGAGAATGAGGGAGAGATGTTTGAAAGTGTAGTGGCTTCCAAAGTTTGAAAATTGTAGAACACATGAATTTTTATATTATAGATATATTGAGTTCTGATGAGGATGAACAAAAACAAATCCTTTGTAAATATGATACATTAGTTAAGGTACATTAAATTGCTAACTAAATATATCCTAAAATACAATGGCTCAAACTCTTTGAGACTTTCTTCTTCCTCAAGAAGTCATTTAGGGCACTGCCCTCGGTTTATGAGTGGCCCTATGTGTCAGTTTACTTACTCCTCATCCTGCCATTTTGAAGATCTACATTTCTTTGAACTTGTTGCCATCCGAGGCTAGACAGTGGAATGGGAAAGGTGATGAAGAAATGCCTATTCTCTTTCCTTCCTTCCTTTCTTTCTTTCTACCACAGTAAGTCTAATTAACATCTGCCCCCATCAATAATTACATTTTTTTCTCTCCTGTGATGAAAATTTTCAAAGTCTACCCTCTTAACAACTTTCAACTATGCAATAAAATATTAACTATGGTCATCATGTAGTACACTACCATGACTAATTTCATAAAAGCTGCTTCATTTTAGAGGCTTTGTCCTTTGGCAATACTAAACCACAAGGAAAATTGGGTAAGATGGACTATCCATATGGCTTGCTATTGTATTATTGGCGTCAAAAGCAGGAAAGAAAAAAATGTGTTAGATATCAAGTATTTTTGTCTCTTTCACCATCATTGGCATTATAAAATAAAAATTACAAAGACATAAAAAAAAATTTGCAAAGACCTAAAAACCCCACAAGAAACAAAAAAAGTTCCTGAAAATTTAGTATGTATCAGATACAGAAATTCCATTTATAAAAGGAAAGCAATTAAAGGACAGAGTAATTTTCACTAGAATTGATCTTCAAAATTGTGTGGCATTTTCACTATGAATTTTATATTTAAATGATCAATATTAAAAAGTGTGAGTGAAGTTAAGCATTTTTACTAATGAAGCCATTATTATATAAAATATATATTATTCAATATAAAAATAAAGAGCAATGATGAAAAATTTGAGAGTGATTAAACAAGCTGTAGGGCTTCCCTGGTGCCTCAGTGGTAAAGAATCTGCCTGCAATGCAGGAGACCCAGGTTCAACCCCTGGGTCAGGAAGGTCCCCTGGAGGAAGGCATGGCAACCCACTCTAATACTCTTGCCATGGACAAGGGAGGCTGGAAGGCTGCAGTTCGCAGGGTCACACAGAGTCAGGCATGACTGAAGAGACTAAGCAGCAGCCAACAAGTTGTAACTGGAATAGTTGGAAAGACCAAATATCTATTTCCATGTTAAGAATTTGTTTCCTGCTATATTGTGGGATATGTGTTGTTTTACATGAAAGTATTTGAATTTTATCAAACGGATCTATTATATCTCTTGAAACCATTTTATGATTATTTATCTCCAATATTTTAATGTTTTAGATTGTATCAACACCTTTTCTTATACTAAATAATTTTCCATTCAATTTAAATCTAATTTTTAAATATATATATCCCATAGAAATTCAAAAATAGAAGTTATACCTCCTTTGTGTTATCTATAAATATATTTACAATTAATTCTCTGTACATGTTTGATCACAAGGAAAACCTAAAAAAAAGAAAAAAAAAAGAAGAAACAGTTAAAATAGTAATCAGAAGAAATATTAATAGCAATCTTTTTCTAGAACAATAAAACAAGCAAAGTTTTAAAATCAGAATTTTGAGAAAACAAAGATAATATGGCCATGTTAAAATCTATGGAATATTGCTAAAATAATGCTTAGAAGAAAATTGTTCACATTAAATGTCAGTATCAATGATTAAAAATATATTAAATATCATATGGACTTTAGAAAGATGGCAACGATAACCCTATATGAGAAACAGAAAAAGAGACACAGAAATACAGAACAGACTTTTGAACTCTGTGGGAGACGGTGAGGGTGGGATATTTCAAAAGAACAGCATGTATACTATCTATGGTGAAACAGATCACCAGCTCAGGTGGGATGCATGAGACAAGTGCTCGGGCCTGGTGCACTGGGAAGACCCAGGGGAATCGGGTGGAGAGGGAGGTGGGAGGGGGGATCGGGATGGGGAATACATGTAAATCCATGGCTGATTCATATCAATGTATGACAAAACCCACTGAAATGTTGTGAAGTAATTAGCCTCCAACTAATAAAAAAAATATGTATATATTAAATATCAAATACTAATATCTGTGTGTGTCAGTTACTCAGTTGTGTCTGACTCTTTGTGACCTGACCCATGAACCCACCAGGCTGCTTTGTCCATGGAATTCACCAGTAAAGAATATTAGAGTGGGTTGCAATTCCCATCTCCAGGGCATCTTTCTGATCAAGGGATCAAACTCAAGTCTTCTGTATTGCAGGCAGATTTTTTACTGTCTGAGCCACCATCTGCCAGGTAAATAATAAACCAAAGGAAGCAGAAGAAAAATCTAGTGATAAAAACAAAGGCCAAAAAATACAAATTTAATAAGTAAATAAAAATATAGTTAAAAAGAAAAAATAAAAAATGGTAATTTAAATTAATAAAAAAGAAAATATAAAAAACAAAGTGGAGAAAATTCTGAATAAAACACAAAAGGGAACTCTTTACAAATATTATCTGTAACTTTTGCATAATTCAACTTATACATTTGAAAATCTGGATGAAATGTTTTACATTCTAGGAAATATAGCTAATTAAAATTAACAACAGTGGAGATAATCTAAACTGAAAAAACTCCAGAAAAAGGAATTAAGAAACTATACTATGAATATCATTCCCATGAATAAATGCATAAAAAATTTACAGGGAAATAATATAACTTCCATAAAAGTCAGATAATCCAAAGAGGACAAAAATTGCAAAAAATTTGAAATTGTCATATATAGCAATTATATTGTGGTTATAACGGTGTCAGTGAGAATGAACACAAAGTAAAATTGATGAAAAATCTCAAATACTGATTTTTTTACCAAAATATTAAAGAAGATAATTCAAATATAATAAAATGACATATTGTAATTGACTGATATTGATTATAGAATTATGTTTTTTTTTTATATTAGGAGATCCCCAAGTGTAATTTTTTATATTAGTAGACCTATGAAGAAAAAAATATAATGATTATCATAAATTCTCACAAGTACTTGAAAAAATTCGACACACATTGATTTTAGCACCAAAACATTTTAGAAAAATATTTAGGAAACATAGTTAACAAAATTTTGCAGCATTTATACAAGAAAAATTTAAATCACTGTTGAAACAAAGTATTTTTGAGAAAGATGGAAAGAAAATTTGTCTTTTTATATTGTAACTCTACAGTACCACAAAAGTCAATTCTTTCAGAGTTACTTTTTGAGTTAACCTGGACTGAGTTCTATAAAACAACTTTTATTTTGTAGTTAGAGAACTTGATTATATAGGTAATATATAACTATATTCTTTATCTTTATGGATATAAAACCCATAATAGCCAGAAAATTCCTTAGAAAACAAAGCAATACTTTCATCTAGAAATTAAAATATATTATAGAGTCTCTATTATACACTACAGAGAAGGCAATGGCACCCCATTCCAGTACTCTTGCCTGGAAAATCCCATGGATGGAGGAGCATGGTGGACTGCAGTCCGCAGGGTCGCTAAGAGTTGGACACGACTGAGAGATTTCCCTTTCACTTTTCCCTTTCAAGCATTGGAGAAGGAAATGTCAGTCCAGGGTTCTTGCCTGGAGAATCCCAGGGACAGCAGAGCCTGGTGGGCTGCCGTCTATGGGGTCACACAGAGTCGGACAGGACTAAAGCAACTTAGCAGCAGCATTATACACTAACATGCAATGTTATGCACCTATCATTAGACAGGCCAAGGAAACAGAAAAAATCCAAGCATAGAAACAGACTTAAGTATTTATTTATTTGTTTTTTGTTTTTTATATGATAAAGTTGCACTAGGCTGGGGATTAGTCCCACCTATCAGCTTCCCTACAAGACTGGTCTTGACCCAACAGAGTACAAACAGGGGGAATATAAACCTCTGGTGACCAGAGTGAAGTGTGCTGCTGGGCTCAAAGACATCTCCTATATAAGCCTGCCTGAAACCAACCTACCTAGTACGCAGAAATAAGTACAGAAAATTAGGACACAGAGGAATGCATTCCAAATAAAGATACAGGACAAAACACAGAAGGAAAATTAAGCAATATGGAGATAAGCAATCTACCTAATAAAGTGTTCAAGACAATTATTATAAAGATGGTCAATGAATTCAGAGAAGACTAGATTAACACTGAAAATTTTAAGAGACAATATGATGAAGAACCAAACAGAACTGAAGAATATAATCTTACACACACACACAAGAAAAAAATCAACAATAAATTAGATGATACAGAAAAACAGATGAGTGAACTGGAAAGCAGAATAGTAGAAATCACCCAGGCTGACAGAAAAAAATAAAAATAAAAAAGTTAAAATTGAGGACAGCTAAGGGACATTTGTACAATATCAAGCATTTGAATATTTGTATTAGAGGGGTCCCACAGAGGAAGTGGAGAAGGCAATGGTAGCCCACTCTAGTACTCTTGCCTGGAAAATCCCATGGATGGAGGAGCCTGTGGGCTGCAGTCCATGGGGTCACTAAGAGTAGGACACGACTGAGCCACTTCAATTTCACTTTTCAATTTCATGCATTGGAGAAGGAAATGGCAACCCACTCCAGTGTTCTTGCCTGGAGAATCCCAGGGACGGGAGAGCCTGGTGGGCTGCCGTCTATGGGGTCGCACAGAGTCGGACATGACTGAAGCGACTTAGCAGTAGCAGCACAGGAGAAGAGAGAGAGAGAGAGAGGCAGATGACTTATTTGAAAAGAAATAAAGAGCTGAAAGCTTCCCTAGCCTGGGAAAGAAACAAACATCTAGTTCCAGGAAGCAAAGATTCTTAAGATGAAATCACATCAAGACACATTATAGTTAAATTGGCAAGACAATGATAAAGAGATAAAAACAAGAGAAAAGCAACTACTTACAAACAAGTGACTCCCATTAAACTACTGGGTGATTTTTTAAGCAGAAACTTTGCAAGCCAGATAAGGTGAAAGGATATATTCAAAGTGATAAAAGAAAAGAAAAGGAAAAAAAAAAAAAACTACAACCAAGAATATTCTACCAAACAAGATTATCACTCAAATTTGAAGAAGAGAGCAAGAGTTCTTCAGAGAAGAAAAATCCAGAAGTTTTCAGTACTACTAAACTGACTTTACAAAATATGATAAGGGAAAAGTGGGAAAGAAAAGACAACAAGTGGAAATATGAAAGAATCTCATTGGTAATTTTTTTTTAAAGTAGTAAAACATCCCTATCCACAATATGCAGGTAGGTTGTAAACAAAATAGAAATTATAAAATATGACATCAAAACTTATGAACATGGATTGGGCAGTAAAAACATGGGTTTTAGTATGTGATTGAATTTGAGATAATAAAAATAAATCACATGATCATATAGGTTTTATATATGAACTTCATGTTAATCACAAAGCAAAAAATCTAGAATAGATATGCAAAAAAGAGAACAAAATTCAAATGCAATATTTATTAAAAATAGTCATCAAATCAAAGGGAAGAGAGAAAAAAAAAGAACAACAATGAAATACAAAAACACCACAGAGCAATTAGCAAAATGTCAATAAGTACATACTGGTCAATAATTAATTTAAATGTAAATGGCCTAAATACTACAATCAAAAATCAGAGAATGGCTAAATGGATTAAAATAAGAAAGACGCATATGAATGTTGCCAACAGAGATTCATTTTAGATCTAAAGAGACTTAAATATACTTAAATTGAAGGAATGAAAAAAAGGTATTCTATGCAAATGGAAATGGAAAGAATTTTCTGGTAGAGTGCTTAGACAAAATAGACTAGAAAACAAAGATTAACAAGAGAGAAAAAAAAAAAGACATTACATAATAACCAAGTGATCACCACAAGAAGAAGACAGAACAATTATAAATATATACGAACCCAACAAAGTAGTTCTAGATGCATAAAACAAATATAAGCAAACATAAAGACATAAATTATCAACTTAACATTAATACAATTGATAGCTTACAATGAACAGTGTTGGATTAGTGATCTCCAAAGGGGTGCATTTTACTATCGGACCAGAGACTTGGCTTCAGTCACTCAGAGTTTTGTACAGCAAAAGTTTTATTACAATGAAAAGGGGATAAAGAAAGCTTCTGACATAGACATCAGAAGGGGTCAGAGAGTGCCTCATCATTAGTCTTAGCAAGGAATCTATATATGTTTTCAATTGGTTACTAACAATAGATAAAAAGAATGTCTCAAGACTGTAAAGGTCTTAACATCCACTTCCACAACACACATCTTAAAATAAGAGGATTAGTCAGAAGGTTCTTAAGAAGGAGAAACATGACCTTGAACAAGATACATTGTTTATATATAATCAATCAGCTCAGTTCAGTTCCTCAGTCCTGTCCAACTCTTTGCAACCCCCCGGACTGCAGCACGCCAGGCCTCTTTGTCCATCACCAACTCCCGGAATATACTGAAACTCATGCCCATTGAGTTGGTGATGCCATCCAACCATATCATCCTCTGTCAACCCCTTCTCCTCCCGCATCCAAATATTCGCAGCATCAGGGTCTTTTCAAATCGGTCAGTTCTTCACATCAGGTGGCCAAAGTATTGGAGTTTCAGCTTCAGCATCAATTTTTCCAACGAATATTCAGGACTGATTTCCTTTAGGATGTACTGGCTGGATCTCCTTGCAGTCCAAGGGACTCTCAAGAGTCTTCTCCAACACCACAGTTCAAAAGCATCAATTCTTTGGCACTCAGCTTTCTTTATAGTCCAACTCTCACATCCATACATTACTAGGAAAAACCATTGCCTTGGCTAGACGGACCTTGTTGGCAAAGTCATGTTTCTGCTTTTTAATATACTGTCTGGGTTGGTCATAACTCTTTCCAAGGAGTAAGCCTTTTTTAATTTCATGGCTGCAGTCACCATCTGCAGTGATTTTGGAGTCCCCAAAAGTAAAGTCTGCCACTGTTTCCACTGTTTTCCCATCTATTTGCCATGAAGTGATGGGATCAGATGCCATGATTTTAGTTTTCTGAATGTTGAGCTTTAAGCCAACTTTTTCACTCTCCTCTTTCATTTTCATCAAGAAGCTCTTTAGTTCTTCTTTGCTGTCTGCCATCTGCATATCTGAGGTTATTGATATTTCTCACCGCAATCTTGATTCTAGCTTGTGCTTCATCCAGCCCAGCATTTCTCATGATATACTCTACATATGTTAAATAATCAGGGTGACAATATATAGCCTTGAAGTAATCCTTTCCTGATTTGGAACCAGTCTGCTGTTCCATGTCCAGTTCTAATTGTTGCTTCTTGACCTTAAACACAGATTTCTCAGGAGGCAGGTCAGGTGGTCTGGTATTCCCATCTTTTTAAGAATTTTCCACAGTTTGCTGTGATCCACAAAGTCAAAGTCTTTGGCCTTGTCAATAATTCAGAAGTAGATGCTTTTCTGGAAATCTCTTGCTTTTTTGCTGATCCAGAGGATGTTGGTAATTTTATCACTGGTTCTTCTGTCTTTTCTAAATCCAGCTTGAACATCTGGAAGTTCATGGTTTGAAAATTGGCTTGGTGAATTTTGAGTATTACTTTGCTAATATGTGAGATGAGTGCAATTGTGCAGTAGTTTGAGCATTCTTTGGCATCACCTTTCTTTGGGATTAGAATGAAAACTGACCTTTTCCAGGTCTAATATATAATCATTAGTACAGAGTTTAAGGTAAAACATACCTTTGAGCAAGATGAGTTGTTTTGTTGTGTAATCGTTAGCTCTGGACTTAAAGAAAGTTAGTCTTAGAAGAAATAGATTGATGCCATAACAACTCAGAGCTTAAGAAAAAAAAAAAAAAGCCTTATTTTACTAAGATGAAGGAATGTAGAGAAAAAAGTTTGTCCTTTTTTCCTTCCTGAGGGCCCCAAGCCCCCTTCTCATCCTTGAAGTCTCCAGACTCCTTTTCAACCTAACTAAGAATTAACTCTCTCACAATCATACTAGAAGACTTTAATATCCCACTTACCTTAATGGACAAATGATTTAGACAGAAAATTAGTAAGGAAATACTGACCTTAAAGGCACAACTGACACATTGCTGCTGCTGCTGCTGCTAAGTCGCTTCAGTCGTGTCCGACTCTGTGCTACCCCACAGACGGCAGCCCAACAGGTTCCCCCGTCCCTGGGATTCTTGAGGCAAGAACACTGAGGTGGGTTGCTATTTCCTTCTCCAATGCATGAAAGTGAAAAGTGAAAGTGAAGTCACTCAGTCGTGTCCTACTCTTAGCCACCCCATGGACTGCAGCCTACCAGGCTCCTCCATCCATGGGCTTTTCCAGGCAAGAGTACTGGAGTGGGGTGCCATTGCCTTCTCCTACTGACACATTAAAATGAACTTAATGGATATATACTGAAAATTAAATATATACTGAACATCTAAAAGAAGCTGCTAACACATTCTTTAGGGATAGGTAACATGTTAGGTCACAAAACATGGCCCAATAAAGTTTAGATTAATATCATATTAAGCATTGTTTCTGACCACAATGCTGAAACTAGAAAAAGTTAACTTCAAGGGAAAAAGTGATAAGGACACAATCATGTGAAAGCTAATATAGTACCAACCAACTAGTAATTGAAGAAACCAATGATGAAATTAAAACAAACAAAAAATGCCTGAAGACAAATTAAAGTGAAAACACATCTGTCCAAAGTCCATGGGACACAGCAAAAGCTGTTCTAAAAGGAAATTTTATAGCAGTATAAGCCTACCACAGGAAGATAGATCAGTAATTCAAACAAACAAAAAAGGGATAGACAGAAGTTCAGAAACAGATGTCTTCACAGGTGGATTCTATAAACTATTAAAAGAAGATTTAGCTCCAATACTTCTATCCTGACACCAAAATCAGAAAGTCAGATAAATACAATACATTCACACATATCACAGGTCAATATCACTGATGAGAAAAGATGCAAAACCTTCAACAAAATATTAGCAAACTGAATTCAATAATATATTGAAGGCCCCATGTCTCTTATATATTCTGCATTGGCAGGCAAATTCTTTACCATCAGCGTCACCCACATATTGAAGGTATCATATACCATTATCAAAGTGGGATTTGCTTCAGGGATGCAAGGATGATTTACTATCCACAACTCAATCAATGTGATTCTCCACATTATCAAATTGAAGGATGAAAAGCATATGATCATCATAATAGATGCATAGAAAGCTATTGACAAAATGCAGTATCCATTCCTAAAAGAACATTCTCAATAAAGTTGGTATAGAAAGAATACACTTCAATGTAACATGTAGGTCATATATGATAGGACCAGAGGCAACAACATACTCAACAGGGAAAAGTTGAGAGCATTTTCTTTAAGATCAGGAACAAGACAAAAATGCTCACTTTCATAATTTGCATTGAAACAGTATTGGAAGTCCTAGTCACAGTAAAGAGACAAGAAAAAATAAAACAAATCCATATTGTAAAGGAAGAAATAAATCTGTCTCTATTTGCAGATGTCATGATTATGTTATATCTTTTTTTTCTTTTCTTTTTTTTTTTTTTTTTATTAGTTGGAGGCTAATTACTTCACAACATTTCAGTGGGTTTTGTCATACATTGACATGAATCAGCCATAGATTTACACGTATTCCCCATCCCGATCCCCCCTCCCACCTCCCCCTCCACCCGATTCCTCTGGGTCTTCCCAGTGCACCAGGCCTGAGCACTTGTCTCATGCATCCCACCTGGGCTGGTGATCTGTTTCACCATAGATAGTATACATGCTGTTCTTTCAAAACATCCCACCCTCATCTTCTCCCACAGAGTTCAAAAGTCTGTTCTGTATTTCTGTGTCTCTTTTTCTGTTTTGCATATAGGGTTATCGTTACCGTCTTTCTAAATTCCATATATATGTGTTAGTATGCTGTAATGTTCTTTATCTTTCTGGCTTACTTCACTCTGTATAATGGGCTCCAGTTTCATCCATCTCATTAGGACTGGTTCAAATGAATTCTTTTTAATGGCGGAGTAATATTCCATGGTGTATATGTACCACAGCTTCCTTATCCACTCATCTGCTGATGGGCATCTAGGTTGCTTCCATGTCTTGGCTATTATAAACAGTGCTGCGATGAACATTGGGGTGCACGTGTCTCTTTCAGATCTGGTTTCCTCAGTGTGTATGCCCAGAAGTGGGATTGCTGGGTCATATGGCAGTTCCATTTCCAGTTTTTTAAGAAATCTCCACACTGTTTTCCATAGCGGCTGTACTAGTTTGCATTCCCACCAACAGTGTAAGAGGGTTCCCTTTTCTCCACACCCTCTCCAGCATTTATTGCTTGTAGACTTTTGGATAGCAGCCATCCTGACTGGTGTGTAATGGTACCTCATTGTGGTTTTGATTTGCATTTCTCTGATAATGAGTGATGTTGAGCATCTTTTCATGTGTTTGTTAGCCATCTGTATGTCTTCTTTGGAGAAATGTCTGTTTAGTTCTTTGGCCCATTTTTTGATTGGGTCATTTATTTTTCTGGAATTGAGCTGCAGGAGTTGCTTGTATATTTTTGAGATTAATCCTTTGTCTGTTTCTTCATTTGCTATTATTTTCTCCCAATCTGAGGGCTGTCTTTTCACCTTACTTATAGTTTCCTTTGTAGTGCAAAAGCTTTTAAGTTTCATTAGGTCCCATTTGTTTAGTTTTGCTTTTATTTCCAATATTCTGGGAGGTGGGTCATAGAGGATCTTGCTGTGATTTATGTCGGAGAGTGTTTTGCCTATGTTCTCCTCTAGGAGTTTTATAGTTTCTGGTCTTACATTTAGATCTTTAATCCATTTTGAGTTTATTTTTCTGTATGGTGTTAGAAAGTGTTCTAGTTTCATTCTTTTACAAGTGGTTGACCAGTTTTCCCAGCACCACTTGTTAAAGAGGTTGTCTTTTTTCCATTGTATACCCTTGCCTCCCTTGTCAAAGATAAGGTGTCCATAGGTTCGTGGATTTATCTCTGGGCTTTCTATTCTATTCCATTGATCTATATTTCTGTCTTTGTGCCAGTACCATGATGAACATAGATGCAAAAATCCTTAACAAAATTCTAGCAAACAGAATCCAACAACATATTAAAAAAATCATACACCATGACCAAGTGGGCTTTATCCCAGGAATGCAAGGATTCTTTTTTTTTTTTTTTTTTTTTATTTATTTATTTTTTCCCAGTGGGTTTTGTCATACATTGATATGAATCAGCCATGGATTTACATGTATTCCTAATCCCGATCCCCCCTCCCACCTCCCTCTCCACCCGATTCCTCTGGGTCTTCCCAGTGTACCAGGCCCAAGCACTCGTCTCATGCATCCCACCTGGACTGGTGATCTGTTTCACCATAGATAGTATACATGCTGTTCTTTTGAAATATCCCACCCTCACATTCTCCCACAAAGTTCAAAAGTCTGTTCTGTATTTCTGTGTCTCTTTTTCTGTTTTGCATATAGGGTTACCGTTATCACCTTTCTAAATTCCATATATATGTGTTAGTATGCTGTAATGTTCTTTATCTTTCTGGCTTACTTCACTCTGTATAATGGGCTCCAGCTTCATCCATCTCATTAGGACTGGTTCAAATGAATTCTTTTTAATGGCTGAGTAATATTCCATGGTGTATATGTACCACAGCTTCCTTATCCATTCATCTGCTGATGGGCATCTAGGTTGCTTCCATGTCCTAGCTATTATAAACAGTGCTGCGATGAACATTGGGGTGCACGTGTCTCTTTCAGATCTGGTTTCTTCAGTGTGTATGCCCAGAAGTGGGATTGCTGGGTCATATGGCAGTTCCATTTCCAGTTTTTTAAGAAATCTCCACACTGTTTTCCATAGCGGCTGTACTAGTTTGCATTCCCACCAACAGTGTAAGAGGGTTCCCTTTTCTCCACACCCTCTCCAGCATTTATTGCTTGTAGACTTTTGGATAGCAGCCATCCTGACTGGTGTGTAATGGTACCTCATTGTGGTTTTGATTTGCATTTCTCTGATAATGAGTGATGTTGAGCATCTTTTCATGTGTTTGTTAGCCATCTGTATGTCTTCTTTGGAGAAATGTCTGTTTAGTTCTTTGGCCCATTTTTTGATTGGGTCATTTGTTTTTCTGGAATTGAGCTGCAGGAGTTGCTTGTATATTTTTGAGATTAATCCTTTGTCTGTTTCTTCATTTGCTATTATTTTCTCCCAATCTGAGGGCTGTCTTTTCACCTTACTTATAGTTTCCTTTGTAGTGCAAAAGCTTTTAAGTTTCATTAGGTCCCATTTGTTTAGTTTTGCTTTTATTTCCAATATTCTGGGAGGTGGGTCATAGAGGATCTTGCTGTGATTTATGTCGGAGAGTGTTTTGCCTATGTTCTCCTCTAGGAGTTTTATAGTTTCTGGTCTTACATTTAGATCTTTAATCCATTTTGAGTTTATTTTTCTGTATGGTGTTAGAAAGTGTTCTAGTTTCATTCTTTTACAAGTGGTTGACCAGTTTTCCCAGCACCACTTGTTAAAGAGGTTGTCTTTTTTCCATTGTATACCCTTGCCTCCCTTGTCAAAGATAAGGTGTCCATAGGTTCGTGGATTTATCTCTGGGCTTTCTATTCTATTCCATTGATCTATATTTCTGTCTTTGTGCCAGTACCATGATGAACATAGATGCAAAAATCCTTAACAAAATTCTAGCAAACAGAATCCAACAACATATTAAAAAAATCATACACCATGACCAAGTGGGCTTTATCCCAGGAATGCAAGGATTCTTTTTTTTTTTTTTTTTTTTATTTATTTATTTTTTCCCAGTGGGTTTTGTCATACATTGATATGAATCAGCCATGGATTTACATGTATTCCCAATCCCGATCCCCCCTCCCACCTCCCTCTCCACCCGATTCCTCTGGGTCTTCCCAGTGTACCAGGCCCGAGCACTCGTCTCATGCATCCCACCTGGACTGGTGATCTGTTTCACCATAGATAGTATACATGCTGTTCTTTTGAAATATCCCACCCTCACATTCTCCCACAAAGTTCAAAAGTCTGTTCTGTATTTCTGTGTCTCTTTTTCTGTTTTGCATATAGGGTTACCGTTATCACCTTTCTAAATTCCATATATATGTGTTAGTATGCTGTAATGTTCTTTATCTTTCTGGCTTACTTCACTCTGTATAATGGGCTCCAGCTTCATCCATCTCATTAGGACTGGTTCAAATGAATTCTTTTTAATGGCTGAGTAATATTCCATGGTGTATATGTACCACAGCTTCCTTATCCATTCATCTGCTGATGGGCATCTAGGTTGCTTCCATGTCCTGGCTATTATAAACAGTGCTGCGATGAACATTGGGGTGCACGTGTCTCTTTCAGATCTGGTTTCCTCAGTGTGTATGCCCAGAAGTGGGATTGCTGGGTCATATGGCAGTTCCATTTCCAGTTTTTTAAGAAATCTCCACACTGTTTTCCATAGCGGCTGTACTAGTTTGCATTCCCACCAACAGTGTAAGAGGGTTCCCTTTTCTCCACACCCTCTCCAGCATTTATTGCTTGTAGACTTTTGGATAGCAGCCATCCTGACTGGTGTGTAATGGTACCTCATTGTGGTTTTGATTTGCATTTCTCTGATAATGAGTGATGTTGAGCATCTTTTCATGTGTTTGTTAGCCATCTGTATGTCTTCTTTGGAGAAATGTCTGTTTAGTTCTTTGGCCCATTTTTTGATTGGGTCATTTATTTTTCTGGAATTGAGCTGCAGGAGTTGCTTGTATATTTTTGAGATTAATCCTTTGTCTGTTTCTTCATTTGCTATTATTTTCTCCCAATCTGAGGGCTGTCTTTTCACCTTACTTATAGTTTCCTTTGTAGTGCAAAAGCTTTTAAGTTTCATTAGGTCCCATTTGTTTAGTTTTGCTTTTATTTCCAATATTCTGGGAGGTGGGTCATAGAGGATCTTGCTGTGATTTATGTCGGAGAGTGTTTTGCCTATGTTCTCCTCTAGGAGTTTTATAGTTTCTGGTCTTACATTTAGATCTTTAATCCATTTTGAGTTTATTTTTCTGTATGGTGTTAGAAAGTGTTCTAGTTTCATTCTTTTACAAGTGGTTGACCAGTTTTCCCAGCACCACTTGTTAAAGAGGTTGTCTTTTTTCCATTGTATATCCTTGCCTCCTTTGTCAAAGATAAGGTGTCCATAGGTTCGTGGATTTATCTCTGGGCTTTCTATTCTGTTCCATTGATCTATATTTCTGTCTTTGTGCCAGTACCATGATGAACATAGATGCAAAAATCCTTAACAAAATTCTAGCAAACAGAATCCAACAACATATTAAAAAAATCATACACCATGACCAAGTGGGCTTTATCCCAGGAATGCAAGGATTCTTTAATATCGCAAATCAATCAATGTAATACACCACATTAACAAATTGAAAGATAAAAACCATATGATTATCTCAATAGATGCAGAGAAAGCCTTTGACAAAATTCAACACTCATTTATGATTAAAACTCTCCAGAAAGCAGGAATAGAATGAACATACCTCAACATAATAAAAGCTATATATGACAAACCCACAGCAAGCATCACCCTCAATGGTGAAAAATTGAAAGCATTTCCCCTGAAATCAGGAACAAGACAAGGGTGCCCACTCTCACCACTACTATTCAACATAGTGTTGGAAGTTTTGGCCACAGCAATCAGAGCAGAAAAAGAAGTAAAAGGAATCCAGATAGGAAAAGAAGAAGTGAAACTCTCACTGTTTGCAGATGACATGATCCTCTACATAGAAAACCCTAAAGACTCTACCAGAAAATTACTAGAGCTAATCAATGAATATAGTAAAGTTGCAGGATATAAAATTAACACACAGAAATCCCTTGCATTCCTATATACTAACAATGAAAAAACAGAAAGAGAAATTAAGGAAACAATACCATTCACCATTGCAACAAAAAGAATAAAATACTTAGGAGTATATTTACCTAAAGAAACAAAAGACCTATACATAGAAAACTATAAAACACTGATGAAAGAAATCAAAGAGGACACAAACAGATGGAGAAACATACCGTGTTCATGGATTGGAAGAATCAATATTGTCAAAATGGCTATTCTACCCAAAGCCATCTATAGATTCAATGCAATCCCTATCAAGCTACCAACGGTATTTTTCACAGAACTAGACCAAAGAATTTCACAATTTGTATGGAAATACAAAAAACCTCGAATAGCCAAAGCAATCTTGAGAAAGAAGAATGGAACTGGAGGAATCAACCTGCCTGACTTCAGACTCTACTACAAAGCCACAGTCATCAAGACAGTATGGTACTGGCACAAAGACAGAAATATAGATCAATGGAACAGAATAGAAAGCCCAGAGATAAATCCACGAACCTATGGACACCTTATCTTTGACAAAGGAGGCAAGGATATACAATGGAATGATGCCACCACAAAACTATTAGAACTCATTAACGAAATCTAATACTAATGCAGAATTCAAAGTTAAAATACATAAATTTACATTTCTATACGTTGACTCAAACTATCAAAATAAGGAATTAAAGAAACAATCCCAGTTACAAAACATTAAAAAAAAAAAAAAAAAGCTAGGAATAAATCTAACTAAGGAGGTAAAAGACCTGCATTTTGAAACTGTAAGACACTTATAAAGAAATAGAAGATGAATGGCACATATGAAAACATATACCATGTCCATTGGCTAGAAAAAATTAATAACCTTAAAATCACAATTCCACCAAAGGCAATCTATATCAAAATATGAACAGCATTTTTTCCAGACCTAGAATAAGTAAACCTAGAATTTGTATGAAAACATGAAATGCCCTGAATAATTAAAATATTCATAAGAAAGAATTTTATCATTCTAATTTCTAAATATATCATAAAACTATAGTAGTAAATTCAGTGTGATACTGATACAAAAACAGACAGACAGATCAATGGAACCAGATAGAAAGCTCAGAAATAAGTGCACTTATGGCCAGTTCAGCTCAGTTCAGTCGCTCAGTCGTGTCTGATTCTTTGCAGCCCCAAGGACTGTAGCATGGCGGGCTTTCCTGTCAATCACAAACTCCTCAAGCTTGTTAAAACTCATGTCCATTGATTCAGTGATGCCATCCAACCATCTCATACTCTATCATTCCCTTCTTCTCCTGCCTTCAATACCCCCCAGCATCAAGGTCTTTTCTAATGAGTGAGTTCTTTGCATCAGGTGGTCAAATTTGGAGTTTCAACTTCAGTGTCAGTCTTTCCAATAGATATTCAGGACTGATTTCCTTAAGGACTGACCGGATTGATCTCCTTGCAGGCCAAGGGACTCTCAAGAGTCTTGACTAACATCACAGTTCAAAAGCATCAATTCTTTGGCACTCAGCCTTCTTTATAGTCCAACTCTCACATCCATCCATGACTATTGGAGAAACCATAGCTTTGACTAGATGGATCTTTGTTGGCAAAGTAATGTCTCTGTTTTAACATGCTGTCTAGGTTATTCATAGCTTTTTTCCAAGGAGCAAGTGTCTTTTCATGGTTGCAGTCAACATCTGCAGTGATTTTGGAGCCCCCCAAAATAAAGCCTCTCACTGTTTCCATTGTTTCCCCATCTATTTGCCATGGAATGATGGGACTGGATGCCATAATCTTAGTTTTATGAACACTGAGTTTTAAGCCAACATTTTCACTCCCCTCTTTCACTTTCATCAAAAGGTTCTTTAGTTCTTTCTTCTTCACTTTCTGCCATAAGGGTGGTGTCATCTGCATATCTGAGGTTATTGATATTTCTCCCAGCAATCTTGATTCCAGCTTGTGCTTGAAAGGCCAGTTAATCTATGACAAATGGGGAAAAGACAGTTTCTTCAATAAATGGCATTTGGAAAACTGGAAAATTTCATGCAAATTAATCAGATTGGACTACTTTCTCATACCATATGCAAAAACAAACTCAAAATGGGGACTTAACTATAAGATATGAAATAATAAAACTCCTGGAAGAAAACTTAGGCAGTACACTCTTTTACAAAAATCTTAACAATTGTTTTTTGGATCTGTCTCCTCAAGCAAGGAAAACAGAAGCAAAAATAAACAAATGGAACCATATCAAGCTAAAATCTTTCAATTGCAAAAGAAACAATGAGATGAAAATACTGCCTACTGAATGGAAATTATTTGTAAATGATATATCTCATAAGAGGTTAATATCCAAAATATACAAATATCTCTTCAAACTCAACATATAAAAAATAATACAGCCTAATAGCAAAATGAGCATAGGACCTAAATGAACATTTTTCCATAGGAGATATTCAAAGGTCACAAACAGGTGAAAAGAAATTCTACATTGATAATCATCAAGAAAATGCAAGTCAAAACCACAATGAAATATCATCTCACTCCTGTCTGAATGACTATTACAAAAGAAAAGAAAGCAATAACATGTGTTGATAAGAATGAGGAGCAAAGGAAAAAATCACATGCTATTGGTGGTAATGTAAATTGGCATGGTCATTATGGAAAGTAGTATGGAGTTGCTTCAGCAAATGAAAAATAAAACTACAATATGATACAGCAATTTTGCTTGGGAGTATTTTTGTGAGGAAAATAAAAATATGAATTCAGAAGTTATGTTCACCCCAATGTTCATAAGCACATTATTTATAATATCCAAGATATTATGGTATCCCTGTTGGCTCATATGGTAAGAAATCTGCCTACAATTCAGGAGACCAGGATTCGATTCCTGGGTCAGGAAGATCACCTGGAGAAGGGAATGACTTACTCTACTCACTCCAGTATTCTTGCCTGGAGAATTCTGTGGACACAGGAGTCCACGAGGTCACAAAGAGTCAGACATGACTGAGTACATAACACTTTTACACTTTCAAGATATAGAAGCAATCTATGAGCCTGTCACTAGATAAATGGATAAAGAAGATGTGAGATACATACACATATACACAAAATGGAATATTACTGCTCCATAAAAATAATGGAATATTACCATTTTTGAAACATGGATGAACCTAGAGGGTATTATATTAAATATCATATGACACAGAGGAAGACAAATACCAGATGATCTCACTTATATGTGGAATCTAAAAAACAAAACAAATGAACAAACATAACAAAACAGAAACAGACACAAACTCACAGGTACAGAAACAAATGGATGTTTGCCAAAAGGGAGGTGAGGTGGGAGAGTTGAGTGCAATACGTGAGAGAGGTAAGAGATACAAACTTCTAGTTATAAAAGAAGTCATGGGGATATAATGTACAGCATAGGGAGCATCATCAGTAATAATGTGTTAATACTGTATGGTGACAGAGTTAATTAAATTAATCATAGTGATCATTCTGTAATATATAATAATATCAAATCATTTTGTTTTATACCTGAAACATAAAATAATCTAAGTCCTTTATACTCCAATAAAAGCAAAAAAAAAAAAATGAAATTGAGTATTTAGAATAATAAAATTCTATATGGAATTCTACATATCTAGAATAATATGTAAAATAAGAGTCAGATATAACAAATATCAATGCAAATTTCAAGTAAATTAGAAATCTAAATGTAAAAACTAAAATATAGGAGTTTTAGAAAAAATACAGGATAATTACATCATCATGACACAGAGGAAAACATGAGCCAAACAAGAAGATAATAAAAGACTGAGAAAGAAATTTATATTTTAAATGGAAAACTTTTATATGACAAAAACACCATGTGCAAAGTCCAAAGAAAAAGGACAAAGAAGTGGAAAATATTTTCGACCTTTGCTACAAATAAAGGGCTTATGTCTTTATATGCCAAAACTTTTACACATTAAGGAAAATGTGGTCAGCAACATAATATAAAGTTATGAAAACATACAATCAGCTCACTGAAGAAGTAAGAAAAATTCTTAATCATGTGAAAAAACAATCAATGACTTTTACTTAATATTTTAAAATGAAATAATAATCTTTCTCAAATTCTTCCAGAAATAGAATATGAGAAAACACTTTGCATCTCATTCTAGGAGGTATTACACTGATACTAAAGTCAAAGTACAAAAAAAAATAAATAAATAAAGTCAAAGTACTAAAGAAATAACCTATAGATATATATCTTTAATCAATATAGGTATGAACATTTTCAGTGTAATAATACAAAACTCAATGCAGCAACATACAAAGAAGACCATATATCATGGCCAAGAAGGATTTATTCAAACAATACAAAGTTGGTTTAACATCTGGAAATCATTCAATGTCATGAATTATATTAACAGAAAATGAGCAAAAGAAACCCACAAGATCACCTCAAAAGATAGAGGAAAAATATTTGATGATGTCATAAAAACACTCAAAAATTAGAAATGGAAGTGAGTCTTCTCAGCATGGTAAAGGACATCTGTAGAATACCTAACATCACAGTTAATGATGAAAGGCCGAACATTATCCTTGTGACATAAGAACAAGGTAAAGATGATCACTTTTATCAGTTCTATTTAATGCTGTCCTAGAAGCTCTAGCCTGTAAAGTCAGGAGACAAAAAGAAATAAAGGACATGCAGATGAGAAGGTAGTAAAATTGTCTTTATATGAAGGTGATATTATTCAAGAGGCTGAAAATCCTAGGTAGTCCACACAAACATCCCCACCAAAAACAAACAAACAGAACTAGTAAGCAAATTGAGCAAAGATGCAAAATACATGATAAAATAATCTAGATTCAATCAACTCATAATCAGAAAACAAAAGTAAGTTATCCCATTCTCAATTATATCAGAGTGAAAACATTAGGAATGAATTTAATGAAAGAAATGTAAGATTTGCACGCTTTATAAATCTTTGCTGACTGAAATTAAAATCTAAATGGAATGGATTTGAATGGATTTCAAATATATTCATGGATTTAAAGACTCATTACTATCAAAATAGGAATTCCTCCAAAATTAATTTAGTGATTCTTATACATAGATAAGCTGATTCTAAAATTTACATGTAAATATGAAGGATCCCAAATAGTTAAAACCATATTAAAGAAGAACAAATTTGAAGGACTTATATTTCTCAGTTTCAAAACTGAAATTTTGTATAAATTCTATAAAGCTACAGTGATCATGATTGTGTACCATCAGCCTATATATATATATGTATATGTATACATATACATATATGTTTCCTGATCATGTGATCAGAGATCACGGTCATGTACTCATGATTGTGTGCCATTGTCATATACATATATATGCATATGTAGTTTCTAGACTTTATAAATTTTCAGACTTTCAAGTCATGTTTGAAAGTCTAAAAATTAATTCTTATACTAACAGTTGGGTTTTGACATAGATACCAAGGCAATCCAATGGAGAAAGAATAATCTTTCAGTGCTTTGCTGAGTAAGTTCTATATCCACAAACTAAAATACACATTCATAATACACACAAAACTAATTATAGTGTATAATAGAATTAAATGCAAGAGCTAACACTATGAATATCTTAGAAGGATGCTCAGTCGCTCAGTTGCAACAGACTCTTTATGGCCCCTTGGACAATAGCCCATCAGGCTCCTCTGCCCATGGAATTTTCCAGACAAGAATACTGGAGTGGGGTGCCATTTTCTACCCCTGAGGACCTTCCAGCCAAGGGATCGATCAGTTGGATCTTGCATCTCTTGCATCTCCTACATTGGTGGGTAGATTATTTTACCACTAGCATCAACTGGGAAGCCCATGAATATCTTAGAAGAATACATAGGAAAAATATCTTCATGTCCTTGCATTAGGCAAAATTTACTTAACTATAAGACCTAAAGCATAATTCATTAAAAAATGAATTAAACTCTATGAAAACTCAAAGTTACACTTCAAAAGATATTATTAAGGAGTTAAAATAATAACCTGGACTTGGAAAAAGTGTATACAGATGATTAATCCAAAAAAAGATTGTGTTGAGAATTTGAATAGGCAATTGAATAAACACTTCACAAAGGAAGATAGACAAAAAGTCGATAAACTCATGAATAAATGTTACATATTATTTGTCATTAAGAAGTACAAATTAAATTATGATGATATAGTACTTCATACTCACTAGAATAGCTGAAATCAAAAAGACAGGCAGCATCAAGTATTGATGAGGATCTGGAGAAATTGTAACCCTCAGATATCCCTGGTAGGAAGTAAAAGAGTGTTTTTGTGCTGAAGAATCTCAGTCGTGTCTGATTCTTTGCAACCCTATGAACCGTAGCTCCCCAGGCTCCTCTGTCGATGAAATTCTTCACGTAAGAATACTGGAATGAATTGCCATAGTGTTTACCCATTTAGGAAAACAATATGGTATTTTCTCAAAAAGTTTAATATAAACATATGACTTCAATTCCACTCCTAGGTATCTATTCAAGAAAATGAAAACATGCATCTATCCAAAAACCCTTATATTCAAATAGTTTCAGGCATGCATGCATGCCCAATTGTGTCCTACTCTTTGGGATCCCATGCCCACCATGCTCCTCTGTCCATGGATTTTCCAGGCAAATGGAGTGGGTTGCCATTTCCTACTCCAGGGGATCTTCCCGACACAGGAATTGAATCCCTGTCTTCTATGTCTCCTGCACTGGCAGGAAGATTCTTTACCACTAAGCCACCTGTGGGACCCATATTCAAATATTTACAGTAGCATTATCTATAATAGCCATGAACTAGAAACAATTCTATAAACTGGTGACTGAATAAAGAAAAGATGTTATATGCATACAATAATAATTCCCAGGTGGCGCTAGTGGTAAAGAATCCACCTGCCAATGTAGGAGACATGAGTCACGGGTTCGATCGCTGGGTTAGGCAGATCTCCTGGAGGAGAGAGGACATGGCAGTCCAATTCAACATTCTTGCCTGGATAATCCCATGGAGAGAGGAGCATGGCAGGCTATGGTCCACAGGGTTGCCAAGAGTCAGACAGGACTGAAGCAACTTAGCACACATACATGCATACAATGGAATGCTATTCAGCAACAAAATGGTAGGAAATACTAAATATGTTACAAAGTGATGAACCTTGAAGACCTGCTAAGTCTGGGATAGACTTTCCCACTAAAAAGACAGATCATAAAGTCTTTAGATTTTACAGTCCATAAAATTTCTGGTTCAATAATTCAATTCTGACCTTGTAGTGGGAAAAGTAGCCATATTATGTACATGAACAAGTACAGTCATAGGCAACACAACTTTATTTACAAACAAAATGGAGTTAGGCAGGATTGGCCTGTGGTCAGTTTGCTGGTTTCTATGCTAAGATGAAAAAGAATATTGACTGTATGATTCCATATATGAAGTGTCCAGAATTAGCATATCTGTAAATGGGGACTAGCTGTGAAAGGTATTTAAGAGATTTTAGGGGAGGTGATGAAATGCTCTATACTTGAATTTTGGTGATGTTACACAACTCTAAATTTATTAAGAATCTTTGTATTGTAAAATTAATAAATTTTTTGATGTACAAATCATATGACAAAATATTAGCATTTGTTAAATATATGTAGTAGATATATGATTGCAATATCACTTGGTATACTTTTCTACATTATTATAATATTTCATAATTAAAATGTGAGCAGTTAATTATGTCAGATTTCAAACACTCATATTGAACAGAATTAAAATAAGACCCAGAGAAGCTACATTATTCATTCAGAATTACATAACCAATTAATGCATGGTCAATACTCAGATACAGCCCTCCTTAAGTTCATTTTTTCATACTGAATTTCATCACTTTACTTTCACAGAGAGGGGGAAAAGGAATATTTTATTCTTTCTTCTCTCTTTTTTTCCCCTAAATTCTACATGTTAAACTACTCTATGAGAAACTAACTAACAGAGACAATAGTAAACTCCTAGAATTGTACAGGGGTAAATGTAAACATTAGATATTTAAATAGTCTCGGTAGTTGCTATACCAATTTACATTCCCATCAACAATGTAGAAGGGTTTCCTTTTCTCCACATCTCCTCCAGCATTTATTGTTTGTAGATTTTTGATGATGGTCATTCTGACTTGTGTGAGGCAATATCTCATTGTGGTTTTAATCTGCATTTCTCTAATAATTAGTGATGTTGAGCATCTTTTCATATGTTTGTTGGCCATCTTTATGTTTTCTCTGGAGAAAAATCTGTTTAGGTCTTCTGCCCATTTTTGATTGGGTTATTTGTTTTTTCTTGATATTGAGCTGCATGAACAACAATACAAAGTTTCCTTAAAAAGCTAAAAATAGACTTACCAGTGTGCCTGCCTGCTAAGTTGCTTCAGTCATGTCCAACTCTTTGCAACTCACCAGACTCCTCTGTCCATGGGGTTCTCTAGACAAGAATACTGGAGTGGGTTGCCATGCCCTCCTCCAGGGGATTTTCCTGACCCAGGTATCAAACCCACGTCTCTTCTACTTCCTGCACGGGTAAGTGGGTTTTATACTACTGCCACCTGGGAAGCCCCAAGAGTGACCACATGACCCAGCAATTCCACTCCTAGGCATATATCTAGAGAAAACCAGAATTAGAAAGGATGCTTGCAGCCCAATATTCTTTGCAGCGCTATTTACGATAGCTTGCATATGGAAGCAACCTAAACATCCACCAATAAATGAAAAGATAAAGAAGATGTGGTACATATACACAATGGAATACTACTGAGTAATAAAAAGGAACAAAATTGCAAAATTTGCAGACAGACAGACGGACCTAGAGATTGTCATGCAGAGTGAAGTAAGTCAGAAAGAGAAAAAAACAAATATTGCATAATATGGCTTATATGTGGAAATAGGAAATTGGTACAGAAGAATTTATTTTCAAAGCAGAAATAGAGTCACAGATGTATATAACAAACTCTTAGTTATGAAGTAGGAAAAGGTGGAGGGTAACATGAAATGGAATATTTCCAGTCATTTCAGTAAAAAGCATGTCAGAGTCATCAGTGATCACAGCCCTCCTCTGTGAGCCAGTAAGCCATAAGGGAATCCAGGAAGAAGAATATCTGCTATCTAACAGTCATCAGGCTACAGCCACTCCCCATTTGGACAGGGGATGTGACAATGGAGGGCAGAATGCTGGCCACAGATAGCTGATTTGTTCATGAAAGGAGTGATTTCAATGAGCTCAGATGCTTGTAACTTCCCATACATAGAAGAGTGCTAAATTCCTTAATTTGAGATATCTTCTTTCCCTTAATTAGCAATAATCTTTGATGTTCAAACTACTTGCCCCTTTGTTGGAAACTTCTATATAACTTAATTTCCCCCAAACCCCCCAAAGACACACCTCCTCAAAGCCGATTCTCAGGGCTTCTTGAGATGCTCCTTCCCAGACTTGAAATCCTAGAAATTCCTACCAAATGAAACAGCTCTCTACTTTCAGGTTGTGACTATATTTTTGAAAGTGGGATGAATTGGGAGAATGAAATAGACTTATATACAGTAGTATGTATAAAATAGATAAATAATGAAGGCCTACTGTATACATAGCACAAGGAACTCGACTCAATGCTTTGTGATGATAAAAATGGGAAATAAATAAAAAAAAGAAAGGATATATGTATATATATAACTCACTTTGTTGCACAGCAGAGACTAATGTAACATTGTAAAGCAATTATACTCAATGAAAATGAGCAAAAAACAATAATTAAAAAATACATATGTAAATGCTATGTTTTGGTGGCATCTTGGGTTTTGATAACTTTGTAAATATTATTTGTTAATATAGTAAAACTTTGGAAAGACATCATCTTAATAGCATACTGGATTTTTTTTTTTATATCATCTTTCTAACACTTAGTGACAAGCTAGGCACAAATTCAGTGAGCTAGCTTCCCAGGGCTTAATATCCTTTGTTAAACATGTGTAATCTTCAAGTACTATATAGAAATTATTTTAGGAAAATTTATCGACTTGCCATATCATATTAATTTTTTGTGCATCCCTGTGTGTGTGTGTGATTTATTCATCTTTTAAATATCTGCCCCCTCAAACAAGAAGCACTTTACTGTTGCTTCTTATAGGATATAAACAGCATCCCTGCTTGACATGTTAAAAGTTTTAGAATTATTTAAATGCTAGAATATGTCAAAACACTAAAATAAAATTTTGACAAAAAGTTCAGTACCTGTGATAGTTATTATTATTCATATTGATTGCATTCCATTTATACATTTGCCTTTGACATTTCTTTACATTGTGAAAAGTCATCAGTGTAATTTCTTTCTGTGTTGACTTATACAGATTGTTTGTTTGCTTGGTTTTAGGATACGGACTTCATTTCTCATGAAGGATGCTATAGACCATTAAGTTAAGCGATCTGAATCCCAAAAGTTTTGTGTCTAAATTGCATTTCTTGAAAAAAAAAAAAAAGTAAGACTCTGTTTGCCAGATTTTCACATTTTAGTTCTTAGAAAGGAAAGAGGAGATTTAACAAAGACCTGAATTAATGTAAACCTCAGCAATTGTTTCTCCCATTGAGAATAGATCTGAGTAGAGGTATGCAAAAGGAGTGAGATTCAGGATGTATTTGGAGCAATTTTCCATCCGTACTTCTCATCTTTCTCTTTTATTAATAGAAAGTGAAAATACAAAGTATAGTAAAACAAAAAATGTTAAAACCAAATAAAAAATGCAAATCATAGGAGTGTATGCAGGTAGTCAAGAAAAAGTGTTTTAAATTTTATAGAAGAGGCATTCACTGCCAAGCTAAGTTAATTGAGATAAAATGCTATTATTCATGTTATTCTATCAGGTTGGATTTGAAGCTATTACTACAGAGTTTAGGTCAGAGAATATGAGTAAGCCAGCCAAATTTCATGTATGTTGTTTATTTTCACTTTTCTCTTTATATATGTGCTTGTACGTAAAATAGCTGGATGCATGTGAGATTTTACATTGGTTTTAAATTACTCCTATTTGTTAAGACTTTTTAGTAGCCTGGATAGCCAAATATCTGTGAATTAGTTCTCTGTCCTATCAAAGCTTTGCTAGAGATACTCTTGTTTTCCCCTACACAGAAAGAGCACTGTGATTTTGGCTCATCTTTACATAGTACATGTGTGCTAATTTGCCTTAGTCATGTCCGACTCTTTGCAATCCTATGGACTGTAGTCCACCAGGCTCCTCTGTCCATTGGATTCTCCAGGCAAGAATACTGGAGTGGGTTGCCATGCCCTCTTTCAGGGGATATTCCGGATCCAGGGATCCAACCCACATTCTCTGGCATCTCCTGCATTGGCAGGTGTGTTTCTTGCCAATAGTGCCACCTGGGAAGCCCTTTTACATAAATAGGCTTTAAAATATTGGGTTGCTAAACCAGCAGTAGTTTTGTCAAGGAAAGCATAAATACAAAAACAAAACAAAACACATTTTTTTCTTCTGAATTTTAAATAATTCAGTTATCAGAATCATTTAGTTGTCTATGGGGAATAGAAAAATGTCTAGTATTCCGAACACCTCACAATGCTGAATGGCTTTGGAAAGGTTATTCATTGCAAATTCACAAAGTTGGGAGGCATTTTCCTGCAGAATAGTTTCACCCCTTGAAATGATGCTATAAATCTGGCAGGAGAAGAGACTCTGGGTAAAAATAGTGAGGAAAGTGGTAGATGATGCAAATAATGCAAAAAAATGCACATAAATGCAAACAGCTTGTGTCTGCTAACATATGTCTCATTAATTGTTTTTCACCAAAAATGTACTGCTAACTCAATTACCTGTACGTTTTTAACAGTCCTCATCTTGATTCTAGTATTAACTAACTTTTTACAGAGATCTGTTTGATTTTACTATATCATGAGCACTATTTGAAACATTGAAAGTTTTAAATACATTAATTTATTTAATTCTCTCAATGACTCTAGGAGGTTGATACTGTTGTATTCTAACTGGACAGATGGGAAATTGAACCCTGCAGAAGATAAGTGACTCACCCAAGTTCACCCCAATCTTAAGAGACAGAGGATAGACATAAGTTTTGTATCTAATGTTGCCTTTAAAGTAACTTGCAATTTGGTTATAATGATTACTGGAAAGGAATACATTATCAGCTCAAAAGCCAATATTCAAAGGAGCATTCCAATATGTTTGCAACAAATGTCAGAATTATAAATCCTCAGTTTCACTTTTTTTTTTTTAAAACACTCCTATATATGCATGGTTCAATACTGAGAAAGAAGTATGACAGGGCTGTCTGCTGTCACCCTGTTTAACCTATACACTAAGCATGTCATGAGAAATGCCAGGCTGGATGAGTTACAAGCTGGACTCAAGACAGGCAGCAGAAACATCAGCAACCTCAGACATGGGGATGGTCCCACTCTAATGGTAGAAAGTGAAGAGGAACTAAAGAGCCTCCTGATGACAGTGAAGGAGGAGAATGAAAGATCCTACTTAAAACTAAATATTGAAAATAATAATAATATTATGGCATTACTTCATGGCAAATAGAGGGGGGAAAGGTGGAAGTAGTGACAAATTTCCTGTTCTTGGGCTCTAAAATCACTGCGGATGTTGATCGTAGCCATGAAATCAGAAGACATTTGCCTCTTGGCAGGAGAGTTATGACAAACATAGACAGTGTGTTGAAAAGCAGAGACATTACTCTGCTAACAAAAGTCCACATAGTCAAGGCTATGGTCTTCCCACAAGGCTATGGTCATGTACAATTGTGAGAGTTGGACTGTAAAGAAGGCAGAGTGCTGATGAATTGATTATTTCAAACTGTGGTGCTGGAGAAAACTCCTTAGAGTCCCTTGGATAGCAAGGAGATCAAATCTGTCAATTTTAAGGGAAATCAACCCTGAATACTCATTGGAAGGACTGATGCTGAAGCCGAAACTCCAGTATGTTGGTAACCTGATTCGAACAACTGACTCATCGGAGAAGTCTTTGATGCTGGGAAAGATTGAGGGCAGGAGAAGAGGGTGTCAAAGGATGAGATAGCTGAATGGCATCATCGATGCAATGGATATGAACCTGGGAAAACTTCAGGAGATGGTGAGGGACAGATAGACCTGGCGAGCTGCTGCAGTCTATGGGGTCACAAAGAGTCAGACATGACTGGGTGACTCAACAATTAACAACAAAAAAAGATGCAAGGAGATCAATGCAATTAATCCTAAAGGAAATTAACCCTGAATAGTCATTGGAAGGACTGATGCAGAATCTGAAGCTCCAATATTTTGGCCACCTGATGTGAAGGGCCAACTCATTAGAAAATACTCTGATGCAGGGAAAGATTGGAGGCAAAAGGAGAAGCAGGCAACAGAGGATGTGATGGCTGGATGGCGTCACTGACTCAATGGACATGATCTTCGGCAAGCTCAGGGAGATAGTGAAGGACAAGGAAGCCTGACGTGCTGCAGTTCACGGGGTTGCAAAGAGCTGGACAGGAACTGATGACTGAAAAACAACAGTAGATACATAGGCCTCATTTGTTTTTCAGAAACAAAAGCTGTATGACCTTTGTCATCCCTTTGATGCTTGTAAAGGTGTTTCTTTCTCTGAAAAAGTATCCTTCATCAAGTTGTCCCTCCAATCCCAACACACTCACATACACACACACACACACACACACACACACACACACACTTCACACCAGCCCATCTCTTTGTGCTTCTCTGTATTTGAGTGGTTGTCTCAGATTCTCCTGCAAGCTCATTTTGCAGGAGACTTTTGTAACGGTGGTGCTGGAGACACCTTCTGTCAAGTCACACCTTTCACTCTCCATATAAAAATAATTCATTCTAAATCCTTAGTAGCAAGAGCAAATTTGTAAAGAATTCCACCTCACTCCAATCAGCAGATCTGAACCCTGCAATTTGTTTTTAAGGTCAAATTCATGAGGGCATTGAGTGGGACTTTCTCTAACTTAGGTCTGAAGGCTGTCCTGCCCTTGTCACCATGTCAAGTAGGCCAGATAGTCAGCAAATACATGTCCAGGTTCTTTGACTGCTGACTAATCAGAAAGGAAGCCTGGAAAATGAAAGCAGATTAATGCAGATCTGGGGGGATAAGCCTGCATGGACACTGAGTTTCCGACTCTGGTCAAAAAACATTAAGACTCTTTCACGGGTGGTGGGATTAGTACTTACTGTTGATCTCAGTAGCCCTCAGCTCCCAGCTCAAGTCCATCATTACATAAGCATCATTATTCTTTATAAAATTGTCCAGCCCTTCTATAGCACAGCCCTGTGGTATTTGACTTTGTGACCTATTCTTAAAGTGACTCTTAGGGGTTGACTCCATGCTTTGCAGCAAACATTTTTTTCCCTTTATTTGTTAAACTTATTCCAGTCATTAACCTCTTGCTGTAAGCCTTTGATCTTCCCTTTCCACTATTTTCAGTGTCTGAGTGAAAAATAATCAACCTGTTGTCTGGAACCACCCTAACAGAAAACCTCATAGTGGAGCCTTCTTGGAAGGAATTTCCCTAGTTGGGAATAAGCTCTTCCCTGGTGGCTCAAATGGTAAAGTGTCTGCCTACAATGCCGGAGACCTGAGTTGGAACCCCGGGTCAGGAAGATCTCCTGGAGAAGGAAATGGCAACCCATTCCAGTATTCTTGCCTGGGAAATCTCATGGACAGAAGAGCCTTGTGGGCTACAGTCCATGGGGTTGCAAAGAGTCGGACATGACTGAGCAACTTCACTATCTATCTATCTATCTCATGACCAAAACTTTGCCTTAATGTTCCCTTTACTGGGGGGTCAATTCATACCCCTAAGCTGTCCAGTTACTTGGGAAGTCATTCCACAATTTTCCACAGGGAGGGGAATGAAATGCCTATTAGATCCCACCACAGATATATTAAAGCAGAAACACTTTGAATGCTTATTTCCCACAATATTTTGGAATCCATTTCCTACTGGAAAATCACTATCTTGTCTTCTACATCACTTCTCTATGCCTGTACCTCAGCTACTTTCAAAATAACTTCTTGATGATCTGTGGTTGATAAAAGCTCTAAACTTTGCTGGAGCCCAACAAAACCTGGAGATCCCCATGGGAGCTGCACTACGGTAATAAAGGTTATTTGAGGTGGGTATGTCTGTGTGTGTGAGTGTGTGTGTGTCAGTGTGTCTGTGATGATGATTGTAAAACTGAAGACTCTAGCGCAGAATATGCACCATAGAAAAAATAATTCCCTACTCTGCTTTGAAGTTCAGCCTTCAATTGATTTGGATCTTAAAATAATTTCTTTTCCACCTAACCATATTCTTGAGTTAGCCATGATAATTACCAGGTATGAGCCTCTGAGACTCACAAAGATACTTCTCCCTTTCTCTGGGGCTCTATAAACCATCTGGCACCACTGAACTAGGAAGTCAGGGTCTCATGACTACCTCTATCAGCACTTCGGTGTGGATGATGCAGTTGAGCTACTTGTAGGCCATGAAATGATCTCATCTTTCTTGACTTGAGATGGATTTTATGAACCTGTTTCCATTTAGATCATTGGTTGCTAACGCCATGAAAGAATGTAGGAAATAGGGGATTGAAGAAGTTTGAAAAACAGCTAGGATATTTTTACAATTTTACATAACCTGGAGGCTATTTATCCTGGCTTAGTAAGAAGGACTGGCTAGACATTCAACACTTAATGTTAAGTATACATTAAATTACTTTCACCCAAAAGTGCAGTTAAAAACATAATGCTCAGTTCTCTCTCACACAGTTTTTTCTGCCTACTTTTCACATTTTGTCCTCTCTTGCACATCACTTGTCTAGCAAGGTCTCTCTCTCGCTGTAGTGCATGGCCAGGCTTCCTCCACATCCAACTCCTTCTGTTAAATTCCATAGCCTAGATTTTTCATTTTCTTCCTCCTCTGCTTGCTTTCAGAAGGATTGGTTCTGTTTCTCTATCAATCAGCACCAGCTTTGTTAAGCTACAAACATTTTCCTAATTTTATTAATTTCTTCATCCAATAGGACACATTGAACCCCACTTTATGCAATGTATTTTCAGGTGATGAGGATTCTCAAAGAATTGGGGCATTGTAAGAATGACTGCAATGCAGTGGGAAGTCTACTTTACACAGAGGGCTGAGAAGGTCCTTTCTCTAGGATGACATTTGAGGTGAGACCTAAGTGTTAAGAAGAAGTGTGCCAAGTGGATAGCTTGAGAAGAGAACTCCAGGAGTGAGGAAATAGCAAAATCAAAGCTGTTGATGCAGGGATAAACTCCTTATGCTAAATGAAAGGCCTGTAAGTGGGTGGGAATGAGGGAAGAAAAGAGTTTGTGTTCAGGGCTACAGGTCAAGATAAATAATTTGGATGTTATTGTATGCTCTAGAGAGTTTTCAGCAAGTTGCAGGATTTAATTTAAAGGGTCAGTCTGGTTACTGGTAGAGGACGGTGGTAAAGAGGCAAATGAGGAAAACCAGAGACCAGTTAGAAGCATAATACAAGACCTCGGTTCAACTCCTGGGTGAGGAAGATTCCCTGGAGAAGGGATAGGCTATCCACTTCAGTATTCTTGGGCTTCCCTGGTGCCTCAGACAATAAAGAATCTGCCTGCAATGCGGAAGACCTGGATTCAGTCCCTAGGTTGGGAAGATGCCCTGGAGGAGAACATGGCAACCCCCTCCAGTATTCCTGCCTGGAGAATCCCCGCAGACAGAGGAGCCTGGCAGGCTACAGTCCACGGGGTTGATGAGAGTCAGACACGACTGAGTGACTAAACACCACACAGCACAGGCAAGACACATGATAACCTGGTTAGATTGACAGCAATGGAAGTGGAAGTGGCTACATCCAGCATACACTGCCTTCGTGACAAGGTTTCCAGGCCCTGTTGATAGATTAGATGCACCACAAGAAAATGTGGGTTTCATACCAGTGGGATTAGCCATTTAAAGGAAAACTCTTTAAACCTGAAATGTCTTAACTCAGATGAATGCATTGCAAATGGTACAATTCTATTCAGGGGTATGTCAGGGTATGCATATCTTATAGTCCCTCAAATATCACCCTAACTGTATTGAGCACATTATTTAATGCTCAGTAACTCACAACCAAATCCAGCCTTTTCCTCATCTGCATGACAAACAAAGGCTAATTACACTTGCGAAATGATTGCAATTTATTGAGAAACAAATAGCAAAAAGCCAAGTTACAAAACAAACAAATAAGTAGAACAAAGAAACAAATAAATAAAAATGAGGGGTAGAGGGAAAAATCAAAGTCTACCAGGTTGGTGCATCCTGATTTAGGCCTTTTAGGTCTCATGTTCCTTGACCACCAGGATCTTCCCACAGCCTGTGGTCTGGAGGCAGTTTGCCCAGGAAAGAAGAAAACCCTGTTAACTTTGATCGACCTTCCCATCACTTTCAAAAACCCACAAAACAATAGCAGCCTCAGTAGCAGTGGCCATAAAATTCCCTGGCCTGACTCTCCTTCCCTTTTATTCGCCTCCACTCCTATGGAAGGGAACACAAAGGACAAATCTGTCATTAACTATTTGCAAATGATCAGTTACCCACTGCAGCTGTTTGCTCACCAGATCACCATGCCAAGCACAGCTGCTCAGATGCGCCATCCCAGTCTGGCTGGCCACTCACCACCCGCCCCCAACTCCCCCCAGACTGCCTCAGAAAAAATGAGGCAGACCAAACCCCCAATCAGCAGGGTGAACCATGGTTTTCCACTCCCAGATGCTTTCAACTTTTCCATTTCCTTGGCCTTTTTGGACCACATGGTGAGACTGGCTGAGAAGCGCTTGCCCAGCAGTATCACCTCCAAGGATACTGCTGGTCTGAAGGCTGAGAGGTGATAACTCTTCAGAGGTTGCCGGCCAGTTCCTAAGAAAGGCAGCCTAACTGCTGCCTGGGTCCTCTGATCGCATTTTTTAAAAGCAAGCAGCTTTGCGCTTCCATTTATTAATTTTCGCCAGCTTCTAAAGGTCAACGACCTGGCAAGCGGAGATTCACAAATAACAGGTGCAGAGACTCTGCCGCCTGCCTCCACGGGACATAGCTCTGTCACTTTTATTTACTGAATCAATCCACCAGTGTCCAGCAGGAGAACAACAGCTAAATGGCCATTAATTGTGGGCTGATGTGCAGATGAAACAAATCTCCAAAGGGACTGTAAACCTTTGTTCCTTCACCTCCTCCTGCTCCTGCTATGGGATTAGCAGTAAATCATTTAGCAGCCTCATCTCCTTATAAATTTAACATTAGGGGCGTCCCAGGTGAGCTAGGGCTAACCTAGCTCTCTCTCTCTTCTCCTCTATCATTTCCTCCCTCCCCCCCACTCCTCCCCCTTCCCTTCTTTTCTTTCTTTGTCTTCATCTTCTTCATCTCTCTTTTCACAATCTTTCTAACTCTGTTTTTCTCTCTCATACACACAGATGCTTATCCCCAAACATTACGGCCTTTATTAAAGTGACCTTACTGTCCCAGGGAACATCATTTTCTGCCCTCACCGACATCTATCTTTGCCCTTTTCCCACATGTATATCTATGGACCCAGAGCATGGATATAGCTGGGATTCCAATGGAATAAAAAAAAAAAAAAGGCAGAAAAATTATCTTCCAAAGGAGTTCTTTCTCTCCTCCTCCTTTCTGTCATTACACTTTAGAAAAGCTCTTAAACTCCTCAGAGTCCAAAAGAAGCTCAATTAAAGAGTAAAAGCGAATTTGAAAGTAAGCAATAGACAAAGAAAAAATACAATGGATCTGAGCTTTGTCAAACAGTCTGGGGACTGCACTGTGAGATTTTTTTTTTTTTATCATCTCTAGGACATGCAGAGCACTGATTTGGTCCCCCATGGCCAGCCATCAGTACAGTTTGATTTGAGAAGCATTAGGGAGGCAACCCGGAGCCCCAAAATAAATCTCTAAACTGGTCTCCATAATAAGCACAAATCCATAACGGATTTCAGTCCAATTACATATTTGTATTAGCATCCTCTTTTTTCATGCACCCTTTAAAAATAACGTATATTTTATGTTAACCAGTCATCTATACCATAAAGATTTCTCTCTGGAGTCACAGTAGGATTGAGAGAGGAGAGGCCTGAGAGAATGAACATGGGTAACATGGGTAGACCCTGAGAGGACCTGTCCTCAGAGAAATGGTGCAGAAAATCAGGGAGAGAAAGAGAGGCAAAAAGAATACACTTTCCATATGTCATATCTGGGCTAAGGAAAAGCTCTGGAACTGAGTCCCAATAAAGCCAGTTTCCAGAGTTGAGGAAGGAGGTGTAAACCACATTTACTTAGTGGTCACTGCTATTAATAAAGCCCAATTACTGATGTGTATGCCAGGTGAGTTATTTATGACACACATTTTTTTGTAGCTGCATGGCATAGCATATTGCTTGGGATATGGAAGAAAGCAAAACTAATGTGTATGCACAAGTGTGTACTGAGTGTTAAACATATTCACAGATAGGATTTCCTTGCTATCCAACTGAAGGATACTCAGATTTTAAAATTCATATTAAAACTCTGTATGAATATTGTTTCCTTACTAATGTTTATAACATATTTTGGAGAGGAAATGTAGTATAGTTTTTAAGAAAAGCATCACTAAATCTAGACATGCCAAATTTATAACTACCTCACTGTGGGACCTTAGGTATTTTAAGATTTTGTGAATTTGCTCAAGAAATAAGTTTTTGGAGCTAACATGGTGAACAGAAATTGACAGTGGCCTAGGCCCATGAGCCTAAAAGTAAAATTCTGACTCCATGAGGTGCTAAAAGGAATAAGGTACCATAAGACAGGATATTTTGGTCTTGACGTACTGACAAAGGTTGAGTGCTTAGTAATATTTCCCACTTCTGGGCTATGGGATTTAAAGGGATTGCAGGTGCCCAGACTGTGTTCTCAGAGTGACTGGGTAGAACTCAGACTGGATGGGCTGGATGGAGTCCCAGAGACAGTTGCCCCTACTGTGAGTAGACTCCCCATTCTGCTTCTATGTTTGTGTTTGTTTGTTCTTATTTCCTGTGAAAACATTTGGAAACTACAGAGTGAAGGGAAACTCCACTGAGAGATTATTATGCTAAAATCTAAGTAGTGACTAAGCTTTGACCAACTCAGAGTAGATTCTAAAAAAAGCTTGTTTGTTGGTCTGGAAGCCAAGTGCTTAGGGCTTCTCCAAGGATGGTGGAAAGCCAGCATGACCGGACTCATGGAACTTTCCAAGCCTCATAACCATTGACCACAGTGGGACATTATCTGGGTCTCAATATCAATTCAGCTATAAAGTAACTTTGCAAATTCTGATCAACCAGATAACATTTTTTCTCTCTAAACTCAGATATTTTAAATACATTTTACCTAATTTTTTCTAGCTTAACAATTTCAATTGAGGTTATTGATAAAGATTTAAAAGAGTCAAAGGATTTATCTGGGAGATAATCCAAGAATATACCACAAAACTGACTTTTCTGGTGTCTGTTTTTGTCTTCTAAATACATATTAGCAATTAATAGTTGTGCCATATGACTCAATAAAAGAACAGTGAAGTAGAAGCTTGCTCTAGTCATAAAATGCAGTTATTAATGAAAGCAGACAAATGTCTAGATTTTAGTATCAGTTCCGTTCAGTCACTCAGTTGTGTCTGACTCTTTGTGACCCCATGGACTGCAGCACACCAGGCTTCCCTGCAGGGATATTTCTCTCTGCAATCATGATTCAAGCTTGTGCTTCATCCAGTCCAGCATTTTGAATGATGTACTCCAGCAAGGAGATTTCAGTACAGACTTTATATAAGCAAGTTCATACAATTTCTCAAACTTCCTAAAATGTACAAATAGAGAAATCCCAAATATTGAGCAACTCTTTTCAGGTATTAAAACAACAACAACAACAAAACAAACAAACAAACAAAAAACCTCAGTGCAACTGCAGAACTGCAGGCAGAAAAAGAACATATTATTGCTCAAGATCCTAGAAGAAAAATTCCAGCCTGGCTTTCATCAGCACCAGCCAGCCCTTTGAGTTCTATACAAACGGGGGTAGAGCTGAGTTCTGATCAGTGATGATTTATGTATGGTTCCCAGCTGGATATGTATAAAGATGAAGATACTCTAATATACATGATTTTAAGAAATTCTTGGTTAAAACAAACTATTGAATTTTTTTTTTTAAATAATGTGGAGAAGATAAAACTCGTTCATTTCAGTTCACTCAGTCATGTCCGATTCTTTGTGACCCCATGGACTGCAGCTTGCCAGGCTTCCCTGTTCATCAACAACTTGTGGAGCTTACTCAAACACATGTCCATCGAGTCGATGATGCCATCCAACCATCTCATCCTCTGTCATCCCCTTCTCCTCTTTACTTCAATCTTTCCCAGCATCAGGGTCTTTTCTAGTGAGTCAGTTCTTCACATCAGGTGGCCAAAGTATTGAAGTTTCAGCTTCTGCATCAGTCTTTCCAATGAATATTCAGGACTAATTTCCTTTAGTATGGACTGGTTGAATCTCCTTACAGTCCAAGGAACTCTCAAGAGTCTTCTCCAACACCACAGTTCAAAAGTGTCAATTCTTTGGTGCTCAGTCTTCATTATAGTCCAACTCTTACATCCATACATGACTACTGAAAAAAAACATAGCTTTGAATAGACAGACTTTTGTTGGCGAACTAATGTCTCTGCTTTTTAATATGCTGTCTGGGTTGGTCATAGCTTTTCTTCCAAAGAGCAAACCATCTTTTAATTTCATGGCTGCAGTCACCACCTGCAGCTTTACCAATGTGTTTTATTGGTAAAGCTTTATACAAACGTGGTCATTCTGAAATGACAATAGCTCAGTCATTGTGTAGCTTATGTCCATAGGCATTCTCAACATCCTTAATGGCAGTGTAATTTTAATATCATGTTACAGAAGGAGCAAAAAATCATGTCAACATTTTTATTAGGAAAAAAAAAAAAGAAAAACAATGCTTATTTTCCCTCTTATTCCAAGCTAGAAACAGCTAAAATTAACTGGAAAATCTACCGAGATTATTCTGAAACAATTAATTTATTTAACAATTCACTCATCAAAGAAAATTTAAGTATTTATTATATGCCATGCCCAGTGCTTGGTGCTAACATACAAGGCAGACAAAGTTTGTGCCCTCATGAAGTTTATAATTTGAATACTCTGCATGGAAACTAATGCATAAAAGAGCATATAAAAGAGAACACTAGCCTGCTCTCAGAAGCCAGGAAAAACTATGAAAAGCAATGTTTTAGGGGAGATTCAAAGTAAAAGTCTGTGAACAGTGCCTGAGAACTTATGAAAAGTTTCTATTTCCTAGCAGTCGAGCCAATCAATCTTGAAATTTCATCTTCATTTTGAGAACACCATCCAAGATGCAAGCTTTACCAAGCTTTTGACAGTGAGAACTTTACCTGCAGCACTTTTTAAAAATCTCCTGGGTATCCCCACATATATTTCAGCTTCTGTACCATTAAGAGATTGGACATGAATATTCTTTAAACCTTTGATCATTTCAAGAGGGTAGGACAGGATAGGAGGAGTCTTTCATGCTGGAAATTCTTATGTCATTGTCCAATGTAATACATAAGAAACCTGCCATCTTCACAGGAAAAAGCCCAGTTGCCTTTTAAAAATTCAGCCCTAAGGGTCTCTCCTGTGATATGTGACCTAGAAGACAGATAACTAGGGGGATTCTTTGAGTGAAGGAATCCTGGGTTTCATTGCTTTCGGATGTAACCAACTCAAAAGCTTTGGGAGTATTGCTATTTAATTAGAGAGATTAAACTAGGAATGTACTTTTCTCCCACAAAATGAGAGGCCTGAGGGCTCAGGGCAGTTCTGGGTGTCTAAGTTTGCCCAGGGCCAGAATTTGCTTCTTTAAAATGACTCATCCCTAGGTCTGGATCTGGCTTTCCATATTTGCCTTGTTTTATTTATATTTATGAATAACTGCCCAAGAAATAGTGGGTGCATTTATTGGTCTTTCCTCATTGATGTGGCTGGGCTTATAGTGAAAGGCCTCTAGGTTGTTTAATAGAACAATATTGATATTAAAAAATTTATTGAATAAGCATATTTTATGGGCTCCTGATTCTGATCACATTAAAATTATTTGCATCTCTTGTTATCTAACTAGTGTCATTTTATGCACTTTATGTTTCAGAGTGGTGCAGTGATAAAAATCTGCCAATACAGGAGATGCAAGAGACCAAGTTTGGTCCCTGGGTCGGAAAGATACCCTGGAGGAGGAAATGGCAACCCACTCTAGTATTCATGCCTGGAAAATTCCATGGATAGAAGAGTCTGGCAGGCTACAATCCATGGGGTTTCAAAGAGTTGGACACAGTGAGGCATGCACTGCACATGTTTCAGAGAATTTGTAAAATCACTCACTTGTTAAATAAGCTTTGAGCTGATAATCCAGATCTTTCCATCATTCTCTCCTTTCCTCCTAAAACCTTGATTTTTTCTTGTCTTCCAGGTCATTTCTTTTGGATTTGGCCATTGTAAATCCCCCCCCCCCCTTTTTTTTTAACCAAGAAAATGAAGTAGAAATAAGTTTTTGAGGAAGGTCTCTTGGAGATTGGATGATTTCAGCATACGATGGAACTATAATGAGTGATGAATCATGTCTTAGGACATCCACATTTCAAGTTGGATTATTTGGGGTTTGCAGAATGGAGGAATTTTAGATTTAAAGAGATTTTTCTGATGACTTAATCCCACATCTTACCATAGGCTTCTATTCATCAGTGATAAGACTTCCAGGTTCTATTTCAAAGCTTTCAGTGAGGGAGCCCATGTTGTGTCTTAAGACACTTTAAGTCATTTTAATGTTTCTAAATTTGTTTTGGTGTTGTTTTTATATCAACCCAAAGTCTGCCATCTTATCATTTCTTTGTACCAAGTCATTAGAATAAATAATAATTAGAATATTCACAATTAACAAAATCTTTTCAGGAAAATCCTAACTCATTTTAGAAAAATGTTGTTAAGGTAAACTTCAAAGTCAATCCAGTCTGAGCTCCTACTGTATTCTTTTTTTTTTTTTTTCCTGTGACCCAAGGTGAGGGGTGAGGGCTGATAGTCCTTAGAGCAATAAAGGACTTTTTTTTTTTTTTTTTTTTGCAAATTTCTGCTCTGTTGCATTACTAGAAGTTCCAGCTCACCCACTCTGGGTAATTAGCTTGCCTGTTGGATCTAGACCATTGACACCTTTTACTTTACTAGTTTGCGTCAGTTAATCAATACTTACAGAGTGCCTGTTGTGACAGGACTCTGTTCTAGGCTCAGTAGAAACATAACCCAACAGTGGCCATGGCTGTCACAGCTCTCCCTTCTCCCACCCAGGGGCTCACATTAAACAGAAAGGAAAGAAAAAATAAAAGGAACAGGATACTCAATTTCTCATTCTTAGTCTTCCTTCTATGAACTTACTGGAGCATGTACTGAAGTCAACAATGTATCTCTTTTGGGGATTCCCTGGAGCTTAGGTTGTAGATATTTTAATTAAATATTCTTAAGATACAAGTATATACTTTTCTTCATTTATTTAGAATGTCCAGACAGAGAAAAAGCCAAATGTCTAATCATGTTGATCTCAGACCCTGAATTTGTCACTCAGTGGGGACCACATCTGGCCATATCAGAGTCCTTAAGTCAAGGGCAGCAGATACATATTATGTTGACAACTGGGCTCCATGCTTTAACCCTCACCAAAATTACTTGCAAATTAACATGCATACTAACTTCTTAAGAGTTAGGATGTTCATGACATCAGAAAAATGCATGCCAGGTAATAGAAGCTGCACAGAACCATAACAGACAGACAGTACTTTCTCTATTTCCAATAACTTTATTCAAATAACTAGTTCTGTTCTTATTCTAGGGTTTATCCTTTTGCTGTGTACCTAAAATGCAGAACAACACAACAAAACAAAATGAATACAGAACAATAGCAATGGCAGAAACACATTTTTTCTTATTGTTGTTGTTGAGCTATCTATTTACAATACTATGAGCATCCTGCAAAAAATTTAAAAACAGGGTTATTCAGATTCCTAAAACATTCTGCAGTTGAATTTAAGTTCAGGGTCACTAAATATTCAGAATTACTCCAATGATGTCCTATCCTCACTGTTTACCAGATGAATATAAATATAGATCTTTAAATGGAACAAAAAGTAGAAAAGAAAATAATATGGAGTTACAGTTAGAGATAGTGACCAAATAGGTCAACTATCAAAGCTTTGCTTGATAGATGTATCTTCTTCTTCTTCTTTTTTTTTTTTTTTTCTGTGTTTCATTATTTCTGGAGCCTGTCAGTTGCTGTGGGGAGAGAAACTGTGTTCTTATGAGTTTTCCCGAGGAGGGGGGAAAAAAAGCAGTTAAAAGGCTTTCGAGTTCAACAAATGTGTCCTGTGAGCCAAATGGAACAGGGGTGAAATCCTAGCTAAAACCCGTAGGGAATAATTTGTTGTTAGCAGCATCTGGAAAGGAAGTGCCGAAATGGCTGCGGAGTTTTGTTTAGAGAACAAATGGAAGGAAAGGGCTTTAGAAAGGTAGGTTAGCAGGTGGTAGGGGGAGGGAGAAAGAGCCGAGCCCTCAAATGAGTCTGGGGACTGAGGAAGGAGATTTAATAGACTGAATGGCTGGTCACCGCCAAAGAAGTGAAAACCTGAGCGAGAGTCATCAGTAAGAACGCAGCGTTAGTGCTGGGGACGCGGACCTAAAAGCAAATAACATTAAGTAGTTTATTATTCCTCTGGCTCTCCTACCATTAATAACGTGTTTTCCCTCAAGAACTGAGTATTTTGAAAATCCACGTCAAGACCCGTGTTCGCTGTTATCCGTGGGCGGCCTGTCGTTGCAGTCGCGTTAGTTTTCGTGCTGCTGCTTCTTCCCGGCGCAGGAGGGCTGGCCGGGACCACCCCCTGCCGCCGGCGGCCGGGGACCCGGGTCCACAGGGCAAGCTCCCTCACATCTGCTGCCCGGGCGGCTGGCCTCTCCTACTGTGGGGACAATATTTCAACCGCAGGAGAAGAGGGACATAAAAGCCATAATTACTGGGACAGACAGTGTTCTATTCTACATGGTCTATGGCCCCCATACCATCCTTACCTTTTCATCCTCACATCACACCACTTCCCGTCCACAAGCTGTTCAGCCTGGGCAGATGGAGAAGGCAAGAACCTGCGGCCACGGTGTGGGCCCACGGCCCCCAAGGCCACATCTTAGGGGTCTCAGGGCCACATCTTTCAGTCAAGATTATGGACCCCCAAGGCTTCTCGGGGATTAGTGCCTGGCTCCAGTTCTATAGGAGAATTATCTTGTCCATTTTGTGAAATGGAGTAATTTAGCAGTAAAGAGTGAGAGAAATTAGTCCCAACTCACTGTTTACTTTTGGACCATTGTACTTCTGTTCATCTCTTCCTAACTGCGGAGCTCTGGGGTAACCCTCCACTTCAGATCCATCTTCTACTTACTGCTAAGGGACTCCTCAGAATGCTGTATCTGAGAGGAAACAAGCTGGTGCTAGCCTTCCTAAGAATATTTGAGTATTGCAGGAGATTTAACCCAATTAGAGCTATTATTTATTGTCAGGCTAACATAACACAATGTCACTATCTACCTGGACTCCAGGGTCTGAGAACTGGAGTTTGAATATACATCCTCCACTTTTTGGTTATAAGATTTCAGGGAAGTCACTAAACCTTCCAGACCCTTAGTTCCCTTTTCTGTCAAATGGGTTGTTGCAGGGAATTAATGAAGAAATGTTCATTGCTTAGATCATTCAGTGTTAAAAGCCAGAATGTTAAGTCTCACAACGTGGGTGTAACATTTTACTGTTATTTTCGCCAACATTTTTTATTATCATTATGTGGTTTTTACTGTAAAGCTACCATCTAAAGTTTACATATGTTGCTTATTTTAACTGAAAAATATCATGTGCTATGTAATTCACTTATCATCCAGTTTACACATTAATATATGAGACAGAGCCAATACTTGAATACGGGTCTATTTTCAAATCCTGTACTTTCCTAACTATGCAAGTATTTTACTTATAAAGAAATAAAGTTACAATATTAGAATTTCTATTATGACAAGAGATGACAGAGAATATCTTATCTAGTGAAATTTTAGATAACTGATAATGCTTTACTTTGTATTTATTTTTTTAAATATATACTCTAGTGCTAAGCAGTGCACAAAATCATCAATATTTTATTTTATCATACAAGAGCCCTACAAGACATCTTAGATTATTATTCCCATTTGACAGATAAAGTGGCTAAAATTTAGTGAGTTTTTTGAAATGTACATACAGTGACAGAGCTAAAGAAGCTAAAAGTTGGAATTTACAGTACCATTTAGAGCCCAGATTCTTACCAAAATGCCTCCTGTAGAAAATGGCAACCTCTGCATGTTCAAAAGATAATGATTGAAGAGGATGAAATGCTGAATGATAGCTGAGATTATTGATGACTAAAGAAACCGAGAAGTTTTGGGGCAATGACATTCAATAAGACAATTTGATGATAATTTGATGTTGATTAAAAAGGTTTTCATTAGAGGTTCAGACCCATGCCTTTTTCCTAATCTTCTGGAGCACCATTATCATAATTACAGTCATTGTTTTCTTAATAATAACCTAATGAGCATTATTTTTATATATTTTCAAATAGCCTCATGTCAAATACTTAATTTCTCTTTCGTTGATACCTTTGAGAGAGTATTATTTCCATTTGAGACACCAGGAAACTGAGACACAGTAAGGGCAGCCGGTGCCCGAGTGATGGGAGACCCATCCAGCCCCAAGTCCCAGCAGCAACCAGAGTGGCTCGCTGCTTCTGCAGGACTTCCCGCCTGGGCTTGTCTGCCCGGTGGTGCGGCCTCTTCATCCCCCTTGAGGTCCCCAACTTTCCCCACTGTGTGGGCCTTTGACCTAAGCCTGTCTGGCACATCAAAACAGCAGGATGGGCCCTGAGGTGCAGTGGGTCCCCATGAAGGTTGGGAGGACACCGGGGCTGGTCTGGATCCATGCACCACCGCTGCACTGAGGCTCTGTGGTCCTGGCCTCAGTGCTGGTGCTGCTGGGCGGGAGGCTCTCTGAACCTATGAGAGTGCCACTGGGGTTGCTCTAGGGGGCTGGGGGCAGCAGGGCTTGGCCATGGCCAACAAGTGAATGGGCCCCCTGGGGTGTCCTGGCCCTGTTAACCTCCCTCAGCTAGGACTTGGGTCTAGGTGGCTGTGGCCCTGATCTCCCAGCTCTTAAGGGTGTATTTGATGCTTCACAGTCCTGTGGTTATAGCATGCACCCCTGGCCTGGGGCTGAGACTGGCCTGGTCCTCAGGGTCAGCTGGGAGACCAGGCCCAGGTGTCCTGTCCAAGGGGACAAGAGCCAGGCAGGGACCGAGGAGAAGGGCAAGTCAGGCCTTGAGTAGACAAGGGACCTTGAGTGAAGCTCAGAATATTTAACCACCAGGACAGCAGCCCACCCCTCCACCAACACACACCCAGACAAAGTCCTGTCATTAAACAAGCTGGGTAGTGGGAAGTGGGGTGGGTGGGCCACAAGGGATGGGGCTTCAGCCACATCTGACTGGTCTTATTTCCACTCCAGAGAGTTGCTCAGGTCAAGAAGATGTGAGAGGGCTGTGCTGTGGAGCAGAGGATGGAGGCAGGAGGCCCTTGTGGGGGTGGGAGGCCCTTGCCCAGGAGGGACAGCCCCTGTGGCCAGGCTACTGGGAGCAGCAGGGTTGGCAGGGGACAAGAGATGGGATGGACCAAGTGGACCCACACTCCGCACACAGGGTGGTGGCAGGTGGCACACACAGGGGAAGGGCATCAGTGGGTGGAGCGGGGACCTGGGGAGCCCGCAGCCTCCGTGGTAGAGGGAGGTGTTGAAACCCACTTCTCCTCCCAGGCCCCTCAGTGAATGAGGACATCCTGAGAACACAGAGGTGGCCCATGAGCTTCAGGGGCATGACTGTCCATCCCTACTTCCTCTTGGCAGTCAGGGTCAAAGCTAATATTGTCCAAATCTCTTGATGACTCACTCTATTCTCTTAACATTTACTCCTGTCCACTTGTGAGAAATATACCAAAACAAAAAGAAAGAAAAGAAGGAAGGAATGAAGGATGGCCATTTCTCTCCCCTCCTCCTCCACCAGTAACTCCCATTTACTGGCTGAGATTTACAGTGTGTGTATATGGGTATGAAAAGCAAACCATGTGGCAGAATAATAAAATGTTAAAAATCTCTATTAATTCTTCTCATCTTTTATTTTGATGCCTTCATTATCAAATATACTTTGAATACTAATTCTGTACTAACAAGAGTTTAGTTGCAGAAGCAAATATATGCAATGGTCATGGCCTCTAATCTCAAAGATTTGAAAGTCCATGAGTAAAACAGAGACAGGTACAAATCACAATGACACAGTGTATTAATAGAGGTGTCAAGAGGGCTATGAAACTGCCAGGGGTGAACAACGGATTCTGTCTCAGAAATCTAGGGAGCCTTCAGAGAGGAGAGGGATTACTTATAATTCACCAGACAGAAAAGGGATGTAAAGAAAGATAGGAGTCATTAATAGTGTGTTGAAGAAAAGCACAGGTACATGAACATTACCTAGGTCATCTCTTCTGATTAGAAAGAGGTCAGGTGCATTAGTGTCTGGAACACTATGACCACAGTTAACCCCATTTGTTTACACCTTTTGATCAAATGACCTTCAGAGGAGTGCAGATCTGCATATCAAAAGAACATCTAGTTTAAATCCTTGATTTGCCATTAATTGTTTGTGAGGCTTTAGGTGAGTTGATTTACATACTAGAACCTCTGTAAAACAAGAGAGTTGATAGAAGTTCTATAAAATCTTGCAATATTAGTGCCAAGTCCTCCAAACAATGATAGAAGCATTCTTCTGCCACCAGATTCCGTAAGTGAGCATATGATCATAGGGCCCAGGTGCTTTTATAATTGTGATAAATTGAATAAATACTCAGTGCTCAGTGGTCTTCAAAATGCATCCTGCCACCTGTGTGATAGGCTGCCCTTCTAAAAGCGGTAGAGGAACCACCACCCACCCACTGACCCAGTTCCACTGCCTTCGGTGTATCAGACATGAAAGTCTGTGAGACCTTAATAGGCTAATATATTTTTCCAGAAGAAAGAGAATATATCTATATATATACATATATATATATGTTAATTGTGCTGGAGAAGATTCTTAAGAGTCTCTTGGACTGCAAGGAGATCAAAACAGTCAATTCCAAAGGAAATCAGTCCTGAATATTCATTGAAAGGACTGATGCTGAAGCTGAAATTCCAATACTTTGGCCACCTGATTCGAAGAACTGACTCGTTGGAAAAGACCCTGAAGCTGGGAAAGATTGAAGGCAGGAGGAGAAGGGGACAACAGAGGATGAAATGACTGGATGGCATCACCGACTTGATGGACATGAGTTTGAGCAAAGTTCAGGAGATAGTGAAGGATGGTTGAGTCTGATGTTCTGCAGTCCACTGGGTCACAGAGATTTGGACTTTGGACTGAACAACAACTATATATATATATATATGTATATATATATACATATATATACACACACACATGTGTGTGTGTGTGTGTGTGTGTGTGTATAATGGAGTTATATGTCTTGATGTTTATGTATCCATAAATTATTCTACGGTAAGGAGGATCAGATTACAATGCATAACTAAATTAGATTTGTAGTGTCCCTGAGGTAAGAGAGTTACTGATGCCAGGTGAAGGAAGCAAAGGGACTCTGGTGGTCAGAGCAAATGAGAAAGTAAGAAAAAGTGTACTAAAAAAATTAACAGCTTAACATTAATTTACACTGACTTATTTCATAAAAGAGACCATGCCTAAAACAGTAGATGCTATTGGAGTAACCACCTGATTAAGATTATGGTAATCTGCTGTCATCCTCCAAGTTCTGTTTTTTCCCCTACCTAGCCAAAGTAGAAAAATAAATTGGGAAGTTCATTCATATTCTGGGCAATAATCTGTTGCAATATATTTTGCTTGTCATTTGAGGTAGTTATGAAATAACAGTACAGCCTCTAGATAAATGCTGGTGATCACACTGTGGTTGCAGAAAGCCAAGAAGAAAAATGAAATTTACCTTGAACCAAATAGCTTGACTTCTTTGACCTTTTTTTCTTCCCTGTCCATTCCATATCAACATTACTACTGCCACCATCACCCTGTCTCGGCGAGAACATTTGAAACCACTGATACACACAGAGGACAAATACAACCAAACAAATGTATATTGCTCTCTGAAAATTTGGCCTCCATTGTTTAATCAAGATGGCATCTCCTTTTTCATTGGAACAAGTCTAGATTTTAAAGCTTAGTTCTAAACAAGCTTGAACATCTGCACTTTATAATGTCAATAAAACCCAGACCTTCATTTGAATCTGTACAACTTTGAGGAAAGGTTTGTGTAGTACATACTCATGGGAGCAGGGGAAAAATCCAGAAAAAACTAAGGCAGAGTTTGCTACTGTGGCAGTTAAAAGAGCCTAGGCCAACTAGCAAACTTTTTTTTTTTTTTAACTAGCAAACTTTGTAGCGAGAAGAGTTGTTATTTCCCAATGAATACCTGAGATTAATTTTCAGAGAGGTGGCTCTTGAGCAGGACCATGAAGGGCGAATAAGAATTGAGAAAGCAGAGCAAAGAAGATAGAAAACTCTAAATAAGAGCAAAGGTAAAAGGGGGCCATGAGATTTTTGAGCCAGAAGTAAAAACACAGTTAAAGTTATCCATCAGAATAACAAATATGGGAGCAAGGCTTAAGAAGAATAGAACTAGGCAGTGATTAGAAGTAGGATACCAGTCAAGAAACCACTGAAAGGATACATGCAGGAAAAAAAAAAAAAAGATAGTAAATGCTACTCAGGCAGTTAATATGAAAAACAGACAATGAATGGGAGATGTTTCAGTAAGGCTGTATTGCAATTGTAAACAATTTAAATAATTGCAAAAAAAAAATTGTAAACAAAGGCAGGATTATGGGCAAGGGAAAGGAAAAAAAATCAAAATGATATAAAGATGAGAGCTTAAATCTGAGATCCCAAGAGGAGTGTTTTGTCGTTACATAGAAAGGGAATGCACAAGCAAGAAAAGTTTTGCAGACAGAATTATATATTCACTCCTAAATGCACTGGGTAGAAAAAGTCTGTAGAATACCCAAGATGAGAGTTCTTACAGAGTTTTAGAAATGTAGAAATATAGTTCAAGAGAGGGCTTAGATGTGTTTTTCTTATAGAGGTGATTTTAAATTTATAAGAGTGGATTTTATTTTTCATATAGTTAGTGGAGTTTATTTTTTTTCCGGATAGTTAGTAGAAGGACAAAAATGGAGGGAGGCATATCTTTGGGGAAAAAAAAATATATAAAAGCATAGTAAGAAAAAGGACATAGAAATAAGAGAAAGTAATGTCAGGGAGAGAAGTGAAAATATAAATGATAGGTATTGAAGTACACAAAGATTGAGGATGATGGAGAATTAAAGAAAAGAGAAAAATATATTTTATGTTAAGAATATTATAATATTCAAAGTAAGCAGTGTGTGACTTGAATAGTGGGGGAAAAAACAGATTTTGAGAGATTAAGAAACCTGTGGCTATCAATCAATGCAATGATTTGATCTGTTCTCAATCTGCAAAGGGGCTAATGATCTGGATATGAGGACTCTCTCAGCACCAGTAATCTGTGATTTTTTTTTCACTTTGTGCATCTAATTTAATTAAGACCTACGTAAGTCTTAAAATACCTAAAATCTTGCCAAAAAGTTTGGGTTATAGAATAAAATGTGCTACAAACTGTATGTATAGAATACCAACATAGAGATCAATTACCCCTATTAGTTAGAACTCTAGAATCTAGGTGTATAAAACAAATGTATTAAGTATTATAGAGATAAAAAAAAGCTGATTTTTAAATACCTTTTTGCTTTTAAAAATATTGATTTTTTGCATACTTTATTAATTAGTTATTTCAAAGGTAAATTCTAATCAAATTACAGCATCAGTAGATCATCAGAATATGAATTGCAGAGCAAGGATAGTAAGAATAGTGATGGTGATGGAGATGATTGATACAATTTCAGGGGCACTTACCATGTTTCAGTTGGTTGACAAGATGACTTCTGCATGTTACTGACATCTACCTGGGGAGGCAGAAGGATACTGTGCTTTTTCCAGAAATCTTGCATTTGGTGGACCATGTGCCTCTGAACTCATTAACTTTGAACAAGCATGACATTATAGTGACACTATTTAGCACTTCCCATCTTCAAAGCTCTTGGCAAATATTAGCTAAGTATTAATAGTTCTTCAAACACTCATGAGAATTTTGCAAGTATATATTATTGTTATCTTATCACAAAAGAAGGTCATCCATCTATATAACTTTTTTAAGGAAGTGGAAGGCATCATTGGTAAAACCAAGAATATAGCATAAACATATTTGTTTTGATCCTATCTTTCAGCCAAAGGACCACTTGTCTCACTTTCTATGGAAAACATTTACTAATATGGTGTACTAACTACTCATATGAATTTTATAAAGTATAGCTGAGCTGTAATAAGACAGCATTAATTTGTTTCATAGGCAATTATGAAATTCCCCTCCCCTGATCTATCCAACACAAAAACTGAAAATGATTTTTATGTGTTATTTGATGACTTTAGTTTCTAATTGTTACTGATGGTTTAGGCATCACTAAGGCTTCATGCAAATTACTGCCCTCACCCTCACTATGAAGACTGTTTTTCCCATCCTCTCCTTACTGACTAGGTCCTGTCTCCACCACTCCTTATTCTAGTAGTTTTGATTCAGTGAAGGAAATTCAATGAAGGAAACATTTACAGTAAAGGATACTGTGATTCCCAACCCCAAATAAGCCTGATTACTTTAAACTCTAAGACGGTGTTCTAAGCTCTCAAATAACCTTACATCACTTTTAAACTGCATATTATTTCCCTCTTTTACATATCTGGTCAACATTAACTTTTCCCATATACTTTTTCAAGTTAGCTTAAAAATGCCCATCCGTATTTAAATTCTTGAGCTTCTTTCCCTCTTTATTTTAGTGTTTATCAGTTTGACATTAACTTTCATTGAATTAATATAGAATTATTTATATCCTTTACATATCAGCTCTTCCTCTCAATTTTCCTCTATCAATAATGCTGCATTTCTCCAGGATGCCTGAACCCCAAACTTTGGATTTGCTACTTTCTGTATGTCTCCGTAAACAGATACAGGAAAACATAATATTCAATCTTCTTTATATCTTGGTGTCTTGTACTATTTCCTTCTCCCTTTTTTATTCCTATGGCTATCCGCTCTACAAACCCATTATAATAATTTACTGGTTTGCACTCAAAATATTTTAATATGAATAAGTGATAAAATTTTACATATAATCCAACTCAAATAATCCTGTATTATTCTAGCAGACACCAGAGAATGTAAACCAGAGAGGAAATTGACTAACTTTCTTCAGAAGCTAATCAAAACTGCATAGATTATGTCAACTGCCATCTGAAAGCTCTGTAGTTTTCAACATCTCTTCTGTGCTGAAGGATATGTCCTCCAACTTCCTGGTGGTTATGTCATCAGTCCAGCAATGCAGAATTCTAACAGTCAGATGTAAAATAAAACTTTAAAACAATAAAACAAATGAGAGAAACAAAAAATAATCCAAGCAAGCCATCACTGTCCCCTTCTCCCCATACAACAAAACCATGGGAGCTGCTGTTCCAGAAAATTCCCTAGGGGTATGTTAGCAGGCCCCCACTCCTGAGAGATGATTCTCCAGAGTTAGGGAGAGATGCACCCTAACCCTAACCCTAATTGGTGGGTTGATGATCCCTAACTCCGGATGCACCCAGTTCTTGTATATATGAGAGGATATCTGTTTTCTAGTATGATTTCAACCCTACTTATCATTGCCAATATTTTACTTGCTGGTTACCCTTGCTTTGTTTAATTTGCTTTGCTTTGTTTGGGGTTTGTGTTATTTGTCAGTTCAAACTGAATTTCAACTTTCATTTTGTATTCTCTTCTTTTGTGAGACCTTGGTAGACCAGCCTGCCTAACATAACTGAATACTATTTGACTGAAGAACCTATTGGGAATGAAGACTAATGCTCGTAACACCAATTTACATTCTTGCAGACATACAAAAAGTATCTGAGATCGGGCCAGCTTTGTGTTTACCCCAGAACATTATTTTCTTTTTTCTATTTCTATGTTTCTTTTCTTTGGTTTCTTATTTCTTGACATTTTGTGGATAAACAGCACCAAGCAAAAAATGGCAGTCATGTGGGCAATCTGATTACAGCGGCTGAGTTTTTGTTAATCGGGTGGTTGTGTGTGTATTCATAAGCCTTTAATCTATTGTCTGCTCTCTTACATAGCTCTATTCTACTTTATTAGTCTAGTGTCAGCCATTAAAATGTATGTTCTTCAAGGAATGACAAGCTAGTATAGAATTTAGTGTCATATTCATGCTAAATGGACCTGGACAACATTACAGATTAGCAATAAATTCTTATGAATGAAGATATGAGATTACAGAGAAATGTATTATGTAAGACTCATTTTTTGCATATTTCAACTCTAGGAATTATAATAAAAATAATAGATAGAATAAGTTTTTGTAATATGGAATGTTTTGGAAGAAAAAGTATGTATATAAACTATAAAAAAGCTAAATAATGCCTAGAAAATACCTGATGTATACAGTGGGATATATACCTGAGTAGTTGATACTATATTTAAAATATAGGAATGGCCAATGTGAGTGTTAAATGATCTTGGAAATTTAAAATAAAAGTCTGTTCCTTCTTATCTCTTCCTCATTATTTCATCTCTCATAATATACTATATTTATTCATACTGATCAGTTCAATATCTTCACAGGTATTGTACTGCAACTGTATGTAGATATGTATTTTCTAAAAAGGTTGTAAATTATATTCATTCCTTTAATACTAACCTAGAAGCAAAAAGGGCCTCTATTATTGCAGGTTATTATTCCTGCCCAAGAGATGACAGGAGAAGCAGAAACTATTTGGAGCTCTGTCTGAATTGCAGTTTTAAGCACATCTGATGTAGTACATGTCTAGAGGTGGCATTTCTAACCTTTTTATCAACTGGGTTCCATGGATCAGAATAAATGATAACAATAGCTCACCGCCTTCTGCTGGACAGATTTGCTACTTGAAAAATGATCGAGGCCCTATTAAGAGAAGCCACACCACCCTAATGGGGAGCAGATCACAGGCCAGGTCTCTCTGGGGCTGTATCTCTCTGTATGAGGGGACGTGACCTTGCCTGTCTTTTTCCCTGGGATCAGTTGAATGATAGACTTCTTTTCTTTCCCTGAATTGTTACAGCAAGAGGAGAGGAAAGATTGAAGCTTTTTTTTTTTTTTTCTTTTCTTTCAGAAAAGAGACATGGCCCATTTTAACATCCCCATTATTTATGTGTCTGTCCACAAAAGCTCTATTTGAAAAGGCCCCATGGTTTCACAATGAGGACAAGCCCTTTCAAATGCCACTCCACTGGCCCCGGTGTACCTGGGGCTCCATTTTCATACTTGGAATGGCAATGCGTTTACTAAGTGCCCCCAGACCTTCCTAACACTGACCCACCCCTCAGATTTTGCTCTGCTCTTTGCTTTCATGAATCAGATCCTGTCCCTCCTTTTATGTACACATATTGCAGTTCTCCTTCAAGACATAATTCAAATTCTGCATTCCCTCTAAAGTAATCCTTACCCATTCTGACTCACAATACTACCTGCTTCTTTTGAATTCCTGTATATTACTCTGAGGATTCAGTATAGATACTGAAACATTATGCTGCATTCATTCATTTATGGTATAAGAATGAAAGAACTCATCTTGTTCTATTTTATTTTTCTCCCCTTCATCCTCTATCTCCTCCTTCATTTTCCCCATAACTAACCACTTTTTTATGTCTTTCATCCATAAACATAAAAATGTGTGCAGCCACTAAATTTTTAATGTTAATTTGTGGATACACACACACACACACACACATATATATATATACATAAAGTGTATTTTATATATATATATATAAATTGTACTATGCACTATTTCTCATTATCTTTCTTACATATTACTCTACATTAAAACAGTAGAAAAATTAGATATCTAGATGATAGTTACATAGATAGATAGATAGATGAATGAATAGATAGGGAGAGCAAGAGAGAGAGCACACAAGTTAGGAAAAGAGAGAAATAGATATATGAATGGGTAGGTAGTAGATAACAAACAAGCAATAGATAGATAGATGGAAGAAAAATTCATAGACTCATTTCACAGTGCCCGGGGAACTAATGTTGGAGCAGAAAACAATTAAAACCTAACTGTCTTATTCCTCGCTAGTCCTTATTTTAAATTTTAGGCCAACAAAAGCAGTGGATAATCCTTGGCCAAGAAAGGTCCAGTGTTTCTAGGAAAATTACATGACCGAAGGAAAAATGAATGAGTTTTGTTTTTAAGACCATGTTTGCTTAAAGATGAGAACCATTGGACCATCACAGAGAGAACTCCTCTTACCAACAATTTTAGAAAGGTTAGTGTGTGTTTCATCCAGATGTGAATGTGGAATGTTCACCTCTGACTCTTCCTCCATCCTATGATGAAATAAATGCATAAATTCTGAGAAGTTCAGAGCTGAGATTGCTTCAAATATGTAAATAACTTTATATAGAGTGAAGACAGTTGTATTAGGACTTTTGTGTACCCTAACCACTTTTGTCTTTGTTTGCCTCTTGTTTTATAAAAGACAACCAACCAATAATATACATTTACTCTGTTGGCATAAGATGAATATAATAATCCAGGATGAATTTGTTATATTAATATATTCACTATTATATTAATTTTTCTTCTGATTTTAAAATAAATTGAAATAAAATGAAACAAAGGATTTTCCTGGCCCCTAAAATTAGACACTGTGCCTACTATGCCCAGTGGAGAAGTCAGCCCAGTGTCAGAGGAAGGAGATGAATTATCTGTCACTCCAACAACTTTAGCAATTCACACTAACACTTTACAGTTTAGGAAACATTTAGGCATTGTCTTATTTGGTATTTACAAACATTCTGTATAATAGGTATTAATGGCACCAGTTTTAGAAATGCTGACATGATAGTTTTATCAGTTGTAGTGCTCTCACAACCAGAAATCAGTAAGCAACATAATTTTATAAGAACTAACATCTTAGTTCTTAAAGGACCAATGCTCCTTCTTTACCCCATTGCAAGATCAGTGTTAGATCCAGAGTTGTTTTTATTTTATGAGTGGTCATCTCATCTTGTCACATTACAGACAAATTAATTTCCCCTTTTGACATAAAGCACAGGCTTTTTCTTCCCTCATATATGCTTGATCAGCCATGTAAATACACATATTTGTCGAATATATGAAGACAAACAAGAAGAGCACTCTTTATGAGCTTACCCTTTTATTCATGACAACTACAACCCTATCACCCTCCAAAAATGGAAATAAAAATTCTAACTTTCCTTGAAAGTGAGTCACTCAATCCTGTCTGACTTTTTGTGACCCCATGGACTATACAGTACATGGAATTCTCCAGGCCAGAATACTGGAGTTGGTAGCATTTCCCTTCTCCAGGGGATCTTCTCAACCCAGGGATCAATCCTAGGTCTCCTGCATTGCAGGCAGATTCCTTAGGAGAATTTATTTTTGAAAAATTGAATGCACCTCAAAGCTTCGAATAGTTATGGTATTGTGTATTTGGGGGAAAAGCCTTTTTTTTAAAAAATATCTGATTTCTCTAAGTACTGTTCCTAAATGAAATAAAAATAGCACTGGTTTGGTTAGTCTTAGAAGTGTGCATAAAAGTGAAGCCCTTCCTGCTGATGGAAAGCAGATCTCTTGTTTTTGTGGAGGGAACTACAAATAGCAGAGTCTCAGGCCTCTGTAATGCACCACACCACTCATCTGTCAAGCTCTATCATTTGAAAATAATGAGCAGCCAAGAATCTGAAAAACTAAATCTATTAAGAATATTTATGCAGGAAAACTATCACTAAACACCTCTATTCACTCATGTAATGAGATTGGCATCACGGTAAAATTCTTGTCTTGTAAGATAATGATCTTATGGCTTTTTCTGGCTCTTAAACCAAAGATAATTGGGTTAATCTCTGCGGGAAGTCCATCTGTTTCCAGTAAACCATTTTAATTGTGGATGACTTTATTTCAGAAAAGTTGAAAAGGTCTTGTCACTTGCTTCCTGATCTTGGGGAATAAAAGAATGGATGTCAAAATTAAAAATGTAGATGTGTGGAAAATAGGACTGCCACAGAGGATTTACCAGTCTCTACATAGTATACATAGAGTGATGTGGGCAATATCATACTATGTTTACTGAGTGCTTTTTGCTAAGGATTTAAACATTAAGTTTTGGTCATTAATATTTGTGCATCATTCCTGAGACGTGGACAGAAAGATGTGTTCATGTTGCATGGGTAACATGAGATTATGCACAGGCAAAGTTATAAAGCTTAAAACATATTGCGTTTGCAAGCCTTCACATATGGTGTCACACGTGCGGTATTTGGCCATATAGCACAATATATTGTGGCATATTCTAATTGTTTCATATTCTAATTGTGAGGATGCAATGTATCTGACTCAATTTTGCAAGCCTATTAAAGGTAAAGTTTAGGTATATGCCTTACCCCTAGCTCAAATTTGCTAGGCACATATTAGTGCTTAGTAAGTTTAAATATTTTTTTCTGAGCAATGGATTAATTCATAGTTGATTTAGATAAGCAGAAATCAATTTAAAAATGAAATGAATTTACTTAGTAAGTTAGAAAAAATTCTCAAACACATTGGCCTTAAATTGTGTCTTGTTTTCATACATGCTAGAACATCAAGAATGGAAAGAGATATATAAATGCATTCTTCCTTCAAGATTCTAGGCCTAATCTAGTGGATTTAAACCCCCGTCTGTTAGTAGTAGCGACAACTTATGGCATTGCTATGATGAATGAAAACGTTCCTTGTGTGTCATAAATAGTATGTGTGTGTTTGACTTTTCTGTAGACACTGTTATCAGTATACGATTATGACTATTGAAAGTATCATGCATGGTATGCAGATTTCTGATTGCATACAACATTTTGCTTGATCAAGAAGCAGATTCTGTCTCAGTAAAATTCATCTTTTAGAGTTAGAAGAAATGCTTTGGCCTATATTTCTTATTTACATGTTGGAAATGCATGCTTAGTAAAAGTCATCTGCTTGCTGTCACACAAATAAAAGGTAAGGCTTCCACAAAAAGAAAGTGACAGGGAGCACATGATAGTGACTTTGACTTCACTCATTCAAAATATATATTCATGAGCATCTGCCACATGGCAGGCACTGTCCTAGAAGCAGAATCAGAGCTGTCTCTGCCATTCTCTGTCACTGATGGTCTGAGGAAAGAACCAGCCAGTACTTGGAGTTACACCTATGAGGACACACAGCTCTGACCAGGACCACAAAGGAGAATGACAAGGTACTTAAAGAGTGGGCCATAGAGAGATTTAACCCGGAAAGAATGCTCAGGAATGGCTTCTTAGAAGTAATAATGATTGAAGCAAAATTTGTGCTGGCTACCAGCAGACAGATGGTGTTCAGGACAGTGATGGTTGCAATGCTCCAGAAACAGGGAGCGTTATATGTGGGCGCTTCTTTGATGGAAGGAAGTGGGGCATATTTGAAATACTCTGAAGTGTAGGAACAGAAGATGACTATAGAGATACACAGAAGTCATTCCAAGGCTTAAGAGCATGATAAGGAGTGTGTTCTTTATATTAAAAGTATGAGAAGACCACTGAGCTTTTTTTAAGTAAATTACCAAGTAAACATACATTGTGATAAAGCACACATAACAGAAACTTAACCATTTTAAATTTATGCCAATAGGAAATGGCGACACACTCTTGTGCCTGAAGAATTCCATGGACAGAGGAGCCTGGCAGGCTACAGTCCTTGGGGTCACAAAGTCAGGCATAACTGAGCAACTAATACCATACTCCTATATCATTATGTGCATTGACGGTGCTGTGTGATTATCAGCGCTATTCATTTTCAGAACATTATCATCAGAATAATGTTTCAGAACATTATCATCATGTCAAACAGAAACTTTGTTCCCATTAAATATAACTCTCAATTCCTTCTTTCCTCCACCTCTGGCAACCTCCATTATGCTTTCAATCTCTAAAATTTGCAAATTCTAGGTACCTCATATAAGAGGAATCATATAATATTTGTCCTTTTATATCTGAATTACTTCATTTACATTAATGTATTCAAAGTTCTTTCAAGTTTTCCACAAAATGTGGGAATGGAATCAAATGTATGGCCCTGAATTCCTCTTTAGAGGCAGGATAGAAAATATAGGAGACAGATATAGGGACACTTTCTAGAATGGTGTTATGATTGACAGGATGAGAGACCATGTAGTCTTGGATAAAGATATTTAGCAGCAGTGAGAGAGAGAGAGAAATCAGCAGACTGAGGAGATACTTAAGAAGAAATTATGGTCTTACAAGGTTTCCCTGGTGGCTCAGCAATAAAGAATCCACTTGCAATACAAGAGACCCAGGTTCAATCCCTGGGTGGGGAAGATTCCCTGGAGGAAGGCATGGCAACTCACTCCAGTATTCTTGCCTGTAGAATCCCATGGACAAAGGAGCCTGGCAGGCTACAGTCTTAGGGTCTCAAAGAGTTGGACATGAGGGAAGCAACTGAACATACACACATGATCTTACCATGTATTTCAGGGACATGTGGCAAATATAAAGTGCAATAATACTAACTTGTCATAACAATTACAGGACTATGTATGGATACAGGAAGTCAATAGATAGTGATTTAATAAAATTGTACCAGAGGATTGGATAAACAAATCATTATTCAGATAAGAATAATAGATATACTGTGTGTAATTATGAGAGAACAAGATATGGCAGGATGGTCAAATATAAAACTCTTTGATTTAGACAAGACCCATTACAGCTATGAGAGTCCAAGAGAGTCCCTTGGACTGCAAGGAGATCAAACCAGTCAATCCTAAAGAAGACAATCCTGAATATCCATTGTAAGGACTAATGCTGAAGCTGAAACTCCTATACTTTGGCCACCTGATACGAAAGAGCCTGATGCTGGGAAGAAATGAAGGCAGGAGGAGAAAGCGGATGACAGAGGATGAAATGGTTGGATGGCATTACTGACTCAATGGACGTGAGTTTGAGAAAACTCTGGGAGATGGTGAAGGATAGGGAAGCCTGGCGTGCTGCAGTCCATGGGGTCACAAAGAGTTAGACACAACTGAGTTACTGAACTCACAAATCACAACTGAGTTATTAAAAGCTATAGAAATTCTGAGAAGGCAAAAGCAATTTATAAATGGGGAAATCAGGGAAAGCTTCAAAAGAAGGTAGGATGCAGATGACCCTACCATGGTCACAAGGTAGGGTCTGGTGATAAAGAGCTTATCCCAGGAATGACAAAGCCACGGTGTGAAGAAAACGCCACATCCGTCCAAGTACCACAATAAAACTTCAGAAATGGATGAGAACTTTCTCAAGGAAAGAGAAGCAACATTTCCACAGACATTTAGTTAATAATAAATAATGCAGGAGCAGAAAATCAATTTAGTGAAAGACAATCCTTCTTTTATTTTATCCTCAAGATGACCGAAAATGGTAGAAATAGATATTCTTTTGCCCTGAAATGACTCCATGGGGATCAACAGAAATCTTTTAATTTGGAGCAGCAGGCCTAGCTCATTGTGAAGAAGAGTTTCCATTTTCTAACTAAGTTTAATAATGTACTTGAAAGTCCGGGACAAACAGCCAGAAAATAAATGTTTTCTGTAACTGACTGTCAAGGAACTGAATCTGCTTCATGCTGCCAGGAAAATTGTATTAGTATCTGAAGCAACTATTATCAGTAGGTAAAGGAGATAAGTAACGAGGCAGAAAAAGAACAAGAAGAAGACTGGATGTACAAAGCAATCCATGGTGAGGCAAGACATTGATTGGAAATTCCAGTTGATTACACCGGTTACGGGCAAAGAAGGCAGTGTTTTCTCAGATGTGAACAAGTGACATTTCAAAGCACTTTCTGTGTGTTTGAACTCAGACCTCTCATTGGGCTTTGTGTTGGCACAGAGAGGAGAGAGAGATAATTGCAGGAGGTCAGTTCTCTTCGTTTAAAAAGAAGGCATTTTCTAGTTAGAATTTCTACTTAAGGCTTGATAACGACAGACGAAAATATATTGTCACAACACCATATTTTCCTTTGACTTTGACTACAAGTTTTCCTATAACTTTGTTTGCTTATTTTTTACATTGCATTTACCAATTAGTTAGAACTTATGTCCTCAGTATATAGTTGTAAAAGCGAAGCACCAGATCAGGCAGATTACTAAGGCCACCTCTAGAGAACTGAGCACAGAATACAGTATTATAAGTCAAAGCAAATGGTACAGAAACAAGTGCTGTGGGACTTAAACAGTCACTGTGGACAGATGGGATCGAAGAAAGGTGTTATGAACCGGGTGGACCTTGATGGAATCTTGAAAGGTTAGCACATTCTATCAGAGGTCAGGGATGTGAGCAAAGAAAAATGAGGAAGATAACAATGAGCACTTTTGAAGACCACAGTTCTTTCAGAGAAATCCTGCTTGGAAGAGCAGAATAAAGTTCGATGGAATGAGCTCTGACTCTCAGGTTACAAAGAGAGTATGACTTTATCATATGTAAGTATGCGTGGCCCCAGTGACTATTTTAGAAACCTAGGTATTTAAGAAAAGGGGGTGTTCTAATGTTTAACTTATGGGAAAAGAGTAGGCTAGATGATAATTTCAAGTCAAAGGTCAAAGGGACAAGGTTGGATACTTTAGCTGAGGTCCATGTGTGAAGGAATCATGACCTGATTTACAGTAGGTCAAACAAAGACAGAGGAAGAAGCAAGGGCGGTATCCATCAGGATACAGACAGCCTCCTCTCTCCTGGTGGACCCCAGGCTCTGATCTCAGACAAGTTAGGCTCAGTCATCTGTGAGAGACTGGCTAGTGGAGTTAGGAATTACAAAGTCAAAACTTGAGAGGACTTCTGTAGGAGGTAGAGAAAAAGTCCACTGCTCAAGCAGAATCATGGGTGCTGCCTCTTGGAATGGTAGCCCTGGAGTTTTGCAATGATAAGGTGCTGGGGGCAGAGGAAGTGAATGTAGGGAGACCAGGAGTGTGGTTAGCAGGCCTATGGTCATTGAGTCAGAGCAGAAGAGATTGATTTGTGATTCAGTCAAAGGCAACAATAGTGCCTCAGGACTTCTTTAATCCCTAGGACGGTTACTAAAAGTCTGCTTTCTTGAGGGGAAACTTACATTTTAGCAGTCCCTTTCCAAGTCATCTTTGTTATTTGAGCACCTACCCAAGGAAGGGTATTAATTCCATAGAAACAGAGTTTGCTGGGTTTTAGACAATGAAATTCTTTCCTGAGAGACAGTGCTGGAAGTGAGGCTTTCTGAATATTCAGAGAGGACTCAAATTATTCTGAAACCTAACTGCACTTTAGAACTGCTTCAGTGGCTTTTAAAAAGATGGTAGGACAGAGTCTCCCTGAGCTGATTAAATCTGAATCTTTGGGGGTGGGCAGCATTCCTATTTTTATTTTCATCTTTACTTTTCTAGGTGATTTAAAGGGGCTAACCAAAGGTCTTGATGGATGTTTGCTTCAACATAAATAATTCACATTAGACTCACTTCAGACTCACATGAACCAGTACAGCACATACCTTGAGTAGGGAAAGCAGTTTCCAGTTGTGGGCAGTGAATGATGGCCAGATAAGCTTATTTTAAAGAAGGTCAAGATGTTTTGACACAAGACCAACAGCCCAGAGGGAATTGGCACCTGCCTTTTTGAGTCCCTAAGGAGTTGACATAAAGCTAAGGGTAATGTTTATCCAGAACTTAGAATGTTGTCAAAAAGGCAGACTTCTCATGGTTTCTGGCTCTGGGTTCTGCATTTTTAAGAAGCATTGTGTTCTGAGGACTAGTAGTGTCAAGGAATGCAGATGTCCTTGGACACACCCAACTGATGGGTTCTAAGCAATGTTTGAAAGTAGAGTTTTTTAAATGAGATTTTTCTCTGTGTATTTTCTTTGAGGATTCTGAAACCATAAAGTCAGCTTTAAAACCCTTCTTTCAAAATGTATAATGATACCACTGGGCCTTGAGGTTACATCCTGAGGAGAGGCAGGCACCTTTAGCTGCGGTAGAGTTTACCCAAAAGCTGCCATATCTTTTAAATAAATGATGACTGAAATCCTTGCAGTCCTGAAGATATTAGTAAACTGAGCCCTAAAGAGCTATCTCTGACCACATTTTTACCTACAGACATTCACTGAGCACCTCCTGCTTGTAGGGCACAGAGAAAGTCTTCCGATACACCAGTTGTGCAAAACACAATCAGACTCTAAGGGATATTGGAGTCACATTAGAAAGAAAAGCCAAATACAAAAAAAAAAAAAGTAAAAATGTAATTTTTCTAAATTTATATTGCAATATCTCAGATTTAGCAGCTGAGATACAGGTTTTAGTTCTTTTCTGTTTTTTTTTTTTCCCACATTTTATATTAGCCACATTGGACATACAACTTGATCTAATATCCCCTAAAAATATAACTTTTCTATGATTACAACAACAAAATACCTAAGCAGTTTTGAATAACCATAGTTTTAAAATACATGTTTTCATTCATAATAAAGAGATCACAATCTAATGAATCCAGCTAGTAGATTCAGCAGTCTCTAGGTGCACCTGCATTTGTTACAGTCAAAACATCGATGCCAAAAGGGGCTTGTAATTTAGTCCTTGTCTCATTTTGAAATGTGTTGGTTTTATCATATTTATATCATAGATGTAATTTTCCTGCCAAGGAATCAAGGTTTTTATTCTTCTTATTATTTTTATCCACTGCTTATATTCCAGGAATAAAACCCATTGCCTTATAGTTTTTTGTTCCTATTTTCTTTGCTTGTACTTTTTAGCATGCTTCAATCACCTCCGCCTCCCCACAGTTAGTAAATAATCTCCCACATTCATGAAGCCACTTAATGATCAAATATTTTATATTCACTGCCCACTGAAATATAAATCATTATCATTTACCAACTGCTTCAAAGCATGAACCAGCACAGTGCATATGTTGAGCAGGGAAAACAGTTTCCAGCCATGGGCAGTGACCAGCGGCCAGATGAGCGCAGTTTAAAGGAGGACGAGATGGTTGGACCCCAGACTAACAGCCAAGAAGGAGTTGGTACCTGTCGTTTTATTTGTGCCACCAAGGAGTTGATATAAAGCAAAGGATGAACTTACCCAAAACCTTGTTTATCTGATTACCAGAAAATGCCGCCAATCATTTTGAGTTGATTTATCAAATCCTGGATAGTTGCATGGACCTATCAACAAATTTACCTACCAGACAAACCAATCAGACAAACGATGAATCTCAGGAATAAATAGGATGCACACTTTCATGGCTAACTGTGATATCTATTTATATTGAGTTATTAAGGAACAGGATTGAAAATACCTGTGTGTTATGTTATTGTTTAATTTTTGTTTTATATTAGATTTAGGATTACTTCACGTATTGCTATGAGTTGTTCACTGTGAATAACTGAAATAAATTGATTTGCATAAGTATTAGGCAAAGCAAAAACATTTCAAACTTTTTCTCCCATTCTCAAATATCCCTCTCCCTCTCTCTTCCTGCCTCTCTCTTTTCCCTACTTTATACCAGTTCTTTAGTTTCCTGAAAAAGAAATATATACACACACAGGAACATTCACACACACTTACATAAACACATACATTTTTTTACAGAAAGGAACTTATCTCTAATATGAATCTTCAAATAGTTTTGTTTGTGTACAATACCCTCATTTAGTACCATAGAAACCTACTGAGACTTATGCCAAGCACCAATAGTATCTAGATGGTACGAACATCATATGAATAGCACATAGGTAGCTATATGACTTACCATTTCTGTATTATTTACATATCAGACATCTCATGTACATCATGTACCTTTTCATTTTGGCATTCATTCTGAGAAAGCAATGCTGTGTAATGGAAAGTGTTTGCCTAGGCATCAAAAACGATAAAGTTATCTACATTTGATCTTGGGCAAGTCATAATTCCTGTGATTCTCAGCAACCACATATGTCAGTTTCAACTGACTTGTCTACCTGATGGGATTGCAAGTGAAGAACCACCAATAAAAGAAATAATAATAGGGACATTTTAAATTATTTTTAGGAGATGTTAAAAATAAGTAAATGCACAAATTCATATTTAATGTTTTTAGTGACAAAAGCTTAAAGGGTGATTGTTGATAGAGATACATTTTTGCAGTAAATAGGTGAGCAATCTCAAATTCCATTCCATATGTCCTCACTGTTACATACAGAGTTATTTAATAACACCTCAAAAGGGAGAGAAACATATTTTCTACCTCGTGGCTCTTCATATGCTAGTCAGCTTCTGGTACTACTGACTGAAAGATTCAGATGTCAAGTGCAAGCTCAATGGGAGAGTGTCCCATGAAGTGGACAAGAGGTACCAGAAGTTGCTAAGCACACGATAACACTTGAGAACCTTGGTCCAAAGCATGAACCCTGGAGTCAGTCATTTGCTGATACCCTCACTACTATCTGAGTTTTGGGATTGTTAAAGAAAATGGAAGGAGATGAAAGCCCTTCAGTTACACATTAAGCAAGCATAAATTGAGCACTCTCTGTATACACAGAACTCAGACAGGATACCAGGGAAGGTGTAGTGATCACCCTGCCTAGAAGGAATAACGTCAACTCAAAATTTGCTTTGGCTGTCAAGACTGATGATTTCAGTTACGTACTCAGAGACTATGAAAGGGCTATCACTTCTATAATGAGTCTCCCTGAGGAGAACAAAGCAAACTTCCCAAAGGGATATGAACATGGCTTGAGTCAGCAAGGAAAAAAAAGATGGGTTTGAGATTTTTATATGATGGTTAAGGAGTGGATCCAGAGTAAAGGTTCCCATGTGTGGGCAAAGGCAGAAGTTTGAATGATTTGGAAAAAGAAGGTAGAACCTGACTTTTCTAATCAGTTTCCCCAGATGCAGGGTCAAATGAGGAGGAGAGAAAAGTGAGGCTTCAAAGCTGCCAGTCATCAAAGATCAAACAGTGAAGTTAGATTCCTTTATAAATATTTAAATCCTATGGGCAAGAAGTCTTTAAAATGTAATGGCGTCACTGTAAATCACGGTTAAAACTTCAACAAAGAAAAAAAGTGCAGTTAATATCAAGTAGTCATAATTCTATTAATTTTGAAGTATGTTTCAGATAATAGGCAACATAGGGACTTTGAAGATAGCCAAATTGTGAACTAGAGTAATCATAAATATTCTTAAAAGTTGGTAAATTAGACAGGGCTTGAAACATGGTTAGGATTTGGTAAGGCTGAGAAGACAGGGGAAGATTTTTCCAAAAAAATGCCCTTCTCAGTTTCTCCTGAAACATACTTAGTTTGTTCACATCTTTGTTTTAAAGCTCTAAGTATATACATACACATAAAAAAAAAAATCAGCTTTAAGTTTATGATAGAATGAATATATGGCCCACTCTGTATAGAATGTTCAGACAGAAACAAAGAAAAATATATCTTAACTTTGGAATTGGGTGGTTATTATTTTTTATTATTGCTTCCTTTTCTTCTTCATTCATTTTCCCTTTGCATGTTTGTTTGGCAATTCTCACGGTTAGGTGGGAAGGTAGATAGGCATAGATGTCCAGACCATAAAGCAGCTTTCCCTAGGGTCAAAGCAAATCACTGCATAAATCAACATACATGAGAATTTCACAGTCTCTCAGCCTCAAGAGGACTTTTGCAAACTGACATGCTGGAGCTTTTCAAGTTGCCTTTGTATAGTGTTCAGGGTATTTTCAGCATTACTCCCTCACTACTTCCTACAGAAATGTTAGAAAACTTCAGACGACAGCTTTTCCTTTGAATTTTTTGGATATTTTTCCACCTACAGATTTGTTTTTGAATCTTGATTGCCACAAGCAGCCTTATATACTGGATTGCCAGAGCCCAGGGATAGTACACCCCCAGTCTGCCAAATAAGAATAAGGTTTTGTTGAAGAAATCTGGTCACCTCGCCTTACCTTAAAAGCAGGATTTGGAACGATCTCAAAGATTTTCCCTTTTCTCAAAAACTGGGCCCACAGGGTCTTGAACAATTTGTAAAACACAACAAAAGGAATGAAGATAAAAAATCTTTATACCCTCTGGCAGTGTTGTATGCATTCATACACGATTTCAGTGGGCATTCTATAGCTCTATGGGAGAAGCTGAGTTGTGAGGAGAGGCTTTCCTTGCATTTCTGTTAGTTTTGTTTTGTTTACATGTGTGTGTGTTTGTTTGGTTATTTTGACAGAGCAGTTCCATTATTTAGGTGTTAAAGTGAAAAAATAAAGGTATCAAAAAATTGTAGCTTAGTTTGTTTTAGCTTAGATCATTGGGACAGTGAGGCAAAATAGTAATGGCATTCATGGAAATAATGGATTCCAGGAGTTAATCAGGTTTTCTCCTGTTGATAGGAAAGTGTTTCATTTCTCAACTCTTGGTGACTGACAACACCTAAAGCTGTTTGCCTCACTTCGAAGAGTGTCTATAGAAGTGGTAAAAGTCATTCAACACAAATTTTTTGGCACTTGCTCTTTGCTCTTGATTCTATTTGCTATTCTACTTTCTCAGAATATGGAATTAAATAAAAGTTTTGTTTTGTTTTGTTTTTTTCTTCAGGAAGCTCCCAATCTAGTGCGAAAAATGGGTTTATAAACAGTGACAAAATAGTTTGATAAATGCATTGAGAAATATGGTTCAGTGTGTTTTGGGGTTGGGGGGGCTGATAATAAAGAAATTTTATGGAAATGATGTGCCATTCACATAGGTCAGAGAGATGGTTACCAAAGAACTCATAAGCAATAAAACTCTGCATGTTTTATTGATGATATCCAATTTCCAGTTTTCTAATTTCTAAGTGAGTACTCTTTTTAACAAACTTTGCTTCAATCAGGAAATAATCATTGGAATAGAGAAAAAGACCAAGATACAGAGACACGAGCCAGGGTCTACTTAAGGAGATGTAAGTCTAGGTAATTTGATCAAGTGGAGAGTTTAGAATAAACAGTGACCTCGTTATGGCAGTTTGGTGATAAGAACATCAGAAATAGTTTCTAATCAAGTGATAAAGTGTACAAAATACAATTAAATAATGAAACAATAGAATATAAAATAACAATATGCTATAAGGCAAATGATAATATTATAAGTCCTGACCATACTGATAAGAATATTCAGTAGAGATGGAGAGACTCACAATGAATCAAAAGTGGGAAAAAAAAAAAGTAAAGGAAGAAGAAATTGGCAAAGGAGTTAACTGTGGGGAGTAGGAATATTTTATTTTCAGAAATAGTGGCAAGGGTAACATGTATGCTGAGATTTCTAAATAAACAAGATGGAAAGAAATGGAGTTCATGTTGGGAGGTATAAATACTCTTAGCAAGTTTAGCAGTAGAGGCATCTTCTAAGATTAAATTGTGTGAAGGGTGTATGTTAAGACTGGGAAGATTGGAAAATGTTTGGAATATCTACTATAAGGAATGGGGGGAAAAAAGAGATGAGTAAAATGCCTGAGGGGTAACTGAAGATCCAAGCCAGAATAGATAACATGGATGAATAATAGAGCCAGTCAGTGTATTGGATATCTACAATTATATCATACCAGAAGCAGAATATATGAGAATAGGAAATACATGTTTTGGTTTAGAACATTGTTTTGGGCTAATGAGAAAAATTACTGAGTGTGTGTGTGGGGAAATAATGATAGTTACACAGGTGGATTTCTGAGAAAGCAAGTCTAGGCTCTAAAAAAGAAATGATCCAAGTAGTTGTGATTGGGGGGTAGAAATTGTGAGTTCTTTAGAAGACAATAGTAACTTAAGAATGGAAATGCGTGTATGTTGGAATAATCATAATATTTATAATAAAGACAATGATATAACATAAACAAAATATCAGTAAAACATAGGTGGCAAAATGTCTCGGAAATGTTGACAGAGTCACAATTCAGTTAAGTTCAATTCAGTCACTCAGTCGTATCTGACTCTTTGTGACCCCATGAACCACAGCATGCCAGACCTCCCTGTCCATCACCAACTCCTGGAGTTTACTCAAACTCATGTCCATCAAGTCGGTGATGCCATCCAGCCATTTCATCCTCTGTAGTCCCCTTCTCCTCCTGCCCTCAATCTTTCCCAGCATCAGGGTGTTTTCAAATGAGTCAGCTCTTCACATCGGGTGGCCAAAGTACTGGAGTTTCAGCTTCAACATCAGTCCGTCCAGTGAACACCCAGGACTGATCTACTTTAGGATGGACTGGTTGGATCTCCTTGCAGTTGGATCTCCTTGAGAAGACTCTCAAGAGTCTTCTCCAACACCATAGTTCAAAAGCATCAATTCTTCAGCACTCAGCTTTCTTTATAGTCCAATTCTAACATCCATACATGACCACTGGAAGTTAGAGTGGAAAATTTAACTCAATTTTATAAGGACTTTAAAAGGCAAACAACGCAAATATAGGTGTATATAATTTAAATCATAGAGCCAATGCCCCTGATCTATGAGATATAACTATCTTGTAGTCAACAAACACATTATTTTGTGCATATGAAAGGTTTAAAATCCATCATGTGCTTGGTCAAATTGGAAATCTTGATACATTCTTGAAAGTAGAGGATAACAGTCTAAATTCTCTGATGATGATATTGCTGTGCAGACATAAATGAACAATCACCAAATGAATTTAACCACTTTTTAAAAAAGAATATTTAAATTTATTTATTTTTAATTGAAGGATAATTGCTTTACAGAAAAATGTCCCTTTTTGCCAAATATCAACATGACTTAGCCATAGGTATACGCATGTCCCCTCCCTTTTGAACCTCCTTCTGATCTCCCTCCCTGTCACACCCTTCTAGGTTGTTATAGAGCCCCAGTTTGAGTCCCCCAAGCCATACAGCAAATTCCCATTGGCTATCTATTTTACTTATGGTAAAATAAGTTTCCATGTTAATCTCTGCATGCATCCCACCCTCTCCTTCCTCTTCCCCACCATGTCCATAAGAATGTTTTCAATGTTTGTGTCTCCATTGCTGCCCTGCAAATAATGTCTTCATTACCATCTTTCTAGATTCCATATATATGGTATTTGTTTTTCTCTTTCTGACTTCACTCTGTATAGTAGGCTTTAGGTCCACCCACCTCATTTGAACTGACTCAGATGTGTTCCTTTTTATGGCTGAGTATATTCTATTGTATATATGTACCACAGTTTCTTTATCCATTCACTGCCAATGGACATCTAGTTTGCTTCTATGTTCTAGTTATTGTAAATAGTGCTGCAGTGAACACTGGGGTATATGTGTCTTTTTGGATTTTGGTTTCCTTTAGGGTATATGCCTAGGAGTGGGATTGCTGGGGTATATGGAGGTTTTATTCCTAATTTTTTAAGGACTCTCCACACTTGCCTTCCATAGTGGCTGCATCAATTTACATTCTCACCAAAATTGCAAAAAGATTCCCTTTGCTTCACACCCTCTCCAGCATTTATTGTTTGTAGACTTTTTGATGATGGCCATTCTGACTGGTGTGAAGTGATATCTCATTTATTTTTGATTTGAATGTCTCTAATAAAGAGAGATGGTCGTATATGATAAACCCACAGTAAACATTATTTTCAATGGTGAAAAGCTGAAAACATTCCCTCTAAGATCAGGAACAAGACAAGGGTGCTCTTACTGTCTTTGTTTTATAGAAGGGAGCTAATTCAGATTCAGTGACTTTTCCTATCTCCCTCAGTAGATGAAGGGCAGGACCATAATCTCAAAGACATAGTTTAGGGTCTGCTTTGTTCTGCAAGAACTGCCTTGGGTTCTGAGTACGCTTGCATCCAGGCTGCAGACTTTACCCTTCCATGACTGGTGAAGTGGCTCAGCAGTTTATTATTCCTTCTACTATTGACTTCAGTCAGAATGCCCCCCATCGGACACCAGCACAGTTACCCTGATACTGGTCAGTATGTTTCTGTTAGCCAAATTGGCTGATCCCAAACAGAATTAAAGGCAAATCATACAAGACAAAATGCACAGGGTGCCAAAGAAGAATGCGAAGGAAAGTGAACTGGGGTGATTTTAATACACTATGGACCTATGGCAACCCACTCCAGTATTCTTGCCTGGAGAATCCCATGGACAGAAGAGCCTGGTGGGCTACAGTCCATGGGATCGCAGAGAGTCGGACACGACTGAGCGACTTCACTTTCACTTCACTTTATGGACCTATGATCTTGGGAGTTGCACAAATGAACACGTTGATGGAGCAGTGAGCAATGAGTAGTACTCACCCCAAAACAGTGTTGCCCCTTAGATAAGAGTGGTGGTACAGGGGTGGCAAACATTTGAATCAGCAGTTAAAAGCTTTTATTAATTGATTCAAAATATATTTCATATGCACTCACTGTACATGCCATTCTTGGCTACTAATTCCTCAAATACATATATTTCTTGCCCTTGTGGAGTTGAAAACTGATAAGGGGAAATAGAATGCAAGCAAACAGGGAGAAAAATAATGAAATTGTCTTCTGGTACTGACTGCTGTGCTGAAAATCAGCTAACACTTGGACAAACTTTAGGTCATGAAATTCCTGAGAGGTTGCTGAAGTTTTCCAACTGTATATTTTCATCAGCAGAAAGAAAATAATAATATTAGCTGTGTGAACTCTATTATGGTCCTGATAAGGTAGGTGTGAAAGCATATTTAAAGAAAGTAATATCTTTATTAATGAAAGTGATAAGTATTAGTGGTATTATTTTCCAGACAAGCAAAGATAAATATGTTTGAGCATTTCAAGTTGTTATTTGAAAGCCATGTAGTGATAGAATCTTCTTTTTTTTTTTTTTAATTTAGGGAATAAGCTAATTACTCTTAACATTATAATATCACTGTGGGATCATTACAAGATCATCATATGGAAAAAGAAACCATTGTTGAGCAAACTATATATATTTAGCAAATATTAAAATAATTAAATGATTTCATCATGATCCTTTAGTGATTTTTGTAATTATTGTTCTTATTTCTTTTGCTTTAAATTTGGCCATATAAGAGGTAAAATTAATTGCTCCATGAAGAGAAAATGAGAGAAGGGCTAGAGGATAAGGGTAGAATTTAGACTAATTGCCAGTTAATGTGTCCATGTAGTTCACAAAGAATTGAAAACAGTTTTAAGAAACCCTTATTCATGTCAGCTCGCTCTAATTGGTAGTAAAACAATCCACATATGGAAATGAAATTAGAAACCCAGGGGAAAAAAGTCAAAGCTAAAATGAAAGCAAATTGCATAGCAAACATTACTTACATTATGATATCAAATAAGGGAAACAGTACAATAAATGAAATAACATGAGCAAAAGGAAGAAATTTGACTTCTATTTGTATGCCCAAACTTCTTTTACTTAGATTCAAATCTGAAGGTCTAACTTGTGACCCTTCTGAATTGCTCATTTCCCTTTCCCATTAGTTTAATTGACTATATCTTAAAAGCAAATATCATTTTTGTAAATAGTTTGATGAAAATAATTGTCTCATTATAGTCTTCCAATAATATCTTAATAGCATCCTCAGATGAAAAACAGAATATTATAATGAGACCACAGGACAGAACAAAAAAGATGTCATGTTTGTTCTCCTAACTAATATTTAGGGTAAATATTTGGGCAAATTTTAAGCCATAAAGTTCTAGAATTTAAAGAAACTATTAAATTGTTCCCTCAAAGGAGACTTTTTTTTTTTTTTTACTTTACATGATATAACAAGCCTTATCTGATAACAAGACAGGAGATGGACACTTCAGTTACCTTAGCTCCTAAGGATAAGGACATATGCCTAAAATTATTGTTGTATGAGTAATAATTTATTATATGATAATAAGACCTCAAATCAAAGTATTATTTTATGTATTAACAACACACAGTACTTTCTCAGGGGCTTCCCTGGTGGCTCAGTGGTAAAGAATGTGCCTGCCAATGCAGGAGATATGGATTCAGTCCCTGATCTGGGAAGATCTGATATGTGATGAAGCGACTAAGCCTGTGCATCTGTAATCTAGAGCCCAGGAGCTGCAACTATTGAAGCCTCCAAGCCCTAGAGCCAGTAAGGGAAGCCACTGCAATGAGAAGTCCATTCACCTCAACTAGAGAAAAAAGCCCATGCAATTATGAAGAACCAGCACAGCCAAACATAAATGAATGAAATTATATGAAAAAATCAAATATTTAAAGCCGGAGTCAAGATTTATAAAAAAAAAAAAAAACTTTCTTGTATATATGTGTTTTTCAAAATATTTTTAAGTTTTAAGGTAAACTATAGATTGCACTGGAGAAAGAAATGGTAACCCACTCCAGTATTCTTGCCTGGAGACTCCCATGGACAGAGGAGCCTGGTGGGCTGCTGTCCATGGAGTCACACAGAGTCGGACACGACTGAAACGACTTAGCAAGCATGCATAGATTGCACAAATTTAAAATTAATTTCTATACCCCAAACTGGAAAAAGTATCACAGACACTGTACTAATACTATTGCTTTTTTTTCACTTGAGGCTTGACCATATATTGCTTTAAACTATTAGATTTTTTTCTGATCCTTTATAATCGTCACCATTTTCCCCAAAATGTTTATTATTAATACCAATTAATTTAAAGGTTTTTATTATTTATATTTGCCCAATTTTATTTTAAAACAAATTTTATTGTCTTCAGTCACAAAGGAATATATTGTTGTTGTTTGGTCACTCAGTCATGTCTGACTCTTTGCAACCCCATGGACTGCAGCATGTCAGGCCTCCCTATCCTTCACCACCTCCCAGAGCATGCTCAAATTTATGTCCATTGAGTCAGTGATGGCATCCAACTATCCCAACCTCTGTCATAACCTTCTCCTCCTGCCTGCAATGTTTCCCAGCATCAGGGTCTTTCCTAATGAGCTGGCTCTTCCCATAAGGTAGCCAAAGTATTAGAACTTCAGCTTCAGCATCAGTCTTATCAAGGAATATTCAGGGTTAATTTCCTTTAGGATTAACTGATTTGAATTCCTTGCAGTCAAAGGAACTCACAAGTTTCTTCAACACCACAGTTCGAAAGCATCAATTCTTCAGTGCTCAGCCTTCCTTATGGCCCAACTCTCATATCCCTACATGACTACTGGAAAAACCATATCTTTGACTATATATGGACCTTTGTTGGCAAAGTAATGTCTCTGCTTTTAATATGCTGTCTAGGTTTTTCATCGCTTTTCTTCCAAGAAGCAAGCATCTTTTAATGTCATGGCTGCAATCACCATCCACAGTGATTTTGGAGCCCAAGAAGATAAAGTCTGTCACTGTTTCCATTATTTCCCCATGTATTTTCCGTGAAGTGATGGGACTGGATGCCATGATCTTAGCTTTTTGAATGTTGAGTTTTAAGTCAGATTTTTCACTCTCCTTTTTCACTTTCATCAAGAGGTTCTTTAGTTCTTCTTCACTTTCTGCCATAAGTATAGTGTTATTTGCATGTTTGAGGGCATTAATATTTCTCCTGGGAATGTTGATTCTAGCTTGTGCTTCATCCAACCTGACATTTCACATGATGTACTCTGTATGTAAGTTAAATAAGAGGGGTGAAAATACGCAGCCTTGACATCTTCCTTTCCCAATTTGGAACCAGTCAATTTTTCCATGTCCAGTTCTAACTGTGCCTTCTTGACCTGCATATAGGTTTCTCAGGAGGCAGGGAAGGTGGTCTAGTATTCCTATCTCTTTAAGAGTTCTCCAATTTGTTGTGATTCACATAGTCAAAAGTTTTAAATAGTTCAGTTCAGTCACTCAGTCATGCCTGACTCTTTGTGACTCCATGGACTGCAGCACACCAGGTTTCCCTGTCCATAACCAACTCCTCAAGTTTATTCAAAGTCATGTCCATTGAGTTGGTGATGCCATACAGCTGTCTCATCCTCTGCTGTCCCCTTCTCCTCCAGTCTTCAATCTTTCCCAGCATCAGGGTCTTTACTAATGAGTCAGCTCTTCTCATCAGGTGATCAAGTATTGAAGCTTCAGCTTCAACATCAGTCCTTCCAATGAACATTCAGGACTGATTTCCTTAAGGATGGACTGGTTGAATCTCCTTGTAGTCCAAGGGACTCTCAAGAGTATTCTCCAACATCACAGTTCAAAACCATCGATTCTTCAGCACTCAGCTTTCTTTATAGTCCAACTCTTACATCCATACATGATTACTGAAAAAATCATAGCTTTGACTAGATGGACCTTTTTTGGGAAAGTAATGTCTCTACTTTTTAATATGCTGTCTAGGTTGGTCATAACTTTTCTTCCAAGGAGCAAAGGTCTTTTAATTTCATGGCTACTGTCACCATCTGCAGTGATTTTGGAGCCCCCCAAAATAAAGGTTTGTCACTGTTTCCCATCTATTTGCCATGAAGTGATAAGACCACAAGCTATGATCTTAGTTTTCTGAATGTTGAGTTTAAATAGTTAATGAAGCAGAAGTAGATGTTTTCCTGGAATTCTCTCTCTCGCTCTCTTTTTATTATCCAATGGATGTTGGCAATTTGATTTCTGCTTCCTTTGCCTTTTCTAAACTGAGCTTGTACATCTGGACTTTTCAGTTTGCATACTGTTGAAGCCCAGCTTGAGAGATTTTGCATATTACCTTGCTAGCATTTGAAAAGAGTGCAACTAACTGTGCAGTAGTTTCAACATTCTCTGGCATTGCACTTCTTTGAGACTAGAATGAAAACTGACCTTTTTCAGTTCTGTGGTCTCTGCTGAGTTTTCCAAATTTGCTGACATATTGAGTTCAGCACTGCAATAGCATCATCTTTTAGAACTTGAAATAGCTCAGCTGGAATACAAAATGAAGCAGGGCAAAGGCTAATAGAGTTTTGCCAACAGAATGCACTGGTCATAGCAAACACCTTCTTCTAACAACACAAGAGAAGACTCTACACATGGACATCACCAGATGGTCGATACCAAAATCAGATTCATTATATTCGTTGCAGCAGAAGATGGAGAAGCTCCATATGGTCAGCAAAAACAAGACCAAGAGCTGACTGTGGCTCAGATCATGAAACCCTTTTTGCAAAATTCAGACTTAAATTGAAGAAAGTAGGGTAAACCACTAGGCCATTCTAGTATGACTTAAATCAAATCCTTTATGATTATACAGTGGAAGTGACAAATAAATTCAAGGGTTTTGATCTGATAGACAGAGTACCTGAAAAACTATGGATGGAGGTTCATAAAATTGTGCAGAAAACAGTGACCAAACCATCCCCAAGAAAAGAAATGCAAAAAGGAAAAATGGTTGTCTGAAGAGGACTTGCAAACCGCTGAGAAAAGAAGAGAAGCAAAAGGCAAAGGAGAGAAGGAAAGACATGCCCATTTGAATGCAGAGTTTCAAAGAATAGTGAGAGATACGAAAGCCTTCATAAGTGATTAATGCAAATAAATAGAGGAAAACAACAGAATGGGAAAGACTAGAGAACTCTTCAAGAAAATTAGAGATACCAAGGGAAATTTTCATGCAAAAATGGGCACAATAAATGATAGAAATTATGTGGACCTAACAGAAGCAGAAGAGATTAAGATGTGGCAAGAATACACATAAGAACTATACAAAAAAGTTAAAAAATAAAAAACTTAACCCTCACAGCCATGATGCTGTGATCATTCACCTAGAGCCAGACATCCTGGAGTACAAAGGCAAAGTGGGCCTTAGGAAGCATCACTAGGAACAAAGCTAGTGGAGGTGATGGAATCCCAGCTGAACTATTTCAAGTCCTAAATGATGATGCTGTTAAATGCTGCATCCAATATGCTGGCTAATTTGGAAAAGGAATATATACACACTATGAAAATGTTGAAAATATGAAAAGAATATAATGAAGACAATATCTTTTCCCCTGCACAGCTTACCACATTTTAGAATTTTAGAGCATTTACTGTTCATATCTGAACACTGGAATATGCCACATTGGACATGTGGAATTCTTAAAAAATATTTATCTGTTTTACAAAAGTTATCCAATATTCTATTTAAATTTAAAAGTACCACATAAAAATACATAGGATGAAAAGAAGCTGTTAAATATTTTCTCTCCCACTCCTCAAAAATTTTATTCCTATACTATGGCATATATGCAACTAGTATAAATTTAATGGAAAATCTGAATTTTGCTTCTAATATTATATAAGGGGTTATCCTTTGTTTACAGCATAACTTTTTACATGTTTAGTACATAAGACTTACTCATTTCTCTTACTCATATCTCTAAAGTCTTGGTTACAAAACTGCTTACCATCGTGCTCAAGGTGCCACAGATGAGACATTAACACAGCAACCTTTATTAAATCCTATAAGCTTGAAGTAGTTCACAGTTTGAGCCTGAAATCACATACATCTCTTGGTAAAACTGTGTTTTCCAAGAGATGCAAAAGGCAAATATTGCATTACAATTATTATTCCACTGGAAATAACAGTGATTGATTATTAAATCCAACTGCAATGTTTGAGAAGTTATTCAGTGTCCCACAGCTATAAATATCCCACTAATAAATATTAGTGTTTATTTAATAGTGAAATAAACATTATTATTTTAAAATTTCTGTGTATTATTTTTTTAATGTAAATATTTGATTCAAGTTATTTGAATCTAATTTCTTAAAAACAGAACTGTTAGGTATTTACTTTGATATTAATACTGTGAAAACATTACTGAGACAAGAGTGTGTTATTAGATTTGGAACTTCTGATCTAAAACATCTATTCAAGTAGCATTTTAAAAATTATTGACTAGCGATAGTTAAGTATTACATATTTAAAATTTACTTTTAATGTCTTTACTCATGAAAGATTATTCACCTGCATGTAAAAGCTTTTTGCAAACTTTCACTCTCAAGCCACTATAGATCCATTTTCTCTGTTTTTAAACACTGAATGAAGTGGTACATTCATGTCAAAAGTACATATAATTTGGAAAAATTATTTGGTTTCAGTAAAACAAATATTGAACTTGTACAAAAACTTTATTGATAAAATGGAGACTAAACGATCTCAATTAATTACAGTGTTAGCAGTGCTGACTTAAAAAAAAATCCACAGCATGAGAGCTGCAAACCGTATTTTATTTGGAGCAGTATGAGGACTTCAGCCCGGGAGATAGAACCTCAGATAGCTCTGAGAAACTGTTTCCAAAGACGCAAGGGGAAAAGATAGTACATATATATATATATTATTTTGGTAAAAGGGGAGTAAGTGTAATCAAGTATATTTTTGTTTGTTTGTTTTTTGTAGGAAGTTTCTCCTGGTCTCATGAAGCTTCTGCTAGTCATGAGAAATAATCATCACCATGAAGGATCTTAGTGTTTTTCTAGATGTAAGAAGATACAAGAATTGGGCTCATAAAATCAGCTCCTGGGAATATCTAACTATCTGAAGACCTGTCCTGTCAATTTCCCAGAGCACAGAGTGCCTCATTTCTGCTCTCCATCCTGGGCTCCTTCAGAGGGTGTTGGAGATCACAGCTGTAGCAGCAGTGCATGATTTAATCCTTGTAAAGGTATATGGCAAGCACATATAGCAAGTGCCAATTTATAGTTGATAATAGAAATTTCTTTACAGAATCAGTATTTTAAACTTGAATCTATGAATCACTGAAATAGGATGTATTTTTATATGATGTATATTTTTTTTGAAAGGAGACAGAGTTTCCATTAGTTTTTCAATGAGTCCTGTCAGCAACCCTGCTTTCCACTAACACTACTTTTCCCCATCGAGTTCTATATTTTCATAGCTGTTAAATAGAAAATTATATATTTTATCAAAATCATAATATTGTAATAAACTCTATTTTGTTTGTGCATCTCCTTTATTGCAAACATTCTTTGTGATATATAAATTGAATAAAATTCATGTGAGTGTTTTTTTTTTTCAATTCTCTGATTTTCACTGTGAGATTAAATATTGAGAAGAAAACACCAGAAAATAATTTTTTTCTGGTAAATTTAAACATGATTTCTCTTTTTCTGTGGCACTTTAAGCAGCAATTATGGGAAATGAATGTTTTTGACTAAACTCTTCTGTAGATACAACTACAAATAAGAAGCTTGAAATAAAGTCACAGGAAAAAAAAAAAAATCCAGAGATGGAGCTTGTTACAGAAAAAGCAAATGCTATTCTCAAACTTGATCTTTAAAACCAGTTACCATCCTGAGTATGTTCTGGCTACTTTGTGGTTCTGGCATTGCCTAGGCTGTTAAAACTCAGCATGTTGAATTCATTGATATTCATTTAAATTACTCATTTGGGCTCCCAAGGGCCAGTATTTCAGATTCATTTTGACTTTCAGGCATCACTGAACCAAAAACAGAAAGCAAAGAACAGCCAAAATCATAGCATCTCATTTCCTTTTGAAATAGAATTTGGGAATTTGCAAGAGAAATGATACTGACACAGAGAAATGCCTAGGATTGTTGGGAATTCTTGTAAAAGCCAAAAGTCTTTTCGGGAATAGAGCCTGATGATTTGGTTGATAACATAGTAAAGAAACCAGGTAAATACCAGGTGATTATCACCTGGTTTGGGGTTTTGCTGCAAACATTTTGCAGAGCTCTAACTGTGATGTGCATTAGTCACGCTACTGGAGCAGAAAATCTATAAAACGAGGTTCCAAAAATAAAATATTCTTTTGGAATGTTGCTCTGAACTAATTAGCAATGAGTCATTTAAAAGGACTTACCTGTCATTAGGGGGAAAAAGTATTTACCAAAACCAGTTTCCTGACAAAACGTTTGAGATTGAAGGGAAGAAAAAAGATTAAAAACTTTGATTCACAAAGTGACTTTTATTTTGACAATAAATAACACAGAAGTCACATTGTGAAATGAGAAACTTAATCATTTTTCTGTCATGTTATTTGTCAAAATAGTGAGAGGAAAAATAACTCATAAATAAAAGTTTATAACTTTATTTCATTCTTGCTATTTGAAAGTTAAAGGAATAAAAAAACTTCATTTGTCAGTGATTTGGGATCATATGCAAACAAGATGAAAACAGATTACAGTTGCTTGATTTTGAATTTTGTTTGAATTTAAACTTTTTAATTTTCTAAGCCCTCTAAGTAGATTAAAAATCATTTTTAATCAAGTAATTCTAGTATTCATTATTGTAAAAGTAACATTAAGCATTACAAATATATAATATCCATATGGAGCACCCACACCTACTAAACTGGCAGGCATATTCTTTACACGTGTGCCACCTAGGAAGCCTATATATATATAAGACTATACATGTGTGTGTGTGTGTGTGTGTGTGTGTAGCTATTCAGTTCAGTCAGTCAGTTCAGCCACTCAGTCATGTCCTACTCTTTGTGACCCCATGGAATGGAGTTGCCTGTCCATCACCAACTCCCAGAGATTACTCAAATTCATTTCCGTCGAGTCGGTGATGTCATCCCACCAGCTCATCTTCTGCAGTCCCCTTCTCCTGCTGCCTTCGATCTTTCTGAGCATCAGGGTCTTTTCCAATGAGTCAGATCTTCGCATCAGGTGGCCAAAGTTTGGGACTTCAGCTTCGGCATCAGTCCTTCCAATGAATATTCAGAATGGATTTCCTTTAGGATTGACTGGCTTGATCTCCTTGCAGTTCAAGGGACTCTTGAGAGTCATTTCCAAGACCACAATTCAAAAACATCAGTTCTTCAGTGCTCAGATTTCTTTATAGTCCAACTCTCACATCCACACATAACTACTGGAGAAACCATACCTTTGACTAGATGGAACTTTGTTGGCAAAGTAATATCTCTGCTTTTTAGTACGTTGTTTAGGTTGGTCATAGCTTTTCTTCCGGGGAGCAAGTGTCTTTTAATTTCATGGCTGCATTCACCATCTGCAGTGATTTTGCAGCCCAAGAAAATAAAATTTCTCACTGTTTCCACTGTTTCCCCATCTATTTGACATGAAGTGATGGAACGGGTTGTCATGATCTTAGTTGTGAATGTTGTTTTCAGCCAACGTTTTTGCTGTCCTCTTTCACTTTCATCAAGAGGCTTTTTAGTTCCTCTTCACTCTCTGCCATAAGGGTGGTGTCATCTGCATATCTGAGGTTATTGATATTTCTACCGGCAATCTTGATTCCAGCTTGTGCTTCATCGAGCCCAGCGTTTCTCATGATGTACTCTGCATAGAAGTTAAATAAGCAGGGTGACAATATACAGCCTTGACATACTCCTTTTCCTATTTGGAACCAGTCTGTTATTACATGTCCAATTCTAACTGTTGTTTCTTGACATGCATACAGATTTCTCAGGAAGCAGGTAAGATGAGCTGGTATTCCCATCTCTTTAAGAATTTTCCACAGTTTGCTGTGGATCCACACTACTATTGAAGTAGTCAATAAAGCAGAAATAGACATTTTTCTGCAACTCTCTTATGTATCCTATGATCCAAAGGGGTTGGCGGTTTGATCTTTGGTTTCTCTTCTTTTTCTAAAACCAGCTTGAACATCTGGAAGTTCACGGTTCATATACTGTTGAAGCCTGGCTCAGAGGATTTTGAGCATTACTTTGCTAGCATATGAGATAAGTGCAATTGTGAGGGAGTTTGAACATTCTTTGTCATTGCCTTTCTTAGAGATTGGAATGAAAACTGATCTATTCTAGTCCTGTTTCCACTGCTGAGTTTTCCAAATTTGCTGGCATATTGAGTGCAGCACTTTCACAGTATCATCTTTTAGGATTTGAAATAGCTCAACTGGAATTCCATCACCTCCACTAGCTTTGTTCATAGTGATGCTTCTTAAGGCCCACTTGATTTCACAATCCAAGATGTCTGGCTCTAGGTGAGTGATCACACCATCATTGTTATTTGGGGCATGAAGATATTTTTGTATGCTTTTGTGTATTCTTGCCACCTTTTCTTAATATCTTCTGCTTCTGTTAGGTCCACACAATTTCTGTCCTTTATTGTGCCCATCTTTGCATGGAATGTTTCCTTGGTATCTCTAATTTTCTTGGAGAGATCTTTAGTCTTTCCCATTCTATTGTTTTCCACTATTTCTTTGCACTGATCCCTGAGGAAGGCTTTCTTATATCTTCTTGCTAGTCTTAGGAACTCTGCATTGAGATGCTTATATCTTTCCTTTTCTCCTTTGCCTTTACCTTCTCTTCTTTTCTCAGCTATTTGTAAGGCCTTGTTTGACAACCATTTTGCCTTTTTGCGTTTCTTTTTCTTGGAGATGGTCTTGATCACTACCTCCTGCACAATGTCATGAATCTCTGTCCATAGTTCATTAGGCACTTTGTCTGTCAGATCTAATTCCATGAATCTATTTGTCACTTCCACTGTATAATAATAAGGGATTTTATTGAAGTCATACATGAATCTTCTAGTGGTTTTCCCTACTTTCTTCAATTTAAATCTGAATTTTTCAATAAGGAATATATGATCTGAGCCGCAGTCAGCTCCAAGTCTTGCTTTTGCTGACTGTATAGAGCTTCTCCATCTTTGGCTACAAAGAATATAATCAGTCTGATTTTGGTATTGACCATCTGGTGATGTCCATGTGTAGAGTCTTTTCTTGTGCTGTTGGAAGAGGGTGTTTTCTATGACCGGTGCATTATCTTGGCAAAAGTCTGTTGGCCTTTGCCCTGCTTCATTCTGTACTCCAAGGCCAAATTTGCCTGTTACTCCAGGTATCTCTTGACTTCCTACGTTTGCATTTTAGTCCCCTAAAATGAAAAAGGCATCCCTTTTGGGTGTTAATTCTAGAAGGTCTTGTAGGTCTTCATATAACCATTCAACTTCAGCTTCTTCAGCATTGCTGGTTGGGGCATAGACATATTACTGTAATATTGAATGGTTTCTCTTGGACATGAACAGATCTTTCTGTCATTTTTGAGACTGCACTCAAGAACTACATTTTGGATGCTTTTGTTGACTATGAGGACTACTCCATTTCTTCTAAGGGATTCATGCCCACAGTAGTTGATATAATGGTCATCTGAGTTAAATTCACCCATTCCAGTCAATTTTAGTTCATTGATTTTAAAATGTGATGTTCACTCTTGTCATCTCCTGTTTGACCACTTCAAATTTATGTTGATTCATGGCCCTGACATTCCAGGTTCTTATGTAATATTGTTTTTTACAGCATCAGACTTTATTTCCATCACTAGTCACATCCACATTTGAGTTTTGTTTTTGCTTTGGCTCTGCTCTTCATTCTTTCTGGAGTCATTTTCCCACTGTTCTCCAGTAACATTTTGGGAACCTACCTATCCATGATGTTCTTTCAGTGTCCTATCTTTTTGCCTTTTCATATTGTTCATGAGATTCTCAAGGCAGGAATACTGAAGTGGTTTGCCATTCCATTCTGCAGTGGACCACACTTTGCCAGAACTCTCCACCATGACTCATCCATCTTGGGTGGTCCTACAGGGCATGGCTCATGGTTTCATTTAATTAGACAAGATGGCGGCCCATGTGATCAGTCTGATTAGTTTTCTGTGACTGTGGTTTTGTTCTGTCTGCCCTCTGATGGATAAGAATGAGAGGCTTATAGAAGCTTCCTGATAGGAGAGACTAACTGAGGGGGAAACTTGGTCTTGCTCTGATGGGTGGGGCCAGGCTCAGTAAACCTTTAATCCAATTTTCTGTTGATGGGTTGGACTGTACTCCTTTCCTGCTGTCTGACCTGAGGCCAAACTATGGTGGAGGTGATGAAGATAATGGGGACCTCCTTCAAAAGGTCCTGAGCTTGCACTGCTGCCCTCAGAGCCCCCGGCCCTACACCAGGCCACGGCCATCACGGCCTCCACTGGAGACTCCTGGACACCTGTGGGCATGTGTGGGTCAGTCTCTTGTGGGGTCACTGCTCCTTTCTCCTGGGTCCTGGTGCACACAAGGTTTTGTTTGTGCCTTCCAAGAGTCTGTTTCCCCAGTTCTGTGTGGGTTCTGTTCTCTCCAACAGATGAAGAGATAAATAGTTTAGTGTGAGTCTCCCTTTCCAGAGAGTCTTCCATTTCCTCTCTTTCTGTCTCTGTCTCTCTCTTTATCTGCCTCTTGTTTCCCCCCTGTCCTTCCTTTCATCATACATTCCTGTTTTTCTCCAGAGAGAGGTTTCTGTTATGATTCTTCATTTCAGACACTTGGAGTCTGCACTTGTTGACACCAACACCATCCTATCATCACACTCAGTCTCGCACGTCCACATGTGTGTGCATATCCTCTGAGCCATGCTGCTGCTTCAGAATCACACATCCCCTCTCTCAAGAGAAGAGACAAAGGAAGGAAGGAAGCAAGCCCAGGAAAGTCGCCAGTCTGAAGGCCTGGGTGATGGAAATTCAGAGGAGATAGGACTTAGAAGAAAAGTTGGAGGGGAAGGGAAGCAATAGAGCACAGAGTGATGGAGTAGGAAGATCCACAGAGAAAATAGAAAATTATCCATTACTTCTAATAAAACCTATGAAGCTTAAAACATATATAGAAATTTTCAGGGGTACTTATCAGGCCTGAATGTCAGAACAAGCATTTCTATTATCCTGTTAAGAATTATTTAATTGAGATAATAAGAACCATATTAAGGAGATCTACTTGTTAGTTAATAATAATAATAATAATAAAGATGTTACTTATAAAGATTTATGGGCATATAAAAGAATGGTAAAATTTGGATCACATTAAAAAAAAATATTCTATGGATAATGAAACCCCACAATGAGAAGGGCTACCAACCTGTTTGTATACACTTACTGAAATCAATTTTGCAAATCATCTTCTACTAGGAGAGTATTAAAATTTTTCTTATAAAATAATTTTCAAATGCTCTTTTATTTTTTTTAATTTTTTTCTTTTATTTTTATTAGTTGGAGGCTAATTACTTTACAATATTGTAGTGGTTTTTGCCATACATTGACATGAATCAGCCATGGATTTGGACTAAAAAGTAAAAATGGATTTGTGTGGGGTTGCAGTATATAGAGCTCTCATGCAAATAAAATTTTGTTTCAATAAAATTCTTTTGATAAAATGAAAAAAATAAAATAAAATAATTTTCAAAGAATTCTAAGCCTGAGAACTGAGAAGTTAAGAAATTGATATCAATTTAATTTAACAAAATAGAGCAAAGAGAGTGTGGAAGAGGAAAGCAGAAAGAATAATGTTATCATAAGTGAGGGGAAGAATGAATATATGAACTATAAATTGTATCAGATACAGGGTAATGAAAAGAATTGATGAAAGAGAGAAACTACATAAAATGTATTTGATTTTTAATTTATCATTTGGTATAGGATTTTATAAAAGTTTGCTTGAAAATTAGTTTAAATCTATTCAGGATTTTAAAAAAGTCACTTCAGCCAAGAGTTGACTGAGAAAAGAGACTAATGACATATGGTAATATATGCATTTGATATGGTTCAGTGTTAAATCCTGTATTATGTAATATTTTAATGAATCAGAAATGCATGAAGTTGTGGATCATATTAAACTGGGGTGTTTCCAATCCTGCAGAAATTAGATAAATCTTTGCTCTAAAATTTGAGCTTTCCTTTCAAATTTCTTTCTCAATATATGTGATTTCATTCAAATTGGCTATGTTTTGAGTACAGAACAAGTGAAACTAGATGGAAGCAGGGATTCAGGAAATTGTGGTGATAATAGATACACTCCTGTAAGACTCGTTTCCTTATTAATTATCACATTGTCAGTATCAATATTTTCTTATTTAGATGAAATGAAAAATATCTTTCTAAAAACATATTTTGTTTTAAGGGAACAGAAATTAAGAAATATCAGACCCACCTTAAAAAAAATTGTATAAAGAAAATAGTAATGTAGTTCATTAGATACAAGTTTCTTTTGTCTTTCACTTTCATCAAGAGGCTCTGAAGGAGAAACAGAACAGGAACTAGTATCTATTAAACTGCACTGCTAAGATAATAGCATCTGGTCTCAACGCTTCATGGCAAATAGATGGGGAAACAATGGAAACAGTGACATCATTTATTTTCTTGTGCTCCTAAATCACTGCAGATGGTGACTGAAGCCATGAAATTAAAAGATGCTTGCTCCTTGAAATAAAAGTTATGAGAAAACTAGACAGTATGTTAAAAAGCAGAGACATCACTTTGCTGACAAAGGTCTACCTAGTCAAAGCTATGGTTTTTCCAGTAGTCATGTATGGATGTGAGAGTTGGACCATAAAGAAGGCTGAGCACCAAAGAACTAATTGTTTTGAACTGTGGTGTTGGAGAATACTTTTGAGAGTCCCTTGGACTACAAGGAAATCAAACCAGTCAATCCTAAAGGAAATCAACTCTGAATATTCATTGGAATGACTGATATTGACACTGAAGCTCCAATGCTTTGGCCACATGATGTGAAGAGCTGACTCATTGGAATAGACCCTGATGCTTGGAAAGATTGAAGGCAGGAAAAGGGGATGACAGAGGATGAGATGGTTGGATGGCATCACCAACTCAATGGACATGAGTTTCAGCAAGCTCTGGGAGGTGGTGTAGGACAGGGAAGCCTGGAGTGTTGCAGTCCATGGGGTTGCAAAGAGTCTGACATGGCTGAGCAACTGAACAACAACACAAAAGTTTCTTTTCTCCCTTCTTAAGTATGTAGTCCAACATTATAATTTTTCAGATGGAGAAACCACAGCCCAGGGGAATGAAGACAGCTCTTTGAGTAAATATTCATAACTAGTTACAGAAGCAATTTGACATGATAAGGCACTTTGGTCATGTCCAACTGTGTACAACCCTATGGACTGTAGCACACTAGGCTCCTCTGTCCATTTGGAGTCTCTGGGCAAGAATACTAGAGTGGGTTATCATGCCCTTCTCCAGGGGATCTTCCTGACCCAGGGATTGAACCTGAGGCTCTTAAGTTTCCTGCATTGGCAGGTAGGTTTCTTACCACTAGCACCACCTACACAATTAACAGGATATAAAATATCCAAATCATAGGCCAGTGACCTTTCTACCTTACCATTTAGTCTTTCATTTGCTCATGATGGTAACAACATTGTGTTGTTTTCATCATAAACACTTTTAAGAGCCACAAGCAAAAGTCTTTACACTTCTGTTTTTACTTTATCTGCCTACAACCTATATCTACTTGTATGCCCTAACTCAGGTGAAATTTATTATTAGAAAATACCAAGATATTTTTTTTTCAATTTGTATTTCCCAAAATCTTCTATCATTGTGGATATTAGCTTTATTTTACATTACCTAGAAGCAAATCCTTAGAGTTATGAGCTCCACTTTCCATCAACACATTTTTGTGAAAAATTGCATTCTATTGTTTTTTTAAGTTCTTTTTTCCCACTTATTACATTTCCATAACCACCACTGAATTCTGATCGCATCATATATTCACCAGTGTAGTGGAGATATTTTGATACATTTTAATAGATATGTTTTTCAATGCAAATAATTTATTTTCATGCAGTTTTCCCTCCTAATACCTTCATCTTTTAAAACAAATATCATTATCCATCACTGTAGGAAAGACAAGCCATCATAAACATCAAAAAAAATAAATGACCAACAGAGTTAATTTATGTCTGTTGAGCTTTAAAACCCAAATACTGAGGGTAAATAATAGAGTTTAAAAATATTAAATAAGCAAGTTTATTTAATTTTACTTCATTTTTCTGCACCTGAGGAGATACTACTTTGGAATAGATAAGAAAACATAATTCAAATATAAGAGAAATAAGGTTCTTCTTTCAGTATGTTGGTATCTGTATTTAAGAGACCATATATGCCAACTATAAACTCTGAAAAGCATGCAAAAAGAATTACCTGAAGGCTCTGAAATATGAACAAACCAAACTAATTTTCATGGTGATCTAAACTTGGAGGATGCAGACAGCAAGGGATAAGTTTCCCATTTCTATGGCTTCAGTGTGAGGGCAGACCTCAGGCATGGGGCAGTATGGCCCAGAATGCCAGAACTCGCATAGAAAAACTTAGTTTTTATTGTCTGAATAACCAGAGGACAGGGCCAGGAAAATACAGTTGTGAACATTTTAAGGTGAGGGAATCTTTAAAAGAGGAACAAAGAAAGCCAGAACCTAGAGTCTACGTATAAATTCTGTCCAAATAGGTGGATAATACTTATATCATGAATGAGCAAAGCCAACTTAAAGCAACTTTCAGCTAGTAGAAATAATTAAACTTATACTAGAATTGTTCACTCTACGTGAGGCAGATATTAATACTGTAGCTAAGTTAATAGCTTGAAAAATATTGATTAGAACAGAATACATTATCTACAATTCAATAGTTATAACATCCAGAATAAAATCTAAAATTACACAAGGAACAAGATAATATTACACAAGGAAATTACACAAGGAAAAATCGGTCAACAGAAGACAGCTATAAGATGACATTAGAATTTTCAGACAAGAAATCAGCTATGATATAAATACTAAATGAGATGAAGGAAAATAAATTTGTAATAAATCAAACAGAAAAGTCCCAGGATAAAAATATAATTAAAATTATAAATATATAAAATTAAAAATCACCTAATAGGCTCAATTACACAAAGGAGAGCAGGGGAAAGTCAGTGACTCTGCAGTTAGAAAAAATAATGATTAAAACTAAAGAAAATTATTGAAAAAAAAAAGAAAAAATGAATAAGTCCCACAGGGACTTATGAGATGATATAAAAATATAACATATAACTGAAATTGAAATTGTAGAAACAAAAGAAATCCTTAAAATATTTGCTAAAAACTTCTAAAATTTGGTAATAAATTTAAATTTCTAGACTAAAAAAGGCAGTGGAACTAAAAAAGGATAAGTAAACATAAAGCGATGACTAGGCACAAAATAGTCAAATAATTGAAAGCCAATGACTAAAAAAAACTTTTGAAATTAATGGGAAGAAAATGGCACATTACCTCAAGCGAGAAAAATTAATTGCAATGACTATAGATTTCTCCTCAGAAACTATGGAGACAAGAAGGACAGTGAAATAGTAATTTTAAAGTTCTGAAAGAAAAAGAAGTTGTTAATCATGAATTCTATATCCAGAGAAAATGCCTTTCAAGAATAGAAGCAAATTCATGTATTTTTGTGTAAAGAAAAAAAAAAAAAGCTAGGATAATTTGGTGACAGTGGACTGTGCCAGAAGAAATGCTAAAAGATATTCTTCAGGGTGAAGGGAAATTACACCAGAATTTAAGCTGAATCTTAAGGAAACAATAAAGTGGGGTTTATAAATAAATAAGCAAACAAATAAATGAAATATATAAAAGTAAAATTCACATTTTTATAAAATACAAATGACAAGTTAAAGAAAATTTAGTGCTGCTTTTGGTATAGAATTAATACATATGACAGATGTAGCATATGCAATACCAAGTGAATAATAAGTGGATTTATATGTATAAAAATTTCTACATCTTAAGCGGTAAAATTGCTAACTCAAAATTGTCTGTGAGATGTTAGCAATGTATTTTAATTGCCAGAACAACCACTATAAACAAAATAGCAATAATGATGAAAACAGGCAGAGCCAAAAAAGCATTAGTTACAGATAAATGAAATTCTAAATATATACTCAATGGAAAATGGGAAGAAGAGAAACAGAGAAATAAAGAAACAAATATAAAACAAAGACAACAATCAGAAAACAATAAACAAATCAACTATATTAATAATGATATTGAATGTTATGGACTAAACCTGCAGAATTTCTCAATATGAAGTGGAAGAAAGGCAACATGGAGTTGTGAAGGTCAATTGAAAGAGATACAGTGGGGTTGAAGAATGGACAGGACTTGTTACAACAAAGCCTGATTACTCTGGCACTGCTCAAAGGAGAAAACTCAGTGAAAGTCACTCAATCCATTGATTAGCTTTTAACTTATTAGATTGTTTTATCATATTTTGAAATAAAATATATTGTATAAAGAAGTGCAGTCCTATGTAAGCAGTTGGTTGAGATAAATAGTTTTCCAATACAAAATAGAATAATTAAACATTGAACCCTGGAGTTTGGCATTTAAACCTTTCTGACTTGATTTTTCTTTCTAAAATGGCAAAAATAACAACACACCTTTCAGAGAGTTGTGTTAAGAGTTTAAGTGAATAAACTGTTTGCAAATTGCTTAATAAAGAGCCAGTAAATAAAAACATTCAATAAATATTTATCATTACCTGCATCATCACATTTATCATTAGTAATATCACCAACATTATTATCATCATATCTGGAACCATGATCAAACTTTCATGGAGTTTCTATTTTCAAAGTTTCACATTCAGAGTTCATTAGCATGAGTTTTTCTTGGTTTCTGTAAAAATGTCCTATTCTCTTTCAAGAAAATCCTATTTTGTTAAGCACATTTAAATGGATTTTAGTTTCTTGTGATCCTATGATGCCTATATAAAAATCCTATTTGTGTTTCAACATGTATCCTTAAGTAAAATCTATAGATAGGTTGCTTTTTTTTCCTGCACATATCATATTAATTCTAATGTTTTCCCATGCTGAATAACTCATTCTGATGAATCTTGTTTTCTGTCAGAACAAATCCAACCTATGCTGCTTCAAAGACCACTGAAATAAACTTTCATTCTTTAATCCCATCTAATGTGATCTACTTTCATGTGCTTGTGTGCCTGTGAAGTTGCTTCAGTTATTTTTTGCCACTCCCACACACTGTAGCCTCCTCTGTCCATGGGATTTCCCAGGCAAGAATACCAGAGTGGGTTGCCATTTCCTCCTCCAGGGGATCTTCCTGACCCAGGGATCCAACCTGCATCACTTATGTCTCCTACATTTCAGGTGGGTTCTTTACCACTAGCACCATTTGGGAAGCCACTACTCCCATGAATCAACCCATTTTCTGAAACATTTTGCCATTTAATATACCTGCATCATAATCTAGTCATTGCACATGTGTTTCCTTCTAGGGTTTTTTTTCTTTTTTTTTGGTGGTTGTCTCTTAGTTACTTTTTATACCCCAACAAGAATAAAAGTCCTTTAGAAGTCATAATCAAGTCTTTTGTACAGCACATGAAACAGATCCTAGTAAAAACAGTTTGCAGTTACCCAACAATTATTAACAAATTAAATAGGTACTGTCTCTTATCTCTGGAAGGTCTCTGTACAATGTAGATGCATTAATCAACCAGATGGAACAATGGTAGAAAAATTGCTGTTAGGGATGTACAAGCCTTAAAAGGAATGGCTTTTTTGTTAATCTATTCCTTTGTCTTTGTGAAGATAATTACTTAAATGTCTCCGAAAGCTGATTAAAATCAGTAACGTTCCCTGCAGGTATCAGTACCTATTCTTCTTGCTTTTATTTTTTTTATTCCATTTTTAATAAATAAAAATATAAGATATTGGCTGGAGAGAAATATTTGGGATTTATTTGTTGTTTATTTGTTAATATGAAACAATATATTTAAATGATCACTTTAGTTAGACGCAAAAGACTTGGATTTTACATAATTTTACTTGGCCATTGAGTTGTTACATAAATTTGGACAAGGCAACTACCTCATAGGGCCTCGGTTTCCTTATCTTGGAAGAAAAAAAATATATAAAATACAGCTAGACACATTTTGCATTTCTAATATGTGCCTCAAATGCAGTTAGAGGCTAAGATAAGATGTTTTCTAGCTCAGTCATTATATGAAAGATCAAACATTTTCATATAATTTGATAAAGGAAATACAATATGTCTGAGACCAAATATTTTAAATACATTTAATGCCTTAGTTAGAAAACAATTTTTTTTTAATCTAGGTGAGCTCAAATTCATTTCACTTAAAAAATTATAAATAATAAATGTTTACATTTATATGACACAGTCTGGGAAGTTCACACTATTCTGTAAGCTAATTAAGAACATAAAATAGCACTTATTTGAAACAATGTAATGAAAAATAAGAGATTCCAAGATTGACAAATTGCATTTCTTCATCCCACCATTAAAAATCATTGACTATTAAAGCAGTCTCTTTCAGACTCATAGACTTAGAGCAAAACTTATGGTTGCTGGGGGAAAGGATGAGGGAAGGGATAGTTTGAGAGTTTTAGATAAACATGTACACACTGCTACATTTAAAATGAATAATCTACAAAGACCTACAGTGTAGCACATAGAACTCTGCTTAAAGTTATTTGGCAACCTGGATGGGAGAGGAGTTTGGGCGCAAACAAATGCACATACATGTGTGGCTAAGTCCATTCTCTGTTCACCCAAAACTATCACAACGTTGTTAATTGGCTATACTTTTAATACAAAATAAAATGTTTAAATTTTTTTTTAAGTAAGCAATAATGTTTTAATTATAATCTTTGAGCTATGACCTTTAAAAACGAAAATCTAATTGTCTAAAAAACTATGGCTTGATGTCAAAATATTAACAGTATAAGCTAGACATCCACTTAGATTCTTCCCTGTGTTGTGTGAACTCAGTCGCTTCAGTCGTGTTGGACTCTTTGCAACCATATGGACAGTAGCCCACGGGATCGTCCAGGTAAGAATACTGGAGTGGATTACCTTGCTTTCCTCCAGGGGATTTTCCCTGATCCAGGGAGCAAAACCATGTCCCTTATATCTCCTGCATTGGCAAGTGGATTCTTCACCACTAGCGCCACCTGGGAAGTAAGATGCTACTCAAAGTTGTTCAGAGCAGACTAAATTTATCAGAGAGAATTCACTCTGAAATAAGTTCAACAAGACAAATTCAACCACTTAAGATGTGAAATTTTATCTAAAATAATAGTGATCAGTATATATGATACAGGTAAAATGTAGAATTTTGCAACAATATGCTTTGAAATGTATAAATACGAATCATGAATAAAGCATCCTCTCTGTTATAAAACAGCCTCTTTCAATATACAATTATCCTACTATCAATAAAATCCATCCAGGAGTTTTTATGGGTATTTATCCCAAGGTAATCCATGATTGTGGATTGTGGACTACGTTTTCAGAAATGACAGGTTTTTCTGATGAACATCCAGGACTGATCTCTTTTTGGATGGACTGATTGGATCTTCTTGCAGTCCAAGGGACTCTTAAGAGTCTTCTCCAACACCACAGTTCAAAAGCATCAGTTCTTTGGTGCTCAGCTTTCTTCACCGTCCAACTCTCACATCCATACACAACTACTGGAAAAACCATAGCCTTGACTAGACAGACCTTTGTTGGCAAAGTAACGTCTCTGCTTTTAAATATGCTATCTAGGTTGGTCATAAGATTAGCAAATGCTTTCAGCTACATCTTGAAGATACATGACAGCTCTGTTCACATATACTTACTTTTACTTCTTCCTCCCCTAGTTTAAAATATCAACAATATTCCCTATAATTCAATATTAGCCTAATACTTGGTCTCATTGATTGTAATCAGAATCCTCCCTCATGGCTTTCTTGTTTTTTTTTTTTTCTTTTTTTTTCCCCATCTCTCAGTCAGGGTGATCCTTTGAAAGACATTTTGACAATGTCATTCCCTTGCTGATAACCTCCAGTTGTTTTCCATCACAATTAGAATACAATCCCAAATCCTCACTGCAGCCACCAAGACCTAGTCCATTGCTAGAGCTTCTACCACTTTCCACTCCTTTCATTTCTTTCCTGTTGATAAGCAGGAATTTAGCTGAAAGTGAAATAGGAGTCCCCTTCAGTAAACAACCAATAGCTGCCTAATCTCATCAAGTGATTTACCAGCCCTGTCACAAATACGCCCCCACCAGTACCCCCAAAGGGGTCAGGGGACCATAAAAACCCTCCACTGGCCAACTAGGGGGACCTCCTCTACTCCAGCACATGTGTACACTTCACACCATCTGGTACTAACGTAACCTTTGGTGGCCATTAGACTCATTAACTATCTATAAATATCTTTGAATACATGCATCTAATTATAATAGACTTGATTATGGGAAGGACATGTGCAGTAGTGCATCTTGTTATATAACATGCAACTGTCAATCAATTCTGTCAGTCAATGATCCCCCCTCATCCATGCAAATGATTCTGCCTTAAAAACTCTCTACCCCAACCCTCCAGGGTCATTTGTCTCTCTTGGCATAGTCCTCCACTCTCTTGAGGTCTTCACTCTGTTCTTTCTCTGTGTGTACTCATTTGCTCAGTTGTGTCTGACTCTGGAACCTGTTCTTTCTTTCCTTATTATTAATAAACTTCCTTGCAATGGGTAAGACCTTAAATTCTTCTTTTCATCTCTACTGAGAACCAAGGCTCATGGGAAGAAAGGTCTCCAGACTCTCCTCCTGCTAGCACTGTCAGAATGCTCTAATCTTTCCTAGAATTAGCATAGTCTGAACTCTGGTCTATTACAGTCTCTGTTGTTCCCTCTCTAATTTCTCTGTATATTTCTCCTTTTCTTGGTTTATTTCAAAAGGTCTTTGCTCAGTATTACCTTCTTAGCTAAGCCTTATGTTGCATCACATTTAAAAAGTTTCCCCATTTCTCTATATATGCTAATCTTGCTTTACTTTTCTTTACAGAAAATCTTACTCTATGAAATAATATTTTTATTCTTGACTCATTCATTTACATATTATCTGTAAGTTCCATAAGGTCAGGGAAGATTCTCCTTTTTTTTTTTTTCACCAATCTATCGTTAGTACTCAGTCAGTGACCACATAAGATGCATTTGTAGAATAAACAAATAACTCACATATCCTCTCAGTGATAACATCTAAAGGAGGAAACTGAGCCTATTTCATATATCTATATCTATCTATACCTATCTATCTGTCTATAAAACATTGTTGTTGTTGAGTACCTAAGTCATGTCTGATGCTTTGTGATCCCATGGATGGCAGACTGCCATGATTTCCTGTCCTTCACTATCTCCCAGAGTTTGGTCAAACTCATTGAGCTGATTATGCCCTCCAACCATCCCATCCCAAGATGTCACCCATCCAACCATCCCAAGATGTCGCCCCCATCTTCTCCTGCCCTCAATCTGTCCCAGCACCAGGGTCTTTTCCAATGAGTACGTTCTTTGCATCAGGTGGCCAAAGTATTGGAGCTTCAGCTTCAGCATCAGTCCTTCCAATGAATATTCAGAGCTAATTTCCTTTAGAATTGACTGGTTTGATTTCCTTGGTGTCCAAGGGACTCTCAAGAATCTTCTCTAGCACCACAATCTGAAAGCATCAGTTCTTCAGCACTCAGCTTTCTTTATGGTCCAACTTTCACATCTGTAGATAGCTCATGGAAAAATCATAGCTTTCACTATACAGAACTTTGTTGACAAAGTGATATCTCTGCACTTTAATATGCTGTATAGGTTTGTCATAGGTTTTCTTCCAAGAAAAAAGTGGTTTTCTTTTTTTTTTTTTTTAATTTCATGGTTACAGTCACTATCCACAGTGATTTTGGAAACCAGGAAAATAAAGTCTGCCACTGTTTATACTTTTCCCCCATCTACTGGCCATGAAGTGATGGGACTGGATGCCATGGTTTTAATTTATTGAATGCTGAGATTTAAGCCAGCTTTTTCACTCTTCCCTTTCCTTCATCAAGAGGCTCTTTAGTTCCTCTTCCCTTTCTGCTATTGGAGTAGTATCATCTGCATATATGATGTTGTTCTTATTTCTCCCAGCAATCTTGATTCTAGCTTGTGCTTCATCCAGCCTGTCATCACATGATGTACTCTGCACATACATTAAGTAAGCATGGTGAAAATATACAGCCTTGACATACTCCCTTCCCTTTTTGAACCAGTTCATTGTTCCATGTCCAGTTCTAACTGTTGCTTCTTAATGTGCATACAGGTTTCTCAGGATACAGGTAAAGTGGACTGGTATTCCCATCTCTTTAAAAATTTTCCACAGTTTGTTGTGATCCACATGGCCAAAGGTTTAGCATAGTCAATAAAGTAGAAGTAGATGTTTTTCTGGAATTCTCTAGCTTTTTCTATGATCCAACAGATGGTGACAATTTGATCTCTGGTTCTTCTGCCTTTTCTAAATCCAGCTTTTACATCTGTAAAGACTGGTGGAAGGATTTTGAGCATTACCTTGCTAGCATGTGAAATGAGCACAATTGTGCAGTAGCTTGAGCATTCTTTGACATTTCCTTTCTTTGGGATTGCAATAAAAACTGAACTTTTCCAGCCCTGTGGCCATTGTTGAATTTTCCAAATTTGCTGGCATATTGAGTGCAGCACTTTAGTGGCATCATCTTTTAGGATTTGAAATATCTCAGCTGGAATTTCATCACCTCCACTAGTTTCATTCATAGTAATGCTACCTAAGGCCCACTTGATTTCACACTCCAAGATATCTGGTTCTAGGTGAGTGACCACATCATTGTGGTTATCTGGGTAATTAAAATCTTTTTTGTATAGTTCTATTGTATTCTTGCCACCTCTTCTTAATCTCTTCTGTTTCTGTTAGGTCCTTGCCATTTTTGTCCTTTATAGAGTCATCTTTGCATAAGATACTCCCCTGGTATCTCCAATTTTCTTAAAGAGATCTTTAGCTTTTCCCATTCTATTGTTTTTCTCTATTTCTTTGACTTGTTCACTTAAGAAAACTTTCTTTTTGCTCCTTGTTATTCTCTGGAACTCTGCCTTCAGTTGGGTATATCTTTTCCTTTCTCCTTTGCCTTTCACTTTTCTTCTTTTCTCAGCTCTATGTAAGGCCTCCTCAGACAACCATTTTGCTTTTTTTTTTTTTTTTTCTTTAGGATGGTTTTGTTCACCACCTCCTGTACAATGTTATGAACCTCCATCCATAGTTCTTCAGGCACTTTGTCTAGGAGATCAAATCCCTTGAATCTGTCGCCTCTTCTCTATAATCATAATGGATTTAAGCATACTTAAGTGCTTCCCTTGTGGCGCAGACAGTAAAGAATCTTCCTGCACTTGGGAAGACCTGTGTTCAACCCCTGGCTTGGGAAGATCCCCTGGAGTAGGGATGGCAACCCACTCCAGTATTCTTTTTTGGAGAATTCCATGAACAGAAGATCTGGCAGGCTAAAGTCTGTAGGATTGCAGAGTCAGAGACAACTGAGCGACTAACACTCCTACTCCTAAGTGGTCTATTGGTTTTCCCTACTTTCTCCAATTTAAGCCTGAAATTTGCAATAAGGAGCTTATGATCTGAGCCACAGTCAGCTCCAAGTCTTGTTTTCACTGACTGTATAGGGCTTCTCCATCTTCAGCTGCAAAAAATAGAGTCAATCTGATTTCAGTATTGACCATATGGCGATGTTCATGTGTAGAGTCCTCTCGTGTTGTTGGAAGAGAGTATTTGCTATGACCAGCATGTTCCCTTGGCAAAACTGTTAGCCTTTGTCCTGCTTCATTTTGTATTCTAAAGCCAAAACTTTCCTGTTCATCCAGGTATCTCTTGACTTCTTACTTTTGCATTCCATTCCCCTATGATGAAAAGGATATCTTTTTTTGATGTTAGTTCTACAAGGTGTTGTAGGTCTTCACAGACCTGTTCAACTTTGTTTTCTTCGGCATTAGTGATTGGGGCATAGACTTGGATTACCATGATTTTGAATGGTTTGCCTTGGAAAAGAACGGAGATCATTCTGTCATTTTTGAGATTGCACCCAAGTACTCCATTCCAGGCTCTTTTGGTGACTCCTCCATTTTTTCTAAGGGATTCTTGCCCACAGTACTTGATATAATGGTCATCTGTGTTAAATTCACCCATTCCTATCCACCTTAGTTCACTGATTCTTAAGATGTTGATGGTTCACTCTTGCATTCTCCTATTTGATCACATCCAAATTTACTTGATTCATGGACCTATCATTACAGGTTACAGCATCAGCCTTTTTTTTTTTTTCACATCTCCCACATCCAGAACCGAATATAGTTTCCACTTTGGCCCGACCTCTTCATTCTTTCAGGCTTCCTGGTGGCTCAGATGGTAAAGAATCTGCCTGCAATGTGGAAGACCTGGGTTTGATCCATGGGTCAGGAAGATCCCCTGGAAAAGGGAATAGGAATCCACTCCAGTAATCTTTTTGGGAGATTCCATGGAAAGAGGAGCCTGGTGGGCTACTTCATTTCTTCTGGAGCTATTTTTATGCTCTTCCCCAGTATCATATTGGACACTTACTGACCTGGGTATTTCATTTTAAAGTGTTTTATCTTTTTGCCTTTTCATACTGCTTAAAAGGTTCTTGAAGTAAGGAAACCAAGGCAAGGATCAGTTCAATTCACTTCAATCATTCAATCTTGTCTGATTCTTTGCGACCCCATGGATTGCAGCACGCCAGCCTCCCTGTCCAATGCCAAACCCAGAATTTACTCAAACTCATGTCCATTGAGTCTGTGATGCCATCCAACCACCTCATCCTCTGTCGTCTCCTTGTCCTCCCACACTCAATCTTTTCCAGCATCAGGGTCTTTTCAAATGAGTCAGTTTTTTGCATCAGGTGGTCAAAATATTGGAATTTCAGCTTCAGCATCAGTCCTTCCAATGAACATCCAGGACTTATCTCCTTTAGGATGGATTGATTGGATCTCCTTGCAGTCCAAGGGACTCTCAAGAGTCTTCTGCAACACCACAGTTCAAAAGCATCAATTCTTCAGTGAGGATACATTCTACTATATATAATACAAATATAGATTGTATAAATATATACTTAAATATAATTTTGCATTTATTATTTATGTCAAGTAAAATTAAAGTGTACAACCATATAAACACAATTTATCATTTAATTAAAAAATAATCCACTTTACCTTCAATATTCATGTTTTCAAACTGAAAAATAAATGTATATATATTTTATGCCACATTGTCTTAACAAATTGTTTTATTACTTTGTCCTATTAATTGCAAAGAAATATGTTACATATTTTGGATTTTATAATCCTTTATTGAGCATTTCCAAATTTGTATGGTTTTTGACATTAGTTAAAACATGAGTGAGTTTCTCAAGTAACATACTGACTCCTTTTTTTCTTTCCCTAGTCTTCAACCTTTACACATTAAATCTGGTTAAAGAGGATGTAGTAATTCTCCATATTGGAAAGTTTACCTGAACAACTAGCCATTTTCACTGGATGTTTACATATATCCCTCTGCCCTTGATTTAGATATAAAAACATCTAAATATGATTGCATTGAATTTATTCTTTCTTTGTCAGTGTGTTGAAATATACCATGACATATTGTTGCATCAGAAATTATTTAAATTAAAAATGCCTTTTGGCTAATTGTGTCTGGTGCAGATGCTCTTAACGTCCTTAAAATTGAACAGAGCAAAACAAAAATGTGAAAGCCAATTAGAGTGAAAAATTTTTAAAAATTACATTATAGCTTAACATATACACTAGCAATAAATCTTTTGCCAGAATTGGTGAGTGAGAATTGGAAGACTAGATTATTAAGATAGATAAGCAGTTCGAGACTACCTATAATACATTCCTGAAATCACATATTTATGTCTATGGGTAAGAAGGTATGAAGAAAATCCACATCTCATCAATGTGCTGTCCCTAGTGCAGAAAGACAAGGTTTGTGTCAAACAGAACTAAAAAATTGTAGGTGTTATCTCTGGTACTTCTGAGTGTCCATTGTGCTACTTTACGCTTGCTGTCACAGTTTTCTATCCATTCAGAGGATAAAATTCCTGGAAAACCAGCACAGGTTGCAGTGTGGGAAAGGAGGGTGAAATGTTAATATATCATCCCAGGAAGTATACAGTCCCATAAATAGAGTGTTAAAGAATATGAAGGAATATAGAGTGTCTGATTTTAGTGCATATAGGAGATAGAAGCTTTTACATAATTATTGATTCCATGTCACAAAATATGGATGCAAAATTATCATAATATCTATCATCTCAGTAGAACCACCGTTGGTGAATATTTGTCACCACTTGAGAATTTGGTGAGCAGTTTTACACACTAACAGTTGCATCAGATGTTAATTTAAAAAGGGACCCAGAATCAAATTACCAATAAGCCATCATAGGTTGAACGGGCAAAACTGAACTATGTTTTTACCTATTAGCAGTCAGATGGTGCCCCTATTGCTCTACAAGAGGAGTATCATAGACACCCACCTAAAACAGGAGGTTTAAATAAGATCCAGAGACTCAGGATATTATGCAAAAATATCAAGATTTCAATTAAAAAAAAAAAAAAGATCATTCACCATACAAAGAAGAAGGAAGATCTCAAACTGAAGGGGGAAACACAGAAACAATAGATGAATTCCAACATCAATATGACCAAGATGTTACATGTCAGAAAAAGATTTTAAAGTAGTCATAATAGAAGTATTTCAATTATGTATTTATGGATGTCCTTGAAAAAAGTGAACAAAGTGAAATCTGCAGCAAAGAAATATATGTAGAAGAACCCAACAGAAATTTGAACTGAAAAATGTAATAGCTGAGGTACAAAGTCAGTGGATAGGCTCAACAGGAGAATGGAAACTAAAGAGGGAATAATGAATGAACTGAAAGATAAAACAATAGAAATTACCTTATCTGAATAACAATAAAAATGGACTGAATAAAAACATAGGCTAAGTCTCATAGACTTGTTGAATTATTGCAAAAGATAAAACACTCAGGTTAGAAGTGCTTCAGAAGATGTGATAAGGTGGAACTTAAAAGGTACATGGGAAAAATAATGGCTGAAAATTTCCCATTTTTGGCAAGAGACATAAAGGTACAGATTCAAGAAGATAAACAAACACAAATGAAATAAACTCAAAGAGAGTAGAGACAAAATACATCATAATTAAACTCCTGAAAACTAAAGACAAAGGAAACAATACTTGAAAGCAGACAGATTAAAAAATAATACCATACTGATAGTAGAAAAAAAAAAATTCAGCTATTCAGTTCAGTTCAGTCACTCATTCGTGTCTGACTCTTTGAGACTCCATGGACTATCAGGCTTCTCTGTCCATCACTAACTCTTGGAGTTTGTGAGACAGTGATGCCATCCAACCATCTCATCCTCTGTACTTCCGTTCTTCTCCCGCCTTCAACCTTTCCCAGCATCGGGGTCTTTCCCAGTGAATCGGTTCTTCACATCAGGTGGCCAGAGTATTGGAGCTTCAACTTCATCATCAGTCCTTCCAGTAAATACTCAGGACTGATTTCCTTTAGGATTTACTGGTTCTAACTCCTTTCAGTCCAAGGGACTCTCAAGAGTCTTCTCCAACACTACAGTTCCAAAGCATCAATTCAAATATACTGGATTTTAAAATTAGAAACTATGCAGTCTTGAAGGAAGTGGCACAATATTTTTCAATTTGGGGGAGGGGGGAGTACTATCAACACATAAGCCTATAAAAATATTGTCCAGGATCAAGGGGAAATCAAGACACACTCAGATATTTACACTTACAAGATAAACTCAGATAAAGAAGAACTTATAGCCAGAAGATTTACTATAGAAAAATGGGCAAAGAAAATTCTCTATACAGGAAGAGAGTCATAGAAAAAGGATTATTTGTACATGGAAAAGGAAGAAAATACTGTAAGCAAAAATCTAGGGAAGTATCATTGATTTTTCCTCTTGAGTATTGCAAATTATGCTGGATGGTTGAAGCAAAAAATATGATAATGTCTGATGTGGTTCTAAAAGTATGTAGGGAAAACATATTAGAAAATTATGTTATAAACAGGGAAGGGTAAAGAGATATAATAGGATGTAAGATTTCTATATTTCACTTGCTGCTGCTGCTGCTAAGTCGCTTCAGTTGTGTTCGACTCTGTGTGACCCCATAGAAGGCAGCCCACCAGGCTCCCCCGTCCCTGGGATTCTCAAGGCAAGAACACTTGAGTGGGTTGCCACTTCCTTCTCCACTGCATGAAAGTGAAAAGTGAAAGTGAAGTTGCTCAGTTGTGTCCGACTCTTAGTGACCCCATGGACTGCAGCCTACCAGGCTCCTCTGTCCATGGGATTTTCCAGGCAAAAGTACTGGAGTGGGTTGCCATTACCTTCTCCGACATTTCACTTAAACTGGTAAAATTATGATACTAGTAGACTGTAGTAAACTGCATTTTACAGTAGCTCCTCGAACAATGTGGGTTTGAAATATGTGGATCTACATACATTAGGATTCTTTCATTAAGTATGTAGTATAGTAATACATGTTCCATGATTGGTTGAATCCATGGAGGCAGAAGTAAGGATACAGAGGACTGACTGGAAGGTTATATGTGGATTTTAAACTGCACAGACTGAACTAACTGCAGGTTAAACTGCAGTAACCACACGTTAATGGTTACCACCACTAACTAACTTGTTGTTCAAGTGTCAACCACATAAAGTAACCTAGAAAATTCTGTAAAAAGGAAATGAATTCTAAATTTTGTCAAGTTGTCTATAGGAAGGTAGGAAAAATGATACAGAAAAACATAAACTGTAAAAAAATGCAGCAAAATTAAGCTGTATCATATCAATAATCATATTAAATGGAAATGGTCTAAATATTCCAATTGAAAGGCAGAGATTTGGCATAGTGGATCAAACAAAAAATCTGATTGCTTATTGTTTATAGTAAAATCACTTAAAATATAAGAATACAGATCTTCTTCCACTTACAATGGAGTTACACATTCCAACAAACCCATTGTAAGCTGAAAATATCATAAATTGAAATAGATTTAACACCTATAGTTTGTAGCCTAGCCTAGACTACCTTAAATGTTCTCAGAATACTTACATTACCCTATGATCAGTTCAGTTCAGTTGCTCAGTCATGTCTGACTCTGCAACCCCATGGACTGCAACAAGCCAGGTGTCCCTGTCCATCACCAACTCCTGGAGCTAGCTCATCATCCATTCAGTTGGTGCTATGATTCAGTCAGCTCATCCTCTGTCATCCCCTTCTCCTCCTGCCTTCAAAAAAACCCATCAGGGTCTTTACCAATGAGTCAGTTCTTCGCATCAGGTGACCAAAGTTTTGGAGTTTCAGCTTCAGCATCAGTCCTTCCAATGAATATTTAGGACTGATTTCCTTTAGGATGGACTGATTTGGTCTCCTTGCAGTACAAGGGACTCCCAAGAGTTTTCTCCAACACCACAGTTCAAAAGCATCAATTCTTCAGTCCTCAGCTTTCCTTACTGTCCAACTCTCATATCCATACATGACTACTGGAAAAATCATAGCTTTGACTAGATGAACCTTTGTTGGCATAGTAATGTCTCTGCTTTTTAATATGTTGTCTGGGTTCGTCATAGCTTTTCTTCCAAGCAGCAAGTGTCTTTTAATTTTGTGGCTCCTCACCCATCTGCATGAGCCCAAGAAAAGAAAGTCTGTAACTGTTTCCATGATAACCTGTGATAATCAAAAACATATAATTCAAAGCCTATTTTAAACTAAAATTTTGAATATCTCATGTGATTTATTGAATACTGTACTGAAAGTGGAAAAAAAAAAACTGGTTGTACAGACTGCTTGTAAGTGTTTGGTTGTTTACCCTTATGATAGTGTGACTAACTGGGAGCTGAGGCTTGATTCCACTGTCTACCTTTTGGAGAGAGTATCATACCACATATCACTAGCCCAGGAAGAAATCAAAGTACAAAATTTGAAATGTGGTTCATAGAGTAACTTGAAAAGTTGCCCAAATTAAGTCATCATATATTGGGAACCATCTGTATATGAAGACTGAAAGTAAAAGATCTATCATGAAGTCATTAACTAAAGGAAAGTTGGAGTGACTATATTATCATTAGATATATTAGATTTCCAAGGAAAGAGAGAAACATTTTATAACAATAAAAATATCAGCCAATGAAGGAATTAATTTCTGAAATTTGCAAGCAGCTCATACAACTCAATACTAGAAAAACAAAATAACCCAATCCAAAAGTGGGCAAAAGACCTAAACAGAGATTTATCCAAAGAAGACATACAGATAGCTACAAACACATGAAAAGATGCTCATTATTAAAGAACATTGCTCATTATAAGAGAAATGAAAATCAAAACTTCAGTGAATTATCACCTCACACCAGTCAGAATGACCATCATCAAAGAGTCTACAAACAATAAATGCTGGAGAGGGTGTGAAGAAAAGGAAACCCTCTTGCATTGCTGATGGGGATGTAAATTGATTCAGCCACTATGGAAGATGGTATGGAGATTTGAATAAAACCACCATAGGACCCAACAATCCCACTCCTAGGCATATACCCTGAGGAAACCAAAATTGAAAAACACACACACACACACCCTAGTGTTCACTGCAGCACTATTTACAATAGCTAGAACATGGAAGCAACCTAGATGTCTCTTGCCAGGTGAATGTATAAAGTAGCTGTGGCATATAAATACAATGGAATACTAATCAGCCATAAAAAGGAACACATTTGAGTCAGTTCTAATGAGGTGGATGAACCTAGAGCCTATTATACAGAGTGAAGTAAGTCAGAAAAAGAAATATAAATATCGTATACTGATGTATGCATATGGAATCCAGAAAGATGGTACTGATGAATTAGTTTTTAGGGCAGCAATGAAGAAACACACTTAGAGAACAGATCTATGAATATGGGGAGAGGGTGAGATGCATGGAGTGAGTAACAAGGAAATTTATAATACCATATGTAAAATAGACAGCCAATGGGAATGTGCTCTATGACCCAGGGAATGCAAACAGGGGTTCTGTGACAATCTAGAAGGGTGGGATGGGGAAGGAGATGGGAGGGAGGCTTGGGAGGGACGGGACATGGATGCACTTATGGCTGATTGTTGTTGATGTATAGCAGAAAACCACAAAGTTTTATAAAGCATTACCCTTCAATTAAAAAAATAAGGTGCCAAAAAAAACCCAAATAAATTTAGATTACATTTGTTTTAAAAATGTCAGTCAATGAAGATAACATAGCATTTCTAAGTGTTTACTTAAGAATTAACAGATATATGTGTTTAATTAACAATATATGTGAAACTAAAACTGAAAGCTCTGAAAAGGGAAATAAAAATAAAAAATAAAAATAGGAAAATGCATTCACATACCTATAAAAAACTAAATTTCTCTTTCTTTACAGTTGAAAGAACAACTGTATGAAAAATCAGCAAGAATAGAGAAGAAAAATGGGATCTAATGAAACTTAAAAGCTTTTGCACTACAAAGGAAACTACAAGTAAGGTGAAAAGACAGCCGTCAGATTGGGAGAAAATAATAGCAAATGAAGAAACAGACAAAGGATTAATCTCAAAAATATACAAGCAACTCCTGCAGCTCAATTCCAGAAAAATAAATGACCCAATCAAAAAATGGGCCAGAGAACTAAACAGACATTTCTCCAAAGAAGACATACAGATGGCTAACAAACACATGAAAAGGTGCTCAACATCACTCATTATTAGAGAAATGCAAATCAAAACCACAATGAGGTACCATTACACGCCAGTCAGGATGGCTGCTATCCAAAAGTCTACAAGCAATAAATGCTGGAGAGGGTGTGGAGAAAAGGGAACCCTCTTACACTGTTGGTGGGAATGCAAACTAGTACAGCCACTATGGAAAACAGTGTGGAGATTCCTTAAAAAACTGGAAATAGAACTGCCATATGACCCAGCAATACCACTTCTGGGCATACACACTGAGGAAACCAGATCTGAAAGAGACACGTGCACCCCAATGTTCATCGCAGCACTGTTTATAATAGCCAGGACATGGAAGCAACCTAGATGCCCATCAACAGATGAATGGATGGGGAAGCTGTGGTACATGTACACCATGGAATATTACTCAGCTGTTAAAAAGAATTCATTTGAACCAGTCCTAATGAGATGGGTGAAACTGGAGCCCCTTATACAGAGTGAAGTAAGCCAGAAAGATAAAGAACATTACAGCATACTGACACATATATATGGAATTTAGAAAGATGGTAACGATGACCCTATATGCAAAATAGAAAAAGAGACACAGAAATACAGAATAGACTTTTGAACTCTGTGGGAGAATGTGAGGGTGGGATGTTTCAAAAGAACAACATGTATACTATCTATGGTGAAACAGATCACCAGCCCAGGTGGGATGCATGAGACAAGTGCTCGGGCCTGGTACACTGGGAAGACCCAGAGGAATCGGGTGGAGAGGGAGGTGGGAGGGGGGATCGGGATGGGGAATAAGTGTAAATCTATGGCTGATTCATATCAATGTATGACAAAACCCACTGAAATGTTGTGAAGTAATTAGCCTCCAACTAATAAAAAAATTAAAAAAAAAAAAAAAAGAATAGAGAAGAAAATAACATTAACTCATAGCATTAAATTGGCATAAGCAGAGCACTCCACCAAACAAATTCAGAATAAAAATTATTTTGTGGTGCCCAAAAACATATATCACGATAGATTATATGATAGGGACATTAAATCAAGTTCAAAAAATTTTTAAAAAGTCAATTTTGAATATATTTAAAGGTAAAATGTTTGAATCAGTGGATAAACCTAACATGGTTTTAAGTGGAAGATTAAACATTATGAAGATAAAAATTATTTCCAATTATTTAAAAGTGAATGGAAGTTGTAACAAAAGTCATATCAGCTGTTTTTATATTTTGTTTTGTAAGAACTTCTATGTATGACTCTGAATTTCATCTAAAAAAGAAGTATCTTTGTCATTCTCGTTTTCTTGAAGAAAATGGACTTTCAGTCAAGAAAGTTGGATCTAGTTCTGATAGCACAATTCATTTCTAGTAATTTTGAAGACACTAAACCTTTCTAAGTTTATTTTATATAATATATATAATTGACATAAATGTTTATAATTTACAGTGCTATTGTGATTATTGAACATCCAAATAAAGCATTTAGTACAATACACAATATCTGGCCTAGTTAGCACTCAATAAACAGTAGTGTTTATTCATGGGTATTTTTAAAGCTGGGTAACAGCCCCTGAATTTTATCAGAAATGCTTCCCTTTCCAATGAGGACTGAAATTTATATTTGGTTCAGCCACTCCCTCAACTTTTGGAAATGTGTGTCATGGACTTTTCAGTACTCAAATATAAATCATATAATAAAGATGTGACCTCACATTTTTTATTCAGAATATAATGTCCAGTGTGCTATTTAGGTACATCATTTAGTGAAAATATTCTTCAGCATATTTAAAAAAAATTCCTTACCAAATCTGTATTAAGACAGCCCTGTGCCTGTGAATGTGTATGTATTTCCAGGTGAATGCATTTTGCAGAAAATATGAATATAGCTAGAGGGGGACAATACATTTCACATCATGATTTTTTAAAAATTGTCATGAGTGACACATTTATTGAGTGCAGGCTGAGCTGAACTGTTTCATACAAGAGGTACTTTAAAATCTTAGAACTTATTCTTAGATAACATACTGTTAGGAGGTTATCAGATAAGATTTTTCTTGATGATAGGGACTAGAGCCAATATCAGGCCTGGAGATCTGAGTTTAAGGAAACAAAACTTGGACAAGAGAGGAAAGAACTTCTCAATGTAGTGGAACTTGGAAGTGGAGAGGCATGGAGAATATTCAGTGTTTACCAGGGGAATTCCCTGGTGGTTCAGTAGATACAGTTAAGCCTTGGTCTTTAAATTTTGTGGACTAGAGAGAAAGCAGAACAAGAGTGAATCAGGAAATCAACCTGATGAAGATGTGGCCAGATCTATGTCATGGCATTTAGCTATTCCCCTTGGTTGGTTCAAAATCTTCTGCAAAGTTTTACTGCTTCAATCAGTTATCAGTTGAGTCACAGAGATTCAGAAATGGTTATAATATACATCCTCTGTTGGGTCTCGAGTCTATCATCTTCTTTTGGAAAATGATTTTTCCTGCTCTAAACAAGTAGTTTCAACTGGTAGTATGAATGCCCTTGACTCCCTCTAACTGTGCATACAGTTGATTGATGAAGGCACACATACCCCAGGTTGCTTTAGTTCTCTATCCCTGCCCACACATGATAGATAAAGTGAGAGACAAATAAATCAAGGTGAGATAGCCAGAACTTGTCTGCAAGTTATTTGAACTTCAGCCCAATATCCTTCTGATACTAGTCAATAATGGGATGGAATACAAACTGTCAGTGGCAAAGTTATGTGGCATAACCTAAAAGGGAAGATGAAACTCACAACCCTTCAGAGAAATGAGAGAGTCTATAATATAGCCTTTCCCAAACCAACTTGTTAGACCCAAATGAGGAATCTATGGGAGTAACCCCCAAGCTCTCTCCCTTATTTTGACCTTTTATCTAACCAGAGTTATGAATTCCCTGGTCCATTGGGTTGAATCCCATTAAATTTACTTTCAGCAGGCAATAGATACAAAATGATGTACTCAGGTCATACATGGATGGCCCTGCTTGAGGGCTGACATGTTTGCCAGGGGAAAACATCAATAAACAATAGGTACCTTGTCTTCAGGATAGAATATTATATGCTAACAATGAATAATAAAAGGACACAAATACTTCCCTGTATGGTTTTTATTGCTCCATTTTTGAGTTTTATGGGAGATGAATTTTCATTCTTCCTGGTTCTGATATTAATGACTGGTAGACATGTCATTGGATTTTCTAACAGTTGTCAAGTTCTAGAAAAGTATTCACAACTGAACTTTCTATATTATTGTAGTTAAAAGAGATTGAGAAATGATCAAATCAATGTCCTGTCTAGTATTGTGAATGCACTTATATCACTTTGGTACTATTTAATACCAAAAACACTACAATGAGCTGTAGTGGGGATATGGCATGCTGGGAAATTCCCCTTAATATCTAATAGTCTCTGGAGATTAATACTTTTTTTCTGGAGAAGTGGTAGTTATGGATTCAGGTTTTGGTTTTTTTTTTTTTTTTTTTTTTTGCTTTATATACACTGCAAACTGCTTAAGTCATATTTGTACCACTTGACACTGTCTCCCATATATATTAATAAAGCCTTCATTCTTATTTAAATGCCTAAAAATATAGTTTCATGGAATTATGTGAAATAATACACTGTATAAATGGAGAAACCTAGATATAACTAGCTATGGGCTGAGTGGGTTGGAACCCAGGTATTTTATTCTTTGGTCTTTTCTGAAAACTCTTGGTGCCTCTCAAAAAATATAAACCTAAGATTCTCATTTGTTTTAAATTTACAGAAAAACATATGTATCTACTCTTATGTCCTTCTAGGTCTGTTCATTCATTCTTGGAATAGAGTTATTCCCCTCTACCTGTTAACTACTTGCTAATCTAGGAGCTGGTACAGGCAAAGTTATGAGTAGTAGTTTGAACGATGACATTTCTCTTGGTTCATTTAGGAGACACCAGTTTGTGCATAAACATCTCTGCCACAACTAAGAAGAAGGCTATTAACATTTTTGGCAAAATATAACCTCCCATTTAGGAGAGGTTGTCTTAAGATACATTAAAATTTTCTAAGGAAAATTTCTAAAAGTTATAAGTACTGATCACTTACATGCATGCTTAGTCACTCAGTCATTTCTGACTCTTTGTGATCCCTAACTGAAGCCCGCCAGGCTCCTCTGTCCTTGGGATTTTCCAGGCAAGAACACCAGAGAAGGTTGCCATTTCCTTCTCCAAAGAACTGATCACACACTACCAATATAAGATTAACTGCAGAGAGGTCAGTTGGTAGAAATCACTATGGGAGAAAGAGAATGAAGGGAAAACTGGAAGATATAATCTAAAAAAAAAAAAAAAAAAAAAATCCCAATTATCTGAGGAAATAAAACAGAGAAGGCTTTTCAGGCTATATTCAATAGCAATAATCAGAATTCACAAAGCAGAGGCACTGCTGGTGGTTATGGAAATGCTATTTTAGAATGTGTTCTGAAATGGACTCTATCTTTGCTCTCCACACTTTTCTGTTTCACTAAATTATTTATGGTTTTGCCACTCAGTTGTATGTTTGACCAATGGCACCGTGAGAAAACCCAGCTCTGTTGCTGAAATCTCAGGATTTGTGACTCTTGTTTTGACTCCTTTCTGTGACATATTTAATCTCTCTGTTCTTTTCCTCACCTTCCTTAACATGGACCCAATTAAGGGAAATTTTTTCCTTAATACAAAGAAAACTGGGCTTGTTCTGTAGCCTGGATTCTCTCTAAATGCTGGTGTCAATTCTTTAACATGTGTAACTAAGATGAAAAATAGAACCTTCTCCTAACATAGGTGTTGGTAGAATTAATTAATGTTTATGAAGCACCTCAGATTCTTGGATGAAAGGGCCCTGAAGAATTCTCTCATTTGAATGTGGTATTATTGCATCATCTGATCCTGTGGTGAAGCAGGAAGATAAAAATAGCCTCAAACACAGTGACAAGCTGTAACTCTGAGAGGGCAGTGTACGCTCTGTTCAGGGTCTGGATAAAACACTTTTTAAGTATTTTCAGAGAAAAATTGACTCTATACACATTTTTGGATTGTGCAATTTTCTGTCACAAGAGAAACGTCCAACTCCATGCCTTTCTTTCTTGAGTGAAGACCTTATATCCCGGTGGGAACAGAGCCTCACTGCGTAGTGTCATGAAGGGGCATTTGGTAACTAAACTCTGAGTGTGAGGAATTTTAAGCACTTTGAAGAGAGGTGACTTCTGAGAAGTACATATTTAATCAAAATGTGGAAAAAGGAGGTTTATTATTTTCCTTCCTTTAGTCAGTGTGATACATTGCTGCATTTGAAAAATATTGGCCCTGATGAAGTAGGAGCATGGCTTCCTGCCAGATGAGAACTTTAGGTCTAACAACAGGACAGACTGTGAGCCCGCAGACAAAAGAGGACTATTCATGCTTGTTCTCGATTTGGGCCCGTTCCATCCTTGCCAGACACGATTGTGTCCTTGGATCTCTATTTGAAGAACTCGCAGTTGGCATTCTGTTATTGAGTGTCTGGAGAAGTTTGGTTATCTCTCCACAAGGAATCCTGGGGCTGACTCATGACCTTGTCACAAAGACTAAACCTTGGGCTTCCCCTGAAAGAAACTAAGCAGATGTGTCTCCCCTGGTTAAATGGGGTGTAAAACAGCACTTAGACTTGTCACTGTTCCTCCCAGTATTCATCAGCGTCTCGCTACTAAATACTGTGCTCCCAACTCGAGCAGCTGCCGTCAAGGTAGGAGGTGACAGACTCTTGGATGGCAAGACGTGTTTTTAGATGTGGAGCAGTCAAGGTGCCGACATGAGGAGCCTGTAGGGGGATTTAGCCCTGGAGCTTTTGTTTGAGGCTGAACTGAACTGAATGAGTCAAAAGGAAGGGCCCATCTATGCCGACTGCATCCACGAAAGACTAGCAGTGAGATTAGCCCAAAATCAGTATTTTCTTAGCAAACCTGGGTAACTTGCTTGCTTTTTATATACCTAAATGTTAGATTGCAATGAATCATACTTAAGAAGGCCTATGTGGGGATCATTGGATAGTTGGATAGTAATACCACCAAAGTGACAATAAGCAGAATGGGGTGTCTGATCTAATGTAGCCTTATCCCTTTGGCTGTCTTCCTGCAAGTTTCAGAATAGATTGAGGATGGTTATTCACTGACCCTGCTTTGGGCATAAGCCTTACTGTGCCTAAGGAGAAACTGTCCTCATACCCTAGAGGCACTCACAGACTCAGAGAAGGGAAACAGTGCTTTAATTTCAATGCTTTTGGAGTTTGGGGTTATGTTGATCAACCAAAAATAAAAGCCAGGAGGCTACCTATAGAATGTCATCAGTGAGAGCAAGCACTTCTCAAAATTCTTTCCCTTTCATGTCTGGAATTATGCATTCTATTTCCATTGGTTGAATTTACCAGGAAATTTTGATTTCTGTTGTAGTATGTGCTGCATAATAATAAGAGTAAAATGCTAACTAATGATAACATTTATTCGGTAGTTAAAATGTCAAACTGAAATTCCTAGATTCTCTGTCAGTATCTCACTCATGTTTAACGTTTTACCAACAATAGGTCAATCCTTCAAAATCTCTACTCTGTCATGTAGAAGTAGAGAAGAAGAGAATAAGCATAGAATATGGTCTCTGAAATGTAGGAGCTTATGGTGTGTCTGGGCAGAAATTACTCAATAATATTAGAGAATAAGAATGGAAGGAAAATGAAACAATATTAGTAATTGTGATTCTGGACCATAAAGCATAACAATTCAGAATTGGGACCTTAAAGGAAAGTTACCCACATAGAAATAAAGAATTACCACTTGCTGGGCATGTATGCTTATGCTATGTATCCTTATGTATTCACTACATCTCTAGAGGAAACAAAGCAGCATCTATAATCACAGGGTTATTGCAAGGATTAGTTGGATCAATGCAGGACAGTGTTTAACCAAGCACCTGGCATGTAGTAGATATTCAACATCTATTAAATGCCCTTGACATTAATATTATTGCTATTATTTCTCTTTAGATAGATTATAGATATTATGGTCAGGTGATACTTAGGGTAAAACAATGCTTCAAAATCCTACTGATTGTATCTATGTTGTTTACAAGTCAGGTTCAGTTAATAATAATAAATCACCTTTGATCATTCTCTCTACATCAATCTGCATATCTAATCCTAATCATGTCAATTCCTACTCGTATACATTTCTATTTTAAACACAGATTCTGAAAGACCCACATAGACACACTACATACCAGGTGATGAAATGTGGTAATTTCACTTTGTTTAGTTTTTATCTGTTGTCTGCTTTACCTACAATGAACATGCATATACAAAGCAATGTATTGCATATACAAAGCAAAAACAGGATAAATATTTTTGAATTGTTTTCCTCCTTCCCAACTTTACTATTAATGGCTTGGCTCATTTTTGTTTGTTTGTTTTAATTATTTTTTTCAGCCACAGTGTTGTAGCAGCTGCTTTGAGCTGCTGAAATAACTTAGGTGAAAGTGAAAGTGATGTGAAAATTGCTCAGTGGTGTCCAACTCTTTGCGTCCCCATGTACCATACAGTCTATGGAATTCTCCAGGCCAGAATACTGGAGTGGGTACCCGTTCCCTTCTCCAGAGAATCTTCCCAACCCAGGGTTTGAACCCAGGTCTCCCACATTGTAGGTGGATTCTTTATCAGCTGAACCACCAGAGAAACCCAATAACTTGGGTGGGAATTCCCAGTTGCAGCTCTCAGTGCCTTTATAGTCCTGGAGAACATGGGCTGTGGGTTTCCACTTTGTATAACCTTTCATCCAACTCAAGCACAGGATTTTATAACTGTCTCTGTCTTTTTGCCTGTCTCTTCTCTATGAATGAAATAAATGAAAGAGAGTGGAAAATAGTTTGCCATCAAGTTACATTTTCCCCAAAGACTATAGATAGCAGGGCATATCTAAATCCATGGCTTTACATTTAAATTGAATTTCGTTTTTGAAGTTTCCACTTTTTTACCTTGAAATTTCCACCCAACAGAAGTTGGCTGATAATAATTCACTTTTTCTAACTATGTTTAAATTCATTTGAAATAAAATGAAATGAAAGAGTTCAAAAGAATTATATCTCATTCATTTTGAAGAAGGAAATGATGGAGATTTCACTACTTGTTTCCTTCCATAAACTGCCTGTTGTACTGGAGAATGTCAGTGCCTGGCATACCTTCCTGCCCAAATGCAGAACAGATGCAGCAGGGCACCTTGGGAACCGTATATTATGAAGTATGGCTGAAGAACTATTTTCACACCTCTCCCAGCCCTGTCTTCACCTGTTTATGCAGGAAACAGACCTGTGGATTTTAGTTCATCTGGTTCCATGCCAGTGGAGTCCCAAAGGCTCCAAACAACTGCTTTCTCATTTGAAGTTCTATTCTTTTCCTCTCAGTTTTTGGCTGACTGTTGTCCAGGTTTGTCTGCTGGCACGATGTCAGAGCTTTCTTTGCTACAGGTTGCCTCGGTTTAAGAAGAAGCTGGAAATAGAAGGTATTTCTAGGAATGAAAATCAGAAATAAGGGTAGCATTATTTTAATGATGGGGGAGACTTCTATGTAGGCTTCTTCAGAAAGATGAGCAGATTTTTTTGTTCATTGTTCTTCCTGGCCCCCACTATTTCTATGAGTCTATGGATGAAGGGAGAGAAAGCCTAAACTTGTAAGCTCTAGGCATATGTTCATACCCATCAATTAACAAAACTACACAGTGTAACATCTAAACAATGTCCTGTAACTAAATTTTTGTGTGATGTACTCAGCCAAGTTATCAAATGTCTTAACAATCTCAGGTCATATGTGTTAAGTTATAACATTAATTGCATTAAAGTATAATAACTAAAAGAGTATTAGCCATGAACTCCTAAGAGGTAGACAACTCAAATTTGATGCTTTATGAATCAGAAAAGATAGAGCCTAATAATAAGCCGCAAATAAAATGCAGGCCAAAATTCAACATTTATGTTCCCTACATTTTAATTGACATGGGGAACACTGCAGATGCTTTTCCTGAGGTGGAGGGGGGCAATTAGTGCCATAAGGGCTCTGTTATTTCATTTTTGGAATTTTATTCCAGAGATGCTTATACAGGTGGTGTAGACTTGACTGGGGGGAAAAAAAAAGTCCATATTCGCTTTAGAGACTGTCTTTGCATGATCTGAATGATGAGACATCTGTATTTTCTTTCTCTACTTCCATCCCAGTGGAGTTAGAATATCTTTGAGAAAACACCAAAAACAAAAAAAAGAAAGAAAACACCACCAACAACAATGCTTCCAGATACTCCTAAATAAAATTCTAGTTGTGAGTCTGAACTATGTGTTTATTTATGTTCAAGCTTTAAGGACAATGGCATTGGTGACTGCTAGAAAAGAGAGGACAAGATGCCTTATAACAAACTTAATTTTTAGCTTCTTTTGACAATGTTCATTCATGTATGGAGTCCAAATTAATGAAGCGTCAGTAGCTTTTGTTGTTGCTCAGTCACCCATTCATGTCCGATTCTTCGCAACCCTATGGACTGCAGCACACCAGGCTTCCCTGTCCTTCACCATCTCCTGAAGTTTGCCCAAGTTCATGTCCATTGCTTCAGTAATGCTATCTGGTCAGCCATCTCATCCTCATCTCATCTTCTTCTGCCCTCATTCTTTCCCAGCATGAGGGACTTTTCCAAGAGTCGGCTGTTCACGTAAGATGACAAAAATACTAGCGCTTCAGCTTCAGCATCAGTCCTTCCAATGAGTATTCAGGGTTGATCTCCCTGAAGATTGACTGGTTGATCTCCTTGCTGTCCAGGGGAATTTCAGGAGTCTTCTCCAACACCACAGTTCAAAGGCACCACTTCTTTGGCATTTTGCCTGTTTTACTGTCCAGCTCTCACAACTGTACATGACCACTAGGAATACCATAGCCTTGACTATACGGACCTTTGTTGGCAGAGTAATATCTCTGCTTTTCAACACACTGTCTAGGTTTTAGTCATAGCTTTCCTGCCAAGAAGCAACTGTCTTCTGATTTCATAGCTGCAGTCACCATCCACAGTGATTTTAGAAATCAAGAAGAGGAAATTTGTCACAACTTCCACCTTTCCCCCTTCTATTTGTCATGAAGTAATGGGGACAAATGCCATGATCTTAGTTCTTTTAATATTTAATTTTAAGCTGGCCTATTCACTCTCCTCCTTCACCCTCATCAAGAGGCTCTTTAGTTCCTCTTTGCTTTCTGCCCTTAGAGTGGTATCATATGCATATCTGAGCTTGTTAATGTTTCTCCCACTTATCTAGATTCCAACTTGTAACTCATCCAGCCTGGCATTTCTCATTATGTACTCAGCATGTAGGTTAAACAAACAGGGTGACAGCAGGCAGCCCATTGTACTCCTTTCTCAAACTTGAACCAATCAGTTGTTCCATATCGGGTTCTAACTATTGCTTCTTGACCAACATACAGGTTTCTCAAGAGACAGGTAGGATGGTCTTATATTCCCATCTCTTTAAGAGCGTTCCACAGTTTGTTATGATCCACACAGTGAAAGGCTTTAGCATAGTCGATGAAACAGAGGTAGATGTTTTTCTGGAATTCCCTTGCTTTTTCTATGATCTAGTGAATGTCGGCAATTTGATCTCTGGTTCCTCTTCCTTTTCTAAACTCAGCTTGGGCATCTGGAAGTTCTTGGTTTGTATAATGCTGAAGCCTAGCATGCAAGATTTTAAACATGACCTTACTAGCATGGAAGATAAGTGCAATTGTCCGATGGTCAGCACATTCTTTGGTACTACCCTTCTTGGGAATTGGTATGAAGAATGAAACTTTCCAGTCCTATGGCCACTGCTGGGTCTTCCAGATTTGCTGACTTATTGAATGCAACACCTTGATGATGTCATCCTTTAGGGTTTTGAATAGCTCTACTGGAATTCCATCGCATCCACTAGCTTTATTAACAGCAGTGTTTCCTAAGGACTACCTGACTTCGCACACCAGAATGTCTGGCTCTGGGTGACCACACCACTGTAGTAACCCAGTTCATTAAGATCTTTTTTGTACAGTTCTTCCATGTGTTATTTCTATCTCTTCTTGATCTCTTCAACATCTACTAGGTCTCTAACATTTCTGTCCTTCATTGTGACCATCTTTGGGCAAAATGTTCCTTTGATATTTCCAATTTTCCTGAAGAGATCTCTCATCTTCCCCCTTTTATTCAGTAGCTTACAAGAATAAAATCACAGACCTTCATAGGACCCCAGGTTAAGATGATAAGCCATCTTGATATGTTCTTTTGCCCTTCTTCTCTTTATCATATAGATACCTAACTACAGGAAAGTGCCTTGGGAAGTACAACAGTAGTGATATTGACACTGCTAACAGTATTAGGAACTACTCCCATCAATCTGAAGCAGTGTTGGGTTTAAAAGTTTGCCATATTACCCAAAACATTGGAGGTAATCCTTTAGCATGGAGGGAAAATATTTAATTCTGTAGCAATAGATAATTTTTAGAACTGGCTATCCTTAAAATGTGGAGAAGGAAATGGCAACCAATTCCATTGCCTGGAGGGTCCCATGGACAGAGGATCCTGGTGGGCTACAGTCTATAGGGTTGCAAGGAATCAGACATGACTTAAGTGACTTAGCATGGCACAGTCCATCCTTAAAATGTGTCTTCAAGTTGTGTTGAGTACCTAGGGGCAGATCATTACATCAGTCACTGAAAGAATACCAAGCAGTCAAGACTAGAGATTAACAAACTTTCTTTTTCCCTGTTAAGGGTCAGAAAGTAAATATTTTAGGCTTTTCTGGCTACCATGCAGACTCTGGGATACCTAATAAACTCTGCTGTCTTAACAGAAAAGCAGTCGTAGATAATACATAACAAATGCCTGGTTCTACATTTCAATAGAGCTTTATTTATAAAACTAAATGGCCAATAGGATTGATATGTGGTTTTTAGTTTGCTCATTTCTGACCTAGATTTTTGCTTATAGTAAGTTCATAGTCCTATTGGGCAGATATGGAAGCATGTAAAGAGATTAAGATAATAACCTGGAAAAAAAAAAATCAGCAGTGGAGCTAATAAGATATACAAAAGTTCAGCGGAGCAAGCAATACTTGAGAATAATAATTATATTTTACCTGAGTCTTGGATAAGATCACGGATGCTCTTTTACCTTCTGTAATCCGAAAACACATCATCATTAATAGGTTCTTCTGTGTTAAGCAGATTTCCACTCCTGGTAAGTGTATCTCACAAGGGTACATTTTTATTAAAAGAGGTGGGCAGAAAAGGTCTAGAAGAGAGGTAAAGAAAATCAAGGATTTCTGAAATTTAAGTGGATGATTAAATAGACTTGAAAATACCATAATATGAAGTTTGTGTAATTGTCATTTTCTCTATTTTGCCCATCTCAGGACAGGCCTATGAGCCTTAGAGTTTGATGATTGTTTCGTTTAAGAAAACCACATAGGATGATTCTTGGAAATATGTAGGATTTCTGTTTTTATTACGAGTGAATATGGAGTTCCTTTCAGACTAAAAATCAAACCTTAACTCCCAGCAAATATTGTGGCCAGCACATTTATTTTTGATAAAAATAAATGTCAATTTAATTGCAAATGAGGCACTCTCCTTAGACTCATGGCAAATTGCAATCCTGGCCCTCAGTGCTGAAAGTTTGGGTTTTTTGTGCTAGATTTTCCTGACCTGGTTTAGAAAATAATGTCCTGAGTTTCACCCAGCAATATTTAAAAAGGCATCCTGTGCAGATGGTTTTATGGAGATGTGAATGAAAATGAGTTGAAGATGTCTCAAAGCAGCTGTAGTCTCTCATTCAGAGCAACCAAAAACATCAGAGACACTGCATGGAAACAGAGGACTTGGCCATCTTCCTTATCAGGACTAAACTTCCTATCAGTGAAAAAAGCTTCTTCTTTTTTAAATGTGATCAAGATGGGTCCCTTAGGGTCAGAGATGAAGTACATTAGAGGAGAGATTAAAACCTACCTTCTGCTCATCTGTATTTAACCTAACCACAAAAGATTAAGAAGATTTTAGACTCTGGTGAGCTGACTCATTCTTATTCTCTCTCTCCATGAACATTGAATTTATCATTTAAATGTTAAAAAGGGAAACCAGATGCTATAGTTATTAACTTTTGGAATCAACTATAATCTTCCTATTAAATTCTTCCATCCAGGTATGGGCAATTATTTGCTTGATCTAAAGGTGCAGAAAATGCAGGCACACAGGGTTTCAGAAAGTCCAGTTTAATAAGACAGGTGGGTAACTAATAATGTGGAAAATTACCTGCAGATTGAGGATATTGGGAATGACTAATGGCCAAAACTAAGCGAGTAAATTAGTTGCAAAATGATACCATTTGCAGTAGTGGTGTGAACGGGGGACGGAAAAGCACAGTGGCATGTGGCAGCGAGCAGAGCTGAGCAGAGTTTGAATGTGGCCCAGAATCAGGAAAGCATGCCATCCACTTATGCCTCCCCCCACCTCCACCCCTGCCCTGTGACTGCTTGGGCCTTCCTTTATTTATTTATTTTAGTTCATCTGTGCTGTGAGAGTAAGGTTTAATGGTGCTGGCTGTGAAGTCTAGTTAGCTTTATGAAGTCTAACACAAAGTCATCACCAAGGTCAAAACTGTCACTTACAAAGCTTGCATTTACTTCACACCTAGTAGATTCTGGGCAGTCAAATTTCATCAAACTGTAGCAAAGGGCACAGGGTGGGCTTTGGAACCATAAAAACTTAAGGTTGAATATTATTAATTAGAAATAGGTTGGTATTATCCTCCAAGAAAAGTTTGTTGAACAAATATAAGAAATTTTTGCTTAAAGATATTTTAAAATGACAAGGAGTGTCATATAATTGATCGTATCATTTTATGTGTTGCTATTTCTCACCTCCTCATAGAATTTTAGATAAATTGATGGTATTCCTTCAATTCTATGATGCCTTAAGATAGAAAATATACATATCTTATTAGCATTACATCTATTGTAGACTAAGTAGACTTGCTGAGCTACCCATTTTTCCTTTTTCCAGATCCTCTTGGATAGCTCATCCAATACTAGCAATTCAAAGTATGTAAAAGATAGCATCTCAGTTCATTACCTAAACCTACCTGAATGACAACTAAGGAAACTTTAGTCAATTAAATATTATTACTATCTATTCTAGAAATTGTAGAAATTGTATAAATATAATAAGGTCTACTTTAATGTTCTTCCTGCTGTTCTCTAAGATCTAATATTCTTCCTGCTGAAGTGATAACAACTTGAACGTGTTAGTCATTCAGTCATGTCCAACTCTTTGAAGATCCCCTGGACTGTAGCCCACTAGGTTCCTCTGTCCATGGAATTCTCCAGGCAAGAATACTGGAGTGGGTAACCATTACCTTCTTCAGAGGATCTTCCTGATCCAGGGATCAAACCTGGGTCTCCTGCAATGCACGCAGATTCGTTACCATCTGACCTTCCAGGGAAGCCATTTTAGGATGAATAGAAATTACTTGTTCATCTACAAGGGACTTGGCACAATAGACCTGACAGAAGGTAATTGACATGATTAAGCAGGGACCCTGCAAAGATTATACAGAAAAGAAGAGAGAGAGGCTGACCAAAGGAAGGGTGGAGGTCCTGGGCACCCATGGAAAGCAAACTCTAAATGAAATAGAGGCTGATAACAACAGTAATAGGTTTTTTCTTTTTTTCCCTTTTTGCATCATATCCCTACTCTAAGACAGCTCTCAATCAATTATGTCTTAAATGGTATTTGAAGTTCTTGACCCTGTGAACCTGTTGTGGATACTTTACATAAAAAATATAGACTCCTCACATAAAATCTGCTTTTCTGCCTAAGCTGATGACATCACACACATTCACATATACACCAAGAGAATATGAAAAAAAAATTATTTCTCACATGATCAGTCTTTCTAGGGAGATTAAGGAGGCTCCCAAGAAGATATGAAAATTTATTGAGAGATCAAAAAAGGAGACTGATTGAGGTTTTCACATTCTTTAGGAGAGATATCTGGGATGAGGCCTTGCATGCATGTGCAGATGATTACCCACCTTCAACTTCCCATCTGTGCCAAAGAAGGGCATACCTGAGCTTTTATATCAGCTTGCCCAAATGTAGGTCATATGCAGAAAAAGGAAAGGTAAGGCTTCATAGCTGCCAGCAGGCAGACATCAAAAATACAGTCTGACTCTGTATGATAGAGACATAACTGCCTAGAACGAAGTGTCAAAGGTAGGAGGGTGGTGACTAAAGATGTCCAGCTCAACGAAGAGAAGCATGTTGCCACTGATATTGTATAAGGTCGCTGGTGCATGGTGATAATAAAAGGCATGTTAAATTTTAACCAAGCTTTTATTATTAAAAAAAAAATTCTGAGGAAAGAATACCACCTCTTGTCTGCATATGTCGTAAAACATCCTTCCCCCACAGCTCTGTATATTTGTATTTATAGGAAAACAGTTCAGTTCAGTTCAGTTCAGTTGCTCAGTCATGTCTGACTCTTTGCGACCCCATGAATCGCAGCACGCCAGGCCTCCCTGTTCATCACCAACTCCCAGAGTCCACCCAAACCCATGTCCATTGAGTCGATGATGCCATCCACCATCTCATCCTCTGTCGTCCCCTTCTCCTCCTGCCCTCAATCTTTCCCAGCATCAGGGTCTTTTCCAATGAGTCAGCTCTTTGCATCAAGTGGCCAAAGTATTGGAGTGAGTTTCAGCTTCAACATCAGTCCTTCCAATGAACACCCATGACTGATCTCTTTTAGGAAAAGAGAGTCTCTGTCTTTTATCTTTTTTTTTTTTTAATTTTTTGTCATACATTGATATGAATCAGCCATAGATTTACACGTATTCCCCATCCCGATCCCCCCTCCCACCTCCCTCTCCACCCGATTCCTCTGGGTCTTCCCAGTGCACCAGGCCCAAGCACTTGTCTCATGCATCCCACCTGGGCTGGTGATCTGTTTCACCATAAATAGTATACATGCTGTTCTTTTGAAATATCCCACCCTCACATTCTCCCACAGAGTTCAAAAGTCTGTTCTGTATTTCTGTGTCTCTTTTTCCATTTTGCATATAGGGTTATCGTTACCGTCTTTCTAAATTCCATATATATGTGTTAGTATGCTGTAATGTTCTTTATCTTTCTGGCTTACTTCACTCTGTATAAGGGGCTCCAGTTTCATCCATCTCATTAGGACTGATTCAAATGAATTCTTTTTAACGGCTGAGTAATATTCCATGGTGTATATGTACCACAGCTTCCTTATCCATTCGTCTGCTGATGGGCATCTAGGTTGCTTCCATGTCCTGGCTATTATAAACAGTGCTGCGATGAACATTGGGGTGCACGTGTCTCTTTCAGATCTGGTTTCCTCAGTGTGTATGCCCAGAAGTGGGATTGCTGGGTCATATGGCAGTTCTATTTCCAGTTTTTTAAGAAATCTCCACACTGTTTTCCATAGCGGCTGTACTAGTTTGCATTCCCACCAACAGTGTAAGAGGGTTCCCTTTTCTCCACACCCTCTCCAGCATTTATTGCTTGTAGACTTTTGGATAGCAGCCATCCTGACTGGCGAGTAATGGTACCTCATTGTGGTTTTGATTTGCATTTCTCTAATAATGAGTGATGTTGAGCACCTTTTCATGTGTTTGTTAGCCATCTGTATGTCTTCTTTGGAGAAATGTCTGTTTAGTTCTCTGGCCCATTTTTTTATTGGGTCATTTATTTTTCTGGAATTGAGCTGCAGGAGTTGCTTGTATATTTTTGAGATTAATCCTTTGTCTGTTTCTTCATTTGCTATTATTTTCTCCCAATCTGAGGGCTGTCTTTTCACCTTACTTATAGTTTCCTTTGTAGTGCAAAAGCTTTTAAGTTTCATTAGGTCCCATTTGTTTAGTTTTGCTTTTATTTCCAATATTCTGGGAGGTGGGTCATAGAGGATAAAATACTTAGGAGTATATCTACCTAAAGAAACAAAAGACCTATACATAGAAAACTATAAAACACTGATGAAAGAAATCAAAGAGGACACAAACAGATGGAGAAACATGCCGTGTTCATGGATTGGAAGAATCAATATTGTCAAAATGGCTATTCTACCTAAAGCAATCTATAGATTCAATGCAATCCCTATCAAGTTACCAATGGTATTTTTCACAGAACTAGACCAAAGAATTTCACAATTTGTATGGAAATACAAAAAACCTCGAATAGCCAAAGTAATCTTGAGTAATGGAACTGGAGGAATCAACCTGCCTGACTTCAGACTCTACTACAAAGCCACAGTCATCAAGACAGTGTGGTACTGGCACAAAGACAGAAATATAGATCAATGGAACAGAATAGAAAGCCCAGAGATAAATCCACGGACCTATGGACACCTTATCTTTGACAAAGGAGGCAAGGATATACAATGGAAAAAAGACAACCTCTTTAACAAGTGGTGCTGGGAAAACTGGTCAACCACTTGTAAAAGAATGAAACTAGAACACTTTCTAACACCATACACAAAAATAAACTCAAAATGGATTAAAGATCTAAATGTAAGACCAGAAACTATAAATCTCCTAGAGGAGAACATAGGCAAAACACTCTCCGACATAAATCACAGCAAGATCCTCTGTCTTTTATCTTAAAAAATATTTTTGCATTGTGTCTAACGTTAGACCCATAAAATAGACCCCTAAGGTTGTCTGTCTTTGTAAAGGGGTGTGGCATAAGTTTGGGTTAGCTTCTACAATAGTTGTTGCAGATTCCTACAAAAGCAGTCATCTTTTATTCATGCAGAAATGGTATCCCTCACTTCCAGAGTCTAGTAGAACATTGTTCTTATCTAATGGATATTGCGATACTTTGATTATATTATAGTTATTCTTGTGCTTTTAAATTTTTATGTAAACATTTTTTTAGGGGTAATTTTAGATTTTTTTTTCTGGCACTAGTGGTAAAGAATCACCTGCCAATGCAGGAGATGCAAGAGACATGGGTTCAATCCCTAGGAAGGGAAGATTCCTTGGAGTAAGAAATGGCACCCTTTAAGATTATTGCCTGGAAAATTCCGTGGGCAGAGAAGCCTGGTGGGCTATAGTTCATGGGGCTGTAAAGAGTCGGGCACAACTGAACACATACACACATACACCCATTAGATTTCTAGAAGAGTTTGCATAGGTAGTACAGAAGTTCCTGTATAACATTAACCCAGTTTCCGCTGATGTAAATATTTGACATTACCATGGCTTTTGTCAAAACAAGATAACCATTATTGGTACATTAAACTTCTGACTTTATTTGACTTCACCAGGCTTTTCACTAATGGCTTTTAACTTTTGTGTGTGTGTGTGTTTCTAGGATCTAATCCAGAAAAACACACTGCATTTATTTATCATTGGCTCTTTAAGTCTACTCTGGTCTGTGAAAGTGTCTCAATCTTAACTCATGTTTCATTATCTTGACAATTTGAGGATAACTGGTCAGATGTTTTACAGACTGTCCTTCAGTTTGGGTTTGATGTTTTTCTCGTGGTTAAATTGAAGATATGAATTTTGAGGAGGAATAAAATGAAGGTGAAGTGCCCTTTTCATCATATCGTAGCAAGGAATGTTAGCTTTAATTTGTCTCTTCTGTGAGACTATGCAAAAGCTCTTTGAGGTGAGGAAGAAGTTTTTCACTTTTGTATTCTTCCATCTTGGTTAATGGGCTTCCCAGGTGGTACTAGTGGTAAAACAAAAAACAAACAAGCAAACAAAAAAAACCCACTGCCAATGCAGGAGATGTAAGAGAGCAGGTTTTGATCTTTGGGTTGAGAAGATCCCTTGGAGGAGGGAATGGCAACACACTCCAGTATTCTTGCCTGGAGAGTCCCATGAGCAGAAAAGTCTAGCAGGCTACAGTACTTAGAGTTGCAGAGAGTCAGACGTGACTGAGTGACTTAGAATGCACACAATATGTGTGTTCTGAATTAATTCTAAAAAAATGAATAAATGAATAAATTCTTACAATATTTCTTATCTGAAGAAAAGGATAGGGAGTGTAAATTTTTCAATTAGTCAGGAAAAAGGAGAAAGGACTTCTCTTGTGGTCCAGTGGTTAAAAATCTGCCTTGCAATGCAGGGGACATCCCTGGGTGAGGAAGTAAGATCCACAGGCTGCAGAGCAGCTAAGCCTGAGCAGCACAAATACTGAGCCTGTGAGCTTCTCTCAACCAAGACCCAACGCAACCAGATTAAAAAATAAATAACAGTAAGAAAAAGGAGGTCAACTCCATAAAGTTGGTAATTAATCCAGTTAGTCCAAAATCCAGGTTTTTGTGATTGTCATATTTGTACCAAAATCATTGAATCTAACTGCTTTCTAATGGTATGTGACATGCCTAATTCCTCATATCCCAGACTTTGCTCCCAGAATGGAATTTATTAGTTTCCTGATCAGCAAAAACTCCAAAATTCAGGGAAATAAATCTTCAGCACAATTTTTAAAGTTAGGGAACCTAGTAAGTTAGCTTATGTAGTATACTGCTCAGATATATTCAGTTAAATTTGGTTTTAAGATATAACATTAATGAGGGATTTAAAGATTTCTACTGGTCCAAGAAGAGTAGATATTTGTGACTTCTGAATCTCTTAACTTCTTCTGAGTGTTAGGTGTTTCACCTGCTTGCATATTGCTTACCCAGGCTCAGGATTAAAATTGAAGACACATCTCCTCTCGTAAAGGATTCAGAATTCAGGGGTTCAGCATTGACTTTTTTAGTCCTTAGCATAGCAATTTTCCCTGCCAACAAGACTTTTATATATGAATATTCTCTGAATCTATTTGACGTGAACCAGAAAACTAAGATAAAACCCTCTCATTCAAGAAGCAGACACATGGACCAGGAATGCTGCCGTGAACGTGCATTTCTTGAAATACTTGCTGTAATTCCCTGAAGTCCTATAACCTTCCCTGACATCAGTAAAAATTATTAGTTTTGTTCTGTGCTGTCATGTATCATGGTTACCTCTAATTGAAATGGAGGTGTTCCGAATAGCACAATCAGTTAAGAATCTTGCCAAGTGCCTCATTTGGATAATTTATAGTAGGATTTGAGGCTGATGAGTTCAGAGCCCATGAGTCCCCAGAGTCCTTAATCTCTGATCATATTTTGTGGTGGGACAATGCTTGATGAAAGTGGAGTTTGAGGATAACTGCTTCCTGCAAATGTATTTATCAAATACCAATGTTCTTAGCAAAGTGATTTGAGATGGGGATTACCTAGCACTGGAAATGAACCACAAGGAGTATCTTAATTTGAAGAAAGTATAGGCTTGATACTTTTTAAAAAATTCTTGATATTGAATAAAACGTACCATAGCTCTTAAGTTTAAATGACTTTTTTCATTAGAGACAAGTAGAAAGTTGGAATAGCTAAGAAATAAATGAAGGAATTAATATCTTTGGAAAAGAGTCTGTTAAAAAATGGTGATGATAAGGGTAGAGAAAAAAAAGAAAAAAAAGTCACTCAGGACCAGTTCAGGGACACATTCCAGTACTGTGTTACATGTGTTACACCAGGAGTCTTCAACTCAGGGTACACCAAGATGAGGCAATTTGCAACATAATCCATTAGGGTGTGATAGTAAGCTATTAAAACTTGATAGTTCATTTTTCATCTTACCCTATATTGAGGGAATATGTTTTATAATGTATGTAATATTTTATAATAAAATGCATATAAATAATTACAAAAATTAATTATTGGGAATACATATTGCCATTTTTAAAAATTGAGATAGAAGTGTGATGACGACATTGTGGGGAATGCTGTCAGACCATTCTGACATTACTTGTGATAGTGTGAGGCTGTTCTTTAAAATGGAAATATCTTTCTAAATATTCATCTTTTCTTTCACTTATCAATGAGTGTTACTCTACATGTGGGCTTCCCAGGTGGCACTGATGCTGAAGAACCAGTTTGCCAATGCAGGATACAAAAGAGAAAAGGGTTTCGATTCCAGGGTCAGGAAGGTTCCCTGGCGGAGGGCACAGCAACCCACTCCAGTAATTTTGCGTGGAGAATCCTATGGACAGAGGAGTGGTCCATAGGGTCACAAGAGTCAGATATGCCTGAAGCGATTTAGCGTGCAACACACACTATACATGGTTATACCTGAAAATAATCTAAATCTGTGTAGTTAGCTTGTATTACTTCTTGAACCGAGCTTCATATGTGTACTAAATTCTGAAAAGTGCCAATACAATAATTTATTATATTTTTATTTCAAGATTTAGTGCACAGCAGTGCTTACTCTCATTCTAGTGCTCTGGTTTAATTCAGAGTTAAAGGATTTTTTTCTATTATTTTTTTAATTTGATGAATGATGAGCATTAATACATTTTTATTAGTTCCCACATAATCAATAATTTCTCCATTTGACCTTTGACATTTTTCATTGTTTGAAACTTCTTGAGATATTTTTACCAGAAGGCAATGAAGTGTTAGAGATATATATAAAACAATGGTTTGCAATGTATGCCATTATTACTGTTTAGAGAGTATGACTTTATTCATTCATTTAATACACATTTATTGCATATCCAGTTTGTGCCCTAAACGTGCCAAGATAGGATAACTAACTTCCTTCAGAATACGGGTTGGTAAGGGAGAAATAGGCCTTTGCTTTCATCACCTGTGACAAGTGCTATGAAGTAGAAATATGGAGAAGAAAATCTGATTTAGAGGTCAAAGAAGGTTTCTAACAGAAATTCTTATACTCAGGTGATGAAGATGATGATGATTTATGATAATGGTGAATATGATGATACTATGCAAATAGGTATCAAATACTTATGAGTATCAAACATTCTGAGTACTTTCTGTGAATTAATCCATTTAATCCTCATAGTAAACTCTAAGAATTGGTTAGTATTATTATCCTCATACTTCAAGTGAGGAGATTAGAGAAAAAAAAGTGTAATAATTTATCCATAGTCAAACAGCTATCATGTGGTGAAACTAAAATTTGTATATTATCATCTACCTTATTACAGACAATGTTTTTAACCAGGAAGACAGCTGTTTTGCTAAGTAGAACTAAAGAATAATAGGATTTTTATCCATATTATGAAGATGATGGGATGCCATTCAAGGATTTTAAGTATATGTAGTGTATATTTGTCCCTATGAAGATAACTGGTGCTCAGATTATTTTGACCTCCCTACTGGGAATGGATAGCCACAGGCCAAATGTGGAGATGGACCAATATCAACCAGGATATTGTAATAGTCCTTACAAATATGCTTTGGTGACATAGTTTGGCAATGATGGTGACAAAGAGAAGAAAATCTACTTGGATATATTTTTCAACACTTAAAGCCAACTGGATCAGTGATGTGTTAGATATGAGGAAAGAGGAAAATGGTGTGAAGAAGAAATCTTAAACTTTCTGCTTTGTGTAACTGGATGGACCACATTGCCATTGCCAAGTTCAAAATCACTGAAAAAGTAATAAACTAAAGGCAATTGTGAAAGACCAAAAGTAAGGGTCACTAAACTGAGCTTTAAGAATGCCAACTTCCTGACTGGGAAGTGGATAAAAATCTTATAAGAGGGGCCAGGATGCAATAATTAGGAAGATTGTGAGAAAAATCAGGGAATGTAACAATGTAAGGGAAAAAATTGTTTTAAGACGGAAAGAATGGTAAATGGTCTATCAAACGAATGGTACTCAAAAGTCAAGAAAAAGGGTAAATGAATCTGAATTTAGTGTCATAGGTGTCAGCATAAAACTTTCAGTCTTGCCAATGTGTCAAATATTCTAAACTTTGACTCAAGCACTGATGGTGCACACTTCATACTCTGAAGCTTTTGGTTTATTCACTTGTAAATGAGGAAAAATCTAAGATAAAAAGAGAATTACAATATTCTCTGAAGTTCTTCCTAGATTTAAAATTCTACAATAACAGCTAAACTAATTACAGAAAAAAGTACAGATATCAAGAGAAGATTGGTATTCACTGAAAAGATTTCTTTGTAACAGAGGTCTACTAGTAACCATTTTCCAAAATAACTCTGATTATACCCAAACACAGGAAATAAAAATGTCTGAGTGTCCCAACTGGTAAACTATGAAATTAATTAACCACTAATATTTGCAGAGATAGCCTCCCTTTCCATGATTAAGAAGTCCTGGATTAAACAGTCCTGGAAAAAGAGAAGCTATGTATTTTCATTGGAATCAGCTGGAAAACTGAAGCTACAGGTGAGGCCTTTACTAATAATGCAGCTATTTGGGGAGTTTTGTGGAAACAGAAATTATGGGGGTGGGAAGAAGGACTAAGAAAAGAATGATATTGTAAATTATATCAATTTTTGCCAAAGTAATAAGAATTTTCAGACATTTTCATTAACTTAGAGTAGTTTATCACTTCAAATGAGATACATTTATTTTGTGTATAAAGTATACACTATACTAGGAGATAAGCGGCAATAAAATAAGGGACTTACAAAATATATAGTAGTAAGTCACAGCTTGGGTGTCCCAGGTGGCACAGTGGTAAAGAATCCATCTGCCAATGAAAGAGACATAAAAGATGCAGGTTTGATCCCTGGGTTAGGAAGAACCCCTGGAAGAGGGAACGGTAATCCACTCTTGTATTTTTGCCTGGAGAATCTCATGGACAGAGGAGCCAGGTGGGCTATAGTCCATACGGTTGCAGATAGTTGGACACTACTGAAGTGATTTAGCAAGCAAGTCACAGCTTGCCCATAACCTGTATAATAGGGGTACTTATAAGTACACAGTGTGATCATAAACATTTTTAAAGATGCACTAATTTATATAGACTTTTTAAAATATGTGTTTTTTGTCAAGATTTTTGGGAGCTCTAGGGTCTTCCTTCTAGAACTTGCATCTCAGTTGAGGAAACAGGCAAGAATATCAACTTTGTGAACACAGTGAGGACAGCCCTACACGAGAGTGTTCATCTAGATAAATCAGAAGCATCTTCCCAGAGGAAGTAATATTTAAGCTGGATCTCAGACATGAATAGCCAAGAAGCAGTATGTGTGAGGGGATAGAAGGGTAGTCACCGGAATTGTGTCTTGGTCTTCTTGGAACACTATAACAAAAGACCATAGACTAGGCAGCTTACAAACAACAGAAATGTGTTTCTCACAGTTCTGAAAGCTAGATGTGTGAGGTCAGGGTGCTAGTATGCACCTTCTTTCAGGTGTTGACTGCCAATTTCTCATTATATTTTCACAGGGTAGAAAGCAGAGACCAGGGAAGCTAACTCTTTCATGACTCTTATAAGGGCACTCATCATCATGAGGGTCCCACTCATGACCTTATCAAATCGTAATACCCTCAAAGGTACCACACCATAATACCAATGTGGGGGGGGGGTAGGATTTCAATGCAAATTTCAGGGGACACAAGCATTTACTCCTTAACATACAGCAAACAAAGAAGGAGAATATAGAAGACCATGTAAGGTTTGAAGTGTCATAGAATATTCAAGTGTATAGATTCAGTTCAAAGGTGAAATACATATATACATACACACATATATATATACATATGAGATTAGATTTTAGAAGAGATATTTATAAAATAAGAAAAGCAATAATTGACTCAATGGTGGTAGATTTGAGGTTTTCCAGAGAAAGTATTTAGAGAGGGGGAGAAAAAACCTTGAGGAATATATCACACACCCATAAGCAGATGAAATAGAGAAAATAAAGGAAACTGAAAAGTAGAATCAGAGAAATAGAGGGGAAGAAATAAGTACAGTTTATAGACATAGATTTCAAAGGTATAAAAATCTTTCAAGGAAAAGGTCATTTTTTTAAAAATTTCAAATAGTATCATGAAGACAATAAAGATACATTTATTGGATTTACTAGATACAAAACTATTAAAATTTTTTTATGAAAACAATTATTGTAGTCATGGAGTTAAATGCCATATTTTCCTGAGACACGTGTGGGTTAACTAGGCAAAGATTAAGGGCAGCTGTGTCATAAAACTTGTCTGTGTTTGGTTACTTGATTCATTTCAGTGCTGACAGTGTAACCAAGCAGGAGCCCATGGAGCCTTCCCAGAACAGACCACCTGCTTCTACATGTCCTCAGTCTACCTTTTGTCTGTAGAAAAAGTGAGGAAATGCAGAAAGGAAAACTCTCAGGCAAGACAAAATAATAGTTTAGTCATTAAAGGAAGTCAAGGACCTTTATTTCCTCCTCAGTTGAGTTCAGTTCAGTTGCTCAGTCATGTCTGACTCTGCGACCCCATAGACTGCAGCACACCAGGCTTCCATGTCCATCACCAACTCCCAGAGTATGCTCAAACTCATGCCCATCGAGTTGGCAATGCCATCGAGCCATCTCACCCTCTGTTGTCCCGTTCTTCTTCTGCCTTCAATCTTTCCCAGCATCAGGGTCTTTTCCAAGAAGTCAGTTCTTCACATCAGGTGGCCAAAGTATTGGAGTTTCAGCTTCAGCATCAGTCCTTCCGTTGAATACTTAGGACTGATTTCATTAGGATTGACTGGTTTGATCTTCCTGCAATCCAAGGGACTCTCAAGATTCTTCTCCAATACCACAGTTCAAAAGCATCAATTCATCAGTGCCCAGCTTTCTTTATGGCCCAACTCTAACATCTATACATGACTACTGGGAGAAAGAAAAGAAATTTCCTCCTCAAGTTCTCTAGATAACATTCTGAGCCATGTCTTTTGAGCTGTTTTGTAGATATTGAAACTCCCACAGGTGGAAGAATTTAACTGTATGCTGCCCACCAGCATGTACACTCCAGACCAATTGGAACCAGAAGGCTAATGATGTTCAGTCTCAATTACCTTACCACCACCAATCAGTAGAATGTCCATAAGCTAATCACATACCCAACAATGTTCCTTCCTCAACCTCACTTTGAAACCTTTTCCTGAAAGTCTTGGGTCTTTTAAACACTAGTTGCCTGAACTCCTTGCTTGGTTCTCTGAAATAAACACTGCATTTTCCTTCACCACAACCATCCATTGGTAGATTGACTTGACTGCAAGGGCAAGTGCATCCAACCTTGGTTCTTAAAAATAGTAGGTGCCTATAGATAAGAAGCTAAGGAGTATGTTTGACTGAAGGAGGGATTATCTGCTGAGAGTTAACTTCTTCTGGGGAAGATTTCTTTTCTCTCTCCAGAAAAATAAGAGATGCATATTTGAATAAATTATATTTTAATAACTGACTGACAAATATAAAAGCAGTATTATTGCATGCTTCATTTGGTTAGAAAGTGATAATTTCTTTGAACTGCCTAAATAACTCATTTTTATAGGGAACACATCTTAAGGAGCCATAGAGTATCAGGAACAAATGAAAAGGCAAACAAAAAGGTAAACATATACACGGCAGATGAAATGTTTACAAAAACAAATACACAGTAGATCCAGATTCCTATACATTTCTGTGCAGAGGTGTAAATGATGAACAGATGAACAAGATGACCAAATATCCAAAGATAGCACACTGCTGTCCGTAACTTCAAGACAACCAATCTATTCAGTGTGGAAAATCCATTAGCCTAGGTGTCTGGCAACTTATAGACACAGAAAAAGCAGTCTGACAAATTTGGACTTTTCACTTTGCAGGTAACAGGATTGTTGTCCTGTAGACTCAGATGAAAATATTCTTTTTATTAAAACAAGACTTCTCCCCAACCTCCATCTCGTAAATCTCCACATTTTTATTTTTCTCATGTGAAAGCCTTCATAAAGAACAAATTTATCAGCTACTCAAGTAAGGGTGGTGGAAGCCATAGGGAAAGAAATGTCTTTTGTTTTTTTGTTATAAGTACCCTTTTGAATTCACAACAGTATGTGTGCATGCTCACAATATTTCAATATAATATTAGAGTTTGAAGGAGAAAAGGCAGTGATCACCCCGAAAGAAATGCTATTGAGAATAACTGGAAAAAAGTCATCTTCTTCATGGTGAGATTCACAAAGTAATTCCATGGCAAAAAAGTCAAGGTAAATATTTACTTCAAGTTTCTTAGAACCTGCAGGAGGCTAAACCTTCAGTGTTTCTATTTTAATATTTATCTCATGCTTTTGTAAATTAGTTTCATGGCCATCATTTCCCAAAGGGTCACTATTTGAGAAAATTGCTGCATGGGGACCATAGTCTGAAGCTGACATGGAATATATATATGTATATATATATACACATATATATATATATATACATATATATTTTTTTTTTCCAATGAGGAGAAAAACATCCCTACTGGCTTTTTGACACAGACGGAATCTGGCTTTTCTGTATATGTTCTGGTTCTCTCACCCAGAAGTTGGGTCACCCATGTCACATGGGAAATACACAATATTTAGCTACTTAGTTTGTGAAGAAAATAGAAAGTAACCCCTGTGATGAAAATATCAGAGTGGAGGAGCAGGGGCTAATAACCCTGAAGAAGTAAACTTAACTATTGCAAAGTATTGTTGATTTTTTAGGATCCAATGCCACAAAACTGTGAATGTTCAATTTCTGCCTTCAGGAAGGAGTAGGAGGAAACTGTGTGATGTAAAACAAATTATTTTTGCTTTTTCTCCCTTCTGCCAACATGCTCATCTTCATGAACGTTATCCAAATCTATTATAACAGAATCTGTACGTAAGTATTTAGGTGGTGCTTCTTTTGAATTTATTCAAGGGTTACAAAATTGTCGATCATTTATCAATGTAGACTTCAAATAATTAACTTATTTTGTATAAAATCAAATGTATCTGGTGTGTATGCGTGTAGGTAGAAGTTGCTTTTCTTTGTTCTTAAACCAATGCAATTAGATGTCAGCCAGCTTTTGGAAAAGAATATACGAAGCAGGAAAGAACAGTGAAGTTGTCTGTAGCTTCTTTGTAAGAAACCAGTGGAGATTATAGAGAAAAACCACAGAGGCAGCTATAAGGCAGCAACCAAAAATCTTCAGAGCAAATTTTGATACATTATTTATCTGGATTACAGTTGGTTACATCATGGTTTTGGGGTAAAAGTTTAAGATTGCAGGTTAGATAAAATCTAATATTTGAATTGTGCCTTCATCAACTTAATATTAGTGTAATCTTGAGCAAGTTACTTTATCTCCATGAACCACAGTTTTCTTATCAATAAAATTGAGATGATAATATCTATCTTATTGAGTTGCTAAGAAGGTCAAATAAAATAAAGCTTGTGAAAATCCTTTATAAAGTATAAGAAGTTATACAAATTTAGAAATATTACATGTTGAAAAATCTTCATGTCTATATAAAGATTTTTCCCACATTATATTTATAAAACATATATATATATGTGTGTGTGTGTGAAAGTGAAAGTGAAAGTCGCTCAATCGTGCCTGACTCTTTGCAACCCCATGGACTGTGTCCATGGAAATTCTCCAGGCCAGAATACTGGAGTGGGTAGCCTTTCCCTTCTCTAGGGGATCTTCCCAATCCAGGGATCGAACCCAGGTCTCCCACATTTCAGGTGTATTCCTTACTAGCTGAGCCATAAGGGAAGACCATATATATATGTATATGATTTGATGATTTGAGATATATGTATATATATTAGAGCTGATTCCTCAACTACCTATTGACAGAACACCAGTGTCTCCTTCTTGACTACTGAGCAACACTCAGGGTGATAATTGTCCTAAAGGGGGGCTATGTTCAGTTTTCACTTTATAATTGGAAAAGAGTTGGGATCTGATCAGTCCACTACTGCCAGAATTTCTTGCTGTGACATGATATTGCTGTTAAAAATTGATCACACACAATATGCCTGCTTGTGCTGGACCACTGCATGACTTTGCAGGGAGGACAGTCCTACTCATGCTAAATGCAAAAAAATGCTCTGCATCGGCTACAAGTAGACCATTCTCATTTTTATTTTAGATAGTTCACATTTTCATTTCTGTATCTTCCAGGACATAACTGGACCCAAAAGACCCAGTTCACTTCAGGTTTATTATCAAGCATATTATAGACTGAGAATTGTCATCCTTTTCTCCTACACTCCCTATACTTTCATACACTCTGTTGTCCTATGGGATGCTAACTTGAATGAATTTGAATTTGGGATAATTTTCTTCTCTAATAATATCTTCTACAGTTCCCTAATGGTCTAGTGGTTAAGAATCAGCCTGCCAGTGCATGGGACATGGGTTCCATTCCAGGTCCTAGAAGATCCCATGACTGAGTCCATGTGCCACAACTACCGAAACCTGTGCACCTAAAGCCCATGCTCTGCAACAAGAGAAGACACCACAGTGAAAAGCCTGTGCTCTGGAAGGAAGAGTAGTCCCTGCTTGCTGCAACTAGAGAAAGCCTATGCATAGCAATGAAGACCCAGTACAATCAAAAATTAATTAAAAAAGAATATCTTCCAAAGTCACCTAGTTATTGAATCCAAGCTCATACTGCTAAAAGAATGACAGCCCAATAAATCAAGAGACAAGTTGTTACAGCAAGGAATACCAACTTTATTCAGAAAGCCAGTGGACTGAAAAGATGGTCAACGAGTGTTCCAAAGAACCGTCTATCCAGAGATAGAATTGAGGCCTCTTTTATACTAAAAGGGGAGGTGGTATGGCTAGATGTTAACAATTCTTCCTGCTGGAATCCTTTGTCCTTGCAGCTGTCCATATAGGTCCGGTAACAATGTTTTTATACATCTCCAAAAAGCCAGAAGTTATTCTTCATTCAGTAACTTTTAAACCTCTCTATGAATAGAAAATTGTTTAAAGGGTAGAACCTTGAGAATGGACTACATTGTATAGTGCAGGCTATAGTCAACATTTTTTCTACAAAGATCCAGAGCCAGCACAACTAAGCACAAGCAACAGAGTACAAAGGTAGAGCTAAAGGAAAAGAATCAATGCGGGGTCAGGTTTGTTCTACAACCATTTCAATCAGTTCTATGCCTACCTTTCAGGAGAGCCACTTTTAGCCATCCCCAGAAGATCTTCTTTCATTCAAGAAAATAAAACAATGACTGAACACAACAAAACTCTTTAATTTTACCCTTCTAGTGGGATACACAGTTAACAAAGGTTGCTATACCTCAAGAATTTTGAAAATTCTCTACATTAATTGGGCAATACAAGATGCTATAACAAATCCCAGAATTTTAGCTTCTTAAAACAATGTACATTTATTTCTTTCTCATGTAACTATCCAATGTGGCTCCATTATGTAATAAATTAGGCAGGAGAAAATACATTGGCTATTTAACTTTTTTCAGAAGTGATGTCACTTATGTTCATACTTTATTGGTGAAGAACACTCAACCCCTCCTCAAACCAGGGAGTGGAAGTGAAGGAATTGGGAAATAAATTCCTTGGATAGATAACTACTAAGTAGCAACAACATAACAATAAACAAGGGAAGCATGAGACTTGTAGACAGTGACTTATCTCCACAACATGATGTTTATGCTGCTATACTCTCAGCTCTTTAATTTTTTTCAGAGTAAAACTAATACCCATCCTTGTAACTCATATGCCCTCCCTTTTTTGATGTTCTAAGAGAGGAATCAAGCCCCAGATTCCAAATTTGATTGATAGAAGTTATCTACAATTGTACTTTAAAGATGACCCAGCCTCGTGCAAGATCCTAAAGGAACTTTAGCATTTGAACTTGAATTTTAGGCTACATAACCTATGAAAAGATGTACTAAAAGGCTAAGAATCTGAGAGAAACTAAGCAACATCAATGCCCACCAACATTTTCAATTTTCTAATTTTGTGAGAAAGATTGAAAAGTGTTAGTTATTATCAGTGAGTTTTTAAAAATTATCTATTGGGATAATCAATTAGTTTGCGTTTGAGAGATTGTAGGCTTTAGGTGATCATTGTATTCACTATGAAAAAACCTGTGTACATGATCTGAAATCTACTACCAGTTTTTCTCTTAACTTACTTTCTGATAGAAAGGCAAACAGTACACATATGAGACCTTAGTGGATTCAATGATAACAAAGTACATTTTTGCTTATGATTGTTTTTGCCTTCTGATTTTTGTCTTATACTGAGTTGGGAAGATTCCCTATTGGGTTGTCCTTGTGGCTCAGCTGGTAAAGAATCCTTCTGCAATGCAGGAGACCTGGGTTTGATACCTGGGCGAGGAAGATCCCTTGGAGAAGGGAAAGGTTACCCACTCCAGTATTCTGGCCTGGAGAATTCCATGGACAGTATATGGGGTTACAATGTGTCAGACATGACTGAGCCACTTTCACTTTCCCTTTTTGCCTTGTAATTGTTGTAATTTTTATTTTGTTAAGTAAATGGAGACAATCTTTCCAAATTCATCTGATACCATTAACCTTCTTTTCTTTCTTTTCATATTCCATAGCCTTTCAAGGCTACCAGGCTCTGTGCTGTGTGTTCCCTCCACTGGATCTACTGGGTCTTCCTTTTTCCTGCCTCTTGGTTTAGCTAGCTCTTCTCATTCTTTATGAGCCTGAAAATTCATCTCCCTGATCCCAGTATCTAAAGTCACATTCACCCAAAGTCATGATATCTCTAGAATCTTTCCATCAATAACAACCTATCTGAAATTGCTAATGTAGTGTGACTCTCTGGTTTTATTTTCACATATTTAGTTGCTCCAGAAGCAGAGCTTTCTGCTTTCCTTTTTTTAAATTGTCAAACTGATTCCTGTTTTAAAAGCAGAAACTTTACCTCAGTACCTTTAGGAACACTTTTAGCTCTTCTTCCCTCCTCACCAGACTAACTTCCAACTAAATTTTAGGAGTTCCCCAAATGACCTGGCTAGGTGGCAGGGTTGGGTGTTTATGTGAAAAGAATCTTAGTTGTCCTTTTTTGTGAAACTAAATGAAGCTGAGCTTTATGACTACTCCATGTCTTTGTATCAAATTCTGCATTCTTTGTATTAAAAGAGGACCCTCTGATTGTGCCAGATTTAGGTCTCCCAAAACCTGAGTCTACTCCTAACAATATCCTTAGAAAGGCCATAGAAATAAACACTATATTTTATACTAATTAATTCATCTGTACAAGCTTCAAATTAGGGGAAATAGTGACAAATTGCTTGCCCTGATATCTGTGTCATTGGAAGGATGCTTGACACTTCTACTGATATATTTCTCCCAAAGGAAAGAAGCCTGTGCGACCACAGTGGCTGTGTTTAAATGACTGATGGACTCCCATACAAAAATGAGGTGCAATATATTTTGAAAACTACAAAGGAAGAAATTATAGAAGGAAACAAGGAAGAAAGCAGGATTATTGGGGACCAGATATGTGACAGGCATTTTGCATTACTTCTTACAGACCAGGAGATATAGGATAGATACTGTCCTTGCATCTCTTTACAGGGTAAAAAATAACTTCATAAGAATTGAGTTTCCTTCCCAAAGTCACTACTAGACATAGTAATGGATCAAACAGACACACTTGTTCCTTATGACTCTAAATCTTTACAGGTGCAAAAATACTTAGTGGAATGTGTCTCTGTTACTACAATGTGCCTACGACCAGGACTGTTATGTAGTATGAATATTATATTTATTTTTAATAGCATTTCTTACATTTCTATGAATCGTGCATTCTAGATATATTATTGAAATATCCTGTATTGACCACAGAAACCACACAAATAGGCAAATGAAATAGAAACACAAATAAGTAGATGTATGTACATAAATTATCTTTTGTAGGGGAGACATGGAGAAAAAATTACACATGACAATGCCACCTGTGGTCTTAAGATAACTATTCTGAAGAAAGCAGAAATAAGACTGGGTTGTAGAATGTGGATGGGGATGGCAGGGATGGGAGTCTTATGGCTAGAGAAGAGAAATCTGCTTTGGAAAGAGGGATAGAGGGAGCAATATAAAAAACAAATGCACAATGGAAAGAATCAAAATAAAATAGACTGAAGCTCTTCCATTATTTTGAGTCCCATATGGAGCCTGCAAAACAACAACTTGCTGTCAGAATGAAACTCTGAGTGTTCCCATCAGAACTAACTTACATTAAACAGGAGCAGCTCTCAGCGCATTATGCTGTTGTCATTTCTTGAAAATCCGTGTCATTAGTATTGATTTCTCAAGGAGAGATTAAAGGAGGTTTAGTTAGGAGAGGAAGGCAGAAGTGGATATTATCCAAGCCAGTGCAGCTCTGGGTCTCAGAGATGACATTTTCCTCTCTGCTTCATTAACTTGCAGAGCTTGTCGAGCTTTGGCTGTTCCTAATTAATTCTTTTACTGGCTTTTTTGAGTTTGTATCATCACTGGCAAACCATATAAAATGAAGGAATTTCTCTAAGGCTTTACCCTTTTAATTATTATTTTTATTGCTTAAATGAAGCTCCAGAATTGCAAATGTTGACATTTTGGTTTATTCTAGTCATTAGAGTTTTCCAAGTTGGCAGCGGGGGAGGGTGGAGAATAAAGAAAGGAAGGGGAGGAGGGGAAGCATGAGGCAGAGAGGTGGTGTTGAGCAGAGGAAATGAGGTGAGGTTGGGTCTCAATCATGGAGACAAACACTGAGAAGTGAAAAATAAACACGTGAGGCTAATGTGACCTCCATGATGATTTTGCTCTTGTGGAACAAAACAGGAAATGAAATAGCATCACGGGTCATTCCTAGTGGTCTTTTATATGAGCCAGTGTCAGATTGCTGAGGACTTGCGGCTGCCTGTATGCTTGATTTACGGTAAGCAAGTAGTTCCTAGCAAATATGGTACACAGTTTTTGTGTGTGTTCATTTGTTTGCTTCCATCTGAGCATTAGAAATACAGAGCATAACTTTTGGGAAAAACAAACTTCAATCAAAACAAATTAGTTAACAGTTACACTTTGGGCTTTGCTGGTGGCTCAGCGGTAAAGAATCTACCTGCCAATGCAGGAGATGCGGGTTCATCCCTAGGTCAGGAAGATCCACTGGAGGAGGGAATGGCAGCCAGTATTTCTGCCTGGGAAAGTCTCATGGACAGAGGAGCTTACAGGCTGCAGTCCATGGGGTCGCGAAAGAGTCAGACACAAGTTAGCAACTAGCCAATAACAACAAATTTGCTTTGATGACTCAGAGAGCAGTTGCTCAGAGAAGCCGGCTCTGGTGGGCCTAAGAAGTCAGTTTGAACCAGAATTAATTGAATATCTATGTAAGAAACATTATGCTGAACGTGTGTATAAATTTTGGATGATATGTGTAGGTACACTGTTATAAGGAATCTCTAGTGAAATCTGCCTTTTAGTATTTTAGGTTGAGTTTGTAATATAAGACTCATTCAAATAAAAATGAAACACATGCTACCAATAGTTTCCTTTCCATATATTGAAAAGAAGTTTGATTTACAAGTCCATTTTTGAAGTTGGGAGGCATTTTTCCCAGAGAAATGTGCTTTAGATATGGTTTTTTACTTCCTAAGCTACTCGCAAAAGCCTATTTAAGTCATAATGTAGCTGAACTACAGTAACATCCTAATAACACTATAGAAACTAAATACAAAGCGTAGCAATGTTCCTATGGGGTAACGCATTCAGAATTTAAATTTGCATCTCCAGGATCAGGTCTCTGCTGCCATGTAAGAAGGGGAGTTATCTTAGCTCCAAGTCCTCAGGGTCCCTTTCATTTGCACCCAGTGATTCAGCAGGGCAGGGCAGGGCCTGCAGACAAGTAGAAGTAGGTGCTGAGGCTAAGAGAAGATGTGTCACAGCAGGGTGCTGAGGATTCTTCAGAAACTGAGGCTACCAGTCTGTATTCATCCCTGAGGGCATGGCTCCATTTGGCTGGCTAATTCCTGGCGGTCACGTTTTCATTTACGTCCTCCAAGGAAAGGATGAGTTTTTTTTCTGGCTGTTCCCCAGGATGGGTCTCACATCCTGGAAGGGACTGCATACTTCTTTTAAGACTTTTTAAAGATTTTATTATTTTTTTTTAACTCCTTATGTGAAGGCAAGGAAGATGTGGAATAAATGATTCTACTTCTATACCCATCTCCTCTCCCCTCAGTGTCCTTTATCATGTTGTATTTTAGACTCTAGAGACAAAACCAATATCTCTACATAATAACTTCCATTTCAAAGAACAAGAGCAGTCACACCATCCCAATCCAGGAAAGGAGAGAATTGAGGGGATAAGTCATTAATATAAAACTTTGTTTCTTTGGTTTGTTTCTTTAGTCCCTAAATTGTATCTGACTCTTTGGGACCCCATGGACTGTAGCCTTCCAGGCTCCTATATCCATGGGATTCTCCAGGCAAGAGTACTGGAGTGGGATGCCATTTCTTCCTCTAGGGGATCTTCCTGACCCAGGGATCAAACTCACTTCCTCTGTGTCTCTTGCATTCCAGGCAGATTCTTCATTGTTGAGCCATTGGGGAAGCCCAATATAAAAATAACTCATCTGTATTGATCGTATGTGTGAGTTCAGTTGCTTCAGTCATGTCCGATTCTTTGCGACCCCACGGACTATAGCCCACCAGGCTCCATGGAATTTTCCAGGCAAGAATACTGGTGTGGATTGCCTTTTCCTACTCCAGATTACTGATCATATACTATGTGACAATTAGAGTTTTAGGTAATTTGAAGGTATTAATTTGGCCTTCCCAGGTGGCTCAGCAGTGAAGAATTTGCCTGCCAATGCAAGAGAGCAGGTTTGACCCCTGGTCTGGGAATATCCCCTGGAGAAGGAAATGGCAACCCACTCCAGTATTTTTACCTAAAAATGCCATGGACAGAGGAGACTAGTGGGTTGCAGTTCATGGGGTCACAAACAGTCAGACATGACAGTGACAAGACAATATGCATTAATTCATTTAATCTTCCTAAATTATAAGGGCAGTTAGTAACCCTTGTGTAGAAGGTGAGAAAACTGGGGCCACTACCTGAGATCTCAGAGCTTCATAGGCAGTGAAGGGATGACAGTTTCTTCAAAGGGATGAGGCCCAGGAATGCTGCTGAGAAGACCAGTGCTGAGACCAAAACACATTTGCTAACAAAGGTCTGGTTAAGAGGCTATTACTTCCCTTTTTTCCCAGTTGGTTCAGCCCCTTCAAGTCTGAATTGATTCTAAATCTAGCAAGGTGAGGTGGAGAAACGAATTTTCGAATCTCAAGTCTAGTGTATAAGAAATACCTTTTTCTTATTTCTCTGTCATTCGGCTTTATTTCTAAATATGGTTTCCCATCCTACCAGGCGTTTGAACCTTTACTTTAGTTTTTCTTGGAATTTCCCTAAGGTGATACAGAATTCTAGGATCTTATGTATGGGTTGAAGGTTTGGGAATATCTGAAACCCCATCATCCATCTGTATAGGTTACTTCTAAGGCATCCGTAGTTCCCAGGCATGTGACCTCTTCAAGTTTTCAGGCTCTATCTTGCCTCAGACACATGCTTGGAACTTGGAAATTTTGATTAAATCTGAGAACTCTGTCTTTAGAACTTAGCAACTCTGCTGACTCTCCAACTGGGGGATCTTTCCGTTAAGCAACAATACTGCAGTGATTCAAGGACCAGAGCTTCCTTGTTGTGGGATCCAGAACTTTGTTTTTCTACTTTCCAAGTCAGCTCAGGAAAATATGCTATTATAGGGAAGGATGCGAATGAATTCTGTTTACACATTTCTTCTAAGTGCTTCTTTCATGTTGTTCAGTTGATCTTTGAGAACATTCTACGTGCTCTGAAAGATTGAACCTTTTTTTTTTTTTTATATCTATTGAGTCTAATACTTTATTTTTTTATTTTTTTTTTATATTTTTATTTTTTTTTATTATTATTATTATTGTTTTCCAGTGAGTTTTGTCATACATTGATATGAATCAGCCATGGATTTACATGTATTCCCAATCCCGATCCCCCCTCCCATCTCCCTCTCCACCCGATTCCTCTGGGTCTTCCCAGTGCACCAGGCCCGAGCACTTGTCTCATGCATCCCACCTGGGCTGGTGATCTGTTTCACCATAGATAGTATACATGCTGTTCTTTTGAAATATCCCACCCTCACATTCTCCCACAAAGTTCAAAAGTCTGTTCTGTATTTCTGTGTCTCTTTTTCTGTTTTGCATATAGGGTTATCGTTATCACCTTTCTAAATTCCATATATATGTGTTAGTATGCTGTAATGTTCTTTATCTTTCTGGCTTACTTCACTCTGTATAATGGGCTCCAGCTTCATCCATCTCATTAGGACTGGTTCAAATGAATTCTTTTTAATGGCTGAGTAATATTCCATGTCTGGGCATACACACTGAGGAAACCAGATCTGAAAGAGACACGTGCACCCCAATGTTCATCGCAGCACTGTTTATAATAGCCAGGACATGGAAGCAACCTAGATGCCCATCAGCAGATGAATGGATAAGGAAGCTGTGGTACAAGATTGAACCTTTTGAGAAAAGAATTTAGAAATATCTGTCGGCTACTCCATCCTTCCACCATTAGGCTGGTAATAGCAGAATCAGAGAAGTAGTTCAGTGAAAGGAAGGAGAAAGCAGGCAAAAAGGAAGACAAAAGGCAATGTTTTCTTAATATTTAAAATGTTTTCCAAACACAGCAAGGATTACGAGGGGTTCTCAGGCGAAGATAAAAAGGCAAAGAAAAGGAAGATGTAAGAGAAACCAGTCTCTGCAGCAACAGCAGTGGATAAGGGAGGCATGGACAATCCCCCAGCTTTAGTGAAGAATGGCTGGAATAGAGAGATTGATGGTGGAGTTATTTAGGAAGGACATGGGGCTTCCTCTGGATTTCAAAAGATGACTAGGATTTGAAAAAGCAGGAACAGAAAGGGGCACATTTTAAACAGTAGACTAGCCAGTAAAATTCAGCATGTCCTTTGAGTAGGGTCAAGTACAGCCCAGAGACTCAAACTAGCATTGGACAAACATGAAGCTCAGACTTATCAATATCTGTCCTTCAGTTCAGTTCAGTTGCTCAGTCATGTCAGACTCTTTGCAACCCCATGGACTGCAGCATGCCAGGACTCTCTGTCCATCACCAACTCCGGGAGCTCACTCAAACTCATGTGCACCGAGTTGGTGATGCCATCCAATCATCTCATCCTCTGTCATCCCCTTCTCCTGCCTTCAACATCAGGGTCTTCAATCTTTTCCCAGCATCAGGGTCTTTTCCCATGAGTCAGTTTTTCGCATCAGATGGCCAAAGTATTGGAGTTTCAGCTTCAGCATCAGTCCTTCCAATGAATACTCAGGACTGATTTCCTTAGGACTGACTGGTTTTATCTCCTTGCAGTCCAAGGGACTCTCAAGTCTTCTCCAATACCACAATTCTAAAGCATCAATTTTTCAGCACTCAGCTTTCTTTATAGTCCCACTATCACATCCATACATGGCTACTAGAAAAACCATAACTTTGACTAGACTGACCTTTGTCAGCAAAGTAATGCCTCTGCTTTTTAATATGCTGTCTAGGTTGTCCTTGTTCTGCCAAAAGTCTCACCTTGTGCATTCCAGGTTTCTCCTGTAGAACAAAGGAGTTGCTTCTTGGATCCATTTGCTTCCTTCTACTTCTACGCTTTTATGTGTGACACTGAAAATTATGATCCACCATCCAGATATTGGGCATGGAACTTGTTAATCAGCTTACCTGGGAATTATGAAATGAGCACATTGTGTGATTCCTTCTTTCAAAGAATTTCCAATCTCAAGATAAAAATTACTATTAAAACTGAGCACTCAAGGAAGGAGAATATTATTTTCTTTTCTTTTCTCGTCTGATTTCGAATGTCACTCTAGCTTTCTTTGATTCCTGGCATAAGCCACAAAACATACTTTTCAAACTACACCTTTCTTGTTGTTCCTGTTTCGTATTTCTGTGAAATTAGTCCCAGTGAGACCATGGCCATGAGTACAAGTAGGTAGATGACCCAGTGTGGAGCTGGTACAGCCTGTTCATCTGTGCTAATGAACGGATTCTCTAAGTACAGAGGTGTTGGCAAGAGCGCTTGTTGTGTTTCTACACAGCACAAATTAATTTTCCAGAGTTACAGAATGGTCCAACTCTAAAATGTTTACTTTCATTTCTCTCCAGTGCTGGGCTCCATTGTTTGCCTCCCTCTTAATAAAACCCAAGAGTTCCAGGCTTCAAACCACATCTGTCCTTTTCTTTGAAATTTCATAGTTTCCTCCAAATATCTACAACTTTACAAGGAGACTTCTCCTCTGTTTTTTTTTTTTTTTTTTAAAGAATTAAACAAAATGTTTGTGTGAAATTTGGCAAGATGGGAGAATTTTTCAGCATCACTCAAAATGATTTCTTTCCAATATCTTGAGATTTGGTTTAATTATTTTTCATCAGCGTGATTTTATTTTTATTTATTTATTTTTGCCTCCATTGGGAAACCAAGAAGAATTAGAAAAGATGACTCTGTTTGCACTTGGATTTGCCCTTTCATAACCATCAGGTATTCTGGCAATGGATAATGCCGTGTTTGAAGGAACACTGGAAAGTAGTCATCTGGAAGAAAATAAATTGGAGATTAAAAAAAAAAAATTAAAAGTCTGATTTTGTGCCATGTGGCTCTTTGAGTCAAATACCTTTGACTTTCATGAAGATTATAATGAACAAATATAGAAATGATCCACTGCTGACAAGTGTATGTGTTTTGCAGAAGAGAAGCAGAGAGGTACCAGGGAGCGGAGAATTCGCTGGTGAGTAAAACTTCCAGGCAGGTGGCTAAATCTTGACAAACTGCCAAAGCATTTTAACAGCAGCCGCCATTGCTCAAGGCACTCTTCCATGCTTTTAATTTATCTCCAGACCACAATACCTTGAGCAAAAGACGCTGCCAGCAACTGCTATCAACAGAGGGTTGTATAAATGACAGAAAGAGAGTGGGTGTCTGAGCAGGTAAGGCAAGAGGCTGCCCTTTGACGATGGAGAAGCAGCAAGGAACAAGGCGAAGGGGTGGCTGCTTGAATTTGAGTGTCTCAGAAAAACATGAGATCTGCTCTTTGATCTTCCTAAGGACACAGAAGTAAAATCTTACTAATGCAGGAACAGGGACCATGCTTGTTAGTTCACTGGTATGACTCCCTTGTCTGGTATATAATTATAACTATTACATATTGATTGAAAAAGGTGGAATAAAATTTATTTGGAGTAAGAAGGACTAGGAGCACAAAGTAAGCTGATTAACCTGGGTGACAAGCTATAGGCAGTTCCAGTTTGTCTGAAAGGTGGAGAACTTGAACTTGAAGCCTGACTTTTAGTTCCACCTCTGCCCTCTGCTCCTTTTGGCCATGGGACTTTGCATAGCCAGGTCGATTTTTTAGCCTTTAACATGATAATCTGTTAAACAAACAAAAATAACAATGCAAAGAATGATTAGGTCATGTTTAGCATAACTTCTAGGTCTGATATTCTATTTCATTATTTTTTTAGTAGAGGCTTTCAAAATGGCAGATGTCAGGGGAGGGAAGACAGGAGGAAATGTGTTAAAAACATGATTAAAAATAACATATAAATGCAATCACTGCAATTGGAAATGCCAGCATCAACGAGGTACCTGTCCACAGGGGGAAGTGAGCTATTATAAAACATATCCCTGATTCTCCATTAACATTCACAGGATTGAGAATTTATTTTTAAAGTCAAACACTATATGATTCTGCCTGTAAATATGTAATGATGAAATAAGAGCCTTGAGCAGGAGCAGTTTTGAGAGAGCACACTATCTTTAGCTAAGTTTAGTTAGGACTTACATATTTAGCTGTTGGTTCCTTTAGCATCTGGAAGATCATGTGTCAGGAATAAAATTCCCCCAAGTCTTCCCAGGCTTATGTGCACCAGACGCACATCCTCATTGACTAAAGGAAAATATTAATACACAATGTGGAACAGAGATTTCTTCAAAATGAAATAATATTTTTTAGAAGACTAAGAGATTGTAGAGAAGATCAAACATATAGCCACTCAGGTGATGTACCTGCGGGTTTTTCAGGAAAGTGTCTAGCCCTAGAATACAATTTGCCTTCTCAAAACTCCCCAGTACCACATTCCAAGAGCTTACATTCATGCTAGAATGCAAAAAAAAAAAAAAAAAAAAGCCAATATTATTTGAGGATAATTTGAAGAAGGGTGGTGAACCAGTAGGGGCTGCCATGGGTACACATGTTTAATATTGCAGCATCATTCACCATAATTTTGTCACAGATTGATTCTAAAATAACAGGTCAAACAGCAATTTGTCAGGCAATATATTTTATTTTATTTTTCAAAAATTTTACTTGAAAGGATTTTCATACAACCCTAGCAGGAAATAGAGATCAATAGCATGTTACATTTTAAAAAACATTGTTCCTGGAATTAAGAGATTTAAATTCTAGACTTCTAACCTTGTAAAACTCAGTACTCTGAGCTTCTTATTTTTGTTTGCTGTCTTGATTTGTAAAGTATAGGGAGATAATGACAAAGATCTCTATGGACCTTTTCAATTTTAAATTTTTCAACTGCCGATAATTAAGAATTAAATTGTATAGTGTAACATGTTAGATTCAAAAAGGGTACCATCACAGGTGCACAAGATGGCCAAACACAATGAAGCATTTAATTTGAGACTGTAGGTTACGTAGGTAGAATTGAGTCAACCTGGGGAGAACCCTGACCAGCATGGGAATTCTGACTTGGCGCACTTAATTTCATGCTCAGTCAGTTAGCATACATGTGACTTGTTGGGGAAGATGAACCTAAAGACTAAAGAAAGTGTTGATTAGTAGAATAGTCACATTGTTTAACCAACCTGTTTCTTATCTCGTTTCTTGAGATAGGACTCATAATTTTTACCTTACAGATCAAAAATTATAAAACAATGGATTAAAGGATTTTTACCATATCTCAAGGCAAGTTAAATATCACAATCAGGATTTGCACTCAAATCTCACAATTAATTTAAAGTTGAAGGAGCCTTAAAAGTTAGAATTCAAGTGTAGTGCTACTTTGAGAAAACATAGTTCAAGAATCTTTTGCTTGAAAAATAAAGATAGATTCAGGAGAGATACTTTGTGACTACATAGCTATAATTTCCCTTTAAAAAACTTATTTTTCTTTGCTCAACATAACCTCAATAGGGTGTACTATAGACAAACAATAATACTTTCAAATTTTGTCTTCCTTGACCTCATTCCCTCCTTGTAACTAATTTTAAATGTAGCTAATTTTAAAAGATGTCTTGCATGTATCTTAATCTATCTCCAGTTTTTAAGTCCCCGTTTATGCCTTTATGTGTAACTGGAATCTAACCTTGTTAATAGATGAGCTGCATGTCAGGAGCTATGCTCCTGTATTTGTCCATAAGGTGGAGCTGGAATAAGATATTACTAAATACTTTTTAAGAATACTGACATCAATACAGTTGTGTTTCAGGTATGCACCCTTTTGAACCTTACATACTTATATTCATTGAAACAAATATTCCTTATATGATTTCCAAGCTATTTCAGTGCTCATTTAAAGAGAATAAAAGAGAGCGTTTACTTTCAAACTATTTAAAGTTTAATTTGGAAACTATTTCTGATTAGATTATAAGTAACAAGATATAAAAATGAGTTGCAGTAGATTTTAAAATGGCCAGACGTCACTTCTCTTAGAATTTGGCAGCTTTTGTGGCTGTTTGTCCAAGAGAATGCAATGGATGTGACTCTGCTAAAATAGTTTACCAGCATGGATTTTAAGAGGTGAGAAGTTTACATTTCCTTTTTAAATACTTGAACTTGGAAACTAGCCATCTTTCTATAAGAGGTTCCCAAAAGTCTCACTGAAGGCTCAAGTAGAATGAACTAAGATTCCCAGCTGAAAGATACAACTGACAACCAGAACCAGCTTCTCAGCCATATGAGTGAGTCATCTTGTAAATGGATATTCCAGCCCCGGTCAAGTTCCTTGAACTGATACCAGCACAGCACAGATAAACCAATAACCAAGCCTTGCTGAAATTACAGCTCTCTAAGAAAAGAAAATATTATTTGAAATATTAACTCATTAAATTTGGAGGTGGCTTATTAGGTAGCAATAGCTAAGCACAGCACCAAATTTTGTTTTGTTGTTATAATTTCTACATTTTCTTCTCCCTCTAAGTTCATTTAGACTTCTCTCAAACTTAACTCCTCTGAGGGATCTTCTCTGACAATCCTACCTAAAGTCACACATGGCTACCTAGCTATTTCCTATAACTTTATTTTTTTTATCATAGGAAACATTTATTACCTTAATTATTGTGTGAGTCTACTACCCTCTGCTTCATTAGAATGTAAGATCTACAAGAAGAGGGGCTTTCCTTTCATTTACTGTTGTATCTACTTTTTAGATTACAACTTGGCATATAGTCAATGCTTAATAACTATTTGTAAGTAAATGTCTGATAAGTGAGATGCATAGTGTCAGAATGGTTCAGAGATAAAAGAGATCTTAGTGGATTCTTAGGTTAAATAACAAGGAGGGATTTGCTTACAAGCTGGACTGAAAGTAGAAAAGGATTTAGAGATTGGAGATGGGAAGTAGAGGGAAAAGAAGAGAACTTTTTTAAGAGAAAAAGGATAATAGACCAAACAGAAACATTTCATGATACAGTCTAAGACAGTGGGTAAGCTACCTGAATGGAAAAATGATGTGTGGTCACGTAGAACAACATTTTCTTTTATAGTGAAGGCCACTCTCTTCTGTAGACAGTCGCCTTCCCTGGAGTGGCACCATCCTCCAAGATGGGCCATCTTGTGATATTTGTGCTTTTTGCAGTCTCACACACTGAATGAAGCTGATGTGTATAACTCATAGGATTTTGTAGAAATGATAATGCATGACTTCTGAGACTAGGTCACAATGGTGCTGTGGCTTCTTTCTTTGCATTCTTAGATCACTCATTCCTAGAAAATTTAACTACCATATTGTGCCTCTCCTCTTTGAAGAAGCTTTCTTGACAATAGCAACGTAAGCAAACTGTCTGTGGAGCATATCCTCCAGGCCTTTGCAAGCTTCCAGATGACTGCAGCCCCAGATGACATCTTGGTAGCAACATCATGAGAAGGTCTGGAGCTAACCAAAACCAACCAGCTAAGTTGTTTCCAAACCCTTACCTACAGATTGTGAGATAACAAATTCTTAGCACTGTTTTTGGCTAAGCCCTTGGTTTATTGTTTATAAGATAATAGATATAACCTTTACACCTGGATTTCCTCACACTCTCTTCTGATCCCTTTCCTCATTCTCTGAATGCTTCTTGGTTCCTTTTTGTGTATATTCTTTCTCTATGTACATTTTTAAAGTTGCTGTTTCCCAGGTCATCTTCTTTAATCTTTTGTCTTTTCCATTTATAAAATATCTTAGAAAAATTGTTTCCATTCCCATGACTTCACTTACCACCATTATGCTAATATTTCTCAGATCTGTGTTTCCGTCCCACATGTATACTCTGAATTATAGATCATACATCCAGTTTCCCTTGAAATATTTCCACTTGACATATAACTGTAGACTTGACCTCAAATGCATGTTATTCTCAGCATGCACCTTCCCCACCAAACTTGATTATCATCTAGTATTCTTTGTCTAAGTGGTGACTTTGTCACTCATCCTGTCATGGAAATTAGAAATTGGAAATTAATCTCAACTTCTGCAGCATATGTAATAGGTGCCAAGGTTTTTTTGGTATTTTTTGTTGCTGTTGTTTATAATATATTATGTACCTATTCCAAGTTACCATTCTGAAAATTACTAAAGTGTTTCAAACTTTTATATTTCTAGTCTGAATTATTGAACTATCATATCAACTGGTCTCCCTGACTCTTGTTTCATTTTTGCCCAGTTCAGACTCTATTCTGCTTCTAGAATAACTGTACTGAAAGGAGAATCCTATCGTATCACTAACACCCTAAAAATGCTCAGGACCTAGCCATCTTCCAGTCGAAGTCAATTATTTACTTCTGTGTTACAAATCACCCCCAAATGTAGTGGCTTAAACCACAAAGCCGTTTATTTTGTTCAAAAAGTACAACTTGTGTAGAGTTGGGCAAGGACAAATCATTGCTGCTCATTCAGTATGAGCTAAGGCCGCTCAAAGGTTGAGATCTAGAACCATCTGAGGGCAGACTCCCTTACACATCTATTGGTCAATGCTGGTGGTTGGCTGGGAAGACTCACACAATTGGAGCAGACAGTGAAAATATTTACTCATAGACTTTCCAAGTTTCTACTTGACTTCCTCACAGCATAGTGGAAAGATTGCAAGGGGTAAAAGGGAGCTGAGTGGAATCGATGACCTTTTTGATGTAGCCTCAAGTCATGTGAAATCACTCTGTCTACACTATGTGGGTTAGTTACAAGTCCTCCTAGTTTCAAGGAGTGGGAAATGGATTCTCTTTCTTAATGGGAGAAAAACAAGTTTCTGGAAGAGTATCTGGAGTCAGAAATACCACTGGTGCTATTTTTGGAGAAGCTAATCTTGCACACAGTTTCATTATTTGATAATTTGGTATTATAATCTGTATTTTAACTCTGTTGAATTAATTACAATTTCCAAAATAGTTAAAATATTTGGTGTATTTTCCTCTGCACATGTTCATCTCTCTGGATGGAACATAAACCAGTTACCACTCTCTGATGTTCTATTCTTTCAAGATTCAATTTGGCTGACATCTTTTCTTAAATCCTCTTCTTAAAGCCCTAGCCCCCATTAGGCTCCTCCACAGGACTATTTTAACATTGTTTTTAATCTTGTCTTCTGTTTGTTTGCCCTGACATTTGTGCTTTCTTGAATACTAATCTGTCCTTTCCATTGAACTCTAAGCAACTTGGAACAACTGGTAGGGATGCAATATGTGCTTAAATATTTAATTAATGTTGACTGTTAGGATGTTTGGGGTCCCATTGCCAAGGACATTGAATGTCAGGCTGGAGGTCAGACTATATCTTGATTTTCACTAGTTAATGACATTTATTTTGATAGCATTAATCAAATAAAGAATATAGAACTATCATGATAACAGAATAATACATAGTAAACTGAGGGTGGGAGGCAAAGGGTTCTCTGATGATTCATCAGAAAAACAATAGGAACTGTCTTGCTTAGATTTTAGACAAAAGGTGAGGAAAAGACTCAAGCATTAAAATCTGTTGCACTTCAGTGATACTAAGTCCAGTTCAGTGATACTGCTAAGCATTCTGTCTGCATGGCAATTGTTCCTTTGCAGAGCCTTAATTGCTAAAATGGGCAGACTCTGACCTGATTTTCTGGAAGTTGATGAGTCACCACGTTGAGACTTAAAGGCTTTAGTAGTGAGGGTCATTTGCAATGCGTAGTGCTTAAAGCTTAAATTAGCATGGCTTTTGCAGATCCTTTAATATGCATAATCTGACCCAATATTGAGATGGTCTTTAGAAAGATAGAGAGTTAAGGGGGAAATATATATTTGAAGTGATTTTAGAAGATTTCCTAAGTGTTAGCAGACTAATTTGAAGGATCTTCACTGAATTCTGATCAGAACCTCTCCAAATTTCTCTGCCACATCTGGAATTGGCCATATGGCTACTTCATTTTACTATTTCCCAAGAATGACTCAACAATGGGGATGCCAGATTTGGACACACACACACACACACAAAAAGATCTTAAATGTTTAAAAAAGATAAGAACAGTGAGATAAGATTTAAGAAAAAATGAGCAGATTTGACTCACATTCCCTATCATACAATTACTGGAAAAAAATCAACATATGATTTTCTGTATGTAGAGAAACTATACTTTTCAAAGAGCTATTCCAAATACCTCTTTGGTATTCATAGATAATATGTTGATAATGAAAATTAATATTTAATTAGAACCTATTATTGATTAAATAAAACAGATATTAAACAATAAACCTGGTTATTACCCTTAGGATACTAAAATATGATTTGGAAGATGATACATGAGAAATAAGAATCCAAAGCAGTGCCTGATAATTCTGCATGCAATACTATTATGATACTAAACTGACAAACATTTTGAGGAAAGGAGAGTTGAGGCCACTTCAAGCCAGATGCTTACATATATATGTCATCTAACAATTACAATAGTGCTCTAAGGTTCTTGTTGTTTTAAGATATTACCCTGTTTTCAGATGAAGAACAGGAAGTCATGCATTTGAACAGAGTTCAGATTGAAACGTCTTTTTTTTTTTTTTCCCGAAGATATTTCCCTTTCCAGTTTGTCATCCTGTCTCTCATGTATTTTTTTTTTAATGACAGTGCAATTGGTATAGAAGATGAATATCTGGCAATTTCATAGAAACAATTTCTAAACAAACTGGAATTAAGCTGACTTCACATCAGATGTAAGGAATTCACCTGTCCTTGAAAGAAGGGTAAGTCTTTCAGGGTGAAAAAGCAGATTGTTTAATTGAGGAAAAGGCATAATTGAACAAATGGAAATTAGAAAGAAACATAGATTGTGAAAAAGGGGGTCAATGAAAATCCCCTTATCTTGGTTAAGGGTCAGACAAATAGATTATCTAGTGATGTAGTAAGACAAATAGTTAAAAATAGAGGTGCTGCCCATGAGGCCAGACCAAGCTGATACCTGGCCAAGGAGTTGGGACTTTAAAAATGTACACATTTTATTTATTTATTTATTTTTTGCCAATACAAGACAACCAACTTTTTTTTGTTGGTTTGTTTGATAAAGTTTATCTGGTGATGTATAGTCTGGTTCATCTGTAGTATATATAGTGACTGAAGGTACATGAACTGGAGAACATATACTACATTTATACATTTTAAAAAATTAATAACTTATGATTATTGGAGGAATCAAGATGAAAAGCAAGTAAAGATACAAAAAGTGGGACTGAGTGGCCTCACTTCCACTTCCCATCAGAACTAAACCCATTCATTGTAAATCATGTTTGAATGGAAATTTTCCCAAGCTATGCTTCTGATTCATGTTTGGAAGGGATTGCCTTGAAGAAAAACATCTAAGCCAAAGGTAACTCACTGTAATATGGAATGCGGCGGCAGAGTTTCCATTCCAGTTGCATCCTCTTGTTGTTCAGTGACTCAGTCATGTTTGATTCTTTGCTACCCCATGAACTGCAGCACACCAAGCTTCCCTGTCCTTCACCATCTTCCCGGAGCTTGCTCAAACTCATGTTCATTGAGTTGGTAATGCCATCCAGCCATCTCATTCTATGTTGTCCCCTTCTCCTCCTGCCCTCATCTTTCTCAGCATCAGGGTCTTTTCTAATGAGTTGGCTTTTCCCATCAGGTGGCCAAAGTATTGGAGCTTCAGTTTCAGAATCAGTACTTCCAATGAATATTCAGGATTCATCTCCATTAGGATTTATTGGTTTGAACTCCTTGCTGTCCAAGGGACTCTCAAGAGTCTTTGCCAACACCACAGTTCAAAAGCATCAGTTCTTCGGTAATCAGCCTTCTTTACAATCTAACTCTTGCATCCATACATTACAGAAATACCATAGCTTTGATTATACAGACCTTTGTCAACAAAGTAATGTCTTTGCTTTTTAATACACTATCTAGGTTTGTCAGCTTTTCTTCCAAGGAGCAGGTGTCTTTTAATTTCATGGCTGCAGTCACCATCTGCAGTGATTTTGCAGCCCAAGAAAATAAAGTCTCTCACTGTTTCCATTGTTTCTCTATTTCCCATGAAGTGATGGGACTAGATGCCATGATCTTCATTTTCTGAATGCTGAGTTTTAAGCCAACTTTTCACTCTCCTCTTTCACTTTTATCAAGTGGTTCTTTAGTTCCTCTTTGCTTTCTGCCCTAAGGGTGGTGTCATCTACACGTCTGAGGTTACTAATATTTCTTCTGGCAACCTTGATTCCAGCTTGTGCTTTATCCAGCCCAGCATTCTGAGTGATGTACTCTGCGTATAAGTTAAATAAGCATGGTGACAATATATAACCTTGACGTACTTCTTTCCCAATGAAGCACCAGTCCATTGTTCCTTTTCTGGTTCTAAATGTTGCTTCTTGACCTGCATACAGGTTTCACAGAAGGCAGGTAAGGTGGTAGGATATTCCCATCTCTTGAAGAATTTTCCACAGTTTGTTGTGATCCACACAGTCAAAGGCTTAAGATAGTCAATGAAGCGGACATTTTGTATTGTTTTGTTTCTGGAATTATTTTGCTTTTTTTATGATCTAACGGATATTGGCAATTTGATCTCTGGTTTCTCTGCCTTTTCGAAATCTAATTTGAACACCTGAGAGTTCTTGATTCACATACTGTTGAAGACTAGCTTGGAGAATTTTCAGTAGTACTTTGCTAGTATGTGAAATGAGTGTAGTTGTGGGGTAATTTGAACATTCTTTGGCATTGTCTTTCTTTGGGATTGGAATGAAAATGGACATTTTCCAGTCCTGTGGCCACTGATGAGTTTTCCAAGTTTGCTGGCATATTTCATGTAGCACTTTCACAACATCCTCTACCATACCCCAAAGGATCCAGTATGAAGCAATATCAGGCTATAACAATACACCTCAATTTTTAGTTCACACAAACACATAGATTCCTCTACCTTTTATGCCAGTTGTTTGCATCCTTAAGCATCTTCTTGTTGTTGTTCAATTGCTCAGTCATGTCCAACTCTTTGCTACCCCATGGACTGCAGCATACCAGGCTTCCCTGTCCTTCACTATCTCCTGAAATTTTCTCAGACTCATGTTCCTTGAATCAGTGATGCCATTCAACCATCTCAAAGGGGCCCAACAAGTCCTATACTTCTAAGAGAATTTAAAGCCAAATAAGCCAGGTACATAGGGCTCTGCTCAAACTTAGAAGTATTAAATAAGTAGTAAATTCTCATTAAGAAAGGCAGCAAGGGGAGAGAGGGGTAAGGGGGACAATGTGGAGCATTAAATCAATGTAGGTGCCATTCAAAGGTTACAAGGTAGAGAAGAAAGGACAAAGGAAGCAGCTGGTCTGGGATCAACAACAGCATTTAGGATTTTCTCCCAGAAGGTGGCAATGCTGTTGGGAAATAATTTCCACAGCGAGTGCTTTATTGACTTCAATGATCACCCCTGCCCCCACTTTTAGGGACAACTGGTTTGTGCGGTATAAGCAGAAGACCTTGCATAGGTCTAGTGATCCGTTCCAGCAGTTCTGGAGTCTCTGAGCCTTTCGCTGTCACTACCCGTTTGAGGTAAGTAAAGACTCAGTCAGGAATAGATGGAACAGATAGTATGGAGATCTAGTTTTCATTTTCTGAACCTTTGCTTTTTCTTCTTTGTTTATCTTTCTCCCCAAAGCCAGCAGTATGATGTCACTGAACCCAGTTTAGGATGATGAGGTCAAGATTAAGTTAGAGCAGAAGGATTCACCCTGATTACTCTCTTTTCCTACATCCATATTGATGACTTATTTTGCATATGTCTGATCTCTGGATTGGGAAGATCCCCTGGAGGGGAAGATGGCAACCCACTCCAGTATGTCTGCCTGGAGAATCCCATGGACAGAGGAGCCCAGTGGGCTACAGTCCACGGGGTCTCAAAGAGTTGGACACAACTGAAGCAACTTAGAGCACACAAACACACACATAGGCCTGACTCTGGATGTCTAGATGGGCAGACAAGCCTGGGGTTTCAAGTTGAAGGTTTTCTGTGGATCTTTTATTTTAAAGATATAATGCTTAAGTCAGTAGTGGCAATGTCAGTTTAGAACAAAGAGAGATTTTCTTCTAATTACTGATTTGGCTATCTTTATTGGAAACCTTTAGTGGCTTTCATGAAAAATGGAAACAGGATGCAAATGTTCTGTTTGAAAGTCCTGACCCAGAAACACCCTTCATGTCAGACTCTCTGGGTTCTAGAGGATTGACAGAGTCTCTTAAATACTTTGGAAAGTTCTAGATGTCATTAACATTATAAGTTGATTAAAAGACTAAAGCTAAGGTTAAAAGTTGTCTGAATCAGGCCCTGGAGGTTGACTGACAACTACCTAGGCACTCCCTTCTTTGCATTGCTTTGTGATCTCTGCCAGGTTCTGACACTTGATGGGACCACCTGCATAACAGGGGACCTCTCACGGGTGGTACAGTCTGTCTTTTATTTCACTCTATCTTTCATTTTCTTTCTCTCTCTGTTTTTTTTTTTTTGTTGTTGTTGTTGTTATTGGTAGTGGTTAATGTAATAATTTTACTGAGGAATAGCCTGGGCAATATCATAGATACCCAATCCTTAAAAATAAGGATTAATGTGTATGTGGTATTAATGTACATTTATTTAGCAAACATATTTAATATTAGGAAATGAAATACTGTAGTCCAAAAATCACTGAATTGGCATGGTTGGGCCTTAATTCTCTAGCCTCCATGGATAGAGGCATGTGTGACAATTTACTTCTGACACCGCTTCCTCACTTGTAAGTAGGGACCACTCTCAAGCTTTGTCAAGAGAAACTTCAGATTAATTGATATATATGAAAGTGCTTAAAATGTCTCTCTAGGTGAAATGAAGGACCATTATATTTGGTAAAGCTACTTTAGTTAATTCTTAGACAAAAGTAAATATATTTTAACCTTCTTAATGTGAATGCCATTATTTATCCTTTTAATATTTTGCATGTAAACCCAGCCTCAGATTAAGCAAATTCTAGCATTTCCAAAAATGAGTTGTTTGGTTCCACTGATGTTTAGAAAATTGGGCTTAATAGTAAGCTTTTGCCCATCTCTCATCTGAGGCACTGACAGAGGAATCAACAAATACTTTGATTGTTCATGTAAATAAAATGTTTTCCTGACCTTTTGATCATAGAAGAATCAGGGAATAGAAAGATGATTAGGAAAGGGAAAGAGGTTTATTGTACTAATTACTTCAAAGTAGGCTGAATCTATTCCTGTCTGTGTTCTTAATCAGACTGGTGAGATTACTGGTGTGCAAAAAAGTGCCCTCCCAACATTAATGCATGTCCCTTTCTGTTACTATAGATTAGTAGGCATTTTATAGAGTTTTATAGAAACATAATACCATATGTATTTTTTTCTTTTTTTTTTTTTGCCTTGGCTTCTCTCATTCAACATTTTCACTTTAAGTTATATTTAAGCTGTTATGTATAGCGGGAGTTTGTTCTGATTGCCAATTAGATTTACATGGATATTCCATAATTTGTTTATTCATTCACCTCTTGAAAGACATTTGAGTTGTTTCCAGTTCTCTGCTATTACAAATAAAGCCTTAGTGAGTATTCAGTTATAAGTGCATTTTTTTGTTTTTTTATGTATATATGCTTTATTTTCTTTGGTTTAATATCTATGAAAGGAATAGTTGGATCATATGGTAGGTAAATATTTAACTTTTAAAGAACCTGTCAAAATGTTTTATCAAAGTGAATATAACACTTACATTTTTATCAGCAGTGTCTGAGAGCTTCAGATATTCCACATCATTGTCAAATTTTATGTGAGCACCTTTTTAAATGTTTGCCATTCTAATAGGTGTGTAGCAGTATCCCATTATGGTTTTAATTTGCATTCACCAATGACTAATGATATTAATCATATTTTTCTATGCTTATTTGCCATAAATATATATGTTCTTTGGTAAAATATTGATTCTGATCTTTTGACATTTAAAAAATGTATTGTTTACTTGAGCTTTGAAAGTTATATATGCATATACAATATAGATTCTTTACATATTATGATCTTTGAGGCTGTGATCGGTCTTTTCATTTTGTTCTCTTATGAGTTATTTTAGTTGAATTATTATTTATTTAGTTATTTAGTTGAATTATTTAGTCATTTATTTAGACATATAGTTGAATTACAGTGTTGTGCTAATCAATGCTGTTAGGCAAAGTGACTCAGTTATACACACACTTTTATATACATTATTTTTCATAATATTTTCCATTATGGTTTATGGCAGGATATTGATAGTTCTTTATGCTGCTTTGTAAGACTTTGTTGTTTATCCATTCTATATATGTGCTCACTTTGGCACATATTCTATATATATATATATAAGATTGTTTCTGCTAATCTTAAACTCCCAGTCCATTCCTCTCCCACCTCCCCCACCACTTGGTAACCACAGTCTATTCACTATGTCAGTGTTTCTGTTTCTGTTTCATAAATAGGTTCATTTCTGTCATATTTTAGATTCTACATATAAGAATGGCATTGCATGGTATTTGTCTTTCACTTTCTGACTTATATCACTTAGTATTATAATTTCTAGTTGCATCCATGTTGCATCCATGTCTTTTCATTTTTTAATAGTAGTAGTTTTTGAAATCACACAGTTAATATTTTGTGTGTAGTGTGAGCTACAAATTTTTGTTAATGGTTTGCATGCGGATATTCAATTATTCTAGGGCTTCCTGGTAGCTCAGGCAGTTAAAACTCTGCCTGCAATGTAGGGGACCTGGGTTTGATCCCTGGGCTGGGTAGATCCCTTGGAGAAGGAAACGGCTACCCACTCCAGTATTCTTGCCTGGAGAAACCCATGGAGAGAGGAACCTGGTGGGCTACAGTCCATGCAGTTGCAAAGAGTGGGACATGACTGAGTGACTAAGCATGCACGCTTTCAGTTATTGCCCACCATTTGCTAATCTTGGGTTTTTAAATAGGTAAAATGAAAGTTTCAGTTTTACCAAATAAAAATTGTCAAGTTCCATTACCATGATATTTTAATGGCAGTGTATAGAATACTCTTACAACTGTTTTCTGAAGTTTCCAGTTAGAGATATATAACTTAGGTATACAAAAATTGCCTATTCTATTTTAAAGTTAATAACTGTTAATTTCAACCACAAGAAAATTCTGGTGTGCTTCCAGAGATAAGAATTTTAATTTTTACTTATTATATTTATTTATTATACTAAAAGGTCAGCACACTATTGTGTACAACAATATACCAGCACCACTGCTTTCAAACTGTCAGAATTTTGTGATATTCATGCCTGAGGTCTGAGTGTCCTTTCTTTTTCCTCAGGGTCACGGTGTCAGTTTCAATTCTAAAATACTTCATTCTATCTATGTCTAGCAGTTGCCTAAATTATAATTTTCTAGTTTGGGTTTTCATATCTGTAAGAGTTACATAGTAAAAAACATATGCAAATCTCAAGAAAATCATATTTAAGAGACAATATAAAACTTTAATAGAGATTGCATGATGACTATAAGTATTTTTTTTCTTTTTATGTTTTCTAGAAGAATTCTATATAGTTAACTGAATAAACCTTGACACTTGAGGAAAGGAAGTGATATTTTCCTACTTGTATATAACATTTTGTATTTTATAAAACATTTACACATTTTAATCCAATTCAACAACATTACTATATATCATCCTATTTAATTTACCCCAAACCTCTGAGTGAGACATAAATGATCATTACATAATTCAATATTTAACTACATTTTAAACTGTGAAGAATAAAATCTAACATTTCTTGTGGAATCAAAAAGTCAGAAGCAACTTAGGTGCCCATCACTAAGGGAATGAAAAAGTAAAAGGGGTGTATGCAAAGAAAGACCATAAACTAGAGCAGTAGTTGTTAACCTCAACTAAAAATCAGGGGGATTTCAGAGAGTCAATGAAATTAAAGTGGGAAAAATTATATTTTCAAGTTCACAAATATCTGACAGTATTTCATTTAATTAAGAATGAAGGCAACAAATCACAGTTCTTTTAGCAGTATCTTGACCTTATCACTCACCATCATAGTCAATAAAGGAGTCCAAAATGCAATACTTGGATGCAATCTCAAAAATGAGAATGATCTCTGTTCGTTTCCAAGACAAACCACTCAATATCACAATAATCCAAGTCTATGCCCCAACCAGTAATGCTGAAGAAGCTGAAGTTGAACAGTTCTGTGAAGACCTATAACACCTTTCAGAATTAAGACTCAAAAAAGATGTCCTTTTCATTATAAGGGACTGTAATGGCAAAGTAGGAAGTCAAGAAACATCTGAAGTAACAGGCAAATTTGGCCTTGGAGTACAAAATGAAGCAGGGCAAAGGTTAATAGAGTTGACAACAGAACACACTGGTCATAACAAACACCCTCTTCCAACAACACAAGAGAAGACTCTACACATGGATATCACCAGATGGTCAATACTGAAATCAGATTGATTATGTTCTTTGCAACCAAAGATGGAGTAGCTTTATACAGTCAGCAAAGACAAGACTAGGAGCTGACTGTGGCTCAGATCATGAACTCCTTATTGCCAAATTTAGACTTAAATTGAAGAAAGTAGGGAAAAGCTCTAGACCATTCAGGTATGACCTAAATCAAATCCCATATGATTATACAGTAGAAGTGAGAAATAGATTTAAGGGACTAGATCGGATAGACAGTGCCTGATGAACTATGGATGGAGGTTCATGACATTGTACAGGAAACAGGGATCAAGACCAACCTCAAGAAAAAGAAATGCAATAAAGCAAAGTGGCTATCTGAGGAGGCCTGACAAATAGCTGTGAAAAGAAGAGAAGTGAAAAGCAAAGGAGAAAAGGAAAGATATACCCATTTGAATGCAGAGCTCCAAAGAATAGCGAGGAGAGATAAGAAAGTCTTCTTCCTCCGTGATCAATGCAAATAAATAGTGGAAAACAATAGAATGGGAAAGACTAGAGATCTCTTCAAGAAAATTAGAGATACCAAGGGAAGATTTCATGCAAAGATGGGCTCAATAAAGGACAGAAATGGTGGACCTAACAGAAGCAAAAGATACTAAGAAGAGGTCGCAAGAATACACAGAAGAACTATACAAAAAAGATCTTCATGAAACGGATAATCACGATGGTGTGATCACTCACCTAGAGCCAGACATCCTGGAGTGTGAAGTCAAGTGGGCTTTAGTAAGCATCACTACGAACAAAGCTAGTGGAGGTATTGGTATTCCAGTTGAGCTATTTCAAATCCTAAAAGATGATGCTGTGAAAGTGCTGCACTCAATATGCCAGCAAATTTGGAAAACTCAGCAGAGGCCACAAGACTGGAAAAGGTCAGTTTTCATTCCAATTCCAAAGGAAGACAATGCCAAAGAATGCTCAAACTACTGCACAATTGCACTCATCTCACATGCTAGTAAAGCTAGCTCAAAATTCTCCAAGCCAGGCTTCAACAGTATGTGAACCGTGAACTTCCAGATGTTCAAGCTAGTTTTAGAAAAGGCAGAGGAACCAGAGATCAAATTGCCAACATCCACTGGATCGTTGAAAAAACAAGAGAATTCCAGAAAAAAAACATCTATTTCTATTTTATTGAGTATGCCAAAGCCTTTGACTGTGTGGATCATAATAAACAGTGGAAAATTCTGAAAGAGATGGGAATACCAGACCACCTGTCCTGCCTCTTGAGAAATCTGGTGCTGGTCAGGAAACAACAGTTAGAACTGGACATGGAACAACACACTGGTTCCAAATAGGAAAAGGAGTATGTCAAGGCTGTATATTGTCACCTTGCTTATTTAACTTATATGCAGATTATATCATGAGAACCGCTGGGCTGGATGAAGCACAAGCTGGAATCAAGATTGCCGCAAGAAATATCTATAACCTCAGATATGCAGATGACCCTACTCTTATGGTAGAAAGTGAAGAAGAACTGAAAAGCCTCTTGATGAAAGTGAAAGAGGAGAGTGAACAAGTTGGCTTAAAGCTCAGCATTCAGAAAACTAAGATCATGGCATCTGGTCCCATCATTTCATGGCAAATAGATGGAGAAACAGTGGAAACAGTGGCAGACTTTATTGTGGGGGGCTCCAAAATCACTGCAGATGTTGACTGCAGCCACGAAATAAAAGATGCTTACTCCTTGGAAGGAAAGTTATGTCCAACCTAGACAGCATATTAAAAAGCAGAGACTACTTTGCCAACAAAGGTCAGTCTAGTCAAGGCTATGGTTTTTCTAGTAGTCACGAATAGATGTGAGAGTTGGACTATTAAGAAAGCTGAGCGCCAGAGAATTGATGCTTTTGAACTGTGGTGTTGGAGAAGACTCTTGAGAGTCCCTTGGACTGTAAGGAGATCCAACCAGTCCATCCTAAAGGAGATTTGTCCTGAGTGTTCATTGGAAGGACTGATGTTGAAGCTGGAACTCCAATACTTTGGCTCCCTGATGCAAAGAACTGACTCATTTGAAAAGACCCTGATGATGGGAAAGATTGACGGTGAAAGAAGGGAACAACAGAGAATAATATGGTTGAGTGGCATCACTGACTCAATGGACATGAATTTGGGTAAACTCCTGCAGATGGTGATGGACATGGAGGTCTGGCTATTGCAGTTCATGGGGTCTCAAAGAGTCGGATACAACTGAGCAACTGAACTGAACTGAACTGACCTGACCTTGTCACTAACAGAAGTCACATTTATTTTTACATTACTTATATCAGACATCCTAAAATATTGTATGTCCTAGTCATGGTAATGAAATGCTGGTAGTTATGAAACTGGCTGCTAGATTGTATGCTTTAATATATTAATATGTAAGCACATGTATTGCTATGCCACACATTTGTTGTTTTGTTATTTTGTTCAGTGTATTTCAGTATAATTGGTCTATTTTGTAATCCACTGTACTTGTGTATACCTATCCCAAGTATTAAAGACATTATGGTCCGTAGCATTCCATAAAACATTATTCTGAGGAGTCTAGACTGCATAATGGTCTCCAGAGCAAAAACACTTAAGAACTTCTAAATATAGGATCAAGAACAATTGTTAAAATACAATATTGATTATTAAAAGCACAGATTAGAGGTCTGATGTCCAATACCACTTACATATTTTGAAATATCAAAATAATACTATATTTAAAAAAAAATACATACACAGAGACATGCATTAAAACACTAGAAAGGAAAGTGAAGATTAAGTGCATATGTGAGCATGGTAGAGGGATTTAGGTAGAAAGATGAATAATTTGAAATAAGATAACAAAATAAAGACCTTGTAAAAGCCAGTGATGATAGGTATCTGCAGATGAGGACCAAAAAGGAAAAAATAAAATTAAGAAAATTAGGACATTGTTTCTAGACCCATAACTTCCAATAAGTCACATAACCTCTGAGAGGATCCTTGAGAGTTCTATATCTCTGGATTCACAAATATCAGACTCTTCTTATGGAAAGTTGAAAGAAAATTCATTGTCTCACAGTCTTTCTCTCTAAAATGAAGAGGATTAACATGTGTATTTTTTTAGAGCTTCCTACTTCTCATCTTACCAATAATTTGTTTTTCCTTTACCATTTGTGGTTAGATGATGTGAGTCATATATGAATGTAAGATTTGGGCTATATATATAGCTGAGCACCAAAGAATTGATGCTTTTGAACTGTGGTGTTGGAGAAAACTCTTGGGAGTCCCTTGGATTGCAAGGAGACCAAATCAGTCAATCCTGAAGGAAATCAACCTTGATTATTCATTGGAAGGACTGATGCTCAAGCTGAAACTTCAATACTTTGGCAACTGTTGCTCAGTCATGTCCGACTCTTTGCAGTCCCCATGGACTGCAGCATGCCAGGCTTCCCTGTCCATCACCAGCTCTTGGAGCTTGCCCAAACTTATGGCCATTGAGTTGGTGATGCTGTACAACCATCTCATCCTCTGCCGTCCCCTTCTCCTCCTGAATTCAATATTTCCCAATATCAGGGTCTTTTCCAATGAGTCAGTTCCTCGTACCAAGTAGCCAAAGTATTGGAGCTTCAGCAGCAGTCCAACAAGGAAGTGTCTTTTAATTTCATAGCTGCAGTCACCACCTGCAGTGATTTTGGGGCTCAAAAGAATAAATCTGTCAATGTTTTCATTGTTTCCCCATCTATTTGAAATGAAGTGATGGGACCGGATACCTTGATCTTTATTTTTTTAATGTTGAGTTTTAAGCCAACTTTTTCACTCTCCTCTTTCACGTTCATCAAGAGGCTCTTTATTTCCTCTTTGCTTTCTGCTATAGGATGATGTCATCTGCATATCTGAGGTTTTTGATATCTCTCCCAGCAATCTTGATTCCAACTTGTACTTCATTTAGCCCAGCCTTACAGTTATGTACTCTGCATATAAGTTAAATAAACAGAGTGACAATGTACAACTTTGACTTAGTCCTTTTCCCAATTTGGAACAAATCCATTGTTCCATGTCTGATTCTAACTGTTGCTCTGCTCCTTGACCTGCATACATTTCTCAGGAGGCAGGTCAGGTGGTCCCGTGTTCCCATCTCTTGAAAAATTGTCCACAGTTTGTTGAGATCCATACAGTCAAAGACCTTAGCATAGCCAGTGAAGCAGAAGTAGATTCTTTTTTTTTTTTTTTTTTTTTTTTCTGGAATTCTCTTGCTTTTTCTATCATCCAATGGATGTTGGTAATTTGATCTCTGGTTCCTCTGCCTTTTATAATTCCAGCTTGAACATCTGGAAGTTCTGGATTCATCAACTATTGAAGCCTAGCTTGGAGAATTTTGAGCATTAATTTGCTAGCATGTGAGATGAGTGCAATTATGTGGTAGTAGGAACATTCTTTGGCATTGCCTTTCTTTGGGATTGGAATGCAAACTGAAGTTTTCCAGTTCTGTGGCCATTTTTGAGTTTCCCAATTTTTCCCATATATTGAGTACAGTACTTTAAAAGCATCACCTTTTGGGATTTGTAATAGCTCAGGTGGAATTCCATCACCTTCACTAGCTTTGGTGATAGTGATGCTTCCTAAGGCTCACTTGACTCCATGATGTCTGGCTCTAGGTGAGTGATCACTCCATCATGGTTATCTGCTTTTACTTATTTTATTGTGGCTATTTGTGCTTTTTTTTTTTTTAACCCCTAAAAGCTTACAGCAACTTTTTTCTAAAATATGTGAGACTTGGGAAAATAAGATGGGGTGGGAGGACTTGGAGTTCATCTTTCTGCACAAATGCATCAAGAATACATCTACAAATGGAACAAGTTTGCTGAACACTAGCAGAGGACCTTGGATACCTTGGACAAGAAAGATCCCCATGTAACCATAGGACAAAAGAAAGAAGAAAGAAAACAGAAAAGAAGAGGTAACAGGATAGGACCAGTTCTCCCTGTGGGGAACTGAAAGTGAGAAGCTCCTGCGTCTAGGGTAGCCCTCTCACTAGCAGGGGGGGCAACTAGAACAGGGGAGCTTCAAGGACTCAGAGAGAGCCCAGCCACCCGTCTGTACCAGACAGGACAAAGTGAGACCTATACAGATTACCCATGCCACAGGGCTGCTCACAGTATCCTGAGACGAGTGTTGGCCATTATGCATGGGGACAGGGTGCTGGAACATGGGGTTTGGAGAGCAGACCAGGGGAGGGGACTATTGTTGGCCATGAGGAGCCAGTCTGGGCGGATGGACATGAGGATCTCTACCACTGGGAATGATCATGGAGGACGCTCAGACTGCCAGAGAAGTGAAGCACCATTGTTAAGTGATGTGTAAATGGTAGGGCCATCATTGCAAACTCTCTCTTCACATGCTGGCCCCTGTTTCCACCAGCACTAGGGAGGACTCTGGCCAGAGCCAGCTCAAGTACACCTGCCATTGCCTCCTCTGCACCCCTCCCAACATGCACAACCCACTAGCCCTGATCACTGACTGATGGGCTTGCACATTCCAATCAGTACCCCAGCATCCTTCTGCCTGAATGTCCTGCTCACCCAGATTACTACTTTGGTCCTTCATGCCAGATGGGCTCCTGTGCTATGGCAACCTCTGGAGCTGACTCCAACGGGAAGGAGGAATGCAAACAGAGGTTGGGGGCTGAAATCATAGCTGAGCCGCAGGGGCCATGTGACTAAAGAAGAAGAGCTGAAATCTCTCCTCACAGCTGCATGAACTGTGGAATTGTACCTCTGCTGACAGCTTCCTAAATTAAGCATTTGCAAAATATCTGAAAGGACAAATGCTGCTACAGTTGGGATAGTTCTAGCTTTCACCGCTGTGGGCTTTATGGGCAAGTACATATGGAGACTGGGCATGATCAGAGTCTGAGTTGCCCTCATAGCACCCACAGTGGGTCCAGGTGCATGACTACTGCAGTCCTGGGACCTGACCTCAGAGGATCTGTGCTAGTGGCTTCAGGAAAGTAGTATCTGAGAATCACCAGGACCAATTGCTGGCATATCAACAGTTAAGATAGGACTAAGAACAGTACCAACAACAGTGTACTTTGTAAGTCACACAAAGAGCAAAAGAAGACACAATAGCACATTCACAAGTGAACAACTCCGTAAGTGGAATACTCAGTGGTTTCTCTCCCAGTGGGAGTGCTCCAATCCCACATACTTTGCACCACAGATCAGAAACACAGCTAAGAAACCTAAGAAACAGATCAAGGAGCCTCTTCTCAGATAACTAAGGAGAAGACCCTGTCCCTGACAGGGGAGTGACAACCACAGAGCGGGGGGAGGTCCCTCTCAATACCCAGAGCAGGCCACAATAGTCAAATCCCCTATCAAGGGGATGATGGCACAAGCTTCTGGACCAATCTCACTAACCAGGAGGCAGACACCAGGAGCATGAGGACCACAAACCCGAAATCTGCAGAAGGGAGAACACAAACACAGTAAATTAGGGGGAAAAAAAAGAGATGACAAAGGAAATATGTTGCAGATGAAGGAACAAGATAAAAACTTACAATTAAATGAAGAGGATATAAAGAACCTATTTGAAAATGAATTCAGAGTAGTGATAATAGAGATGATCCAAGATCTTGAAAGAGGTGTGGATCAATAATATATAAGAGATATTTAACAAAGACCTAGAGGAACCGAAGAACAGATGAACAATAATAAAACTGAAATGAAAAATACACTAGAAGGAATCAATAGCAAAATAATCAATAGCAGAAGAACAGATAAATGAGTTAGAAGAAAAAATGGTAGAAATCATTGTATAGAACAGAATAATAAAAAAAAAAAAAACAAGAGAGAGAGAGAATGAAAAGAAATGAAGACAGTCTCAGAAACTTCTGGGAGAACATTAAACAAAGCAACATTTGGATTAGAGGGATCACAGAAGAAGAAAAAGAGAAAGTGTCTGAGAAAATATTTGAAAATATTATAGTCAAAACCTTTCCTAACCTGGGAAAGGACACAGTAACTCAGGTCCAGGAAGTAGAGAGTCCCACACAAGATAACACTAGAAAGAACACATAGAAATACATACTAATCAAACTAACAAAAGTTAAATACAAGTTTTTATTTAAAATTAATGTGAAATTTAATTATAAGTTGAATGTAAAAGCAAGAGAAAAGCAACAAATAACATACAAGGGTATCAGCATAAGGTTATCAGCTGTTTTTTCAGCAGACACTCTGCAGGCCAGGAGGAAGTGACATGATATATTTAAAGATATGAAAGGGAAAAACTGACAACCAAGAATACTCTACTCAGCAAGGCTCACTTTCGGATCCAAAGGAGAAATAAAAAGCTTTACAGACAAGCAAAAGATAAGAGAATTCAGCATCACCAAACCAGCTTTAAAACAAATGCTGAAAGAGCTTCTCTAAGCATAGGGAGGAGTGCTAGAAAAAAGAAAATTACCAATGGGAAAACTCACTGTTAATGGCAAATATATAGTGAAAACAGGAAATCTTTCATACACCAATATTATAGTAAAATAAGCAACCATTCCAAAGAGGAGAGTACAGATATAGGAAATGAGAATTACACTTGAAATAAAGAGACCAACAACTTAAAACAGTTTGTAGGTGTATATATATACATGGTCTATCATATATGCTATACATATATGACTTTTATCAAAACATCATATGAAATGCAAATCAAAAAACAACAATAGGTCTACACACAAAAAGGAAAAAGCAAACTAAACACCATGCCAAAGATGGTTATCAAACCATAAGAGAAGAGAACAACAGAAAAGGAAGGAAAAAGATCTACTAAAAATTTTAAGAAAATGGCAATAGGAATACATATATCAATAATTACCTTAAATGTAAATGGATCAAATGCTCCAACCAAAAGACATAGACTGGTCAGAAAAAAAGAAAAAAAAGTCTTTAAAATAAAGACTATTACAACAGACAACAAATGACACTAAATAATGATGAAGGGATCAATCCAAGAAGAAGATATAACTGTAAATATATGCGCAGCCAATATAGCAGTCCCTCAATACACACAGCAAATGCAAACAGCCATAAAAGGAGGAATTGATAGTAATGCAATAACAGTGGGGGACTTTAACACCCCACTTACACCAATAGAAATATCATCCAGACAGAAAATTAGTAGGGAACATAGCCTTAAGTGGCATGTTAAGCCAGAGAGATTTAATTAATATTTATAAGACTTTCCATCCAAAAGCAGCAGAATGGTTTCTTCTCAAGTGTACATGGAGCATTCTCTAGGATAGATCACATCTTGGGTCTCAAATCAAGCTTCAGGAAATTTAAGAAAATTGAGATTATATCAAGCATCTTTTCTAATCACAATGAAATTAGAAATCAATTGGGGGGGGATCTGTTAAAAAAAAAGAAAAAGAAAACACAAACACATGAAGGCTAAATAATATGTTACTAAATAACCAATAGATTACTGAAAAAAGTCAAAAGGGAAAAAAAAGAAATTTATGTAGAGAAAAATAACAATAAAAACATGATGATCCAAACCTATGGGATGCAGCAAAAACAGTTCTAAGGGGAAAGTTGGACAGCAATACATTCTTACCTCAAAAAAACAAGAAAAAAAATTTAAATAAAAAACGTATTCTTACACCTAAAGCATTTAGAGAAAGAAGAAAAAAGCAAAACACAATGTTAGTAGGTGACAAGAATTCTAAGAATTCATAAAAATCAGAGCAGAAATAAGTGAAATAGAGATGAAGAAAAAAACAACAAAGATCAATGAAACGGAAAACTGGTTACTGGAGAAAAATAAACAAAACAGATAAATCTTCAGGCAGCCTCAACAAGAAAAAAAATGGAGATGATTAAAATCAACAAGGTTAGAACTGAGAAGGAAAAGTTTCAGGGGACACAACAGAATACAAAAGATCATAAGAGACTACTACAAGCAGCTATATGCCAATGAAAGGGCCAACCTAGAAGAAATGGACAAATTATTAGAAAGATGCAACCTTTTAAGATTGATCCAGGAAGAGATAGAAAATATAAAGAGACTGAAATCACCAAGTACTGAAATTGAAACTGTGATAAAAAATCTTAAAACAAACAAAAGTATAGGACTAGATGGCTTTACTGGCAAATTCTATCTAACATTTAGAGAAGAGTTAACACCCTTCTGAAACTCTTAAAAATTTTTGCAGAGCAAGGAACACTCCCAAGCACATTGTATGAGGCCATCATCATCCTGATAACAAAAACAAAGATATCACAAAAGCATCAAGTTTCAAGCTAATGTCATGGATGAAAATAGATGCAAAATTCCTCAACGAAATATTAGCAAACTGAATCCAACAGCACACTAAAAGGATCATACATTATGGTTGAGTGAGATTTACCCCAGAGGTACAAGGAAGATTCAATATACACCAATCAATGTGATACACCATGTAAACAAATTGCAAAATAAAATCCATATGATCATCTCAATGGATGAAAAAACTTGAAAACAACCCAATACCCTTTTATGATAAAATCTTTCCAGAAAGTGAGTACAGAGGAAACCTACCTTAATGCAATAAAGGCCATAATATGACAAACCCACAGGAAACATCATACTCGATGAATAACTGAAAGCATTTGCTCTAAGATCAGGAACAAGGCAAGGATGGTCACTCTCATCACTATTACTCAACAGGGATTTGGAAATCCTAGCCATGGCAATCAAAGAAAAAAAATAAATAAAAGAAATCCAAATTGGAAAAGAAGTAGAATTGTCAATTTTTGCAGATGACATGATCCTATACATACAAAACCCTAACGATGCAACTAGAAAACTACTAGAGATCAATGAAATTTGCAACGTTGCAGGAAACAAAATTAATAGACAGAAATCTCTTGCAGTCCTATATATTAACAATGAAAGATCAGAAGGAGAAATCAAGAAAATAATCTCATTTGCCATTTCATCAAACTGAATAAAATACCTAGGAATAAACCTACCTCAGGAGGTAAAAGACCTGTAGTATAAGATACTTTTGAGATAAGTCAAAGATGACACAAACAGATGCAGAGATACACCATGTTCTTGAAAGAATCAGCATTGTGAAAATGACTATGCTACCCAAAGCAATCTACAAATTCAATGCAGCCACCATCAGATTACCAATGGCATTTTTCACAGAACTAGAAGAGAATCTCACAATTTATATGAAAACACAAAGATCCCAAATAGCCAAAGCAACCTTTAGAAAGTAAAACAGAGTTGGAGGATTCAGGCTCCATGATTTCAGACTATACTACAAATCTACAGTCATCAAAATAGTATGGTATTGGCAACACACACACACACACACACACACACACAGAAATATAGATCAATGGAACAGGGTAGAAAGCCCATAGATAAGGCCGTGCATCTATGGTTACCTTATTTTTGACAAAGGAGACAAGAATATAAAATGGAGATAAGACAGTCTCAATAGCAGTGCTGGGAAACCTGGACAGCTACACATAAAAGCTTCCTTGGTGGCTCAGATGGTAAAGAATCCTCCTGCAATGCAGGAGACCTGGGTTTGATCCTTGGATTGGGAAGATCCTCTGAAGGAGGGCATGGCAACTCACTCCAGTATTCTCCCCTGGAGAATCCCCGTGGGCAGAGGAACATAGTGGGGGTCACAAGGAGTTGGACATGAGTGAGAGACTAAGAACAACACATGGAAAAGAATGAAACTAAAATACTTATTAACACTGTACACACAAGTAAACTCAAAATGTACTAAAGATCTAAATGTAGTGGCAGACAGCATAAAACTCTTAGAAGAAAACATAGACAAAACACTCTTTTACATAGATCAAAACAAGATCTTTTTGACCTACCCCCTAGAGTAATAAAAATAGAAACAAAAATAAATATGACCGAATTAAACTCAAAAGCTTTTTTAAAAAACGTATCATAGAACATATCATAAACAAGATGAAAAGACAACCCTCAGAATGGGAGAAAACAATTGCAAGTGAAGCAACTGGCAAAGAATTAATCTCCAAAATATACAAGCAGCACGTGCAGTTTAATATCAAAAAAACAAAGAACATAATCAAAAAATGGGTGGAAGATATAAATAGATATTTCTACAATGAAAACATACAGATGGCCATGTATGCATGGCCAAATACATGAAGAAATGTTCAACATCACTAATCTTTAGATAAATGCAAATCAAAACTACAATGAGGTATAATTTCACTCTGGTCAGAATGGCCATCATCAAAAAATCTACAAACAATAAATGCTGGAGAAGATGAGGAGAAAGGAGAACTCCCCTACACTGCTGGTTGAAATGTAAATTGATACAGTCTATGGAGAACAGCCAAAAAATTGCTGCTTTTGAACTGTGGTGTTGGAGAAGACTCTTGAGAGTCCCTTGGACTGCAAGGAGATCCAACCAGTACATCCTAAAGGAGATCAGCCCTGGGTGTTCATTGGAAGGACTGATGCTGAAGCTGAAACTCCAGTACTTAGGCCACCTCATGTGAACAGCTGACTCATTGGAAAAGACCCTGATGCTAGGAGGGACTGAGGGCAGGAGGAGAAGGGGATGACAGAGGATGAGATGGCTGGGTGGCATCACAGACTCGATGGGCATGAGTTTGGGTGAACTCCGGGAGTTGGTGATGGACAGGGAGGCCTGGCATGCTGCAATTCATGGGGTCGCAGAGTGGGACACGACTGAGCGACTGAACTGAACTGAACTGATGGAGAACAGTATGAAGTTTCCTTTAAAAGTACAAAATAGAGCTACCATATGATCTAGCAGTCTCATTCCTGGGCATATATTTGAAGGAAAAAAAAAAGTTCGAAAAGATACATGCACCTCAGTGTTCATTGCAATGTTATTTATAATAGTCAGGAGGTCATGGAGGAATGGATAAAGATGATGTGATGCATATATACAATAGATAGTACTAAGCCACAAAGAAAGAGAACAAAATAATGCCACTCTCAATGACATGGATGGACCTAGATATTGTCTACTGAATGAAGTAAGTCAGACAGAGAAAGACAAATATCACATGATATCACATATATGTGGGCTTCCCTGATAGCTCAGTTGGTAAAGAATCTGCCTGCGATGCAGGAGACCCTGGTTTGATTCCTGAGTCAGGAAGATCTGCTGGAGAAGGGATAGGATACCCACTCCAGTATTCTTGGGCTTCTCTTGTGGCTCAGCTGGTAAATAATCCGCCTGCAATGCGGGAGAACTAGGTTCGATCTCTGGGTTGGGAAGATCCCCTGGAAAAGGGAAAGGCTAGCCACTCCAGTATTCTGGCCTAGAGAATTCCACTGACTGTATAGTCCATTGGGTCGCAAAGAGTCGGACAGGACTGAGTGACTTTCACTTTCACATCACACATATGTGGAATCTAAGAAAAGGGTATCAATAAACTTTTCTACAAAAAACAAATAGAGTTATAGATGAAGAAAACATGGTTCCCATTGTCAGGGAATGTTTGACGGGAGGATTCCTACTTGCTGTCTCTCATGAGTCCTTTGTCCCTCTTCAAGCGGAACAGCACGCTGCTCCCAGGGACTGAGGTCATTGTGTGAGGCAGGCTTGGGTCTCCTTTAGTAAACATTTTCTTTAGGACAAAACTGCTTAGTCTCGCTCCCCTTTCTTGAGATATGAATTGTCTCCTGACCTTGTGACTAACATTACCCCTGTTCCCTTGGTAACAGTTGCTGTACATTTGGTTTTCTGATCTCTATCATGTCCGAAAGAAGTTTCTTGTACCACAGCCTATATATACTCATAGGAAAATCATTAAAGCACCTTTGCTCCATCAGAGCTTAGGTCCCTGGTCTTTTTTTGTCTCTCTCTCTCTTTCTCTCTTTTACTTTCTTATTGTTGACTCTGTACCACCAGGTTCTGGTCCATTAAAGGACCTCAACACCCAGGGTCAAGCAAGGAAGGAAATAAATTGGGAGAGTGGGGTTGATATACATACATGTATGCACTGCTCTCTTTAAAATAAATAACTGATAAGGACCTACTGTACAGCACAGGGAAATCTACTCAATACTCTGTAATTGCCTATATGGGAAAAGGAACTAAAAAGGAGTGGATATATGTATATCTATTAACATACCTTATTCACCGCTATACAACTGAAACTAATCTAGCATTGTAAATCAACTATACCCCAATAAAAGTTATATATATATATATGTGTGTGTATATATATATATATATATATATATATATATATATATATATATATGAGATTTGTCTGCCTGACTTCTTTAACAGCAGTACTTGGATGCAATCTCAAAAATGACAAAATGATCTCTGTTCGTTTCCAAGGCAAACCATTCAATATCACGGTAATCCAAGCCTATGCCCCAACCAGTAACACTGAAGAAACTGAACTGAATGGTTCTAAGAAGACCTACAAGATTTTTAAAAACTAACACCCAAAAAAGATGTCCTTATTATACGGGACTGGAATGCAAAGTAGGAAGTCAGGAAACACCTGGAGTAACAGGCAAATTTGGCCTTGGAGTACGGAATGAAACAGGGCAAAGGCTAACAGAGTTTTGCAAAGAGAACGCACTGGTCATAGCAATCACCCTCTTCCAACAACAGAAGAGAAGACTCTACACATGGACATCACCAGATGGTCAACACTGAAATCAGATTGATTATATTCGTTGCAGCCAAAGATGGAGAAGCTCTATACAGTCAGCAAAAACAAGACTGGGAGCTGACTGTGGTTCAGATCATGAACTCCTAATTGCCAAATTCAGACTTAAACTGAAGAAAGTAGGGAAAACCACTAGACCATTCAGGTATGACCTAAATCAAATCCCTTATGACTATACAGTGGAAGTGAGAAATAGATTTAAGGGACTAGATCTGATAGACAGAGAGCCTGATGAACTATGGACAGAGGTTCATGACATTGTACAGGAGACAGGGATCAAGACCACCCCCATGGAAAAGAAATGCAAAACGGCAAAATGGTTGTCTGAGGAGGCCTTACAAATAGCTGTGAAACCAAGAGAAGTGAAAAGCAAAGGAGAAAAGGAAAGATATTCCCATTTGAATGTAGAGTTCCAAAGAATAGCCAGGAGAAATAAGAAAGCCTTCCTCAGCGATCAATGCAAAGAAATAGAGGAAAACAACAGAATGGGAACGACTAGAGATCTTTTCAGGAAAATTAGAGATACCAAGGGAACATTTCCTGTAAAAATGGGCTCAATAAAGGACAGAAATGGTATGGACCTAACAGAAGCAGAAGATATTAAGAAGAGGTGGCAAGAATACACAGAAGAACTGTACAAAAAAGATCATGACCCAGATAATCACAATGGTGTGATCATTCACCTAGAGCCAAACATCCTGGAATGTGAAGTCAAGTGGGCCTTCGAAAGCATCACTACGAACAAAGCTAGTGGATGTGATGTAATTCCAGTTGAGCTATTTCAAATCCTGAAAGATGATGCTGTGAAGGTGCTGCACTCAATATGCCAGCAAATTTGGAAAACTCAGCAGTGGCCACAGCACTGGAAAAGGTCAGTTTTCATTCCAGTCCCAAAGAAAGGCAATGTCAAAGAATGCTCAAACTATCCCACAATTGCTCTCATCTCACATGCTGGTAAATTAATGCTAAAAATTCTCCAAGCCAGGCTTCAGCAATACATGAACCGAGAACTTCCAGATGTTCAAGTTGGTTTTAGAAAAGGCAGAGGAACCAGAGATCAAATTGCCAATATCCGCTGGATCATTGAAAAAACAAGAGAGTTCGAGAAAAACATCTATTTCTGCTTTATTGACTACGCCAAAGCCTTTGACTGTGTGGGTCACAATAAACTGTGGAAAATTCTGAAAGAGATGGGAATACCAGACCACCTGACCTGCCTCTTGAGAAACGTATATGCAGGTCAGGAAGCAACAGTTAGAACTGAACATGGAACAACAGACTGATTCCAAATAGGAAAAGGAGTATGTCAAGACTGTATACTGTCACCCTGCTTATTTAACTTATGTGCAGAGTACATCATGAGAAACCCTGGGCTAGAAGAAGCACAAGCTGGAATCAAGATTACTGGGAGAAATATTAATAACCTCAGATATGCAGATGACACCACCCTAATGGCAGAGAGTGAAGAGGAACTAAAAAGCCTCTTGATGAAAATGAAAGAGGAGAGTGCAAAATTTGGCTTAAAGCTTAACATTCAGAAAACGAAGATCATGGCATCCGGTCCCATCACCTCATGGGAGATAGATAGGGAGACAATGGAAACAGTGTTAGACTTTATTCTTTGGGGCTCCAAAATCACTGCAGATGGTGACTGCAGCCATGAAATTAAAAGATGCCTACTCCTTGGAAGGAAAGTTATGACCAACCTAGACAGCATATTAAAAAGCAGAGACATTACTTTGCCAACAAAGGTCCTTCTGGTCAAGGCTATGGTTTTTCCTGTGGTCATGTATGGATGTGAGAGTTGGACTGTGAAGAAAGCTGAGCACCAAAAAATTGATGCTTTTGAACTGGTGTTGGAGAAGACTCTTGAGAGTCCCTTGGACTGCAAGGAGATCCAACCAGTCCATCCAGAAGGAGATCAGTCCTGGGTGTTCATTGGAAGGACTGATGCTGAAGCTGAAACTCCAATACTTTGGCCACCTCATGCAAAGAGTTGACTCACTGGAAAAACCCTGATGCTGGGAGGGATTGGGGGCAGGAGGAGAAGGGGATGACAGAGGATGAGATGGCTGGATGGCATCACCCACTCAATGGGCATGAGTTTGAGTAAACTCCCAGAGTTGGTGATGGACAGGGAGGCCTGGCGTGCTGCGATTCATGGGGTCGCAAAGAGTCGGACACGACTGAGCGACTGAACTGACTGACGACACACATAAAAGTGTTGGTCCATGAGTTTGCCTACACCCTGAAACAGAGTGTAAATGTGCACCATTTCTGTATCAGCGATAACATGCTATATTCAACTTATATTTCTAATAGCATTTCATTTCAATCTAAACCACTGATGCAATGCGACAAAATGTTTGCTAATTGAATATAATTTAGGATTTTTTTGGCAGCAGATAAGACAATTTCCCCTGCATAAATGGTAACTTATTTACACCTATGGCTATGCAAAAACTATATAAGCTCTTCCATACCTGATAAAATTTCTTGTAGTGGATTTGAATGATTATGTGATCTTCTCATCATTTATCAGCAATATATACTTTCTTCATGTAAAGCAGCTTGATCAATGTCAGGGTCTCTTAAGCTATCTTCTTTCTTCGTCTACTACTTTGGTGGCCACCTTTGTCCTTCACCAGGATGGTTGCTATGTTTCTGAGTCTTTGCTTACATGATGAGTAAGAAAGAGAATCTATAAGAAAATAGTTCCATCCTCATAAAATTCACTTCCTTTAATCTTCCAGAATAGAAGTGCTGTGAGGACAGGATTTTTGCTCTTCTTTCTCTTATGTAGCCCCATTGGTGATCCTCAATAAATATTGGTTCAGTTAGGTGTATGAGCAATAAAAGAAAAAAGGTGATATGTTTATAGTTTATATTTATGTTTGGACATTCTTGTAGTGATCACCAACCTTCAGCCCTGAGATGGGATACCAGATGCTGAAGCTTTGTTTATGGATGTAACGCTGGTGATTGTGATTTCTTCTTTATGTTTGTATTAATATCTATTAATTCCAATATCTCTTAGTGGGGTTTACCTACCATGTGATTTTCAATCAAAACGCTTAAAAGTATAACCTTTCTCTTTGATTCAGTGGTTATCTTGCTTATAGCCTAGAAAGTTTTCATAAATATAATGATTATTTTGGAGGCTGATCAACAACAACATAATTGACATATAACATTATCTTAGTTTCAGGTGTACAACATAGTGATTTGGTATTTGATTATTGTGAAATATATTGTAAAATGATTATCACAGTAAGTTTAATATTTGTCTCTATACCTAGTCACAATTTTTTTTCTTATGATGAAAATGTACAAGATTTCCTTTTTTAGCAACTTCAGATATACAATATAGTATTATTAAGGATACTTGCCATGTTTTTCATTACATCTTCATGTATCATTTGTTTTAAAACTGGAAGTTTGTACCTTTTGACTCCCTTCACCCGTTTCATCCTGTGCCTATAGTAACCACAAATCTGTTCTCTATATCTATAAACACGCTGTTTTTGTCATTTGAAAAAAAAATAGAATTTATTCAGGAGCTGATGAAAACAGAATAGCATTACGATTTCTGTGATGCATACTCCTTTTTTAGAAAAATATTGTTACTTTAAGTTATATATTGTATAATGCTTATTTTAAAATATACATTAATTCTAGTGATAGATGCAAGTCTTCAGTTTAGTCTTCTGTCATTCATTCTTTTACTTAATTTTCAAACTCTTGCTGAAATATCAGTGCTCTATACTTTCATATCTCATTCTCAAAATACTTCTCTATGAAGTTACTGAAATTAAAATAGTTTCACTGGTTTTCATTATAAATTTAATTCCAGATCTAAACTCTCCCAATATCTATATTAGACAAGTTTTGTTCCCTAAAAAGTGACCACATTACCCATTGCTACATTTATTCTTATGGCTTCCCAGCTGGTGCCACTGGTAAAGAACTTGCCTGCCAATGCAGGAGACCTAAGAGACTCAAGTTTGATTGCTGGATCTGGAAGATCCCCTGGAGGAAGCCATGGCAACCACTCCAATATTTTTGCCTGGAGAACCCCATGGACAGAGGAGCCTGGCAGACTACAGTCCATGGAGTCACAAAGAGTTGAATACGACTGAAGCAACTTAGCATGCATATGGCACATTTCTTCTTAGCGAGTAATTTAGGGAAAGTGCATAGCCAGCATACTGTTGCCAGTCAAAGCTGTATGAATTCTATAAAGGAAAGTGAAAGTGAAAGTCGCTTAGTCACGATGGACTCTTTGCGACCCCATGGACTATATAGTCCATGGAATTTGGTAGGCCAGAATACTGGAGTGGATAACCTTTCCCTTCTCCAGGGGATCTTCCCAACCCAGGGATGGAATCCAGGTCTCCCGCGTTGCAGGTGGATTTACCAGCTGAGCCACAAGGAAAATTTTGTGCAAATAAATTATTGAGGCTATTAAAGATGAACAATCTACATGTGGGTAAGGACAAACAATATATGTGATCTATTTGAATTTTAAAACATTTTGTGACAATGTTAGATCCAGTTAATAAAGGATGAGAAAAATAAAATGAGACTATAAAACAAATGTGTGTGTTCTAATAGAGTCAGGGATAATTAAATTAAGAAAAGTGAATGAAAAAGTTTGGTTGTAGGAGGGACAAGAACAGTGCATGAGACCAAACTTATCAGGTCATTCTGTTTCTCACCATTCTTCTTTAAACTTAATCACTTTGCAGATTGGAAAGGTGAGTTTCTAATTAGCTCCTTTTTCATCAGTCAAGGCTGTCTCTCTAAGCAATCTTTGGGTAATGATCATATCCCCACTTTGATCAACATTAGGGAAATTTCAGAGCCAAATATTAAACAGGTGCTTAGGAAATTGTGCTCAACCACCTGTTCTCTTGACCCCTGGCTGACCCAGCTAACAAAGATCAGTGTACTTCAATTAGTGCAAGGGATACCAAATATAATCAACCCCTCATTAACACTGGGCTCTCTTCTCTCAATCTTGCAATCTTATTTTCCCAAATTAATCTTCAGTATATTTTTATAACTCAGTGGAAATCACTAAGAAACTGTAACTTGGTCCTGAAAAATCTGTGTGTAATATTGACTACAACAATATGGATTACAATCTTCTGCTTGATTTGTGTATTTATTTGATTTGCTTTTATTTCCTTGTCTTGGGGTTAAAACAATTTCCTATGTAGATTAAAATATTTTCCTTATGTTAAAAAAAAATAGTTTCACTGGTGTCCATAGAAACCTCCTAGGGTCTCAGTTATAAAAGAATTCTAGATCTCAGATCCTGCTTCTGAACTTTGGAATGAGTATCTCCAATGGTGGAGCCTAGGTGTTTGTAGTTTTAAAAGTTCACCAGGTGATTCAAATGTAGACCAGTAGCTGAGAACCATAGGGATGATATTACCTAGTTGACCCTGAAAAAGGGTAGAGGGTTAGGGGCCCCAACCCTCCACCAGGGTTATACAAAAATCTCCTTATGACTCTACAGTTGGCCCTCCAGGCCTCTGTATCCCTGGTTCTGCCTTCTTGGGATTCAACCAACCCAGGGTCATGTAGTTCTGTAGAATGTATTGAGGGCAAGAAATCCACAGGCTAATTGACCTGTGAAATTCAAACAATGCTGTTCAAGGGTCAGCTGCATTTGGAGGATATCAACTTAGAACAAAGCATTACAACTTTGAGTGAAGTATCTGTTCCTGTTGTGTAGTGATGGAAGTATTTCCTGACAAAGAAGAATCACATAAAAAGCAGGTGAAAAGTGGGCAGGTGGAAATCTGGGTAGATAAGCAAAGAGGCATTACTCCTCTTGTTCTCTATACCCATCTCAAATTAATTCCATTCTTTCAGTTATTCTTAAAAACATTCCAAGTGCCTGTCTGTGCCAGGAATACATACATACACATACACACACACACACACACACACACACATATGTATACACACATATATGTATATGTTGCCACATGTGGGAACAAAAGAAATGCCAATTTTATAATATGGAATCAAATGTTGTGGTGGTTATTAAGAGTGCAAATTCTGGAGTCTGACAGTCTGCATTTGAAACCTGGCTCTGCTATCTATCAATTTTGGGGTAAGTTCTTTTTCTGATCTAAACAACTTACTTCATTTTCATCTGGGAAATGGAATTGTTGATACTTATTTAGCAAGACTGGCACAAAAATTAAATGATTGACTCGTAGCTATTGTTCCATATGATTATTTACCGATAAACAGATAACAGTTTTCTTTCACCTAACTTCTTTTCACTGTTTATGTCATTTTCTTTTAGAGATTTAGCTTTGTTAAATCTAGTGTTTTACAGTTTATTTCTAAGTATTGTATCCTAAGTGTGCTATATAAGGAAAAATTTATGTTTCTTAGAAATGTTTTCTCTTTAAGTATAGGTAATACTTCCTAATATTTTTGCCACAGCTTCTGAAGAGCCAAATGTACAATGCTATATGTGCTCATTAAGTACATATGAAGCTTAATTATGTTACAAAAAAAAAATATGTATAGAATAGTGTGTAACTGAGTTTGTATCTGTCTGTATTATCTACTGGTGTATAGCAAATTGCCTCACAATTTGAGCTGCCTAAGACAACACACATTTTTTTATCTCACCATTTATGTGGGTTAGGAATCTTGAAACCAAATAGCCAGGCCATCTGCTTTAGGATCAAGTACAAGACTATAGTCAAGGACTGAGATATCTACAGACTCATCTGAAGGCCATTTGGGGAAGGACCCTCTTCTAAGTGCACTCATATTGTTGTGTCAGGATTCACTACCTCCAAGACTTGTGGACTGAGGGCTTCAGGCCCTTGTTGGTTATTTAGAACCTGCCCTTAGTTTCTCACTGAATGTCACTCATCAGCTTGCTTCCTTAGGACAGGCAAGCAAGAAAAGCCAGGGAGAGAGTACTAGCAATATAAAAGTTATATATATATTTTTTATATCCTAATTAAAGCCATACTCTATTTTCTAAGTAAGTGTCTACATTCAGTCTATGTGTAAGGGAACGGGATTATACAAGTATATGAACACCATGAACTGACAATTCCTCATAGCGACATCAGAAGCTGCCTACCACTACATATTGTGGTAAGTGCTTAACTCTATTATGAGCATTCTCAAACTCAAGCATGCATTCAGAATCTCCTGGAACCATCTTTAGAGTTTCAGTTTCAGCTGTTCAGGTGTGGGACTTTATAATAAGCCCTCAGGGGATGCTGCTGCTGTTGGTTTGGGGCCAAACTTCGAGAAATTCTGTTTTAGAGCACATGCCGTGTCTTATTGCACAAGGATAACCGAGACTCACCTCTTCGTGTAAACTCATTTGTCAGACACTCTGGCAGGCTTCCTTTTTCTCTCTGGGAAAGCTAGTGATACCTGCTGTCATCTGTTGCCATTTCTAAACAAAAGACGCTAAGGTTTTTTTGTTTGTTTACATTTGCTTTTATTTTGTTCTTTATGAAGTGTTTTCTTTACTATTTCCTTTGCATGTGGGTAGATAAATGAAGATCCAAGGATTACCTAGCATGCTGAAAGATCACAGTCAAATCTTGTCTAGATTTTTTTGGAAACACTGGCATTTAGGATGAACTTTGAAGAACAGAGGATAATGAGAGACAGAAAAGGAGAACCAGTGAGTGACCTAGTGAAATCATTCTTTTTTTGTCCACTGCAGCATTTTCTTCACCTCCATGTTAATAAAATAAAAAGAAGTAGAAAGAAAGAAACCTAAAAGACCAATTAACACTCTGGAGAGCACTTTGGCATTGCTTTCTAAACTTGGTGTAATGAAAACAAATGGGCATTTTGATTAAATGGCTATCATTAGGATGACATGTTATGATCTCAACCTCTGGTTTAATGGTCTAATTAAGACCAAGAAAATTCATTATGGATTCTCAGATCAAATAATTCATTTTACAGAGCCATGGAAGAAGATTATTTGTTCAGGAGAGGAAGACTGTCTCCAATGAGTGAAGAAAAGATACTCAACCCTGAGGAGTTTATAACTCTTTTTATTTCTAAGAGGAAATGATACAGGCAAAGAAGCCAGCAACTAAACGTGCAAACTACTGGGAAGAAGATGACTCAGGTCCTGGAGGTACTTTTGCCTCCAGTCATTCTTTGCTGTATTTTACAAAAGGAAGATTTGGGAGAAAGATAAGCTGAATGAACTAGGATCTCAGTGTTATCATACCTCGAGGGCTAAGACAAAGAAAGGAGTCGGAAAGCAGGCCAAAGGAGGATGAGGAAAGGCAGATTGCACAGAGGAGGTCAGAGAAAGCAGTAGAAAGAAAGCTGGGATGTAATAGTGCAGAAACTATGATAGTTAACTTTGTGTCAACTTTACAGGGCTAAGGGATGACCAGATAGCTGGCAAAATATTATTTCTAGATCTATCTGAGAGGGTGTTCTTGGAAGAGATGAGTATTTGAATCAGCAGACTGAGTTAAAGATCTGCCCTCATCAATAAGATTGGAATTATCCAATCTGTTGAGGGCACAAGTAGAACAAAATGGTAGAAGACCTTTCTCTTCTTGAGGTGGGGCATCATTCCTTTTCCTCTCTAAGACATCAGAGCTCTCAGTTCTTGGGACATTGGACTCTAGGACTTACATTCTTAACCGTTTCATCTCCAACTGAGGGTTACACTGTTGACACCCTGATTCCCAGACTGCTAAACTTGACTGAATTATACACTATTGACTTTCCTGGTTCTCTAGCTTACAGAGGGCATATCATGGGACTTCCTCAGTCTCCAGATCTGAGTAAGCCAATTCCCACAATAAATCTTCTCTTACATATCTATATCTACATCTATCTATCTATATCTACTATTGGTTCTGCACTCCAATACAGTAACCAAAATATTGAAAGAAAAGGAAAATTGAATGGATTAAAATTAAAGAATGAAGCAACCATGAGATTTCTATGGAATACTACATATAGTTTTCTTGGAGATAATGTTTTCACCTCAAAAGTCCAGTCTCACTGAATCTGTGTTCTAAAGTTTCATTACTTTCTCAAATTCATTGCACGTCTCTTTGCTGAAGTCTTAACCTAAATATCTGAGAGGGGGAAAAACACTATTGGACTATTGAGGAATTCTCAGTTAAAAGCATTTAAGATTAATTCACTTAAAACTAAAACAAAAATAAAATAACAGTATTACCTGTAGTTTTGCCAATGACAGTCTATTTGCTGTATTAGATCAGGAAATCCTGAAGCGGGTTTATAAGTAACCATTGTCAGTCTTCTTTTCCTGTCAAACATAATATTACCAGCAGACACATTTGACCCTGCCTTATTCTTTTTAGGCTTGAATGTGTGGTGTGTTAGGACCTCAGCCACATGAGCAAGGAAGGGAAGAGACAGTGGTTGAATTGCACAGGATGATGAATGGGGGAATTAGTTTAGTTATGGATTTGGCCCCTTAAAGGTAACTTAATAATGTGCAAATTTTGCTTGATTAGATTAAGTGTTAATGTATGAGAAAGTTCATTCCAGAGTAAGATCCAAATGCTAAACAACACCCAAAATCAAACCAATGGTAATGCCATAAGTTCTATTATGAGTATGGAAAGTATAAACAATGGCTTTGTTCAGGGAGCTTATGAAAATTAAGCAAAATATCAGAACATCCATTTTTACAATAGAAGGATATGAAGGAAAAAAGGATAAAACTGAATCAAAGTATTTGGGCCATTGTGACAGGAAAGTACCTGAATGCTGTGACTCACAGGACTAGTTCTAGATTCCACTGTTTAGTGAGATGAGCTTACTGATATCCTTTTTGCTGAGTTAACATTAGTTGAGATGGGAAAAATATCCATCAATGTAAGCAGCAGGGTGGGAAAAGCAGGGGTTGACAGAACACACAACCATTCTCTGCTTCTTTCTGCTGATGGAGCTGCCTGTTTGCTAGACAACCCAGTCTCATGGATCTTCCAGTCGCCTGGGTCTTATCTTGTTACCAGCTCCTTCACAATCAGAACAGAGAGAGATGCTCTGGAGATTGAACTTCAAAATGATATTCCCATGAGGCTCTGTGGTAGAGGAGATAAAGTACAATTCTTTGAATTCATGCAGAAATCGAGTTCAAATGCATAAATGCTCTTTGGATCTTGCTGGTAATCTGAGGCTTAGTTTCTTATCTTTGAACCAATTTAGCATTGACTGTTTCATGGTGTTACTGAGGTGATTCAATGAGGGTGGGAGGAGTTAAAATTCTTAGCTCACGAGCTGTCATTCAACAATTATGAATGTTGAATTCATAATTGAATGCAACTCTACTACCTCTCCTCCTGTCCATATTTTCTTTTCTCTTATTTAGGGCTTCTTGACATTCACCTACTGCCTGCTTGTATACTTATCTTTGTGGCTTTTTATAGCATCCTACCTTCAAATACGACACATGTTACTCCATTCTGGCCTAGTGTGTGTCTCTCATGTCTCAAGGTTAAAAAAATAGAAAAAAAAAAAAAACTATTGAATTAACGGTGTCATTAGCAACCCAGATTGTTGGACATCTAAATGATTGACAATAATCAGTTATTGGATACAAGTAGCATTTAGAAGTCGGAAGACTGACAAGACAATTTTGACACTTTATATACCCCTTGTTTTTTTTTTTAATATACATTCACAGGAGTAACATGAACTTTAATTTAAGTAATTCTTATGTTATTCTAAAATTAATACAAATTGAAAGCTGATAAACCTGGAATCTCATTAACTGATATAAATATAATGTAGCTATCCTTTCTTTGTCATAGGGTGTTAATTGTTGCTTTGATATATTTTGTTTTATGTTGTGTTGTTTCATTTTGCCTTACAATTCTTACAAAGAAAAAAAAAAGGTTAAATTATCTTTAAGATGAGAATATCTGTGAGTAATAACCAACATTGGTTAGAGTGAAATAATGTGATGAGTCAGAATTTTTGCATTACTTTGACATTGTTCAAAATAATACTTTTACTGACCGTGAGCTATCTTCCAGGAATATATCAGGTCTGAGAGGAAGCAATTGTTAAACATTCAGGAATAGTTAAAAATATGGATAATGCCTAATGGGTAATTAGATAGTTGGAGTAGTCTATTTCAACCAAAATATAAAGGAGGTCCCAAAACCTCTTTTAGTAGGAGAGATAAAGTAGTTTACTTAACAATGTAGACTTGCTTCATTCCAATGGGAATGTTATGAGAAAAAGTCAAAGAATCAAAGACCTCAGTAGATGGGGGATTTGAAAAGAATAATATTGGGAGATAATGATGAGCCATACAACCACTTAATGAGAAAGGTTGCTGAAGTCTATTGTTCACTGTTCATTCCCTAAGTCATGTCTGATCCTTTGAGACCCCATGAACTGCAGAATGCCAGGCTTCCCTGTCCTTAACTATCTCCTTGAGTTTATTCAAACTCATGTCCATTGAGCCAGTGATGCCATCCAACCGTCTCATTCTCTGTCACCCCCTTCTCCTCTTACCCCCAATCTTTCCCAGCATTAGGGTTTTTTCCAATAAGTCAACCCTTTGTATCAGGAAGCAATAAGATTGGAGTTTCAGTTTTAACACCATTCCTTTCAATGAATATTCAAGGTTGATTTCCTTTATGACTAACTGATTTGATTACCTTGCTGTCCAAGGGACTCTCAAGAGTCTTCTTCAGCAACACAGTTCAAAAGAATGAATTGTTTGGTGCTCAGCCTTCTTTATGGTCCAACTCTCACAACCACACTCTGACTACTGAAAAATTACATAGTTCTCACACACAGATCTTTGTTGGCAAAGTGATGTCTCTGCTTTTTAATACCCTGTCTAAATTTGTCATAGCTATTCTTCCAAGGAGCAAATGTCTTTTAATATGGCTGCAGTTGTGCACATTGATTTTGGAGTCCAAGAAAAAAGTCTGACACTATTTACACTTTTTCCCCATCTATTTGCCTTGAAGTGATGGGACCAGATGCCATGATCTTTGTTTTTTGAATGTTGAGTTTTAAGCCAGCTTTTTCACTGTCCTCTTTCACTTTCATCAAGAGGCTCTTTGGTTCCTCTTCATTTTCTGCCTCTAAAGTAGTATCATCTGCATATCTTAGGCTGTTGATATTTCTCCAAGGAATCTGGATTCCAGCTTCTGAGTCATCCAGCCCAGCATTTTGTGTGATGTACTCTGCATATAAGTTAAATAAGTAAGGTGACAATATACAGCCTTGACTTACTTTCCCAATTTTGAACCAGTCCATTGCTCCAGGTCCAGTTCTGACTGTTGCTTCTCATCCTGAATATGGGTTTCTCAGGAGTGGTCTGGTGGTCTGGTATTCCCATCTCTTTAAAAATATTCCAGTTTGTTGTGATACACACAATGAAAGCTTTTAGTGTAGTCAATGAAGCAAAACTAGATTTTTTTTTTTAATTCCCTAGCATTCTCTATGATCCAGCATATCTTGGCAATTTGATATCTGGTTCCCTCTGCCTTTTCTAAATCCTGCTTGTACATCTGGAATTTTTTGATTCACATACTACTGATCCTAGCTCCAAGGATTTTGAGCATTATCTTGCTAGCATGTGAAATGAGTGCAATTGTGCAGTAGCTTGAACATTCTTTGGCATTGCCTTTCTTTGAGATTGGAACGAAAACTGACTTTTTCCAGTCTTGTAGCCACTGCTGAGTTTTGAAAATTTGGTGGCATATTGAGTGCAGCACTTTTTAAAAGCATCATCTTTTGGGATTTGAAATAGCTCAGTTGGAATTCTATCACCTCCACTAGCTTTGTTCATAGTAATGCTTCCTAAGGCATAAGAATGTTAGTCACTCAGTTGTGTCCAACTCTTTGTGACCCCATGGACTATAGCTCACCAGGCTCGTCTGTCCATGGAATTTTCCAAGCAAGAATACAGGAGTGGATAGCCATTCCCTTCTCCAGGTGATCTTCCTGATTCAGGGATCAGGTCCGGTTCTCCTGCATTGTCAGCAGATTCCTTACCATTTGAGCCACCAGGGAATCCCCCACTGAAATCCACATACCATAGAAATTAGCTTGTTATGGTGATGGACCCTCAGAATAAAATAAGAAGGAAGTTTTGAGGGCAGGAATAACATCATGATGGATAAATGTCAACTCACAAAGACTCATGCCTACCCAGAATAGCACTCTGTTATTTTTCTTATTGAAAGATGAATGGAGTACCTCTGAAATTCCAGGAACCCTTCCAGATGGGCTCAAAATGTGGCTTCTTAGTGGAGGAAGGCTCTGAAATTGCAAAGAATATAAAAGATTCTGTAGAAAAGTTTAGGTATAAGACTATAGGAGTGAACGAAAGGTCCCATTTTCTATAATTTTTAGGATAAAAATAAAAAATATTGATTTATTGGCATAAAAGGTAGGGACTGGCAGTAATATAATAATATATCCCCACACACTGTATAGTGATTCATTATTTGTTGGTATGTGTGTGCCCAGTCATGTCCGACTCTTTGCAACTCCATGGGTTAGACCTCCAGGCTTCTCTGCCCATGGGATATCCCTGGCAAGAATAGTGGAGTGGCTTTCCATGTCCTCCTCCAGAGGTTTTTCCCAATGCAAGGATCGCACATATCCTGTGTCTCCTGCATTGGCAGGCAAAATTCTTTACCACTGTGCAATTTGGGAAGCCTGTGCTTGTTGATAAGGAGGGAAATTATTATGTATCTCTTCAAAGAATGTGTCAAGTGGTAAAAATAAAGGGAAGATGCTCTATGTTAACAAATATACCATCGGCATAATTACTGATGGTAAATATGTCATTTTCCCAAGGCAGCATTCTTCAATAGCAATATAGTGCACAGCACATATGACATTTTAAATTTTCTAAGTAAGAACAACAAATATTTTAAAAGCAGGAAATATTGTTGTTAAAGAACTTATTTTGAGATAACAGTAAACTCACATGCACTTTTCCTGTGACCTTTACCCATTTTCCCCGAGTGATAAGACCTTACAAAATTAGAGTACAGTATTACATCCAGATTGATGTTATCCTATCAATCTTATTTGTATTTTTTACATCTAACTTTTACCCATTTGTGTGTGAGTGTGAATGTAGGTTTTTACAACTTTATCACATCTATTCATGCATTCCCTTCCCCAGGTGATCTTCCTGACCCAGGGATTGAACCTGGGTCTTCTGCATTGCAGGTGGATTCTTTACCATCCAAGCCACCAAGTAAAGCCTAAGGTATGACTTTAACAAAAGTGAGTTCTGCAAAACAGACATAGAAGAGGAGGGAGTCTAGAGGCCTCAGTTTTGCCTGTGTAAAATTATACATGGGACTAGAAAATCTCTAACATTCATTCTAGTTCTAAAATGTTATAATAATAATTCCAAATAAACTTTTGTACAGCTTAAAAGGACTATAGAAAGTAAATATGCAATGTCATTAATCCAGAAAACGGTCAAAGAAAGCATGAGAATTACACATGACTTTGAAAGATCAGATGAACTAGGTGAATTTGGAGTAGATGGATGGAAAAGGAGGTAATTCCAAGCAAGTGTAACATATAGTAAACAATATGTCACATTGACAAAACAATTGAGACAAGGTCCTGTTAAAGGGAGCACTTCAGACACAAAAAAAAAATTATTTTAAAAGATCTTATTGATCACCCTTAAAGCATTCCTGTCTGTATTAATAATTGAGCACTTAATATTTGCCAAGGAGATTATAAGCAAAAGTGATGAGTTTAAGGGAAATAATCACTTTTTTCGCTTAAAGACCATAAAGAAGCCTGAGCACTGAAGAATTGGTGTTTTTGAGCTGTGGTGTTGGAGAAGACTTTTGAGAGTCCCTTGGATGCAAGGCGGTCAAACCAGTCAACCCTAAAAGAAATCAACCCTGAATATTCTTTGGAAGGACTGATGTTGAAGTTGAAGCTCCAATACTTCGGCCTCCTGATATGAAGAGCCAACTCATTAGAAAAGACCCTGATGCTGGGAAAAATTGAGGACAGGAGGAGAGATGGACAGCAGAGGATGAGGTGGTTGGATGGCATCACTGACTCAATGGACATGAGTTTGAGCAAGCTACAGGAGATGATGAAGGACAGGGAGACCTGATGTACTGTAGACCGTGGGGTCACAAAGAGTCGCACATGACTGAATGGCTGAATAACAGCAATCAATTTTTAAAGCATTCTTTTAGTTTACATCAGTTATCAGTTAAAACTCTTATCTGATATAAATACTAAGGAATAAATAGCTTATGATGAAGGTGAGGGATGTATAGAGGGGAAACTTGCCTTTCCAGATCATGCCCATTTTAAAAGGCTAATTCTTCTAGTATGCCACTGTTCAATCATAACCCATGTTTGCATCTAAAAATGGCCTAACTCTCACAATAAAAGATTCACTGATATGTTGGTCTTTTATGGTTTCTCTGAATTAATGGCACTCAGTCATCTATTGGAAAGGGGGGGAAAGGGGTGGGGACTGGGACTTGATCATTTAGCTGGGCACTGAAATCAGAGTGAGATTCAAAGAAGGATGAAAAAGAGGGTAATGAATAATGCCCCAGATCTTGAATGAGCTTGAAAAGTGGGAAATGTAGAGTGGGGCCAAATAAAGAAAAGTCACATCAATTGGAGAAGTTGGAACTTATCTTTAGGTGACAAGAAAGACATACATGAAGTAACATGTAGGAAGTGGCATTTAACTCTTAGGCTAGTTTAATGAACTGCTTATCTCTCAAAGCAGAAATATTCTTCTCTTCATTATACATCAGACTTTCCAAGAAGAGTCATGCTTATTAAAAAAAAAAAAAAAAAAAGCATCTTTAGTCATCATTTTATCTCTGGATGAGATCATTGTCCTCAATAAATGCTTCAGTTTTGAAACAAATACCTCCATTGATAGGAAGATGTTTCCACTTCATTTATTTTGCTTATAATTTTTTGTCCAAGTTGAGCATTTTAAAACATTGGTGTATGAAGTGAAGTAAAACTTGCTCAGTTGTGTCTGACTCTTTGCAACCCCATGGACTATACAGTCCATGGAATTCTCCAGGCCAGAATACTGAATTGGGTAGCCTTTCCCTTCTCCTTGGGATCTTCCCAACCCAGGGAACGAAGCCAGGTCTCCCACATTGTAGGTGGATTCTTTACCAGCTAAGCTACAAGAGAAGCCCAAGAATAGTGGAGTGGGTACATGATCCCTTCTCCAGCAGATCTTCCCAACCCAGGAATCAAACCAGGGTCTCCTGCATTGCAGGTGGATTCTTTACCAACTGAGCTATGAGGGAATACTTTTAAATAAAATAGGAAAACAGGTAACACAGGCCCAAGTCATAATTATTTACAGAAAAACTTCATGCAAACACACTTGAAAATTCAATTAAATGCCTTCATTGAAGTCCAGATCACCAGTTGCCTTTTGGAAGTAACAGGTCAAACTTGGAAGTTCAGATCCAAATAACAACAAAACCAAAATCATATTTATCTCCACATGATTGATATCTAAATGGAGACGTAAGTCAAAACTTCCTAATTCTAATTATCCAATTGTGTAGATGATCCATCTTTCAACAACACAAATTCGAAAACTGAAAATGAAAGAGTAGCACAGATTCTATTTTGAAATAAAATAGAAGCAAACAGCAGTTGAATTCAGAAGACACAAAAAAATACATACTCATTGCTGAATGAAATAATAACAAAAAAGTGATGTCTGTAAGTTCCATTTATAAGAGAATTTTCTTTCCATTTTTTTTTTTTAGAACATCATGGTTCAAAGCCTATATAACCACATATTCTTTCATGAATTTTATTAACTCATTTATTCAAATGTTAATTCAGCACTGGGTCAGGCATTGTACAAGGTGTGAGGATACAGGATATAATACATTTATCTGAACTTTGATAAGTACATAAACTCTGAGTAATTAAAACCTAAGGGCAGAAGTGTCTAGATTTTTTAAATCAGTGACATGAAGAATGAATAAATCAGATACATATAATAATGACAGCTTTGTCTTTAATCTAAAGCAAAAAGAATTGGATTTTCAGTTTTTGCTCATCTTGCTATTTATTGACTTAGCTTGAGATAGAAGTAGCATATAATGACACCTTTATGATGCCTACCCAATACTTACTTTCTTTATAAACTGCCTATTTAAACTCATAAAATAGCCTTCTGTAGTCATTTTTGTAGTATATGACTATCCTTCCTTGGTTTCATCTGATTGGAACTGGAGGAGGACCACTGACCTAGGGAAAGCTATCTTATTAAATCTGATGGCTTGAGCCAATCAGATTCTCTCTTCTGAAGTTTCTAATGAGCCTATGAAACAGCTCAGTTAGCTGTGGCAATGGACGTATAAGAAAGAGCTGAAAACGGAGTGTTTGGACTATAGTAGCGTTTGGACTATGGTAAAGCAGAAGAGTAAATGTCTGCAAGAAGAGAGAACGCAAACAGAAAGGACTGGTGGGGCATGTTTCTACAAAATCCCGTTTCTGCTAGTCAGAATGGCCCCTGACCATTAGTGTCACCGGTCAGTTCAGGCATCCAGACAGTGGTAGCATAGAAGAAAGAGGTGCTGCTACTGTAGGGCAAGGAAAGAACAAAAATGTATTCATAGGCAAACATCAACTCTATGTTTGGAATGCTTCTAGTGGAAAAAATAGGTCTTGGCTTTCGAGAGCAGGAAGTTGCTCTTAAGAAACTTTGGGATTCAAAAATCCAGGTGTACTGTGTTTCCTTCATGTTGGAGGTATATGCTGCCATCTGCTCCAGGGCCAAAGAATTTCATCTCAAGTAATTCATTTTCCATTTAAGGATGAATGAGGAGGTGGTTTAAAAGTATGCTGAGTGATATGATGACAGACTAGGCAGTGATTCCAGGTCTTTCTGTGCCTGGGTGTACGAGGTTGATTCTGATGAGCTTGCCAAAGGACATAGACACTTCTCCTCCTCTAAACATCTGTGGGTGATCCGTTCCCCCCACAATGACAGTATCTGTCTTCCTGCTAGCTGGCTTGAGAGCTAGTGTGCCAGACTCTCACAGCTGTGGGGGCACAGCTAACAATCCATCTTCAAAATGCGCCACATGCCAGTTGTTTGGATCGAGGTAGCTTGGAAAAGTCACTTCTTGGGAAGAAAACTTTATTTGAGAGCTGATTTTCTCACAAGGAGGAGATTTCTGCTTTTCCCTTAATTTTGCATTTAAAGGGGACATCAGATGAGAAGTGCCTGTCATCAGATAATGACCTTGCCTTGGGGGCTTTTTCTAGCTTTTAATAGCTTGATTGAGTCACCTGGGCTGAGAACTATGATGAACATTTGCCACCCTAAATAAAGGCATCCTCATTTTCCAATACATGTTGGCAGTTTGTTATTATGAAAACTAGTTATCTACCATAAAACTTTCTCCCACTTTGCTCACAGGAAGAACATTAATTAATAGGCCTTCATTTCTATCCTAGGTATTCTTTGATTTAAATTATTGATTACTATTTCAAATTCTATATTGTATTTTGAGAAAAAGTACATATATTTATGTTATAAATATTAATACAAATATGTAAGTTTATTTAATAAAATATATCCTAAGGCATCCAGCCAAGTAACAGGTAAGATGTGGATGTATTTATCTATAAATATCATATATATATATACACATATATATATATACATACAAATGTACACATGTTATACACATATGCACACATATGCACATACAAAACATATGAAATACATATAGTCATATAGTTTGTATATGCATACAGGCTTATAAAGACATATGTGCACTCTGTAACCATGTAAAAAATACCATTTTATTAAGCAAAATTACACTGAGTGCTGTAACTAGGTGAATCTTCTGAGCATTTATTATAGATTCCCATGATATTATCTCTGTACCTGCCTTTTAGTATGGATAAATGGATGCAGAGGGACAAATAGCAAGCTGATGTGAGTTTAATGCCTTTAAGTATGGCTGATTCATAAGACTGACAAATGCATTGATTGACATTTCCATCAATTAACCAGTTCTTTGGGAGAATTGATGGATTACACCCAGTGAAGGCCAATTACTTTTACATCCAACAAATGACTCTCCTTAGAGTCAAGAGGGCTTTTTGATTTACCTAGTGAATATGGTTTCTCTGGTTCATATCTCATATTATCTACAAACGGGTCATTGATGTCTAGTGCACATTTATTAACAGAATAAAAAATGTAATAAAGCTTGTAATAAAATAATAACTTTATATTCTGATGTAGCTTTTCCTTTTAATTAAAAGAGCCATTATGTGTAAATTACTTAGCATAATTCTTGGCACAGAATAAGAGTTCAGTGAGTGTTTATTATTTCTTTATTAATATAACAAAGCACCACAATATCATGTCAAAAAAGGTCAAATCTAAATATTTTGCTTTCTCTGTATTAGGGAAAATAATGAGCAGAGGCTAAGAGCTGAGTATGCTCCTAAGAGGGCCCATTAAATGGCTCTTTAAGGACCTAAAGATTTATGTTGGCTTGTAAATAAAGAAAGGGGCTAGATTCTGAAGGACAGAGAAACAGACAAATGAGTCATTGTTTTTCAGTAGATACAAGTTCAAGAGGTAGAAATAAAAAAGAAATCATCCATAGTAACTGATTTAAAAAAGGCTGTGTTTATTGTCCTCATATAAATAATTTGGTGCTTCAGTGGTCAAATCTTTAAAAAAAAATAGCTTTCATGTTCATATAAAGTCCACATGTTGATATAAAGTCCAATTTTGCTCTTAAAATTCTTTACTTGGTGTTTTTTTAATTTTCTTTTACTTGGTCCTAAAGCGAGCGTGTGTGTTTTGTTGTTTTTGTTTTTAACTTTTTAAAATCCTTACAATGTTCCATTGGCTTCCATCACACAACAGGGTGAGTTAGCCACAATTATACATACACCCCTTTCCTCTTGAGCCCCCACTTCTCCTATCCTACCCCTCCAGGTCATCACAGAGCGCCAGCCTGAGCCCCCTGTGTTAGACAGCAACTTCTCACACACAATAGTATGTATATGCTGAACTGACGCAGCCATTATGGAGAAAATCATGGAGATTCCTTTAAAGAAAATTAGGAATAAATCTACCATGAGACCCAGCAACCCCAATACTGGGCATACACCCTGAGAAAACCACAATTCTAAAAGAAACATGTACCCCAGTGTTCATTGCAACATTATCTACAATAGCCAAGACATGGAAGCAACCTAGATGTCCATCAACAGATGAGTGGATAAAGAAGGTATGGTACATATATTCAATGGAATATTATTCAGCCATAAGAAAGAACAAATTTGAGTCAGTTCTAGTGAGGTGGATGAACCTAGAGCCTGTTACACAGAGTGAAGTAAGTCAGAAAGAGAAAAACAAATATAGTATATTGATGCACATTTATGGAATCTGCAGAGATGCTATTGATGAACCTATTTGCATGGAAGGAATGGAGACATAGATTTAGGGAATGGACTTTATGTTTTGAAGTTTTTTATGAGATATTATTAGAACAATTGCACTGTTTTAAATACTTACAAAGCACCATGGGCTATAGCTACCAGGTTCCTCCGTCCATGGGATTTTCTAGTCAAGAATACTGGAGGAGGTTACCATTTCATTCTCCAGGAGATCTTCCCAACCCAGGGACTGAACCAGGGTCTCCCGCATGGTAGGCAGATGTTTTACCATCTGAGCCACGAGGGAAGTCCCTGTCTAAAGACTAGTATATTATATTTATAATATGGTGATGATTACTATAGTAAAAGTTGGTACAAATAGGATGTAACATTAGAATAAGGCATGTCAGAAGTATAGTTCTCTGCATAATTTAAATAAAACGTTGCAGAACATCTACCTTTATGTTATTACACAGCTTAAGTTAATAAAATGTGAATTGAAAATTATTTAAATAAATACTATATACATAAATATGCAATATGCAAATATATGCATATTTACAAATCAAATCAGAAGCTTAGGTTAGTTACTTTTGGGAGTAGTTTGGTTGATTTCCTAAACAATCCCTTATATTCATGGATTCACAATGATATCTCAAAATGATTCCAAATGTATTAGTATGTATTTGCCTCAGAAAAGTCCTGCAATATGTAGGACATTTATAATTAAGTCAATTTTGGACAAGCAGGTGCTACTATAGAAAATATACAGAGTTTACAGAGCAAGTTGCTTTCTAAAGACATCCAGAGAAGTTCTCTGAAGATAGAAAGGGGCGGCCATCTCCCCAGGGTCATCTTCCCATTGGCAGTGAAGAGTTCTGCTTTGCCCCAACCAGTACTGGAAATGCCTGATTAGTGTACCTGTCTTCCTTCGATAGTCACTTTTCCAGATAGCATCTGTCAAGAGCAGATTTGGACAAAGCTCAGAAGGCTACATGTATGCAAATAATTTTCTTTGGAGAAGAGAGAAAGGGAGGGGAGATGTATGGCTTGGGTGCTTTTTCTCAGAATGATAACTTTATCTGTGTTTTGAGCTCTCCTCTGAACAATGAAGGATTCAATCTAAAAGAAAATGTTTCCCTCTTGGGCTGATCTATAAAAACAGTCACTATGGCAAACTCCCAGGGAAAGGAAAATGTCCTTTTCCTTTTGACTGATAAGAAGTTACAATAATTTCAGAATAGGCAGTGATTCTTTATTTTCTTTGTTGAGAGAATGATGGATGTGGAGAAAGCAATAAGGAGAGGGATAAACAGAGGAGGCAGGACTACAGGGACCACCTCAGGAGAGAATTGGAATGCCATTTGAAGATTGGGAAATGGTTACAAAGGCCCTTGTCTTCAGAAAACAAGGTTCCGTTTGCATGTTGATAAGTTTTACTTCGAACCCTGGGTCGCAAAGATCCCCGAGAGAAGAAAATGACAACCTACTCCAGAATTCTTTCCTGGGAAATCCCATGGATAGAGAATCTTGGCTGGCTACAGTCCATGAGGCCACAAAAGAGTCGGACATGACCTCGCCACTAAACAAAAACAACAAAACTTTGCTGTAAGAACTGCTTTGCCTCTTATTTTCTATAAGCATCGTTGATAGAACGGTTGATCCACATAGTTACCTTAGGTATTTATTATCTAAGTGGAGATTGAATTACTGGCATACAATCACCAAATATAAAGAAAGAAAGAAAAAAAAATCAAACTTTATTTTCAACATCATTTTCTTTCCTTATGTCTGATTGAAATACTAACTATGCACTTATTTTAATCCTGTTTAAACAGACTTTCCACAAATATAATAAATACAGGATTTAAACACTTAGAAAGAATTGAAAGGTGCCATTGAGCAGAGTTGCACTCATTATCTAACCAAAAGAAAAGAACTTTGGAAGAAAAAAAAATCATAAATGGCAAGACTTTGAAGAATCTACTTGTTATCTTTTCCACTCCGGTGATTTTAGACTTCCGCACCAAATTGAAACACCATTTTCTGAACAATAATGTAATACATTTTTGACATCACAAAAGAATGCTTTTAAGGAATAAAAATGCATTTCCCTTATGTAATCAAAAACAAAAACCCTATAAATTACAATGCAATGAACAGTCCAATTCCTCTATTGAATGTATTTAAAAGATATATGCTGATTAAGCTCTTAGTCATTTGTGTTAACTGTCTAGTGAAAGCTTTACGAATCTGGCTTTACCCATATTAAATGCCCTAGTGGTGGCCCTCAAATAAAAAGAGAAGGGGAAAATTAATCTTAGCCTTTGTTCCTTTATATATTTTAATAAATGTTGCTGCACATTTTTAATGCATTTATGTCTCATGCAGAATGCCAAATGGTTTGATTTTTCAATGGAAAAGCCAAGAACAAATTTACACATTAAAATGTAAAGCAGTTCAACAGTAGAAGCTTTGTTTTCCAGAATATAATGTTCTTTCTCTGTTTCTTAATAACTTTTTTTATAGTCATTTCAGCTGTATATAGAAGTAGGTTTTGCTAAAATTTTGCAGAGTGTCTTTTTTTTCCTTTGTTCCCTTCTGCCTTGTTGAGAATATCTTAGGACTGTCTTGCACATTCACATATTAATAAATTATACTTTTTTAATAGGGCTTCCCTGGTGGCTTAGATGGTAAAGAACCTGCCTGCAACTGGGGAGACCCAGGTTTGATCTCTGAATCAGGAAGATCCCCTGGAGAAGGACATGGCAGCCCACTCCAGTATTCTTGCCTGGAGAATCCCACTGATAGAAGCGTCTTGAGGGCTACAGTCCATGGGGTCACAAAGAGTTGGACATGACTGAAGTGACTTAGCAGGCACTTCTTTAATATAATGACTTATTTATAAGCTAATAGGGATATTTATTAGATTTTGCCATGAAACCTCTTTACAGTGAGAAAAAATCCTAAAACAAAACTCAATTAAATTTTACAAAATATCCCCACAGTATTATTTGCAGTGATGCACTTAAGTAAAAATAACAGAGGACATTGCAGTGGACAATGAGGTACCCATTTCTGGGACATCTTTAACTTGAGAAAAGGTAAAGAGGGTAGACAATAAAAAATAAACAAATAAAATAAAGAAGGCTGCCTCTCAATGGTACAGCCCCTAGTTTTCTAGTTGACAGCATTCTGGTTTAAGAAAAAGAAACAGGCACAACAATGCAGATTCACATCTCCTACACAAATTGCAATTGGTTTTGGGAAACAAATACGCTGTTAGCCCAATTGATTATGGTTTAAGTTTTCTGAAAGAAAACTAAACAAGAGGCACTCTTCAGTGGTAGATGTCTGCTGCCAACTAGTAAAGTGGCAAAAGGGGAAATGAGACATACAATAAATGTAAATATGTAGGAGGAGAAACAAATGGGGACCAAGTTCATGAACTATGTGACTTGGGACATATTATTTAACACTCTAGGTTTCGTTCTTGAACTTTCTTGTGCTATCAACACTATTTTATCACTAAGATATCTTCCAGCATAAGACTTTATGTGTGAGGAGACTAATCTCAGCCTTTGCTGGAATGTCACGTGAAAACCGAAGGCCTTCCTTGAGCTAAGCTTCAACTCCACTGTGGGAGTAGGAATTGGAGCTTGGAGAACCATAGCTCCAACCAAACGGAGGTTCTGCAGCCTGACAACTACGCTGTAGCCTTTCTTACTCCACCCCAGAGGTATTTTTCACATCTGTAGTTTCTCAGTTTAAGGAATCTGCTTGCTTCTTCTATTGGGACATTAAAATAGGCCTACCTATTTCAACAATTTAGATGATTCTAGAGCAGGTAAATTTTTTTTTGTTCCTCTTGCTCATGCACTCCTCTGTGCTAAAAGCTTGTTCTCTGCCTTGTTTATTTCATAAGTTTCCTGATTATTCTGAGATCTTATACCTGAATTTATAAGTGAAGTGTTGCAGGAATTTAAGAGAAATACCGTTTTCACCAACTGGGTCACCACTTTCTGTTTTCTATGTGTCAGAACATGCCCATTTTTAGTAGTATTGTTAGATGATTTTTCACCTTATGTGAGAACTAATATAACTAAAATAGAGCATTTGCAAAACTAAAAGTAGAAGAAATTAATCAAATGATATTTAGTGTATGTTACTATGCCCACTGCTCTTTCCATGTTAAATGCTATGGTAGGTGTCATTGACTACCATTCACGCACATTGACTATGTCTGTGAGAAGCATGGTTCTGAAGCAGAACTCTTCAGTTGGTATCTTCAGTCTGCCTTTAGTGACTTATCTTCTCTGTGTCTTATGTTCTATTCACAGTAGGGGCAGGATTATAAAAATAATAATATAGATTTTATAGTGTTGTTGGTAATATTAAAAATTTTAATAGCTATAAATAGCTATTATACATAGCACTATACCTGACACAAACTATGAATTACTTTCATTATTACTTTTATTGTTAATCTTATATTAATCTTAATTATAATTATTTATATTGTTAGTTCAAAATAATTACTATTAATTGTGTACATAAGTTAATTTATTGTATAAATTAATATTATCATTGTCATTGCTCTTATTATTGATAGCATCTTTACTAACATATTACTTTATTCATTTAATGCCTTTATTTGCACATTGTATGAATTTATTATGCATGACTTATTCTACTGTATTATTTTAATTAATCTTGCCTTGAAACTTATGGGTCAAATACTATTGAAATTCTTATTTGAGACATGAGAAAATTGAGCCATAAAGAAATTAAGTAAATTTGTTAAGGTTAGACAGAGAGTAGTAAATCTCAGGCCTCCCATGTCCCATTTTGAATTTCAAGTTCTTCCTGCTTGGCTTCCTCCTTAAAGTAGTTCACACTTATCAGTTTGTCTCCACTTAGGACCATGGACCACATCAGTGAACTGTCAGATTTCCAGAGCTGGCATCTTTAACATTTGGCCTATCTAATTTTGATGGCCCTTAATAGAAATATATAAGAAAAATAGTGCTATGGTGTTATTTCTTAGACTTTTGGAAAGATTTGCATCACTTTTCTTTAACTCTTTCAGAAATGCATGCCTATAAATTGCAAGTACCTATAAATAAGTTCATAAGAAATTATAGTGTTTATCCTTTTAAAAGGTCACATCCCACATGCACATACACACATACTTCAAGCTCTACTGGTAAATATTTGATCTATGTATTATAGTTGTTATTGTTCAGTTACTCAGTCATGTCTGACTCTTTGTGACCCCATGGATTACAACATACCTGGCTTCTCTGTCCTTCACCATCTCCTGGAGCTTGCTCAAACTCATGTCCATTGAGTAGTGATGCCATCCGACCATCTTGTCCTCTTTCATTCCCTTCTCGTCCTGCCCTCAAACTTTTCCAGCTTCAAGGGTCTTTTCCAGTGATTTAGCTGTTTGCATCAGGTGGCCAATTATTAGAGCATCAGCTTCAACATAAGTTTTTCCAATGAATATTCAGGATTGATATCCTTTAGGATTGACTGGTTTGATCTCCATGTAGTTCAAGGGACTCTCAAGCGTCTTCTCCACCATCACATCCTTCAAAAGCATCAATTCTTTGGTGCTCAGCCTTCTTTATGGTCTGACTCTCACATTCATAATGACTACTGGAAAAACCATAGCTTTGACTAGATGGGCCTTTGTCAGCAGAGTAATGTCTCAGTTTTTTAATATGTTCCCTAGATTTGTCATAGCTTTTCTTCCAAGGAGCAAGCGCCTTTTAATGTCATGGCTGCAGTCACCATCTGCAGTGATTTTGGAGCCCAAGAAATTAAAATCTGTCACTGTTTCCATTGTTTCCCCATCTTTTTGCCATGAAGAAATGGGACCAGATGCTATTATCTTCATTTTTTTAATGTTGAGTTTTAAGTCAGCTTTTCCACTCTCCTCTTTCACCTGCATCAAGAGGCTCTTTAGTTCTTCTTCACTTTCTGTCATAAGGGTGATGCAATTTACATATCTGAGGTTATTGACATTTCTCCCAGCAATCTTGATTCCAGTCTGTGCTTCATCCAGCCTGGCATTTCACATGATGTACTCTGCATATAAATTAAATAAGCAGAGTGACAGTATATAGCCCTGACACACTCCTTTCCCAATTTGAAACCAGTCTGTTGTTTCATGTCAAGTTCTAAGTATTGCTTCTTGACCTGCATACAGGCTTCTCAGGAAGCAAGTAAAGTGGTCTGGTATTCCAATCTTCTTATGAATTTTCCACAGATTGTTGTGATCTATGCTGCAGGGTAGAAGGGTAAAAATGTGTGGGTGAATATTTGTTCTTCAAAGTGAAAGTGAAAGTTGCTCAGTCATGTCTGACACTTTGCAACCCCATGGACTATAACTGCCCATGGAATTCTCCAGGCCAGAATAATGGGTAGCCTTTGGGTACCAAAGTGGGTAGCCTTTCCCTTCTCCAGGGGATCTTCCCAACCCAGGAATTGAACCCAGGTCTCCTGAATTGTAGGTGGATTCTTGACAAGCTGAGCCACAAGGAAAGCCAGGAATATTGGAGTGGGTAGCCTATCTCTTCTCCAGGGGATCTTTCCAACCTAGGAATCGAACCAGGATCTCCTGCCTTGCAGGCGGATTCTTTACCAACTGAGCTATCAGGGTGATGAATTGTTCCTGAAGGGTAATATATTTCATTCCTTAAAATATTCAGTTCAATTCAGTCTCTCAGTCATGTCTAACTCTTTGTGACCCCATGGACTGCAGCACGCCAGGCCTCCGTGTCCATTCACCAACTTCCAGAGTTTACTCAAACTCAGGTCCATTGAGTCGATGATGCCATCCAACCATCTCATGCTCTGTCATCCCCTTCTTCTCCTGCCTTCAATCTTTCCCAGCATCAGGGTCTTTTCAAATCAGTCAATTCTTTGTATCAGGTGGCCAAAGTATTGGAGTTTCAGCTTCAGCATCAGTCCTTCCAATGAGTATTCAGGACTGATCTCCTTTAGGATGGACTGGTTGGATCTCCTCGCTGTCCTTGCTCAAGAGTCTTCTCCAACACCACAGTTCAAAAGCATCAATTCTTCAGCACTCAGCTTTCTTTATAGTCCAACTCTCATATCCAAACATGACTACTGGAAAAACCATAGCTTTGACTAGACGTACCTTGTTGGCAAAGTAATGTCTCGGCTTTTTAATATGCTGTCTAGGTTGGTCATAATTTTTCTTTAGTCATTCTTAAAAATAATTAAATTCTTAAACGTTAATTAAATATGTTGGGATTATGTAAAGTAACCGCCATAGTCTCTGACACATAAAAAAGCTTTAAAATAGTTTCTTTCAACTCTTCTTTATGCCCAATATATGAATGAAAATAAAGTCACAATTCCAATGTTCTTTTAGATTCTATGTTTTTAAATTCTCCTTGAAGTTAGGTGACAGCAACTGAGGTGGCCAACTCTTCCTTTGCTCCTGGCTCAGAAAATGTGGGAAACTGGCATTTCTAAAGGAAGACCATTTATGCCTCCATTCCCTGTGCTAATAACCACTGCTTCAGTGAGGATCACACATTTCCCTCATTCACACCACGTGCTGCCACTGCACTGACTTTCCATCTCCTTTTTTTAACAAGACTCGTGTGGTACAGATCTTTAAAATTTTATATTTTGTGCAAACCCCTTCCTTTTATTCTCCTGTTTTAATGATGATAGGCATATGTAACATTAAATTTAACCACTTTAGCCATTTTAAAATATATTTATTCAGTGGTATTAAGTACATTAACATTGTAGTATAACCATCACCACCAATGATCTCCAGAAGTTTTTCATCTTCCCAAACTGAAACTCTATCATAATTAAACAACAACTTCCCATGCCCTACCTCCTCTCATCCCCTGGCCCTTATGACCTCTCCAGGTATTAGGGATCATGCAGAATTTGTCTTCTTGTGATTGACTTACTTCAGTTAGTATAATGTCCTGAAGTTTCATTTGTGTTCTTGTATGTGTCTAAGTCTGAATACCATGTGTATATAACACGTTTGTTTATCCATTTGTAAATTGATAGATATTTGACTTATTTCTTCATTTTGGTTATTCCCTAAGTTTTGAACATTCATTGATGGAGATTATATTGAAGGAGACCGTGTTGATCTTGAATTCAAAATTACAGACTCTGCCTCAAAACTGTTTTCTGGACAGACTTACTTTACTTATGCATTTTTTCCTTTATTGAGAGTTCCTCATTATAATAGTTCTCTTCTATTTATCTGGAAACCATCATATTATTAACAATAGAAACAATGAAGAAAACCAAATTCAATGCCGGTTGATATGCCAGTCTGTTTGGAGGAACTCTTTTATTGAATCTTTATAAAAATCCTATGAGATGGAAACTAATAATCATGGATACTAGTAATGAGGAAACCAAAGTGCAGAGTAGCTGAGTTAGATTTTCAAGGTCACAGCGATAGTGTATAAGGGCATAGGCTGAGTTGCTCCAGTCATGTACAACTTTCTGTGACCCGACGGACTGTAGCCCACCAGACTTCTCTGTCCATGGAATTTTCCAGACAAGGATACTGGAATGGGTTACCATTTCCTCCTCCAGGGCATCTTCCTGACCCAGGGCTTGAACCTGCATCTCTTTGTCTCCTGTGTTGGCAGGCAGAGTCTACCACTTGCACCACCTGGGCAGCCCCATAAGACAGTGTGATAACATAAATTGTTTATCTCTTTAAGGTGAATATAGCATTATAAAATGTCATGACTAGACATGGATGCCTAGAAGAAATAGATGGGAATGCTAATAGCATCAAAGAAATGACAGGAAGCATAAGAAACAATAGAGAGAGCTTGATTCCTATCCACTGCACAACAATTTCTCTGACCTCAGTAAATCATTTGATCTTTCCAGGATCCTCAATCTTGTATAAAAAGATATCATGTTCAGCCATGTCATTTTCAAAATTCATTTCTGATCTAACATTTTGTGCCAGCTATTTCCTGCTTATGTTAACTGCATTTTAATTGCTTATACAAGATCCATAGGATCTAGCAAAGAGATTCCATGAAAAATTATCAAGAAAATTTGGTAATCCCTATCAAAATTCCAATAACGTTTTCATGAAACTAGAACAAGAAATTCTAAAATTAGTATATAGCCACAAAATACCTCAAACAGCCAAAACAATCTTGAGAGAACAAAACTGGAGGAATCATGCTTCACGATTTCAAACTATGTTTCAAATCTAAAGTATTTGAAAAAGTATGGTGTTGTTACAAAACAGACACAGAGATCAGTGGATCAGAATAGACAGTCTAGAAATACACCCAAACATACACGAGCAATTAATTTCTGACAAAGAGCCAAGAATATACAATGGAGATAACAAGAGTCTCTTAAACAGATGGTGTTGGAGAAAACTGAATAACAACATGCAAAAGAATGAAACTGGACCACTATTTCATACCAAACACAAAAATTAACTCAAAAGGGTTAAAGACTTGAATTCAAGTCTTAAAACCAAAAAAAATCCTAGAGAAAGATTGGATTTAATGATTTGGTTCATGATTTTTAACATCACATCTAATCACGGACAATGCAATAATAGTCTATCTGTATGACTCTGTATTTAACCAATTGCAGTGTTTAAATTATTTAAAAAAAAAAAGAGAGAGACTTCCCTGGAGATCCTGTGCTTAAGACTCTCCATGTCCAATGCAGGGGGTTTGAGTTCAAACCCTGGTTGGGGAACTAAGATCACACATACTACATGGCACCACTCACCCCCCCATTAAGAAAATTTTGTCTTTCACATTAAATATGTAAACAATTAAAATAGTTAATAGGATTATATGAGGTGTACTCACTCTACTTTCTAATTACAACATAGACGACCCTCAAAATTGCCATTAGTTCCCTTACAATTAATCTACAGCATCCATCCAGGCCAACCTAGAAATACTCTTCCATGTCTAGAATCCTATCAGAAAGGAAAACCACACCTTTGAAAAGTATTCCTACTCAGTGTGAATAAAACACAAACCAGATAATGGAGAGGCTAGAATTATACACACATGTCAGTTCATCACTGATAAAAACCAGGAAATCATCTCGAATTTTCTGGTGTGGATCATTTTGGCTAACGATAGACCACCACCCCACCTCCCTGCCCAAAATCATTTGTTTGTTTCCTTCTTATTGCATATGCAGTTTATAAGAATTGAGGAGAAAAAAATGAAACAAATATCAATGACAATAAAATCAACAGTTTGCCAGACAGTTCAAGGCAAGAAGTAACTGTAAATAGATTGAAAAGTGCCAGAAAAGAATTTTAATGTGCTAGTCCTTCCCTATCACTCAGCTTTCAAGGATATTCCTTCCAACTTTCTGTGAAAATAATCCTACAAGGATTTATGAACACTAATGAAAAAGAAAATTTCCATTTTTAGATGGACTTTTTTTTTTTCGGATAGATAGGCAGACAGACAGACATATAAATATGGAAGAAAAATAGCCTATTCATTTATAGTTCCATCTCACCACTCAGCCACTGAATTGTGATTCATCTGGAGTAAGTTAGAAGTTTCTTCAGAAGTAAATGAAACACTATTCACCCAGTCCACTTCAGTTTCTCATCTGGAAGATTTTCTCTTTCTGTAAAATAATATTTGGAGAGAGCCTCAGTGGTTTGTCCAGCCTCCAGTCTAAATATTCAGATAGAGAGCAAGGACTTTCTTTAGCATCTCTGAGTAATTGAGAAACAATCAAAATGAAAAAATTTTCCAGGATCTCCCCAGTGTCCAGAGGTTAAAAATTTGCCTTCCAATGCAGGTGACTTGGGTTTGATCCCTGGTCAGGGAACTAAGATCCCACTTGCTATATGGCAACTACGTGTGTGTGTTGCAACTACTGAAGCCTTCATGGCCTAAAGTCAATGAGCTATAACAAGAGAAGCCTGTGTACTGCAGCTAGAGAGAAGCCTATGCCCTGCAACAGAGAAGAACTGATCCAGCCACCCCACCCTACCCCACCCCCCCAAAAAAATTCTTCAGACTGCTAATCTTTTTTTCTCTTTCTTTTACTGTTTTTTTTTTTAAAATTTTCATTTTTAAATGATGGCAGCCAAACTTCAAATGTTCACTTCTTTCTTCAGAATAAAAATCTGTTGAATAATCACTGACATCACCTTGAATGCGACAGTATTGAGAAATATTACTAGTTAAACCAGCATTAAAAGCAAAAACATTTGTATAGATATTACCATCTTATATATATTTGTATAGATATTTGTATATCTGTACAGACATTACCACCTTGTATAAAACCACCATAAATGCCCACCGAAGAAACTTCAGAGTTCAAAACAAGTGTATAATAATTTTTATTTCCAGATCATTTCCTATGAAATCTGCATCCTGTATATACTTTGTAAGACATCAACAAATATAATTTATCTTTAATAATGCCTATTTTCTACATATCTCATCATAAAATGTCTTAAGGATTTAACTCAAGAATGTGATTCAGCAGTTGGGAAACTAAGAAGAAATTCCTTAATGTCACTGTAGAAATTTGCATCTCTAACTTTGACAGCAACATTTAAAAGCCTCTTGACCTTACATTTGATGTTGATATTTTACCTGTTAATGTAAGTTACATTTAGAAACTTAACTGAAAGGTAACACATTATTCCTCTGGATAAGAAACATATATTTTATTATAGAAAATGGATATGATCAAAAAGATGGAAAAATACAAATCACTTTTAATCTTATCATGTATAAATGCAAAAACACTTTTCATGAGTATAACATTCTAGTTTTTTCTTGCAACTTTTATTTACTAATTCTATCATTTTAAAAGATTAATTAACATTTATAGATGAATAATTGACACATACTATAGTGTTAGTTTCCGGTGTACAACCTAAGGTTTCAATATCTGTTTGTGTGCTCAGTTGTGTCTGATTCTTGAGTGTCTGATCTCATGGACTGTATCCCATTAGGCTCCTCTGTCCATGGAATTTTCCAGGTAAGACTACTGAAGCGGGTTGCCATTTTTTCCTCCAGAGGATCTTCTCAATGCAGGGACAGAACCTGGTTCTCTTGCATCTCCTGCAGGTGGATTCTTTATCACTGCATGACCTGGGAAGCCCTGGATATAAGTATATATTGTGAAATAATCACCACAGTGAATCTGATTAACATCCGTCACCACACCAAGTTATTTTTTTGTGTGTGCATGATAGGAATTTTTAAGACCTCTCCTCCTAGCAATTTTCAAATCTGAAATACAATATTATTAACTATACTCACCATGCTACACTTTATCCTCAGAACTTACCTCTTTTTATAACTAGCATTTTTTTGCCTTTTGACCACTTTACCTATTTCACCCCCTTTACCAGTCCCTGCCTCTGGCAGCCAACCAATTTGTTCTTTGCAGCTCTGAGTTTAGTTTTTTGTTTGTTTGTTTTTTTGGTTGTTGTTTTTTAGATTCCACATATAACAGATTATACAAATTCTGTCTTTCTACATTTGACTTATTTAACAGAACATAATGCATTCAAGATGCACCTGTGTTGTTGCAACATAATGCAGTTGCTAAAAAACCACATTTACAGTTATTAAAAAATTTTCGGCAGAACTTTCTCTTTCATGGCTGAATAATAATCAGTTGTATGCATATATGTATATATTTATGGCAGAAAGTATAGAAGAACTAAGAGCCTCTTGATGAAAGTGAAAGAGGAGAGTGAAAAAGTTGGCTTAAAACTCAACATTCAGAAAACTAAGATCATGGCATCTGGTCCCATCAGTTCAGTTCAGTTCAGTGCAGTCCCTCAGTCGTGTCTGACTCTTTGTGAACCCATGAATCTCAGCACGCCAAGCCTCCCTGTCCATCACCAACTCCTGGAGTTTACTCAAACTCATGTTCATCAAGTAGGGGATGCCATCCAGTCATCTCATCCTCTGTCATCCCCTTCTCCTCCTGTCCCCAATCCCAACATCAGGGTCTTTTCCAATGAGTCAACTCTTCACATGAGGTTGTCAAAGTATTGGAGTTTCAGTTTCAGTATCAGTCCTTCCAATGAACACCCAGGACTAATCTCCTTTAGGATGGACTGGTTGGATCTCCTTGCAGTCCAAGGGACTCTCAAGAGTCTTCTCCAACACCGCAGTTCAAAAGCATCAATTTTTCGGGGCTCAGCTTTCTTCACAGTCCAACTCTCACATCCATACATGACCACTGGGAAAACCATAGCCTTGACTAGATGGACCTTTGTTGGCAAAGTAATGTCTCTGCTTTTTAATATGCTATCTAGGTTGGTCATAACTTTCCTTCCAAGGAGTAAGCGTCTTTTAATTTCATGGCTGCAGTCACCATCTACAGTGATTTTGGAGCCCAGAAAAATAAAATCTGACACTGCTTCCACTGTTTCCCCAACTATTTCCCATGAAGTGATGGGACCAGATGCCATGATCTTAGTTTTCTGAATGGTGAGCTTTAAGCCAACTTTTTCACTCTCATCTTTCATTTCATCAAGAGGCTTTTCAGTTCTTCTTCACTTTCTACCATAAGGGTGGTATCATCTGCATATCTGAGGTTATTGATATTTCTCCCAGCAATCTTGATTCCAGCTTGTGCTTCTTCCAGCCCAGTGTTTCTCATGATGTACTCTGCATATAAGTTAAATAAGCAGGGTGACAATATACAGCCTTGACATACTCCTTTTCCTATTTGGAACCAGTCTGTTGTTCCATGTCCAGTTCTAACTGTTGCTTCCTGACCTGCATATAGGTTTCTCAAGAGGCAGGTCAGGTGTTCTGGTATTCCCATATCTTTCAGAATTTTCCACAGTTTATTGTGACCCACACAGTCAAAGGCTTTGGCGTAGTCAATAAAGCAGAAATAGATGTTTTTCTAGAACTCTCTTGCTTTTTTGATGATCCAGCGGATATTGGCAATTTGATCTCTGGTTCCTCTGCCTTTTCTAAAAGCAGCTTGAACATCTGGAAGTTCTCGGTTCACGTATTGCTGAAGCCTGGCTTGGAGAATTTTGAGCATTACCTTACTAGCGTGTGAGATGAGTGCAAATGTGTGGTCATTTGAGCATTCCTTGGGATTAACTTTCTTTGGGATTGGAATGAAAACTGACCTTTTCCAGTCCTGTGGCCACTGCTGAGTTTTCCAAATTTGCTGGCATATTGAGTGTAGAAGTTTCACAGCATCATCTTTCAGGATTGAAATAGCTCAACTGGAATTCCATCACATCCACTAGCTTTGTTCATAGTGATGCTTTCAAAACCCACTTGACTTCACATTCCAGAGCCATGTCTGTCTCTAGGTGAGTGATCACACCATCGTGATTATCTGGGTCGTGAAGATCTTTTTTGCACAATTCTTCTGTGTATTCTTGCCATCTCTTCTTAATATCTTCTTCTGTTAGGTCCATACCATTTCTGTCCTTTATCAAACCCATCTTTGCATGAAATGTTCCCTTGGTATCTTTAATTTTCTTGAAGACATCTCTCATCTTTCCCATTCTGTCATTTTCCTCTATTTCTTTGCATTGATTGCTGAGGAAGGCTTTCTTATCTCTCCTTGCTATTCTTTGGAACTCTGCATTCAAATGGGGATATCTGTCCTTTTCTCCTTTGCTTTTCACTTCTTCTTTTCACAGCTATTTGTAAGGCTTCCTCAGACAACCATTTTGCCGTTTTGCATTTCTTTTCCATGGGGATGATCTTCATCCCTGTCTCCTGTACAATGTCATGAACCTCTGTCCATAGTTCATTAGGCACTCTATCCGATCTAGTCCCTTAAACCTTTTTCTCACTTCCACTGTATAGTCATAAGGGATTTGATTTAGGTCATACCTGAGTGGTCTAGTGGTTTTCCTTACTTTCTTCAGTTTAAGTCTGAATTTGGCAATAAGGAATTCATGATCTGAGCCATAGTCAGCTCCCGGTCTTATTTTTGCTGACTGTATAGAGCTTCTCCATCTTTGGCTGCAAAGAATATAATCAATCTGATTTCGGTGTTGACCATCTGGTGATGTCCATGTGTAGAGTCTTCTCTTGTGTTGTTGGAAGAGGGTGTTTGCTATGACCAGTGCATTCTCTTGGCAAAACTCTATTAGCCTTTGTCTGCTTCATTCTGCACTCCAGGGCCAAATTTGCCTGTTACTCCAGGTGTTTCTTGACTTCCTACTTTTGCATCCCAGTCCCCTATAAAGACTTCATGGCAAATAAATGGGGAAACGGTGACAGACTTTATTTTTTTGGACTCCAAAATCACTGCAGATGGTGACAGCAGCTCAGGAAATTAAAAGACACTTGCTCCTTGGAAGAAAAGTTATGACCAACCTAGACAGCATATTCAAAACAAAAGCATTCCTTTGCCAACAAAGTTATGTCAAGTAAAGCTATGGCTTTTCCAGTAGTCATGTATGGATGTGAGAGTTGGACTATAAAGAAAGCTGAGCGCTGAAGAATTGATGCTTTTGAACTGTGGTGTTGGAGAAGACTCTTGAGAGTCCCTTGGACTGCAAGGAGATCCAACCAGTCCATCCTAAAGGAAATCAGTCCTGAACATTCATTGGAAGGACTGATGTTGTAGCTGAAACTCCAATACTTTGACCACCTGATGCAAAGAACTGACTCATTGGAAAAGACCTTACTGCTGGGAATGACTGAAGGCAGGAGGAGAAGGGAACGACAGAAAATGAGAGGGTTGGATGGTGTCACCGACTCAATGGACATGAGTTTGAGTAAACTCCAGGATGGACAGGGAGGCCTGGTGTACTGTAGTCTTTTGGTTCGCAAAGAGTCGGACATGACTGAGAAACTGAACTGAACTGTATGCATATATATCACAAATTCTTTATCAGTTCATCCCCTGATGGATATTTTGGTTGTTTCCATGTCTTTGCTATTGCACATAACACTACAATGAACATGGGGTAAGTATAATTTTTCCAGGTAATGATTTTGTTTCCTTTGGCTAAATGCCCAGAGTGAAATTGCTACATCTTATATTTCTATATTTACAGTTTTTGAGGAAACTCTATACTGTTTTTCACTGTGACTTCAACAATTTACATTTCTACCAGCAGTACACAAGATCTCCGTTGCCTCTGCAAGCTCACCAGTTTTGGCAGGTTTGTCGGGTAGAGTATTATTGGTTAGGTTTTTTTTTTTTTTTTCTCTTAGCAGTTTGAATATATTGTGCAACTTCCTTCTGGCCTGTGAATTTGCTGCTGAAAAATCTCCTGATACTCTAATGAAAGTTGCCTTGTACATAACAAGTTGTTTTTCTCTTGCTCCTTTTAGGATTTTCTTCTTGCCTTTAGCATTTGACAATTTAAATACAATGTATCGTGGTATGCATCTCTTTGAGTTCAGCTTACTTGGAACTCTCTAAAGTTCCTGAATCTGAATGCCATTTTCCTTTCCTAGATTAAGAAATTGTTCAGCCATTATTTTTCTTCAAAGTTTTATGCCCTTTTCCTCTCTCTGTCTTTACCTTATGAGACCTGTATCAACAAATATTGGGTCACCTGACATTGCCCCATAAGCCCTTTAAACTGCCTTCATGCTTTCAATTTATGTTTTACTTGTGCTACTCTGACTGAATCAGTCCACTTCCCTCTCTCCTTTTTGCTGATATTTTTTCTACTTCATTTAGTCTACTGTTGAGCCCCTCTAATATATTTTTCACTTCAGTTATTGTATTGGCATATTCTTGAAATTATCACTATTCAGTCATTGTTTTCCTGAACTTGGTGAGCATCTTTATGACTTTGATTATGAACTTTATATCAGGCAAATTGTGTCTCTCCTTTCCATTAAGGTATTTTTCTGAGCTGTTATTTTGTTGCTTTGTTTGGGACATATTCCTCTGTTTCTTAATTTTTCTTGACTTTCAATGTTGATTTTTATGCATTAAAAGAAAAAAGCAGCAACAGCCATGTCTCCCAGTCTTGAAATATTAAATCATATAAGAGATCCAACTATGGTTCAACCCTGCCCTAGTTCCTGGTTGCCACTCAAAACTTTGTGATTTTTCAAGAAGTCTATTTTGTTCTGAGTTGTCACCAGTGGTCGAGGTTTACCAATATCTGTCAGTATCATGAAAGGGATTATCTCAGTGAGCACCTGGGTTCATTTTATTTGGAAGTCAGACCCTCAGGAAACAAATTTTAAGTATGCAAACACATCTCTTTTGAGGGAAGACTGGGATATGGTGTTTCTGTCTGAGACACTAAAGAGCTATTTTGTTGTTTGTTACAGTATTGTCGAACCTGTGAACACAACCCCCCTGTAATGTGCCCTCAGAGCAGCAGCTTTAAAATCTAGGGCACCAGATACATACACAAGGTCCTTTCTTAGAAACACTGGCAACTTTGGGTGAGTCAGAGGGAGAGCATGAAGATGGTACAAGTCTCTGGAGACAACTACAGTTAACCCCTAGGTATATGCTTAAGTAGCTCTCTGTAGCTATGAAAGTAACCCGATAGTCCTATTTTACAAAATGACTGGGTGTTTCTGTCTACTAGAGGGCATGAAGTGGCTGACTAAGAACTATTTCTCTGTTTGTTAGTCTTGTGCACTGCACATATAAGCTCTGCTGGTTATCAGAGCTAGATAATTAAGGGGTGTCCCTAATTTTGGGGGGTGGCAGCCATAAAAACCAGAACTGTAGATGTGTGTACAAGCCTCTTTATAGGAGACATTAGCAACCTGGAGTAAAGTAGAGGGAGAGAGGAAAGATGGCACATACTGACCTTCAGGATCTTTGTTGAGTATTTCCATTAGTTCCTGTATGTGCGTAAAATTTGATATGCCCTCAGGTCAAGTCTTTTAAGATAAATGAATAGGTCTCTTTCACAGAAAGACTGGACAAGATTCAGGTGGCTATCTCTGCACTGTGTCTTGGAGTATTAGCCACAGTGAGTTTAATCTGTGAGATCCTTTTGAGAATGGTTTATTAATTCACCATAGCATTGTGGGTCTCATGGGTGCAAGCCTTGCTGGCCTTCACAGCTAGGTGTTGCGAGGAGCTACCTCTCAGGTGCAGACCTTAAAAGACAGGGTGTCAGATGTGGGGTTTAAAGCTCATTCATCAGGGAGAAGCTGAGAAATGTGTGTTCCCTCCTGATAATAGATTGTCACACCAGGGAAACCTGTGTCTCAGGCTCTCCTACCCATTTCAATGTGTATTTTTTCTTATTGATCCAGCTAAGTTTTAGGTTTCTTTCAGAAAGAATTATTCCATATGTAGTTGTAGATTCACTTTACCTGTGGGAGGATTTGAGTTTAGGATCCTCCTATGTTGCCATTTTAAACAAGAGCCCCTTAAATCCATCTTAATATGATTATGAATCAATTTTATCCCAACCTGTATTGCAAATATTTTCAATGAAAACAAACTTTAAGTATATCATTTTAATACTTGCATCAGTTCAGTTCAGTTGCTCAGTCGTGTCCGACTCTTTGCGACCCCGAGAATTGCAGCACGCCTGGCCTCCCTGTCTATCACCAGCTCCCGGTAGTATTATATGAATATGCTGCAATATATTTAACTAGCCCCCTATACAGATGTGGAATAAAAATTGACTGTACTTATCCTCATGGGAGAACTGAAGACCTTGGCCCCCAGATCACTTCCTATCCTCTTAAAAAATCATGCAATTTATTGCATTTTGTACAAAGCAAATGCCCCATCATTTAAAATAAAAAAAAAGAATGCCAACTACCTGAAAATAAACATAAATAATTGGTTACTAGTAATCTTGAAAAAAAAAAATTAGATTTCTTCCTTAGAAACACTGACAGAATATCTTTGAAATCTTTGCAGGATTTTGAAATATCTACATTTCACTTGGAAGATAGAATCATCCCTAATTTTCTTAAATGGAACATTAAAGATGCTCCTTCTCATTTCTTGTCTAATACCATCAAAGCCAGGTTCCCTTCCTGGTTTTTGCAGCAGTCAGATCCTGAACTGTAATTTATAAAGGTAAATAGCATTTAGTTTTGATTTTACAGTAACATGGAAATGGCTGAAACTCATGCTAGTAAGCATTGAAATCCTATTCCATGCTGGCCAATCCTAGAATACTTTGCTGTTTGTCTAACTGGAACTTTCTTTTCCTTCAAATCTCAGGTCATTTTTGCATCATCTCAGCAGACTTTCCTTATCATTCAGCAGAAAGTCAATTCTTTGTTGCTATGCATTCTGTGTTTTTCCTCCTAGTAATTATCAATATTCTCTTGTCTGATAAGGCATGCCTCAGAGATATTGCAGGTTTATTTCCAGACCACTGCAATAAAACAAATATCACAATTGAGCAAGTCACACAAAAATTTTTGGTTTCACATTGCTATAAAAGTTATGTTTACAATATAATCTATCAATTGTATAATAACATTATGTCTTAAAAAAAGAGTATACAAATTTTAATTTAAAAACATTTATTAAAAAAAGAAAAAATCAAATAAAAACATTTCATTGCTAAAAAGTGCTAATCATTATCTGAGCCTTCAGCAAGTAAAAGTAGAAACATCAAAGATTATAGATCACAGAACACATAATAATGTGTTCACATAAACAATAAACGATATAATAATACATAGAACACATAAACAATATAATAATAATGAAAAAGTTTAAAATCTTAGAAGAATTACCAAAAGGTGACTTGGAGACACAAAGTGAGCAAATGCTGTTGGAAAAATGTGCTGGTGGACTTGCCTGATGTGAGGTTGCCATAGATTTTCAATTTTTCCAAAACACAGTATCTTTGAACTACAACAAAGGAAGGCACAATAAAATGAGGTATGCCTGCATGCTGATTGTTTCCCCTGTAATTAGACTATGCCTTCTATGAGACTGTATCTACAGCACTTATCTCATGTTAGTACCTGAACTTAGTGATTGGATAAAAGGAATTAATTTGGATCTAATGCCTATAGGGAAAATGGGCAAATTAGAACTATCAATTCACCATGAAATAACTAATCTAAGAAAATACACTAACTCTTAAAGATGAGTTTTTTACAATTTAAATAATATTTATCTTAACACAATGGGACACAGTGCTAAAATTCTGTTCACAAAATGTGAATAGGTTAAAACGAGTTCAATAAATATAATAAAATATAAGACAATATGGTGCTCTTAGGATCTATGTAACATTTGAAAATGTGTTCTGGAGAACAATCATTGTCCTTTTGATCTAACTTTGAGAATCAACTTCAAATTGGGATAGGGGAAGGGGGAATAACTTTGCAACTGATGTGAATGTGAAAATCACTGTTCTAAATCAAAGAGGAAACTAAATTATAATTTAACATTTAACATCTTTTCAATTAAAATTGCATAAAGTGAATTTTTATGAATTTTTAAAGAGGTAAAGAACCTAAATCTTTTAATATGTTGCTAATTAGGATTATAGAATGAGGCTAAAAATGAATTTATTGGAGAATTATTCTCTAGATTTAACAAATAAGAACAATTCAGTATTTAAATCATTTGCTGTATAAGGGTTTAGTATTGCCAAAGCAAATGGACATATAATAAATTCAACATATCATTGATGTTATGATGTGTACCTCCACTGTATAAGTATAAGGGATTTAATTTAGGTCATATCTGAATGACCTAGTGGTTTTCCCTACTTTCTTCAATTTAGGCTTGAATTTTGCAATAAGAAGCTCATGATCTGAGTCATGGTCAGTTCCAGGTCTTGTGTTTTTGCTGACTTCATAGAGTTTCTCAATCTTTGGCTGGAAAGAATGTAATCAGATTTTGGTATTGACCATATGATGATGTCTATGTAGAGAGTCATATCTTGTGTTATTGGAAAAGAGTGTTTGCTATGACCAGTGTGTTCTCTTGGCAAGACTCTGTTAGCCATTGCCCTGCTTCATTTTTTAATCCAAGGTCAAACTTGGCTGTAACTCCAGATATCTCTTGACTTTCTGTTTTTTCATTCCAGTCTCCAAAGATGAAAAGGACATCTTTTTTGATGTTAGTTCTAGAAGATCTTGTATGTCTTCATAGAAGTAGTAAGCTTCAGCTTCTTCAGAATTAGTGGATGGGACACAGATTTGGATTACTGTGATATTGAATATTTTGCCTTAGAAATGAGATGAGATCATTCTGTTGTTTTTGAGGTTGCACCCAAGTACTACATTTCAATCTCTTTTGTTGACTATGAGGGCCACCCCATTTCTTGTATGGGATTCTCACCTACAGTAGTAGATATATTGGTCAACTGAGTTACATTCACCCATTCCCATACATTTTACTTCACTGATTCCTAAGATATTGATTCTCACACTTGCCATCTCCTGCTTGACCATCTCCAGTTTACCTTGCTTCATGCTCCAGGTTCCTATGCAATATTGTCCCTTACAGCATTGGACTTTACATTCACAAACAGATACATCCACAACTGAGCATACTTTCTGCTTTGGTCCAGCTGTTTTTTCTGGAGCTATTATTTATTGCCCTCCACTCTTCCTCGGTAGGATACTGAACATCTTCTGACAGGAAGATCCCCTGGAGAAGTGAATGGCAATCCACATCACTATTCTTGCTTGGAGAATTCCATAGACAGAGGAGCCTGGCAACCTACAATCCATGGGTTCACAAAGAGTCAGACACAACTTCATTTTTCCAAACTAGTGGGCCTATCTTCCGGTGTCATATATTTATACACACTATATATAAGTGTATATATATACACACATATATTTTGTCTTTTCATACTGTTCACAGTGTTCTTGGGTAAAAACACTAGAATGGTCCTCCTCCAGTGGACCACATTGTCAGAAGTATTCACTATAACCTCCCCATCTTGACTGGTCCTGGACAGCATGGCTCAGAGCTTCATTGAGTTACACAAGCCCCTTTGTCAGGAGAAGACTGATCCATGAAGGGGACAGATTGAGTATGCAGATTATTCTTCTTAATATGGGTGGTCTTCATCCCATCAATCAGTGCAGTTCAGTGGCTCATTCATGTCTGACTCTTTGCGACCTCATGGGCTGCAGCCCAACAGGATTCCCTGTCCATTACCAACTCCCAGAGCTTGCTCAAAGTGAAAGTGAAAAATGAAGTTACTCAGTCATGTCCGACTCTTTGCCACCCCATGGGCTATAGCCTATCACGCTCCTCCATTCATGGGATTTTCTGAGCAAGGGTACTGGAGTGGGTTGCCATTTCCTTCTCCAGAGGATTATCCTGACCCAGGGATTGAACCCAGGTCTCCTGCATTGTAGGCAGATGCTTTACCATCTGAGCCAAGGGAAGTCCAAGGTTTGAGCTTGCTCAAACTCATATCCATTGAGCCGGTGATGCCATCCAACCATCTCATCCTCTGTCATCCTCTTCTCCTCCTGCCTTCAATCTTTCACAGCATCAGGGTCTTTTCCAATGAATCAGTTCTTCTCATCAGGTGGCCAAAGTATTGGAGTTTCAGCTTCAGTATCAGTCCTTCCAATGAATATTCAGGACTGATTTCCTTTACAATTAACTGGTTTGATCTCCTTGCAGTCCAAGGGACACTCAAGAGTCTTCTCCAACACCACAGTTCAAAGGCATCAATTCTTTGGTGCTCAGCTTTCTTTTTAGTCCAACTCTCATATCCATACATGACTACTGGAAAAATCATAGTTTTGACTAGATGGACCTTTGTCAGCAAGGTAATGTCTCTGCTTTTTAATATGCTGTCTAGCTTGGTCATAGTTTTTCTTCCAAGGAGCAAATTTTTTTTTTTCTATGTTCGTGACTGCAGTGATTTTGTAAGTAAGTGATTTAGTAAGATCACCATCTGCAGTGATTTTGGAGCCCCAAAAAATAAAGTCTGTCACTGTTTCCATTGTTTCCCTATCTATCTGCCATGAAGTGATGGAACCAGATGCCATGATCTTTGTTTTTTGAATGTTGAGTTTTCAGCCAGCTTTTTCACTCTCTTCTTTCACTTTCATCAGGAGGGTCTTTAGTTACTCTTTGTTCTCTGTCCATAAGGGTGGTGTCATCTGCATATCTGAGGTTGTTGATATTTTTCCCAGCAATCTTGATTCCAGCTTGTGATTCATCCAGCCTGGCATTTCACATGATGTATATCTGATCAATGGAAGGTCCAATTAGAGCAAAATATGGAGTGTGGGAAACTCATTCTGTGGGACTTGTTGAACTGGTACATTAGGTGTCTCCCGCACTTGGACTGGAACTGCATCTTTCACTCTTCTGTGTTTCCCATTTGCTGACTACAGATACTGGGACTTCTCAGCCTCCACAAACATAAGAGCTGATTCCTTAAAACACACACACACACACACACACACACACACACACACATACATTCATATCTGCTGGATACTTGTATGTCTCCTCAGAATTCATGTAGTGAAACCCTAACCTTTAAAGTGGTGATGATAGAACAATAATATTGGGAAGTGAGGTTTTTGAGAGGTCATGTCATGAAGTTGGAGCCCTCATGAGTAGAATTACTGCTCTTACAAAAAAAGGTTCTGGAGAGATCCCTCACACTCTTCCATCATGTGAGGACACAGTAGGAAGGTGTCATGTATGAACCAGCAAGTGGCCCCTCACCAGCTGTGTTACTGATCCTTTTCATGATGCCGATTGTCTTGCTGTATCTCACTATGTGCGCTGTTCAATGAACCCCGGGTAGGGAAGATACAAGCTGAAAGAAAGCTCTTGGGGCCATAGGAACTGCAGACATGTGTATTCTCTCCGGGCTGGCATATCAGTGGTAGCCGCAGACATGCCATATTCTTTCCTTCTGGGACACACCAGTGACAGAGCTGTAACGCCCCCGCTTTTCTGGGTTGAGCTTGTCTATCCGCACAGCACAAAGTGTCCCAGGACCAAGAGAGTACTTCGTGATGCACGTGCACAGTGCTATAAATGATCTCAGCTGTTACATAGTCATTATTTACAAAACCTGGGCCAAGAGAGCCTGAACACGCCATCTTGCCTAACTCGCTCTCTCCCCACATCAGCCATCGCATCAATGCTGCTGGCACAATGATTTAGGCTCCTTAGTCTCTAGAACTGGGAGAAGTACATTTCTATTGTTTATAAGCTACCCAGTCTGATATTTTGTTAAACTAGTACAAACAGTTTTGTTAAACTAGTACAAACTAGTACAAACAGACTAAGACTAAACATCTGGTCTCAGATCAAGATGTGGGGGTGCTGCTTTAACAAGTACTAAAAATGTGGAAGAAGCTTTGAAATGAGGTAATCAGTAGAGAACAGAAGATTTTGGATGTGTGTGTTAGAAAAAGCCAACTCGCCATGACTGGACCTTTGAAGGCTGTTCTGATTAAGACCCAAAAGGAAAATAGGAGTGCTATAAAGAAAACCTCTATTTTCTTTGATAGTAACTAAGTGGTTGTGAACAGAATGTTGGTAGAAATATGAACAGGAAAGGCTATTGTGATGAGATCTTAGACAAAAATAAAGCACATGTGGTTGGACAAAGGAGGAAAGGCCATGGTGTTATAAATTGGCCAAGAACTTGGCTGAACTGTGTATGTATGTATCCTTGTGTTTTGTGGAAGGTAGAACTTGAAAGCAATAAAACTGAATATTTGGCAGAGGAAATATCTAAGTAAGTATTGCTTGGCTTCTTTTAAATACTTAAAGTAAAATGTAAGAACAGAGAAATGACTTAAAGGGTAGCAGAACTTAAAAACGTGGAAAATTCTCAACCTATCCATAGTGAAAGAAATGAGTAATAGCAGGTGGTGATAGCAGTAAAGAACCACCTGCCAATGCAGGAGACATGGGTTTGATCCCTGGGTTGAGAGGATCCCCTAGAGGAGGAAATGGCAACTCACCCCAGTATTCTTGCCTGGAGAATCCCATGGACAGAGGAACCTGGAGGGCTACAGTCCATAGGGTTGCAACGAGTCAGATATAACTGAAACGACTTAGCATGCATGCACGTGAAGCAGAGAAGAAAAAGCCTGGATAGGGCAGAGCAATTTCAAAGAAGGGACCAAAGCTGCTTAGCATTCACAATGAAGGTTCATCACCCCAAATTTCAGTGCTGTGCTCGTCAACTGCCCCAGGTGCCATTCCAGAAGCCCTGATGTAGTTTGTGTTTCACCCAGCAAAACATGGGGGGTACATGTCTGCCTCTACCTAGTTCAAAGTATAGAACCTCCTGGAACCATACATGCACAACTCAGGCAGAAGACTGCTACTAGAGTAAGGTCACTGTGCAGATATTCCTCAGTAGGGTAATGCCCAGTGGAGCCGGTGAAGTTGGACTGCCCCACGTGAACCCAGACTGGCAGGCAAACTCACCCAGGGCAGCCACGGACATGTGATTCCAACCCATGAGAATTGCAGCATGGGCTGCCCTTGGCATTGCCATGGGGATGGAGCTAGTTAAAACTCTAGGGGCAGGAAAACCACCCCGATGCATCCTAATGTTCTTGACTTGCTTAGGACCTGTTATCCCATTTCTTTTTTCCTATTTCTCACTTACACAATGGTGATTTCTAGCCTGTATTGTATTTTGGAAGCACAGAACTAGTTTGATTCACAGGTTCATAGTGGGAGAGTAATTTGCCTCAAAATGAATTGTCTCACTCACGTGTTATTTAGGTGCTACTTTTGACTTACACTTTTAAGTGGGTATTTAACTGATGGATGCTGGAACAGATGCCAGAACAAGGTAAGACTTTGGGGACTACTGGGATGCAATGAATATGTTTTACATGCAAGAAAGGCATGAATTTGGAGAGCCAGGATTTAATGCTACAGTCTCCCCCAAATCCTTACATTGAAACTTAACCCCCAATGTGTTGGTATTAGGAAGTGAGGCCTTTGGGAAGTGATTCAATCATAATGGCAGAGCCCTTCTTAACGGGATTGAAGCCCTTACAACAGAGACTGTGGAGAGATTCCCTCATACTCTTCCACAATGCGAGGACACAGTGAGGAGCCACAGTCTATGAACCAGGGAGCAGGGCCTCATCAGCCATCACACTCAATCTGCCAGTGTCATGATCTTGTACTTCTCAACCTCCAGGACTGTGAGAAATAATTTTCTGTTGTTTATAAGCCATCTGGTCTGCAGTACATTTTTATAACAGCTCAGACTGAGACAAACTCACAAATCCTATCAGTTCTGATTTTCTGGAGAATTCTGACTAATACACGGCTCTTTGAATTTCTTCTACTTTTTTGTTGAACTTCTTGCATGTGTAGGTTAGTGTTTTTCATCAATATTGGAAAGTGTTTTCCCATTATGTGCATATTCGTAAGCTTGATGGTATCCCACAGGACTCTGTTCATTTATCTTTATTTTCTTTGTATTCCTCAGACTGGAAAATCTCCACTGAACTACTTTCAGGTTTACTGATCCTTTTGTCTTCTCAATTGTTGTCAAACCTCTCTAGTGACTTTTTATATATGTTTCTTTACATGTTATGTATTTTGTTGTTCTTGTTGCTGGAAATTGAACTTTTAAAACAATACAATGTACCAAAATCTAACAGACCAGACCCCTCTTCCTCCTGAAGTCTTATTGCTTTTGTAGCTGCTGCTGTTTACTGACTTTTCTGAACCAACTGTGTAAGGTCTGTATTCTTTGCTGTGTGTGCCACTGAAATTACTGCCTGGTTAGCTTAGAGGTCAACCAAAGAATGGACAGAGATGCCCTTGAAAACATGGAATAATAAGTCTCCAAGTTGTGCTTGGGGACTCTGTATTTGTTGGGCCACACCTTCAATACTTGATCAGGTATTTGACAAGTCTGCATTGGTCTCTCCTTCCTGCATGCGCAGTCTCAATATAGCCAGAGGTCAGAGTCCTAGTTCTTTTCTGAGCATGCGCACAGTTCTGGGCAAGCACATAGACCTATCCATGTGCAGAAGCTTCTGGATACTTCATAAATATACTGGACAGTTCAAAGTGAATCAGTTTTCTCTGTTTGTGAAAAATTCGTGGAGAAAAGCTTTTCACACTGGAATAGCTCCATTTCATGTCTTCATGAATCCAACCATGAAAGATCTTTCTGGGAAACACTAGTCAGGACAAATAATGACAATTTTCTGAGGATAAAGCTTTGAAAGAGCCCCATTGCCACTCTGCTCCTTCTGGTTGCTGCTGGTTTTTTACCATGCTAGCATTACTTATTTTCAAAATTATTATTTGTTGCTGTTTTTGGTCAGTCACTAAGTTGTGTCCAACTCTTTGTGACCCCAAGGACTGCAGCACACTAGGCTCTTCTATCCTTCACTATCTTCCGGAATTTGCTCAAATTCATATCCATTGAGTCAGTTGGTGCTACCTAGACATCTCATCCTCTGCTAATCCCTTCTCCTTTTGCCTGCATTCTTTCCCAGCGTCAGGGTCTTTTCCAAAGAATCAGCTCTTTGCATCAGGTGGTCAACGTATTGGAGTTGCAGCTTCATCAAAATTATAGTGAGCTGGATAAGAGAAAGGGGAATAGAAAAGGGCACATAGAAATGGTACACTGCTCACTGTTCTCAGTAAGTATCATCAGGTTTCTTGATTTTTTTCCTTATATTATTGTCTTTGATTTCCAGAATGCTGAAAAATTTAATTCTGAAATTACCAGTTTTTTCATTTCTGTGGAGGAAAGAATTTTTGGAGGTCCCTAACTGGCCCTTTTCCCTGACCATACACTACTGTTTTGCTTTTGTTTTTTTAAATAAGCATCTGCCTTAAGTTTAATGTCAATAGACGTCTGTCAAGTCTGTAATAACTGGCATTGTAGAAATGATTCTTTCCAAATTTATCTGGGGAATTTGATAGTTTTATTTCCATATATTAAAAACAAGTAGAAATCAGTACTTTTCAAAATATAATTATTTTCACATTTTCACCTCAGTTTCTGGTTGGCTATGTTGGAGATAATCATGATGTGAAAATAACCAGGGGTTTCCCTGGTTCAGATGGTAAAAATTCTACCTGTAATGCAGGAGACACAGGCTTGATCCCTGGATCAGGAAGAGCCCCTGGAGAAGAAAATGGCAACCCACATCAATATTCTCGCCTGAACAATCCCATGGACAGAGGAGCCTAGTGGCTACACTCCATAGGGCTGCAAAGAGTTGGACGTGACTGATGGCTAGGCATGACAAGGAAACCTACAGGCATATAGGTTTACATGAGTTCTATTGTTTTCCCTTTTTAATAAATAAAGAAAATGGGATAACCGTGTTCATTAGTGGAAGCTTTATAATTCTACTTTGATTAGGGGGACTTCCTCTTTCTTTCACCCTCTTCTTCTTCTTTTTTTTTTTTGTTCAGAAAATATGAACTTAGAAAAAGCCAATTTCATGTGTTGTTAATTTAATTCTCAACGATAAAACCTTACTTTACTGATGGAAAATGAAATTACCCTTTTCATACCCTTTTTATCTGTCAATTAAATACTGCTTTTTCCACCCCAAAATAAACCCTGTACAATATTTGGCCTATATCTTTATCTCTTGGAAAAATTAAAAATATGAAGTAGTTCACGTCAGTAAATCTACCAAATTCTGTCACTTAAAATTGTTGGCATAATGACACTGAGAACTGTCATATCGAGGTTCACACCTTCAATGAGATGATGTCTTTTATGGAGATATGTGGTGTTACTTCTGCATTTAATGGAGTATGTAGAAGCATGATATTTTCTTGACAATTGTATATAGTAAAACACCTACAGAGTTTTAACACATATTTAGGTGTGTTTATGTCGACTGTGCCCCATCTTCTCCAGGATTCTTGGCATTAAAGAATCAAGAATCTGAGTTTGTAAAATAGGAAAGTTTGTCTGAGATATACAAAAGATTATAAGACATAGGAACTTTTTCTCTACTATTGACTTAAATGCTAGTCAAATGATTTCAAAGTATTCTAACCAAGAAAATTGCACTGTCTCTGTCTATATTTAATAAACTATCTCTGTTTATATTAAATAAACACTCATATAATATCTTGGTGCTTCTAATCATTCAAGCTTCTTATTCTCCCTATAGGCTGAATATGTAGAGAAACATAGATATTCACTGTTCAAAACACAGGTTAGGCTAAATAAACTGACTTTTAGTAGACATACATACACACACATGTATGTGTATGTGTGTGTGTATAAATTTAAAATGTATGGCTTTGAAAAGAACAATTCAACAAATAAACCCCTCCTAGCCTACTTTGGATAAAATAGAGAAAAACAAAAAAGTCAGACCTAGTACAATTTGGAATATAAAAATCCAAAAAGCTAAAGTTATAAAATAGGATACATTCAATTCTAGGAAATAACTTTGAAAACTAGAAAAGGTAAACAATTTTCTAGAAATTTAAAAAAAATAGCAAAATTAACTTTAGAAAAATAGATAAATTACACAATGATTACCTTAGAAGAGACTCTGATGTTGATTTAAAGCCTGCCATTAAAACAGTCAAAGGCCAGGTGGCTTCAATATAAATTCTAAGTTTTAATGAAAATACAATTCCAGCAATATTTAAAATCTTTATAGAATATCTTATCAAGTCATTTTATCAAGACTACAATTTTAATCCAAAAATACAACAAAAATAAAACCCATAAACAAATAAAAGCCTACAGAGCAATATTAATTACAAATATAGAGGGAATTATTCTTTATAAATTGTTAATAAAATATAATGCAGTTGTATATAAAAATACTGTATCTCAATGCTATTTATTTCAGAACCACAAGGATGATTCAATCAATGTATGCAATATGTGAGTGAATTCAAGGAGTGAAAACATAATTAAATAGTAAATGCTAAAAAGTAATTCCATGAGGTGTAGTCATTCTTCATTAAAACAACAACAAAAACCTGAAGCAAAGAGGAAAAATAAAAGAATGTTAGTTTTTTTATGAATAGTTTTTATCATATAATTTAAACATTTTTTTAAATGGAAGAACTCTTTCATTTCCATTAAATCAGGAACACAAAGAATTTAATATTTAATTATCAATGGCAACTCACTCCATTGTTCTTGCCTGGGAAATCCCATGGACAGAGGAGCCTGCCAGGCTACAGTCCATGAGGTCTCAAAAGATTTGGACACAAATTAGTGACTAAACAAACAACAAACAATGCTATTAGTGATTTTGAAATAATAATTTATTTATTAAACAAATATTAATTGCACACTTGATATGTGCCAAGCTCTAAAAATATATAGCAATGAATGAAAGGTATATCCTTAGTTCTCATAGCATTATTTCTTCTAGTGAGAGAAACAGGAAATAAGGATAGAGGATATAAGATGATGATAACTGTTATGAACAAAACCAAGATAGGCAATGCAATTTTGCAATTTTTCCTAAAATTAATTTATAGGGACTCATCAATTGAATATCTCCTGGAAACCTCTGCCCTAAAAATAAAAAATAAAAGAAATCCACATATGACAAAATATTGACAATAAAGTAAATGTCTGCAAAATAAAAGACTAAGCAAATTGTGGCAAATCCTTGCCATGAAATACTCCTCAGTATTTTAAATAAATGCATGAAATTTGAAACTATTGCCTTGAGGGAAAATTTTACCTTTTGTTACTAAAAAAGTAAATATGTAAGTAGGAGATTTCATTTTAACAGAAAAAATCAATGACAAAAAAATTGTGTATATGTATGCATGTTAATCAATCTATCTTCATACATAAATGCACATATAAATTTATATGAATGTATGTTAGTAAAAAATAATTACTTTGCCGATGAAGATAATGACCATGAAGGTAAGCAAAACAAAACAAACAAATACAAAGGTTAATTACTCCAGATAATCATAATGTATATAATATTATTCCATTTGTGAGGGACTTCCTTGGTAGTCCAGTGGTTACAAATCTGCCTTCCAATGCCTGGGATGTGATTTCAGTCTCAGGTCGAGGAACTAAGATCTCACATGTCAAAGGGCAACTAAATCAGGGCACCACAGCTACTGGGCCTATGCACTGGGCTGTATGCCTCAACCAGAGAGCGCCCATGCCGCAGCTAGAGAAGGCCACAACTAGAGCGAGCTGGAACACCTCAATGAAGACCTTGCACAGCCAAAACTAAATATCTATCTATAGTCCATGGGTGGCAAAAAGCCAGACATGACTTAGGGACTAAATAGCAATATATATATACACACATGTATATATATATTCATACATATATATATATATTTATACATATATATATTCACACACATATATATATATACATATATATGTATATATATACATATGTATATGTATAGGCTTCCCTGGTGGCTCAGATGGTAAAGAATCTACCTGCAATGCGGGAGACCTTGGTTTGATCCCTGGGTTGGGAAGATCCCCTGAAGGAGGGCATGGCAACCTACCCCAGTATTCTTGCCTGGAAAATTCCCTCGAACAGAGGAGCCTGGTGGGCTATAGTCCATGGTGCTACAAAGAGTCAGACATGACTGAACAACTCAGCACACACACACACACACACACACACACACTGTGTATATATATATACATATAAAATCGCATTTATGGGGTTATGAGGTTTTGTAATAGGATTATTATGGAAATGTTCATGGTGAATCTCAAGATTTTACAATTTTAGTGTTCTTTTGCTTGCATGTTGTTTACTGTGTTATTTTAATTATCATTATCATCATCATCACCTGTGAAGATGGTGCAAGTGTGATTCTGATTTTGGTGCAGTGTTTCCTAGAGTATAACTTGTTATGTAACAAGTGCTCACTGTATATAGTGAGCAAAAGAAAAAAGCTATGCTATCAAGTAAGAATATTTCAAGAAATTTGCATGCTCTAAATATATAACAAGATTAAAAAAAGAAGAAAAAAAATAAATATACAATAAGATTTGAGTCTGTAACTTCAAACAGAGAGATGAGTGTATTTTATCCATACCTGATTTCCTACCTTTCCTCCATCCCCTTTCAAGACCAAATTAACCAGAATAGCTTTTTAAGATGAAAAATCAACTTGTCTTTGCATCCCTTTAAGGCATTCCAAGCATGAATTTCAGTCGCTGGATTTGTTACTCCAGAAATGGCTATAGTAAATCATGCTATTTAAGATGAAAAATGTAGCATGCACACCACCACTGCTCTCCCTGCTTCACCCTCTGTTCTGTTTTTTTCTTTTTTTTCCTCATCATCAAAATGCAAAATACAGTTTGAAAAATTAAACTAGACCCTGAGTGTTTATCATGAAGTTTATTTGTATTGTCAGTACTCAGAAGCATTAGGAAGCTGGCCTTGTGGTTACTCCTCAGTGTTTGTGTATTACCTAGCATCTTGAAGGTGGGTGGGAATATGCCAACCTCTCTGTGCAGGAGAAAGGCCGTGCATACCCATCACAATTTTCCACTCCTGACTAATAGGCTGATGATTTCAAATTTGAAACAAAATAATGATTATACCTAAAATCTTGCACATCAGATTGGCTGGCAGTTCTTTCAGTCTACCAATTCACTTAACATGTTCTAGAAGGAAAGGACCATGAATATTCCTATTTCTGGTTTAGTTTTAAGGCATGGTTTAGCTTGTAACTTTAGATACAAATCCTGAGTGAGAAAATCTAAGAGGATATGGTAAATACAACTATGACACAATACAGTACAATATTTCATGCAGTACATTGTATGCAATTCAATACAGCATAACACAGTACAACACAACACAATACTTTCCTAGTTTTTTAAAAAATAAAAACAACAGGGAAACTATTTTTTTTTTAATCATTTATTCTGCAATGTGACCACTTATTAGGACAGTGAATGTTGAAAAATGACTCTCAAGAGGTCTCTCAGAACAGTAATTGAACAATGAAGATGACTTTGAGAAAAATTAAAATCAAGTTATTTTTCTATTTCTTGAAGTGGGATTTTGCAAGCTCCAGGTGAGCCCTGCACAGTACTGGAAGCAAGCTGCATGGTTTCTAGGCTCATCACATTCACTTCCCTTCTTCGCTGTATGTCAGTCTGGATTTCAGTGCCCTCATGGTGATAACAGAGTGTAATTTGTCTCACTATGATTGTTCATCAGTTAATTATGAAATATAATTATAGCTGGAAATCTATCTTAAATTTATCTTTAAGACATTTTGGAATGTTACTCCAACTTATAAAAAATTTTAATCTCTATCTTTCTGGCTTACTTCACTCTGTATAATGGGCTCCAGTTTCATCCATCTCATTAGAACTGATTCAAATGAATTCTCTTTAATGGCTGAGTAATATTCCACGGTGTATATGTACCACAGCTTCCTTATCCATTTGTCTGCTGATGGGCATCTAGGTTGCTTCCATGTCCTGGCTATTATAAATAGTGCTACAATGAACATTGGGGTGCACATGTCTCTTTCAGATCTGGTTTCCAGGCTGGATGCATGAAACAAGTGCTCGGGCCTGGTGCACTGGGAAGACCCAGAGGAATCGGGTGGAGAGGGAGGTGGGAGGGGGGATCAGGATGGGGAATACATGTAAATCCATGTCTGATTCATGTCAGTGTATGATAAAAACCACTACAATATTGTAAAATAATTAGCCTCCAACTAATAAAAATAAAAAAAAAATTTTAATCTCAAAATTTGATCCAGTTCTTCTAAAGATTACAGGTTTCCCTGGTAGCTAAGTTGGTAAAGAATCTGCCTACAGTGTAGGAGACCCTGGTTCAATTTCTGGGTCAGGAAGTTTTGCTGGAGAAGGGAGAAGGGATAGGCTACCTACACTGGTATCCTTAGGCTTCCCTTATGACGCAGCTGGTAAAGAATGAACCTGCAAAGTGGGAGACCTGGGTCTGATTCCTGGGTTGGGAAGATCCCCTGGAGAAGGGAAAGGCAACCCACTCCAGTATTCTGGAAAATATGGTCCATGGGGTCGCAAAAAGTCAGAGAGGACTGAGGCATTTTCACTTTCAATTCACTTTCTAAAGATTCCAATTAGAGTTTTCTCTTCAAACATATAAATAAATTAGTAAATTATGGATGACGTTAACCCTTTTTTAGATCATCACAAAGTAATCTTTGTTAGTATAAAACTCAGCTGGTGGAATCAGAAAGGCTGATAGCATGAGAGATAAACCAACTGGTCAAAGCAGTTCTGCAGATGATAGTCATTAGCTCACAGGTTTTATGCGGAATGAAAAGCATTGGTTATCAGAAGGTGGAGGCCACTTGTGAAAGCATCTGTGAAAATAAAGGGAAATAATAACATTGGGTTAAGCTTGTTGAGCATATGCATGTACATGGCACGGTGCTAAGCTTGTACAGATGCAAACTCCTTCTGTTTCTGGGCAGATAACAATTTACTCTTCATTCCCAGTAGCTTCCCTAGGTCTCTGTGTCATTCACAACCATTGTCATGAACAATTACATCCATTTACAAACATGTTCTTCCTGTTAATACTGAAAAACTTGTTTTTGTGTGCTTCAAGTTTAAGTTAATTTTAGTGGACAAAGTGCAAAGAATCAAAGTACATCTCACTTCTCAAACTACACAGTAGGAAGAAGAGCAATCTAAATCATAAAGAGGTTGAGAACAACTGGAAAAAGGGAAGGAATCATACATCTCTGGAGAATGTTGGTTGAAAACGACTAGGTAGACTCAAGTTAGAATGAGGAATATTCTCAGTTAAATTATATTAACTGCAAGCATTTCTCTTACAGGATAGTATATTATATGCATCCTTAACTTTTCTCAAATAAATGTAAAACACCAAAATAAAGTTTTTTTGTTTGTTTGTTTGTTTTTAATTTTATGGAGAACTCAACAAGAATTACACTTCTGGCAAAGCAGATGCAATTTTGGCAAACGGCAGAGAAGGAATTCCAGATGAGAATGTAAGTTATACTTGGAGGTATCTAGAGAGTAAGCTGGATGACAAACCTCCTTGACAATATAGTGTCTACTTTCTGAACTTCCAGCAAAGAATATTTTTAATGACATCCGTAATGCTGGTGCAGATAATGATACAAAAATAATTTTAACCAAGCTAAGATTAATCAGTTATATTCTCTAAGGACCTATGCTATAAGATAGAGAGGACTGGAAGGGTTTTAAGGGGAGGAGAATGATAATCCTTGAAGTGGAAGATGATTAGGACTTCTGGGAAGTGCCTTAGGTTTGGGTGGACACAGCTGTTTATATCAAAATTGAGGGGATCAATCCGTTCATTGCAGAGCAGTTGTCTTTTCCTTTTTCATATAGATGAGTCCTCTTATGATGAATAAAAATAAGAAAAAAAAAAACTACTATTAAAAAAAATAAGTGAACACCATTGTCCTGATGTCCCACAGCAGAACCATTTAGAAAGTTCAAGGGTATCACTTCTGGAGTTTATACACAGTTCATACTTGTGAGGGGGGAATTCAAGAATCCAAGAATTCTAGAGATTATACATAGTTCACAGGTGTGAGGTGGGAATCCAAGAATACAAATGGATTCTTGTAATCAATTACAAATTGATTACAATTTTCAACTGTGAACTTACTTTAAATAAGTTCTTGGGTTGACATTGATAAAGGTAATTTCAGAGTCAGTTTGAGAAATACTTCTCAGGGCAATGTTTTATTAATACTGCTCTGATACTTACCTCCAAACACTTCTAACACAGCCCGTTCTGAACACCCTTCCTCTGATTCAGGTCTCCTTGCCTTCTCTGGACATACAGGAACTTCCTAAACTCAGAATTGACTCCCACCATTTTACTAATATGGGAATTCTATCACCTTGAAATTTGTCATTTTTGCCATTTGTGATGTAAAAGAGATTTTGCTTATGAATGTTTTAGAATTCTGAATTCTGTTAATTGAGTTTGGATCTAGGCTATCTTAAAATTAATATATAATATTTTATTGTGGTCATAGCCACATTATTATGATGATTTTGAAAAGATCATTTATTGTCTTGCTTTCCAGTTATAATGTGTCTAATGGATATCAGTGGTTTTAAAACTTTTGTACAGTGTGAAAATTTGAACACAAAATTTAATGAAAGTCTCAATATTTGAAGCAACATGAAGATTCTTTACAGACTTTAATTTTTAGTTGTCAAAAAGAAAATAAGTTTCATAGATGCACTTAAGCACCTCAATTGAGCCTTAAGTTCCCAGATTGAATAGATTCAAAACCATTACCATCAACTTTATAGCTCTGTATTACTGTCCAAAAAATGGGCTTTCCCAGCACTTTTCTTTTACACATATTTTTCAAGGACATTCAATGGAACTGTGTAAATGCCAAGAATTTCTAGGAAGCCTACAAATAACAAATGAGCATTTCTCTTTTACTCAGTGTAAATCAGAAGTTTAAATTCTCTCTTGGTCACTCTGCCCGCCCTCTTTTGCTTTATTATGTCCACATGTGTGAGCTGGGAGACGCACATAAAGTGGACTGTTCATTAAGAAAAGAAAACCTCAGCTCTTAAATCATGAATTTATGCAATTTTTAACTGTTTTTAACAAGCACAAAATGGTTCACAGGAATTATGCAAGTATAGATCATTTTAATTTGAATTATTGTGGAATCATAAAAAGCTCAGTTCTTTAATTTTGTGCCTTCAAGTCAGCTACTTTGATTAAAAAATAATAAAGCATGAGAGCCGTAGGGTCCTCATAGGTTCTTGGTGCTTTCGTGGCTCCCTGCTCTTCTGTGCTAATTCTCCTCATTAATATTAATAAAAGGCTGATAGGGCATTGAAAAGCATGATACAAAAAGCAGGCAATTAATTGTTTGTAGTATTTTTATGCTTATTTTGCAGAATGAAAATAATGCCTTGGAACTGACTATCAACTAATCAATAATATCAGTGGTGTTGAAAACTAGCACCTTCAGTTCCTTTTTCATAAATCTCCCTTAAATCTGAGAGACATGAAAATCCAGGGAATGTTCTTGAAGTAACAGTTGAAGAAAAAATGTTATATTTTGCCTAGCACTCTTCTACTTGGAGAGAGAAATGCCATAGATCTAGGCACTTCCAATCAGTCATTTCCAGATTGTGCAGCCATTTCAATTTTAATGCATTCTAGGTGGTTTGACTTTTGGTAGGGGAAATTGAAATTCAGCAGACGAGAACATGTTGTAGGTTAGATAAGCCATCTGGGCGATTTCAGAGCAACACTTTTGATTGATTTGATTAATCAACCAGTTTTATTGATTTCTAAAATCTTATTAATCAGTCACCTGATATTTTAATATCAAGTTCACTATTTGTGAGTTGTTTCGCATGTTTGACTTAAGTTAAAAATTGTAAATTGATGCTTCCCTTATTCTCTTTAGAGACTGGAGAAGAATGCTTCTGATTCCAGTGCTTCTATCTTACTGCAGAAATGGTATAAACTCAATTCTAACTTTGCCATTTAAAAAGCCATGTTAAATGTGTGAAATGGTGAGCTTAATCTGATTTTGTCTCTGGCATGGCCACGTTCTTTTCCTCTTAAGCCTCCTTTAGTGTTAGGACTTTGGCTCCTGTGCCATATCTAATAACACCAATCATTAGGTGTTGAATAAATTCAATTGCCTATATATGCGTACACATATTATTTAGATGAAAATACATTTAATTAAAATTTTCATGGAAATAATATTTTATGAGAAAGCTACCTTTAAAGTAATTTATGCATTTAAAATGATCAAAATATTAAGTGTTCACAAATAAAGTTCATGTACATGCATGTCATTGTATTCAAAATAACTTGACCTAAAATTCTGAATTGGAAATGGAAACAGTGAGAGACTTGATTTTCTTCAGCTCCACAATCACTGCAGATTGTGACTGCAACCATGAAATTAAAAGACTGTTGCTTCTTGGAAGAAAAGCTATGACCAACCTAGACAGCATTTTAAAAAGCAGAGACATTACTTTGTCAGCAAAGGTCCATTTAGTCAAAGCTATGGTTTTTCTATTAGTCATGTATGGCTGTGAGAGTTGGTCTATAAAGACCCAGAGGAATCGGGTGGAGAGGGAGGTGGCAGGGGGGATCGGGATGGGGAATACGTGTAAATCTATGGCTGATTCATATCAATGTATGACCAAAAAAATAAATAAATAAATAAAAATTTAAAAAAAAAAAAAAAAAAGAAAGAAAGCTGAGCACCAAAGAATTGATGCTTTTGAACTGTGGTGTTGGAGAAGACTCTTGAGAGTCCCTTGAACTGCAAGGAGATCCAACCAGTCCATCCTAAAGGAAATCAGTCCTGAATATTCATTGGAAAGACTGATGCTGAAGCTGAAGTTCCATTACTTTGGCCGCCTGATGATAAGAACTGACTCATTGGAAGAAACACTGATGCTGGGAAAGATTGAAGACAGGAGAAGAGGACAACAGAGAATGAGATGCTTGGATGGCATCAACAACTTGATGGACCTGAGTTTGAGTAAGCTCTGGGAGCTGGTGATAGACAGGGAAGCCTGGCATGCTGTAGTCCATGGGGTTACAAAGAGTTGGACATGACCGAGTGACTGAAGTGACTGAAAATTCTGAAATTAGCTAGTAATTAAATAAAAATCTGTCTCATCAAAATAATAATCATGGTATGGAATTTCTCCGAGTCAGTCATATATGTCAATGACAGTAACCACTTTCACTTCCATGTAGCTTTTGTGTGCATGTGTGTGTGTGTGTGTGTGCGCGCTCAGTGGTGTCCAACTCTTTGTGACCCCATGGACTGTAGCCTGCCAGGCTGCTCTATCCATGGGATTTTCCAGGTAAGAATACTAGAGTGGGTTACCATTTCCACTCCAGGGGATCTTCCCGACCCAGGAATCAAATCCCTGTTTCTGCATCTCCTGCATTGGCAGGCAGATTCTTTACCACTGCGTCACCTGGGAAGCCCCCATTTAGCATCTAAATGGGAAGTATTTACACTGAAATAGGAAAATATTTTTATGAAGGTTGCAAGCCAAATTTTCAAAAAACTAAGGAAGAAAATATAATAAACAAGCCTAACATAATAACTGGCAACAGAGTCTACCAGTTCTTTTAAAACATGCTGATTTCAATCCTTAACAAAAACAATCTAATAAAGCTACAGAGTGGGGAGTGATACAGTATGAGGAAAAAGGCTGCTTGCCAGGACCTAGAGTTGTAGCAAATATTACATTTTCCTATCATTAAAGTGGCTTAGATTTACAAAATACACATCCCAAAATTGTTTATCTTTTATTTTGAAGTGCTGTGCTTCTCAGAAGTTACCATCAAGTAATTCATAGCACTGGAGATTTAGAGCTTTGATTTGAAAGTTCACAGTGTTTTGAAGATAGTTTGGATTAGAGTGGATTTAAGATATTTTATAAAAACAGAACTTCATTCATACATTAAAGAATTCATCTCAATGAAAAATAGTAAAAATTAAAAAGGTGTAGAAAGCACTGTTAGTGATGTGACATTTTTAATTCATCCCTTTAATATAATAAACTGTTAAACACTATTCATTTATTTATATTTATGCATTTTCCATAAACTTTGAGGTACTATAAAGCGAGACAACATAGAGAATGAAAAATATATACACTTCTAATGTAATATGTTATCTTGAGAAGCAAAACAAGCTGTTGAGAAGTCATTGTTACTGTCATTGGAAGCTTCATTTTGCTATGAAATTTCTAAGATCTAATCTAATTTCAGTTTCTTAGAAATTAAAGTAAAAATAGGGAAACACATTATGATGCATAACTTTCATTTTCTTATAAAGTACAATTTGCAAATTAGTCCCCAGAAATATTTTTTTCTCCCAGAAACTGAACTCGACTAATAGACTAATGTTACTTAAATAGCACAATTTTTACAATGACTCTTAAAAACTGTAGAATGCCTTTTCTTTGTTCTACACTACAACAGCTTTAAAGCTAAAAGTTATTTTGGAGTTCATTTATATAAACTTGGCATTTTATGGACATTTGAACTGAAGGTATGAAAAATAGTTTTTCTAGTAACACTCAACTGCTAGTAACAGAAGTCATCTGCAAGCTACTGGCCTCGTATCTCCATTAAATCCCACTTCATTCTCATGCATTTGGTTTCAACTTTTGACATTGCAGCTCATCCTCTCCTTCTGCCCAGACTATTCTAGTTAACAAGTACCTACAGAGGATTTTATTGAATTATTCTTAATTAGATTGTGGCATTATTTCTCCATCTTTCTGTTCAGTTCAGTTCAGTCACTCACTTGTGTCCGACTCTTTGTGATCCCGTGGATTTCAGCACACCAGGCTTCCCAGTCCATCACCAACTCACAGAGTGTGCTCAAACTCATGTCCATAGAGCGGGTGATACCATCCTACCATCTCATCCTCTGTCATCCCCTTCTCCTGCCTTCAATCTTTCCCAGCATCAGTGTCTTTTCTAATGAATCAGCTCTTCACATCAGGTGGCTGATGTATTGAAACTTCAGTTTCAATAGCGTTCCTTCCAACAAATGTTCAGGACTGATTTCCTTTTGGATTGACTCCTTTGATCTCCTTTCAGTCCAAGGGACCCTCAAGAGTTTTCTTTAACACCACAGTTCAAAAGCATCAATTCTTTGGCCCTCAGTTTTCTTTATGGTCTAACTCTCACCTCTTTATGTGGCTACTGGAAAGACCATAGCTTTCAACAAACAGACATTTGTTGGCAAAGTAATGTCTCTGCTTTTTAATATATCTAGGAGTGTCATAGTTTTTCTTCCAAGGAACAAGTGTCTTAGTTTCATGGCTGCAGTCACCATCTGCAGTGATTTTGCAGCTCAAGAAAATAGTCTGTCACTGTTTCCATTGTTTCCCCATCTGTTTGCCATGAAGTGATGGGACCAGATGCCATGATGTTAGTTTTCCAAATGTTGAGTTTTAAACCAGCTTTCCACTCTCCTCTTTCACTTTCATCAAAAGGATCTTTAGTTCCTCTTTTTTTCTGTCATAAGGGTGGTGTCATGTGCATATCTGAAGTTATTGATATTTCTCCCAGAAATCTTGATTCCAGCTTGTGCTATATCAGCATGGGATTTTGCATATTGTACTCTGCATATAATTTAAATAAGCAGGGTGACAATATACAGCCTTGATGTACTTCTTTCCCAATTTTGAACCAGTCTGTTGTTCCATGTCCAGTTCTAACTGTTACTTCTTGACCTGCATACAGATTTCTCAGGAGGCAGGTCAGGTGGTCTGGTATTCCCATCTCTTTGAGATTGCCTTTCTTTGGGATTGGAATGAAAATTGACCTTTTCTGAAGCCTCATTTAGTTTTCCACAGAAGCTACTTTAAAAATTTTTCTGGATTTGAAATCTTGGCCCTTTCTATCTTCTTTGGATTACAGTAACACCCACTGGCTAGACAGGTGCTAGATACATGCTAGATATGACACATACTGCAGATTCAGATTTACCACCATTATCACCATAGTTGTTGTTGTTCAGTCACTAAGTCTTGTCTGACCCTTGGTGAGCCCATGGATTGCAGCATGCCAGGGTTCTCTGTCCTTCACTGTCTCCCAGAGTTTGCTCAAACTCATGTCCATTGAGTTGATGATGCTATCTAGTCATCTAGTCATCTCATCCTCTGCCATCCCCTTCTCTTCCTGCCCTCAATCTTTCCCAGCATAGAGGTCTTTTCTAATGGTTTGGCTGTTTGCTTCAGGTGGCCAAAGTATTGGAGCTTCAGCTTCAGCCTCAGTCCTTCCAATGAATATTGAGGGTTATTCTCAAGGAAATCCTAAATTTCCTTTAGGATTGACTTTTGGTTGCCTTGTAGTCCAAGGGACTCTCAAGAGTTTTTTTTTTTTTTTTTCCTCCAGCACTACAGTTCTAAAGCATCATTTCTTTAGTGCTCAGCCATTTTTATGGTCTACCTTACATGTGTACATGACTACTGGAAAAAACACAAATTTGACTATAAAGACTTTTTTGGTAAAGTGGTGGCTCTGCCTTTTAATATTCTGTCTAGGTTTGTCAGAGCTTTCCTTCCAGGGGGCAAATGTCTTTTAATTTCAAGGCTGCAGTCACTTTTCACGGTGATTTCAAAGCACAAGATAAGAAAATCTGTCACTACTGCCACTTTTTTGCTATGAACTGTTGGGACTGGGAGCCATGATCTTAAAGTTTTGAACGTTGAGTTTTAAGCAGGTTTTTCACTTTCCTCTTTCACCCTCATCAAGAAGCTCTTTAGTTCTTCTTCACCTTCTGCCATTAGGGTGATATTATCTGAATATCTAAGATTATTGATATTTCTCCTGGCAATCTTGATTCCAGTTTGTAAGCTATCCAGCCCAGCATTTCACATGATGTACTTACTCTGCATGGATGTTAAATAAGCAGGGTGGCAATATACAGTCTTGATGTACTCCTCTCCCAATTTGGAACCAGTTAGTTTTTCCATGTCTAGTTCTAACTGCTGCTTCTTGATCCACATACAGATTTCTCAGGAGACAGGTAAATTGGTCTGGTATCCCCATGTTTAAGAATTTTCCACGGTTTATTGTGATCCACATGACCCCAAATTAAACTCATCTTCCTTCCCCACAAAATGTGCCCTCCTTTTATGTTTTGTATTTTAGTAAATATCATAAGTATTTAGTAAATATATAGCTCCCCAACTCCATTCCCACCACTAGCTTACCGTCACTCTTGTCTAACAGTTCCTAATTTGTTGTCCAGAGTGTTTACTGGAAAAGATTCTCAACTTGTGTCTGTTCTTCCAGTCTTGACTCATTTCTATTATTTTCTCTACATAGATATGAGTGCACAATGTAATTGTGGTCTTATCCCTTCCGTGATTAAGAGCCTGTAATGGGCTCAGTGTTTAGACTAATCATGAAGTTAAAAACCACTCCTGACTGTTACTGGATAGGGAGATTCAAAGAGGACCCTATCTCATGTGCCTTGGTTCTTGGTAAAGACACGAAGAAGAATCCGAGGTACTGTCATTGCAAAAACAAGTTGATTGGGGGGGAAAAAATAGGAACAGAAAGAACATCTCAAGAGAGAGGTAGACCAAGCCAAGAGAGTCACTGGTTCTGGAATGATGAGGTATGGGGTTTTTCAAGACAGGAAGTTTACATCTAAGGTGGACATGTACTGACAGTTTTGATTGACACTTGTAAGTTCCATAACAACAGGTTCTATTGCACATGTCTTTCCCATAATTTTGTCTGTTATAATCAAATATATGTATGTATAGGATGTTTATGAATTTTTAATAGGCTCCGGGCTGCCTAAGGTCACTTGAGGACACAGCTCTACTTCAAGGGACATGTGTCAAAGTTGGAGAAGTCCCTGTGGTTAGTTTGTATCCACTGTGGGGCTAGGGCTCATGTTCTGGAGTTGGAAAGATCTCCATGGTTATTTTGTAGCATATCCATGAGCTCTCCTGGGCCACACTGGGGCTTGTCTGAGATGGGATTTAGAGATCAGCTTGAATCTTTTCAGTCAGGCCACACCTCCTTGCCTAAACCTAAATTCTTTCCTAACACTGCTGTTGTCATTGTTCCTTACCACTTCAGCCTCATGTCTTCATGCACTTTGAACCAGAGGACCTAACTATATTGGTATTTTTTTGGCACAATGTGTTTCTCAATCTGCTCGGCACACTTAAGAGATTTTAACTCTTACTGGGCCATTACCTGTGTTTCTGTTTTGATTATATAGGTTCCTCTCATATTTTATATGGCAACTTCAATTTTATTTCTTCTGGGAAGCCTATCAGATACCCTGATCTGTATATGTGGAACTGAGAGGTTATGCCACCACTATACCCAGCTTCTTAGAATATGTCACTATGCCTAGCAACATCCTGGGTACTTCCCAACATCCCTTAACTGTCTCAACTGAATTTAAACAGCACCTGCTTTATTTTGTTTCTTTATTTATAGCCCCTAGCACAATGCCCAGAATATGTGTTCACTAAATATCATTTAAAGAATGAATAAATGGAATTGTAATTTTTCATTATTCTTGCAGTTGTTGCATGTATGATAGTTAGTGTGAACCTGATTATCTGCAAGTCCTCATTCTGACCCCTTAAATGACATGAGATAGGAAGAAAAATCACTGCTTAGGAATTAAGTGATGTTGTTATCATGCCCCCTCCCCCCACCACGTCATACAATTCTTTTGGGTATTATAATATCACAAATATATTTAATCAAATACTTTCTATGCATGAGACACAGCTAGTCAATATGTGGTAAACAAGTTAGCTTCAATATAAAGTGGAGATACTGTTTCTGAGAAATGCATTGATCTCAAATGGCAGAGTTAGTCTTCTTTTGTGAGAAGCATCTTTCAAATAAAGCTACTTGAGCGTTTGAAGGTGTCAACACTTTGATGTTTCAAAGCCTCAATTATTCAGGTACCACAGAGCTGAGCATTGTACGTCTGCCAATGTCACATTTAAAAAGCTCAGATGGCTAAGATGCCATGTTCTGTTCAAGTCTTCTGATATTTGAAATTAAGAGAAAAGCTCTTTCATTTCAGCAATACCTAAGGCTCTCCCAGTCTTCATGCTGCTGCTGAAACTCAACATTCATTAAATACTTGCTTGCAATTTGAATACATTGTTAATAGGGTGGACAGCTTCTGAGGTTGAAAGTTCAATTTATACTCTAGGGCTGGGGGGCGAAGGGGGGAACTTTTGATATCTCTGATTGAAATTGGATATTGTATCAAGGACTTGGTTTGGAGCCAGAAATGTATTAGACAAATTATCCAAGGGGAGTGAAAATAAATGCTTTTATCTTAAGCAACACCTGAGGAAGCTACAGTCATGTTTCAACATAAAGCATTCAATCCTGTGTTGCCCACATCCCAGATGTTTTTGAGAACTTTTTCCTCAATAAATCAGCTGCAAATACTGATTTTCTACCAACATTATACAACACTTCTTTATTTAATCCCCTGTAATATAAAGCTTCTGGCCCACTGACTCTGAAGTCACAACCTTCTTCCTCAGGGCTACATCACCTTTTACTTGTCAAACAAATATTTGTATTTAAATTTCTAGCGCAATTTGTTTCTAAAGATAGACTTCTCTTAGCATCAAAGAATCTATAATTTGCATTGGTCTGAAATTGCCTGGAAATGACATTTAGACTGAATAATCCTTGTGGTAGAAATTAATTTTAAATATTTGGGAGAAATAATGCATGAAGAGGTGTCATCAATAATACCTATAAATGAAGTTATAATCTCCACATTTTGCATCCAGTTTCATGCATGATCCAGAGTCTTATAGGTACTCAAATGGTAATTGCTTAATTAAGAAGGGAAAAGAAGTATCCAAGCTACACCTTACTCAAATGATTCCTTCTAAAGCACCATTTTCAAAAATGCCTAAATATAACATCCAAACTGCTCAGCCACACTGCCGTCCCCTTTTGGCAGCATTTTGGTCTTTTATTCTGTCTTGGAATGCACTTTCTTGCTTGAGCATTCTGCTCACTGTAACACCCAGCTCCTTGGATCACTGTGGTGCACCTAATCTACCCTTTAAAAATCTGCTCTACCGACTTCTCTGTGAACAATTTTCTTACTATTCCAACCTAGGAAGATTTCTCCTGTCTCACATTTATATTACTTACCATTTGCCCCCATTTATTTGGCATTACAGCATGTATTGCCTAGTGGCATCTGTTCTATTTTTGGCTGATATTGCTACTGACCTTTTTATGTACATATCTTGTCTCCTTAAATGGATGGAATGCTTTTTGAGGACAGGATCAGGAATTGAATCATAGATTTTTGCACCTATAAGAAACTTTAGAGATCAAATGGCCCAACACTTCATTTTATAATTGAGAAGAAAAGAGTCTGGTAGAAGTTAAATTACTGATTTAAGGTCAAACAATAATTTAGTTAGAAGATCAGAAATAGAATTCCTGGCTTGAAATACACTGTTCTTTACAGTGTGCTCCTTGGTAACTTTCCCACCATATTAGAGTTGAAATGAACATTAGTTATCCAACCTCCTCAATTTACAGAGTCAGAAACTGAAACCTAGAGAAGCTGAGAAACTATTGCCAATGTCATATATTGAGTTAATTTTAGCAATCTTGGGGCTACAAAGCACAATGTTTTGCTCACTGATCTAAACTCTCTTCATCTTTCTTCATTCCATAAACTTCCATGTATAGCATAAATACTTATTAAGCATCTGCTAAACTTTATACATAAGAATATAAATGTCGCTAGTATAGAGTTCTAGAATCTGTTTTTTAAGTGGAAATGGAGAAATAAATTTCAAAGTTTAACTTTGGCCCCATCTCTTTAATCTTTCTCTATGTACCACTCTATTTCATCTTTGAAGAACCAAGCTGTGTATATAAACAGGTAGATTTAGGTTTACCTCTATTTTTAGGGGGAAAAAAATGTATATATATATATGTAGCTTGTCTTTCAAAGTTAACAAGAGCCAAATCCTTACCTTTTTGTGCATGGCAGATCTCTTTTCCTCAGAACTCTCAATCTATCTCGGATTGAGGTAAAGTTTCAATTTATCATCACTCAGTGGTTTCTCCCAAATTGTGAGGAATTCTTATTTTCTATATCTTATATGCAGAAAAATCCTTCACAAGAAATATTATAATCCTTTGTCTAGTGAAGACCATGGGAGAGTCTTCAGCATGTCAATATACTCTGTAACCAGAAACACCTAAGTTTTTTAAAGATTTTCTCTATAATCACCATAGAGTGAAAACTCAACCACCATAACTCCCGCAGTCCAGAGATCATCTCACCTTAATTTAATTCATGAATTTTGCTTCAGTTCATCATTTTTGACTGATAAAATTAAATACTGGACTTAGAGATTTACTGTGATCATCAGAGGAAATGTCATCTTACAGGAGGTCACATTGCCACTGATTCACTAGGTGGGTTTTAACCAAGTCATGAATGTCCTGGGATTATTCCTTCATCTGTCAAAAATAAACAAACAAACAAAAATAGAAGTTTTTGACTAAATGATCTCTGCCTGTCTCTCTCTTGATAAATGCATCAAGATACCTGAAGACATGGATCTGCCTTCCCAACTGCTGAAATATTTGAAAATTGTAGAAATGCTATTTTACAAATATAAATTCCCTGGAAAGTTACCATCACAGTGACAGAAGATAGTAGTAGTTTGTGGAAGATACCTAACAATTGTTCAAGGTTTATATGTGTCATGAACTTCATCAATATTAACTTACTTATTCTGCAAAATTCTGTGAAATTAATGTTATTATTATTCTCATTTTACAGGTGAAAATCTAAGGCACTGGGTTTATAGTAACATGTCTTACAGTGTGTAGTGAGTTAGTCACAATTTGCAGTCAAATCTCAGGTTCTACAGCTTGTATTCTCAACCACTGCTTTCAACTCTCTCTCACAACAATCACAGAAAACCCACATGTTCATCTTAGGAACAGGAGATCAGAGAGATCTACAAACATCCAAGCCCTAGGAGAAAACAGCTACAATATAAGAATAGGTCCAGATTGACAAATACAGAGAGTTCTAAGGTAGGCTAGAGGATAAAAGGTTGTGACACAAAGTGATTGCTTAAAAATCAGAGCTCTGTATCAACCTAGAGGGGTAGGATGGGGAGGGAGATGGGAGGAAGGTTCAAAAGGGAGGGGATATATGTATACCTATGGCTGATTTGTGTTGAGGATTGACAGAAAACAATAAAATTTGTAAAGCAATTATCCTTCAACAAAAATTAAAAAAAAAATGTAATTAATTTAAAACCTCTAAAACATCAAGACACTAGAACAGAGCCTTAAGTTTATTTTTAATGAGCACATTCATTTTTCTTTCTTCTTAATTGAAATTTTGTTTTCTGCTAAGTATATACCCATCTGACACTGCTTCACCCATTACTTAGGGTTCTCTATCTTCCTTTAAATCATTCACTAAGAAGATATTGAGAATTACTCTGTGTGGCCATCACTGTATTTGCCACTAGCTCTGATGAGTGCAAAACAGTAGGCAAATGATTAGGAAATTGAAAATTTTATGATTTACATGGAGGAAGAAAGCCAATATAAGAGAGCCAATTGCATTATGCTATGAAAACTTGAGTGTGATCTTGTGCTCTAAATTCCATGATTACAAAAGCAGCACAAGTGATATCTAGTCCTGCCTCTGATATTAAGAAGCAAATTGTTGGCTAAGGATCAATTACTTTATCTGTAAAATGGGAGACCCAGACTCCAAATGATTCTCTAAGATCTCTTCCTGGTATGCAAACCCATGCCTTCCACTTTTGAGTGGATCTTGGAGTCCCCATTGTATTTCACACTGTCAGTTATATTATTCATATTTATGGTAAGTAATGTTTAATTGTTCTTAGTAAGGTATTTGTTGCTTTTGTTGTTCAGTTGCTAAGTCATAGCCGACTCTGCATCCCCATGTACTGCAGCATGGCAGGCTTCTCTGTCCATCACCATTTCCTGGAGTTTTCTTACACTCATGTCCATTGAGTCTGTGTTACCATTCAACCATCCAATCCTTTGTCATCCCCTTTTCCTCTCACCCTCGAACTTTCCCAGCATCAAGGTCTTTTTCAATGAGTCAGCTCTTCACACCAAGTGACTAAAGGATTGGAGCTGCAGCTTCAGTATCAGTCCTTCTAATCAATATTCAGGGTTGATTGCCTTTAGGATTGACTGGTTCAGTATCCTTGCTGTCCAAGTGACTCTCAAGAGTCTTCTCCAGCACCTCAGATCGAAAGTACCAATTGTTTGGCGCTCAGCCTTTTTTACGGTCCAAAACTGTCATCTGTACATGACTACTGGGAAAACCATAGCTGTGAATGTACGGACCTTTGTCAGCAATGTGATGTCTCTACTTTTTGATATGCTGTCTAGGTTTGTCATTAAGCTTCCTTGGTGACTCAGATGGTAAAGCGTCTGCCTGTAATGCAGGAGACCTGGTTTCAATCCCCTGGTTGAGAAGATCCTCTGGAGAAGCAAATGGCAACCCACTCCAGTACTCTTGCCTGGAGAATTCCATGAACAGAGGTGTCTGCTGGTCTCCAGTCCCGGGGTAACAAATGGTCAGACATGATTGAGCGACTTTCACTTTCACCTTTTAGGTTTATTAGAGCTTTTTTTTTTTTTTTTCCCCAAGGAGCAAGTGTCTTTTAATTTCATGGCTGCAGTCACTGTCTGCAGTGATTTTGGAAGCCTGGAAAATAAAGTCTGTTAGTTGTCAGGAAGCATTTAACAAAAGGCTTCCTGTGTGCTGTTTTGGATCTGTCAGGAACCCTCTGGCCCTTATTGATTCCTGAATATTCAGGAATTAAGAGGAGAGGCACGCCTTTCCCAGGGCTGAGGAATCCAGGCATTTCTCATTACAGTGATAAGTACCCTCTTCCTTCTTATGAAAAGGTGATTTTCTGCAACTCTCTCTTTGATAGGGATCCTCTTATGTTTTGTAAGTCTGGAATTTTAATCTTTATCTTTGCTGAGAATAACCACCTTGTAAGATAGTACATATGCCCACACCCTGTTGATTAAAACACCTTTGCTCCATCAGAGCTTGGGTCCCCATGTCTTTCTTTCTGTCTTTCTCATCTCTCTATCTCTGGCTAATTCCTTGGAGCACGGAGGCCCGCTGAGCTCACTTTCTTGCCCGGGCTTCTAAGACCCTCTGGGGAAGGCGCACTGTGCCTTCACCCACCTGAGAGGGCGCCCGGTGCCTACCTGCAGCAGCGCGAACCCTGAGAACAGGACTCTATTGGCTTTCCGCGTAAACCAGAGGATATCAGCCTCTTTCTCTCTCTTACTTTCTTATCGTCCACTCCGGACCACCAGGCTCCTGTCCATTAAAGGACCAACAGTTAGTTTCCTTTTTTTTCCCCACCGTCTGTTTGCCATGAAGTAATGGGACCAGATGCCATGATCATAGAGTTTTGACTATTGAGTTTTAAGCCAGCATTTTCACTCATTTCTTTCACCTTCATCAAGAGGTTCTTTAGTTTCTTTTTGCTTTCTGTCATTAGGGTGATATCATCTACATATCTGAGATTCTTGATATTTCTCCCAGCCATCTTGATTATAGCATCTGATTCACCTAAACCAGCATTTCACATGATGTACTCAGTATATAAGTTAAATAAGTAGGATGGCAAGATACAGCCTTGATGTACTCCTTTTTCAATCCTGAGCCAGTCCATTGCTCCTTGTCCAGATCTAATTGTTGCTTCTTGTCTTCCACAAAGGTTTCTCAGGATGCAGGTAAGGTGGTCTTGTATTCCCATCTCTTCAAGAATTTTCCACAGTTTGTTGTGATCCATACAGTCAAAGACTTTGGCATAGTCAATGAAGCAGGAGTAGATATTTTCCTGAAATTCCCTTGCTTTATCTATGATCCAACAGATGTTGACAATTTGATTTCTGGTTCCGCTGCCTTTTCTCAACACAGCTTGTATATCTGGAAGTTCTTGGTTCACATACTGTTGAAGCTTGACGGGGAAGGATTTTGAGCATTACTTTGCTAGCACACACACACCCACACACACACACACACTTGTGCAGTAGTTTGAACATTGTTTGGCATTGCCCTTCTTTAGGATTGAATGATAACTGACCTTTTCCAGTCTTGTGGTTACTGCTGCCTTTTCAAAATTTGCTGACATATTGAGTGCAGCACTTTCACAGGATCACTTTAAGGATTTTTAATAGCTCAGCTGGAATTCCATCATCTCCACTAGCTTTGTTTGTAGCAATGTTTTCTAAGGCCCACTTGAGTTCTCACTTAGAATGTTTGGCTCTAGGTGAGTGACTACACCATTGTGGTTATCTGGGTCATTAAGATCTTTGTTTGTGCAGTTCTTCTGTGTATTCTTGCCAGTTCTCTTACTATCTTCTTCCTTTTTAGGTCCCTGCTGTTTATGTTCTTTATTGTGCCCATCTTTGCATAAAACGTTCCCTTGGTATCTCTAATATTTGAAGAAAACTCAGGTATTCCCATTATATTATTTAGCAATCCTCAGAAATTTTAGAAGAGATGATCTACTGTCCTGTGGCTAAAATTAACCTTTTCTGATTAATTTACTTAGGTAAAGAGTCTGCTTCCTGCTTGATTCTTTCAAATGGTTTTTGCCCTGTCAATGCAACCTGTAATCCTTGGGATAAATTATTGGAAGCTAAGAGTTTATCTTCCTTAAAGTAAATGACAGCATCAATAGCTGTCCTATCTGAAATTTTTGCTATATCTTGCTCATTTTTGTTCCCATTATGTCCATACATTATCCATTTCATTTTGGTCCCAAATATCCTATTTCTTTATTTCTTTATCTTGATTCCTGCTGTCTTTCTCTTTAAAATCATATTTCCCAAGTGCCTTTGAGCTATTCTTAAGCTTTAATTACTGATTTGACACTACTCAAGCAAACAGAAATGTGGTATTTCATATTTGAATTGTCCTTGTTTAAAGGACATTCTGCCTTACCCCCACATAGTTATTTTGTTTATATGTATGTTATTTTTAAATAACTTGTTTGGATTCTTATTTTTTAAATTATAGGTTTTAATTTTGAGGTCCATCTGTGTCAAGTGCTTGCCTTCTATTGTTTTGAATTTAAACATATGAACATGACTCTTTATTCACCATAACCATACATATCATAAAGGGGTAAAGATCAGGTAAAGATAATTTTGTTTGATCAAATTTATATAGAATAAAAGTAAAGTGATATTTGAAGCAAAACTCTTAACTCAAAGCTATAAAATCCCTGGGAATAGCAATTATTAAATATATTTCTGCACTATCAGTTAGCTCAACCAGACAGTTAAATCAACATAGCCACTGAGAGATTCCCAAAAAGTTTGTGGCTAATGATAAAAAATCATGACTTGGCATTTCTAAAGATAATATAACACTAAGGTTTAAATTCCAAATCATAAAAGTATGGACAGAAGGGAATTATACATACTTTTTAAAACATTCTTATATTCAATTTATTGAACCCATGCTCCTGTGTACTATGAAAGTTAATTTGTCTAGACTAGGGACCCTTTACAAATTTACTCTAAAAATAAATAGGGAATAGAGATATTTGTAATTTACTGCATTCCCTCTAGAAAAAAACTTAATTAAAAAAGCTTCAGGTCACTATATGTTTTAATTAATTTTTAGCTGTAATTTTAGATTGTTAAGAAGGTTAGGAGAAGTTAGAGAATAAATAAAGCTAGCAAGCTAGCTAGAGTCATTTTAATTCTCCTGGTTTATTAAAACCTATTCAAGTCTTTGATGGTCTATGAAATCATGGTATTCTATCAATTATGATCTCAAAAGATTTCTGAAACATTTTTTAAGCAAGAAGTAGGTAAATTATGGGTTTGTCTTTTAAAATGTGTTTTATTATGTCATTACTTCAAATAATGTCAGTAACTCAGTACCAGTTTGAATGGTTATGGAACATTTGTAATTCAAGGGGGTGTGATTATCATTGTATATTCTGGTATAAAAAAGACTTTAGCCAGATTACTTTTTATCGGCTCATGAATTTAGATGCAGTTCTTTTAGTTCCATAATGCAGCTGTCTAGGGCTAGATATATGCAACTCTCCAGATTGGCTGCCATTGAAAACTTGGTAGTTCAGGGTGGGGAGGAATTGCTGGCTCTCATGGGGAAAACATTTTGAAACAAACAGCTAAAACAGTGACAAAAAATGAGATTTGAGTTAGCTGTTTCCCAGGTGATATTTTTGTTTTCCATTTATACAAAAAATAAAAAGAGAGAGAGAGAGAAAGAAAGAAAGAAAAAAAACTGCCCTCTTTGGGTTCATTTCTATCTCCTGTCTTTATAAGATAAATATCAGTTTCTCCAGTCATCCAAAAAAATAAGGGCTCCCAGCCACTAAGGATCATTCACTTAACTGCCAAATTCATTCTCCCTATTTAATGTGGCTTTATTAACAACGTTTGCCATCAGCAATTTTCAATCCATCGGCTGATGAAGAATGATGCATTCTCCTTTCATTAATGTTCACCTAAGAAAATCATTCCTAATCCTCAAAGGCTGAGTATGCACACCATATATTCTTTAAAAAAAATTGATATACATGAGTAAGAAAAAATGAAGTTATTTATGCAGACTTGGTCAAAGACCGCATGATAACTGGCAGGATGGGGGATGCCTCAGATTCACACAGACACACCCACATCTGTTTATTACTAAAAGCATTTGTGCAGGATTTTCAAAAATCAGTGATATAGATTACATCAACTAGGAATCAGAAATATTGAAATGTTGGTATTATAAAATCCGTTTGTGTTAGCAAAACCATGAGGACTATAAATGAGACTAAAGTTTAAAAAATATGATTTTTGGTACATGTTTTTGGGGCCCTAAAATTCTCTATCTGAGGTTACTTTGGAGTTTTTTTTTCCCATTCTTCCACCTTCTTGTAGCACTTAGTAACCTTATATTCTAATACTAGATGAGGGACACTTACCTAGGTGTGTAAAAAATTTTTCAGTGGTGAAAAATCTGCCTGCCAATGCAGGAGAGAGAGTTTCAATCCATGGACTGGGAAGATCCCCAGGAGAAGGAATGGCAACCCACTCCAGTATTCTTGCATGGGAAATCCTATAGACAGAGGAGCTTGGCAGACTATAGTCTATGGAGGTGCAAAGAGTTAGACAAGATTTAGCAACCAAAAAACAATAACCTAAGTCCAAACTGATGACAGAGATAATCCAGGTTGAAGAAGACCTGCCATTTATCCTGAAGGGCACAGAAATTTGTTGGACAATAGTGTTTGAGATTATCAAACAAAACAATCTATACAAATATCTATATAAAAAATATTTTTATAAACCAGAAAACCTCAATGGTGTGATCACTTACCTAGAGCCAGACATCCTGGAATGCAAAGTCAAGTGGACGTTAGGAAACATCATTATGAACAAAGCTGGTAGAGGTGATGAAATTCTAGTTGAGTTATTTCAAATCCTAAAAGATAATGGTGTTAAAGTGCTGCAGTCAATATGCCAGCCAATTTAGAAAATTCAGCAGTGGCCACAGAACTGGAAAAGGTCAGTTTTCATTCCAATCCCAAAGAAAGGCAATGCCAAAGAATGTTCAAACTATCATACAATTCCACTTATCTCACACAAAATGCTTGAATTTTGAGCATTAGCAAAATAATGCTCAAAATTCTCCAAGCCAAGCTTCAAGTTTGTGAACCATGACCTTTCAGATATTCAAGCTGGATTTAGAAATGGCAGAGGAACCAGAGATCAAATTGCTATCATCCATTAGATCATTGAAAAAGCAAGAGAGTTCCAGAAAAACATCTACATCTGCTTTATTGACTATGCCAAAGTCTTTGACTGTGTGGATCACAATAAAATGTGAAAAATTCATAAAGAGATGGGAATACCAGACCACCTTACCTGCATCCTGAGATATCTGTATGCAGGTCAAGAAGCAACAGTTAGAATCGGACATGGAAAAACAGACTGTATCCAAATTGGGAAAAGAATATGTCAAGGCTATATATCGTCACTGTGCTTACTTAACTTAAATGCAGAGTACATCATGTGAAATGCTGGGCTGGATGAAGCTCAAGCTGGAATCAAGATTGCTGGGAGAAATATCAATAACCTCAGGTACACAGATGACACAACCTTTATGGCAGAAAGAGAAGAGAAACTAGACAGTCTCTTGATGAAAGTGAAAGATGAGGGTGAAAAAGCTGGCTTAAAACTCAACATTCAAGAAATGATGATCATGGCATCTAGTCCCATCACTTCATGGCAAATAGATGGGGAAAAATGGAAACAGTGACAGACTTAATTTTCTTGGTCTCCAAAATCACTGCAGATGGTGACTGCATCCATGAAATTAAAAGACACTTGCTCCTTGGAAGAAAAGCTATGACTAACCTAGACAGTGTATTAAAAACCAGAGATATTGCTTTGCCAACAAAGGTCCATCTAGTCAAAGCTATAGTATTTCCAATAGTCATGTATGGATGTGAGAGTAGGACCATAAAGTAAGCTGAGCGCTGAAGAATTCATGTTTCTGAACTGTGGTGTTGGAGACGACTCTTGAAAGTCCCTTGGACAGCAAGATCAAAACAATCAATCTTAAAGGATATCAGTTCTGAATATTCATTACAAAGACTGATGCTGAAGCTGAAACTCCAATACTTTGGTCACTCGATGCGAAGAACTGACTCATTAGAAAAGACCCTGATCCTGGGCAAGATTGGAGGCAGGAGGAGAAACAGATGACAGAGGATGAGATGGTTTGATAGCATCAACAACTCGATGGACACGAGTTTGTGTGAGCTCTGGGACCCTGGTGATGGACAGGGAAGCCTGTCCTGCTGCAGTCCATGGGGTCACCAAGAGGTGGCCACGACTTAGTGACTGAACAATAAGGGTATTCTTACAAGCATTTCTATAAACTATCAATCCTGAGAAACAGTAATATGACTATTATTTTCCATCTATATTGATTGACCTATAAAATATCTATTGCACTGTCATTAAAGATGTGTCAAAAATTTGAGTTTAAAAACAAAAATTATCATCCAAAATCCATAGAATGAAATATATGTGAGAATTAAACATGTGCATATATTTTTATGCTCTTATAGATTCATAAATTCCTTGTTCATCTGTGTCTCAGAGATTGAAATTAGACACATAAGGGCGAGTTGAATTTACCTGATTTTACCTAAATTCGACTAGGCATTTAGTAGATGGCTATGTATAACTTCAACTAAAGCATACTGCTCTCCAGTTTCCTCAAGGGAGTGAGAACATATGATAGGCATATTCAAATTAAGGCAAGAATGACATTGTGGCGTATTTTTCTCTTCTCTATTGTATTTAAGGGAGATAGCAGAGAAAAGAAAATAATTAACTGATAGATATGCAATAGTAAATTTTTAGACTCTGACATATTGCTGAAAAAGTCCTTCAAAAGGCCCCTGAAATGACCCTGCAGAGGTACCTAGTTCTTCTTATTTTATTTAAAATGGCCCTAATTGAAACAGAGGATGTATTTTGAATAATGAGGCTGAATTTTAATAAAAATCATGTCTTTACTAATATAAATGTTCATTCCATCAAAATGAAAAGAATGTTAATCCAAGTGCTATTCTTGACACTTAGAAGCCTTGATTCATTCTATTAAGATTTGTCTCCACTCTTTCCATGCCTTAAGATAATAAGAAGCTTTGTTTATTTTTTTAAACAAATAGGTAGTTTTCCTTCATGCAGTCTTTATAGGAAATGTTCCATTGCATTTATAACACAGAAAAAAAGCTCCTAACACAATAGAACATCACATAGTCTATAGTTGTACAATTTAGGCTTTTATTAGTGAAATAATTTGCTGTTCTTAAATCAGTAAAAATAATTATTGATTCAAAATTGTATGCACAATACTTTGCTTCAATGGGAATTAACTAGTCTCTTCCTCAAAGAACATTAACTCTACCTAAGTAAAACAAACAGAACAGAATTAGTTATCATATACAACAATATAAGAATACATATCATTAGTTGTGCATAGAACAGCTAATGTTCTATTTGCAGGTCCCAGGATAATCATATCAATGAGTACTCATTTATTATGTATTTAAAAGTTATAAGCATTCATAACAAGCTGAAAGGTTGAATTTGGGATTCTGAGACTCCCTGTTCCTCTGCTAGAGCTTTGGGCTCAGAGAGAGCACCCTAACAGTCTATCTTCTACAGCAGCCTGCTCTGTTTTTAAAACTATTGCCTCTGGACTATACTGTCAGTGACACTAAATTCTGCAGGTGTATATTGACTTCAGTCTACACATCCAAGTTCCATCCACACTTTCCATTTATACTACTTTTTGTTTAGTGTGCACTGGAGATGGGATCTGTATTCTTGGAGGAGGAATGTGGAGAAGATACCACTTTCTGGCTGAATTGAATGTTGAATCAGGTTCCATAGATGCGTAGGAATTGAAATGTGCTTGAGAAGAGAAATCCTTTGCAAATACAGCAAAAATATATCAGAACCATGGCAAAAGGAATTATATTCAATATTGGAGCTGTAGGGGTCATTTAAAAAAATTTTTTTTTAAAAACTGACAGAACTCCAGGTGCAGAGTGGTGATTAAGACAAAATTTTTTTTCAGTGGTTTTTCCCATTAGCTGCAGAATTATGTTAGAAACTTCTTGGAATTGAGGTCACTATTTTTCACAATTTAATTCTAGACTATCTTTTTTACCTCACTGCCCATTATTTCCTTTTATCCCAACTTCATTTTTTTTTTTTTTTTTCTGAACAAAAACTATGACAGTCAACAAAGAAATGTAGTCCTTTCAATCTAGGAAGAGTGTATATATAGACTTGGCTTGAGGGAAATCTCACTGGAATTTATGGTGCTTTCTCTTATTTAAGTCCCATTTATCATTATATCCCACCTTATTTAAGGAAAACCACCAACAAACTGACCTCCTGCCTGTCACTCTATTACAAACTTCACAGAGCTCAGTTCATGACAGCAAGCATCAACAAGCCCCAAGAATTGATTGGCAGTGTCCATCAATCATAGCTTGGATGTGAAGTGAAGGAGAGGCTTTTCTTTATAGTAGACACACTAGAGAGAAAGCATGGTCATCTCAGGTGTGTATCTGTAAATGTCATGTCTCAATACTGTGAACACAAATGCCTTCCACCTATAATTCACTTTTCTTCCTTTTGAATGTTGGTTTGCTCCATCAAAGGTAGTGAAATATTTAGTGGCATAACCATGTTATGGACCAAATTGTAACAATTCTATTAATGCTTTTCTAATGAATATGTTCAATGTGGAAGGATTATGTTTTGAGGATTAATTTGCCTTGTTGCTGAATTGCTTATGAAAATCAACATTTGCGTGAAACACCATAATGTAGCAATTCTTATTTCCAATTATTTGTTCCCATTGAGCTTTCCCAAACTGTATAGTTATTTGATAATAAAGACATTGCTTTTTATTGACACATATATATTACTTTTCTCTTTTTTACTTTGGCTGGGATTGAGATTTTTACAAGGTAGTTAAATTTCCTGTCTCAATTCAACTGGGATCTCCTGCATAGCAGGCAGATTCTTTACCAACTGAGCTACATGGAAAGTCCTTTCTCTTTCACTTTTCACATGAATATCTAGAATTTTTAGGAAATAAATTGGAAATCTAGTCTGATAAAAAGTGCAAACCATATCTCCTTAATATGGAAATATTCATACCTTAAAGATTCAGTGAGTAGAAACTCAGCTCTACAAATTACTGAATGTTTGTGTTTGAAATGTGTGTATATTTCACATTTTATTCTTTAACCAGATTTCCAGCATCATGTAGATAAATTTTATGAAAAATGGAAGAAAGGATAAGCTTTTTGTTCTTCATTTGATCAGTTTTGAAGCAAATTTTGATGAAAGACTAATTCAATTTTTGAGGTCATCAGCTACTTTAAACCAATGATAAAATCAAGGTCTGGGTAAACTGGCTTCAACTCTGGCTAGATTTCCATTTTGATTAAACATTTTTCATTTCAGCACCTATTTTCAAAATTTATTTTAATTGATGGAAAATTGCCTTACAATATTGTGTTGGTTTCTGCCATGCATTAACATGAATCAGTCATAGGTATACATATTCCCTTTCCTTCTTGAACGTCCCTCCCACCTCCCACCCCATCCCTCTCCTCTAGGTTGTCACAGAGCACTGGGTTGAGCTCCCTGCATCATAGAGCAAATTTCCATGGGCTATCTGTTTTACATAGGCTAACGCATATGTTTCTGTGCCACTCTCTCAATTTGCCCCACCCTCTCCTTCAGAATTCCATTGACTGTGTGGTCCAACTTTGTAGGTGACAAAGAGTTGGACATGACTGAGCGACTTTCACTCACTCACTCCTTCCCCTCTCTGTGTCCATAAGTCTGTTCTCTATGTCTGCATCTCCACTGATGCCCTGCAAATAAGTTCATCAGTACCATCTTTCTAGAGTCTGTATTTGTGTTAATATATGATATTTCTTTTTCTCTTTCTGACTTTATTTACTTCATTCAGTATAATAAGCTCTAGGTTCATCCACCTCATTAGAACTGACTCAAATGCATTCTCTTTATGGCTGAGTAATAATCCATTGTATGTGTGTACCACATCTTCTTATCCATTCATCTGTCAATGGACATCTAGATGGTTTCCATGTCCTAGCTATTGCAAATAGTGTTGCAAAGAACATTGGAGCACCTGTAACTTTTTCAATTATGTTTTTCTCAGGGTACGTGCCCAGTAGTGGGACTCTTGGGTCATATGATAATTTTATTCCTAGTTTTTAAAGGGATCTCTATACTGTTCTCCATAGTGGCTATGCCAGTTTACATTCTCACCAACCATGCAAGAGATTTCACTTTTCTCCACACCCTATCACCTCACACTGGTCAGAATGGCCATCATCAAAAAGTCTATAAGAAATACTAATTTTTGAAGAAGCTTACATGAGCCTAATGAAGTAAGAGCTATTTCATTAGCTACCATTCATTTCTTTTCATGATTTAAACCATACTCCACCCCTACCACTAAGCTCACAAATGACAGAGGTCACACGGCAGACAAGTTGACAAAATGTAGAGGAGATTGTTTGTCTTCACTACTGAACCAAGCTCTTAAAAGCCACACACAGAAACTGCTACTGGCTCAGTCATTTCCCTTGCTATTCCAAAAAAGTAATATTATAAAAGCCCTCAATGCTGCTTTTATACATGCTGTTCAAATCTGTAGTATCTTTTGAGTTCCTATCTGTGACTAACTAAGAATACTCTTAGCAAAAATTAATTTTTTGTTACTACAAAAAGTGCTTTTGACCTTGAGAACCTTTTAGTTCTTTCACTCTGAAATTGTGTGTGTGGCATACACATGAGAGTCAGAGAAAACTACAAGGTCATCAGGTGATCACAGAAACAAAAACATTATCTGGGAGATGAAAGATGCCAAAGCAAAAGCCACTCTGCTCCGCTTAGATAAACAGTCCCTATCTGTCCTTCTCTTCCTTGTTTCTGTGGCTGACAGGTGTCACATGATTTCAGAGAGAAGTGAGATAAGCAGCCACAGAATAGGGACAAGCAAGTGCCTGGAGAAGATTTTAGTACCTGGCTGTGTGATTTCTAGATTGCTCAAATGTGAACATACAAAAGGTGGTGGGGAAAAGAAAAAAAAAAAAAAAAGTCTTTTTGTTACTAAGAACTCTTACTTGAAAATAGACCTACAAACCATTTTGCTTATCCTCTAAATTGATGTTACAAAGGTATTCACACCTGCTCCAGCGTTTGATGTGGTATATATACACAGTGGAATATTACTGAGCCATAAAAAGGAACAAAACTGGGTCATTTGTAGAGACATGGATGGGGCTAGAGACTGTCATACAAAGTGAAGTAAATCAGAAAGAGTAAAAAAAAATGTATATAAATACATATACGTGGAATCTAAAAAATGGTACAGATGAACCTATTTCCAGGGTAGGAACAGAGATGCAGACATAGAGAATGGACATGCAGACATGGGAGCAGTGAGGCAAATTGGGGGATTAGGATTGACATATATACACCACCATGTGTAACATAGATAGTGGGGACATACTATTAAGCACAAGAACCTCAGTTTGGTGCTCTGTGGTGACCTAGACGTGTGGGATAAAGGGGGAGGGAGGGAGATTAAAGAGGGAGGGGATGTATGTATACATATAGCTGATGCAATATGTTGTGCAGCAGAAACTTACCCAACACTTTGAAGCAATTATACTCCAGTAGAAAAGTATCCAGTGTTAGTTTTTGTTTTTAGGTTGAAGATACAGACAGTCAGGAAGCCATCACTCCAATCTTTACAACAAGAAATGTTGAATTCATTGGACAACTCAGGTTGCAGGGTAACTAACTCACCTTAAGTCTGAGGAAAGACACATGCCTCCAAGGGGAATGCATCTTGATCATTGACTTACCTAGGACAGATGTCAGAGGCTAAATAGGCCAGGAAGAATTCAGCTAATACGTTTTAATGAATTACAAAAGATGGGGTATGAGATAGAGCCAGGGGTTGGCAGTCCTTGTGGATAACACATATAGGGATGTTTATATTCCTCTTGAAGACTTTTTCTCTCACCCATTTTACCAGGAATTCAGAGGGAAGACTGGGGAGAATATTGAGTCAGCTCATCTTGTAGTGTGGGGGAGTTGACTGGAAAAGAGATCACAGCAGTCATGGACTAAAAACTGCCAAATCATCATACCTTCTCTTATACAGAACAAAAGCCTTGGTGAAGAGGCACAGGGGAAACCTTTCCTAGAGGATAAACTGGGATATTGACCTCACTCCACCAGGAAGGAGGAGCAGGGGAAACTTGTGAAGGTTTCACATACAGACTCAAGACAAGGCGGCTTAATCAGAATAGCAAGGAACAATCCCCTCTTTAATTCTTCATTACCAGACTAACAAGCAAAGAATGAAAACAGTACTGGGGTAAAGCTGGGAGAATTTCAAGAAACCTTATCTCAGGGACAAAGCACAAAGACACAAGTCAAGGGTAGGGGTCAGACAATGAAAAAATAAATTTTGGGATTTCAAGCAACACTCTAAATAAAAATAATCACTAGAAGAATATAAAATTGTAGTGCCCTGATGATAAAAATAGTGTCAGTAAATTTCAAACATAATCTTACTCCTCACTATATTAAAATAAGCTCACAAATGAAAAATGTAGCAATAGGAAAATTATACTCATCTCTATGCATTACAAAAAAGATTTACCTGAGTATCAACTATCTTAAACAAGATGTCATACTTTCAGTTAAAATCAATCAAACAAATCAGCTATAAGCTATAATATGAAGCATAATAAATGTAGTCTTAGATAAAACAATCATTAAATCAGACATGTCACAGATATTAGATTAAGCAGGAAGATAATTTAAATTAAATATCATTAAAATGTTAAAAAGTTCTAAATTAAATGTAGATAATATGCAACATCACGTGGATGACTTTAGCAGAGAGATGAACACTATAAGAATAAATTAAATGAAAGCACAACCAATGAAAAACATTACAAAAGACAAAGAACATCTTTGGTGGTCTCATAAGTTGAGTCAGCACAGCTAATGAAATAATTAATTAGAAAGTAAGTCAATATAAATTATGCAATGGAAGTCACAGTGGGTAGGATGAATAATAAAAACATAGAAGAAATGATCCTAGAGTTGTGGGGCAATATCAAGTGATCTAATATACGTATAATTGAAATTCTATAATAAGAGATAGGAAACAGTAAAGCCATATTTGAAAAAACAAGGGCCAGAACTTCATAAAATAATGACTGTATCAAATCACAGGTCAAGAACTGATAGAACTATAAGTGGAATAAAATTTTTTTCTACCTCCTTCCATATACTGGAAAATATCAGTGGAAACTGGAGAAACAATGAGTATCAGAAGGAAGGAGCAGAAGGAAAGAGATCTTACAACATCCATCCTTCCTGTTTTGGGTTGAATTGTGTTCTCCAAAAAGATATGTTGAAAACCATAAGCCCAGTGTTAGTAAACGAGACTTTATTTGGAAATAGGGTCTTTCAGAAGTGATCAAATTAAGACAAGGTCACAAAAGTGGGTCTTACTCCAATTTGACAGATGGGCTTACAAGAAGAGGGAAATCTGGACACAGACTCAAAGGGAAGGTGGTTATGTGATGATGGAGAAAAAGATTGGAGTTATGCTGCCACAAGAAAAAGAAGGCCTGAAATTCTTCCTTATTTTTCCAGCTTCTGATTGCCCCAGGCCTTCTTTTTCACTGATATTTTCCAGTATATGGAAGGAGGTAGATTTTTGCCTCCATGATTTGCCTCCAAATTCCTCCATGAAAATCATAAGAACTCCTGTTTTGAATGGGAGGGGTGTAATTTTACATGGTGCCCTGGTCTATAGCAGCTAGCCTGTCCAGGCCTCCTGTCCAACTTGACCACAATATTCATGCCTATTCCAAACTGTTTACAGTCATAGAGCTATATTTATTAAAACTTCTGTAGGGACTGGAAAATAGCCACCTCATTGTGGTGTCTGACAGGCACAGCCTGCATTGTAAACTTTTTAGTAATTCACAGTTCACGTTGTAAAATATCAGAGTCAATGCTGAAAAAGACAATATTCTATGGGCTTCCTGGGAATCCTGACCTCAAATCTTCTTCTAACATTTTCTAACCTAATGGGAATTCATTTACTGTCTCTAAACAGCCCCCAAATACATTATTTTAAGATCTATTATTTACTGTACTGGCTAGCAAGCTTTTATCTCTTATTTATGATCAGGTAAGTTTTAATTGGAAGTGGGTTGGAAGTCATCCAAGCTAGGTGGATAGTGTGGTCCCTATTGTAAATTGATCTTACAAACACCTGCTTGTTGTGTGAAGTTATGCAAAAAATCATCCTTGAGCTCTTGCGTGTTCTTTTTTTTCCCTTTCATTTTTAAACTTTTGAAGCACCATGGAACTTGCCAATTAAATCAAGAAAACATAAATAAATCTCTCTGATTTTGAGAGAGGTAGAAGAATCTTTGTTTAAAACATAGTTCTCTTGACTAAATTATAATTAATTATTTTCATGTGTTATGAGAGTTTTTACTCACAATGTGCTTGACTTGAAAGAGTGTTAACCTAGTTGTAATAAGTAAAAAGGAAGAAGTTGATGTCCTATAACCTGAAGGTAAGAGGCTAGATAGATGGATAGAATATTTGACCAAAGGTTCATAAATAGTTAAAAATGTTTATGGACTAGGGTCATATTTTTAAACCTGAATAGAGTCAATTTGCTTTTCCTTTATATTATAATACCGCTATAGGCCAGTTGCTTCCAGTTCCTCAATATGCTTTTGGAAGCAGTGATTGAGAGGTTTCTGGAAGGCCAAATTAAGTCATTAAATCTAATTGTCTTTAGCTGTTCTTTATTATACATGTTTTGGTGACTATATTTAGCTATTGCATTCTATTCCCCAAACAGCATAACTTGAGAAAATTTGAATTTCAATGTTAAAATAGTCATTCCTTGCATATACATTCTGCTCTCAATTACATGCGATAATAGAGATGAACAGTTGCATGACTGATTAAAGAAAAATTGTTCACAATTGTCTTCAAATTGTATTATATCACTTTTGTTGCAGAATTGCCTTCCTCATTCCATCTTGCTCCTAATATCCGATAAGTTTACACTGGTTCATTGTGAGAAAGTCACTGTGTCTTTCCTAGGTGGCCAACAGCTGGAAATTGAACATTTCCCACAAATATATGAAAACTAAGACAAACAAAACATTATAATACTTTTACCTTTCCTCTAGTTAATAAGAGTCATGGTGGGCAGTTTCCATTCTTGGTTTTGCTAAATCCTCTATTAGTTGAATCCTTTGGTCCCAAGATGAATAAAATTCCTCCTAGAAAGTCAAGCAGGGAATTCCCAGGTAGTCCAGTAGCTAGAACTCCACGCTTTCACTGCTAGGGGCGTGAATTCAATCCCTGGTCTCGGAATTAGGCAATGCTCAAATGTCAAGCAGAATGACAAGATAGAACAAATAATGAGTCTGTTTTAGGAGAATGGTTGCAATGATTATGATAGTCAGACCAGTGACTTTGATCTCTTTGTGTCTATTTCCTGATCTGTAAAATAGTTGTTCCTGACTCTCTGTGACCTCATGGATATACAGTAGACAAAATTATCCAGGCCAGAACACTGGAGCGGGTAGATGTTCCCTTCTCCAGGGGATCTTCCCAAACCAGAGATTGATTCCAGGTCTCCCACATTGCAGGTGGATTCTTTACCAGCTGGGCCACCAGGGAAGCCCAAGAATACTGAAGTGGGTAGCATTTCCCTTCTCCAGGGGATCTTTCCAACTCAGGAATCAAACCGGGGTCTCCAGCATTTACCACCTGAGCTACAAGGGAAGCCCACCTCAGGCCATTTCAGTATTTTTTTGATGTAATTATTTATAAATTTATATATATATATATATATAACATTTAAATTTTAATTCAGAGAAAGAAGTAGGTAATACTATATCAGAATATTTTATTTTATTTTTAAAATTTTTTCCATTTATTTTTATTAGTTGGAGGCTAATTGCTTTACAATATTGTAGTGGTTTTGGCCATACGTTGACATGAATCAGCCATGGATTTACATGTGTTCCCCTTCCTGATCCCCCCTCCCACCTCCCTCTCCATCCCATCCCTCTGGGTCTTCCCAGTGCACCAGCCCTGAGCACTTGTCTCATGCATCCAACCTGGGCTGGTGATCTGTTTCACTCTTGTTAGTATACTTGTTTCAATGCTGTTCTCTCTGAAAATCCCACCCTTGCCTTCTCCCACAGAGTCAAAAAGAATATTTTAAATTGTAGTTAAAGGAAATTTTGGGAAAAAAATTAAATCCATTTATTCTCATTTATAAATATACACATTCATTTTTTTCATCCAATAGATAAATGTGTAGCACATACACATTAAAATAAAGATAATCTATGCCATGCAAATCATATTTTGGGAATGATAAGACATGTAAAGTGATATCCTAATATAGTTTACTTAGACAGAAAGATGATAAAATCAAATATGTAACAATAGAAGACATTAAAACAAGTGATAGCACAGAATGGAATAAAGGTGAATTATCATTGATTAGATTGTTGTGACAGTGTTGTGAATTCAAGTGAAAATTTAGAATGAGTGTAATCTGAAATAGGATTTAGAAAGCAAGTTACAAGTCTGAATTTGAAAGACCTTGTGTAAAGGATAAGGAGTTTGGAACCTGTCCCAGTTTACTCATAAATCATTACTATTTTGTGAATAGGATATTATTGTCCCCACCTAGAAATAAAACTGAATGTACATTCTCCCTAAAGTGATGAATTTGACAAACAAAAAGCAGAGGAGAAGCAGTGAAATAACCTGATTCAAGGAGATTTTACTGAACAAAATAATAGCAAATGAAACAACTGACAAAGGATTAATCTCCAAAACATGCAAGCAGCTCATAAAGCTCAATATCAGAAAAAAAAAAGCAAACTTTCCAATCAAAAAGTGGGCAGAACACCTAAACAGACATTTCTCCAAAGCAGACACACAGATGGCTAATAAACACACAAAAAGGTGCTTAATATCGCTCATTATTAGAGAAATGCAAATCAAAACTACCATGAGATATCACCTCACATCGGTCAGAATGGCCATTATTGAAAAATCTACAAACAGTAAATGCTGGAGAGGGTTGGAGAAAAGGGAACACTCTTGCACTATTGGTGGAAAAATATAAATTGGTAAGGTCACTATGGAGAGCAATATGGACATTTCTTAAAAAGCTAGGAGTTACTATGTGATCCAATAATCCCACTACTGGACATATACCCTGGGGAAACTGTAATTGAAAAATGTACATGTACCCCAGTGCTTATTGCAGCACTATTTACAGCAACTGGGACATGGAATAGTCCATCAATGGATGAATGGATAAAGAAGTTGTGGTATATATATACAACTGGATATTATTTAACCATAAAAAGGAATGCATTTGAGTCAGTTCTAATGAGGTGGATGAATCTAGAGCCTAGTGTACTGAGTGAAGTCAGAAAGAGAAAAGCAAATATCATGTATTAATGAATATATATGGAATCTGGAAAGATGCTACTGATAAACCTATTTGATCAGTGGAGATGCAGATATAAAGAACAGAGACTTGTGGACACAGTGGGAGAGAGAGATGGTGGGACAAATTGAGACTGTAGCATGGAAATATTTATATTAACATATTAAGATAGATAACTGCTGGGAATTTGCCATCTGGTTCAGGGAGCTCAATCTGGTGCTCTGTGACAATCTATAGAGGTGAAATGTGGTGGGAGGTGGGAAGGAGGGTCAAGAGAGAGGGTACATATGTATTCCTATGATTTATGTTGATGTATGGCAGAAACCAACACAATATTGTAAAGAAATTATCTTCCAACTAAAAGTAAATTAAGGAAAAAGAAGAAAAAAGAATAGAGTTTGAAGTAAATAATTGTTGAACAATTGATCAATAGTTAAGTGATATAATTTACAAGAAAAGAAGTGGCTCAAGCCCCTGAAACCATTTTGATATCAAGGAAATTCAAGTCAGAAAGCCCCAGACTGAATTCTCCTTTTGTTATTATTTTCTATTCACAAACCTTCCCTATCAATGTGCTCTCTCCTTCCAAAACCTTCCTTACCTTTAATGTTATACTTTCTTTTAAACCATTACTTCTTCAAGTAGCCTTTGTATTTTATTTTTTTTAATTTTTATTTTTTAAAATGTATTTATTTTAATTGGATGTTACAATATTGTAGTGGTCTTGTCATACATTGACATGAATCAGCCATGGGTATGCATGTGTTCCCCATCCTGAGTCCCCTCCCACCTCCCTCCCCATCCCATCCCTCTGGGTCATCCCAGTGCGCCAGCCCTGAGCGCCCTGTCTCATGCATCCAACCTGGACTGGCGATCTGTTTCACATATGATAATATACCTGTTTCAATGCTCTTCTCTCAAATCACCCCAACCTCACCTTCCACAGAGTCCAAAAGAGTGTTCTATACGTCTGTGTCTCTTTTGCTGTTTCGCATATAGGGGTATCCTTACCATCTTTCTAAATTCCATATATATGCGTTAGTATACTGTATTGGTGTTTTTCTTTCTGGCTTACTTCACTCTATATAATAGGCTCCAGTTTCATCCACCTCATTAGAACTGATTCCAGAAAAATAAACGACCTGATCAAAAAATGGGCCAAAGAACTAAACAGACATTTCTCCAAAGAAGACATACAGATGGCTAACAAACACATGAAAAGATGCTCAACATCACTCATTATCAGAGAAATGCAAATCAAAACCACAATGAGGTACCATTACAGGCCAGTCAGGATGGCTGCTATCCAAAAGTCTACAAGCAATAAATGCTGGAGAGGGTGTGGAGAAAAGGCAACCCTCTTACACTGTTGGTGGGAATGCAAACTAGTACAGCCGCTATGGAGAACAGTGTGGAGATTCCTTAAAAAAACTGGAAATGGAACTGCCATATGACCCAGCAATCCCACTCCTGGGCATACACACCGAGGAAACCAGATCTGAAAGAGACACATGTACCCCAATGTTCACTGCAGCATTGTTTATAATAGCCAGGACATGGAAGCAACCTAGATGCCCATCAGCAGACGAATGGATAAGGAAGCTGTGGTACGTATACACAATGGAATATTTCTCAGCCTTTTTATTTTAAAGGGAAACAAAAGCTTACAGAATAGCAAGTAAAAATTTGGGATTCTCCATGAGAAAAAAAGTCTATACAGCCTTCTTTGGTTCTGTAAAACCCCATCAAGGTTAGTTTCTGCTTCAACTTTGGTTGTAAAAATCTAGTTTCCGAAGAGACACAATAGAGATACAGAATTCAACTGTGGAGATGAAAAACAAAAGAATGATGTAGCTGAATATTGTAAAGAAAAAAAAATATTAAAAATAGTCACTTGTTCTATCAGGTTGAATAAGAGGAAGAAAATTAGTATGGGAGAAAGAGTAACAAAAAATTCAAAAAACTATTATATTTACCCCATGTATGGTTCTTTGACAAGTATAGATAGCATTACGTTAAACATTGTAAGAGAAAAAGGCTTAAGCAATTTTCAGTTTATTTAGGAAAAAACAAACAAAAAAAAGATTTATTATTGTAGATAATAAATGTATTATGATAATAAAATAGTATTATGAATAAATCATGTTATGACACCATACTTGGGGGCTTCATCATTCAGGAAAGGCATATGCCGTCCAAGAAATATAGCCTCCAGAGTACATCATTTTAAGATGGAGCATTTAGTGAACACATTAGCAAACCTTAGTCTCTTATTTATGATCAGGTTGGTTTTAATTGAAAGTGGGCTGGAAGGCATCCAGGCAAGTAGCTGTGGCCATTGGATCTCTCAGTACTCAGTAATACTGCTCTTTGAAAAGTCTGTTCAAACTCCTGGGATACAGGCAAGTTCTCATCAGATATCCTAAGAGAGTATCGTCACCCTCTTCTCTGACGAGAGCTAAAACAAAGAAAGACATTAATTTAGAGAGGATATGACAAATTCACCAGATGGAAAAAGCATATAACCAAAATAAGGAGAAATCTGTTCTAACTGTCGTCAGTGAAAGAGCTCAAATTCTGGATGTACATTTCTCCTCTAAAACTGCATATAATATTGCAGTAATAGGATGGAAAGAAACTGCCAAACACCAACATCACAGATACTACCATAGTAAAGACTATTATAACAGTGCAAAAAAAAAAAAAAAAAAAAAACCAGAAAACCCAGCAACCCCTGCTTGTTCCAGGAAATGGTTAGCCACAAAAACCCCTCTGACCTAACACTGAACAATCTTTCCTCTTTTGAAATGTCCCCAAAGACCTTGTTCTCTTGCATCCTAAGGACAATCACACGTTCTTAAGAACAATAAAAAAATCTCCCCACTTCTAAAAACTCCAGTGTAGCAGAACATTTGACAATCAGAGACTATTTCAGTAATTCTTCTTTCCTGGTCTGTAGAATATATCCCCTCTTCTGAGACCTTTGAATCCCTGCTGAAACAAAATTGAAGGAAGACAGGGACCCCAGCAGTAAGTTTACAAATAAATAGCCTTTATTAATTTTGTTGCTGACTTAGCTGCTGCTGCTGCTGCTTCTTCTTCTTTTTTTTTTTTTTGGAAAATTATCTCAGTGCCACACTTGGACACACCAGATATACCTATGATGTGGACTTTGGATCTTGAGCAGGAACTAATCCTACCCAGGACTCTTGAGCTGCAGGTGATTCTCCCAATGCACAGAGGAGTAAGCCTTCTTCAAGGGGTCCACCCTCTTTGTCTAAGAGTTCTGGTATTTTGTTCATTTGCTCATTTCTGGCTGTTCACACTTATTGGAAGTCCCCTTTTTGGTTCACATCCTTGGTGATCTGACTCTGCTTGTATTAGTTTTAAATGTTTGGTTATAAGAAGGGAAGCCTCAAGGTGCAGGTCTGTTGCTCCAACCAGCTTCCCAGGCTGAGAAGTTAGTGATTTTCTCCAGACCTGTGTAATCTGAGGGCAACACACTTTGCTCTTAGTTACCAACAAAATTAGATGAGATTCCCCTATATCTTGATTATTCATCCTGAGAGCTTGGCCTCACACAGAGGGATTATTCTTCTTGTTTTTCCATTGGTGGGAATGTGGTACAACTTGTCAAATTTGTGTTTAGATGTAACTAGCCTTAAAGTTAGAGGTTTGAGGCACAAAATGCATGAACAAGTACTTTCTACTAACTGTGACCACATCTCATGGGGTCTCCTTAATCTAAAGCTTCTCTGCCTCTGAAGAAACTCCCATCTTCCCATATATACTTTTACAATATGAACTCTTGTGCCTATTTCTCTAAATGGCAGAATTTCGCCAATGCCATTTAGCAAATGTTAGTAAAGTGGGTCTCTAATACCACTTTGGGGAGCATTTGATTTAGCAAAAGTTACTCATTTGGGAGATGTCTTAGGAAAAAGGGGAATACAATACTTAGTCCAGTGGGAAAATTTTTAATTGGTTCATTGATGTTTCTAAGTGAAATTCTGACTCAAATTAGCTTCTCTAAAAGATTCTTTGGTCAAAGTCAGAAAAGATTTTGATAGCACTAAAGAAAGGACCGCTTTCCCCATTAGAACCCTACCTTCCTGTGCACTTCACATTTCCTCACACTCCACTGCACTTCTAACTCTTCATCCACATTCTCCCTCTCTAGTCCCTGAACCATTTCCTCACAAGTTTCCTACCACTTTCATCTGCCAGTTCCTTCTAAGGTCCACCCAGTTCATAAGCTTCCAATGTCCTCCAGAAGTGGATTTTAAATCTTGGTCTAGGATAGCATTAAGGATTTTCCTAAGCATGTGAAAGTCAGACAACTAGTCGGTGAAAATCTTACAATCCTCCTCAGGATCTGCAATTCTGGCTTACCTGACTTTTTAATCAATTAATCCATGTCTTAGTAAGCTCTTCAAATGCAAGCTATGCAGGAGTTGTAGCGAAGTTAGAGCCCTCACCTTTGCTAAAAAGCTGCTTTATGATTCCAGTTTGGAGCAGATAGACTTCTATATCAACTAATAAAATTACACAGTATTCAGTAACTGTTGTAGAAGAAATCTGCTAAGCGTTTCTTCTTACTCAAAAACTACAGTGAGCTGACCACCATGCACCACCTCGCAACCATCTTTTAGAAAGGTTGAAAGAGCCGCATTCTTAAGCAGAGAATAACTAGCAAAACTCTCAGAAATTCTTGAACTCTTCTGGCTAAAAGCACAGTCTACAGCTGTTGTGGCCATCCAAGCTATCCCTTTGGGGCCATGTGAGTTATGTACCTATGAGTTTGTGACTGGAAAACATACCAGGTAATTTATCTCGCACCCTGGAGCCTGTACTGCCACATGCAGACATGGCAAAATAATTTAAAGAATTCATGTACACCAGAGTTATCACTGTAGGTAAAAGCTACCCCTCAACATTTTTTCTAAACAGCCTCTTCATAATCTTCAAATGAGAGATTTTGTTTACTGGGAGAGACATCAAAGAAAGACTGCTCTCTAAAATTGCTGGAAAGGTACATATAAGTCAACGAGTATATCATTTCCAGGATATTAAATGTTGTAGGGCAGCTGCTGTTATTTTGGACTGTACAACAGGGCATCATGCAACCCTTGACCAGACAACAAGATAGACTATGAGGATAAAACCTTTAAGGAGGCACCCAACATGGTCAGTGATGACCTAGTGATATTGGCACAGTAGCCTGAGTCAAGGTTAATCTCTTGATTCCAGTAGGGAAAATGACTAAAAGGGGGACTGAGACACTACCTGTAGCCACTTCCATAAGGATTGTTATGACAGCTGACCACATAAAAGTGGGGGTGGACCCCATTCACCCTCTAATTATTCTAGAAACTGGACACGGAAACCTCTTTATCCGAATGTTGTGCATCCTTCATTTTTTTTTATTTTTTTAATATTTTTTAAGTTTATGTTTTTTTTTTTTTCCATTTATTTTTATTAGTTGGAGGCTAATTACTTCACAACATTGCAGTGGGTTTTGTCATACATTGACATGAATCAGCCATGGATTTACATGTATTCCCCATCCCGATCCCCCATCCCACCTCCCTCTCTACCCGATTCCTCTGGGTCTTCCCAGTGCACCAGGCCCGAGCACTTATCTCATGCATCCCACCTGGGCTGGTGATCTGTTTCCCTATAGATAATATACATCCTTCATTTTTGATACATCCCCATATGGAGATTTCCCTTGTAGCTCAGTCAGTAAAGATTCTGCCTCCAATGCAGGAGACTTGGGTTCGATTCTGGGGTCAGGAAGTTCCCCAGAGAAAGAAATGGCCACCCACTCCAGTATTCTTGCCTGAAGAATCCCATGGACAGAGGAGCCTGGTGGGCTACAGTCCTTGGTGTCAAAGACTCAGACAAGACTTAGCAACTCACCCACCACCACCATACTGTTTGTCCTCTTACAGTCAGCCAAGTATTGCCAAATGTGCCTGAAGACCGATTAGAAAGTGGTCCCAGCCTTATTAATTTTATTCTGACTTAGTTTGTCTTTGAGAATACTAAATGGAGAGGTTGGCAACTGTTACTTATCACTCACCAGTGCCAAGCGCTGTGCTTTCCCCCTCATCTCTCATGTTGTATTCACAATAATGTTGCAAGTGAAATGCTGCTCCTGCTTAACAGACAGGAAACTAAAGCTTTGCAGAGTCACAAGATGCATAGTAAAGTAGAAAAGCCCAAGAGACTTTCTCAAATGGAAAATAGAGATAGAGCCAACACTATAATCTAGGTTGGATTACTAGTTGAGTTTTCTTGCTTCACGACACAAAAATATTTCTTTTGAATACACGCAGTCTTCTCTCGGGGCTCTTTTTTTTTTTCTTTCTTTCTTTTAGACTTATGTTCATGGAAATCTAAAAAATAAAACTAAATTGACACACAGTTTGTACCTTAGGCTAGGTTCAGTAATTCAAAAGGTGAGGCACAGGAGATTACTTGAAGAAGGTAAGGGCTGAGGAAAAGATGAGGAGGTGTTGGAGGATGTGAAAAGTTGTTTTATAAAACCAAACAAGGAACTGATTATCTTAAATTCTTAGAGAAGTGATTTTAAAAATTTCAGCATCAACTTTACAAATCTTAATGTTAAAAGATAAGAACATTTCCCTAGTAAAATAGAAACAAATGCAAATTGTCTGTTGGTAGATGGTTTATAGTATACACAAGCAGACAGACATACACAATTACAAACTTTTTTCTCTTAACAGTTTAATTCAAATGAACATTTTTGACTACCTTATATTTAAGCTTTAAAAAAAGTTGCAAAATATTACAGAGAGTTCCAATTTATCCCTTCTCAGGTTCTTCTAATATGAATATCTTATATAATCAGTGCACAGTTCTCAATTTGGAAAATGAGAATTGCTACAATGTAATTAACTATACTACATACATTATTGAATTTTACCAGTTTTTCTTCTGCTGCCCTTTTTCTATTTCAAGAGTCTGTTCAGGATCCCACATCACATTTACAAATATTTTTTCCTTAACGTCCTCAATCTTTAAGATTCAACAGTCTTTCTTTGTCTTTCATAACCTTAGTGCTTTTAAAGAGTACCAGACAATTATTTTGTTGCTGTTCCTCAAATTGTATTTATTTGATATTTTATCCTAGTTTGGATAAGATCATGCATTTTCAGCAGCAATATCCCAGGAATTATGTTGTGTCCTTCTCAATATATCATAGAAGGGAGATCATGATTTATGCCTTACTTCTTGGGATGTTAACTGTGATCATATGATTAAGGTAATGTCTTCTGGTTTCTTTACTATAAAGTTACCATCTTTGCCACTGTAGTTTATAAATACATTTGGAAAATTACTTTGATAATGTGTATACTTTTTCATTTTAAACTTTAACCCACTAATTTTAAAATAATTTACTGGAAATTATCTGTGACAAATTTTACTCTGATGCTTGTCTTATGGTGATTTACTATTTCCTTATTTTTTAATGAAATTCTGCTGTAGAGAAGAGCTGCCTTTTCTTTCTCATTTATTAATTTATTCAAAAATATGAATGCATACCAGCATTTATGATATATGAATATGAACTCAAATATTTACTTTACTTTCTGTCAAAAATACTGACATTTTAAGCTTTAATTTGTACATATATCCTCTTATCTTACTAAGACATAGCCATTTTTGAGAAAAAGGAATATAAAAATTATGAAAATAAAAGACTAGATGCAATTACATTAATTGATAAGTGAACTTTGATTACTTTTAAACTTGCCTGAGTAAAAAACATTAAAATTTTCACATGATCTTTGACATATAAACTGATACATCACCTCAGACAATTAACTGATGCCAACTTTACCCTTGATGACAACAAATTTTGATGAATCTGATTTTGGTAAATCCAAGATGTACAAAACTAAGGTAACTATTAGCAAAAGAAGTAAGGGTTCTTAAATCTCACTTTGCAAAATGAGGAGCAATCTGTATCAAGGAGCACCAGTAAGATCCTCTAAAGAGTAATTCCTAAACTGTTCCTTCAATATTTACAGTTATCTGCAAATCTCCTGTCTGCAGAGATATCAATAAAAAGAAATACTTTTCTAAGACAGTTCCAGTAGAATTCTATCACCAATATAACCTTCTAAAAAGCATCTTTTTCAAAAGGAAATGGATATTTTCTGGTAGGACATCCATGGTGGTGACTAAAGCATGTGAATAGAAGCCATCTGAGCTCATGATCATTTAATACTATTACAAGACGAAGGCAAATGGCATACTTGACAATTTCTCCATGATTTGCTTCAAAAATTGAACTAAATAACATGTTCTATGGAGTGGAAGATATCACCTGACAAAAGCCCTGCTTACGTTGTCTTGCTCTGCTTCAAGCCACAGAGCAGTTTGATAATTTTCCAGCTCCATATTTTCCCCAAGATTATTCCAATTTTGCATAGCTCCTTTTCTTGTCAGTAAAATTGACAATACAAAATAATGCCCAATAAAGTTCCCTTTGTTTGGCTTAGGGTAAATGCAAGTTTGTGTAAATAAAGATTATAAAATCAAGTTTGATTCCTCGCCCCATGTACACACAACACAATCACACTCACACTCAGTTCAGTGCATGGTGAAAATGGAGAGAAGCACGTTTGCTAGCTACATGCTCCCCATGTTATGGATATTATGACACAAGAAGCACTGTTGACCTAGGATCCCCTGTGAAACAATGATGAAAAAGTTATATCAACTAGATGGCTTATGAATATCAGCATGCACACCTTTTCTGACATTTTATAACTTTACTTGGGCTAGATGTAAACTGAGGCTCACATCTAAAATCACATTGTCTCCCCCTTCTCAGTAACTCTTCCTGCCATGTGCTTTGGTGGTGATGACCAGCACACCTAACATTCTAGCCTTTGAATATTAGAAACTATACATTAATAGCATAATTTAAACGTACTTTGCTTGAGTACTTTTTCCCATTTCAATTTTCTAAAAACATATACAGGGAAAATGTGGTTCATGTGTGTGTATGTGGGTATGTGTTTGTTAGATTTTTATTTCATTTTCTGCATCATCGGTGTGAAGTTACAGAGGGTAAAATTGTGGTTTAAACAGATGAATGTGTTTCAGAAAGTTTGCTTTGAAATTAATCCATAAATGACACCAAGATATTCTTTTCCCCATGAGTTTCATCTGTACTTTACTTTCATGTCAGAGGGACATTCCAAGTCAGGGATTTAAATGCCAGTCATGAATTTTCTCACCTTGGTTCATATCTTTACCTTTCTTACCAAGTCGATAAAATTATAAAGTTATTAATTCATGTACCTTTCTAGCCTTATAAAGCTCTGCATTCAAGTTCATTGTCCAAACACATAAAATGTCTTAAATTCTCTAGTTATACACTGCAGTAGGTTTTAAAATAGTCTGTGAGAAGGTTTGTGGAGGAGGAGGTACACTTTTATGACTGTACTGATTTAGTTTAAGCTGGAGACACCAAACGCTTTGAAATGCTACAAACTTTCCTGAAAGGAAAAGCATTAAACACCATTCTGCCCTTACTCCCCTCTCATGATGTAGATAAAAAATAATTTCCAGGGTTTAATGGTGATCCCCTTAGGAACTTTGAGAAGCATAAAACATTTTGCTTTTTCTGCAACAATAGAGCACTGTATCCTCTTCCTTCTAGCAGGATAAACTCTTTGTACCTACCCACCCCCAACAACTTCAGAAATCTGATATATCACTCAGTACTTCTCATCAGGCCTTAAAGAAAACAGTAGAATGACTCCTTGCTTGATTCACCAAAGATTTTAAAAATATATCTGTTGCACATGGCAAGATGTGTGTGTGTGTGTGTGTGTGTGTGTGTGTGTGTGTGTGTGCTATGCAAGATTAATATGCATGATTTTGCCAACTGTCTACTCTATTCAGAGAAAATACATAAATCATTTTAGCTGCTGGTACAAGGTGTTGAACCACATCTGTCCAGGAACAAGGTCATTGCCTTTAAATTGTTCAGCTTTGTCCCTGCCTCAGGATATCTGGATTATGGCCAAAATGGGATAGACAAGACCATTGGATGACAGAATGAAACCTGCAGAGGGATAGACTCAGGCCCTTAAATCTTTGGCAACTTTTGAAAATGAAGGCCCTCCCAACTCTATATCTCTATAAAAGTTAAACAAATACCTTTTCAAAGCAGTTATTAAAATGAAAGTGTTTGTGCTTCTATCCCCCCAGAATTTGAAAATGAATGTTTCAAAGTAAAATGAGTAACTCTCTGTCTTCTAGGCTGTGTATATCACAGTTATATTTGCTATAGCGTCTTTCTTAGAAAATACATTCTGAGAAAACAGAATGACCTTGCATCATAGGTAATATTAAATTACAAGGGATACAAAAACTTTGAAGTTGAATAGTATCTCTTTTACTTTTACCCAAAGATGACACTGGATGAGGAAAAAATAGCTCGGGGCTCAGTTCACTTCAGTCGCTCAGTCATGTCCAACTCTTTGTGACCCCATGAATCGCAGCACGCCAGGCCTCCCTGTCCATCACCAACTCCTGGAGTTTACCCAAACTCATGCCCATTGAGTCGGTGATGCCATCAGCCATTTCATCCTCTGTCGTCCCCTTCTCCTCCTGCCCCCAATCCCTCCCAGCATCAGGGTCTTTTCCAATGAGTCAACTCTTCGAATCAGGTGGCCAAAGTATTGGAGTTTCAGCTTCAGCATCAGTCCTTCCAATGAACACCCAGGACTGATCTTTAGGATGGACTGGTTGGATCTCCTTGCAGTCCAAGGGACTCTCAAGAGTCTTCTCCAACACCACAGTTCAAAAGCATCAATTTTTCGGTGCTCAGCTTTCTTCACAGTCCAACTTTCACATCCATACACGACCACTGGAAAAACCATAGCCTTGACCAGATGGACCTTTGTTGGCAAAGTAATGTCTCTGCTTTTTAATATGCTGTCTAGGTTGGTCATAACTTTCCTTCCAAGGAGTAAGCGTCTTTTAATTTCATGGCTGCAGTTACCATCCGCAGTGATTTTGGAGCCCCAAAAAATGAAGTCTGACACTGTTTCCACTGTCTCCCCATCTATTTCCCATGAGGTGATGGGACCAGGTGCCATGATCTTAGTTTTCTATATGTTAAGCCTTAAGCCAACTTTTTCACTGTCATCTTTCACTTTCATCAAGAGCCTTTTTAATTCTTCTTCACTTACTGCCATAAGGGTGGTGTCATCTGCATTTCTGAGGTTATTGATATTTCTCCCAGCAATCTTGATTCCAGCTTGTGCTTCTTCCAGTCCAGCATTTCTCATGATGTACTCTGCATATAAGTTAAAAAAGCAGGGTGACAATATACAGCCTTGATGTACTCCTTTTCCTATTTGGAATCAGTCTGTTGTTCCATGCCCAGTTCTAACTGTTGCTTCCTGACCTGAATACAGGTTTCTCAAGAGGCAGGTCAGGTGGTCTGGTATTCCCATCTCTTTCAGAATTTTCCATAGTTTATTGTGATTCACACAGTCGAAGGCTTTGGTGTACTCAATAAAGCAGAAATAGATGTTTTTCTGGAACTCTCTTGCTTTTTCAATGATCCAGCAGATATTGGCAATTTGATCTCTGGTTCCTCTGCCTTTTCTAAAACCAGCTTGAACACCTGGAAGTTCGCGGTTCACGTATTGCTGAAACCTGGCTTGGAGAATTTTGAGCATTACTTTACTAACGTGTGAGATGAGTGCAATTGTGCAGTAGTTTGAGCATTCTTTGGCATTGCCTTTCTTAGGGATTGGAATGAAAACTGACCTTTTCCAGTCCTGTGGCCACTGCTGAGTTTTCCAAATTTGCTGGCATATTGAGTGCAGCACTTTCCCAGCATCATCTTTCAGGATTTGAAATAGCTCAACTGGAATTCCATTACATCCACTAGCTTTGTTCGTGGTAATGCTTTCTAAGGCCCACTTGACTTCACATTCTGGGATGTCTGGCTCTAGGTGAGTGATCACACCATTGTGATTATCTGGGTCATGAAGATCTTTTTTGTACAGTTCTTCTGTGTATTCTTGCCACCTCTTCTTAATATCTTCTGCTTCTGTTAGGTCCATACCATTTCTGTCCTTTATCAAAATCATCTTTGCATGAAATGTTCCCTTGATATCTCTAATTTTCTTGAAGAGATCTCTAGTCTTTCCCATTCTGTCATTTTCCTCTATTTCTTTGCATTGATTGCTAAGGAAGACTTTCTTATCTCTCCTGGCTATTCTTTGGAACTCTGCATTCAAATGGGAATATCTTTCCTTTTCTCCTTTGCTTTTTGCTTCTCTTCTTTTCACAGCTATTTGTAAGGCCTCCTCAGACAACCATTTTGCCTTTTTTGCATTTCTTTCCATGGGGATGATCTTCATCCCTGTCTCCTGTACAATGTCACGAACCTCCGTCCATAGTTCATCAGGCTCTCTGTCTATCAGATCTAGTCCCTTAAATATATTTCTCACTTCCACTGTACAGTAATAAGGAATTTGATTTAGGTCATACCTAAATGGTCTAGTGGTTTTCCCTACTTTCTTCAGTTTAAGTCTGAATTTGGCAATAAGGAATTCATGATCTGAGCCACAGTCAGCTCATGGTCTTGTTTTTGCTGACTATATAGAGCTTCTCCATCTTTGGCTGCAACGAATATAATCAATCTGATTTCGGTGTTGACCATCTGGTGATGTCCATGTGTACAGTCTTCTCTTGTGTTGTTGGAAGAGGGTGTTTGCTATGACCAGTGCGTTCTCTTGGCAAGACTCTATTAACCTTTACCCTGCTTCATTCCATACTCCAAGGCCAAAGACATCCTCAGACCCAGCCCTGTATACAAGAAGGCCCAAGACATGCTTCCACATTCATTACCGGCACTAGCCCTGGGATCTTTCCAGGGGACTAGGCTTCCCAGATGGCTCAGAGGGTAAAGAATTTTCCTGCAACATAGGAGACATAAGTTTGATCCCTGGGTCAGGAAGATCCCCTGGAAAAGGAAATGGCAACCCACTCCAGTATTCTCACCTGAAAAATCCCTTGGACAGAGGAGCCTGGTAGGCTAAAGTCCCAGGGAATCAAAAAGAGTTGGACATGACTGAGTGACTAAACACCATCACCCACCAGAGGGCTGACATCAACAGTGGGGCTCTTGGGGTTTTGCAGCCAGACATTCTGGGACACAGCTCTGCCCACACTGGGCCAGTAAGGGACCTGGAACACTCTGGGCCTTAACCCTGCCCTCTGGTGGGCAGGCAGCAGCTCTAGGAACATTGAATCCTGCAGCCAGATACCTCAGGACCAATATCGCTCACGAGTCTGCCAACACCAGCTCTAGGATCGCAAGGACTCTGCACCCCACTGCCTCATGACCCAACCTTGCCCTCCAGCAGCCAGCAACCTCCATCCAAAGTGGTCCCTAAGAACCGGCCAGAATGGGAGTCAGTCACACTTACCAGACTGCTCACCTTAACCAGTTTGTCACAACAGAAACAGTCCACATAAGGGGCACTGCTGGAGCATTTAGGAGGACTGGGCTGCTGGGACACCTAGGACATGTTCTAAAAAAAGACCATTTCTCCAAAGCTGGGAAACATACCCAATCTACCAAATACAAAAAATTAAAAATAGTAATTTAGGCAGAAAAAGGTTACAGGGCAATATGTTCCAAATGAAGGAACAGGATAAAACCCCAGAGGATAAAACCCCAGAAGAAATGAGTGGAAGTAAACAATTTATCTGAGAATGGGGAGGTGGGAATTAAGTGGCATTGGAAGACCTGTGATGTCACAGCAAATAGATGATCATGTCCACAGAATTTGTCATCAGTGTAATCAGCCATAATGTACTTGTGCAACTTAAAAGTCCATGAAACTTTTTTTTTTCTAGTGCCACTGACATTTGTGACACCATGTATAGCATTGTGTTTTACATACTTTCATAAGGAGATTCTCCTGGGAATTGTGCACAGAGGTTACAGCACTTTATTGAACATGTTTATTTCCATCTTTCTTGGTTCTACCTTCCGAAACATAAGGAAGGAAGATAAAACACTCTTTAGTTTACTACAGATATAAAGGATTCTATTTAGTGAAGTAACTAGTCTATTCAAAAACATTTTGTATGGATTGTCTTCATTCTGCCAATAACGTAAAATATTACTGAAATATCTATTATTATTCATTTATGGAAATTAGCTCTTTCATACATGGACAAGTCATCTACTTAGATGTCTCCAGAAATCAGAAGCATAGCATATGTAAGATAAAATATATATTCTCTAGATCCCCAACATGTTTCTCTTTATCTCAATAAAAGGTATTACCATTCACATAGCTTAGGTGAACTTCACCACTTCCCCCTTTCCCACCTCGATGTGGTAAACAAATAATGTAGGCTCATTTTCCCCACTACACCTCCTGAATCTGTTTATTTCTCATCAGTTATACAGCTGCTTCTAATGCAAGTCACCATCGGCTCTCTCTCTTTCTACTGCACAACTATACTACCTTTCTAACGGGTCTCCTTACTTCCATTCTTCACCTCCTGACACTCAACAGAGAAGCTCAAGTAATTCTTTTAAAACCTTTATCAGATCATTTTAATGCCCTGACCCTAAGTTGCCATGGTTTTCTATAACTCTTTCTAGAAAGTCCAAATACTGAATGGTTGCCTTCAAGGCGCATTAAGCTCTGGCCCTGTGCTTTCTCCAACTTTCTCTCCTTACCATCTGCGTGATGTCCCAGCAGAACCACACCAGTTTCCCAGCCAACTGAGTCTCAGGTGAACTCACCTTCATTCTGTTTCACTGTGGTGTTCTTCCCTCTGGCTAGCAGACTTGTCTCCAAAAAATTGCTGGTTTTATCATTTCAATCTTTTCATGTCTCTGGTGAATTTTCACCCCACAATCAAAGATTCTCCAATTAATTAGTGTAAAAAATACTCTTCCTGTAATACTCAAGCTCCTTTTCTTGCTTTATTTTTGAAGCACTAAAATTTTCAATGCCTAATATATGGCATAATTATATGTTGTTTTGCTGTCGGTTAGACCATGAATTATATGATGCCAACATTTTTTCCCAGAGTCCATAATAGAATCTAAATAAATAAGTAAATACATATTTACCCAATGACTGAATGAGTCAATAGATTCTAATGTGCTTATATATTAACTAGAGGGTGATGGATGTACTGAAAGACTTTGGTCAAGTCAGAAGACCAGAAATCTACTCAGAGCTGTCTCTGTCTAAATAGGTGATGGTTTTAGAACCTACGTTATCCCTCCAGGCCCCATTCCCTGCATCAGTATGTGGTACAGGTGTCTTGAACTACAGCACAGTGGAAATCAATGTAGGTTCCATAATAATTTCAAGACTTTGCCCCAGAAAGTCCTCACAGAACCCGCCTATGCTCATCTTGCCATGTTTACTTCTTCCACTCTAGGTGTGTGATATACTCTTTCTGATGCACAGTGATTTCTAATAAGGGGACACCTACCAAAGGGGATGTCATTCCTCCAGCGCCCTGGTGAGAAGACAGTCCCTCAGGACTATAGCCATCAATGTTGCTGTGTTGCCAATACCCAAAGGAAACAGTGAAGTATGTTCTTCCAATTATCCCTTTCTCCTACCATAGCTCATTTACCTCACAATCTGAGAAACAAGCACATATTTTGTGCCCCCTTATGTCCCATACCAATATCATTCCTTGTTTTTCCTCCATTTGGGATGGTGAGTCCAGAATTGCTCACTATAGCATGTATTTGACAAAAACTAAAACTTAGGATGTACATGATTGAGGCTCCAGCTGAGAATGGTGTCCAAAATAGGTGGATGGGATCTATGTCTCTCAAAATGCTTAAAGTTTTTAATATAAAGCCATCGAGTATGCTGTATTTCTCTCCATCTCATTCATTAATGCAAGATAAGGTAGTTTCATATTTGCATTGCTAATAACCTTCCCTCCAAGAGTGTCAACGTTGTATGCTTTTAGTGTTCTTTTTTTCCCTTGCTAACACTGGTAATCTTTGCAAGGGGACTAACTTTTTAATATAGGTCTCAACACCTACATTGTTGTTTTCTTTCTCAGAATTCCTTTAAAATTTCAGGGATTTGATATCATTTCTACATATTTATTCAAGTATAGAGGAATATTCTTTGGCAGATGTAGTGATAAACATCCTGGAAGCCACCAGAGGCAAGCACCTGCTTCTTTCTCTTTGCTTCTCTTTCACCCTGCCTGGAGAAAGAACATTCTTCCAGAGGAAAACTGGAGCTTTCTGTCAATCAAGATGTGGAAAGCATCTCTGGCAGCCTGGGGCCTCCCTCTCCCTCCCTTTGCCAGCTGGCCAGGGCCTTCCCCTGAACTTGCTCCAAGGCCTTGAAAGTTCAAGAGTACATGTTAGTCGCCACTTTCCCTCCCAAACAGTACAAAGAAAAATGCATAATATATGATAATGGTCAAACTAGTAAGAATTAAAGTAAATGGTGTGATATAAAAAGGGTTTCAAACAGGATTAATAATTCTGCAATTTGTTATACAAAGTCAATTTTTTCCACTTGCAGAGCAAAGTTGCCCGGTGGGTTTATTGGTTCACTCATTATTAGGTATATATCACTTTTATTGTTTCACATTTTTATAGTTTATTAAAAAAAAGACATCATTCATGAATAAAACATTTTGGCTCCAGGCTGCTATGCACTGAGGTTGGTCAGAGAGATTATACCGTCCCTGATTTAAAATAATAACCAAACATACAAAGTAAAAATAGCATACTGCTAGATAACCTAGAAGCATATAGAGGGAGTGTTCCAAGCTACAAAGAGAGTTTGCATCTCGGGGAGATTCCTCAGCATCAGTCCCTTTGTCTTCCTTGTCCACTGTCTAGACAGGACCTCTCTAGAGCCAAGCATTTTCATTTCTCCTGGGCCCTTCAGTGACCATGCTTACCTAGATCTGCACTGGTTTACTGTGGCTTCTCTCCTCCTCACTTTTCATCACATAGGATGATGGTGCAATTCATGTGCTGCTGTGAATGAAGTGGAGGCATAAAGTTTGATGGATTTATTTCATTTTAGCTCTTTCCAATGACTCTGCACACTTGAGACTTCAGAGTTAAGTGTTATCAAGTCAGTTAGAACTCTATGAGCAATATTTCTGTGTATTCACCCATTGATTTGGTTGGCATCCATGTTACGATTATCTTATTCTTGAGAGCTCCGGTGATGTCACTGGGAGGGAGGCCTAGAGATTGTGTAAGGGCCCTGTGGCTATACCAGGAGAAACAGACAAGTGTGTGGTTTGGCCAATTTGCCAGGAGCTGTTTGTTAGTTTTGTGTGTCTAGATCAGGAGTTAGCCTAACCATTTTGTTCTAACCTGGCACTGCTCATTATGTTTGCAGAGGCACGATCTAGTCATGGCAAAGAGTGATGCTAGAAAAGAGTAGAAGGAAAATGGTGAAACTAAAGATATTTTCCCCAAGCTTTCTGCCTTCCATGTTTAACAATCATGTTTTCCATTCAGAGTAAATTTTCTATCACTGTTACAATAAAATGTATTTCTGAAGAAAAAATCAATAAAATTTGATAAATTTACCTTTTCAGCATGGTTTGATGAAGTTGAATTAATGCATTGCTGTTTCATGGCAGAAATAACAGGTAAAACAAGAAGGGAACACACCTGTGACTGCAGTTGTTGCCTTTCAAACTGATGCTTTTGCTTAGAATATGCTCTTTACCTACATATATCTAAATCTGCAGTCGTTTTAGCTTTGCAACATGGTTAATTACCATGATGATTTAATTTCTTCTTAAAAATTGGAAAATTAAAAAAAAAATAATGAACTCATTTAAAATTGACAGTTTAAATACTGTAAGTTAGCTCACTGTTTCAACTCATTTTACCAAACTGTTAAGTAACTAGATTAAAAAAAAAAAAATAGTTTCTTTAAATTATCTGTACCTGAACATGTTTTTTTTTTTTCTCTTTTTTTTTTTTTTTCCTTTTGCTGGTTATTGGAAATAAGGTAACATATGTGAAAATCTTTGGTATACTGGTAAATGAAAAGACTCCAGGATTGTGGAAACATTATTGTTAAGAGGTAAGGATTATCATAACAAATAATAGTGATTTCTCATAAACTACTAATCATGAGTTCCTTATTCCAAAATTCAGACTTAAATTGAAGAAAGTAGAGAAAACCACTAGGCCATCCAGGTATGACCTAAATCAAATCCCTAATGATTATACAGTGGAAGTGGCAAATATATTCAAAGAATTAGCTCTAATAGCTAGAGTACCTGAAGAACTATGGATGGAGATTTATGACATTGTATAGGAGGTGGTGACCAAAACCATCACTAAGAAAAAGAAATGCAACAAGGCAAAATGCTTGCTATTACAGCCATTACAAATAAGAGGCATTACAAATAGCTGAGAAAAGAGAAACAAAAGGGAAAGAGGAAAAGGAAAGATATAATCAACTGACTGCAGAGTCACAAAGAATACCAAAGAGAGACAAGAATGGCTTCTTAAGTGAACAATGTAAAGAAAAGGGGGAAAACCATAGAATGGGAAAGACTAGAGATTTCTTTAAGAAAATTAGGGATGCCTAGGGAATGTTTCATTCAAAGAAGGGCACAATAAAAGACATAAGTGTTATGGACCTAATAGAAGCAGAAGAGATTAAGAAGTGGCAGGAAAACATAGAACTATACAAATAAAGTATTAATGACCTGGATAACAATGATGGTGTTGTCAGTCACCTAGAGGAAGACATCCTGGAGTGCAAAGTCAAGTGGGCCTTAGGAAGCATCACAATGAACAGTTAGTGGAGGTGATGGAATTCCAGCTGAGCTATTGAGAGCTTATGGTGACTAATGTTAGATTGGCAATCTCCAAAGAAGATTTAGCTTTGGAACCAGAGACCAGCCTTGATCACTCAAGAGCTTTTGTGTAGCAGAACTTTATTAAAGTATAAAATGGGACAGAGAAAGCTTCTGACATAGACATCAGAAGGGGGACAGAGAATGCTCCCTTTGTTAGTCTTAGCAAGGGAGCAATATACTTTTTTAAATGGTTATTACAGTAAATCAAAGGAATATCTCAAGGTTGTAACGATCTTACCAGATCCACTCCCACAATTTACATTTTATATTAAAATTAGGACTAACAATAGAAAGATCTTACCAGACCCACTCCCATAATACACATTTTAAGATGACAAGATTAGTCAGAAGGTTCTCAAGAAGGAGAAACATGTCCTCAAGAAGGATACATATAATCTTTGGTACAGAGTTTAAGGGAAAACATATCCTTGAGCAAGATGAGTTATTCTGCTGTGCAATCATCAGCTCTGGGCTTAAAGAAAAAAAAAAAAACAAACAGATAAAAAACAAAAACAAACTTGCTGTCTTTTTCTCTTCGTTAAGAACTCCAGACCCCTATCTCCTCCTTGAGAACCCCAGACCCCACTCTCCTACTTGGGTACCCTGGATTTCTTATCAACATACCTAGAAATTGACTCTCTCAGCATCACAATGAACAAAGTTTGTAGACGTGATGAAATTTCAGCTGAGCTATTTCAAATCCTAAAAGATGATGCTGTTAAAGTGCTGCATTCAATATGCCACCAAATTTAGAAAAACTCAGTAGTCTCCACAAGACTGGAAAAGGTCAGTTTTCATTCCAGTCCCAAAGAAGGACAATGTCGAAGAATGTTCAAACTACTATACAACGCATTCATCTCACACTCTAGCAAGATAATGCTCAAAATCCATTGTTAGGCTTCAGCACTATGTGAACCGATAACTTCCAGGTGTACAAGCTGGATTTAGAAAAAACAGAAGAATCACAGATCAAATTGCCAACATCCACTGGATCTGAGAAAAAGCAAGGGAATTTCAAAAAAACATCTACTTCTGTTTCACTGACTATGCTAAAGCCCTGATTGTGTGCATCACAACAAACTGTGTAAAATTAATACAGAGATGGGAATACCAGATCACCTTACCTGCCTTCTGAGAAACCTGTATGCACATCAAGAAGCAACAGTTAGAACCTACATGGAAAGATGTGTGCTGTCTGCCGTGTGCTGTGCTTAGCTGCTCAGCCATGTCTGACTCTTTGGGACCCCAGGACTGTCCTCTGACAGCCTCCTCTGTCCATGGAGATTCTCAAGGCAAGAATACTTGTGTGGGTTGCCATGCCTTTCTCCAGGGGATCTTCCCAACCCAGGGATCGAACCCAGGGTTCCTGCATTGCAGTTCGATTCTCTACCATCTGAGCCACTAGGAAAGCCCAACATTGAACAATGAACTGATTCAAAATTGGGAAAGGAATAAATCAAGTCTCTGTATTGTCACCTGCTTATTTAACTTATATGCAGAATATATCATGAGAAATGCCAGACTGGATGAAGCACACGCTGGAATCAAGATTGCTGAGAGAAATATTAAGAACCACAGATACACAGAAGACACGGCCATAATGGCAGAGAGCAAAGAAAAACTAACAAGCTTCTTGATGAAGATGAAAAAGAAAAACTGGCTTAAAATTCAACATTCAAAAAATGAAGATCATGGCATCTGGTCCCATCAGTTCAGTTCAGTTCAGTTCATTTCAGTCAATCAGTCATCTCAGAATCTTTGTGACTCCATGGATTGCATCATGCCAGGCCTCCCTGTCCATCAGAAACTCCCAGAGTTTACTCAAACTCATGTCCATTTATTTATTTATTAAAAAAAAATTAGGGGCTCCAAAATCACTACAGATGGTGACTGCAGCCATGAAATAAAAAGATGCTTATTCCTTGGAAGAAAAGTTATGACTGACCTGGACTGCATATTAAAAAAGCAGAGACATGACTTTGCCAACAAAGGTCCATCTAGTCAAGGCTATGGTTTTTCCAGTAGTCATGTATGGATGTGAGAGTTGGACTATAAAGAAAGCTGAGCCCTGAAGAATTGATGCCTTTGAGCCGTGGTGTTGGAAGAGACTCTTGAGAGTCCCTTGGACAGCAAGGAGATCCAACCAGTCCATCCTAAAGGAAATCAGTCCTGAATGTTCATTGGAAGGACTGATGTTGAAGCTGAAACTCCAATACTTTGGCCACCTGATGTGAAGAGCTGATTCATTGGAAAAGACCCTGATGCTGGGGAAGATTGAAGGTGGGAGGAGAAGGGGATGGCAGAGGATAAGATGGTTGGATGGCATCACTGACTCAATGGGCATGAGTTTGAGTAAACTCTGGGAGTTGGTGATGGACAGGGAGGCCTGGTGTGCTGCGGTTCATGGGGTTGGAAAGAGTTGGACACGACTGAGCAACTGAACTGAACTGACTGATGTCCATCCAGTCAGGGATGCCAACCAACGATCTCATCCTCTGTCATCCCCTTCTTCTCCTGCCTTCAATCTTAGCATCAGGATCTTTTCCAATGAGTCAGTTCTTCGCATAGCTCGCCAGAGTTTTGGAGTTTCAGCTTCAACTTCAGTTCTTCCAATGAATATTCAGGACCGATTTCCTTTAGGATGGACTGGTTTGATCTCCTGGCAGTCCAAGAGACTCTCAAGAGTCTTCTGCAACACCACAGTTCAAAAGCATCAATTCTTTGGTGCTCAGCTTTCTTTGTAGTCCAATTCTCACATCCATACACGACCACTGGAAAGCTAGTCGCTAGTGACCACTGGTCACTAGCTTTGACCAGATGGACCTTTGTTGGCAAAGTCATGTCTCTGCTTTTTAATATGCTGTCAAGGTTGGTCATAGCTTTTCTTCCAAAGAGCAAGTATCTTTTAATTTCGTGGCTGCAGTCAACATCTGCATTGATTTTAGTTAGTTAAGTTAGTTAAGTCACTCAGTCGTGTCCGACTCCTTGTGACCCTGTAGACTGTAGCCCACCAGGCTCCTCCATCCATGGGATTCTCCAGGCAAGAATACTGGAGTGGGTTGCCATTTCCTTCTCCAGCAGTGATTTTAGAGCCCTCAAAATAAAATCTGTCACTGTTTCCATTGTTTCCCCATCTATTTGCCATGAAATGATGGGGCCAGATTCCATGATGTTAGTTTGTGGAATGCTGAGTTTAAGCCAACTTTTCCACTCTTCTCTTTCACTTTCATCTAGAGGTTCTTTTGTTCTTCACTTTCTGCCTTAAGAGTGGTGTCATTTGCATATCTGAGGTTATTGATATTTCTCCTGGCAATCTTGATTCCAGCTTGTGCTTCATCAAGGCCAGCATTTCTCATGATGTACCCTGCATATAAATTAAATAAGCAGGATGACAATATACAGCCTTGACATACTCCTTTCCTGATTTGGAATCAGTCTGTTGTTTCCTGTCCAGTTCTAACTGTTGCTTCTTGACCTGCATACAGATTTCTCAGGAATCACTTCATGGCATCCAATCACTTCATGGCAAATAGATCGGGTAAAGTGGAAACAGTGACAGGTTTTATTTTCTGGGCTCCAAAATCACTGTGGACAGTGACTGCAGCCATGAAATTAAAAGACATTTGATCCTTGTAAGAAAAGTTATGACAAACCTAGACAGTGTATTAAAAAGAAGAGACATCACTTTGCCAACAAGGGCCATATAATCAAAGCTACAGGTTTTCCAGTAGTGATGTATGGATGTGAGAGTTGGACCATAAAAAAGACTGAGCACCAATGAATTGATGCTTTCAAACTGTGGTGCTGAAGAAGACTCTTGAGAGTCCCTTGAACTGCAAGGAGATCAAGCCAGTCAATCCTAAAGGAAATTAATCCTGCATATCCATTGGAAGGATTGATGCTGAAACTGAAGCTCTAATACTTTGGCCACCTGATGGTAAGAGCTGACTTGTTGGAAAAGATCCTGATGCTGGGAACAATTGAGGGCAGGACGAGAAGGGAACAAAAGAGGGTGAGATATTTGGATGGTATCACTGACTCAATGGACATTAGTTTAAACATCTCTGGGAAATACTGAAGGAGAGGGAAGCCTGGAATGGTGCAGTACATGGGGTCACAAAGAATGGGACATGACTGAGTGACTGAACAGCAACAATATTATTTTATTCTCCTCTAAGCTCAAGTTCACATCTATCACTTTACAATTTATTGTGTGGAAGGCAACAAGATTGTCTTTAAACATATTAATTTATATTTCAAATAAGAATAAAACTAATCAGTCAGTGTAATCAATCATTTTGACCCCTGTCACTCATCAGATTCATGAGATACTTAGCTGATTGAAATATGATAGAAATATCCAATTTTCTATTATGATGTCTGTGATATAAAAATGTAATCACTAAAACAACAGTTTTACATTTTAGGATATTACTCAGATATACAAAAGCAGCCCAGTAAGAGAATATACACTGGAAAAATTTTGTCCTGATGCCCTGGTTAGGCTTCCTTAGAATGAGAAATCAAAATTACGGCAGATGGTGACTGCAGCCATGAAATTAAAAGACCCTTGATTCTTGGAAGAAAAGTTATGACAAACCTAGACAGCATATTAAAGAGCAGAGACATTATTTGCCAACAAAGGTCCATTAGTCAAAGCTATGGTTTTTCCAGCAGTCATATATGGATGTTAGAGTTTGACTATAAAGAAAACTGAGCTCTGAAGAATTGATGCTTTTGAACTGTGGTGTTGTAGAAGACTCTTGAGAGTCCCTTAGACTGAAAGGTGATCAAACAAGTCCATCCTAAAGGAAATCAGTCCTGGATATTCACTGGAAGGACTAATGCTGAAGCTGAAACTCCAGTACTTTGGCCACCTGATGCAAAGAACTGACTCATTGGAAATGACCCTGAAGCTGGGAAAGATTGGAGGCAGGAGGAGAAGGGGATGACAGAGAATGAGATAGTTGGATGGCATCACTGACTCAATAGACATGAGCTTGAGCAATCTCTGGGAGCTGGTGTTGGACAAGGAAGTCTGGCATGTTGCAGTCTATGGGGTTGCAAAGAGTCGGACATGGCTGAGTGAACTGAGCTGAACTGAACTGAGAATGAGAAAAGAAAAGAACAGTTCTTCATAACTGTAGATAATACACAGCCTATTGGGTTCCCTGGTGGCTCAGATGGTAAAGAATCTGCCTGCAGTGCAGGAGATCCGGTTCAGTCCCTGGGTCGTGAAGGTCCCCTGGAGAAGGAAATAGCAGCCCTCTCCACTATTCTGGCCTGGAGAATTCCATAGATGGTAAAGTTTCCACTATTCTTGCCTGGGAAATCCCATGGATAGAGGAATCTGTTGGGCTACAGTCCACGGGTTTGCAAAGAGTTGAACACAACTGAGCGACTAACAGTTAATTGGAGAGCCATCATGTGTAATGGAGCCGCTCTGCAGAAAGTACCAGTTTGCAATATGTGTGATAAAGAAGAAGCTTAACCAGAACATAACATAAGGGAGCCCCTAGACTTTTCTACCTTATTCCTGATGAGGTAGAGCCTGAAGCATGCCTTGGAGAAGAGTCAAATGGGCATCTTATGCAGAGATAGCTGTTAGCATCAGCTATAAATGTGATCTGTCAAAACCATCCCTGAAGAAGAAAAACTTAAAGACCCTACAGATTCTCAAATGTCTAGAAGGATGATTTTCTGTTTCAACTTCAAAATAATCCTTTGGCTTCTTCAGAGAATGCATATAGATATCCCTAAAAGTTTTATTTTTTCAGAACATCCCAAAATAAAATATGTTTTAGCTCTATAGGGCTACTTTGTATCCTTTTCTTGACATTAAAGTTTTTCACTTATTTCAGTTTGTTGAGTCATGTATAATTGGGTAATATTGATATATTGATAAACAAAGGTTATTACTGATAAAATACAGTGAAAAGCATAAAACGGATATATCAGGTCATATATAACTCATTTGAGCTTTTGGAAAAATAACCATCTTTGCATCATTGTAAAATAACATAATATATTGTCTGCATTTTTTTATTTGCAAGGATTTTACATTAGATTTACACTTAAAAGATTCAGGAAGTGTGTCCAAAATTTTTGGGTTCAGATTCAGCACATGCAAGAAATATAAAAAGTAATTTTTGGAGAGTCTAGATGGAAACAAATCAATTATATCTTATTTCCAACTTAATGTATAAAAGAAATAGAGCTTTATAGTGAAAAAGAAGGTGAAAATAGTATTGTAAACAGTCATATGCAAGGCAAAATTCCATTTCTGTTTGTAACAAATAAGTATAGAGTTTATGAAGAAGATGAAGGGCTGTAAAAATGTTGCCTTTGTTCAAATAATCAGATATTGGCAAAATCTCTTGTAAATGACAGAAAGAATGTGAGCTGGGCTCAGATAAGTATATCAGCCATATAACAGGACACACAAAAGATGCAGCTTATTAATGCTTCTCATTAATTGTGAGTCACTTAAAATTGGAAAATTCAAATAAGGTCAAGTCCTGAGATTGGTTTCTTCCCCCCTCCCCCAAGTTAGATATATGAGGTTTATTATATTATTATATATGCACATACATACATGTGTGTGTTTCTATTCACTATCAGACACTCAGAATAATATACTCAAAATTTCAATTTCTTCATAAATACATAAGCACATACATACACACACACAATATACTTAAGAGACTTATCAAAGGATATTCATTCTATTATTATTTATTAAAAGTTAGTAATGGGTTGCCTTTCTGGGTGCCTGATGTCCTCTGCCAGCATTCAGAAATTGTTTTGTGGAATTTGCTCAGCATTCAAATGTTCTTTCAATGAATTTGTGGGGGAGAAAGTGGTCTCCCCATCCTATTCCTCCTCCATCGTAGGACTGCCTCCTTATTAAAAGTTAGAAACAATTTATTGCTGTTAATCAGAAACTAAATTGTGTACAATTCTTTGCAACCCCATGGACTATAGCCTGACATGCCCCTCTATTCTCTACTGTCTCCTGGAGTTTGCTCAAATTCATGTCCATTGAGTCAGTGATGCTATCTAACCATTAGACCTTCTGCCACCCCCTTTACTTTTGCTTTCAATCCTTACTGTCATCAGGGTCTTTTTGGATGAGTCAGATCTTCCAATCAGGTGCCCAAAATATTGGATCTTCAGCTTCACAATCCATCCTCCCAATGAATATTCAAGCTTGATTTCCATTATGATTGACTGATCTGATCTCCTTGCTGTCCTGGCAACCCACTCCAGTATTCTTGCCTGGAGAATTTCATGGAGAAGACTGGCAGGCTACAGTCCATGGGGTTGCAAAGAGTGAGACATGACTGAGCAACTTTTACTTTCACATTTTCACTTGCTGTCCAAGGATCTCTCAAGAGTCTTCTCCAGCACCACAATTTCAAAGCATCAATTATTTGGTACTCATCCTTCTTTATGGTCCAACACTCACATCCATATATGACTACTAGAAAAACAAAAAACAAAAAATACTACTAGAAAAACAAAAAAACAAAAAATATGACTATACAGAACTTCGCAGGCAAAGTGATGTCACTGCTTTTTAATACAAAGTCTGTTTTTTGTTGTTGTTGTTTTGTTTTTTCATAGCTTCTCTTTCAGGGAGCACAGCTCAGTTGGTTAAGAATCCACCTGCAACGCAGGAAACTCTGGTTCCATTTGTGAGTCAGGAAAATCCTCTGGAGAAGGAGTAGGCTACCCACTCCAGTATTCTTGGGCTTCCCTTGTGGCTCAGCTGGTTAAGAATCTGCCTGTAATGTGAGAGACCTGGGTTTGGAAGATCCCCTGGAGAAGGGAAAGGCTACCCACCTAAGGATTCTGGCCTGGAGAATACTATGGACTTTAGCCCATGGGGTCCTAAAGAGTCAGAGACTACTGAGCAAATTTCATTTTCACAAGGAGCAAGCATCTTTTAATTTCATGGCTGCAGTCACCATTAGCACTGATTTTGGAGCCCAAGAAACTAAAATCTGCCACTGTTTCCATTGTTTCCCCATCTGTTTGTCATGAAGTGATGGGACTAGATGCCATTATCATAGTTTTTTTGAATGCTGGGTTTTAAACCAGCTTTTTCACTCTCTTGTTTCACCCTTATCAAGAACCTCTTTAGTTCCTTTTCACTTTCTACCATTAGAGTCATACTATGTGCATATCTGAGGTTCCTATTTTTCCTGGAAATCTGCATTCCAGCTTGTTAGTCATCCAGCTGGCATTTCACATGATGTACTCTGTATAAGTTAAATAAGCAGGTGACATACACAGCCTTGATGTAATCCTTCCCCAGTTTTGAACCAGTCATTTGTTTATGTCAAGTTCCAACTTTTGTTGCTTGACCTACATACAGGATTCTCAGGAGACAGGTAAAGCAATGTTGTACTCCCGTTTCCTTAGGAAAAGTTTGTGCATCCACCCAGTCAAAACTTTAATATAGTCAATGAAGCAGAAGTAGATGTCTTTCTGGAAGTTGCATACTTGTTCCTTGATCCAGTGATTTCTGGTGCCTCTGCCTCTTCAAACTTCAGATTGTACATCTGGAAGTTTTCAGTTCACATATTGCAAAAGCCTAGCTTGAAGGATTCTGAGCAAAATTTTATTAGCCTGTGAGATGAGCAAAACTGTGCAGTAGCTGGAACATTTCTTTGGCATTGCCCTTCTTTGGGATGGGGATGAAAACTGACCTTTTCCAGTCCTGTGGCCACTGCTGAGTTTTCCAAATCTGCTGGCATATTGAGTGCAGCATTTCCACAGCATTATCTTTTAGAATTTGAAATAGCTCAACTGGAATTCCATCACTCACACTAGCTTTTTTCGTAGTGATGCTTCCTAAGGCCCACTTGACTTCACACTCCGGGACTCTGGCCTTAGGTGAGTAACCACACTATCATGGTTATCTGGATCATTAAGATCTTGCTTGTATACTTTTTCTGAGTATTCCTGCCACCTTTTCTTAATATCTTCTGCTTCTGTTAGATCCTTACTGCTTCTGTCCTTTATCATGCCCTTCTTTGCATGAAATGTTCCCATGATATTTCAGATTTTCTTGAAGAGATCTCTATAGTCATTTCCATTTACTGTGTTCCTCTGTTTCCTTGCATTGTTCACTTAAGAAGGGCTTCTTATTTCTCCTTGCTATTCTCTGGAAATCTGCATTAAGTTGGGTATATCTTTCCCTTTCTCCCTCATTTTTTACATCTCTTGTTTTCTCACATGTTTGTAAAGCCACCTCAGACAACCACTTTGCTTCTTGTTTATTTTTTTCTTTGGGATGGTTTTGATCACTGCTTCCTGTACAATGTTATGAACTTCCATCCATACTTCTACAGGCACTCTATCTACCAGTTCTAATCTCTTGAATCTATTCTTCACCTTCAGTGTATACTTATAAGAGACTTGATTTAGGTCATATATGAATGGCCTAGTGGTTTTCTTTACTTTCTTCAATTTAAGCCTGAATTTTGCAATAAGGAGCTCACGATCCAAGACACCGTCTGATCCAGGTCTTAGCCTTTCTGATTTAAATAGAATTAAATAAGGGATCAGGAACATAGAGTCTTATGACACCTATGTTCTTTGCCTGCAAGGAGCATAATCAATCTGATTTCAGTATTGACCATCTAGTGATGTCTGTGTGTAGAATTGTCTTATTGTGTTGTTAGAAAAAGATGTTTGCTATGACCAGCTTATTCTCTTAATGAAACTCTGTTAGCCTTTGCCTTGCTTCATTTTATACTCCAAGACCAAACCAGAGATCAAATTTCAACATCCATTGGATCATCAAAAAAAGAAGAGAGTTCCAGAAAAACATCTACTTCTGCTTTATTGACTATGCCAAAGCCTTTGACTGTGTGGATCACAATAAACTGTGGAAAATTCTTAAAGAGATGGGAATACCAGACCACCTGACTTGCCTCCTGAGAAATCTGTATGCAGGTCAGGAAGCAACAGTTAGAACTGGACATGGAACAACAGACTGGTTCCAAATTGGGAAAGTAGTGCTTCAAGGCTGTATATTGTCACCCTGCTTTTTTAACTTACATGTAAAATACATCATGAGAAATTCTGGGCTGGAGGAAGCACAAGCTGGAATCAAGATTGCCGGGAGAAATATCAATAACCTCAGATATGCAGATGTCACCACCCTTATGGCAGAGAGTGAAGAAGAACTAAAGAGCCTCTTGATGAATGTGAAAGAGGAGGGTGAAAAAGTTGGCTTAAAGCTCAACATTCAGCAAACTAAGATCATGTCATCCAGTTCCATCACTTCATGGCAAATAGATGAGGAAACAATGGAAACAGTGGCAAATGTCATTTTTTTGACTCAAAAATCACTGCAGATGTTGACTGCAGCCATGAAATTGAAAGAAACTTGCTCCTTGGAAGAAAAGTTATGACCAACCCAGACAGAATATTAAAAGTAAAGACATTACTTTTCCAACAAAGGTCTGTCTAGTCAAAGCTATGGTTTGTCCAGTAGTCAGGTATGGATGTGAGAGCTGGACTATAAAGAAAGCTGAGTGCTGAAGAATTGATGCTTTTGAGCTGTGGTGTTGGAGAAGACTCTTGAGAGTCCCTTGGATGGCAAGGAGATCCAACCAGTCCATCCTAAAGGAACTCATTCCTGAATATTCATTGGAAGGACTGATGCTGAAGCTGAAGCTCCAATACTTTGGCCATCTGATGTGAAGAACTGACTCATTTGAAAAGACCCTGATACTGGGAAAGATTGAAGGCACAAGGAGAAGGGGACGAGAGGGTGAGATGGTTGAATGGCATCACCAACTCAATGGACATGCGTTTGAGTAAACTCAGGGAGTTGGTGATGGACATGGAGGCCTCGTGTGCTTCATTCCTTGGGGTCATAAAGAGTTGGACATGACTGAGCAACTGAACTGAAGTGGCCAAACTTTCTTGTTATTCTGGGCACCTCTTGAATTCGTACCTTTATATTCCAATTCTCTGTGATGAAAAAGACATCTCTTTTTGGTGTTACTTCTAGATGGTGTTGTAGATCTTCATAGAATTGGTCAAGTTCAGCATTTTCGGCAACAGTGTTTGGGACATAGACTTGGATTTCTGTGATGTTGAATGCCCTGGTAAAGAACCAAGATCATTCTGTTTTTGAGACTACACCCAAACATTGCATTTTGGACCCTTTTGTTGACTATGAATGCTACTTGTTTTCATCTAAGGATTTATGCCCACTGTACCAGCTTAAGTAGTCTTTAATAAGGCATCAGGAACATGGAGTTTTATGAAATCTATGAGAAAATATATTTCATCATTTTCACTTTAAGGAATAAGAGTATAGGGCATAGCTCATGATATAAAATGACATGAAAAAATATAATTGAAATCTGTGTATGAACTGGTACAATTTTAAGTAAATGCATAGAAATGCCTGAAGTCACAGGATATTTATAGCATTACTTATAAGTAATTTTCTAGAATGATGAGATAATATGTAAATTTTATCCTCCCATTTCTTCTAAGTTTACATATTACAAAATCTCTTTCTGCAAATATAGATTATATTTATTATTCTAAAAATAAAATGCCAAATTTTGTAGAATGTATTTTCTATTAAATGCTTCTGAAAAGAAAAAAGTAAAAATCAACAGCAACAAAAATCTCAGAATGATACCTATTTATGAATCTATATATTTAAGTATACCTATATCTGTTTATTTATGTATTTATTTATCTATCTATCATTTTAAGTGATACATAACATAACAATAGTAAATGAAATTTAAATGTTGGATGTGGCTGTGTGAGGATGGGGTTAGTTAGGCTAGATAGTAAAGATAAAAATGTTGGATTAACATATGAAATAAAGATGAATGAAGCAAGGAAGTAAAGAATAAGAAGGATTGAGATAAGAATATTTGAAGCAGCAGGAATAGAAGCAAAAGGCTTTAACATGGAATCCAGTTTAGCAATCTCAAAAAAGGGGGAAATATATATATATTGCTTTGCAGAATCAAGACATTATAAAAATAGGTAAAATAAGATTATGAGGGTCTTCTAGGTTATGTTAAGAAATTTGGGGTTACTTCTCAACATTTTGGTAAATAAATGGTAGAATTTTAATAAGTAGTATTTTGCTATATTTTACATGTCTTATAGATCATTGGTTTTGTTGTATAGAGAACAAATATTAAAAGGGAAGCTTTCAAAAACATGAATAAAATTAAGACTTCACAAATAAAATTAGAATGGAAAAGATATGGGAAGATAAATGTTTGAGCTAAGGTAGAAGTATTGGAAGTGGCAAAAATTCCCCAGGTTTGGAACAAATTTGAGTATATTTTATATGGGACATGAGGGAATAACTGGTGAAGGAATTAACAATAACAAGTATATTTTTGTCTAAGTGCCAGTATTAATGATTTATTTACTGCCATGAAAAACACTGGGAAGGACAGGATGGAGTAGGTTAAGAAAAACCTAGAATATTAGATACGTTAACCTAATATCAGAAATATTGAAATATTTAAGTTTGAGACTTAAGAAAGAGATTGAGGCTGAAAAATGTAAAATTTGGAGTAAGAAACATATACATGGAACTTAGAAGAAACATTGAAAATAGAAAGAAATTTAGGGCATTCACCACTAAATGCTGATTTTGCTACAGAGAGAAGATATTCTGGAACTAACCAGAATAATAAAATTTTCTAAACAATGTCAGTGAAACAATGAGAAATATGTCTGTATCTAGAGATAAAAATAAATGTTGACCTAACCTTAAATCATCAACATATGAAAACCAAATTACACAGGCAGACTGTTGAGTGAAATGACAATCCAGCATAAGTGCAAATCATGCTCCCAAATTTCAGCTATTCTAATAACATGGTAATTACAGTATATCCATAGAGTAAATCACCTAGTTATTGACATCCTTTGGAATAAAGTAATCTAGCAATTTCCTCTCAATGATGACAGCATATTGCATGTTTTCAGACAAGTAACATGCTTTTTATCACACATTTTCCCCTAACCCAATATTTTAATTGACATCTCTTTTCTATCCTTCTATTCTCTTCCCTGGGGTTCTCTGGTGGCTCAGCTGGTAGAAGAATCCACCTGCAATGCAGGAGACTCCAGTTCAATTCCTGGGTCAAGAAGATCCACTGGAAAAGGGATAGGCTACTTACTGCAGTATTCTTGGGTTTCCCTGGTAGCTCAGGAAGCTTCCACAAGCCTCTTATCATTGTACAACAGAGGGCAGACAGATTGGAAACCACAGTTACAGAAAATTAACCAAACTAATCACTTAGATCACAGCCTTGTCTAACTCAAAGAAACTATGAGCCCTGCCAGGGAGGGTCACTCAAGAGAGACAGGTCATGGTGGAGAGTTCTGACAAAATGTGATAACTGGAGAGGGGAATGGCAAACCACTTCAGTATTCTTGCTTTTAGAACCCCATGAGCATTATGAAAAGGCAAACATATATGGCACTGAAAGATGAACTTCCCAGGTCAGTAGGTGCCCAATATACTTCTGGAGAAAGGTGGAGAAATAGCTCCAGAATGAATGAAGAGGCTGAGCCAAAGTGGAAACAATACCCAGTTATGGATTTGACTGTTGATGGAAGAAAAGTCTGATGTTGTAAAGAACAATATTGTATAAGAACCTGGAATATTAGGTCCATTAATCAAGGTAAACTAGAAGTGGTAAACAGGAGATGGCCAGAGTGAACGTCAACATTTTAGGAATCGGTGAACTAAAAAGGACTGGAATGGGCAAACCTAATTTAGATGACCATTATATCTGCTACCATGGGCAAGAATCTCTTAGAAGTGGAGAGCCTTCATAGTCAACAAAAGAGTCCAAAATGCAGTACTCCGGTGCAATATAAAAAAAATGACAGAATGATCTCTGTTCTTTCCAAGGCAAAATATTCAGTATCACAGTAATCCATGTCTATACTCCAAACAAGAATGCCAAAGAAGCTGAAGTTGAATGGCTCTATGAAGATCTACAAGACCTTCTAGAACTAACACCAAAAAAAAAAAAAAAAAAAAAAGATATTTTTTTCATCATAGGGAAATGGAATGCAAAAGTAGGAAGTTAAGAGATACCTGGAGTAACAGGCAGTTTGCCCTTGGAATACAAAATGAAGAAGGGCAAAGGCTAACAGAGTTTTGCCAAGAGAATGCAAACATTCTGGTCATAGAAAACACCCTCTTCCAACAATACAAGAGATAACTCTACATATGGACATCACCAGATGGTCAATGACAAAATCAGATTGATTATATTCTTTGCAGCCAAATATGGAAAAGCTCTATACACTCAGCAAAAACAAGACCAGGAGCTGACTGAGGATCAGATCATGAACTGCTTATTGCAAAATTCAGATTTAAATTGAGGAAAGTAAGGAAAGCCACTAGACCACTCAGGTATGACCTAAATCACACCCCTTATGATTATACAGTGGTCTAAGGACTGTCTGAAAAATGGATAAATTCCAGAGTGGAAATAATCCTGGAAAAATCTATCCCCAAATTTGTATAGATCTCTGTCTAACTACATAAAGGACTTTCCATTTACAGACCCACAGAAGAGAAACAAGGGCCCTTGCAAAAATTACATCTAAAATAACTGAATATGGACTTCAGCTACTATCACAAGGATAAGAGTTACAGATTTAGGTGCAGATCACTTCAGTTCAGTTCAGTTCAGTCACTCAGTTGCCCTGACTCTTTGTGACCACATGGACTCTAGCACACCAGGCCTCCCTGTCAATCACCAATTCCCAGAGCTTACTCAAACTCATGTCCATTGAGTTGGTGATGCCATCCAACCATCTCATCCTCTGTCATCCCCCTTTCCTCCTGCCTTCAATCTTTCCCAGTATTAGGGTATTTTCAAATGAGTCAGTTCTTCACATCAGATGGCCAGAGTATTGGAGTTTCAGTGTCAGAATCAGTCCTTCCAATGAATATTCAGGACTGATGTCCTTTAGGGTGGACTGGTTTGATCTTACAGTCCAAAGGACTTTCAAAAGTCTTCTCCAACACGAAGTTCAAAACCATCAGTTCTTCAGTGCTCAGCTTTCTTTGTAGTCCAGCTCTCACATCCATACATGACTACTGGATAAAGCATAGCCTTGACTAGAAGGACTTTTGTTGGCAAAGTAATGTCTCTGCTTTTTAATACGCTGTCTAGGTTGGTCATAACTTTTCTTTCAAGGAGCAAGTTTCTTTTAATTTCATGGCTGCAGTCAACATCTGCAGTGATTTTGGAGCCCAAAGAAATAAAGTCTAACTGTTTCCATTGTTTCCCCATCTATTTGCCATGAAGTGATGGGACCAGGTGCCATGATCTTAGTTTTCTGAATGTTGAGCTTTAAGCCAACTTTTTCACTCTCCTCTTGCACTTTCATCAAGAGGCTCCTCCATTCGTCTTCACTTTCTGCCATAAGGGTGGTGTCATCTGCATATCTGACGTTATTGATATTCTCCCAGCTATCTTGATTCCAGTTTGTGCTTCCTCCAGCCCAGCATTTCTCATGATATACTCTGCATATAAGTTAAATAAGCAGGGTGACAATATACAGCCTTGACATACTCCTTTTCCTATTTGGAACCAGTCTGTTGTTCCATGCCCAGTTCTAACTGTTGCTTCCTGACCTGCATACAGGTTTCTCAAGAGGCAGATCAGGTGGTCTGATATTCCCATCTCTCTCAGAATTTTCCACAGTTTATTGTGATCCATACCGTCAAAGCCTTTGGCATAGTCAATAAAGCAGAAATAGATGTTTTCTTGGAACTCTCTTGCTTTTTCCATGATCCAATGGATGTTGGCAATCTGATCTCTGGTTCCTCTGCCTTTTCTAAAACCAGCTTGAACATCTGGAAGTTCAGGGTTCACGTATTGCTGAAGCCTGACTTGGAGAATTTTTTACTGTGTGGATCACAACAGACTGTGAAAAATGCTTAAAGAGGTGGGAATACCAGAACACCTTACGTACCTCCTGAGAAATCTGCATGCAGGTCAGAATGTGTCTCAACAGACTGGCTCAAAATTGGGGAAGCTGTATGTCAATGCTGTATGTTATCACTATTCTTATTTAACTATATGCAAAGTACCTCATGAGAAACGCTCGGCTGGATGAAGCACAAGCTGGAATCAATATTGCTGGGAGAAATATCAATAACCTCAGATATGCAGATGACACCACCCTGACTGCAGGAAACGAACACGATGGAGGAACCTCTTGATGAAAGTGAAAGAGGAGAGTGAAAAAGCTGGCTTAAAACTCATCATTCAAAAAGAGAAGATCATGGCACCCCGTCCCATCATTTCATGAGAAATAGATGGGGAAACAATGGAAACATGACAGACTTTATATTCTTGGGCTCCAAAATCACTGCAGATGGTGACTGCAGCCATAAAATTAAAAGACGCTCCTTGTAAGAAAAGCGATGACCAATCTAGACAGCATCTTAAAAAGCAGAGACTTTTATTTGCTGACAAAGGTCCATGTAGTCAGAGCTATGACTTTTCCAGTAGTCATGTATGGATGTGACAGTTGGACTATAAAGAAAGCTGAGTGCCAAAGAACTGATGATTTTGAACTATGGAGAAAACTCTTGAGGGTCCCTTGAACTGCAAGGAGATCAAACCTGTCAATCTTAAAGAATCAATCCTGAATCTTCATTGGAAGGACTGATGCTGAACCTGAATCTCTAATACTTTGGCCACTTGATGCAAATAACTGACTCATTGAAAAAGCCCCTGATGCTGGGAAAGATTGAAGGCAGGAGGAGAAGGGGACGACAGAGGATAAGATGGTTGGATAGCATCATCAGTTTGATGGACATGAGTTTGAACCCTCTCCAGGAGTTGGTGATGGACAGGAAAGTCTGGCATGCTGCAGTCCATGGGATTGCAAAGTGTCAGACATGACTGAGAGACTGAAATGAAGTGATACTTAGCATACTCAAGAATGCAAAAGAGAGCGCTAAGTGAATTTGCCTAGAGTAGTAGCAAAAAAGCCCTATGGAAAATTTTGAAATTATGCTTTCATATTTATGTATATACTTGCCATTGTTAGTACTCTTTGTGCATTTCTATAGATTCATCTTCCTTTGATATTTCTTTCTAACCTGAAGAATTTTTTAAAGGACATATGACTTTCTAAAAAAAAGTATATATCACTCTCTTGTGAGTGATGATTTTTCCAACATATGTAAAAGGAGTTCATATGTTGATAGCATAAATAATGAAAAGAAATTACAGACATCTAACAACATTTAATTAAGCTTTACAACTTTTAATATAAATTGAGTGCTATTTGTTAATCATACACTAAAATTTCCAGAACAACTGGTAAAGAATGAAGTGAGTCATATCTAAAATCCAATAAATATATTAAAATATAAAACCAAAAAATGTATTTAACTCAAAATAAAATTAGAAAAAAATCCAGCAGTATCAATAATTACATTGAATGTATTTGAACTGAAACTCCAGTTTCACTCTTGTCATCTCCTGTTTGACCACTTCCAATTTGCCTTGATTCGTGGACCTAACATTCCAGGTTCCTATGCAATATTGCTCTTTACAGCATCGAACCTTGCTTCTATCATCAGTCCCATCCACAACTGGGTGTTGTTTTTGCTTTGGCTCCATCCCTTCATTCTTTCTGGAGTTATTTTTCCACTGATCTCAGTAGCGTGTTGGGCACCTACCGACCTGGGAAGTTCATCTTTCAGTGTCCTATCTTTTTGCCTTTTCATACTGTTCATGGGGTTCTCAAGGCAAGAATACTGAAGTGGTTTGCCATTCCCTTCTCCAATGGACCACATTCTGTCAGACCTCTCCACCATGATGCATCCATCTTGGGTGGCCCCACACGGCATGGCTTAGTTTCATTGAGTTAGACAAGGCTGTGGTCCATGTGATCAGATTGGCTAGTTGTCTGTGACTGTGGTTCAGTCTGTCTGCCCTCTGGTGCCCTTTCTCAGTGCATACCATCTTACTTGGGTTTCTCTGACCTTGGACGTGGGGTATCTCTTCACAGCTGCTCCAGCAAAGCTCAGCCGCTGCTCATCTTGGACGTGGGGTAGCCCGGTGGCTGCAATGGTGTGGAATTAGTCAACAGAAGATACATAATCTTCCATCAGGATAACACAAGATCATGTATTTATTTGATGATCAGGAAAAAACTGCTACATCTTAGCTGGGAAGTTCTGATTCATCTGCTCTATTCACCAGACATTGCATCTTTGGACTTGCATTTAATTAGGTCTTTACAAAATTTTCTTAATTGAAAAAATTCCCATTCCCTGGAAAACTGTAAAAGGCACCTGGAACAGCGCTTTGCTCAAAAAGATAAAAAAGTTTTGGGAAGATGGAATTATGAAGTTGCTTTTAAAAATGGCAGAAGTAGCAGAACAAACCAGTGAGGAGTATATTGTTCAATAAAGCTCTTGGTGAAAACAAAAAATGTGTATTTTTTTTTTTTTTGCTTTTTTTTTTTTTTTTACTTTAACCAAAGGAACACTGAAGCCAATGCATTACAAAATCTTTTTTTTTTTTTTTTATGTACTAGGGATAAACAAATTGAAAATAAAATAAAAATCAGTATCATGCACTATAATATCAAAAAACACATAAAATACTTAGAGATAAATCTAACAATTCAGACAAAGTTTGTACATGTAACTTTATAAAGTGTCACTGAAAAATAAAAACAGACATATTCATGGAAGGATACATGATTATCAGACTTACTGTTGTTGAAATGTCAAATCCCTCAGATTGGCCTATAGACATAATACAATTTAATTAATAATGCCAGTTGGTATTTTTATAGTAATTTTATTATGAAAATATTATTCACTGATTTTGGGTGGCTTGTGATTGAGTGGGAAACAATATAAAGCAATTTAATGAGGTAATGGGAATGTCCTTGATCCAGATAGGGCTGTACTTTACATAGGCTTATGAATTTGTCAAAATTCACTGGACTGTCCACTCAAGAATTATACATCTACTGTATATAAATTTTCCCAAAAAATGTTAACATTTCTTAATGTTAATATCTTCATTACTGAACTCTAGTTTGTGGATCTGCTTTTTTCCAGTGGAATAATAGTATGATTTAGTAACTAACTGTTAACTAACTGCTAACTGTCTACTTTTCTTAGGAAAATAAACACAAATATTAAGGCTACTGGGAACCATATTTGTCAGTGTTGGAGACGGGATTGACAAATAATAGAAAGTGGGAACTTGATAATGAGCCTTGTGTTAAGGAAAATCTTAAAACAATAAAAGATTTGTCAGAAGAAAACCTGATTTGTCAGAAGAAAACCTTCAATAAACCAGATTGAAAGGGTTTGCATTGACCAAATCTAGGGATGTTTAATTATTTAAAGAAATAAAATGAGAATGTGATCTAATCCATTGACTAAAAATAGAAATTCATGAGCTCATATTGATGCAAGTAAACAAAATAATTAATTACTTAATATGGGAGAAGGGAATACTTATTCAGTAGAATACCAGCTAGTAAATACGTAGGAATGATAAAGTTAGATAATCTTCAAAATGATTTCTAAAATTAATAAAGATTATAAAAAGATGTTTAAGTAATCTCAAAGCATTACACAAATTACATATGACAATTCAGAAAAATCATAACTTTACTGTGAATAAATCAGATGGACCCTATTTTAAGAGAATAATCAAAGTGCCATCACTAACATGATGTGCCTCCTGTTACAATTTGTGGGAATGGTGTTCACTGGAAGGACTGATGTCGAAGCTGAAACTCCAATACTTTGGCCACCTGATGCGAAGAGCTGACCCATTTGAAAGGACCCTGATGCTGGGAAAGACTGAGGGCAGGAGGAGAAGGGGACGACAGAGAATGAGATGGCTGCATGCCATCACTGACTCGATAGAGATGGGTTTGGGTGGACTCCGGGAGTTGGTGATGGAGAGGAACGCATGTCCTGCTGCGGTTCATGGGGTTGCAAAGGGTTGGACACAACTGAGCGACTGAACTGAACTGATACAGCTTCATTTCTCTGATAATTACCAAAAATTCATAGACTATCTATATATATATATATTCATAAGGTACAATAATGCACCGATATTGTGGGATATTTTTAAAATAGCTGACTCTTAATAGTCAAGTTTAAGATAAAGAAATGATGAGATTAAAGAAAACTAGGAAGATTTCACAAATAAATCTTACAGGTATTCCTGTATCAAGGAATATCTACAGAGAACATCACTGAGAAAATTTTAAAAGTAATAAGTGTTAACTCTGGGTTGGATGATAATTTTGTGATTAATGTTAAATTTTCTGATTTTGATAATTTTACATTGGTAATGTAAGAGAATACCCTTTTCTAATCAACTAAGAAAATCTAGCTTTAAAATAAATGCCATGAAGATATAATACAGTCAATAATATTGTAATAACTTTGCATGGTTACTGATAAGTAGACTTATCACAGTGAACATTTCATAGTGTATAAAAATACCAAATCACTAGCTGTATACCTGAAACTAATATAACATTGTAAGTCATCATACCTCATTAAAAAGGTAAATGAAAATATTTATTGGTAAAGGATCATGATATCAGTTTTACTCTCAAATTATTTTGAAAATAAATATGTTGCATACATCCACACACACTCACAAAGACACATATGCAGACAGAGGATGATAAAACCAGTGAAACAAAAAGAAAAGTGGTCATTCTGGGAAAAGATTGTCATAAAGTCCCCTGTATTATTCTTGAAATTTTTCTCTAAGTATAAGATAATGTAAAAATAAAATGTTATACACACAATGAAGCCTTATCCTAAGGCTATTTCTATGCTATTGGGTTGAAGTACATACCTTGAAACTCTTAGAAAGCTGGTAATTCTGAAACCAATATCAGACAATTCTATAGGTTGATTTTCTCTTTTAAAAAAGAGCAGTGATTTATGTCGGAGAGTGTTTTGCCTATGTTCTCCTCTAGGAGTTTTATAGTTTCTGGTCTTACATTTAGATCTTTAATCCAAAACAGAAAAAGAGACACAGAAATACAGAACAGACTTTTGAACTCTGTGGGAGAAGGTGAGGGTGGGATGTTTCAAAAGAACAGCATGTATACTATCTATGGTGAAACAGATCACCAGCCCAGGTGGGATGCATGAGACAAGTGCTCGGGCCTGGTGCACTGGGAAGACCCAGAGGAATCGGGTGGAGAGGGAGATGGGAGGGGGGATCGGGATGGGGAATAAGTGTAAATCTATGGCTGATTCATATCAATGTATGACTAAACCCACTGAAATGTTGTGAAGTAATTAGCCTCCAACTAATAAAAAAATTAAAAAAATTAAAAAAAAAAAAAAAGAGCAGATATGGGTTTCATGAGAATGACTGACAAGTCTTGGAAATGAATTTCTTTTTCGCTAGAGGACAATTGCACTAGCCCTGTATCACCTCTGTTAATCTGCTTCAACCTCGGCCGTAGGTGCCACTGAAAATGAGAAAGGTTTTGCCTTTGGGGCCTATTTCACTCATTGATCCTCTGCATAGGCTGACAACTAGAAGGGCAAGTGAATGTGTTTTGTGATCTGTACACTTGGTCTATAGGGAACAGAGTTGAAACCCTGATACGTTTCACATGCCTTTCAGAAACAGGCCTGGTAAGGTAGTTATTCTACTGTTCTTTTCATCTAGCGTGAGACTGAACCCAAGTATGAATGCTTAGAGAAAAATCACCATGGTTTAATGGCTTTGGTTGTGGTTTTAACTCAACACACATTCGCTGAATACCTGCTATGTCCCTAGCTCTATGCCAAGTGGCAATAGTGGTAAAGACCACACCTGCCAGTTCAGAAGAGGTAAAGAGAAGTGGGTTTGATCCCTGGGTCTAGAAGATCCCCTGGAGGAGGGTATGGCAATCCACTCCAGTATTCTTGCCTGGAGAATTCCATGGACAGAGGAGCCTGGTGGGCTACAGTCTATATAGTCACAAAGAGTTGGATATAACTGAAGCAGATCTGCACATGCCAAGAACAGTGAAGAATAACATGTAAAGAATATATGGTACCTGATTTCAACATCTTAGATGCAGCTTGGTAAGAGAAGCAGGGACATGACTAAAACACTATTTAGTAAATTATAGAGTTATGTGTTCAGGATGTGTAGTCAAAGTTTCTCTTTCTAAATGACTAACTCAACTATATATTTTAACTTCTCTTGTACACCCATCCAAATTATTTAAAAAAAATCAAAATATTTAAAGAAGTAAAACTACTATATCAGAGCTACAAAACAGAGATGAATTTACTAAGAAAGAAAAATAACAATTGCACCACTTGTTGAGCAATTCTTATGCATACTTCACATACATTATTTTATTTAATCCCTTAAGAATTATTATTATCAAATTTACCTGTGAACCATGACACTTAAGGAAGTTAAATAACTGACCCAAAGTCATATATATTAGAAAGTTCCCTCTCAAGAGAACTGTATATGTAATAATTAACATTATGGAATGGAGGGGGATTATAATTTGTATATTCAGAAAAGTAAATGATAAATCTCTACAGCTAAATAAGCATTAAAAGTCTTTTCCACTAAATGGGCAATATAATTCAAATCAATTTTAAAAATAGATATATTACATAATAGATTTATTAGCAGTATTTTTTTAGAAGATACATAAAATAATGATGTGTCTTAAGATTCATTATAACTCAGGCCTTATAAAGTTCAAAAAGAAGTATAGTATCTTAGGAGTTAGATAACCATGCAGAACATGGATGGGAAGTAGTCAAGGTATGATCCCCATAGATATGGAGGATCCAGGTTATTTCACAAGTTTATACTTTTGAATTAAAGATGCTTAAAAGCATTGTTTAATTTTCATGTAATTCAAACTTTTACAGAGTTTAGAAGAAGTAGGAAATATTCCCTTTTAAAGTAACAGCTAGATAGTAAATGAAGAAGATGAAGTAAGAGCAAGTTCTGGAAACACAGAAGTTAAAAAAGGCTGCAAGATACATGCAAGAATACTAAACAAAATATTCTCAAATAAATTAATCACTGTAGATAATATACCATGACCAAGGAGACTTTAATTCCAATTAGCAAAGGAGAACTCTATTAATATATTTTATCATTTTAATATTCCTGAGGGGAAATAAAAACATATTCTTTCAAGATTTTCCAAAAAACATTTGATCAAATTCATATATATTTCCAATAAAAACCCCAAGAATAATATAATATATGCCCAAACTATTATATTTAATGAAGAAACATTAATCTTTAACATTAAAAGTAAGAACAAGAAAATATCTGTATAGAACACTTTTGAATAATATTTTGAAGGTATATTTAATACATTGAACCCACTTCTCATGTCTTCTGCAGATTTTTTTTTTTTTTTTTTTTTTTTACTACTAGGGCTACCTGGGAAACCCCAGTTACATCATAAAATAATATATGGAGTAAATAGTTGATGGAAAATATTTAATATTATATAATGTGATACCTGTGGTCATGTATGGATGTGAGAGTTGGACTGTGGAGAAAGTTGAGTGCTGAAAAATTGATGTTTTTGAACTGTGGTGTTGGAGAAGACTCTTGAGAGTCCCTTGGACTGCAAGGAGATCCAACCAGTCCATCCTAAAGGCGATCAGTCCTGGGTGTTCATTGGAAGGACTGATGCTAAAGCTGAAACTCCAATACTTTGGTCACCTCATGGGAAGAGTTGACTCATTGTAAAAGACCCTGATGCTGGGAGGGATTGGGGGCAGGAGGAGAAGGGGACGACAGAGGATGAGATGGCTGGATGGCATCAGCGACTCGATGGACATGTGCTTGAGTAAACTCCGGGAGTTGATGATAGACAGGGAGGCCTGGCGTGCTGCAATTCATGGGGTCCCAACGAGTCGGACACGACTGAGCGACTGAACTGAACTGAATTGAACTGAATGTGATACCTGAAAAATGCAATGAAATAAAAAGTCTTCATTTGAACAATTAAAGATGTAGGTTGTTTTCTTCATGAGAGAAGTGCAACATCTCTATATAACAGCAATTTGGGGGGCATATCCAGGAAAACTTTCCCAAATCACAATTGTAACAGCAAACATAACCTCTTGGTGGTTATACCTGGGTTATGCTGGGTCTTGGTTGTGACAAGTGAGAGGTTAAACCTCTTGATGGAGCTTTACACTATTTGGAATTTGTTTGTAAACAAATATTATACTATTTATTTCATTTTTCTCTTTTGGTTTTCCAGTTCTTTCCACCAGGTAACATTAAGATTTCTACAATATGCAAAATATAATTAATATTATTTTCACTTTTTTTTTTTTTTTCTGCCAGTGTTCCTTGTTCTGCCAACCTCACCAGATCACACAGGTCATTGAACATGAGTGGCTTTGCAAGCTCACCCTAGCTGTACCAAGACAACATTGTCAACAAGCATGGAGAAAATGTTGATTGTGATGAAAGAGGACTCACCTCCAAACCAAACTTCACATTATTAGGGCAATATCAGTCCCCATTTCCTCCCAGGTAAAAGATTATATTGGGTTTTCACTATTTTCACTTTTTAATTTTTGTTCTCAAATATTTGATTTCTTTAAAAAAAAAAAAAATTCTTATTCTGGGGACTTCCCTGGGCTCTAATAGCTAAGACTCCATGCTCCCAATGCAGGGGGCCTGCATCTCATCCCTGCTTGGGGGACTAAATCCCACATGCCACAACTAAGAATTTGCATGCTCAGCTAAAAAACAATTCCACATGCTGCAGTGAAGATTGAAGATCTCACTTGTTGCACCTAAGACCCAGCCTAACCGACTAAATTCATATAGTTTAAATTTTTTTTTATTCTGGGAGTTTCCTGGCATCCTAGTAGTTAGGATTCCTAGTTTTCACTGCCGTGGCCTGAGTTCAATCCCTGGTCGGGTGACTGAGACCCTTTAAACCCTGCAGAATTCCTAAAAAAAACTTTTCATATTCCATTCTATTATACTGAACAAAGCGTGATGATATCAAGTACTTGGCATTTGTTGAAATTTCCTGTATGGCCTCAATACATTATGTAAGTCTACCTTTGCTGAAATCAATATATATATTTTACTTGCCTGTTTAATTTTTGTAATATTTTTAATTCAGATATAATTTATGAATTTATTATTTTGTTATGGACATTTTTTAATTTATCTTAGAAGTTCAGTTTTTTTTTTTAATTTTTTATACCTCATATCCTTTTGGAGAAATATTTTGGTATCTGGAATCTTGTATCATGAAACTCAGCTTCATCCTTTATCCCTTGTATCATCTTTATCTTCATTTCTCGTATCATGAAGTCAGCACACCACCTACAGTTATGCTTATTTAATCACTTTTCCTGTAGCCTATTTACTTCATCTCAAAGCATTCATCAAAATCTGAAATAACATATTCCATGAAATGGAATATTACTCAGCCATAAGAAGGGTGAAATCTCACCATTTGGACAATATGGATGGACCTAGAGGGTATTATGCTAAGCAAAATAATTGAGTCAGAGAAAAACAAACACCATATGATTTCACTTACATGTGGAATCTAAATAACAAAAGAAATGAAGAAACATAAAGCAGAAACAGACTCATAGGAACAAGGAACAAACTGGTGGTTGCCAGAGGGAAAGGGAGGTGGGGAGCGTGATTAGTGAAATAGGTGAGATTAAGATGTGCAAGTTTCCAGTCATGAAGTAAATAATTCACAAGAATGTAATGTTCACCAATATTGAATATAGTTAATAATATCATTATAATTTTATATGGTGAGATGGTAAGTAAATATCATGGTGGTAATTTTATAACATATATGAATAAAATATTGAATTACTTTGTTGTACATATGAACCTAATATAATGTTGTAAGTCAATTACATTCAATAAAAAAGAAAATAAAAGTTTTGGTTCTTTAAAAGGTTAATGAAATGAACTATGTTCAGTAGCATAGTTAGATATAATTTGATATGGCAAATAAAATATACAGCAGTTCATAACTACATTGTGGTGTTGTCCATCTAGTGAAAGAAAGTGAAGTTGATCAGTCATGTCCGACTTTTTGCAACCCCATGGACTGTAGCCTACCAGGCTCCTCCCTTCATGGGATTCTCCAGGCAAGAATACTGGCGTGGTTGTCATTTCTTTGAATGCTTTCTCAAAGCATGTAGTATCAATTATTTTTCCTGGGAATACAAATTCCAGATCTGGGTTTGAGGTAGATGCATATATAATAGATATCTTCTCAAGTCATTGTGATACACACTACTCTATATCATAAGGGATAGGAATAGTAACAATTATATAACAATCCTTAAGGATTTCAGGGTATCCTATGAAAGTATAGGTTCATCAAAAGCTCTAGAAAGACTTCATTAAGACAAAGAGGCTCTAATATATCTGATGACAATTCTGTTATACATTCAGTCATTTATTCATCATATTTCCATTGTGATCATGTGATACATCAGCTGTGAAATTAGAAGTGGGTATATAAACTGAAAATAAAACAATCCTAGTCCCTACTCTTAAGGATCCTAGTCAACAGAAGAGTAAAGCAGATATTTTAGGTTTTGATGAATGCTTTGAGATAAAGTAAATAGGCTACAGAAAAAGATGGAACATCTTTTGGGAACATCTGTAGGTAATATGCTGTGATTTCATGATACAAGAGATGAAGAAGAAAGGAACCAGATAGGAACATACTTTTCTATAAGGAAGGTTTTTCTTGTAAAGTTTCCCACTTCATTGAAGACAATGTAGCAACGAAGAGTCTGACTCAATCCACTTTGAGTAACTACTATATGAATAGTTACTTTGAGTAATTAGGCCAAGGGACTAATTCCCCTGGGTGGGGCTCAGGGGAACATAATCATTCAGCCTACTCCTTCCAAGCCACTACTCCTAAGGGTGGGGGGAGGGAAAAAAAAAAGAAACCTTCCCAGCTCACACCTGCTTTCACTGCAAATTGACTTGGTAAGAGATTCTCTAATGGTTTGGGACAACCAGCTTGAAACAAAGCATGCTGCTTTCCTTCAAGCATCTGGACTCTGTTTATCTTGAGTCCCTTTGGTGCCTCTGAGCATTCATGGAAAATTCAATAAATTGAGATCTTTTCCACATATTTTTAAGACAGCTTACTATCAATTCATAAACAGAAGATGATTTACAGCAAGCAGTATATTGTAAAAGTCATAAGAGTTAATAGTATAACTGTAAGATTTTAGTGGGTTTTCTTTACGTGAAAGGTAACATGGAGAAGGTGAGACATTTAATGAATCTTGGAAAATCAGTGGATTAGAGAGTAGTCAGTGAAGCTAAATGAATTAGTTTTCATAGAGAGAACGTTGTTGCCAGATCAAGAATGTCTTTATTCAAAAACAAAACCAAATGAGTAACTGTGGGTAATTTAGTGAAAACTTTCTTTCCCAAAGAAGTTCAAAGAGCATGTCTTATTGACAATGTATCAGGGGTATCATTTTCCTATATGAAATATGGCCCATTGAATTTTTCTTACTTCTTCTTTGCCTTCTTTTTTTTTTTTGGACCATTGATTTTTTTAGGTTGAAATGAGCTCATTTTTTTCCCTCTATGGTGAGAGTATTTTCATGGAACAAAAAGAAAAATGATTCATCTTTACCTAGTAATAAAAGTTTCTAGTAGTTTTCCACCTGTCAAGCCTTGTCAGTTTATCTAAAACATGAACTATAGAAACCTCAGGTAAGTAAACAATTGTTTCTTTAGAAACACTTACTACTATTTTTTATATTCCTACTGTTATTTACTAATCCTTTAAAAAATTACTTTTTTTTTTCCCATATTCAGTCACATCATCAAAATGCAAGGTCAGTTCTTTTAAGTGACAATCCCAATGCACTAGATAAATGGTCAGATGGCAAAGTGCAGATAATAGATGACCTTGGGAGCTAGGGTCTTGAAACTCTCAAGGAAACAATTACGAATACTTTATATCATGGCAGTAAGTCATTGCCCTAAAGCTTGGTTTGTAAGCTCGTGTTGTTTTCCCAATAAGGCAGGGATAAAATGGAGGAACTGACAAGTTCTGTACATGCTTACCTATAATCCATACTAATAAGAATACAAATAATTAAAGATAAATTTTTAAGATGCCACCTTTTTTCAGTGTCCTAATCTTATCAAAATAGACATGGGAAGGAAGTTTGACTTGTATTACGTCAATAGAGTTTTAGCATCTTATCATAAAATTACTTACTTTATGGTTGCTGATTTTTTTTTATGTTTAGCGATGCATGATCAGTTATGAAAGTCATTTTACTTAAAGAAAGGATCTGAAATTATGAGTTCAACAACCAAAATTATGTATATATCTATTTCTCTCAGTTTCTGCCGTTGTCTGTCTCTCTCTGTCTCTGTCTCCCTCTCTCTCTCACACATGTTAACACACGTTAATCTTATTTTTTCTTATGTCAATTCCATAATGAGTCTGGAAGAATAATTTGGTTTCTTCTATGTAAAATGTGTATAATGTCTGGTCTGCCTACTTTAGAGTACCATGATTTCCTCTCTGTTGGACTAGAATTGGCTGGTATTCATCAAACTTGCTTTGTCTACCCTAGGGTTCTAAGAAGACTATGCAAGATTGCCTGGGCATGGGGAGTTTTAAGCGAATTAACTGCTAGATCCTCAAACTACAAGCTTTTGCCTTCTTACAACAGAGCTGCTGCAGTTGACAACTCAGTTTTGCCTTTCCCACTCTCTCTTCCACAATCACACCTTTTCTAATTTATAGAAGAAAGGCACCTTTCTAATTAATAGAAGAAAGGCATCTTATCTACCCCATACCTAATCACTAAAATTCTGAATTGTCTGCTCTAGGAGGGTAGGAAAGTATTCTGTTTATGTAAGGGGAAGCAAGCCAAAAGAATAAACTGTGGTAATAAGTACAGCAACTCACTAAGAATTTCTGGACTTTCATCTTCGTAGCACACAGTAGGACTACATGTCTTGCCAGTGATCCAGTAGTCACAGTGGCATATATCATTTCTAGGCTAGAGTATTTAATTTCTGGTAATAACTTGCCTTCTGTCATTGTGATGAACAACTCTCACGATGACTGCATCTCTAATGTGTGAATACTGGAGTCATAGGTAAGGACCAGAAGCCACAACTGACGTGTGTTGAATTCATAGAGCGTGAAAGAAATAGATGAAGGCTGTACAGAGACTGGGCTCCCCAGGTGGTATTAGTGGTAAAGAAGCAGCCGAGCAATGCAGGAGACAGAGATGTGAGTCTGGTTCCAAGGTTGGGAAGAATCCCTGGATGAGGAAGTGGCAACCCACTCCAGAATCCTTGCCTGGAGAATCTCATGGACTGAGGAACCTTGTAGGCTACAGTCCATGGGGTTGCAAAAAGCCAGACATGACTGAGCAACTTAGCATACTTGTAAGGAGATTCTGTTCTTTACCTCTTCAAGGATTCAATGATTCTGTGAATCCCTTGGCTTGAAGTTAAGTCATCCCAGTCACTGTTGACACAGTCACGTTGCCTTCTTTGTGTCTTTTCCCTCAAATTTGCTTCTGTATTTCTCCTATAAGGAGATTTGTCATTGGATTTATTTATTTATTTATTGATGTATAGTCGACATTACATTGCATTACTTTCTGGTACACAGAGAAGTGACTCACTCACACACACACACACACACACACACACACACGTATATATTACATATATATTCTTTTTTCATATTTCTTTTTACCATATTTTATTATAAGATATTGAATATATTTGTCCATGCTATGCGAGTAGAGATTCATTCTTTATCTATTTTACATATAACAATTTGTATAGCTAATCCCAAATGCCTAATTTATGCCCCCCATCATTGGATTTAATTACGTTTGCAAAAATTGTTTCTCTTCCCCCAAATAACATAACAGTCTCAGTTTCTAGGGATTAGAATATAAATATATCTTTAGGGAAGCTACCATTCTAACCTACTGCAGATAGCAAGGGTAGGTAACTGCTTTCCGCATCATGAATAAGTGGCCATACTAGAAGTGAAGGTGAGCAACAGAACCTCAGGGCTTGCAGTGCAGGGTGAGGCAGTTTCTAAACAGAACCTGAGAAATAACATAGAAGAGGCATCAGTGGTGGTGGTGGTTTAATCGCTAAGTCATGTCCAACTCTTGGGACCCCATGGACTGTAGCCTTCCAGGCTCCTCTGTCCATGAGATTCTCCAGGCAAGAATACTGGAATGGTTTGCCATTTCCTTCTCCAAGGCCTCTCAGTAACACTCTCTTAATCCCTGTCCCATCATTCACTCGACCATGATCATGCAGACAGCTAAGGAGAACAGATTAACAGCAAAGACATTAATAGAGGCCTAGAATTTAGGTGGCTAAGATTTGGGTCTGCATGTATAGGAACCCTTGGGGGAATCGTTTATTCCAAAAATAAGGAAGTAAAGAGAACACTGCTGCCTGAGAATCCTTAGCAAACTTCATGTGGGCTCTCTGGTTGGCTCTGTGTGTGTGTTGAGTGGCTTTGTGGCCTATTTGTTTTTTTCACGATTAGTGTGGTAAATAAAAAATGTCAGAAAAATTTGGTATAGGCTTAGACACAGGCTTGTGAGTGATTCTAAGTGGGTAGTTCTTGGATTTTAGTAGGCATTTAATTCGCCTGCAGGGCTTGTTAAGTCCCTTATGGCTAGATTTCACTCCTGGAATTTCTGATTCAGCACTTCTAGGTTGGGACAAGGAATCTGTATTTTTCCAAGTGCTGCTGCTGTTTACTCCTCCAGGACACCCATATTTGGAGAACCACTGGTCTAGGCTTTAGGCTTATTTTTATCTTTTGCAAGGAATCCTGGTTAGATTCATCCAGCTGGCCTCACCAGTGACTGGTTTAAACTATATAATATAAACCTTATAAGAACAGAGCAGTGCTTTTCAAAATTTGATGAGTTAATCAATGACCTAAAATCTTGCTAAAACCAGGATCCTGCCAGTGTGCCCTGAGTTTCTGGTCTGAGGCAGGCCTGTGCTTGAGGTGTCTATCCAGAGGATGTAACCCCTAGTTGACATGAAATCAAGGTGCTCCTTGCCCCCTCCCTTGTCCTTGGAATGTATGCTTTGGACACAGTTCCCACAGTGAGAGCTGTTTTCAAGGGCAAGGGATTGAGAGAACAATGTATTGTTAAGACCATCTGGAATGAATGTGTGTCTGAACCCTATTTAAATCTCTATATAAACTCTTTAGATTCTGCTAGCAGCTATGGGATCTGTTTATCTTGTACCACAAAAACAAGCCATTATTTACCTTCTCACCTACCAACCTGGATGACCTGCCTCTTTCTTGGTCTCTTCTCACCCTCTGAGTTCAGGGCTAGTTATGAATTTTACCAGGGGATATTCTGAGGTTGCAGCCCATAGATTGCAGCTTTAATTTCTAATAAATTCCCAGAATATGGCAATGTTACTAGTTCAGAGATCTCACTCTCACTGTCAAGGTGATAGAGAGCCTTCACTTTGCTGACTGTGTTCTCTGTTCTCAATTCTTATTGGAGCCTGGAGCAGAGAATGCTTAAGATTATAACAATAAGTCCTAATTTGGGTGTATCTTCTCTGGAATGTGATTGAAACACTACTCTTCTCTTTGGCCTCCAGAAGTAGCTCAAAAAACTTCTCTGCTTTCTTTACATTTTAACTACTCAACGTTTTCCTCAATTTATTTCTTCTCCCCTTACAATGAGTCAGAATCAAAGGTTGTATGTTTTATTTTGTCACAAGCTTAGAGGTGAAACTTTACCTAGAGTATTAAGTGACTGGCATCCCACTAGGGTTATTTAGCTCTTCTTAGTATGGGACTCAAGTGGGTAGTGTCCAGGTCTCTCCTACCCAAAAGCTTCTCAAATTGCATTTTTTTTTTAATACACCTCTAGTGCAATTTTCTTTGAACTGACAAGTTTTGACTGGTAATTAGACTAGAAAGAACCAGTGGGCAGAGATTCTTACAAATGGCTGATCAGAAAGAAGAAAGGAATCTTCTGGTGTTTCTGTTTTTTTTCTTGGCTGTTATTGTTGCTTCTTTGATCAAAGGATTACTTTGGATGGTCTAGCTGAGGAGTTTTCATTTGGGTTTGGGGCAGAAACTCTGACCATGAGTGTATATATATATATATTTATGAAAATATATATATGTATATATATTTGGCTTTTTCCTGAAGACATCCTTCCTTCTGAAGCCTCATCATTGTGATGGGGCAGAGCAAAGATGACTGTCAAGTGATGGCAGTGGCAAGAGCATCTGTTGGGACCTAGGATCCATTTCCCTGCTGCTTCACAATCTCTTATCATCTTAAATACCACTTAACATGAGTGGCTTATAAAGTAGATTTACAAACTAAAAATATTATGCAAAAATGTAAAGTTTGAGGAAGTGGGGGAAAGAATGGAAAAAGATTAAAGATAGCTTGAGAACTTTTTGGTTCCTGGGAGTTATTTTAAGCAGCGTCTGTGTGTGTGTGTGAATATAATCCTCAAGCTATCTTTAGGCACAAAGACTAATAAACACTATTACTCCCATGGAATAGGTTAAGAATATGGAGATGCAGAGATATTAAACAACTTGCTCAAGATGACAAAATTCATAAAATTTAGGGTTGAAATTTGAACCTGGGTCTTCCTTTCATAAACATAAGATTTTATAGATCAACTGTTTATGAATGTAAACAGAGATCTAGATATCACTCAGAAATTACAATCTACTACTTAAAACTTCCTAATAAAATTCAAAATTTTATAAATCAAAAGGCTTTTATAAATCATGTATAATTAAGAGAAGGGAAATCTCCATTTTGGGGAAGCTCCTCAGATTCATACAGATGGAATAATCTTGATAAAATGGTATCTTGGTGTCAGTGGGGTGTTATTACCTGTCAATATGAAAAGCAACAAGGAATTCTCCCCTTGCTCTCCACCTCCTCTTTTTTTTTTTTTTTTTTTTTCCTTCCTGGAGTTCAGTCCAACAGAGAGAGAAAGTGCCTGTCTGGTATAAATTTGTTCTAAATTTCTGCTTAATTCTCTGGCTCTACCAAAAGGTGGTGACTGTTTAGAGAGAGAATTCCAGATTGTGATTTACACTTAGTTCTTCTAAACACAAATTAGTTTTCTGAAAATGGATTATTAATGTGAACTGTGCAGTTTCTTCCTGGTTTCCTGCTCAACCACTTCTTGACCATCCATTCTAGAGTTCATAGAATGCACACAGTTTTATTTTAGATTCACTGAAACACAAGTTAAGATGCAAACCAGACCCTGCATGAAATGAATTTAGAGATCAATTAGAAAGCATGAGTAACAACAATGATAACACAATGGTAAGAATTATTGCTAACATATATATATACATATATATATATACATATATATATAAACCCACATCAGAGTGTTAACATTGAGTCATTTTAAAACAGCTGGAAATTAGTAGTACAATGGTAATAATACCAATATTTATTGAGTACTTATTGCATGCCAGGCACTATTCCAAGATTTTTGTCTATCTTTCCCATTTAACCTATGAGTTAACTTCTAGTGATATTTTTATTTGAAAGATGAGACTAGTGAAATATTGAAAGGGTCACACAGACATGGATACATAAAAATGATCCAAAGTATATATCCATTCTTATAGGATTAAAGACCTTTAATATATATATATATATATTAAATAGTATATATATAATAATATTATATATATAATATATATATATCCATAATTAGAGACTGAGTGTGTATGTACACACAGACACACATACATACATATTTACTCAAACAGAACACCTATTATTTTGTTTTTGAATGACCCAAATCAATGGACCTCTACAATAATATAGCTGTGGTTATTCTAACTAGTAGTAAGACAGTATTTAGATAAACTATAGCAATGTAAGTATAACATTTTTATCTGAAAGTAACATAGTGAAATATTATTAGTTTTTATATCTATAAGTTTTACTGCTCTATCTTTGACAAAGTCTGAAATAGTACACTGGTGACATTTTTAAAAATTAGTCTTCCGCATTTAAAGACCACTCACTATTGTCATCTATCATTGTTCTGGAAATGTCACATTGATTTTATCCTCCTTGCAATAAATGGTAACATCCAAAAAAAAAAAAAAGAAGAGAAAAAAAAAACAAATAATGGTCTGACACTTCAAAATCAGCTGCCAGTCTTGGGTAAAGCAAAAATGAATAAAAGGGCAATTTTACTTGAAGGACAAGGAAAGGAAGTGAGAAAGAGAGCCATGCTCTGTCAGACACTGACAATATTGACAATGGTCCAATGTAACCTGAATTATAATATTTTGTCTTTTCTATTTAAGAGATGTCATATAAATGATAATTTGGCATGTCATATCATAGGTCTATTAAATTTTGCAGATCATGGCAAATTTTTTGAAAATGAATTTAGGCATAGAACCATAGTAAAGACTGAAAGTTGAAAAATCAATGTACATGGAAAGCAGATTACTTCTAGATAACATATTCTGGAATGCTCATGGATCATGTCAAATTAATGATGTATTTTATAATAAAGGATAGGGTATAAAAGTCATTTGGAATTTCATTAAAAAAACCTGATGTGAATAAACTGAATTTGATTCCTTATGGGTACTGAATGAACTGAGAAGCATATTGGTAATAAGCAGTTTTTTTTTTTTTTTTTTTAACTGGGAGTCTAGATTCTCACCAGCTCCCCCAGTGATGATTGCTGATTTTGGACAGGTAAAATGAGCTATCTGCAGCAGAGATTCTTCATTTCCCTATGGTACTAAAAGTATAGCTGACTTGACCATATTCACAGAGCTTTTAATTTAGTGTGTATGAGATTATGGCTCAAGAACTTGTGTATTGTGTATTATCAAATTCCCTAGATCCATCTGATAATCAGTAATGCTTGGAAACCCTTAATTTAGAATCACAGTTGAAGACATAGAGAGGAAGCTATTAAAGGACTTCAAATAGACTCAAACTTTGTCTTTTTACCAATCTGAGTGGACAAGATCTTGAAGTTGAATAATAAGCAAGGAATTGTGTAGAAAAGATAATCTGTTTTGTATTTGTTTTCTTCCAGTAGATTCTCTAACATCTATTTGGTTAGTGAAAGTCGTTCAGTCCTGTCCAACTCTTTGCGACCCCATGGACTATACAGTTCATGGAATTCTCTAGGCTAGAATACTGGAGTGGGTAGCCTTTTCCTTCTCTAGGGGACCTTTCCAACCCAGGAATTGAACCCCAGATTCCCTGAATTGCAGGTGGATTCTTTACCAGCTGAGCCACAAGAGAAGTTCTATCTTTATCTCAGTGTAAAAGACTGTGTGGGTATGGGAGGTTAGGCTGGAGTGAGTAAGAAGGATAGTGGACCTTTTTTTTTTCCTTTCTCCCAGTGGGAAGAAGGGTTGATTTTGGGAAATCATTCATCTACTGTAAAAAGAAGTTTTTTAAGCTTTTCTACATATTTCCATTCATAAAAGAATTCACCATGAAAATTACTTCTGTAGTTTGAAAAAAAAAAAAATGGCCACAATCCTTTTAAGTTAATTCCATTAAGCAGTAGAGTTCGTTCCCTCACTTTAGATCTAGGCAGCCATTATGAAATGCTTTGACCTACAGAAAGGGGCAACAGAAATGTGTTTTTGAGCCTGAGCTTCAAAGGGAATTGTATGCTTCCCTTTCTTTTGCTTGTTATCCTCCCTACCACCAAGACCACTTTTGGGCCAATCCAATGAGTGATGAGGGATTATCGGGAGATGATTTAGGAGCTCATAGCAGAGGTCCTCTCTAGACTCACAAGGCACCTGCCAACCTGAAATCTGTTAAACCCAGAAGGGCTCAAGAAAACTAAGTTCATATGGGAGATTTAAAGTCCTCTCTGTTTGACGTTCATATTTATGGATTGTCATGGAGTTTATTCATGCAGTTTGATAATATACTCATTCAGATGGTGACAAAAAATACTGGGCTTCCTAAACAATATGGATTGGTTTTAGATAGCAGTAGAAATATTCTTAGGTATTTTAAGTCACCGAATGTTCAGGGTCAGTCAAAGAATCAGAACCCTTGTGAGTTTTATAGTAAGTGATTTATTATAAGAATTAGACATTACTCAGTTGTGGGAAAGACTGGAAACTAAAGGTTCAGGAAGAAAGATAGGACATCAAAGGAGTCACAAAACTATTTAGAGAAGCTGAGCCACTGAAGAGGACTATGGAAGTGAGGTTAATGTGAAAAATCTATGGAACACTGTGATAACAGAACTATAGGTCTTGTACCAAGGATCTGGGGGTGGGACTGGGGCTGTGGTTGGTTAACAAAGTCAACAGTGAGGAAGACAAGCTGCACGCAAAATAAGGAAAAGGGATCCTAGAATCTGAGACCATCTCTGAAGCTGTTTCTCATCAAGTCAAGCTTTGATGACTTTCAGAGAATAATGGCTGCTGCTCCACCTCATCTTCAAAATCTCATGTAATTTCCTGTTGGCCAATTTTAATATGATACTATGTAGTGCATAGGTTTCTGGGATCTGCAGTTCCAGTTAAACCAATCTGATGTAGTTCAGTGATCACAGGTACTATATATTTGGTTGAATATTATATATGGTTTGTTGAAGTTATATTGCTACATTCTATTCAGTTCTTTTAAACTCAAACTTTGAAGAAAAGTGTTAAAACTATTTGATCATAGAGAACAGAGACCTCAATTTTTTTCAAGAAAAACACAAAATAAAGACATTATCTGGATATAATAAACTTCTTTGCCTACATTATCAAAGTAGCTTAGCAACAAATTATGTAAGAGGAATTTGCCCGAACCAGATATAAGCTCTTATTTTCTCATCTACTTTAACCCACACAAAATAGTAGCAATCATTTTCTGTAAATTAATAAAAAAGATGATTACCTAAAATCACTTCCTGTATTCAATCTTCTTGTTTACCTATATTTACTCAATTTCTGAAATACAAACTAAACTCTTTATAACCAGCTTTATTCTATTAATATACTGCCATATATTAACCACTAAAATAAGATTTATAATTTTTCTAGAATGTTTTCAATATATGCTTTTATAGCCAAACCCTTTTTGCCTTCTGATTGAGCCTGTAGTAACCAGTAGCTAGTTTTCAGTCATTGCAATTTCATCTTTTGTAAATTTCACACAACTAAGAGTGTTTTATCTTTTCTGTTTGGCTTTTTTCACTTAGTATAGTGCTCAAGAGATTCAAGCATCTATCAAAGTTCATTCATTTTAATTGATAAGCAATATTCCATTTAATGATTATGCCACATTTTGATCACCCATTCAACGGCTAGTGGAGAGGTGGTCAAGATGGCAGAAGAGGAAGACACTAAACTTACCTCTTCCAATGAACAGAAAAAAATTACAACTACTTATGGAACAACTGTATATGAGAGTGACTTGAAGACCAGCAGGAAAATTTTTGTGCAACTAAAGGTACAAAGACAAAAGCACAAGAAAGGCTGAAGTATCAGAGACATAATAAAGTTAGGACCCACAAGCTGGGTTGATGATTAACAAACAGGGGGAATATCAAATTTTAAACTTCTTCCCAAAAGATGGTTTTGAGTACCACATGAGCACCCCAGCCCAGGAGTCCTGCATTGGGAAGATGAACCCACAGAATAACTGGCTTTAAAAATCAGAAGGGCTTATGTTTTGGTGAGCAAGAGGGATACAGGAAATTGAGACTCTGCTCTAAAAGGGAATGCACAACATCTCACACACACTCCGTCTCAGTGCAGAGGTAGTTGTTTGAAAGAATCCTGAGTCATACCTATTGTTAATCTTGGAGAGAACACAGGAGAGGCAAGAGGCAACTGGGACTCCCGCTGGGAATGGAAACACTGACAAGACAGCGGCTATTTTGGGGACCTCATTCTACTGCTCATTTTACTTGCTCTCCAAAACACAATCCCTTCTGATTTTTAAAGCCCAGTGTTCTGTGGGCTCATCTTCCCAAAGTAGGATTACTGGGCTAGGGATCTCATCATCTTAAATCACGATGCTGTTGAAGTCCCTTGGACTGCAAAGAGGTCAAACCAGTCAATCCTAAAGGAAATCGATCTTGAATATTCATTGTAAGTACTGATGCTGAGGCTCCAATACTTTAATCACTTGATGTGAAGACTCAACTCATTGGAAAATACTCTGATGCTGGGAAAGAAAGAAGAGGAAGACAGAGGATGAGATATTTGGATGGCATCACCTACTCGATGGACATGAGTTTGAGTAAGCTCTGAGAGGTGGTGAAAGACAGGGAAGCCAGACATGCCTCAGTCCTCAGTGTTGCAAAGAGTTGGACATGACTGAGTGACTCAACAGCTACATTCTACTCTGATAGCACCAACATTGGCACATGGCATTTTGGAATGCTCCCTCTAGCTAATTAATGATAAGGACTCAGCCCTGACCTCCAGAAAGCCGGCACCACTCTGGAAAACACCAGACCACAGAGCAGCTGCATAGAGATGCAGCTTAGCATTCTAACAGACCTGTAGCACTGCGTGAGGCACAGCCTCAGTCAACCAGGTTGAGAACCATTCCCACATACTAGAGCACCCACAGTAGTCAGACCTGTTACACAAAGGGGCTCAAACTGCCCACCTAAGTGGCTAGAACATATGCCTCTGGCTATCAGAGGCGAGTGTACTGCTGGACCTCATAGGATGTTACCTTCATAAGGCAATTCTCCAAGATCAGGAAAAATAACTGACCTACCTAACACATAAAAATAGACACGGAACTTGAGCAAAATGAGAAGACAGAGGAATGTGTTCCAAATGAAGGAACAAGACAAAACCTTAGACAAGGAACTAAACAAACTGAAGATAAGAGTTTAAGATAATGATCATATTCTAGTCTTGAGAACCCCATGAACAGTATGAAAAGGCAAAAAGATATGACACTGAAAAATGAACATCCCAGGTCAGAAGGTGCCCAATATGCTGCTGGATAAAAGTGGGGAAATAGCTCCAGAAATAGTGAAGAGGCTGAGCCAAAGTGAAAACAACCCTCAGTTGTCGGTGTGACTGGTGATGGAAGTAAAGACTGATGCTGTAAAAACAATATTGCACAAGAACCCAGATGTCAGGTCCATGAATCAAGGTAAATTGGAAGTGGTTAAGCAGACGAGGGCCAAGAGTGAACATTGACATTTTAGGAATCAGTGAAATAAAATGAACTAGAATGGGCAAATTTAATTCAGATGGCATTATATCTCCTAATGTGGGAAAGAATACCTTCAAAGAAATAGAGTAGCCCTTATAGTCAACAAAAGAGTCTGAAATGCAGTTATTGGGTGCATCTCAAAAACAACAAAATGATCTCTGTTCTTTTCCAAGGCAACCCATTTAGTATCACAGTAATCCACGTCTATGTCCCACCCACTAAAACCAAAGAATTTAAATAGCTCAGTGAAGATCTATAAGACCTTCTAGAACTAACAGTAAAAAAAAAAAAAAAAAAAAGTCCTTTTCATTATAGGGGACTGGAATGCAAAAGTAGGAAGTCAAGAGATACCTGGAATAACAGGCAAATTTGCCTTAGAGTACAAAAAGAAGCAGGGCAAAGGCTAACAGAGTTTTGCCAAGAGAACACACTGGTCATAGCAAACACCCTTTTCCCACAATACAAGAGATGACTCTACACTTGGACATCACCAGACAGTCAATACCAAAATCAGATTAATTATATTATCTGCAGCCAAAGATGGAGAAGCTCTATACAGTCAGCCAAAACAAGACCAGGAGCTGACTGGCTCAGATCATGAACTCATTGCAACATTCAGAGCTAAATTGAAGGAAGTAGGGAAACCACTGGACCATTCAGGTATGACCTAAATCAAATTCCTTACCATTATACAGTGGAAGTGATAAATAAATTCAAGGGATCAGAGCTGATAGATTGAGTGCCTGAAGAACTACGGACTGACATTTGTAATGTTGTGCAATAGGAGGTGATCAAAACCATCACCAAGAAGAAGAAATGCAAAAAGGCAAAATGATTCTCTGAGGAGGCCTTATAAATATCTGAGAAAAGAAGAGAAAAGAAAGGCAAAGGAGAAAAGGAAAGATATATTGATCTGAATGTAGAGTTCCAAAGAATAGCAAAGAGAAATGATAAAGCCTTTCTAAGAGACCAATGTAAAGAAATAGAGGAAAGCAATAGAATGGGAAAGACTAGAAATTTCTTTAACAAAATTAGAGATACTAAGGGAACATTTCATGCAAAGATAGGCACAACAAAGGACAGAAATGGTATGGACCTAACAGAAGCAGAAGATATTAGGAAGAGGTGGCAAGAATATACAGAAGAACTATTCAAAAATTATCTGAATGACTCAGATAACAATGATGATGTGATCACTTACCTAGAGCCAGACATCCTGGAGTGTGAAGTCAAGTAAGCCTTAGGAAGCCAGTGGAGATGATGGAATTCCAGCTGAGCTATTACAAATCCTAAAGGATGATGCTATGAAAGTACCGCACTCAATATGCCAGCAAATTTGGAAAACTCAACAGTGGCCACAGGACTGGAAAATGTCAGTTTGCATTTGAATCCCAAAGAAAGGCAATGCCAAAGAATGTTCAAAGCACTGCACAATTGAACTCATCTCACAAGACAGCAAAGTAATGCTCACAGTTCTCCAAGCTAGGCTCAATAATATGTGAATTGATGTTAAAGATGGATTAAGAAAAGGCAGATGAGCCAGAGATCAATTTTCCAACATTTATCATAGATAAAGCAAGATAATTCCAGAAAAAAAATATCTACTTATACATTGACTATGCTAAAGACTTTGACTGTGTAGATCACAACAAACTGGGGAAAATTCTTAAAGAGATGAAAATACCAGACCACCTTACCTGCCTCCTGAGAAATCTTTATGCAGGTCAAGAAGCAACAATTGGAATCACACATGGAACAATGGGATGGATCCAAATTGGGAAAGGAGTATATCATGACTGTATATTGTCACCTCGCTTATTTAATGTATTTGCAGAGTACATCATGTGAAATGCCGCACTGGGTGAAACACAAGCTGGAATCAAGATTGCTGGGACAAATGTCAATAAACTCAGATATGCAGATGATACCACCCTTACTGAAGAAAGTGAAGAGCCTCTTGATGAACGCGAAAGAGCAGAGTGGAAAAGGTGGCTTATAACTCAATATTCAAAAAATGAAGATCATGGCATCCAGTCCCATCAATTCATGGCAAATAGATATGGAAACAGTGAAAACAGTGACAGACTTCATTTTCTTGGGCTCCAAAATCACTGCAGATGGTTACTTCAGTCATCAGTCACACTTGCTCCTTGGAAGAAAAGCTATGACAAAACTACACAGTGTATTAATAAGCAGAGACATTACTTTGCCAAAAAAAAATACATTTAGTCAAAGCTATGTTATTTCCAATTGTCATGTATGGATGTGAGAGTTGGACTATAAAGAAAGCTGAGCACTGAAGAATTGATGCTTTTGAACTGTGGTGTTGGAAAAGACTCTTGAGAGTCCCTTGGACTGCAAGGAGATCCAACCAGTCCATCCTAAATGAAATCGGTCCTGAATATTCATTGGATCCTTCCAATGAAGCTGAAGCTCCAATACTCTGGCCACCTGATGTGAAGAATTGACTCATTAGAAAAGACCCTGATGCTGGGAAAGATTGAAGGCAGGAGGAAAAGGGGTCAACAGAGGATGAGCTGATTGGATAATGTCACCAACTAGATGGACATGAATTTGAGGAAGCTTCATTTATTGGTGATGGACAGGGAAGCCTGGTGTGATGCAGTCCTTGGCACAGAATTGGGCACAACTGAGTGACTAAAGGATAGCAGTTGCTTTCAGGATTTCTATGCACCACTGTATGGAAAATCTGCTAGTAAAACAAATCTAGACTTATGCAGAATGTTATATGATGTCAATGTTATATGCAGAATGATTTTTATGTGATGGTCCTTTTGGTGTGGCCTAAGGAAAAATATAGGAGACAGTCAAGAAACAAAGTGTTTTATACTCAAAGTCTTTGATATAGGAGGCATGGCATTCCAGATAGAGTGTATTTTGAAGCACCACCATAAGTCTAGGGAGGCGGAAAGGGTAAGAGGAAGGGACCAGTGTAGGCCCTCCATTTACTGGAATTTCTAAGGGAAATGAAAAGCAAGGAGGGTAAAGAGTTTAGGATCGGCTAGTGTGAATACTAGATGTAGGCTTTCAGCTATATTTTGTTCCCTGGTAGCCTGGTAACTGGTCCTGGGATGATTAAAGTGAAAGTTTTTCAGTCGTGTCCAACTCTTTGCAACCCTGTGGACTGCACAGCCCATGGAATTCTCCAGGCCAGAATACTGGGGTAGGTAGCCTTTCCCTTCTCCAGGGGATCTTCCCAGCTCAGAGACTGAACCCAGGTCTCTCGTATTGCAGGTGGATTCTTGACCAGCTGAGCTACAAGGGAAGCCCAAGAATAGTGGAGTGGGTATCCTATCCCTTCTCCAGTGGATCTTCCCAACCCAGGAATTGAACTGGGATATCCTGCATTGCAGGCAGATTATTTAGCTACTGAGTTATCAGGAAAGCATCCCTGGTGGCTCAGCTGGGATGATTAAAGCAGAGGCATGTTGCTTCCTTGAGTGTATGGGCCAGACTGAGAAAGTCTGGCTCTGGGGTGGTTAATTTATAGGTCAAAGGCATGCTCCTGTCTGAGCCTTTTGCCATTTGTTAAAATTGACTTGGTCTAAGAGGGGCAATCTGTCCTCAACCATAAAAGTTCTTAAGATGTCAAAACATCATAATATAAAAAAATATAAACAATGCATGTGCACATATACACATATACATATGATTGTGTACATATATAATTTATACTATGAATTATAAAGTTTACACACACAATGACAAGAAACAGGAAGCATTAAAATCAGAAAGAGCCATATTATTAATATAATCCCAACTTGTCTGTACATTCTTAGGCAATTGATTAATCACCTCTAATGCTTAAGGATCTTTATTCTGTGAAATTGTGACAACATCAATTTGCATTGCTGTTATGAGGATGCAAGGTGCATAGCTATATAAGGATGGAGTAGCAAAAAGTTATTCAGTGCTTGTTATTGTCAGACAGTGTCCTCAGTACTTTACATGTATTTACTGTTTTAATTCTCACATTTAGACTTTTTGATACATACTGTTATATTAAAATTTCCCTAAAATGATGACCCATTCGTTTATAGTATATCTTCTGTGAGGGCCAAGATCCATCTGTTTTTTTACCAATGAAGCCCAGCACCTGGATGAACATGTTTAAATTCTGACCTCAGGGTAAGCTTATAACCAGTGACAGACATGGGTCACCATAAACTATCTGCTCAGGCTCACCATTTGTTTGTTCAAGACAGACCAATTATACTTTAATTGCAGGAAGAGGGATTCTCTAGGAATGGTGTAAGATTAATGTAGTTTTACTCTCTCACCACCTCATAAATCCCTCTGAGGAGGAACAAGGATTTTGCTTGAACAAAATCCTAATTAGAGCCTGTAAGTCCTTGCAAAACTTGAAAGTTGATCTTGTGTACAGATTTTGCAAAAAGGATTAAAACCTTTCTATAACAGGCAAGAAAAAATGTTCTCTTTGAGAAGGTAGAAAGAGGAATAAAAGGGAGAGGTGAGAACAGAAAGGAGGAGAGGAGGGAAGGAGTGGGACGGGATCTGAAACTTTTCAATAAAGTTACTGAAGCTTACAGAATTCCTAGTGTGGCAACTGTAAATTTTTGTGGAAACCATTTGAAGGGCTGAGCTTTTGGCCTCCTGTTGACATGGGAGAAAATAGCACATGAATATAGAAACACAAGACAAAAAGAAATAAAAAACTCAAAGTTTGCAAGCATCCTAGGGGAGGGATATTCAGGATTAGTTTCCTTTAGTAGATATTTAGGAGATTTTTAGAATATTTAGGAGATAGGAGATATTCACAAGATCTTTAGGAGATCAAACCTGTCGATCCTAATGAAATCAGTCCTGAATATTCATTGGAAGGACTGAGGCTGAAGCTGAAGCTCCAATAATTTGCCCATCTAATGTGAAGAACTGACTCATTGGAAAAGACCCTGATGCTGGGAAAGATTGAAGGCAGGAGGAGAAAGGGACAACAGAGGATGAGATGGTTGGATAACATCACTGACTCAATGGACATGAGTTTGAGCAAGCTCTGGGAGTTGGTGCTGGACAGGGAAGGCTGGCATGCTGCAATCCATGGGGTTGCAAAGAGTCAGATACGACTGAGTGACTGAACTAGGGGAGGAATTTGATCTGGTCCCCACAGTGGAGTTAGGGGGTTGAACAAATATCACCAAGATGACCACGTTACCTGAAATCCAACTGGGTTTTAGAAAAGTAAAAGCAAAATGCTGGTCTGAGAACACAGTGGGGTTGGGTGATTCAGAATCTTAATAGAGAAAGTGGGCAAGAAAATCCTATTTTATGTGAAAAACACTTGGAAACACTGAGGTGGCTTTTAAATGCAAGTGTTAAGGGCTTTTCTAATAAACCTAAAAAAAAAAAAGAAAAGTCTTCCACAATCCTTATTTTCATTGTAATAGGCCCTAGGATGTGACCGAAGGAGGAATGCAGGATGCTGAACCCACCCCTCTCCACTCCTTTCTGCAGCACTAAGAATTTCCTTGGAGGTCACACACAACACTTAGCTTGGAGCTCCCAGGATTATTGATGGCAGCAGCCAGCAGAATAAAAATTCCATAGGTAGGCAGTAAATATTTGAAAAGACCTTTCAGTTTGGGGAATGGTTTATATTGTTGCTTAAAAATGTAGTTTGAGAGCCATGGGAGCCTACGATTGGGCGCGGCATGTTTTACAAATGATACCCATTTGTCCTGAGCGAGAAGCATTCCACCCTGTAAATGTCAGTTTCACAGTGACCAGATATGATGAATGAGTCCTCTGGTTCCTATTAATATGGAGGTCACACATTTAGAAAAAAAAAAATTAGAGACCATTGCAAAATTAATTCTCCCTCTCAGTGTGGCTAAAGTGATAGGAAAGGAAATACAGAGAGCAAGTTTGCAAATATATGAAACATCAAGTTCCTTTCTGAATGTCTCTTTGAGCCTCCAACTTCATAAAGGAATTATCTTAATCATATTGGGAAAAAAAAAAAATGAGAGGGCTTGAAATACTATCTCAGACGGAAACTCTGACACCAGGAAGTATCGCATAAATTTCTAGGCACTCAAGCTTGGGATAGTGCAGGCGTGATTCCATAGCTCAACCCCTGAAAGGAATAATAATTACTATTTGGCTATTTGTCAAGGTGAGCGTTTCTCTGGAAGGAACGTCTTATTCAATTTGGGAGCTGAAATTACACAACTGGTGAGATATTAAATAACAGCCCAAAGCTGAAGAGGGAAAGTAGGCAAGCAAGTAGCTGAATTGTAAGTGAGGAATAAGTAGATAAAGAGTGTGCAGAGGACCTAAAGGAGAGGCTGTTTGGCTTCTCTGATGCTAATTTTGGGCATAATCTGATTATATTCAAATTTCCATGATTTTTGGAAATCCATTTATCATCTGTTAATGACCAATGATGTCACTTGCAATTAGCACATATGATACAAACAATCAATCAGGCTTATTGAAAGCCTAATGTATTCAAAGTCAGTGTCCAGTGTTGCAGAATATATAAGTATAAATCATAGTACTTATTTTGCAATTTGCTTGAGTAATAAATCTATATACATAAAATCTAGCAATGCAGGACAAAATATGAGAAATCATAAATGAATCATACTATATATGCCATAGAATTTCGCAGAGAGAAAACAGTCTATTCTTCCAGGTACAGGTGGAAATGGGACAGACAGATATTTGCTGCACATTGAGCTTTGAGGATAAATTTGCGTTGCTTTCTCCACATATGTTTAACAAATATGTATAATATGCACTTGCAAAGCCCTAAGAAAGGTACTAGGTATTAAACATGTAAAACAAGTTAAGTCTCTACTATTTCATTTTTATTATTTCAAATTAGGTAAAGCATTTTCCATTGCTTGATTTGACAGTGAGTCAGGAGTATCATTCTGTCTTTAGATAAGAATCAAAAAATTCCCTGGGGAAAAACTGTTCCTATGTATTATGGCAAGTTCCTTGGTGTCCTGACTTTAAATGCAGCCCTGCAGTGGGCTCAGCAATTGATAATCTGTAGCAAAATACATGTTAAATATTAAAGTATTTTATCTGAAAATCATTGTGTGAATGTCGTGGGTTGGTTTTTAATCTCCAGTATACTTACAGAAAAGACTAACTTATATATAAGTTATTGCAAAAATATTTAGGTATCGCCATGTTTTATGAAGGAAATACCTGAAGCCCTGGGGTCGGGGTTAGAACAAGGACAGGCACTTTTTCTTGACAAAGGTATTAAGGTATTCATTATAACCCCCTGACCATCAAATTACTCTCTGTTTGTCATACCATTTTAAATTTACATGGTACCAGGGCCTTAAATGTCAGGATTACTGTTATAACTTAGACTCTAGTGTCTTTAATTAATGCTTCATGTTCCTGTTATGGTTATTTAGAATTTGCTGAAATCCCTAGAGCCATAAATTTCTTTTACAGGTCTTTGAGGTATGAACTTTAACAAAACAGCTATAACGGGGTAATAGGCAAGCGCAGTATATCACAGAACTGCAGTGAAAAGATGGGAGGAAGGAGGGAATATTTTGCAAACAGATTAAAAGATTTTGTTTTTGTCAAGGGGTTTGGGACTAGAACAAATTGCACATAAAACTTAGCAAGAAAGCCTGATTTCTTTCAGTGTTTTGAGTAGATTTTAAGTTGCCACTTTTTACAAGATAGACAATTTCATTTAAATCTTTGTAAATTCAAATCTACTTAATTTAAATGAACATTTTTTATTTGAATGCCTACTGTGTGTCTGTTATTTTCTTGCTGCTATAGGAGTTACACAGAAAGGAAAAGGCAAACTCCTGCATTGTTAATTATTTAAAAAAAAAAAAGTTTTGAAAAAAAAAAAAAAAGTTTTGGAGGCAAGGTTAGCATATATGAAGCAATTACAGATCATTACCAGAAAGAACAGAAATCTGCCAACATGCACAGAATAGTCTGTGAATTTTGAGTGCTACAGCATCTCATGGGAAAAGATCAATGGGAACTAGAATTATCATGGGATCCACCATAAAGTAGGAAATATGAAGTGTTTCTTGTAAAATGGATGGCCATTGGAATGTGGAAACATAAGGGAAGGCCATTTCAGAGGAGAAAATAGCTCGGGGAAATTCCTTACAGTGAAATACACTGTATAGTGGATAGAATATGTTTTTAGATTTGGAAAGATGTAGCTTTGAGTTACTATTTTATTATATTATTTGCTTAAAGGAGAGAGGATAGATGGACAGAAATGTAGTGTTTGGGATTTGAAGTATGCATGTTTTAAGTACTTCCAGAATGGCTTAAATGTTTGAAAGAAGAATTAACATATCCACTGAGGGATATTTTAAATATAAACTGCTTATATAAATTTGGGTAATAGATTAATATACAAAGTGTGTTTTTAATGGCATAACAGTTCTTCTTTAAGCTTCTGATACTACACATTTGCTGGAAGAATGAGAAATGGGAAAAGGAGAATGAAACGAGGGAAGAGGAATCCATATTTATTTTGAACTTCAAAACTCTACAATGAAAGTGTTTTTCAAAGGAAATTAGAAGCTTTAAATTACTTCCTAAATAGTTTCACAGACCTGTGCTGGTTTCACTGATCTTAAGTATTGCCTCAATTCAGGAATGGTAAGCACAGTGGTAACAAAGAGGCATACAGAGACAACAATTATTCAGCAAGTCAATAATTATTTTAGAGATCACTACTTCTATATTCCATAATGAATACCAATTATCTGGTGCATTACAATTGAATCTTTGACTGAGTATAATCTTGCAGGTGTTATAGTAAAGTTGAATATATCCATTCTCTAAAGGTTTGTTAAATATCATTAACAAAGTCAGAGCAGGCTAGATTATGCTAAAGTAATAACTTACCATAAAACCGCAGTGTCTTAAGACACCACATATTTACTTTGTCCTCTAAGCTACATGTGCATTGTAAGTCTCAGGTGCTCTTTTCAGGTGGTTCTCATTCAGGGAATAACATGACAGGATCCACAAAACCTGGAAGGAGAAGGGAAGAAGACACAGCAAAGTGCGCACAGACCTTTAAAGACTTCTTCTCAAAGTGACAAGTCAATTCTAGTCACCTGCCCATGCTTCTCTTAGGTGTGGACATGTTGTGCTGGTGGTGGGGAGGGGATGCAAAACTTACATGGGAGAGGAAAAAGAGATTTGGAAACCCTAAAGGCTCTTTCAGAAAATTACTAGAGCTAATTAATGAATATAGTAAAGTTGCAGGATATAAAATTAACACAGCAATCCCTTGCATTCCTATACACCAGCAATGAGAAAACAGAAAGAGAAATTAAGGAAACAATACCATTCACCGTTGCAATGAAAAGAATAAAATACTTAGAAATATATCTACCTAAAGAAACAAAAGACTTATATATAGAAAACTATAAAACACTGATGAAAGAAATCAAAAAGGACGCAAATAGATGGAGAAATATACCGTGTTCATGGATTGGAAGAATCAATATTGTCAAAATGACTATAGTACCCAAAACAGTCTATAGATTCAATGCAATCCCTATGAAGCTACCAAAGGTATTTTTCACAGAACTAGAACAAATAATTTCACAATTTATATGGAAATACAAAAAACCTCAAATAGCCAACGCAATCTTGAGAAAGAAGAATGGAACTGGAGGAATCAACCTGCCTGACTTCAGACTCTACTACAAAGCCACAGTCATCAAGACAGTATGGTATTGGCACAAAGACAGAAATATAGATCAATGGAACAAAATAGAAAGCCCAGAGATAAATCCACGTACCTACAGACACCTTATCTTTGACAAAGTAGGCAAGAATATACAATGGAGAAAAAACAACCTCTTTAACAAGTGGTGCTGGGAAAACTTGGCAACCACTTGTAAAAGAATGAAACTAGAACACTTTCTAACACCATACACAAAAATAAACTCAAAATGGATTAATGATCTAAATGCAAGGCCAGAAACTATAAAGCTCCTAGAGGAAAATGTAGGCAAAACACTCTCCGACATAAATCACAGCAAGATCCTCTATGACCCACCTCCCAGAATATCGGAAATAAAAGCAAAACTAAACAAATGGGACCTTATGAAACTTAAAAGCTTTTGCACTACAAAGGAAACTATAAGTAAGGTGAAAAGACAGCCCTCAGATTGGGAGAAAATAATAGCAAATGAAGAAACAGACAAAGGATTAATCTCAAAAATATACAAGCAACTCCTGAAGCTCAATTCCAGAAAAATAAATGACCCAATCAAAAAATGGGCCAAAGAACTAAACAGATATTTCTCCAAAGAAGACATACAGATGGCTAACAAACACATGAAAAGATGCTCAACATCACTAATTATCAGAGAAATGCAAATCAAAACCACAATGAGGTACCATTTCAAGCCAGTCAGAATGGCTGCTATTCAAAAGTCTACAAGCAATAAATGCTGGAGAGGGTGTGGAGAAAAGGGAACCATCTTACACTGTTGGTGGGAATGCAAACTAGTATAGCCACTATGGAGAACAGTGTGGAAATTCCTTAAAAAACTGGAAATAGAACTGCCATATGACCCAGCAATACCACTCCTGGGCATACACACTGAGGAAACCAGATCTGAAAGAGACACGTGCACCCCAATGTTCATCGCAGCACTGTTTATAATAGCCAAGACATGGAAGCAACCTAGATGCCCATCAGCAGACGAATGGATAAGAAAACTGTGGTACATATACACAATGGAATATTACTCAGCCATTAAAAAGAATACATTTGAATCAGTTCTAATAAGGTGGATGAAACTGGAGTCCATTATATAGAGTGAAGTAAGCCAGAAAGAAAAACAGCAATACAGTATACTAATGCATATATATGGAATTTAGAAAGATGGTAATGATGACCCTATAGGCAAGACAGTAAAAGAGACACAGATGTATAGAACAGAATTTTGGACTCTGTGGGAGAAGGTGAGGGTGGTATGATCTGAGAGAATAGCATTGAAACATGTATATTATCAATTGTGAAACAGATCTCCTGTCCAGGTTTGATGCATGAGACAAGTGCTCAGGGCTGGTGCACTAGGATGACCCAGAGGGATGGGATGGGGAGGGAGGTGGGAGGGGGTTCAGGATGAGGAACACATGTAAATCCATGGCTGACTCATATCAATGTATGGCAAAACCCACTACAATATTGTAAAGTAATTAGGCGCCAACCAATATAAGTAAATGAGGGAAAAAAATGATCTTAGGTACTTCAAAAATAAAAATAAAAACAAACAAACAAAAAAATTGGAAATATAGGTGCACTTTATTGAGTCTGACAAAGCACACTATAATTTCAGAAGAGAAAGATACACAAAGTATCTGACCAATCACAGTTCAGATATTCCCTGGGGAAAAGAGGTATAAAACATGTGAAAAATAATATCAGATAGTATCAGATAAATAATATAAGATAAAGAACAAATAAGGCAATGCACAACAGAACAATGAGGGAAGGGAATACCCTTGCTATGGTAGTCAATAAAAAACTCTGCTGTATTGAAAAGAGACTTGAAACTAAATGATTAAAAGGGTCAGCTGTGCAAAAATTCTACCAAAATAGCCCTCTTTAGGCAAATAGTCAGGAGGTGTTTCCAGATTAAGAATGAGATTACAAGAAGCTTTGTAAGGCAAAGAAATGTATTTTGCTCTTATTTTTTTTCACAAGTAATTTTTTATTTATTTATTTTTTTAAATTTAATTTTATTTATTTTTTTTATTAGTTGGAGGCTAATTACTTCACAACATTTCAGTGGGTTTTGTCATACATTGATATGAATCAGCCATAGATTTACACGTATTCCCCATCCCGATCCCCCCTCCCACCTCCCTCTCCACCCGATTCCTCTGGGTCTTCCCAGTGCACCAGGCCCGAGCACTTGTCTCATGCATCCCACCTGGGCTGGTGATCTGTTTCACCATAGATAGTATACATGCTGTTCTTTTGAAACATCCCACCCTCACCTTCTCCCACAGAGTTCAAAAGTCTGTTCTGTATTTCTGTGTCTCTTTTTCTGTTTTGCATATAGGGTTATTGTTACCATCTTTCTAAATTCCATATATATGTGTTAGTATGCTGTAATGTTCTTTATCTTTCTGGCTTACTTCACTCTGTATAATGGGCTCCAGTTTCATCCATCTCATTAGGACTGATTCAAATGAATTCTTTTTAATGGCTGAGTAATATTCCATGGTGTATATGTACCACAGCTTCCTTATCCGTTCATCTGCTGATGGGCATCTAGGTTGCATCCATGTTCTAACACCATACACAAAGATAAACTCAAAATGGATTAAAGATCTAAATGTAAGACCAGAAATTATAAAACTCCTAGAGGAGAACATAGGCAAAACACTCTCCGACATAAATCACAGCAAGATCCTCTATGACTCACGTCCCAGAATATTGGAAATAAAAGCAAAACTAAACAAATGGGACCTTATGAAACTTAAAAGCTTTTGCACTACAAAGGAAACTATAAGTAAGGTGAAAAGAAAGCCCTCAGATTGGGAGAAAATAATAGCAAATGAAGAAACAGACAAAGGATTAATCTCAAAAATATACAAGCAACTCCTGAAGCTCAATTCCAGAAAAATAAATGACCCAATCAAAAAATGGGCCAAAGAACTAAACAGACATTTCTCCAAAGAAGACATACAGATGGCTAACAAACACATGAAAAGATGCTCAACATCACTCATTATTAGAGAAATGCAAATCAAAACCACAATGAGGTACCATTACACGCCAGTCAGGATGGCTGCTACCCAAAAGTCTACAAGCAATAAATGCTGGAGAGGGTGTGGAGAAAAGGGAACCCTCTTACACTGTTGGTGGGAATGCAAACTAGTACAGCCACTATGGAAAACAGTGTGGAGATTTCTTAAAAAAACTGGAAATAGAACTGCCATATGACCCAGCAATACCACTTCTGGGCATACACACTGAGGAAACCAGATCTGAAAGAGACACGTGCACAAGTAATTTTTTAAATTATTTTATTTTATTTTCACAAATGTATTCAGAAATGATAAGATCTAATTTATATTTTGAGAGGCCACATAGATGTTCTAAGAGATTAAAGAGAGTAGATACAAGGTTTTGCAAGGTACATTAATCATGAGTCAAAAAAAAAATCATATTGCTCTCAGGTTCTGGATATGAGCTACTGGCCGGAAGAAGTTCTCGTTTACTAAGAAGAACAGAACTAAGGAAGGCATACTTAGACATGATGTGGTGGTAAAGTCGAGGTTTAAGGATTGTGTTTTTTATATATTTAAACTAGTGATGAAAGCTGAGCACCGAAGAATTGATGCTTTTGAACTGTGGTGTTGGAGAAGACTCTTGAGAGTCCCTTGGACTACAAGGAGATCCAACCAGTCCATCCTAAAGGAGATCAGTCCTGGGTGTTCATTGGAAGGACTGATGCTGAAGCTGAAACTCCAATACTTTGGCCACCTCATGCGAAGAGCTGACTCATTGGAAAAGACCCTAATGTTGGGAGGGATTGGGGGCAGGAGAAGGGGACAACAGAGGATGAAATGGCTGGATGGCATCACTGACTGGATGGACATGAGTTTGAGTAAACTCCGGGAGTTGGTGATGGACAGGGAGGCCTGGCATGCTGCAATTCATGGGGTCACTAAGAATCAGACATGATTGAACGACTGAACTGAACTGAACTGAACTGAAACTAGTGATAAATGTTTGACATACAAGTGGACCTGTGGAATGACAACTGAAGTTGAGAAAAAAATGTTAAATGCCTTATAGGCAAATATTAGAATCTGAAATTAATAATATATCATTCAGAAGAATGTGAATGAAAATAATATAAGAAGAGAATTTAGACAGTGGACAACTTCTGCTTCCAGTAATGATGTATTAGGAGAGAACATCAAAGAGTTGATATAAACAATATTCAAATAGTAAGATGGTGAATTTAAAATCAAATGTATCAGTAACTACTTTAAAGAAAAGTTAAATGCTCCAACAGAGATATTTTCAAACTAGACAAAATACTGGGCATTTTGTTGTTGTTTTTAAAAACACTTCTGTTTCAAGATGGCAGAATAGAAGGACATATGCCCATCTCTTCCTGTGACAGCAAAAAAATTGTAATTAGCTGTTAAACCACCATTGACAGGAGAATGCTGGTACCCATCAAAAAAAGATACCCCATGTCCAAAGGCAAAGAAGAAGCCATAATGAGAAGGTCAGAGGGGCACAATCACGATAAAATCAAAGCCCAGACCTTTCAGGTGGGTGAGCCACAAAATGGAGAACAATAGTACCAAAGAAGTTCTCCCACTCTTGTGAAGATTCTGAGTCCCATGTTAGGTTTCCCAGCCTAAGGATCCAGCGAAAGGACTAGGAGCACCCAAGGAATCTAATCATACAGGCCAATGGGATTTGATTATAGGACTTTCACAGGGCTGGGGGAAACAGAGACTACAATCTTAGCAGGTACAAACAAAATCTTCCATTCACCAAGACCCAGAGGAAAGAAGTCACCCCATAGGAGACTGAATAAAAAATATCTGCTAGTGTTGGAAGGTCTCCTGTGGTGGTGTGGGTTGGCAGGGGCTCACAGTAGAGACAGGGGCCTCATGGAAGGTCCCCCTTGGTGTAAGGAGCAATACCCGAAGACACTCAGTAATCAAATTGACAAAAATTAAAGACAAAGATAAAATACTAAAAGCAACAGGGTATAAGACAAATAACGTACAAGAGAACTACCATCAGGTTATCAGCTGATTTCTCAACAGAAATTCTACAAGCCAGAAGGGAATGGCACAATATATTTAAAATGATGAAAGGGAAGAAACTACAACCAAGAATACCCTACCCAGCAAGACTTTCATTCAGATTTGATGAAGAAATCAAAAGCTTTCCAGACAAGCAAATGTTAAGAGACTTCAGCACCACCAAACCAGTTTTACAACAAATGCTAAAGGACTTTTTCTAGGCAAGAAACACAAGAGAAGTAAGAGACCTACAGAAAATAAACCTGAAATAATTAAGAAAATGGTGATAGGATCACACATGTTGATAATTACCTTAAACATAAATGGATTAAATGCACCAACCAAAAGACATAGATTATATGGCTGGGAGAGGAAATCATTTGCATGTATGCACTAAAGTGTACCACATCACTCTGCCTGACTCCTCAGATTGCATGTAACTATTTTATATTGCTAGATTAACCATGTTCACATTATGGCTTGCAGTTGTAACTATCTTTTATTTTCTGTTTGGCCGTTGATTGTGAAAACCGATAAACATATTTGTGTTTATGTAACTATTACTCACTTAATACCATGATTTGTCAACAGAAAAATGATAAAATTCTACATTACCAAAACTACCATTTAATAGAAAACCCTGTAAACACTTTTCAAAATTCAATGAAGATAAAATCCAGACAAATATTAGAATTATCTTGGGAGTTTTTGAAAAATACAAATGTAGGTTTTTGTTTTTGTTTTTGTTTTTTTTCTGCAAAGCTTCAGATATACTTATAAAGAGCAGTCATTTTTAAAATCAACTGGACTACCTGATGATCTTTTACTTTTATCTAGTTGAATCACTTTTTCTCTTTCATATTCAGTGCTCCCATTTCATTTAGTTTATGTCTTCCAATTTCTCTCTCTCTCTCTTTTTTTGTTCTTTCTCAAACCTTTATCAAGTGTGTGTGTGTGTGTGTGTGTGTGTTAGTTGCTCAGTCGTATCCGAATCCTTGCAACCCCACGGACTATAGCCGGCCAGGCTCCTCAGTCCATGGAATTTTCCAGGCAAGAATACTGGAGTGGGTTGTCATTTTCTTCTCCATAATCAAGTGTGGTATGCATATATATAGGTAGTACATATAATATGTATATATTTTAGAAAACATGAATTTTGCTTAATTAAAAAAAAATTGTGTTTTTTTCCCATTTCTTTGGCTTAGTATGATAGACTGCTATATTTCTAAATTTTTAATAAATAGATACACAACAGGAAACAAAACTTTACTGTATAGCACAGGGAACTATAGTCAAATCTTGTGATCACCTATAATGGAAAATAATGTCAAAAATAATATATTTGTATGTATAAAACTGACTCACCTGAAACATTGTAAGTCACCTATACTTCAATAATGTATACATACATATATGTTTAAAGAAAAAAGACACATTAATATATAAACATGTAGAAAGTAGTAGGGAAATTGAAAAGTTATGCCATGCAAACACCAAGAAAAAGTAAACACTAACGAGATATTTTGATGTAGAAATAATTTTTAAAAATGAAGAAAACATTATTTGCATAATGCTAAAATGCTGAATTCACTAAGAAGGTATAAAGGACAGAAACAGTATGGAACTAACAGGAAAAGTAGATATTAAGAGGTGGCAAGAATGTATAGAAGTACTATACAAAAAGGGTCTTAATGTCCCTGATAACCATGATGGTGTGATCACTAACCTAGACTCAGATACCCTGGAATGTGTAGTCAAGTGAACCTTAGCATCATAGCATCACTATGAAGAAAGCTAGTGGAGGTGATTGAGTTCCAGCTAAGCTATTTCAAATGCTTAAAGATGATGTTGTTAAAGTGCTGCACTCAATATGTCAGCAAATATGGAAAACTCAGCAGTGGCCACAGGACTAGAAAAGGTCAGTTTTCATTCTGATCCCAAAGAAGGGCAATGCTAAAGAATGTTCAAATTACCACACAGTTGCACTCATTTCACACACTACTAGCAAAGTAATGCTCAAAATACTTGAAGCTAGCCTTCAACAGTACATGAATTGAGAACTTCCAGAAGTGCAAGCTGGATTTAGAAAACAGAGGAATGAGAGATCAAATCGACAACATCCATTGGATCATAGAAAAATCAGGGGAATTCCAGGTAAACATCTACTTCTGCATCATTGACTATGCTAATGTCTTTGACTGTGTGGTTCACAACAAACTATGGAAAAATCTTAAAGACATGAAAAGATGGGAATACCAGACCACCTTACCTGCCTCCTGAGAAATCCGTATGCAGATCAAGAAGCAATAGTTAGAACCAGGCATGGAACAATGGGCTGGTTCCAAATTGGGAAAGGAGGACAACAAGGCTGTATATTGTTTATCTGCTTATTTAACTTATACCAGAGTATATCATGTGAAATGTTGGGCTGGATGAAGCTCAAGCAGGAATCAGGATTACTGAGAGAAATATCAATAATCTAAGGCATGCAGATGACACCACCCTAATGTCAGAAAGTGAAAAAGAACTAAAGAGCCTCTTGATGAAAGTGAAAGATGAGAGTGAAAAAGTTGGCTTAAAACTCAACATTCAGAAAACTAAGAACATGTCATCTAGTCCCATCACTTCATGGCAGATAGATGGGGAAACAATGGGAACAGTGACAGACTTTATTTTCTCACCCTCCAAAATCACTGTGGATGGTGACTGTAGCCATGGTATTTAAAGATGTTTGCACCTTGGAAGAAAAACTATGACAAACCTTGACAGCATATTCAAAAACAGAGACATCACTTTGTCAACAAAGATCCCTAGAGTCAAAACTGTGGTTTCTCTCGCAGTCATGCGGGAGTTGGATCACAAAGAAGGCTGAGAGCTGAGGAATTAATGCAATGATGTTTTCCAATTGCGATGCTGGAGAAGACTCTTCAGAGTCCCTTGGAGAGCAACTAGATCAAAACAGTCAATCATAAAGGAAATCAACCCTGAATATTCATTGTAAGTACTGATGCTGAAGCTGAAGCTCCAATACTTTGGCCACCTGACGCGAAGAGCTGAGTCATTGGAAAAGACCCTGACGCTGAGAAAGATTGAAGGCAAGAGGAGAAGGGGACAACTGAGGACGAGATGGCTGGATGGCATCATCGACTCAGTGGACATGAGTTTGAGCAAACTTCAGGAGATAGTGAAGGACAGGGAAGCCTGGTGTGCTGCAGTCCATGGGTTCCCAAAAGGTCGAACATGACTGAGTGATTGAACAGCAAAAAAAAAAAAAAAAGAAAAAAAAAAACATATATATATATATATAAATCCAAATTTCTTAAGATTTAATGTGCATAAAACAAAAGAATATAATGGAAAAAGACCAGTAATCAATGCTGGAAAGAAATTTTAAAACAGTTCTCCTAGTAAAGAATAAGGAATAAAAGAAACAGTAACTTATCAGTGAGAAAAAAAATCCAACATAACTAACACATTAATTGACATATATGGAAACAGGACACCTCATATCTGAGATTCTACTGTATTTTCAAGCATTTACTGAGCATTTAAACATTTTATGTATATGCAGAATTGAATTTTTAATTGAATTTTAATAAATGTTTTTAATTATTCCTCTTTGTCATACTGTTTTTATTTTCTTCCTTCAGAAGTCCACTTTATCTGATATATATCCACTCTAAATGTTCTTTTTTTTTAATTAGTTTAGTGTAACATTTTCCGTTCCTTTACCATTTAACCACTTATAGAATAATATTTGAAGTAAGATCTTTATAGACAGCATTATTTGAATGACACTTTTTAATTCACTCTATCAATCTCTATTCTTTAACTGGTGTACTTAGAATACTCACATTAAATGAAATTATTGATAATTTAGAATAAAAACTGATGTTTTACTGCTTATTTTCTGTTTGCCTGTTTGGTTTGGTTTTTTTTTTTTTGGTTCATCTGTCTCCTCATCCTTGTTTTGCTCTGGGTTATTTAAATATGTTTTATATTCTATCTTGTTTGATAAATAGTTCTTGTATATAGTTTCCCCCTGCAGCAGGTTGCTCTAGAGATTAAAATACACATATGTAGCTTATCACCTAAATCCTTTCATCCTTTTTTCATGGTATATGTCTTAAACACTATCTTTACTTATGTTCAGAACAGCATCAGACAATTTTACTCATTAGTTTTGCTTTTAACTTTTACACAATATAAAAATCTGAAGAGAAAAATAAAATTTTCTTATTTTATCCATTTATTTACCCATTTACCATTTTTGCTCTTTCTTCAGCTATACTTTTATTTCATTTCCTTTTTTTTTATTATATATTTTATTTCTTTTCTGCATGAATAGATTTCTTTGATCATTCTTTTACAGCAGGTATGCTAGAGGCAGTGGCTTCCCAGGCAGCTCTAATGGGTAAAGAACCTGACAGCCAATGCAGAAGTCATGAGAGACTTGGGTTCGATCCCTGGGTAGGGAAGATCCCCTGGAGGAGGGCATGGCAACCCACTCCAGTGTTCTTGCCTGAACAATCCCACGGACAGATGAGCTTGGCAGGCTGCAGCTCATGGTGTCACACAGTCGGACATGATTGAAGGACAGCATGCAGGCACACAAGTGCTAGAAGCACATTCCATCAGTTTTCCTTCAACTGAAAATATATTTTACTTTCATCATTGAAGGATATTTTAGCTGGACATAGAAGTCAAATGGCCATGACTTTTGAGTTGTAGCTCTTCCTGTCAGGATTTTTAGAATATGGTGTCTTTTCCTTCTGGCCTTGTGGCTTGTGATGAAAAATCTGTTGTCGTTTGAATTGTTCTCTAAAGAAGCACTTCAGCTTTGAGCAGTTTGTCCTCAAGGGTACATTTGACAATGTCTGCAGCCATTTTTCACTGACAGAACTGAGGAGTGAGGCCAAGCAGGCTGATAAACATCCTTAAATACACAGGACTGTTTCCCTAAAAAAGAAGCATCTGGCTCAATATGTCAGTAGTGCTGAATCTGAGAAATCTTGCTCTGTTGGTAATGCTATTGTCATTTCTATCTGGCCGGTTTTAGTATACTTTGTGTTGTTGTCTACAGTTTTCAGAAATTTGATTACACTATGTCTAAACATAGTTTTTTTGTTTTTCTTGTCTGGTACTCACTCAGCTTCTTAAATTTCTTGATTTATACATTTCACCAATTTGAAAATTTAGTCATTATTTCTTCAAATATATTTTCAGTACTATGTCTGTTCCCATTCTCTCTGACTCCAATGGCATAAATATTAAATCTTTTTAAACTGCCCAATGGATCTCTGAGTTTTAATTTTTCTCTTTTTGGTAAGTTTTCTCTCCGTAGCTTAGATTGAGTAATATCCATGGCTCTATCTTCAGTTTTATTGATTTCTTTCCTCTGTCATCTATATATTTTTGTGTTTTTATTTTTTAACTAAAATTTCCATTTAATTCTTTTTGAGTTCAGTTTTTTGGAAACTTTTTGTATTTCTTTCAAGAGTATTTGTAATTGCATTTTATCTGATAATTTCACAACAAGTGTCACCTCATTGTTTTTGCCTGCTGGTTGTTATTTTCCCATTTGAGTTGAGATGTTCTTGCTTCTTGGTATAAACAAGTAACTTTGGAAAGTATGTTCAACCTTTTGAGTATTATGTCATGGGACCATGATTCCTGTTAAATCTTTGACTTTAGCAGGTGTCCCACTTGTTTAGTTTAAAAATTCACATTCTGGCTCATTTGCATAATGAAGTGAAGTGAAAGTTGCTCAGTCATGTCCGAGTCTTAGCAACTCCATGGACTATAGCCCACCAGGCTCCTCTCTCCATGGAATTCTTCAGGCAAGAACACTGGAGTAGGTAGCCATTCCCTTCTCAGGGAGATTTTCCCAACCCAGGAGATCGAACACAGATTTCCTGCATTGCAGGCAATTCTTTACCATCTGAACCACCAGGGAAGACCAAGAACACTGAAATGGGTAGCCTGTCCTTTCTCAAGGGGATCTTCAATTTAATTCAGTCACTCAGTCATGTTCAACTCTTTGTGACTCCATGGACTGCAGCATGCTGGGCTTCCTTATCCATTACCAACTCCCGGGGTTTGTCTTACCAATAACTGAATTGAGGTCTCCTGCATTGCAGGTGGATTCTTTACCACTGTGCTACCAGGGAAGCCCCCATTTTCATAATACTTAATTCAAAATTATATTATACATATATACATTATATACATATTATATATAATTATATTATATGGGGTCTTCTGAGGTGGCACAGTGGTAAAACATTGCCTGCCAATGCAAGATATGCAAGAGACAAGCACTTGATCACTGAGTAGGGAAGATCTCCTGGAGTAAGAAATGGCAACCCTCTCCAGTATTCTTCTCCGGGATATCTTAAGGAGAGAGGAGCTTGGCGTGCTGCAGTCCAGGGGATCACAAAGAACCAGACAGGACTGAGTGACTGGGCACACACACATAAAATATATATAAATATCTATACAAAGCAGGCAAAATCAATAGAATCAAATGCTTATACAGTGATGGTAGGAAACATCTAAAGGAACAAGCAAAATGCTGACTTCACAGAGGCATTTTGAAATAGGTGAGAGGAGATGAGATAGAGTCCCCATAAGTAGTTGTTATTAGAAATGAGACATATCTTCCATTACAGAAGAAAAGACAGATTATGAAGATCTGGATTCAGATATGGGTTGTGTTTTCTAGTGAGAAATTGAATTGCTTCTCAACAGACTACATCTGGTTTCTGATTGCAATATGAAGTGAGATCATCAGATGAGCTGAAAAGGAAGAAATGGAAATAATACGAAATAGTTATCTTGGAATGTGGATGTGTGTTTTCTTGAGATATTTATTAGAATTGTTTTGACTGTATTGAATGCCCATTTGAGATTTGTAGCCATCTTGGAATCTATTTGATTAGCAAACATAAAAAAAAAATCTTCAAAGGATCACAAACTCAGAAAATTAATGGTGAATGACTGACGTTATTATATGTAGTGTTAAATGCTTGAATGAAATGAATTTGTGAAAATTATCTAATTATAGTTCATTTTGTTTTATGTGGGCCAATAGAGCCTCAAGTAGAGCTTCTGTCTGAATTACTTGTTTTTAGTCCCAAAGGAGATTATGCTAAAGGCATATTAATAATTCATCTATCTGTACCTTCATTGAAGCATTTATTGAATTACTTGTTAAGTCATATATTCAATTTTTTCTGTGGCTATATATAAGATTACTGTCAAACAGTCTTTGCAAATTAGATTCATAAAGTGAATAATGACAATGGTATGATTTTCTTCCTGAGCAACTATATTTTTGGCCTAGAATTTTTTTTTTCAAAAGGTGGAGTGGATTACAAGTAATTATTTAAAAATAAGGGAATGTGGAACTCATAAGGAAATAAATAAGTTCGCATACTATACCACCTGGAGAAATAACTTTTAAGAAGAAATGGAATAGATCCATCTTTAGATTTCATTTTATGCAAGAAGAAGCTTACTTTACCCAAGTATAATATCAATTCGGAATTCTAAAAATGATTCAGGAAAGTAGACTAGCTTGTATATGTAAGATACTCATGTCAATTTAAAATCAAACACTCTAATGTTGATTTTATTTTTTATTTTTTAAAGGTTCAAAATACATCACCTAGTTATTAAAAAATAGATCAAATAAGTTGAACCATATGATTGTGTTCAAAGAAAAAAAAAAAACACAGGATTTCAATATATGTGAGATGCAATATGTGAATTTTATCTTAGTAACTTTAGTGAAGAAAATAGGAAGTTCCAGAAAAGGAGAAATAAACAATCTTGAATTATAGAAAATGAGGACTGGGAAATTATTGGATTATTTATATATCTGATCACAGAGTATGAGACAAACATTGATATGATGAAATGACTAACAGTCAATTAGACAACTTGGAAATCAGTTACATGTTTTTATTTTTGAAATTTTCTAAATATTTTAAAACCTGTTTTAGGGAAAATTTCAAACATATATGTCAACATAGAGATCATTATGTATTATACACTTATCAGTTATCCAGCTTCAATAATAATAAAACCATGGTCAATTTATCTATACTCTTACAAGAAATTTAGAGATAAAATTATTAATGAGAGAGTTTAGTAAATAAATTATTAATTATGTATATTAAGAACATGTTTTGCTAGTAGACCATTTTGCATGTTATTCAGTATTTATAATAACCCAGAACCATAGCTTCTTATCTTACAGATAAGCTAAGTACAACACTAAGTGTTGCACTAAAAGCTAGTGCAACACTTCAGGTCCTCTTGAGTTTTTAAGATCTTTGTTAAATCTCTTGCCTCAGCTTTGTTCCAGCTGAGTTTGGACTTCCACACAGGTGCTAGTTGACATCCCTTTCCTCATGCCCATGTCTCAGATCTTTTCCCTTTTTTCTCATACTTCTCTGTTGATGCCTTTGTCAAACCTTAATTGAAGTCTATGCATTCACAATAAAGAAAGACATGAGCCAACTTTTGGCTCATAAGAGATATGAAAGTGGTAATTTTCCCCTTTGCTTCTTTTTAGTGAATAGTCTTGTGATGCTGTTGACTTTGCTCCCTCAAGTACAATTCCATATAACAGAGCAACTCATTTAAGTTGCTCCATCTTGTTAACATATGCTCCTTATGGCTCTCCCTGCATCACCCTCCTCATCCATCACTCTTGCTCTCTAGGATTGATATCCATCATGAAGTAACAGACTACAGACCCTCTGTCTTTAACCCTCTCATCTGTGAAACTCAGGCTAAAGTATCAGCTAAATAAGAATTTTGCCCATTTTTTTTTTTTTAAATTTTGCCCATGTTTACTCAGTTATTATGTGACAGAATTGACATTCAAACTAAGACTTTTCTTTATCCATATCCAATGCTACTTAGGATCATGAGTGAGAACCAACTGTGCTTGTGTATCAGATTACTATGGATAATATGGCCTGCTTTCCAAAGAATATTACTGAATATTAGATAAATTTTAAATTTATGATATGGAAAAGTGGGAATTATTTACTCTGGGGACATATATATATATTTTTTTAATTTTTTTTTAAAGTATCAAGCCACGGTTGTGTGTCCATCATTGGGTGGAGAGTGGTAATAAATTACTGATTGGAAGCTCTTTTGTGTGATCAGGTCCTGTTAAGTGACTTTACCAATCAATCCATCTCTAAATATTAGTACCTGTAGGCTACTTTCCCTTCCATTTCTCTGAAGGGACATTGAGAGACCTTTCATTTCTCTAAAGAAGAAACCTTCAACACACAGTCTGGCAGAAGGAATCACTGCTGCTGAGCAGGGAGAGCTGAGAGTCTTATTCATTACAGATTTCCATATAATATTTCTGCTTCAGTATAGAACCCCGCCCCCCCCGCCCCCACAACCTTCCTTTCTTGGTATAGATAAGAGACTGGAGGCAATCTGCTTTTATTTTTCTGGATGATAAATATCTTGTCTACTATGAGTTTTTGAAAAGAGAATTACTTAACTGTTTGAAATGATAGAAGGGACATGGATGTGTAGTATCTTATGCAATGTATTTTAATTAATCTACTGCTTCTCATCCCATATTTCTTTTTCACTAGTTGAGGTGATTGGAGATTCACATTCTTAATTTGTCATTGAGTTTCCTTATTTTGGAAACATCTTCTGCCTGTACAGAGAGATTTTACCACTCTGTGTCCTGCAAAAGATATTAATAATGTCACATTCTTGTTCATTTTCCAAAAATTAGTTAACTCTCATCCATTCTTATTCATTTTGCACTTGTGATACTACACCTTTTCATTCACTAGCAGTGATTATATTGTAGCTTGAGATAGATTAGCAATAAACGTATGTATTTAACCTGCTTTAGTTGATAGCTCAGTGTTACATTACCTATAGTCTATTTTTTTGTTTTCTTTTAAATCTACCTTTCTAGTATTTGCCAGTTCTTCTTTCAGTGTTCACAAAGGATAATATTTACAGGTTAATGTTATATAATATATAATTATTTTCTATTTAGTCATAGAGAATTCCAGGATTTGACTCACTGGAGATTTTTTAGGGGGAAATTAAATATTCTATAACATTTGAAATAGAATAATTCATTCTTCAATTAGCATGCACCAAATTTAAACTAGCTTTTGGTTTGTAAAGGTGAAAAGAAAAAAAAATAGAAGCCTTACGTGTTGGAGAAATTTAAATAAAACAGGTATGATTCTAAGAATTGTAGGGTAAAGGTAAGCAATAAAATATAGGACCAGGGCAAAATGAAAACATGAATTTCTTGCAAGCTAGGGTAAACACTGTTTTTTTTCTTAATGTAAAAGAAAAATACTGAGACATTTTAAGCAAAGGAGCAAAATGCAATAATGGATTGGACTACCAAGACTGGATATCCCAAAGGCTCTTACATTGCCATCATAATGATATAGATAACAGATGCCTGGAATTTGAGAAAAAATAAAAGATAATAGTATATAAGAGTAGAAGGAGAAAAAAATGACTGATTAAAATTTGTTATAGACTGGACATGAGGAGTGATGTAGACAAATTTTCTAATAATTACTTTTAGTTCTTTGCCTTTGATAGAGACTGATAGCTTTTATTTTTTTAATTTATTATTATTATTATTTTTGAAATTAAGAAGGAATGGCAAAAGTCCTGGAATAGGTGGCTGCAAGAATATGGAAATAGTGTGAGAGGTCAAATTTCTGATCTTGAGATATTTGCATAGTGATGTCAGGAAGACATTTGGATGGTAAAGTGTGAGTCAAGAAATAGTGTTCAGAGTCATCAGCACACTTATAATTCTCAAATTCTAAGTGGATAAAGAGGGAGGGGATGTGGTGGTTAAATTGCTTCAATTTTATAAGAAAGATTCAGGGAGAAAAAAATGGGCTACAATATTTAGAGTTCTGGTGAAAGAATAGTGACCAATAAAGGACTTTGAGAGAGAGAAAGAGAGTAGTAAGAAAGAAGAAGAAAAAAATATGGTACATTATGTTTCAAGACGGAAAGAACAGTCAACACTGCTGAAAGATGCTGAAAGTAAGGACCAAAGCTACCTATCAGATCCTTGGCAAGAGATATGTGAATACAGTGGTAGAAAAAGTATGCACATGGAAAAGAGTTGACAATGATAATAGGAGTAAGTAGCTGCATATATTGATGTAAAAAACAGTTTCGAGAAATGTGTTTAAGATGTGATGTACTACAACTTAGTTGATCAGTGGAAATTATCTAGTTGACAGAGAAAAGTAAAGATATTACAGTGGGAGTAACTGAAAGAACAAATGGTCTGAGAAAGCAAGGTCTACATTCAGAGAAGCTGACCTCTGATTAGAGCAAGGTCATTTTCACTGTTGCAAAAAAAGGAGAAATTAAATATTGATGATGGTGGTAGAAGATTGCATCTTTTATTTTATCAGTAAAACCCTATATAGAAGTTATCTAGCTTGTTCAAGTTGGAGGGTATAGAAAGAATCAAAAGTATTGCTGATGATTAGAGAATAACTAACAGTATTTCTGTGTGCAGTTTATGTGCCCCTTTGAAACTGGTCATAATGAAATGTTATTGAATTATACTCATCGTTGGAATGAACCTCAATCTTCAGTAGTACTTCATTGAGCATGAGTGCAGAGACTAAAAACAAACAAACAAACAAAAAAAGAAAACAAAAGAAAACTCGAGTGATTGATTTCATATAATTACATGCTTTTATCTGGTAAGTGCAATGAATGGAGTGAGGCTTACTGCCGTTGATTATATCCATTAACTATAAATATGGAAACAGTAGTCAGAGAGATAAAAACAAGGTGGTATAGAAGCAACAGATATATAGAAAGGAAGGAAGTCAAATTCAGTAAGGTAAAGGAGAATTCCAGATCAGACACCTGATGAAGTGAATTTGAGTTCAAAGTGAGTTTGAAGGAAAAGAAATAACTATAGAAAAATAGGCAGTTGGGCTCCTGATTTTACATGTAGCTTCTGGAACTTGATAAAGTTTGGGCATTTGCCCTAGGAGTAAGTATATAAAATGGAAAAGAGGGAAGGTTTATGGTAGAAGAGGCCAAAGAAGTGAGAGTCTAGGTGTTCGATTCACACAGATGTGTACTACAGTAAGTAAAGTAGAGTGACTGGTGTTGGATGGAGATGAAGGAAATGAGATTGGATTAAATAATATGTTTTTGGTCAGTCTTCAATAAATGTTTAATAAGTTTGATTTTGTAAAATAACTATATCTCTTTGTTTTGCTTTATCATCTGTAAAATGGAGATCAAATTGTACAAAAGTCAACTCAAGAATTCTTTCAGTTCCAGCCAGCATCATCCCATGAGCTTGTGTTCCAACATCAAGTTTGCTACACTGTTTATGGTACAGCATGACTATGAATATGTGTCATGTGCATGTATACAAATGTGGTGGGGGGATAAACTTGAAATCACCCAACTTGAACAGCATAAAATCTGTAAATGTGGACAGTTTCTGTTGGATGCTGCTAGGCTGCTCTTCTTGTTCTGACTTTAGAGATAGTATGCTACTTCAGAAAGTATCTACTAATGTGGTCAAGAACCCCATAGAAGAAATGGAGTAGCACTCACAGTCAACAAACGTCTCTGAAATAAAGTATTTGGATGCAAACTTAAAAATGACAGAATGATCTTGGTTCTTTACAAGGCAAACCATTTCCGTTCAGTTCAGTTCAGTCGCTCAGTCATGTCTGACTCTTTGCAACCCCATGAATCGCAGCATGCCAGGCCTCCCTGCCCATCACCAACTCCCAGAGTTTACTCAAGCTCATGTCCGTCGAGTTGGTGATGCCATCCAGGCATCTCATCCTCTGTTGTCCCCTTCTTCTCCTGCCCACAATCCCTCCTAGCATCAGGGTCTTTTCCAACGAGTCAAGGCTTCGCATGAGGTGGCCAAAGTATTGGAGTTTCAGCTTCAGCATCAGTCCTTCCAATGAACACTCAGGACTGATCTCCTTTAGGATGATGCAAACCATTTAGTATCACAGTAATCCAAGTCCATGCCTCAACCACCAATGCTGAAGAAGGTGAATTGAGCAGTTCTATGAAGACCTAGAAGACCTCTTAAAATTAACACCAAAAAAGATGGCCTATTCGTCATAGGGGATTGGAATGTGAAAACAGGAAGTCAAGAGATATCTGGAGTAACAGGCAAGCTTGGTCTTGGAGTACAAAATGAAGCAGAACAAAGTCTAATGGAATTCTGTCAAGAGAATGCACTGGTCATAGCAAACACCCACTTTCAACTACACAGGAGACAACTTTGCACGTGGACATCACCAAATGGTCAATACTAAAATCAGATTGATCACATTCTTTGTAGCCAAAGATGGAGACGCTGTATACAGTCAGCAAAAACAAGACCTGGAACTGACTGTGGCTCAGATCATCAGCTCCTTATAACAAAATTCAGGTTTAAACTAAGGAAAGTGGGGAAAATCAATAGGCAAGTCAGGAATGAATTAAATAAAGCCCCCTATGAATACACAGTGGAGGTGACAGGTAGATTCAAGGGATTAAATCTAGTAAACAGAGTGCCTGAAGAACTAAGGACAGAGGTTTGTAATATTGTACAGGAGGCAGCATACAAAACCATCCCAAAGAAAAATAAATGCAAGAAGACAAAAAGGTTGTCTGAGAAGGCTTTACATATGGCTGAGGACAGAAGACAAGTGAAAAGCAAAGGAGAAAGGGAAAGGTACACCCAAATAAATGCAGTTTCCAGAGAATAGCAAGGAGGTCTTCTTCACTGAACAATGCAAAGAAACAGAGAAAAAACAACAGAACAGGTAAGATTAGCGGTCTCTTCAAGAGGGAGATGGGAGGGAGGGACATGAAGGTGGAGACATATGTATATCTATGGCTGATTCATTCTGATGTTTGACAGAAAACAATAAAATTATGTAAAGCAATTATGCTTCAAGTAAGAATAAATGAATTTAAAAAATCAGAAATATTAAAGGAATATTTTATCCAAAGATGGCACAATGAAAGACAGAAACAGTAAAAATATAATAAAAGTAGAAGAGAGCAAGAAGAGATGGAAAGAACACCCAAAGGACTGTACAAAAAAAAAACAAAGATCTTAATGACCCAGATAATTATGATGCTGTGGTCTCTCACTCAGGGGCAGACATTCTGGAGTGTGAAGTCAAGTGGGCCTTAAGAAGCACTTCTACCAATAAAGCTAGTGGAGCTGATGGAATTCCAGCAGAGCTATTTCAGACCCTAAAAGATGACACTATTAAAGTGTTGCACTCAATACATCAGCAAATTTGGAAAACCCAACAGTGACCATAGGAACAGAAAGGTCAATCCTCATCCCAGTTTCCAAGGAGGGCAGTATTAAAGAATGTTGAAACCACTGGAGATTGCACTCATCTCCCTGCTAGCAAGGGTAAGCTCAAAATCGTCCAAGTGAGGTTTCAGCATTATATGAATCAAGAACTTCCAGATAGATGTTCAAGGTGAATATAGAAAAGGCATAGGAACCAGAGATCAAATGGCCAACATCCATTGGATCATAGAAAAAGCAAGGGAATTTCAGAGAAACATCTACTTCTGCTTCATTAACTATACTAAAGCCTTTGATGGTGTGGATCATAACAAACTGTAGAAAACTCTTAAAGAGATGGGAATACAGACCACCTTACGTGTCTCCTGAGAAACCTGTATGTGCATCAAGAAGCAACAGTTAGAACTCTGTATGGAACAACTGACTGCTTCAGGATTGAGAACAGAGAATGACAAAACTGCTTGTTTTCAGCCAGTTTATTTAATATATAGACACAGCACATCAGACAAAATGCCAGGTTGGATGAGTTACAAATTGGAATCAAGATTGTCAGGAGAAATATCAACAACCTCAGACATGCAGATGATACCACTCTAATGTCAGAAAGAGAAGAGGAACTAAAGAACCTCTTGATGAGGATAAAGTAGGAGAGTGAAAAATCCGGCTTAAAACTCAGTATGAAACACACACACACACACACACATACAACTAAGATCATGGCATCTGGTCCCATCACTTCAAAGCAATAGAAGGGGAAAAGGTGGAAACAGTGACAGATTTCCTCTTCATAAGCTCTAATATCACTGCAGATGGTCACTGCAGCCATGAAATAAGAACACGATTGCTTCCTAGCAAGAAAGCTAGACAGTGGGTTAAAAAACAAAGACAGAATTTTACCAACAAAGGTTTATATATCAGGGCTATGATCTTTCCAGTAGACATGTACAGATGTGAGAGCTGGTCTGTAAAGAAGGCAGAGCTCTGAAGAATTGATGCTTTTGAACTGTGGTGCTGGAGAAGACTCTTGAGAGTCCCTTAGACAGAAGGGAGATCAAACTAGTCAATCTTAAAGGAAATCAACCCTGAATAGTCATTGAAAGTATTGATGCTGAAGCTGAAGCTCCAATACTTTGGCCACTTGATGTGAACAGCTGACTCTTTGGAAAATAATATCCTGAAGCTGGGGAAGGTTGAAGGCAGAAGGAGGAGAGAATGACAGAAGATGAGATGGTTGGATGGCATCACCGATTCAATGAACATGAACTTTGGAGACCCTGGGAGATGGTGAAGGACAGGGAAGCCTGACATGCTGCAATCCATGGGGTCACAGAGAGCGGGATACGGCTTCCAACTGAACAACAACAAAATACATTTCAGTGCAATATAGTAGATTCACCTGATGAAATTAATTTTCAAACTGGTACTGCATTATTATTTAAAAAGTACTTTTCGTTTCATTATTCTGTGGACATTTGAATGTCTAAAGTTGTTCAGGGAAATATTAGGCAAATAGTTTAACTTCTTAGACTGCAGTCATCTCTCTCTCTCTTTCACTAGTTTATAATGTCTGCTCAGTCGCTTCAGTCATGTCCCACCCTTTGCAACCATATGGACTGTAGCTCACCAGGCTCCTCTGTTCATGTGATTCTCCAGGCAAGAATACTGAAGTGGGTTGCCACGCCCTCTGCAAAGGATCTTCATGACCCAGGGACCGAACCCAGGTCTCCTGCATTGCAGGTGGATTCTTCATTGTATGAGCCACCAGGAAAGCCTTCACTGTGTCTATATACATATATATGCATGCTAAGTCACTTCTTTCTCTTGGGTCCTGGTGCACACAAAATTTTGCTTGTGTCCTCCAAGAGTCTGTTTCCCCAGTCCTGTGTAATTTCTGGCGGATCTATGGTGGGGATAATGGTGACCTCCTCCACGAGGGCTTATTCCATACCCAGGTCTGCTGCACCCGGAGCCCCTGCCCCTGCAGCAGGCCACTGCTTACCTGTACCTCCACAGGAGACACTCAGACACAGTTCTGGCTCAGTCTCTGTGGGTTGGGCATGTGTTCTGTGCCCTCCCAGGTCTGAGCAGCTCAGGTGACCAGGTGTTTGGTGAGCGCGCTGTCCCAGATGGGCTGTGCATCTTAATTACCTCCCCGGTCCTGGCTCTCGGTTTCCTGGGTGCGCTGAGAGAGCACCGTCTCAGGTGCCTTATGTCTCCTCTGGAGACCTGATCTCAGGTCGCGACCCTCCTGGCAGATGTCAACCATATAGGATCTCAGGAAGACGTGGTTAGCAGCTGGGGACCTGCTCACAGTTTGGTGGAAGATGGTGCAGCCCCTTGCCTTCTGACTCTGGCTGTCACAAGCCTGCCTCTCTGCCTCTGGGCTGGGAGGGGCCTGTACACAGCTGCAAGCTCTCCTTTTGTATTCCTACAATCCTTTGTTCTGTGAGTAGGCCAGGTTATTAGGTTAGAGCCTTTTGCAGGAAAGTTTTCTTTTCCTCAGTTACAGTTAAGCTTGTATTCTGTGTGTATGTGTGTGTTTTCCTCCCAGTTGTGTTGCCTTCTGAGATTCCAAAACTCCCCACTGACCCTCCTGTGAGAGGATTTCCTATCGTGTCAAAACTTCTCCTCCTTCACGACTTCCTCCCCAAGACTGGTCTCCATACCTAACTGTTTTGCCTCTCTTTTTGTCTTTTATATTTTGTCCTACCTCCTTTCAAAGAGAATGGGCTGCCTTTTTGGGTGTCTGGTGTCCTCCACCAGTGTCCAGAAGTTGTTTTGTGGAAGTTGCTCAGCATTCAAATGATCTTTTGATAAATTTTTTGGTGATAAAGCAGTCTCCCCATCCTCTTCCTCTGCCATTTTGGCCAAGAGAGAGTTTCTGGCAGAGGCGAGGGTGGGCAGTTGCCTGTTGCAGGGTCTAGGGCACTGAGGGCAGCAGTGTATGTGTGGGATCTTTTGAAGGAGGTCACCATTATCTCCATTACCTCCACCATAGTCAAGCAAAAGGGAGGAAACACAGCTCTGCCCATTGGTAGAAAACTGGATTAAAGATTTACTGAACATTGCCCCGCCCATCAGAATAAGACCCAGTTTCCTCCTCAGTCAGTCTCTCCCATCAGGAGGCTTCCATAAGCCTCTTATCCAACAGAGGGCAGACAGAATAAAAACCGCAATCACAAAAAGCTAATCAAATGGATCACATGGACCACAGCCTCGTCTAGCTCAATGAAACTATGACACATGCCTTGTAGGGCCACCCAAGAAGGACGGGTCATGGTGGAGAGTTCTGACTAAACATGGCCCCCTGGAGAAGGGAATGGCAAACCACTTCAGTATTCTTGCCTTGAGAACCCCATGAGCAGTATGAAAAGGCAAAAAGTATGACACTGAAAGATGAACTGCCCACGTCGGTAGTTGCCCAATATACTACTGGAGAAAAATGGAGAAATGACCCCAGAAAGAATGAAGAGATGGAACCAAAGCAAAAACAACACCCAGTTGTGGATGTGACATATGGTGAAAGTAAAGTCTGAAGCTACAAAGAACAATATTGCATAGGAACCTGGAGTGTTAGGTCCATGAATCAAGGCAAATTGGAAGTGGTCATACAGGAGATGGCAAGAATGAACACGGAATTTTAGGAATCAGTGAACTAAAATGGACTGGAATGGTGAATTTAACTGAGATAATGAATATATATATACTACTGTGAACAAGAATCCCTTAGAAGAAATGGAGTAGCCATCATAGTAAACAAAAGAGTCCCAAATGCGATATTTGGATGCAGTCTCAAAAACAACAGAATGATCTCTTTTTGCTCCCAAGGCAAACCATTCTGTATCACAGTAATCCAAGGGTATGCCCCAACCAGTAATGTTAAAGAAGCTGAAGTTGAACAGTTCTATGAAGACCTACAAAATCTTCTAGAGCTAACACCCAAAAAAGATGCCCTTTTCATTATAGGGGACTGGAATGCAAAAGTCGGAAGTCAAGAGCTACCTGGAGTAACAGGCAAATTTGGCACTGGAGTATAAAATGAGCAGGGCAAAGACTAACAGAGTTTTGCCAAGAGAACACACTGGTCATAGCAACACCCTCTTCCAACAACACAAGAGAAGACTCTACACATGGACATCACCAGATGGTAAATACCGAAATCAAATTGATTATATTCTTTGCAGCTAAAGATGGAGAAACTCTGTACAGTCAGCAAAAACAAGACCAGGAGCTGACTGTGGCTCAAATCATGAACTCCTTATTGCCAAATTCAGACTTAAATTGAAGAAAGTGGGGAAAACCACTAGACCATTTAGGTATAACCTAAGTCAACCCCCTTACATTTATACAGTGGAAATGAAAAATAGATTCAAGGAATTAGATCTGATAGACAGAGTACCTGATGAACTATGGACAGAGGTTCTTGACATTATATAGGAGGCAGTGATCAAGATCATCCCTAAGAAAAAGAAATGCAAAAAGGCAAAATGGTTCTGAGGAGGCTTTATGGGTAATTAAGAGATGAAGAGAAGAGAAAGGCAAAAGACAAAAGAAAAGATATACCCATCTGAATGAGGTGTTCCAAAGAATAGCAAGGAGAGATTAAAAAAAACTTTCCTCAGTGATCAATGCAAAGAAATAGAGGAAATCAATAGACTGGGAAAGATGAAAGAGCTCTTCAAGAAAATTAGAGATGCTAAGGAAATATTTCATGCAAAGATGAGCAAAATAAAGGACAGAAATGGTATGAACCTAACAGAAGCAGAAGATATTAAGAAGAGGTGGCAAGAATACACAGAAGAGCTATACAAAAAAGATCTTCATGACCCAGAACCATGATGTTGTGATCACTAACCTGAGCCAGACATCCTGGAATGTGAAGTCAAGTGGGCCTTACAGAGGACCTTACAAAAAATGTAGGCCTTACATACAAAGCTAGTGGAGAAGAATTCCAGTTGAGCTATTTCAAATCCTAAAAGATGATGCTGTGAAAGTGCTTCATTCAATATGCCAGCAAACCTGGAAAACTCAGCAGTGGCCACAGGATTGAAAAAGGTCTGTTTTCATTCTAATCCTAAAGAAAGGCAATGTCAAAGAATGTTCAAACTACCACACAATTGCACTCATCTCACACGCTGGCAAAGTAATGCTCAAGATTTTCTAAGCCAGGCTTCAACAGTATGTGAACCATGAACTTCCAGATGTTCAAGCTGGATTTAGAAAATGCAGAGGAACCAGGGATCAAATTGCCAACACCCACTAGATCATGAAAAATACTGGACTGGATGAAGCACAAGCTGAAATCAAGATTGCCAGGAGAAATATTAGTAACCTCAGATAAACAGATGACACCACACTTATGGAAGAAAGCAAAGAATAACTAAAGAGCCTCTTGATAAAAGTGAAAGAGGAGAGTGAAAAAGTTGGCTTAAAACTCAACATTCAGAAAAATACATTCATGGCGTCTCATCCCATCAGTTCATGGAAAATAGATGGGGAAACAGTGAAAGACTTTATTGTTTTGGGCTCCAAAATCACTGCAGATGGTGACTGCAGCCATGAAATTAAAAGATGCTTGCTCCTTGGAAGAAAAGCTATGACCAACCTAGACAGCATATTAAAAAGCAGAGACATTACTTTGCTAACAAAGGTCTGTCTCATCAAAGCCATAGTTTTTTCCAGTAGTCATGTATAGATGTGAGATTTGGACTGTAAAGAAAGCTTAGTACTGAAAAATTGATGCTTTTGAACTGTGGTGTTGGAGAAGACTCTTGAAAGTCCCTTGGACTGCAAGGAAATCTAACCAGTCAATCCTGAAGGAAATCAGTCCTAAATATTCATTGGAAAGGCTGATGCTGAATCTCAATAATTTGGCCACCTGATGAGAAGAATTGACTCACTGCAAAAGACCCTGATGCTAGAAAGATTGATAGCAGAAGGAGAAGCTGACAACAGAGAATAACATTGTTGGATGGCATCACTGACGAGATGGACATTAGTTTTAGTAGATTCCGGGAGTTGGTGGTGGACAGGGAAGCCTGGCATGCTGCAGTCCATGGGGTGGCAAAGAGTCAAACACAACTGTGCAACTGAACTGAAGTCACTTCAGTAATGTCTAACTCTGTGCGACCCTATTAAATGCAGGCCATCAGGCTCCTCTGTCCATGAGATTCTCCATGCAGGAATACTAGAGTGGGTTTTCATGCCCTCCTTCAGGGAATCTTCCTGACCTAGGGATCCAACCTAGTTCTCTTATATCTACCTGCACTGGCAAGCAGGTTCTTTACCACTAGTGCCACCTGCAAAGCCATATTGTGTATATAGCATGTATTTGTGTGTGTGTGTGTGTACATATAAATATATATATATTTATATAGTACTTAGTCGCTCTGTGATGTCCAACTCTTTGCAACCCCATGGACTGCAGGTCACAAGGTTCCTCTGTCCTTGGGGATTCTCCAGGCAAGAATACTGAAGTGGGTTGCCATGCACTCCTCCAGTGGATCTTCCCAACCCAGGGATCAAACTGAGGCCTCCCACATTACAGGTGAATTTTTCACCAACTGATCCACTAGGGAAGCCCAAGAAAACTGGACTGGGTAGCCTATCCCTTTTCCAGTGGATCTTTGCAACCCAGGAATTGTACCAGGATCTCAGGTGGATTCTGTACTAGCTGAGCTACCAGGGAAGTTCCACATAAATATGCACATCATTCTATATGCATACCATATCTATATACATATCATATCTATATGCATGAAAATATGATTAATAAAGAATAAACAAATTAATTTCTGCAAGGTAGAACAAAACTGTAGGAATAGCTGACTTTTGTTTAAAGTCAAATTCAGTTGTTAAGACAGTATCTACATTCAAATTTTCTTTCAAAATTATAGTACCCAGTTATACTCAGGTTTTCACAGAATTCCGATTATCAGAAAATTAAAATGATCTATTAAAGGATGTGGTTGCCAAGGTGAATGCAAATGTGTGGTAAAAATATGTGTAATTCCTTTTAAAAATCCTAAAGCCTAAATTGACTGAGGATTGTGAATATGCGTAATGAGCTACCAATAGGGCCTTTAAAACATCTGTTTGAATAGAAGGAACAGGTTCAGATAGAATTTGCAATGATAAATATAAAATAAAACTACTCCTCTGTAACATGGTTTGCTTTGATGTGTCACATATGTTTTTTGGGTTCAAACTGCCTACAGAATAATTACCCATATTTCAGTGGTTCTACCTGTCCACTGCCATTCCTGAGTGCAGTTTCCGCTTTACTAGCCAGTATCACTGTATGTGCCAGACACCGCTGCTTCCACCAGATCCAACAGGCAAGTTGGGGCTGAGCTAGTGTGGCTGATGAGTAGTGACTAAGTCTATAATATTCAACAGAGTGTATCCAGAGTATAGCATAGTACTTGGAGAAGTACTGTGTTTTCAATTTCTTTGTTGCGGATATATGAAGACTTAATATACAAGTGAACAGAAAATGACAATGGAAATGATAAATTCTAGAGCAACCCAGCATTAGAACCTGCTGTGGCAGGGATTTACTGTTGGCTAGTCACAAATATTCAGGAATCAAAAGGCATCCAGGAAACACTGGTTTACTTTGGACTCACTAGAAAGTGTATGTTTGCATACATTCTACATTCTTCCTCCGGTTTCATACGGCTCGGATATTTTTTTTTTTCTTTTTTGTTACTGGTGTTGATTTACCACCTGTAGGTATCTAATGTGGCCAGGACAGAACCCAAGTGTGTATAGAGGGCAGGCAGTAAAAATGAGAAAAAAGAAAAAGAAAGAAAAAGAAACTGTGGTGGATAAGAGTCTATGCTCCATCTCAAGGAGCATATGCCTTCAATGGCAGTTGACTTGTGCCCTGGAAATGCTAATCCAGTGCTGCTGCTGGATCTTTTGCATGTCAAGAGTAGTTGAAATAGCTCACTATTTTAATACATTGGCAAATAAATCCCACAAATCAAAAACAATGCCTCATCAGAGACCAAATAGAACGTATCTGTAACCTAGACCAACCCATGATCACTGGTGAAGACCCCTTTTTCATCCTTTTTTGTGTCTCATCTTCAGCTTCCCATCCCTTATTGTGCAAATTTTAAATGTGTTAAGTGCAAAGAGTTTCCTTATCAATATTAATAATACACGATTATCTTAAACGGTTGACAAAAGGAAGTTTTCACCATGATCTGAGCTGTGTAGCTGTATTGGTGAAATAAGTGTACCAGTTACTCTGTCAAGTAGTAACATCAGTTGCTTCTCCTTGTACTGCACTTCTTAATCATGTTTTTTCTCATGCCCTTAGTATTGCCTGACTTGTGGTTTCCTTGTTGAGAGTAAAAGCGAAGGAGAGGCCTGTATTGCTTGTTGTATGAAACAGAGAGCCGTGGGACACCTGCATGGAAGAGCCAACATAGACTAGGAAGGAGAAATATTGACCAAGTCCCGCGTTTTCTGCAGGCTAGTCAAATTCCTAATCTTGGTGTGTTCAAGCAGGCAAAACAACTTTAGTGAAGGTTGTCATTCAAGATTATTGTATGGGATGGGGCTTGAAAGAGAACACATTCCTTAGATCTTTACAACGCTGAGATTTTCACCAACAAAAGAAATCAATTTTCATTTATAGCTCAAATTTTAGAAATTTCCCTAAGTCCAGGTCTAAATATCAATGTTTAAACTTCCTGAACTGTAAAGGTCTGAAATAATTTGTGATTGCCTTCTGTTTATGGTAGTATTTTGATTATCACAGCTGTGTGTGTTTAGGATACTAAACACATAGTAAGTGATCAATAAACACTTGCAAAATCAAATTTAATTCACAGCTACATATCTCAGCCTACCACAGTACACATATGGTCTTAATTTATGTTGGAGTCAGAATATTTAAGAACAGATTAAATTAAAGTACCACCTGCCAAATTTCTAAAACTAAGGGGAAACAGATTTACAGAATAATTGGAATAGGAGATGACAAAATAAGCACAGAGGACAAAGACCAGATTTTATTAAATCCATTTTAATTCAGCACATATTGATGAGTTTCTAGTCTGCAGAGGTTCAGTGCTGTGGTGATGTGAAGGTGTTTAAGGACAGTTCTGGCCTGAATTGTAAGGATGTAATTTTCCCCTTTGTCCTCGTGATTCCAGAACTACAAACAAAGTGTTTATAGGGCAAGAACTGTATGAGAACATTGAAATCACTGGGTTCATATTTACCACATCCAAGTGAAAATAGTCATAAATGTTATCTCTCAGGGATATGGTGCTATTACCATTAATATTACTGTTAATGCTTTAACCAGTATAGAATTGTATTCAACACAGAACCCTGGGTGTTGTGAAGTCTGTGGACCAAATGGAAGGGTAAAATTAGTGGCAAACACAACAGAGTATCCTGAGAAGCCATATGACATGAGACTTTGAGAGCAGTCCTTTTCTAAAGAATGTGAGCTTGATTAGATGATAGCCTGCCCTGCCTTAGGACAACATAGAAACACAACTCTGTCATGAGTAGGAAGGCAATCAGTTTTTCCTACATATGAATAGGCCAATCATTCCTATAATGATTTGCATCCAAAGGGAGAATTCTTATCTTAATCCATGACTGAAGTGGTGTGCTAGTCTAACTAGAGAGAAGGTCAGTCCTGGCAAGGTTCCATGTGTTGGGGAATGCTGGTATGAGAGGATATTTTTTGGTGCTATTAGAGGTGTTGATATGGGCATTGATGCATAGAAGCAAGATATAGTGGAAGAAAAAAAATGAAAAATGCTGATTAAGAGCTCAGAGAAAGGAATGGAACATTTGTGCTCAACAATAAAATGTAATGCTCTGTTAATCTATTTCTTGGCTGTCCTTACTGTGTTGGTTTTTAAAATACACTTTTGTTCCTCATTTAGTTCCTTACATTATATTTCTTCCTTTCTCATCACTTTTCCTGTTTTGACACTAACTTTAATTCTGAATAGATTCAACTCTGCAAGGATCTGAATATGAGATATAATGTCAGCATCAAGAGAATCAATGCTTTTTGCTTCCCATGAAATCAAGAATGTTAGACATGGATAGTACATATTAGAACTGTTCCCAGTACAGGTTCAGGAAAAGATCTCTGTCAAAGCAATGCAGATAATTTCTGAATTGCCGAGGTAGAGAAATGCCTCATACCCTTAAATCCATGCCACAGATTCAAATATGAATGCAGATATGTATATATGGGCTTCCCAGGTGGCTCTGTGGGTAAAGAATCTGCCTGCAATGCAGGAGAGGCAGGAGATACGGTTCAATTTCTGGGTGGGGAAGATCCACTGGAGGAGGGCAAGGCAACCTACTCCAGTGTTCTTGCCTGGAGAATCCTATGGACAAAGGAGCCTAGCGGGCTACAGTCCATGTTGCAGAGCCAGACACGACTGAAGTGACTGAACACGCATGTGTGTATGTATAACATCTATTAGATCCATTAATGTATATATGTCAAGAGAGCTTTTAGACTTGAATGACTCTTTGTTAGTTATTTGTCAGTGATGTTCAAATTATAAATATAACTTCATTTCAATTTTAGAAATAAGAGAAATTTAAAATGTGTTTGCCCCAATTTCTAGCCATGAACTTAAAAAATAAACTTATGCAAACCTTGCTATCTATAACACTTTGTAATTCTATTTTCCATCTTGTCACCTTACTCCTCTTGTCACTTCTGCATAGTGGAAAATCTTGAGACTATCTTCTACCAACCCAGCTGAGCTTCAGTTATGTTAATCACTCTCCTTTTCTTTTTCAACTTTCTCTTTCCTTAACTTTACCTGGTGGTTATATTTGATTCCATGTATTTGGACTTTTTATGCTTCATAAAAAATATTTGACATTTTAAAACAGTGTGTTGACGTCAACACATATTTTTTTTGGATATCTGATTTATTTTCACATTTTGTAGTTACAGGATATCCAGTTTCTTAAATGTCACCTCCATTCTTGCAGACAAAAAATAAGTCAGCCTGTCATTGGTAAGATGCTATCAATGTTGACTTTACTGTGGGTGAAATCTAGGTCATGAAATGAAGCAGCATGCTTACCTAGTGGGACTTTACAAACTAAGGGTGACTATAATACAGAGGAAAACTATAGATTTTCCCAGGGAGCAGCCTGGTTTTTGGTGTCTGTCCTGAAAAGAACCACAATGGAATCCTTATCCCTTCACTCCACAGGAGATGCACCCTCTCCTTCAACACAGCCATCCTCTATGGAAATAAAGAATTGAGCTCAGGCAGGGAGTACATGTGGCCAAGCCCTGGAGGGTGCCACTGCTTTCTGGTGGCACAGATTTAATCTCCATGCGCAGAGCTGCTGATCTGATTTAGGGTAGCAGTTGTTAAGAGCAGAATGAGCTGCTGGCACCAATGACGACCCTCTCGGCCAAGCATGCTTTCCAACTGTCCCGAATTCAGGAGGAAGGAAAAAAGAGCCACAGAGGGAGAAAGGGAGAGAGAGAGCACGGTAGCAGACCTATTGAAGAGTTGGACTGTGGCTCACTCAGAGGAATTCCATTAAATGAACTCATCCGTCATCTTGCCTTTTATTGATGAGTGGCATTGCTTGGTGGCAAGTGACATAGCAGAACAAATAGCTTCAGAGTCCTGGCTCCTGTTCCACAGCACACACAGATGCGTGGGCCCCCAAACAATGAGTCATTACTTATTACATCCATTATTACCTCAGCTCAGCCTCATTAGGCTTAGAAATTGAGGAGAGAAAAAAAAAATCAGAAGCTAAGTAACACCAAGTACCCACACATTTAGGAGGAAGAGGGTGATGTGGGAGAGACAGTGAGCAATTGAAGGGTAGTTAAAACCAGCAACTCAGCAATTGTGACATTTTCAAATCCTGAGGGTCACGGATAGTTGATTGTGTGTTTTCCCTTTTCTGACATGATTCCATTGAGGACTACATTTTAAAGTAGTAGGGCTGAAGTTAAGAATATAGGAAGTACATCATTAACACCAACCCTTCAAGATAAAGTTTGTTAGGAAGCAGTGTAGTCCTTTTAGTAAGGGATGCTTGGAGATTGCTATATGCTGAAACCCACATGCATAGTCACATCTTCTAAAGGGACTTCTAGAAGTAACAGGAACAGCCTGTTTTTGCTGCAAAGCAGTATGCCTACTAACAGTATTGCAATAATGCAGGGGAATATTTTTGTTATTGTTGTTGCTTCTACATAAGTCTATACTGTCTCAAAGATGATGCTGTACCTAAAAGTAAATATGTTCTCTGGAGTTTAATTTGTCTAACACAGAATTCAGATATTTAAAAGAGAAAATTTCTTTTATATTTTATCAATTCTTCATGATGATGGAAATACCATAAAGAATTGTAACTAGTTCTTTGGAAATTTTGTCTCCTGGGACAAAATATGGACCCATGTTTACAACAATTTATGGAAGCATCTCTTCTTTTACTGTTAACCATGAGTGAATATAATGTTTCATAGGACTCCATGTCAGACTAACTGACCAACTCTTTCAGCTAAGTTTCTTAGTTAAGTCAAAAAATTGGCTGTATGTTTCTCCCTGAATAATAATGAAATTTAAAAAAATATATATATATCCTTGTGGTCATGACTTCTTGATCCTTAATACATAATCAGTATTATTCCTAGGTTTTCACAAACTTTGTTTTTGAATGCAGTCTTTAAAGATTTCAATCTTTTAAGACAGCATAAGAATATATTATATTTCTTGAATATTCTTTCACATTTGAATTGCTAAAACAATTATTTTCTATGAGACAGTTTTTAATGTTTATTTTGCATCATATATACAGTAGATTATTCAGTTGAAGCATGTTTACAGACTGGCAATTGATTAAGTTGCAAAGCTACTGAGAGAAGAGAAAAAAATTCAAATCCATATTATTTAAGACAAGTGTTAAATTTATTCCTTTCTTGGAATTGCTATTTTGCTAAAATAATATTTTGGACAGGAAGCAAAAACAAAGTGGTCACCAAAATTGGTGTAATATGAGGCTAAATAAATGAATGTTTATTGATATTAACTTTCCCTCTGTGGCTTTTCTATGTCTAAGTTTAATCACATATTTAGAAACTAATTAAATGTTCTTAGAATGTGGGATTATATACACTAACAGATTGTAGGATACTGAGTTTGATTGCACATATATTTGAGATCTATTTTAATATCTCATAAAAATAATTGATTTATTCCATTAAAACATTCATCTATCTAATATGAAGTTATTTCATATGCATTATAGTTATGAAATTATGAACAGTGAAGCCACACTATAACTCTCATATTACCATATAAATGGGTGATATCACTGACATTAGATAATGAAGGATAGGATGTGCTGCAAGTCCATGGGGTTGCAAAGAGTTGGACACGATTGAGCAACTGAACAATAACAACAATTACTCTGATTCTAAAACCAGAAAAAGACACTGCAAAAAAAGGAAATTCCAGGTCAATATACCTGATAAATATAGATACAAAAAATCCTCAGCAAAATATTAGCAAACTGAATTCAACAATACATTAAAAGGATCATTCACCATGACTAAATTTTAGACAGGTTTCTTCCTAAGAGGTCCTCCCTTTCCTTAGAACATTTATTTTAAAAAATTTTCAATTGTAAAGTCTTTCTCTGTCTCTTTGAGATGCAAATCTTCTACAGTCTGGAAATGTCTTTCTCAAATATCCATATGTCATCTTTGTGAAATGCAATCATTGAAGGATACTGCATTCTCTAACTCTCAGTCACTCTGAGAGGGTGAGAGTCTGATTTTAATAACAGAGAATTAGCAAACACAGATGCCCTGATTGTACTCACAAATACCTGTGAACACAAAGTCCTCCAGTATTTTTCCATTAAATACTTAAGTTTTTAAAAAGCCTCTCCCATGAGATATCACCTTAAAATTATTAGAATGACTATATATATGAAGAAAACAAGAATCAACAAAAGGTTGGCAAGGAGGTGGAGAAAATGGAACCCTGGTATGCCACTTATGGGAATGTAAATCAGTGCAGCCATTATGGAAAATAGAATGGAGTTTCTTTAAAAAATTAAAAGTAAAATTTCCATATGATCTAGCAATTTTATTGTGGACATTTTTTCCAAAGAAATTGAAAATTTTGACTTTATAAATATATATACCTACATGTTCACTGCTATATTATTTAGGTTAATCAAGATAAGGAAACAGCCCAAGTGCCCATCTATTGAAGAAACAATAAGGAATAACATTATAATATTATTCAGCCATAAAAATTGTGATGGCATTAGTCAGACAGTCAGTTCAGTTGCTCAGTCGTGTCCAACTATTTGCGGCCCCATAGACCGTAGTACATCAGGCTTCTCTGTGCATCACCAACTCCTGGAACTTGCTCAAACTCATGTCCATCGAGTTGGTGATGCCATCCAATCATCTCATCCTCTTTTGTCCCCTTCTCCTGCTTTCAATTGTCCCCAGCATCAGGGTCTTTTCCAATGAGTCAGATCTTCTCCAAAGTATTGGAGCTTCAGTTTCGGAATTAGTCTTTCCAATGAATATTCAGGACTGATTTCATTTAGGATTCACTGGTTTGATCTCCTTGCAGTTCAAAGGACTCTCAAGAGTCTTCTCCAACACACCAGTTCAAAAGTATCAATTCTTCAGTGCTCAGCTTTCTTGATAATCCAACTCTCACATACATATATGACTCCTGGAAAAAATATGGCTTTGACTAGATAGAACTTTGTTGGAAAAGTAATGTCTCTGCTTTTTAAAATGCTGTTTAGGTTGGTCATAATTTTTCTTCCAAGGAGCAAGCATCTTTTAATTTCATGGCTGCAGTCACCATCTGCAGTGATTTTGGAGCCCAAAAAATAAAGTCTGGCACTGTTTTCATTATTTCCCCATCTACTTCCCATGGAATGATGGGACCTTAGTTTTGATGATGTTAGTTTTCTGAATGTTGAGTTTTAAGCCAAGCTTATCACTCTGCTCTTTTACTTTCATCAAGAGGCTCTTTAGTTCTTCTATTGCTTTCTGCTATAAGTGTGGTCTCATCTGCATGTCTGAGGTTATTGATATTTCTCCTGGCAATCTTTATTCCAGCTTGTACTTCATCCAGCCCGGCATTCCACATGATGTATTCTACATATAAGTTAAATAAGCATGGTGACAATATACAGCCTTGGAGTACTCCTTTCCCTATTTGGAACCAATCTGTTGCTCCATGTCGAGTTCTAACTGTTGCTTCTTGACCTGCATACAGATTTCTCAGGAGGCAGGTAAGGTGGTCTGCTATTCCCACCTCTTTCAGAATTTTCCAAAGTTTATTGTGATCCACACAGTCAAAAGCTTTGGCATAGTCAATAAATCAGAAACAGATATTTTTTTTTGGAACTCTCTGGCTTTTTCAATGATCCAAAGGTTGTTGGCAATTTGGTCTCTGGTTCCTCTGCCTTTTCTAAATCCAGTTTGAACATCTGGAAGTTCATGGTTCACATCCTGTTGAAGCCAGGCTTAGGGAATTTTGAGCATTACTTTGCTTGCCTGTGAGATGAGTACAACTGTGTGGTAGTTTGAGCATTCTTTGGCATTGCCTTTCTTTGGGATTGGAATGAAAACTGACGTTTTCCAGTCCTGTGACCACTGCTGAGTTTTCCAAATTTGCTGGCATACTGAGAGCAGCAATGTAACAGCATCATCTTTTAGGATTTGAAATAGCTCAGCTGGAATTCTATCACCTCCACTAGCTTTGTTTGTATTGATGCTTCTTAAGGCCCACTTGACTTCACATTCCAGGATGTCTGGCTCTAGGTGAGTGATCACACCATTGTGGTTATCTGCATTATGAAGATCTTTTTTGTATAGTTCTTCTGTGTATTCTTGCCACCTCTTCTTAATATCTTCTGCTTCCATACCATTTGTGTCCTTTATTATGTCCATCCTTGCATGAAATATTCCCTTTGTATCTCTAATTTTCTTGAAGAGATCGCTAGTCTTTCTCATTGTATTGTGGGAATGGGAAAAGAGCTTTACTGGTAATTAAAATACAGGTTTACAAGTACTCTGAGTGAGGCAGATCCTTAACTAGGCTTGGAAGGTTCAAGAAGCCTTCCCATGCTAAGTGCCAACTCACCTGAGCCACTCCATAGAGAAGTCCAAAGAAGAGCTTTGGGCTCATCCCTCCCAAAGGAGGAGGGATGCACACAAGAAAAATTTAGTGACAAGAAGTCATGTCAGTTTCTGGAAACTTATTATGACTGAGATGTAACTGGAGGGAAATTGTGTCTCATACCAGTGTGCAAAATAAACCAGGTATCCGGGGATCAAAGGAGAGCATTAGAAAATTCTCTCCTAAAATCAAAACAACAATAATGATAGCAATAACAATCCCAAAACTTAATGCTTGGCATTATTATATTATATACCATTTAATCTTTATTTCCTGTAGTCTATTGTTACCTGTTATCTCCCAGAGCATCCCATTAAAATGCAAATGTGTTAATAGTTGGAAGGTGTATTAATCAACACTCCTTTATAAACTAAGAACTTGGTGAATTTTACAATAACTAAAGAGTGTAGGTGGAAAATTACCAAAGGAAACTTCACCCATTCTACAATTTTGCTGCAGGCTACCTCCACTTGTAATTATCATACCCCCTTTCTAATCCCTGTGAGGAGCTGTATTAATGTTTCAGTGCCAAGACCTTAAGGCAGGGGCTTCCAGGCTGGCTGGAAGCAAACAGTAGAGAAAATGTCATAAACACATCCTCAATAGATTTCCTCCAATTTCAGCAGACTCTGAGATGTGATACCAAAGTTTTCTGGGTAAGCATCCAACTCTGGCCTTCTGAGATTCACCCATCACCAGTCTTTAATCCTTTCAAATGTTTGAAAATGATAATCATATCCCTCTCCCCTTGAGCTACGAAGATTTCATTTTACTTGGTTCTTCATAAATCAATCCTTCTTGACACTTAGGTGATGCCTTTGCAGCAGAGAGATTTACAATTGCATTGTTAATTTAGGACATGATCAGTATATTTCCAAATGCACATTAATTTAAAAAAGCTAAATGGATAAGCAGGAAGAACAACTGTACCATATTTAAATGTGAAGTTATCGATTCTGGATATCTATATTGCTCATTCATCTCAGAGCCACAATAGGAAAATCTTTAAGATAGGATATATAATTGGTTTAACTCTCTTGGTATCCAATAAACTTTATTTTATGATGTTGAGACCCTTTCCCAGTTGAAATCCTGAACCTAGTGACAGATACTTTTCTTAAAAGGAAAGAATACTTAATAGGGCTCAATAAGCAGTTAAAAGAAATGAGAGGTATAATTAAAAGTATGGAAGAGAAGGATGCTAACTGGGTGACTTTTGCAGATATCTTTGAACAGTGCCCATAAGGATGCTATGAACCTTCAACTGTATCACAATTCAAATTACCGTCATTCCTTTCCTTCTTTTTGTCATAATAACTGATAGGACTCGTGAATTTGAACATTTGGAGAGTATCTAAAACATCCATTTATGTAAGATTTAGACAAGGTTGAGTTTAGACTTTCAATGACTGTTTTTTCCTCTGACTAGATATAAATGCACTGAATAATGGAACAGAACCGGAAATAATAAGAGCAGAATTTATAATATACATTTTATTTAGTTAAAATATTCAAAAATTATGGTAGATATCACTAAGATTCAATGTACTATACAGATATAATAGTGTATTTTGGAAAAGTCAAGTAACTTCAGTATCTATTTTACCTGTATAAGGAATATAATTATCAAATTCATATAATTTTGACTTTGCCTCATTCTCCCTTCCTAAACCTTTTTGCCAGACTAGATATATCCCTTTGGCTCTTGGCTTGATGAAATGAGCCAGATAATTGCCAAATTTTTACTTTATTATGTGCCCATGTAGACACAGTCTAATTGGACCATATAATGAAATGTTTAAATATATCCATACATTTTACAAAAAATGAAGCCCCAAACTAATCCTCCTCCTAGAACTTGGTCACTAGGGTATTTAAGGATGCACAACTGCAGCTGATGCAGAAGTTCTTTCCCAGATGTTCAATTTGACCTGGGGCAGCTCAATCAAAGTTTGTAAGGTTTCCAACGCTCCGAGTGGGAATTTTCAGAAAAAGAGGCATATGGATTATTCTGGCAAGTGGATATACAGACAGAAACTTGTGTGCAATGACTCCAGAACTTGAAATCTCCCTGAGAGCAAGTCAAATAATAGCATTATTTGTAACAATAATATTAATAAATAATGAAACTGTTAGTGTTTTACAAGGAAATGAATCAACCGTCCACAAAGCAACGAGATTAGAGAAAGTGAGGCTTCATGCTGAGAGCCAGAGAAGAGAAACAGAAAGAAGAGGGGGAAAAGGAGGTTAAAACTTTGTGCATAACACCATGCATATATGATAAGTGACATAGGTAGGTAGAGGTTCAGAGAGAATACCCTTCTCAAAAGTATTTGTCCACATCCCAAATCAGTCAGCTTTCATTACATCTTTATTCCAACACGTCCAAGCTGCATACAAGACATAAGGAAAATAAAATAAGCAAACTCATTTTTATTTTGGAGATATTAAATTCAAATCAATAGTTAAATGTTAAGGATTTAATCATGTCCTGGGTGCTTTGGAGGAAAATAGGAGCTCAGGGATTTAGACTCAGTAAAGTTTTGCATGCCATTAGAACTTTAACATTATTTTGATCAGTTATAAAAACAAAGGTATTAAACTTCTGTACCATTCATTTCTTTCTGAGGGTTAAAATATGTATAAATGTTAAATTATTAGCAAAGACAATAAACCTGTGTACAACTTGTGGATTAAAGATTGATTTGTGATGCAGTACAGTTACTCTAAGAAAAGAGAGCTCAATAGTGGTGGAACAGATTGTAGGAGACTACCCGAGATTGAAGATTGAGTCGATCTTTGAAGATCTTATTAGCTAGAGAGGATTGCAGAGAGCATCCTCCCCAAGTTCCTAACAGCAATGCATGAATCAACGGTATTAGAAGACTTACCAGACAAACCTAGATTGGAGAGGAATTCTGCTGAGGATGAAGGACGAGAGCAGTGGGAAATATGCATGAAGGAGGCAGAACTATCAAAATGAAAGAGACATCAGTAATGTTCAGAATTATCATTCCCTGTATCCTGATGATGTTGAAGTGAGCTGATTCTTGAAATTTTTAGCAGTCTTTATTAATGAACTCTGCTTCTGTCTCCTACACTTTAACCATTACCTCTCCTCACTCTCTGGGAACCATGTAGGCCTGTGACTACATCTGTGGGTGCTCTGCTGTAGTGACATGATGGTCATTACACACAGTGAAGACCTGTTATTTTCTTCTCCTTCAAAACAGGTTGTGTCAAGGTATGTTTGCAGGTACTGTTGCAAGACTAGAAGGGTGACTGTTTGTCTTGGTGATTAGGAGGAGGAAGAGCTGAAAAATAATGAAACATAAGCCTGGGAACTATTTATGTTTGAAATCTGAGAAAGAAAATCGTCATAAGACCCACAGAGTACAGATAAAACTTAAGATGGAATCAAAGTTAGAAAGCTGGAAGTCAGATTGCTGTCAGGAACACACAGAGAGGTTAAAGAAATAGAAAATTTAAAAAAGAAGGCATTCAAGATTTGTGTCATAGATGAGGTTAAAAATTATATATCTATCTTCATTAGGAACTAGATATTTGTTCCAGGAAAGAAGGGAATCACTTCAATCTTTTCCTGGGAATCAGATTCCATGACATATAGTGTATATACTTAATTTCCAAAGAGTATGTAGTATCCTATTTTTTTTGAACTTTTCTGTTTGGGCCAATAAAACATATTATTTACCTTTCTTAACCTTCTTAATAAATAGTATATATTTCCTGGCTGGAGCTTCTTTGAATGTTTCTTAAATTCTGATATTCTATAAAGCTAAAAGGAAGGGATTACAAAAAAAAAAAGTCACCTCTTTCATTCCCATGCTTAATAACAGTAACGTTCTCTATCCTTTCTGCTTTCATTGCATTGAATGAAGGCTCTCATCTATGACATATCACACTCTATTTCCAAGCAAGTATTTCAGTGTATATCTGCATGACTCAACTCTGAACTCCTTGAAGGCAAGGGTCATCATTGCAGAAAGAATGAATATATCAATAGATTTAATGAATGAATACATAAATATTTGATTGTCTTTACTTAAATTGTACCAAGGGTTATTTCAAAGATACATTTGAATATAAACCAGTAGCTTAATACTTTTTAGAATTACTTTTTCTCTCATTCATTTATTCACACAAATCATCTATGCTTTTATCCTATTATAGGTCACCATCATCTCATGTCAAAACATCTGAAAATTTTCTCTCTGAATCTATTTTTGAGGGATCCAATCCATTCTTATAAGGCAGATGGAGAAATTTTTTTAAAAACAAATCTGATTCTTCCAATTCCCATTCTACTCCCACATTAAAACCTTCAAAAATCCCCATTGCTCTTTGAATAAAGTTAAAAATTCCTAACATGATTTAAATAGTATTTTGCTTTATTTTTTCTTTATTTATATTGAGATATAATTGATATACATAACTGTTTAAGGTGTACATCATAATGACTTGACTTGCATACATCATAAAACAATCATCATAGTATGTTTAATGATCATTCACTGTTTAGTATGGATTCAAAATCAAACAAATAGAAAAAATGATTTTCCTTATAATGAGAACACATAATTTGCTCTTAATAACTTTCATTTATAACATACAACAATTATTATTATATTTATCATGTTGTACAGTTATTTATCTTACAACTGGAAGTCTGTACCTTTTCACTGCTTTCATTCAATCCCCACTACCCCACTGCCGGTAACTAAAAATCTGATCTCTTTTTCTGTGAGTTTGTTTGCTTTTGAAGTAAAATTGACTTGCAAAACTTGTTACTTCTTATTATACATTATGATTCCATAGTGTTATAAATTTCAAAATGATCACCATGATAAATTTAATCACCTTTTGTCACCACACAAAGATATATCTATATATCTTTGATCCCACATACTGTACTTTTACTGTGTACTAAGTTCCTATGCAGTATGTGAACTGTGAACTTGCAGATGTTCAAGCTGGATTTAGAAAAGGCAGAGGAACCAGATATCAAATTGCCGACATCCACTGGATCATTGAAAAAGCAAAGGAAAACCAGAAAAACATCTACTTCTGCTTTATTGATTATGCCAAAGCCTTTGGCTGTGTAGATCACAACAAACTGTGGAAAATTCTTTAAGAAATGGGAATACCAGACCACCTTAACTGTTTCCTAAGAAATCTATATGCAGCTCAAGAAGCAAGTTAGAACTGAATATGAAACAGACTGGTTCCAAATTGGGAAGGGAGTATGTCAAGGTTGTATATTGTTACCCTGCTTATTTAACTTATATGCAGAGTATACCATGAGGAATGCTGGGCTGGATGAAGCACAAGCTGGAATCAAGGTTGCCGGGAGAAATATCAATAACCTCAGATATGCAGATGACGCCACCCATATGGCAGAAAACGATGAAAAACTAAAGAGCCTCTTGATGAAAGTGAAAGAGGAGAGTGAAAAAGTTGGCTTAAAACTCAACATTCAGAAAACTAAGATTGTGGCAGCCAGTTCCATCACTTCATTGAAAATAGACGGGGAAACAATGGAAACAGTGACAGAGACTTTATTTTTCGGGACTCCAAAATCAATGCAGATGCTGACTGCCATGAAATTAAGAGACGCTTGCTCCTTGGAAGAAAAGCTATGATGAACCTAGACAGCATATTAAAAAGCAGAGACATTACTTTACCAACAAAAGTCCATCTAGTCAAAGGTATGTTTTTTCCAGGAGTCATGTATGGATGTGAGAACTGGACTATAAATAAAGCAAAGCATTGAAGAATTGATGCTTTTGAACTGTGGTGTTGGAGAAGACTCTTGAGAGTCTCTTGGACTGCAAGGAGATCAATCCAGTGAACCCTAAAGGAAAACAGTCCTGAATATTCAGTGGAAGGACTGATGCTGAAGCTGAAACTCCAAAACTTTGGCCACCTGATGCAAAGAACTAACTCGTTGGAAAGGACCCTGATGCCAGGAAAGATTGAAGGCAGGAGGAGAAGGAGATGACAGAGGATGAGATGACTAGATGGCATCACTGACTCGATGGACATGAGTTTGTGTAAACTCCGGGAGTTTGTGATGGACAGGGAGGCCTGGTGTGCTGCGATTCATGGGGTCGCAAAGAGTTGTACACGACCAAGTGATGGTGAGGTGATATCTCACTGCCATTTTCATTTTCATTTCCCTGATGATTAACAATGTTGAGCATCTTTTCTTGTGCCTCCTGGCTGTCTGTATGTCTTCTTTGGGAAAAATGTTTATTCAAGTCCACTGCCCATTTCTAATTGGATTTTTTTTTTTTGATGTTGAGATGTACAAGTTCTTTGTCAAAGGCTCTATTTGCATCTATTGAAAATATTACCTTATTTTTCTTCTTCAGTTTGTTAGTGTGGTATATCATCACATTGATTGATTTATGGATACTGAACTACACTTGCATCCCTGTGATAAATCCCACTTGGTCATGGTGTGTGATCCTTTTTAATATATTGTTGAAGGTGGTTTGCTAATGTTTTGTTGAAGATATTGCATCTACGATCATCAGTATATTGGTGTGTGATTTTCTTTGTGATATCTTTGTCTGATTTTGGTATCAGCCTGATGCTGGCTTCAAAGTATGAGTTTAGAAGTGATGTTTTTCTCTGCAATTTTTTATTCTGGAGCAGTTTGAGCATGTTTGGTAGAACTCACCTCTGAAGTTATCTGGTTTTGGAATTTGTTTGTTGCGAGGTTTTTTGTTTTTTTTTTTTAATTACTGATTCAATTTCTTTACTGGTAATTTATCTCTGACTTTCTATTTTTTCGTGATTCAGTCTTAGAAGATTATACACATCTAGCAAGTTGTCTGCTTCTTCCAGATTGTCTATTATATTGGCAAATAAGTGTGCATAATTATCTTTTATGACCCTTTGTATTTCAATTGTAACTTCTTTTTCATTTCAAATTTTATTGATCTGAAGTCTCTCAGAATTCTTTGGAAATTCTGACAAACCTTCTCAATTTCATTTATCTTTTCAAAGAACCATCTCTTAGCTTTATTGACCTTTTTTCTTTTTAGTCTTTTATTTATTTCTTCTTTTATTTTTGTACTTTATTCCTTTCTACTAAGTCTATGTTTAATTTGTTCTTCCTTTTTCCTTTAGGTTTAAGTGTAGATTCTTTGAGTTTTTTTCTTGTTTCCTTAAGTAGGCTTGTATCACTGTAAACTTCCTTCTTAGAGATGCTTTTACTCACCCCATAGATTTATGATCATTGTGTTTTAATTTTCTTTTGTCTCCAAGGTGTTTTTGATTTATTTAATTGTATATTGGTTGGTTAGTAATGTGTTGTTTAATCACTATGTGTTTTGTTTTGTTTGTAGTTGATTTCTAGTCTCATATCATTGTGGTCAAAGGAGAGGCTTGACAAAATTTTGATTTTCCTCAAAATACTGAGACATGATTATGACCCAGCACGTGATCTATAGTGAAGAATGTTCCATGTATACTTGAAATAATATGCATTTGCTGAACTTTGATGGAGTGCTCTCCGTCTCTCTCTATGTGCATACATGCGTGATAAGTCTCTTCAGTCATGTCCTACACTTTGCAAAACTATGAACTGTAGCCCACCAGGCTCCTCTGTCCATGGGATTCTCCAGACAAGAATACTGCAGGGGGTTGCCATGTCCTCCTCCAGGGGATCTTCCCGACCCAGGGATTGAACTTGAGTCTTTTACATCTCCTGCATTGGCAGATGAGTTCTTTACCACTACACCACCTGGGAAGCCCCTTTCTATATATATTAGACTCTATTTTGTGATATATATATCACAAAATAGATATATATTTTGTGAGATATATATATATATATATATATATGTATTCCAGTTGATATTCTGGATCATTTAAGGCAAGCATTTCATTATTGATTTTCTGTCTGGATGCTCTAGTCACTTATGTTAATGAAGTGTTGATGCCTCCTACTATTATTGGGTTACTTTCAGCTTCTCCCTTTAGGTCTGTTAATATTTGCTTTATGTATTTAGGTGCTCCAACACTGGTGTATATTTATCTACAGCTGTTATTTCTTCTGCTTGGATGGATCCCTTGATCCTTATGTAATGTCCTTATTTGTCTCTTGATACAATCATTATTTTAATGTCTATTTTGTATGATATTAATATTGCTTTACCATGGCTTTCTTTTTGTTTCCATATGCATGAAGCATCTTTTTCCATCCCCTCACTTTTAGTCTGTGTCTGTCTTTAGATCTGAAATGAGCATTTATGTGAGTGCTGTTTTTAAACTCCTTCAGCCACTCTATGTCTTTTGATTGGAACATTTAGTTCATCCATATTCAAAGAAATTATTGATATATGTGTAAGTATTGTCATATTCTAATTGCTTTGGGGTTGGTTTTGTTTCTTATTGTTGCTGTTATATTTTCTGCCTTGGCTCTCTTTCCTTGTAACTTGATTATTTTTCTTAATATTAGATTTGGATTTTTCCCTTGTTTTGGTGTGTGTATCTATTATAGATTTTTGGTTTGTGGTTATCATGAGATTTAAATCTATCATCTATCTAACATTTATCTATCTATACAAGGTTGTTTTAATTTGTTGACCTCTTAAGTTCAAACATGTTTTTAAAACATTGCATTCTTACTCCTTCTCTCATGTTTGCTGTTTCTGATATCATATTTTATATCTTTTTGTTTTGTTTTTCCCTTAAATACACTTGTTATAGAAGTGATTTTACTGCTTTTGTCTTTTAAGCTTTCTACTATAATTATATGTGGTTGATTTTCTACCTTTACTGAATATTTGCCTTTACTGATGTGATTTATTATTTTGGAAATTTTGGATTTTTAGATTTGGCCACTTACTGACTAAAAGCAACAACAGCTTTTCCTTTTTGCTCAGAGGAGTCTTCTTAACATTTCTGGTAAATCTGGTTTGGTAGTGCTGAACTCTTTTGCTGTTGCTTGCCAGTAAAACTTTTAATCTCTCCATAATATCTGAACTTTGTTGAGTAGAATACTTTTCACTTTATCTTTTTCTCTTTCATTATGTGAAGTATATTCTGCCATTCCCTTTCGGCTTGCAGAGTTTCAGCTGAAAGTTTAGGTGATAGCCTTAGAGGGGTTATTTTGTACACAACTGCTACATTTCTTTTGCTGCTTTTGTTTTTAACCTTTGACATTTGAAAGTCATTGTGGCTTGGTGTGGTCCTCTTTGGGTTGATCCTGTTTGGACTCTTTGTGATTCCTGAACCTAGATGACTGTTTTTCTTCCCCCCCCCACCCCCACCCCCCCCACATATTAGGGAAGTTGTCACTGATCGTATCTTCAAATAATCCCTCTGCCTCTTTCTTTCTTTTTATCCTTCTGGGAATACTATTATGTAAATTTTAGTTTGATGTTGTCTCAGGTGTCTCTTAAGTTTTCCTCACTTCTTAATTTTTTTTTTTTCTTTTCAGCTTCAGTTATTTTTCACAACTCTGTCCTTCAACTCACTGATTTGTAATTCTGTAGCATTTAATTAAAGGATGATGTCATCAAGGTTCTGCATTCATTATGTCAGGAAATCTGTAAGACTCAGCAGTGGCCACAGGACTGGAAGGGATCAATCCTCATCCCAATTCCCAAGAAGGGTAGTACCAAACAATGTGCTAACCAGACAATTGCAATCATCTCCCATGCTGCTAAGGTCATGCCTAAAATTTTGCACTTGGCTTCAGCATTATGTGAACCAAGAACTTCCAGATGTCCAACGTGGGTCTAGAAAAGGAAGAGAAATTAGAGATCAAATTGCCAACACTCACTGAATTATAAAGAAAGCAAGGAAATTCCAGGAAAGAAAAAAAAAAAAACTATTACTATTTCATTGACTATGATAAAGTCTTTGACTGTGTGGATCATGACAAACTGTGGAAAGCTCTTCGAGAGATGGGAATACCAGAGCATCTTACCTATCTCCTGAGAAACTTGTATGTGGGTCAAGAAGCAGCAGTTAAAATCGTGTATGGAACAACTGATTGGTTCAAGATTGAAAAAGGAGTGCAATAGGGATGTCTGCTGTCACCCTGTTTGTTTAACCTATATACTGAGCACATCATGAGAAATGCCAAACTGGATGAGTAACAAATTGGAGTAAGCAGGAGAAACACCAACAACTTTAAATATGCTGATGACGCTACTCTACTGGCAGAAAGTGAAGAGGAGAATTGATGCTTTCAAACTGTGGTGCTGGAGAAGACTCCTGAAAGCCCCTTGCACAGCAGGGAGATCAAACCAGTCAATCTTAAGGGAGATAAACCCTGAATATTTACTGAAAGGACTGATGCTGAAGCTGAAGCTCCAATATTTTGGTCATCTGATGTGAACAGATGACTCACTGAAAAATTTCCTGATGTTGGGAAGGATTGAGGGCTGAAGGAGAAGAGGGTGTCAGAGGATGAGACGGCTAGACAGCATCACAAATGCAGTGAACATGAACTTGGTCAAATTCTGGGGGATGGTAAGGGACAGGGAGGTCTGGCTTCCTGCAGCCCATGGGGTTGCAAAGAGTTGGACACAACTGGGTGATGAACAACAACAAGCATTTGCTTTACTATTTATTTCTTTTAGTGTGTTTTTAAATTTCAGTTATTTTATTATTTATCTCAGTGTGTTTCTTCTTTATATTTTTAACTCTTTGTTAAAAACTTCTAACACTGTTCATCCAATCTCTTCTGAGCTCTTTGAACATCTTTACAATTATTACCTTGAATTCTTATTAGATAGTTTGCTTACCTCTCCTTTGTTCTTCAGAAGTTTTACTTTGTTCCTTCTTTTGGGACATCTTCCTCTGTCACCTCATTTTGGCTAATTTACTGCTTTTATGTTATGTATTTGGTAGGTTGTCTACATTTACTGAATTCAGAGAGATGTTCTTTTGTAAAATAGGGCAAATATGGGAACACAGAGGACGAGATGGTTGGATGGCATCACTGACTCAATGGACATGAGTTTGAGCAAGCTCCGGGAGATGGTAAAGGACAGGGAAGGATACTGCAGGGTATGCCGCAGTCCATGGGCTTGCAAAGAGTCAGACACAACTGAGTGACTAAACAACAACACAATGTGTTCCAAAAGCACCCTTTCATCATCGCCAGAGCTATATGCTCTATTTTTTCACCATGCATAAGCTGTGTGAATCCTGTTTTGGTAGAAAGACTACTTAAGGCATTCTGGTTAAGTGTGGCTTGCCCCTGGCTCCTGACTTGGCCTCCTACAGGGCTGTAGAGATCTTTGGTTGGGTTTTGCTTGCTTCTAGTATGTGATGCTGGGTCTGGAGAACCTTGGGGTTGGGGTGGGCTTACTGGTGGGTGAGGCCAGGTCCCAAGGCCATTGTCACACACTGAGTGGTGAATCCACAGCCTGTGGTCTCTGGCTGCGGAGCCTGAGAGGCCCACAGCTGGTGTCACCTTGCTGGCAGGTGGGACAGGGGGTTAATGCCAGCTTGATGGTGGGCAGAGTCAGGTTCCAGAGTCTCTGGCTATGGGGACCTGAGGGTCCTGGGGTTGGTGTGTTGGCCCACTGGTTGGTGGGGGCCAGGGCTCACTAGGGTGCCCTGGGAGTGTTACTTGACCACTGCTGGGTGAGGCTAGTCTTAAGCCTAGTGCAAGCCCACTGGATTCTGGTCTCTCTGCTTGTAGGGCCTTGGGGTCCTGGAGCTGGTGCCAGTGCACTCTTGTGTGGGGTTGGACTGGGCCCTCTGGTGAACAGTACCATATTTCAAGGTGGCTGTAGGCTCAGAGGATTTTAAGGCAGCAGTCCTGCTGGTGAGTGAGGCTACGCCCATGGCCAGCTGGCTGCTTGGCCTGAAGCATCCTAGTACTGGTGCCCACAGACTAGTCTCAGGGCTGGGTCCCCGCATTATTAAGTTATATAGAGGATTCCAAAATGTCTCTGGCTATCACCAGTCCTTGTGGAAGAATGAGCTCCCAGTAATGGCTATCACTGCTTTCTATGTCTCCAGGATGAGCTCCAGTTGCTTCCTGCCTCTCCAAGAGATTTTCCAAGATAAGCAGGTGAGTTTGACCTAGGATACTTTCAAACTTTTGCTGAAGCACCAACACTTTGGACACATGATGCAAAGAGCAACACATTGGAAAAGACCCTGACACTGGGAAAGATTGAAGGCAGGGGAATAAGGGGACAACAGATGATGAGATGACTGGATGATGTCATTGACTCAAGGGGGAGTTTGAGCAAACTCTGGGAGACAGTGAAGAACAGGGAAGCCTGGCATGCTGCATGGGGTTGCAAAGATTCAGACAAGACTGAGCAACTGAACGAAAACAACAGCTTTCTAATTGCTGCTTCTTCAATGGGTCCTATGTTGTGCAAAATTTTATGTGTGCTCTATCAGAGTGAAACCTATTTCTCACAGCCTTTTGCTTCTCCCCAAAATAAGTTATCTGGCCTTCAAACCCAAACATTCTGAGGGTTCATCTTCCAGGACAAGACTCCTGGGCTGGGAAGCCTGATGTGGGACTTGGACCTCACGATCTTTGGGGGCAACCCCTACCATTAGTCTCCTGTCCATGTGTTGCCTAAAGGAGGGTATGCATGCATGTGTGCTCAGCCACGTCTGACTCTTTGCAACCGCATGGACTGTAGCCCACCAAGCTCCTCTGTCCATGGGATTTTTCCCAGCAAGAATACAGGAGTGGGTTGCCATTTCCACCTCCAGGGGATCTTCATGACCCAGAGATTGAACCCGCATCTCCTGAATCTCCTGCATTGTCAGGTAGATGCTTTACCACTGAGCTGCCTGGGAATCCCGAATGAGGACATAACTCTTGACTATACTGCATCTCCACCACCCTATCCATATTAAGGTGGTTTCTTCCTTATCCCTCTGGTTGTGGGAGATCAGTTCTGCTAGTCTTCTGGTCTTTCTCACCAGTAGTAAATAGCTGTGATTTTGGTTTGCCTAAGGGAGCAGGTGAATTCAGGGTCTTCCTACTCCACAACCTGTGCAATTTTCCCTTTAAAATACTATTTTGAATATTTGGAGAAAAACCCATTAGTGAACCATGATAAACTGTTAGAATAATAGAAAATACCAAAGAATATAATTCAAATTTAGTTAATTATTGTTTTAAGAAAAGAGTGTGTGTTTGTGTGTATGTTCAAATGTACAGTTTATCAGCAATTTAAGTCATAGTTTAATAATTTTGCAAACTCTGGCTTCTGTTGATATTGCTAATTTCAATTCTTGCTATTATTTTTTTTCTCCTCCTAGGCATACGGGTCTTCCTTTAGTCATTTCGTCTTTCCCATTTAAAGGACTTTTGTTCACCAATTCTTGAAAAGCTCTTCATCTATTTATCTTCCTTCCTAAATAATCCTATAATCTTACAACAGAACATCTTCAGTGAAATTTTTTCAACCCTAAGGTGTGATTAGTTCTTTTCATATATTAATAGTATTCAAATATTTAAATGTGTGGTATGCTTTCCTGGGCTCAATGGTAAAGAATCTGTCTCCCAATGCAGGAGATGAAGGAGATGGAGGTCTGACCCATGGATTGGGAAGATCCCCTAGAAGAGAGAATGGCAACACACTCCAGTAGTCTTGCTTATGTAATCCCATGGACAGAGAAGCCTGGCAGGCTACAGTCCATGGGATCTCAAAGAGTCAGATACAACTGATTGAACACACACACACACACACACACACACACACACACACACACATGTTTTCTAAACATGGAATCTTTGTCTTGGTCTATTATTTATTCAACAATGTTATATAATTATTGTGAAACTATTATTAACTTCTGACTTTAATTATTCAGTTTAAGGACTTTACCTTAATGTATGAAAAATTTTAAGATATACATATTTTTGGAAAATTAATGACTATTAATCAATTTCTTCCATTTTTAACAAAATAGAGCTTTATAGCACAAACTGTCCTCTGTCTCTCTGCTTAAGAAGTCTACTTTGTCATTCCAATTTATTCTCAGTATTTCTATCCTCCTCTTCAAGCACCTCTGGAAAATCAGTGTTGCACTGTCATTTATCTTTTGTTTCTGTAGGCATAATCTAGGTATTTAGGCTCAAACTACTTTAATTCATGGATCCATCTATGAGAACATTCTATCATTCCATTCAAAGAGCAAGGTATTCATTGTACATTAATTGTAGTACTATAGGTAAAGTTACTATAATTGTTCAGTTGTTGTCATGTCTGACTCTTTGTGACCCCATAAATTGCAGCACACCAGGCTTCCCAGTCCTTCACCATCTCCGAGAGTTTGCTCAAACTCATGTTTACTGAGTTTGTGATGCCATCCAACCATCTCATTCTCTGTTGTCCTCTTCTCCTTTGATCTTTCCCAGCATCATCAGAATCTTTTCCAACAAGTTGCCTCTGCATCAAGTGACCACAGTATCAGAGTTTCAGCTTCAGCAGCAATCCTTCCAGTGAATTTTCAGGGCTGATTTCCTTTAAGATTGACTGGTTTGATCTCCTTGCTGTGCAAGGGACTCTCAAGAGTCTTCTCCATCACCACAGCTCGAAAGCATCAATTTGGCGTTCAGCCTTCTTTATGGTGTGATTACAAAAAAAAAAAAAAAAAAAAAGGAAGTGTATTTTTCTTTCACACAGTCAAAAGTGAGGATTTCAGAAGGTCAGTAGACCAACTCCAGGAACCAAACATGATGGGAATTTTGCTGTCTCCAACATACTATCTCTAAATTCATTGTTCTTATTGGCATACCCATTGGCCCAGAAGGTAAAAGAAAGTACAGAACCAGAGAAGCTATTAAAAAGAAAATTAAGTGGAATTTCACACACTTTATCAAGTCATTCCATCATTGAGAATTTGTTCACATGAACATATCTAGCTGAAGGAAAACCTGGGAATCATAGCCTCATATAATCACCATGCTTTGTCTTCACTCATGTTATTATAGAAGAAGACAAAAACAAATTAGATAGACAATTTTCAGTTTCTACCATATCAACTCTGAGAAAGGAGACATGAAATGTAAAGATAAATTTTAATATTAGATTCTGTTTTATGGAGTTTGGGGTTGATATATGCACACTGTTATACTTAAAATGGATAACCAACACGGACCTACCATATAGCACTATAAACTCTGATCAACATTATGTAACAACCTAACTGGGAAAATAATTTGAAAAATAATAGATGCATGTACATATATAACTGAGTCACTTTGTTGCACAGCTGAAACTAACACAAAATTGTTAATCAGCTATACTCTAATATAAAATAAAAAGTTTTAAATTACATTTGAATGTAAGAATAGACAAAAAGTATATAAATATATATAATAGTCAGTCAGTTCAATCGCTCAGTTGTGTCCGACTCTTTGCGACCCCATGAATTGCAGCATGCCAGGCCTTCCTGTCCATCACCAACTCCTGGAGTTTACTCAAACACATGTCCATGGAGTCGGTGATGCCATCCAATCATCTCATTCTCTGTCGTCCCCTTCTCCTCCCGCTCCCAATTCCTCCCAGCATCAGGGTCTTTTCCAATGAGTCAACTCTTCCCATGAGGTGGCCAAAGTATTGGAGTTTCAGCTTCAACATCAGTCCTTCCAATGAACACCCAGGACTGATATCCTTTAGGATGGACTGGTTGGATCTCCTTGCAGTCAAAGGACTCTCAAGAGTCTTCTTCAACACCACAGTTCAAAAGCATCTATATAATACTATGTAAAAACCCTGTAGATGATATCTAGGAGTAATAAATTTTACAGAACTTCCCAGAAGAGAGAAAAGTTGCAGGTCATGTGGCTGAAAAGTTTCAGGACATTGATGAGAAGTGGACTGAGTCTTAAAGAATAAATGAGGCTTCAACAGGTTAAAATAACTGTTGTAAATTTATATTTTCCCTAAGCTCTCTGTTGCTCAACACTTTTCTTTCCCAAACATAATTTTAGCTTTTCTAGAATCTAAAGTCACATAGGTAAAAACATCATATTTTAAGAAATTATTATTTATTCATAGTAGCTGCTCAGTGTCTTATATTTTAAGTTTTGTTGGAAACACTTTTGTTTTCATGAAATTGAATTTCTTGGAAATAATCTCTTTTAAAACTCTAAAATATATTTATCAATGTGATTGACATAGGCTCATTTTGGGCATCCAATCATCCGTGTTGAAATATTGTATTAATCGTTCTGACTATGTTGACATGTGAGTTGAGTCAAAAGCTGATCATGAACCGTGGGCTCAAAAATATTAGTCAAAAATCAGAACAAGCTCAGAAAGTTGCAAAAGAAACCTCTGATCATTATGGCCACATCAGAGATGATTCTGTTATGTCATATTGTCTCCACGATGACACAAAAATGTCTATTTGGTCATGCAATTTTTATGGGTCAAGTACAATGCTCATAGTAGTGGTATTCAAAGTCTAATGTGCAAATATGCAATTAGTTAATATATGTTGACAAGAGAAACTAAGAGGGACTGTCATAAGAGAGATTATCATATTGTCTATCCCAAGAAAAAGTTTTTTTCTTTTTTTTTTTTTTTTACAGTTTCTATCTACTAAATGTTTATTTTCCTACAGACTATTTCAGTATCATCTTTTTAACCTCCCACAGGAATTTTGACAATAAATGTAACAAATAGATTAACTTCTACTTATTATCTAAACAGGGTTAACCCTCAGGGGTCTGAAATTTTACCTTGCTCAGCTGGGTTTCTACCAACCTTTCTTGCCTATCTACTATCCCTCAAAACCAATTCTACATCCCCAACTGGTATTTCAAAGGCATAAAGTTTTCAAATTCTCGCAAATTTTCAAATTTACTACAGTAGGTAGGCATATATAACCTGGTTCCTAATTCAACAGCAGTAAGGAGACACTGTTGCTAGATTCTTAATGGTAACTGGTGATCATCAGCATCTCGTCATAACGTATATGCTTTCTATCAACTATTTTCAAGGTTTAAATTTCATTTCAAACTAGCTCACAACTTTTGATAATGGTGTGGATTTTATTAACAGAATTCTACTCTTTACCTCATAACCTCTTGATCTTTTTCCTCTGATTTCTTTTTTCTTTTTTTTTTTTTTCTGTTTTTGGTCTCTGCTGCTTTCCTACTTTCTGATAAAATTGCATGACTTTATTCAATATGTGATGTAGTACAGTACAGGTGTGCCATTTACATATGCATTTATTATTCAGTCTTCCATGAATAACAGTGTACTCTATTAATCAATACACTTGAAAAATCTGTGTTATATTATATTAATTGTTAAAGCAAGCAAAGTGTTGATATTAGTTAGTATACTAGCTAAGTTTTGTGAAGAAGGAGATAAAGAAAAAGATGACTTTGATATTGTGTCTGAAACGGAAGTTGATTTTTATGTTGTGTAATGATCAAGTTATATTCTAGAAGCCCAGGGCTTACAGTGGAACCATAATTCTTCACATATGTTTCCTGCATATGAAAGTTTCACAGTTCTCACCATTTTTGAGCAGCTGTAAGAACCAGGATAACCCACAGTCTTTTTTTTTTTTTTTCAGGGCAATACCTGGGACTGATACACTTTCATTCTCCTTTATCTGTTTCTTTAGAACATGGCCATATGGCTATAGCTGGCACCAAAGGATGGTGGGCAGTGTAGTTTTTAGTTGAATGGCCATGTGCCTAGCTAAAACGTTATTACTATAAGTGGACATGGACATTAGGCTACAACTAGCCATCTTCCATACGTGCTTTTTGTGTTGTAAGTTTCTAAGAGGTAGGACTTCCTTAAGGCCATTCAGTTCAGTTCTTTCAGTCGCTCAGTCATGTCATTACCATCCTTTAATTGGAAATACAAAAACAGACAATTTACCAAAGAGTAAATTCTTGATTTGCCTCCTTTCTGAGCAGAAGTCAGAGGTTTCTGTAAGTATGCAAGTTACTTTAAGGTGTAGCTCACAGACCAACTTTTTATAATGCTATACTCTTTCCAACTGAAGCAATGAGCAATCAAAATCAAATTCTAAATTATCTATGTTTTTTTCCCAATATGCCACATCTAAACAGTACTTATTAGGAATTTCCTTTTTAAAAAAGCCTTGTTTTGTATCATCTCCATTTAAAAAATCCCACACATTTATCTTAAACTTATATTTTCATTAAAATTTAATGTTTCCTTTTACTTTAAAATCCCTGAGGTAGTATTTTATATGCATACTTCTCTCCATGAGGAAGACTTAACCTGTAATAACCTTCACACATTTTTGTAAAGCCCTGTTTTACCTGAGGATTTCTGATATAACAAATAATAAATGAGCTAGCCTTAATTGGCATTGGTTATGTACTGAAACCTGTTCTATTATAAAAAACAAACAAGCAAAAGCTTAACATTAGTTTTCTTTATACAAATGTTTAATGCACAGATTTTTTAAAATGGTGTTTTAAAACATGGCTTGGTATTTGAGTGTATTACAACAAAAACTTTTTTTTAATTTTTTATTTATTTTTTTTTTTCAAAAACTTTTTTTAAAACCCCACTTTATGAGTGAGAACTTATGGGGAATTAAGTCAAAAAGTACCATATAAAGCACTTTTTAAAAATTAAATGTATTCTTTACTTAGGAAAGCAGAATCCACTTTCATTGAACTATTAATGTGAAAATACAGTGTATGAATTAAGGGGCAAAAGCTATGCTATCGACAGTAAAGGCTTTTAGGTATTTAAAGAAGAGGAACTCCTAAAATACAACTCTTCTCTCCTCTTTTTCTGTATTTCACCTTCTACTCAATTGTTATACAGTAAATAAAGATTTGCTAACTGTGTCAGCATTTTTTATACTGAATTAGGCCATTAAATGGTTGGCCCTAGGTTGAATGGAGGTGACAGAAAGAAAAGGGATCTTATCCAGGAAGGAGAGTATAAAAAAGAAAGATATCAACCTTAAATGAAAACTGACTACATTAGGTCAAACTAGCTGATTAGAAAAAAATGGTTTTTAACAGGTATTATGTAGTTAGATTCTACTACCTGTAGAGGTGTTCAAACTGCTAACTTCTCTGTGAGGTGGTTTGTCGTCAAGATTAAGAGGTGGACACAGGATGAAAACCTTCCATACTCAAATGCACACTAGTTTATATTCAGTTATATGTGGTCATTTGCGCATCATAAAATCTTCTCATGATAAAAATTTCCCTGGGTCTACAGCAAGAAGGTACTAAATTTCAGGGCAAAGAGGTTGATCTACTTGGCCTTTGAGTGTCGTGTCAGTAGAACACATTAACTTTTCACAGTGCACTCAATTGCCCTGTCCTTCACAACTGCATCACTATGCTGAAAAATGTGATTTTCATAGAAACGTTCAATTTTGCAGCTTAGAGACTTTGTGAAGGGGAAAAAGTATCATTTTTGCACTTAAACTGCTCTTCAAATTGCTCACTTTAGAAAGTTAAGATTGTCCCTGAGTGTGACACTGGACCAGTACACATTGGGATATTTTTAATCCTTTCATCTTTAGTTAGTTAGTTAGTTCTGCTGTCTTTTGAGTGTCTACCTTGGGTCAAATTTCCAAACACGAATGAAGTAAAGCCCTTCAAACTTTAGTTTTCCCATCCTTCCTCGAACAATTCCAGGCATTTGCTTATTAAGAAGCACTCAAATTTCATTTTTATTTTTTTGTCTTTGCTTACTTGTAGATGAGTAAAAGTTTTTGCATTGAATTCTGCACATTAGGACTACACAGGACAATTGAAATCTTTCCTTGAGAGAGGTTGCTTTTAGCTCATTATCCTTCATCAAATGACCTCCCTCTCTCAATACCTCAATGAGTTCTGACTGCATTTTTATTCTCAGTCTGTTGGTTTACAAGGCTTCTGTAGAAGAACTTCCCTTCCTGTGGTTTGAAGACGAGGTTAAAGTGGTAAGGTTTTAGTCATACATATTTAAAAGTGCAGTTGCAAGAGTCTTCACATCAGAAGAGAAGACTGCATATTTATCTTTTTTTTTTTTTAATCATTGAGTAGTTTCTGAAGTTCTCTTTTACAATTTATCTATCACGGTTCCCCTATTGAATATTCTAACAGTGTGCCTAGTTAATCTTCTGATGTAAACAAAAGTTTGGCTTTTTACATCTCCTTCACTATCTGACAAATTTGAGACTGAATGTCAATTTATCTCTGAAAAGCAACTATCCAAAGTAATGAAAATATCCCAACTACACAAAACGCTCATAGCATGGTTAATACTTTCTCTTTTTTTTATCTCTGTTACATTTTCTTTCCTTCATGATTAATATTGAAAATATTTATATAATTGTCACTATAAATAAACCCACCTTATGGCAATGTGGGGAAGAAGTAAAAAGCTATGCTTGTCTTTCCACATCTGCCTTACTAATATTATTTAGTGATAATAATAATATTGAATAATATTGAAATATCCTACATTGACAAAATCCTATTATCCCTCTCTTCATCACCACATCTCCACTCCCACCAATAAGCATTTATTCAACACTGACCATTCACAATGCTATTTTTTACAAATAAGGAGGAAACAAAAATATTATGTATAGTCCCTGTGTTTAAGTGGAATATGCTGGTGGCTCACACAATAAAGAGTCTGCCTGCAATGCAGGACACCTGAGTTCGATCCCTGAGTCAGGAAGATCTTGAGAAGGAAATGGCAACCTACTCCAGTATTCTTGCCTGGAAAATCCCATGGAATGAGGAGCCTGGTGGACTATAGTCCATGGGTTGCAAAGAGTTGGATATGACTTCACTTTTACTTTGTGTTTAAGTAGTTTGCATTTTAATAGGAGAGAAAACCATCTGGCTATGTAATTTAGGAAAATAGACAAAAAAATAATCAATAACTTAGTTGAGGTTCCCACAGTTCTGATCACAAGAATTTCCTGATGTGCTTTTTCAAAATAGTTTCCTGAGCCCTTCTGAGCTGGAGGTTAATTTTCACTTTTGACAGTCAAGTGAAACTGCTGGTTCACCTGCTCACTCTGAGGACCAAAGTCCAAGGAGGTACTGCATCTAATTTTGTGGGAAAGGATCAGATAATTTGTATTTTTTATGAGGACCCAAGTTTTATCATGCTATGTTCCATAACTCTGATCTAATTTTCACAGATGAGGAAAAAAGAGTGCAGGCTGACTAAATCAGTGTTCCCAGCTCTAGCTATGGATCAAGGTGGCTTTTCAAAAAAACTTACTTTTCTCTACTGAATAGCACAGTCTTTGGAGGTGGCCTGGGAACTGCACTTTTGAAAAGCTGTTCAGAAGATATTATGCATAATCAAGTCTGCTCTAGGATTTACCCACATTTACTGTAGCAAGTTAGAGGCTGAGCTAACACCTTTTCTCGTATAGAGAATTAAGATGTTAGTAACTGGAGTGAAGTGTGAATCTGAATCATCACTCAATTTTATAATCTCTGCTAGCCACAGAAGTCACTGTTATTGCTCTCCTCCCAGGCACAGGATAGAACTGCGTTTCCTTGCCTGTGTTGTTGGGTTAGGTCAAATGACATGTTCATTTTGGAGGGGAAGGAAAAGGGTGAAAGTGAAATGTCAAGGCCTTTCTCAAGCATGTTCGTGAGCCTCAAGGGTGAGATTTAGAGTAGATTGACCCTTTACTTCATCTAGCATGTTAATAAACCTTCAGATATAAAAAAAGTAACTATGGAAATTTTTTTTTTTTTTTTGAAAATAAAGTATCAAAATGTGCCACATGATCAAGGATTTGGAAAGAACAGTCATGAACCAAAGAGGGACTCCACAAAACTAAGGACCAGGGACCTGAGATGAGAGAATAGCCCAGAGGTAGAAGAATGGATATAGGTGTGGGAAAGAAACACCTAAAAAGTAAGTACAAAATTGTATGAAAAGCTGAACTACCCAGAGATAAGAGTGGTAAACAAACTGGCAGGGTTAAGGACATAAGACAAGGATGGCTAGTATCTCATTTTAGTAATTTATATATGGCTCAATGGTAAAGAATCCTCCTGCCAATGCAGGAAATGTGGGTTCCATCCCTGGGTTGGGAAGATCCCCTGGAGAAGGAAATAACAATCCGCTCTAATATTCTTGCCTGGGAAATCCCATGGACAAAAAAGCCTGGTGGGCTACCGCAGTGAGGTTGAAAACAGTCAGTCATAACTTAGTGACTAAACAACAACATATCTGCCGTATAACCTTTAGTAGAGGTGCATTAGGGCTTCTCCGGTGGCTCAGATAGTAAAGAGTCCATCTGCATTGTGGCACCTGGGTTTGATCCCTGAGTTGGGAAGATCCCCTGGAGGAGGGCATGGCAACCCACTCCAGTATTCTTGCCTGGAGAATCCCATGGACACAAGAGTCTGGTGGGCTACAGCCCGTGGGGCTGCAGAGTCAGACATCGGGCATGACTGAGTGACTAAGCAAGGCACAGAAGGGCATTAACTAGTTATGTGTCTGCGCACGCTTGCATTTAATAGGTATGTGTTGGAGACTTGAGCCTAAAGAAATGAGCTCAAAGAACTTGAAAATATTTATAAGATTTTATAACTTAGTACATGCTTTTTCCAAAATCCAAGGAAATGAAAAATTATCTTTGATGCCTACTTCTTCCCCTTGTAAACTCCTGTTCATTATTATCTATAGCCCTACCTCTTTCCTTTGGAGAAGGAAATGGCAACCCACCCCAGTATTCTTGTCTGGAGAAGCCCACGGGCAGAGGAGCCTGGCAGGCTAGAGTCTATGATGTTACAAGAGCTGGACACGACTTAGCGACTAAACCACCAACACCACCTCTTTCCTCTCCTGACAGTGTCAGCACAAACATCTTTAATATTTGTTTTTGTTTTCCTTGATTTGCTATTGATTTCAACTCATCTTTTTTGGCTGTTGATAATGTTTTATGTTACTCATGCAAGGTCATTTTCATACTAGGAAATCCATAACCAAACCAATATTTATAGCATATGAACCTTTAGGGTTGACATTATAGGAACTGTGTGAAGGTAAGATAGATTGATACTTTGGCCAGAGAAAGTACAATATAAGAATATCTAATAAAATTAATGTAATTAGTGAAGTATATCAAGGACCAACACTAAAAAGAGTTTCCTGTCTTTGACAGGAATGCTGTCTTTGACATTTTGCAGAGTTTTTCCACACATAAATTTCTCAACAATCTGTGAACCTATGAGCTAGATACTTTATCACCAATTTATATATGACCACTAATAAGTCAACAACAAATTGAAGTGAGGCATAAGAACTTTATCTATACAGCATGTCCATAGACGGTATATGGAACCCAGACCCAACTAATGACTGTAACATTCTGAAGATAAGTCATTTTTTCATTCTGTCTCAACTCACAGAAATCATTAGTCTGTTTTTCACCAAAAAGTAGATCTAGAAACCTGGGTGGAATTTAAAAGATGAACATTTTATTAAATTTTCTTAAACATAAGTCTGCCTAACAAAGGAATACATTTTCTCAGAAGTAGTTTCTTCTGCCACACTGTAAGTGTTCCAAGAGAAGAAAGATGATAGCCTGGAATATAGCAGATTGGACTCTTTCTTTTTCTTCTCTGATGTTGGATCAGATGTCAGCTAAATTTTCTTCTAAATCCCCAATTCTATGCCTCTGTGGTCTTAACTACTTTGTAGTGTGGTATAGAATATAAATGAAATAAGAGAAGTGATTACCCAACAGATATTTATTACATTTCTACAAATGTGCCAGGTTGCTCACCTCATGCAATGGACATAGTCATTTTCCTGCTCAGTATCTCATCTTTCAGATTGTGAATCAAACTGCGTGACAGGATGGATGTAGCCAAAAGAAAAAGCTCTCAGAAAAAACAAAAGACCAGAAAAAAATCAGATGTTAACTTCTCACCACTTGCACAAGTTTAGCTTTTCTAAGAGCATCTTCTTAGAGCTATATTTTGACCTCTATCCCTCCCCTGGGTGTCAGAATGTGGAAGAAGAATCCCGCTGATTGACTCAAGAAACACATTACCAGAAGCTCTCTATTTTAACAGTTAAGGCCATGGAAGCAATTTGTACTTTACTTAGAAGTTTATTGCATTTTGATAATTGCTTTTCCCCTTGAACTGTAGAGTTTTAAAATATAATTTTTCACTGACTATAAAAAGAAAAAAAATCCATATAACTTTAAGAGCATTTTCAAAGCTTTTAAAGTCTTCACTAAACTAATGCAGCCCAAAGTTACCTTGTTGGGTTGTTTCAAGTTAGCATCGTAATTATTTTTTTAACCCTCTCACATCCAAGGTACCCAGAGAAAAAGAAATGACAGAGATATTCTATTCTTATAGAGCATTCTATCCAGGAACTACGGTTCTGAAGAACACAGTGAAAGGAAGAGAACATCAAATAGCATGTCAATGAGTTTAGCATGGTTCTGTTTGTAAACACAAAAATAAACAAGTCTGAAGTGTTCAAACTCATAGAGCTCAGTAGCTGGTCAAAGAGTGTCACTGAACAAACTTAGTGGATAAATTTTTCTGTGTATGGCTGTTTCCAAGTGTGAATATGAATACAGACTGTTAGTTAAAGGTCTACGCTAGTTTCTAAATCTCATGAAAATAACTTACAAGGACTAGCCTCTTATGGATTATAAAACACTTGCACAAATCTTCTCATATAGTTTTTCTACATATGGAAATATTTGCTTTGCATAGATCTGAACAGATAGCAATAATAATAGTAGTTTAAAGCTCTATATGTCATTCTAAAATGTTTCTTAGGATTGCTTTTGAATTTTCTTACTTCCCTCTAGCCTTGTTTATATTAGACTTAGATGATTTAACTAACCGTGTGTGTGTGTGTGTGTGTGTGTGTGTGTGTGTATGTGTGTGCGCGCGCGTGCTTAGTCATTCAGCCACAACTGACTCTTTGCAACCCCATGGACTGTAGCCCACCAGGCTCTTCTGTCCATGAGGATCATCTAAACAAAATATTGGAGTGGGTTGCCATGCCCTCCTCCAGGGGAAATTCCTAACCCAGAGATCAAACCCAGATCTCCCACACTGCAGGGGGATTCTTCACTGTTTGAGTCACCAGGGAAGCCCTTAATTAAACTAAATAGCTTGATTTCAACACACGACTCTACAAAGGTTTTGGTGAGCAAACCATCCAAAATATACCTGTCTAGGAGGTGGGAGGGGGGATCAGGATGGGGAATACATGTAAATCCATGGCTGATTCATGTCAATGTATGACAAAACCCACTACAATATTGTAAAGTAATTAGCCTCCAACTAATAAAAATAAATGGGAAAAAAAAAGAAAGAGAAAGGCAAAAATAAATAAATAAATAAATGACTAATTTATGTTTAATAAAACTATATTCAAACTATTTATCATGTTTCTTTTATAATATTATAATTTCTACATTCTAGATTAGATCATGGAAAATGCCAGGCTGGATGAAGCTCAAGCTGGAAATAAGATTGCCAGGAGACATATCATAACCTCACATATTCAGATTACACCACCCTTATGGCAGAAAACAAAGAGGAACTAAAGAGCCTCTTGATGAAGGTGAAGGATGAGAGTGAAAAAGCTGGTTTAAAATTTAACATTCAAAAAACTAAGATCATGGCATCCAGTCCTATCACTTCATGGCAAATAGATGGGGAAACAATGGATACAGAAGGTGATTTTATTTTCTTGGGGCCCAAAATCAATGAAGATGGTGACTGAAGCCATGAAATTAAAAGATGCTTGCTTCTTGGAAGAAAAGCTATGGCAAACCTAGACAGCATATTAAAAAGCAGAGATATTACTTTGCTGACAAAGGTCTGTCTAGTCAAAGCTATGTTTTTTCCAGTAGTCATGTAAGTATGTGAGACTTGGACTATAAAGAAAACTGAGTGTCAAAGAATTGATACTTTCAAACTGTGGTGCTGGAGAAGACTCCCAAGAGTCCCTTGGATTGCAAGGAGATCAAGCCAGTCAATTCTAAAGGAAATCAATCTGGGATATTCATTAGTAAGACTGATGCTAAAGCTCCAGTTCCAATACTTTGGCTACCTGATGCGAAGAGCTGACTCATTAAAAAAGATCCTGATACTGGAAAGATTAAAAGCAAGGGACAACAAAGTACAAGATTTTGGAATAGCATCATCAGTGCAATGGACATGGGTTTGAGCAAGCTCCAGAAGATGGTGAAGGATAGGGAAGCCTGCCATGCTGCAGTCCATGGGGTTGCAAAGAGTTGGACATGACTAAGTGACTGAACAACAACAAGAAGAGGTCACCAGATTAACACAAGTATTTATTAACTTGCCATGACCCCCAGAGCTAGAAAACATAAAAGCCAGAATAGAAACCAGATTCATTAATTCAATATTTATGTTAAGATTATTCATCTCGACACCAGTAAGGCAAATTATCCTTCACCAATGATCTTCATCTCCATCAATGATCATGTAAAATTGTGAATTTATAAAGGAATGAACAAGCACCATGGAGTAGCATATACTTTTCCACAAATGACTTATTCCCAAGTAAGATAGACATATTTCAAAGAGGAGGCATTTCATAGAAGGCTCTCATTTTGGAAATGTGTTTCCTTTTCTAGTGTAAGCGATCTCCAGTTTATTATCCTATCTATTAATAAATTCATGGATGATGGATCCATAATGGGTGATAAAGGGAAATTAGGTTAATTACAATAACTCATGTATCTAATGCTCCATACTTTTCAAAGTGTTTTCAATTATAAATGGTATTTGATGAAACATCCTAGTGAGATTGACAAGGCAGAGATTTGTAGTGTTTGGAAACAAGATTCATCAAATGTCAGCATTATTTGGTACAGTTGAAAGTCTTGTGAATAACATGTACTCAATTATGTACCCAAATGTCCTACAAGATTAATGATAATGTTCAGTATGAAGCAATAAGAAATGAACTCTTCAATTGAATCCTGGTGCTTGTACACCTACAAGTAAACCGTCTTCAATTTAAAGGTGAAGAGACAACGGCAGTTAGAAAAGTGAACTTGGCCACTCAGGCAGTTAGTGCAGAACCAGGAAAAGACTGGAGCTTTGAAGCTGAATAAGAAGGGACACTCACAGTTCTTTTCATTGTGTCTCCAACTGTCTCTGAGAGTCAAACTCTTTTCGAAGTGGGCCGTGAGCCCAAGTATTTTGGCACCTCTTGCCATTTTTTATAAGAAGCTGTATCCTAGTGGTGCACGTTTAAAACATTGTCTTTAATCGATGGGATCTGTGGAAGCTTTTTTCCTCTTTGTACCACACGGTTGTTCAATATTGTATTGGGAAGCACTTTGAACTCCTAGGAAGTTAAGTGCTATTTAATTGCAAAGTGTTATTAGTCCTATGACTGTCATTATATGCACTAGCACAATTTTACAGTTAATGCATCTCAATATTACTGCTGTTGACATCCTTCACTTTTTTGTTTTAAACTGGCTCAGTGGCAGAATTGGATGTCTCAGGGGACTGGTTATTGGAAATTTGATTCAGCATCTCTTGCTTTTAGGTCTTTAATATCCAATGTGTTGCCCTATTAACCCATTTTTTTTAGTAGCATCAATACTGTCCTCACGCTTGATTCACAATCCTGCAGCAATATGCATCAGGTCTGAGTGATGGGAAAAGATCAATTTTCAGAGAGATGCAATTCTTATCCAGATATAATGATTTTAACTTTTTTACCTGCAAAAATAATTTATTTCACTAATTGAGTTCTATTTGTCTTCTTCTTCTTCTTTTTTTTTTTTTGTAAAAGAAACATTTTCAGTTAAAACATTTAATCTGTACTTGCCAAGACAATCCCATATGGTGTATTCTTTTAGGTTCCTACTTCCCTCTACTACTTCTGCCTACAACTCACTCCAAATGCACATCTTTTATTGAGACACAGTGGCTCATTTCTGGTTTCTGTTGACAAATAGGGCAGTGATATGTAACATTTATCATGTGATACTTTCCATTTGATCAACTAACAACTCAATTCTTCGCTATACTACAAAGTTCATCATTCTCGTTACTTACCTCTCACACAATCTTATTAGCCTTTCTGCTCTTAATTGTCAAATTCTCCATTTGCCACTTATCATATCCTGGGATTAGCTATTTAAAAGTTTGAAATCATAGAGTTCGTATTTGGGGATGAAGTAGATAGAAATTTTGTGCTGAAAGGAAACACAGAGATAAATGTCAAATGAACCAAAGAGGTAAATAATTATTTCATCTCCCCAAACAAAACTACATATGAGAACCACCTTTTATTCTTGATATTATTTTTTTTCCATCTGTAAAACTATGAGCAAAAGTTAGAAATACAATAAATTATGGCAAGTGGAAACATGGAATATGGAACAAAATATGCCTTGCAGTTTAAAACAGTTAGGGTATGCAACTTTATTATCAAAGTTTTATACTAAACTTCTGCTCTCTAATTATTGGTGTACATTTTATCGAGTGCAGTTCAGATGGTTCAATGCATCACATGTTCAGTGTCAATCTTTAAAAGTATATGTCACAGTTCTTTCTGCATATAGTTTTCATAAAGGACCTTAAAATATCACTGAGTAAATCTAGCCTATATATGTGAAAAACTAATAAGGCAAAATATATCAGTTAATAAATTCTATAGCTCAAAGCATTCTGGCATATAGCATTATACAACATCAAATCAATATTATTATTGTGACATAGTAAATTATGAGGTAAAAGCAAGGTGTACTTTAGGGAATCAGAAAGGAGACACTAAAGTGATTTAGATGAGGGTAGAAAGATATGAAGAAAAAAAAGTTTTGATTTTAGCTCTAAATGCTATGTCAGACTTGGGTGATCAGATATAGGAAGTTGATTTTTGTTTTAGGTTGTATTCTCCCAGAAGTAAACTCTGAGGCAAGGATTCAAATGCACAGTTTACATGGGAGGTGCCAGAGTGGGAAGTGATGCTGGGAACACAAACTGGTAAGCCTAGGAGGCAACTAGGACATAGGAAGCAAACAGAACCTTGGAGGGGACACGAAATTAGGGAAACATGCTTCAAATTATTCCATCCAAAAGGCAAGGGAAATAGGTTATTTATAAACCAACAAAGAGTCTCTGGGTGAAGACTACTAGTGAGGCTGTTAATTCCCGCACAATGCTAGATAGACAGAGTGGCCTTCAAGAGTTCATGAACATAACTCAAATAGAAAGACCTACTCCTCTTTACCTAACCCTCATATGCATGACTGTTCTTTGGGAGCATAAGTGTTGTAAATAGGTCAGAACCCTTCCTCTTTCACTGCTAACGGCACAAAACTGAAATGTCCACAGCAGGCTCTGCTCTATCTTTTCTCAAAGTAATTCTACTTCCTGAAGGAGAACTAGAAGGCAGAGAGTACAGTCACCAAAGAACGATTTTGAATTGGCAATACAGAGGAGAAAATATAATTCATTGGATTAAAATTTCAGTGGAAATGTGAATTGGGAATGGGTTTTATAAAGGAGACACTGTCAGTTACACTAAGAAACTAATAAGCTGATTTCTATCCACCGGGACAAAGGAGAAGGGGAGTAGAATGAATCACCATTTTCCACTATAACAATGACAGTTGGAAGACTGTTATGACTCTTCTGATGGTAATAATTTCCATTTCGATAGGCTCCTTTTCCAAGACACTTAAAGTATTGTACAAGTGATTTTTGCCATCCATTTTCATGTCTCAAAGAGGAGAGATACAAATGTTTGTATCCTCATTTCATAGACAGAAACTGTGTATAAAGGTTTCTGAATACACTGCAATTTTTGCAAAGAGATTTTTAATAAGGTATGCTATAGAAACTGAAGCATTCAGTCACATCTAAGAAGAAAAAGAAAGATAGAAGTATAATATTTGGATACATAACTCCCTACTAGTTCTTATTTTCGTCTCATAACCCATTTGAAAAGGAGAATATCAAAGGATAAAATACTGTTATCTGTATACAAGACGTGTTTTTTATTAATAGCAATTTTATTGTTTAGTATTATTTTAGCCTTTAGTATAAAGACATTCTTCTCTGATTCAGATATTGTTCTTCTCTCCCTCTTATCATAGTACTTATTTTCTATCTACATCAATATTTAGGATGGGATGAGCATGAATTAGATGCTCTGTATATTTACTTGTTGAGGGTACATGATGTCAGGTACCCTCAAATAAAAATCATTAAAATCAAAATCTAAAATATCATTCAGCACAAGAAAGGAACTAAAATCCATTAAGAGGAGAGAGATAGCCTGTAAATGGTGATGGTTTTCACCCAATTCTTCAGCTTTCTTCCAATTTAGAATATAATAGCACAGTGGTATTGTCTTCCAATTTTTTACTCATTAAAAATATACAATTTCTGATAATTTCATATGGTAGGGGAATAATTGTACCCCCAAATGTTCACCATCCTAACCTCTCAAACCTCCAAAAGTGCTATGTTTGTGGAAAAGTGGAATTAAGGTTGCAGATGAAATAAGTGTTGCTAATCAGCTGACCTTAAAATAGGAAGCATATCTTTAAAGGGTCCATATAATATACAAAATGTAAATGTAGAAGAGTGAGGCAGAAGTCTCAGTGTCAGAGTGAAGAATGTGAAAAAGACTAGCTAGCTATTGCTGGTTTTGGCTTTCCACGAACCAAGGAGCATAGATAGCCTCTAGAATCTGGAAAAGGGAATACATTTCTTCCTAGAGCCTCCAGCAAGTAATGTGACTCTGTTGACACCTTAATTTTAGTTACATGAAACCCATTTCAGACTTCTGATCTCCAGAACTGTAGAATTATGGATTTGTTATTTTAAGAAACTAAGTTTGTGGTAATATGCTTTAGCAGCAATAGGAAACTAATATAATATGCAGTGCATGTTTAGTAAATAATTGAATGATGGATGAATCCAGAAGAATAAGTCAAATCTTATCACTTACTCACATCCAAAATATGAAAATGAGTTGGGAGAACTAGAGTTCATGGATTAGTATCAAAAGACAAAAATTAAAAATTTCACATGGCAACTGCAATGCCCATCTACATCATTTTAATCCTAGTTTCACGCCTTCACTGACATCTGTGAAGAAGAGCATGGTACTGGAAAAAAAAAAAAAAAGAGTAATTGTCCATGAGATGTCCCAGAGGCTTTTTTGGAAGTGTTCCATTTCTACAATAATAACTATACTAACGTAGTGTTTACTTTGTACCTTGTTCTAAAAAACTGACATATATCAACTAGTTTAGTCTTCACAACAGTTCTATGAGGAAGGTACTTTCATTATCTCCATTTTATGGATAGGTGGTATAAATAAAGAGAGGTAAAGTGACTTGTCCAAGATCACAAAGCTAGGGAGTAGCAGAGCCAGAATTCAAATTCTTAACATATGTTAAACAATGCATTCAACCTAAAAATAACTCCCCCACTTTCCAATGCCACTTTTAATAGATAGCCTTTGATTTGAGCATTCATTATTATGTTTTATTGACCTAAGTGATCGTTGAGACCAAAGATATTCTACAGTGAGGAAACTGTATAAGAATGAAGGTCAAGTGAAGGTCAGAGAACTGTTCTTCTGTGGTCTAAGGTATATGAAAACTACAGTGAAAAATGAAACTAGGATATTTGAGATTGGTTTTCAGAAATTTCTAAGCTCTAGCATGAGAGATTCAATTCTATCCAGTCATCAGTAGAAATATTAGTTTTTTAGTTGCTGTGATTGGTTTCTGTTTGTTTGTTTTCTGTGTTGCTGCTGTTGTTGTTTTCACAGAAATAAAGCAATCGGGGTCTTCATGTTGAGCAGGTTAATGTATCTCGGTTCACGTCAAGGGTGATGACCACAGTCGCTGAGGCATGTCTTTCTGTGAGAAGACCACTGTAGTCTCAATGCTGAAGACCTCTGGGGTTCTGATGGATCTGATGGAAGGGAAGTGACTGCTGGAACAATGTATTCACCATTCTGTTCCACTACCTTCTGCCATTTTCCAGACAACACCATGGTTTCATCGTCCCAAAACTTTTTATCTTTTTGAGCAAAATACTGTTCCAGGTGCTTTTCATAGTCTTCCAGGAAATTGAATTATTTTCACTAAGAGAATTTTGTAAAGACCAACATAAATGGAAATTCAAAGGTGCAATGTCTGGTGAATACGATGGATGTATCAAAACTTCCCAGACAGTCTCTAACAGTTTTTGCCTGGTCGTCAAAGGAACATGTTGTCTTGGATTATCCTGGTGGAAGGTTATGCACTTTCTGTTGACTAATCCCAGGTGCTTTTCATTGATTGCTGCTTTCAGTTGATCTACTTGGGAATGGTACTTCTTGGAATTAATCATTTGGTTTTTCAGAAGGAGCTCAAAATAAAGGACTCCCTCCCAATCCCATCGTATACACAACAGCACCTTCTTTGGATGAAGACTGGCCTTTGATGTGGTTGGTGGTGGCTTGTTTTGCTTGACCCATGATCTCTTCCATTTCACTTTATTGTACAGTATTCATTTTTCATCACCGGTTACAATTTGCTTTAAAAATGGAACATTTCATTAAGTTTAAGTAGAGAATCACATATGGAAATATTGTCAAGAAGTTTTTTTTTTTTTTTTTTTTTCCTCCACTTAACTTCAGTGGAACCCAAACATCACAGCAATTAACATAACCAAGCTGGTGCAAATGATTTTCAACTCTTAATTTGGATATTTTGAGTCTTTCAGCTATCTTCTGCTTGATATGATTTTGATTGTTCTCAATTTAATTGCTATCAGCTTCAACTGGTTTACCTGACTATGTAGCATCAATCAACTAGTGAGAAATCTCCAGCATGACAATTCTCAAACCACTTTTGACATGTTTGATCTATCACAGCACATTCTCCATACACTGCACAAATCCTTGTGTGTGTGTGTAGATGTTTCAGCTGTATTTTTACCTTTCTTGAAATAATAAAACCAAATGCCCAAATATTAATTTTTATCTTCAAATTCACCAAATTTGATACTTTTTAAATGCTTGTTGACATGACAATTGTCAAAGTACAATTTAGCATAATTAATTATGCCAATTAACTATGTCGTGACAGTGTCTGGAGAACAGTGAAGGGACTCAGCCATATATGTACATGTATCCATTTCCCTCCAAACTCCCTTCCTATCCAGGATGCCACATAGCATTGAGCATTCCCTCTGCTATACACTACAGTACTTAAGTACCCGCTTGCTACAGATGTGTCAGACCTGAGAGGCTGTTGGAATATTTTCTACTTCTCTGTTTTAAAAATCTATGGATCGTAAGTGCTTTCCCCTGCGGAGGTACATACTTCAGACTTAGAAATGGGGTCTACAATCACCAGCCCAGACTATGCACTCCTCTGCTCTAACATGCTTCTTCATTGCTTATATCAAACTCCTAAGCCATTGATGTCTATAATGTTGCCTGACAATCTCTTTTCAATTGACTGCCCTGTTTCTTTGTAGTTGAAAAATTCATCATTCCTGAAAGTCATAATGAATGTGCAGATTCTCATTTTTGTTAGAATCCATCATAACTCCTCACAATCCATTGCAACAATTACATTCAATCATTATAGGAAAGCTCTCACAAAGTTTATTACAATAATGTTAAATACAGCTTTTCCACTGGTCCTTAACCAGAGCAATTTTTTACGTTAGAGTATAGTTTTATGAAGCTTGTCAAATGCCAATGTTCTCTTTTAGAGCAAGGAAATATCCAAATGAGTGTTTAGTTATTTGAATCATCCTTGATCCCACCTGCTTCACTTCCAATTGAAATTTTCTCCTTTGCTTCCTCTACTAGGCCATCCCCATATTTCTGTTTTTGTACCTATAATGCAATAGACTTCAATTTCTACACATCTTCCTTCCTCTCACGGAACTACGAGATCTCTGATGGCAGTATGGTTTGGCCCATGAATGTAGGCATAAGAAAAAGCTAGCTCTGTATTTAGGTTCCATCACATCTCTGTAGAGTGTGACCAGATTTCTCTACTCTTCACTTTCCTCTTTTGAAATATGGGACTGACCACAGCATCTTATTTCTTATATACCTCAAAGGGGTATCATGCAAATCAAACGAGAATGCTTTGTAAACCAAAGATGCTCTAGAGCTACAGATATGATTTCCACTTGCCAGTTTATTACCCTTCTTCAGTTCAGATTTCTTGCCAACCAGGCCTCATGTTGTTCAATAATAACATTATTTCTAGTATAAAAGAAAAGAGAATAACAAAAACACATATTTGAATTTTCAGACACACACACACACACAGATAGCAATTGCTGCCTGTAGTGTCCTCCTTGAACAGGGAAGGCAATGATATAAATAGCCCCTGTGTGCCGGAAGAGTGATCCATACCATCTCAGCCCCTTCCCAAAGTCCACTGGGAAATTAGACCTTATCAGTGTCAAGCATCAATTCACCATCACCACAACAAAGTGGCAGAAGTTGCTAGACTGACACGCTCTGCTGCTGAGGCCAAGATTCTGTCACAAAGAAATGAAGAAGGATAATTATCTGGAGATTTAAGTCTGTGTCGACAGCCACCTTATATCATTTAGAACCAAAATTTTCACATTGTTAGAGTTCCCCAATGACCATCCTCAACCACTGCCATATCATTCCCTATAGTTCACATTACTCTTAGAGAGTACACTGGGCCTGAACTTGGAGTCTAAAGTGGGATAAGGGCCACCATAAAATTATACTTGGTAAGTCTTGACAGCTTCAGGCAACCTAGAAGCTGGGAGTTTTTGTCCCCCCAGGGCCCCCCTCAAAAATGACACATGTATCTCATGAAGATATCCTTGCAGGTAGCAGGATATAAATAAATAAGTCTCACTTTCCAACACTGTCAGGTAATAAGTATTGAGTGGCTTCAGCAACTAAAGACATTGGCCTCTTGGGGATATGTTAATCTGCTTGTGTCTGTGAGGAGGAAGGATAAACTGGCAGATAAAAGACTGAGGCTGTCACTGTCTACAGGGAAGTGATGAGTGAACATCAAATTTCAGTTCAGATGATCATCTCAACACCTGTATGGGAATTTCACTGCCAGGACCAGTTGAGCAGGAGGGGTCCAAAGCAGAGGAAATGCACAATGCATGTACCTCAGGGTAGTAGTGAATTTTCTTAAAGGGCAAATGGAAAAAATAGGTGCTGAATCCTACACAAGATAGACTCTCAGTAAAAGTTAATGTCAAGAGGAAAGAAGCTTCTGAATCGTCCCTTATGAATTCTGGCCACAAGTTATTGCAGTACACTAGCAAATAATAATACCCCTGAGATATGTATGCTTACCAAGAAGGGAAAGATGTTCAGATTTAAGCGAAATGCATATCCCAACACAATGTTTAATATTCAGGGTAAATAAGGTCACACCGTGAAGTTACTGTCATGGGGGCCAGTCTTTTTGCTTATCAGTAAGGCAAGAATTCTACCTAAAGCCATTTTTACTCCATTTCTTGAAAGCTTTGTTTCCTAATATTCAGTAGTTTGGTTGGTTCACATTCAAATTTTACAAATTAAAATTTTAAGAAAATAGTTGTAAGTTAATCAGATTGTAATATATCACTTGACTCTAACAGATGGGATCATTTTGAGATTTTTAACTCTTAAATATTCACTTCAAAACAGTATCTTGCCTCTATGGAATGCCAGAGTGACTTCCAGATACAGAAAACCACACCATCTTAACAACCAAAATACAAATATTTGGGATGTTTTTCTATACCAGGCCATATGTCTTGCATTTTAAACAAATTATACCCTCTGAACCTTACAATAATTATATGTTTGGTGTCATTATTTTCACTTTATAGAAAAGTTAACTGAAGCTTAGAGGATCTAAATAATAGAACCAGGATTATATAACTAGAGCAAGAATTTGAACTCAAAGAGTCTAAACTTTGAAGATGTTTATTATGTCAGTTTTCTCTTATTTAACACGTGTGATCAGACCTGACCAGATTCTGTGCTGAGTTCTAACATTATTATAAGATGCACATAAAATGGCCATGTATTATTACAGTGTACATCATCCCTTCTTTCAGACAAGACATAATCCATCAAAATTGTTGATCATCAGGCTCAAAAGCAAACAATATAGTGGAAACAACCTGGAAAGCTTAGTTATGAAAACAACTGTGGTAAAAATTATGAGCTATATTATTATCATTTTAACTTTTTAAATTTGGAATGGGAGAACAGAATACACTTCACTGAAGTATTAGAGCTATGTGAAGGACACTCCCTGGACACATCATTCATAAGACATATTTGCACTATATATTTCTTGACTTTTTCCAAGACAGGTCTAATTCCCTATAATGTGTCATTTTGCCTCTATTTTTGTCATACTGTGAATTACCACATTTTATTTGGAAAACACAACCACTCTATTTTTAAGAGTATAGTCTATTTTTAAGAGTATTCCTTAATTAAGAAATTAAATATGGTTATGTTTATCCATATAGATATTAAATAATGTATACATATTTATACACACATATTGAAGATATTCATGTCTACACTTTAAACTGCATGCAGTAAATTTTAGTTTTATATTGATTTCTATCATAAAACTAAGCATGCATTTTTGGAGAAGTAAACAAAACACATCTTAACTTTAAGACATAATATTGTCATACTTAAGAATGCAGCAAATTACTTAAAATATGCATTGCAAAAATTCAATCTTATGATAAGAAGCTAATGATACTAGAAATATGTCATATATTACAAGTGTAAATTAGTATTCTTTTTTATGTTTGGAAAAATGTAATGAACATCCACAGAGAAAAATAAATTGATAGCCTGAGAGAAAAGAACATAGTAGAGTATACGTTTCTCCAGCTTTCAAAGATCTTTGGTACCAACATTCTGGTAGAGGACCACATGTCACTGTCCTCAAATCCTCAGATCAGCACTTCATGGAAGCTGTTACCTTTAAGAAGCTATGTAGATGGATCTGAACTAATAAGGAGTGGGTTACGCTCTTCCTCTGTTCCCCCTACACTCTGCACACAGACACACAAACACATGCACATTCACATATTTACATAAGGTAATGGTGAAAAAAAAAAGAAAGAAAGAAAGAATACCTATTTGTTCTGATATATAAAAAGGGTGTGTTCACAGTAAGCATTCTGAAAACGTAGAAACAGTAGAAAGAGAGCATCAAACATAATCCATAATCTTAAACCCAAAGTAACTGGTGACTGCTTTCAATTTCTGTATGCATTTGAATAGAAATACATATTTATATTGCAATTATTTTCCCATATATATTTTAAAATCCTTTTCTGGTGTATTTAATAGAATTTTGAATGACGAAGATAGAATGAAGAAAGGGACTTTATTAACTTATTCATGTATTTATTTGTATGTTTATTTATTATAGGAGAGATGTGATTTGTTCTAGGCAAAGAATTAAGGACCCTTGGAGGAAAGAATAATAAGAACGTCTCAAGGTATCACAAAAGAAGTGTCGCCAAAGACAGGACATTTAAGAAAGGGAGTTAAGAGCTCTGAAACATTTGTTAAAAGAAGCAAAACTTTTCTATGAACCAAGGAGCTATAATTTAAAAATGTTCAAATTATCAGAGGGAGAAAGAGCCCACATGTGAGATAAAAACGAACAGAAATAAACACCCCAGTTGTATACATTTTGATATTAATAGAATTATAATACAATAATATTTAAATGCTTAGGAAGCATCTCTACGAGCAAAGCTAGTGGAGGTGATAGAATTGCAGTGGAGCTATTTCAGATCTTAAAAGATGATGCTGTGAAAGTGCTGCACTCAATATGTGAGCAAATTTGGAAAACTCAGCAATGGCGACAGGACTGGAAAAGGTCAGTTTTCATTCCAATCCCAAAGAAAGGCAATGCCAAGAATGCTCAAACTACTGCACAATTGCACTTATCTCACACGCTAGTAAATTACTGTAATGCTCAAAATTCTCCAAGACAGGCTACAACAGTATGTGAACCATGAACTTCCAGATGGTTAAGCTAGATTTAGAAAAGGCAGAAGAATCAGAGGTCAAATTGCCAACATATGCTGGATCACTGAAAAAGCAAGAGAGTTCCAGAAGAACATCTATTTCTGCTTTATTGACTATGCCAAAACCTTTGACTGTGTGGATCACAACAAACTGTGGAAAATTCTCAAAGAGATGGGAATACCATACCACCTGACCTGCCTCTTGAGAAATCTATATGCAGGTCAGGAAATAACAGTTAGACCTGGACATAGAACAACTGACTGGTTCCAAATAGGAAAAGGAGTACATCAAGGCTGTATATTGTCACCCTGCTTATTTAACTTCTATGCAGAATATATCATGGGAAACATGCTGGATGAAGTGCAAGCTGGAATCATGATTGGTGGGAGAAATATCAAGAACCTCAGATATGCAGATGACACCATCCTTATGGCAGAAAGTGAGGAAGAACTAAAGAGGCTCTTAATGAAAGTGAAAGAGGAGAGTGAAAAAGTTGGCTTAAAGCTCAACATTCAGAAAACTAAGATCATGGCATCTGGTCCTATCACTTCACGGCAAATAGATGGGCAAACAGTGGAATCAGTGGCAGACTTTGTTTTTGGGCTCCAAAATCACTGCAGATGGTGATTACAGTCATGAAATTAAAAGATGCTTGCTACTTGGAAGAAAAGTTATCACCAAACTAGACACCATATTAAAAAGCAGAGACATTACTTTGCCAACAAAGATCTGTCTAGTCAAGGCTATGGTTCTTCCAGTGGTCATGTATGAATGTGAGAGTTGGCTATAAAGAAAGATGAGTGCTGAAGAATTGATGCTTTTGAACTGTGGTGTTGGAGAAGACTCTTGAGAGTCCCTTGGACTGCAAGGAGATCCAACCAGTCAATCCTGAAGGAAATCAGTCCTGAATATTCATTGGAAGGACTGATGTTGAAGCTGAAACTCCAATACTGAGGCCACCTGATGTGAAGAGCTGACTCCTTGGAAAAGACACTGATGCTGAGAAAGATTGAAGGTGGGAGGAGAAGGGGACGACAGAGGAGTAGATGGTTGGATGGCATTACAACTCAATGGAGATGAGTTTGTGTAAACTCTGGGAGTTGGTGATGGACAGGAAAGCCTGGCATGCTGCAGTCCTAGGGGTTGCAAAGAGTCGGACACAATGAGTGACTGAACTGAACTGAGTATTTAAATTAGTTAAATTTCACCTAAGTGTTCCTCTACTGTGTGATTGGACTTGTATTTGTAAATGAATATCTCCTTGGTAATTTAACTATGTCAGTTCTACTGTAGTAGCTTCCATTTTTTAAGAAAATGCTGAATTTACTAATATATCTTTCTGTGCTCATTTTAGTTCCCAAACAAAAAACCAGTACATTATTGTGGCAGTAGTTGGCTGCCCCAAGTACTTAAAACAAGGGAAGTAAAATTGGCTTCCAGGTACTAAGCTATGAAATAAGTACATAATGCACAATCAATGTGTGTTAGTTGCTCAGTCAGGTACAGGTCTTTTCGATCCCATAGACTGTAGCCCTGTAGCCCATCAGGCTCCTCTGCCCATGGAATTCTCCAGGCAAGAATACTAGAGTGGGTTGCCATTCCTTTCTCTAGGGCATTTTCCCTACTTAGGGATCGAACCCAGGTCTCCCAAATTGCATGTGAATTCTTTAGTTACCTGGGAAGCACAATCAATGCACAGACAATATTAAAGAACTGGAATGAGTCCAGAGCTAGTATGGCCAGAATAATGAACTGATGCAGATTAATTTAGCCAAAAAAAAAAGAGAGAGGGTGAGAGAAAAACAGTCAGCAATAGAGTCTCTGGTAAAGGAGGGGCTAACTAGAAATGTTCATCTAAATTCACCCAAGATGGAGAGTATCCTGGCTCAGCAGTGTGACATACTCTTCCTCATGTCAGGAATTTTGACATTTTCTGTTCTTCTATTCACTAATTAAGTTTTTGATTATAAGTTGACTTCCCATAAAGTACTGCTAAAATCAGAGGCTGAGGTGCTCAGAGTATAGATTTATCCAGGCAGTTTGGCAACTATTTCACTGTCAATTATTATATTGGCAGATTAGAGAGTACATATTCAGGATGTATACACTTGTATCTGTTCCTCCCCAAGGCTAAGGGCCATGTCTTACACAAGGCTGATTGTTAGTTACATGTATGTTGTCTAAAAATACATGATGTGTGATCCACAACTTCTCTCGGCCACTCAGAGTTGATATTTCTGTGGCAGCATAGCTGCCCCACACCCCTCCGTCTGCAAGTCCATACACATAGGTTTCCACACCACTGTGCTCAGCCTGGGCTTAGGGAACGGAGTGGTAAAAGAGTAAGAAAGCAAGATAAAAGTGGATTCAGTGGAGACTGGACTCTCAAAGGGTAGCAGTCACAAGTAAGAAATTAATCAAAAGGAATTCCTTGAATAATCCAGGGGATAGGACTCCACGCTTTCAATGCCAAGAGCGCTGTAGATTCCTGGTTGGGGAGCTAAAGCCCCATAAGCTGCAGGGTGTGACCAAAATAAATAAATAAATAAAAAATTGAAAGAAAGGAAAAAATACCAAAGCCTAGATAGATAAACAATACAAGATTACACAAATTCGATAAGAACATATAGTATCAATGCCCACTTATATTGCGCAAGCAAGCAAAGAATAAAGAATAAAAGAAATTCGGCTTCTGTTTGAGAGAGCAGGAAAGAAATGTCTAACATACCCACATCTCTGCAATTAGGGCAAAAACTAATGATCATTTTGGGCAGAAAGGACACTTGTGATGACAGTATCCTGAGGCAAAAGGTTCCATGATAGCCCTGATTTTCAAAAACCTTTTTGAACCTTCTAATTAGATGATGCTTCATTATGTTCAACATGCCTTTTTCTATAATTTAATTGAGTAGAGTATGTGGATCCTAATTCATTAAGAGCATTCCTCTGGCAATTTCATATCTTATTATTATTCAAGCAAAATGCATTTTTTAACCAGAAAAGTTCTTAAGATAATTTACCAATATCCATTTCTCTATAAAATCTATTTCCATATAATGATATTTGTCCTGTTCTAGAGCATAAAGTTTTGCTAACCCCAAATGTTATCATTTAACAAGTATTTATTTAACACTTGCTATGTACGTGGGTAGGATCTCCGTGATTTACAATTCCTGGGGCACCATCAACACCACCGAATAGCACGTTAGAGTTGTACAATGCGAAAGCTTCATGGCCGTGGGTGCAAGCCAATGGTATTCTCTGCTGAAAGCTCTGGGTGAAAATACCTGTGGGGGCTGGGCCCTGCCCGAGAGATTGTAGCTCTCAAATCTCCATCATACCTATTATATATAAAATAGAAAACCAACAAAAACCTACCTACTGTATAAAACGGGAAACTATACTCAAATACATAAAAACTGGATCACTCTGCTGTATGCTTAAAACTAACAATCATAGTAAAACAACTATGTTTCAAAACTCTTTTATAAAAAACTCCATGGTAGACTAGTTTACTGTAATATGTATTTGTCTCCCACCAAAGTTCATATGTTGGAACCTTAACCCTCAATATGATGGTCTTAGAAGATGGAGACTTTGGGAGTTAATTTTCATGGTGGTAGAACATTTGTGAATGGAAATAACACCCTTATTAAAGAGCTATCCTACTTCTCCTTAGGAAGCATCACTACAAACAAAGCTAGCGGAGGTGATGGAATTCCAGTTGAGCTATTTCAAATCCTAAAAGATGATGCTGTGAAAGTGCTGCACTCAATATGCCAGCAAATTTGGAAAACTCAGCAGTGGCCACAGGACTGGAAAATGTCAGTTTTCATTCCAATCCCAAAGAAAGGTGATGCCCAAGAATGCTCAAACTACCACACAACTACATTCATCTCACACACTATTAAAGTAATGCTCAAAATTCTCCAAGCCAGACTTCAACAGTATGTGAACCGTGAACTTCCAGATGGTCAAGCTGGATTTTGAAAAGGCAGAGGAGCCAGAGATCAAATTGCCAACATCCACTGAATCATCGAAACAGCAAAGGACTTCCAGAAATACATCTGCTTCTGCTTTATTGACTATGCCAAAGCCTTTGACTGTGTGGATCACAACAAACTGTGGAAAATTCTTCAAGAGATGGGAATACCAGACCACCTGACCTGCCTCTTGAGAAATCTATATGCAGGTCAGGAAGCAATAGTTAGAACTGGACCTGGAACAATAGACTGGTTCCAAATCAAGAAAGGAGTATGTCAAGGCTGTAGATAGTCACCCTGCCTATTTAACTAATATGCAGAGTACATCAGGAGAAATACTGGGCTGGATGAAGCACAAGCTGGAATCAAGATTGCTGGGAAAAATATCAATAACCTCAAATATGCAGATGATACCACTCTTATGGCAGAAAATGAAGAAGAACTAAAGAGACTCTTAATGAAAGTGAAAGAGGAAAGTGAAAAACCTGGCTTAAAGCTCAACATACAGAAAAAATAAGATCATGGCATCTGGTCCCATCATTTCATGGCAAATAGATGGGGAAACAGTGGAAACAGTGTCAGACTTTATTTTTGCGGGCTCCAAAATCACTGCAGATGGTGACTGCAGCCATGAAATTAAAAGACACTTGCTCCTTGGAGGAAAAGTTATCACCAACCTAGACACTCTATTAAATAGCAGAGACATTACTTTTCTGACAAAGGTCCATCTATTCAAGGCTATGGTTTTTCCATTAATCATGTATGTATGTGTGAGTTGGACCATAAAGAAAGCTGAGTGCCAAAGAATTGATCCTTTTGAACTGTGGTGTTGTAGAAGACTCTTGAGAGTCCCTTGGACTGCAAGGAGATCAAACCAGTGCATCCTAAAGGAAACCAGTCCTGAATATTCACTGGAAGAATTGATGCTGAAGCTGAAGCTCCAAAAATTTGGCCACCTGATGTGAAGAACTGACTCATTGGCAAAGACCCTGAGACTGGGAAAGACTGAAGGCTGGAGGAAAAGATGATGACAGAGGATGAGATGGCTGGATGGCATTACTGACTCAATGGACACAAGTTTGAGTAAACTCTGGGAGCTGGTGATGGACAGTGAGGCTTGGCGTGCTGCGGTCCATGCTCAGAGTTGGACACGACTGAGTGACTAAGCTAAACTGAACTGAACTCCTCCCACTATATGAGGACATAGTGAAAAGGCCATTTGCAGTTTAGGAAGTGCACACTCACCAGACACTGAATGTGCCACCACCTTGCTCTTGAACATTCCAGTTTTCAATTCTATGAGAAATAAGTTTCTACTGTTTAAAAGCCACCCAGCCTATGATGTTTTTGCTATAGTCATATGAATTAAAACATTTCTTTTGAAAAGGCCACTGCTGATTGTCTGATTGGAGTATATAGGAAGTAACATCACCTCTCTCTACATAAAATATGAGCTTTTTAGAGGACCTATAATGTACCAAGACTTTTGCAACTGTCATAGGAATGTTCTGCCTTTCTTGAGTTGTAAGTGACACATGGTTTTCTAACCATGATTGGAGTTCAGATATATCACCAGACTTGTCTCCTGAATTGATAACACTAAGGGAAACTGGATTGGTGTGAAAGACGATGCAGATTCTGTGTAAATGCATCAGTGAGGGAGAAAGTGGCTGAAACTCAGCAGCAGAAGTGTGCCCAGGGAGCACCAGCAGGGTGATCCATTTGGAAAGAGAGGCTAGGCTATCACTTCTGAGCTATTGAGTTTACTAATCAAGGGCACCACTTTTACGTGGAAAAGTGTTTTTATCAGGTGTGCTTTGTCAAGCAAGAGATTGAGATTATAGCTGGGATACTCCCCTCTCTCTTTTTAACCCTGGCTCCCTAGAAAAAGAAGGAACCCATCTTAGGATGGAACTGAGCCAGCCTAAAACCCACACTCTGTTATCTGAAGCCTAGAACTCCACTGAGTCACATGTTTGTACCAGTCCTGGACTTGCTAATTCCTGGATGTTTTGTTCTCTTTTATGTTTCAGTAATGGTATTTTCTCTCTTTCTTGCTCCTGTCTATGGAGCTTGTTTCTGATGTAACACTTGTATAATAAATTCCTTGAATTAAATTCTTTTTTAGGTACTGAGGAATTTCTGTTTCCCTACTTAGATGCCAACCTGATGCTATTTGAGATGAATACACTCTCTGCTGGAGGCAAGTAAAGCCTCAATATCCTAAGACTTGCTGCTGCTGCTGCTAAGTCACTTCAGTCGTGTCCGACTCTGTGCGACCCCATAGACGGCAGCCCACCAGGCTCCCCGTCCCTGGGATTCTCCAGGCAAGAACACTGGAGTGGGTTGCCATTTTATTCTCCAATGCATGAAAGTGAAAAGTGAAAGTGAAGTCATTCAATCGTGTCTGACTCTTAGTGACCCCATGGATGGCAGCCTGCCAGTCTCTTTCTTCCATGGGAACTTCCAGGCAAGAGTATTGGAGTGGGGTGCCATTGCCTTCTCTGCCTAAGACTTGGGATGTTACTATATATATTCAACAACTCAGATGGCAAATGAAACCTGGGCCATCCTGGTTGTAGCATTATTTAATTCAAGAGCAAGGGAAATTTATAATTCCCTTAAGTAGATATCTTGGGGCTTTCCTGGGGGTTCAGATGGAAAAGAATTTGCCTGCAATGGGGGAGACTCGATTTTGATCTCTGTGTCTGGAAGGTCTCCCAGAGGAGGAAATGGTCACCCATTCCTGTATTCTTACCTGGAGAATCCAAAGGACAGAGAATCTTGGTAGACTACAGTCCATGGGTGTCACAAAGAGTTGGACATGACTGAGTCACCCTAACACACTAAGTAATTATTCTAGATCTTTTAATATGTTAAGAACTTGGTATATGGCCATGTCAGGAACTTCAATACTATTAATTTTTGTTGCTGTTTATTTTTGGTTCCTACTCTTTCTGGGTCTTGAAGTTTTGAAAAGTGAAGGCAATCTTGAGAAGTTTTAAAAATGAATAAAATTCCTTGTCAATATCCACCATTTTGTTTATGATGGCGATTAAAGCAATATATAGTCCTTTTATTCAAGAAAACATAGAGGTTTGATGCAATCAAATTAGATTACAGTTAGATTATAAAGACACAATATGCTAATACACACTACATGTACAAAACTTCAAGGTATTCTGATATGGTAGAAGCATCTCTCATAGCAACTATACTTGGATACATTCCACAAAAACTTACATAGATTTAATTCAAACCATCAGTAGAAAGAAACTGAGATTTGTTCTGTTAATTATGAAGGTATCCATCTCAATGTAAGTGGAAACTTTGAATTTGTTTGCCTGTTTTTTCTTTTCCTTGAAAGTTGTTTAAACATCAAAAACATTCTTCAAGAGCTACATTAGTAATTGACTTTTCACTGGGGAAATGCAAGGGGAACAGCTCAATTTTAGGATGTTTCTCCAACTTTAGAAAAATAAAGTATGTGACTTAAAAGAGATAGCAGTTAAAAATAAAATTTCCTAGGGAGACTACCTTATTGATGGGCAGAGCTCTTGAGTTTTTGAGGTTCAGTTCAGCAAAGTATCCACTTGTTAGAATAACCTCTAACTTGTCTGACTATGTTGCAACTATAAATTGAATCTGAAAATATCCTCAGGATATTCATTTTGAAACTTGTCTACTCCTAGACTCTCTTCTTCAAATCTAAAGAGTAGAAAAACATCACTCTCTATCCTCTTCCACTCTCTAGGTTCTGAGGAGGTCATGTTAAACTATTTAAACCAAGTAGTGCTAATTTTAGTGTTTAGGAATGTGGTCTATCTATCATATCTAGACGGTGTTCAGAGAAGTGAGAAGGAGAGAAACTAAGTCTAAATATAAAATAAGACCCAAATACATGCTTATTAATTAAATATTATATTCTAAGAGATAGAAGGAAGAAAAGAACAGTGTGACAGGTGGTAGGGATTTAATGGGAAAAAATTTAAATCAGTTGTTTTTGCTATAATGTGTTTTGTATTATATTTTATAGCAAGTTATAGACAAATAGTTCTAGAAGCGAAAATTAATCTGAACCTGCTTTTATGTTTCCATCTATTTCTTAAAAAAATATAAAACTATTTTTAAAATAAAATGAAGACAAGAAAGTGCAAGCAGTTTGTTCAATAAACCATAAAGATTATAGATTTTGCTATCAGTTCTCCTGATCCTGTTTAAAAAAAAAATCACTTTTTAATCTTTAAACACAGTCTGTCTTAGAGAAATACAGTTGTTATAAATTGTCATATAAAGCAAAGTTGCATTTGGGGATTAAAAAATAACAGGTGCTCACATCTAAACTCTCAAGTATATGTTTCAAAATTATATTTCTTAGGTAAGAAAATGTCTGAAAATTGTGGGGGTAAAAGCAAGTGACCCACTTTAGAAAACAGAATAGCAAGCATAGAGTGTATTCTTTAAAATAAAAATAGATTAGGAAAAGATAAAGAAAAAAAAGTGCAAAGCTTTATGTTTTAGGCTTTAGCATATCAAAATGGTAGTAGGGATACTGAGAAATAAATATACATAATAAATATACTGAAAAATACTGAGAAATAAATATATATAATCTCAGCTTTAACTAAGTAATTTTATCAAAAATCATATAATATTATAATATAATCATCTAAAAAAATTTAGGGAAGAAAAGGAATGCACAAAATCTCTTTTTCTATCTAAATAATATTTAGATACATTACCAATAAGAAATAAAGCTCTTGACTATGTGTAATATATCTCTGAGAGAAAAGTAAAACTAATTTTGTAAGGAAAAGGCTGAAGGATTTAGTAGACATTTTTCAATACAAGCTTTGAAAATTATCTAGATGTGGGCAATTTTATCACTGACTTTTTCAGGAAAAGATTGGAAGGCCTGTTAGACAGTTTGCTATAAACTTTGTTAATTACTTAAAATGGGACTATTTGAATTTCAAGAGAATGAAGTATGTAGGAGAGAATGCCTTGTTCTATAAAATTATACCTCTGCTTTCTGAAGAATCTGGTATCCTTTATCTATTTAGTGAAAATTCTAGCTCAGTCATGCTTCATGTGTATTGTAACTTCCTTCTTTTCTCCCAGGGCAATTATCTAGTAAACATTAATAGGCCTGACACAAGGCACCTAAACGAAAGCATTTCTTCTTGCTGAGCAATATTATCAGCCATTGGTAGCCTGCATGGGGCTTTTTGCAAGTGAAATTCACCCTTCCAGATGGAGGACCTATGATCACAGGCTCACCACTGGTTAGGGGGCAGGGGCTAGATTTCAACTACTATTTGTCCCTCAGCTGACTACCCTGATGCAAAAGATCAAGTAAGTATGGGATCCTGAGTGGTATTAGTCAGTTCAGTTGCTCAGTTGTGTCCGACTCTTTGCAACCCCATGGACTGCAGCACACCAGGCTTCCCTATCCACCACCAACTCCTGGAACTTGCTCAAACTCATGTCCATTGAGTTAGTGATGCTGTCCAACCGTTTCATCCTCTGTTCCCCTCTTCTCCTCTTGTCTTCAATCTTTACCAGCATCAGGATCTTATCCAATGAGTCAGTTCTTTGCATCAGGTGACCAAAGTATTAGACCTTCAGCTTCAGCATCAGTCCTTCCAATGAATATTCAGGACTGATTTCCTTTAGAATTGACGGGTTTGATCTCCTTGCAGTCTAAGGGACTCTCAAGAGAATTCTCTAACACCACAGTTCAAAAGCATCAATTCTTCATTGTTCAGCTTTCTTTATGGTCCAACTCTCACACCTATATGTGACTACTGGAAAAGCCGTAGCTTTGACTAGATGGATGTTTGTCAGCAAAGTAATGTTTCTGCTTTTTAATATGCTGTCTAGGTTTGTCATAGCTTTTCTTCAAAGAAACAAGTGTCTTTTAACTTCATGGCTACAATTACCATCTGTAGTGATTTTGGAGCCCAAGAAAATAAAATCTGTCACTACTTCCATTGTTTCTCCATCTGTTTGCCATGAAGCGATGGGACCGGTTGTTATGATCTTCATTTTTTGAATGTTGAGTTTTAAGCTAAATGTTTCACTCTCCTCTTTCACTTTCATCAAGAGACTCTTTAGTCCCTCTTCACTTTCTGCCATAAGGGTGCTGTCATTTGCATATCTGAGGATATTGATATTTCTCCCAGCAGTCTTTATTCCAGCTTGTGCTTCATCCAGTTCAACATTTCACATGATGTATTCTGAGTATTAGTTAAATAAGCAGGATGACAGTATACAGCCTTGATGTACTCCTTTCTCAATTTGGAACCAGTCTGTTGTCCCATGTCCAGTTCTAACTGTTGCTTCTTGACCTGCATACAGGTTTCTCAGGAGGCAGGTAGGTGGTCTGGTATTCCCAACTCTAAGAATTTTCCACAGTTTGTTGTGATCCACATAAAGACTTTGGCATAGTCAATAAAGCAGAAGTAAATGTTTTTCTGGATCTCTCTTGCTTTTCAAATGATCCAATGAATGTTGGATCAGTAGAAGGAGAAGGCTAAAAACTGTTAGTTATCTTATTGGTGGACTTTGAGACTCTTCTACAAAGAAGGTTAAGTTTGCTGTAGAGTCAGGCATGAGAGTCCTCTCTTCATCTTTTCATGAAATCAAGTATTCTGGCCCTTTGAAGATATGTGATTTTGGAAACAGCTAGAGACCACACCCTTTTCATAAAAATGCTTTCTCAGCTATTTCTATCAGCATTGTCAGCATAAAGGCTCTTTCCAAAGTTTTGGGAGGCATTAGCCATTGCCACCTGGGAATTAAGGTGGGAGATGCATCTGGTTGATGGACTGTTGAACACAAATCAGGTCCTTTGTGCAGTCCTTTGTATATACTAAATTCTTCTATAGTTGAGAGAGTTCTCAAATTCATTTAAATTTGGACAAAATTGTAACATAACTTCACTAAGAAGTCAAGGATGGTCTAATTCAGCTGATACTGAGTTACAATTGTCCAGTGGTAGATACAATTCCATCTATAAGTGATGAAAGATTACATTTCTGGACATGATCATTGAAAAGAGCTAATTTCTTTATTACTAAATGTGCCATCTCTGGGAAAAAGGTAGCAGAGATAATGCTCTTTATCACAGATAGAGCTGGAGTTAGAGGAGCGAGAAGATGAACTTTTTCCCAATGTACTAAGTAGACAATTTGGGAGAAAATGAAACAAAAGCTGTTGTTGTTTACTTGCTAAGTCCTGTCCAACTCTTTGCAACACCGTGGACTGTAGCCTACCAGGCTCCTCTGTCCATGGGATTTTCAGGTAAGAATAAAGGAATGGGTTGCATTTCTTCCATCAGTTGATCCTCCCTATGCAGGGATCAAACCCATGTCTCCTGCTTGGCAGGCAGATTCAGTGAGCCACCTGGGAAACCCCAAACAAAGCAGCTCTGACCAATAGCACGGGGAAAAAAATAACAACAACAAAATTGAATACAACAAGACTTAAAGTTATATTACCTGTTATAACTGATATGAGAGAGAAATAGTAATGTTTACTATATATTAAGGACTAAGGATTTTATTCTTATTTGTTTAATTTCTATACAAATCTCCAAATAACTTTTTGTTATTCTCTTTACAAAAGAGAAACCTGGATTATAGTGAATTTAACTTGTTGAACTTGTAGAAGTATATTAAACATCAATATTTGAAGCCCAATTCTCTGATCTTCCATTTGTTCTTTCGTCATCTTCCATCCTTGTACCTTGAATGCTGTTCTCTAAAAATTATCCTTAATTTTTTTAAATTTTTTTAATCTGAAAATTTATCATGGGGAAGGGGTGGGCTTCCAGAGGAATTGAATCCCAGAGGAATTCAAAGTGAAATACTTCAGATTTTAAATGACTCAAGATGTCTTTGTACCTAAAATTGCTAGAGTTAGTCCTGCTTTTTGGAATTTATTTTAAAATTAACAAATAGTGAGTATTTGAAGTAAGAAATCCTCAAGTACTCAAAGTCTAGGGGATTTTAGTCTTAAAAAAATAAATTTTTGTTTGCTTTCACTAGAGATTTCCTTTTGAGATGTGAATCCTCTTCTCTTTCTCCATCCATCTATCTTCCCCTTGGACATTTATTGAGCATCTACTATGTGTCTGATATTGTCTGTGGAATTCAAAAAATTCAGTAATATTTTCTGGATTTTAATTAGGCTGTTTGAAATATTGAATCTTCTCCCTGCTTTATGTACTAAAAGGAAGTGAAAAGGTGAGCCCCATCATGAGGCTCTAGTTTCATTGGCTAGAGGTTAAACATGTTCATTTTTTTTTCAGCAAAAATTTTAAAATAATAAATTACATAGCTGATATTATTTCTTGAGACAGGAAGATTGCACTAATCCTGATAATTAACATTAGTTAACATAATATAAAAACTTAGAGTGGCAATAACATAGCAAGATTTCCTCTCCCCCATGTCATGCTCTCATTTGGGTTGGAGAGTTCTCTTCCATCTGTGACTCTGCTTTCCAGAGCATGTGTCTTTCTAGACAACTGTGGCAGAAGAAGGGAGTGATGGAGGTCACAAACTTGTTCTCAGTTGTCTAGGTCAGAAGTGATATGCAGCCATTTTTCTCACTTCACTGGCTAGAAGTAGTCATATGGCCTCCTTTTAAAAGCAAAAGAACTTGGGAAATGCTGGAAAGCAAACATTTGCAGTTGAATACTGTATCTTCCACAGAGACATCACTAAAGATGTGTTCACACCTAAGTTTGTTTGGGGGAGTGGTGGTTGAAGGTGTGCTAGGCGATCTATATTTTCAAGAATTAGAAAGCGGTTATACCTTAGATTTAAGTTATTACATGGAGTTTGTCCTTTCTTTGGATACACGAATTGCAGTGGATCAAAGACATAGGTATAAAAGAACATTCCTTTAAACCACTTTGATATGCTGCCTGCTTGGAATTTCTTATCTCTAGAACAAGTTTAGCCCAACTGTCCCTTGAGTCAACCCTCAAATTTAAGATTCTAGGCATAATTTAGTTTAAATAGCTAATTTCAAAAATATATGTTAGATTTTGCTTTAACAGAGAGACAGTTGTTATACTTAAAGAGTAGCTCATAAAAGCCATCCAAAGATTCTCAAAGAAACTAATGGACATGTTAGAGTGAATATGGTTTACTACCTCTCTGGAAACTAGGGCAAAACCAGCAATATATAACTCAGCACAACACAGTTTTCCCCTCAAATTGAGTAGGCATATGGCTTTCAATTACAATTCAGCAACCGTGTCAAATCTTGAGATCTAACTGTAGCTCATACTTCCTCTTCTGAAATGGTTGATTTGGGAAAGCAACCAACAACAGAAGCATCAGGCAGGTGTTCCTGAATTGTCTGCTGGTCCATTTGGTAATTCTTGCAGACCCGTTGGCAAGGCTGCCTGCTGACAAACTCAAACCTGCTCGTTGTTAGAGATTCATGGATCAGGAAATGAATACCTTAAAGTGAATGATTTCATGTGCAGCTAACACCCAGGGATTTCTATTTACCTATGAGACTATGTGGGCACCATTTGATTATGAGACATATGCTGAGACAGCAGGGTTTGAACTAAACACAAACAAAAATGTACCATTTGGCTTGGGCATATTGATAAACAAAAGCAAACTATGTTCCCCAATGATATTCAGGTTACAAATGGACAAATTAAAATTCTGAGACGTGTCTTTGGGAGTCAAAATAATCCAAAGTTACACTGATAAGTGGTTAATTAGCATGAAAGTGTGTGATATGGAGGCAGACTCGAGAGTTATGTTTATGCATTGAAATCAACTACTATCCAAGATCTGCTCAGCATTAGTATACAGACTTGGGTCAAAATAACTTGGGTCAAAACTGCTTTGGCAGTTTGAAAATAACTTCCAATAAAATATTTAGGGATTAGGGGACTTCCTTAGTGGTCCAGAGGCTAAGACTGTTCTCCCAGTGCAGGGGACCAGGGTTCAATCCCTAACCTGGGACTTTATCCCACATGCTGCAGCTAAGATCAAAGATCCCATGTGCTACAACTAAGACCCAGCACAGCTAAATAAATAAATGAATAAAATAAATGAAAATGAACATTTTAAAAATATGTAGGGATTGCATAAGAAGAATGTTCAGCCTATTCTCAGCCTATTAGGTTAAAATGTTTCATTAAGTGAAAACTTGTTTTTGTAGGTAAGATACATGGTAGACACAAACCCTGTGTTATTCCTCAAAAGGTGGAAGAATTCTTCTTAATAAATTGGGCTCCATTGCAGTGACTCTCGATCTTTTTTGTACTTTATTTTTATCAAGGGAGCTTTATAAATTTCTGATACCTAAGTTGGTCTGAGGAGAAGGATAAGCACCAGGATTTTTAAAGTGCCTCAGGTGATTTTAACATAAGACTGTGGTTAAGAACCACAGTTCAAATGCTTGTTACAGGCAAAGCCCTCTTTGGGTCAATAAAAGATACTTAAAAAACAATATGAGTTGCCAAGGGTAGATGTTCTAGACAGAATTATTATCTAAGATGCTTATAAATGGGGGCCAAATCACTGCAGATGGTGACTGCAGCCTTGTAATTGGAAGATGCTTGGTTCTTAGAAGGAAGTCTATGACAAAAATAAACAGTCTATTGAAAAGCAAAAACCTCACTTTGCCGACAAAGTGAGGCTAAAGCTATGATTTTTCCAGTAGTCATATATGGATGTGAGAGTTGGACTATAAAGAAATCTGAGTGCTGAAGAAGTGATGCTTTCGAATTGCAATGCTGGAGAAGACTCTTAAGAGTTCCTTGGACGGCAAGGAGATTAAACCAGTGAATCCTAAGGGAAATCAATCATGAATACTCATTGGAAGTATTGATACTGAAGTTGAAGCTCCAGTATTTTGGTTACCTGATGCGAAGAGCAGACTTATTGGAAAAGACCCTGATGCTGGGAAAGATTGAAGGCAAAAGGAGAGGGCTGCAGAAGATGAGATGGTTGGATGGCATCACCAATTCAATGGACATGAACTTGGGAAAACTCTGGGAGATGGTGAGAGGCAGGGAGGCCTGGTGTGCTGCAGTCCATGGGGTTGCAAAAAATTGGATACGACTTAGGGACTGAACACCACCAACAATGACGTGCTTACAAAATTGCCTTTGACTTTAACGGAATCCTAGGAAAAGGAAGGGAGAAAAAATGAAAAATACACAGTGAAGAAATACCTCAATATATAAATCAGCTTTTATCAATTTCATCTTTGAGATTTTGTCATTCTGGCAAAGTCTCCTGTAAGCCTTCTAAGAAAAGGCATTCTGTGTACTTTGGAAAGGACTCAGGGACAAAGGTAAATCAGGTCACATGTATTTCCTTAAGTCTTACCTTCCTCATCTTAGAAATGATATTAATAGGTAAGAATACCGTGAGAAGGAAATGGCAACCCACTCCAGTGTTCTTGCCGGGAGAATCCCGGGGACGGGGGAGCCTGGTGGGCTGCCGTCTATGGGGTCGCACAGAGCCGGACACGACTGGAGCGACTTAGCAGCAGCAGCAGCATACCGTGAAAGTACCTTCTAAGTTCAAAGTTCTGTGATTCAAAGGTTGTTCTTTGATTTGAAGTCCCTGCTACTTTCTTTTAAACCAAAGTACAAATCTTCCAAAAACTATCAATTTAATCATTTAATTCAAAATTCTAGTTGGGCCCAGGAAATTGTGACGTTCAAACATATTATGGGCTATAGCACAGTTTGTTTGTATATAGGCCTTTACACTGAGAAGAACACATCTGGAAAAATAAGTTTCTGTTATCACAGATGATGCTTCTGAATGACTTCAGCCCAGATAGGTCTGTGTAGGAACTGCATAGGCCCAGCAAAGCACAAAGTGTCTTTCCGACAGATATGAAAAGGCAGTCGTGTCCTTCAGATAACTGGTTAATTATCAAATAAGTTTAATGAGAAAAAAAAGATAACTAGGTGTCAAAAACAACTTTATTTCCATGCAATAGTGGGGATTTTTATTATAAAGCCAGACTTTTTCACAGAAAAATCACAAAAATAAGTACAAAAGCATATGCTATTAAAGTTACAGGAAGGTGAGCATTTTATAAAAAATTGCTTTCATTTAATTCATTTCTGTTTGAAGAACTTCTTAGTGGTACATTTTATTAACATTTAATTTATTTATTCCAATTTTGATATTTTTCAAAGCATTTTCACAAGAGAGCCTCACTTTTTTTTTTTTTTTTAAGAAGAGAAAGTGATTTGCTATAAAGTGAAAGTTGCTTAGTCGTGTCCTACTCTTTGTGACTCCATGGACTATACAGTTCATGGAATTCTCCAGGCCAGAATACTGCAGTGTATAGCCTTTCCCTACTCCAGTGGATCTGCCCAACCAGGAATTGAACCGAGGTCTCCTGCATTGCAGGCAGATTTTACCAACTGAGCTCTCAGGGAAACCCTGATTTGCCATTGGATAGGTGAAGATGGAAATCAAGATGGGAAAGTAGTGACATAGTGAAGTTAAAATGGAATTTTAGAATCTAAGAGGTAATAATCTTAGTCTAGATCCTTGATCTTTGGTAATATCCTAAGGCCATAAAATATAGGATTTTTCTAAATGTCACTTAGCTAGTTAGTTACAGCAGAAGGACCATAGTTAAGTCCTTCTTTCTTTTCAGTGTTTTGTGTCGTTTTCATTTGAGCAAAGCCAAATGAATAATTAGAGGTGGTGGCTATCCTAAAACTCAATAATTTATTAGGACAATCACTGCCTCCAAGTGCAAAAAATCTCCCCTGGATGCTCCTTTCTAAGCTCATAAACAACAAACGGGAGGTCTATACAATAGAATTATGATCATAATACTCCAAACAGAACTTGGGAAGACATTAAGACCCATTTATCATACCATATTCTAAGCAGCTTAGTATGGAGTAGTGACGGAATAGTTTTGGGTTATTCAAAATGGATGGCTAAATAGATCTGCAACTGATTTGTTCATCCAAAGGGATCTTAACACTACTTCATTTATAGACAAAGCATTTTTAAGTAAAGGATTCTGTACCACCCAAAGTGAAAGTGAAAGTGTCAGCTGCTCAGGTCGTGTCCAGCTCTGTGCGACCCCATGAACGATAGCCTGCCAGGCTCATTTGTCCCCGGCTTTCTCCAGGCAAGAATATTGGAGTGGGTTGCCACGCCCTTCTCCAGGGGATCTTCCCCACCCAGGAATTGAACCTGGGTCTCCTGCATTGAGGGAAGATTCTTCACAATCTGAGCCACCTGGGAAGTCCATATCACCTAAAGGATAGTGTAGATTTACCACCCAGCTATCTTTGGTAAGCCTATGAAGTATAGTACTTCAAATTTGTCTTGCGGAGCTCAAAGTGCATATGCCACATATAAGTATTCTCATTCTCAAAACTTTCTGTTTTCTATTTCTCTCTCCTCTTTTGAGTCCATACAATCCAAATAATAAGGTAATAGAAAATAGATGTAAATGGCATCTTAGAGTTAACATTTCATTTCCTAGAAGTTGGTAATGAATAAATGTTATGGCAAAGGTCCTAGACTTGGCTGATTGCTGATCAGAGATTTTAAGTCCTCCAGATCTTCTCACAATCTATCTATATTATTTGGCTATTTTCATAGCCAAATCTATGAAATGCAATTGGCATCTTCTTTAATGGTTTACATATTGAATTGGTGATATTAAATGTTCTATAAGATTTTATTCCTTTAGACAAAACTGTTTTTCTTTGCAGCTTATGTTTTGCAGCTTAACATAAGGGGGACATTCAGAGGGTATGCAGGGGGTTATGTAAATAACACAGTTGGTTAGTCTAATTCAATCTATCAAATATCTATTCCATAAAGAAAACCCAAAGTTATTTTGGACCAAATTACGCTTGTTTTGATCTCCAACACCTTCCCAACCCCCAGTCATTCAGTGTCACAGCTGCTTTATAGCTAAGCAGAGAGCAGAGAATGAATCTCAGAAGTGAAATGTAGGGAAGGCAACATTTAGCCCAGGTGTTTTGAGAATTGAGAAGGTGTTGGGTTACTGGGCAAGTTAGAATTTGGGTTTTAATAATGGCAAGACCCAGAGGAATCGGGTGGAGAGGGAGGTGGGAGGGGGGATCGGGATGGGGAATACGTGTAAATCTATTGCTGATTCATGTCAATGTATGACAAAACCCACTGCAATGTTGTGAAGTAATTAACCTCCAACTAATAAAAATAAATGGAAAAAAAAAAAAGAAAAGAAAAAAAAAATAATGGCATTGCTAAACAATTAGCTGAACACACAGGAGGAAATCAAGAAGGAGGTGGAGAAAGAACAGCAATTTATGAATGGCAGCATAACAAGCAGCTAAATGGAACTTAATTTTGTTCATCCAGAGGTAAGTCACCCAGGAGAATTAGCCTAAAATGTTGCTTTTTGTTGATTAGTACAAGATGGTTGCCTAGGGTCCTGAAGATCTTGTAAGGACCTTCCCTTTATTGAGACTGAACACTGAGAGAGCTGCATCCTTATTGTGCATCTGTACTCTTCTTAATGGACTACAATATGCATGATTCTTCCTTATTTTTGCCAACAGTCAGTTAAAATCAATAATCTTTAACACCTTTGGTGGAAATTTTTGCCAGGATATAACTTCAATTTCCTGTTTCCATGAACCATTAGTGAAGTTTGCCTTTACAGCATAGGATTTGAACACTATATTAATTCAATTAGTATTCTAAATGTGGGCAGAGAAGCCAAAGAGTGACTTGCAAGATATTGATTGTTGGAGTAGAATGCTAAAAGAGAATTGAAAAAGCAAGATGTTTGAGGAAAGAGAGGAAGGAAGAAAAAGCATGTCATCATGTATTCATATCTTTGTGATTGCGTATGCTGGGAGGAATTGGGGGCAGGAGGAGAAGGGGATGACAGAGGATGAGACGGCTGGATGGCATCACCGACTTGATGGACATGAGTTTGAGTAAGCTCCGGGAGTTGGTGATGGACAGGGAGGCCTAGCGTGCTGTGATTCATTAGGGTCTCAAAGAGTCGGACATGACTGAGCGACTGAACTGGACTGATTGGAAGCATTTGGAATATATGTAGGTGTGGATGGAAATTTTGGATAAAATACCACACATTGTAAGGAAAGGTTATGGCCTCCCCTCCAATCCTGAAATGACAGTAAACAAGATGGTTGGATGGCATCACCAACTCGATGGACATGAGTTCGAGTAAACTCCGGAAATTGGTGATGGTCAGGGAAGCCTGGCATGCTGCTGTCCACGGGGGCCGCAGAGTCAGACACGACTGAGCAACTGAAATGAACTGAACTGAATACTGCCTTACAAACCTCTCCCTTTAATTCTAGAATGGATTTCTCAATTGTCCTTTCAAAAAATCAGACTTTCAAGATGATAATTAGCTACTTTACTTAACTGAGAAGCAAGTGATATCTGTGATCACTCAGGTTGACAGAGAGAAATAGAGCAGGAAAGCTAATCCATAGTCTAGTGACTACAGATGGCAACACCATCACACATCTCATCCATTCCTAAGTGGAAATTTTTTATTAATATCCAAACTTATGTCCATTTCAGATTTTTTTTTTAATTTCTTTTTTAATGTTACCACTTATTCCCCACTGGGGTTGGTAATTAAAAACTCTCCAGAGTAGATCATAGTTAATCTAAGTTGTTCTTCCCTCTAGAGCTTTATAATTATAAACTTATTACATTTATGGCTATATGCACGGCCTCATGTATTATCCATTTCCAAAAGAACATTGCTGTTTGTTTTGTTTGTTTGTTTGTTTGTTTAAGGCCAGAGATATGGCAAAATGCATGGAATGAAATTTAACAAGGTAAAAAGTTTGTTAAAGTCAAAAAACAAGAAAACAATATTCAGAGATGGTGGTCATTTTGGTAAGCATTTGCAAGGTCAATTGCATGGCAATGATGATAGTATACTAGGTAACTAAACTCTCCTTTTGGCTTGGGAGCAAATTGATTAGGCTGCCTGCTCCTAATAGCCACCTTTGTGCTAAGAAGTCTATTGAAAACTTGGGCAATTGAACTTAGCTCATTGCCTCATAGAAAAATCAACTTGCGTGAACCACAGTACTGACACTTTTGTTGCCAGCTTTGATCTTCTGAAATACTTATATACTTACTTGGACTTGACACATTAAATGTACGTGTTAAGTTCTGCGGTTCTGATTTTTAAGGTAGTTGTAACATGATGGTAAAAGAATATTAAGGAAATGAATATACATTTAAAAAAAAAGTTGTAAAAAGAAGAACCACATTTACTCTAGAGATCCTATTGTACTTTTCTAAATCTAAATTTCTTTTAATATGTATATGTATACATATACAAATATGTATATTATTTGATTTTGATGCTCTTGTTATTTAATTAATTCCAAAAATGTAATACAAACTTAGAAGCATAAAAGTGAGTTCAAATATGATGGATTTTACACAACAGTAAAATCTCTTGCTTTGTCAGCACATGTGTCTCTTTGGACAATTCACTTCCAAATGTTAGGCAAGAGCCCACTTTCAGCCCCTGGAAGGGGCTCCCCTTTCTGCAACACTTTCAGTCAATATCATTTTGAGTAGTTGAGTGGGTCACTAATTAAAAAGCTGATAGGGAGTGTTTAGTAATACTAGTAAACTCTTCATTTTCATTAGCATATTAAAAAAGAAAGTCTCTTTGATCCTTTTTAGGAAGTAAGAAGTTCCTCTGATTTTCTTCTATAAACCCAAGACCAAACAACCTTGAAAAATGTGAACAGCACTGTGTTTTCAGATCTGAATGAAAAGCACTAAATTCATTTTCATCAATTAAATTATAAGGTATGTTGAAGAGAAAATCCAAATAAAGCTGAACTGTTTATTTTCCATTTTCAGAGATAAATTTAAGGATCATGAATTGCACTCCAAAAAGCACCCAAAAGTGGATGGATAGATCTGTTATAAAGCATCTCATGGTATCAATTGAATATGTCCATGTACTTAAAAGATCCCCAATTTGGCTTGAGCAGGGACTCACTTTGTTGAGGCATATTAGTCATTTAGCATGGCTGAATGACTGTAGTTTTATTATTTTTTCTTCTTTTGGACTTAAAGTAAAATATGCAAAATATTGTAAAAGTTAAATTGTTTTTTTCTTCTTTCTTGCCAACATATCTGGGTAGTTTCTTAAAAAAAAAAAACAGACAAATCAAACAAAAGTAAGTAAATTCAAGTGAGACAATTATTTTCAGCATAAGTTTACAGCCAATGTCAAAGGTACTCATTGAACAAGCTATTGTGTTGCAAAGCAGTCCATAGAATACAAAATATATTGATTGTCTGTCCTGGGAGACTTTACATTTTAAATGCCATCATAAATTTAATCCAATTATACAAAGTAATCATTTGAGATGCATGAAAAAAGTTTGTTTTCTACTAACCAAATGCCTTAGCCTACTCTCATTTTTCTCCTTATCCAAATTTTTCTGTGCTATAATATTTGTATATTGTGACTATTTTTGCACCTTTATCTAGATAATGGTACTTTTTATTTAAATAGCAACTTTTTAAGGCAAAGAGTATCTTTGTATCTGTTTTCCCAGAGAAATGCTATAGGACTATTTTGAAGATAAATATTATTGCATTGTGGTAGTTCAACTTTTTTCTCCTCAGCACTGAATTTCTCAGTAACATGAAGCTATTTTGTCAAGCTATGGGGCAAGTGATACCATGGATAGCAGCTCATCTGCTTCTAAGGCATAAAATACCTTAAAATGACAATTAAGAAACACCAATGGGAAAAAGAATCAAGGTTTCCTTTAAAACTGACAGAACTATGTTTATCAATGATAGAGCAGAGAAGAGGAAAATAATAATTCTATCTGATTTTTGTAAAGAATGTTACAAAATTATTTTGTAGCAGGCTCACATTAATTTTTAAGGAATTTTTAACATAAATAACATAAAATAGACTAAAATATATTAAGTAATCCAGTTTGCTAGATATGTAACACAAGTTAGGTAAGTGTTTTATCAAAGTTTAAATTTACAGATGAGGAAGCTGAAACACATAGTAACTTTCTTGCCAAATGCCACAGAAACTGCACAATAAGCCCAAGATTAGAAGCCATGTCTTTTGGATCCCAAAGATTTTTTTCAAGAAAAACCTTCCTCAAATTAATAAACTGTTAATGATATATTAAGAAAAATTAATAAAATGAAAACAATCATAGGATTTCCTTTAAGAATCTCTGTGATGAACAGAGGCTGAAATCAAATGGATTGACCAGTATGATATTCCAGGGACAGCTCCTTGTGAAATGGTTTTTCAACCCTCAATCTTTTTCTCAGGGACACTTGATTATAAGATTTAGGGGCTTAAAGTGCACAAGCTGGAGCTACTTTCTAAGAAGAACTGCTTTTGAAAACCCTGTGCAGCTTAAATCTCATCATCAAAGCAGTGTGCTTAAGAAAGCAGGATCTGATTCCTGGACAGGATCCATAAATCTGCATATTAAACAGACACTTAAAGTAAAACTGATCCAGATAATCCAGGGACCTCTAAATGGAGGTTTGTTTAGACTTTTGGTTAGTTTAGGCAATTATTAAATGAAAGAATGTAACAAATGAGATAGGTATCTTATTAGATATCATGCAAGACAAATAAAGTCTTCCCTGGCGGCTCAGTCAGAAATAGTCTGGCTGCAATGCAGGAGACCCAGGTTCAATCCCTAGGTCAGGAAGATCTCCTAGAGAAAGAAATGGCAACCCACTCCAGTATTCTTGCCTGGAGAATCCCATGAGCAAAGGAGTCTGGTGGGCTAGAGAGCATGAGGGTCACAAAGAGTCAGACACAACTGAGTGACTAACACACACACACACACACACACAAGATAAATAAAGGTTTCATTTATCCACAGAATAGACTGTTAGAGCAGAGTCCCCCGCACCCACATGGCCAGACCAGCTAGCCTCAATGCTGTCCTAAACGGTTTTTAGATGAAGGTTGCAGATTAATTTTCATGGCTCATTTAATCCTGGGCTTCTCTGCTTTGCCTGCCAACAAAGCGGCCAATTAGTGAAGATGGTTTCAGTACTTTTTTCAGAGACAAATCCCTTCCCAGGAGGAAATTACATAAGCCCACCAACATATTTTGAATAACATGAGAAATCAATTCTAGGAGGGGACAAATATTCTCATTGTGGGTTGAAGGAAAGCAAAATCATTAATCTTTTGTGGATAAGTGAAAGGTTGGCCCATGTGGGTAGGGTCTTAGGCAAGACAGAATCAAACTTTTGGAGGGTGATCTCACAAAGAAGGCAACACTTTCTGTGTGTTTTAACTATAATTAATGATACTGAATTTTTGTACAATGTAACAGTGTACCTAAATAATGCAGCATATATTTATTCAGGGCTGTTATGAAAACAACACAAAATGAAGAAATCTGGCTGCATAAAATAGGAAACAAAATGTAATCTTTTACTCCAAATTTTCATAGCAGGATCTTATAAAATCTTCAAGTCATGGGAAGCTTTTAATCTATCACCCAACTTTTAAGTTTCCCATTGAAAGTACATTTTTACTGAATTGCATTTAAATTATTTAGCTGTTTTTATCGGCATGAGGTAATCGGAAACATAATGTATCACACAGCTCTCCAAACATCCCTGATGGATGTCTTTTGGCTAATTAAATGTATACCACTGTTAGGAGGGGAGAAAAAGGCCTGAGATTTTTTTTTTTTTCCTATCTCTCTTGTATTGTTTTTGTTTTAATTCTCAGTTCCTTTCTTTAAAAAAAAAATAAAGGTCAGTTGTTAATTAGCTACTTTTGAAAAGTATCCATTAATACTATATAAATTGCTGCCTACAAATCCAATTAAATTCTTAGGTCATATTGGAACTAAATAGATTATTTAAATTTCAGGGCACATTATGAAATGAAGCCTATAGGAGAAATCAATACAGGCACAGAGAAAGACTGAGCTATAAGAGGGTTATATGAGGGTATGTGTGTAGAAAATCTGGGCTTCTCAGGTGGCAGTAGTGGTAAAGGGCCTGCTTACCAGTGCAGAAGATTTAAGAGACCTGGGTTCAATCCCTGGGTGGAGAAGATTCCCTGGAGTGGCAACCCACTCCACTATTCTTTCCTGGAGAATCCCATGGACAGAGCCTGGCAGGATACAGTCCATGGGGTCACAAGGAGTCAGACACAACTGAAGAGACTTAGCACTCATGCACATAAAGAAAGTCTATAGATTTTCTGTATATTTTTTCAAGAGCTGAGCTCTACTGTGACTAAATAGAGGTGCACTGAATGCTTAGGTAATCCTCTGGGTTACTGCTGAGACCAATAACCAAAATTTGCCTTAGAGTTACGTCAGTGGTTTAAAAAATGAGTAAATAAAGGCTATGAGGGAAACAAATGCATAGAAATTTAGAAAAACTTACATCTGAGTGCAAGAAATGAAGTGATCTTTCATATGTGTACCAATTCATTAAATTAGGCCAAAAGAAAATATTCAATTGCCCAAAATTTAGTATGCATTAATAGTGTAAATTATAATCATATTAGGGGCTTCTGTCATAGCTCAGTCAGTCAAGAATCTGCCTGCAATGCAGGAGACCTAGATTCAATTCCTGTGTCAGGAAGATCCTCTGGAGAGGGAAATGGCAACCCACTCCAGTATTCTCGCCTGGAGAATCCCATGGACAGAGGACCCTGGTAAGCTACAGTCCATGGGATCACAAGAGTCAGACACAACTTAGCAACTAAACCACATAATCAAATTACATCAATGTAGTAGAAAAATTGAATATTTAAAGGAAATACAGGATAAAGAAATTATTATTCCCTAAATTATTTTTGCTAAATAATTTTCAGGTGTTGCCTATAGCCTTCATGTCCTCTGAGTCCTCTCTCCTTGCCTTACTTCTTGCTAGATTTCCTCATGGTCTTTTCCTGATTTTCCTATGTCCCTGGTGTCCCCCTGTGTATCTTATTCTCTTCTTTTTATAACGATTGGATTAAGGTCCACTTTAAAGACATTTTAGTTTAATCACTTCTTTAAATATCCTATTTCCAAAGAAGGTCATAGTCTGATATACTGAGGTTAAGGCTTCAAAATATGAATTTTGGGGAATCACAAATCAGCCCATAACAGAAGAATACCACAGTATATTACAAACAGCATTGAGTGACTCTTAGCTCTAGTATGTGGCATGACTAAGGAATTATTATGTGACTCTAGGCAGTATAATGGTGATTTAAGTCAAGGTGTTTTAATTCAGGAGTAGATTCCAATTCTAACTCCTCATTTACAAGTTGAAAAAATACTACAGTACGATGTGTAACTTTGCTGAGTTTCAGTTTCATTATTTAAATAATAAATATTTCTGAAGATTTAATGATTAAATAAAATATGTTTAAAGCATTTAGATTGTTGCACAGAACAAAGTGGCTAATAAATTATAGCTATGGGTTTCCTAGTGGCTCAGCTATAAAGAATACGCCTGCAGTACAAGAGCGGCAGAGGTGGATTCCGTCCCTGGGTGGAGAGGATGTCCTGGAGGAGGTCATGACAGTCCACTCCAGCATACTTGCCTGGAGAATCCCATGGACAGAGGAGTCTGGTGGGCTACAGTCATAGGGTTACAAATATTTGGATACAACTGAAGTTACTTAACACTCATGCATCATACATTTTTTAAAAAGAAAGCTTTGTTGAGGTCTAGTTTACATATCATAAAATTCACTCAGTATTTATCAATTCAGTGATTTCTTAAAAATACATTTACAATATTATGCAACCATTACCACAATGCAGTTTTACAAAATTTTTATCAGATTAAATACATTTTGTATGCTTTTTTGAAGTCATCTCACATTCCAATTCTCAATTCTCTACAGATTTAGCTATTCTGGAGCACTACATATAAATAGTTAATGCAATATTTGCTTTTTTTGCATACAACTTTCATCCATTTCGTAATGTGTATTAGTAGTTTGTTCCTTTTTATTTCTGAATAGAATCCCATTGTATGAATATAAAACATTTTGCTTAATCATTTAAATATTTGAGTTGTTTCTACTTTTGGCTATTGTGAAGCTTATATACAAACTTTTGTGTCGACATATGTTTTCATTTTTCATGGCAGATTTCTTGAGTAAAAATGGCAAAGCTGTATTGAAATGGCCCCTCCCCACCCCCTAAACCTGTCTTCAGCCTACCTTGTGTCTGTGGAACAACTTTAACCAAACAATGTGTCTAATCAGAGAAGTGAAAAAAATGTTAAAAAGAAAGAAAAACAGTCAAAGGGGACCAAATAATAATAGCTTAGTCACTAAGCAAAGTCAACTGCCTTCAGTTCCTCAGGCTATAGATAATGTTCTGAGCCTTATCCTGGGAGCCATCTTATAGATACTAAAACCTCTACCTTGTGGAGTAAGTTAACTATGTAATGACCAGATGTAGCCATTGACATAAGCTGCCACAATTTCTAATATTGGCCTCAAATAACTTGAAATAACCTGACTATGATGCTGAAGATTAACTATACTTAAAATAATCAAGATGATGCCTATCAGACAACCAGTGATGAATTTCAAGATGTCTGTCAGAGCTGATTGTGTTATTTCTGCATGTAGCCCCCTCAGCCTATAAAAGCTCTTGCCCACCCAGTGTGAGTGGGGGGTACTCAGCATTTGAACAGGAATGTACCCTCTCCCAACCCCCAGTCCCACTATAAAATTTCCTTTCCTCTTTATCAGCTTTTGAGCAGCAAGTAATTGGCCCCCATGTTTGGATAAAATATGATAAAATATTGCTTAGTATTTTTTAAAATTTTTTCCAATGTGACTGTTCAGTTTGGCCACTCACTCGTGTCTGACTCTTTGTGACCCTATGGACTGCAGCACAACAGGCTTACCTGTCCATCACTGGCTCCCAGAGCTTACTCAAACTCATGTCCATAGAGTCCATGATGCCATCCAACCAACTCATCCTCTGTCAATCACCTTTTCCTCCTGCATTCGATCTTTCCCAGCATCAGGTTCTTTTTTAAGAAGTCAGTTCTTCCCATCAGGTGGCCAACATACTGGAGTTTCAGCTTCTGCATCAGTCCTTCCAATGAATATTCAGGACTGATTTCCTTGAAGATTGACTGGTTGGATCTCCTTGCAGTCGAAGGAACTCTCAAGAGCCACTCCCAACACCACAGTTCAAAAGCATCAATTCTTTGGTGCTCAGCTTTCTTTCTGCTTAAAATCTCACATCCATACATGACTACTGGGAAAACCATAGCTTTGACTATATGGACCTTTGTTGGCAAAGTAATGTTTCTGCTTTTTAATATGTTGTCTAGGCTGGTAATAGCTTTTATTCCAAGGAGTAAGAGTCTTTTAATTCCATGGCTGCAGTCACCATCTAGAGTGATTTTGGAGCCCCCCAAAATAGTCTGACACTGTTTCCACTGTTTCTCCATCTGTTTGCCATGAAGTGGTGGGACCAGATGCCATGATCTTTGCTTTCTGAATATTGAGATTTAAGCCAAATTTTTCATTCTCCTCTTTCACTTTCATCAAGAGGCTGTTTAGTCCCTCTTCACTTTCTGCCATAAGGGTGGTGTCATCTGGATATCTGAGGTTATTGATATTTCTCCTGGCAATCTTGATTCCAGCTTGTTTTTCATCCAGCCCAGCATTTCACATGATGTACTCTACATATAAGTTAAATAAGCAGTTGATAATATACATCCTTGACATACGCCTTTCCCAATTGGGAACCAGTCTGTTGTTCCATATCCAGTTCTAACTGTTGCTTCTTGACCTGCAATCAGATTTCTCAGGAGGCAGGTCAGGTGGTCTGGTATTCCCATCTCTTTCAGAATTTTCCACAGTTTGTTGTGATCTACACAGTCCAAGGCTTTGGCATAATCAATAAAGCAGAAATAGATTTTTTTTTTCTGTTATTCCCTTGCTTTTCCAATGATCCAACAGATGTTGGCAATTTGATCTCTGGTTCCTCTGTCTTTTCTATATTCAACTTGAACACCTGGAAGCTAACAGTTTACATACTGTTGAAACCTGGCTTGGAGATTTTTTAGTATTACTTTGCTAGCATGTGAAAGTGAAGTTGCTCAGTTGTGTCCAACTCTTTGCAACCCCATGGACTGGAGCCTATCAGGCTCCTCTGCCCATGGAATTTTCCAGGCAAGAGTACTGGAGTGGGTCGCCATTTCCTTCTCCAGGGGATCTTCCCAACCCAAGGATCAAACCTGGGCCTCCTGCATTGCAGGCAGACACTTTACCATCTGATCCACCAGAGAAGCCCCCTGCTAGCATGTAAGATGAGTGCAGTTGTGTGGTAGTTTGAGCACTCTTTGGCATTGCCTTTCTTTGGGATTGGAATGAAAACTGACCTTTTCCAGTCCTGTGGCCACTGCTGAGTTTTCCAAATTTGCTGGCATGAGTGACACTTTCACAGCATCATCTTTTAGGATTTGAAATAGCTCAACTGGAATTCCATCACCTCCACTAGCTTTGCTCATAGTGATGCTTCCTAATGCCCACCTGACTTCACATTCAAGGATGTGTGGCTCTAGGTGAGTTATCACACCATTGTGGTTACCTGGGTCATGGAGATCTTTTTGTATAGTTCTTCTGTGTATTCTTGCCACCTCTTCTTAATATCGTCTGTATCTGTTAGGTCCATACCATTTCTGCCCTTTACTGACCCCATCTTTGCATGAAATGTTCCCTTAGTGTCTCTAATTCTCTTGAAGAGATCTCGTCTTTCCCATTCTATTGTTTTCCTCTATTTCTTTGCATTGATCACTGAGAAAGGCTTTCTTATCTCTCCTTGCTATTCTTTGAAACTCTGCATTCAAATGGGTAGATATTTATTTTTCTACTTTGCCTCTAGCTTCCCACCAACATTATATGGGCTTCCCAGAAATGCAGTGTGAAAAAATCCACTGGCCAATGCAGAAGACTCAAGAAACACAAGTTCAATCTCTGGGTAAGGAAGATCTTTTGGAGAGCAAATGACAAACTACTCCAGTATTCTTGTGTGGGAAATCCCATGGACAGCGGAGCCTGACAGGCTATAGTTTCTGGGGTCACAAAAAATGACTGATAGGACATAGCGACTAAACAACAGTGACCCATTCTATTCTAGTGGATGTAATGTGGTACTTTGTGGTTTTAATGATTTTTAATATTATTTAATATTTTTGTTAATTATCCACTTTGGCCTTTTGAAGAATTTCTATTCAAATTTTTGCCTTTTGAATAATTAGGTACTTATATTTTTACTACTGAACTACAAGTGTTGCTTACCTTTCAAATTTTGGGTACAAATTCTTTGTCAGATATGTGATTTAGAAAAAAATATGTTCTGTGTGTGTTGTGGCTTGTTATTCATTTTCTTTGTAATGACTTTTTTTTTTTTTTGGTAATGACTTTTGAAGCGTGAACTGTTTAATTTTGAGATTGCCCAATTTGCCATTGCTTTCCTGTATGAATCCTGCTTTTGTTGCCATACCTAAGAAATCTTTAACTACATGAGGAATAAAAGATTTCTCTTATAACTTCTGAAAGTTTTATAGCTTTAGTTAAGACTTTACTTATGTCTGCAATCTATTTTGAAATAATATTTTTGTATGATGTTATATAAGTATCTAAGTTTATCTTTTTTACATGTGGATATCTAATTGTCCTCAGACAAATATGTTGGAAAGTTTATACTTTCCTCATGGAATTACTTTAACATATTCATCCAAAGTCAATTGACTATGAGTTATTTTTAGAACTTCAGTTCTGTTTCACTAATCTTTCTTATGCTAATAACACATTGCCTTGAGTACTGTAGCTTTATAAGATGTTTTAAAGTTGGAAAAATGAGTCTTCCAAAGTTCTTTAGACTTGCTTTGGCATTTCCATATAAATTTAGATCTTTGCATTTAGATTCTTTGCATTTCCATACAAATTTAGATCAAGTGACTAATTTCTGCAAAAAAAAAAAAAAAAAAAAAACCGCTAAGATTTTTATAGGGATTGCTTTGAAACTATTCACCAGTTTGGCAAGAATTGGAATCTTCAAGCTAATGAGTCTTCCAATTCATGAACATAGAATGTCATTCCATTCATATAGATCCTCTTTTATTTCATCTAACAATGTTAATTTTAAATGTATATGCCTTAGCCTTTTATCTATTAGATATAATCCTAAACCTTTACTCTTTGGTGCTAATTTGAATAAATTTATTTCCTTAATTCATTTTTAAAATTTTTCATGGTATTATATATAAATACAGCTGATTTTTTTTCCTTTATATTAATCTGTATTTTTCATTCTTACTAAACTCCTTTGTTCTTTCTTTTTTGGGGAGGCAAGTGTTATTTAGAATTTCCTCAGTACAAGTTTATATTATCTGAAGAGAAGGCTTTACTTGTTTTCTGACCACATTGTGGTTTGTTGCTTGATTTTCCTGGCTAGAATGTCTAATACAGTACTAAATAGAAACAGTGAGAACTGAAACCTTTTCCATGTTACTGATTTCAGGGTGAAATATTCAATTTGTAATCACTAAATATAATTTTAGCACCACAATTTTTGAGTGTGTCTTTTATCAGATTGAAGTTTCTTTCTACTCCTAGTTTGGTGAAAAATTTTAGTTATTAATGGGTGTTGAATTTTGTCAAATATTTTTTCTCACCCATTAAGGTGATCATATGACTCTTATCTCCTTTCGTGGATCACAACCTTGTCATGACAAAGGGACCTGAAGAACTCAATGAAGCTATGAGCCAGGCCGTGCAGGGCCAGCCAAGATGGATGGGTCATAATGAAGAGCTCTGACAAAACAGTCCACTGGAAGAGGAAATGATAAATCACTCTAGTATTCTTACTAGAATACTAGAATTGGACATGTCAGAACTCTAGAATTGGACATAAGTTCGAAATTCGGAAAGGAGTACTGTATATTGTCACCCTGCTTATTTACCTTCTATACAGAATGCATCATGCAAAATTCCAGGCATGATGACTCACAAACTGGAATCAAGATTTCTGGTAGAAATATCAACAACCTCAGACATGCAGATTATACCACTCTAAAGGCAGAAAGTGAAGAGAAACTAAAAAAGCCTCTTGATGAGGGTTAAAGAGGAAAGTGAAAAAACTGACTTAAAACTCAACATTCAGGAAAACTAAGATCATGGCATCCAGTCCCATCAGTTCATGGCAAATAGATGGGGGAAATGTGGAAACAGTGACAGAGTTTATTTTCTTGGGCTGCAAAATCACTGTAGATGGTGACTGCAGCCATGAAATTAATAGACACTTGCCCCTTGGAAGAAAAACTATGGCAAACCTAGACAGCATACTAAAAAGCAGAGACATCACTTTGCCTACAAAGGTCCATATAGTCAAAGCTATGGTTTTTCCAATAGTCATGTCAGATGTGAGATTTGGACCATAAAGAAAGGTGAGCACTGAAAAATGAACACTTTCGAATTGTGGTGTTGGAAGAGACACTTGATAGTCTCTTAGACAGAAAGGAGATCAAACTAGTCAATCCTAAAGGAAATAATTCATGAATATGCATTAGAAGGATTGATGCTGAAGCTAAAGTTCAAATACTTTGGCCACATTATGCAAGGAGCTGCTCTGAAAAGATTCAGAGTTGGACATGACATAGAGATTGAACAACAAGAACTAAGAACAATGCTAGTGGACATGATGGGATTCCAGTTAAGTTACTGAAAATCTTAAAAGGCGATGCTGTTAAAGTATTGCAGTCAATACGTCAGCAAATTTGGAAAACTCAGCAGTGACCACAGGACTGGAAAACTCAGTTTTCATCCCAATCCCAAAGAAGGACAATGCCAAATAATGTTCAAGCTACCATACAATTGCACTCAATTGGCATACTAATAATATGATGCTCAAAGTCCTTCAAGCTAGGCTTCAGTGGTACATGAACCAACAGATGTACAAGCTCGGTTTAGAAAAGGCAGAGGAACCACAGATTGAATTGTCAAGAGTTGTTGGATCATAGAGAAAGTAAAGGAATTCCAAATAAATAAATAAAATAAATCTACTTCTGTTTAAATGACTATGCAAAAGACTTTGACTGTGTGGATCACATCAAATTGTGGAAAACTCTTCAAGGATGGGAACACCAGACCACATTACCTGTCTTCTAAGAAACTGGCATGCAGATAAAAAACAACAGCTAGAACCAGACATGGAACAATGGACTGGTTCAAATTGGGAAAGGAATAAGACTAGACTGTATGCTTTCTCCTTGCTTATTTAACTTTCATGCAGAGTACATAATGTGAAATGCCAAGCTGGGCGAATCACAAGCTTCAGTCATGTTTGCCAGCATAAATATCAGCAACCTCAGATACGCAGATGATATCATGCTAATGGCATAAAGTGAAGAACTAAACAGCCTCTTGATGAGAGTGAAAGAGGAGAGTGAATAAGCTGGATTGAAACTGAACATCCAAAATATAAAATCATGGCACCTGGTCCTATCACTTCATGGCAAATAGAAGGGGAAAAATTGGAAGCAGTGACATATTTTATTTTCTTGGGCTCTAAAATCACTGCAAATGGTGAATTTGTGCATGCTCAGTCACTTCAGTCATGTCTGACTATCTGTGACCCTGTGGACTGTAGCCCTCCAGGCTCTTCAGTCCATGGGATTCTCCAGACAAGAATACTGGAGTGGGTTGCCATGCCCTTCTCCAGCGTTATCTTCCTGACCCATGGATTGAACCTGGGTCTCCTGTATTGCAGGCAGATTCTTTATTGATTGACCACCAGAGAAGACCATAAAGAAGGCTGAAGCGAAGTGAAAGTTGCTCAGTTGTGTCCGACTCTTTGTGACCTCATGGACTATACAGCCCATGGAATTCTCCAGGCCAGAATACTTGATTGGGTAGTTGCTCCCTTCTCCAGGGGATCTTCCCAACCCAGGAATCCAACCCAGATCTCCCTCACTGCAGGAGATTCTTTGCCAACTGAGGCACCAGGGACCCCCACAGAAGACTGAGCACTGAAGGACTGATTCCTTTAAATTGCAGTGCTGGAGAAGACTCTTGATAGTCCCTTGGACAGCAGGGAAATCAAACCAGTCAATCCTAAAGGAAATCAACCCTGGATATTCGTTGGAAGGACTGATGCTTAAGCTGAAGTTCCAAAACTTTGATTGCCTGATGCAAAGAGCCGACTCATTGAAAAAGACTGATGCAGGGAAAGACTGAAAGGAAAAGAGGATGGCAGAGGAGAATATGGTTAAATAGCATCAGTAATTCAATGGGCATAAATTTGAGCAAACTCCAGTGATAGTGAAGGACAGGAAAGCTTGGCATGCTGCAGTCAATGAAGTTGCAAAGAATTAGACATGACTTAGTGACTGAACAGCAGCAATGGTTTTTAGCCATTATTTTCTTTCAATGTCATTAACCTAGAATAGGTATGGGATCATTTCCAGGCTAAAACAACAGATCATTCCTATTTTCACTAAGGTTCAAAAGTTTTTTGAATAAAAGTTGCTCAAGAGTCCAGAGTACAGAAGTTGCTGTTTTGACAACTTTTTTTCTAGTTTTATTATTGGTTTTTAGAGGCAGTATTTACTGTGTTTATTGTCTAGCCATTTCAGGAGTCACTCCCTACCACTACATAGCTATTATTCTTGATCCAATTTAATTTCAGACTTAAATTTTCCTTTTCTGTAAGCAGGATTGCTAACCCTCCATTGGGTTGTTGGGAATGTTAAATATGTAATATAATGGAAAGTGATGGTGTACTGAACTACCTTGTACATAGCATATTCAGTAAATATTTATTGCATTTGAATTTTCATTATTCAATTGAATATTCAATTGCATTGAATATTGCATTCATTGCATTAATAGAACAGGGTCATTAAGAAGTGAATGAACAGTGTTTGTGGGATTTTGCTATAACTCAGGGAGTTCTTTTGACTCCCCAGGTAAACTAATAAAAACTGATGCATCATTCTTCCTTGTTCTATTGGATAGACACTTTTATACCCTTTTATATACTACTTGCTTTTTAAATAAGAGCTACCTGTGACAATCTGCCTTTCTTCTTGTGACTCAGAACACTTTACTTTCAGCTGCCCCTTAGTTAATAGAAGTAGAGCAAATCTTGATATACAGGTGACTCTCAAAAAACAGGGTTTTGAACTGGCTCCATTTTTATGAAGATTTTTTTCAACTGTAAATACTATGGTGCTACATGTTGTGTGGTTGATTTTAATCTATGAGTTCAGAGTCGAAGATAAGGATGGACTGTGTCATTGGAGGATGGACTGTAAGTTATATGTGGATTTTCAAAATTTGTGGAGTGTTAGCTAGCCTGCCACCTTCATTGTTCAAGGGTCAGCTGTAAATCTTATTTATTGGGGTCCTTTGAAAAGGCCACTAGCAATACCCTTGGTATCAACTTACCATAATAGCAAAGATCCATTAAAAATATTATTGTTTATGGGTAGGTTTTGTATATCACAAATATCTAACATCAAAAAGCAGGCAAAAAAGACCCTGGTAAGTCCAGAGAAAATAAAATTTGCTGTCTTCAAGCTTGTTTTTGCCTCCTTTCCCTTAAGGTTTTGGTTTTCTGCTGTGGAATACGTTTTGTTAAGATATATGTATTGGAATAGTGGCAAACTTGTAAAGAAATAAATGGCAAGGAAGAAACAAAACCTTTATATGAAACTTTGATATGAACTAGGATTCAGCCCTATCTAGCAAGATTCTATAATTTTAACTAACCCTTGTGGGATCAAAACAATATTGTGGAATTCTCTAAACTAGACTATTCTCTGTCTCCTTGCCTTAAATTGCTCATTACTACAATTCAGTATCCACAGCCATGGCTTCTAGTGGGGGACACGTTATCCTGGTAGGGGTATTACATTTATTTCACATACATATAGATATAGACTATAAACAGATAAAATTTAAATGTTTCCCAGTAGAAAAAGTGTTAAATATGTAGGAAGAAAATATAATAAATAATGACAATTAGACTTGGCTATTTTGTATCATATATGCATATCTTGATTTATTCTTTATTCCATTATTTCTATCTCTCCTCTTTTTATAACTTTTTTCAACATATTTTATCTTATTTCTCATATCTACTTTTCTTAATAATTTTTTAATATTTTTTCTGCTTCACCCATGTCTCCCTTTCTTTTCCACATAACGCCTCACTCACACTTGTTTGTCTTTCTCTTTTCGGTACTATTTCAAATATGTCCAAGTGTCCTGGGACCAGTTTATACTCTTCAAATAAGCCACTTGAAGAAGCAGTTAATGTTATCTTCCTAATAAAGAATTTCAATCATTGTAGCCATAAATATCTCAAAGATGATTATCCTTGTATTTTCATTAGAGCCACGGTTTTGTTTGGTGTTTTGGTTTTAAACAAACACTTGTCCCAGTAGTGCAGCTCACCAATATAGAAGAGAATTACAATGTACTTCCAGCCAAATTCAGTTTATTGTCAATTTCAGTAGTGTTTCTTATGGTAGCAATTATTCTCTGTAAGCCTGCAAGCAAGCAGCAGAAAACTGAAATCATCAAAGACTTTTTATCTGCAGCAATTCCAGAAATGGCAGGTAGCTGATAGTTTAAACTTTACTTCTCTGCAGTAGAATAGTGCAAATAGGAGAATGCCATCTGCCTGCTCCTGGAGGCTTTCTGAAAAATATAACCAAGTTAATAAAGATTCGGGGTGATATTTGATGACTTTGGTTACTATTGCATTGAATGCTACAACATATCTATAACCCTTTGCTGCTGCCCTGGACACTTTTGAGACAAATTTCATCGGCATTGCTTTTTTAACATATGAATTAGATACTTGGGTGTTTATCACAATTTTCTAAATACCTGGAGCGAGATCTTCTAATGTTAGTTCTTTGATGTAATCTGAAAAATAGGGTAATTGCTGAGATTCACATGAATAGGAGGCAATGTAAAAATGGGCAACCAGATCTGGATTTATTTTTAAAAGAACTCCTAGGAGATTAGATTAAAGAATGATTGTAAAATGTCACCCAGGTTGCTCTTCCTGTTGATGATAATTTATTTAGAGCATACTAGACAGCAAGTGGACTACTGCTTTCTACAAATGTTTTAGAAGAAGATTTTTCTTAATTTCTTTGATCATTGATGCAACAAATATGTATTGATCTTATTTGTTGTGCTGTGAAAACACAGTGATTGGCAAAGATGTGAGTTTGAAACAGTGACCAAGACAAATGCACTCTTATGTAACTTATGTTCCAGCATAGAAGAGTATTAGCATCACAATTTCTTAAGTACAATTATAATAATTGTACGAAGCCATCGATTAGATAGAGAATAAGGTCATAAAATAAGATGATATGATCTGAATATTTGTGTTTCCTTCAGAATTCATCTTAAATGATCTTAAACCCTGAATATTCACTGGAAGCACTGATGCTGAAGCTGAAGCTCCAGTGTTCTGGTCATCTGATGCGAACAGATGACTCATTGGAAAAATCCCTGATGCTGGCAGAAGGAGAAAAGAGTGTCAGAGAATGAGATGGCTGGTCGGCATCACTGATGCGATGCACCTGAACTTGAGCAAACTCTGGGAAATGGTGAGGGACAGGTAGGCCTGGCGTTGCTGCAGTCAAGGGGGTTGCAAAGAATTGGACACGAGTGGGTGGCTTAACAACAACATAATTCATATGTTGAAATCCTGATGCTCAATGTAGTGGGTGTTTGGTAGATAGACAGTTAGGTCATAAAGGGGGAACCCTCACAGAATTAGTGCCATTATTAGAGCCCTTTGAATAATCTTGCCTCTCCTATCAAGTGAGGATATGGTGAAAAGTCAGCAGACTGCAAACCTTCACCAGGAACCAGCTATGCTGACACCCTCATCTCTGATGTCCAGGCCCCAGAACCATGAGAAATGTTTCCAATGTTTATAAGCTACCCAGTCTGTGGTGTTTTTTTTTTTTTTTTTTTAATACCATCAAAAATAGACTAAAACATAAGGGAACTTTGTCTCTACAAACTTCCTTAAAGAATTTGATGAACCATAAAATATGATTCATAATTAACTCAGTAAATGAAGATGTGAAAATGTGATTCAGAATTAACTCAGTAAATGAAGATGTAAAAGGTCAATCCAGGATGACTGGACAGAGTAAGCAAAAGTCCTGAAATAGAAAAGAATATTCAAAAAAAAAAAAAGAAAGAAAGAAAGCCAGTTGAAGCCAGTTGTAGGGAAAGAGCAAATTAGCCAAGATAGCATGGTCAGGCTCTCTCACCCTATGGCCTCTTGCTCTTGCCCCACATTTTGTAAATTATGATTGCATAAAAGCTGAGATCACTTCTAGCACTGCACATGAGCATTTTATAGCACTGCACATGAGCGTCATGAGGTCCTCGCTTGGTCATGGACTAGTTTCGGGGGTACCCCTGTGTGAGCTTCACCATGAAAGCGCTGGCTGCTGCACTGGGGCTACATGGAACGCATCCTGGTAATGCAAAGTGAGTTTACATCATGACTCTGTTGTGGCTAACTTGTGGTTATGTTGTGCCCGCTGCTCTGGTTGCTGAGGAAAGAGGCTGTGTTACGGCCGCGGTGCCAGCCAGGAGAGGATAAACGTGTCTGCAGTTCCTGTGGCTCCTTGAGCCTTCTTCCAGCCCCTTAGCCCGTGCCTTGCATACGTGGGTTCAAGGAACAGTGCAATAGTGTCAAGAGTGAGACGACTGGCGCTGTGAGCAGGATCCGTGACACACCAGTGTAGTCAGAACACGAACAATAAGGAAAGAGTTGTTTGAGGTGAGTTTGACGGGTAAGCAGGGTTAGACTGTGCAGGAATTTGTAGGTATGTCAAATGTTTTCATCTTTAAGAATGATGGAAATCTACTTTGTGACTTTAAGCTAGGGACTAACATGGTTTGTTCTTTCAAAATAACTCAATTGGCAATGTAGAGAGTCACTGTTCGAGGACAGGAATGGATATTAGGAGGCTGATGCTAACTTACCCCAGAGTTGAAACAGAGATGAGATGATGTGGGTATTTTCAAATGTTTTAAGTGGCAAAGTGACATATATCAGGATGAATGGAATAGGGAATAGAAGATGCCAAAACTGATTTCTGTGTCTTTGAAGTGTATCAGCGGAGGTAACAGGTTCAGAATTAGCAGAGATATTAAGCAGAAAGTTGGCAACACGTTGTGTTACTGTGAAGTAACATAGACCAGTAAAACATTGACATGTGGCCACTGAGGTCATGGCTAGAAATCACCTAAGAAGTATGGAAGAAGAAGCAAAAACAGGTTCTAGTCTACTAGAACTTCAATATTTAAAGTTTGGTTAGAAGATGATGAACAGCAAAAGGTATCCCGGCAGAGACATAAGAGAAAAATAGGATAATTTGATTGCTAGGGTGTCAAGAAACACAATATTCTCTATCAGTCATAATGCTGCCAGTAAGTTAAAACACTTATCTATAGGAAGTGTACTTGATTCTAATCAGCCTCTTTTCACTTGCTTGACTATGAAATAAAGGGGACATAAAAACTGCTTGCTTTCGTTATTGATTATGGGCATTTCTTTTTCTAGTAGGCTAAAATTAGTCAGAGTACTGCCTGGCTATATGGAAAATCTCTTTTTTATACAAATAGAACTGTAAGTTTAAGCACGGTGTCCAGGTGGATAAAAGCAGTTCAGCTGTACCTAGGGATCTCAATTCTGTCTTTTATTTACCTTTCCTCTACAATTTTTTTCCTATTAATATTAAGGGAAGAATAAGGATTAGATTGAGCAATAGTGTAGATTGCATTAGGTAATTCTTAGAGTTTTAGGGGTCAAGGCTGTGTTTTAATAAAGAATTGATAGGAAGGTAAACTGTATTCTTATAATATGTTAACATTAGAAAATACCAGCTGTATTTTCTCTTGGAGGAATGTGTTAACATGAAATGATTATTCTTGATACACAATTTTGATTGCAATGAGGTTTACCTCATATACATTACTTAATTTTATCTGTAAGAATTCTTTAATTTAAAAATTATTTTGATAATAGAAATAATTCATTTTATATCAATAAAATTTTCTTTTTTAAATGAAAATTATAGTTGTTTTAATATTACAGTAAAAAAATATAGGTTCGCCCATATTCACAATGACTATATAGTCTCATATAGACTATATATATATAGACTGCTGCTGCTAAATTGTGTCAGTCGTGTCCAACTCTGTGCGACCCCATAGACGGCAGCCCATCAGGCTCCCCCTTCCCTGGGATTCTCCAGGCAAGAACACTGCAGTGGGTTGCCATTTTATATATATATTTATATGTGTGTGTGTGTGTGTGTGTGTGTGTGTATACATATCATACACATATGATATATTGGGCTTCCCAGGTGTTGCTAGTGGTAAAGAACTTGCCTACTAATGCAGTAGACCTAAGGGATGGGAGTTTGATCCCTGGGTCAGGAAGATCACCTGCAGAAGGAAGTCGCAATCTACTCAAGTATTCCTGCCTGGGAAATTCCTTGGACAGAGAAGCCTGGCAGGCTACTGTCCCTAGGGTTGCACAGAGTCAGACATGACTGAAGCAACTTCGCATGCACAATATCTTACATGAAATACATATTTCAACTTTTAAAATCTCTATATAGAAATTCAATAGGTAACTCAAGGGTAAAGAATCCATCTGCCAATACAGGAGATGCGAGTTTGATCCCTGAGTCAGGAAGATGCCCTGAAGGAGGGCATAACAACCCACTCCAATATTCTTGCCTGGAGAATCCCATGACAAAGGAGTCTGGTGAGTTACAGTCCACAGGGTTGCAATTATTCGGACCCTACTGAAGCAACTTAGCATGTGTAGCATATATATTTAGACAGATATAGTTACATAATGCACTGAGATTTTTAATTGAAATGTATAATTTGCATGACATAAAATGTCCCAGAGTTTACATTTAAATGCTTAAAGAGATTTTGGCCTATAAATGTAAAAAGATTTTGTTCAAGAGTTAATGAAATTCTTAGATAAATGTGACTAACAGAAATGTCTGTACCTTTGTCTTAGAATCTGTTTTTTTGTTTGTTTGTTTTGTTTTGCCCCTGATACTGACCCTCTCCACTCTGTTTCATGGGTTAATACACTCCTATCAGTTTAAATGTTTTTTGAGATTCTTATACATACTCTTTCTTTGTGAGTATTGAAAACTTATACTTTACTTTGAATATCCATTAGTTTTCTCATAAACACTACTGTAGTTGTACCAATTTAAGAGGGATCTAATCATTCCTACAGTTTGAAGGAATTAATTCTCTATAAATATATGATGTCAGTTATCATTGAATATTGAAATGATTTCCCTGATCAATAAGGAATTCAATGATGAAAAGCAAAAGTTCTGAAACTTCTTTCTTACGACAATATTAGTTGATTTTTGAGGGAAGATTTATAGGCTCTTTTCCATGGAGGATAAAGTAGTAGATTTACCTGTTTATAGAGTATCTTTTAAGTTCATGATCCATTAAGACATTGAAACACATATAAATTGATTTTGAATGAACTTCTACCAAAGCATCTCTGATCAATCAGTGAAGAACTGATCCTGTTTTCTACTACACATTCCACTGTGTATGATGATTTGAAAGAAACTTAGGATACTATGGCTACTTGTATAGAAATGAAAAATGGCATTTTATATTCAATCTTTAAAATTTTATGGTGTTCAGCTTCAAATATTTTAAAAGAAATTTGGCAATAAATGAAATAGTCACTTTTGATAGTTTCTGTTTTCACTGATCATTTTAAATGTGTCTTTTCAGGTTATTTTCTTTCCTTACTTCCCCTTAATAATTTGTTTCTTCTTGTGACTGCTACCATGAGTATCTCTAATCTTCCTCCATTATTTTGTTATAGCACCTTATACTTTACCAAAATGTTTATAATAATTGTTGCTTTTGATAACAGTCACTAAAACTCAGTAAAATACTTGAGGCACCTCCCATTAAACTTAATTAGCGGATGAAGGCAACACACAAAATGTGGTAAAGTTTTGAATGTGTCTTTGAGCTATGTTTTCCAACCTGGAGCTGAAACTTTCTGGATCTGTAACCTTGACCACTGTATGATTTCCCTCTTTGCGAATCAGAAATTTTGCTCCCAGGACAATTTCATAAGGTCGTTTGAGCATCCTCTACATGCTCGGGGCTTCACAGGTGGCTCAATGGTAAAGAATCTACCTGCATTATTCTAGGAAAGGTAGCTACAAAGAAGAGCCATTCTTCCTGTACAAGTGTATAAACTTAAATGCTTGCATGGTCAGTCACTCAGCCGTGTCCTACTGTTTGTGACTCCATGGACTGTAGCTCACCTGGCTCCTCTGTCTATGTGATTTTCCAGGCAAGAATACTGGAGCAGGTTAACATTTCTTACTCCAGGGGATCTTCTTGACCCAGGGATTAAACCTGTGTCTCCTGCATCCCCTGCATTGGCAGGTGGATTCTTTACCACTAAGCAATATGGGAAGCCCCCTAAACTAATTAGGATCCATAAAATTCCTCCTAGAAAATATCTAGAATAAACTTCCATAACCATAACTACATAGAATGTTTTTCCAAAGCTTCTTGGAGCTTTCACTTTTTATTTAGGTTTATTGGAATTAAGAAACATGAATTTGAAAATAATGGTAATGAAATATATCACAAGGAAAATTACATCATGCTGACTTTGAGATTTGTGAAGATAATTTTGTTCTTCTATATCCTCTTTTGTTCAACTCAGTGGCTCTATCTGCCTTACTGAGAGTTTCCTCCAATTCTATAGAAACAGAAGGAGGTCTGTGGAACCATAAAGGACAATAGAAGAATACATAGAAGTATACATGTATAAAGTGTATATATTTTTCAGTATGCCTAAATCCCATATCTATGAAGATACAGTCCCAGGTTTTATTCCACGTTCTAGCTAAATCAACGTTTGAGAACTGATGGAATCATAACATAAAAGTAATGTATTTTTATAATGGCAGGGCAGATTGGATTTGCTCCCAACCTTGAATGGTTCTCTTTCTCATTTTGTAACAATCTGGGTAAGTATTGGGACCAAATGTGCTACCCGCCTAATCGTAACAGGACAATAAAATCACATTTATAATACTGTTGTTTTCCTTCCCCACTGTTGGCAGCCAAAGAGAAGAGAGAGATCCATTCCAAACTCATTTTCTCTGCATTATGCCTTTGTGATGTATCTCTGTATAATAAGAAATAATGGCTTGCAAACCAGTCTTCTCCTCAAAATATGTAGAGATCTGCCACAGTGAGATTGAGGAGAGAGATCACCCAATAACAAAGTGTGATGTTCGTAAAGGAAACCTAAAAGTTGGACTTTGTAAGAAAAGCTTTTCACTTTATATTGGAGTATTAGCCAGTTAGCAATGAGATCATAGTTTCAGGTGGACAGGAAAAGGACTCAGCCTTAAATGTACATGTACCAAAGCTGGATTTTAAAATCTATAGAAAATACATGGATTCACTCAAAATAACTAGAATTCAAGTGTCTCTCTGCTCTTCATTTTTTTTCCTCTTCCTTTATCTTCACTCTTCTCCTTCTTGCTGCCTCCTTTCCTTATCTTTTCTATTAACACAGCACTTCTGATAGGGTAGGCATTGTATTAAAGAGATGCATTACACTTTGTCCTTGCCTTCATTTAAAAGGCATCATTACTGGAATTAAGGATGAAGAAAAGATTTGTGCATTTAAAAATTGGAAAACAAAAAAGTTTAATTGGCATAACTGATTGCTGCAGGAGAGCATAGAAGGCAGAGAATGCAAGACAGTTGTCACTGAAAGTTCTGTTGATAAGACAGTAACTTAGCTCCAGATCCAGTATATCAGTAAATACATAAAGGAAAACACGTACAAAAGAGGTAACATTCACGGCATATTAGGGTAGTTCTAGGTTGTTCAGCCCCTTCATGGATCACATCCTTGTCATGGTGAAGGGACTTGTGTAACTCAATGAAGCTATGAGCCATTCCATTCAGGGCCACTCAAGATGGACGGGTCACAGTGAAAAGTTCTGACCAAATGTGGTCCACTGAAGAAGGGAATGGCAACATACTTCATTATTCTGGCCTGAAAAACTCCATGGGCAGTATAAAAAGGCAAAATTACATGACACCAGAAAATGAGTCTGCCAGGTCGATATGTGTCCAACATGCTACTGGAGAAGAGTAGAGGGCAATAACTGGTAGCTTCAGTAAGAATGATGCAGCTGGGCCCAAGAGGAAATGACTCTCAGCTGTGGATGTGTCTAGTGGTGAAAATAAAGTCTGATACTATAAAGAACAGTATTACATAGGAACCAGAAATGTTAGGTCCATGAATCAAGGTAAATTGGGCCTGGCCAAGCAGGAGATGGCAAGAGTGAACATCGATATATTAGCGATCGACAAACTAAAATGGATGGGAATGGGTGATTTTAATTCAGATGAACATTATATCAACTACTGGGGGCAAGCATTCCTTAGAAGAAATGAATTGGCCCTTATAATCAACAAAAGAGTCCAAAATGCCGTATTTAGGTGCGACCTCAAAAATGAAAGAATGATCTTGGCATGTTTCCAAGGCAAACCATTCAACATCACAGTAATCAAAATCTGTGCCTCAACAACTGATGCTGAAGAAGCCAAAGCTGACCGGGTTTATGAAGACCTACAACACTTTTTAGAACTAATACCAAAAAAGATGTCCTTTTCATCATAGGGGATTGGAATGCAGAAGTAGGAAGTCAAGAGATACCTGGAGAAGGACATGGAAGCAACCTAGATGTCCACTGGCAGACAAATGGATAAGAAAGCTGTGGTACATATACACAATGGAATATTACTCAGCTATTAAAAAGAACACATTTGAATCAGTTCTAATTGAGGTGGATAAAACTGGAGCCTATTATACATAGTGAAATAAGTCAGAAAAAAAAAACACAAATACAGTATATTAACGCATATATATGAATTTAGAAAGATAGTAACAATGACCCTATATGTGAGACAGCAAAAGAGACACAGATGTAAAGAACAGACTTCTGGACTCTGTGGGAGAAGACGAGGGTGGGATGATTTGAGAGAATAGCATTGAAACATGTATATTATCATATGTGAAATGGATCGCCAGTCCAGGTTTGATGTATGAGGCAGGGTGCCCAGGGCTGGTGCACTAGGATGATCCTGAGGGATGGGATGGGAGGGAGGTGGGAGGGGGGTTCAGGATGGGAAACACATGTACACCCATGGCTGATTCATGTCAAGGTATGGCAAAAGTCACTACAATATTATAAAGTAATTAGCCTCCAATTAAATTAAAAATAAACAAACAAACAGAGAGATACCTGGAGAAACAGGCAAGTTTGGCCTCAGAGTACAAAATGAAATAGGACAAGGGCTAACAGAGTTTTGTCAGGAAAACACACTAGTCATAGCAAACACCTTTCTACAACAGCCCAAGAGATGACTCTATACATGGACATCACCAGATGGTCAATACCAAAATCAAATTGATTATATTCTTTGCAGCCAAAGATGGAGAAGTGCTATATACTCAGAAAAAACAAGACCAGGAGCTGACTGTGTCTCAGATTATGAGCTCCTTATTGCAAAATTCAGGCTTAAATTGAAGAAAGGAGGGAAAACTACTAGCCCATTCAGGATTGACCTAAATCAAATCCCTTGTGAGTAGACAATGGAGGTAATAAATAGATTCAAGGGATTAGATCTTGCAGACAGAGTGCCTGAAGATCTATGGATGGAGGTTCATAACACTGTACAGAAGGCAGTGATTGTTTGAAGAGGCTTTGACAAATAGCTGTGGGAAGAAGAGAAGCAAAAGACAAGGGAGGGAAAGACATATTCAACTGAATGCAGAGTTCCAGAGAAGAGCGATGAGAGATTAGAAGACTTTCTTAAATGAACAATGCAAAGAAATAGAAGAACAGAATAAAACAGGAAAGACTACAGTCTGCTTTAAGAAATTGGAAATATAAAGGAAATATTTCATGAAAGGATGAGCATGATAAAGGACAGAAATGATAATGACTTAAGAAGCAGAAGAGATAAAAAAAGAGGCATCAAGAATACTCAGAAGAACTCTAGTGCAAAGAGTCAAACACAACTTAGTGACTGAACAACAACCAAGATTGCACAGCACAATTTTTGAGGTCGGATATTTTTATGCATAAATAAATGGCTTTTGTTTTTCTATAGCTATTTACTTCTCCATACTATTGTTCTCATCTTTTTATTTTGAAAATTTTAAACTTACAGAGAATTTGAAAGAAAAATATATTGAGTCTCTATCCCCTTCCCTTAGATTCACCAGTTGTCAACATTTTGTTTCGTGTTTTCTCTTTCTTTCTCTGAACACAAACATACACACACACTATTTTTTGCTAAAGAATTTGACAATTGCAGATATCATGATGCTTTAACCACAAACATTCCATTGTGAGCATTCTATATAAAAAGAATCTCATTATCATACACAAGATATTTAACACTCATACAAAATATAACAGATACAAACATCTGTTGTCATACAATCCCACTATTATAATAAAAAGCTCTGCGTAGGCAAATATAGGCAAATGTAATTATTCTGAGCACTTTTAAGGTAGGTTAGGCTAAGTTTTGATGTTCAGTAGGCTACATGTTGTAAATGCATTTTCTGCCTGTGCTATTTTCAACTTTTAATGGGTTTATCAGAACATAATCTCATCATAAGTTGAGGAAGATCTGTACATTGTGAAATGACTACTACAATCAAGTTGATTAACATATCTTTTACTTCCTGTAATTACCTTTATTCCTAGTGATGAGGGAGGTTATAAACACTTAAAGCCTACTTTCTCAGGAAATTTTAAGTATACAAAACATTATTTTTTGATGCTGTTCTCTTGAAACATCCCACCCTTGTCTTCGAAACATGTATATTATCTAGGGTGAAACAGATCACCAGCCCAGGCTGGATGCATGAGACAAGTGCTCGGGCCTGGTGCACTGGGAAGACCCAGAGGAATCAGGTGGAGAGGGAGGTGGGAGGGGGGATCGGGATGGGGAATACATGTAAATCCATGGCTGATTCATGTCAATGTGTGACAAAAACCACTACAATATTGTAAAGTAATTAGCCTCCAACTAATAAAAATAAATGAAAAAAAAAACCATTATTTTTAACCATTTTTTCTCATCATATTGCGATCAGAAATCAAGTTTTTGGAATTTCTTGAAACTTCCTCTGTAACCTTAGTCAGGGATATTTTCAAAAGATTATTTTCCAATTTTTGGTGAACTGTTCTGTATATGTAGTCTAGATTTTGAATTCTGTCATTTAAACATTTTTTATTCATGCCATTTTCTTTTTCTTTTAGTTTTATACACTGGTTTAAAAAAAGAAAAAAGGTACAATAATGCCTCCAAAACAGAGTTTTCCTTTATTATTTTCTCCTTGTAGTCTAATAATATTGATATAAATGTACTTTGATGTGTTCTTATTAGATTCTTATAATTTCTTTTTTGTTGTTGTTGTTCGGGCACTAAGTAGTGTTCAACTCTTTTCGACCCCATGGACTGTAGTAAGCCAGGCTCCTCTGTCCATGGATTTCCCAGACAAGAAAACTGGAGTGAGTAGCCATTGCCATCTCCAGGGTATCTTCCCTATCCAGGGATTAAACCCATGTTTCCTGCACTGTCAGGTGATTTTTTTTATCACTGAGTCACTGGGGAAGTCCTCTTATAATTTAGGATTATACATAAGATTAAAAAATTAAATCTTGCATTGTAATGTTATTAGCCCTCTATTTCTAGCAATTCTTTTGCTTTAAATTCTGTTTTGTCATATATAAGTACTATAAAATTTGTAGTATCTTTCATATTTTTCTTCCTCCTGAGTGCTTTTGTTTTTAGTTTCTTTATTATTTAGCTGAAGATTTATTTATTTATTTTTAATTTTCAACTTCTAAGTATACTGTTTGGATCCTTTACTATTATTGTACTTTATGCCTCTGAGTGCTTCTTATTTCATTCTTTTAGATTAGGATTTCTCAATATCAGCACTATCACTATTTTAGATTATGTAATTATTTGTGAGTAAAGGACAGTCCTGTTCCTTGCAAGGTGTTTAGTAGCATTCCTGGAGCTTACTTACTTTTGTCAGTAGCGTCTCCCAAAACCTATACACCCAGTTTAAAACTACTGAGAATCCCTCCAGACATTGCTAAGTATTAATTGAGAAGCAAAATTGCCCTTAGTTGAGAAACACTGTTTTGATTTTATATCGTTTGACATTTTCATTATTTTCTTCCATTAATATGAGCATTATATAGTCTGTTTCCATTATTTTAATTATTTTATAAAGATGTTAATTTTTTAATTTAAATTACAAACTTTAAGAGAGGTCAACTTCTAGATAGAACCTTATCTATGACTATCCCTTCTCAGTATATTTGCTATCAATTTTTGGCATTTTAGTTCTGTCATTAAAAATGTGTAAAGAAGACAAAACTGCTGTTGTACACAATCTATGGTTATTATATTTACCTTATATTTTATCACTTTTTTCTCATAGTTCTTTTCTGTTATGTTTATCCATATTTTTATTATTATGTTGATTTTTATTTATTCTGAATGCTTCCACTTTCCTTCTTTTATTTTTGTCTGAAAAGCAGATTCTAGCAAACATTTAGAGCAGGTTTATCCATGACAAATTTTCTTATTTTACTTACACCTGAAAATGCCTTTTTATACTTACATTTCATAAAGATAATTTTGCTGAACATAGAATTTTGACTAGACAGTTGTTTTTATTTTTCTTCATTACTTAAAAATGCTGTGCCAATTCCTTCTTGTTTTCATAATTTATGATAAGCAACCCACTTTAATTTTTCTTAACTTATATGTAAAGATGCATTTCTCTTGCCTGTATTTTACTTTTATTTTATTTAATTTTTAATTTTTTTAAATTTTAGTTTTCATAAACTTGAGTGTAACAGTCATGGGTTTCTTTACATCTATCCTGAATGAGATTTGCTCAACTTGTTAAATTTATGCCTTGCATCAAATTCAGGAAATTTCAGCATGATTCGTCAGTCCTCTCTCTCCTCTACTTCGGGATTCCTATGATACAAATATTAAAACTTTTGTAACTGCCCTACAGGTTATTCAACTCTGTTCATTTCATAAAAATATATATTTTCTCTGGTTCAGATTGGATGAATTATTTGTTTATATTTAATTATACTGACTGTGTCACATTAATTATGCAATTGAATATATAAAGCAAGTTTTTTTTTTAATTTTTTAAAAATGTTACCATATCTTTTTAGTTACAAAAATGTAATTTGGCTCATACTTTTATCTTTTATGTATTCAATTTATCTATTTTTCTTCCATTTCTTTGCTGAAAATTTTGCATTTTTTCCAGAGTATCCCTACTTGCCTGTTGGAATATTTTAATGATATTTGTTCTAAAGTCCTATCAGATAATTTCAACACCTGTATTATTTTTTCATTTCTGTCTGTTCATTGCCTTTTCTCAGTTAAGTTGAGATTTACCTGGTTCTAGATATGATAAGTCCAATCCCTAAGAAAGGCAATCCCATATTAAAAAGCAGAGACATTACTTTGTCAACAAAGGTCCATCTGGTCAAGTCTATGGTTTTTCCAGTGGTCATGTATGAATGTGAGAGTTGGACTGTGAAGAAAGCTGAGTGCCAAAAAATTGATGCTTTTGAACTGTGGTGTTGGAGAAGACTCTTGAGAGTCCCTTGGACTGCAAGGAGATCCAACCAGTCCATCCTAAAGGAGATAAGTCCTGGGTGTTCATTGGAAGGACTGATGCTGAAGCTGAAACTCCAATACTTTGGCCACCTCATGGGAAGAGTTGACTCATTGGAAAAGACCCTGATGCTGGGAAGGATTGGGGGCAGGAGGAGAATGGGACGACAGAGGATGAGATGGTTAAATGGCATCACCGACTAGATGGACATGGGTTTGAGTAAACTCCAGGAGTTGGTGATGGACAGGGAGGCCTGGTGTGCTGCGATTTATGTGGTCGCGAAGAGTCGGACACGACTGAGCATCTGAACTGAACTGAAACTCTTTTATTGCTTACTTAATTAAAGGGTGCAGGGATAGGCACCAGGACTGACTCCAGAACATGATTTTTGCAGTGCTTGAAGGGAAAGAATAGTGCCATATATTGTTATTATTTTACATGCACTCTGTGTATATCAATCAGATTGTGTTTTTGAGAAGTCAGTTCTCATTATAATTAACACTTCTTTTTTTTTGTAGGTGAGCCACTTTTTCTCTGTGGTGGATTCTAGGATATTTTATCATCTTTTTATATCTTCAGGTTCAGTATGCTTTAAAAAAAATCCATTGTATTTGAAATTCATTTGTTTTTCTGAATTTAAATACAATTTGTCATTTATTAATTATGAAGAATCTTTGTCCATCTTCTCTTCCAATATAGCTTCTTCACCTTTTTCTCTAGTCTCTCCTCGTATAATTTCTATTGGTTATATTTCATTCTTTCTTACTTTGTCCTTTATTTCTATTCTAGTTCATGTCTTCTCTTTTGTTGATTCTTTGTATTTTGTGATATAGTGTAAATGGCTTATAGCAGCTTCCTAGAATCAATTGTTAGATGTTCAGAAACTTTTTGAACCAGTTTTTAAACCATTATTGGCTTAAAATGCTTATGGTGAGAATATTTAAAATTGGCAAATGCTACAAATTAGAGGTTATTTTCGAAAGTGTGATATCATTAATACCAAAACTTGCTGATGTTAAAAAGGTGAAAGATCTATATGATTCAAAAACAAACCAGAATATTAGCACTTGCTGATTTTAGAAGACGTGCTCAAATGTATCATCCAACTTCCCAATTTTTTCTGTAGTTCTGTCTAATCTTGTATTTAATAATCCATTTATTTTCTAATTTCAGTAACACAATTCAACTAGAAGATGAAATTGATTTTATGTAAAATTCACCATATAATTTTAAATAAACCTACTATATTCCATAATGTTTTTATGAACCATAGTTGATATACAGCACTATGTTAGTTTCATGTATATGACAATGCTTGACATTTGTATACAGTGCAAAATGATCACCATGATAAGTCTAGCTACCATCTGTCACCATATAGAAATACACATTTTTTTTCTTTTGATGAGAACTTTGAATATTTAATTTCTTAGCAACTTTCAAATTTGAAAAATAGTATTATTGATTACAGTCACTGTGCACATTGTATCTTGTGATTTATTTACCTTATAGCTGGAAATTTGGATAGTTTAGTATAGTATGGTCTATACCCTCCCACCTGTTTTAGTTGACTATAGTCTACCTAGTGGACTAGTCTTTAGTCCACCTAGTATAGTCTTAACCTTCCCACCTGTTTTACCTACCTCCAACTCCTGTCTCCTTTGGCAACTGCCAATCTGTACTCTGTAGCTATGAATTTTATTTTATTTCATTTCTTTGTTTGTTTTGTTTTTGTTTTAGATTCCACATATGGCTAAGACGGTAAAGCATCTTCCTACAATACAGGAGACTGGTGTTCAATCCCTGGGTTGGGAAGATCTCCTGGAGAAGGAAATGGCAACCCACTCCAGTATCCTTGCCTGGAAAATTCCATTGACAGAGGAGCCTGGTAGGCTACAGTCCATGGGGTCGCAAAGAGTCGGACACGACTGAGCAACCTCATTTACAAGTGAAATCACACAGCATTTGGGATTTTTTTGTTTGTTTTGTTTTGTTTTGGTTTGACTTATTTTATTTAGAATAATTTCATCAAGTCCATTCATGCTGTCACAAATGGCAAGAATTCATTATTATAGCTAATGATCTGTTGTTTGTGTGTATGTATGAAACTGACTATAAGACAGATATATATATATCCTTTGATCCATGAATGGACACTAAGTCTGTTTCCATATCTTCAATATTGTATTAATAAATAAGCTGCTATGAATATTGGGGTGCATTTATATTTTTGAACCAGTGTTTTCATTTTCTTCAGATAAATACTATGAAGTAGGATCAATGGATCATACAGCAGTCATATGCTTAACTTTTCGAAGACCCTCCAAATTGTTTTATGTAGTGGCTGCTCCAACAGCAGTGCAGTCATCCCACTAACAATGCACAAGTGTATGCTTCTCTTCACATTTTTTACCAATCTTTGTTATTTTTTGTCCTTTTGATAATTTCTTATCATCTGACAGGTGTGAGATGACATCTCACTGTGGTTTTGATTGTATATCCTTTATGATTAGTAATATCATACATATTTTCTTGTTCTTGTTGGCCATCTGTATGTCATCTTTGGAAAAATATCTATTCAGATACTCTGCCATTTTTTACTGATTTGCAATTTTTTTTTTCCCATTCAGTATTTTGCTTTTTCATTTCATTGATGGTTACCTTTGCTTTTCAGAACATTTTAATTTGATATAGAGTTGTATGTTCATTTTTCTTTTTGCTCACATTGCCTTTGGAGTCAGATCCGAGAAAATGTTACAAAGATCAAAGTCAAGGAAATTCCTGCATGGATTTTTTTTGGAGATTTGCTGCTTATCATCTTACTTTCATTTTTTAAAAACTCATTTTGAGTTAATTTTTATGTATGGTGTAAGACAGAAGTCTATTCTGCTGTGACTCTCAAGTTTCCCTCATACTACTTACTGAAGATACTGCCTTTTTCCCAGTGTATATCCTAGCCTCATTTGTCATATATTACTTGAACATATATGTTTCAGTTATTTCTTGGCTTTCTATTCTATTCCTTTGAGTTATGTGTCCATTTTCATGCTGACACCATACTGTTTTGATTACTGTAGCTTCATAATATAGTTTGAAATAAGGGAGCGTGATGTCTCCAGCTTTGTTCTTACATGTCGTGATTGCTTTGGCTATTAGGATCTTTTGTGTTCCCATCCCAATTTTGTGATTGTTGGTTCTATTTATCAGAAAAATGCCACTGGAATTTGATGAGAATTGCATTGAATCTGTGTATTGTTTTGTGTAAAATGGACCTTTTAACAATGTTCATTCTTCTAATCCATTGGTATGAATTCATTGTTGTTGTTTCTTTATGTCTTCTTCAGTTTCTTTCATTGATATTTTCCAGTTTTCTATGTAGAAATCTTCCAATCCCTTGGTTAATTTTATTTCTGTTTTATTAATTTTCATGTAATTGCAAATGAGACTGGTCTTTTAATTTCTTTTTCTGTTAGTTCAATGTTACTGTTTTGAAACAGCACATTTTTGTATATTGATATTGTACCTTGCAACTTTAGTAAATTAGTTTATTAGTTGTAAATGTTTTGGGGCAGAATCTTTTGTGTTTTCTATATAATATATAAAATTGGGGTTTTCTAGGAGGCACAAATGGTGAAGAACTCACTTGTCAACGTAGAAGCTGTAAGAGACAGGTTTGATCCCTGGGTTTGGAAGAAGCCCTGAAGGAGGGCGTGGCAAACTACTCCAGTGCTTGTGCCTGGAGAATCGCACGGACAGGGGCGCCTGGTAGGTTGCTGTATGTAGGCTGCAGAGAGTTTGACATGACTGCAGGGACTTAGCACACATGTACGTATAGAATCATGTCATCCACAAACTGCGGCAAGTTTACCTCTCTCTTTCCAATTTGTATGACTTTTATTTCTTTTTCACCTATTTGCTCTGTGAGGTCTTCTAATACTGTGCTGAATAAAACTTATGAGAGTGGGAGCTCTTGTCCTGTTCCTCATTTTAGAAGTTTCAGCCTTTCACCATTGAGTATAATGTTAAATATGGGCTTATCATATATGTTTTTTGTTATGTTGTACTTTCTATATCCACTTTCTTAAGAATTTTTATCATGAATAGATAATGAATCCTGTTAAATTCTTTTCTGCATATATTGAGATGATTATGTGATTCATATCATTCATTTTATTGCTTTAGTGGATAAATGTTGATTGATTTGTGTATGTTGAATCATCCCTGGAATAAATCCCATTTTGTCATACTGCATAATATTTTTAATGTATTGTTGAATTCAGTTGGCTAATATTTTTTTTTAGAATGTTGCATATGTTAATCAGATATGTTAGCCTCTTTATTTCTTTCTTTACTGGTTTTGCTGTCCTTGAAATATGAGTTTGGGAGCATTTCTTCCTCTTCAGCTTTTTGGAAGAGTTTGAGAAGGATAAGTGTTAAAATTTCTTTGAGTCATTGATAAAATAAACCAGTAATACCCACCAGTCCCAGACTTTCCTATATTGAGTTTTCAATTGATAATTCAATCTCCCTACTCCTTTTTCAAATTTTTTGGTTGCAGTAAGATATTTGCATTCATATATTTTCTTGATACTAATTAATGCCCTTTCTTTTCAGCTTAAAATGTCCCTTTACATTTAGGTCAGTGTAGTGCTGATTAATTCTTTCCATTTTTGTTTGTCTGGAAAGCTCTTTCTCTCCCTTTCAATTCTCAATAATAGCTTCGCCTTGTAGAGTATTTTTGGTTGACATTTTCTTTATTTTTAAAATTTTTTTTTCTTTCTGCACTCTGACTACATCATGCCGATCTTTCTGGCCTACAGTTTCTTCCGCAAATATAGGGGTCCTCTTGTACATAGTAATTTGTTTTTCTCTTGCTGTTTTTAAAATATTTTTTCTTTAACTGTTATCATTGCAGTTATGTTTTATGTGGATGTCTTTACATTTACTTGTTTGGAACTCTCTGGGCTTCTTGAATCTGGATTTCTGTTTCCTTCCACAAGTTAAAGAAGTGTTCAACTATAATTTCTTTATATAAGTTTTCTGTTTTTTTTTTTTTTCTCTCTTTTCTCCTTCTGGGACTTCTATAATGTGAATATTACTTTTCCTGATGCTATCCTATAGATCCCTTAAGTTATCTTCATTTTTTATTTATTTATATTTTGCTGTGTGTATTTTTTTTGGAGGGGGCATGAGTTTTTAGATAAGTTTCACTGCCCTGTCTTCCAGATAATTGTTATTTTTCTACTGCTTCATCTAGTCTGGTTGTAAACCTCTCTATTCTTTCTTTCTTTACTTTTTTTCCTTTTCAGTTAATGTAGTCTTCCACATTCTAACTTCTGCTTGATACTTTCTTATACTGTCTATCTCTTTGTTGAAGTTCTCACTGTGTTCATTCATCTCCAAGGTTTGCTGGGATCTTTCTGACCAATTACTTTGATCTTTTTATCAGGTATATCATTTATCTCCATTTTATTGAGGATTTTTCTCTAGGTTTTTGTCTTGTTCTTTTTGTGAACATATTCCTCTTTCTCTTCATTTTATTTGATTGTGTTTCTATGTGTCAGACAAAACAGTTATCTAAGTCATCAAGGAGTGTCCTTGCATAGGAAATGAACTTTATTGTTTAACCCTCTAATGCTTCAGTGTTGCCACTTGAATCTTTTTGATTGTCTGAGTAGCCTGTTTTATTCTTGATAGGTCCCAGTTGTTGATGGTGTGTCAAGGCCTGTGAGTTTTCCAAAGGGAGATATCTCAATCAGCACCAGTTTCAGTCTGATTAGAAGGTGGACCCTCAGGCAGCAACTTTTAGAGGATGCAAGTATGTACCTAGTCATCAAAGTCAGGTTCTCAAGGACCATTCCCTGTGTGGGTTGCATGTGCCTGGCCAGTTTCCGTGGGGCCACAGGATTGGTAAGCGGATGGGTCACACCCCCTGACACTAGCAGATTAGGAAGAGAGTGAGGAACTGGTGCTCAGGTCCCTTGAGAGAGGGCCTACAGGCTCCTACTTCTTTGGCAGATGCTTTAAGGTTTGAAAATGTGTCTCTTTAACATTGGTCTGGACATTTTTCAAACTGTTGCTTTTTCTCTGGGTCCTAGAGTAAATGAATGTATTTGCAAACTCTTTAAGAATCGAATCTCCATTCACTACACTACTGTAACTAGTGATTTACAAAATTCTAAGTCTCTTCTTCTTCCTGGAGTATGTTTCCTTGTCTTTAGTAATGGCTATATAACTTGGTTTGGCAGTGAACATAAGCATAAGTTACATGTGTCATTTCTGGATAAAAGCATATCAGAGGCAGTGTACCATTGTCTATGTTTTTTCTCTTAATCTGGAAATATATGTTAACATGAATATTCCACAAGATTGAAACAGCCTAAAATATGGACCCATCACAGGAAAGACATCTGCCTTTAAGAACTGCTTAGTCCCTAAGTGAACACGGGCAGAATAAGAAGTGAATTTTTATAATAGAAAGACATTGAGAGAGATAATAGAGAGATATATAAAAAGGTATAGATATATAGATCCTTGCATAACATTGCCTAGCCTGACTAATATTTTTTATTTTTTTTGTTCCGCTTTATGCTTATATGTTAGTTTCTACCTTTAAAATATTTGCTACATTATTCTACTGCTTTCTATGCTATGCTTATTCCTATTTTAAATATCCTTGGATCTTAGGGTCTTTTGAACACTTTTTAAAGAATTCATTTACTTTATATGAAAAAGGCAGAAAACTTTTCTAACCATATAATTTATAAATTCTTGAGAATATTGATTATATATTAAAATACTTTTATTTCACTAAGCTACCAAGTCCAATTTAGCACCTGCAGTCATTTTCAATAATCATTGGCAAATAAAAAATAATGTATTCATAAAAGATGTAGTTCACAAGAAAAAGTAAATTATTTGGATTAAGATGTTCCTTTAAAATAATAATAATAATAATGATAATAACATAGGTTGTGCTTATTTTTTGGCCATTCAATTACTTCAAAATAATACTGACTGATTTTAGTCCATACCCCAAAGCTATAGCACATGTTCTATAACAGATGTTTTATTGCCTGGCACTTTGCAAAACTCATTCATCCAAAATACTATAATATGCCCCAACGCCAAACACTATTGAAAATAAAACAGCAAGAATTGTAAAGCAACCCAAAAAGAAACCCAAAAAGTAATTTTGAAGTTTAAGAACTCTTTTGTTCTTAGGTTTCTCCACATGATGTACTTTCTCTTTCTTAATTAAACTTTGGTCTTAAAAATTGAGTACTGTGAAGTTTTATTTTTCTACTTTTCCTTTGCAAGAATGTATCTTACTCATCAGAAATTATCACTCTGGATATTATTTAAACAATGTCATTATTTTGATCTTTATAAACCATCTGATTAGGATTTGCCCAAAAACTTTTTAAAAAAATTCTTAGCATATGGCAATGGTGGATACCAGAGAGGAAAATGTATTCTTACTTTATTACATGATTTTGTAAAGATTAATTGATTAGACTTCCCAGGTGGTGCTAGTGTTAGAGAAACCACCTGCCACAGCAGGAGACATAAGACAGGGGATTTGATCCCTGGGTCGGGAAGATTGCTTGGAGGAGGAAATGGCAACCCACTCCAGTTTTCTGGTCTGGAGAGTCCCATGCACAGAGGAGGTTGGCAGGCTACAGTTCATAGGGTTGCTGAATTGGACATGACTGAAGCAATTTAGCACATCTACCTGCTTAATAGTGTTAATCCATGATTTTTAAGTACGGATGCTACAATATGGATACCAAGGTGGCTCAGGGTCTTCTCTGATAACTCAGTTGGTAAAGAATCTGCCTGCAGTGCAGGAGACCCCAGTTCGATTCCCGGGTCAGGAAGATCCCCTGGAGAAGGGAAAGGCTACCCACTCCGGTATTCTGGCCTGGAGAATTCCATGGACTGTATAGTCGCAGTATGGTCACAGAGTCAGACACGACTGATCAACTTTCACTTTCACTGGTGGCTCAGATGGTAAAGAATTGGCCTGCAATGCAGGAGACAAGGGTTTGATCCCTGGATGGGAAAGATCACCTGGAGGAGGGCATGGCAACTCACTCCAGTATTCTTGCCTGGAGAATCCCATGGACAGAGGAGCCTGGTGTGCTGCAGTCCATAGGGTCCCAAAGAGTTGGACAGGAAGTAAAGTATCTGCCTGCAATGTGGGAGAGCTGGGTTCAATCCCTGGATTGGGAAGATCCCCTGGAGAAGGAAATGGCAACCCACTCCAGTACTCTTGCCTGGAAAATTCGGTGGACAGAGGAGCCTTGTAACCTATAGTCCATGGGGTCGCAAAGAGTCAGACAGGACTGAGCAGCTTCACTTCACTTCACTTCACTTCACTTCAAAGCAACTTAGAAGGCATCAACAAGTGCTTTAAGTATACAAAGTAACCAGTCAGTGGAGAAGGGAACCCGGTGGTTAGGAATACAGTAACAATCAAGAGGAAAACGAATAGAGAATCTCAAATAAAGCACACTCAGACTTTGTTACAAGAAAAGTCAGTCTTCCGTCTGCCAATTGATGTACTCTTTAACTAATACCTAGCTTAATTGGATATTACTTGTATCTCATTTATATGAAGATTCACTAAAGCCTTTGACTGTGTGCTGCTGCTGCTGCTAAGTCGCTTCAGTCATGTCCGACTCTGTGTGACCCCATAGACGGCAGCCCACCAGGCTCCCCCGTCCCTGGGATTCTCCAGGCAAGAACACTGGAGTGGGTTTGACTGTGTAGATCACAGCAAACTGTAGAAAATTCTTAAAGAGATGGGAACACCAGCCCGCTTTACCTGCCTACTGAGAAATCTGTGTGCAGGACAAGAAGCAACAGTTAGTACCAGATGTAGAACAATGGACTGGTTCCAAATTGGGGAAGGAGTACGTCAAGGCTGTTTATGGTCACTCTGCTTATTTAACTTATATGCAGAGTACCTCATGCAAAATGCTGGACTGGATGAAGCGCAAGCTGGAATCAAGATTGCCGGGAGGAATATCAGTAACCTCAGATATGCAGATGACACCATCCTTATGGCAGAAACTGAATTGGAACTGAAGAGCCAGCCTCTTGAGATTGAAAGAGGAGAGTGAAAAATTTGGCTTAAAGTTCAACATTCAAGAAACTAAGGTCATGGCATCTGGTCCCATCACTTCATGGCAAATAGATGGGGAAGCAATGGAAACAGTGGCAGACTTTATTTTCTTGGGCTCCAAAATCACTGAAGATGGTGATTTCAACCATGAAATTAAAAGACACTTGCTACTTATAAGAAAAGCTATGACAAACCTAGACAGTGTATTAAAAAGCAGAGACATTACTTTGCTGACAAAGGTCCATCTAGTCAAAGTTATGATTTTTCCAGTAGTCATGTATGGATGTGAAAGGTGGACCATAAAGAAAGCTGAGCCCCAAAGAATTGATGCTTTTGAACTGTGGTGTTGAAAAAGACTCTTGAGAGTCCCTTGAACTGCAAGGAGATCTAACCAGTCAATCTTAAAGGAAATTAGTTCTGAATATTCTTTGGAAAGACTGATGCTGAAGCTCTAATCCTTTGGCCACCTGACGCAAAGAACTGATTCACTGAAAAAGACGGTGATGCTGGGAAAGACTGAACACAAGAGGATAAGGAGATGACAGAGGATGAGAGGGTTGGATGAGATCACTGACTCTATGGACATGAGACTGTGCAAGCTCCAGGAGTTGGTGATGGACAGGGAAACCTGGTGTGCTACAGTCCATGGGGTCACAAACTGTTGGACATAACTGAGCCCCTGAACTTACTGAACTGAGCTTAACTGGATATTATGTGTATCTACTTTATATGAAGATTCATATGGGGAAAAATTGTTTACAGTGAGATTATTTTGTCTGTGGTACTTCTATACATGTGAAGGAATGCCCTGAAATATACCAACATTTAATCCAAGACTGTCTATTGTTGCATCTACTCATTCATACTTCAAACCTAATGGACCCACAAACAGTAACTTTCCATTTCTTTTTCTCCACTTTTGTTACTACCTCCCTTCTTCAAAATCTTCCAAAGGGAAGGATTCTGTACATTTCTGTGATTTTATCATTTCATCGTATATCCCAAGGACATTTCTCTCATCTACAAACAAGACATTCTATGGGAAATGATTGACTCCACTGTTTTTTTAAAAACAGGTTATTAAAGCAAATCAATTTTATCATTATTTAGTAAGTGGTCAGAGGTGGCCAACTACTTTTTTAAAATAATTACTGAGTATTTTCTTCTTGACACTTGCTCTAATTTTCAAAACAAGTGATTAGAAAGGAGGAGAGAAGGAAATGCAAAAGCCATTGTTTTGTTTTGTCATGAAGTTTTGAGGATATAATGGCTGTGTGATCAAGGTATAAGAGATTTGATCTTTATTCTAAAGTTGTGGGCATTATGTTATGGGAACAAATAGCCTTATAAGAAATGTTCAAATAATGCTTACTGGTCTGAAGATTGTTCCAATAAATTAACAATCCTTAAAGTATTTGAAGCTTTTCCTGTCTAAATATGTGATTTATGTTCACCTTGTAACTCCCTATGAATTCTTCTGGCATAATGTATTATCTTCAATCGGTAACAATGTCCTCAATGTTAACCTATGTTAGGAACCTTGATAATTCTTTGTTTGCTCCAATGTTATTAAATAGAACCTATGTACTTTATCATACCAGAAAATTGAGATAGATCCTTCTTGCTTTGGAATATATAACAGTTGCTTAACTACTCTAGATGGTATAAGCCTTCTGGAAAGTTAGTTCCTTGTGAACACCTGAAAGGCACCTGAGCAAGCTATATTTGGGGGTTGGGAAGGAAGACTGATCATAAAGTACGTAATTTCCTTTGCAGAGGACATTAAACATTAGAAGAACTGGGGTTCTCACACAATATATAATGAGTGATCATCCACAAAGCACTCCTATAAAGGACCTGGAGTAGAAAATAGATCATATAATTCCTTCTTTGGGGTCTTTTGTGAATCTGGAAATTTCCCACAATGGTCTAATGGCATAAGATCATAAAATTTCTCCAATATGCATTTGATTTCATGGATGAGTTAAGATTGAAGAAGTATCCATAGGAAATATGAGACTATAAGAAATCCCTCATTAATCTTATTCACTTAATTTTAAGTTTGAGATATAACAATGAAGTCCTGAAAATTAGAATCTTCCTCTTTTTTCCTACGTTAGTCTTCCTCAGCTTCCCCAAATTGGGTCTATTTCCATTCTCCATATTTGAATGAAATCATGCTACAAAGTGGAGCATGAAACTAGGGTCTAACCAGCCCCTGAATTCCTTGTGGTCCCCAAATCCATGGCTGATAGCTTGGCCTGGTTTCATTGAATAAGAGCTATACCCTAAGCCTGCGCAGCCACAAAAGCCAGCGCTCCTACATTTCCTTTACCTCAATTCACTAACACTTTCTACAGGACCTAGTTCTAAGGGAGAAGATAGTTTGCTGGAGGCCCCAGACTCTGGTTTATTTATCTTCCCTCATGGCTGATGGGACAATGATGAAGCTGCTAATGAAAAGATATGCTGCGGTGATGTCTGATGAAAGTCAGAAAAGTGTTGTTTATTTCAGGAGATGTAGACACCAAGAAATGGAAATGAGATGTGAGACTATCAGGAACTGCATCACTAAGACAGAGACTGTGTGAGAGAATATTTTTGTTTATCACATTTGCTAATTATGAGATGAGCTGGTTGTATAAAGTACAAGGTTAAGTTGTGATCTAGATAGAGGTTGGGTTGAGGCCAAGGTTGGTGTATAGTCAGTTCTGATTACTCATGGATTCTGTATTTGAGGATTCTCTTATTCATGAATTCACTTACTCACTGAAAGTTGTTTGTAACCCCCAAACCAGTACCTGCCACAGGTTTATGGTCATTTCTGTGCATGTACAGAGCAGCAAAATATGTAGGTCATTACCCTAGTTGGGGGTGAACATGCAAGGCTTTGCTTTCTTATTTCAGCTCTCATGCTTTAAACAAGTGTCCTTTTCATGCACATGAATTTAGTGCCACTTTTTTTTTTTTTTTTTTACAAACTGCACTTCTTGTTGGTGACTTCTATTTAAAACAGTAACCAAAGGAAGAACTGAATGCTGCCTAGAGTTTGAAGTGCGATAAGCCTGGAATGTGCCTGCCTTACAAAGAAAACCCATGTGTCAGATAAACTTCATTTAGGCATGGGTTTTAGTGAGGTTTTTGAATTCAACATTAATAAATTTATAATATGTATTAGATCATTATCTGTACATATGTACACAAAATAAACTTATGTTTTGATTTATTGATGAAAATGTTGTAACTAGAGGCATCCAGGACCCTAACCACATGTGGTTCAGTATTTGCTAATTTAGTGTTTGTAGTAACTTTATGGGACTTAAGTTCCATGAACAATGAAAATCTGCTGTAATTTTTTTAACCTCTTTGTTCAGTATTTTTGTGCTCAGCTTAGAATGAATGTCTCTATGGTGCATTGAGACAGTGAAATTTTTCCTTTAAGCAGAATACCAGGGTTTTTCAGGTCACACTCTAAATGCTTCACTCAGTCCCTTGATTGTGACTTGTATCCAGTCATACCCTTCTCTTCTTTGAAAAATGATTCTGGATTTTGCAGTGATGAAAATTTGCAGCAGATACCTGACATATTTACTCCAGTATGGGCAACTCTGCCCTTCTATCTTTAGAGGTATACTTAATACTGCAAGGGTGAAGTTCAATTCAAAACTCAAGATGGTTCTTTCTTTTTGCTCTGTAAGGCAGAACCAAGAAACTCTCAAGTTCAAGTTCTTGTTGTTTCTAAATATACCCTGAGCTAAGGGGATAACCTCTGTAGTCACAGGTGTCTTTATATGATCACTTACCCCCATTTTTACTTCCTGGAAATTATAGGGATTCATATGAAAAGAGCCAACATTTCACCATAATTTTTGCTGACTTCAAACTTGGTCTGTTTTTAGGAGTGAGAGAAATTTGAAGTTAATATTGAATTCAATATAGACAGGTCTGCAAATTTATCTATATATATACCATTTCTTCTAGAGACTCTGGCTAGCCAGAATTCCAACACAAAGCCTTGTAATAAAGCTGCAAAATATCCACTTGGAATCTTGGAGTAACTAATTCTTTGTTATAGCATGGTTCTCATAAAATTATGTAAAAAGCTCATTTTACGGTTGTCAGGAGAAATAACTACCCAGATAAATAGGCATGAAAGTACCATAACTGAAGCACAGAAAGCCAATTCAAAATTGGGTCCCATCCCCAAACTCTTAATTGGCCTTATTATAGTGTCACAGGAATGAAAAGTTCTTCTAGCAATAGACTTAGGTTTGGCTGACTGTTCTATATAATAGTGTCCTATATGCACTATAGCTTAGAGATTATGCTGTATTTTCCTATAGCAGAACCCATTTTTGCATTGATTCTTATGTGAACTGAAAATGCTTAGGCAAAAATGTGGGCAAGATTTCTGTTATGTAATTCTCATAAGCGTTTTAGTACTTATATAAGAAAGACTTTCATTAAACGAATGTTATTTTAAAATGTAAGTTTTCCTTTTGTCAGGGCTTGTCATGTGATGCAATATCCTAAAATAAATGACAATAAGATATAACACTTTGTTTATATATATATATATACTTTTTTCTAAAGAGAAAAGACAGTAGCAGCATTTCTGGGTTCTGGGAGTCTGTAAAGTATTTGAGTTAATATAAGTAATTTACTTCAAACCTTTAGGATACAAACTGCTTTATTAAAAATTACATATTTTAATAAACATTTTCATGTGTACATGAAATTATATAAAATATATGGAAAAAATGAAATGTAATGTTGAAGTTTGAACAAAGAAAAAATTTGATGTATATTACTGTGCATATATATACACACCAATGAACATAATTAAATAGTAGAGACTCTAACATAACCCTCTAAACCAGGGTTCCATAAGTGAATAAGCCTTGCAACCACTTTCTTTAAAATAGAATTTTATATTTCCTCTTTTCCTGAAATCCCCAAACCTAGAAATAATGTTCCATAAGAACCTCACAAGACAAGCCTGCCAATACAAGATTCATTGGCTTGGGAACATCAAGATAAAAATTCAAATCTTGGCAGAAAATTGATGAATCTCTTTGTCTATTTGCATTTACAACCTGATTGACAATGAACGAGAGGTGATTCAAATGCAGCTGGTAGCATGAGGAATTGTATTTTACCTTGTGTAGAAGTGGGAGATATTCCTAACCCAAGAAAACCTGCAGGATAACTGTGAAATGGTGAGTGTATGGTGCTAAATGTCTTTCGGCTTATCCTGATCATGTTCAATCAGGAAAATAAGAAAAATGTAGTGCATATCATTAACATATTCACGTTTTTAATATTACTCTGAACTCCCAGCATCTACTAGGCACTATATATAATGCATACTGCCTGCCTCATTTTCTCAGTAGAAACTTGAATAGAGAGTGAGTTGTGGGGGGAGCTGGTGGAAGCATAGCTTGGCTTAGGACAGCTCATCTGAGGACAATAGACACAGCCAGAGCCTTTATTTATTTATTTTAATTACTTTTCTCATCCTTCTATTAAATGCCTCCTCTTTTGTTTTAATTTGAAAGCACCCTCATCCCCATTTAATTACTGTGCCTTTGATTGACAAGAGCAGGGGACAGGAAAAATAGAAAGCTGTCTTCTTCATGTCCTATTTGACACAATATAATGAATGTGCAATGGATAGTTTATTTTTTCCTTGACAACTTAAATATTTGAAGATGAAATGTGGAACTTAAGCGCATAATGACATAGAGCAAGGAGAGAGAGAGAGAAAAAAAAAAAAGAAGAAAGGAAGTTAATTGGACTAGGAACCAAATACAATACTCATTTGTGCATTTGCCTAATAGTTTAATAACTGCCAATTTGGTGCAGGGATTCTGCATAATTGTAATAAGAATTTCATCTTGAGCTCTTCCCAGGCAAAAAAGAGTCAGCAAATAGACTGTGTCCAGCGGATGCCCTGGTCCTATGTTTTATTATGTTTACTTTATAATCCCATCATCCCCATGCCACCAGCGTGCTTGAGGGGTAGAGAAGGCAGCAGCGGCTGCTCCCACTCGGCCCCCTGTCTTTCAGAGCTACCCTAAGGTACTTAAGAATGACAGTATAAAGAATATCTGTGCAGATGAGCCTGTAGATTTGGGGAATTGGCTGCTTATAGACAGGGATTCTTTTGGTAGACTTAATTCCTTTAGCAAGGGTGAAGTACCATCTGTGGGGATTCCTGTCATGTATAAGGAAGTTAGTCATGCTCTCTGTGGAGTTGAGTTTCTTGAATTTTAATGAAACCCATGTCAATCTGTCTCCTCTGTACCCTAGTGTTAAAATCAGTGGTCAGCTACTCAACAATCACAACAGTAAATCACAGCAGATAAACCAACCAGGACAGCTCTGAAGAATTTTAGGCTGTGTTCCCTCATCAGCCCCCCTTCACAACTAAGATGCTGAAAGAATACATAATGAACTGGTGGCATTTCTGTTTTAAAGGGACATCTTTGTGTTCAAATACAGAATCTAGTTTTTTTGTTTTTTTTTTTTAAGTATCTTTCTTCGTTGGCAAGTTTTCCTTCTCTGTTATCGTATGTGTTCCTTTTCATAGATCTGCCACAGATTTGAGGGCTTTTGTATAGGTTATGTGTGGGAAAGCTGTACTTTTACAAAATGCTCAGAGAGAAATGCTGATTCTAACCAAAGAAAATGAACTGTTACGCAGAAATTAAGAGAAAATGATGTGTGTGCCACCTGAATATAAATTAACTGTGAATGATGTAAGTGAGAGAAGCAGGTGGCAGTTCAATATGAGATATTTACAATTAGCTGTATGCATCACTCTGAGAACACAGGGTGGGGAATATTTCACCCAGATTGGATTGGCTCCCAATGGGTTATAATAGCATCACAGATCCCAGTGTAACTTTCTCATTCTTCTGCAATGTGTCACTACCATCTCAAAGACAAGGTCGTTGGAACGTAACTTTCATTGTCAGTGTGCAAGTAGAAATGCCAAAACTGCTTCTGTGGGGAGGGCTGCAGAGCAAGCTGGAACTGAAAGTTCTTTTTGGCAGAACTGTTCTGGCACAAAATGGAACTCTAACTGGTTCCTTAATGGTAAAAGCTACAACCTCCATTTATCTTCTTGTTTGAGCTAGTAGTTGGAATTGCTAGCTGGCCATTTTCACAGGTCTATTGTCTCCATTCAGGGTTGCATTTCTCTTTGGTTTTTTTTCTTGTAGGTAAAGGTACATGCCATGATACAACTCTGGCAATTTTTATATTTTGCATAAAAATTGGCACCCTCCATTTAAATTACAATGTATTTTCTTCTCAACTCCTAATTTAGGTTAAGGACATTAATATCTCAGTGTATGTGCTAACCCACATTAAATCGCCATTTAAAAGGTTGCTTATCTTGTTTTCAAATTAAAGCACAGATGTGTGTTGAGTTTTCTTTGTATTTTTCATGACTACATCCATTTACTATTATTTGACATTTAAACGTGATGAAAATTAAACTGTTGCAAACATCTTAATATATAGGGAAAAAAAAGTATTGAAATATACATCACACTTTTTTTTCAATAAGTGAAAAGAGACATCTCTGTTTTTTACTGTTGCTGCTTTTTTTGTTTGCTTGATTTGTTGTATGAAGCATTTCAGTTTCCTCTTAGCGTTTGCTGCCTGATCTTTTCTTGTGCGTGTGTGCGTGTGCTAAGTTGCTTCAGCCATGTCTGACTCTTTGAGACTCTATGGACTGTAGCATGCCACACTCTGTCCATGGGATTCTCCAGGCATGAATATTAGAGTAGGTTGCCATGCTCTCCTCCAGGGATCTTCCTGATCCAAGGATTGAACCCAGGTCTCCTGAGGCTCCTGCTTTGCAGGCAGATTCTTTACCACTGAGCCACTGGAAAAGCTTGGATCTTTTCTTACACCTTCTTAATTTATTCAGTGGAGGGCCTATATTAGATATTCAACAAAGGAATTTGATTAATGATTATATACTGGAGTGAGGTAGCCTTTCTTTTTTCCAGAAGATCCTCCCTACCCAGAAATTGAACCCGGGTCTCCTGCATTGCAGGTGGACTTTACTATCTGAGCCACCAGGAAAGCCTCATATAATATATTAGTTATTATGTAAAAATCCAATTCTTTATTTTGTTGCAAACTCAGTTTTATGGAAATCTTCATTTGCATCTTGAAAACCAGCTGCCTAAAATACTAAATAGTGGGTAATTATTTACTAACTAATTTAGCTATTTATTTCAGTAAATATTTAGTGAGCATATATTATGTGCCAGTTAAAGCTCTCAGCTCTGGAAGGATGATGAGGAGCAAGACAGTTAGGTCTTTCCTCTCTTGAGGTGTTATGATCTAGAAAATCCCCTCTACAAATGACTCAAACGGGCAAATGTCTTTAATGTATTTTATCCACACTTTACTCAGATCTCCCCTACAGCACTGCTGCACTTATTTCTCCAATTACTAGAACTTTTAGCAATTGATCACTCAAATTTAGATTCTCTCCAAAACCCACCATCAAAACAAGCTTCCTTCAGCTTTACATTCCTTCTGTGGGACATCCCTCATCCACTGAATAGTGAATGTAAGATTCAAAGTCCTGGACTTCTTTACCCAAGATGGGACTCTTCTGAAGAGTCCACCATCAACAGGTTTCAATCGGCTGAACTGAGGCCCTTGTTGCAAGGTCATCACAGTTCAGTTTCTCTCTCTGCCTAATCCTACCTCCCTCACTTTCATGGAAGAGAAGTCCCTATGTAGTTGCCTCCAACAAAGTTTGTGGATTCAAACTTTGCCACCTTAAATTCTGTTTCTTGTGAAAGCCAACTTAAGACCTTGGCAGCTACCAATGATGAAGTGTAATATATGAATTTCTAAGGATAACCCGATCTTGGACCAGGAGTACAAGGAACAAATCAAATGAAGCGTCATTTGAATGATGAAAAGAAACACGTGAATGTCTCATTTTCTATTAATCCCAAAAGAAATAGAATAAAACCTGAAGGAATTTACCTCAGTTTTCCCTCTAAGAAGTTTCTACTTAAATGTCCACACTAAAGAATTAGTGGGAACTCTAAACTGGCTTTCAAAGAATGTTTCCTCAACCTCTATTGCCTTACTTGAATATTTTATAGAGTAATTTCAACTATCCTGAAAGTCACAAAATATCTATAACCTCTGACAAACAATTAGCTTTTGTTTTTACATTCTATCTTACTTTTTTTTTTTAATTGTATATACTGGTGTGTGTCTTTTCTTCCAATTTATATTTTTGCAAAGTCTCTGAGGAAAGGTGTCATATTTTTCAACTCTTTTCCTACACTACCCATCATTCCCAGCACTTGGTAGAGTGTGGAATATATATGTGGGCTTCCCTTGGGGCTCAGCTGGTAAAGAATCCGCCTGCAATGTGGGAGACCTGGGTTCAATCCCTGGGTTGGGAAGATTGGAGAAGGGAAAGGATATCCACTCCAGTGTTCTGGCCTGGAGAATTCCATGGACTGTATAGACCATGGGGTCACAAAGAGTCAGACATGACTGAACAACCTTCACTTTTCAGGAGATATATATATATATATATGCATATATATATATATATATTTAATGATATCTGAATACTTGAGACATTAAAGAAGAGGAACTAAGTATATGCATTCCTTTTTTAGAAGCTTTGAAATTTATCTGGAAAATCAAAACAAGTACATTAAAGTTGAATATTAACTCTTTCCTCTGCTCTTGCTTTTATTTGTCTGATAAATGTTCAGAATGCAGTCTTGCAATTATAAATTATGAAACTGAGTTGTAATATTGTCTACTAATAACTACATAGAAATATTCAAAATAAACAACAGAATCAAAAATAAAACCATTGAAGAGCATGGTGCATAATTTATTACTATAATATAATGGATATTAACATTGCCTAAAAAACAAAAATAATCCAAATATAGTATTGCCTTCCTAAAACATGACTGTGCCATCTACTTGAAGCTAATAGTAGCTTTTAAAATAACATTTCCTGTGGATTTGTTTCCAGTGCAGCTTCTAGTTTTTTTAAATGTTGGGCTCTGCCTTGTCATCTCCATAAAGACCTTTATGTATTTATTTATTTATTTATTTTGCAGTTAACTGTTGCTGATATTCTTCACCACTTTTTTTTGTTGTTGTTAGTAGTATAGAGACTGGACTTCTTCAAATTCTGAAATGTTTGAATACCCCTCATTTTCAAGAAGGAAATTCATTTCACACGAAGAACCCATTTCTTCATTGGTTAGAGTGTCACTTGATCAGTTGGATGCAGTCAAATATCATCAATATCCCTTTTTGCTCTCTAATATAACAAATGGGATGGTTTCTTTCTTATTTTATTTTGGAAAACTCACTAAAAATTAATCAAACATGTTTTACTAAACTACAGTTAAGTCCCACAATTCATGTATTTACTGCCTTGACTTTAAAGGATGAGTTGGATAGGGCAAGAGTATGCATTGCTTTTCATGAATACACATAAATAGATCATAAGAATTTCAATTACAGTATTTGCACCATGACTTTATTTTTATGATCGAATTTTGTGCCCCATGATTGCTATTTATTATTCATAAAATGTTACTTTGATTTTCTGCATTAATGGTCTCCTCAGAAGCAAACATATCACATCCAAACCACTTTTTCTGATATTACTGACATCTATGGAAAACTACTTTAAGATGTTTTAAATTTTAGCATTTTCAAAAAATAAAAAGTGTGTCAATTCAAAAAAGTAAAAATTTTATTTTGTTAAAAATATAGGAAAAGAATTTATCCCATTAATTAGAATATTTAAATATGAAATCTTAGAAAGTGTAGGGGCATTAAAAGCAGGGGCATTACTTTGTTGACAAAGGTCTGTGTAGTCATAGTTATGGTTTTTTTTTCAGTAGTCGTGTATGGATGTGAGAATTGGATCACAGAGAAAGCTGAATGCCGAAGAATGATGCTTTTGAGCTGTGGTGTTAGAGAAGACTCTTGACAGTCCCTTGGACTGCAAGGAGATCAAAGCAGTCAAGTCCTGAATATTCATTGGAAGGGCTGATGCTGAAGCAAAAGCTCCAATGTTTTGGCCATCTGCTATGAAAGTGAAAGTTGCTCAGTCATGTCCGACTCTTTGCCACCCCATGGACTATACAATCCATGGAATTCTCCAGGCTAGAATACTGGAGTGGGAAGCCTTTCCCTTTTCCAGGGGATCTTCCCAACCCAGGGATTGAACCCAGGTCTCTCGCTTTGCAGGCGGATTCTTTAGCAGTTGAGCCACATCTGATGCGAAGAACTGACTAATTAGAAAAGTCCCTGATGCTGGGAAAGATTGAACATAGGAGGAGAAGGGGATGACAGAGGACAAAATGGTTGAATGGCATCACTGACTCAATGGACATGAGTCTGAGCAAGCTCTGGGTGTTGGTGATGGAAGGGAAGCCTGGCATACTGCAGTCCATGGGGTTGCAAAGAATCAGACAAGACTGAGTGACTGAACTAAACTGAATATATAATTGACTTACATATATGTATATATTCTCTGCTCTATATTTAATAGATATATATATATATTATATTCTAAATAATGGCTTTACAACTTTTCCACCAAGATTCAGATAAAGTATTCATTTTTATGGGCCTAGATCAAATTTAAAAATATCATTATTTCCTTAGGGTGGAAAATTGAACTCAATTTTCTATTTTGTTTACATCTTCAGTATCTACTATAGTATTTGGCCCACAGGAGGGACTCTGTAAATCTAACTTATTAATAAATAAATAGTGCAAATAATAAATGACATTATGATATCATAAATAGGGGGAATATAGGCTGATTCCTTCTCAACTTCCCCTTATTTTCCTTCAGGCTTCCCACTTTTTTCTTCTTAGTTCCAGTTTTCAGTTCAATCCCTAGAGTGAAAAAGAGAAACTCATATCTTGTCATATCCATTATGTGAATTGAGTATTGTGTAGGACCAGAATTATAATAATAATAAGTATAAATGAGAAGTTCCATCTCAATCAAAATGAAATACTGAGCAAAAGTAATTGCTACTGTAATAGAATACAAAAATGAGAAATCAGGATTTTTGATTCCAAGTGTTTATCATGTCAATAGGAAACAGATATTTATCCTGTAACTCTAATGTGTGCTAAAAGTTAGATGTCAAGTTTTGTGTGATATTACCTAATAAAGGAGCACTTACATTTTACTTCAGAAGAATAATCTTTTTTTTTTTTTTAATTTACAGTCCACGATACAAGATCCCTTACATAAAACACCCTGCATATCTGTCATATGCTATATAGTGTAAAATGAAGATTTCCTGTCAATTATTTTCTTTACCTAATGAGAAGTATAAGATCAACAGTTCATGGTACACTTCTTCCTGATGTGGAATTCAGTGGGACCTTGAAGATATAAATTCACTTTCTTGCACTAAAAAACATATTCATTTCAGCCAATCAATATAAAACAAATAAAACAAATTAGTATTGAGGATATTCTCTCCTTTAGTACATTTCAGAGGGAAAATAACAAGCAATGTGCCTGTGTAAGACTGACATTTCAACCTTCTTCTTCTAATATTCCTGTCCAGAGTGGTTGTCTCTCCAGCTCCAGGACAGTGCTCTCTGAAAGCTCTGTCCAATTATAACGTGACACAGCCAGAGCTCAGCTTTTGACTGCACCCTGATGGATAAAAGATTCTACTTTCACTTCTAGAGTTGATGGTTCAGATGGTAAAGAATCTGCTTGCAATGTGGAAGCCTCAGGTTCGATCCCTGAGTCAGGAAGATCCCCTGGAGAAGGAAACAGCAACCCACTCCAGTATTCTTGCCTAGAGAATTCCACGGACAAAGGATTCTGATGGACTACAGTCTATGGGGTCACAAAGGGTTAGACAATTTCAGAGTATATACCAGGGATGAAAATCAGTTGCTGTAAATTGGGGTAATTTTTTTTTTCAAATTCATTTTTCCTTTAAAATTTCTCTTCACTCTTTTCCCAACCCAGCAACAGAAAAAATATTGTACTTAAAGCTTCATGGTTAACCACAGATGATGCTCTGTGGATTGTAGGTGGATGCAATTGGATTAATAACCACCCAGTAGTTATCTGAAATGAAAATGCAGAGGTGAAAGGCAGAGGGACAAGCATTAAATGAATATTTGCTATCACTAAATTCCAACCACAAAGTCCAGCATGGGCTGGGATTTAATAACGCTCAATACCCACATTCTTTTCTTTTCCTTTTTGTGAAGAGGTGTGTGCCCTTGTCTTTTTTTTATCAAGTGAAGTGAAGTGAAAGTCATTTAGTCATGTCCAACTCTTTGTGACCCCATGGACTATACAGTCCATGGAATTCTCCAGGCCAGAATACTGGAGTGGGTAGCTGGTCCCTTCTCCAGGGGATCTCCCCAATCCAGGGATCAAACTCAGGTCTCCCACATTGCAGACGGATTCTTTATCAGCTGAGACACTAGGGAAGCCCCTCTCTAAAATTTTGATTGTCCTGATTTCAATTTCAAAAGAAGAAATTCACAAGCTAAAATTCCTCCTTGGCCATCAGAGAAAGTTTAAAACAAGCCAAATAAAACTACCAAAAAACAAAACAAAACCATAAAGTGCCAAAGAGCGATGTTTATAAGTTTTCGAATAGAAGCTGAAAACACCAATAAAGTTAGGATTTAGCTCCAATGTACCATCAACCGCAGGCAGTTCCCGCCTGCCCCTACCCCTTTTTAATGGTCCATTTGTCTAGTCCCCCTGGAAGATCTATAGAGAAAATTACCAGTGCAGAATGTAGATCCAATTGCACATCCAGCTACAGGAGAAACGATTCCTGTTCTCATCATTGGGATCAATAATTTGCTAACACAGTATTAGCAAGAGCAACAACTCTACCAGGTTAAAGGAGTTTTACACTGAATAATGACGGCCTAGGAAAGGGAAAAGCTGAGCGAGTAAATCCTGGCAGCCTTTTACTATTGAGAGAGCACACGCCAGTGAATCAATAGTGGCTCTGGTGAGTCTGGGATGTAAAGATGCTTTATTGTTCTGCCTAAGTACATTGGCAGACATGCTCCTCTTAATATCTGTACACTGGGGCCACTGGGGTTCAGGCCTGCCCTATTAACAAAAGCATTTTCTCCTCTGGAGAATGGAAGTCCCTTCCAGGGACCCAGAACATGGCTGCTTTGTATCTATAAAAACTCAAAGAAAAAAAAAAAAAGCCAAGGATGAAATGAATGATAAACGAATCCCCAGACAGAAAGGGACTCAGAACGAGAAAATGCCACTTTACCTCAACAGATTAAAAAAAAAAAAGAAAGAAAGTAAGAAAAAGATCAAGAGACCTTCACCCTTAGAGGTCTTCCTGAATCATTCAGTTATATCTGCATTGCTAGAGGCAGAGACTATTAAAATCAATGCATTTCTCAGTTATCCTCTAGGACAAATAAGTCATCTCTTGTTTAAAAAAGAGAAATGTTTGAACAGTGACTTGATTTACCCAAAATCATCAAATATGGAAGAGTGATGTCAGGGGTAGTTTCCTCAATGTTGTTCACTAGGCTGGAGTGGCCTTCATACTGCCCTAGTGATAATCTGTGATTTATGTCTCATTGCCCATATGGCATCCCATTGCCCATATGCCCATATGGCATCATCAACCTGATAAACATGAGTTTGAGTAAGCTTCGGGAGTTGGTGATAGACAGGGAAGCCTGAAATGCTGCAGTCCATGGGGTCACAAAGAGTCAGACACGACTGAGTGACTGAACTGAACTATGTCCCAGTGGATAATCTTGTAGCTAAGGAAGGAATCTGTCCATTTAACGTCTGGCTCTGTGCTTTTCGGTACACATAGAGACATTGTATTTTCTGTCCTCATTGTGGTCAGACAGAGCATGGGACAAGTTCTGTTCATGAATTGTGAGCAGATGTCCTTCTTACTGTTGTTCAATTGTGAAGTCATGTCCGACTCTTTGAGACCCCATGGACTGCAGCACATCAGCTTCCCCTATCTTCCACTATCTCCCAGAGTTCACTCAAAACAATGTCCATTGAGTCAATGATTATACCTAATCACTCATCCTCTGCCTCCCTCTTATGCTTTTGCTTTCATTCTTTCCCAGCATCAGAGTCTTTTCCAATGAGCCAATGGTCCAATTCTGACATCTGTACATAACTATTGGAAAAATCATAGCTGACTAGATGGATCTTTGTCCGCAAAGTTATGTCTCTGCTTTTTAATATGCTGTCTAGGTTTTGCCATAGCTTTCCTTCCAAGGAGTAAGTGCCTTTTAATTTCATGGAGGCATTCACCATCTGTAGTGATTTTGGAGCCCAAGAAAATAAAGTCTGCTTCCACTTTTTCCCCTTCTATTTGCCGTGAACTGATGGGACTGAATACCATGATCTTCATTTCTTGAATGTTGAGTTTCATAGTCAGCATCTTCACTCTCCTCTTTCATCCTCATCAAGAGGCTCTTTAGTTCTTCTTTGATTCCTGCCATTAGAATGGTATCATCTGCATATCTAAGGTTGTTGATATTTTTGCTGGCAACCTTAATTCCAGCTTGTGGTTGATCCAGCTTGGCTTTTCACATGATGTATTCTGCAAAGAAGTTAAATAAATAGGGAGAAAATATAGAGCAAATATAAGACAAAATTTGTTGTACTACATTCCTAATGTTGAACCAGTCAATTTTTCCATGTCTGGTTCTAACTGTTGCTTCTTTACTTCACATATAGGTTTCTCGGGAGACAGGTAAGTTGATCTAGCATTCCCATCTCTTTAAGAATTTTCCACAGTTTGTTGTGACACACACAGTCAAAGGCTTTAACATAGTCTATGAAGCAGAGGTAGATATTTTTCTGGAATTTCCTGGCTTTCTCTATAATGCTATGGATGTTGGCATTTTTATCTTTGATTCCTCTGCCTCTTTGAAACCCAGCTTGCAAATCTAAAGTTCTCTGTTCACATACTGCTGAAGCTCAACTTGGAGGATTTTGAGCATAACCTTGCCAGCGTGTGGAATGAGCACAACTGTACTATAGCTTGATTCAATTGTAACAATTGTACAATTGTATAGCTTCTACAATTCTTTGGCATTGCTCTTCTTTGAGTTTGGGATGAAAACTGGCCTTTTCCAATCCTGTGTCCACTTCTGAATTTTCCAAATTTGCTGACATATTGAAAGCAGCACGTTAATAGCATTACCTTTCAGGATTTTAAATAGCTCACCTGCACCAAAATATGGTAAGCTATATTTTTCTTCATTATATTCTTTTCATATTTCCAAGATTTTCATAATGTATACATATTCCTTTTCCAAATTTGCTGGCGTATTGAGTGTAGCACTCTGACAGCATTATCTTTCGGGATTTCAAATAGCTCACCTGGAATTCCATTACCCCCACCAGCTTTGTCCATAGTTTTGCTCCCTAAGACCCACTTGACTTCACATTCCAGGATGTCTGGCTCTAGATGAGTGACCACACCCTTAAGGTTGTCCCGGTCATTAAGATGTCCTTCTTATACTGGAGCAATTACTTGTCCACTAAGTACTTGCTGTGAAACATACTTAAGAAAAAAGAGATAGAATGGGAATCTTTCCCATGGAAAGCTGACATAATCACAGGAACCCATAATTAATTATAAGAAAGGCAGGGATATAGCTGAGAATGCAGGGGAAAGTATCTTAAAATATGTTTAGGAATAAACAAAGTCTATGGGTGTGGCTGTTGTCACCTTAAGTTTACTGCAATTAAATAGACGAGAAAAGAACTATATTTTTCAGAGTTATGCTTCCGGAAGAACCCACATCCTAATCTGAAAACCTCACGTGTTTAAGATTGAAAGCAACTCTTGGCTCTCAATCTCTGAGTAATGTAGAATTTCTTAGCGTCACTTCAAATTTTGTGAATGAATGAAGGAGGAGAGAAAGCCTCCTGTGTGCAGCTGATGTCTGTGGAGAACAGTGGTCTGACTGCTCTTCTCTGGACATTGACTCAGGTTTTAATCAACAAACATTTCCCACCTGCAGAGTAGGGCCCATGAGACAGCTGCCAAGAGAATCTGAGAATTGTTGCAGACTAGAGACAGTTTTGTGTATTTGGGGATTGTTTCTGTGATTACCTTCTCCCTCTTTCACTAAAGGTTGTGAGACAGTAGAAGCAATTAACTAGTCTTCCAAACACAGAGATTTACTAATCAAGAAGGGCTTCAGGTAGACCTGATTAAAGGCTCCCCACATGTAACACGCTGATGTACTATTAATGTCACATTCCATAGATCTGTAAATGAGACCTTTGGAAAAAAAAAAAAAATGAGACCTTTGGGTGGTCTCTCTTAGGGAAAGAATAAATATATTTTGAGGAGACAGTGTGATCTGCTGTTTTGTGAATAGAAGGGTAAACTTTTGTTATTATTAATACTGTTTATCAAGTGTTTCCTGCTTTCTGTCATTTGATCAAATGTTTAAATTATATTTCCTGTATTCTTTGAATTTGGTAAGGCCATGTTCTTAGTCAATGAGCTTTGAGCAACTGTGATATTTGTTATTTCTGAGCAAGGGCACTTAATCGACAATTTCAAAAGCTCCCAAACTCTCTCTCCCTTGTCTGTCTTAGAAGTGGTTGGAAGCTTAATAGATGGGACACCAGAGTTAAGGATTATAAGGCAAGACCCAGTTAATCCATAAGAGACTTGTAGATAAGAAAGAGCAAACATGTATTGGTAACACTCTTCACAATGTGGGGATTTTAGTTACTTCGGTATAATATAGCCTATTCTGACTGGTGGAAAGTCTCTGTCAGCAGTTCCTCTTGCAAATCTAATACACGTAAACCAGTGCTATGCTTGAAGTGGGTGGCTATCATAAAAATAATAAACAAGAGCACAAATAAAAATATAATAGAAAAATATTTTAAAGGGATTATTTTACCTATTTCTTCCTCTAAGATTGTTCTCATTTTTATCTCCTGAAACTGAAAATCTGAATAACTATACAGACTATGCAAACCCTGACATTCTTCAGTTGAAAGTACATAGTTATTGCAATGAACCTATAATGATAAATCATAATTTTCATAAGGTTTTATCATATGCCCTTTTCTAATGATTCCAGAAGTAAGTAGATATTCTCAACCAGCAACAAAAATAGTTTCTATTACATGCATTGGGTTGTAAAGAGCACTATTAGCTCAAAATATTCCCTCATAGCTCATCACATAGTTTGAATGGCATCCTTAAAAGTTATTTCTTCAGGTGGTCTTTTCTACTTTTAGATCAAACTTACAAAATGGCATTCAGACATTGGCTATTTGATAGGCTTTAGAGATTTGGGGATTCAATTCTTTCCTTACCTTGGGAATTGGATTTGCAGGGTCTTCATTTCATGTACATATTTAGAGTTTATTTAATGACTAAAGGAATGTGCTTGGGAATCTACCACCAGCTTTGAATCTTACGAACTGGCACTTCCTGGAAAGAAGAACTATAGTTGCAAAGGTAATGAGCCTTCATACTGGTAGCTAGAGAAGATTTATGCAAAGTCCTTCTCATATTTGTTCTTCTAATGTGCCTACATATGCCATTGCCGGAGAAAAGTGGTTATTTAGAGCAGTATTTTCCAAAGTAATCTACTTTCATCAGAGCATACCACCTGCACATTTCAGAAACATTTAGGGAAATTTTAACTATATTCAATAGTACTTGGTTTTTCAGAGTCCAGCCAAGTGAAATAAGTGTCTGGCAGAAACAACTCTGTTCTCCAATGAATCTCATTTGCAGTATCCAACATTCAAGTTAATTAATATTGGAGAAGACTTCACAGGGGACTGTTTTTCTCTTAACTATCTCTTGTTCTTTATCTGTGGTAATAACTTACTATAAGTAGAGTTGTGAAATGCTACAAACTGTACCTGAAATCTACCTTAAAAGGCAGGAACTGATTATCATTGTGACGACAAATGGAACAGACTGAATTTCCAAAGCAAAGATATACATAGTCTTGTAGAATAAAAGAAAATTAGAGACAGAGGGAGTTTCATGTATCACTCCTTCATTTTGCAGCAAAGGAAACTGAGGTCCATGTATACAAAGAACTCCATTTCATGGAGATAATTATCAGAAGAACCTCTATTGTTACTAAAATATATTGACTCCCTCTCTAATATTTCAATCATCAGAAAGCCCAAATCACTAACGTTAACATATATAAATCAATCAGTAAAAACCATATAATGCTATAACTTTGCTTATCAGCTCTTCCTGTAATAAGTTTGCAAACTACTAAAATAAATAAGTCTAAAGTCATATTTTTATACATGTCAGCTAAATCACAAATATTTCAAATAAGTGTCTTTGCTCAATGATTTTTTTAGAGAGGTCCTTATGCTCCAAGATTTCTCTAAGATATCTCATCAGTAGGATGGCCATATAACATATTGTTCCAACTGGTTCACTTTTGAGAGTGAAATAGATCACTGCTTGTAACTTCTCCAGGCATCTGGGCAAATCAGTTTGTACAGTAACTTCATGCATTGTCTGCCAGAGTGAAGGAGATTGACAAAGAGGGCACAGCTGGAGGATACTGTGTTTCCTTCTCTCACTCAGAGGAGATCTACATTTCCAGCTTATGGAGTTGCAATGCCTAATTTCATTCAAAAAAAGAAAAAAAATAAAGTTTTCTATAATAATAACAACAACAAGGTTTGAAACCCATTGCTTTGAATGAAGCACAGTCATTTAGGTACCCAACACAGCTATAAGATTAACAAGCATCCATTCATGAACTTTTCATAAACCAAGTCTTCTTTGAATAGCATCATGATCAGAAAATCAGTGATTTCCTGGTATCAGTCCTCTTCCCTCCCTTCCCACTTCTCCTGCCAAGACCGATGGTACCTCACACCTACACATTTAGTCTTATCTGTGACGCAAAGTGAGAGTTCAGAACAGAGAGGTCCATCTCCGCCTTACTTCCTTGTGTTGTGCTAAGTTGTTCAGTCATGTCCAGCTCTTTGCAGCTCCATGGACTGTAGCCCACCAGGCTCCTCTGTCCATGGAATTCTCCAGGCAACAATACTGGACTGGGTTGTCATTTCCTACTCCATATTTCCTTTTTAGTCACATTTAAATAAACAAAACCAAAAATATAATTAAAGTAAGAGAAAGATGAGGGGCAAAAATGGAGCAATGGTAATAGGTTTCCAATCTGTAATCATGTGAATAATTCTTTAAAATTTGTCAAAAAGAGCAGGTTGTTTTGTACCAGGAGCAACTTCCTCAGGGGTCTTACTTTCTTTGTGAACTCAGGTGTAGCCTCAGTTTTTCCGAAAGGATTGGAGAGAAGAGGGAATATATTACTAAATCTTATTCCCCAATCTTCCAGGTGAAGGCCAAGAACACAGTGCAAGTTGCTAAAGGATTGGGGATGAGTTTATATTATTTTTGCATTCTACTAATTATCAACACTTTTTTTGCAGAGAATGAATGTGTTCTCTGAACTTCTATTAGCATGTTTTTCCATCCTTGACACACTATTTTCTTGTTTCAGTGTACCTTTGATAACCACATGTTTTGAATTCTTCTAATTTTTAGCTTTGTAGATTGGACACAATGTACTCTCCAGTTCATATATCCATGACTAGGCACATGAGATTAAATGGCTATCATATTATATTTCCATTGTTGTTACTCATGTTTATAATTCTAGTCCCCCTGGACGTCATAAGAATACGTCAAAGTGAAGTGCTTAAGGCAACATATTTTAATGATGTAAACAACCTGAAAATACTACTTAATCCCAAATTCTACAAATCTAACTTATTCAGTAATCTTTGTTTTTTATCATTAGAACATTTCCTCAGATATTTATTCTTCTTTGAACATCCATTAGATAATATAAACTAATGTATTTAACTTCCATGTGCCTAGAACTATCCACTTAAATCTATGGCTGATTCATGTCAATGTATGACAAAACCCACTGAAATGTTGTGAAGTAATTAGCCTCCAACTAATAAAAAAAAAAACGTAAAAAAAAAAAAAGCTGTGCTACCTAATTTCTGGAAGGTAACAGTCTAATAATCGAGAGAAAATAAACTCAGTAATAATGCCTTGCATAATCAATTCAATCACAAAATACAAGCTAAACAAATAATTATTGTCCCAGGAGTTATCAAGAGGGAATTAATGAAGGCAGCAATACATTTGGATGCCTATATCTTTGAGGTTATATACCAAAGTTGAACTTCAAAGTTTCACAAAGTTCAGATAAAGAGAGGCTAAAATACAACAAATACTCTTGAGTATCAGCTTAATTCTTACCCTTCCTTTCCTTCAAAGCAGAATGCAAACTTTGCCATTTTCAACATTGCCATCATTAATGCTTTAATAACTGCCATTTTTCCCAGGAAAATAAACTATATTTTCTAGTCTTCCTTACTTCTGATGATGAGAATGAAGAACTTGTGGCATGTAACCAATGAGATGCAAGTGGAAAATCTGTTGGAAGAGTTTGTCTTCCATAGTATAAATTATATTTTGTATGGCTTTCTTATTTTGCACAAAATGCCTATATGATACCAGAGGTGAAACAGCTAATTTATGATTAGGAGGAGACTACTTAGATAATAGCTATATTGTTCACATGGCAAAGAAGGAACTGGAAGTAGCTGCTTTATTGATCTATTTAAGAGACTGTACTAGCCTTAACCTGTCCACTTCCAGGGTTCCAGCTGAAGATGTAATATACAACTTCTGTTTGGTAAGTCACAGTAATTGCGTTTCTGTCCCATGAAGCCAGACACAATATTTTACTGCTAACAAGGGAGTTAGAGTGTTCCAAATGAGAATAGAAATAAGCTTTGATGGAATATAGATAAAGGAACTGAGTGGAATGAAGCCAACATTCTTATGAGGGTCATGACTGTGGGATAGAAAACTATGATATCAACTTTGTTCAAAGAAAGTATTGCAGCTGGAACTTATCTGATTCTGTCACTTTACATTTGCAAATACATGATTGGGCCATAGTAGTATTTATGATTTACTTCAGCTTAAATAATCTACCCCATGTAAAATGCCAAAAGAGAAATACTACATTTTAAAATATGGTTATTCTTTTCCTTTTCTTGATTTTAACATTTTTATCATGAAATACAACATACTTTCTACCTCCATTTTTTTTTTTCATCTGAGTTTATTTTTGAACTTTCTATTTCATTGTCTGTTTTTAATTCCGACATCATATTGTTTTAACTACTACAGTTTTGTAATTTAGTTTGAAATAAGGAAGTATGATGCCGCCAGTACACTCTTCTTTCTCAAGATTGCTTTAACTATTTAGATCTTTTGTTATTCCATACAAATTTTCAGATTATTTGTTCTACTTCTGTGAAAAATGTCACTGGAATTTTGATAAGGATTTCAGTAGATTGTGTTGGGTATTCTGGCCATTTTAACAATATTAATTCTTCTAATTCATAAGCAGAGAATATCCTTATATTTATCTTTGTCTTCAACTTCTTTCATTAGAGTATTACAGTTTACAACATACAGATATTTAATTTTCTCGATTAAGTTTATTCCTAGGTATTTTATATGTTTTGAATCAATTGCAAATTGATTTTTAAAAATTTCTTTTTCTGTTAGTTCATTATTAATGTACAAAATGCAAAAGAATTTTTTGTATTGATTTTATATCCTATAACTTTGTTGAATTTGTTTATTAGTCTTAACAGGTTTTCAGAGATTCTGTAGGATTTCTATGTAGTATTGTCATCTAAAAGCAGTGACAGTTTTACTTTTTCCTTTCCAATTTGAGTGCCTTATTTAATTTTTTTACCTAATTCTCTGGCTAGGACTCCCAATACCGTGTTGAATAAAAGTACTGAGAGTGGGTACATTGTTCCTAATTTTAGAGGAAAAGTTCTTAGCTTTGTTCCACCAAGTATAATGTTAACTCTGGGCTTTTCATATATGGCCCTTACTATGTTGAAGTATATATCAACTATAACTACTTTATTGAGATTTTTATTGTAAATGGAAATTGAAAATGTCAAATGATTTTTCTGCATCTATTGGGATGTGTTATACAATTTTCACCTTTCATTTTGCTGTGGTGGTACCTCACACTGACTGGGTTGGGGTTTTTGAAACATTCTTCACTTCCTGGGATAAATCACACTTGATTATTGTATATGATCCTAGTTAAGTTGTGTTGAATCTTGTTGGTTAATATTTTATTGAGAATTTTGCATTTATATTCATTAGGGAGATTAGCTTATGGTGATCTTTTCCTGTGGTACCTTGTCTGATTTTGGTATCAGGTTAATGCTGGTTTCATAAAATGAATTCAGAAGAGTTTCCTTCTTATTTATCTTTTAGAAAAATTTGAGAAATATTGCTGTTAATTTTTCATTAACTGTTTTGTAGAGTTTAACAGTGAAAATTTCATTCCACTTCCAAAGAAGACAATGCCAAAGAATGCTAAATTATCACACAATTGCACTCCTTTCATATGCTAGTGAAGTAATGGTCAAAATTCTCCAAGCTAGGCTTCAACAGTACATGACCTGAAGTCTTCTAGATGTTCAAGCTGGATTTAGAAAAGCTAGAGGAATCAGAGATTGGATTGCCAACATCCATAGGATCATAGAAAAGTCAAGTAGATTCCAGAAGAACATCTACTTCTGCTTCATTGACTATGATAAAGTCTTTGACTGTGTAGGCCTCAACAAAATGTGGAATATTCTTCATAAGAGATGGGAATACCAGACACCCTTACCTGCCTCCTGAGAAATCTGTGTGCAGTACAAGAAGCAACAGTTAGAACTGGACATGGAGCAACAGATTGATTCAAAATTGGGAAAGGAGAACATCAAGGCTGCGTATTGTCACTCTGCTTACTTAACTTATAGGCAGAGTACATCATGCTAAACGCCAGACTAGATGAAGCACAAGCTGGAATCAAACTTACAAAGAGAAATATCAATTACCCCAGATATGCAGATGACACTACCCTTATGGCAGGAAGTGAAGAAGGACTAAATAGCCTCTTGATGAAAGTGAAACAGAAGAGTGAAAAATTTGGTTTAAAACTCAGTATTCAAAAAATCAAGATCATGGCATCCGGTCCCATCACTTCATGGCAAGTAGATGGGGAAACAATAGAAAGAGAGACAGACTATTTTCTTGGGCTCCAAAATCACTAGAACAATTCCATGCATGGTGACTGCAGCCACGAAATTAAAAGACACATTCTCCTTGGAAGAAAAGCTACATCCAACCTAGAAAGCATATTAAAAAGAAGAGACGTTACTCTGCCAACAAAGGTACATCTAGTCAAAGCTATGGTTTTCCCAGTAGTCATGTATGGATTTGAGATTTGGACCATAAAGAAAGCTGAATGCCGAAGAATTGATGCTTTTGAACTGTTGTGTTGGAGAAGACTCTTGAGAGTCCCTTGGCTTAAAGATTTAACCAGGCAACCCTAAAGGAAATCAGTCCTGAATATCCATTCTAATGACTGAGGCTGAAGCTGAGTCTTCAATACTTTGGCCACCTGATGTGAAAAACTGACTCATTGAAAAAGACCCTGATGCTGGGAAAGATTGAAGGCAGGAGGAGAAGGGGTCAGCAGAGGATGAAATGGATGGCATCACTGACTCAATGGACATCAGTTAGAGCAAACTCTGGCAGATGGTGAAGGACAGGGAAGCCTGTCATGCTGCAATCCATGGGATAGTGAAGAACTGAACAGGGCTTAGTGAATGAAGAACTCAACTATTGAAAGAGCTGGGGAATTTACCATGAGGGAAGCTGGTGAAAAGATTCCAATTTTCAGCACTAATGGTGATTATGAGTTTGTTGGGGAGACATAAGCATGTTTAATGGGCTCTGCCAGGAATTAAGTCAAGTTAGCAATGTGGTAGCATAAGATCTGATAGATCTTGATAAGAACTTAGACATCATTGCAATGCCATTTCCTCAACTCTGAATAATAAATATATTCAGAAGAAAGGGAGGTAAACTCCTCAGAAGAAAGCTTCTTTGTTGGAAAAACATGAAACCCTGTGGAATTTTGGGTTTCTAAGTATTCATACTCAGTGGACTCTCTACAAATATCCCAATTCTAATTCTCAGGATCCTATAGTTTACCACTGGTATACTTTGATTTAAGAGATATGGTATAACTTTGACGTCAACGTATGCTGTATCTCAGCCATCAGTAGCCCAAACATTGAGTGTGACGTTTAGAAACATTAACCTTGAAGTTTTGAGAAACAAGGGAACATTTCAAGTCAAAGAAAAAATCTCTCTGCTTTTTAAACTAAACTTTGACCTGGTAATTTAAATCCCCACATTTGTCACATACTTTCTGCAAGCTTTCCGATGCAGTCTGCTCCATAGTCCTTTTGATCATATATAGTCGTATTTCCAATAAATTGTTCTAATTCCAATAGCAACTTGGTGTCCAATGTCTTGCCTTCTACAGACATTTGATTCCAAACACCTTTAAGCTATAATGGAAACAGATTCATCATTGTCTTCAATTGACCACCAGGGTCACACTTTACACAAGCAAATAGGTACACTGATTTAAATCTAATCTGATCAAAGTATCTATTTCTGAGTTTTGTCTTTGAACTTCTGTTTCCCAGGAAACAGTTTCCCATATGATGTGACTGTGTAAGTCAGAAGTCTTTCAGGTCTTGCAATTATTATTCTTTTGATGCAGATAACTGGAGCTTTATATAACCTTTGGGTGAGTTAGGGGATTGTATGACAAGGAAGTTGTTGCAATAATAAAAATTTGCAGCATCAAAATGACAATCCTGAGTTTACTGGGAAGCCATAGATATTTACACAGTGGGTCAGATTTTGCTCATCTAAAATGATATTAGCTATTACCAATTTTCACTTCACAAATGGTTTTACAATGTATATTCTTGCCATAACCGTTTGAGTTTCCATTTTCCTACAGGTTTACCAATATATGTTAATTTTTAAATATGTGCCAATATCATAGGAATAAAATAGCTTTAAAACCCCTCTTTCCTACCATTAGAATAAATTGCTATTTCTTAACCAAAAAGAATCTATAATTTTAGTTGCACTTTTCTATCTATTTGGACACTTTTAGAATCCTTCATATCAGCCTTTGCCGTGGATAACTTTCTCTTGGGTTTAGGATCTAATCTCAGACAGCCTTTGAGAAAGCAGATAGAAAATAGAGAGAGACATATGCATTTTCACTTTTGATGATTGATTTGGTGCCAAATCCATGAGTTGAACATCATCCACCATCACCATTGCCAGTTACATACATAAAATATCATGCAGGCAATGGATGTGAAAGGACCTGCCAAGTACAGTGTTGAAAACCCTCGAGATATTGATTTTACAGTTTCTCTAGTGATTCTACATCATGCTCCTTTACTTTCTGGCAATCTTTATAACTTTTACACTGACATAAATTGCCATAAAATAAGCATCCAGTACACCCCTCCCCTTCCTCCTCTAGAAATGGTTAAGGACGCTCCATTATTCTATTAACATGTTTGCCCATTAATTCAGCTGATCTCCCTGGGAATGACGAGGTGACTTTAAACTTGGAGGGCAATATGTACTACCCAGTAGATTTATTATTATCCTCTCTAGTGGAAAGCACATGAATTCATCTAAACATTTATTTTCCTTAGTGTGCTGCTATTTTTCTTTTTATGTTTTTTAAAGTAGATTTAGTGGCAGAATATTAGCAGCTGAGGATATCAGAGTTGTTGTCTACCCAGTGAGGCAGGCAGTTGAGCTTTCTGAATGTGGCCTCAGACCCTGAGACTTTCCCTTGGCTGTAGTGAGGGAAAGGCATATGTAAAATGGGGAGGGCAGTACTGTGTTCCCTAACTGGTCAGAAATTAACCAGTCTTTAAGCCAGGGAAAAAAAAAGGGGCTCCAGGTCATAAAACCAATTATACAGATGAGACCACTGCTAGCCTAAAATCCCGCTGCATTAGTTCTCTGTTCTTTTGATGACATGTTAACACAAACTTCATGTCTTAAAACAGCATATGTTTATAATCTTCCAGTTCTGTGAGACTTCCTGCACAGGTCTCACTGGGTTAAAATCAAAGTGTCCAAAAGTCTGTTCTGTACATCTGTATCTCTTTTTCTGTTTTGTATTAGGACTCTGTGGGAGAAGGCGAGGTTGGGATGATCTGAGAGAATAGCATCGAAACATGTATATTATCTAGGGTGAAACATATCATCAGCCCAGGTTGGATGCATGAGACAAGTGCTCAGGGCTGGTGCACTGGGAAGACCCAGAGGGATGGGATGGGGAGGGAGGCGGGAGGGGGATCAGAATGGGGAACACATGTAAATCCATGGCTAATTCATGTCAATGTATGGAAAAGACCACTACAATATTGTAAAGTAATTAGCCTCCAACTAATAAAAATAAGTGAAAAAAAAAAAAAAAGAAAATCAAAGTGTCAAGAGACCTGTGATTCATTCTGGAGACTCTAGGGGGGAACCCAACTCCTTGCCTTTCCTTCTGGAGCCATCTGCATGACTTGGCTTGTGGCCTGCTTCCTCCATTTTCAATGTCACTATAGTGACTTGAGTCCTTTTCACATTGTATTTCTCTGATTCTCTTTTCTGCCTCTTCATCTTCCACTTTAAAGACTAGTGATTAGATTGAGTCCATTTGTTTAATCCAGGATAATCTCCCCTTATCAAGGCCAGAAAACTTAATTGCATCTACAATCTTAATTCTCTTTCATGTAAGACAAGATATTCACAGGTTCTGAGGATGAGAATGTGGGGATCTTGAGATCTTGGGGAGGGGTCTGTTATTTTGCCTACCATATCTAGTAAAATCATATTTGTTTTTAAATTATAACAAACAAGAACATAAAGCAGGATAGTACTTTAATGATACATGTTAGCCACCCTAGGACTTCCCTGGTGGCTCAGATGAAAAAGAATGTGCCTGCAATATAAGAGACAGGTCCTTACCCTGCGTAAGGAAGATCCCCTGGAGAAGGGAATGGGTATCCACTTGAGTATTCTTACCTGGAGAATTCCACAGATAGAAGAGCCTGGCAGGATACAGTTCATGGAGTTGCAAAGTGACAGACAAAACTAACACTTTTAATTTTCAGAGTTCACAAGCTAAAGAAAATATGCTAAACCAGGATTTTTTCCACATTAAATAAGCAGCTAAAATAGCCAATTGGCTTTTGCAGTGAGGCCAAAAAATTCAGTGGAGTAAGAATACCTCTTTTCAGGAAATAGTACTGGATAAAGTAGACATCTGCATGCAAAAGACATTGAATCCTTTTCTTAGACCAAACACACACACACACACACACACACACACACACACACATACACAAGTCATAGACCTAAATGTAAAACTAAAACTATAAAGATATTACAAGAAAGCATAGGGATAAATATTCATGAATTAAGTAATTTCTTCTTTCATATAATACCAAAATCACAAGCAGCAATAGAAAAGATAGATAAATTGAATTATACCAAAATTACAAACTTTCTGCTACAAACAATACCATCAATAATGATAACACAACTTGCAGAATTGTAGAATGCATTTGCAAAATATATATTTTTGCTTTTGTTCAGTCTCTAATTTGTATCTAACTTTTTGAGACCCCAGCATGCCAGGACTATAGCATGCCAGGCTCGCCTGTCCTTCCCTCTCTCCCAGAGTTTGCTCAGATTCATGTTCATTGAGTCAGTGATGCTATCTAACCACTCCATCCTTTGCGTCTCCCTTCTTCTTTGCCTTCAATGTTCCAAGCATCAGGGTCTTTGCCAAAGAATCAGCTATTTGCATCAGGTAGCAAAAGTATCGGAGCTTCAGCTTCAGCATCAGTCCTTCCAGTGAATATTGATGGTTAATTTCCTTTAAGATTAACTGATTTAATCTCCCTGCAGTCAAAGGGACTCTCAAGAGTCTTCTCCAACACCACAGTTCAAAAGCATCCATTCTTCAGAGCTTAGCCTTCTTTATGCTCCAAATTTCATATCTATACATGACTACTGGAAAAACCATAGGTTTGAGTAAACAAACCTTTGTTGGCAAAGTGATGTCTCTGCTTTTTAATATGCTGTTTAGGATTGTCACAGTTTTTCTTCCAAGGAGAAAGTGTCTTTTAATTTCATGGCTGCAGTCACTGCAGTGATTTTGGAGGCCAAGAAAATAAAATCTGTCACTGCTTCCACTGTTTCTCCTTCAGTTTGCCATGAAACGAGGGGATGGGATGCCAGGATCACATGTTTTTTTTTTTTGTTGTTGTTGTTGTTGTTTGTAATTTTTTTAAATAAATGTATTTATTTTTTTATTAAAGAATAATTGCTTTACAGAATTTTGTTCTTTTCTGTCAAACCTCAACATGAATCAGCCATAGGTGTACATATATCCCCTCCCTTTTGAACCTTCCTCCCATCTCCCACCCCATCCCACTCCTCTAGGTTGATACAGAGCCCCTGTTTCCTGAACCTTATAGCAAATTCCTGTTAGCTATCTATTTTACACATGGTAATGGAAGTTTCCATGTTTCAAGCCACCTTTTTTACTCTCCTTTTTCAGCCTCATCAAGAGGTTCTTTAGTTCCTCTTCTCTTTCTGCCATTAGAGTGGTATCATCTGCGTATCTGAGGTTGTTGATACTTCTCCCAGCAATCTTGATTCCAGCTTGTGATTTACTCAGCCTGACATTTTGCATGATATACTGTGCATATAAGTTTTATAATCAAGGTGACATTATGCAACTTTGTTGTACTCCTTTTCCAATTGGGAATCAGTCAGTTTTTCCATGTAAGGTTCCAACTGTTGCATCTGGTAAGGTGGTCTGATATTTCCATCTCTTTAAGAATTTTCCACAGCATGTTGTGATCCACACAGTCAAAGAATTTTGCATAGTCAATGAAGCAGAAGCAGATATTTTTCTGGAATTCCTTTGCTTTCTCTATGGTCCAGTGAATGTTAATAAGTTCCTCTGCTTTTAATAAAGCCAACTTGTACATCTGGAAGTCCTTGGTCCACATACTACCAAAACCTAGCTTGAAAGATTTTGATTATAAATTTACTAGTATGTGAAATGAGTGCATTTGTATGTGACTTATATCAAGAATATATTTTTTAAAAAAGCAACTCTTGCAATTCCATAATAAAAATAGAAAAACTTAACTTAAAATGGACCTATGATCCAAATAGTCATCTCTCCAAAGAAAACATAAAAATGTCCAATAAACATATGAAAAATGTTCAATATCAATAGTTGGGAAAATAAAGTTTAAAACCACAATAAGATAAAATTTCACAATAACAAGGGCAGCAATAATTGTTAAAGATGGACAAAAATAAGTGTTGGTGAGAATTCAGAAATATTGCAACTCTTATGTATTGCTGATAAGATTGAAAAACAGTGCATCTATTTTAGAACACAATTTGGCAATCCCTCAAAACATTAAAGGTAGAATTACCATATGACCAAGGAATTTCATTCCTATTTATATAGCCAAAACAAATTATAATATGTCTACACAAAAAATTACACACAGATGTTCACAGCAGTTTTATTCATAATAGCCAAATATTAGAAACCATCTAAATAATATACATGAAATGATAAGTAGGAAGATAAAATGTGATATACTCATACTGCAGAATATTATTTCCAATAAAATAAAATGAAATTTTGATACATGAAAAAATATAGACTGACCTTGAAAACATTATGCTAAATGAAAGAAGTCAATCACAAAATCAATGTCTGATTCCGTTTATATAAAATGTATGCTTGTATGACCCACTCCAGTATTCTAGTCTGGAGCATCCCATGGACAGAAGAGCTGGAGGGCTATAATCCATAGGATCACAAAGAGTTGGTCACAATTGAAGTGACTTAGCCCATGCAAAGCACATGCTTGTATGATCTATATGAAAGGTCCAGAATAGGCAAAGAAGGTATATCAGTGGCTACTGGAGTGGAGCAGGGACAGGAGGAATAAGAAGTCAATTTAATAGGTATGGAATTTCTCTTTTGGGTGATGAAATTGTTTTGGAGCAAGATTATAATTGATAGTTGTATAGCTCTGTGAGCCATGCATCTTAAATGGGTGAGGTACATGGTATTTGAAATATTTTTATAAGGCTATTAAAAAAAAAAAAGTGGTGCAGCTACTATGTCATTGTGCAGTTAGATCTCTGAGGGGCCATCATGGCTCTTCTTTGATGACCAGTTAAAGGCAATGCCAAATAATAATGAGTAGAATTTTTTCTAGAATACTTTACCAGCCATCTACTAAGATGGACGCTTGATGTCAAATATTACCTTCACTCACACACCCGTCTGATGATCATTAGAAGAATCAGGCTTTAGCGTCATTTTGATACATCACATTGCATATGGTTGTCCATGAACTACAGGACTGATTACTTTAAAAAACTGACAAATGAGTGTTTTTATATTTAATTGAGGGTAATGGCTTTCAATGGCTGTTGTCATTTGAGAGAAGCTGCAATGCAAGTTCTCTGCACAGCGCTTGGCACCTTATGGTTGCTCAATAACCCAGAAGATACCTTTAAGCAGAGGCCCTGAAAGTGTTGCTGGCTGGGCACCTTTCCATCATCTGCTTCCTGAACATTTCACCTGGCTATCCTGAGTGAACCTCAGATTCAATATATTCCAACCACACCCTCTATTCCCCAACGTCACTCCTCAGTTATCCCAAGTCCCTCCTCCTTTCCCAGTCCCCACTTTCACCTCCAATTTAACCTCAGCTTAATCAGCCAGAGTTATACTGTTTCTGCTTCCTAAGTGGCTCTTGGTCCTCTGGTTCAGGCCCTCATCATCTTTCACCTAAATAACTGCTACACCTTTCTGACTGATCTTCCTTTTTGAATCTCACCTGTATTCCACATTTCAAGCCTCTGTAAATTGATTCACCTACAACTCAAAATTGAAAATATTTTTCTTCTGGAGACATTTTGCAGTAATTTCTCAGGAAGGATTTTTTTTCTTTCTTTTTTTATGATTTCAATTTTGCTTTTAGAGTTAGAAATACATGTTAATTGTTCAAGCATTTTAAAAGTATCTATTTTTAAAAAGTATATATGAAAATATCATTTCTTCTGCCCTAGTTGTTCATCTATACAATTATTGCCCATTCTAGCAAACAGGAGAAGACAGTTATTAGTTTGTTCCTTCTAGGGAAGATTTATACAAATACAACAGTAAAGCAAATATTGTTCAGTTGATAAATCTTCTCCAGCTCTTTGCAACCCCGTGGTCTGCAGTATGCTAGACTCCTCTGTCCTTTGCTGTCTCCTCGAGCATGTTCAAATTCATGTCCGTTGAGTAGGTGATGTTATCTAACCATCTCATTCTCTGCCGCTCCCTTCTCCTTTTGCCTTCAACCTTTCCCAGCATCAGAGTGTTTTTCTATGAGTTGGCTCTTCACATCAGGTGGCCAAAGTATTGGAGCAACAGCTACAGCATCAGTCCTTCCAATGAATGGTCAGGACTAATTTCCTTTAGGATTGACTGGTTTGATCTCCTTCAGTTCAAGGGACTCTCAAGAATCTTCCCTAGTACCACGAATCAGAAGCATCAGTTCTTCAGTGCTCAGCTTTCTTTATGGCCCAACTCTCACATCCATACATGACTACTGGGGAAACCAGAGATTTGACTATAGGAATCTTTGTCAGCAAACTGACATCTCTGCTGTTTAATATGCTGTCTAGGTTTGTCATTGCTTTCCTTCCAAGGAGCAAGCATCTTTTAATTTTGTGGCTGCAGTTATTATCCTCAATGATTTGGGAGATCAAGAAATAAAAATTTGTCTCTGCTTCCACATTTTCCCCTTATATTTGCATGAAGTGAGGGGACTGTATGCTATAATCTCAGATTTTTAATGTTGAGCTTCAAGCCAACCTTTTCATTCTCTTCTTTCTACCTCATCAAGAGACTCTTTAGTTCCTCTTCACTTTCTGACATTACAGTAGTATCATCTGCATATCTGAAGTTGTTAATATTTCTCCCTGCAAACTTGATTCCAGTTTGTGATACACCAGTCTGTAATTTTCCATGATGTACTGTGCATAGAAGTTAAATAAGCAGGGTGAGAATATACAATCTTGTCATACTCCTTTTGCAATTTGAAACCAGTCCATCATTCCATGTTCAGTTCGAATTGTTGCTTCTTGACCTGCATATAGGTTTCTCAGGAGACAGGAAAGGTGGTCTTGTATTCACATTTCTTTAAGAATTTTTCACAGTTTGTTGTGATCCACAGAGTCAAAGACTTTAGCATAAACAATGAAGAAGTAGATGTTTTTTTTTCTGAAATTCCCTTGCTTTCTCCATAATCCAAAGAATGTTGGCAATTTGATCTCTGGTTTCTCTGCCTCTTTGAAAGCCACATTGTACATTTTGAAGTTCTCAGTTCAAATACTTGTAAAGCCTAGCCTGCAGGATTTTGAGCATAACCTTGATAGCATGTGAAATGAATGAAATTATATGGTAGTTTGAACATTTTCTGACATTATCCTTGTTAGGAATTGGAATGAAAACTGACCTTCTCCAGTCTTGTGGCCACCGCCGTGTTTTCCAAATTTGCAGAAACATTGAGTGCGGCACTTTGACAGCATTATCTTTTAGGATGTGAAATAGCTCAGCCAGAATTCCATCACCTCCCCTAGCTCTGTTCATAGTAATTCTTCTTAAGAACCAGGAAGTCTGGCTCTAGGTGAGTGACTACATCATTGTGGTTATCCAGGTCATTATGACCTTTTCTGAACAGTTCTGGGTATTCTTATTGCTTCTTAATCTTGTCTGCTTCTGTTAGTTCCTTACCTTTTCTGTTCTTTATCATGCCCATCCTTGCATGAAATGTTCCTTGATATCTCTGATTTTCTTGAAGATAATTCTAGTCTTCCCCATTTTATTGTTTTCCTCTATTTATTTGCATTGTTCACTTAAAAAGGCTTTCTTGTCCCCCCCCTTGCTATTCTCTGGAAATCTGCATTTTATTGGCTATAACTTTCCCTTCTTCCTTGCCTTTCACTTCCCTTTTTTCCTCATTTATTCGTAAAGCTTCCTCAGGTAATCACTTCGCCTTCTTGCATTTCTTTTTGTTTGGGATGGTTTTGGTCATTACCCGCTGTACAGTATTATAGAGCTCTGCCCCTGTTTCTTCAGACACACTATCCTCTAGATCTAATCTCTTGAATCTATTCATCTTCATCACTTCCACTATACACTTCTATGGGATTTGATTTAGATCATACCTGAATGGTCTAATGGGGGATGATTCTATAGTTCGTAAGGCATTCTCAACAATATCTCTCAGTAAAAAAGAAAAAAAAAAGTTTAAAAGACTTTGGCTTTCATAGTAATAATTATAATTAACTAGGAAGCTTTTTTTTTTCTAAAATGGTTGAGGTATAATTGAACAACAAAATGCACAAATCTAGATCAGCAGTTCAATGACTGTTCATGAATGCATATAGCCCTGTAATCCACACCCAAATCAATATACAAAATAATTCTATTAATCAGAGAATCCCTTTCAAAAATAAGTCCTCCCTAGTCCCATACTTGGCAATCCAAATTCAGTAGAATTTAGGTCTGGGATTGTGGAGACAGATATTTTAAATCATAAGTTGATTTGCAAAATTATTAATAGCAAAACAAGCATGTAAAGATGAAAAACTGAATCAGTGTAATGGGTATTTAAAAAATATAAATGTATAAGAAGAAAGTAGTCAGGACTTTGTAGTTTGAAGATAATAAATGGATGAGAGAACAGAAAGTCCACATGAAATCATAGAACATGTTTCCTGATGTAAAAATTTCTTAAGGACAGATTCTGGATACTTCTTTTTATTTCCAGAGCCTAGCACAATAACTGCATTTGCCAAACTAGTAAGTTCCAAAATGTTTGAGACTGACCAAATAAATTATTGAAAGCCAGTGTTCACAGTTCCTGCTTATTCTAATGCTTTAATTATCAATTAAACACATCTGATACTCAGATCCAAAACAATACAACTGCACTGACCAAGAAGATGAATAAGATCTCCAGAGTTATATGCCAGTGGTTTCAAGAGATAGCAAATGACTTCAAGTGATTTACTAACAATTTTGACCCCAGTTGATCTTGATAGGGAAAAAATATTCCTCTGGAACTTCAAACCGAATAGTCAGATAATTGATGTTAACTCATAGGAGGCCCAAAGCAAAGAAACTTCACTTGCTTGAACAAAACCCGTAGACCATTTAATTAAAAGCAGACCTGGTGGGAACATCCCTGGCACAACTACATCCCTCCTATTAAATAAATGAGATTATACTACCGGCTGACTGTACTTTTGATGGTTGCACTATTGGTGGTTGTACTATTGCACAAGCACTCATCTGGGATCTAGCTCTGCAGTTATTAATGCTTAGGAATAAGGCAACCCTGAGTGTTACTTCAGAACGAAAACTTTCCCAGGACAATTTCTACTAAAGATGAGGGTGCAGCTTTGAGAAATGGGACTTCTGAGAGGACGTCATCTTAAGAAAGCACACCAGAGATTAGAACATGAAGCAACTTGAGACACTATGAAAATTGAGGCCAGAATCTGGTTTTGGTCTAGTCTTTGCCATTACCTGCTGGTGTTATCTTAAATGAATCATTCAAATTATGGGAACCTCAGTTTTCCTCTCTTCAAGACATATTCATGGCTGAAGATAATTTTTGAGATTTCTTTGTATTTTACAATTCCTAAAGTCAACTAGAAAATTAATGTGTCTCTCATCCATGTGGCTATAATTCCTCTTGTATTTATGTATGACTCTGAATAAAGAAGGGCTGAAAGGATCATCAAAGCAATTACTCAAATACAAGGAAAACACCAAAACCAAAGGTCTTTATTGAGAATGGGGATTATTAACAAAACAATAGACAACTGAAAGTAAACTACCCCATGTAAAGTCTGTATATATATTTTTAAAAGGGCAGGGAGAGCAATTATGTTCTGATGAATTCTCTTCACAGCTACTCATATAACTTAGTAAGGGCTTGTTACCCCATGAACAATTTTAATAAATACATATACTCCCTAGGTCCTGACTTACATGGGAACTGTTCTCATTACACACTTACTTAAAAATTGAGTCTGAAATTGCTTGTGTTATATAAATTTATAAGAACTGTGTGTATGTGTATATATATATGTATATATATACACACATATATATATATGTATAATCCTATGATTCCAGATACTAATTTTCTTTTTTTTTTAACTAGTGACTAAATAATTTAAAATGAAAATTATCCTTTGAATATAATAAACACTACAACATTACCCCATATGATGGAACTACATGTTTGGGATCAGGAGGTGAAAAATAAAGGCATGTATTCAATAACAGTCATGCCAGATAAAGAGAAATCATGAATCAAATTTTGAGAGAGGAAGTCATGTGAATTATGTGTTTTCTAGGTCTTGAGAGATGTTAAATATTGGTATGGGAAAAAAGACGCTCATTATGCATCTAATTCTTCATTTATTTTTCAATTAGTCAAACAACAAACATGAACTAAATAAATATCTATTTTGTGAAAGTGATTGTCATGTTCATCACTTTTTCACAGCTGTAGCTCCTTGCACAGAGGAAAGAATAAGTGCCCTGTTGATATAAGCTAGGGTTTATTTTTCCATGGCGACAGCAGGAGTTTGTAAAGGGTGGGGGTGAAAACATTCTAGGCAGAGAGAATCACATAGGAAATGATGCTTAGCATAAGCGGAGTATAGAACTACTGGCAGAATGGTGTGACTTCAATTAAACTGAAGGTTAGAACAATAACTGAGGAGGTATTTTGAGAAAGGATGTGAGTGTACATGCCCAAGCTACACTGAAATGTTGCAGTGTCCTATCTTCTAGGCTTTCAATCTTCCCTGGGAGAAGCACATCTTATCTGCCAATACCCAGCATGTCTCTATGCTGTGTGAGCAATGCTGAGCATGACAATTCATGTATGAGGGTGTTTGGTACCAATGATGCTTCCTTTCTCCATCACTTCCTCTCCTAAGTCCCTCCAACATCACGGCTTGTATTCAGCATTTATCACAGCATTAGCACAGGGAAGCCAGGCACATCTTCAGGCCTAGTTAGTTTCAGCAGTTGACAGGAATTGAAATGCTAATAATCTCTTTTTTTCCCCCTGAATTCTTATAAAGATACAAATGAGTCACACAGCTGCAAATCATCTGATGGCAGGAAGAATCTCTGACAGCTTCATTTGAAGTTCCAAAGTTCCTGCTTTATGGCTTGTTTAATGTTTGGTAAAAGATAGGCTGTTTAAATTAGAGAAACCTCATAGTAGAATATATAGTCTCACGAAAAGTGACAAGCTTTCCCCCCAAAAAAAATTGAAAAGAGAAAAAAATACACAATTTTGCAAGCTTGTGAAAAGCAAACCAGTCTTTCCTTTTCTGTGTCTTTTTTGCTTGTTTGCTTAACTGTTTGCAGAGTAGGCAGTATTGTACAAAACAAATAGTTTTCTTCAACTTGGTTCGTTAGTCAGGGCTTTGTCCATTTCTACTCAAAAATGTCTTCTCTATATGTAAAACAAACCGCAGCCAAGATTAGAAAAATATTCATATACAAGAAAATATAAAGAAGATAAATATTCATATACAGGAAAATATGTAGAAGACAAATATTCATATAGAAGAAAATAGAAAGCAACAAGGAAAATCCTCAAATTTACACTGAGAGATGGAGTAATTGTAATAAACAGTCCTCAGTGATTCCTTGATGATGGTTTAAGATCTATGGGGTGAAGCACACATGAGATGCTGAGGTTTGTAGTCAGAATGATTTTATCCTTATGTTCCATAAACCCATTTCCCACCTTTATTTTACTCACCATGGTTAGAGCTCAAAGTTTACCACTGAAGATTGGTAAGTCATTGGGCAAGTCAGTTGATGACTTTGAGTCTTTGTTTTTTCATTTAGAGAGTCACAAAGTTCCTCCTAGTTCTAAGACAGCTCAGACACGTGACTAGTACTTGGTAGTATGCAAAATCTGCTATTTTTACAGATGAAGAAATTGAGGTTTAATAAGGGCATGTCACATGGTCTTAGAACGATGCCTATCAATTCTCAATTGGGGTAATTTTATTTCCCCCAACCCCGCCCTAGGATATCTGGCAATGTCTGTAGACATTTTTGGTTGTCACAACTAGAATCGAAGTGGGTAGAGGTTTAGTAAATTTTCTTTGGAAGAAAAGCTATGACAAACCTAGACAGCATATTAAAAAGCAGAGACATTACTTTGCCGAGAAAGGTCTGACTAATCAAAGGTATGGTTTTTCCAGTAGTGAAGCGTGACTGTGAGAGTTGGACCATAAAGAAAACTGAGCTCTGAAGAATGGATGCTTTTGAACTGTGGTGTTGGAGAAGACTCTTGAGAGTCCCTTGGAAAAAAGGAGATCAAACCAGTCAATCCTAAAGGAAATCAGTCCTGAATATTCATTGGAAGGACTGATGCTGAAGCAGAAACTGAAGCTCCAATACTTTGGCCACCTGATATAAAGAGCCGATTCATTGGAAAATACCCTGATGCTGGGAAAGATTGAAGGTAGGGGGATAAGAGGATAACAGAGGATGAGAGGGTTGGATGGCGTCATCGACTCAATGGACGTGAGTTTGAGCAAGCTCCGGGAGTTGGTGATGGACAGGGAAGCCCGGCATGCTACAGTCCGTGGGGTCACAAAGAGTTCAGCACGACTGAGCGACTGAACTGAACTGAACTGAGAGGTCAAGTATACGATTAAACACACTGCAATGCTTAACAAAGCATCATCCAGTCCAAAATATCAGTGATACTGAGATTGAGCAGTCCTGTCCTAGAGCCACAGATTAACCAGATCTATTTAATTCCAGAGTCTGAACTCAAGCGTGGCACTAATTTGCTTATCAATAATAATAGCTTAATCTCTATTCCTCCAGGGACCTCTGAAAGAGTGAAACGTAGCATGATGGACAGATATGGGGAGACATTAGTTGTCTGACATGTACTTTAAGGCACACTTCAATTTATCTTGGCAAACGGTGGACAACGTCACCTATTTGCAGTGGCAGTTTTGTAATTAGCAATTTTTCTTATCCTTTGATTACAAAAGTTCATTTTTATATTTGCTGGGTAACCCACATCTATTTTTAAGGATTTCTTTCAAATGACTCCAACTCCTTCTCCCTTTAAACCTATACAATCCCCTATCCTTTTGTCTTGATTGATATATGTCAGCCTGTTAACTCTTTAATGTTAGTAATTTTTCAGAATCTGCAGATGAATTGAATTTAAGCAGGACAGCAATAAGACAAAAGCTGTGAAAGAAATAGAAGAACTGGCAGAGAGACTTGTCTGTGCTTTATTTGTTATCTGAGATTTGTAATTGCTGAAGAATTCAGTGGCCGTTTTCAGACCATTGATAAAAGTGGGTCTTGAAGAACAAAAGGTAGAGTTCCTGAGCAGCTCCCCTCTGTCTTCACATTGCAGGATGCTTGCTACCCCAGTCCTGACACTCCATTGTTCCTATGTTCTCGGACATGTCTAACTTACCAAAAAGAAAATGGTCAGTTTTAGCTATAATTGCTTTCATACTTGTGTCTCTGATAAGTGCTTTTATTTAGCTTGTTCTACAGATCGCCCTTTTAAGGCTCTTTTTAAATATGCTTCTTGGAGAATGTACGGTGATTAGATTGAATGTGCTGCTTTAGGTGAAGTCTAACAAAACACACTGCATTTCTTTCTTTTTTTTTTCAATAATAATGAATCTGAATAATCTTTAATATAGGTTTTTATTAAAATAACTCACATCTCTCTCCAGGTCAATATGCTATAGTACCTTCCCATTAAGGAGATATTATGTCCTTTTATTACATGCTACAAGACTCATTATTCTGCATTTATCTTCATTGAATTTTCTATCTATTAGCCCAGGTATTTAAGTGAGCTAATTCTTTTCCTACCTGAGGATTGTTTTTCAGGGATGACCTTTCCTCCCAATTTAGCATCATCTGCAAACTAGAACACTGTAGTGTAAGTATTGTGCTTGGAGTCAGTTATTTAAGCTCTTTAATAACACGATATCCATATCACTTTGGGCCAAGGTAGCTCTGCCATGAATAGCTTAGCTGTGATTATATTCTTTATCTCCTATTTCATTATATAGAAGGCTTGATTGAAATAAGCAAGAAAAAAAATGTCTTGATTGAAACAAAGCCTCATTTTAAATAGAAGTTTCTTCAGCTTGATTTTTTTGCTCTGCAGCATCCTCCAAGATGAATCTGCAGAGCACCTCTCCTATCCTGGCAGCTAACTGTTCACTTTATAACCCTAGGTCACCAAGATAGGCCTCGTTTAGACCTAGAAAATTGGTGCAATTAATTCCAGGATTCTACTTCAGGAGTCCCTGACCTGGTAACTGTGGGTCAGTAACTCAGGGAGGAAGGTGGTGCAGAGAAAGAAACAAGCTCAGCTACTTATCTACAAGGATTTTCTAAGTTAAGACAAGGAAATGTGCCTACATGCAAATACCATATAGGGAGAAATTACTCATTTGTGAAGTATTCCTACTGTCACACCTGTGTCTAGGATCAGCTGATTTTGTCTGAATAAAGTGGTGGAGACAACATGGCTCTTTCAGAGTCAATCTTTCAGAGCGAACCCTTTCAGAATTTCTTTCGGAGTGAATCCTGAAAGCTGTCTTAGAATCATACATTCCTGACTGAGAATGCCAATATTTGTGAGATCTTGGAATGCTACACAATTTTAGAGTTAAAAAGAAAGTATCAAAGATGTATATAAATGCAAATTGTCCAGATAAACAGTGTAATTGCCAATCCAAAGCATAAAGGTAATGATAGCACCCCAACTTTATTAGAAGCTGAATTAGATATGTATCGCTATTGGAACACATTATCAGAAGTTTAGGCGCTTAAAACAACGGAAATATATTATCTTGCAATTCTATAGGTCAAGAATCTGGTACAGGTCTCACTAGCTAAAATCAAGGTGACAGCAATTCTGTGTTCCCTACAGAAGTCTTTAGGGGCAAATCCATTTACTGCTCATTCAGACTACTGGCAGAATTCAATTCCTTGCAATTGTGAGATCCCATGTCCTTGTTAGGAGTCAGCTTAGGGACATTCCCAGTTTCTGAAGAGCTCTACATCCTCTGGCTTGCAGCCTCCTTTTCATTTACACTGCCAATAATGGTGTGTCAAGTCTCTCCTATGCTTGCTTGGATCTCTCCTGTCTTTTCCTTCATCCCATCTCTCTGACTTTAGCAAGAAAAAGTTCTCTGCTTTTACTCATGTGCTTGAATTGAACCTACTGGATCATCTAGAAAAATCATGTCTCAAGATCTATCATTTTAATTACATCTTCAGTAAACCATTTGCCATGTAATAAATACAATGTATCCACAGGTTTCAGGAATTAGGGCATAGACATCATTGGTCCCATGAGTTAGCTACCATAGGACTTTTGGGGCTTCCTTGATGGCTCAGATAGTAAAGAATCTGTCTGCAATACACAAGACTCAATTTTGATCCCTGGGTTGGAAAGATCCCCTGGAGAAAGGAATGGCTAGGATATTTTGTGGGCTTCCCTGGTAGCTCAGCTAGTAAAGAATCCACCTGCAATGCAGGAGATCCCAGTTCAATTTCTTGGTTGGGCAGATCCCCTGGAGAAGGGATATTCCAGTATTGTTGGGCTTCCCTGGTGGCTCAGATGGTAAAGAATCTGCCTGCAATGCGGGAGACCTGGGTTCAATCCTTGGTTGGGAAGATCCCTTAGAGGAAGTCATGGCAATCCACTCCAGTATTCTTGTCTGGAGAATCCCCATGTCTTGTCTGGAGGATCATGGTGGGCTTCAGTCCATGGGGTCACAAAGAGTCAAACATGACAGAGACTAAGCACTGCACAGCATAGGACCTTTTGTATTTGATTAGCATTGCTGTTGTTCAGTCACTCAGCCATTTCTGACTCTTTGCAATCCCACTGACTGCAATACGCCAGGCTTCCCTGTCCTTCACTATCTCTCAGAGTTTACTCAAACCCATGTCCACTGAATCAGTGATTCCATCCAACCATCACATCCTCTGCCACCCCCTTCTCCTCCTGTCCTCAATCTGTCCCAGCATCAGGGTCTTTTCCAATGAGTTGGCTCTTAACATCAGGTGGCCATAGTATTGGAGCTTCAGCTTTAGCCTGTCCCTCAAATGAATATTCAAGACTGATTTCCTTTTGGATTGACTGGTTTGATCTCTTTGCTGTGCAAGGGACTCTCAAGAGTCTTCTCCAGCACCACAGTTCAAAAGCATCAATTCTTTGGCACTCAGACTATTTATTAATGCATATATATGGAATAGAAAAATGGTATCATGAACCTATTTGCAGGGAAGGAATGGAGATGCACATATAGAAAATGGACTTGTGGACACAGTAGGGGAAGGAGAGAGTGGGATGACTGGAGAAAGTAGCATCGATATATATACACTATCATGTGTAAAATAGATAACTGCTGAGAAGCTGCTATATAACAAAGGGAACCCAGCCTGTCACTCACTGATGACCTTAGAAAGGTGGGATAGGGAGAAGGGAGGGAGATTTTATATATATATATATATAATTATTGTCAAATTGTGTTGTATGGCAGAAACCAACATAACATTGTAAATCAAATTTCCTCCAATTAAAAAATAAATTAAAAAATCTATAACTTTATATCCAGCTGAACCATCATTAAAGAACACAAATAAAATAAAGGTATTTCCTGACAAACAAAATCTATCAAAAGCAAATCCTATTTATAGGAACTTCAGGAAAATGGAAATATATTCCAAGAGGATTGCAAGAAAAACTGTTGAGCAAAGAAATTTGTATATATGCAGTTGAATTTACAGTAATGGAGATATATATATATATTTAATGAGTAATTGCTAATTTCTGATAGTTAAGTAAGGTAAAATAAAGTATTGGTACACATCAAGAAAAAAAAAAAAAAAAGACATGAAAGAAATGGCAGTCTGATGCATGCTATCTTTCAACCGTTGCAGGAACACTTCATTACCAAGGGGCAGAGTCCTAACAGCCTGTTCTGGGTTGATGGCCTTTTGTGGGAACGTCTTTCCCTGTTTCACACTTAGGGTGTACTCCTTTGTTCTTCTAAGCACATGTGTCAATGGCCCTCAGGCAATCCCCCAGTCTTCTGTATTTCAAGTCCCAGGGGGAAGCTCGTGATTCTTCTGTTGCAGCAAGAAGTGTGATGTTTGCAGCGAAATCTCTTCTGTCAGAAGGGCGGTAGATAACCTAGCATGGGAGATCCCATTGCAAGGTACTGGATCCTGTGTACTTGTTCTCTCCTCTTGCTGTAAGTAAACTCTATACCACTAGAGTCTAATGTGTGTGTTCTCTTTTTCTCTGACCTTCTCTGGGTGGCACGTACCTGCTTCTTTTTGCTTTTAACATCAGGTGCATAACCTGACCAGCCAGTGAAAAGTGAAAGGAATGTTAATTAACAATATAAGATATGTGTGCATCTGCTATTTTATTATTCTGTGTGCCTCAGTTTCCTTATTTATAAAGTTAGGAGGATAAGATCTTATGTTCTCTGGAATTTCACTCAGCTGTTAATCAAGTTCTAGGATGATGCAGTCTTGCTAAAATATAGCTTTTATTTCTCTTTCTCCCCACACAAGTCATTACCTATTTTTTATAATATTATTTCCAACACAATATTCTAAAACTTTGGTGTTAGATTATTATGCTATAAATTTAACATAAGTTAAAATATGCCATGACCAAAAAGTAGTTCTTAAATCATCCAGACAGAGCTAAATGTCTATAGCTGAGATAAACTACATCATTTTCATCTCTGTGTTGTTTGCAATTATATGGTACATACAGCCTAGAGCATGGGCTATGGACCCTGAAGTCAGGATGCCTACATTGAAGTCCTTTTTCCATAACTCATCAGCAGAGATTTAATCTAATGAACAAAATATTCCTCCACTGAAGCGTTGGTGTACAGACTCAGTAAAACAGAGCAAGTAAAGCATTTGGAACTATTCCTGGCACATCATGAGTATGCAGTCAGTGCTTGCTTCTAAAACTTTGCACATTTTATGTGACATATTCGGTATTTTGTCCTTCTCATTCTTGAGGTCTTTTAGTATTAATATTGAGGTCATTTAGCATAGTATTAAAGTTGCCAATTAATACATGGACCGCAGGTACCTTGCTGAAAATATTAAACTGTTAGGGATATTATATAAACTGAAAACTAAAACCAATTTTCTCAGGCTCTGACTATACACTTAATTCTTCACAATAGCAAGAAGCTCATATATCTGTTGGCTTCTCAACTCTACATTTTTCAATGGAACACAAAATATACTTTCCTAGTGATAAATTCGGGGCATTATTGTAATTCTCAGGTGGTCTGAGTTCTCTGTTAAGAAGTGTTACCACATTATTCACTCTCTTTGGGCATCCAGGGTATTTTCTTTCTCCTGGGACACTGAGAATAGCAGCAAGTGAGGCCGCTGATTGCGCTTTGTTCCAGAACTGGGAAGCAACTACATGAAAGTAGAATAAAAAAGTCTAGAAGTCACCCAGTCCTTGCAAGAATCCTGCAAAAAAAGCACCCATTTACCCTGTTTTATAGATGAGAATACCAGAACCCACGCAAGACTAAACTACTGATCAAGATATTTGGCTAGAAGGAGGAAGATGTGGGGCTGAGATTCAGGTTTCTCCCTTTCTCCAAAGTCAAGGATATTAACAGACACACAATCTTTCTAGTATAGTAGGCGTGTTATGGAGTTGAATATAGGTAACAGTTTTTTAGGACTGATTCTGCATGTTATATTCTGCATGAGATTAAAAGACGCTTGCTCCTTGGAAGAAAAGCTACGACCAACCTAGAGAGCATAACAAAAAGCAGAGACATTACTTTGCCAGCAAAGGTCCGTCTAGTCACGGGTTCTTCCAATGGGCATGGATGGATGTGAGAGCTGGACTATAAGGAAAGCTGAGCGCCGAAGAATTGGTGCTTTTGAACTGTGGTGTTGGATAAGACTCTTGAGAGTCCCTTGGTCTGGAAGGAGTTTCAACCAGTCAATCCTAAAGGAAATCAGTCCTGAATATTCATTGGAAGGACTGATGCAGAAGCTGAAATTCTAATACTTTGGCCACCTGATATAAAGAGCCGATTCATTGGAAAAGACCCTGATGCTGGGAAAGACTGAAGGTAGGAGGAGAAGGGGACGACAGAGGATGAGATGGTTGGATGGCGTCACTGACTTGATGGACATGAGTTTGAGCTAGCTTCAGAAGCTGGTGATACACATTGAAGCCTAGCATGCTCCAGTCCATGGGGTCACAAAGAGTCAAACACGACTGAGTGACTGCCCTGAACTGAACTGAACTGCATGTTAGAACATCATGCAGAATTGTGACCTGGCATGTTACTTATGTGGTATTTTTGTCAAATCACTTAAATACTCCGAGGCTCAATCTCCTACTTAGCAGCAGCAGCAACCAAGGTCTAAGCAGTGGACAGATAACATGTGTAAATACAATGTGTGTATATATTTTTTTAAAACTCTATGCAGTTTACCTAACAGCCAAAGATGTATAAAGATCATTGTGTCTTCTTCTTTATTCTTTATCAGGTACATATACATTCCTCTATTTCATGAACAAACTCTGAGCCTAAAAACAACTTTTCAGGTTCTCTAAAATGTTGATTGAAGCACCTCTAAATAAATTAGAACCTGAATGTCTTGACCAGAAAAAACAAAAAAATTAAAAAAAAAAACAATGGGTACTCTACGAATTAGACTTTAGGTGGTAGTGTGATATCTTAGCAAAAGGAGTGGCTTTTGCTAACTATTCACCATGACTCATTCTCAATTTCTTCTGCCTAGGAAGCATGTGCCTTAAATCCCTGGCTTCCTTCATTAAGGAAGAACTTCATATAGCTCATCCCATTAATGGAAAGGCCTGGCGTCATCATTTTATATCATCATGAGGGGAAGGGACATCCCACTCAGTACCTACTAAGACCTGTTATAGAGGCATCAGTCCACTCCCAGTAGGGGAAGCTAACACTCAGTTACTTTGGGGTATTCAGTCTGCTGAAATGACTTCCTCACTGTACCTCACTGTTGTAAATATGATTGGATAGCTGAGAAAATGTCATGTTTAACTCTGCCCTTTGAGGACAGATCTCCCCTTCCTTCTCTCCTAAGGACAATGAGAGACAGTCATTATGTTTTTGGTCATGATATTCACATTTTGATGCTGTGTCTCTGTAAAAAGTTCACCTATTTGGGAGATTAAGAAATTGTTTCCCTATCCTCCACTGAAACCACATTGTTAGGCTTTACAAAGATTAATATAGCTGCATGGGGGTTAGATTGCTTCAGTCTCTACTGCGTCATAAACAAAAGGCTGCTCTCCGAGCTGAGGAGCCACAAAAAGCAAAAACTTGCTGCACTGAACATAAAAACAATCACTTGCTTCCTATGGTGCTGAGATGAGAGTCATCTCTGTTTACAATTTTAAATAGTAAAATTTATGATTCTCTCTTTATGATTCCTCTCATTTTATTATTATTATTATTATTTAATTTAGACAATTGTAATCACTCTCTTTGTAGAGATGTGTTAAACTTCAGAATTTGAAGTTGGGGCAATCCTTTTTCTGTGGTTCTAAAAATCATCTTGACAATGTCCAACTCCCTAAAAGCTATGTTCATCTTTAATAAAGTCCCAGAAAAAAAGCCACAACCCACTGCTATCTGGCACTGCAAAGATGATATAAATTTAAGGCATAAAGTTTGTCTACAATTCGCTTGACTTTGTAATACCTACCTATAATATGTCAACATGACACTTATAATCATATGAAATGCAGCAAAACAATTAAATAGAAAAGAAATACAACAATGCAGAATAACTTTAGCTACCTGAATCTAGCATTAAAGATTGAAAGTAAAATTTACAGGGAAAAAAAAAATGAGTAAGAGAAAGGAGTAAATAAAATTATTTGCAGATAGTTCTCCTCCAAAAGCGGAAGATAAGTAAAATCACTTTCCAGGGCCTTAAATAATTTAAATTCTATCAAACACGTATTTCTCCCTGTAACAGGTTCACACAATTTTCACAGCACTGTAAGCTGTTACTTTCTTTGGCTTTTGCTTTTCTGCACTCCCTGAGGATGTTCTCTGATGATTATTTCTTTCTATCTTTATTTTGTTCCTTTCTATTTTTTTCCAGCCCCCTCCTGTTCCCTGAGGTAGCGTGCAGCCATAATGCTGAAGTGCTGCTAAATGCAATAAGGCAAAAATCATCACGGCTTGATGGCACCAGAGTGCCGGCGCTTTGGATAAAGAATTATCCCACTAACGCAGCATGAACCAACCAAAAGGAAAGAGAAGAAAACAATCCACAAACTCATGGCATATTTATTTTTTATGATCCCAAAAACCTTTATTTAAAAAAGATAAAATGGAATCATTGGATGAATGTATTTCAAGGCAGGAATCTCACAGGCAATTTGGACAGGCCGTAATTTTGTATACTGATTCTCCATACTGGGTTTTCTGAGCTGTGAGACAAATATACATTGTCCACCAAATTCATTCTGAAACAAAAAGTCCCCTCTTTGATCTGTTCTTTGTAAAAAAATCTATGTTAAAATTGAGAGTTCTCTAATTAGAAATTTAAAAAGAAATGAAATAAGTTGAATGCATTCTAGCTTTAAGGTATAAAGGAGAAAACTATGTTTCCCCTTAACATCTCAATAACCTAAGTTATTACAAATATTAAGTATATTTTATATGTTATATACATATTATATATGTGAGTTTATCCATTAGCTAGGAACTTTCCTTGTTACTTATATTTCTCTTACCTTTCCCCCAAAGCACAAACACCATGCTGGAATCTGACTTGTTCTCTCTTTCTTTCTCCACTATACCTGTCTCTCATTCTCTCTCTCTGTGCTCAAATTCAGATATATGGTTTCATCATGATGGTCTTAGGCAATGACTGCTATGACATCAGTAAATGCACTGGGGGAATCCAGATTAATTTAGCTTGGACATGATGAAGATTTTCCTTACCTTCATTACTAAGTAAGGTCATCCTGCATCTAGACCCAAATACTGATGCTTCAGGCTTTAGGTTACCAACTAATCTTCTGTTGAAATTGTTGTGTTTCTATATATAGATGAAGATTTATGGATTTTTTTCTGACACCATCTCCGTTATGTTTTCCTATTTAATATATTTATCACCTTTAGTTAGATAGCCAGCAAGCATATAATGCCTATTGTTGTAGACAAGCTGTGGGCACCACTGTTAGTTTAGACACTTTTGCAGCAAGATTTCAAATTGCAAACCCAACTCTGAGTACTACATTTCACAACAAATTGCTAAGAATTCTACACATATAAAATACCTTCTTTAGTTATTTTACTTCTGAATATTTTGTTTAGCTACTAATAGCATTTTAATGATGATATTACTAACTATGATAGGAGACAAGTTTGCAAGACAGCCCTGTTAGAAATATCTGTTTGTGTTTTTTTTTTTGGTTTTACTGCACAGCTCTCTGGATTGTTTTTGTTTTTGCCATATTTCTAATATTAAAAAAAAATCTTTTCTTCTTTTAAAATCTCAGTTACAGTGGCTCTTTTTGAAGGTGGAATTGCTAAAGAAAACTTAGTAATTTAAATAATATTTTCTCGAGGGATTTTTAAAATTTAGTTTTCATAATCATAGCATTCTAAAAATAAGGGAGGCCTTAAAGGGACTTCATTCTGTGTTTTTGTTTATCCATAATGATGTTGCAAGTCAATGGGAGGAAAATACTAGAATCCAAGTTGTTATTCACCATGCGTGTCATTTAACATTCATTTTCTAAGCCACAAATTCCCAAGCAGTACTTTTGTGGATCATTTTCTGTAAAGAGTTTTATGACCCATCAGTGGCATGGCAATGACATTATCGCCATAGCTACATTTGTTCCTTTTAACAGACATTGTCATGGCCTTTGCCTCATGGGTGAGACCCCATCCTGAGCTCTTAGATTATGTGAGTTGGGAGGGAAGGAATATTTTAGAAAAGAAGTTTGTAATATATCTGTGTGTGTGTCCAAGTATATTTAAGTTGGCATACCAGCAAAGGTACTTACTAGTTGTGTGACCTGGAATGAATGCTTTTTACTTTACTAAATTTAATTACCTTTCTTTTGCTTGTCTATTAGTCAGTTTGGCTTGTTGTTTTAACAAACAATACCAAATTCAGTCATTATAAGCAAAACAAACAAACAAAAAAATTATTGCTCACTCATGTTACTTTCTGATGTGTATTTCTGCTCAGGAAACTGTTTTGGGGATTAGCCTCTTTCAAGAATCTATTCAGGGACTGAAGTTTCAATATCCCACAAGACACTTGGAATCCATCCCTGGATTCTCTGTATTTGGAAGCAAATGAAGATAAAAAGAGAGTCAGGGGTATTGTAAGGAAGGTATTTTTGAGGCCAGTGCTGGAAGATTACATTTCTTTGACTAGAATTCAGTCCATTGTCAGGGGTGGCCCTGCCTAAATATAAGGCTAATTGGAACATTAGGCCTGCTTGTGTGTCCATGAGGGTGGTATGCACAGGATTTGGAGAACACGTATCCTTTTCTCTGACAAATAGGGAAAAATCATAGTGCCTATCTCTCAAATCTGTTGTGAGTATAAAAAGAGAAAGTGAATAGAAAATATATAAAAATATATAAAAGATCCTCCAAAAAAAAAATTAGGGTTAGGGTTAGAATCAATTAAATCAATTGAAAATATATAAAATGTCTGATGGTTGATAAATACTCAATTATTGAGGGGTGGAGCAAATAAAACAAAATTAAAACAAATCAATAACCATACTTTATAAAGCTAAAGTGATAAATTCCATAAAAGAAGGAAAGACAGATTACTATGAAAACTCTGAAGCATGAAAACCAAATTTTGCTATGAGGGTCAGTTTGACCACGTTTAAGTGGGACACTCTATCTCTGTCTTCAGTGATTTACTCTTTAAGCTCCAAATCTTCCTTTGGTGATCTCATCTCTTCCCACAGCTTCTGTTACCACATACATATGCTAGTTAATATTGAACTAGCACTTGCCTCTTGCATTTCTCTCTATTTGCATATTTAAATGCTGAGTGGAACACTTAAAGTGTTATAAGGCCCCAACTGGTCTCATTACTCCTTCCTTGTCTACACTCCGGTGTGCACTTACTTTCACACTTCCCTTTCCAGCAACTGTTTGCCACTCTGTGTTCACATCCTATTATCTCCCTCTCTTAAATTTTTACACAATCAGCCACTATGTATTGACCAGTTATCTCCTATATCTTGCCCCATCCTTTATTGTATCCTACTTACACAAGTTGAGGACCAACACTCTCTAGCATGTATTACTATGTGATTTATTTGCTATCTGCTTTATTCCCCTTGCCCCATCACACCATTCTCTTCAGAACAGTCAACATTTTTATTCTTACTATTACTTGTTTTGGGAAAAATGCATATCTGGGCAGCTAACTCCACTTTTGCAAAAATTTTGAGGAGTTCCATTTTTAGTAAGTGGGTGCAAACTCCCCCACATGGCTTAGAAAACCCTAAACCATATCAACACTGTCTAGCTTTTTCTCTTCCCATTTTTCTACTCTTAGTAACCACCTACACATCTGTCCATTCTTCTCATGCATAATAGACTCTTTCATCTCTGGAACTTAGCATGTGCTATTCCATCTACTGATATAGTTTTTCATCTCACCTACTTACAATATTATTTATAATAAGAAATATATTTTTTATTTATGTTCCCAGTTTTGTGCTCATGGATCTTGGAATTTCTTGAACACCAAAAACAATGGGAGCATTTTTTTCTCAAAATAGTTGGTGTCTTCTCTTAAGTTCATACACTTGCTTCAGAGTCATAAAAGTGAAATAGGAGTCTTGCTGTTCATACAAGCCCCTTTCTATCACACAGGTTTATGTTAATGAGTTGACCTTGGAATGCACCTAAGGATGGGCCATGTTTGCCTGAAGAACCACGCATGTGATTAGAAGTTTAGAGCTTTCAGTCCCAACCCTAGACCTCTTGGGAGGGGAGAAGGCTGGAGATTAGGTTCAATCACCAGTGAACAATGATTTAATTAACTGTGCCTTTGTGATGAAGCCTCCATAAAAACCCAAAGACAAGGTTCTTGGACTTCTAGATTGGTGAACAAGTGGAGATTTGGGAGAATGGCACTCTCAGAGATTATGGGAACTCCACACCATTTCCCCAATGCATTGTTCCATGCATCTCTTCCATCTGAGTCTTCATGAATTACGTCTTTTTATAAGAAACCAGGAAAATCCCATGGACGGAGGAGCCTAGTGGTGAATAGTGGACACGACTGAGTGACTTCACTTTCACTTTTCACTTTCATGCATTGGAGAAGGAAATGGCAACCCACTCCTGTATTCTTGCCTGGAGGATCCCAGGGATGGCGGAGCCTAGTGGGCTGCCATCTATGGGGTCGCACAGAGTTGGGCACAACTGATGCAAATTAGCAGCAGCAGCAATCTAGTGAATTGACTGGTCTCCTTAGTTCTGTGAACTGCTCTAGGAAATCAATTGAAGCCAAGGATGGGGTCATTGGAAACTCCTACCTATTGATGGTCAGTCAGTAGCACAGGTGACAACTTGGGTATGTGACTGGCCTCTGAGTGGAAGGCAGTCAGTCTTATGGGACTGAGCTTTAACCTGTGGACTCTGTTTCTATTTCCAGGTAGACAGTATCTGAAATGAGTTAAATTGCAGCTGGTGTTGGATAATTGCTTCTTAGTGGGAAACATGCCCACACAAACACATTGAAATTGGGTGCTCAGAAACCTTACCACCCATCCCCTCAAATAATGAAAGAGGAAATCTAGCTATAGCCTGTGCACTCTAGAATTATATTACACATCATTTCTTCCAGGAATCACTCTGATCCAACACCAGATCCGTGCTTTTTTATAAGTATGAAATGATTCATCTTTACCCTTGGGTGATGATTAATTACTTGCTGTGCTTTACTTTTCAAACTAAAGTGTTGTCTACTCCCACTTGATAGTTAAGTCATGAAGGTAGGACTGGGACTAGTATTTTTCATTTTTTTGTCCTCAGAAACTAGACATCAATCATGTTTTAAATAATAAATGGCTTCAAGAATTATGTGTCATTTGAACTGAGCCTTGAAGGATAGAGGATTATGAAAACTAAAACTAAGGGCTAGAGAATACCATTTCCCCATGAAAGAGAGGAACACACAGGCAAAGTCCTGGAGACAGAAGCATCAAGACTGAGTTGCAGACCATGATAAAGTTCAGTGTGGCTGTCTCTGGATCCTGATAAAGGTCCTAAGGGAAAATATAATGGTTGCTTTCTTCCCATCACAAATGTATTTTCTTCTATAGAAAGAAAAAATGTTCTCTGTAGGAGTTATTCTTTTAGACAAAAGCATCCGTATTTCTAGAGATCAGTTTCATGCTCAGCTTCTACTGGTTGGGATGTGCAAGAGAAGGAGGGCCAATAGCAATTGGATCCCACCTGGAATCTCCCCGTCAGGTACTCTACCTTCTTATTTACTCAAATGCATCAGATCCTTCCCCCTCTCCAATTTGGCTTGTTTTCCAGTCACACCAGCCTTTCTGCAGAGACTGTCTTGAACTACAATGGAGAACAACAGCCTGGCAGCTGTGGCTTCTCGACTCAACTTTCTTTAGCAGTTGAGTGTGATCAGCTTCACAACAGCATATGCAGGTCTTTTCTCCAGATATTTTGTTGTGGCAGCAGCTGGGAACTTATCAGTTTGGGGAAATTAGTATTGAAAGGCAGGATGTGGACAACACAGTGCAGCTCAGGGGGTAGATGTATTCCTTGTTTCCCCTCCTTCTTTCTCCACTATAAAAGCACAAAGCAAATACATTTTACATGTTTTATTATTACAGGTAAGTTACTTTTTGTTTTTTTCAAATCACTAACATTAGTGATTGCCTAAAAATGAAACATATAATGTATGCTTTAAATATATATATATATATATATATATATAGTATGCACTTTATATATAATGTAACTATAAAGGATAACTATAGAGGATATTTACATATCCTTTATATATATATATATATATATATATATAAAATGCACTTTTCTGGGGCTTCCCTGATAGCTCAGATGGTAAAGAATCCACCTGAAATTCAGTATTCTGGCCTGGAGAATTCCATGGACTATATAGTCCATGGAGTCACAAAGAGTCAGACACAACTGAGCTTGACTACATAATAAATTCTCTGATTTCAAAGGGGCAGTAGAAGTATGAGACATGAGTAATAAAATGTCCTTTGATCAGACTTAATTACTAAGTCCTGATTACTGTGATGAGGACACTAGGGAACACTTTTTATTGAGAAATCTGAGAATACCTTTCATAATATAAACAATAGAATTGTAGTGTCTTTTGTGATGTAAACTACTGCTGTTCTTCAAATTCCTACTATTTTCTCTTAAGAATTTGCCATTCATATATTTATTAATGTGCTTCTGATATTATTTGAATTTCAGGTTATTTCAGATAATGCAGTTTTAATTTATTCTGTGGAATTCCAGAATTGAGTGAACAATTGCTATTCTTTGAACATTATCTTTCACCTTCATGATCATATCTGTAAGGATTCTGTCCCCTTTAAGAGTAAATGTAATCCTCAAAGTCATTCCACTCAATCTGCTCATCCTCTTGCAGATGTCTCTCCATATCCTGTCCATCTGATTGGTTTTCTCTAGAATAACTACAGAGCTGCAAAATGGGATATGGTTAAGACCCTTTTCCTCTAACTATCTGAGAAAAGAAAGGTGTTGAAAGCTGAGTAGACCTATGTCATCATTTATGCATTAAAACTTTCTTTAATTTAAAAGTAAAATGCAATTGTATTTGGTGTCCATTGTGTGAAAGTCATCATTTTAAAAGTATATATTAGTAGAAAAGAGAGATAAGTACTTTTTTGATCACATTGACATAATTCAATTCATAATGATGGTTTAATTAAGCTATGATGTAACATACTGTCCCCATTTCCAACTTAACCAGTATCCCACTAGGCCATTCAGATATGACCTATATCAAATCCCTTTTGATTATACAGTGGAAGTGACAAACTGATTGAAGGGATTAGATCTGATAGAGTACCTGAAGAAATATGGATAGAGGTTCATAACTTTGGACAGGAGGCGGTGACCTAAACCATACCCAAGAAAAAGAAATGCAAAAAGGTTGTCTGAGGTCTTAAAAAAAAAATGAGAAAAGAGAAGCAAAAGGCAAAAGAGAAAAGGAAAGATATACCCATCTGAATGCAAGGTATTAGGAAGGAGAGATAAGAAAGGCTTCTTAAATGAACAATGCAAATAAATAGAGTAAAACAGTAGAATGGGGAAAACTAGAGATCTCCTCAAGAAAATTAGAGATACCAATGGAATATTTCATGCAAAGATGGGCACAATAAAGGACAACAATAGTATGGGCCTAACAGAAGTAGACAATATCAAGAAGAGGGGGCAGGAATACACAGAGGAACTATACGAAAAAGATCTTCATGACCCAGATAAATAAGATGGTGTGATCATTCACCTAGAGCCAGACATCCTGGAATGCAGTCAAGTGGGTCTTAGGAAAAATCACTACGAGCAAAACTAGTGGGGGCAATGGAATTGCAGTTGAGCTATTTCAAATCCTAAAAGATGATGCTGTGAAAGTGCTGCACTCAATATGCCAGCAAAATTGTAAAACTCAGCAGTGGCCCCAGGACTGGAAAAGGTCAGTTTTCATTCCAATCCCAATGAAGGGCAGTGTCAAAGAGTGTTCAAACTACCACACATTTGCACTCATTTCACATGCTAGAAAGATAATGCTCAAAATCCTTCAAGCTAGGTTTCAACAGTATGTGAACTGAGAACTTCCATATGGGCAAGCTGAATTTTAAAAAAGCAGAGGAACCAGAGATCAAATGGCCAATATTCACTGGATCATAGAAAAAGCAAGGGGATTCCAGATAAACATCTAGTTCTGCTGCATTACTATGCTAAAACCTTTGACTGTTTGGCTCACAACAAACTGTGAATAATTCTGAAAGAGATGGGATATCAGATCATCTTAGTTGTCTCCTGAGAAACCTGTATGCTTGTCAAGAAACAATAGATAGAACTGGACATGGAACAACAAACTGGTTCAAAATTGGGAAAGCAGTATGATAAGGCTGTACATTGTCACTCTACTTATTTAACTTCTATGTAGAGTACAACATATGAAATGCTAGGCTAGATAACTCACAAGATGGAATCAAGATTGCTGAGAGAAATATTCACTTCAGATATGCAGATGACACCACCCTAATGGCAGAAATCAGAGGAACTAAAGAGCCTCTTGAAAGTTAAACAGAAGAGTGAAAAAGATGGTTGTAAACAGAACATTCAAGAAACTTAAGACCATGGCATCTTTTCCCATCACTTCCTGGCAAATAGATGGGGAAAAAAATTGAAAGAGTGATATGCTTTACTTTTGGGATCAAAAATCAATGGGGAGGGTGACTCAGCATGGAATTAAGTGATTTTTGTTCTTTGGAAGAAAAGCTATGAAAGACCTAGACAGCCTATTAAAAAGCAGAGGCATCACTTTGTCGACAAAGGTCTGTATAGGCAAATCTATGGCTACACATATGAGAGTTGGACCATAAAGAAAGCTGATAGTCAAACAATTCTTGCTTTTGAATTGTGGTGCTGGAGAAGTTTCTTGAGAATCCCTTGGATAGCAAGGAGACCAAAGCAATCAATTCTAAAGGAAATCAACCCTGAATGTTCATTGGAAGGACTGATGCTGAAGCTGAAGCACCAATCGTTTGGCCACCAGATGTGAAATGTTGACTCATTAGAAAAGACCCTGATGCTGGGGAAGATTGAAGGCAGGAGAAAAAAGGGGTGACAGATGATGAGACGGTTGGATGGCATCATTGTCTTAATGGACATGAGTCTGAGCAAACTCTGTGAGATACTGAAAGACAGGGTACCCTTTTGTTCTGTAGTCAATGGGGTCACAAAGATTTGGACATAAATGAGCAACTGAAAGCAAAACTTTTTGTATTTCCGTGATTAGGTTCTCAGGTTTCCTAGTAGCACTATTATGAGATAGAGCAACAGGAGTCTAATGCAAGTTTTCAAATTCTAAGAACCATAGTATTTTGCAAAAGTGATAGATTATCCTATTAGTAGTTCCATCTTACACCCTAGTAATGCAGTGAATTTTCTTACATTCAGATCCCTTTTAAATATTTAATAAAAGTTGAAGCCCCTCCATTTGTCCAGAAAAGTTTAAGCAAGATGCTTGAAAAATGCAGAGAGGTCCACTGATGGCCTCACTGCCTGCACACCACATGGCTCCAGGAGGCACTACTGTTGCAGATGCAATGTATGATGTGAAGAGCACCCTCTGGAGTTCTACAATGAAGGACTCCTGTCCGCAGGTTATCCAAAGCCTCAGTTCAGTTCAGTTGCTCAGCTGTGTCTGATTTTTTATGACCTCATGGACTGCAGCACGCCAGGCTTCCCTGTCCATCACCAACTCCCGGAGCTTACTTAGGCTCATCTCCATTGAGTCCTTGAAGCCATTCAACCATCTAATCCCCTGTCATCCCCTCCTCCTGACACCTTCAACCATTCCCAGCATCAGTTCAGTTCAGTTCAATTGCTCAGTCATGCATTTTTTGCAACCCCACGAACCACAGCACATCAGGCCTCCGTGTCCATCACCAACTGCTGGAGTCTACCCAAACTCATGTCCATTGAGCCGGTGATTCCATCCAACCATCTCATTCTCTGTCATCTCCTTCTCCTACTGCCCTCAATCTTTCCCAGCATCAGGGTCTTTTCAAATGAGTCAGCTCTTCGCATCAGGTGGCCAAAGTATTAGAGCTTCAGCTTCAACATCAGTCCTTCCAATGAACACCCAGGACTGATCTCCTTTAGGATGGACAAGTTGGATCTCCTTGCAGTCCAAGGGACTCTCAAGAGTCTTCTCCAACACCACAGTTCAAAAGCATCAATTCTTCAGCGATCAGCTTTCTTTATAGTCCAACTCTCACATCCATACATGACTACTGGAAAAACCATAGCCTTGACTAGATGGACCTTTGTTGACAAAGTAATGTCTCTGCTTTTTAATATACTGTCTAGGTTGGTCATAACTTTCCTTCCAAGGAGTAAGCGTCTTTTAATTTCATGGCTGCAATCACCATCTGCAGTGATTTTGGAGCCCAGAAAAATAAATTCTGACACTGGTTCCCCATCTATTTGCATGACGTGATGGGACTGGGTGCCATGATCTTTGTTTTCTGAATGTTGAGCTTTAAGCCAACTTTTCCACTCTCCTCTTTCACTTTCATCAAGAGGCTCTTTGGTTCTTCTTCACTTTCTGCCCTAAGGGTGGTGTCATCTGCATATTTGAGGTTATTGATATTTCTCCCAGCAATCTTGATTCCAGCTTGTGTTTCTTTCAGCCCAGCATTTCTCATGATGTACTCTGCATATAAGTTAAATAAGCAGGGTGACAATATGCAGTCTTGACGTACTCCTTTTCCTACTTGGAACCAGCCTGTTGTTCCATGTCCAGTTCCAACTGTTGCTTCCTGGCCTGCATACAGGTTTCTCAAGAGGCAAGTCAGGTGGTCTGGTATTCCCATCTCCTTCAGAATTATCCACAGTTTATTGTGATCCACACAGCCAAAGGCTTTGGAGTAGTCAATAAAGCAGAAATAGATGTTTTTCTGGAATTCTCTTGCTTTTTCGATGATCCAGTGGATGTTTGCAATTTGATCTCTGGTTCCTCTGCCTTTTCTAAACCCAGTTTGAACATCTGGAAGTTCACAGTTCACGGATTGCTGAAGCCTAGCCTGGAGAATTTTGAACATTACTTTACTAGCATGTGAAATGAGTACAATTGTGTGGTAATTTGAGCATTCTTTCGGATTGCCTTTCTTTGGGATTGGAATGAAAACTGACCTTTTCCAGTCCTGTGGCAGCTGCTGAGTTTTCCAAATTTGCTGGCATATTGAGTGCAGCACTTTCACAGCATCATCTTTTAGGACTTGAAATAGCTCCACTGGAATTTCATCACCTCCACTAGCTTTGTGTATAGTGATTCTCCCTAAGGCCCACTTGACTTTGCATTCTAGGATGTCTAGCTCTAGGTGAGAGATCACACCATGGTGAATGTCTGAGACATGAAGATCTTTTTTGTATGGTTCTTTTGTGTATTCTTACCAGTTCTTCTTAATATCTTCTGCTTCTGTTAGGTCCATACCATTTCTGTCTTTATTGTGTCCATCTTTGCATGAAATGTTCCCTTGGTATCTCTAATTTTTTGAAGAGATCTTTTGTCTTTCCCATTCTATCATTTTCCTCTATTTCTTTGCATTGATCACTGAGGAAAGCTTTCTTATCTCTCCTTTGTATTCTTTGAAACTCTGCATTCAAATAGGTATGTCTTTCCTTTTTTGCTTTGCCTTTCAGTTCTCTCCTTTTCTTTTGTCTCCCCAGACAACCATTTTGCCTGTTTTCATTTCTTTTTCTTGAATATGGTCTTGATCCCTGCCTCCTGTGGAATGTCACAAACCTCTCTCCATAGTTCTTCAGGCACTATCTGTCAGATCTGATCCAATGAATCTATTTATCACTTCCACTGTATAATCATACTTGATTTGATTTAGGTCATACCTGAATGGTCTAATGGTTTTCCCCACTTTCTTCAGTTTAAGTCTGAATTTGGCAGTAGGACATTCATGGTCTGAGCCACAGTCAGCTCCTGGTCTTATTTTTGCTGACTGTATAGAGCTTCTCCATATTTGGCTGTAAAGGATATAATCAATTTGATTTATGTGTTGACCATCTGATGATGTCCATGTGTAGAGACTTCTCTTGTTTTATCCAAAGCCTGCCTTTAGACTAGGGCTTCCCTGGTAGCTCGCATGGTAAAGAGTCTCCCTGCAGTGCTGCACACCCAGATTCAATCCCTGGGCCAGGAAGATCCGCTGGAGAAGGAAATGCCAACCGACTCCAGTATTCTTGTCTGGAAAATCCCATGGATGGAGGAGCCTGGCTGACTACCATTCATGGTGTTGCAAAGAGTTGGATATGAGCGAGTGACTAACACTTTCACTTTCACCTTTAGACTCTCTAAGTATCCTCACTAAAAACTCCTTCTCCTTTGACCACAATTTCGTGGTTCAGAACAATGCCATGGAATAAGTTACCAATGCCCTTAGGCCTCCTGGTCTCCATATTTCTCCTGTTTCCTTGTGTTTACCTTCCTTCTTATCGGGTTTACCCCGTGGCTCAGCTGTTAAAGAATCCACCTGTAATTTGGGAGACCTGGGTTTGATTCCTGGGTTGGAAAGATCCCCTGAAGAAGGGAAAGTCTACCCACTCCAGTATTCTTGCCTGGAGAATTCCATGAACTGTACTTTCCATGAGGTCACAAGAGTTGGACACTACTGAGTGACTTTCACTTTCTTCCTTCTTATTGAAAACTCATCTCCAGTGTCTTTGCTTACTCCCAGTCTGCCTCTCCTTCACCATTAGTACCTGCAGGTTCTGGTCATTTTGCATTGCTGAGGATTTAGGTCTTGTCCCAAACACTTTAAATATGTTTCTCATTGCTGCTGTAATGTAAAATCAGTTACCAATATCTGAGTAGGCAGCAAAATGGAGACCAGGGCTATCAATATAGTTATTCAGGCTTTTTTTTTTTTTTTTCTCCCCTCATATTCCCTGTCTTCATCCATTCTAGCTGCTCTGACAGAATACCATTGACTGGGTGTCTTATAATCAACATAAATTTATTTATCATAATCTAAAGGCTAGAAAGTCCAAGATCAGAGCACACACACATTTGGTGTCCAGTGAGGGCTTGATTTCTGATTTACAGGTTCATTTTATTGTAATGACATCACATGATGGAAGATAATTAGGGAGGTCTATGTTTTATGAAAGGGTTCATCCCATTCATAAGGGCCGCACTATCATGATCTAACCACCTTCCAAAGGCCCCTCTTCCATGTACTATCACATTGAGGGTTACATTTTGATATATGGATTCTTTTTCAGGGAGGGAAGGCACATCCCCTCAGTCTGTAGCACACCCCCGAGGTCCACCATCCACACTGAAATCAAGGTGAGCAAATACTCTAGGATTGGTCTGTGCACAACATGGATGGAAATCGTTTTGGTACAGCAATCCTGGTGGAGTCATCCTCAGTGTCTCTGATTGATGTATTCTAAAGGAAATACTTTACCCTGCTCCATTTTGGAAAACAACCGAGACCTCTTAGAAGCCCTCTATGGGGATTATGTGCAAGCTGATATTACAATTTTCTCATTTGACAGGCTTTCCCCAACTTAAACATGACTTTTTGCTCTCAAAGTTATGTAAGTCAATACTCTGAAAATGGAGCACATCTTTTTTTTTTGTAAAGAAATGTTCATGCTAAAGGGGGTAGTTTGATTCTCTGCTCCATTGGTTTACCCTGTGCTCCCCACACACCAGGGCCTGCTAAGTATGAGACACCTTGGTGATATGATGTGAGGAAATTCCTGTCAGCCATGAGAAAACTTGTGCTAAAGGAGCAATGGAATGGGCAGAGACAACCTGGGCTGGACCAGAGGGGTGAGGAGACTCAGGTCTGTGGGTTCCTGCTCTGTCATAACTTCACATTTCTGAGGTTATCTCCACGGAGGCTCTGAGGAGAGCCAAGTCTCTGTTTCTACCTCCACGGGTGTCTTGCTGGTGACTTTGAACCTAACCTCTTGGTCTCTCAAGTCTGGCTATTCTCACCTGTCCAAAAGAACTAGTGAAGTTTTCCAACAACACATCTGGTATCTGTCATGTTTCCATGAAGGACTTTAAGGGTATATCAATGCACTGTAGGCAGTTATATTACCACACTCGTGCCCACATCCCTCGGGGCGGCTGAGCACAGAAGCACACAGCACATCCTCAGTGTGGTTCTGTGATCCCTGCTGAGACACATGTACACCCTGGAATTGCCCTGTTCCCTTCTCTTATGACTTTGTCCAAAAGATTAACAATCTAGCTGGAAATTTCAGGGGACTATAGAAGAAACACTGGGTTTACAGATTGAATTGTGTTTCTTCCTCTGTCACTTCATTTCTTCCTTGCCCAAATACTAGCTAGAGACCAAGGAAGCTAGAGTCCTTGCTTATTACCTTGCCTGTGAAATGAAAGGCAAGACATCACATCATAGTCACTCAAGAAGTGCCAGTCTCTGTAAATAACCCAGGTTCTGCAACAAAAACTGAGGAGGTTAATTCAGACTTAAAGGAATCCAAATAAAGCAAAAAAAAAAAAAATTGTGATTCTGTATCTCATAATAATGGTTATTTTTAAGGGGAAAGAGGAAGTTGTGATTGGCATGGATGATTGTTATGGATAGACTTCCAGAGTGGCTGGAAAAGCTCTTTTTTGTCTGTTTGTTTGTTTGTTTTACTTAGGTGGCAATTACAAGGAATTTTTACACTTTCCTTGTATTATATTTTATTGCAAAATAAAGTTTTAAAATTAAAAAAAAAGAAAATAGAATTTTGAGAATAAGTGTTTGATACTTTGAAGGGCCACTAGAAGGATAGAAAAATCACAAAAAGTAAGAAAAGAAAAATATCAAGAAACAGGGGTAGTTCAAAGTGTAAATTGCTATAGACAGATCCAAGGTAAGCATCTTATATGTTGCAATGAAGCAAGTCTGGGTGACACTAGCAAAGGTAGTTTTACTGAAGAGCAGTTGGGATTTTAGCCAGAGATGAAAATGTGGAATTGGAAATTCTAGAAATTTCTCGCAAGTATTTAGTCTCTGAAGAAGAGGATGGAGATTGTGTTTTCTGCTAACTAATCCAAGAAATCTCTTGGTTCATTTTGCTCAGTTCTACTCCACATGGTGTAAGAATTTGGCAATTTATGTTAGTTTCTTTAAGTAACTATTAATTTTGTGAACAATTCAGCATAAAGTAGACAAAGAAACTTGACTGTATGAAATTCGAGTCTGAAGTGATTGAAAATATTAACATAATAACATATTAACATAATGACATGGAGCATATCCTTCATCTTTTATGTTTTCCCTTCTATTTGCTAATACGCTTTGGTCACATGTTTTTCTGACAAAGTCACAAAGAAGTACACCATGGAAATTTCATAAATTACAAGCTTAAGAAAAGTATTTAAGAAGAGGGAGTATATGGCAATATTCAGCGTAATCTCTTCCCCCAAAAATGTTTAAGATACTTGGTATCAACTTGTTCTTTGCAGCTGAGTGAGCCCCATAAATTTGCATCTGTTTCTCTATTCACAGTTTGCAGTGACAACACATACTTCATATCCAAATTTTCACTGCTGTTATTGTTTAGTTGCTTAATCATGTGAGAGATTTTGAGACAACATGAACTACAGCACACCAGGCATCCCTGTCCTTCACTATCTCCCAGAGTTTGCTCAAACTCATGTCTATTGAGTCAGTGATGCTAAATAACCAACTCATCTTCTGCAGCCCCCTTCTCTTGTCATACTCCTTTCCCAATTGTGATCCCAGTCCATTGTTCCATGTTCAGTTCTAACTATTGCTTCTTGCCATGCATACAGGTTTCTCAGGGGACAGTTATGATGGTCTGGTATTCCCATCTCTTCCAAAATTATCCACAGTTTGTTGTGATCCACACAGTCAAAGGCTTTAGCATAGTCACTGAAGCAGAAGTATATGTTTTTCTGGAATATCCTTGCTTTTTCTAAGATCCAACAGATGTTGCCAATTTAATCTTTGGTTCCTCTGCCTTTTCTAAGTCCAGTTTGTACATCTGGAAGTTCTCAGTTCATGTATTGTTGAAATCTAGCTTGAAGGATTTTGAGCATAACCTTACTAGCATGTGAAATAAATGCAATTGTGCAGTAGTTTGAACAATCTTTGACACTGCCTTTCTTTGAGATTGGAATGAAAACTGATATCTTCCAATCCTGTGGCCACTACTGAGTTTTCCAAATTTGGTACATATTGAATTCAGCACTTTAACAGCATTATCTTTTAGTATTTGAAATAACTCAGCTGGAATCCCATCACCTCCACTATCTTCATTGGTAGTAATTCTTCCTAAGGTCTACTTGACTTCACACTCCAGGATATCTGGCTCTAGGTGAGTGATCACACTATCTTGGTTATCTTGGTCATTAAGACCTTTTTTTTGTTGTTGTTGTTTAGTTATTCTATGTATTTTTGCCACTACTTCTTAATCTCTTCTGCTTCTTGTAGGTCCTTGCTATTTCTGTCCTTTATTGTGTCATCTTTGTATGAAATGTTCCCTTGTAGCTTCAATTTTCTTGAAGACATCTCTAGTCTTTCCCATTCTATTGTTTTCCTATGTTTCTTTACATAGTTTACTTAAGGCTTTCTTATCTATCCTTGCTATTCTCTGGACTATGCAGTAAGTGTGGTATATCTTTCCCTTTCTATTTTGCCTTTCAATTCTCTCTCTCTTTTTTTTTTTAACTATTTGTTAGGCTTCCTGAAACAATCACTTTGCCTTCTTGAAATTCCTTTCCTTGAAGATGGTTTTGGTCACCACCTCCTATAAAATGTTGAGAACCTCCTTCCACAGTTCTTCAGGCACTCTGTCTATAAGATCTAATTCTTTGAACCTATTCACTGTATAATCATGGGATTCCCTGGTGGCTCAGATGGTAAACAGTCTGCCTGTATTTCAGGTAGACCTGAGTTTGATCCCTGGGTCCAGAAGATCCCCTGGAGAAGGAAATGGCAACCCATTTCAGTATTCTTGCCTGGAAAATCCCATAGGTGGAAGAGCCTAGAAGGCAACAGTCCCTCGGGTCCCAAAGAGTGAGACATGACTGAGTTATTTCACTTTCACTTTTCACTGTTTAATCATAAAGGATTTGACTTAGTCATATCTGAATGGCCTAGAGGTTTTCCCTACTTTCTTCAATTTAAGTCTGAATTTTGCAATATGGAGCTAATAACCTGAGCTGCAGTCAGCTCCCAGTCTTGTTTTTGCTGACTGCATAGATCTTCTCCATCTTTGGCTGCAAAGAATATAATCAACCTGATTTTGGTATTGACCATCTGGTGATGTCCATGTGTAAAGTCATCTGTTGTGTTTTTGGATGAGAATATTTCCCATGATCAGTGCATTCTCTTGGTAAACTCTATTAGGTTTTTCCTGTTTCATTTTGTACTCCAAGGTCAAACTTGCTTAGTACTCCAGGTATCTCCTGACTTCTTATTTTCATATTCTAATCCTCTGTGATTTAAAGGGCTTCCTTTTTTTTTTTTTTTTTTTTGGTGTTATTTCTAGATGGTCTTGTAAGTCTTCATAGAATCATTCAACTTCAACTTCTTTGGCATTAGTGGTTAGGACATAGATTTGGATTACTGTGATACTGAATGGTTTGCCTTGGAAATGAACTGAGATCATTCTGTCATTTTTGAGATTGCATGCAACTACTACATTTTGGACTCTTTTTTTGGACTATGATGGCTACTCTATTTCTTAGAAAGGATTCTTGCCCACCATAGTAGATATAATGGTCATCTGAATTAAATTTGCCCATTCTTCCATTTTAGTTCACGGATTTCTAATATGTCAGTGTTCACTCTTTTCATCGCCTGCTTTGACTGCATCCAGTTTACCTTGATTCATGGACCTAATATTCCAGATACTTATGCAATATTATTCTTTATTGCACTGGACTTTACTTTGACCACCAGACACATCCACAACTGGGCACCATTCTTTCTGGAACTATTTCTCCACTCTTCTCCCATAGCATAGTGCACACCTACCAACCTGGGGCATTCATCTTCTGGTATCATCTTTTTGCCTTCTTATACTGATCATGAGTTACCAAGGCAAGACTAATGAAGTGGTTTGCCATTCCCTTCTCCAGTGGACCACTTTTTATCAGAACTCTAAACCATTATTCATGTGTCTTGGGTGTCCTTGCATGGCATGGCTCATAGCTTCATTGAGTTACACAAGACTGCAATCCATGTGATCATTTTGGTTAGTTTTCTGTGATTGTGATTTTCATTCTGGAGGCTCTGAGATTATACTTCTTACTTTTTCTCTCTGCCCTCTGATGGATGAGGATAAGAGGCTTGTGCAAGCTTCTTAGTGGGAGGGACTGGCTCTGGGGAAAACTGGGTCTTTTTCTGGTGGGCAGGGTCATGTTCAGTAAATCTTAAATCTAATTGTCTGCTGATGGGTAGGCTGTGCTCCCTCTCTGTTAGTTGTTTGGCCTCAGGCAACCCAGTCCTAGAGTCGACAAACTCTATGGTAGGGTTACTAGCAATCTCCAAAAAGGACTTATGCCAACACATGGCTCCCAAGACTGGTAGTGCCCCTGTCTCTATGGCAGGCCATTGCCCTGGGTATTTATCATTATTATCTCTTTCAACCTAATATTTCTAAAATGTGTGACTAGCCTATATACTGTTCTTGATCTTTAAACTTGCACTTTCATGATCAAGTGAACATTGCCACCTGGTTATACTAAAGGAACCTTACATTTCACTCATTTTCTAAGCCCCTTTTCTGCTTTCAACCCCAAAACTTATCTGACATTTGATGTAATAATGAACGGAATTAACATAAACCCAATATCACAGAGCAGATCTTTCCATATCATCCTCGTTTCCTTTCACTTATCTCAACATAAAATTATTTACTGATTCCTGCTTCCTAAATAAATATCCCCTACATCTAGCTATCCTTGCCATTCCAACAATCATTGTCCTACTTTCAATCTCTTTATCTCTCCTTATACCTATGGAATAGCTTCTCAATTAGCTTTATTGACCACAGCTTCTCTCCATACCCAATGGAATTGCCTTTCTAGAGTACAAATATAACTATACACAGTACCATCCTTCACTCCTGCATAGGGAACAGATAGAAGCTAAATTAAGAATTAGGCAAAAAAAAAAGAATTAGGCACCTCACAATTGTTTTATCTTTTTCTAGCATATCCTTCTCAATTTTTATTTCCAAACTTTCCCACATTCTTTACTGTAAAAATTATATTTCAGTAATACCTAAGGGCTATTAAATTATATTCCAATAATACCCAAGTGCTATTTGCATATGCCATCTTGTGTCAAGCCATTAGGCTATAAACTATGCCATATATACTACTTGGATTGTCTTTCTTTCCTACTTAACTAATAAACATTATTTTCAAGTTGAAGCTCAAGTATTCTCTATACTTTAAAATCCTTCTTATTTTTCAAGGGAAGAATTTAGAGAATTTTGTTCTTTTTTTTTTTTTTACTTATTTTATATCTCATTTTGATTATCCATATTCTATTATAGTAATTTTTAAATCCTCTATTTATATTCCTATCTTTATCTTTATCACTGTCTCTTTTGGGAGACTACAATTTCATTGAGGGAAGTGTCAGATATATTTATTATTTTAGTCTCAATGTTAAGTATAGTGACTCCACAAAAATGTGTGCTAAATCACCAGATTGAGAAATGCATTAGAAAAACATGCATGGGCAGTAAAAGTGAGTCATCCCTGAAGAGAAGAAACTTTGGAGAAACCACACAGCAGAATATAAATAATTTTAAGGAGTTATTAAGTAGCCCAATTAATCTATTCTGTAGGGTAAAACAGCCCGAACAAGGTTAGAAGCATAACTTGAAATACCTTTTTACTCATTAAGGAACCATTATAGAATATTCTTCATTCTTCTTGATTAGGTATTAGCAATAATATTTCATCCAGGTCCTCTTTGCATAAAGACCACTAACATGTGGGTTCCATATGAGGGCCATCACCATTCAATCTACATGTAGGATCCCTATTGAAAAGAATAAATGAACAAATTTTTGTATTTGGCTTGAAGGTATCTTAGTGTCTAATTTAGTCTGTAGCATTGATGAGTTTCAGTCAGCTGAACTATAAGGCAGCTGCAAATCTGGATAATGCAGAAAATGTTCAATTTGTTGGCCATATGTAAGCATAGACTTCGTGTTGAATAAGCAAGACTAAACCGAGCCTTTTCTTAAATGAGGAATGCGCATGCATGCTGATGAGCTGTAAGATTCTCTGTTGATTCAGGAAAGCAGAAAAGGAAGTCCTACAAATCCATCTCTTACAAAAAGAAAGTGTACAAACTTTCACTGAGTTTAATTTCCTAGAAGTTTAATTTATTCATACCTGTTAAGGATACAAAAGCCACTCAATCTATTCACACCTAGAATCAGTAAATTTATTGCTAAAGATTTGTACATGGAAAATGTGATCAGTAGAGGGAATTCACTTCCATGGGCCAATGGGGCACATTGGTGGCCAATTCTCTAAATGAGGAGTGTCATTCTAGGGCTACATTACTCTTAGTAGTTAAACAGATACATACTAAAAAGAAAAAAAAATCATTTCCCTGTATGTTGTCTCTTCAGTCGTTTCCAACTTTTTCAGACCCTATGGACTGTAGACTGCCAGGTTCCTCTGAACATGGGATTCTCCAAGCAAGAATATTGGAGTGGGTTGCCATTTCCTTCTCTAGGGGATCTTCCCAATCTAGTAGTTGAAACCATGTCTCTTATGTCAGAGACAGGCTAGGAAGACAGCCCACGTTTCATACTCTTCTGTCTCAAGTCTTCTGATCTGGGAAATAAAGTTATTTCCCAGTGCCCTCTAGCAGTCTCTGTTCTAGATGGCCTTGGTCCTTGACTGACCCAGTGTATGTCAGGCATGCTGTGAACATCTGTGCTCCAGCTGTGCCATGGCTGAGAGAGAGCCTATTCTGTAGCTTGTAGGCAGAATTTCAAAATGTGAAAATATGTCTTTAATGTCCTTTTGACCTTAATTCTGCCTTAATCTTCCTGTTCCGTCAGGTATCCTGGAATTTCATGCTGCCATTCCCTCATGGTTCTGCAACTTCACAAGAGAATTTCATCTAAGACCATCACCGCAAAGTAGCACCATAAACAGTGACCCTTTCCTGAATTTCCCCATCAAAACCACTCTGTCCTTCCACAAGCTATTGCTTATGAACTTTCCTGTCAGCAAGAACTAATTTTACCAAATACATCAGGAAAGTTCAGCTAACAAGGCCTATGATCATCTTAACCTGAAGAAGAAATGTTTATAGACATTTTTGGCAGTGTATGAATAAACATAATTTGGCAAAAAAGACTTTGTGAGGCTTCAAATCATACTACTTTTATGACTGTGGTAATTTGGCTCTGAAATTTGCCACTCTCCATCAGAACAAAAACAGAACACCAGAGAAGCTTTCTAACTTAGCTCAATTCTTACTCTTACTGAAAATAGCCCCTGAATTATTTAACTCACAGTGATCCTGCCTGAGAGATTGCAAAGACAAATTTAGTGGTAAATAGCATACCCTTCATATGTTAAAGAGGACCTCATGTTTCACTGAGTCTGAAGATTAATGCTTTGTTTGCTTATTTACAGTTTTCCATCCATGTTGGACACTGAGAGTATTTTTCATATATAACTTTTCATAACTAGGAGCCATTTTTCCCTGCCCTGTGCTCATGTTTTCAATGGGGTCATTTGAAAAAAAAAAAAAAAATGTATAGAAAGTGCATTCTAAGCTCCCAAAGGCATGTTGGTTTGCAGAAGGCTGAAGATTGGCTTCAGGGCTTGCAAATATGAAGGAGAGTGTTTCACCTCAGTATCCCTGAATCTCAGCCAACTTGGGTTAATAGTGCCCAAAAGTCATTTTCTCGCCTACTCACATGGTTGGAAGGGGATGATGTGATGGCGGCAGTTTCAGACATCCACCTCCCAGATGAGCATTGCCATATGGACGCAGAGCTGGAAGGGAAAGTATGATGAGTTTGGAGGCAGCAGATATGAATGGGTAAGGAAGCAATTTGAGCCAGGATGCCAGGAAGAGCAGGGCACAAATGAGGGAAAATCGTTTAGAGAAAACAGCTTATGGCTTGAAATCAGGATACCTGAGATTTTCTGGCTCTACCTCGTCTCAGCTAAGTGACCTTGGAGAAGCTACTTATTCTGTCTAGGTGTCTGTATGTGTATGTGTGTAACAAAATTTGAATTTAGGTATTTATCTCTACAGTTTCTTACAGCATCAGATTTCTGAGGGAAGAATTACTGAGCAATACTTTATTATCAAATAATTATACTTTGTAAATCAGTAAAAGAATCTGCACCTCAATTTTACTCGCTTATATGAATAGAAGGTACTCATAGATGCTTTACAAGTTCCTTAAGACAATCCAATCACTAGTAATAATACATGTGCATTATAAGATATATGTGCATTATAATTCACTTTACATATGCTCACATATAATCTTCTCAAGAATACTATATAGTATTATCATTTCTTTTTTGTGGATAAGAAAATTAAAGGTCAGAGACTATAACACTTCACAATGTCATATAGTAGATAAGAATCCAGGATTTTCTGACATGAAGGCCAAACTCTTTCAGTATGAAACAACATTAATGATTCCATCACATGTGTAAATTCCATAACAGACATAAAATGTGTCCCAGTCTCTCTTCTTTATAGAGCTTATGAATTATCCATGGAATCAACACACATCTAGCACATATTTAAATATCAACATGAAGAACATCAAGGGTAGCTTATGAATTATCCATGGAATCAACACACATCTAGCACATATTTAAATATCAACATGAAGAACATCAAGGGTATAATCAATACACATGAAAAGATCAGTAAGACATAACAATATAAAAATCTATTAATTGTCAATAAGTGCCATTGATAACCAAAATTTGGGGAGATGTAAGTACTTACTGTTTGTTGAACACCCTGCTATATGTGTCTGCTTCTCTAATTAGTACTGTAAATATGATTTAGTACTATAAATATGATTCTTCAATTTGGAAACATACACATCACAAATTTTGTGTTAAACAGTATTATCTTTTTCCACATAATAGAATTATAGTTCAGAATAGTGAACTGACTTTCATAGGACTCACGAAGTTGCAAAGCCAGGATTTAAATTACAATTAATAAATGGTACAGTTCTTGATTTTCTTTCAAGGGCCAGTCCTGTTGGAATATCTTCATAAAGAACTTGAAGGCCATGATGGTGGGGTAGGGAGAGCTTTCCATGTTGAAGCAATGGTGTGAGGAAATGCACAGAAATTGGATTTAATCTTGGGGAGAAAAATCCAGATATCACTTGCCATTCAGAAAACTTGTTTATAGTTTTATTTATAGTTTGTATCATTGTGAATGATACAAAGGTGATCATTCCAAAGAAAATTGAATTAGTTATAAATTTTAAAATAAAAACAGACAGGATCTGTATGCCAAAAATTACAATATGCTAATAAAATAAGTATTAAAATACTTAAAGAACGGAGAAAAGATTCAACATGGAAAAGAGATCAGTTCTCCCAAAATTGACCTGTATTTTTAATGTGCTTTCAAGTAGAATCCCCGCAAGATTTTTGTAGACATAGACAGTGAAATCATGAAGTCGCTCAGTCGTGTCCGACTCTTTGCGACCCCAAGGACTGTAGCCTACCAGGCTCCTTTGTCCATGGGATTTTCCAGGCAATAGTACTGGAGTGGATTGCGATTTCCTTCTCCAGGGGATCTTCCCAACCCAGGGATCAAACCCGGGTCTCCCGCGTTGTAGACAGACGCTTTACCATCTGAGCCACCAGGGAAGTCAGACATAGACAAACTGATATCAAATTTATGTAGAAAGACATAGGCACTAGTGAAAAAAAAATGATAAAACAGGAAGAATTACTCTTTGCTATATTAAGTCTTACTATGTTGTTGTTGTGTTTGTAGCTCAGTCACGTTTGACTCTTTGTGACCCAGTGGATTGTAGCCCGCTGGTTTTCTCAAACTGAAATTCTCTAGGCAAGAATACTGGAGCGGGTAGCCATTCCCTTTTCCAGGGGATCTCTCTGACCCAGGGGTTGAACCCATGTCTCCTGTATTGCAAACAGATTTTTACCATCTGAGCCACCAAGGAAGCCCACTATATATATATATATATATATATATATATATGAACTTGATATAAACTTGATAACTTAAAAAAATTAACTCAAAATCAATCGCTAACTTAGATGTAAACATAAAAGTACAAAACTTTTAGAACAAATCATTAGAAAATCAGAACTATGCAGAAGTTCCTAGATTTAACTCCAAAAGGCATGATCAGTAAAAGAAAAAGATAGATAAATTGGACCTCATCAGAATTAAAATCATTTGATCTGCAAAAGATCTTGATAAGAGGATGAAAGATCAAACTACAAAATAGAAAAAAAAGAAAAAGAAAAGAATAGGACATTTCAAAGCAAGAAACAAAAAATAAGCAATTTAATTATAAAATGAGCAAAAGGTATGCTGTTGCATACAGAGGGTGTACAGATGATAAAGGAACATGAAATTATATTCAATATCCCATTAGCCACTAGGGAAATGATTTTAAAACAAGAATGAGGTATCACTACATGGTTATTAGAATGTTTTAAAAAATTACTGACATCAGCAAATGAAGGTGAGAATGTGAATAAACTTGATCATTCCACTTTCTCAATCATTAATACAATGCTAGTGAATATGTGAAATGGTCCAGTCATTCTGGAGAACAGCATGACACTTTCTTATAATGCTAAACATACAATCACTACATGCCCCAACAATTCTACTCTTACCATTTATTCCAGAGAAATAGAAATACATGTTCAAGAAAAGAATCTGTATAGAGATATTTATACTAGCTTTATACTTAACAGTCACAAACTGGAAATTATCCAGCTTTCTTCCCTGAGTGAATGATTAAATGAATTGGTGTATTCATGTCACTGAGTACTATACAGGAACACTTTTTTAATGTATTGATACAAATAATTTGATGAGTTTGTAGATAATTAAGCTGAAAGAGAAAAATCCATTCTGAAAGATTACTTATCATATATTACTTATCATATGATTCAATTTTTTAACATTCTTAAAATGACACCTAATAAAGATGGAGAACAGTTATAGTAGCCAGGGGTTAAGGAAGGAGCAGTGAGGAAGCTGAGCATGGCTATAAAAGGATACAGGAGTGATTCTTGGGGATGAATGTGTTCTACATTTTGACTGTGGTGATATTCCATGAACCTACGCATTTGGTTAAACTTGCATAGAGCTAAATACACACACACACACACACAACTATATATGAAACTGGTAAAATTGAATCAAGGTCAAAGGAATATATCCATATCAATTTTCTGGGTTTGATATTGTACTATGACAATGGAGGAGGTCACCATGAGGTTACTGGGTAAAAGGTATACACAATTTCTCTGTATTATTTTTACAAGTAAAAAGTATTCTGTAAACATCCCAAGACATAATAGTTTAAATTAGAAAATAAAGATGAAGCTCTGAAAAAAGTCAAAGGGCCTTGAAAACATTCAAGTGTGGTGTGTATAAAATTTGGGAGCTTTAGCGAGCAAAGTCCATTTTGCAGAAGTGATATATGAGGACCAAAGCCAGTAAATCTCACGTTCATGTAGAGATTTTGTGACAACATGTCCTCACTTTTGAGCTTCCATTCTTTCCACTCAAAGAAAAGTTGTCATACTTATCTGTAGAGTCCTTCTCTCCCCCAGGCCCTTTGATCCCACAGGTACCAGACCACCTGGACTGATCCCACTCTCTTACCATAGAATTGATGGAAAACATTATTTTTGTGTTAACCCAAGCATTTTCTGTCAAGCTTATCAATTTTTCTGTCCTTTTCTATCCCTAAGCAGGGGTGAGTGGAAGAATTTCCTGCTGTGAAATAGAGTATGTGTTTCCTAATTGTTAAGCAGCTCTCCTTCATGTTTCTATATAGACCAGCAAAAACATATCACCTTTCCTGTCTTATTGCAAAAATGGGGCCTGGGGGAGTTGCACGTACATCCCAAATGTTACATATTACAATTGATTACACCAACGCAACTATTAGGCTTTAAAAGGAATAATGTTTTAAGCCTACTCAACTAAAATACTGTAGTCTATACACAATCAAACCTCTCCGAGGAGATTAGGCAGAAACCATTTTAATTTATCCATTCTGGACTGTGGTGCCAAGAGTGCTTCAAAGATAAAGAAACTGCTGAGTTCACTGTTTTGTTTTTTTCATCCATCAACAGAAGATTCCCTTGCTTTGGAAAAATAAGGAAGAGCACCATGCTTCATCCAGCTCACTCAGTAACAGATGGAAGGTCCTCCTCTAATCAAGTTTCTAAATGACTCTCATTTACATATATTTAAGGTTTAGAGAATTTGTGTTCAGGTGTCCTCTTCCTTTATTTTATCAGAGCCTCCTTTAGACAACAGTCCTCACAACAGAGCTCTATGTAACCCAGATTTCCACATGTCCCAAAATCGACTTGTTGATACTGTGTTACTTCTATAAATATCAAAGCCTAATATCATTCTTGATTTGACATGGAAAACTTTATAAAAGTGAATTATCCAAAGTGTTCCATAGTTGAATAGGAATCACACCCTAATCAGTTTACTTATTAAGACCATTGTTTTCATTCAGTTGGCTAGAACATATCAGACAGCTATGCATGTGATTTCTAAATTAATATTACTCTTCTTAGGTCCTGCAAAAAAGTTTGAGACTAGGAATCAGATGCACAAATACCTTTAAGGAGGATTTGACATATCACATGCATAGTCTGCCAATATTTCTTAATTTTTCTTACTTAGATGGAAGAAAGAGTTGAAAATAATTAAAGTTAAAGCATGTGATACAGGGAATTTGCACTATTAAAATATTTGTTGAGCTATTTGAATGGAATAGTAATAACTATCTGTAATTGAGGATCTTCTAAGGAATACAGTAGAAATTTGAGAGTTTCAATGATTGTTTATAGAAGAACTTTGCTAAGAAAGATGACACTTGACTTCAATATTTACTATTCTTTTAATAAATTAAGTAACTTAAAATAATATATTTGTTGTTGTTTAGTTAGTAAGTTGTGTTCGATTCTTTTGTGACCCCATGGATCTTAGCCTCCCAGGCTCCTCTGTCCATGAGATTTCCCAGGAAAGAATATTGGAGTGGGTTGTCATTTTCTTCTCCAGAAAATAATATACTAACAATTATTTGTTACTGTCATTCTTTATTGTTAAGCATTGTCAAAGATTACCCTAGGCAGCTATCATGTTTGTTCCTATAAAGAAAATTCAAACCCTTATCTTCTATGGCAGGCGATATCTTACCCCACACCACTCTGCCCCATTTCTCCCTGGTGGAGTGTGGGTTTGACCTTCCTGGTGTCCAAGTACAATCACCCTTCCAAACTTAGATCACATCTCATCACTGGCATACTTTATCATCAATACAGGACAGCACTGATACTGTTTTCTGTGATCTCAAACTCTTAATAACTAATATTGTGTCTAGACTGGCCCTTGTGATTCTTATTACGTTTGCAAGATGCCCTTTAGTGGTAACTATCAGGAACAACTAAAAGTTTATTACTTACAAGACCTAGGAATTACATAACACACCTGTGCCACATAACGAAGTCACGGTGGGAGAGAGAGCGCGCATGGGTCTTGGGTTCTGCCTTGACTGGGGTCAAAGGTGAGGGCCCAGGATCTCACAGGTTTCCTCTTTATTGATGAATTTAAACCACAATAACAGGAATTTAAAGCTTGGAAAGAGAAAAGCAAATAGCCCAAATGGTCAGTTATTGAAATCTTCCAACATTTCTAAGACAAAGGAGCCTCAGTTGGGAAAGTTGGTCTGGCTGTTTATCTATGCATGTGGCTGGCAATGTGTTTACTCCAGATCTTTGAAGCTGATGCTTCTTTGAAGTGAATGTTTCAGCAGTCAAAGCTTAAATCAGGCACTTGCATTACCAAAAAAAATAAATAAATAAAAGAGCAAGCAAACAAACAAACAAAACAAAACAAAAAAACAACCCTGTCAGTCAGGGTTTATTTTATAGATATGCTTCCTGAAATATCCACAGTAATTTTCCTTCTAGGTAAACATTGTGCATATGTACTAAGTTGCTTCAGTAATATTGGACTCTTTGCAAGTCTATGGACTCTAGCCCACCAGGGTCCTCTGTGCATGGGGTTCTCCAGGCAAGAATAACTGGAGTGGATTGCCATGCCCTCCTCCAGGGGATCTTCTGGACCCAGGGATCAAATCACATCTCTTACATCGCCTGTATTGGCAGACAGATTCTTTACTATTAGAGCCATCTTGGAATCCTAACATGGGAGACAAGTGAAGCAATTTCAAATTATGTGCAGTTTTACTTATTTTTTGGGGAAAAAAGGTGAGAAGAAACCAGAAGATAATAATGCTTTCACTGTTGTATGTGGTTTGTCACATATAGACTTTCCAAATTTTCAACTATAGAGGTCATCACACTGTGGGGAGGAATGTTCTGATTATGACCTTCTAGAAGGGCAGGCTGGAGTGTTCACAGGTGTTAATAAGAGCACCTAAAGAGGAAAGAATTCTAAGGTGGAGTTTCATAGCTAGTTTTCCACATGCATGACTGGAACTATGGTGAATTTTAGAAAAGTCTTTGAGGTACATTTACATTTTTTTTTGCATTCCACAATCTTCCTCAAACACCAGCCCTAGGTTGTCTCACGGAAGGACATCTTGAAGAATGCTCCTCATTCTACTATTTTATACCAGGATTATAGATTCTCAGAAGAATTCACACTAAATGGGGTTTTCCACTTTTAGTTTATTTTTTTATGATTCTGAATAGATGCCCAAATCTAGATGTATCTGAATAATTATATCTGTCCAGATAAGCATGTGTAAATGCCGTGTTCATTTCAAACTTGTTCTTCACTAAACCTCTATTTGCCAAGGGCAAGAGAAAAAATGTGCTTTAATGGTTGTCAAAAAACAAAAGAAAGTCTTTCTTTAAATGCTTACTTACAAATTCTCTAGTACATCTATACTTTTGAGTTATAATTACTTTAATAACATTTTAATTTCAGAAATAAGACTACTCAGAGTTATAAGAACAAAAATCCCTTAGCTTGCAGAAGAAAGACTTCTATAAGAAATGTGTGCATATGTTAGCTTAGTTAATAACAAATATTTTTAATTTTTATTGACATATAGTTGATTTCAGTTCAGTTACTCAGTCGTGTCTGACTCTTTGCGACCCCATGAATTGCAGCAGGCCAGGCCTCCCTGTCCATCACCAACTCCCGGAGATTACTCAAACTCATGTGCATCGAGTCGCTGATGCCATCCAGCCATCTCATCGTCTGTCGTCCCCTTCTTCTGCCCCCAATCCCTCCCAGCATCAGGGTCTTTTCCAATGAGTCAACTCTTCTCCTGAGATGGCCAAAGTATTGGAGTTTCAGCTCCAGCATCAGTCCTTCCAGTGAACACCCAGGACTGATCTCCTTTAGGATGGATTGGTTGGATCTCCTTGCAGTCCAAGGGACTCTCAAGAGTCTTGTCCAACACCACAGTTCAAAAGCATCAATTTTTTGGTGCTCAGCTTTCTTCACAGTCCAACTCTCACATCCATACATGACCACTGGAAAAACCATAGCCTTGACTAGATGGACCTTTGTTGGCAAATTATGTCTCTGCTTTATAATATGCTATCTAGGTTGGTCATAGCTTTCCTTCCAAGGAATAAGCATCTTTTAATTTCATGGCTGCAGTCACCATCTGCAGTGATTTTGGAGCCCAAAAAAATAAAGTCTGACACTGCTTCCATTGGTTCCCCATCTATTTGCCATGAAGTGATGGGACCGGATGTCATGATCTTAGTTTTCTGAATGTTGAGCTTTAAGCCACTTTTTCACTCTCCTCTTTCACTTCCATCAAGATGCCTTTTAGTTCCTCTTCACTTTCTGTCATAAGGGTGGTGTCATCTGCATATCTGAGGTTATTGATATTTCTCCCAGAAATCTTGATTCCAGCTTGTGCTTCATCCAGCCCAGCGTTTCTCATGATGTACTCTGCATATAAGTTAAAAAGCAGGGTGACAATATATAGCCTTGACGTACTCCTTTTCCTATTTGGAACCAGTCTGTTCCATGTCCAGTTCTAATTGTTGCTTCCTGACCTGCATATAGGTTTCTCAAGAGGTGGGTCAGGTGGTCTGGTATTCCCATCTCTTTCAGAATTTTCCACAGTTTCTTGTGATCCACACAGTCAAAGGCTTTGGCATAGTCAATAAAGCAGAAATGTTTTTTTGGAACTCTCTTGCTTTTTTGATGATCCAGTTATTTATATTTATATGTAAATATATACTTGTAGATTCTTTTCCATTATAGGTTATTACAAGATATTGAAAATAGTTTCATGTGCTGTACAGTAAGTCCTTGCTGTTTATCTATGTAGAATAATGCATAAATGTTAATTACAAGTTTCTAATTTTTCCCTTTCAATTTCCCCTTTGGTAACCAGAAATTTGTTTTCTGTGTCAGAGAGTTTATTTCTATCTTATAAATTTGTATCTTCTTTTCTAAATTCCATATATAAGTGATAGCATATGTTTGTCTTCCTCTGAATTACTTAGTATAAGAATCTCTAGATCCATCCATGTTGCTTCAAATTACATTATTTCATTTTTTATGACTGAGAAATATTTCATTTATAAATGTACCACAATTCTTAATCTAGATGTCTGTCAGTGGACACTTAGGTTGCTTCCATATCTTGACTATTGTAAACAGTGTCTCTATGAACATTGAGGTGAATGTATCATTTTTACTTAGAGGTATTTTCCTGGTGGCTTAGACAGTAAAGCGCCTCCCCTCAATGTGGGAGGCCTGGGTTAGATCCCAGGGTTGGAAAGATCCCCTGGAGAAGGAAATGGCAACCCACTCCAGTACTCTTGCCTGGAAAATCCCAAGGATGGAGGAGCCTGGTGGGCTACAGTCCATGGGGTCGCAGAGTCGGACACAACTGAGTGACTTCATTTTCATTTTATTTTCCATGTTTATGCACAGGATTGGGATTGCTGGGTCTTTTGGTGTGTTCCCCTCCTCCTCCCCCTTTTTTTCACACCATCTTTAGCATTTATTATTTTATCTTTTTGATGATGGCCATTTGGCAAATTTATCTTGAGATTCATCAACATGCTATTAGTATATTCCTCCATTGATTTGATAGCCTACTGTTTATCTGTCCATTCACCTAATGATGCACATTTGAAATATTTTCAGGTTGGGACTATCGTGCATAAAGCTTCTGTGAACATTAGAATGCAAAAAAACTTATAGACTATAGCTATAAATGATTTATTTGGGAAAACACCTAAGAGTGAAATGACTGTGGCTTCGCTAAGTTCATTTATAAGTTTTAGTAATTTTTTCCCCATAATTTAAGGATTGGAAATGAGAATAATGGCGACCTCCTTCAAAAGGTCCCATGTACACACTGCTACACTCAGTGCCCCCAACCCTGCAGCAGGCCACCGCCGACCCACGCCTCTGCCAGAGACTCCTGGACACTCGCGGGCAAGTCTGGATCAGTCTCTTGTGGGGTCACTGATCCTTTCTCCTGCGTCCTGGTGTGCACAATGTTCTGTTTGTGCCCTCCCAGAGTCTGTTTCCCTAGTCCTGAGTAAGTTCTGGCAGCTCTATGGTGGGGTTAATGGTGACCTTCTCCAAGAGGGTTTATGCCATACCCAGGTCTGCTGCACCCAGAGCCCCTACCTCTGCATCAGTTCACTGCTGACTGGTACCTCCTCAGGAGACTCTCAAACACAGTTCTGTCTCAGTCTCTGTGGGGTCTCTGGGTCCTGGTGAGCAAAAGGTATGTATGAACACTCTGAGCATCTCTAGCCACCATGTGGTTTGATTCTAAATGCAATTTCGCCCCTCCTACCATCTTGCTGGGGCTTCTCCTTTAGCCTTGGACATGGGGATTCTCCTCAAAGTCACTCCAGCCATGAAGTCCTGCCCTTCAAAAGAAAATTGGATTAAAGGTTTGCTGATCATGGCCCAGCCCATCAGAACAAGACCCAGTTTCCCACTCAGTCAGTCCCTCTCATCAGGAAGCTTAATAAGATTCTCTTCCTTCTCCATCAGAGGGCACACAGATCAAAAGAGGGCACACAGATCAAAAACCACAATCAGAGAAAACTAACCCATCTGATCACATGGACCACAGCCTTGTCCAATTAAACGAAACTATGAGTCATGCTGTTTAGGGCCACCCAAGATGGATGGGTCATGGTGAAGAGTTCTGACAAAATGTGGTCCACTGGAGAAGGGAATGTCAAACCACTTCAGTATTCTTGCCTTGAGAACCCCATGAGCAGTATGAAAAGGTAAAAAGATAGAACACTGAAAGATGTACTCCCAGGTTGGTAGGTGCCTATTATGCTACTGGAGATCAGTGGAGAAATAACCCCAGAAAGAAAGAAGAGACAGAGCCAAAGTGAAAACAATGCCACGTTGTGGATGTGACTGGTGATGGAAGTAAAATTCCATTCTGTAAAGAGCAATATTGCATAGGATCCAGAAATGTTAGGTCCATGAGTCAAGGCAAATTGGAAGTGGTCAAGCAGGTGATGACAATAATGAACATCAACATTTTAGGAATCAGTGAACTAAAATGGACTGGAATGGGTGAATTTAACTCAGATGACCATGATATCTACTACTGTGGGCAAGAATCCTTTAGAAGAAATGGAGTAGCCATCATAGTCAACACAAGAGTCCAAAATGCAGTACTTGGATGCAATCTCAAAAATGACGGAATGATCTCTGCTCATTTCCAAGGCAAACAATTCAATATCACAGGGACCCAAGTCTATGCTCCGACCAGTAATGTTGAAGAAGTTGAATTTCAGCAGTTCCATGAAGATCTACAAGAACTTTTAGAACTACACCCACAAAAGATGTCCTTTTCATTATAGGGGACTGGAATGCAAAAGTGGGAACTCAAGAAATCTGGAGTAACTGGCAAATTCGGCCTTGGAGAACAAGGCAAGGGCAGGGCAAAGGCTAATAGAGTTTTGCCAAGAGAATGCACTGGTCATGGCAAACACCCTCTTCTAACAACACAAGAGAATACTGTACATATGAATATCACCAGATGGTCAATACCAAAATCAGATTGATTATATTTTTTGCAGCCAAAGATGGAGAAGCTGTATACAGTCAGCAAAATCAAGACTGAGAGCTGAGTGTGGCTCAGATCATGAACACTTTATTGACATATTCAGACATATATTGAAGAAAGTAGGGAAAACCACTAGACCATTCAGGTATGACCTAAATCAAATCCCTTACAAATATGCAGTGAAAGTGATAAACAGATTCAAGGGATAAGATCTGATAGACAGAGTGCCTGAAGAACTATGGATGGAGGTTTGTGATATTGTACAGGATGCAGTGAACAAGATCATCCTCAAGAAAAGGAAATGCAAAAAAGAAAAAGGTTGTTTGAGGAGACCTTAAAAATAGCTGTGAAAAGAAGAAAAGTGAAAGGCAAAGGAGAAAAGGAAAGATATACCCATTTGAATGCAGAGTTCCAAAGAATATCAAGGAGAGATAGGAAAAAGTTCCTCAGTGATCAATGCAAAGAAATAGAGGAAAACAATAGAATGGGAAAGACTAGAGATCTCCTCTAGAGAATTAGAGATACCAATGGAACATTTCATGCAAAGATGGGCACAGTGAAGGACAGAAATGGTATGGACCTAACAGAAGCAGAAGATATTAAGAAGAGGTGACAAGAATACAGAGAAGAACTCCACAAAAAAAAAAGATCTTCATGACCCAGATAATCACGATGGTGTGATCACTCACCTAGAGCCAGACATCCTGGAATGTGAAGTCAAGTAGGCCTTAAGAATCATCGCTACGAACAAAGCTAATGGAGGTGATGAAATTCCAGTTGACTGATTTCAAATGCTAAAAGATGATGCTGTGAATGTGCTGCACTCAATATGCCAGCAAATTTGGAAAACTCAGCAGTGGCCAGAAAATTGGAAAGGGTCAGTTTTAATCACAAACAAAGACATTGCCAACAAATGCTCAAACTATCACACAATTACTCTCATCTCACACACTAGTAAATTAATGCTTAAAATTCTCCATGCCAAGCTTCAGCAGTACATGAACTGTGGACTTCCAGATGTCCAAGCTGGATTTAGAAAAGGCAAAGGAACCAGAGATCGAACTGCCAACGTCTGTTTGATCATTTAAAAAGCAAGAAAGTTCCAGAAAAATATTTACTCCTGCTTTATTGACTAGGCCAAAGTCTTTGACTGTGTGGATCACAACAAACTGTAGAAAATTCTCCAAGAGATGGGAATACCAGACTACCTGACCTGCCTCCTGAGTAATCTGTATGCAGGTCAAGAAGCAACAGTTAGAACTGGATATGAAACAACAGACTGGTTCCAAGTTGGGAAAGGAGTACATCAAGGCTGTATATTGTCACCCTGGTTACTGAACTTTTATGCAGAGTACATCATGAGAAATGCTGAACTGGATGAAGCACAAGCTGGAATCAAGTTTGCCAGGAGAAATAGCAATAACCTCAGATATGCAGAAGACACATTTATGGCAGAATGCAAAGAACTAAAGAGCCTCTTGATGAAAGTGAAAGAGAAGAGTGAAAAAGCTGGCTTAAAACTCATCATTCAGAAAAATAAGATCATAGTATCTGGTCTCATCACTTCATGGCAAATAGATGGAGAAACAGTCATAGACTTTATTTTTGTGGGCTCCAAAATCACTGCAGATGGTGACGGTAGCCATGCAATTAAAAGACACTTACTCCTTGGAAGGAAAGTTATGACCAACCTAGACAGCATATTAAAAAGCAGAGACATTACTCTGCCAACAAAGGTCCGTCTAGTCAAAGATATGGTTTTTCCACTGGTCATGTATGGATGTGACAGTTGAACTATAAAGAAAGCTGAGCACTGAAACATTGATGTTTTTGAAATGTGGTGTTGAAGAAGACTCTTGAGTGTCCCTTAGACAGAAAGGAGATCCAATTAGTCTATCCTAAAGGAAATCACTTCTGAATATTCATTGGAAGGACTGAAGCTGAAGCTGAAACTTCAATACTTTGGCCACCAGATGTGAAAAACTGACTCCTTGGAAAAGACCCTGATGCTGGGGATGATTGAAAGTGGCAGGTGAAGGGGACGACAGAGGATGAGATGGTTGGATGGATTCACTGACTTGATGGGCATGAGTTTGAGCAAGCTCCTGGAGTTGGTGATGGATAGGGAGGCCTGGTTTGTTGCAGTCCATGGGGTCACAAAGAATCGGACACAGCTGAGTGACTGAACTGACCTGAACTGAAGGATTGGAAAACTCTTTCTGTCAAGAATGCAAATAATAAGTATTTTATGTTTTGTAAGTAATGTAACATCTTTGTCCCTTATTCTTTTTCATCTTCTCTTTTCTCCTCTTTCTCCTTTTTTTTTCATCTTCTCATCTTTAATAATAAATATTCTTAGCTTAAGGAACAAATAATAAATTGAAAATAGGAGAGTTTTGATCCATCAATGATAGTTTGCTTGTCTTTGCTGGTTTTTTTTTTAACCTAGACAAATATGCCATTTGAAATTAAAGGTAGATATATTGTTTCCTTTCCAATATGGATAACTGTTAATTGTTTCCTTTTCTTATCCTACTTTTGGGATTCTCTAGCAAAATGATATGTACAAGTAGTGACAGTGGATATCCTTGTTTAATTTTTGGTCTTAAGGACAAAACATTCAGTATTTTTCATTGTGCCTTTTATTAGATTGAAGATGTTCCATCAAAAGAAATTTTAAAATATAGATATGAATGCAAATGACATATTTCCTTCTAATACTGTAGTAAGTTATATTGTACAATTTATTGTAAAATATTGTTATTGTTATACTGTAAAGAACACTTGATTGTAAAGAACATTGGAAAGAACACTTTAAAATATTTTTATATATTGTATACAATATATACAATACAATACAATATTGTAAAGTTATATTGTAAACAACACTTGATTAGAATATTATATGCTCAGCCCCAAATTCATGTCATTTTTTTTTGAGAATTTTATTTTTGCGTACAGTAAGTCATCACATATATGACAGAAAATATCAATAAAGCCATATTTTCCCAGACTAAATTTTACACATTTTATTCAAGCACTTGAAATATGACCCTTTATTCACTGTACAATAACTTCCATTTAGCAAAAGATCCCTAAAATATCATTAGTTCTTTAAACACAATAAGACAAAAGAAATAGAAATACTGTCAATTTTGCATTTCCTACAAAAGCCATCTCAGTTTAAATGGCATGGTTGATAAAGATACATATTGTTTTATCAAATAGTCTACAAGGCACAGCCTGATCCCATTCCATCCTAATCAATTACTGTGTCATGAAAATATAAGGTTATTAGTTTCAATAATTATCAATTTAGTAGATTAATAAAGATATTTTTACCCACATTCCACCATACTAAAACATTAGGTATGGTCACGCCACCTTGTTTATTTGCAGACAATAACTTTACCTTCTACAACATTTGGTGAAGTCAAACTCATTTTTAAAGACATAGGTCCTGCAAAATGATTGTCTACTCGTCTACCCTAGCTATAGTTTCTCCTTTTTCTATTCTCCTAGATGATATGTGTTTACCTGTCTACTCACCTCAACTAAACCACTCTCATTTTTTTTTTTTTTTTTTTTGCAATAAGGCCTGAAAACAGAGATCTGTATTCTTCATGCCCAGTAGACTGTTTATGAAAATCAGCAGTGATGTTTACTCAGCAATGATTTGTTTTCTTTAATGAATAGTAAACTTTGTCTTAGGAGATGTCAAATTTCCTGTTTCCAGGGAAATCAGAAAATTTAATTTTATAAGAAAGGCTCATTGCTCCCCCTAACATACTCAGTGACTTTGTTTAGGAAAAACCCTAAATAGTAAATAAAAATCTATAACCACTAGCAAGACTGTCAGTGACCTTGAACAGAACACATAGATAAGGGATAAGAATCTGAAAATCAGTGGGACCAAACTAAACATTGACAAAGGACTGCCAAAAAGGTTTGGCCTTGGACCAGGAAGAACAGAACAGAGCTCTAAATTAAGGACAATAGAAGAAAAAAGTAATTGACTGCTTAGGTGGGCTTGTAACAGAAAGAGAGGGTGGAGGTGAAGTGCAGTGTGGGTTGCAGAGAGAAAAAAATAGATGTTGCTAGCTTTGTATTTCTGTGTCTGTACTTCACTAACTTACATGTGCCATTGTTTACATTGATCAGAGAACTAAACTTCAAAAACTTGTTAAATTTTTTAAACATATGGCATGAAAAGGTTATTTCTTTATTTCATTGTTGAAGTGATATAATGAGGAAGATAAGTTCTCACTGGAAAACAAATTCAGCTGTGAGTACTCAGTAACTCTTTATAAACAAACAAACAAAAAATACACTTTGGTTGGAACTGAAATAATTCAATCACAAAAATTCCTGTACCTTGACAGGTCAATTTGATTTTGCCCCTCAGCCTGACTGTAAGGATATGACTGAAGAGGACACATTTCTAGCAGAGTACCCAAAGCTCTAAAACATTTCACACATTATAACACTAAAAAGGAAATTTGACCAATCGGGAAAAATGCCCTATTGGCAACTTGACAAAATTCTTGGGAGAAAAAGCAAACCTATGTGTTTGTTCTTTGAGTACTTTATGTAAATGTGTTGATGTATATGCACATGTTGGTGAGAAAATAAATGCAAAAAGATGGAAGTTCCAACGAATGAATATGTTGAATTGCTAAAAGCAACATATTGCAACTTATGTTCTGAGAGCTCTTTGCTCACTATGAAATCCCCAAGCTGAATGTATCCAGAAGAAATGCAATAAGGTATGGAATAGTTCCAGGTTCAGATGTGAACACAGATACAAACATAGTGAATGTCGAAATGTGTATTTGATGCTGTTGTGCAATGTTGAAAAAATAAATTGGATGTTGTTCATGTTGCTAATGCAAAAACAGAATGAATGCTAAAATGAAGTTATCTGCTGATTTTGGAATCTCATTTATCCCCTGCTGATTCATATCATCTGTTTTGGTTATACACGTGATACAAACATTCGTTTTGTGAAATCCCACTCCTAAGTCTTCAACGTTACCCCAGCTTTTGAAAATTAGCACTAGTTCAAATACCAAGAGTGTGAGGTAATTGATTTCCAGCTGGTTAAGAAAGTATTTTCTGGAGTTGATGCTCTGTGGAAATGAAAGTTTATTTTTTTTACTTTGTTTATAAAAGAGAAGTATGCTTCTTTCACCTAATAGGCATACCAAAATATTTATTTACTGAGGAAAAAAAAAATAAATAAAGCCCTTTATCTCTGATCTAAGGAATCTGAAGACACAACTGGAGTAGACAAGGACTATATCTTTTTATACCATTAAACTAAAGCATAAAACCAAGCCACATAATTATCACAATACAAAGCAATGCCTGTTTAGGTGTCAATCTTAGTAAAAATCCATTGCAATAGAAATTTAAGGAAGGAGAATGTCATGGACTGGATTTAAAATGAGACTTCCTGAAGGATTTTTATGTTTGAATTAGAACATAAGAGGAAATATAGCTAATCTGTAGATATGAGGACAGTCATTTCTGATAGTGGATCAATCAAAACAGAAAAGAAATAATGATGGATTCAATACACACAAGAGATTAAGGGAAAAATATCAATTCATCATGTGTATTCCTTTTGAATTTTATATTTAAAAATGGGATTCTAGGCCTCTGGGGAAACTCTAGAGTACAGATTAAAGTTGGCTGCTTGAAGATATTTACAACTTCTTTTGCCTGCAATTGTCCAATTAGATAGTTAAAATCTAGTCTGTTTGCTTTGTTTTAGAATTTTATTATAAACTGACCCTTAATAGAATTAAATTAAAATTTTCCTATATAAAATTCATACACTGTACAATTAAGGTTAGAGAATTCATGCTGTGGTGGTGGCTGGCTTAGATAGCCTCTAAATTTAAAATCTTTTTGAGTTTGCAAATTTAATTTTATTAGCACATTTGTTGTTTTTTAATTAGCTAGAGTATTTCACTGAGTTTTGCAAGTAACTTCTCCCCGATGAACCAGAGGGTGGTAACTGAAGTTCAACAGGACAAAAAGGTGTCAGAATTGATTGACATTTTGAAGAAGCCAGATATGAATTTTGGGGAAAAATCATTTGATTCGACATGACATCTATAGAGACAATCTCTATAAAAAGTGCGTGTTGTCTAGGCAGTCATCCAGTTAATGCTAATTACTTGGTAATTTCCAATCCAGGTAATCTCCAATCTCTGAATATGTTTTTACAAATATAGAAAACACCAAGATTTGTCACCATGGCAGACTGAGCTGATATAAGCATCCTCCCTACTTCAAACACAAAGAAATTTTGAATAAAATATGCAATGGGATCCCAAATGGATACCAGGGCCTGAATGAGATGAGAATTGGGAAATTAAACCTGGTGCACATTTAGGAAGTGAGGTTTTTACACTCATGGATGTCTTGAGACAAAGCCTAGGACAACGGCAGGGATAGGAAATCAATTGCCTAAATATGAAACTACATATGAAGGTGGAACCACAAATGTTTGTATGCTCCTGAGTTTTCTGGTTTGGTTTTATTCATCCATTGAACAAACAACGTTTGGGTGTAATGTATGCTAGACACTGGCACTATAGTAAAAAAAAAAAAAAAAGAAGAAGAAGAAGAAGAAGAGGAAGAAAGAAAGTCTCATTTGTGCCCCTGAGGAGTGTGTATTCTAGTTATGGAGGAGAGAGAAGATATGGACAGTATCTTGTGATAGATGCCATAGAAAAAATAGATAGAAAAGAGATATAAAGAATATGAGGATTTCCGCAAATTTAAATGAAGTCATTTATATATCCTGATTTAAAAAATGACTTTAAAGAAGGTTAGTCAATATCTCAAAGTCATGTCTACCCATATGCCCAGGCAGAAGAAACCAGAATTACAAAAGTCTTTAGTCGGAATACTTCCAGGAGCATTCAAGCACAGTAAAATGACCACTATGGTTGAAACAGATTGATGAAATATAAGGAAATTAAGTGAGACTATTGATGAAAACCCAGATAATGTGGGCACTTTAAAGAGAGATAGGGGTGTACATGGGAAGTTTAATTCTTAGGCTATGCTAATCATCCAAGTAGGAGATGATAGTGGATTGGAACAGTCTGGTAAGAGTAGAGGTGAAAAATAGTGGTCCTATTATGGATATTCTAAAATGAAGTCACTAGGATACATGTGAGATAGAAGTCAAAGTTTGTTTTGGTACTAGTAAGATGAGGAAAACTATTGGGAATGCCACTTTTTTTAATAGAAAAATTAGATCTCAGTCATAAGGTATGATATGTTGAGACATCTCTTAGAAAACTAAGTAGCTATTTGGTAGACAGTTGGATATATGGGACTGGATTGAAAGGGAGATGTCTGTGTTAAAGATGTAAATTTGAAAGTCATCAGTGTATAGATAATATTTAAAGCCATTAGACAAGATGATATCACCAAGGAAGTAAGTATAGATAGATTCATGGTTGTTAAATCATGTTCTTGAAAGACTATATTTCCTGGGCAGGGATAGACTGAAAACAGGATGCCCAGGGCTGTGACTAGGAAAAGATTCATGCATTTAGGATTAGAAAAACAAACCTGATGCATATGAAAGTGTGCTATCTGAACTCCTACTACTCTTCTGTAGCAAAAAGCTTATATAAGTGGCTTGGCATTTAGCCCTCACTTCATGGCAAATAGATGGGAAAACATCGGAAACTGTCACAGACTTTATTTTCTTAGGCTTCAAAATCACTGCAGATGGTGACTGCAGCCATGAAATTAAAAGACAATGGTTCCTTGGAAGAAAAGCTATGGCTAAACTAGACAGCATATTAAAAAGCAGAGGCATTACTTTCCTGACAAAGCTCCATCTAGTCAAAGTTATGATTTTTCCAGTGGTTATGTATGAATGTGAAAACTGGATCATAAAGAAGGCTGAGCACCAAAAAACTGATGCTTTTGAACTGTGGTGTTGGAGAAGACTTTCGAGAGTCCCTTGGACAGCAGGGAGATCCAACCAGTCCATCCTAAAGGAAATCAGTCCTGAATATTCATTGGAAGGACTGATGCTGAAGCTGAAGCTCCAATACTTTGGCCACCTGATACAAAGAACTGACTCATTGGAAAAGACCCTGATGCTGGGAAAGATTGAAAGCAGGAGGAGAAGGGGATGCCAGAGGATGAGATGGTTGGATGGCATCACCAACTCAATGGACATGAGTTTGAGCAAGCTCTGGCATTGGTGCTGGACAGAGAAGCCTGGTGTGCTACAGTCCACAGGGTCGCAAAGAGTCTGTCATGACTAAGTGACTGAACTGAACTGACCCAGTTTCATGTAACCTGTGAGTTTCCAGAGAAAGAGAAAGACATAGACCTTGAATGCTTCCCAAGGACAAGTGTGAGTCTTCATAAAATACCATAACCCATTAAAGACGGCATAGTTGTCAACATTTACAAACCATCATGAGGTGTCAGTTGTTTGTTTCTGTTTAGTACCTAAGTCATGTCCAGCTCTTTTGTGACGCCATGGGCTCTTCAAACTCCTCTGTCCATGGGATTTCCCAGACAAGAATATGGGTGTGTGTTGCCATTTCCTTCTGCAGGGCTTCTTCTTGACCCAAGGATTGAATCAGTGTCTCCTACATTAGAAGGCAGATTCTTTACCACTGAACCACCAGGGAAGCCCAAGATATCAGTAAGTACTATTAAAAAAAAAAAGACACAAAACAAAACGAATTAGACACTAAGAACAACTCTAAGTAGAGCATATTATGAAAATAAATGAATGCCATATTTGAATACTGCTGTTTATAATCATTAAAATTATTTTTAAACTGATGTATTAAGGTAATTACATATATATAAAGCAGGGCACAGACATTAGAAAATAGATTTGAGGAAGCTATTCCTGATGCATCTCAGAAAGATAAAGGAATTAATAAATGAGGAAGAAACTAAGAGATTCAGAGAACAGAATTAAAAGGGCCAAGTTAACTATAATGAAAAGCTATGACAAACCTAGACTGTATATTAAAAAGCAAAGGCATCACTTTATTTGTAAAGTTTCCTATAGTCAAAGCTATGATTTTTCTAGTAGTCATGTACAGATATGACAGTTGGACCATAAAAATGGCTGAGAGCCAAGGAATTGATGTTTTTGAAGTGTGATGCTGGAAAAGACTGACAGTCCCTTGGCCAGCAAGGAGATCAAACCAGACAATTTAAAGTAAATCAACTCTTACTATTCCCTGGAAGGACTGATGCTGAAGCCGAAGCACCAGTACTTTGGCCACCTGATGCAGAGAGCCAACTCATTGGAAAAGACACTGAGGCTGGGAAAGATTGAGGACAGGAGGAGAAAGGAGTGACAGAGGATGAGATGGTTGGATGGTATCATCAACTCAATGGACATGAGTTGAACAAATTCCAGAAGATAGTGAAGAACAGGGAAGCCTGGTGTGCCAGAATCTATGGGGTTGCAAAGAGCCAGACATAACTTAGTGACTGGACAATACGAACAGCAGGACAAAAGGAGAAAATGGAATGATAAAAGGAAACGTCAGAGAATCTCAGAATTGAACAAAATTAAAAGTCTTCAACATGAAAGAGAATCTTAGTGTCTCAAGAAGTGTAAATAAAAAATAATTCAATACCTAAATATATAATGTGAAAGTTGAAAATTCAAAAGCAAAGAGAATATATCAAAAGTAACAAGGGAAGATTTAATGAGAAAAAGTAACTACCAGGGATAACAATCATATTCAGCTTAGAAGTTCTCCTGGAGAAGGACATGGCAACCTACTCCAGTATTCTTGCCTGGAGAATCCCATGGAAAGAAGAGCCTAATGGACTAAAATCCACAGGGTCACAAAGAGTCAGACATCTAGGAGTGAAATAACAGCATTCTCAGGCAAAGAGAGAAATTTACCTTATGCAGACCTTCCCTGCAGATCTAATGGAGACTGGACTTTAGATTTTTGCATTTGTATTTTCCTTTTGGTCCAAATACTGGAAAAACCTTTTGGGTGGATCAAAACAGATATCACCTTATTGAGATAGAGGGAGAGAGCTAGAGATTTATAAAAAAATCTATTCATATACTTATAGATTTTGGATGCATTTGGTTTCAAGAAACAGAAAACTAAAATGACTTTAATTATTAAAAAAAAAAAGAACAATTTAACAGAAATTAAGAGCTAAAGTAAGCTTCAGGTAGTGAATCATGGCTAACTGATATTAACAAAGACCCAACATAATGCTTTAATCTTAGATGCAACCTGCAGCAATTCCCTAAATGGGGAGGAATAAACAGCCTCAGGGGAATAAAAGGGTCTATTTTGTACCTGCTTATATATATATAAAGGGAATTTTATGTATACATAAATATATAAAGGGAATATATATATATATAAATATACAAAGGGAATTTTGTTTCTAGAAGCCCTAGATGGACCTTCCCTCATGCTTCATTGATTAAGATTAGAACACATGTCTATCCCTAAACATGTTAGGAGAGAAAGAAGTCATTATAAATTGCTTAGACCTATCCATTGGGGAAGATTTGATATTGAAGTATCAGTTACAAGGAGCAGAAGAGGATCAGGCAGGAAGTGTAGAATTTTAAGGTCTTTTCTTCATTCAGAGGAGGACAAAATGATTGATATATTTATCTATATATAATTTAGATACAACCAGATAAATAGTAACCAAAAGAAAAAAAAAAACCAAAAAAGATGGTGAGTAATGATTAAAAGAAGAACATGAGTAATATACAAAATCATGTTGAAAGGAGAAAGGATTATAAGAAACAAAGAGGTATAACTTGATAAGATAACCACAAAGAAGATATTATAATCACAAACTTTTAAGCAAAGATTGTAGTTTCAAATACAGAAAGGAATCAATACAATTTTCATAAGTTTATCACTTAAAATCCATGTGTATTTCTATTTTTCTTAAGGAAATACAATCATTATCATAACAAAGGGCTTTGACCCCTCTGTTGGGTCTCTGTTGACTTGGGGCTAGTTCAAGAGCCAAAGAAGGCAGATGTTGGTAAATGTTCAATTTAGCAAAAGTGCCTAATTTGTTAGTGCAAGTATTTCCAAAATAATAATGTTGTTCATAGAGTGGGAAAGTGGAGTTTCTAAGGCACATAGCTCAAAGGCAATGGCACCACCTAAATCTCTGCAACAACTATGCCACCAAAACATGTGTTCACCAGCTATGTCCTCTCTGTTCCCTGTGAAAAAGTGAAAGTAAATGTTGCTCGGTCATGTCTGACTCTTTGTGACCCCATGGACTATACAGCTCGTGGAATTCTCCAGGCCAGAATACTGGAGTGGGTTCAGTTCAGTTCAGTTCAGTTGCTCAGTCATGTCCGACTCTTTGTGACCCCTTGGACTGCAGCACGCAGATTTCCCTGTCCAGCACCACTCCCAGAGTTTGCTCAAACTCATGTCCATTGAGTTGGTGATGCCATCCAATATCTCATCTTCTGTCATCCCCACTAGAGTGGGTAGCTCTTCCCTTCTCCAGGGGATCACCCAACCCAGGGCTGAACTCAGGTCTCCTGCATTGCAGGTGGATTCTTTACCAGTGACCTACCAGGGAAATTCTGTTCTCTACTGCCTATAAATTCACTGCTTCTTTACTATCTCATGGTTATACATTTTGCAGTTTGGAGAAAGGAACTGTAATGACAAGTTCTCAGAGATAAGCCTCAAATTTGACCAGTGCATCTACACTACATTTTTAAGTGCTAGTTTAGTCCCCGGGCTTCAGTGTTGCCAATCACTACAGGGAAATCATTTGGGTACTAAAATGGTTTTTTAGATAAGAACCTCAAATTAAATGAGAGGCCTGGGATTTCTCGGAAAGTTAAGTCCGAATAAAGGATTTTAGAATTTGTATTTATAAAAAATAGAACTGACAAGTAGTCTACCATGTGATATCAGGAAATAAAGGTAAAGAAAAAGCTTGGTATGCAAAAAATCACATGACTGTTGCTGTCATTTCCACCTGGAAAGGAATTCTGTTTCTGACACTTACCAGATAATATGATTTTTAGAAAGTTACATTTAACTCCTTTAACAATACCCCTTCATCTGTAAAATAAAGGTTGCTATAAGGAGTAGGAAATGTCTTTATAACATATCTTCTAGATATTACTAACTGACATCTGTTGAGTGCAATTATCAATAAACAAATGTCATATGATTTAATGAGAGTTAAGAATGTTAGCAAAGATAGCAATACAATTTCTCCAACTCTTTTGAATCTAGGACTCTTGGACTTAGTACTTCTAGATCTAATAAAACAAGTCTACTCTTTCTCCAGCCACAGGAATTAGAATTTGTATTTCCCTTTGTCTTTAATGCATCTCATTTTTGAAAATATTGAAATGTCAAATGGAATACAGTTACCAGAGGTTTTCCTTTTTGGGCCAAAACTTCAAAGGGAATCTATGAGATCCTGGATAGGTGGTATTGCTGAGGACTTAAGAGAGAAGAATCATATTAAGTTGAAATGCATCAAAATGATTTGTGTTAGTCTATCTTCAGAATATTTGTCTCCAGGTTTTGTTTGTTTGTTTGTTTTTCAAGTGACACATAAGTTAGACTAACACACATGTTTGTAAAGACATTCCTTTAACTCCTCATGTTTTAAAAAATAATTAAAACATTTTGATTAGTCAAAGAGAACAGATGACTAGGAAAAATTAAAATATGGAATCCATAATGAGATTTAAACCTAGATGCTTAGAAGGACTTAAATATGTAACAGGCGAAAAGTGGAGGAAGCATACATATGCAACAATACAGTAAAAAATGATATCAACTATTCTAAAATTTTTCTTAAGTTTAAAAAATTTGTCATAGGACTGCAAGAAGAGAGATCCACAGTGCCTTAAGATTCCAGGGAACGGCTGTATGGAAAGTGTACATCTTAATGCACAAAACACAGAAACAGAGATTGCCACCTCAACTATCCTGCTTCTCTTATTTCTGTTCTCATATTTACTGACAAAATGATAGTGTTTCGATTCCTAGGATAAAGTTACCTTTTCAGAATCATAACAAACAACAAAAACAACAACACTTAAAGCTGAAATAACTGTTCTAACCCTACCTTTCTAGCTCCATGACGTTTGGTAAATTAATTAGTTCTGTGCCTTTGTTTAACCACACATAAAGATTGCAGCTCAACTAGATAATTAATAATGTCTTTTTAAATTCTGAATTTATGGAGATTAGTTTTAAGCATAGGTCAAATAGAAACTCCCTCAGATCTGACCAGTGATGATCCAAGTGCTAGAAATTCTTCCTAAAAGAAGTTATCTTTTTATTGCCAACTGATCTATCCTGGCAGCTTTTAATATGCAAACTTCTATGGGAACCTTTGATCTTTGTCTTCCACCTTAAATTGTGAGAGTCTAGCATCTGCTTTGTCTCGGTAGTCTCAAGTCCATGAGAAATACTGCAGAACTAGAGGAAGTCAAGAGGACACCAAAGAGAAGCATAGAATGTTAATGACATTCTGCTGCATTAATGTTTGAATTAAAAGATATAACCCAATCAGGTCTCAGAGGAAGTAGATTTGTAAAGGGGGGTTGAATAGCAACTTGGTATTATAACTGTAAAAATCCACACATTAAAAATCTGAGATTTCTATATACACACCAGTTAAATTAATTTCCACCCTTGTTACCAAGACTTTTTCAGAGACAAATCCTTGATATCTCTGATATGTTACAGAATGGAAGTGAAAAGTCTAATTAAGTAAACTTGTTCGAAGTTGTATCCATTAGTCAGTGATGCAAGTGTCACCAAGTTGATAAATGTATGAATCTTTCATGAAGTATTTTAATGTCTCCCTCATAGTCATTCATCCCAAGATATACCTAGTTATCTATGCCAGGATATAAAATTAAGGCATTCCAAAAAATATTTTGTTTTGATTGTGAAATATAGCACCTACTGACATAACCCATGAAAATAGCAGTTAGATAAATTATTATTAACCAAATGCTCATTTAAGTAGGTCAAGAAATGTGAAGTTGTCAATACTGCAGAATCCTAAGGGAAATCCTCAAGGAGATCACAAGTGAATATTCACTGGAAGGTCTGATGCTGAAGCTTAAGCTCCACACTTTGCACCTGATGTGAGGAGTCAACACGCTGGAAAAGACCCTGATGCTGGAAAAGATAGAAGACAGGAGGAACAGGGGACAGCAGAGGATGAGATAGTGGATGACATCACTGACTCAATGGACATGAGTTTGAGCAATCTCATGTTTGAGATGGTGAAGGACAGGGAAACCTGTCATGCTGCTGTCCATAGGGTTGCAAAAAATCAGACACAACTGAACAACAATACTCCAGAGGCCCCTGCATGATTTACCAATAACTCCACTCCTCCTCCTCTTCAAAATAAAGCTAATTTTTAACCTTATGGTGATTCTTTTCTTGTTGTATTCTGGAGATCACTTATCTTTATCATTTCCTTCATTTTATCTTGTTACATTTATTTTGCTATTCTTTCTCAAATTTCTTGGATGCTTGGATTTTAAATATTTTTGTTGCTTTTCAAGTAAACAGTTAAGACTGTAGATGTTTATTTAAGCACAACTTTAACAGCCTATCACATATTTTTTATGGAGTATTTGCAGTTGTCACTAAGTTCAAGATATTTCCTAATTTCCTATGTGAGTTATATATCATCCCATTTATTTAGGAGCATACTTCTTAATTTTAAATACCTTGTTTTAAATACCTTTTTAATATTAATTTTTTAATTTATTTCCTGCTTGTTTGCCTTGTAGCCAATTGATCACTTGAAATTTGTGAATAATAATTTTAGGAACAGTATATAATCACCTTTTGCAAATACTTCTTATGTGCTGAAAAAGATGTGTAATGTGTTTTACAAGAGCTGTGTTCTATATGCATGACCAATTATAATAGGTCATATCTTCTACATTCTGAGTGATGCTTTGTATTCTTCATATATGCAACTGAAATGTATGCTCAAATTTCTCACTATGGGGATTCGATTATTTCTTTATATTTTGATCAATTTGTATCATAATGCTTTCAGGCCATGATGTTTATATTGATATAGTTTAAATGTGCGTCTTATAAGCATCTAAGTTTTTGCTGGCAATCATTGTTCTTTAATTAGATTGATTTATGTACTTACACTTATGAGATTATGATAAATACTGGTTTAAAGCTATCATCCTACTGAAGACAACTGACCACAAATTTGATAAATGATTTTCTTTCAAAAATCTCAAAATAACAAATAACTAACAAAGGATTAAGGATTTTTCAATCAAGATTCCAGGGAATCTTGAATTCCAGAAGACTGTTTTTGGCATTTAAAACTGTTTTGCCCTGAAGATAATTACCCACTCTGTAGTCTCTCTTGTTTAAGGGTCACTGGATCACAAATGACTGATAAATTTCATGAAAAATTTGTGTTTATATTTGTACATCAATAATATTTCCCAGGTAGTAGTTTAAATCTAACTTCCCTAGATTTACTGTTAGGCCCATACTGTTTCTGTACTTTATTGTATCCATCTTGTCTAATTTTCTTAAAGAGGTCTCTAGTCTCTCCCATTCTATTGTTTTCCTCTATTTCTTTGTATTGATCACTGAGGAAGGCTTTCTTAACTCTCCTTGCTACTCTTTGGAACTCTGCATTTAGATGGGTATACCAAAAGGGATAGGAAGTTAAGCAATGTGCAGAGTCTCAGCTGCAAATGCAGTTTCATGACATTATGGAGAAATGACCTAGAAACAAGAGATGGGAGAAAGCAATGGTCTTTTCACAATTGTAACCCTAAGAGATAGTGTTTGATCTTGAAATAATTAAAAAATCTTATTAAAAAAGGCAAAATTATATTCTATAAGAAAATTATGACTTGATCTTCCATCGATCTGCAAAAGGATAAAGATATTTAGGAACACAAAGTTTCATAAATAAGACTGTAGTATGTCTTCAGAATTTTGCAAAATTGCATGCAATATATGTATTCATATATGTCTACAAAATAGAATTGTAAAACTCAGAGTGTTATTCTTCTGTTCCCACTTTTTTTGGTTTGGTTTTTCGTTAGCAACGATAGTGAATAAATTAGCAGAGGATAGCAAGAAAATGTGAGAAGATGAAAATAAGTAATGTAAGTGATGATAAAGACCAAAGAAAGACAAAGGGCAATTAAAAGATATCAATATATGAGGGGTATGAAGACATAAAGAAATCTGAACGGATGGGACTTCCACGGTGGTCCAAAGTTAGGACTCCTCTTTCAAAGGCAGATATGACATAAATCAAATCCCTTATGATTATACAGTGGAAGTGACAAATAGATTCAAGGGATTAGATTTGATAGAGTGCCTGAATAACTATGGATGGAGATTCGTGACATTGTATAGGAGGCAGTGATCAAGACTGCCAAGAAAAAGAAATGCAAAAAGCAAAATGGTTGTCTGAGGAGGCCTTAAAAATAGCTGTGAAAAGAAGAGAAGCAAAAAGCAAAGGAGAAAAGGAAAGATATACCCATCTAAATGCAGAGTTCCAAAGAGTAGCAAGGAGAGATAAGAAAGCCTTCCTCAGTGATCAATACAAAGAAATAGAGGAAAACAATAGAATGGGAAAGACTAGAGACCTCTTCAAGAAAATTAGACAAGATGGGCACAATAAAGTACAGAAACAGTATGGGCCTAACAGAAGCAGAAGATATTAAGGAAAGGTGTCAAGAATACACAGAAAAACTATACCAAAAAAAAAAAATTTTTTTTCATGACCCAGATAACCATGGCAGTGCAATCACTCACCTAGAGCCAGACATCCTGGAGTGTGAAGTGAAGTGGGCATTAGGAAGCATCACTATGAACAAAGCTAGTGGAGATGATGAAATTCCAGCAGAGCTATTTCAACTCCTAAGAGATGGTGCTGTCAAAGTGCTGCACTCAATATGTCAGCAAATTTGGAAAATTCAGCAGTGGCCACAGGACTGGAAAACTTTGGATTTCTTTCCAATCTCAAAGAAAGGCAATGCCAAAGAATGTTCAAACTACCACAAAATTGTACTCATCTCACATGCGAGCAATGTAATTCTGAAAATTCTCCAGTCAAGTTTTCAACAGCATATGAACTGAGAATTTCCAGATGTTCAACTGGAATTAGAAAAGGCAGAAGAGTCAGACATCAAATTGCCCTTTAATTGGATCATTGAAAAAGCAAGGGAGTTCCAGAAATACATCTGCTTCTGGTTTACTCACTACACGAAAACTTTTGATTGCATGGATCACAACAAACTGTGGAAAATTGTTCAAGAGATGGGCATACCAGATCACCCTATCTGCCTTCTGAGAAATCTGTATACAGATCAAGAAGCAGTAGTTAGAACCGGACATCAAAAAAAGGACTGGTTCCAAATTGGGAAAGAGTACGTCAAGGCTGTGTATTGTCACCCTGCTTATTTAACGTATATGCAGAGTACATCATGGGAGATGCCAGTCTGGATGAAGCACAAAATGTAATCAAGACTGGAGGGAGAAACATCAATAACCTCAGATACACAGATGACACTACCCTTATGGCAGAAAAAGAGGAACTGAAGAGCATCTTGATGAAAGTGAAAGAGGACAGCAAAAAAGTTGGCTTAAAATTCATCATTCAAAAAAACTGAGATCATGGCATCCGGTCTCATCACTTCATGACAAAAATGGGAAACGATGCAAACAGTGACAAACTTTATCTTATTGGGCTCCAAAATCACTGCAGATGGTGACTGTAGCCATGAAATTAAAAGACACTTGCTCCTTGGAAGAAAAGCTATGTCCAACCTAGATCGCATGTTAAAAGCAGAAACATTACGTTGCCGACAAAGGTCCACCTAGTCAAAGGTATGGTTTTTCCAGTAGTCATGTATGGATGTGAGAGCTGGACCTTAAAGAAAGCTGGATGCTGAAGAATTGACGCTTTTGAACTGTGGTGTTGGAGAAAACTTGTAGTGCCCCTGAGACTGCAAGGAGATCAAACCAGTCAATCTTAAAAGAAATCAGTCCTGAATATTCATTGGAAGGACTAATGCTGAAGCTGAACCTCCAATATTTGGCCACAGGATGCGAAGAACTGACACATTGTAAAAGACCGTGATGGTGGGAAAGTTGAAGGCAGGAGGAGAAGAGGATGACAGAGGATGAGAAGGCTCAATAGCCTCACCGACTCGATGGACATGAGTTTGAGCAAGCTCCAGGGGTTGGTGATGGACAGGGAAGCCTGGCTGCAGTCCATGGGGTCGCAAAGAGTGGGATACAGCTGAGTAACTGACTGAACTGAACTTCCAAGGCAGGGAGCATTGGCTCCATCCCTGGTTAAGGAACTAAAGTCCCAGGTGCCATAAGGTGTGGCCAAAAATTTAAACAAAAAAGAAAGAAAAGAAAGATATGTTAAGAAATAATGTTCTTCATCCTTTAACATGCAATTTCTTTTCATATGCTCCCAAGCTAAAAGAACAAACATCATTATTTGCCATAAAGAAAGAGTATTATGAAACTCTGTGGTGCCTCTATGGAGTGTTCATCCGTCTCAGTGGTGCTTCCCTGATCAATGTATAGATGGGCTTGGAATTTAACAAAATCTGCATTACCTGGAGAGTACACTAAATCCAACCTAGAATAAAAGGACCAGAGGCACTAATGAAGCATAAGCTCAAAGCAGAACACTAAGTTTTAATACTGGAAAGACCAAACTCAAACACAATTTCATCTGAGCCAACACTGAGGTTATAGAAGCAAGAGTTTATTTCATGTATTTATGGGATAAGACTGGAATGGTTTGGGATGGAGGAAGAGGACTTATAACATAATGGCTGCAAACATCACTGAATTTTTGCTGCCTGCACTATGGGTGACTTAAGTAAAAATCAGAGGAAATTTGATATTCTGTTGCTAAGACATTTAATATGACTGCTTTACCTAAAACACTTGTTTTTTTTTTTTCTAACATGCTCTTTCAGTTCAGCTCAATCACTCTGTCATATCTGACTCTTTGCCACCCCATGGACTGCAGCACGCCAGGCCTCCCTGTCCATCACCAACTCCTGGAGCTTACTCAAACTCATGTCTATCCAGTCGGTGATGCTATCCAACCATCTCATCCTCTGTCGCCCCCTTCTCCTCCCGCCTTCAATTTTTCCCAGCTTCAGGGTCTTTTCCAATTAGCCAGTTCTTTTTGTCAGATGGTCAAAGTATTGGAGTTTCAGCTTCAGCATCAGTCCTTCCAATGAATATCAAGGACTGATTTCCTTTAGGATTGACTGGTTGGATCTCCTTGCAGTCCAAGTGACTCTTAAGAATCTTCTTCAACACCACAGTTCAAAAACATAAATTCTTCAGTGCTCAGCTTTCTTTATGGTCCAACTCTCACATCCATACATGACTACTGGAAAAACTATAGCTCTTTAGCACTGGTCTAATCACTACATTTAGAAACTTGGGCCTTCTAAATTCAAATTACTTGAAAGCATATGAAATGAAAAGCATGGAAAAGAATATATCCAGTATAAAACTACACATTCTCTCAGACTTTGCTTTTGCTTTATCCTCTTTCTGAAATGCCTGCACATACACCTCTACTCCCTGGCCTCAATCCTTCCCTGCTCATGGAAATCATCTCTTTTGTACTATATAGAATACTAGTTATATCAGTTTCAGGCTGCAACAATCTATTCTTTAACTTGAAATATTTCATTTTCTTTAAAATACAGTCGGTCATATACTACCATCTTTATCTTGAATTTGTCATCTCTCTTCAATAAATTTTCTCTAATAGCTAATAAATTGTTTTAATATGATTTTATACCAATATAATTTTTAAATTGAAATACAGTTGATTGATAATATTGTGTTAGTTTCAAGTTTACAACAAAGTGATTCAGCTATATACATACATATATATTTATATATATAGACACAAAACTATTTTATATATACATATATATAGACACAAATGTTGAAATGACAATACCTAAGAAAGAAACTTTAATGTTCAAATTTTTAGTACACAATGAATCATTAAAGGTCAACTCAAGATAAAACCAACTAGAAGTTAACCTCCATTGTGTTGTTGTGGTCATAATTGATACAACAGAAGACCTGATACTTAGGGGAAGTAGGGACAAGAATTATTTGAAGTTACGTTATTTTTTCCTTTGGGTACTACAAAATGGTGCTCTTCTATAGAATTGAAGCTCTCTGGCTTTTTTATAAATGTACCGTGACATCTATACTCTCAAAACAGAATTGGTAGTGTGAAGAATTTTTTCACACTTCTGTAATTTCCTTTCCACCATTCCCACATGCCCCATCAGTTTCCATTGCTACCCCTAGGAGACTGCATTCTTTTAGAGAATTGTTTATCCCATGAAGTAGTATTATCTCTCATCTTGAAAAATATCAATAAAAAAACAAATTATATTTGTTCTCTAAGATGTTTGCTACAAACCATGACTGATTAGTGCTATATGTGACATCCACAAGAACAGTAATCAAGGTTATGTTAGCATTGATTTTTACAGAGGTGAAGTCCCTTTGATGTATTACTCCATCAACACCTGCAATGACAAAATTTGCACATGAAATTAATCCCAATTAATTATACTGTTTGTAGATAGCTCTGACTCTTTTATGTTGCAAAATAAATATTAATTTAATGACTTTTTTCACCTTGTTGCTTGTATATTTAAGAGAAGGGGCCCTCTATTGATCAGTATCCTGAAATATAAAAGAAAGTTCGGACAACTGAAGGGGCCTGGAAAATTAATCTAGTCAGTTGGGAGCAACTCAAGTCTTTAGGCATTGTAGCACTATTTTATTTTCATTGTTACTATGTTAGCTTTGAATTCAAGTTTTTGATAAAAAGTGCTCCATCTTCTATGACCTATATTTAATATCGATGTTTACCACACACGAATGTATTGTTCTTCTTCAGATACCTTTTAAGTTAACTACCCTGACTAATGGCCTGAGCATCCTCCCAAACTGGGGGAGGGGTGGGGGGCAGGGGGAAGAAGAAACTCTTAAAGTACAAGATAACAAATAGTTGGTTCAGTGGTAAAGTATCCTTCTATAAAGTAGGAGATGGGGGGCATGTGGGTATTGTCCCTGAATCAGGAAGATCCCCTGAAGGAGGGCATGGCAACCCATTCCAGTATTCTTGCCTGGAGAATCCCATGGAGAGAGGAGCCTGGTGGGCTGCAATCCATGGGTTCACAAAGAGTCAGACAGGAATAAAGTGACTGAGCAAGAGCACGTGAACATAAATCTAAATTCTTACATTTCTGTGCACTCAGAAATCAGTCCTCACTTCTTAGGTATATGGTCAAATCCTGGAAGACAGAATTGAATAAGAGTCTGGCCCTGTAAGTTAACATAGACAACCTTCTTCTGGATTCACTTTAATGTACCATGTTTTATTAAAATTGCCATAATCTTTCAATTTATCCAATTGAAACTTCTGGGCAGACATAAGTTTACCTATAGCATTGACACTGAAACTGTCTATCAGTGAACTGAGTTATTATAGTGAATTTTGATTTAAAAAAAATTATCAGTTTCACTGTCAATAGACAACAATTTCTATCGTTTTATCTAAGATGTCTAATTATTAATATACTCTAATGTTAAAAGTTTCTCCAGGTATATGCATATTAACAGCTGGGCAACTGTTGAACAGCTGAATGTGATGCATCATCTGTTTCAGTGACATAATATTGTGAGGGAATCAGTTCATTTCAGTTCAGTCGTTCAGTCGTGTCTGACTCGCTGTGACCCCATGAATCGCAGCACGCCAGGCCTCCCTGTCCATCACCAACTCCCGGAGTTTACCCAAACTCATGTACATTGAGTCAGTGATGCCATCCAACCATCCCCTCCTCTGTCATCCCTTTCTCCTCCTGCCCGCAATCCCTCCCAGCATCAGGGTCTTTTCCAATGAGTCAACTCTTCTCCTGAGATGGCCAAAGTACTGGACTTTCAGTTTCAGCATTGGTCCTTCCAATGAACACCTAGGACTGATCCCCTTTAGGATGGACTGGTTGGATCTCCTTGCAGTCCAAGGGACTCTCAAGAGTCTTCTCCAACACCACAGTTCAAAAGCATAAAATCTTCGGTGCTCAGCTTTCTTCACAGTCCAACTCCCACATCCATACATGACCACTGGAAAAACCATAACCTTGACTAGATGGACTTTGTTGGCAAAGTAATGTCTCTGCTTTTTAATATGTGATCTACGTTGGTCATAACTGTCCTGCCGAGGAGTAAGCATCTTTTAATTTCATGGCTGCAGTCACCATCTGCAGTGATTTTGGAGCCCATAAAAATAAAGTCTGCCACTGTTTCCACTGTTTCCCCATCTATTTCCCATGAAGTGACGGGACCAGATACCATGATCTTAGTTTTCTGAATATTAAGCTGTAAGCCAACTTTTTCACTCTCCATAATGTACCATAAAAGAGGTTAGATGCTGAAATCAGATATTTTATTCATATCTAGCTTTTACAATTACTGGCTATATAACCTTAAGCTAGTTGTGTATATTAAGTTCCTTTATATCACTTTTATACTTTTAAAATATTCCCTAAAGCAGAACCTAAAAAATAATAATTTCTGTCTTTATATTTATTGTGAGAGCTCAAAATGTTGAGTTGTCACTGAAAGTTAGATGACATTTTGGTTGGTGTTTTTCAGTCACTGTGTCCAACTCTTTGTGACCCCATAAACTGCAGCATGCCAGGCTTCCCTGTCCTTCACTATCTCCCTGAGTTTTCTCAAACTCATGTCCACTGAGTCGGTGATGCCATCCAACTGTCTCATCCTCTGTCATGCCGTTATGCTCTTGCCCTCAATCTTTCCCAACATCAATGTCTTTTCCAGTGAATCAGTGCTTCACATCAGGTGGCCAGAGTATTAGAGCTTCAACTTCAACATGAGTACTTCCAATGAATATTCAAGGTTGATTTCCTTTAGGACTGGTTTGATCTCCTTGCAGTCCAAGGGACTCTCAAGAGGCTTCTCCAACACCATAGTTCAAAAGCATCAGCATTCAGCCTTCTTTCTGGTCCAACTCACATCCATACATTGTTACAGGAAAAACCATAGCTTTGCTAATACAGACCTTTGTTGGTAAAGTGATGTCTCTGCTTTGTAATACAATCTAGTTTTGTCATAGTTATTCTTCCAAGGAGCAAGGGTCTTTAATTTAGTGGCTGCAGTCACGGTCCACATTGATTCTGGAGTCCAAGAAAATGAAATCTGACACTGTTTCCACATTTTCCCCATCTATTTGCCATGAAGTGATAAGACCAGATGCCATGATCTTCATTTTTTGAATATTGAGTTTTAAGCCAGTTTTTTCTCTCTCCTCTTTTACCTTCATCAAGAGACTTTTTAGTGCCTTTCACTTTCTGCTGTTAAAGTGGTATCACCTGTATATATGAGGTTGTTGCTGTTTCTCCTGGCAATCTTGATTCCAGCTTGTAATTCATCCACCCAGCATTTTGCATGCTGTACTCTGCATATAATTTAAACTTGTAGAGTGACAATATACAGCCTTGCTGCATTTCTTTCCCAACTTTGAACCAGTTCGTTGTTACATGTCCAGTCCTAATTGTTGCTTCTTGCCCTGCATACAGGTTTCTCAGACACTTTTAATTATCTCCAATCTTCAGATGACCCTGCAAGGTTTGGCCCATCACACTACATTCACTTTAAAATGGATTTCTTGTTCAAAAAAATTTCTCAAAGGATTCATTCTCAGTGAGCCAGTTGTTCTATTGGCCTTCAAAAGTAGTGCCAGAATAAGAGTGATCAACAGGGAAAGGAAATTCATGCCCTGAGGGGAGAAAAATTATGGTAGCGATGAATTTCTATCCCCTGGAAGGTGGAAGAAATATTATGTAATCAACTTGCCAGGTGGTAATCTCCCCTTTCTCAAGGGGAGTACTGTGATGAGGTATCATCTGATTTCTGCTGCTGACTGCACAATATTCAGCAACAATGGTGACCAGATCAGCTTGCTGATATGAAATCTATATATGAGCTCATTTAGAGTATCCATCTTTAAAACTATTGTTATTTCATCTAAGAGTTCATTGTGCAAATACTTGCAGAAGCTGAGGACGGTTCTAAGCAATACCCAGTAGACAAGCCATATATTCACGTGGTGATTTGAAGTTCCCCTCAGTGGTTGATTTCTTGTGGGAACTGAAGTGAGAGAAGAAGTCAGTCAGTTCAGTCACTCAGACACGTCCGACTCTTTGCAACCCCATGGACTGTAGAACGCCAGGCTTCCCTGTCCATCATTAACTCCCAGAGCTCACTTAAACTCATGTCCATTGAGTAGGTGATGCCATCCAACCACTTCATACTCTGTCATCCCCTTCCCCTCCTGTTTTTAATCTTTCCCAGCATCAGGGTCTTTTCCAACGAGTCAGTTCTTCACATCAGGTGGCCAAAGTATTGGAGTTTCAGCTTCAGCACCAGTCCTTCCAATGAATATCCTGGACTGATTTCCTTTAGGATTGACTGGTTGGATCTCCTTGCAGTCCAAGGGACTCTCAAGAATCTTCTCCAACACCACAGTTCAAAAGCATCAATTTGTCAGTGCTCAGCTCTCTTTATAGTCCAATTCTCACATCCATACATGACTACTGGAAAAAGCATAGCTTTGACTAGAAGGACCTTTGTTGTCAAAGTAATGTCTCTGCTTTTTAACATGCTGCCTAGGTTGGTCATAGCTTTTCTTCCAAGGAGCAAGTGTCCTGAGAGAAGAAGATTGGCATACAGTTGCTCAGTCCCAGAAGTGTACCCACATGCCTTTTCCCAAGATCTTACTGTCTTGGATTTTCAAATCCTACATTTTCCTGGCCCCTGATTGATTGGTTAAACCCTATGCCACTGTTTCTATATATCTTCCCCTCAGTCATATCTCCCTTCATATAGAGTTCTCAGCCAATGTTAATATTTGAATTTCTGCCCACTGCTAGAATTCTCCTGACCTTTACATTCTAATGACTGATCCTGCATGTGACCATGGTGTCATTGGTTCCAAGAGAGCAAAACAACCCACTCCTCAACCAGGTCTGCCTTTTTTTTTTTTTTTTTTTCTTCTTTATCCAATGGGAAAACTCTCAAGAGGTCATAAATGTGAGTTGAGAGAGAAAGAACAAGAAGTCATGAATGTGCAGCAAAGGGTCTGAAGTAAGCATTTGTGTAACTAACGTGGAGCCTCTGGTTATGTTACCATTATACAATATTTGTTACAAGGTTTGTACAACCTCCTCACATGGTGGGTAGGTCAGTACCCAGATTCTGAAGGGGAGCTCTTGACACAAGGCTTTAATGCCAGTTACTGGATACCCAATCCTCACTGGAGACCATTTGCACACCTGGAGCTACTTTTCAATATCTCATGGAGTTATCTTCCATAGAAGAAAGAATTGGTATGGCTTCAGCTGGAATTAGAGATGGATATGATTCCAAAAGTCATAGTCATCAATGAAACAAAACATTTAGTAAAAAACTATGCTACCAAGCACTCTCTTAGGTACTGTGAAATGCATAAAGTGATAGGCTGTAAACTTAAGTGATCTGAAGCAAAGCAAAGCCAAAACCAAAACAGATATAAAGGATTCAATAAAAGTCAAGTTAGGCAGTAGAAATTTGTGAGAAACCTGCAATGAAATAAGAGAGAGGTGGTTAGAGAGCTAATTTTCCAGTTTGCACAATGAATTAAAAATTAGAACTTAAGCATCAGGATTCATGAACAGAAACAAGGGTAAGTGGTAGCTAGTTACTGAGTCTAGTCCAAGTCAAGAGTTCACAGTACTGATGAGTCAGGAAGATCACTCCAGAACCGAATAATCAGATCATGCATGGTGCTAACATCAATGTTGGTGCTTCCTAAAAGCAGCGACGCAAAGAGCAGGTGGTTTCACATGTCAGGAGTTACTTCTTCTGATTTAGAATGTCACAGAACTTCCTGATCTTATTTTTTTCTTTCTGTAAATGGGAAATTAGATAAGATGAAAGTGTGAAAGTGAAAGTCATACCTGACTCTTTGTGACCCCATGGACTATACAGTCCAGGGAATACTTCAGGCCAGAATACTGGAGTGGGTAGCCTTTCCCTTCTCCAGGGGATCTTCCCAACCCAGGGAATGAACTAGGTCTCCCACATTGCAGGTTGATTATTTACCAGCTGAGCCACAAGGGAAGCCCAGGAATATTGGAGTGGGTAGCCTATCTCTTCTCCAGGGGATCTTTCCAACCCAGGAATCAAACCAGGATCTCCTGCCTTGCAGGCGGATTCTTTACCAATCAAGCTATCAGGGAAGTCCTGACAGATAAGATGATTGATGCCAAATATTCGGGGACTTTTTTCCTTGTTTTTTAGTGATTATCTCTTCAGATACTGTTGTACTCCCAAAATATCTATCATTAACCCTGGAGTAGAAAATGAGGCAATGGAGCTTATATCATCAGTGGGGAACGTGGTGTTTGTGGACAGTGGGACCCCAAAGCAGTAGTCCTTGACATGGGCCTTGAAAAATAGTAAAAAATAAAATTATGAAAAAAAAGAATAATTATATAGAGACACAAACATGGCATAAATGAATGGAAGAGATGGGAATTTAAAGGACTGAAGTGTATTCATTTGTTGAAGAAAAGGGCTTAATTGGAATCAGAATGATGAATTAATACTGGATTTTAAAGGAAAGTGATTACCACAATGAGAGGTAGATTTTCTTCATTAGATAAAAGAAAAAAGAGTAGGAGTTTTTAATTTTGGCATATTATAATCATATGCATAGGACCCAGATTATGAATGTTTTTACTTACTGCTTCCAATGTTGTATTTTTCATTTATTAGACATTGTTGTTGTTGTCACTAAATTGGGTCCAATTATGTTTAACCCCATGAACTGCAGCATGGCAGGCTTACCTGTCCTTTACTATCTCCCAGGGTTTGCTCAAATTAACAACCATTGAATCAGTGGTGCCATCCAACTATCTCATCCTCTGTCATCCCTTTCTCATTTAACCTTCAATCTTTCCCAGCATCCAGGTTTTTCCAATGAGTTGGCTCTTTGCATTAGGTGGCCAAAGTATTGGAGCTTCATTCCAATGAATATACAGGTTTGATTTCCTTTAGGATTGACTGATTAGATCTCCTTGAAGTCCTAGAGACTCTCATGAGTCTTCTCCAGCACCACAATTCAAATGCTTTCTTCTTTGGCACTCTGTCTTCTTTACGGTCCTACTGTTACATCCATACATCACTACTGGAAACACCTAGCTTTGACATACTGACCTTAGTCAGCAGAGTGATGTCTTTGCTTTTAAACGCACTGTCTAGGTTTTTCATAACGTTTTGTTAAACCTATATACATACATTCTACTGACCCATAAGTAAAGACTATCAACTTGAAAGGGGCAAAAAAACTGCTAACAGGTTTTACTCTATTCTTCTGTTTCTGTCGTCAGTACAAACAATTTTCCATCTCTTGAGAGATCTAGTTGAATCTATGCAGATGCTGCTTGTCAGTGGACTTTACCAAATTGTAAAGTTTAGCCACAACTTCTAGGGATGGGCTTCCCTGTTAGCTCAGATGGTAAAGCATCTGCCTACAATGTGGGAGACCAGGGTTCAATCCCTGGGTTGGGAAGATCCCCTGGAGAAGGAAATGGCAACCCACTCCAGTATTCTTGCCTGGAAAATCCCATGGACTGAGGATCCTGGTAGGCTACAGTCCATGGGGTCGCAAGAGTTGGACACGACTAAGCGACTTCACTTCACTATGAGATCCATAGGTCTGTAGCTCACATGTTTACTATCAGTGCCTTTTACACACCCAAATATGCCAGTGACACATATAATGCTTCTTTGCTGATACACGTTAGTGTGTTCAGAGAATTTGGACCTAATGGTTTGCATATGAATGTGAAATAATTCTATGAATGTGCATGTGGGATTTCATTGTTTTTTTAAACAATATACTCTTATCTTTCTGGAAGCAATTCAGGCCATCAAAGGGTTGTCAGTGAGGAGCTTGTTAATTACTTTCTGATTCTTAGGCTTGTATTTCCCTTCTTTAATGGTGCTCTGCTCCCTCTAGTTTTGTATCACTATCAGGAAGTTCATTTAGAATCCAGTCAATCTTCCAGTGTCAATTCTGTACTTTAAAATTTTTATTCAACAAAGACAAAATGGGAATAATCTTTGTAGCTGCCAAGGAGATAATTATAAACTTTTCCTCCACTGTCTTTGCAAAATTTCATGAAAAATATAATTCAGAAAAGAATAGATTACAGCTATAGAGTATTTGGAATAGCAATTGTCGTTCTGGGCCAGAAGACAAATGAAGACAAGTTAAATCAGCACATTAAATTTGTATTTTTCTATGACATGGATGCTGACTGTTAAGTTTTACTCACCTCCTCTTTTGTTTTCTAGGTCTTTGAAGGTAATCAATAGATCAAAAGGAATCTAATAGGATGATTTCATGTCTAGTAGAATCTCATAGCAGCAACTGTAGAACTGATGTATTTCTGATTTTCTGCTTGCTTTCTGGATTGTGCATGGCAGGAAAAGTGTATAAAAGTATTATTGGCAAAATAGATTATCTGAGAGTAACATTATCCCTTTCAGCAGACTTGAATATGTGTTTACATCATGCCACTTATAGATATTTCCAAACATCTGGTCTTTGAATAACAAATCAATACAATATTTGTATAATTGATTATCACTGTAATTGCTTTTATAATAGTTAGATGCTACATAATTTTAATTTTTCCTCCAATTGAAATAAAGGTAGATTGTTTAGCAGTAGGCTCAGATTCAACATTTGGGGTTTTATGGTTTGCTTCCATGACAAGGTGCTCAAATAAGGTCTTTCGTGTGTGTAACTTTGCACATATTCACAATTGCTGATTAATAAATTTAAAATCATAACAAAACTTTTCAAGTAGTGAAAGACTTGCAGGTAACGTGGGAACAGTTAGGGCAGTCAAAGATAGATTAAGACTGTGATGGCAGTTTATCTGAAAGATGATTATAGGCAAATGCCAGTAAACCTGTTAGCTATTCACAGTTTTTATGAGGGTTCAGAGCTTGTGTGATACTGAAAATGAAACACTTGAACCATGTGTGAGTCCAATAAAAGGGAATGGCCACGGAGAAGGAACAGAATCACAATCTTATTTTCAGACATGCATATTAAGTGGTCAAAGCAGGGGAGTCATCTGAGCCAGTGAGACATAAGACATTCAGAACACATTAGGGTTTAAACCACAGTGGCTTGGAAAATGTCGAAAATTCTTAAACTGTCCATTTTTAACCTTAAGAAAAAGTCAGGTGGACTATACTTATTTTGCTTGAAACCTTAACAGAAGATATCCCTTCTAATGTGGCTATTTCTTTTTTTTTTTTTTTTAAATATTTATTTATTTATTTGCACCAGGTCTTTACTTGCGGCATACAAACTCTTTAGTTGTGGCATGTGGGATCTAGTTCCCTGACCAGGGATTGAACCCAGGTCCCCTGCACTGGGAGCATGGAGTCTTAGCCACTGGACCACCAGGGAAGTCCCTAATGTGGCTATTTCTACACAGCTTATTTAGAGGAGGAATTCCTTAAACTGACACAGGTATGAAAACTGTCTATCTCAGTCCATCATGGATCATTTTCTATGCATAAAGCCCAAGTGTGTGCAGAAGCTAGGCAATCAAATTTAAATAAATCCTTCAGCAAATAAGCATTCCAAGTACTTGGTTCAAGTAAGCTAAAAGGACCACAACTATGATAACCTAAGTATACTATGCCTGCTGCTGCTGCTGCCGCTGCTTGTCACTTCAGTCGTGTCCGATTCTGTGCGACCCTAGACTGCAGCCCACCAGGCTCCGCCGTCTCTGGAGTTCTCCAGGCAAGAACACTGGAGTGGGTTGCCATTTCCTTCTCCAATGCATGAAAGTGAAGTCGCTCAGTCGTGTCCGACTCTTTGCGACCCCATGGACTGCAGCCCACCAGGCTCCTCTGTCCATAGCATTTTCCAGGCAAGAATACTGGGGTGGGTTGCCATTGCCTTCCCTCTGAGTGAATGCTATTACAAGACTTTGTATTCTAACTCAGACTTCAGGAAGACAATGTATGTCTCTATAATAAATATGGCGGCTGCTGCTGCTGCTAAGTCGCTTCAGTCGTGTCCGACTCTGTGCGACCCCATAGACAGAAGCCCACCAGGCTACCCCGTCCCTGGGATTCTCCAGGCAAGAACACTGGAGTGGATTTCCATTTCCTTCTCCAATGCAGGAAAGTGAAAAGTCAAAGCGAAGTCACTTAGTTGTGTCTGACTCTTAGTGACCCCATGGCAGAACTGCCTATAACAAAGTACACTTGTATTGCAGTCATACAAGTAAAATTATCTTTTAAAGGTAAGTTTTTTTTTTTTCTTTTCCAATTCTGTATTTTACCATTTTTAGTTATTTGACCAGAAGCCCCAGAGTCCTACCCAGGCAGTTTACTGACCATGAAAACAATGCTCAACTAATCATCTGTCTCCAGGACGCGGGGATGGTTTCCCCTTGAATTTCCTTGAGTGAGCCTAACACAGGTATGTCCTAAGTGAGGTGGACTGGAAAAATGGTTCTCAGGTTAAAAGATAAATTGGCAGGAAAATCTAAACCAGATAAACAAAGACAAGCTCAAATATCTTACTATCCAAATAAATTTTTCTTGTATGCCAATAATGACCTAACGACTTTATGACAATTGTAGTTTGTGTGAAACTCCAAAACTTTGGCCACCTGATGCGAAGAAGTAACTCATTTGAAAAGACCCTGATGCTGGGAAAGATTGAAGGTGGGAAGAGAAGGGGACGGCAGAGGATGAGATGGTTGGATGGCATCACCAACTCAATAAACATGACTTGAGTAAACTCTGGGAGTTGGTGATGGACAGGGAGGCCTGGAATGCTGCAGGCCATGAGGTCCCAAAGAGTCAGACACAACTGAGTGACTGAACTGAACTGAACATACATATGATGGATCTGTATTCCCTGATGAAAGGTGTCACATTGTCTTATATCTTTAAATATTTTGTATTAATGTAGCTGATATAACTATGTAGTAATGAAAAGGTCTTCATGTGAAAATTATTGAGCCAAATGAATTATTTGATATAGTCACAATTTCAAAGGCTTCTCCTCTAGCAACCTAAGCCATCGGGGGATGGGACCTAGATGTTTAATGTTGTGTTTAAATGTTTAAATTTTGGACTTTCACCCATAACACACATTAGGTGCTCAGAACACACAATAGGTGCTCAATAAATAAGAACACACTTTAGGTTCTCAATATTTTTCAGAATACACATTAGGTGCTCAATAAACAAGCAACTGTGATGGTTGAAGAATTTCCGAAACCATGGTGTTGTGAGAGATAATATTGAGAATTCATTAATATTCATTACAGCCATGTTCTTTCTGGTTTTATATAGTTCTTTTTTCATGAATTGCAGGCAGACGAAATGTCTGCCTGTGTGAAAGACATAAAGAGCCTGTTTGTGAACATTTGCATACAACAGTGGAGAAAGCAGTAAGGCACACGCTAAGGCATATTAAACTAGTTACTGAACCTCACTTTTTTTTTTCTATTCACATTGAAGAAAATAATTTCTGTCCTATTACTCTAGTAGTTTGTAGAGGGGATAAAAATTAAAAATATGCAGAATATTTCAAAAAGCAACTTCTGTTACCAATGTAAATACTACCATATTGATATATTAAATCTATAGAAGAATCTAAGGAGATAGATGATTATTGTTTCCAGGTGAAATATTCTGATCTGAAATAAATCAGCATATGTTAAAGTCACATGCTATCCCAGGAAGACACACACCTTACATGTGCTACATCCAGAAAAGCATTTGGGAGAGGAGGTAAAAGAAAGAAAAATTATTATTTTTTAAAGTTTCAATTATAACCAAAGACAAAAATAAAAAATATCTTCAATTTTCTCATTTATTTTTATTAGTTGAATAGAAAGAGAAATGTGAAGATCTTCTGACAACTATAACAGTTTATGAACCATAAAGTTAGGTAATAGAAGTTGTTGATTAAAAAATACATGTTTTTTTTTTGAAAAGTATTAAAAATAATAAGACACCCTGATGTTTTAAAGGTTTGAGTGCATAAATCTCTTGTTTTGACATTTATATCACCACTGAAATGTCTTGATTAAACATTTAACCATCATTTGGAATTTGTTTGTCCTTAAATTTTATCTCACAATTTGATTCAACCTCTTGCTTCACTGATTTAATAAAAAATACCATCAACTGTTTGCAAATTATTAAACTGTAGGACTTTATTGTAGATTGTTAATACATCACATGGCCATAAAATAGCAGCTAGCTTGGGAGAAAGGTAATACTTGTATGCTCTGCTTCTCACTTTTCCTGATTTTGATAGTTTTGCTATAATGACAACTGTTAAAGGAAAAAGCTGTTGATTTTTTTGTTGTTGTTGATTGCATCAAAAATTAAATTCTTAGCTTGAGAAGAGTAGTAGGAATGGTGTTTTTGCCCTCTTTATCACTAACTCATGGAAGGGAGAAGTCCCGGTCTTAACAGTATTCAGTAGTAAATGTGTGAAAGTGCATTACTCACATTGAAATGCATTAAAAAAAAGGAAAAAGGAAAATAAAAGTATTTTAGATTTCAATTGCACAGATATGAGTCTATTAAAGAGTAATACTTATTTCTGAAGACCAATAGGCTTTTTTCACAGCCTCTTGATGAAAGTGAAAGAGGGGAGTGAAAAAATTGGCTTAAAACTCAACAATCAGAAAACTAAGATCATGGCATCTGGTCCCATCACTCCATGGCAAATAGATGGGGAAACAGTGGAAACAGTGACAGACTTAATTTTTCTGGACTCCAAAATCATTGCAGATGGTGACTGCAGCCATGAAATTAAAAGATACTTGCTCCTTGGAAGAAAAGCTATGACCAACCTAGACAGCATATTAAAAAGCAGAGACATTACTTTTCCAACAAAGGCCTATCTAATCACTGCTATGGTTTTTCCAATAGTCATGTATGGATGTGAGAGTTGGACTATAAAGGAAGTTGAATACTAAATAATTGATGCTTTTGAATTGTGGTGTTGGAGAAGACCCTTGAGAGTCCCTTGGACTGCAAGGAGATCCAACCAGTCCATCCTAAAGGAGATCAGTCCTGGGTGTTCACTGGAAGGACTGATGCTGAAGCTGAAACTTAATACTTTGGCCACCTAATGTGAAGAATTGACTCATTGTAAAAGACCCTCATGCTGGGAAAGATTGAAGGCAGGAGGAGAAGGGGATGACAGAGGATGAGATGGTTGGATGGCATCACCGACTCTATGGACATGAGTTTCAGCAAGCTTCGGGAGTTGGTGATGGACAGGGAAGCCTGGCATGCTGCAGTCCATGGTATCGTAAAGAGTCAGACATGAATGAGTGACTGAACTGACTGACTGTGCTAGCCTGAGGGAGATGGACTTGCATACTGTCTGAGCATGTGGATTTTAAGCCTTGTGGCCTGAACTTTGTTTCAAATTCTGACATTTTCTGAGTCACCTTGAATATACTACATAGATATATTAGCCTCCAGTGGCTTAGTGGTAAAGAATCTGCCTGGAAGGTAGGAGATGCAGGTTTGATCCCTGTGTCAGGAAAATAGCCAGAGGAAGGCATGCCACTCACTCCAGGATTCATACTGGGAAAATTCCATGGCCAGGGGAGCCTGGCAAGATGTAGTACATGGTTTTGCAAAGAGGTGGACCCAACTGAAGTGACTGAGCACAGATATTAGCCTCAACTTCCCTAAATTGTATATCAATTGTATATTGATATAGAGTTGTCCAGAAAGTGTCTCTTGAATTGTTGGTTACTATGTATATTAGTCTGCTCATGCTGCAAAAACAAGATACCATTGACTGTGTTACTTAAACAATTAAAATTTATCTTCTCAGTAATGGAGACTAGAAATCCAAAATCAAGTTGCCAACAGGGTTTGTTTCTGGTGAGACTTCTCTTCACAACATGTAGATGGAGGCCTTCTCACTGTGTCCTCACACGACTTTTTCTCTGGGCCTGTGCATGCATGCAAAAGAGGGGGAATCATGTTCTCTTCTTAGAAGGACATGAGTCCTATTAGATTAGGGTTCCAGCCCTGTGATCCTGTGACCTCACTTAACCTCAATTACCTCTGTAAGAGTCCTTCATCTAAACACAGCACATAGGGAGCAGAACTTCACCATAAGAATTTTGGGAGCATTTCTTACATCTGGTGCAATGTCAGACGGGTTCTTTACCACTAGTGCCACCTTGGAAGCCCCAAATTAATTTATAGGGAACCCCTAATTATAGTCTTCATTTATGGGATTCTGTTCATGCTGACTTCATTCTGACTCCAATTGACAACTAGTAATTCAATCATCTGAGTAGAGGTGAACATGTGAGGAGGTATAGGGGACCTGCAAGAGACTCAGAAAATAATCCATGGGAGAGGAAATATTAACGATTTTGATTTGAGGTGGTTGCAAAGATCCAGAGTCAGTCACCAAAATGGATTTTAGCTGCTTCAATAAAGATTTAGATTCACTCAGACATTCATTAACTGTCTCTGCAGTTGTTGTAATCAGGGAAGGTAACACTCAAGAGGCCGAGAGAGCAAGTGACACGGATAATCTCGTGTTAATTCCTTAGGTAGGAAGGATGTAACTATGCATCTGTTTCCAAAAGCTCTCACACAGAGGTAAATCTCTAGGCTAAATGTAGTTTGTATCTAGGAAGTACAGTTTTTCTCAGATTAATTGGGAAAGATATCCCCTCTTCTTAGTACAGGCTGCTGCTGTTAGACCTCAGACTCCACCTCAGACCTCCTTCAGGGTCCCACTTCTACTATAAAATCAGAAATCAGCAGTGAATTAACTGACCCCACACCCTTCTGTCCTCCTGTGTATAGTGAAATCTCCTGTTCACATATACGTCATACAAGTTTGAATCTTGTATGTACAAGTACAATACAAGTATGAACTCTTGTATTAGTCAAACTCAGTAAGAGTTCATATAGCAACCCCCAGTATGCACTCATGCAAAATTTTCTTTTTCAGTTGATTACAAAACTCTCACACTATCTTGCTCCACAAAGGCACATGACTACCAAGTCATACATATTGATACCTATGCTAGTCCACAAAGGAAGCCAAGTAATCATTGTCCTTAGACTTTCAGATAGTCATATTATTAGCAGAAAACAAGGGTGGGGAGGAGGGTAGATGACAATGGAACCCCATTGCAAGTCTCTTCCATGGCAAATGATGTACATTTTATTCTAAATGAGTTGGGAAGCTACTAAAATTATTGAATTTATACTCAATGAGTGAAGCTATCTGATTCATGGAATTAGAAGTTTGTTTGTTTTTTACCTTTTAGGCAAAGTTAGAATATAGAATATATTTATAGGATATAGAAAGGGAAGATTAGAAGAAAGGAAACAACAGATGATTGTAGTGACCCAGATGAGAAAGGAAGGTAATCTGAGTCAGGGTGTTGGGGCAAGGTAACCCACTCCAGTGTTCTTGTCTGGAGAATACTATAGACAGAGGAACCTGGTGGGCTATGGTACATAGGGTCGCAGAGAGTCAGACATGACTGAAGTGACTCAGCACACAAGCATGTTATAAGTAGAAGTTTCAGATTTGGGATATGATGAAGGTAAAACCAGAAGTATTGCTAATGGTTTGGTAAAAGAAGAAAAAATGGTAATGAAAGAGCCTTACTAAGATATTGCACTGAGAACCATGTTTACCATTATCTTTGAAAAACTTGCTGAGAAATACATTTATTAATGTACTCAATATAAAGTGGGACTTATGCCTCATGAGTAGGTGTGTATGTGCATGTGTTTTTAACAGAAAAGATGAATACATGTGCTAAGATCTAGATTAATGCCAGTTTAACTATTCTGTGATATCAAAATACACTATCCCTTTGTAGTTTCTGGGTATTATTAAGAACAGTATCTATTTTCTGAATAGTAAAGAGCAAAACTGAATAGATGAAGCCCTGAAAGAGAGAGGATCTATTTCTAGATTAAATATTGCCTGACCTTAGGCAACTCATTCAACTTTCAGGGACATAAATATCCTCATCTGTAGAGTGGGGATAATGATACTAGTCTTACCTACCTCAGAGGATCACTGTGGATCCCAATGGGATATGAGATGCAAAAAGACTGTTTAAAATGTTAACATCGTGGTGAATAATTTATATCCCATTTTAAATTTCAATCTGATTCCTCCCATGGTACTTCTTGGTAAAAGCAACCACTTTTCATGCTGTTCTCTCTGATTCCCATGGCAATTTGGCTTCTCAAAGCAGGTCAAGTAGATACCAAAATAAACTTGCAAAGTTAGAATTGGTAGTTTTGAGATAAGTTGTTATTTTTATAATTTTTTAAAGAATCTAATTCATTATTTGTAATGACTATAACAAGCAACATTATTATAAAAACTAACAGTTACAGTTTTCTGGATCTTCTTCATTTCAAAGAATTAACATCATCTTCATTTTAAACATTACGAGCAAACTATCATAAATGCTTGCCCAGCTTCTTTTACTCAATCAGTAAGCCTGGTTATTTTTAATGTCTCTTAGGTGCAAAGTAATTAGTATTATAAATATGTGACTAGATTTTGGATTTAGGACCAACAGGGTAAACTAGATTTGGTAAAGTATGGGAGGACAGTTAGAGGGCTTCTTTGGTGACTTGGACTGCGAGGAGACCCAGGTTCAATCCCTGGGTTGGGAAGACCCCCTGGAGAAGAGAATGGCTACACTCCAGTACTTTTGCCTGGAGAATTCCAGACGAACCTGGCAGGCTACCTTCCATGGGGTCACAAAGAGTTAGACATGACTGAGTGGCATGTGCGCATGTGCACACACACACACACACACGCACACGCACACAAGCACACACATGGGGACATTTCTTAAATGGCATAATTGGGAAGCAAAGGAATGAAAATGACTAGAGACCTGACAGAATCCAAAGGAATTTAACAATATACTTTCAACTCTTTCTTTTAAAAAATCTTTTATCTTCATTCTTATGTGTAGTCACATATTTTTTCTATTACACAAGCTTTTCCTACATTTGATCAGGGAAAATAACCACTGGACAGACACAGACCAAATCGTTTAACTCAGCAAACACGTTGGAGAAGGAGGGGTTTTTTTCTTCTCATTGATTGCCTGTCTAGAGAAGGAATCTTGTTGTTCTTACCTAATCTAATCATTTTTGCCACAATATGTAATGAGATATTTATACCCCTTCAGTTTCAACATGTGCCCACACTGATGACCAAGTTGTCTGTTTTCTATCAGAATACTAACTGGAGGAAAGGGTGGTGTAAGAGAGTAGACAAATCAGTTACTACTGAAAGGTTGTTGCTGAACCACACAAAGACGCTGGGATTCTTGGCCTCCGGAGGAGAAGAATTCAATCCAGGGCCAGAGATGAGGCTTGATTGCTCAGAGCTTTGTGTAATAAAGTTTTATTAAAGTATAAAGGAGATAGAGAAAGCTTCCGACATAGGCATCAGAAGGGGGCAGAAAGAGTACCCCCTTGTTAGTATTAGCAATGGAGTTATATACTCTCTAATTAGTTATTACAGTGAATCTAAAGAATGTCTGGTGTTTCTAAAGACCTCACTAGACCTACTCCCATAATTTACATCTTAAGATAATAGGATTAGCCAGAAGGTTTTTTCCAGAGACTGTCCTCAAACAGGACACATTATTGGTATATAATCCTAAGGAAAGTAAAGGGACAAAAAAAATTTGTCCTTTCTTCCTCCTTGAGAATTCTTAGGAGAATTGTGTTGCCAAGGGAAAGGGGCGCCATTTTTGTTCTATAACTACTTCCTGCTGTTTAGGGGTGTGGTCCCTAAATTGTTATGGTATCATATTCTCCTAACCCTCATATTGAGGGTCTCTGATCCAGGGTCCCCAAGTAATAGTTGGAGGAGGCTGTGGCACTCATAGGAGCTTAGACAACCATTTTTAACTTAAAAGCTTTTAGACGGTTAGAAAATCCCATTATACAGTTACAGACGTAAGGCAAAATAGTCATTAAACCAAGTTAAAATCAAAATGAAAAGTCACATTATGTCCACAGTTACATCAGTCCATCTTAAGGTTGTTAGATGTCATTAATTTAAAAAGAGGCATCACATGCGATTGTTGTTCAAGGTATTTGCAGACTTGAAGAAAGTGTTTCCCTTGAAGTGGAGATGTCCACCACAGGAAGACTTCCACTGATGAAGAGGGGAGTGCTCCACAGACCCAGCAGTTAGACCAATTATTAAATGCAGCATAAGAGTGAGCCCAGGACAGGAAGGCATTGTCTTGAGGATCAAACGGCAGACTCAGGGTTTTTGGAGTTAGCAGAAGTAGGCTCACATAGATTATCAGGCCCATCTGAAAAGTACAAAGTCAGAGCATAGAAAGTAAAGACATAAAATGAAGTCACAGACCCCAGTGTTTTTATGAGGACCTCAGTTCCTGGCTCAAATAGAGGCTTGCTTTACTCAGAGGCTGGGTCAGGAGTCGTCTCCCGGAATTCTGTTAATGCCTGTTGAAAAGCTGAGAGCTGAGTTACATATTTAGTTAATTCCAAGGCTTCAGGGTCTATAACAATGTCTGTGCATAAGAAAGACCTTCCATAAATACATTCAAAGGGGGAAAGTCCCTCCTTTTGGGGGGCAGTTTGAGCCCTAATTAAAGCTATGGATAGGACTTGAATCCAATTGTCCTGTGTCTCTTGAGTTAATTTATGCAGATGTCTTTTGATAATGTCATTAGCTTTTTCAACCTTCCCTGAGGACTGGGGTCTCCAGGAATAGTGTAAGTGATATTCTATTCCTAGAAGAACTTTAGACACCCCCTGAGTTACAGCAACTTTAAAGGTGGAGCCATTGTAACTCTGAAGACTCTGTGGCAGTCCAAACCTAGGGATAATTTCATGGATTAAAATCTTTATAACCTCCTTAGCTTGTTCACTACGACATGGTAAGGAGAATACGTTGCCTTAACAATTTAGGGACCATGCCCCTAAACAGCAGGAAGTAGTTATAGAACAAAAATGGCGCCCCTTTCCCTTGGCAACATAATTCTCCTAAAAGAAAAAGGGAGAACGAAAGAGTCCATTCCTAGGCAAGTTGATAAGAAGTCTAGGGGTCTCCAAGGAGAGAGGGGTCTGGAATTCTCAAGGAGGAAGAAAGGACAAACCCTCTACATTCTTTAGGATTATGTAACAATAATGTATCCTTCTTGAGGACAGTCTCTGGAAAAAACCTTCTGGCTAATCCTATTATCTTTTTTTTTTTTTTCATTTATTTTTATTAGTTGGAGGCTAATTACTTTACAATATTGTAGTGGTTTTTGCCATACATTGACATGAATCAGCCATGGATTTACATGTATTCCCCATCCTGATCCCCCCCTCCCACCTCCCTCTCTACCTGATCCCTCTGGGTCTTCCCAGTGCACCAGGCCCGAACACTTGTCTCATGCATCCCACCTGGGCAAGTGATCTGTTTCACCATAGATAATATACATGTTTCGATGCTGTTCTCTCGAAACATCCCACCCTCGCCTTCTCCCACAGAGTCCAAAAGTCTGTTCTGTACATCTGTGTCTCTTTTTCTGTTTTGCATATAGGGTTATCATTACCATCTTTCTAAATTCCATATATATGTGTTAGTATGCTGTAATGTTCTTTATCTTTCTGGCTTACTTCACTCTGTATAACAGGCTCCAGTTTCATCAATCTCATTAGAATTGATTCAAATGAATTCTTTTTAACGGCTGAGTAATATTCCATGGTGTATATGTACCACAGCTTCCTTATCCATTCATCTGCTGATGGGCATCTAGGTTGCTTCCATGTCCTGGCTATTATAAACAGTGCTGCGATGAACACTGGCGTGCACGTGTCTCTTTCAGATCTGGTTTCCTCAGTGTGTATGCCCAGAAGTGGGATTGCTGGGTCATATGGCAGTTCTATTTCCAGTTTTTTAAGAAATCTCCACACTGTTCTCCATAGTGGCTGTACTAGTTTGCATTCCCACCGACAGTGTAAGAGGGTTCCCTTTTCTCCACACCCTCTCCAGGATTTATTGCTTGTAGACTTTTGGATAGCAGCCATCATGACTGGCGTGTAATGGTACCTCATTGTGGTTTTGATTTGCATTTCTCTGATAATGAGTGATGTTGAGCATCTTTTCATGGGTTTGTTAACCATCTGTAGGTCTTCTTTGGAGAAATGTCTGTTTAGTTCTTTGGCCCATTTTTTGATTGGGTCATTTATTTTTCTGGAATTGAGCTGCAGGAGTTGCTTGTATATTTTTGAGATTAATCCTTTGTCTGTTGCTTCATTTGCTATTATTTTCTCCCAATCTGAGGGCTGTCTTTTCACCTTGCTTATAGTTTCCTTTGTAGTGCAAAAGCTTTTAAGTTTCATTAGGTCCCATTTGTTTAGTTTTGCTTTTATTTCCAATATTCTGGGAGGTGGGTCATAGAGGATCCTGCTGTGATTTATGTCGGAGAGTGTTTTGCCTATGTTCTCCTCTAGGAGTTTTATAGTTTCTGGTCTTACATTTAGATCTTTAATCCATTTTGAGTTTATTTTTGTGTATGGTGTTAGAAAGTGTTCTAGTTTCATTCTTTTACAAGTGGTTGACCAGTTTTCCCAGCACCACTTGTTAAAGAGGTTTGTCTTAAGGTGTAAATTATGGGAGTAGGTCTAGTGAGGTCTTTACAACCTCCAGACATTCTTTTGATTCATTGTAATAACTGATTTGAGAGTATATAACTCCATTGCTAACACTAGCAAGGGGGTACTCTTTCTGCCCTCTTCTGATGCCTATGTCAGAAGTTTTCTTTATCTCCTTTATACTTTAATAAAACTTTATTACACAACAACTCTGAGCGATCAAACCTCATCTCTGGCCCCGGATTGAATTCTTCTCCTCCGGAGGCCAAGAATCCCTGTGTGTTTGTGTAGTTCAACAACAACCTTTCACTACCACAATGAGGAAAATCCTGTAGGCAAATACTACACTGCAGGTTTGTTTTGTATCTTTGTTTCAATCAGAGTAGTGGGTTTGATTTTTAACACGGAAGAGTCTACAGGAACCAGAATTGATGACCAAGGTATTAATCTCTTACATCCCTGGCATACTCAAAGTCACTATTTTTATTGTTATTGTTGTTCAGTCACTCAGTTGTGCCCCACAATTTGCAAACCCATGGACTGCAAAACTCTAGGCTTCCCTGTCCTTCATTGTCTCCCAGAGTTTGCACAAACTCATGTCCATTTGAGTCCATCCAACCATCTCATCCTCTGTCACTCCCTTCTCCTCTTGTCCTCAATCTTTCTTAGCATCAGCATGTTTTCCAGTGAGTTGGCTCTTCACTTCAGGTGGCGAAAGGATTGGAGCATTTTACATGATGCACTCTGCAAAGAAGTTAAATAAGTAGGGTGGCAATATACAGTATTGGCATACTCCTTTCCCAATTTTGAACCATTCCATTGTTCCATGTCCAGTTCTAGCAGTTGCTTCTTGACCTGTATATAGGTTTCTAAGGAGACAGTTAAGGTTATCTGGCATTCCCATCTCTTTAAAAATTTTTCACAGTTTGTTGTGATCTACATAGTCAAAGGTTTTAGTGTAGTCAATGAAACAGAATTAGATGCTTTTCTGGAATTCCCTTGCTTTTTCTATGATCCAACAGACGTTGGCAATTTGATCTCTGGTTCCTCCACCTTTGTACATCTGTAAGTTCTTGGTTCACCTACTGTTGAAGTCTAGCTTAAAGGATTTTGAGCATTACCTTGCTAGCATGTGAAATGAGTGCAATTGTGCAGTAGTCTGAATATTCGTTGGCACTGACCTCCTTTGGGATTGGAATGAAAACCAACCTTTCTCAAGTCTGTGGCCACTGCTGAGTTTTTCAAATTAGTTGACATATTGAGTGCAACACTTTAACAGCATTATCTTTTAGGATTTGAAATAGCTCAACTGGAATTTCATCACCTCCTCTAGCTTTATTTGTAATAATGCTTCCTAAGGCCCACTTGACTTCGCACTGCAGGATGTGTGGATCTAGGCAAGCAATCACACCATCGTGGTTATCTGGGTCATTAAGACCTTTTTTTTGTATAATGCGTCTGTGTATTCTTGCCACCTCTTCTTAATATCTTCTGCTTCTGTTAGGTCCTTGCCATTTCTCTGCTTTACTGTGCCCATCTTAGCATGAAATTTTCCCCTCTTATCTCTAATTTTATTGAAGAGATTTCTAGCCTCTTCCATTCTACTATTTTCCTCTATTTCTTTGCACTGGTCACTTATGAAGGCTTTGGGACTCTACTTTTGGATGGATATATCTTTGTTTTTCTCCTTTGTCTTTCACTTTTCTTCTTTTCTCAGCTATTTGTAAGGCCTCCTCAGATGACCATTTTGCCTTCTTACATTTATTTTTCTTGGGTATGGCTCAGTGTTTTATATGACAGCAAATTTCTGTCCTGACTAGGCAGCACAATACATTGTTGGAAAATTTTGCTATTATAAAATCATGATGTAAGTGCAAATCTGCCTGTTGGTTCTAATTTTACTTTCTGGAATGACCTGGGCCAAACTGGTTTCTTCTCTTCATGTTAGCCCCTCAGCTTATTGAATATACTGTATAATTTTAATTGTTTTCATAGCTCAGTTGGCAAAGAATCCACCTGCAATGCAGGAGACCCTGGTTCAATTCCTGGGTTGGGAAGATCTTCTGGAGAAGCAATAGGCTACTCACTCCAGTATTCTTGGGCTTCCCTTGAGGCTCAGCTGGTAAGGAATCCACCTGCAATGCAGGAGACCTGGGTTAGATCCCTGGTTTGGGAAGATCCCCTGGAGAAGGGAAAGGCTACCCACTCCAGTACTCTGGCCTGGAGAATTCCATGGACCATATAGTCCATGGGGTCTCAAAGAGTCAGACATGACTGAGCAACTTTCACTTTTTAATTATTTTCACATCCACTTGCATGATCTTCTTTCCCATATACTTAACCATTCTGATTTACTTTCTCTGCCCAATATTCTAGGAGGACTGACGCACATATGGCTAAGGTGGGGGCTGGGAGGAAAACAAAAGAAATGAAAAGAAGGAAAGAGAATGAAAGAGGAAAGAGGGCTAACAGGGACTAGTTTCATAATGTGTAAGCTGATGGGGGACAGATGGAGAGAAACTGAGTGAGTGAGATTATTGTACTCACTCATCAGAGCACATCAGGTCGAGTAAGAATACTAAGCAAACTAAACAAAACACAAATCTTTCCTGATGCAAAGAAGCAAGATAATATTTAAATGAAACAGGTAATGTTTCTTCTTCATTTTGTTAATCCTGCTCATGGATGACTGTGTCTAGCTACCAGATATGGTAGATTAAAGTCAAAGTAACAGATTTCTAACTTCTCAATTATCATCCCTTCTGCCCTGAAAAATTTTACAGGTAAACAATATTGTCTTCTCCCTAGATAAATACATATATACTCATATAGAGATCATGAATTCTGGATTTAGACAAAAGAAGAAAGGGAAAGTATTGAAGACTGAAACTATTATATAAGCCAATGCCTGAAACTGAGAATGTGCAAAGTGCATCTGTAATACAGCTTAGTTTTATATCTATATCTATATATCTATATATATATATATAGATATAAAATGCAGCTTAGTGGTTAACATCTAAATCCAGATTTTCCAGCTGGATTTAGAAAAAGCAGAGAAACCAGAGATCAAATTGCCACCATCCACTGGGTCACAGAAAAAGCACAAGGATTCCAGAATAACATCTACTTACGCTTCATTGACTATGCCAAAGCCTTTGATTGTGTGGATCACAACAAGCTGTGGAAAATTCTTCAAGATATGGGAATACCAGACCACCTTACCTGTCTCCTGAGAAATCTGTTTGCAGGTCAAAAAGCAACAGTTACATGAGGACATAGAACACCAGACTGGTTCCCAATTGGGAAAGGAGTTCACCAAGGCCATATATTGTTACCTAGATTATTTAATTTATATACATAGTACATCATGAGAAATGCTGGGCTGGATAAAGCACAAGCTAGAATCAAGAATGCTGGGAGAAATATCAGTAACCTCAGATATGCAGATAACAGGACCCTTATGTCAGTAAGAGAAGAACTAAAGAGCCTTTGATGAAAGTGAAAGAGAAGAGTGAAAACCTGCCTTAAAACTCAACATTCAAAAAACTGAGATCATAACATCCAGTCCCACCACTTCATGGCAAATAGATGGAGAAACAATGGAAATAGTGGCAGACTATTTTGGGGGGCTCCAAAATCACTGCAGATGGTGACCGCAGCCATGAAATTAAAAGACACTTGCTCCTTGGAAGAAAAGCTATGACCAACCTAGACAGCATATTAAATAGCAGAGACATTACTTTTCCAACAAAGGTTCATCTAGTCAAAGCTATTGTTTTTCCAGTAGCCATGTATGGATCTGAGAACTATAACAAAGAAAGCTAAAGAATTGATGCTATTGAACTATGGTGTTGGAGAAGACTCTTGAGAGTCCCTTGGACAGAGAGGAGATCAAACCAGTCAATCCTAAAGGAAATCAGTCCTAAACATTCATTAGAAGGACTGATGCTGTAGCTGAATCTCCAATACTTTCACCACAGGATACAAAGAACTGACACATTGGAAAAGACCCTGATGCTGGGAAAGATTGAAGGAAGGATGAGAAGGGGATGGCAGAGGATGAAATGGCTGGATGGCATCACCAACTTGATGGACATGAGTATGAGCAAGCTGCAGGCATTGGTGATGGACAGGGTAACCTGGTGTTCTACAGTCCATGGGGTCACAAAGAGTCAGACATGACTGAGTGACTGAACTGAACTTAGTGGTTAATGATGCCACTTAACTATACAAAGGAATGTAAAAAATAATCTTAAGAGGTGTAAATAATGTATTCTACAGGATTTTAATATCTTTGTCCAGAAGATTGGATTCTTTTTGTAGTTTGTGAGAAACCATTGACATTTTCTGTGGGAATGAATGATGTAAAGAATGGCATTATAACACATGGTTTGGAAACTAGTTCATTGACAACTATGTGTAGACTCTATTCAAGAAGAAGAGCAAGAAAGTAATTGGGAGATAGAAAAGATAAAAAGGATTACTTATGCAAGGCTGAGGCTAATTTTTAAATGCTTTAAATCTATACTGTCTTTCCAAATATCAGATGTAAACGATTAACAAATGAATATTTCAATCTCTGTCTATATGTATATTGTGGACATACATAACATTGAAGTCTATTCTTACAAAAAATTTAATTAATGTTAATCAGTTTACATTTATTCCTAGACAAATTAATTAAAATGATTTTATAAATTAGAAGACAAATTCTAAAATTTTATGTATGTATATTTGGATTTTAAGGTTAGGTATGTGTGATATCAGAAACATTTCAATAAAGAGGTTTTAACGATGCTTACTCTTATGAGGAAAAGTGTTTTGATTTCCATCAGTGACCTTATAAACATGTAAATTAGCCATGCAATTAGAGTTCTAGATGGAATTCTCCAGGTCAGAATAATGGAGCAAGTAGCCTTTCCCTTCTCCAGGGGATCTTCCCAACCGAGGGGTTGAACCAACCCAGGTATCCTGCATTGCAGGTGGATTCTTTACCAGCTGAGCCACAAGGGAAGCCCAGAGTTCTATGTTATATCTCCTCAAATGACAACCTGCAGTTTAAAATATTTTTAAAGGATATAGAGACAAGAAATTTTATTTGCCACACTATATCACAGATGAGCAAACTACAGCCCATATGCTAAAGCTGGTCTATTGTCAATTTTAAAAGTATAGTAACACAGATAACTCTATTTAGTTACCTGTTGTCTGTGTCTGCTTAATGCTCCCACAGCAGAGTTGAGTAGTTGTGACCAAGAGTGTATGGCCTGCAAAGCTAAAAACATTTATCATTTGGCTCTTTACATAGATGTTTGCCCATCCCTGTCATGTATAGTGTTCTGTACCGTTGAACTATTCATACAGATGAGGTATTTCCTGTCCAAAAAAGAAAAAAAAATCAGTAAGGAGAAAATAATGATGTTAATGAAGATCATGATTATTAATAAAAAGATAGCCAAATTATTAATTAAAGTCTCATCCAGGAAACAAATTTTCAGTGAGCTGAAAGGATAAAGACAAGGAAGGTGCTTACAAAGACTTCAGGACACAAATATGGCCTGCCTACAATGGTAATGTCTCTGTACCAAACTCACAGTGAGACTAAGTATCCACACACACTGGGCAAACTTTGGTACAAGTATCCCAGTCCTACAGGGCTGTGGAAAATGCCAACCATCTCCATATTCAATAGAGACCTAAAATTCAGTAGGCAGGTCGTAAATTTTGATAAATACATAACATATCAAATCATATATCAAGACCAAAAATAGTGGAGAGAAGAATTGAGGAAAACAGGAGAGGGGGATTGGGAAGAAGAGTCAATAAAGGATTTTCTTTGGAAAATATGAGTTCTCTTTTGATAATAATATGTTTGAGATATTTATTTTTCAATGTTTAGTAAATACATACTTTGGTTAAAAGCCAAATGGTAGAATTTTGAACATTAAAATAAAAATTTGACTAAAGTCAAACATCCTTGTCATTCTATAATATAAAAAATAAATCTAAAATTATATAAAATAATATTACAAATTGTTAATATTTTTCAATATTATTACACAATATTCATATTACATTTTAATTGTTAAATTTTAAATTTTGAATTTTTTCACAGGAAATAAAAACTTTTCAGCAGTCACAACATTATGATTAGTCTCTACTCACTTTTGACTGATAGTATTTCCATATGTGCCTGGATAATTAATGCAACTTAGTGATTTTTCTTATTGTCATAGCCATATAATCATATAATAATATATGTCACCCTAAAGAACGGGAAAATAAAAAAAAAATGTGTTATTTAGCTTTATTCTATCATCTCTGACTAACCTTTAGTCCTCCTTTTTATAAGAATACTGATTAGTACGCTCTTCTGAATATGAAATCTGCTTTGCTTTAACATCTCCATAAGGCCAATATTCCTAGGGAAGGTAACTACAGATGTTGCATAGTTTGTAAGATAAGTTATATAAGTCAAATATTCCAATTATTCTTTATTCATATCAGCCTGAAGAATGTTGCCATATGCTTATTCAGGAAGGAATGTGGACTTAAATATCACAGGGAGTGTCTGTTATCTTACAAAAGAATAGTCAATTTAATATTACAGTGATAGGACCCTGAAATCTATGAGGTCAAAACAGAGGCTGAAAATATACCTGACGTCCAATATGAGTTGACTAAAGTTTGTGATGACAAGCAGTAAATTGAATGCGGTGTTTCAGTGAGTTGCTTTGACAGCTTATAGTAAGCTGTGAAACTTTGTAAAAGCTTTAGTTTCTGTATCTCAATAAATACATGATTACAATGTAGATAGAGACAGAATCAAACTCTCAAAGTATTTTATGCATAGAGATAGTATGTATCCTGAAACACACATGCATATATACACATCCATGGATATACACACGCAAACTCCTGAATTATGTATGCTTACATTCTGCTTTAAGAAACTTGTTATTTGTTTCTTTTCCATTATAAGCTATATTTCATTTTTTTAAATTAAATTATTTGCAGAAATTTTGATAAAACAAAAATTTTGCAGAAAGTTTATACATAAGTTTGCATAAGGGTAATTAATTAATATGTCTAACCTTTCATTTCATTCATGAAATACAGTAATTATTCAGAAAATATTTAGACTGATTATTTTATAAAAACAACCTTTTGTGGAAAATCAAGAAAAAGGAATATCCATTTGTTTTCTCCTTTCTTTTTTTAGGGTAAGTTTATTTACTTTCTTGAGGTAAATAAAAACAAAAGAGCTTAAGTTTATTCTGAAGTCCCTAGTATATTGGAAATGATGTGACCCAAAGAGACACAAATTGATGTCTAATTTCTAGGCTAATAGAAAATTACTTATACTGCTTGTTGAGTAGTTGACCATCAATGTCACTGAAGTGCTTTGAGAAATTTTCCCAAACCACTCTTTGATATCTTTGTCTAATAGACTCCAGATTCTTTGGGCCATTATTCAATTAATTTATGTTAAATGTAGTATATATATATACTATATATATAGTATGTAGTATATAAATCCCATGGTGAGGAAATAATGGTTATTTTAACTGATAAATTTGAAAAATAATAGAAACATCTTAATAATCCCCTTTTGTCCAGGCATTGACTTCTTCATTTTCTTTACCTCACAGATAACATGACATGTGGGAAATGAAAAAGAAAAAAAATGAAAAGCAGAAGCCATGAGATGTATTAGAGATAAACTATTAATTTACTCCTTACTTCATGTACCAAAAGAACAATTCAACCCAGTCTCTCAACCTTTGTTCTTTCTTCCTTTATTTCTTTCTTTTATTCCATACAGACAGATGGATGGCCTTTTCTACTATCCATCTGTCTTTTCTTTCATCTATTTTTCTTTCTTTCCTCTATTTTTCCCTCAAATATTTGTTGCATTTATAGTACCAGGAATTCTAAGTAGAAATCAGTTCTTCAAGCTTTAAATGTTGTTATTCTTTCACTTGAACAAAAGCATTCAATTTCACATTTGATTTCCAGTTGGTGAATTTTAAGTTACGTATGGGCTTAATTTTTATCAGGATGAAAGCTACAGCTAGAAATATACAATCCTGAATTTTCTAAATGCTTTTGAAGGACTGTTTGAGGTTGCATGCTGCTGGTATGCCTTTCTCACATGAAAATTTTGTTAAGTTTCAGTTCACAAAAATATTTGAGTCTAGTTATCAAATAAATTGTAATTTTTTTTCTAACACATTCTCATTGCCTTATATTTGGAAGACAGTGCAGCCTCTCTATAGTAAAGATGATCAATATAAGGCTTGTTATTATCCTTGTTCATTAAATTATGAATACCTTTGTAAATCCAGAAAATAACACTTATTTGTATTAAGCTCATTAAATTTTTTTGGTTCAAGTTTGTGAAGAGAGATAAGTTGGAGACATTTTTAACATTTGAAATGGAAAACAGAGACAGATTGCAAATAGAACATTATCAGGACTGTAAATCATGTCAAAGGAAAGGCCATATACAGATAATATGCAAGATAAGATTATTGGCAGGATCCTTCCAAACACATGCTTAATGATTTAATTTTCATCTAAAAACTAGAGCTAAACATCAAAAAGTTATTAGCATTTATGGTACTTTATTTATGCTCCTTTGCTGCTGCTGCTGCTGCTACGTCACTTCAGTCGTGTCCGACTCTGTGTGACCCCATAGATGGCAGCCCACCAGGCTCCACCAGCCCTGGGATTCTCCAGGCAAGAACACTGGAGTGGGTTGCCATTTCCTTCTTCATTATGCTCCTTTAGAAGCTCTTAAATGCAAATAAGAGAAAAAAAATTTTTTAAATAGTGACAGTTTATATGCTTTACTTAATTTGGGGAAATTGTTTCTTTTAGATCCATTAAGACCCTGAAGTGTACTAGCATATATTCTATTTTAAAGGAAAAGCAAAATTATTGAAAGACAGCTTCTATTAAAAGAGTGCGTTATTTAAAATAAGGAAATTATCAATGTCAAGCAAAAATATTTATATACAAAAGTATATCACAATTTTTTATAATAACAAAAAAGTGAAAGAATCAAAAAGCTTGATAAGAAAGGATTGGTTTTAAATTAGCATGCATGTAAGGGAACTAAAAACATTTTTGCAAAATGAAAAAATAAACAGAAAGAGTTTGCAATATATTGTCAAGTGTATAAAAGACGTTTACTTATAAGTATATTAAGAATGACCCCAACTCACATTTTAAACTCACACAAAGAAAAAAAAAATCTATAAAAAATATGCTTATATTTTCACAACGGTTATTTCAAGGTGGTATATAAAGAAAGCTGAACACAGAAGAATTGATGCTTTGAACTGTGGTGTTGGAGAAGACTCTTGAGAGTCCCTTGGATTGCAAGGAGATCCAACCAGTCCATCCTAAAGGAGAGCAATCCTGGGTGTTCATTGGAAGGACTGATGTTGAAGTTGAAACTCCAATACTTTGGCCACCTGATGCAAAGAGCTGACTCATTTGAAAAGACCCTGATGTTGGGAAAGATTGAGGGAAAGGGGAAAAGGGGACGATAGAGGATGAGATGGCTGGATGGCATCACCGACTCAAAGGACATGAGTTTGTGTGGACTTCGGGAGTTGGTGATGGACAGGGAGGCCTGGTATGCTGCAGTTCATGGGGTCACAAAGAGTCAGACATGACTGAGCAACTGAACTGAACTGAACTGAACTGAGATTACAAATGAATTTTTTCCATTCTGTCTTGCATATTCCAAATTGAACAAAATAACTCACATTATTTCCATCGTAAAAAGGTAAGACAGTTTTTAAAGGGTAATACATAAAAACGCACTCTCAGAATCTCATTTTTTACTCTCACATCCTTTCCCATTTATCCAGGTGTTTTAGGAGGCTCTCTTCCATTCTGTAGAAATATACTACTATAAGCAGATTGTCCTATTAATTTACTCTAATCCTACCTTGTAGATATTTATAAAAAAAATAGTGTAATTACTAAGGAGAATAGTGTAAGCTAAAGAGAAAGGGAAAGCAGAATGGAGAAGACATTAGAGGAGAAAATAAGGAAAGGTGAATGATAAAGTAATAGAGTATAATATGACTTTAGAAACCAATTAAACTTCTGTGTGCCCATAGGAAAACATTCCTTCCTATGCAACTACTGTATCTACTATAAAGTGATACATTAGAGCAAACCATATTTTGTTAATGATTTTCAGCTTGATGCATGATGATAGAGCCATGTGTGTGCACCCACAAGACGAGCGCCTAGTCTACCAGTGATGTGCTGCTCTGGCTAGAGAGTGTTACAGATGAATAAAGCCATGAGTAACTGGATAACTTTTGTGATCACGTAGGGATTCACTGGACAACTCAGTATCTTGAATATATGGAGGATAGAGACAAGATAGCAGAGTACAAGGTATTGATCTTACCTCTTCTTACAAAAACACAAAAATCACAACTAACTGCTGAACAACCATTGACAAAAAAACAAACAACAAAAAACTGGAACATACAAAATATATATATTGGATATATATATATATCTAATTTTATATATATATGTATATATATATATCTAATTTTATATATATATATATATGTATATATATATGTATATATATATATATCCAAAGACAAAAAATAAAAACCACCATGAGATGGTAGGAATAATACAAACACAATAAAATCAAACCCCATATCCACCAGGTTGACCCACAAGCTGGAAATTAATTATGCCACATAATTCCCCCACAGGAGTTAAAGTCCTCGGTCCTACACCATGCTTCCCAGTCTGGTGGTACAGATAGGGGAGGAGCCCCCACAGAATCTGACTTTGAAGGTCAATGAGGTTTTATTGCAGGAATTCCACAGAAATAGAGGAAACAGAAATTCGACTCATGCAAGGTATGAAAAAGTTTTCATGCACACCAGGACACAGGGAAATAAAAGCACTGACCTCATAAGAGCCTGGACCAAACCTACAGATTAGTATTGGAGGATCTCCTGTGGAGGTAAGAGGTAAGGTAAGTGGTTCACTGCAAAGACAAAGATACTGGTGGCAGGAGCTCTGGGGAGTACTCATTGGCATGAGCCCATGATAGTGGGTTCATGCCAATGAGCATGCCATTGTGGGCTCGTGAGAAATGACATGAGCCCACCATTTCTCACCCATAGCTGACCTCACCCAACAGTGTGTGAGCTCCAGTGCTAGGATGCTTCAGGCCAAATAACCAATACGGTGGGAATAACAGCTCTACACACCAGAGGGAGAAGACACACCTCCACCCACCGGTGGGCAGGAAAGTCTGCATTAGCCTCTCGGACAACCTCGTCCACAGCTTGCTCCACTGGAGATAGCAGGAGTAAGAAGAGTTACAACCCTGCAGTCTGTAGGGCAGAGACCACAGTCGCAGAAAGTCAGACAAAATAAGACAGAAGGGGAGTATTTCCCAGTGAAAGGAAGAGATAAAACACAAGAAAAACAGCTACGTGAAGTGAAGACAGGAAATCTACATGAAAAAGAATTCAGAGTAATGATAGTAAAGATGATCCGAGATCTCAGAAAAAGAATGGAAGTACAGATTGAGAAGAAACAAGAAATGACTAACAAAGACCTGAAAAAAAATAAAGAACAAGCAGAGATAAACAACACAATAACTGAAATGAAAAACAGACTAAAATGAATCAACAGCAGAATAACTGAGGCAAAAGAACAGATAAATGAGCTGGAGACAGAATGGTGAACATCACTGCTGCAAAAACAGAATAAAGAAAAAAAAATGAAACAAAAAAATGAGGACAGCCTAAGAAATCCTTGGGACAGCATTAAATATACCAACATTTGCATTATAGTTGTCCCAGAAGGGAAAGAAATTCCCTGAGAAAATATTCGAAAAGGTAATAGTTGAAACCTTTCCTAACACGGGAAAGGAAACAGTCACCCAAGTCCAGGAAGTGCAGAGAGACCCAGGCAGGATAAACCCAAGGAGGAACACAGTGAGACACGTATTAATCCAAGTGACAAAAATTAAAGTCAAAAAAGTATTAAAAGCAGCAAGGGAAAAGCCACAAAGGGGATTTAAGGGGATTCCCATAAGATCATCAGATGATTTCTCAGCAGAAGCTCTGTAGACCAAAAGGGAGTGGCACAATATATTTAAAGTGATGAAAGAGAAAAACTCACAAACAAGAATACTCTATCCAGCAAGGTTCTCATTCAGATTTGAGGGAGAAATCAAAAGCTTTACAGAAAAGCAAAAGCTATGAGAATTCAAGATCATCAAATCAGCTTTGCAACGTGTTAAAGAAAGTTCTCTAGATGGAAAAGAAAAGGCTACAACTAGAAAGAAGAAGATTATGAATGAAAAAGCTCACCAATAAAGGCAAACATACAGTACGGGTAGGGAATTACCCACACACAAATACATCAAAACCAACAATTTTGAGAAGAGGAAATACAGCAGCAAGATATGGGAAATGCATTTGTAATTAAAATACCAGCAACTTAAAACAAACTTGTTTATATATAGATTGATGCACCAAAACTTCATGGTAAATGCTAGCCTAATATCTACAATAGATACACACAAAACAGAATCCAAACTCAACACTAAAGTTAGTCGATATCTCACAACATAACAAAAGAGGAAGGAAAGAAAGCATGCACTTACAAAAACAAACCCAAAATGATGAATACAATAGCAATAAGAACATGAGAGTGTGTGTGTGTGTGCACGCTCAATTGTGTCCATCTCTTTGCGTCCACATGGACTGTAGCCTGCTAGTTTCCTCTATCCATGGACTTTTCCAGGGAAGAATACTGGAGTGAGGATCTTCTCGACCAAGGGATTGAATTCACATATCTTGCATCTCCTGCATTGGCAGGCAGATTTTTTTTACCACTGTGCAACCTGGGAAGCCCAATAAGAACATTCATATCAATAACTATCTTAACTATAAAGGTATTAAATGTTACAACCAAAAGACACAGACTGGCTAATTGGCTAAGACCCATATACCTGCTGTCTACAATAGATCCACTTTAGATCTAAGGACACATACAGACAAAAGGAGGGGATAGAAAAAGTTATTCCATGCAAATAGAAATCAAAAGAAAGCTGGAGTAGCAATATTCACATCAGACAGAATAGACATAAAGTAAAGACCGTTACAAGAGGCAGAAAAGGACACTATGTAATGATAAAGGGGTCAATCCAAGAAGAATATATAATTTGTACCTAAAAGTAAATATTGCCTTCTAAGTCACTTCAGTCATTCTGACTCTGTGCAACCCTATGTACTGTAGCCCACCAGTCTCCTCTGTCGGTGAGATTCACCAGGCAATAATACTGGAGTCTGCTGCTCAGCCCTCCTCCAGGGGCTCTTCCCCTCCTGGGATTAAACCTGTGTCTCTTATGTCTCCTGCATTGGCAGGAGGGTTTTTTACCTCTAGCACCAACTGGGAAGCCCCAAAAGTAAATATTGCTAGCACCTTAGTAAGAGATCTTCACTGTTCCAAGAACGGTGCTTGGCATGGCTTTCCAGCATCAAGATTCTGATTGTCTCTGCTAGCATTCAGCCTGTCAGGACTGAAAGCAATCTTTACCTGTGACCTCTCTTCAAAGTGAGCTTTGGTTTATGAAAAAGGAAAACAAACAAACAAAAAAACAGCATAGAGTCTATAAGAAATTTAATTATAATAATAAACAAAAAAAATTGAGGGAATTTGTAACATTAAAATAGATATATTTCATAAATTAAAGAAAAGGATAAAACTACCAGATATTGATATATATTCTCTATAAAGTGAAGAGCATTGCTTCTATTAAATGAGAATAGGTCAATAAAATATGTGCAGTAGGACAGTAAATAGCATAGTGAAAGTGAAAGTCGCTCAGTCATGTCAGAATCCTTGCGACCCCATGTACTGTAACCTGCCAGGCTCCTCTGTCCATGGGATTTCTCTAGGCAAGAACACTGGAGTGGGTTGCCATTTCCTTCTCCAGAGAATCCTCCCAACCCAGGATCAAAGCTGGGTTCTCCTGCACTGTGGGCAGATTCTTTACTGTCTGAGCCACCAGGGAAAACCAGGTAGCATAGTATTTGAATTTAATTCTCAGTTAGAAATGTAAGTGGGAGATACAGTATTACATGAAATGAAGTCACTGCTACTAAGGATAGATTTGGAGAAATAAACAGGAAGGAGAAGAAATAAAAAACAAAGTTAAAATATATGATATAGTTTATACTGGAGATAGATCATTAGATCATCAAGATATAGCCCATGTAGAGTTTCATTCCTAGAAGAAGAAATGAAATGGAAGAGGTATCCATTACTTATAAAGTAAGTATCGATCTACCAGTTATGATCTATACATAAAAAAACAGAGAATTAGCATCAATGTTAAGCAAAAGGAAGACAAGTGTGATGATTATGTTGAAAAAGTTGAGGAAAATCTAATTGACACAAATGAAGAAGTGTCAGTTAAATATTTTATCCAGACAAACAACTAAAGCATACAATGTCACAATGGGGTTATGTGAGAGCAAACTGCTAAGTAAATATTAAATATGATACTAGAAAGGCAAAAAAGGGAAATATAAATATCATGAATAGGGCAGTCTCATGGTGTACAAGAAATATTTGACATTGACAACACTTTAATTACATGGATGAAAAACATTAATAAAATACACAAAGTGCAGGTCATTTTAAAATGCTGAGCAAAGCAGAAACAAAATTGTATAGGAGTTTTCTGAAATTCTTAATTCACAAGCATATATACTCACAAATGTGCCAAAATAATCATTATATAGTTAGGGTACAGTGGGCAATCTTTTTTGTTGTTTCCTATACTTTAAAAAGTTTTCTTTCCCTAATCTTCCTCTCCCTGATATTTTCAATCCCATTCCTCAGATTAACAATATTAAGACAGTATAAGAAGGCATACTGTGGAGGTATGCCTCACTTACTTTTTTCTCTATGATCACAACAAACTTCCAATTAAATAATGGTTGCAAGATATTCCATACTGGAGATGTACCATAATCTATCCAATCATGCACCTAGTGATGGCTGTTTTTCTTATTTTTCCCTCTATGTACAACTTTGCAATGTAAAAACTTAGACAAAAATCCTTTTGCCCTGTTTTTATTATTTCTAAGATTCTCAGGAGTAGAATTGATGAGAACATATATATTTGAACATAAATATATATGTTCAAATGTTCAGAACACTCATCTGGATTGATTTCCAAAAAGGCTGTTTCAGTTTAAATATCCATAAGCCACCTGCAATAAGTGTTAATGCTCTTTTGAAATTTTTCCCAGTCTGATGGTTGTAAAGTAATAACACATTTTTATTTGCATTTCTCTAACTACCACTGAGTTTGAGTTTTGTTTTGTTTAGCCATTTGGATTTGCTTTTTTAATGAATGTTATCTTTATATTGCTTGTCATTTTTCTTGCAAATAGACAAGAATAAAGCTATATTTTAGAGATTAACCTTTTGTTTGATCCCTGTTTCACAATTTCTCTACTCTATTTGTGGTAAATATATTGAGACTTTTTAATCTTTTACAAAAATATTTTCATTTTTATGGTTATATAATATCTACAATTTTCAGTTTCTTGTTTGCACTTTTAAAAAAAATTTCTCTAAGTCTCAGCTTATCAGATTTTTTGAAAAATTTCACTTGCATTTTATAGTTAACTTTTTAATCCATGTTAAGTTTTGTTTTCTGTATAAGATAGGCAAATTGTTTAATTTTCATAGACAGTGCTATCTGTTTGTGACAGGGCAAATTATACTATTGTTGTCATATAATAATATATCATATATGAAGAATGAACACTACAATATGTTACACCAAGCATTATCAAGCTTTTCTCTGCAAATGGCCAGAAACTAAACAATTTACACTTTGACTTTGCATGTCAGATGGCCTCTTTCACTACTCAACCCTGCTATTGAATCACAAAGAGAACCATGGGAAATATGCAAATAAATGAGTTTATTATGTTCTAATGAAGCTGTTCTTAAATTTTATATAATTTTCATGTGTCAAGCCATGTTATTCTTTTGACATTTTTTCAATCATCTAAAAATATGAAACACACATGGAAATAGGTGAAAAACAGGAATTGACCTTTGACCTTAGTTTGCCAACCTTTGTATTATACGAACATATTTTTTTATTCCTAAGGCAATGCCATATTGGTTATATTAGATTAGTGGCTTTGTAGTGTGCTCTGATATCAGATATGGCCATTCCTTCATAGCTATTCTTTACTTCTTACTTTTCTTGATTAACTGGGGTATGTTGATAACATTTTTCCAAAGCAAAACAAAGCACTTTTATACTAATTTGGGGTGAATTTACACTTTGATATGTTGTTAGCCTATCAAAGATAGAGATAATTATTGATTCTTGCTTTATGTAGTTATGAAATATATTACCAAAATAAAGAAGTATTTACATATTCCTTTCCAATGACTACATTTACTTCATTTTCTCATCTTATCATATTTATTAAAACTCCTGAACTAATATTTAATAATATTGTGATACTAGGCATACCAGTCTTCTTGCTTTTAATTAATGAATTGGTATTTCATTCTTTAGGATAATATTTTCTGTGAATTTTATGAAGTTGTTTTAAGTGCTGCACTCAATATACCAGCAAATCTGGAAAACTCACCAGTGGCCACAGGACTGGAAAAAGCCAGTTTTTATTCCAATCCCAAAGAAAGACGATGCCAAAATGTATTCAAACTACTGCATAATTGTACTCATCTCAAACACAAGCTATACAATGCTCAAAATTATCCAAGCTAGGCTTCAACACTACATGAACCGTGAACTTCTGGATGTTCAAATTGGATTTAGAAAAAGCAGAAGAACCAGAGATGAAATTGCCAATATCCACTGGATCATTGAAAAAGCAAGAGAGTTCCAGAAAACCATCTACTTTTGCTTTATTGACTACACAAGGCCTTTGTGGATCACAACAAACTGTGGAAAACACTTTAAGGGAAGGGAATATCCGACCACCTGACTTGTCTCCTAAGAAATCTGTATGCAGGTCAGGAAGCAATAATTAGAACTGGACACAGAACTATAGACTGGTTCCAAATAAGGAAAGGAGTACATCAAGGCTGTATATTGTCACCCTGCTTATTTGCTTATATGTAGAGTGCATCATGAGAAATGCTGGGCTGAATGAAGTACAAGCTGGAATCAAGATTGCCAGGAGAAATATCAATAACCTCAGATATACAGATGGCAGCAACCTTATGGCAGAAAGCAAAGGAGAACTAAAGAGTCTCTTGATGAACGTGAAAGAGGAGAGTGAAAAAGTTGGCTTAAAACTCAACATTCAGACAACTAAGATCATGGCATCTGGTCCCATCACTTCATGAGAAATAAATGGGGAAACAATGGAAATAGTGACAGACTTTATTTTTGGTGGCTCCAAAATTACTGCAGATGGTGACTGCAGCCATGAAATTAAAAGATGTTTGCTCCTTGGAAGAAAAGCTATGACCAACCTAGACAGCATATTAAAAAGCAGAGACATTACTTTTCTGACAAAGATCCATCTAGTCAAGGCTATTGTTTTTCCATTAGTCACGTATGTATGTGTGAGTTGGGCCATAAAGAAAGCTGAATGCCAAAGAATTGATGCTTTTGAACTGTGGTGTTGTAGAAGACTCTTGAGAATCCCTTGGACAGCAAGGAGATCAAACCAGTCCATCCTAAAGGAAATCAGTCCTGAATTTTCATTGGAAGGACTGAGCCTGAAGCTGAAACTCCATTATTTTAGCCACCTGATGCAAAGAACCGACTCATTTGAAAAGACCCTGATGCTGGGAAAGATCGAGGGAAGGAGGAAAAGGTGTTAGATAGCATCACCAACATGATGGACGTGAGTTTGAGTAGGTTCCGGGAATTGGTGATGAATAGGGAAGCCTGGCATTCTGTAGTTCATGGGGTCACAAAGAATTGACATGGCTGAGCAACTCAACTGAACTGACCCTGTTTTAATTACATAGAGGTTTTATTGGAAGAATAATGCATAGTGCCTTTTTAGCATGTATTTAGACTTTCTCCTTTATTGTTTTAATGTCTCATTTTAACAAACATTTATATGTTCTGAAGGGAAGCTCATAAAGAAAATGTGAAATTTGAAAAGATGACTTGTGTGACACTGGAACAGGGAAAGAAGACAGAATGCTCCTGCCCCACTAAATATTCTTTAAATTAGCTGGTGTCCTTATTCTTTAAGGAGTTGTAAATAGGCTGAAGATTCACTTCCTTTGTGGCTCAGATGGTAAAAGTATCTGCCTACAATGCGGGAGGCCTGGGTTCGATCCCTGGGTTGGGAAGATCTGCTGGAGAAGGAAATGGCAACCCACTCCAGTATTCTTGCCTGGAAAATCCATGGACGGGGGAGCCTGGCAGGCTACAGTCCATGAGGTCGTAAAGAGTCGGACACGACTGAGCAACTTCAAAAAAAAAATAGGCTGAAGATTCATGAAAAGTTCTCTATAACTTTTAAGCCAGGATCATGCCAGCATTTGCCATCCTTTAAGCTGTGCAGATCAGGAACGAGAGACATGAACTGGATGAACAGACAGGAAAGTGATACGGTTCCTACTTTTGCACTACATAATGCACTTGGCAGGCCATCCATACCTCCTGCAACTCATGACCTTGCTGCTACAAGCCCCAGAAGCTGGATCTATATCCCAGAGAGGAATAAAATAAAAAAAAAGAAGAAGAAAGAAAAGAATAAAGCATTTAAACATAATTTAAAATAATTACACAAAGTTTTCCAAGTTCAAAGTAAAAGGAACTAAAGAAAATACAGACAAGATTTTCATTGTTGTTCAGTCACCAAGTCACATTTGACTTTTCAGACCCCATGAACTGCAGCTAACTTGGGAAGTAAACGTTCATCTTTAGAAAAGAGTGCGCCTTTGGTTCCTAAATGTTGTTGCTCAGTTACTAAGTCATGTCAGACTTTTTGTGACCCCATGAACTTCAGCAGGCCAGGGTTCCCTGTCTTTCATTGTCTCCCTGAGTCTGCTCAAACTCATGTCCATTGAGTCAGTGATGCCATCCAACCACCTCATTCATCCTCTGTCATCCCCTTCTCCTTGTGTCTTCAATCTTCCCCAGCATCAGGGTTTATTCCAATGAGTTGGCTCTTTGCACCAGGTGGCCAAACTATTTGAGCTTCAGCATCAGCATCAGTCCTTCCAGTGAGTATTCAGGGTCGATTTCCTTTAAGACGGACTGGTTTGATCCCCTTGCTGTCCAAGGTATTCCCAAAAGTCTTCTCCAGCATCACAGTTCAAAGCAACGGTAGAGATGGCTTCTAGTAAAACAGAATTATTGAAATAATAGGTAAATCAATAACTTGAAAATCAAACAACAAAAACAAAAACAGAAAAATTAATAAAATTTGTAAGACACAAAATTCTAAGAGGGAGTATAGAATGTGATTTTCCAACTAAAATATTTAGTAACTAAAATATAGGGAGGATATACTTTTGAGATATAATTATATATGTAGGGAATAAGTAGTAGAACCAAATCAAATAAGAAGGAAAAAAAAGAAAAGAAAAACCAAAAATTGTGAAGAAAAAGAAAGACTTCTGAAAGATAATCAGAAGACCTTACCATAAAAATAGTAGATGTTTCAGAAAGAAAATAAGAAAAAAGAAGAAGAAAACGCTTTAGAAAAATTAGATGTTGGGAACTATCTCCCATATAAACTAAATAGAACTAGGCCATGTTAAAAATATTATTATGAGGATCTGGAAAGGTGTAAGATCTCTTCCAGTAGCCTCCAATAATTGAAGATAATCACCAGGTATGTAGAATTTGACATTAATGTCAGATACCTTTTTTCTAATTTGCATTATTTTCTTATTGTTGTTCAGTCGCATGTACAAGTCTGCAACCACATGGTCTGCAGTTCAGGCCTCTTGAATATACAACATATAGAAAATATTCTTATGTTCTCATTAAAAACCAACAAAAATGGACATTTTGCTTATCTCAAATTGGATCTTGGATCCAACAGACCCCATTGCTTTGTTTGAAATCTTTTTTGACTCTTTATCCAATGCCTGCAGTCAAATGCTGCTTAATTCCTACACTTAACACCAAGTCTCTATAGTCTTGTCTCTCTGCAAAGTAGTAAGCTCCCATTTGATCAAGAGCATAAATCTGATAATGATCATGACACTTAAAAATTGATGGTCATATTTTAAACACAAACCCAAAAACCCCCTCAGTACTTTGGAGTAAAAACATAACAAACATTATGGAGGACGTAATCTAATTCTGCTTTATTTTGTAAAACACTTTAAAAATAAATCTATATAACAATCTGTGGGATAAACCAAAATTCTAGAAGAAAAGGCTTTTAACAATTTTCATTATTAAAATGAAATAAAAAATTCATGTAATCATTTAATGCAATTATCACTGGATGTTTATCTTTAATAAATAAAAAAAGTTAATAAAATTGAAATTACAATTTAAGAAAAAATAAAAATTAAAAAAAATTAAAGTTCAGAAAAACTAAGACTTTTTAAAGTGTTAGTTTAAAAAAAAATCAACCAAACTCATAGAGTTTTATCTATTATAAACCTTATAAAATTAGAAATGAGCACAACAGATAGTTTTCATGAAAAAGCAAATACTATATGTATCATATGCAAGTTATTACATATTTCTCATTATTCAATGAAAATGACTGAGAGAAATTAAATTTTAATGCAATATTTAAATCAAAACTTCTAAGTTCCAATGATTTTACTGACAAATTATGTTAAATGAGCAGGCAGTACATGTGGTATATAAAATATTCATCACTTTATAAAATGGAAATATTTAAATTTATTCTCAAAATGAACAAGATAGTTCCTAAAATGCCAGAGCTCTCTCTAAATTCAAACAATATATTGATCTAATTTTGCAAAACAGATATTTAAAAAAATCTATTTAATAAAAAATACATGAGACGTTATACAAATAATGGCCCAGCTGGACTACATAGTGTTTATCTTAGAAAAGAAGTAAAATAATTCTGTTGTGTAATGTACTAAAACAAAAATACTTTAACAGAATTGTCATATCACTGACTATTCACCACATTGTGTCATAAAATTGTGTTAAGTATTTTAAGTAGATTCCAATTAATGTTTAAAACAGTCTGGTGAAGTAAATATCATTATACCCATTTTACAGAAGAAGCAGCAGAAGCTTAGAGAGAGAATATAACTCTTCCTTCACTGAATGTGCGAAGAACTGCACCCTACTGCCAGCCTGTGCTTGCAAAGCACGTGTCAGAGCAGCGAACACCAAGATGTTGATAAAAGATGTCCTCACTCATAATAAAAGCAAAAAATAAAAAAAAAAAAGAGGACAAGACATGTTAAGGAACATTTTTTATCTAGCAAATGACCAATTAAATGATGACCAGTTAAAATGAACAGCAAAATGTTTGAAACACCCAGGTAAAACTCCAGACCAATAAAACGGGAATAAAAAATTATTGTTCTTATATATTCAATAACATGATTATCTGAAATTTTACCCAGGGTCCAGTATGGAATTAATTCCATGGAACAGGTGGGCCCAACAACACGGTCAGGACAAAGTGCTTTCCTCTGAACACTTTATGTCATCTTGTGTTATTAAAACGTTCTATGACTCAAAAGTTTTTCAAAATATTACTTGTACTTGCATGTTGATGATCATTTTATACTGAATATTTTATTTGCTGTCTATCAGACTCATTGAACTCTTATATTTATTTGGTGGATTAGAGAACTGAGTTTAGTACCCTACCCAATGTTAAGAAATAATGTGAGGCAGGTCCATTATTATTATGGGCTTCCCTGGAGGCTCAGACAGTCCACCTGCAATGCGGGAGCCCTGGGTTTCATCCCTGGGTGGGAAAGAGCCCCTGCAGAAGGGAATGGCAACCCACTCCAGTATTCTTGCCTGGAGAATGCCATGGACAGAAGAGAGTGATGGGCTACAGTCCATAGGGCTACAAAGAATCGAACACAACTGAGTGACTAACCTTTTCACTTTTTTCACTTTCAGGTCCATTATTACACTCCCTACTCTCCACATACCAGTACCCTATCGAGAGCTTCCCATGCCTTATTTCCGCAGCTTTCTGGGGTTATCTGCCAGACTCAGGTTTACAGAATCCCATTCTTCACCAGTTTTTTTTTTAACCTTTTTACATTTTATTCTCTCCTCCCTCCTCTTTTTCTCCCCTTCCCCCTTCCTTCCTTCTTCATCTTTTTCCCTTCCCTTCCTTCTTTTCTTTTTTTCCTTTCTTACTTTCTACCAAGTCAGTATGCATTTTTTCTTTACTGTTTGAATAACTTTAATTGTTTGACTAGAACTGGGTGTGTCAGTTTCCATCATAACAGCAGTAATACTAATTTAAACAATACATTAAATGATAATAATAAAAGCTAATGTTTATTTAATGTAACTGTATGCTCACATCAGATTGTAAGCTTTGTAAAGAGAGGGGTTTTGTGTGTCCATTTCCAAATCTTTGATGCCTGGGGCAATACTTGTCACATAATGGACACAATATATAAGATATTGAACAAGAAGTATTGATACTGTGATATGAATTTTATGCAGAGTATTTCACCTACTTCTTAAAATAGTTTTGTGATATAGAGTATAGATTATAAAACCAGATCCAGTGATTTGTCGAATGTCACAGTCCTAAGAGAAAAAAGTAGAAGATTCAAATTTCTGTCCACTTTAGTGTATAAGCTTAAACACTAGGTGAGTTTACCTCTTGCATATTTAAAGTCTGGTAAGTGGCTTCTATGTTAAAAATACTGCACTGTATGACTGCCTTTGTTGGTGGACACTCAGTTTTTCTGTTTCCTGTACTCATGATTGCTAACAGACAAACTGTTTTAAATTGACATTTACTGCCGACATCTTGGCCTGTGTTGTTCAACATAGTCTCTCAAAAGGATAGCTGGGAAATAAAGGTGAAATTGGATAGATCCATTCTAGCTACCAAGGTCTTTCTTAGTGATTGTGTCCCTGCCCGTCTTTATAGTACACTCTCTGCATCCTCAGATCTGGTGCATTTTCTGGTTTTTGTATCCTACGAGTCTTTGGGTTTCCAGTGGCAACTGACGTTTCATCTAAAGCTGCTTCTAGCATCCTCCTAGTTCTACTTGTCTTCTTAGAGGCAGCACTCCTGCAGGCCTAGCCTCTGGATTGGGAACAAACCATCTCTTCCCTTGTTTGAACTTCTGCCTGTTCCACCTGCTACTGCATGTACCTGCACTTGATGGTCACATTTCCTGGTCCCCAAGACCTTTGTTTTTGTCATTTGCCTTGCCACTGCTTAAAGTCTTCTACTACCATTTCCCCATGGGTGCAGGGATATTTTGGGAATGGCAGCTGGTGATTAAGATGCAAACACCACCTCACAGCAAAGCGAATGGGCATGCTATGTATAATATATATTTCCAGTGAGCATCTAGTGGCCATGTCCATTTGTCTCCACATCTCTGCATGTCACTTCGTTTTGTCTCACCGCCGTCCTGAGGGCCGAAGTCTCTGTTCTTTCCACTCTAGGCTTTAGTGTGTTGGAGTCTGCCCTTATAGAACTGAAACTTGAGGATATGTAAGAAAACAGAGGCCAGCAGATTGTTGATCAACTTACTTGATATTAGGAAAATTACTTTGGAAATGTTCTCTTTTCCTAACGCTTCGTTTTCTTGTTGTACATGACAGGCATTTGCTCTGTGAGACCACAGTACAGAGAGCAGATGGCAGAGCACTGCTCTTGGTCATGAGGGATAGTTTCCTAACAAAAGAGGTTTTATTCTCCCCTGTATTTCTCTTGTATATTGGAGGCATTTTCCCCCTCATCCTTCCCTTTTATTTTTTCTTGGACAGCATATACAGCTTTGGCCACAGCCTCGTGGCGTTTTGTTCATTGATCAGCATTAGCTAAGAACTAATAATAAATCTCTTTTCATTTTCCCCTTTGGGATGCGTTAAGGTTATGGCTTTGGAAAGTAAGTCATACCAGCTGGGTTATCTCTGTTGTCTGTGCCTCTAGTGGCAGAGTGTTGTCATGAGGAAGCATTTATGAATCCCAGAATGGTTATCCAATTTAAAAAAAAAAAAAAATATGTGCCTTGTAGCATATCACAGAGCAGGTGTGTCACTCTGGATAGCAGTGATTTAAAAAAGAAAGCCTCAGCCACAATCTTTAAAGTTGAATGAACTAGAATAAAATTTGGCTTTATGAAGAATGTTTCATGCTTAAGAATTCTCAGAGTTTTAAATATAATGAGCTTAGCAGTGATAGTTCAGGAAACATGTAAGCAAATGAAACCTAGCCTTTCTAGATTTGGGTATGCTTTACTAGTGATTTTTTAAAAGTGTCTTCATTATATAATTTACTTTTAGAAGAAAAATTATTTTCTGAGACCCTCTAGTTGTCTGTTTTCTGAAAAGTGCTACTTAAGAACTTATAGCCACAGGAGCCAGTGCCCCTAAACTTCGACAAGGAAAACTTTGTCCATAGGACAGCTTATTTTTGTTTACAACAGAGACAGTGACAATGATTTTTTGCCTGGTTTTAAAAACCATGTAGTCAGTATAGCTGAAAGAGATTTGGGTTATCATTTAGCCTTTGAGACTCTCAGGGTTTAAGGGACATTGAAGTCCGAATGAAGTTTTATAGCACAGTCACAAGTAGACACTGTCCTCCAAAGACTCAACTCAGCCTCTCTTTTCTCTTCCTCTGTTGTTCTTCTCTGCTCCCCAAGCTTCACACTTTACTGCTGTTCTCCAAATTTAAGCTAAAATGGATAGAATGGGAGGATTCTTTTGAGCTAAAGAATAACCATTTACAATAATAATAATAATTAAATAATGCTCTAAATTGTTTTGTAGATTAAAGTTACTTGGGGATTTGGCCTAATGTTTTTGCTATCTCCTTATCATGTGTATTATAATCATGGGTGTGGTTTAATACACCATGCTACAATTATATATATGGCTTTCCTGGTGGCTCAGATGGTAAAGAATCTGCCTGCAGTGTGGAAGACCTGGGTTCAATCCCTGGGTCGGGAAGATCCCCTGGAGGAGGGCATGGCAACCCACTCTAGTATTCTTGCCTGGTGAATGCCATGGACAGAGGAGCCTGGCGGGCTGTAGTCCATGGCGTCACAAGAGTCGGGCATGATTGACTGACTATTACATTTATATATTATGCACCAATAACAACAGTAGCACATGAGAGCAATTGTGGGAATATTAAATTCCATGTTCAATTAGTTCTTGGTTTTAGGCAATATTTGGGGTAGTTGAGACATCATAAAAAGAACAAGAGTGTCATAATCATTGTTCTTGTACAAAATCATTGATCTTGTAAACACAAAAATCATTGTGTTTTGTTGAGGATGGTTGTGGTAACTTAAATGATATATTTTCTGTTATTAATTTCTCTTCAATGTTTAACCCCGGAGAAAAGGCTTTAATTATAGGTTTGACTTTTGGGTGATGTTTTTCTTGGACAAACAATGAATCAGTTTACTTTATATGAGTAAACATCAAGGGATCGCAGAGGCCACCCCAGCTTGGTGTTGCACTTTGTCACAGATAAGTCATACACAATAAGAGATGATAGCACAACTAAATGAGGATGGCATATGAAGAACATGTTTGGGGAAAGTACATTTTCAGAAGAGTGAAGTGGGTTGAAAAAAGGAGTGAAAAAAGGAGAAAAGCTAGAGACAACATTGTCAGCACCCCCTTGTCTACCTGGGAAGACTTGATAAAGAAGAGAAAGAAAACCTTACATCCATCTGATCACTCTTCTTTCGGTCATTGAGCAATGAAGTTAAGGCCTACACAAAGTGAATTTTGATAAAGGTGGAAACCACAGCACCTAAGAATCTGTGTTTTACCAAGCTGTTGCTATTGGCAGCTTATAATGTGAGCTTTAATTTGGCAGTTGATACCCCAAGATCCTTATTCCTTGAAAGAACAGCAGTCACCAAACATCTCAGGATTAAAATGCAGAAGTTAGGAAACATAGAGTCTTTTGTGACAACTGAAAAAAAGGCAAATAGTGAGCTAGAAGAGATTTTATCAGATAAATTAGAAAAGAGAATATGGCCCAATGGAAGCTTGTTTCTTCCTACTCTGTGACAGAGGGTCCTGAGTCTGCAAAATGAAAATACCAGGAAAAACATCCCAGAAATTCTCATTTCCAGTCCTATCTGTGTGTGAATTGAGCCATCCGCTCATTTACAATAGCTCCTATAACTGCCTCCCCTACTCTATTTCCTGTAAAATTGTGTTATGAACATCAGTTGTACCAATTAAATAAACAAACAAAAAACAACTAATGAATGCCACCACCATCTTCTGCAGGTCCCAAGCCGGAAAACTTGAACATCATTGTTAAACACTCCCTGCATGAGTGCTAAGTTGCTTCAGTTGTGTCCAATTCTTTGCAACCCTATGGACTGTAGCTTGCCAGGCTCTTCTGTCCATGGGATTTTCTAGGCAAGAATACTGGAGTGGGTTATTATGCCATTTTTTAAGGGATCTTCTGATGTAGGGATTGACCCCAGGTCTCCTGCATTGCAGGCAGATTCTTTATTTCTTCCCAAATACTTCCATAACATTCAATTGATCTAACCAACTAAGATATGAGATACAAAGATTAGTGGGAAACTTATGTGGGAGGCAAATAATGAAAGATAAGATTAGAATTCAAGTTACACACACACAGCACTGCTCAATTTTTTTCCTGTAAGATTCCTATTCTCTCCATTTTTCCCATTAATCAAGATTTCTTGAGAATGGAGTTCTGCCAAATTGAAGTTTTCCTGTAGTGACCATATGAATTTTCTCAATCTTTTTTGTGGAGTTTATCCAACACAGAATATTCATATTTTATTTCCTATCCACTAACCATGGACTATATGAAATTTCATCCCATTAAATTTCATCTCTGGAAAATGAACATCTTGATGAAAGAAGCTGATTCTGGCAAAATTCATACATGCACAGCAGAACCTGATGCAACTGAAAGATTCAGTACATCCCACTCAATATGCCTCCTTGGCAGCAGTTATAGGCTATTTCCATTTCACAGCCAAAATGGGCCTTGCTTCGCCAACTGGGGACAGGCCATGAGGTAATAGGAAGGACTGGGAAGGGAGACAGGAGAACTGGATTCTAATCCAGCTCTCCATATTAGCTTGGGGATTTCTGAGCAAGTTTCTGAATCTCATTTAGCCTTAGTTTTTTCACCAGTAAAATAGAGTTAATGATACCTGCTTTATCTATTTTAAATGATATATTTAAAGTTTTCTATAATGAAATAAAGTCATAATTATCACTGCTAATATAAACAATATATCTATAGGCTTCTCATGGCATTAAAATAATGAGTTAAAAATTATTTTTCTCTTCAGCAAACCATACATTTAATGCATATGGAAAGAATGAACATTCATTGAGTTGTCTTTGATGTTTTACAAAGTGGGAAAAATAAAACTGAATAGTTTAGTTTAAAAATACTATCTGCTGACACAAAGATGAGATTTGAAAATCTGTTTTCTACTTTTTAGCTAAAAATGCTTCACCTTCCAAAAATGGTTTGGCCGAGACTTCAAAAGCTTCCCAAACAGTAATTACTACAGTAAAAATAAGTAGGCTACAAGGAAAACAAGTAGGAGGGATCCAGATTTTCTACTGTTTAACAGATCAGGAAATGGTGCAAAGGATGCTTGGGTGGAACTACAAAATAGCTTAAAATTTAATATTGATCCTTGGAGTCTCTAATAAGAAAATTAAAGTTCATTGAATATATACAATCCAGAATTTATTCTGCCAAATACTTCCGCTAAGTATTTTGCTAAATACAAAGGCATTTAAAACATGAATTGAACATTCAAGATGTTTAAAGCTAAGATGGAGCCGAGAGGGGGAACCTATGTATTTAAAAGGTCAATTAGTAATGAAAAGTGGCAAGTTCAGCAGATCTAAAAATGAAATGGAAATGGAAAAGATCTCTCTGGTGTAGGTTCTGACATATACTTGTGTCAAAATTTTTGTACAAGTTGTGTGAACTTGGACTAGTCCCTCATCTAGTTAACTGTGTGATTTTAGGCCTTCAAATGATTGACTCTATGGTATAATAATGATATGTGTGCTTAGTCACTTCAGTCATGTCTTGATTCATTGCAACCCTATGGACTGTAGCCCATCAGGTTTCTCTGTCCATAGGATTTTCCTGACAAGAATACTGTAGTCGGTTGCCTTACCCTCCAACCCAGGGAGTGAACCTGCATCTCCTGTGTCTCCTGCATTGTAAGTGAATCTTTACCACTGAGCTACCAGGGAAGCTTCATAATAATGATATAGCTATTTTTTGTTTTAAGAAGTTATGGTGAAGTTAGTAAAGACCTCACATATAAGCTATTTCTTTAAAAAATGAATAGGATGGATGTAAACAGAGAGGAGTTGGATGAAATACCTGAGGAAAGGAGCATCGTATGAAAATGCACAATCTTAGTAATATAGAAGATTCTAGAAACAAAAAGCCCATTGACAAGTGCAGAATTCAATGAAGAAAAGAAAGTTTGGAAATTAACCTGGCACCAGAAATGTTTCAGGGGCAACTCAAAAGCCTAGATTTTCTGCTGTACACAGTGTGAGAGCTCTGACACTATTGAATACTCTAGTGTCTGCCTGAGGGATCTATCGCTTCACACAACTTCCTACAAGCATGTATGCTAACTGCCTACAAAAGTTCTTCAATGTAGACTTCTTCCTTAGGTGAAAATTTCCAAATCTGTGGTTACATTTTCTTTCTGAATATTAACTCGAGTATCTTGGTCTCAACAAGTCCATTTGCTTTAAATGTTTTTAAAGCAAAACAGAGGAGTTTATTTGTAGAGTAAAATGAGCTTTCTTTTAAATACATTACACTTGCATCTGGGCCTTAAAGGATGAGAGCATAAATTGATGGATGGAAATAGAAAAAGGAAAGTGCCTTCATGGAGGAAATGGTGGTGGTTTTGTCATTAAGTCGTGTCCAACTCTTTGCAACCCCATGGATAGTAGCCTGCCGGGCTCCTCTGTCCATGGGATTCTCCAGGCAAGAATACTGGAGTGGGCTGCCATTTCTGTCTCCAGGGGATCTTCCTAATCCAGGAATCATGGAGGAAATAAGAGCAAAGAAATGGAAACACAAAATCTCACAGAATTTTGGGTAAATAGTGAGCTGTTATATTGTACACAGATGTACTAAGCATATTATTAAGACTACAGTGCTTGAGATGGACCTAATCTTGAGACACAAATAAAAGACTAGTTATAAAGTCACTGCCAGAGTAGATTCCAGAAGTAATCATGGTCTAATTTAAGGAAATGGTAATTGAATTAAACTAATTTTAAAAAATCATACATATAAACAATCAACTAATTCTAGTTAATGATAGGACATTATTGTGGTTTAGTTGTTAATTCATTTTCAACTCTTTGCAACCCCATGAACTGTAGCCTGCCAGACTCCACTGTCCATAGGATTTCCCAGGAAAGAATTCTGGAGGGGGTTGCCATTTCCTTCTCCAAGGGATCTTTCTTGACCCAGAAATTGAACCCATTCTCCTGTAATGCAGGTGGTCTCCTTCACTAGAGGCATATTCTTTACAGATTGAGCCACAGGGAAGCCCAAGAGCCAAAGGAGAAAATAAATTTACTGCAAGTAAATAAATTTACTGCAAGTAAATAAATTTACTGCAAGTAAAATAAATTTAACTTGTGTACTGAGAGCTTAAGACTCAAGTAACAGATATCAAAATATAAGAGTTTGAGTAAAAGGAGGAGCCTGTCCTCCTCCTTCAGACTAGTTGGCCTGGAGCACGGGTGTCTTGCAACAGTGAATTTTACATATGTAAATTTGAAAGTAATGGTATACAACATCATAATCTTTATAAAGAAAGAGTTTTTTCAGTTTATGCTAATCATGATCGTCTTTCCAAAGCAAGATCTCGTCAAAAATGAGATATTGAGGATATTCTATTTCAACGATAGAAGGAAGAAATTAAAGAAAATAATACAATGACTCATCAAAAGAAACAATTTTGAAACTTTGAAATCACACTCTTTTTGGAAATTAATTTTATGTTCTCATCCATCTTGCCCATACTTTCATTCTATAGTCATTTTGTTGCTTTTGCTTTCTTCCCTAGGCATATAATTATAGCACCTGTGTCCAAATCTGTAGTTCTTAACTCTGATGATTGTGTCCTCATCCTTCTTATCTTTATCAAGTCTCTTTGCCTCTATCATTTATTTGTGTCAAGCAATATCAAGAAATCTGTAGAAATCGATACTTAATAAGTTATAGTAATATTTTCGATTTCCCTGTCATCTACTTTAATGTACATGTATTCTCTGTAACTCCTCATCATTCATCCAATCCATCTTATGATCAGTTAAATGTAAAGTTAATCCTTTACTGAGTGACTTCAAATTTTACTGCATCAGAATTGGGTCTGTTAAACCAGTCATTCAGTCACATTTCCCAGAGAAGGCAAAGTCACCCCACTCCAGTACTCTTGCCTGGAAAACCCCATGGATGGAGGAGCCTGGTAGGCTGCAGTCCATGGGGTTGCTAACAGTCGGACATGACTAAGCAACTTCACTTTCACTTTTCACTTTCATGCATTGGAGAAGGAAATGGCAGCCCACTCCAGTGTTCTTGCCTGGAGAATCCCAGGGACGGGGGAGCCTTGGTGGGCTGCCGTCTACGGGGTCGCACAGAGTCGGACACGACTGAGGCGACTTAGCAGCAGCAGCAGCAGTCACATTTCCACAAGGTAGGGTCTGTTTTGTGAACATTAATGCAAAATAGAAATAAAAGTTTGACCTATAATTCTTTAGTTATTTCTTCACTTCACCAGGGTTGGTATTTGCTCAGCTGTGAATTGTCAGGTTCATTGTTTCCACAAAATATAGAGAGAACTGGACCCACATTTTCTAGTATTGAAAACCCATTTCACAAAGTTATTTGTGAAATAACTTTCAAATTAGTACTGGAGTTTCTTAAAGAATCTACTCCACTCATTTTATGTTTGCATAAAAACTCTTCAGTGTGTTAGAAGAGCTGTTTATATTTTCCAATGTATTACATGTATGCTAGCTTTCTTTTCTTTATTTTAATTTCAATAAATTTTCCCTATTCAACTGTAAATGTAGAATATATTCAATATATAATGCTTGAATAGAGTAGTAAAAATGATCACTTTTATTCTTGTTACTATATTATATGACTGTATCACTAATATGCATGATACTATAAAGCAATTTTACTATTTTATTTTTAACTTAATATATTTTGACCATTTTCTGTGTTATTAAAAATAGACATGTTAAAATGTATTTATTATAACAAAAATATAGTAACTTAAAAAATCTTCTCTATAAACATACTCATTAATTACAGTAACAAAAAGAAAAATTAAAATGCATTGCAGAGATTGTATAGGAAATAAAGGAAACAAAATATCTCAATAACAAGAAATTCTCAGGTGGTAGAATCAAAGCCAGTAAGACCTAGAGAAACTTAATGACCTGAGATATGGCTGGAAAAATTTAGGACTTTGGGTATAAATGTCTATATAGTGATGCAAGTAAAAACTTTAGATCTAAAGGGTCAAGAACTTAGAACTGAGGGCCCTTGGTGAAATCAAATAAGCAGTGACTGAGAAAAAAAAATGCATCCATTGCTACAGAACACTATTACAAACTTTATTGCTGCCTGGTTCTATCAGTCTTGAAAAACTCAAGTTTTGGACTTCTGTCCCTAAGAAAGGATATAAAATAAATTCAGTCTGGCAAGGAATAATCTAAGATCCATGATATAAACAAATAACACCTATGTAAAAGAAAGATTCAAAGTTTTCTGTAGTTTTTTTTGTAAGATCATTGTTAACTTTTGCTTTCAGGGTTATGTAAAGCTTATACAACAATTTTGGAAGCATTTTAATTTACTGAAGGACTTTTTAGAATTGGTGTTAATTCTTTCTTGAATGTTTGATATAATTCACTGACAAAACTTGTAGGTATAGAATTTAATTGGTTGGGAGTCTTTGATAATTTACTTAAATAGGTATAGGGCTATTTACACTTTTTGTTTCATTTGCATAAATTTTTGCAATTGGTATTGTTTTTAATTTATCCATTTACATTAAGTTGTCATGTATGTGTTATTTTATTATCTTTTTAATATATGTAGCTATATATCATGTATACATAATATTATGTGTACATATATGCATATATATATTATATGTGGTTACTATAATATCTACAACAACCACACTTTATTCCTAATATTACTTTTATTTTTCTCATAATTGGCAGACATTTTCCAGGTCATTGTTTTGTTTAGCTTCTCTATTGTATCAGTTCAGTTCAGTTCAGTTCAGTCTCTCAGTCGTGTCCGACTCTTTGCAATCCCATGAATTGCAGCATGCCAGGCCTCCCTGTCCATCACCAACTCCCGGAGTTCACCCAAGCCCATGTTCATCGAGTTGGTGATGCCATCCAACCATGTCATCCTCAATTGTCTCCTTCTCCTCCTGCCCTCAATCTTTCCCAGCATCAGGGTCTTTTCAAATGAGTCAACTCTTCACATGAGGTGGCCAAAGTATTGGAGTTTCAACATCAGTCCTGCCAATGAACACCCAGGACTGATCTCCTTTAGGATGGACTGGTTTGATCTCCTTGCAGTCCAAGGGACTATCGAGAGTCTTCTCCAACACCACAGTTCAAAAGCATCAATTCTTTGGGGATCAGGCTTCTTTATAGTCCAACTCTCACATCCATTCATGACCACTGGAAAACAATAGCCTTGACTAGACAGACCTTTGTTGACAAAGTAATGTCTCTGCTTTTTAATATGCTGTCTAGGTTGGTCATAACTTTCCTTCCAAGGAGTAAGGGTCTTTAATTTCATGGCTGCAATCACCATCTGCAGTGGTTTTGGAGCCCAGAAAAATAAAGTCAGCCACTGTTTCCACTATTTCCCCATCTCTTGGCCATGAAGTGATGGGACTGGATGCCATGATCTTAGTTTTCTGAATGTTGAACTTTAAGCCAACTTTTTCACTCTCCTCTTTCACTTTCATCAAGAAGCCCTTTAGTTCTTTAGTTTCTGCCATAAGGGTGGTGTCATCTGCGTATCTGAGGTTACTGATATTTCTCCCAGCAATCTTGATTCCAACTGTGCTTCTTCCAGCCCAGCGTTTCTCATTATGTACTCAGCACATAAGTTAAATAAGCAGAGTGACAATATACAAACTTGACGTACTCCTTTTCCTATTTGGAACTAGTCTGTTGGTCCATGTCCAGTTCTAACTGTTGCTTCCTGACCTGCATACAGGTCTCTTAGGAGGCATGTCAGGTGGTCTGGTATTCCCATCTCTTTCAGAATTTTCCACAGTTTCTTGTGATCCACACAGTCAAAGACTGTGGTGTAGTCAGTAAAGCAGAATTATTTTATCAGTTGCTGACAAAACAATGATAAAACTTCCTACTACTGAAAAATGTCCTATTATTGAAATTGTGAGTTACTTCTCTCTGTCAAGTTTTGCTTCAAATATATTGAAATTCTGCTTTATCCCTACATGTTAGTAAGTATTATATCTTGTTGATGAATTGCAAATTTATTATTATAAAAGGCCTCTTTCTGGGGTGAAATGTTTTGCAAAAATCTATTGTATCTGATTTTATTATATTCACATCAACCTTTTTGTGTTTTCTATCTGCAGGCAAGTTTACATTCTTTACTTATTTTATACTTTTGCCTTATAGTTAAAATATATCTTCTGTAGACAGCATAGAGTTGAAATTTACTTTAATATCCTTTCCACTCATCTTTGCTTCTTAATAGAAATGTTTAGTATATTAATATTTAATTAAAGTACTGATATGAACATTTTTAAATCTATTATTTTTATTTTTTATTTCTTCTATTGTTAACCTCTTTCACTTTTCCCATCCTTTTTGATTATTTGAGTAACTTTCTTTTTAAGACTTTAATTTAACCAGTTTTTTTTTTTTTTTTTTTTTTTTTTATAGGACTTCCAAGGTGGCTCAGATGGTAAAGAATCTGCTTACAATGCAGGAGATCCAGGTTCAATCCCTGGGTTGGGAAGACCCCTTGGAGAAAGGAATGGTAGCCTACTTCAGGATCCTTGCCTGGAGAATTCTATGAATAGAGGAGCCTGGTGGGCTATAGTGCATGGGTTGCAAAGATTTGGACATGACTGAGCAATTAATACTTTCATACTTTTTCTTTTATATATATATATATATTGCATTTTTAAATTTATTTCTCTAGGAAATAAAATGTATGTCCCTAACTCACCCATGCCAATTAATTTCTTCAAAGGTTCAACTCCCCTCCAATGTTTTCTGGCTTTTATTCATTCTCTAAAGATGTAGGAATGACAGGTAGCATATTTTAGACCTCATATATAGTTTATAGTTATTATATTAAGATTCATTAATTTGGTAGAGGCTTACTCTTTTTTGTCAAATGGGAAATTTCTAATAATATTTTTGAGGAAAAGAAACTATGATGATTTACCACTTATAAATCTGTTACTAAAAAGAACTATTTATGATTGAACTTTAAGAAGAGCTATAACACTAACAGAGGTGGTGAAATGCTGTAAGCAATATGGAACGACCAGATATCTAAACCTAGAGGTGAATTGATATTAGCACTGACACTGTAAAGAAAAAAAAAAAACTATATATATATATATAGTTATATATATAGTTATATATATATTGAATTATATATAACCAGATTATATATTGGTTGTATATACTGGATTAGAAAAAACAAAAACAAAAAAGAATTTTCAGTGATTGACGTATGTAGCATGTTTTATAGAAAAGGATATATGAATTCTTTAGAAATGGTTTCAGCTGAAACAGAAAACCTGACTAATTTGGCTGACTCCAAATTAGACTCCAAAACCTGACTCTGCTTTGGAACATGTGTTAATCTGTAACATTTTTTATATTGGAAGACAACAGGGAAGAAAGTTTGTCAGAAGTGAATTTTTGGTCAGCTAATCATAGGGCTTTATTTTGATAAGTTTGAGTAAATACTTGTAGCCTTCAGTGTTCTTAAGTATAGAATTTGTTCTAAAAACTTAAGGGCAACCATTGAAATAAAATAAATTTAATATAAAATTATGTTTTACTGGAAATAGCAAATAAAAGGCAACAGAGGAAAAAAAATGAAGCAAAAAAAAGTAGGGATATAAATGAGTTGATTTGAACAAGTCCAAATATATCATAATAAATTCAAGCAAAGTTATTAGCTGTATCAGAAGAACAGAAAGTGGAAGAATGAATTAAGTAGTACTGAGTATGTGTGTTAAGTTGCTTCAGTGGTGTAGGACTCTGCGACGCTATGGACTGTAGCCCGCCAGGCTCCACTGTCCATAGGATTTCCCAGGGTAGAATACAGGAATGGGTTGCCATGCCTTCCTCCAGGGGATCTTCCCAATCCAAGGATCAAACTCACTGTTCCTTTTGTCTCTTGCCCTGGCAGTCGGGTTCTTTACTGCTAGCGCTATCTGGGAAGCCCTAGTACTCGGTATCAGTTCAGTTCAGTTCAGTTCATTTCAGTCGCTCAGTCGTGTCTGACTCTTTGGGACCCCATGAATCGCAGCACGCCAGGCCTCCCTGTCCATCACCAACTCCCGGAGTTTACTCAAACTCAAGTCCATCGAGACGGTGTTGTCATCCAGCCATCTCATCCTCTGTTGTCCCCTTCTCCTCCTGACCCCAATCCCTCCCAGCATCAGGGTCTTTTCCAGTGAGTCAACTCTTCGCATGAGGTGGCCAAAGTATTGGCATTTCAGCTTCAGCATCAGTCCTTCCAATGAACACCCAAGGACTGATCTTTAGGATGGACTTGGTTGGATCTCCTTGCAGTCCAAGGGACTCTCAAGAGTCTTCTCCAACACCACATTTCAAAAGCATCAATTTTTCGGCTCTCAGCTTTCTTCACAGTCCAACTCTCATATCCGTACATGACCATGCAGGTCAGGAAGCAACAGTTAGAACTGGACATGGAACAACAGACTGGTTCCGAATAGGAAAAGGAGTACGTCAAGGCTGTATATTGTCACCCTGATTGTTTAAATTATATGCAGAGTACATCATGAGAAACGCTGGGCTGGAAGAAGCACAAGCTGGAATTAAGATTGCTGGGAGAAATATCAATAACTTCAGATATGCAGATGACACCACCCTTATGGCAGAAAGTAAAGAACTAAAGGGCTTCTTGATGAAAGTGAAAGAGGAGAGTGAAAAAGTTGGCTTAAAGCTCAACATTCAGAAAACTAAGATCATGGCATCTGGTCCCATCACCTCATGGGAAATAGATGGGGAAACAGTGGAAACAGTGTCAGACTTTATTTTTGGGGGCTCCAAAATCACTGCAGATGGTGATTGCAGCCATGAAATTAAAGACCCTTACTCCTTGGAAGGAAAGTACTCGGTATAGTTCTAACCAAAAAGATCTGGTTATCTCTGGTTATCTATATGATACTAGTTAAGTCTAAAGTGGTAGGAGGAATGATGAAGTTCATTATCTAAAGTTAAGAGTCATGATTCCCCATGAAGCTATAGTAATTTTGAACAGGTATGTAACTAAAACCATACAACATAATTTAAAAAGTAAAATTGACAGATTGCAAATTGATTTAACACTGCTATAGCAACTTCTAACATTATTATGTGAATGATTAATAAGCATCTTAAATATTGTCAGGCTATTACTGCACTTGAATCCATAGGATTCTGTTATTCAGAAGGAACAAAGAAATGGAGGAAGTTGTTTATTTTCACAAATGGAAAATATCTTAAAGTCAATACTACAAAATGGCAAAGGTACTGACATTGGTCTTAGTTAATGAGACACACAATGAGAAAATTGATGGAGCTGGAATTTCTTTTATCTTTTCCTTTTCCATTGTTTCCTTTTCAAACTATTTACTAGCAAAAGGAAAAAAGAGAAAGAAAAAAGTAAAGTGGAAATCATACTGTTATTGGACAAAATGTTTACAGACCTTCCTTACATATTATACCAAAAGGAGACTTAAATGGAATTATAATGTATACTTATTTCTAACTCACAAAGCCCAACCATTTCTGTGTTATTAAAGTTATCACTCCAACCTACTTTTTGATGTGCTAAATCTCTATTTTCAGAGACATAATTTGACTATCAAATATTTGCATAATAATAAAAAATCATGTTAATTCACAAAAGAAATCTATGTTTTCAGTTGTAATATAGAGATAAAAGATATCAGTCCTAAAAGCAGGTGTTCTCATTTTTATTATCTGTGGTACTCCATGCTTCCAGGGCATTACTCATGGGAATGTCCAGAGCCTACTGTGCTAGAAACAAACAAAAATGTAAAAGTATTTAATAAACTATAAAAATGTTGAAAGGAACTGCTAAAGACCCCCAAACAAAAACTACTACTTTCTCAGTGTAAGCATGGTTGTCCAATTCACATAGTTTTTACCTAGGATACTTAGGTGTTAGGAATTGCATGTCCTGTTCAGTTCAGTTCAGTCACTCTGTCATGACTGACTCTTTGCGACCCAATGGACTGCAGCACGCCAGGCTTCCATGTTCATCACCAACTCCTGGAGCTTGTTCAAACTCGTGTCCATCAAGTCAGTGATGCCATCTAACCATTTCATCCTGTCTTCCCCTTCTCCTCCTTCAATCCTTCTTAGCATCAGGGTCTTTTCCAGTGAGTCAGTTCTTCCTATCATGTGGCCAAAGTATTGAAGCTTCACCTTCAGCATTAGTCCTTCCAATGAATATTCAGGACTGATTTCCTTGAGGATTGACTGATTTGATCTCCTTGCAGTCCAAGGCACTCTCAAGAGTCTTCTGCAACTCCACAGTTCAAAGGCATCAATTCGTCAGTGCACAGCTTTCTTTATGGTCCAACTTTGACATCCATACATGACTACTGGAAAAACTGTAGCTTTGACTAGATAGACCTTTGTCTGCAAAGTAATATCTATGCTTTTTAATGTGTTGTCTAGGTTTGTCATAACTTTTCTTCCAAGGAGCAAGTGGCTTTTAAGTTCATGGCTGCAGTTACCATCTGCAGTGATTTTGGAGCCCAAGAAAATAAAATATGTCACTGTTTCCATTGCATGTCCATGTTTCATCAAAATGCATATGCCAAAGTCCTAACCCTTTATGTAATGTTATCTAGAAAGTGAACTTTTGTGAGGTAATTAGATCATGAGGATAGAGCCCTTGAGAGTGGTATTAGTGCCCTTATAAGAAGAAAATTAAGAACTGGCTTACACTCTCTCTGGTATGTGAGGATAGAAGAAGAACTCAGACATCTTCAACCCAAAAAAAGGTTTTTCATGGAATTCAGCCATCCTGGCACCCAGGTTTAGACTTTTCGCCTCCAGACTTGTGAGAAATAATTTTTTTTTTTTTTTTAAGCCATCTGGTATATGAGGAAGCCCAAATGGACTAACGCAGTGGTACAAGAACTCTGTGGAGAAGAAAATGGCAACCCACTCCAGTATTCTTGTCTGGAGAATCCCCATGGACAGAGGAACCTGGTGGGCTATAGTCCATGGTGTTGCAGAGAGTCAGACTCGACTAAGCAACTCACACACACACACACACACACACACACACAAATTCTGAAGACATTGTGTAGAGGAAGAATTGGGTGATTTCACTTCTCATTTCTTGGACATTTATAGAGATATCTCCAAGTGACGGCTTTTATTACAGCAGAAGACTAAATAATTTATAATAATCAGAGTAGCTTCCTTTGTAATCATAAAAATATATCTCTTTCTAGGATTGTATCTCATGCTTTAGCTGTCAAGTATTACCATAAACTTGATGACAGATACTTTGGCTTTCAGAACTCCCTAGAAAAAGGAAACCAAGAAGAAAAGAGAGAACTTTTGGGATGTATAGGCAATATGAGACTAAGGAAATATCATGTCCATTCTGTTTAGACAATATCAGAAGTTACCAAAACAGGTCATCATGTTTATTTGTATACCAGTATCCCATTGCAGAATACAGATGATGCTATGTATTTAACTAGAGCTCAGTATCTTTTCTACAGGGCTTCCTAGGTGGTGCAATGATAACAGATCTGACTGCCAATGCAGGAAATGCAAGAGATGTGGGTTTAATCCTTGGGTTGAGAAGATTCTCTGGAGTAGGAAATGGCAACCCATTCCAGTATCCTTGTCAGCAAAGAACCATGGACAGAGAAGCCTAGTGGTCTACAGTACACAGGACTGCAAAGAGTCAGATATGACTTAGCACACATGAGCACTCTTCTACAAGGCACTTTGCACACCTCTTCATAATCTTTATTATTTTATAATTGAAACACTTCTTCATATACTTCAAGATTCTTCTCCCCATCCAGGAAAGGCTATCATGTTGCAAAGGGTCTCTTATCATGTGTGTCTAATGAAAAAAGGAAAACATTGAATGGACTTGGGTTTCTAGTTCCACATGTAAGGGGATTAGAAGTCAACGCTTTGTCCTAAAAACAAGTAAAAAACTGAACAGATGGAAAACTCAACAACTCTCCTTGGATCATAAGAGAAGGGAGGATATAGGGCAAGCTATTGCCTCCAAGAATGGAGAGATATACAGATGAATACACAGAATCGCATTTACTATCCACCACAGAAACCAGTGCCAGGTAGGAAAACCTGACCTCAGATTGAAAAATTGCAGGAGACTCAGTGTAGACAACTCTGAGAGTTAAAATATTTAGCGAGAACCAATTATAGAGGTACACTACAGTACTGTAAGATTCACCTCCAGAAACTAAACTAGGTCCCCAAAGTAAACATCAGGAAAAAAAAAAAAAGTCTACCAAACCTTTCAGCAGGGAAGAGAAGAAAATTAATCATTTTGAAATATATCAGAACATTTTGTTCTTGAAAAGACTGTCCCTTAGGAGAAACTAGTTAGCCAGAGTATAACCTGCTGGATTATTTTCTGAGCCTAACTGAAACCTGAAGGGAGGAAAGTAACCAACACCAGTCAGTTCTAGTGTCAGTTCTCAGCTCCACCTGGGAAAATAAAATCCTCAACTACTGGCCCCTCTAAACTTCCATATAGAAGAAGGAAAACAAATCCAGCCCACTCTAGCTATCTTGTCCTATATTAAGGGAGAGAAAAATTGAGAAACATTTGTCAAGTGCACAACTCTGAAGCATAGAGTTAATAAAAGACTCAGATTTAATCTTTGGACTATAGAACATTTCTCACAGCTCCTTTTTACATCCTACTGGAAGATCTAGCTAATGCAGTAAGACAATAAAAGGAACTACAAGTTTTACATATCAAGATGGGAGAAATAGAACACTTCTTGTCAATGACATGTTCATAAATAGCAACAACAAAAATCTCCAAGAAATAATAAGCAAGTAATAACAAGGTTTCAGGATACAAGATTAAAGTATAAAAGTTAATCACTTTCTTATATACCAACAGTGAACAAATGGAATTTGAAAGGACAGCTGTCAATATAAATTATATAATATAATTTATATTGACAGCTGTCCAAATGAAATGCCTAGGTATAACTATGATAAGAACTATATAAAGAAAGGGGTTCCCAGGTGGCTCTGTGGTAAGGAATAGCCTGCCAAAGCAGGAGATGCAGGTTCAATCCATGGGTTGGGAAGATTCCCTGGAGAAGGAAATCTTCTCCTGGAGAAGGCAACCCATTCCAATATTATTGCCTGGGAAGTCCCATGGACAGAGGAGCCTGGTGAGCTATAGTTCTTGGGGAGGCAAAAGAGTCGGACATGACTTAGCGACTAGACAACAACAACAATAATATAAAGAAAGTTACCAAATTTTGATGAACAAAATCACATAACTAAAGTGAAGATATATCCTGTGCTCATGAATAAGAAGACTCACTATTGTCAGATGTCAGTTCCTTCCAAACTGGTCTGCAATACCAATCAAACTCCCAGCAAACTATCTTGTGGATATTGATAAATTTTCTAAAGCTTAAATAGAGAAACAAAAGGCCCAGAATAGCTGAGAGGAACAAATTTGAAAGACTGACATTACTCAACTTCAAAACTCATTATAAAGCCACAGTAATTAAAACAGTGTGCTTTAAAAAACAACAACAACAACAACAACAAAACAGTGTGCTGTTGGTGAAATATAGACAAGTAGATCAATGGAAATGAGTAAACAGACTATTGATAGACTCACATAAATACATTAACTGATTTTTGACAAAGTAGAAAAGACAATACAATGAACCAAAGATAACCTTTTAAAAAAATGGTTCTGGAACAACTGAATATTCAAATTAAAATAATGAATCTAGATACAGATATCATATCCTGCACAAAAATAGCTCAAAATGGTACACAATCCTAAACAAATGCAAAACGATAAAATTCCTAAAATATGTTCTTGTTGTTTAGTTGCTAAGTCATGCCCTACTCTTTTGGAACTCATGAACTGTAACCCACCAGGCTTTTCTGTCCATAGGATTTCTTAGGCAATAATACTTGAGTGGGTTGCCATTTCTTCTCCACGGTAGCTTTGCAACCCAGGGATCAAACTCATATCACCTGCTTGGCAGGCGGCTTCTTTAACCCTGAGCCACCCAAGGAGCCCTCCTAGAAGATAATGTGATAGAAAATCTAGATGACCCTGGGTATGGCAATGATGTTTTCAGATAAACATCAAAAGCGTGATCCATAAAAGAAATGCAGATGAGCTGGACTCCATCAAAATTAAAAACTTTAGCTATGTGAAGTTCAATGTCAAGAGAATGAGAAGAGAGGTTAGACTGAGAGAAAATATTTGCAAAAAAAAAAAAAAAGCAACAACATAGAAAAATATTATCCAACATATGGAAAGAACTAAAATTTAACAATAAAAATATATGTAGCCTAATTACAAAATGGGCTAAAATCCTGAACAAATATCACCAAAGAAGATATATAGATGCCAAATAAACATGAAACAAGCCGTTGCATATCACATACCAACAGGGAAATGCAAATTAAAACAATGAGGTACCATTATACACCAATTAGAATGGCCAAAATCTAGCACATTGACAAAACCAAATGCTGATGAGGATGTAGAACAACAGGACCCTAATTCATTGCTGGTGGAAATGTAACATGGCACATCCATTGTTGAAAACAGTTTGGCAGTTTCTTACAAAAGTAAGAAATTATGAAAAGACATGGGACTTCCCTGGTGGTCCAAAAGTTAAGAATCTGCTTGCCAATGCAGGAAATACCAGTTCAATCCCTGGTCTAGGAAGATTCCACATGCCATGGGGCAACAAATCCCAGGCACCACTACTACTGATGTCTACACACTCTAGAGCCACACACCCCCAACTACTGAAGCCTAAGGGTCATAGAGCCTGCACACTGAAGCGAGAGAAGCAACCACAACAAGAAGCCTGAGTACCATGATTAGAGAGTAGTCCCTGCTCACCCTTCATAGCAAGAAAGATGCAGCATAGCCAAAAATAAATAAATAAACAAAAAATTTAACAAGAAAAAACATGGAGGAATGGTAATTGTGTATTATTAAATGAAAGAAGCCAATCTGGAAAAAAAAAAAACCTACATAGTAAAAGTTTACAACTACCACATATGACATTCTTGGTAAAAGTAAAGCTATGGAGATAGTAACAAGATCAGTGGTTGTCAGAGGCTGAGGTAGAAGAGGGGTAAATATATGGAGTACAGAGGGTTTTCAGGGCAATGAAGATATTTTGCATGGTGCTATAGTGATAGATACATTCCATGTATCTATGTGTGTATGCATGCTCAGTCACTTCAGTCGTTTACAGCTCTTTGAGACCCTATAAAATGTAGCCCGCCAAGCTCTTCTGTCATGGGATTCTCCAGGTGAGAGTACTGGAGTGGGTGGCCATTCCTTTCTGCAGGGTAGCTTCCCACACCAATGATCGAACCCTGGTCTCCTGCATTGCAGGCGGATTCTTTACCACTTAGCCATTTTGGAAGCCTCACATGGCATTGTACTTTTATCTAAACCAGCAGAATATATAGACCAACAGTGAACATTAATGTAAAGCAAGAACTTTGGGTGATTATGATATTCAGTATAAGATTACCATTTGTTAACATGTACCATTCTGATTTGCTGTTGTTCAGTTGCTAAGTCGTGTCTAACTCTTTGCAACTCCATTGACTGCAGCACAACAGGCTTCCCTGTCCTTCACTATCTCCCAGAGTTTTCTCAAGTTCGTGTCCATTGAGTCAGTGATGTCATCCAATCATCTCATCCTTGTCTACCCCTTCTCCTCCTGCCCTCAATCTTTCCCAGCATCAGGGTCTTTTCCGATGATTCAGCTCTTCCCATCAGATGGCCAAAAGAATGGAGCTTCAATTTCAGCATCAGTCCTTCCAATGAATATTCAAGGTTGATTTCCTTTAGGATTGATTTGTTTGATCTCCTTGCAGTCCAAAGGACTCTCAAGGGTCTTTTCCAACATCACAGTTTGAAAGCACCAATTATTTGGTGTTCAGCCTTCTTTATGGTCCAACTCTCATATTTGTACACAACTACTGGAAAAAACATAGCTTTGACTATACAGATTGTTGTCATCAAAGTGATGCCTCTGCTTTTTAATATGCTTTCTAGGTTTGTCATAGCCTTCCTTTCAAGGAGCAAGTGTCTTTTAATTTCATGGTTGTGCTCGCTTCGGCAGCACATATACTAATTTCATGGCTGAAGTCACCATCTGCAGTGATTTTGGAGACCAGGAAAATAAAGCCTGTCACTGTTTCCACTTTTTCCTCTTCTATTTTCCATGAAGTAATGGGACCAGATGCCATGACATTAGTATTGTGAATTTTGAGTTTTAAGCCAGCTTTTTCACTCTTGTCTTTCACCTTCATCAAGAGGTTTTTTAGTTCCTCTCCACTTTTTGCCCTTAGAATTATGTCAGCTGCATGTCTGAAGTTATTGATTTTCCTCCTGGAAATCTTGATTACAGCTTGTGATCCATCCACTCATTCATTCATTCGTTCCATGATAGGGAATATTAATAGCGGAGACTGCTTTTCTTGGGGCAGTGAGTATATGAGACATTTTTGTACCATTCTCTTTTGAGATGAGCCTAAAATTCCTCTAAAAATGTTTAAAAATTTTACAAGTGCTTTGGTATAATGGAACAGAGAAGGGAAAGTATTTTAAGTCAATAAAACCTAAGAATAGCCACTCTTGTTACTATTTTTAATTTAAGTGCTTCCTTTCGGTATCCTGGGCTTCTCTGGTGGCTCAGCTGGTAAAGAATCCACCTGCAATGTGGGAGACCTGGGTTCGATCCCTGGGGTGGGAAGATACCCTGAAGAAGGGAATGGCTACCTGCTCCAGTATTTTGGCCTGGAGAATCCCATGGACAGAGGAGCTTGGCAGGCTACAGTCCATGGAGTCGCAAAGAGTTGGACATGACTGAGAGACTTTTACTTTCACTTTCGGTATAGTGTGTTACCCATTGGAGAAAGCAGTTTAGGCTAAAGCATTTAAGCTTTGTCTTCTGGGCTCCCACAGCTAGAGGCCCGAGAATGGAAACACCAGAATGGCCACATTTCTCTGAGGCAAAGTTCTTTCTCAATGGCCTTGCTTATTTCTCAAAGGTACATGTTCAGGGGACTTTCCTGGTGATCCAGTGATTGAGACTCTGCTCTTCCAGGGCTTTCACTGCAGGCGGTGCAGATTTGATCCCTGGTTGGGGAACTAAGATCCCACATTCCTTACAGTGCAACCAAAGGGAGCAAAAACAAGAAGAAGTGCCTGCTCATGTAGTGTTATATTTTCAAAAGAAAATACCAAAAATTTTCAAAAATAAAATGACTATAGGTAGATTCACGTCTCTTTTTTATTTATTTATTTATTTATTTTTTAATTGTTCACCTTTATTTATTATTTATTTTTTTTTTATTTCAACTACAGAGGGCAGGTCTTTATTCCCAATCCCGATCCCCCCTCCCACCTCCCTCTCCACCCGATTCCTCTGGGTCTTCCCAGTGCACCAGGCTGGAGCACTTGTCTCATGCATCCCACCTGGGCTGGTGATCTGTTTCACCATAGATAGTATACATGCTGTTCTTTTGAAATATCCCACCCTCACATTCTCCCACAAAGTTCAAAAGTCTGTTCTGTATTTCTGTGTCTCTTTTTCTGTTTTGCATATAGGGTTATCGTTATCACCTTTCTAAATTCCATATATACGTGTTAGTATGCTGTAATGTTCTTTATCTTTCTGGCTTACTTCACTCTGTATAATGGGCTCCAGCTTCATCCATCTCATTAGGACTGGTTCAAATGAATTCTTTTTAATGGCTGAGTAATATTCCATGGTGTATATGTACCACAGCTTCCTTATCCATTCATCTGCTGATGGGCATCTAGGTTGTTATGCAAGGATTCTTTAATATCCGCAAATCAATCAATGTAATACACCACATTAACAAATTGAAAGATAAAAACCATATGATTATCTCAATAGATGCAGAGAAAGCCTTTGACAAAATTCAACACTCATTTATGATTAAAACTCTCCAAAAAGCAGGAATAGAAGGAACATACCTCAACATAATAAAAGCTATATATGACAAACCCACAGCAAGCATCACCCTCAATGGTGAAAAATTGAAGGCATTTCCCCTGAAATCAGGAACAAGACAAGGGTGCCCACTCTCACCACTACTATTCAACATAGTGTTGGAAGTTCTGGCCACAGCAATCAGAGCAGACAAAGAAGTAAAAGGAATCCAGATAGGAAAAGAAGAAGTAAAACTCTCACTGTTTGCAGATGACATGATCCTCTATATAGAAGACCCTAAAGACTCTACCAGAAAATTACTAGAGCTAATCAATGAATATAGTAAAGTTGCAGGATATAAAATTAACACACAGAAATCCCTTGCATTCCTATATACTAACAATGAAAAAACAGAAAGAGAAATTAAGGAAACAATACCATTCACCATTGCAACAAAAAGAATAAAATACTTAGGAGTATATCTACCTAAAGAAACAAAGGACCTATACATAGAAAACTATAAAACAATGATGAAAGAAATCAAAGAGGACACAAACAGATGGAGAAACATACCGTGTTCATGGATTGGAAGAATCAATATTGTCAAAATGGCTATTCTACCCAAAGCAGTCTATAGATTCAATGCAATCCCTATCAAGCTACCAATGGTATTTTTCACAGAACTAGACCAAAGAATTTCACAATTTGTATGGAAATACAAAAAACCTCGAATAGCCAAAATAATCTTGAGAAAGAAGAATGGAACGGGAGGAATCAACCTGCCTGACTTCAGACTCTACTACAAAGCCACAGTCATCAAGACAGTATGGTACTGGCACAAAGACAGAAATATAGATCAATGGAACAGAATAGAAAGCCCAGAGATAAATCCACGAACCTATGGACACCTTATCTTTGACAAAGGAGGCAAGGATATACAATGGAAAAAAGACAACCTCTTTAACAAGTGGTGCTGGGAAAACTGGTCAACCACTTGCAAAAGAATGAAACTAGAACACTTTCTAACACCATACACAAAAATAAACTCAAAATGGATTAAAGATCTAAATGTAAGACCAGAAACTATAAAACTCCTAGAGGAGAACATAGGCAAAACACTCTCCGACATAAATCACAGCAAGATCCTCTATGACCCACCTCCCAGAATATTGGAAATAAAAGCAAAACTAAACAAATGGGACCTAATGAAACTTAAAAGCTTTTGCACTACAAAGGAAACTATAAGTAAGGTGAAAAGACAGCCCTCAGATTGGGAGAATATAATAGCAAATGAAGAAACAGACAAAGGATTAATCTCAAAAATATACAAGCAACTCCTGAAGCTCAATTCCAGAAAAATAAATGACCCAATCAAAAAATGGGCCAAAGAACTAAACAGACATTTCTCCAAAGAAGACATACAGATGGCTAACAAACACATGAAAAGATGCTCAACATCACTCATTATCAGAGAAATGTAAATCAAAACCACAATGAGGTACCATTACACACCAGTCAGGATGGCTGCTATCCAAAAGTCTACAAGCAATAAATGCTGGAGAGGGTGTGGAGAAAAGGGAACCCTCTTACACTGTTGGTGGGAATGCAAGCTAGTACAGCCACTATGGAAAACAGTGTGGAGATTCCTTAAAAAACTGGAAATAGAACTGCCATATGACCCAGCAATCCCACTTCTGGGCATACACACTGAGGAAACCAGATCTGAAAGAGACACGTGCACCCCAATGTTCATCGCAGCACTGTTTATAATAGCCAGGACATGGAAACAACCTAGATTCACTTCTCTTAATTTCACTGGGCAAGAAAGGGTTGGCAATGCCCCATTGCACATAAAATAACTTCTTGTCTTCTAATTATTTCTGTGACTCTTTAGCTCCTAGAGCCTGAAGAATTTACACCACGTCTGAAGGCTTGTCTCAGCTACTTCCTTTTATTTCCTGTACTATTCCCCTTCTCTCCCACCCACTAAACCCAGCATATACGTACTCTATCACTTACTATCAAGTGCTTACTGTTGCCTTGCCCTATGACATCTAGGTTATCAGGAGCCACTTGAATGAAACACTAATGAACAGGTAATTGAATGCTATGAAAAATGTTGGAATTCTTAGCCTTAATGACAAGACTGATTTAGAATAGAATTTGAAAAATTAAGACCCAAAACCTGAATTGTTTCAGCAAAATATCTTTCTCTGAAGATAAATAGATAGATAGATGATGGACATCCAAACATATAGATGCGAAAGACAGAAAGTACATTTGTGTTGTCAGGCATAGGTTGGAGAACAAGATCCCTTTTAACAAATCGTAAATTCTCATTGCCAACAGACACCACCTTTACCAATTGACCTGCAGCCAATTCAGCTCACACATTTTATTACTTTCTTGAACTCTGTGTGTTTATGTTTGAGGCTCTTGGTTTCATGTATTCAACTGGATAATTGCACTTAAAAAAAAAAATAACTGAGAAAAGGTTTCATTAAAATAAAATATATTGCATTCAAACTCATGAATCAAAAATAAAACTTAAAACAAATTAATAGATCAAAAAGTCCACAAAAGGCAGTATTTTCCAAACTGTATTGAGGATGTACAAGAAAAAAAATGATTCCAAGGACAAAAAAAAAATTTTTTTTAAATTGGAACACTAATTTTTAAAAAAAAAGGGGGAACTGACAAAGTGTTTTTTTATTGTAATATTTCACATAATCTGAATTAGTGTGTAATTTGAGTCATGAAAGTATCTGCAGGGGTGTATGTGTTCAGTGCTTCATATGCATATTTTGTAATGGAATCTTTATGTATATGCATGCATACAGTACCTTCTGGAATGAGTGTTTTTTCAACCATTCTTTAACTCCTCTCCTTGGTGTTTTTCTATACCTTAAAAAGTAACAGGATTCGCATGAAAGTCTCTGTAATCTTTCCAAATTTCAACAAGAAAGATGGGGGAAAAAAGGCACAGTAATATGACATTAAATATAATGCATAATTTTACTAGAGTTTATGTCAAACTGGGTTCACTGCTAACTGTTCACTGCAGGCTCTTCTTGTCTCTACTTCCTGTACAGATACCTACAATAAAGTGTCATATATTCTAATTCAGCAGGCCTATAGGACTGGGGGCTTTAGACGTGAATATATTTTAATAGGATCCTCACTTGATTCTAATGCAGTCCAATTTCACCATGTACCATTCTGGACTCTTGCTTACAGTGATATTCAATATTTCTTTGTCTAATAAAATCACATGGACATCATTTGTCATTTACTTTTACCTTTACATGTGTTTCATCCTCTGGGAATCTAATCTTTCATGCCTGGACATTGCACTGCCTCCATTACCCTGCATTCCACAGACCAGAATATTTATCTCCTGGCCCTGCTGCAATCGTTACTTTAGTTGTTACAACTGCCTAAGACTTCTGACAAAGAAGCTGCATTACCTGTTGTGGAGAAAAAAAATGTCTAATATCCAAGGAAATTACTTATGTTCAACTTTAGGACACAGTGACCACAATAAGAAAAAATTTAGTAGCTGAGAGAGAACAGGTTTTATACATGCCAAAGATGGGCAGATTTTCATCTCAAGCACAAATGAAAACTGCTGGTATTTAAGAAAACAACACAAGTTTCATTCAGTTTCAGGTATTGCATTACAGTGCATAAATCTAATGAAATATAGCCCTCAGGTTAAACAGAGATGCTCCCTTCAAATAAATGAATATTAACCATCCCATGACATTCTCAGTCTCATTAGCCTCAACTAGTTATTTCAGCTGCTGCATATATAGGCTGGCCTTCCTCAGAGACCGACCCACCCGGGGTAATAAATTGAAAACTGATGTCAGGAGAATTGCAAATTGGTTTCAAAGCAAAGAAATACAGTGGGAACATCAGCGCTGTTGACAAAGACTTCTCCTGGTGTTCTGCATTCTGGCATCAACTGTTCTCACCTGGGGACAACAAACAGGATGGTCCCATATGAATCTCACTTTCTTGCCTTCTTTTGTATTTGTGGCTTTCTTTGTCTTGTCTCATTTTTTACATTTTTTTCTCCTCTATTTAATAACACAAAGGAGAAATGGAACAGCTGAACAGACCAATGTCTTCTAATATACAAGCATATGCAATGGTGGAAGCTTTGCAGTGTGATTTCTCAATTTTACTTCTTATTGTGATAATAATAGTCAGTTATGGATTCTTTATTTTTACCAGAATTAAATCTGCATCTTGAAAATATCACTACATCCTGCTTTTCTCATCTTATCATCTTTTGTCAGCTAGCTCCCTGAAAATTATAGTAGATTGTGTAAATAATTATCTTTGAATATTAAAAAAAAAAGTTGTCAAGGCATCTTTTAATATGGTAACTTAATTCAATGTCAGTGTTACCAGTAATTGCTACATCAATAACACCAATGGCCAATTCTCAACGTTGATCTTACTTTACTTATTTGCATCATGTAATACATACCTTTCTTCTTGATATGCTTCCTTCATTTGGGTTCCAGGATCCCACAATCTCCTTATTCTTCTCCCAATTCACTGGCTACCTCTTAGTCTCTTTTTCTGGTTTCTTCTCATCACCCTGACCTTGAAATGTACTGTTACCCAAATTTCAGACATTTTACTTCATCTTTTTTATAACTATTCTTATTATCTTGAGATTTTAATGTAGTCTCTTGAATTTAAATAACTGCTGTATGCTGATGGTTTATGTATCAGTTTCCAGAGCTGCTGTAACAAAGTACCATAAAATGGGTAACTTGAAACCAACTGAAATTTCTCTCTCACAGTTCTGGTAACTGAAATTTGAAACCATGGTGTTGTCAAGGCCATATTCTCTCTGAAGGCTCTAGGGGAGACGCTTTTCCATGTTCTTCTCTTCAATCCTGGTATTTCTGGAAAAGTGGGGTGTTATTGTGCCTTATGGATGCTTCACTTAATCTCTCCCCTGCAAAGTAACATGCCTCCTTGCATGTCTGTGTCTTTTCCTCTTAATAAGAACAGTTATATTGATGAAGAATCCACCCTACCCTACTTTAGTGTAATCTCATCCTATTTTAACTAATTGCATCTGCAATAATTATGCTGCTGCTGCTGCTGAGTCACTTCAGTCGTGTCCGACTCTGCACAACCCCGTAGACGGCAGCCCACCAGGCTCCCCAGTCCCTGGGATTCTCCAGGCAAGAACACTGGAGTGGGTTGCCATTTCCTTCTCCAATGCATGAAAGTGAAAAATGAAAGGGAAGTCGCTCAGTCGTGTCCGACTCTTCGCGACCCTATGGACTGTAGCCAACCAGGCTCCTCTGTCCATGGGATTTTCCAGGCAAGAGTACTGGAGTGGGGTGCCACTGCCTTCTCTGCTGCAATAAGTATATTTCTAAATAAAATCCCATTCTGAGATTTCAAGAAGAACATGAATTTCATGGGAACAACATTCAATCTAATATCTCTTTTGTGAACTCCAAACATGTATATCCAAATTCACATCATATCTCTATTTTACAGGTATTTCAGGTTTAACATATAGAAAGCCAGACCTCTGTTTTGCTATACTAAATCTATCTTACTATAGTCGCTCCATCTCAATTCATAGCAACTTCATCCTTCCATGTACTCATTCAAAAACCTTAAAGACATTATTTCTCCTTTCTTTTCTTTTTTTTTTTTTTTTTGCTTTCTCCTTTCTTTATTTCATGTTACTTTTGTTCAGTTGCTAAATCATGTCCAATTCTTTTGTGACCCCATGGACTGTAACCCACCAGGTTCCTCTGTCCATGCGATTCTCCAGGCAAGGATCCTGGAGTGGGTTGCCATTTCCTTCTCCAGGAGATCTTTCTGACCCAGGAATCAAACCCACCTCTTATACCACACCACTAATTATTCAACAAATTATGACAGTTTAAAAAAAATGTATTCAGGTACAATTTCTCCTTACCACTTCTATTCTAAACCCTGTCAAGCTCATCAAACCAATTTCTTGTGATTACTCACAAATGTGTTGTCTTATTTTTTCTCTTTTCCCCTCTTGGGTCTATTTTCAAAAATATATCGAGTGTAAAGCCATCACCTTAAAACCAAGTCAGACGATGTCATTTTCTGTCCAAAGTACTCCTATAGCATTTTCCGTCTTTCTGAGCAAAACTAATGTCTTGTTAAAAGATTCTATGAGAATATTCTTCCCCTTACCTCTCTGACTAGACCCCCCAATTACATGGGGCTACTTCATCTTCCTGTTATTTATCAGGTACACTACTTTCTGAGAACTTCTGCATTTGCTTCCCCCTTTGCCTGGATTCTATTTCTGTTATTCCCAGGCTTGTTCCATCCTTTCCTAGAAGTCTTTATTTAAATGCCATGTTTTCTCTGAGACCTGCTATGAATATTCTATTTAAAATTTTGCTGCCCCAAACTCTCAATCCCCTTTTCCAATTAATTAGATTTTTCTCCATAGGACATACCACTTATACTACTTCTATGTACTTACCTTACAGAACTGACACTACCTATTTTGCTTATGTGTCTCCCTTCTTCAGAATGAAACTGTCAGGAGGATAGGGGTTTTATGAGCTTTGTTCAATGCCATCTCCCGTGCATTTAGAATAATGTCACACAGTGATGCTAATTACTATCGCTGAATGAGCCATGCCCGTTTACAATAAATAGTAGGAAGCCTTATGGACTGTGTTTAAGAACAACAGGTTCTACCCTAACAACAGGTTCTGTTATTCTTTGTAACACATCTGCTCTGTAGTGAGTCTCTTAATCCCATAAAATTCTGTTTTGTAGATATCTCCCATTGTGTGAACCCAATCTCAGAAGCACTAAACCAGACTATAGAACCATACTCAGTCTGTCTCAGAATTTCCTACATACTTGGAAGATTAATAAAAGGCCAATGTTACACCATGAATAGACCAAACTTCTATTTGCCATTGTCAAATGCATCTCTTTCTGAAGAAACTCTACAATTATTTTTAAAGCTTTAAACAGTTACAAAGCATGAGCAGTCTCTCTCTTTACAGATGTGGCTCAAGTCTTAAATCAACATGTCTAATGCATGAGAATGGACAGACCTAGATTTAGTCCTGATCAGAAAAGTGAGAGAAGAATGCAAATGGTAAGGGAGAAAACAATTGCTGACTTGCTCAGCTTTGTCCTGAAGAAACTAAAAATGCTGCAAATCCCTCAGAGTTCCTCCGCCCCTTCTCCACCAGTTGTTATACAGAGATAACATTTAAAAGCCTTTGTTTTTCTTCTCTTTTTAATTGCTTACAGTATTAGGATTTATCTTTATGATATGGAAAAATGTTTTTTTCAGAAATTGCAATGTTTTGGAAAAGGGAAAAATATTTCCCAAAGTATTATATTAATGAATGTTTATGAGATTCTGTTTCGGCAATTCAAAGGGCTCCTGAGATACCTATTCAGAGAGTTCATTTCAACAAGACAGACATTTAGTTTGACAATAAACCAGGTTATTTCATATAAGATGTGGAAGTTTCCTTCAAATGTTAACTAATTTTCCCATTCTGAACACAGATAATCATGAATTCATTTTATTTCCATTCACAGAAAAATATTGAATAACATACCTTTATACATTGACAGTATAAGATGTTTTGAACCCCTTTAAATTTTAATTTCATTGTGAAATCCCAATTAATTATGAGTGGACTTATACTGTTTTAGTATAAGAGAGAGAAAAACCAATTCCATAGAATTGGGCAAACACCTACTCATTGATTGATCATAAAACTTTTATCCTATTAGAAAGTAAAATGAGGTCACTTGACCAACTTAAGGATACATTTGTGGCAGATGTAGTTTTGGGAACTACAGACAATATTTTCCATGGGAGAGACTTACCATAGCTCTTTGGCCATGCTATTTGAACACATGTCTACTGATAAAATCAGATTTAAAGGTATTAATAACTGCTAGTGAGATTTTTAAGAAACTTTCCTACAATATACTAAATGGCTTTTGACACAGAAGAAAAGAAAGAAGAAAAATTAGGTCTCCATGATCTATTATTTCTCTAAAAGATGAATTAGAATCCTGCTTGAAAATTATTGGCATCACACAGCTCCTGCCTCAATAGGTGAATTATCAGGCCATACATATTCTGATTACTCAAATAGACAGGTATTCAGTTGGAAAAAAAAATCCATTGTTTTTTAAAACAAATGAGGGATATTTTGATTCCTCATGTCTATAAATTACTTCCATTGATTGTAATCTCTTTCTCTGTTTTCTGTAGCACTGAGAATTTGAGGCTGCGTGGAGGGCAATGAAATTCTGAGAGCACAAGTTTAGAAGCCATCCAAAGGCTAGCAAAAGAAGATTTTGTAGGTCACAGTGACAAAAAGAGTGGGGATTACTAAGACAACTGTATCCAGAAACTGACTTGGTGATGAACTGTTTATTACTGGTGAGAGGGGGGTGGTATCTAGAAAGATTGTTAGTTTCTGGATTATAAATTTGGGTTGACAGAGATGATGGGTAGAAGATGGACAGAAAATGAGCCTATCTGGAAAAGAGCCATATTTTATATATGTATGTATAAATTTACTTGGACTATTAATTTGAGATTAGGTTGAGAGTGGATTCTGATTAGAGAGTGGTCATATAGATCTGGAGTTCAGAAAACATGAAACTGTGAGAAATATCACTTCCAGGTGTCTGGTGAGCAAAACCTGAAACTGGGTGAGGCTGCTTAGCAATAAAGAAAACAAACGAGGACTGAGGAGGACTTCAGGGTGAGCCCTGAGAACTTCCAAGCATTGGTGCCCTAAAGGGACCATGTATATCTCAAGGTTCTTAGAGTAAAATACTTTGAATTTGACTGCAATCATATCATACCTTTGATCAAAAGCATTCAGTGACATTAAACATCCACAAAACAAGGCCAAACTATTATGACTGGCATTAATGACCCACTCTGCACTGCACCATCACCACCGCGGTCTAGTTTCAGCATACCATTTTAGCTTCATTCCCAGGGATATCTCTCAATACTGTCTTTGCTCTAAAATCACCTTATACCTGCTCCTATAAAGTTTCCTACTTCTATGACTTTGCATACGCAATGCTGTTTGTATGTTGTAACCATGTCCACATGCCCTCACCTTCTGTGTGTGTTTCATTTTTCTTCAAGGCCCAGATCACTGTCTCCCCTCAGCCCCATCATCTCATTTCTCTGCTTCCTATTGTTACATATGTCATCTAAATGTAAACATCATAGTTCATGACATGATATAAACAAGTAACATGGGTAAAGTCTTACTATAAACCCAAGTATGTTGTTGGTACTCATGAATCCTCAGTTGCTTTATGCTGTGTCTATCAAAATATTAATAGCATACATGTGAACTTGTATAGAGGTTCTAATAAGCAACTCTCGTTACTGAGTGAACAAAAGCTTGGGTATATTTGTTGTCGTTGTTGTTCAGTCACTAAGTCATGTCTGAATATTTGTGATCCCAGGAGCTGTAGCATGCCAGGCTTCACTGTCCTGCACTGTCTCTTGGAGTTTGCTCAGTTCATGCCCATTGAGTCCATGATGCTATCAAAACATCTCATCCTCTGCCAACCCCTTTTCCTTTTGCTTTCAGTCTTTCCCAACATAAGGATCTTTTCCAAAGAGTGGAGTCTGCATCAGGAAGCCAAAATATTGGAGCTTCAGCATCAGTCCTTTCAATGAATATTCAGGATTAACTGGTTTGGATTAACTGGATTGATCTCTTTGCAGACCAAGGGACTCTCAGTCTTCTCCAACACCACAATTTGAGAACATCAATTCTTTGACATTCAGCCTTCTTTATGGTTCAACTGTCATATCCATACGTGAGTACCAGGAAAACAATAGTTTTGACTAAACAGACCTTTGCCAGCAAAGTGATGTCTGTGCTTTTTAATATTTTGTATACTTTTGTCATAGCTTTTCTTCCAAGTAGCAAGCATCTTTTAATATCATGACTTTGACTATACTGTCCACAGTGATTTTGGAGAAAGAAAATAAAATCTGTCACTGTTTCTACTCACCCCCCCCCCCACCTCACCAATCTATTTGCCATGAAGTGATGGATACCATGATCTTAATTTTTTGAATATTGAGTTTCAAGCCAGCATTTTCACTCCCCACATTCACCCTCATCAAGAGATGCTAGTTCCTCTTCAATTTCTCCCATTAGAGTGATATCATCTGAATATCTGAGGTTGTTGATATTTCTCCCCGCAATCTTGACTCCAGCTTGTGAGTCATCCAGCCTGGCATTTTGCATGATGCACTCTGCATAGAGGTTAAATAAGCAAGGTGACAATATACACCCTTGTCTTACCCCTTTCTCAATTTTGAACTAGCCCGTTGTTCCATATCCAGTTATTACTTCACCAGTTATAATTTGACTTGCTTCTTGACCAGCACACAGGTTTCTCAGGAGATCGGAAAAGTGGTCTGGTACTCTTATCTCTAAGAATTTTCCACAGTTGTGATCCAAGCAGTCAAAGGATTTAGTAGTCAATGAAGCAGGTATTTTCTGGAACTCCCTTGTTTTTTCCATGATCCAATGAATGTTGCCAATTTGATCTCTGGTTCCTCTGCCTCTTTCAAAATCCAGCTTATATATCTGGAAGTTTTCAGTTCATATACAGCTGAAGCCTAGCTTGAAGCATTTTGAGCATAACCTTGCTAGTGTGTGAAATGAGTACAAGTATACGGTAGTAGGAACATTACTTGGCATTGCCCATCTTTGGGATTGGAATGAAAACTGACCTTTTCAGTCCTGTGGCCACTGCTGAGTTTTCCAAATTTGCTGACATTTTGAGTGCTGCAGTTTAACAGCATCATCTTTTCAGATTTGAAATAGCTCAGCTGGAATTCCATCACCTCCGCTAGGTTTGTTTGTAATAATGCTTCCTAAGCCCACTTGACTTCACAGTCCAAGAAGTCTGGCTCTAGGTGAGTGACCATACTATTGTGGTCATCTGGGTCATTAAGACCTTTCTGAATAGTTTGCCTATATATTCTTATCATTTCTTCTTAATCTCTTCTGCTTGTGTTAGATCCTTACAGTTTTTGTCCTTTATTGTGCCCATCCTTACATGAAATATTCCTTTGACATATCCAATTCTCTTGAAGAGGTCTCTAGTCATTCCCATTCTGTTGTTTTACTCTATTTATTTACACTGTCCATTTAGGAACACAGTCTTATCTCTCCTCGCTATTCTCCAGAACTCTGCATTCAGTTGTGTATATCTTTCCCTTTCTCACTTGCCTTTTGCATCTCATCTTTCCTCAGGTATTTGAAGTCTCCTTAGACAACCACTTTGCCTTCTTGCATTTCTTTTTCTTTGGGATGGTTTGGTCACTGCCTCCTGTACAATATTACAAATTTCCATCCATAGTCCTTCAACACTCTGTCTACCATATCTAATCCCTTTAATTTGTTTGTTACCTCCACTGTATACTCACAAGGGATTTTCCTAGTGGCTCAGACAGTTAAAAATTCACCTGCAGTGCAGGATACCCTGGTTTGGTACCTGTATTGGGATGATCCCCTGGAGAAGGGAGTGACTACCCACTCCAGTGGGCAGAGGTGCCTGGTAGGCTACAGTCCATTGGTTCTCAAAGAGTCAGAAATGACTGAGCAACTAACATGCATACCTGAATGGTCTAGTGGTTTTCCCTACTTTCTTCAATTTAAACCCGAATTTTTCAATAAGGAGTCCATAATCTGAGCCATAGTCAGGTCCGTAGTCTTGTTTTCAATGACTGTATAGAGTTTCTCCTCAGCTGCAAAGAACATATTAATCTGATTTCAGGATTGACTATCCGTTGATGTCCATGTGTAGAGCCATCTTTCATGTTGTTGGAAAAGGGTGTTTTCTATGACCAGAATGTTCTCTTGACAAAACTCTGTTAGCCTTTGAACTGTTTCATTTTGTACCCCAAAACCAAACTTGCCTGTCATTCTGGATTTTTTTTTTTAATTTATTCATTTTAATTGGAGGCTAATTACTTTACAATATTGTAGTGGTTTTTGCCATACATTGACATGAATCAGCCATGGCTGTACATGTGTTCCCCATCCTGAGCCCTCCTCCCACCTCCCTCCCCATCCCATCCCTCAGGGTCATCCCAGTGCACCAGCCCTGAGCACCTGTCTCATGCATCAAACCTGGACTGGCGATCTGTTCCACAAATGATAATATACACTTTTCAATGCTATTCTCTCAAATCATCCCACCTTTGCCTTCTCCCATAGAGTCCAGAAGACTGTTCTATACATCTGTGTCTCTTTTACTGTCTCGCATATAGGGTTATCATTACCACCTTTCTAAATTCCATATATATGCATTAGTATACTGTATTGGTGTTTATCTTTCTGGCTTACTTCACTCTGTATAATGGGCTCCAGTTTCATCCACCTCATTAGAACTATCTCTTGACTTTGAATTTTTGCATTCCAATCCCCTCTGATGAAAAAGACATCTATTTTGGATGTTAGTTATAGAAAGTGTTATAGGTCTTCGGAGAATAAGTCAACTTCAACTTCTGCATTAGTGGTTGGGCTCAGACTTGGATTACTTTTCTTTTTTTTTTTCTTTTTTTTTTAAGACTTGGATTACTTTGATATTGAATGGTTTGCCTTGGAAATGAACTGAGATCATACTGTTATTTTTGAGATTGCACCCAAGTACTGCATTTCGGACTTATTTGTTGACTATGAGAGCTACTCCATTTCTTCTAAAGGATTCTTGCCCACAGTAATAGATGTAATGATCATCTGAATTAAATTTACCCATTCTTGTCCATTTTAGTTCACTGATGCCTAAAATGTTGATGTTCACTCTTGCCATATCCTGTTCGACCATGTTCAATTTACCTTGATTCATGGAGCTAACATTCCATGTTCCTATGCAATACCTTTCTTCATATTATAGCATCAGTCTTTACTTTCACTGCCAGACACATCCACAGTTGAGTGTCATTCCTGCTTTGGGCCAGTTGCTTCATTCTTACTGGAATTATTAAAGCTGACATCCATTCTTCCCTGGTAGCATATTTGACAAGTTCTGATGAGGGCTCATGTTATGGTGTTATATCTTTTTGCCTTCTCATACTATCTTTGGGGTTTTATATGCAAGCATACTGGAGTGGCTACCATTTCCTCCTCTAGTGGACCCCATTTTGCTAGAACTCTTCACTATGATTCAACTTCTGTGGCCCTGTATGGTATTGCTCATAGCTTCATTGAGTTATGCAAGCCCATTTGCTATGACAAGGCTGTGACCCATGAAGAGGCTTGAGTACACAAGATAATGTAATACAATATAAATAAGATTAAATTTCCATTATCCAAATGATGCTTCTCTTAGTATCCACATAAAGACATGCAGGAGTCTGCCTTTTCCCTCTACCCTTCCCCTCTCACAAGCACAACTTCACAAAACATTGCTTTCATAACAGTTCTATGATTTAAAAAAAAAAGTATATGAGAAAAGGTAGATTATTCTAGAAACATGTAGCATGGGAAATAGTAATTATTCCAATATAAAAGGATATGCCAATTTTGAAAAAAAAAAAACTGAATAGAATTCTGTTCATCCTTAGCTGTTGATAATAAAACCTTATCTTGTTAACAAAATATATTTCAGTTTTGAATATAGGAACAATTTTTTAAAACATAAAAAATGTAAAAAATGGGTCTAACCTTCTCAGAGTTGAGTTCATCTTCCATGAAGGTATGTAAAGAAGATCTAAATATCCATTTCCAGAACTGAAAGCCTTTATTTTGGTGGGAGATTGGACAAAACCACCACGGAGTATTTTTAGACTTATGATTGTATCCATAACTCCTATAGTTAACCAAAATGGCAGAAGTGACAATTAAGCTATGTGTAATTGCATTTACAATATGGATACTTTTCATATATCACATAGAGAAATATTTTAAACATGAATTGCAATCTGGTTGCATACCAAGTCAAAGAGCAGTTCTCAAAATAGTATTTAAGCTAAAATCTGAATTATATGTGAATAGTTTCCACTATCCTGATATTTATGTTCATATGGCCAAAATTTCAGAGGTGCACTACAAATACATCTGTGTCCAAGATGCTAATTTTTATTCCAAATATTTGGCATCACACGGATTTGTTCATGATATTCTCACTGCCTCCACTGAGGCTCAGTATTTCTTTCTTCCTTCCCTGCTGTAAGAAGTCCTTTCTCCTGCATAACTACTCTTATCAAAACAACAGCATTTCACATGTATTCAGAATGTGAATGTGCCTCATCTTAGGCAATGGGCATATTTTGAAATGGATACATGATATACAAATTGAATTTTCTAAATTAACTCTCATTTGAAAGTGATATAGAAAATATATGATATTGAAAATAAATATATAAAAAAGTAATGTAAATATAATTTTTCTTGAGAAAATACTGTACCCTTTTTATATTCCCTCTATGTCTTTATTCAATCTCATATTGACTTCTCTTAAAGAAAATGTGGATAACTTAGATTGGATTTAAAAATAACTTTATCTTCCATTCTGTCTGTATAATGGCCCTGTTACTCATGTTGCTGTGTCACTGCAGGTCAGTGTGCTTTGTAGAAACTCTAGAACTCTAACTGTATCCTAGGGACACACTCTGGTGTTCATAAATTATCAAGTCACCAATGAAATTACCAAGAAAACCGAGTAACCAAACAAAGTTCAGACTTGATGCTACATAAAGTTAAATAGTTGCATAAATTTGTAGATCTGTTATTTTTAACTTGAAGCCAGAACTACAGCATTATCTCAATTCTGCCCTCAGCACACCAGCATTTTCCATTTTATTTTCTGTAGGAAATTGTCTTCATAAAATGTTCTCACTGAGCTGTTTTTCTTTGAATAAAAGTCACTTCCTTTTTGAAACACATTTATTTTAGAATGTTTTAAAAATAAAAAGATAATAAGGGAAGAAATTAAATTCCCATAGCCCTACTATCAAGTGATAATAAGCTCTTTCATGCCTTTCCTTTTCCAGAATCATCATTTTTGATATGCAATTTTTGACTTATACTATTGCATGCCAATTCATGGACAGCTTACTCAGCTAGAATTAGATACTCTTAGAATTAATTCAAGATCTTTGAGACACATGACAAGTTTAGTGACCTCACTTATAGTTGAAGAAACTACCACCCAGAAAATGTACATAAATTGCCCAGTGTTCTTCATTGTTTTCCCAGAGTTTGTTGCATTGCAGTAAATGTGCAAGCACCAAGGGTAGAATACAATGATGTGACTTTTGGTATGATTTTCCTTCTTAAACATCTTTATCTGAGGTATATTTTTAAAAATCATACAATTACTCCATTCCAGGGTGAAATCCAAAAACTTTTAATAAATATACAAATGGCATCGACATAAATCACCTTTAGAATATTTTCATCACCTCCACACGATTCGTTATTCCCATTGACAGGTAGTTATCATCCCCTCCACTAGACCCAGGCAACCACTAGTCTACTTTCTGAGTCTGTAGAATGTTTGGCAAACCTTATCATTTCCTGGGCCTTTTATTTTATTCAACTTTAAAATAGAGTAAGGATAAGGTATTACAAAAAGCAAAGTAAATTTTTTGATATAATGTGAGCACAAAATATTAGAAGTAGTAATAACATTAATGTATCATTCCTGATAGAGCACAAGGAAGTTATAAGAACTGAGATCTCAACTTACCCTGGCAGAAGGATCAAGGTTAGAGTTCAAATTCAAATCAATCTGTCCTGATACTACACTTTACTAACTAAAGCCAAATGGGCTGTGAGATCTTTTCCTATTTCTAAGCTTCTGCTTCACACCCAGTGTGGTCCAAATGCTCTCTTTGACATTAGGTCTCAGGAAGTGATGAATCAGTCTAATTCTCATCTTTTGGCCTAAGAACACCTGTTAATGGAGCCAATTAAGGCAAAGGATGACAGAGATTTGGAGGAGCTTCTGACACTTGTCCAGAAGGAACTGTGCTGAGACTGCCCATGGAAGTCTTAAATAAACCACCAAACAGCTGTCAGAAGGTAAGGATCCTGACCTTACTAAAGTCTTGGCCCAAGCCAGACTTCAATAACAGTAATGAAGTCAATGTCTTTCGATCCTGTGGTTGAAAAATGTGTCTTCCTGGCTCTGGAGACATTTTATCAATTCTGCTTATTGTAAAGCCTGGGTTGCACATCTGAGAAGAATCAACTAAAAATACCTATTCTGTACATTTGAAGCACCTCAGCATTCTGTTGTGAGTCAGGTGAGGGGGAAGAGAGGAGTCTACATTGTCAATGTGTTAATTCCAACCAGAATAACTAGCAAATCAGTTAAAATCCAGTAGCACTTCACTGCTTTCACTAGGACTGGGGGCACCTTGAATTTTTTTCATATTGATTAATTGGAGCCAACTCAAGGCATGCAAAAGTTTCCAGGTTTTCAACATTAACCACATAAATGAACTGAAAATAATTAGTTCATGGTGACTTTCTGACCTATAATAATAAGCCCCAACTTAAATATATTTAGTCCAGACAGCTAAATATGACATGGAAATACAAAGGGAAACAAACAAGCCTAAACCTCCAGATATTATTTTTTTTCTTGTGTAGCTCTCCTAATAATACAGGGTTCTGTTTAATTGGCATGCTTGATTAGTGGCAAAAGTGGAGTACCACCTAAACTATTTTATTCAGTAGTAACAGATGAGGAAGATAAGCTTTGGAAGAAGAATTAATATAGAAACTGAGGCTTCTAAAATACTTGCCAATACTATTGCTAATCCCTAAATTTTGTGATTACTCAGCTTTAAATATTACCTCTTTCTTGTTTTGTTTTCTCTTATATTTCCAATTTTCAAAATACTATTGAGCTCTTAGAATTTTATCCTACATCTTATCCTATTGCCACCAACTCACTACCTCAGGTTATAAAAAGATGCTGTCATAATTTCCTTTGGTTTATAATTCTAGATAGTTAATTTGGCTACCAATATAGGTTTGCACTGTGGATTTAAGTTTGAAGAATTTTGTATAGGAAATGCTTCAAAAATAAAAGGAAAATAACTCTCGTTATTTGGGCTATTTAAAAACATATTTTCAAAAAATAAAATATGCTTCTTCTAGTTGTTTGTTTACAAAGACGCAGTTGATTCATTTGCTTTAGAAATGTGAGAAGAAATCATACGAAGAACATGGAATACAAATGCTAAATGAAAACAGTTAAACTTCACCAAGGAATCCCAAAGGGAATATTTATAGTGCTATCAGGAGTCTCTCTTCAATGTAAAATTAGTAACCAACTTAGCTACCCTGAATATATTTAAATGCAAATAGTAGAACCGTCCATTAATGATCAGGATCAATTTTAAAACTGCTTCATTTTCAGACACCTCAACACTCAAATATGGGAAAAACAAATCCATGCCAACTCATTCTGTGCAGTCAACAGAGGTTTTCCACATTTTAGATTAGGTCATATCAGTGTATGTTTAATGAGATGTAAGTATATTTCTATGTCTCAATTCCTCTTTATCTATTTTATTTTCAATAAGATATCACCCATTTGCATGGTCTCCATCCACCTCTATATTTGTGTTTAGGATAATATTCCATGTTAGAGTTTGTACAAAGGTTCGGTGTTGTGTTGAACTATGACCTACACATTTTTACTCTCAGAAAATGTAATGTCTCTGGTACCAAACTTAGAATTCCTTTTAAATCAGTTCTTTCTCCAAAATAGTCAGGTGTTATATTAGTGTTCCCCTAGTGGCTTGGGTGGTAAAGAATCTGCCCCAGTGCTGGAGACTTGGGTTTGATCCCTGGGTCAGGAAGATCCCCTGGAGAAAGAAATGACAACCCACTCCAGTATTCTTGCCTGGAGAATCCCATGGACAGCAGAACCTGGCAGACTACAGCCCATGGGGCCACAAAGAATCGGAAATGACTGAGCAACTAATGTGTTTATTTTGTATCAATACCACTCCCTGGGAATATCATTTGTCCTCTATTCCTTTTCAGTTCCTACTACTTTTTTCCCTTATCACCATACTTTCCTCTCACCTTGTTTTGCTAAAATGGACTTTTCCTTTTCTCTAGGCTATTTCTGTACTCCCATACTGTCACCAAGCTAATTTTCCTTTAAAGCACTATTTTCATTTACTTGCTTTTCATTCATTCATTGATTCATTTGGTTTGATCATTCATTTATTGAGCATCACTGTTGTACCAGATTTTATCACGCATTTTTCTTTTCACTGAGATGATGTTGCATACAAAGACATCCACCCATTGCTTAATATTTGTAGTTGATCTCCATCAACAATTTTCAACTTTCATGCTGACAATTTTCCAGTACATGTCTCCTCTATGACATATGAGCATTCTACTCATATCCTTCCTTTGGAAGGTTCAAATCAGTTCCTATACTTATCCTAACTTTTTTTTGTTTTTTGCTTGTATTATTTCCAGAATGGGCTTCCCTGATAGCTCAATTGGTAAAGAATCTGCCTGCAAATACAGGAGACCCTGGTTTGATTCCTGGGTCAGGAAGATCCCCTGTAGAAGGGATAGGTTACCACTCCAGTATTCTTGGGATTCCCTTGTGGCTGAGCTGGTAAAAAATCCACCTGCAATGTGGGAGACCTGGGTTCAATCCCTGGGTTGGGAAGATCCCCTGGAGAAGGGAACAGCTACCCACTCCAGTATTCTGGTCTGGAGAATTCCATGGACTATAGTCCATGGGGTCACAAAGAGCTGGACACAACTGAGTGACTTTCACTTTCCAGAACAATGTGTGTTTCATATATATATATAACTTCCCATTATTCTGTTTTTATTACCTCACCCCCTGAACAAGTTTCATCTTCTGTCCCTTCTTTATCCAGTCAAAAAACTCCTTTTCAATCTCCTTGAAGTTCCTCTTAGTCACTTTTGCCCTCTTGAGTTTATATCTTTGGTATTATCAATGGAGAAAATTGAACTATACAGGATGATTTCTTGGGGACCAGAGAATGCAAAGAATATACTGTGCCTTATTCAGTATTAAATACAGAATAGGTATTTTATAAACTCATCTGCTCTGTTCTCATTTCATCCTCTCTTCAATCCCTGTCATTTTCATCAAAGTGCCCCCTTATATTTCTTCACCTTGGGTGACTTTTTGTATTAATATATTTTTCAAAGACTGTATATGTCCAGGAAAATTTTTTTAAAGATTTGCAAACTACTGGTCAAATTTGCCCCAGAATCACGAGCTAGTCACATATTTCCCCAATTCCCTCTCATTGAGGTATTCTTGGCATTTGTACTCTGTGTGTGTACATTTTAAAAATATAGTATCATCCTGTCATTGAGTATTGCCTGTGTGTATGTATGTATGTGTATATATTACACTGAACTGGAAATTTGGTGACAGTGAATAAGGACTGGATTTAAAGAATTCCATTAAATGTCTGACTAAGATAGTTAAATGCCAACAGTGAAGGAAACTTAGTGAAGGAAGAATAACAACAAGTGCCTTAAGGCCAACTCCTGCTCTAGCCAGTAGTGGCCTCTATTGCCTCTGAATGCAATGATCCACCTCGCCTTCCCTCTACCTTCTCTTTCCTCTTTCCTCTACTCTCTATCATGGTGCCCCACACCGTCTATTTGTCTTAAATGTTTTCCTTGTTTAATTCTATATTCCCTAACAATTTGAGAAAAATAAAACTACCATGCAAATCCACACTGGAGACAAAAAAAGAGAATAACTTGAGGAATGAGGACAAGTAAGGAGCTTTAAATCTGAAGAAGAACAAAGTTAATTTTCATTCCCTTATCCTGAGTCCCTGAAAGGGATTGTTTTACCTAGAAAATTGTTTTCCTATATCAGGCACTTACTTCAAGCCATTCACATCTCTATTACAATGTTCCGGTTAATTGTTACTTGTCATTGAGCCAAAGCAAGGATAAGGCAAAATAATCTGAGAAACTGCAGAATAAGGCTGCCAGGTTTAGTCTTTAAACAAAACAAAGAGAAAATTCAAGCATCTAGACATTAAATTTAAAATAGCATCTGTCAAGGAATGTTAGAGATGTACCACATTTTATCTATTTATCACTTAATATTCCCATTTGTGTACTTTGCCCTTTTTTCCTGTTAGCTACAGTCACATTTTATTCCAAAATACTGTTTTAATCTAAACTCTCCTACCCTCAGAAACAAATGATAATTGAAATAACATAATAAATGCAGCATCTTTTCCATTTCTCCATCTTAAATTTTTTCTTTGCATTCCAGACATTACAGAACCAAATTACATTTTTGCATATTATATCAAAACAAGTGCAATCACAATAACCATTTATTTCTCAGCATTTTCATTTCTTTTTTAATGAACTTTCCCTGAGGACATTCTCACAATTGAGTATTTATTTATTATAAGCAACAAAAGAAATCTTGATTGTTCCAGCTGTGACAGAGAAACTTACTATGATAAGCATACAGTAGATGAAACAAGAAATAATAATAATGATAAGCATTTCAATACTATGGGATCTAAAGTAACAAAAAGAAATGAAGTGACACTGGGTTAAGATGTTCTCTTTTCCATCTTTCTATGAAATATCTTATTTCTCATCTCTAGGATCAAATAAAATTTCTATTTCAAAATACCAATGCTCACTATAAATTACTTTTAAAAAATGAAGGCTTTACTGATAAAAATGCCATAACAAGAGATTTGAAAAGGAAAGTTCTATCACTTGAATGTTTAGTAGTAGTAGTAACATATGTAGCAGGTAAACCATCTTTTCTCGTAGACCTATTTTCTAGTTTATAAACGGTTGACCCACTTCTATATAGGTCATTCATTTGTTGTTGTTCAGTGACCAAATCATGTCTAACTCTTTGCAACACCATGAACAGCAGCATGCCGGCCTTCCCTATCCTCCACTATCTCCCAGAGTTTGTTCAAATTCACATCCATTGAGTCAGTGATGCTATCTAACCATTTCATCCTCTGCTGTCCTCTTCTTTTGCCTTTAATCTTTCCCAACATCAGGGTCTTTTCCAATGAGTTGACTCTTCACATTACATGGCCAAAGAATTGAAGCTTTAGCTTCAACTCATTTATTTAATGCAGTAATTATTATCCATTTAATGTTTTTGAGGGACAAAAATGTGTCACTGTTTAAATGACAACCCACTCCAGTATTCTTGCCTGGAGAATCCACTGGCCAGAGGAGCCTGGTGGGCTACAGTCCATAGGGTTGCAAAGAGTCAGACATGACTGAGCAAACACTTTCTTTCAAGTCTCTAAAACTGAATTCAGTGATTTTACTTCTCATTTATGTCACTGATTAATAGTTTGGTATTCACTAATATCATGTAGAAACTACTTATTATATCAATTCTTCCCATTTCCTAAAAGGTAAACGTAATGCAGTCTGTCAATGTGTATGATACCAATTGTTAAAGAAGTTCAGAATAGAGGGAAGATAATTCCTTCTCGTTACTTTACCAGTATTCATTGGACTTTTGGAAACTTATAAAACAAAAAATGAACTATCTTGTGTTTTGATTATGTGTGTGTGTGTGTGTGTGTGTGTGTGTGTGTGTGTGTATGTTTATGAAAGAAAAGTCAAAATGGTGTGTCTGAAAGTCATTCATTTCTATGGAAATAGATTATGCATTGCCCTTAATAACTTTCCTCACTTCTAAATCTCCTTCACCTTATAGGAACCTCAGCTTGCTCTTTTAGTTAAAATGCAACTAGAGAAAAGTCCCCATAAATGTTCTCTGGATAGAGGAGAGTATAATTAACTAACTGCCTGACTTACTAGATATACAAAGTAAGGCAAGTATTGGCACTTCCTGTTATTTTAGGGTGAATAGAGAAACTGGATTGCAGTAGAGGTAACAGAGATATAATTCATCATTTTGGAAGGATATGGTATTTTAAATATAGCTCCACTTGTGAGATTTACTGTAATTGAGATCTTGGTATATTATACAATTTAAGTTTGCAAACCATCAGTTTTTCTTAAACTATTTAAAGAAATAAGGAATCATTTTAAAAACTATTTATAGGTCAACTGAAGATTCAAATGTGAAAAACAACACCATAATATCCTTAAAAAATGATATACAGACTACTTTTATGAGCTCAGGGGAAAAAAATGGTTTTCTAGAATTACCCAAAAAGGGATCATTGAGGAAAAGATAAAGCCAGTTACATTACTAAAAAAGAACTTTCAATTTAAAGTAACAACAACAAAAAAATATACCATAAAGAGGTTAAACAAACAAGTTTACAACTGGGAGAAGATCTTTGCAGCATATAAAACTGACCATGTGTAACTATTCAAATATATGAAGAACTCCTAGAAAACAACCTAAACAGAAATTGTCAACAATTCTGGAACAGGCACTGCAAGGAAGAGGGAATCTAAAGGGCCAAAGAACATAAAAATATGCTCCACCTAATTATTATCAGGAAAATGTAGATTTAAATCCAACAGAATGGCTGATAGAACTAAGTCTGGCTATGTAACACATTTGCAGCCATGTGAATTGATGAAACCATCATGGATGTCTACACATTTCCTAGATAATACTTTGCACAGGTGTTCCTAGAGAAGGGCACAAGGATATTCAGAACAGGGATAGTTTTAGTAATGGCAAAAGGCAGAAATAATCCAAGTACACATCAACCATAGAATTAAATAGATTGGCAGCTGTCAATACAAATGGATCTACAAAGCGTAATGCTGGACAAAGAAGCAAATATTGGGAGAATACACAGTGTGTAATTAAAAATGATAAGTTTGAAAGAGGTTGAATGCCAATTATACCTCAATAAAATGTTTTTTAAAAGTTGAGGCCAAAAAAAGTGATGGGACGTACACCCCTACTATATGGGTGAGATGCATGATATTTTCATAGTTTCCAAGTAGGTCCCCACAAATTACTTATAATTAATCTTCACCAATTACCAAGAAGAAAACAGTAACCTTAAAATGGTTACTATTCTCTGACTGATGGTTAAAATTCTCTGACTGATATTACCTTAACCAGGCAAAGTGAAATCATTAAAAAAAAAAAAGGTGGGGGAAGTAAAATGAAACAATGTATCATTTTAGAATACAAACAAAAATGAAAACACTAAAGAAAATGATAGACTAATAAGCAAGAAAGTTAGGTAACAGGTTCTCTCCTGATATGGAGCAGAGAAAAATGCAGTGACTAAGCTACTGACGATGGTCTATTTCTTAATCAGAGTTGTAAACACACAATCATTTTGTTTGATAACTGTCTTTAAAACAGCAAATATATCCTGGTGGCTCAGATACGGTAATGGATCTGCGTCCAATAGTGGAGACATGGGTTCTATCCCCAGGTCAGGAAGATACTCTGGAGGAGGTGATGACTGCCCACTCCAGTATTCTTGCATAAGAAATCCTACGGACAGAGGACCCTAGCAGGCTACCGTGCATGGAGTCACGAAGAGTCAGACATGACTGAGAGACTAACGCTCACTCTCAAACACGACAATAAAGCAAAATGAAAACCAACCCCAAAATGAAAAGAACTGTTAGGTGAAACAAGTAGGAATTCATCGCCTATGGAAATTCTGAACAGAAGTCTCAAAGACCGACATGTACGGGTCCCTGTGCATGCTTGCATGCTAAGTCACTTCAGTCATGTCCAACACCTTGAGACTTCATGGACTGTAGCCCTCCAGGCTCCTCTGTCCATGGGATTCTCCAGGCAAGAATAATGGAGTCATTTGCCACGCCCTCCTCCAGGGGATCTTTCCCACCCAGGGATCAAACCCACATCTCTTACACCTCCTGCATTGACAGGAGAGTTTCTTTTTTTTACCACTAGTGCTACCTGGGAAGCCTGCATAGCCCCCTAATAAGTCACTATTTATCTCAACAGAAAATAGATAATCACAAAACCATAACCCACTGTAGTGGTCACGACAGTGTAGTCTCTATAGCTGTCCTTACACCCAGGTCCCCTAAAATCACTTTTTTTTTTTCCATTTCTGGGAGTCTCTTGCTTCTCCTCACTTCCACCCCAGTTCAGTTTCTAATAGCCCACACCTGTGAAGATATTTACAAGAATGCCTCATTGGGAGAAAGCCACTTTGCATACAAGCAAAAAGTTCCTTTATTGCATGACCCTTAAGGGTAATTCTGGCCAGTGCTGGGCTGAGAGCTCAGCACCCCTCCTTCACCCAGGATATACGCCACATGGTCAGAATTTAAACTCTGGAGCTATCATACATGTTCACCCTAAGGGTGTGGTTTTACCTCTATAGGGCTTCTTCCCATCCCCTAATCTCATTCTTCTATTCTTTTTTTTTTTTTTTCATTTATTTTTATTAGTTGGGGGCTAATTAATTTACAATATTGTAGTGAGTTTTGTCATACATTGACATGAATCAGCCATGGATTTACATGTATTCCCCATCCCGATCCCCCCTCCCACCTCCCTCTCCACCCGATTCCCCTGGGTCTTCCCAGTGCACCAGGCCCGAGCACTTGTCTCATGCATCCAACCTGGGCTGGTGATCTGTTTCCCTATAGATAATATACATGTTTTGATGCTATTCTCTCAGAACATTCCACCCTCGCCTTCTTCCACAGAGTCCAAAAGTCAGTTCTGTACATCTGTGTCTCTTTTTCTGTTTTGCATATAGGGTTATCATTACCATCTTTCTAAATTCCATATATATGTGTTAGTATGCTGTAATGTCCAAAAGTCTACAAGCAATAAATGCTGGAGAGGGTGTGGAGAAAAGGGAACCCTCTTACACTGTTGGTGGGAATGCAAACTAGTACAGCCACTATGGAAAACAGTGTGGAGATTCCTTAAAAAACTGGAAATAGAACTGCCATATGACCCAGCAATCCCACTTCTGGGCATACACACTGAGGAAACCAGATCTGAAAGAGACACGTGCACGCCAGTGTTCATCGCAGCACTGTTTATAATAGCCAGGACATGGAAGCAACCTAGATGCCCATCAGCAGACAAATGGATAAGGAAGCTGTGGTACTTATACAGCATGGAATATTACTCAGCTGTTAAAAAGAATTCATTTGAATCAGTTCTAATGAGACGGATAAAACTGGAGCCCATTATACAGAGTGAAGTAAGTCATTCTTCTATTTTTTTCAGAAATCCCTTGAACACTAGTCCTCTTCTCAGAGTACACCCAAACTCACACACCCATGTTATTGCTGATATGCCCAAGTTCAATCTTCTTCTTCTTCTTTTTTTTTTTTAAAGACTATTACTTGGATTTAGCTTAAAAGTTTGGTACTGTGTACTTATTAAAAAGATACTGTACCTCCAAAAATAAAAATTAAAACAAAAAGTTGGTTTTGTCCTTAACAAGCAACACTTTCTGGGATAAGTCTAGAACAATGACAACTGTTAGCTCCTACTCTCTGAATGATGGTTTATAAGGATTCAATATAATTTTAGATGTAAATATTTCAAATAATGACTCCATCATAACATTTTACAGTCTCATATGATACACACAGAGGCGGATCAGACAGTCCTACTAAAGGAAAGATTGTCTATGTTCCTGCTACCTCCACTATTCAAGGAATAATGTGCATTTTAACCACTTTGTGGACTCTTTATATTCCTTTCCTGGGGACGCTTCTAAGTGTGTGGAATAAAAGAGTGAGTGGTACTTTGCCTTTGCCATATGAAAAGAAACATGGATCTATGGTTTTATATCTAATCACAGTTCTGGGATGGATAATGTGGGACATATAACTAGATGCATGAAAAAGTCATTTAGAACTTCTGACTCATGTTTCTATTAGACAGACATAAGACCTAGTGACATTACCGAAAATGAAAAAGGGAAAATATTCCTGGGTTTGGATTGACACTGATATTTATTCACTTGGGGACGTTTTTCAAAACTGACAGGTATATTGTATTAGCTTGCTAGTTCTGCCCTAGCAAAGCACCACAGACTGAATGGCTTAAAAAAATATATATATTTATTGTCTCCCTAGAAATCCAAAATCAAGACATCAGTAAGGCTGGTTCTGTCTGAGGGCTGTGAGGAAAGGCTGTGTTTCCAAGCCTTTCTACTTGGTTTATATGTAAACCTCTTCTCTCTATGTCTCTTTACAAGGTTTTCCCACTATATATGTCTCTGTACCTACATTCCTCCTTTTCATCAGGACAACACCAATCATACTGGATTAAGACCCACCATAATAACCTCACTGTAACTTGATTTTCTCTGTAAAAATTCTGTTCCAAATAAGGTAATACTATGAAGTATTTCAGATTAGGACTTCGAAATATTGATTTTGAGGAGATATTTTAACTCATAATGAATAGTATTCTTAACTAAAAACACTGAAATACTTTAGAGTTAAAGAAGGGCTCTGAGGTGTTCCATTTACTATATTGTTAATTTCATTCCATTATAGAACTGAGATAGGGTGGGGCTAGTGGCACACTCTACCTCCCAAAGAAAAAGAGTGTTACGGGAGTTAGCTCTGACCTTTGCTGAGACAAAGATTAGAAATCTTTATTGTCACACAAGAGCAGAAGGCTACATATGTTTAATGAATCTAAGAATTTCTGTCTTGGGAGAATATACTCTGCCCTCAGTGGAAGTCTTTGAGAAAGAAAATGAATATTTTGAACTAGAAACTATTTTTTATTTATAATCATGACCTGTTAATGCGTCCTTATTGTCCTTCTGCCTTTATACTAAAGAGAACAGAAGGAATTCCCTACCACCAAACCTCTACTACTACAATATAAGGATGTAATACACCTACATGAATAGTAGTAATAGTGGTTAGTAGTTAAGTTGCTAAGTTGTGTCCAGCTCTTGCGACCCCATGGACTGTAGCCTGCCAGGCTCCTCTGTCCATGGGATTCTCCAAGCAAGAATACTGGAGTGGGTTGCCGTTTTCTTCTCCAGGTGATCTTCCCAACCGACTGAGCTATAAGGGAAGCCCACATGAATAGCTATAAACAATGAAAGATCAACATTTTATTATATATGTGTGACTGATTCATTGTCTATCATTATTTCTAGGGAGGTATATGAGAAATTAGAGAAGTTGACATCAACTCAACCTAAGTCAACTCTAATATTATTACCCTTACAACAAAACACTGTCTCAACATATGTTGTTGCCTGCTTCTGTTTTTGTTTAAACCCAAGAAGCTTTAACTTTTTAGTACATATTCATTCTTACTTGTAGATTCTTTCCTGTGAAACTTCAGAATTATAGGTTAAAATTCATTGTCTATGAGACTGGCTGTCTTTCTGCTTTTCTTTGCTCACATATAAGTTGAGGGGAAGATATTTGGTAATATTCCACTTGTAGCTCTCAAAACTCATAATTCTATTATGGGAGAACCAGTATTTATCCATAAACCTTCTGCAGTCAAGGCCTATAGATGCCCTTTTGCTATTACAAAGCCTGGAAAGAAGAAAGGAAACACCTAGGTATCACTACCATTCATATTTCTATAACTGTTTTTCTTCCTTCTCCTTTTGTTTGTGGCAAAAGGAAAGCAAGTGTGACTAGCTAGGACACAGACATTTAAAAATCAACTGTGAATAAATGGTGAACTATAGGGGAGGCTTATCTGAAGCCATACTTGGAGGATGGGAGGTGGTAAATGAATTTGAGAATGATGCCAAGTCTATGACCCAATAATAACACTTATCAACCTGTTCTAATTGCCAGGCACTAAAATGGAAGTGGGATGGACAGTCTATTATTAGCCACAGGCTTCTGATTAATCGTTTAAGCTAAAGGGAGCTTGTGTTTCAGGCAAGATGTGAAACAGAATCCTGAGGTGAGGTCATTATCTTGCCAGGAATGAGAGAAGGTTATCATTAAGGAAGAATTAGACCCTTATGACCATAGCGAAGTCTAGAATGGCTGGCAAGCTGGCCAGAAAAAGCTAGTTTAGAGCTAACACAAGGTCACTCTAAACAATGCCAAGTCATATGTGCATACTGAGAATAACTATACAGCAATACTTTTGTTATCTTCTAGGGGATTTCAATCTGCTAACCAATAAGAAGGTACCTCTATGAAAGTTATATGAAAGCTATAGACTCCTCCATGCATTTTAAGATCGTATATATACATAACACATATATGTGGTCATGTGCTTATGTTTGCATAGGTATGTAGCCAATATCTATAAAAACAAAAAATAACACTTGGCTTCTAAAAATATATTAGCAGAGGGGATCATACATTTGTTTACAAAAAATACGCCTTTTTTCAAATTATGTTTCTTTCTATACAAAAAAAGTGAAAGTGAAGTCGCTCAGTCGTGTCTGACTCTTTGCAACCCCATGAACTGTAGCCTATCAGGATCCCCCATCCATGGGATTTTCCAGGCAAGAGTACTGGAGTGGGCTTCCATTTCCTTCTCCAGGGGATCTTCCCAACCCAGGGATCAAATCTGGGTCTCCCGCATTGTAGGCAGATGCTTTACCGTCTGAGCCACCAGGGAAGTCTCTCCTATACAAAGAGATCAGAGCTAAAATTTAAATATGTGTGCATGGTTTGGGCATCTTAGATATCATCAAAGCCTTGTCATCCTCCATCAGTCTTACAGAATAATTTCTTATTTTAGAGGTAAAAATTCAATATCAATTAATCATTCAAAGCAAAACTAGCAAAAGGAGTTTAGTGAATTAGTTTAGACAGATCAATGAATCAATAAAATGTGGTTTACTTTTCCTTTCATTTTTCCCTCTTGATCAACATAGAATGCTAAAACTATTGATAAAACATGTAAAACAGGGATGATAACAACTTGCTCTCTATATAGCCGCCATGAGTATCAAAAGTGACAAGGTATGTGAAAGTGTTCTGGAATCTAGAATGATATGTGTGTGTTACTATTGATGTTGTTGTGTCTGTCATTATTATTGTTGCTAACTTGATGGTAGGCACAATGTTTGGATGTGAACTTCTCTATGTTCCACATCTAGTAAGAAGCTTGGCCCAAAGTAGATACAATGAATGCTGAGCTGTTTAATGAGTCAGTATATGTTGATATATTTGAGTATGATATATCAGTGGTGTCTGACTCTTTGTGACCCCATGGACTGTACAGTCCATGGAATTCTCCAGGCCAGGATACTGGAGTGGGTAGCCTTTCCCTTCTCCAGGGTATCTTCCCAACCCAGGAATCAAACCCAGGTCTTCTGCATTGCAGGTGGATTCTTTACCAGCTGAGTCATAAGGAAAGCCCAAGAATACTAGAGTGGGTAGCCTATCCCTTCTACAGTGGATCTTCCCAACCCAGGAATTTAACTGGAGTCTCCTGCATTGCAAGTGGATTCTTTACCAATTGAGCTATCAGGGAAGCCCTATATATAGCACAAACTTTCAATATAATGTTTAATCATAAATATAGCTGTAATAAATATGTTCCATACACATATGCAATTTTCAAATTTGATCCCAAACAGTTTAATCCTCTTACTATTCATTTTATAATTCTCATTTTTATTTCAACTCTGACATCCTTTCATCCATTTGTCCACTTCCCTAACAAATCTAAAAGCAGATCTGAGAATTAATGTACTCAGTTCATGTATTTACTCAATTACTTACCCTCTTTAAAAGTGTTTTCTCATCTCTAACAGGTGGCATTAATGCTGGGAGGATGAAATGATATCATGTATATAAAAGGTCTTTGTGAAGAACTTGACTCATAGTGGGAGATCAAAAAGTTATCCATTAGTAATCTTTCAACACGTCCTTTATTCAGCACCAATATGTGTTGGCTTCTCTACTATTGACTAGAGATACATAGGCAAACAGAACAAAGTCTGCACCTCAGAGCCTCTGGTGGATCACTACATAACAATTAGCAGAATACAGTATTCTGGGCTTCACCCAAGGTACCAAGCATAGATAATTTCTAGAAGTGAGGTCTAAACTTGCATTTTAAAATACTTAATCTGGTTTTTCTTATGTACAGATGTGCAGTAAATTTAGCTATAGGAACTGACTTTGCCAAATTCTGTTTACAATGTGGAGTGGATAACATCATTTATGTGTCACATGGGTGCCTCAATGTAGCATCTCTAGTCCTGATCCAGTCACTTCCTTTCCTGTTTCTGAGACACCTACTTCTCTAAACACAAACTCACAACCCAGTTGGGTTAAAACTCTACCCAGGGTCCTCTCATCTCTTTGTCCATGAATAAAGCATAAATATCATTGTTCCTTCTCTCTTTTGTCTGCCCCACAGTGGCAATAACTTCTTCAGACTCTTTGTAAGACTTGAGTCCAGTAGGAGGACCACTGAAAGAATAAGACAGGGTAGACAAAATGCAGAAGTTGGACACCAGGTCTATGATCACTGCATGATTTGCCCTGAGAGCTGCTTCTAAAATGTCAAAGTCTGGATTATTTAACCGCTCTGTCTCTGCCCCTCTATTGGAAAAATGGTGATTTCCATGACTTCAACAGAAAAATAAACTGGGAATGAAAAGATAAGAGAGTTTAAAAACTACTTTGACACAGCAAGGTTGTTACATTCAGGAAGCAAACTTTAGCTAGTGTGTAGAAGTTGCGTTTATCATTTTGCTGTTTTTATTTCTAATATTTACTCATTTTACTCACCTTCAGAACATATATATATTAAAAATGTACAAGTGTATGCACTAAAATTTATTAGTATTATACATTAATAAATATTGGGAATCAAGATAAATTGCAAGCATTCTTATGCATTCTGATTCCATATAAACATGTATATATAAAACATTATAGCTTTCATGAATCAAAGCAACTTAGTACTTGCCAACTTATCTTATTATTTAATATTCATTAATACATACTTCATTCTTATAAATGCTGGGAGATAACTGATTGTTGTATCTTCAGAGGGCACTCGAGTCAGTTCCATAACCAGAAAGCAAAGAGTGTGACATTTATTCATTGGACTCTGAAATGCATCTGTAACATTAAAGAATGAAATAAGACCATGGAACCCAGAGGTGTAAAAAACAAAATCTAAGTAGAAGACACAATGGGTTAAGCTGACAATGCCAACCTTTTAAAATCACCTTTACTCTGGCATCACGTCTCAGTAACCCTTCTTTTAAGCCTTGACCCCAAGTCAACGTCTTTCTCCTATCCTAGGCACTAGCACTCTCTTTTGCCTGTTTTCTCTTGTAAAAGAAAACTGATCTGATAAATGTATTCACATTTATTTAATGTAATATTTGTTTCAGTGTAATTTGCATTCTAATGAAGACAGTGGAGAGAGGGAAACACTTAACACAGATAAATAAAACATTAACAGTGGGACTGCAGGCAGGCATAGCATAGAGATGTTTTCTGACTGGAAGGCCGCCATGACGGTAAAAATCAGCTCAAACTGAGAAGAAAACCACTGCAGCGCCCAGCCATTGGCCACCCTGGGGGAGGGGCAGTCTCCTCCACGCTTTCTCCTGTGTGTATGAGGAGTGAGGGAGATGCCATGGTAGACAGCTATACTAGAATAAGTCTCCTAGACTTAGAGATGGAGCTAGATGAAAGCTATCAAAATATCCAATCTGATGAGAGTACAGTCAAAATTCCTCTTCCCTAAAACCATCATTGTGACTTTATGCAAATAAACACAGTAACACTCAGTGAGGGTATTTGCTAGTTGGGCAAGCTGTAGTTAATCCATGAATCAGATCAAGTAATATCTTATGGACGTTCTGTGCCTTATTACCTCAGTCTCAGTATTAACGTTTTTGTTCTCCAGAGCCCTGGTTTTCTGCATTTCTGGGCTTGCTCAATAATATGGCGTCACTATTTCTCTTATCTCTAAATGAGCACCTCTTATCTAGAATAAGACTTAAAAAATGTTTAATATCTATGTCCTTACACTATACATTTTTGAAATCCTAAGGAATACAATGGTGAAGCTGGTGATGCTGCTGGATAGAACATGTATTCTGAGTTTATAATGAGTCAGGGAGTGTGATGAGAATTTGATGTGTCTTATCTGTGTTAATCTTCACAACATTTCTATAGAGTCAATAGCATGGTTATATCCATTTTATAATCTAGTTAATATCATAATTATGATAATGACCACATTTTTATTTATAGGTGAAAGTTTATGAATATGTTTCTATTGTCATTATCTTATTAGATCTGCTCCACATGTCTAGGTCTCAATAAATCTGGCAATTTAGGGGAAGGAGAAGGATTTGCTCCTGGCTTCCCTTAATTTCAGGAACAGTGGCAGTCCCTAACTCCATTACACAAGAACAATTTTGGGGACTAAAAAGCCCTAGGTGATTGTCTCCATTCGATTTCCATTTTTCTAGAAAATCCTATTGCATTGTTAACCCCATAATTAGGAAACAGCATGAGGTTGTAAGTTCAACTTCTGTATCTTAGTAGTTTTGTAATTGCTCAAAACTTATCTGGGAACTAAGGCACTTTGCTTTTCCACATCTTGGAAATATTATGTACAAAATGTAAAAGCAATTTGTAACTCTAAAGCTGTATGTACAATTTTATATGTCATGTAGAATATATGACATGGAAATGGTTTAATTCTAACCGAACATAAAGTTAAAGGGTAAGGTTTATGCATAAGTTGCAAGGTAAAAAAGGGAAATCTTTGTGGTGACAGGATAGTTCTATTAATGTATCCTAATTACAGTGGTGTTTAAACAACCATGGGGTAAATTGGAATAGAACTCTAGACACACATGGTACCAATATAATTCTTGGTTCCGGTATTATACTGTAGTCAGGTAAGATGTTCCCACTTGGGAAGCTGGGTGAAGGGTACAGGGACGTGTTCCATAATGCTATATCTTTGCAACTTCCTGTGAATCCATGATTAATTGAATATTTAAAAATGAATAAAAAAGACCTTTAAAAATTCCTTGAAAGGAAAAAAAAAAGTTAAAAAAAATAATGAGGTTATATTAGATGATAGAGGAAAGCAATTACATTTGCAATACTCACCAAGCCAAAGAAAGTACAGGACTCCCTACCTTAGGAGTGGTTGATGGGCTTAAAAAGAACTTGAAAAGCTGAAGGGCAGGACTCACAATGCAGTTCAGAGCCTTTGTGATTAGCAATTTCTAACTTGATTGACCTTTCTAACAATAGTCATGGCTTTCTCTCCAAGGGACATTCTTTCTATTTGGGTAATACTTCCCTCTCAGTAGATAGAGGAACTGAGCACCTATTATCAATCATATGTATAACTGAGAAATACAAGGGATTGAGGAGATTAAGGCATGTGGTTTCTCTCCTTAACCCATTTTTTGTGCAGTAAAGTGAGAACTATTATATTTCTTTAGATCATAAAGCACACTAATATAAGGAGAAAAAAATGGGATTTAAAAATCTTTGTTTTAAGGCCCAACATTTTTTGCTCACCGTATTCACTCACATTATATGAATTCATTTCTGCATTTATACTCCTCAGATGTATTGTCTCAAAGCCCAAGCACGTTCATTTCTCTCCGAGCTCAACCTCTGATGAAACAATGAACTAAACTCAGGAAACTGCCTTGGCATTTTATTTGGTGTTCTTGAAGGTCATGAGCATTCTGCGCTCTCCTTAACCGATTAGACAGATCATATGCACAATTAATCTCCCCTAATCCCTCCCCTCAGTTAGACCATAGCAGGAAATGCACATCCAACAAGGATAATGCTTTTGTACATCCGAGACTTCTTTCATCTGAGGATCTCAAAGTCCTTGCTACACATGTCAAAAGCTCCCTATCACTCTTTTGAAATGGGTATTACAAGATTAATTTGCAGAAGGGCAAATGCAGGCGTAGAAATGTTAAGAGACGTTCTGAAGAGCATATACTAAGGAAAGACAGCAATAACACTCTCAAGTTTGGGGTTCCTTTACCCTGGGGGGATAGAGGACATTTCAATATAGAGGAGGCTTATCTTTTAGGAAATGAGATCTCACTGAACAGAAAATAAATTTCTTTATGTTATCATAGGTCATAGGGTTGAATAAAAGACCTCAGGCTTGATGCTTTGCTTTGCCTTTACTTTTTAGTCTCATGAGTTTAGTGAGAAAGGCGAGACTGCTTTAGCTGTCTCTAAGGTACAAGTCTGTGGAAATGATAGTGGTGACAGCATGTGTCCTTGAACTTTTTTTTTCTTTTTTTTCCAGTGGACTAACCAATCTTGTGGGGGTCCTTGGGAAAATAAGAGTGAGATAGAAGAGTTTTTGCTTGTTTGTTTGCTTTAGTTGTTTAGTGAAGTATTATGAGGACTATCATATTAAGCCTAATAAAAACCAGAAACTTATCAAAGTAACACTGATAATTCTGCAGGACTCTGAATTCACATGTTTGGAACTCACAACTTATGTTTCCATTAAAATCGTGTAGAAAGGAGATTAGATTCCCAGACCAACCTAGTAAATTTACTATATCAATCATGATGTTGAACTCCTATCCAACTCATTACTGATGAACATTTGTAAGAACTTTCCTGGTGGCTCAGTTGGTAAAGAATCTGCCTGCAATGTGGGATACCTGGATTCGATCCCTGGGTTGGGAAGATCCCCAGGAGGAGGACATGGCTACCCACTCCAGCCTGGAGAATCCACATGGACAGAGGAGCCTGGTAGGCTGCAGTCCATGGGATCACAAAGAGTCAGACATGACTGAGCAACTAAACACAGCATATAGTGGTGGTTGTTACATGGAAAAGAATAGTTTGATATCTAACTTTCCCAAAACATTATCCTTTACTAAAGATCCATGGTCAAGGTGACTACAGCAAAGAACATTAATGAACAATCTTTTCTCTCTACAATCCAAAGATGCTGTTTTTCAGGGGAAGGTCAATGACTATGCCCAATTCTGAGCCAGTGATTTCAGCCTTGTTGGAGGACTTTAGAGCTCTATGAAGCATTTTCTTAGGCAGCTCTAATGATGTCCATGTGAGAAGAGAATGTTGTTTAGAACTTGGAAAACCATGGTGTGGGACAATTCTTCCCATACTAGAGACAAACTTGCTACCTAGACTCCAGGCTTCATTAAGACAGGAGGGAGTTCAGTGGTCACATTGACCCCTATATTCTCATATGAAAACACAGAGAGGACTTTCAGTAAACATAAGTTTCTCTTCGATGTATGTTTCTCTACACACTGCTTTTCCAGTGTGCAGCACTCAACATCCACCAAGGATTCCCATTTTTACATTTCACCAGATTCCTTGTCTAAACCAATGCTAGAGTCAAAGCCAGATCCTGAACTCTACCTGGAAACTGGAGCTTCTTACCAGCTAAGCCTCCCCAGGCATTCTTCCTCTGACTGAATTATCCATTTCAGCTCCTATGTATTCTCCACCAAATGGAATCATCTGCAATAAACACAGCCAGCAATATATCTTAGGTGAAAATGAAAGTCACTCAGTCGTGTTCGACTCTTTGCAACACCATGGGCTATACAGTCCATGGAGTTCTCCAGGTCAGAATACTGGAGTGGGTAGCCTTTCCTTTCTCCAGGGGATCTTCCCAACCCAAGGATCAAACCCAGGTCTCCTGCACTGCAGGTGAATTTTTTACCAGCTGAGCCACAGGGGAAGCCCATATCTTAGGTAAATACAGCTTTTGAACACTGAGACCTGGGATGCCTAATTGCTATCCAGAACAACACATAGCTGGGCCAGTTTCTTCTCACTTTGGCCTCATTCCAAGAAGCAGGGCTTCTTAGGTGGTGATAAGATCCTTTTCCCTAACACACGATGATGGAAACACCATACCAGGTTCTGAGCTCCCCAGGTACTATTCATGACATGTCTATGATATTTGCTCTCTGCAAGGAGTTATACAATCTTTCTTGGGATTACTCTATGTCTTCTTACCAAGGTGAGAGGGGTGGGACAGCCATCACAATTATTTCCCACAAATGTGTAGGGAAATAGAAAAACATATGCATTATCATATGTAATGATTAATGATGGTTTTGGTAAAGAAGCTGCCTGCAATTCAGGAGACCCCAGTTTGATTCCTGGGTTGGGAAGATCTGCTGGAAAAGGGATAGGACATCCACTCCAGTATTCTTGGGCTTCCCTTGTGGCTCAGGTGGTAAAGAATCTGCTTCAATGTGGGAGACCTGGGTTCGATCCCTGGGTTGGGAAGATCCCCTGGAGAAGGCAAAAGCTACTCACTCCAATATTCTGGCCTAGAGAATTTCATGAACTGTATAGTCTATGGGGTTTCAAAGAGTTGGACACGAATGAGCGACTTTCACCTTTGGTAAAACAAATCTAAGAGAAGCAAAGTAAGGGTATTAGGACAGTATATCACTGAAGAACTGTGCTGAGATATTGTGTCAGTTGGAGGACTAGTAGAAATACATCAGTGGGTAAACTAGGAGTTAAATCATCTGCCTTCTTCACCTTTTTTTTTTTTTGGTCGTCTTTGCTCTTTATAGAGATAATATATGGGCTATACAATGTCAAATCCTAAAATTTTCCAAAAACCACCCCCTCCCCACTGAAGATTTGACTGATCATGTTTTGTCTGGCAGGGAATCTCCCAAATCAGAACTGAAGATGTACAATATAGGAATCCAAGTGCTTGTTTAAACAGAGTTTATTAATTCACTCTCTTCACAGCAGTTTTATTTTTTAATACTTTGATTGTTTTCAGATTGTCATAACCTAATGCAAAACATGTCATAATCATTACCTGAGTTTCAACTATATGTATATCATCCATCAGCTCATCCATCCCTTGTCTAAGAGTCTTATCACCATAAATTACATTTGAAAACCTAAAGTAGATGTTATTCATCCCTATTATTATTGAACAACGGGAGATGCACATGTTTTTTAAATCAAAACACTCACTCTATATTCACTAAAGCCTTTCAATATCTTATGGGATATTCAATTGGCAAATTAGTAACGAAGTTTTTTCTAAAAGAAATGATGCCCTTAAAAAAATAATTTCAACACAAACCATTTTGCAGAGGATAAGAATCTCAAATAATGGTCTGATGATCCCTGCACAGCTGGGGGGAGAATCTCTGCCTTTCAATCTATTCATTTTGACTCCTAAGTGTGCTTGGAAATACAGCATTGTTATTCTACCCACTGAATTTATAAAAATGCCGCTTTACAGATCTTTAAGGTTACTTGTAGGTCTTCTCCAAGGTCATTCCCATATCTTTTCCACTCATGCCGTCTATTTCTCACACCACGGTGTGAGAAAGGCAAGGTGGCATCTTATCTTTTAACACTCTCACAATCATTGTCATCACCATCAAGGAAAGCTACTCCTTATCAATTACTTCTTCAGTAGAGAACAGAGAAACAAATGCTATAAGGGAATTTTGATCTATAATAGTTAGCACTATTTAGTTTAGCATATAATATATAGTTTAACATATAATATATAGTTTAACATATAATATATAGTTTAGCATATAATATAGTTTAGCATATAATATATAGTTTAGCATATAATATAGTTTAGCATATAATACTCAGGATCACTTGAGGATTGGCCTTCTACTCACACACTAGGAGGTGTACTAACATGTGACCTTCAAATTTTGGTACCTCTATTAAATTTTAAAAGTTTTGTCAAGACTGTCTTTGATTATTACCTCCAGCTTTCACCCTGTTTATTGATGTGAGCACTGAAGTACTTCAACTAATTTGGTATTTACTTAATGCATGCCTGCAAACACTAGACGTACTTTCTGTTTTGAGTTTGCATGCACCCTGTTGCATCACAGTAATGCCTACCTGACTGAATACCAAAAAGGCAGCAGCAAAGCGTGCCCTGTGTTCTGTGGTAAGTGGCACTACTTCCGTGTGGAGATACGCTATTTCCTTAGGTTCACGAGATACCAAGAACAACCACTTCACTACCATTAGATTGTGATAAAAGAGTAGTGGGCAAGTAACAAAATATAGAGTCTACATTTTATCTATGGGCATCTGCATAGTTTGTTAACTACATTTTATTTTATATAATATGTCTTTTGATGGGAAGAAGGTTTTTCTCCAGTTTCTTAGTATGCAGTAATCTGGAACTTAGGACATTTGTTCAGTCTTACCACACAAAATTACTAGGAAGAGGATTATTGGTCTACAGTGCTATTACAAACTGAATTGTGATAAATTTGAATTAATTTTAAAAATAAACTTCATAGTCATGCTCATTTATTTTAATTATCACATAGTTAAAATTGTCTAAGTAATATGTAGTCATTTCAGAAAGAAATGAGCCAAAATATAGATGAGAAGAAATATTTTAAATGAAAATGACACCAAATCTCCCTGCCAAGTCAATATTTCTTAAATTATAATCTTGGAGAATGAAATACCACCTGGTGAGTTCCCAATATGATCAGTGGTAACAATAATCATAGTGACCTTTTAATAATGGCTCACTGTGACCTGATCCTGTTGTCAGTACTTAACATATGTGAATATCTATCATCTTCACGACAAACCGCATGGACAGATTCAGGAATTATCCAATGTTATAAATGAGGAGAACCACTCATAGAGATGTTGGTAATCAACACAGACTCAAAAAATTAGGAAATATTAAAATTAGTTAAGCTCAGGTGTAATTTCTTTATCAAATTAGCCTTTATTAATAAATTAACAACATTAAATATCCACAGTTTTTCCTCCCAAGTTGGAGCTTCTATTTTCAATTAATTTTATTATAAAATATTTTATTCTTACATGAAGTATATTTCAAAAAGATAATATTTGTATTCTGAGTTTATAAAATAAGTATATGCCTTCTAATAGGCATATAATTGCTTTAGGAAGTATATATATACTTAAAAATAAAACTGTACATGGGTGTCACTTTTCTCAAGTTCTTGAACAACTGAAGTAGTCTTTTGGTCATCACATGTGGATCACATCTTCTTGGCTAGATATAAAATCTGAGATTAACTCTTTCTTCAGTTGGAATTTGGTTGCTCATGATACAAAAGAGAAATCTTAATTTAGTCTCGGCACAGACAGAGTTGATATACCAAATCATTTCAGCATCTCTCTTATAAGAAACAAAGAATTCTGTTGCAGAGACACATTAGCACTTCAGTGTTGGTTTTGGAGGCTCAAAAAACTCACCCAGGAGAACCAATGTCAAAGAGTTTAACTGAAATTTCTTCATTTTTCTTGAGGGTACCATCTTATCAGGGCAGGTGTGCAATGCATTGTAAACAAACCATTTGAAAATGTATTTTTTAAGCTTAGGCCATGTAGTTACATTGTTGACAATACATACTGTCAACATACATATAAAATCTTTAGGATTTTTAATTTGTACTAATATTATTAAAATGAAAACTTGTAGTTGTGTAATATATATATATATATATAATTTCTATTGATTGTAGCACATATTCAAAAGAAAGTTATAACTCATAAACTTATATGGGAAATACTGGGCTTGGTATGGCTTTCAGACTGAACCATAGGAAATTAGTTTTGATTTCTATAACTCAAAAACAAGTTGAAACTTTGCAACCCCTAATGATTTAACCTAGTAAGTTAAATGATCTTAAAGTGACTCTGGCAATGATAAAGAAATTGATATCAAAGGTCCATGCTAAGAGTGAACAAAATTGTGTCATGATCAAAAATGAAGAAAATAATATAATTCCTAGTCACCGGTTTTATAATCTATGAATTTAAATATGTCTGGACAAGTAAACTAATAAATTAATTCTTATTATTAGAGCTTGTACTATGTTTTCAAGGTGATTTCATTTTCAATGTCTTCATTGACAAAATGCAAGATAGACTTATCACCAATTTTCCTATAAATCTGCATACATGATATTTTGTGGGCTTCCCTGGTGGCTCAGATGGTAAACAATCCTCCTGCAATGCAGGACACCTGGATTTGATCCCTGGGTTGGGAAAATTTCCTGGAGGAGAAATCCCCTTCCATATTCTTGCCTAGAGAATCCCCATGGACAGAGGAGTCTGGTAGACTGCAGTCCATGGGGTCACAAAGAATCAGACATGACTGAAGCAACTCAGCACAGTACATGATATTCTGTTCTGTGAATATATATTAGAATCATATCTTTATTTTTTATATTCCATTATTTTACTAGGATATGCTTCGATGTGACTTCATTTTACCTTTTATATGTTGAAGACTTTCCATCTTCAGGAGCAAGTCTTCTGTCAAGTTAAATGTATTAGTTCTTCTACAGTATTTGCTCTTTTTTTTTTTGGTTTCTTTTGTCTTGTTCCCTTTATAAGTGCACAGGTTTTCATGGGATGCTCTCCAGTGACATCTCACATTTCTTCTTTCTTCCTCCCTTTCTCTTCCTCCCCCCTTCTTCCTGGCCATCTTCCTTCCTTTCTTGATTTCTTTGTTTTTTTTCCTTCTGCCTCTCTCCCACCCTCCCCCCTTTCTTCCCTCCTTCCACCTGTATGTTCATTTATTCTGGACATGTGTGCCCTTAAACCTGTGCTCCCCACAATTCATTGGTTTTCTGTTATTTCAGTTCTGCCTGTGACTGCTCAGTGCGCCTTTTCAGAATCTGCACTGTGATTATGTGCTTACATTAGTTCTTCTCTCAAGTCAGCCACTGCCTTTGTCATGAGTCTATTCTTTTATCATCCCAGTTTTCAACTGTTTTTTTTTTAGAACAAAGCAATTGCTATTTATAAATATCTCTTCTTTCCTAACATAATTGTTATTCCCAGCCCTTTAACTGTTCTGTAATATGCTTATTTTCTGAACTTATGTCAAAAATAAAAGTCTTTTTCCTCATCTGTGTGAGGGGAATGCAGAGTCCTAGCTGGCTCTAGAATGCATTACTGTGAATGGTCAAGTTTGAAAATGTTTCTAACTGCCTTTAAATTTGTATAAGTTACCTCTGTTCCTATTGGAATACAGAGCTGAAAATATCTCCTATTAGCGCAGTTCTGGGCTTTCTTAGCTTGTCCTTCACTAAGTTTCAGACGTTATTAATCAACAGGGACATGGAAAAGGTGGAAGAGTATATGAGGGAGAGGAATTATCCAATGAGCAGACTCAAGTCTCCATAGTCTCCCCAGCCATCAGCCTTTACCCGCTACTTTTCAGTACTAAAGCCCATTCACTCAGGAATGACTCTTGCATGGATCTTGTGTCTGCCCAGCTATCTTCCTTTGACATAGTTCCATCACATGATAGATGGTGAGGTTCAGATTCAACATCATCTCTTTGTTAGCTTGAGTAAGGTTCTGGGGGAGAGAGATTGAAGCTGAATCCTGCTTTCCTAGATTATCCAGATGTTTTTAGGACTTTAGAAATACTAGTGTAGGTTGCTTGAGGGATTGCAACCTTTTTCTTTTTTTCCTTTTATGAAGTTGGAGATAACTTACTGTCTACAACTCCTCACACCAAGAAAGAGAAACTTCCCTAAATTTGGTCCATTTTATTAAGTACTTAGGTCAGTTGGTAAGGGGCTTCCCTGGTGGCTCAGAGGTTAAAGCGTCTGCCTCCAATGCGGGAGACTGGGGTTCGATCCCTGGGTCAGGAAGATCCCCTGGAGAAGGAAATGGTAACCCACTCCAGTATTCTTGCCTGGAGAATCCCATGTGTGGACGAGCCTGGTAGGCTACAGTCCACGGGGTTGCAAAGAGTCGGACATGACTGAGCAACTTCACTTCACTTCAGTTGGTAAAGAATCCGCCTGCAGCGCAGGAGACCCCTGTTCGATACCTGGGTTGGGAAGATCCTCTGGAGAAGGGATAGGATACCCACTTCAGTATTCTTGGGCTTCCGTCGTGGCTTAGGTGGTAAAGAATCCACTCCCAATATGGGAGACTTGGGTTCAATCCCTGGGTTGAGAAGATCCCCTGGAGAAGAGAAAGGCTACCCACTCCAGTATTCTGGCCTGGAAAATTCCATGGACTGTATAATCCATGGGGTCGCAAAGAGTCGGACACAACTGAGTGACCTTCACTTTCACTTTTGCTTATTAAGTACAAAAATTTTGAACTGTCATCTTACATCAAAGGTAAGATCTTCCAGGGAAATTTTATACTTACCTGCAATTAGCAATTTTATTTTCATGCTGCAGAGATGTACCAGGGTGATGACTAAAAATCAGGTCTCCTAGATTATACCACATACTGCTGGAGGACTGGCAGAATGGCTGGGAGGATATCTGTCACAGAAAAAGAAGCCCAAAGTCTCACTTGGGTGGAATTCTTTTTTTCCATATCAATTGCTGTCCAGAGGGATTCCATGTTCTCCTTGAAAATATCTCCTAAACGATGGTGCACACTTTTTGTATCTCAGAAAAAGCTATTAGATTATCTTGTTAATGTAATTCTCAACTTCATAATGTAATACAATATGGCTGGTGGGATATTGCTCATATTTTGGCTCAACATGAAACACCAACAGCTGAAAATAAAACTAGAACTAAAATTGATGTGTCAAAACAGGCTTTCTCAGCTGACCCTAAAGGCTGGCACAAATGAGATCTGCCAAATCCTTGGAGTCAGAAAGGTTTGGTATTTTCTAAGCAGCTTAGATGTAGGAACATGCTGAAATGGCCATTCAAAATTCACAAAAACAATATTAGAAGGCTAATAAAACTAAGAACTTGTGTTTTACTTGCTATGAATCGTGGAGTTGGATTTAATTGCACACATAATATGTGTCCATACTTTACAGGGATGAGGACATGGTAGACACAATGGGAACAAAGGGAAAATATAAAGGATGGTTATACTTTACAAGGTATATAATATAATTAGTGAGATACAATATTTATTTGAGTTAATTACAAAATAGTTAATAGTTTTATTGTGCATACCTCACAAACAGCAAAATTTAATAAGCATTTTAGGTAAAATTTTAAAACATTTGTGCTTTACATCACCAAGCTATATAATGTAAAACACCATCAAAATGTATAATAATGATAACAAGCTTTGAAGATGATAATTGCGTTATTATGTATTTGGAAATTATGTGTTTGGAATGGACATTATTATGCATTTGGAGTGAACATCCTGGAGAAAAAAAATATTTGAGCTTAGGCCTTGGAAACTAGATAAGATAATGACAGTAAAGGCAAACTGATGTGTTGGAACAAATAAAGTATGCTAAATGAAATATGCTATTAAAGGACTGAATTCAAGCTCTTTCACTTACTAGCTGGTGTGTTATTATTGATTAACTATCTGTCTTCCATAGTTTCCTAATCCGTGAAACAGTAACAAAATTAACAATGCCCAAGTTGTTGAATTTTTGCGAGATTTTTATGAACATGTTTTTCATGAAAATGCTTTGAAGACCCAAAACAATCAATATGTATTCCTTTAATTTTGTATTGTCAGTCCACAAGGCATATGTGTATGTGTGTATGCACATAAGCATAGGTACCAAGGAGAGGATAAAGAATCATAATAATATATAAAAAAGAAAAGAGTTACCACTCTGAATTCAGAATCATGAGTATCTCTGAAGAAAGAATTCTGATCACGGAAAAATGTGAGCAGACATAGGGATATTGCAAGGAGAAGAGTTTGGTGGAGGAAAGGGGAGTTGACTTTGAGGGTACAGAGAAAATTGATCTCCCATCTTGGTAGTTCTTGATCACCTGTGAATCCTCCACAATAAATACTGTCATAACAGTCTGTCCCTCTTGAGTTCTGCCTTTTCCTTTTTACCTAGTCCTGCTCCCTGGCGGGTTTGCTGCCAGGCATTTCCTTTTATAGTGTTATTAGAATGCGGTGCTCCCTCTCTTTTATTTCTTGTGTGGGCATCTTTTCCTGAATAATAAGTTTCTGTCCATGGTCACGGTAAAATAGATCAGGCTATAGAGGTTGGCCTAAGTCTATATAAAGGGATAAGATATGGTGGAAGAACTTGGAGAGGAAATGAGCATCTTTCCCATGGGTCTAACACACATATAAACTGGTTTTTCTTTGTCTAAATTGCAACCATTCTTGCCTTTAAGGAGGCAGAGAGTCCTACAGAGAGAAGGCAGATGGGAGAAAATACCCATCTTGTGATATAAAACAAAACAGACCCAGCCCCCACTGCCCCTGCAGGTACTGAGGACATGAGGGGAAGTGGTAGGAGAATTCTCTAAAGCTTTTCCTTGTTCCTGTTTTCTCTAGTAGTTAGCTCAATTCATCTTTTCTATCCCTTCCTGTCAAAAATATTATTTTTATTTCTTCACTGCATTCTCCTCTCTTTGTCCCAGGCTTTCAATCTGAAATCCACCTAAAACTAAAAAAAGGAGTTGAGATACTTGGGTTTTCCAGTATCTCTGGCATTTCGGTCCCTCCTTTGCCTTTGTATTTCTCGGAAGATTTCACAAGAGAGCCAGTGTGTGAATTTACTTGAACCTGATCTGTAATCCACAATGTAAAACTGTCCCAGGATTGAAATGGGATTACATATAGTAGGATTCAGAGCTAATGAAGAGATAAGCTTAATCTCATGTAAGTGAAGGGTTCTCTATGGTTTGGGGTTTAAGAAGATGTCTGTCTTATAAATCCCAATTAAAACCAGATATCAGAGATGATTCATTTGGATGTATGGCAAAAACCACTACAGTATTGTAAAGTAATCATCCTCCAATTAAAATAAATAAATTAAACACACACACACACACACACACACACACAAACACATACACACAAACAACAGATACCACGGGTGGGAGCAGACAAGTACCAGGAAAAGAGACCACAGGCTTTCTCAGATTCCTCTTTCATTTTTTCTAAACTTCCATAGCACTTCTTTTTAACTTTTCTTAGTACTCCTGTTATGGCAGTGTTCATGGGTTTCTGTACCCCTCCAGTCCCATCCCAACTCAACCTGATAGGGATAGAATAGGATAATTAGTTCAAAATTCTCACTAGGGAATTATAGAGAGAGAGAACTTTGGAGAATTTTGGGAGACCACAGTAAGCTAATTGTCAGGAAGCATTTAACAAGAGGCTTCCTGTGTGCTGTTTTGGATCTGTCAGGAACCCTCAGGCCCTTATTAATTCCTGAATATTCAGGAATTAACAGGAGAGGCATGCCTTTCCCGGGGCTGAGGAATCCAGGCATTTCTCATTACAGTGATAAGTACCCTCTTCCTTTTTATGAACCATACGGTAAAAGGTGATTGTTTGCAACTCTCTCTTTGATAGGGATCATGTTATGTTTTGTAAATCTGGAATTTTAATCTTTATCTTTGCTAAGAATAACTATGTTATATATGTCCACGCCTTGATTAAAACACCTTTGCTCCATCAGAGCTTGGGTCCCCGTTTCTTTCTTTCTTTCTGTTCCTTCTGTCTCTCTCTCTCTCTATTTCTGGCGAATTCCTTGGAGCGCAGAGGCCCGCTGAGCTCACTTTCTTGCCCGGGCTTCTAAGCCCCTCTGGAGAAAGCGCACTGTGCCTTCACCCACCCGAGAGGGCGCCCGGTGCCTACATGCAGCAGCGCGAACCCTAAGAACACGACTCTATTGGCTTTCTGCGTAAACCAGGGGATGTCAGCCTCTTTCTCTCTCTTACTTTCTTATCGTCCACTCCCGACCACCAGGCTCCTGTCCATTAAAGGACCAACAGCTAAAGAACACTCAAACAATGGGAAAATTTTAAAACAATGAGGGCTTGCTTGACTCAAGTTGCTTAACATCAAAGCTAAACAGGCTTGCTAAACAACAAAACTTGCTTAACCAAAAAAGCATGCAATGCAAACATTAGTCATGCAACAGGACAATAAAACAATAGTAAAAAAATAAAAATAATAATAATAAGGTCTGCATCCTGCCTAGTGATATCAACAAGTTAATGACCCCTAGAACATGTTCTCTGCCCACACAAAAAGCAGTAATTTAGGGAAAGGTGACATTTCAAAGTGAATGACTCTCATTACCCGGAGACCTGAAATAATTTTTCAATAGGGCCATGACAGTCCCTGATGAGACATATAGAGTCAAAACTCCCTTGCCTAACATGTAGGAGGAGTTAATGATGGAAGACTCAAAGAATGGAGAAGAAGGTGATCATTTCCCTCTCCCTCCTTCGCCTTTGATTATGAAAATATAACCCACTGTGTACTCAGGACAGTGCAGCACCCACTTGCCTGCCCACCTTTAAGCCTCACAGGTATGCTATTGTAATAAATCACTTCTTATCTAGCCTATCGCTGAATTTTCTCTGTGCTGAAGAACTGGAGCTCCTCAGAGCCCCTCAAACACGAGCTAGTGGTTTCAAACCCGGATGATAACTTTCCTGAAGACAGAGTGTTTGACACCCAGATTTGTTAACTTTGGTGCACTTAGCACATTGTCTATCACACAGTAGCTTGAAACATTGTGTAAGTGAAGGAATGAATCACAGTAATTCTAGTATAAAGTTTGGAATCAATGCAAGGTGAGGGGAAAATGCTTGAGCAGAAAAGTATGTATTGTCTCCTCCCCCAGGATACCTATTTCTCTACTGCTTGTAACTATAATATCAGCAGTTTATTTCTGTTCAGGAAACACTTATTATGACAAGCTTTCTGGTAGGTTACAGGGAAACAAAACAAAGAAAAATATGGTTCTTTCCAGAAGGCAGTTACAATCTACACAGTGCAACAGAAAAAGGGATGTACAAAAGTCACATAGTGCATACAACGGGAGAGACTTGTGAACTGCCCTGAGTAATACATAAGGGGATTGTCGTTCATCCCGGGCAATAGTCAAAGAATAGGGACCCCCAAATCATTTTTTTTCATATGAATATGAGTTTTTTGGGTCAAAGAATGGATAAATTTGTATGCTGACCAATAGAAACTATGTGTGCCCGTGTATCAGTGTGTTTCTATCTGCTTATGCTGCTGCTGCTGCTAAGTCGCTTCAGTCACGCCCGACTCTGTGTGACCCAATAGATGACAGCCCACCAGGCTCTCCCGTCCCTGGGATTCTTCAGGCAAGAAAACTGGAGTGGGTTGCCATTTCCTTCTCCAATGCATGAAAGTGAAAAGTCAAACTGAAGTCACTTAGTCGTGTTTGACTCCGAGACCCCATGGACTGCAGCCTACCAGGCTCCTCCATCCATGGGATTTTCCAGGCCAGAGTACTGGAGTGGGCTGCCATTGCCTTCTCCGCTATCTGCTTATGAGTGTGTGTAAATGTGCATGACTGAGTGTATACTTGGGTGAGATGTGTGTTTCCATGCATGTGTACGAGTGTACATGAGTGTAGGTACATGTGAGTGCAAGAATGTGTCTGTTTGTGTATGCATGTGCCTGTGTGTGCGTGCATGTATGCATATGCCATTGTGGGAGGAGATGGCTGCAGGGATGAGATGGTGATTGCACTATGCGGTGGGCAGCCTGCAGGGTTGGAACGTGAGACTCTCAGTGTTGGATTTCACTTGTAGAAATGGTCTGATGAGGATCCCAGAAGTAATGACGCTAAACTGGAGGGCAGGAAGCATGAGTAGTAATTCCCATTCTCCTATATGAAATCAGTGACCTTGGAAAAATCCTCAACCTCTTTGGGCTCTGTATTACAATCTATTCAATGAAGGTGTATAGTTAGACAATGACAAAGTGATAGCTGAAGCCCAGGACCAATACTGTTCTTTCGGTTGTCAGGGTAAAGATCAATTCCCATGGTTTATATGACTTGACCTGGTTAGTGGGAGAGTGTAGTCTGTCACAAGCTCCTTGGCCAGTTTGGTTAATATGCCACAACCCTGGCTATCGTGCTACATTCTACTTAGAGATGGTAAAGAAAATTTGACTAGAAAAGTGTCTGGAATTCTAAATCCTTGCTGGAGGAATTTTAAAGGAAAGTATCATAGAGTAAAATAAACCTAAAACAGCTTTTATCAAAACAGAATTGATTAAAAATTCTCCCAAGAGACTGAATCATACTCTTTCTCTCTCTTGTTAATATTATAACAGTTTTCTTTATTGTAATTAGAGGAAAGACATAGTTAAAGAATAGCTGGGATTTTGAAAATTCTAGAAGCCAAATCCTCAGATAAATGCTTGAGGGAATTGTAGGTATTTAGTTAGGAAAAGAGAAGTCTTCGGGGACTGAGAGTTGACTGAGAGTCAACTTCAAATGTTTTAATGGATTCCAATTCAAAAAAAGGATGTGAGTGTTATCACGAGACAGAACAGGTACTAGTACTTAGTTGAGCAGTCTCTCCCGCCCTGCTTCACTGGCCTGGTGTTCTGCTATGACCCAAGGACTGGCATAGTACTCACTCAGAGCAGGGTGTCACCAAAGACATATTGAATCAGCAGAGTGAATCGCAGAGACTGAGATTTCTGTAGATTTCTGTAGATTTGACTTTATAGGAGAACAAAAGCTTCGGAGGGTTTTGTTTCAAACAGACTTGCCTTTGAATGTATTTCTCTTACTTAATAGTTGTGGCCTTGAGAAATATATTGAACCTTTGAGGTTCCTCACCCTCGATTTGGAAATAGTGCTTATTATTCAAGAGTGTAAAGATTAAATGCAAACACATATATAAGCTTTTGCTGAGTTTGGCACAAGCAAGGACACATAAATGGGCAACTGTTACGGGCATCACTTTGAGTTTTCCCAAAGCCTTCCATGTAAATATGATCATGTCCCTGTACTAATCAGAAAACCAAGGGTCCTTGAGTTTGAATAAATTGCCTAAAATTGCACAAGTAGTAAATGATCAGGTGGGGACATACACCCTCACCTGTCTGATAATAGAACCCTCCTCTTTCTAGGACCATATGCTGACTTCCAGGGAGGGAAACACTTCTTATTAGTAAGTAAGCTCAAGGCACTGTGTCTTACACTCCTGGTCAGACATACACACATGTCCTTGTCACTCTACCCAACATGATGGAGAGGACACTTTAGGATGAATCTGATCTGTGATCTGGAATCAGGATCACAACTTCCTGACTCAATAGCATCTCAAATTGTGGAGCCTCAAAACTGGGATTTGGAGATTATGCCTTTTACTCTTTTGTCCAATTGACTACAAGGCCAGAACAACAAGCCTTGCTGAGCTTTATTCCCAAGGCATCTCAAAAGTCCTAGTTAGGGGTCACCTGGCCCTCTCTATCTTCCAACACACAGTTTTCCCAGAAAGCTCTCTTTTTACATGCAAATATCCTCAAAAGGGAAAATTGCGATTCACTTATCCCAATGACATCTTTTCTCCATAGTAGAATTTATGAAGTTGTACAAGAAGAGGTTTTTATGTGAGAAAATAATGAAGACAAATTTTGAATAATGCATTTTCTTCGCAAATTTATTTGCAGATTTCCAAATTTGACTGAGAACTTTCAAGGCAGACAGTGCTTTGACTATTACAAGCTCTGCCTTTTATGCTTTTTCCTTCTCATCTGTTTTCTTTCTTGTACCTTGCATACTCTCTCTTTCTCCCTCTCTCTCAGCCTGAAAATTCTGGTTAGCCTTGGTTTAGGGTACATGTCTTGGTTGATCACCGATAACCACACTCTCTGTTCCAAGGTGCTGGAACACTTCCTTTAAAGCAGAGAGTGCACAAACTAACAATTATATTTCAAGCTGCATTTAATGTTGAAGTATGAGACAACAAATTGATCTTAGATTTCTTCAGTCAAGCGTAACCTCACCTCTGACTCTGGCAGAAGCTGCCTCGGTGCCAAAGCAGTAGTTGCACTATTGCAAAACAAATAAAAGGAAAAAAAAAAAAACTGAGTCTCATCCTCCCTAAAACAAAGCAGAGAGAAAAACCACCATTTTTTTTTCCTGCATTAACAATGCCTTCTTGAAAGGCAGACAGCAAGTGAAACATCCCTGGCAAACCACCTCCTCTCAGAAAGGAGAATTCTTAGGGGTGTTTGTACAACCTGGCTCTTTTCATTGCAGGATAGAAAAGTTGATATATTCAGATATCTGCCACCAAAATATCTAGCAAAATGTCTATTCAATGTCTAAGAATGATCTGTAGTTGGCTATTTATTAAATCCCTATATAATAATAGCTCGTGAACAAAAAAGGGAAAAGTACCTGGTTCTGAGAAAAATCAAACACATCACATTATTTCATTAATACTCAGATAGTTTCTTTGAGGTGAGCAAGTTGTATCTTGCTTTGTTAGAGACAGGGAGAAATAAACATCTAAGGGAAACTGACAGATACCAGAGATGTGCAGTTTGTCATTGCTGGAATAGAGAACCAAATCCAAAGGTAAGGAGACTATGGTTTAAAAAAGAAAATGAAGAACAAGGAGAAAAATAAAGGGAGGGGGAAAATATATCAAACACAGCATTTTCTCTCAAGCTATCAGTGAAACTTTAAACTTAGTTAAAATATATGAAAATCAGGGGAAATGACTAAGGGACAACAGATTTAAGATGCTGAAGTTATATTTCAAATATCTTTGTTGTAAAATAAATATGGCTTCATTGGCAAAGTTTCTATTGTGAGATATTTCTGAACCTGAAATACTACCTCTAATCCAGAATTAACAATGGAAATGTTCACCTTTTTATTTTCATTTTTAATATTAAAATAATTTAGGAAGTGGACTAAATAAAAACCTTTTGTCTCTCCTCAAACGCCAACATTCCTGAGCCAATTTCCTTCTCAGTCAGAGAATCGGACCTGTCACCAGAGTTCATGAATTTATGTGAATCCTGCAGCTCTTGTAGCCTCAGTTCCCTAAACTGCCTGCTATTCCAGGATTAGCTGCTGTGTGGCGTTAGTCCCCTTCGAATGAGCATGCTCTCGCTTCCTCCAGCTCCTACTCTTCTGCCTTGTTGCTAGAAAATGGTTCTCTTTGCTGTCACTGTAACAAACGGTTCTAATTGCTAGGTTGACTGTTATGGTGGAAATTGCAGCAGTCCGCAGTTGAAGGCTTTCGCTCTGCCTTGGTAATGACACAGAGACCCAAACTGCTCCTTTCCTGAAGGAATGAAGAAGATAGCCTTGAAAAAAATAGTAATAAATAATAAATCATTTTTAAAGCTGAAGAAAACAAACACACTTTCTGAATGGTTATAGTCTAATCTAATTGTAATACATTTCCCCCTTATGAAGGGATGAAAGTTCTTGGGTATGTTTTTGTATATTTTTGATGGTGATGATGGTGGTGGTAGTGTTTGTTTTTGTCTGTGTAGTAATACATGGTAGGCAATGATTTGGAATTGTAAACTTTCCAATTTATTTTCATGGCAATCTGTGAGATGTGTCCCTGGAGGTAGGCAAACAATTGCAGTTTTAGAGCTGAATTGGGCTCTCTCTCCTTTCTTACATTAGAAAGCATGCAATCTCATTTTCAGCAGGATTACAAAATTCCAAATTCTAATAAAGTGCCAGAGGAATGTGTGATGGTCTGAGATGGTCCATGTGTTATTGAAGACACACTCCATGATGGGAGAGGCAAAAATAAGAGCAGTTATTGTCAGATTTTACCACCATGACAGAATTCAGGTTACAAAAGGCAATCCCTAATTTGGGAATTTAATCAGAGAGCAAGCACCAAGGACAGCAGCTGCTGTTACATTAGCTTGGATAAAATTATAGGGCCTATCAATTCTTATGCTTCAGGGCATAAGCTGATCACCAGCTGAGGTCAGGAGAAAATTTCCCCAATGGCAGACTTGCACAGTTATATCCATTATAAGAGATTTAACAACTAGTCTTGAAATATCTGATGTGATTCATTACTAAACAAATACAAACATACAGCATGTTCTCACACCAATGCACAAGCGTGGGCATATAAAGAACTAGATGAACATGGAAGTGAGTACTGATCCGAATGCCCGTGTCTGAGATGAGATTATAACAGACGAAAGGCAACCCAGTTTCACATTGTCTGTTTTGCCCATAGGTTCCTTTCGTCCCAACTCTGTCAAGGGTACTGGTGTTATTTTTCCAGCATCTTCTCTCATCACATGTTCACATTTGTTTATGTGAACTCAATCTTCAGAAATAAAGTTGTAGTCAAAGCGCCCTGTATGAGCTTTATATTACTATATAACCAATCCCTACACATTTAGCAGCTGAAAAAACACAAACCTGTTACTTCATGGTTTCTGTGGGTCACAAGTCTTGATACAGCCTTGCTGGATCCTCTGCTCAGGGTCTTACCAGCCAGAAATTATGGTGTCAGCGGGCACTGTGGTTCTTACCTGAGGCCTGTGGTCCTCTTCTAAGCTTACTGGATTTTAGAAAATTCATTTCCTGTCCATTGGTATGATTGGGTATGATCTGTTTTCTTGCTAGCCATCAGTTGACAGGAGATTCTGCTCAGCTCCTAGAGGTAACCCATGGTTCCTTGCTATGTGGCCTCTACAGGCAATTCACAACAGGGATGTTATCTTTCTTTCAGACCAGTAGGAGTCATCACTTAGATTCCATCTCCCTCTGTAATTGGTCAGCAGAGAGCTATTCTGTCCTATTCCCAGGTTCTTCCCTCCCTCAAGTAGGAGGTGTTATACAAAGTGTATATAACAGTGAGTGGGAATTCAGGGATCATCTTAGAATTCTGTCTAAAACAAGGCTGTAGTGAAAATAGGAAAGATCGATATTAATACTGTAGGACTTAATTTGGCTTACTCTATAAGGATTTTTTAAAAATTATTAGATGGGACTAGTCATTAATCTATTCTGTTACATCTATTAGCAGTTGTCCACTAGGGAAGAATGGATCCTTGGCAAATTTGCAATTATAACTATATAAATAAAATTTTAGAATGGAAATTAGAGGTCATCTTGTTCAATCGTTTTGTGTGGCAGTTAAAAAAAATGAGACTCAACAAAATCCGCTAGTGTGCCTAAATTGGCTCTGTCATTTAAAGCCAGGATGAGAATATAGTTCTCCAGACTCCTAAATAGATTACACATTGTCTTTAACTCACCACCTGGGTTTTTCCTCACTTTAGAGTACTTGGTTTCTGTAGATTCCAAAGTGCCCCCAGATCTTTGTCCTTTTTCACTCAACAAAACTGCTTCTTTTGAATGATAATATTCTTACTCACACTGAGGTTCCAGTGACCGATGGCATTGTTTTCTAATTACAATGATAGTAGCATTTTCACAGGAATAAATGCAAATATGAAAAAGAGGAATGTTAAACTTAAGATAGAATCTCACGTTAGGGAGAGCCAGGAAGGAGAGGTGGGAGAGTGAGTGTATGTATGTGCACGCCTGCGTGCATAATGACTTGTTCTGTTGTTCCCAACAGCAAAATAGATTATTGTCTGTTTGGGGTCAATTACTTAATGCATATGAATGAAATAGAAAAGTGACAATATTTTTCCTGCTCATTTAATCATGCAGTGAAGTTTTCCATTTCCGCAAGCTCTTATTATTGTTTAATGGATAACTACCAATTGGAGGTCTTTCCTTGCGGCTCAGCAGAAAAGAATCTGCCTGCAATGTAGGAGACAAGGGTCCAGAAGATCCCCTGGAGAAGGAAATGGCAACCCACCACAGTATTCTTGCCTAGGAAACCCCTTGGACAGAAGAACACGGCAGGCTACAGTCAGTCCGTGGGGTTGCAAAAGAGTCAGACACAACTTAGAAACTAAACAACAACAGATCAATTTGGGAAGGAGGTGATTCATTAAGGCTCTTATGTTGTGAACAGCTAGAAAGGCAGGAAGTACTCTAGTTAGAGAATCTTGGGATTGACAAACAAAATGCTAAAATCTATCCTACTTTTAGGAGAGGTAATAAAATCCAGGGCAATCCTCCCAGTTTCAACATTAAGACAGATTCTCACACAATGCTCTCTCTTTAGGTGCCTATAATGAATGAAATTCTTGATTAAATGAGCATCTGCCAGTGATTGAGATTGGAAGCAGGCAATGTTAGAGGCTACCTTTGTAAAAGCCAGTACTGAAGATAGACTTCCTCAAGATGTATTTTCATTAAACAGGTGGATGTTGGGTGTTTATTTCTATTTCAGCTTAGATCACAATCCACATTTTAATCATTGTTGCTGAATTGGATGATAATAAGAGGAAACATGATACCCAAAAATGTTTATTAAGAAACACACTTCTTTGATTTGGGTGGTACTATTAAGATGTCTGCAAAATTCATCCAGTTAATTTCTTAAATACGTGTTTTCTTCTGCTTGGAATATATCACAGCCTTAAGATAAGTGTGCAACAAACTTTGTTATGTGTTCAGCATGAATTTGTCATCATATTAGACAGGAAAAGGCTGTCATCTTCATTTGAGTTATGAAGAAATATTTTCATATTTTTTAACAGAATGCCAATATCTTAACTAAAATGTTATCTCAAACTGAGGATGAACCATTAGCTTATCCAGCATTTACACCACCCTGTACTTTCAAGCAACATTTTGATTTCACTGTAATGAAAAATGCTTCTGCAGAAATGCCATCCTCCTAGTTCTATCGTCTGGTTAGCCAAATCTCACCTGATCTCAAATATAAAGGTCAGATTTTGCCTTTTATATAAATTTTTTCCTGACTATCAAGCTCATGATGATTCTTCTACTTTCTGTGCTGAATCACAGAGCCTATTTCTTAGGGTGTCTGTTTTAATACATAACAGATGGATTTTGTTGTTGTTTTTGTTTTATATTTGTTTCCTTCATGTAAGTCTTATTCCCCAACAGATTGCCAGAGTCACTGAAAACAGGAACTTTGCCTCACACCCTTAGAACCTCTTACAGTGCCTAGCATAGAGCTACATGGAATGAAGACTTATAGAACAGGAAAAGAAAACAGAAATTTTTTAAAAAATGTATTAAGTAGTAAATTATATGTATATATAAATTATATGTATTAAATTTAGCTATTTTTTGTTGTTTTGTTGGATATGTTGTCATTTTTTTTTTCTTGACATGCATGGCTGGATTAGCTTAGCATTGGCAAGTTGAAGTAAGTTTGATAATAGTTCATTAATTACCATACCATTTTTGATAGAGCAGATCATTGGAATGTTTGAAAACAGAAACAAAGATGTAGTGAGATCGACATAAAATATATACCTACCAACTTAATTTGGCTCTGAAGTCAAACTCTTGACTCTGATCTGTGACTTAGTAACTGAAGGTTTACTCCCTAAGAATTGCTTGTAAATCAGCATGTGGTCAACATAATCATATATCTTAAAACCAGCTAAGGAATTCACTGTATAAACATATGCTACTGTCAGCTCGCTCTGAAGTGAATAATTATCTCCTAATTTTTTTTTTATCTTAATAGTTGTCACTTTGCTATGGAATCTCACATGCTAGGTTAATTAAGGAGAGGCCTACTGTAAAAAGCAGCCAGCTAGATGTGGTTTTCTTTGCACTGCGTTCCAGCATGTTAGCAACCAATAGCTTGGCCAAGTATCTAGTCACTTACACCTTAAGTTTTAATGGTTACCATGGTAATGAAAAAAAGGCATTACAAAATGCACAAGCTGTTAACATGTTGCAGAAGCCAAAAGAAAGAGCTAAGAATAAACTTCTGCAAATTCCTGATCAAGCCACATTTAAGGAAAACTGCTGTTAAACCAACGTCATGTCCCAGTCAAACAGCTCGTTAATCTGAAGCTGAGGCTGCTTATCCCTCTCTCTGAGCTCTCCATCAGCTGCAAGAACATCCGTGAGGGTGTCAGAGTGGGCAGGGGTGTTTATGGAGCTGGCAGGGACAGAGACAGAAGGAGAATAAACAGGCTGCAAACTGAGTCTCAGCTCCTTCATCAACATGTAAGAAAACCTTCATGTTTTCTAACAGAGATGACAGACAAGCAAGTTTAAAAGAATCTAATTTAGATAAATCTAAATGCTGCTGGGTGAGTAAATCATCATAACCATAGACAGATAAGACAAGTGCTCCATTTGCTTTGAGTTTTTCAGCCAGAATCCAGATATTTGGACTGCAAGGGAGCAAAATGTTTGTACCCGTATAGTCCCTTACCTGTAAGGAGGTATTTCTCTCTGAACAGAGAGTGTGTCCTCAATGAGGTAGCTACCAGAATGATGCAAGAAGAAAAAGACTGTCTTTAGTTTGGGAATAGAAACCAGTCATGACTACAAGAGGGTAAGGTGCTAAGGTTTACATTTTAAAGGGCATTGGCTCCAGAATAAACAGACACCTGGACAGAGAGGTGGAACTCCTACTTATTGATATATAAACATGGACCCAAGGCAATGAGGGAGTTAATGAGAGTTGAAATATCAAACATGATCAAAGATGCAAGGCCAATTCATGATTTAGATGAGTGCTTTTTCTAGGTTTCTGATTTCCAAGGAGGGAGGTTACTATTCTGAATTGACCAACACAATGTCATGGGCACCTCTCTCAAGACGGAGCTCTTCTTGCCATGTGCAGCTCCGTTCACACTTGGGAGTGTCTCTGTTGTGTTGTTTTCTGCCTCTGATCAATTCCCAGCTGCCTGTAAGTCTAGACCCTTTTTCCATCCTGGTCTCCACGTGGGAGGCAGTTTTCTGGTAAAGCCTGACTCCACACCATCGTCTAAATCCCATCTTCCGTTTGCCTTCCAGTTCCCAACACACACCTGATACTGTCAATTTTTTCCTTTGTGCCTGATTGCATTGCATTGTCTTTTATCACCACTCTTGAAAGATTTGAAGGTGCAATTAAATTCGTGATTTTGCTATCCAGCCCTCTTCAATAACCCTGATGTCTTACGTGTTTCCGGCTATTACTGTAGCCACTGAGCAAGGTCAAAGCCTAGAAAATCTCCACTCCTCTTTCTTGTTTTTAGCTTTACTTCCTTAGAACTTACATTCATTTAGAACTTGAGTTTCATCCTGTTTTTTGCAATTTTCACTATGCCTAAAACATTATGATGTTTCTGCTAAGTACCCAATAAATGCTCAATGAATTGACTTATATTTAATCCCCAAAGGCTATGTTCTCTAGCATCACGGCATGTCTTGAAACTGTATTTTAAGACATGTTGTAAACTCGAAGACTCGTTATAAAGATATAGTAAATCAAGGTGAAACTCAAATCATGATAAGATTATATAATTTTTGCCAACTAGAACTGTAAAGATATAAAGAATGTGGGATGTCAACCACCCTAAATCCAACTCTCTTTTAAAGTGAAGGATATAATGCAGAGTGAGTCACATATGTCATTTAGAATAGAAAACAGACTCCTGAGTCTCCTTCATGAATCCTCCTCCAGTTTCCTACTGATTGACTCCATGGCATCCTGTTATCTATAGACTGCCTTTTACATGTTACATTATATTCGGTATATACAATACTTGTCCATTTACCTCTCAGGATAGATCCTTGGGGCTTCCCAGGTGGCATGGTGGTAAAAAAATTCACCCACCAATGCAGAGATGCAGGAAACAGTTTCAATCTCTGGGTCAGGAAGATCACCTGGAGTAAGAAATGGCAACCCACTTTAGTATTTTGCCTGGGAAATCCTATGGACAGTGGAGCCTGTCCATAGGCGAGCTAAAGTGCATGGGGCCACAGACAGTCAGATACAACTGAGCGCCTTAGCATACACAGCACATATATATCCTTACTTGTTTAAAACTTTCCTGATAAAGAAGCAATGGATACTTTTGCCCAAAGTATCTCTCCAGCCAATAATGTAACCAAAGGCAACTTATTTGCATATGACACTCCTCCATTGATTAACCAAAATTTGTTTTAAACCAGACACCATGTCAGACGTGTAGGATACTAAGCAAAAGTGACAGCCTGTCTCTGTCATTGAGAAGATTTTTGGTCCAGTCGGAAGAGGGTCAAGCAGAAATGTGAATCAGAGGCCTAGACTTCCGTGAGATTGTGGAAAGGATATTTAAGTAAAAATGATACATCCTGGGCCAAGTAATTACTAGAAGCAGAGACTGGAGGTTAAGCATTCTTCAGCATGTACTCATCATGTGCAAAGGTCCAAAGATTAGTGGCTTGAAAGTTTGGATTCTGGCCTGGAGAATTCCATGGGCTGTATAGTGCATGGGGTTGCAAAGAGTCAGACCCAATTTAGCGATTTTCACTTTAACTTTTCACTTGAGAACTTGGAAGTGAATTTAGTTCACATATTAGACTGGGAGACAGAGAGGCAAGGAATAGGCCTTGGGAAGTTTTATGGTCAATGTCATGTCATTTTAACCTTAAAATTGTACAGTATGGAAACAGAGCAGTGATATAATTATATTCATATTAAGAAAGACTTTTAATGTCAGTGCAGATGAAGGTAGTATCAAAAGAAAATTCAGAGAGCTTTAATGGTTATGAATATTTTATTGAGTGAGATATAAACAGTTCACAAACAGGGAGACTTCAAACTGAAAGTAGTTATAAGCTCAGCTTTCAGCAGTTACAGCTCACTTTATAAAGCATGAAGGAGGGTGTACATTCCTTTTTACTATGAATAGCTACAAGAAACATATTTATTTTCACTGTATAAGCTTACTTAGTAGCTTATTGGCCAGGAAGCTATAAGGTGATGCAGACAAGAAGAAAACTGAACATTTGTTTAAAGTCAGAGTCAACATTTTGGGGAAATCATGTCAGTTTTAGATTTAGGTTGCATGACTAAGATTGCTTGGTCTAAGGGAATATTCAAACTGTGGCCTCCATTCTGATAACTCTCTAAAGTAGATATGGGCTCTACAAAAGAAAAGAAGAATGTGCAATTTCTTACAGCAGTACAAATGAGATAGCATAAATTTCTGAATCAATGAAATGAAGATAAGAGGATAAAATGCCAAAAGTGTATCACAATAAAATTTTATCAGACCAAAGGGACTGAGAGACTGGTTTGTGTTACAATGAATAGTAGTAGAGAGGAACACAGAAATAAGAGCAAGTTTGAGGATAGAAGTCATCAGTTCATTTTGAGCTTATGGGTTTTGATGTGCCATGACAAGCTTCCAGGAGGAGGTTGGATGTCAGAACCTGGAACTCAGGGAAAAGGACAAGGCTGGGAAGATAGACATCTGTGCCTCCCATATGGAAATGATGACACATTGAATCACCATGACACTGGCTCTTCCCCAACATTAATCAGAGGCACATTTCTGGATAAAACAGGGTGTGTTTTGGTGGAATCCCACCATACACAGTGTACTTCTTTCTGACCTTAGCCTCTCACCCTTGTCCTCAACTCTATCATGGTTCCCATCCACTTACTCTTCCTAATACATCTTTTTCTGAACAAAAGTTATTAGAAAGTTCACATGTAACTCAGCTCCCTATCCATCTCCCCTTTAAGACCCCGGAAGATTTAAAAGTGTTCCAAAAAAAGAAAAAAGAAAAGAAAACTCTAATGATACAACCACAAAATAAATTAGTCCTCTTGTAGTTTAATGTGGGTAATACTAGCTGTGAAGAATAAAATCTGGACAAGGGGATACACCCATCACAATCACACTGCAAAGGCAGATCTCAAATCATAGACGCATTAGGGAATAGCTGATGCGTCTACAGCACTCACTGTGTACCGGTACTGTTCCAGCCACTTAAAAATCACAAAAGCATTAAGTCCTCTATTTTTTCAACTTAAGGATGAGGATCCTGAGTCACAAAATGGTTGAACTGAACGTGGCTTGCAAGTGTAGGAACTACAACTCAGCCCTGGAGAGGCTAACTCCACATTCTGTCTCCAATTGTTCCTAAAATGAATGGATTAACTAATTAATCATTTACTAAGGTAAGTAGTGTTATATAGCAGAATAGAGAAGCTAACTCAGTGTTTCCTGAGTTGTAAATCATTTAACAATTGTACTTTTGGCTCATGAATTCATTAAAGACATTTTGACATTAGGGGAGACCAGGAAAAGAAATTCAAATTCTTCAGAGAAGGAATCATTATATTCAGAATAGATCATATATATTCATATACTTGCAAATGTATTATGATAAACAAAGTGAGGCAGTAAGGACTGACTGAAATATTACCTTGCTATCCATGACAGAGGACAACATAGAAGAAAGTATTAGCTTGGAACTCAACCACCAGAGTGTTGATTTCTTTCCTTTTTGTCTTCATCTTTTTTTTTTTTTTTTTTAACCAAATATTAGTTAAAAACGTTTGTGGATTAACCTGGAGCAAATTAGTTGAAATCTCAGAGAGCCTTGATTTATTAATCTTCCTATAAATACTTGCTATTACTATCATTCATGTTAACCTAATCAAAGAACTAAGAGAAACAAAATGTAATCTGTCAGGTTAGAATCATAATCGTACACATTTTATTTTACCATCAGAACATCCCTGGTCAAAACATAGGGTAGGCATATTATTTGACAAAGGAGGCAACTGAGGTTCAGAGATGTTAAATTAATATCTTAAAGTTTCAAAGCTAGCAGTTTGAGAACTACTGCCTAAGGTCTCTGCAATATGGGTCTAAACCATTATTTCTTCCATCTTTTGTTAAACTGCAACATTACTTCCTCAAACCCAAGTTGTTTGACAGTCACCCTTGGAGTTACTGGACAGTTAGGACAGCCCATAAGAGTTAAATTTCTGGAACAACCATGTCAAGAAACACAACTATCTGCCCTTCCATTTCCTAAGTGCCCCATTACAAGTCCACTTCCGTGAAACTGCATGATTTAGTTCTTGCTTAGAAGGTAGACTGAAGGTCAGGCCTGCAGTCAAGCAGCAGAAAGCTGCCCACTGTCTTAGCAGTTTGCCTACAGCAGATGGATTTGTCTTGATGTCTCCTCTATCAAGTACTGACTCATCCCAACTGTGATTAGTTGTGAAACTTTAGATTAGAGCCCGAAGATGTATGGGCCAGCATCCAAGTTGGAATTGGACCTGACTCCTCTGTCCTCTAGAAGCAATCACCTGAGACGTCCTTGCAGCCCACCAACAGCCCACCCCGTTCCACACCTGCAGGGTCCACACCTCAGCTTCCAGAAGATTACCACTAAAAGTCAGAACCACACGGCTCCATTTCCTCAGGCAGAGACAGTGAACACTCTCAAGCTGCTTTCAGCCTCCCAAATAAGTGAAATGTTTGACATGAAAGCATATGTTTTTTGGCAACTTTGTTTAATCCACATTTTAAAGGGAAAATTGAAACTCCACAAGGTGTGAAAAAGATTAGTGGAACGTTTCAGTATCTGGTGGAAAGCAGACCGTGTTCCCTCCTCCTTCTGTTCTCTCTCCTCTTCCTTCATGTGCAGATATTTGCTTTATAAAAGCTGCCATCGAAATGAATCTTTTAATTAAGAATCTGAGCCACCTAACTGCAGAACAGAGAGAAATATCAAATTATACAGGATGTAGGAGCCATCTGTAAGAAGATATGGCATGTGTCTGTTCTCAAGAAAGTTCACCCCTCCCCCTAGAAGTTGTATGCCGGATCCTAAATTGAGGGTTTGGGGATTAGAAAATTTGATTTCTGCAAAAGTTAAATTTCTTATTACAAGATGACATCTAACTACAAGATGACTGCCCCAGGAGGAAAGTTACTTTGCCAAGATCTGCTTATCTTTTTAGAGAATGTAGAGTCTAGTCAACAGCTGGCTTCAGAAACCATTTTTCCAGAAGCTCTGATTGCACTAGTTATAAAGACTTCTGCATTTGGGCTCTGATTCATTCAAAAAGTCCTAGAGACATCCCTTGTATAAGACAGGTCTGGAGGGGCCTAGGGATACAGACCAGGCCTCCAAGACTGAAAGAGTGAAGGAGAGGTAAGAGGAAAATGACCCCAGGCATTGGTTTCACCTGTTGCATTTTACTGATGCCAACAAAGATCTTGGCTGACAGTAAGGACAAAGCAGGTGCTGGAGATTCATGGCCAGTTTTCCTAGTCAGTTTCTTCTGCTTTAAAACCCAAACCCTAGAATGTCTCCACTAAATATAGTTAAAAACTTATTGGTTCTGAAAATATTGTGTTCAGAATAAATCATGAAACTGTTATTTGATTTATTTTAGAATTAAACAATAATTTGGGAAGCATCAGGATGATTCAAGTGGTGACATAAAAATATGGGTCTGGAGCCAGATGTTGTAGATTCAAATCTGAGTCTCCTTGTCTACATGCACATTTATATGACCTTAGTCAAGTTATGAAACCACTGTTTCAGCGTTTTTTAAATAGGTATAATAATAATAAAATTTCCACGTACTAATATTGTAAAGATAAAAATAATGAATACAGGTAAAGCAGTCAGAATATGAAAGGAATAAATTAAATGCATAGTAAACTTTAGCTAATTCTGTTATTATTGTTATTATTTGAAGATTTCAAGCTGGGTTTTATTTTGCATTTTTATTGTGGCAAAATACACATAACACAAAATTCATCATTTTAACAAATTTTAAGTGTATATTTCAGTGGCATTAAGTAAATTCAGTGTTGTATAGCCATAATCACTTATATGTCTCCTATTTTTGTGTATTTGAAGGTTAATGTTTTATCATACATATAACTTGCAAATATGGTATTCCATTCAGTGGATTATGTTTTCACTTGATAATATCATTTGATGCACACAATTTTCATTTTATTGATATCAAGTGATCTGTTTCCCCCTTTGTTGTCTATAACTTTGGTATACTATCCAAGAAATCATTGCCAAACCCAATATTATGAATTGGTTCCCCTGTTTTCTTCTAAGAGTTTTCCAGTTTAGGTCTTGCGTTTAGGTCTTTGAGCCATTTTGAGCTATTTTTCTAAGGGATTCCCTGATACCTAAGTTGGTAAAGAATCTGTCTGCAATGCTGGAGATCCTGGTTCGATTCCTGGGTCAGGAAGATCCGCTGGAGAAGGGAAATTCTACCCACTTCAGTATTCTGGCCTAGAGAATTCCAGGAACTGTATAGTCCATGGGGTTGCAAAGAATCGGATGCGACTGAGCAAATGTTCTATATGCTGTTAGATGATGGTCCAATTTCATTCTTTTGCTTATTTGAACATCCAGTTATTCCAGTACCATAAATTGAAAATACAGTCCTTTCCCCATTGAAAGCTTTTAGCATCCTCATCAGAAATCAACTAACCATATGTCTGAGTTTCTTTCTGGGCCCTTTAGTCTATTCCACTCGTATCTATGTCTGTCCTGATGCCAGTACCACACTGTTCAGGTTACTATAGCTTTGCAGGAACTTCACATTCAGGTAGTAAAATGTCTTCAACTTTTTCTACTTTTTCAAAATTGTTTTGGTTATTTAGAATCCCTTGAGATTCCATATGAACTTCAGGATCAATTTCTTTTTTTAACCTAACAACAACAACTAAAGGCTGTTAGAAATTTGATAGAGTTTGCATTAAGTTTGTAGAGTTTTTGGGCAGAATTGTCATCTTAACATTATTAAGTCTTCCAATTCATAAACACAGTGTGTTTTCTCATTTGTTTATGTTTTAATTTCCTTCAATGATGTTTTTATAGTTTTCAGTATATAAGCTTAACCTCTTTGGTTAAAACTTATTCTAAGTATTTTATTCATTTTAATTCCATTATAAATGAACAAAAAAATAACTTGCTTTTATGACTTAGTTCAACTGATATTAGCAACAACATTTCTGTGAGTTAAGAGTCACTTTTGTCCTCATATTAAGACTGGTGAGGATGTGCAAGTAAAATCTGAGGGCTGGTTTGTGAGATTCTGATTCTGATTTTGGGCTTGGACCATACTCCTGTGCCAGATCTGTAAGCAGCATGAAACGGAGACAGGCATTCCTTTACTCCTGGCTTCATGAATCTGGTATGTGGGTCAAATTGGGAGATCCCTTTGGGAGCTCCTTGGAAATTCTCAAGATTGCTATCTCCACCTACTCAATCTTCCTGACAGTTTTTATTTCATGCAGTAGATCCAGCTGATACTGTAGATGTTTATCTCAATATAAGGATGAAAGCAAGGTCATAAACAATTGATTTTGTAAAGCTCTGTCAGAAAAGTGGAAATGGCTTGGTGAGGGAAATTAAATTTGTCTTCATTCATAGTAACTATATCTCAAATATTGTAACCATGGGAAAAAAGATTGGCTCATTTATTTAGTATCTTAAAAGCTTATTTGTGTAATTCTTTGGTTGATGAGTAACCTTATAAAGTTTGAAGATTAACTATATATATATATATATACATATATACATATACACACACACACACACACACATATATATATATATAAGATAACTTATTTACCTGCAAATGAATTAATTGTATCTTCCTTAGAAATGGACCACCTGACTGTAGGAAATTATTTTTTGCCTATTTTCCCCCACTATAACAGTAATGGCATTTTTAAGAATTGTTAATTTGTAAGTTGTTCAATAAAAAATAAGATTTCAGATACAATGATACTTAGTTATATAATTAAATGATCATCTACTCATATTTGTGATAAAGCATATTCTTGTAAGTAAAATTGTTATTAATCATTTCAAATTCCTTCATTTAGTTTTTGAAATAACTTGCTTCAACACATCTGAAATGATGGAATCTTTAACATTTTTTGGTGAAGTTGTAACAAATTACCATTAAGTTAGTGGCTTAAAAACAGCATGATTTTAATATCTTAAATTTTTGGAGGTCATAAGTCTGAAATGAATTTCATTGGCCTAGAATCAGTGTCAGCAGGACTGTGTTTCTTTCTGGAGGCTCTAGAGAAGAACATTTTCTTGCATTTTTCCAGCTTCTAGAGGCTGCTCACATCCCTTGGCTTGTGTTTCTCTCTCTTCATAAGTCAGGTCCTTCTCAAGCTCTGGCTCTCTCTTGCATTCTTCTTCCACTTGTAAGGACCCTTGGTATTACATTGGGCCTACTCTGATAATCCAGGAAAACCTCCCTATCTCAAGGTCAGCTGTTAGCAAACATAAATCTATGCAAATGTAGTCCCCTTTGTCATGTAATCTAATAATAATAATAGGTTCCAGGGGATTAGAATATGAACATCTTTTTTTCTGCCTACTACAGTCATTGAACTTGCATATTTACATTTTATAGCTAGAAAGATTCTTTCCCAAATTTCTTCATTTATGAAAAATAAAAGCTGAGAGAATGAAAGTGACTTGCCCAATCCTGTCCTCCTCGGTGTCTTCCATCCCCAGTAAATATTGTCCCTGAGATGTATCAGTCAGGTTACCATTCATTTTCCAGCCTCTTCAATAACAGCAGAATCTCATCTGTTATAAAGAATGAATCACAACTATGAATTTTCAATTTCTATCATGTATAAATGTATACCTATCACATTGCATAACACTTGATATTCCCACTGATAATTTTTTAAATGTTCAAAAAAAATAATAAGTAAGTAATTCAAAAGGAATCAAAATCAGGAGCATTCTATCAATACAAAGAATTGTCCTAAGATATGTGACTATCAAAAGTGGTTATCTGTTTATCAATTCTTAATAGAAATGGGCAACCTCCCACTAATAAAGAAACCCCAGTTCTATTGGTTTCTAATCTGAGCAACTTCCAATCAGGGAAGCAAACATGTCAGGGAAAAAAAGGGGGTATGTCTAGATTGATCCACTCTTTCTCTATGAGTGCATAGCAAGAAGAAAGTATGAACAACAGAAGATGTCTGAAGCATTTTAATTTTGCCCATTCACAGTAACAAAAAAATATTCCTCCCTTCCCTTTGAAGCCTCCCTTTTATTTGCTGTTTTTCAACTTTAGTGTTCAGGAAGAAACATGTTGATTCTGACAAATGACAGTAATTACAAAATCTACAAATCATGCATAGAAATAGACACTTTGTTGTAACTCACTTTTCCCTCGTTGCAGATTGTCTGAAGGACTCAAAATATATTGAATGAAAATTTAAAAGACTACAAAAATTAAATGGTAATTGCATTATTTTCTTCTTAAGTTGTATGCAATTGAAAGATGAAAAATATGTTCTTTGTGCAGATACATTTTTTTAGAATATGAGGAGGTCAGTTAGGACTCTCCAGTACGATGAAATACCTAGAAAATATGAATCACTTTTAACGTTAGGGCACCTGAACAACATGAATCTCCTTTATCAGAATTTTAAAATTGGCAAGGGGGCAGAAGCCCTGGTTGATAGTATCACTCTAGTAAACCAGTGTGAAGTGTTTAAGCAGGCATATAGAGACAGTAAATATAATTACATGCTTAACTTGTGAAAACCAAAATGATAGAATATTAAAGTTGGAAAGGAATTTAGAGTATATCGAATACAATTCTCATATTTTATAATTTAGGAATTTTAAGATCTCCCAAGTTAAATGACTTATATAATATTTTGAATTTAGCTTATATTGGAGCATGCATGTGTGTTAGAAAAAGATTTGAATACTGTTTATCATATGACTACCACAAAACTAGCACGTGCTCATACATTTCATTCAAAGCATATTGAATGATTTCCTGCTAACTTCTAGCCTATGCTAAATTCTCAGCTAAGCTGAAGATCATGCCCTTGTCCTGAATGAATTTAAAATCTAACTCAAGAAACAAAATATGTTTACAGTAGAGGTAATCAAAGGCAGTTGATAGTGAAAAGTATGGTGTATTTTCTTAGCTCAGAAGTTAGTTTTACTCACCAAGAATATTTAATTATCTTCGTAATTGGATCCTCTGATCTCATCTTTCCCAGCATCTTCAGAATTATCTTCCTAAAATTTGTTTCTGACCAAGTTTTATCCAATTAGTAGCTGTGCATGCTCTCTAGAACCTTCTAGACCCAGTTCCATAGCATGCTTACAATCCTTTCATACTCTGCTTGCTATAGCATATGTCCTCCCACATTCATGCACTCCTGCCTAACCATCAGGAGTTAGGAGTTACCATGCACTCCTGCCTAACCATCACGCCACCCATGTTCCCTGCCCAGGTCATGCCATGTCGTTCTTCTGATTGCCTATGTTAATTACAGAGCTGGATCTTCAGGTTAACAAAAGAACTTACAGAGATCTTTTTTGTGTCTTTTCTTTAGCTTTCGAAACTCGGAGATGGTATTTATTTGTATGATCTCTAAGGGTCCTTGACACATAAATATTCAAGGACCCTGTGATGAAGATTGTGGCAATTACAAGGATTCAGCACACAGGACATTTCTATGGTGTCATTAGTTGGGGAGACTCCAGGATCCTCCTTCCATGGGATTTTCCAGGCAAGAGTACTGGTGTGGGTTGCCATTTCCTTCTCCAGGGGATCTTCCCGACCCAGGGATCGAACCCGGGTCTCCTGCATTGTAGGCAGATGCTTTACCTTCTGAGCCACCAGGGAAGTCCATATAGGATATAAATATCAGCAATGAAAGAATAAATCAGGAAATGTGTCACATGATTACTTCTTTTTTCAAAGGTGATTTTAACATAGTCCTGAAAAATGATTTTCAGGGCTTCCCTGAGGCTCAGAGGTAAAGAGTCTGCCTGAGATACAGGAGACAAAGGAAATGTGGGTCCGAACCCTGGTTTGAGGAGATCCCCTGGAGAAGAGCATGGCAAGCCAGCCCAGTGTTCCTGCTGGGAAAATCCATGGACAGGGGAGCCTGCTGGGCTATGGTCCATGGGGTTGCACAGGGTTGGATATGGTTGAAGTGACTGAGCACACACACAGAAATGGTCCTCACACACTCCAGAAGATTAAAACCAGTGACATTATACCTCTACTCTTCCCTTGAACTGCCAGAGCCTGCCTGTCTGGCCCTACACAACACCTCTATTGTGACACCTGCAAACCTACCAATAATGTCCCCAAATTTTATCCAAGGTGCCATAAAGGCCACCAGGTAGGGACGGTACCAGGAAGTATAATCTAAAATCCCTTTATTGGGCTCACAATTCCCATAGTATCCTGTCTCAGGGTTTCCAAAATCACAGCCCTCTTCCTGGTCAATCTGCTACTTTAGACCCACCTTCCAAGTACTCTTCTTTCCTTATTTCCTTGCCAGGAAAAATACTTTTATAAAGCAATACTTGGCACTAGCTTTCTTTGGTGAATAAAACCTTGCTCATAATCCCTCTGAATCCTGCAGCATACTGTAATCAGTTTATTCAACCTACCAGATAGAATCTACTTAGCTATACATGAGTACATTTTATCAATTATTGATTTATGAATGCTTCAGTCATCATTTATGCACTTGGGCTTTATCATCTCCAATGGAGTAACAAACCACTCTAAGTGACACAGTCTACTATTTAAAATTCCACACCTTCCATCTGATTACCCCATTAATCATTATCCTCCCCAGGTTATAGAGATTTTTAAGGTAATTAAATGTCTCCCAACAGTCCTAGGACTTTGGCCATGAACTTTTAGTCTCATTTGTGTGAACTTTTAAGAAGTAGTTGTCAAAATTCTGCAATGCAGTGAGAGCAGATGTCAATCAACTTAACCAGTGCAACCTCAGTGGGAAAGGAATTACACTCATAATTATAGGGGATGTACAAATTATTGGCTCTGCACATTCTCCATGATGTAAAACTCTTCATGTAGTTTACCTCTCTTCTTTTGGGATGCATTCTTTTTCTTGGGAAATTCATGGCTCAGACAGTAAAATGTCTGCCTGCAGTGTGGGAGATCCGGGTTTGATCCTTGGATCAGGAAGATCCCCTGGGGAAGCAAATGGCAACCCATTCCAGTACTCCTGCCTAGAAAATTCCATGGATAGAGGAGCCTGGTGGGCTACAGTCCATGGAGTCGCAAAGAGTCGGACACAACTGAGCTACTTCACTTTCTTTCTTCTTTCTTCATGAATTTCCATGGTTTCAACTTTCATTGAAAGTTAATGACCCTTACATGTCTATATACATTCTACAGAGGTCAAAAATGCACAAGTTAAAGTCATACCCTTTATCTTCCTTTCTACGCCTTTCCCTTTGGCATCACCATTCACTCAATCTCAAAAAAAAGAGGATCATAACTTTGAAATTTTTCTCAGTCAAGCACAGACCTCTCCTTTCTCTATATTTTGTTTGCTTGGATCTTGGTCAACTTATGGTGATTAAGAAACTTAAATCTGGAGTCAAATGGCCTGGCACCACTTTTCTCAATTCATTTAAGCCCCTGGGTTCCATCTTCCTTGTCTATGAAACACAAATAACAAGAATATTTACTTTATAATATTGTTTCAGTGATATATTAGTGCATTTACTAGGCTTTAAGAAGGAGAAAGAGGGGAAATAGTGACACATTTTATTTTCTTGGGCTCCAAAATCACTGTGGATAATGACTGAAGCCATGAAATTATAAGACATTTGCTTCTTGGAAGGAAGGCTATGACAAACTTAGACAGTGTATTAAAATGCAAAGATATCACTTTGCTGACAAAGATCTGTACAATCAAAGCTATGATCTTTCCAGTAGTCAAGTATGAATGTGAATGTTGGACCAAAAAGAGGGCTGAACTTCGAAGAATTGATGCTTTTGAATTGTGGTGCTGGAGAAGACTCAAGAGTCCCTTGGAGAACAAGGAGATCAAACCAGTTAATCCTAAGGGAAATCAACACTGAACAGTCATTAGAAGGATTGATTCTGAAGCTGAAGCTCCAATACTTTGGCCACTGATGCTAACAGCTGACTCATTGAAAAAGACCCTGATGCTGGGAAAGGTTGAAGGCAAAAGGAGAACAGGGCAGCAGAGGGTCACATGGTAGGATAGCATCACTGATTCAATGGTCATGACTTTGGGCAAACTCTGGGAGATGGTGAGGGACAGGGAGGCCTGGCATGCTGCAGTTCATGGGGTCATGAAGAGTCAGACACAACTTAGTGACTGAACAAGAGCAACAATAATAGTATGTCACGTAGAAATCACTCAATAAGCATCATTGGTTACCAGTAACTCCCTGAAATGTTTCTTGTGAAAGTGGAATGAAAGTTGCTAAGTCATGCCCAACTCTTTGCAACCTGATGGACTGTAGCCTGCTAGGCTTCATTGTCCATGGAATTCTCCAAGCCAGAATACTGGAATGGGTACCTGTTCCCTTCTCCAGGAGATCTTCCCAACCCAGGGATCAAACCCAGCTCTCCTGCATTTCAGGAGGAGTCTTTACCAGCTGAGCCAACAGAGAAACACAAGCATACTGGAGTAGGTAGCCTATCCCTTCTCCAGTGGATCTTCCCAACCCAGGGGTTACATCAGGATCTCTTGCATTGCAGGTGGATTCTTTACCAACTGAGCTACCAGGGAAGCAAAATGCTTCTTCAATTCTCTAAATGTGGATTGTCCTGTGCAAACAATCAACCAGAGTAAGGGTGGTACTGCATTTCTAAAACCAGGATGTAATCAGCAGCCTCCTCCTACAGAATCCCGCTGTGCATTTCTCAATATGATGGGTGTTCTCAGTGTTTTATCCTAAGTATCTCACATTCTGACATTGACACTCCATCCACTGTTCCCAGAACATGCCCTGTTCTTCCATACCTGGCACTTTGCTCATGCTAAAATTTACATCTGAACTGTTCCTACAACCCTTTCTTTGACTCTCACAGCTATCAAGATATCACAGCTATCATGATAGTCTTTGCTATTCATGGTGTGATCCTGGGGGCACACTTGAGTTTATACTCAAAAGGCAACCCATGATGAGCTTCTACAAAGTTTCAGGATGATGATTAACCATGTTGGAAAAACCAGCCATGTTCTTAGTGTTGGGGCTTTAATCCATGAGACATCAACCCAAATTTTCAACCTCTAGAGAGGGAAATATAGTTGAAATTTGAGTTCAGTCACATGGCCAATTATTAAATCAGCCATGTCTATGTAAGGCAATATCAATAAAGATTCTGGATGCTAAATCTTAGGTGGGCTTCCTGATTTGTGAGCACATAGATATGCTAGGTGAGAGATGTGCCCTGATTCTTTGGCAAGAGGACATGAAAGCTCCATATTCAAGTCCAACCTTGATTTCATTGTATGGATGTCTTCTTTTGCCTTGTTCTTATTTTATCCTTTATAATAAAATTATTATCATAAGTAGTAGCATTTTTCTGAGTTCTATGAATTGTACTAATGTGTTATCAAACCCAAGGTGGTAGTGGAAACTGCCAAATATGAAGCCAGTTGATCAGAATTTGGGTGGCCTAAGAATTCCAGAATTTTTAATCAGTGTCTGAATTGAGGGAAGACTCATGAGGGTCTGTGGTCTTAATTTGTGAAGACTAAATTAGCTCCAGATAATTAGTCTCAAATTTGCAATGAGAAGACGAGATCTGGAAAAATCAGAATAAGCTTTTTTTAAGAGATACAGTAACTGAAGAAAAGATAGCTTAGGTAACTTCAACTGAGTTGAATTTAGTCACTCAGTTGTGTCCAACTCTTTGTGACCCCATGGCCTGCAGCATGCCCGGCTTCCCTGTCTGTCACCAACTCTCAGAGCTTGCTCAAACTTATGTCCATTGAGTTGGTGATGCCATCCAACCATCTCACCTTCTGTCGTCCCCTTCTCCTCCTGCCTTCAATGTTTCCCAGTATCAGGGTCTTTTCCAATAAGTCAGTTCTTCACATTAGGTGGTCAAAATAGGTAACTTACCAGAAATCAAACAAAAAATATAAGTGAATTAGTTCTAGACTCTAATTCCATTGCTCTATCACTACATTGCAGTCTCAGTCAATAGTGTATGTTAACTTTACGGAAGTTAAGGGCAGAGATATACAATCTTTTCTTAACTTGTGTCTCCTGCAGTGAGCAGTATATGCTTGGACAGATACAGTGAATAATAAATATAAGTATTTTTATTGATTAAGTTTATGAGCTTCTTAGTTAAATATTTTTTATATACAGAATCCTTGCCATGACTGGAGTTGCATTTAGGTTGAGTGGACACATGTAAGTTGAAGAGGGAGTAAGAGGAAATGGGCATAAGTCACTGGCAAATGCGGGAGTAGTTTTTCTACTCTGAAAAACTACCATTCATGCCAGCCTGAACTTGAATATCTCCATCTAGGCTGTGCATTGTGGGATCATCCTCATCAGTTAGATGACCCTGAAATGAGATACCTAACTGTTCTCCAAAGAGAATTGAACTATCTTCAGGTAGACTTGATATTGGTCCCGTTCGCCATTTGGATTTGATTAGAACAGATCAGGTAGAAGTGAGAGAAGTCATTGACATCCTATAAACAGGGACTGTCTCCTTGAGATGTCTGATCTCTACTGAATCTATTCCTATGATGCTCTGATAAGAATGCCATTTGAATTCATATAGCCATTTTACCCTTAGAGATGGAAAGAGCACCCCTGAGAAATTAGCTTCCAAAGAAATCTGTCTCAAGAAATTTCTTTTTTTCCCCCCTTTTCTATAGATTTCCTCAGATGCATATTTTCCTCTATTAATCTCAAACTTGTGCAAATTAGCAGTATAATGATGTACAGGCTGAACAATAGAATAATTTATTTTATTTCAATCATGTGTTTTCCTTTTCATGGCCTAGTTACCAAGGACCCATAATCTACAATCCTGGCATTTCTTTTTAGTTCTATGAGCCAAAATCCATCATTTTTTAATATTTTCAAGACAAGGAATCTGAAAGGTTTATTTTAATCATTAATCAGTCCCCTCCAATTAAGCTCAATTATACCCTATAACCATTGCTATAATTATTGATTGATTAATCTTTCAACTATTAATTAAAAGTCTTAATTAAACTTTTTTCTGATGTTATTTAAGCTAAAATATAATTATTATGTAATTTCCCTAGTATAAGCAACATGTCTTCTGAGCCTTATGGTACAGTCATAGTCTGTGTATCACTCACTAGCAGGATCTGAAAGTTCTGAGGAGTGAGATCATCTCCTTCATGCCCACTTCCTATATACATATGCATGTGTGTGGACAAAGTCAAGCTCATGGATAAAAAGGTTGAGAAGAGTAGGCAATGCAGGCTAGTAATTTCACACATCTAATAGGCTGGAATCAGGACAGGGATAGAACAAGACAAGTCACAAGATATTCATGTTTCTGTGTGGCACTCCACCTCCCAACCTTACCCACATGTAATCACAGGAGAGAGGCAAATTCCAGCTGTATGAAGCTGCCAGTGTGGCCTTTGTAGAAAGCTGGGTTTGCTGGTTTGGTGGACAAACTGATAGGGAGCTGGGAAGAACAGTAACATCTAATCAGCAAAAATCATAATCTAAAGACTTTGAATTCTTCATTACTTTTACTCCTCTCAGACACCCTAAGGGAATAATTATGTCCATTTTATAGACAAGGAAATATAATCAGTGATGGAATTACTTTGAAATCATACATATCAATCTCGTAATTTGTCATAATGCTCTTCATGCTCTAGGAGATGTGCTGGGTAAAACAGAACCAAATACTTGCTTAACAGAAGTAGACACTTTAGAATCATAAAAATGGGGTTTATATATCAGGAACTCCATTGAGAGCTTGTGACCTAGGACAAGTGAATGAACACTTGGAATCTAGGGTTCCTAATCTGTATGTTAGGAATAAAACATACTTGCTAGATTTTTTTTTTTTGAGATTTATGACAATGTACTCTCAACAACTGACATGAAAAACTTTTCCCCAATACTCTATATCATTTGCTACTTAATGTGTCCTTTCTCTAGAATTATTAGATATCATCTTCAGTCCTAGTTCTGCTGCTGCTAACGGTTGTCTGCCCCTATTGGAAGCGATCCTGCACTCACATCCCCTACACTTCATCTCCGTATTCTGGTTCTTGTAGAATAGTCATCGTTGCAGTGATCTTAGAAATCCCACAGACTAGACCTGTGCCATGATGAGGACACCAAGGCCCAGAGAGGGTTAAGGCCTTGACTGTGGATGGGCTGCTAATTACTGACAGAATCAGGTCTCTAGACTCTCAGTTCAGAGAACTCTTTCCACCACCACTCTACATTGTCCCTCAAGCTAACATTTGCCCTACATTTTGTACAGGGTTGTCATGAGGATCAAATATGATTAAATATGGGAAAGTGCTTTAAAAAGTGAAAAATTATGCACAAGAGCAAAGCATGACTATTAATGGGCTCCTTACTAGGCTTCTTTGGATAAAAATGAAGTGTTATTTAAAGTGGCTTTAAAAATTTTTTTAACTGTGAAGTATTATGAACGCGTGTTATAACATTTTACAATACAATTGACAGAACTTGAAGAGGGTCCAGTGATGCACATTTCACCTATGTCATGTGAAATTCTATAAAGAGTAAGATTCTTTTCTGACATGATGATTCCAGTGCAAATAGCTCACTTGAGAGGTGATCCCAAGGAATTTTTTTAAGCAAATGGAGAAGTAAGGCAGGAATGGAGAAGAAACCAGTAAACAATGAGGTATTAAGCATATTTGAGGGATGGACTGGGAATAGTAGATGCAAATTATTACATATGGAATGGGTGAACAACAAGGTCCTATTGTATAGTGCATGAAGCTATATTCAATATCCTGAGATAAACCATAATGGAATCACTTTTCCGTGCAGCAGAAATTAACATAATACTGTAAATCAACACTTCCTTAATTAAAACAAATTTAAAAAAAGAAAAAAGAAAAAAAAAAACATGTTATTACTTTAGGAAGCTGGCTTGTCATCAGCCGGGAAATACTGGGAGTCAATTTAGAGTGTCTATCAGAGGTACTCCATGCAAGGTGATGACCAGAGTATTTATTCACATATTCCCATTATCCCTTTCTTAAGGAAGTCTCACAAAGAGCATTAACTCATATATACCTTGTTCCAAGGACTGAGTGGGCACTTGCAAAGAAGAGAAAACCCTCAATCAAATAGTTGTTGGTGCCTTTAGTTCACATCTGGTCAGCTTACTTGGAAGTCGTGAAGTGCTGAGGTGACAGAAGCCTTAGGTACCAACATCTTCTATGGCCGTGACCCCTTAGGAGAAACTGAGCTCTTTGTTTCAATATGTTAGCAATCTCACCCATATGTACTTCGTTCTTATCTAGGTCAAGTCAAAGAAGGACTGTATAAATGGTCATTACTTGAAAATTACATTGCTAAATGGCCAAGGATTGCACTGGGGTCATGAGGACTGCATCTGTTGTTTCCTATCCCTCATATTCCAGGTGTTTCCTGAGCAAATACTACGTCTTCCAGGATGAGTTGATGGGAATAAAATAATAAGCTGGGAAATTAGATGCTGCACTGCCACCAACAGACTTTTTAAGTTCCCTTTCCTGTGGATACCCTCCAGCTGTCAGAAATACTTTACTTGAACTGCCAGCCAGGGTTATCTCCCTCTGCTGGATCCCCTCATTGTTTCTTTTAAACATTTACATACCTTAGTCTTTGGCTTTCAGTTAACTCATAACAGAATAACAAAATGAGAATTTAATACATGCAAAGATGTTAGTGCTAGGTGAGAATTTGTAGTATTTCTCTTTCCAGAAGTCTGCGGATTTTTACAGTGGATTAGCATAGGTCTGAAAAATGGTTTCAAAAATTTAAGGCACAAAGTCCGAAGGTACCAGCTACTCTGTCTATATCTAAAATATTTTTGAAGAGCCATAGAGAAATGTGGTCTGGAGAGCTTTTTCCAAAGTAACCAATTATGAAAACCATAGGGATCACAGAGAGTCAAACAATTCGAATCACTTGGAATCTCGATTAGCTATTGATGAGCTGAACCCTGAAGAATCAGTTCAGTATCTCTTCCTAAATCAGCCCATTGATGCCATCCCTCACTTATAATTTATTTTTGCTGAACATCTGCATATACATCATGCACTTTTCATTTTATTTTCTATTACTGCATAAGGGATACTCTTTCTCCCACAGCCAGATTATAAGTTGCTTGAGGACAAGAACTGTATTTTGTTTATTGTAAATAGTATCAAGCCCTCAAAATTTGTGAAACTCAGGTTGGAGGTGGATATTCACACACCTTAGCTCTTTTGCCCTTAGCAGTACGTTTGTGAGGTACCTTTTTTTAGGCTAATTTGACTGGCTGAGAAATCAGTTTCAAGAAGATGAAAAGACAATTTCACCATTGCTATATCTTTCTCTTTATGATGCCCAGTATGCCTCAAGTATGCAAGTTGTGGAATAGAACATGGAAATAAGTCTTCTTTCACAGAGAGCACATGCCGTGTTCTCTGTATTATATAAGTGTCATGAGACTTCTTATAGCAGGTATGTGTGCTAGAATCAGAAGTTCTGAGCCTGAGACATTGCTCTGCTACTTATCAGCTCTCTGTAAGTCAGAACTTCCATTTCACTGTCTGTAAAGTGAGCGGATGCTGGCTCTACCCCTATCATAAAGTTTTATAGGTGCAAATAAAATAATGAATGTGGAAACACTTACCATAGGTAATCACTTGGCACAGCTGTTATGACCATGGACTGTGGAATCAGACATGGGGTCAAATACCTGCCCATTACTAGAATTTGCCCAAACTTGAGCAACTTGCTTGCTTTCTCTTTGTTTCTTCTTCTTCTTCTTCTTTTCTTTTAAAATATAATAATAAGACATCTTTTCAGAGTTGTTTTGATGAGTAGTTAAGATCATTTTTGAAAAGGCCCTATGACATGTTAAATATTGATAATTGTTAGCTGTTTGGATTTTGTGCTATTGTTGTGGCCATTATTACTATATGTTTCCAAGCAAATATATATTTCATGATTATAGACATTAATGTTAATATAATTGGAAATACTATGTAGGCTTTGAAGACCCAGGAATTGGCATCTTATCCTGGTCTTCTGAATTACTGAATTGTAACACCACTGTAATGCAGCTTCTTCAACTGTAAATATCAAAATCCTGTGCCCATAAGTGTTAAATGAGATAATGTACATAAGTACATAGGAAAACATCTGGTAATTCATTGATATTGAAAGCCTGGATCATCTTTTCTTCCTATACTTTACATACAGGGATGATTTTAAATGCCTTGACAATTTTAGGGTATCATTACTGAGATTCCTTTATGAAGTTTTACAGTTTTCCTAGTATGTTTCCTTAAATGGGTAAATATGTGTACTCTAACAGATATTAATATCAAAGGCCATAGAACACACCTATTTGATAGTTACAAAGGTATTAAAGAAAATTACCCTGTAAGTATGTCCCATTTTTCAAAGTAATGGAGAGGGAATAACTATCTGATAAGTAGGAGTGGGAAGAATACAATCAATGGTAAATTTCTAATATGGCAGATGAACCGAAAGTACCCTGATACATGATCCCTCACTAGGCAGTGCTAACAGCTGGTTGGATGGCATCACCAACTCAAGGAACATGAGTTTGGGTAGGCTCCGGGAGTTGGTGATAGACAGGGAGGCCTAGCGTGCTGCAGTTCATGGGGTCACAAAGAGTCGGACATGACTGAGCAACTGAACTGAACAGCTGAGGAAATGCGGCAAAGCTCACGGCAGATTTTGGACAGTATATAAAGTGCTTGTTAATGGCTAAAAAAATATGGTCTACTTTACTGTAAGAGTATCAGAGATCAATAATGGGCAGAAAATTCCAATCATCAAATAGGCAGATGAAACTTCCAATATCCAAGACTAAGTGAATCTCTGTTGAGCAGCAGCCTCTACAAAATAGGAGACTTCTAGCCTTTCAATCACTCAGCTGGAATCTGAAGGAAGACAGCAGGATCAGGAATTGTCAGACCCCCTTTAACTATTCATTCTTAGTTCAGAAAGGCCAGTTGAGGAATCTTGCTAAGGGATGCCACTTCTGTGTTTTCCTAACAATGCTGACTTGACTTTTCATTCATTGTGCTATTTACCTCTAGAGCTCTATTTGCCTCTCATATATCTAGAATCTCTTGCAAATGAACTGTGGCATCCAAGTGGCTTTTTTATATTATTGAAACTTGCATATGTAATCATGTTGTCTAGAAAACTTTCTATATAGTTTTATAAGCTTCCCTGCTTTTTAGAGAAAAGAAAACAGAAGAGAATAAAATCAACATTGTTCACTATTGTTCTTGAAACAGGATAGTCTTTTATCTTGGGCACTTGAAAACTGTCAGTTACACATTTAGAGTCACATCTTTTAACAACATCCCTTTTATTTTTGTCCACACACTCCTCTCAAGGACACACTTTTTTGGGGGTTTATTTATAAGATGATGGAAAATTGACTATATATATGTATATATGTATGCATGCATGTGTGCATGCTGTCACTTCAGTCAAATCCATAGGATTCTTCTTGCTTTCCTCCAGGAGATCTTCCCAACCCAAGGATCAAACCCACATCTCTTATGTCTCTTGCATTGACAGGTTCTTTACCACTAGCACCACCTAGGAAACCCATTATTGTGTATATATATTTATGTAAAATTGATTATATCTACAGTTTTTTATTATTCATATATATTTTATGTATAGGATAACATTCTGAAGGAAAAAGTCATGCATGAGCTTCTTGTCAATTACTTTGTGAACATAGAGCCTGTTTGACGGCTTCATAATAAAGCCTGTTTTCTCGGAACGTTTTATTTTGAGACATCTCTTTTTGACATAAGAGCTTTCATGACTCACATGGAAATCTACACAGAAAACTTCAAATCCATATTTATAGGCTGAATCTATGCAAAAAGTGAGACATGTTGCTTTATAGGAAAATAACATAAAATCGGTAGATCTGCAGCCTAGTCACTTATTATTGAATTAGTGTGCTGCTAGCCCTTTCTGCACCAGTTTCAGTCCTTGATTCCTTTTCTTTTGCCTCATAACAACTCACATTGTGTGTTCAACTTTAATAACTCAGAGTGTTCCTTTTTCGATACTCAGAGTTTGGTCCACACATTGAACTCCGTGTCTTAGTTAGCATCAATATCTTCCAAAGGACTGAGAGCCTGGCTGCATTCTAGATTCCCTTCCCACTAGTGAGCCTCTGATTCAGATTATGTGCTGTGCTGTGCTAAGTCACTTAGTTGTGTCTGAGTCTTTGAGACCCTATGGACTGTAGCCTCCCAGGCCCCACTTTCCATGGGAATTCTCCAGGCAAGAACTCTGGAGTCAGCTGCCATGCCCTTCGCCAGTGGATCGAACCTGTGTCTCTTGTGTCTGTTGCATTGGCAGGTGGATTTTTTGTCACTAGGATTCTTTATCACCTGGGAAGCCCAGTCCTGATTATACATCTCTTTATGTGTTTACATGACACCACTCACCAAACTTTTCCAAATTATTTCCTCCATATACATGCTGAAATATTTTCTCATTTGTCGCCTTATACCTGTCTGATGTTGAGGCCTAATTGCTTGAGTTTCCTTTTATTGGCTTGTTGACACCTTTCTTTTTCTGTGCTTCTATTCTGGCAAATGTTCCTAGTCATCTTTTTGGCCCAGGTCACCAATGAATATCCAGTACTGCTTCTTCCTCCCTTCTGTCCTTGCTTTCATCAGTCAAAGACTAAATTTTTTTTTTAATCTCCGTTTTATTTATTTTACTTTACAATATTGTATTGGTTTTTCCATACACAGAATATTGATAGTTCTATTTTTTTCTGATTTGATATATTCAAATGTCAGTGCTAAATCCAGCTATGTTAACACTGTGACGTAAGAAATTGCAGTGGTTCAGATGCTCAGGGCTTCTCACTGTGCCCTTCTTCCTTGTCTTAGCATTCTTCTTTCCTTCTTTAGAGGCAAAGACATTTCACCTCACTACCCAGCTTACCCCCTATCATGCTCAGCAGAGCATACATCTGTAATCCTAGCTTTTGTTTCTGCAAAAGATAACTTCCCTCATAAAGAACAAGTGGGTGGAAAACTCATGAACAATTCAGAAGATACTAGGTAAACACCATACAATAGCCTTAAGCAGACATCCAAGTCTAGTGAAAGGGGAAATGTTTTGAATATAATCTTCTCACACACAAAGACTTTTTCAATTGCTTTTTTTTTCCTTCAAAACATTTGATGTACATAGTTTTAAGATCAAATATTCTCTACAGCTTGAAACTTTACCATAAGATATTTATACTTAACTAATAACTCACCTCTACTGGTTTCTTATGTTTCTCCTTTTTTCCCTAGAGGAAATGTGCAATTGAAGTTTCTCTAGGGCACAATAATCCTTCTAGTGGAAAAGAACCATTCTGGCCCAGGAGAGGAATTCTTCCCCATCTCCAAGATAAATAAGAATATGATTTTTCTCTGTAGGTCGTGACAAACCTTAGTCACAGTCTGCCCATATGGCTGTTTGATGTCATTATACCAAGGAGAGGTCTAGGCAAAAAATGATGTAGGAAAAATCTTTTCCAATGTTCTCTGCTTCATTCACGTGAATTCTGACACCACTGATAACTCAATAGCCCCTTACCCACCAATCACCTGCCTTCAATACAAACCTGAAACTTACACACCAATATGCTTAAGAGGGCTTTCTTATCCATGCCCAGATTTATTCATTCAAGTAAATAATACTAAGTGTCTATTGTATTTTCTTCTATATACTCTGATTGCAAAGAAAAATAAAATAGTTTTGTATACAAGGGATTCCACGAGTGACATTTAAAAAAAATTAGATATTGGATAAACTAAATTATAGAAAAAGTGAATGAATTAATAAGCTGTTCATCTCAATGCTTTCTGTATTTTAAAAAGTGGATTGCAAATATTTACCTTGAAAGAACAAGAAATTATTAGGCTTCCAGAAAAACAAATGCAGAGGAATGGAAATAGGCCCCTGGACCTCGTCATGCATTTAAATTTGCAACTCTTGACAACCAGTAGTAGAGACAGCTTCATATATTTTGTAAGTTGTCAGATAGGTTTTTCTTTCTTCCCTTTAATAATGCATTCAAAAATTAGTTGCAGATGCATCAAATCAATCAGTGCACTAGCATGCAATACCAACCCCATTGGATATACTATGCAAGTATCCTTCTGGTGGATTGACTGGAGTGAGACGCTCTACGGCGTACCTCTAGCAATGCTGCTATTTTTGTTTATGCCAAGCACTGTGCTAAGTTCTTCATGTCTGTTACCTCATTGTATAATATCAATAAAGCAATTTTTTTATTCACATTTTACAATAAAGACAATTGAAAATCGGAGACATTAGCAACAGAGTGATGGGAAGCAGTGTTAAAGATTGCCTAAGCTATTCAGTTCAGTTCAGTCGCTGAGTCATGTCTGATTCTTTGCAACCCCATGGGCTGTAGCACTCTGCAACCTAAGCTGTTACATGGAAAAACTAAAATTTAAATCCATATGTACTTGATGCGGCAAGCTGGCTGTTAACCATTGCATCAAATTTACCTCAATATAATTAAAACTTGATGGGAGATAAATCATATGCAAAGGAAAAAAGTAGCCAACAAAACAGGGTATGATTAATGCACTGTGATTGATTTGTATAATTTATGGCTTGAGCTTCATTAGTCATGATTACATTTTTTGTTCTCTCTTGTTTTACAACATTTCCTAAAATTTCAGACTCCTAATAAGTATTTGTTGACTCAATTCATTATATAATATTGTGAATTGTGCATAAAATATTGGCCAGAGCTTTTTATTTCTTCCCATATTGGATGTGAGATCTGATAGGAAAGGAGTTGGAATGCCTGTGATTCTTAGTTCAAAGTAGATAGGCACTTCCCACTATCTTCCAATATTCAGAGAGACAAATGACCTCAGTTGTGGGAAATGCAGAATCATCTCAAATGACAGGTGTGATTCCAGCTTAGACTTCTCTCAAAGATCAAACTTATCTTCAGAAAGGAAGACTTGTCACAACTTTGAATATATCCCTGTATTGGCAACAGGATCAAATACCAGGGGACTGTTTTGTTTATATCTGTTTGAAAACAAGTTTTGAAATGAAGAATCAAAGGGCTATTTTGCACATACATCGAGAAGGACTTTAAGCTACTACTTAGAACACAGTCATAAGTAAAGTGGTGGTTTAAGAAGGGGTGCAACAACCTTGAACTAGTGTGTGTGTGCTAAGTTGCTTAAGTCGTGTCTGACTCTTTGTGACCCTGTGAATGGTAACCCACCAGGCTTCTCTGTCCACGGCGTTTTTGAGGAAGAATACTGAAGTGGGTTTCCATGCCCTTCTCCAGGGGATCTTCTTGACCCAGGTATTGAACTTGGTCTCCTGCACCGGCAGGCAGATCCTTCACTGCTGAGCCCTTCTGGGAAGCCCTCCTTTAACTAGAATCCTCCTTAATTCCAAGGTCATCTCTTAGCTTGTTTTTTTTTTTTTTTTTTTTTAAGACTCCGACTATACTTGGTTGAAACTGTTGAGAAAGATAATGTAGTTTCTAGTCTCTGGGTTATACTGTTAAATCATATAGATGGATAACCAAATCTAAATTCTGTGATGTCATGGTAGAACTACACTGAGATTCACTATTCCCAGCTTGTAAAGACCAGAGGAATATGTGAATCATTGTGATGAATAAGTAAAAATTTTTTACAAGGGGTTCTTCTCCTTACCCTTCGTATCTAAAACACCAGTGGCTTCTTTGTCTGCATATATACAAAACAGACTCTGTCTTTAAATGGTTTAAGAAGAAAAAAAAAATTTCTTGCCTTTCCCATCTCCTGCACGTCAGCATACACGGAGAAGCTACATTCCTCTCTTGCCCCTCTACCCGCCACACAAGCCTCTCAGCTCATGGAGAGATGCAGCCTGAAACGCACTGCCGGGCTTTGAATGCTCTGAATAGCTCTTGTCACTCAGGAGTCTGCATTTCATGTTTCGGATTTTTTCCCAGGGGGCTTCGATGTTAATCCATTTCACACTTCTAACACATCTGTTCTTCTTCAGGCTTTTTTTTTTTTTTATCTTTTCTGAGCATTCATATATATATGGGGGGGTGGATTTTGGCTGTCATTGTGCAGTTTCTGAAAGGAGACTTTACTGATGCAAGACATTCCACCTCACTTCACTGACACAGTTCTAAGCACACAAGATGCTGTGTGTGAGTTCCAGTGCTTCTAAATTTGCTCCCCACACTTTCAGTTCAGATGACCTGGATGCTGGGAATTATTAGAGGAGCCACCTAAGTATCTGGGAAAAATGCAAATGTAGTTTGTATTTTTGCCACTTGGTTGGCCCAATGCAAGGGGCTGAGGAAAAGCAACACCTGTCAGGACCTGTAAGAGCAATCTTACTATTTGTGGCTTAGGGTTCCAGTTTGTCAATGAAGTCAAACAAATACAACATTAAATAATCATATAAAACATAAAACATATTTCAATATGACAATGCAATTAAATGCACAATGCAACATGTGGATAATTGGTGATGAATGCCTGACCATCGACTATTATGAAACACAAAAATAAAGGGGAAAAGTAAATGACTCTGGGCTATAATAAGTTGATGGGGCTTCCTTGGTGGCTTAGTGGTAAAGACTCTACCTACAGTGCAGGAGACGTGAGTTTGATCCCTGGGTCGGGAAGATCCCCATGGAGATCCCTATGTCAGTATTGTTGCTTGGGAAATCCCAGGGAAAGAGGAGCCTGAAGGGTTGCAAGAGTTGGATGCAACTTAGCAACTAAACCACCACCACCACCATATAAACTGATAAATCTTTGGTGTGACCACAGAGTGATCAGGAGGTAGAGTGGACATTGTATTTAAGTTGTGTATTAAGGATACTATAGAAAAAGTTTATTCAGTTCAGATCAGTCACTCAGTCATGTCTGACTCTTTGTGACCCCATGGACTACAGCACCCCAGGCTTCCTTGTCCATCACCAACTCCTGGAGCTTGTTCAAACTTATGTCCATTGAGTCAGTGATGCCATCCAACCATCTCATACTCTGAAGTCCCCTTCTCCTCCTGCCTTCAATCTTTCCCAGCATCAGGGTCTTTTCCAGTGAGTCACTTCTTCACATCAGGTGGCCAAAGTACTGAAGCTTCAGCTTCGGCATAGGTCCTTCCAATCAATATTCACGACTCATTTACTTTTAATCAAAAATTAATTTTATCTAGTGTTGATGGGACATATCATTTTTGTTGACAGACATATAGCAGTTGCTAATAAACATGATTAGGCCTAGCTTTAGCCCTCTGCAGGCTTGCAATTTCTAGAAACAATATTTTTTTAAGAAAATAAGAATTTTGAGCTAATAATATGCATGATAGTCTTTATATAAGGGTGAAATGTTATAAAAATTAATACCAAGGTACTTGCTCTTTTTTTTTTTTTTACTCTTTCAGTCCTATTCTTTTGTTAAAAAGTAACTACTCCTATCCTGATAAAATAAAAAGAACAGCTCTGCAAAATGCTACAAAGTGCCATATTAGATCTATTACATGAATTTAAATGGAAGCTATTGTCAATGTTATCAGTCTTTCTTCTCCTTTCACTGAATGAAACATGAAAAACTTTAATCTATAAAATGCTTTGCAGAACATTTTGCAGCTGCTAGAGAATTTCATCATTAAGCATACATGCTACAATTAGCAATGTGCCTTACAGAACCTCCTGTCTGGATTAAAAGTAATGAAAGAAAAGTGAAATATTGATGGTTTAGTCTTCATAAGAATTTAGAATCAGAAGCTGAACAGCATTTTTTTCATCTTGGTATGAAAGGCCAGACTTTGTCCAATGTAGAGAGATTAGAGAGAGGAATATTTTTGTATAAGAAGAAAATCCTAACCACAGCTATCCAGTATAGGAGAGAACAAAAATCTATCCAGCATATGGTAGTTAGAATCCTTACATGAATGAAAGTTTGCTTTGGAAACTCTCCCAATGCTGTCATTCATGAAGCCTATGATATAGACATAGTGTATCATGAAAGATGAGGAAAAGATGTGAAAATGAATATCTGTCCTGACATGGAATGACAGTTTAGTGTCATGAGGGTGAGTGGCTATTTGGGTTTGTGGTAGTGGGTTATCTTCCATAATCCTTTACTTATCATTGTGAGATAAATAGGTAGATAGATAGATATGGAATGCATCATAAATATATATCTATTGCCCTCCTTCTAAGTACACACCAACTTCATAACTTTTCCATTTAAGTGATAAAGAAAACATAACTAAACAGCAGTTGGTGTGACGTCCAAGTCAACTGAGGGGGATGGAGCCAGAAACTCAGGGACCTGATGCCACATACTGATTAACCTCATTTACCCTCATTAACCCTTGTCAGCCTCTTATCAGCAAACATTTCCACATTATTTCCTTTATAATAAAAACTGAAAACAAACTGGATATATTTCAATTTTATCATGTCAAACATCTGGATACAACAACAACAAAAACTACAAAAAATACTCACCTGCTGGTTTACAGACGTCAAACCCCATTGGGTCTAATGTTACATATCATATATTTATAACTTTAGCTTTGAAACACAAGTAATGCTCATTTGCTCTTTCAGTTGCAGCCCTGAAATATTATGGGCTTCCCTGTTGGCTCAGATGGTAAATAATCTGCCTGCAATTCAGGAGGCCCCGGTTCGTCACTGGGTTGGGAATATCCCCTGGAGGAGGAAATGGCAAACCATTCCAGCGTTCTTGCCTGGAGAATTCTATCAACAGAGGAGCCTGACAGACTACATACAGTCCATGGGGTCGCAAGGAGTTGGACATGACTGAGCTACTAACTCTTTCACTGAAATGTTAAGATGTTCTTTTGTGGCATTACTTTTCCATGAAGTTTAAGAATTCAGCCTTAAGAGTATTTGCTATAACATATGGTGATAAGAGAGATAACCTATAATCTCTGCCATGAGGCTGTCATGTATGTTAGCTAATTCCAGCCTAACCTCTGGCAGCTAATTGGTAAATAAAACAATGAGAAGGTTTAAATATTAAATTAGATCTTGAATTACCTTCAACCCCATAAGCACACTGTATTGTTGAGCAGTGATTTCAGTAAATGAGAATTCTAAGTAGAATGAAACACAAAAGACCAAACCCTCCAAAAAAAAAAAAAAAAAGAAATGCTAATCATACAGATAATCCAACACAGGCACTTAAATTACCACTCCTGTTTTACAGTTATTATCATACCTCCATAATCCATGTCCCTTTACAAGGCTATTCAAGCTATAACACATGACAGGCAGTGCATTGCTCTGCTATTTATAACGTGCCTTGGGTCATGTTATATGGCATAAGACTAAAGGCAGAATGACTTAAACCACCCAAGAAGTGCAATAATCCCTAACAAATGCACAGCCTGGAGTGTCTTATTGCTGTTATGAAATGAAATTCATACATTAAACTAAGAAAAATCGTCAGACCCAGAGCATTTATTGGGAATAATAAACATGTCTGTCTATCCACTGATGCATTTTCCAGCCTATAGGAATCAGAAGTGATTGTTCCAGCCCTACAGATTATCTACTGTGTCTCAGATGCAAACTACATCAGTCTTGTTGGTTTCAAATTTCCCCAACCATTGCAAAAAAAAGACCCATTAAAAAAGACTCTTAAGCTGATAGGTTTCCTTCCCTGAATGTCTCCTGGTTTCCACTAGGTTTGATTTTATAATGATTCAAAAGAGCTGGAAAAAATATATATACCAGGTCCAACATGCAATGAAAATACAATTGTGGAATACAATAAAAATGGATTTTAAAAAGTATGTGGTTACACTGTCTGTTTTGACCAGTGTAAACTGAGAGGAATGATGAATGGGAATGTGTGCAGCTTGAGGGAGGTATGGGGGGGGAGGGGACCGGCAGCTGGGAGAGCTGGTTTTGTTCAATAACTTTATTTACGGTCTGGAAGAGGAAGTGAACCACACACTAATGAAAACAGGAAGCAATACTAAATTGGAAGGTGTTACAAGTGCTAATAATGACAAGAAAATAATACAAATCCAATTAAAGAGGTTAGAGATGTTAGCAAAAGGTAAACTTAAATTCAAATGATAGTATATAGACATATACATCAGGAAAATATGGCATCCAAGCCATGTCCTTGCTAAGAAAAAAAAAAGTTAGGAAAATATCCAAATTTAGATATCCCCCACACTGAATTTTACAAGCACATAGTTTTATTGACTGTTCTGTTTCCTTTAAGACACCTTAATTTTATAAACTAAGAGACTGTGACTTCACTTCTTATAATTGGCAATTTCTTAGGATCGTTTATAAGAGTAAAGTTTCTTTTTCTTAGGATTCTCAGTGACACATCTTACTCTGATGGTTAAGTCTCAATATCAAGGCTGTATAAATATAAACATTACACAGAGAAAGAAGCCCTCAATCCTGGATAATGATATGTATATGTCCAATGACTAGGATGCTGCTCTTTCACTGCAGGTGACCTGGGTTTGATCCCTGGCCAGGGAACTAGATCCCATATGCCTCAGCTAAGATTTTTGCTTGCCACATCTAAAGACCCTGTATGCCACAATGAAGACTTGGCTCAGCCAAATAAATACATCCATATGTTTAAAAAATATAAGAAACAGTATAAAAATCACAGAAAATACATATTTGGCTTAAGAAACAAAACTAATATATATATGTATAAATAATATATTCATTTACATGAGTTTACTTTGTAAACATAATATTTAAAAAAATTGTGTGTGTGTGCTTGTTCACAAATGCTTCACTTTAATGTTATTTAGAAGGCAATTTTCCTGAGGTTACATTACATATTGTATGTGATACACACACCTACATAAAAAAAGTTTTTTTTCACTCCAAAAAGAAGTTTAGAAACTGTTTAGAACCAGTATTTTGTGTACAGTGAGGAACCTCCACCTCAGTATAGAACAAAACCATTCTTACCCCACATAGAAAATAGTATGGAAGTTTACTCATAGAAATAAAGGACTCCATTCTGGGACATTCTTTTAAGAGTCAAGAAAGATTTGTGATGCCACAGACCAAGACACATGGTGGAATAACTGATGGCTTCTGAGAAAGAAGCATGACATTTTGGTTTGCTAACCCTGAAACTGTTAATACAAACAGCTCATTTAATATATGAGAAAAACCAGACTCTGAATAGATAAAACAGGCTGAAACACAGGAACCCCTGGCTTCCCACTTATCTCCCTTTATGAGGGTCTAATTTACATACTTCCATTAGTGAGACACAGACCCCACCTCATTCAGTGTCCACTGCACAAAATAACAGGACAACAGAGGCAGAACTCTGGAGCCAGAGTAGAATTTAGTGACCTTAAAATTGTCTCCCAATGGAACTAACCACCTGATAGCTTCATAATTATGTGCCACTCAACTATCGACTTTAGTACTTCAGACCTTTGAAATATTTTCCAGATAATACAACTAGAGTCAGTATTACACAGATCTTAACATTCATGCATAGATGCCTGAGTTTTAATTCTGTCTCTGTCCCTATGTAATCTGTGTCTAGTAACTTAAACTCTATGCCTCATTATTCTTATCTGAAAAGTGGTGATCATCAGTTACTTATCTCAGAGTTTGGGGGGACTTCTAAGTGAGTTTATGGGATGCTTATATCCACATACCCTATGGACAACCAAAATTTGTCCTAAGATTGTAGTGCATTTTAAAAACCATAACTTTCAGGATACTGCTTCTGTATCAGTTACTCTATTCCTAAACTATAAGAAGATCATTATTAAGTTAGAATATGCCAGCACTATAGCTCTTTCTGAACCTGTATTTGAAAGAGGGTGAAGGAGGGAGAGAGGAGGAATAGTTTGTGTCACAGTGCAACTAACGTCAAATTAAATCATAGGATGCATTTTTATTTATGAAATGTAATTGCTCTGTCTTATTATCAGGAACTTCCCCCTCTTTCCATACTATCTTTCTTAGCCTTTTCTCTAAACAATTCAGGATCATTTTATGATGCAGTTTTATGTATGTTGCTGTTCAGCTGCCAAGTCATGTCTGACTCTTTGTGATCTCATGTACTGTAGCACACCAGGCTCATCTGTCCAACACTATCTCCCAGAGTTTGCTCAAATTCATGTCCATTGTGTCCGTTGAGTTGCTGAAGCTATCTAACCATCTCTTCCTCTGCCACCCTCTTCTCCATTTGCCTTCAGCCTTTCCCAGAATCTTTGGAAATGAGTCGACTCTTTGCACCAGGTGGCCAATGTATTGGAGCTTCATCATCACTCCTTCCAATGAATATTTAGTGTTGATTTCTTTACAATTGACTGGTTTGTCCCCTGGAAGTTGAAGGGACTCTCAAGAGTCTTCTCCAGCACCACAACGGGAAAGCATCAATTCTTTGGTGCTCAGCCTACTGTATGGTCCAATTCTCATATCCATACATGACTATGGGAAAAACCGTAGTTTTGACTATATGTACCTTTGTTGGCAAAGTGATGTCTGTGCTTTTTAAAATGCTGCATAGGCTTGTAATAGCTTTCCTTTCAAAAAGTAAGCATCTTAATTTCATGGCTGCAGTCAGAACCCCAGTGATTTTGGAGTGCAAGAAAATAGATCTGTCACTATTTCCACTTTTTCTTTTTCATGCCATGAAGTGATGAGACCAGATGCCATAATCTTAGTTTTTTCAATGTTAAGTTTTAAGTCAGCATTTCACTCTCTTCTTTCACCTTCATCATGAGAATCTTTAGTTCCTTTCCACTTTCTGCCATTAGAATGGTAGCATCTGTGTATCTGTGATTGTTGAGGTTTCTTCAAGCAATCTTGATTCCAGCTTGTGATTCATCCAGCCTGGCATATCCCATAATGTATTCTGCATATAAATTAAACAGGGTGACAATATACAGCACTGTCCTACTCCTTTCCCAATTTGGAGCCAGTCAGTTGTTCCATGTCCAGTTTAATCTATAGCTGCTTGGCCTGCATACAGGTTTCATAGGAGACAGGCAAGGTGGTCTGATACCCCAATCTCTTTCAGGATCTACCACAATGTTGCAATCTAGACAGTCAAAGGCTTTATCATAGTCAGCGAAACAGAAGTAGATGATTTTCTGTAACTCCTTTACTTTCTCCTTGCTTTGATCCAAAAATGTTGGCAATTTGATCTCTGGTTCCTCTGCCTTTTCTAAACCCAGCTTGTACAACTGGAAGTTCTCTGTTCAAATACTGTTAAAGCCTAACTTGAAGGATTTTGAGCATAACCTTGCTAACATGTGAAATGAGTGCAATTGCATAGTAGTTTGAACATTCTTTGGCATTGCCCTTCTTTGGGATTGGAATGAAAACTGACATTACAGACCTGTCGCCACTGCTGAGTTTTCCAAATTTGCTGACATTAAGTGTAGCACTTTGGCAGCATCATTTTTTAAGATTTTTCACTAGCATAGCTGGAATTCCCATCACCTCCACTGCCTAAGGGCCACTTAAGTTCACACTCCAGGATGTCCAGTGCTGGGTGAGTGATCACACCATCATGGTTACATAGGTCATTAAGATTTTTTTTTTGAAAGTTGTTTGCATCCTTGCCACATTTTTTAAATCCCTTTTGCTTCAGTTCAGTTCAGTTAAGTATCTCGGGCATGTCTGACTCTTTGTGACCCCATGGACTGCAGCATGCCAGGCCTCCCTGTCCATCACCAACTCCCAGAGCCTACTCAAACTCATGTCCATCAAGACGGTGATGCCATCGAACCATCTCATTCTCCGTCAACCCCTTCTTCCGACCTCAATCTTCCCCTCCCAACTTCAATCTTCCCAAGCATCAGGGTCTTTTCCAATGAGGTTTTTTTTTGTTTGTTTTTTTTTTTTTTCATCAGACTTTTGAACTCTGTGGGAGAATGTGAGGGTGGGATATTTCAAAAGAACAGCATGTATACTATCTATGGTGAAACAGATCACCAGCCCAGGTGGGATGCATGAGACAAGTGCTCCGGCCTGGTGCACTGGGAAGAGCCAGAGGAATCGGGTGGAGAGGGAGGTGGGAGGGGGGATCGGGATTGGGAATACATGTAAATCCATGGCTGATTCATATCAATGTATAACAAAACCCACTGGAAAAAAAAAAAAAAAAAAAAAAAGGCCAAAGTGTTGGAGTTTCAGCTTCAGCATCAGTCCTTCCAATGAACATTCAGGACTGATCTCCTTTAGGATGGACTGGTTGGATCTCCTTGCAGTCCAAGGAACTCTCAAGAGTCTTCTCCAACACCACAGTTCAAAAGCATCGATTCTTCAGTGCTCAGTTTCTTTATAGTCCAACTCTCACATCCATATGTAGCTACTGGAAAAACCATATCTTTGACTAGACTGACCTTTGTTGCCAAATTATTGTCTCTATTTTTTAATATGCTGTCTAGGTTGATCATAAGTTTTCTTCCAAGGTGCAAGTGTCTTTTAATTTCATGATTGCAGTGATCATCTGCAGTGATTTTGGAGCCCCCCTCAACATAAAGTCTGTCACTGTTTCCATTGTTTCCCCATCTATTTGCCATGAAGTGACGGGACAGGATGCCATGATCTTAGTTTTCTGAATGTTGAGTTTTAAGCCAGCTTTTTCACTCTCCTCTTTTACTTTCATCAAGAGGCTCTTTAGTTCTTCACTTTCTGTCATAACAGTCATGTCATCTGCATATCTGAGGTTATTTATATTTCTCCTGGCAATCTTGATTCCAGCTTGTACTTCATAGAGTCCAGCATTTCTCCTGATGAACTCTGCATGTAAGTTAAATAAGCAGGGTGACAATATACAGCCTTGACACACACCTTTTCCGATTTGGAACCAGTCTGTTTTTCCATGTCCAGTTGTAACTGTTTCTTCTTGATCTGCATACAGATTTCTCAGGAGGCAGGTTAGGTGGTCTGAAGTTCCCATCTCTTGAAAAATCTTCCACAGTTTGTTGCAATCCACACAGTCAAAGGTGTTGATATAGTCAATAAAGCAGAAGTGGATGTTTTTCTGGAACTCTTTTGGTTTTTTGATGATCCAACGGATGTTGGCAATTTGATCTCTGGCTCCTCTGCCTTTTCTAAATCCAACTTGAACATCTGGAAGCTCATGGTTCATGTACTGTTGAAGTCAGAAAAGGACAGAAATGGTATGAACCTACCAGAAGCAGAAGATATTAAGAAGAGGTGGCAAGAATATACAGAAGAACTATACAAAAAAGATCTTCATGACCCAGATTACCATGATGGTGTGGTCACTCACCTAGAGCCAGAGATTATTGAATGCAAAATCAAGTGAGTTTTAGGAAGCATCACTACAGACAAAGCTAGTGGAGGCAATGGAATTCCAGTTGAGCTATTTCAAATCCTCTAAAATGATGTTGTTAAAGTGCTACACCCAATATGCCAGCAAATTTGGAAAACTCAGCAGTGGCCACAGAACTGGAAAATATCAGTTTCCATTCCAATCCCAAAGAAAGGCAATGCTAAAGAATGTTCAAACTACTGCACAATTGCACTCATCTCACACGCCACTCGTGTTAGGTACTTCTGGTTTCTATCCATTTTCATGCCAATACTTGTACGAAATTTTCCTTTGATATCTCCAAATTTCTTGAAGAGATCTCTAGTCTTTGCCATTCTATTATTTTCCTCTATTTCCTTGCATTATTCACATAAGTAGGCCTTATTAATCTCTCCTTGATATTCCCTGGGACTCTGCATTCAGTTGGGTATACTTTTCTCTTTCTCCCTTGCTTTTCATTTCTCTTCTTTCCCCAACTATTTGCAATGCCTCCTCAGACAACTTCTTTTTCTTTTTGTAGTTCTTTTTCTTTGGGAAAGTTTTGGCCACTGCCTCCTGTTCAATGTTGTGAATTCTGTCTACCAGATCTAATCCCTTGAATCTATTTGTCACATCCACTAAAATCATAAGGGATTTGATTTAGTTCACAACTGAATGGCCTTACTGCTTTCCCTACATGTTTTCGATTTATGTCTGAATTTTTCAATTGGGAGCTCATGATCTGAGTCACATTCAGCTCCAGGTCTTGTTTCTGCAACTGTATAGAACTTCTCAATATCAACTGCAAATAGCATAATCATTCTGATTTTAATATTGACCATCTGGATGTGTCCTTGCAGAGTTGTCTCTTGAGTTGTTAGAAAAGGGTATTTGCTATGACCAGCACGTTCTCTTGACAAAACTGTTAGCCTTTGCCTTGCTTCATTTTGTATTCCATAGGCCAAACTCACCTATTTTTCCAGGTATCTCTTGATTTTCTACTTTTACAATCCAGTTCACTGTGATGAAAAGAGCATCGTTTTTTGGTGATAGTTCTAGAAGGTCTTGTAGGTCTTCATAAAACAGTTCAAGTTAATCTTCTTCAGCATTAGTGGCTGGGGAATAGACTTGTATTACTATGATTATGAACGGTTTGCTTTGGAAGTGAACAGAGATCATTCTGTCATTTTTGTGTCATTGGCCACCTGATGAGAAGAGCCAACACATTGGAAAAGACCCTGATGATGGGAAAAATTGAAGGCAGGAAGAGAAACGGATGACAGAGGATGAGGGGGTTAGATGGCATCACTGACTCAATGGACATGAATTTGAGCAAGTTCTGGGAGATGGTGAAGGACAGGGAAGCCTGGCATGCTGAAGTTCATGGGGTCACAAAGAGTTGGACATGACTGGGCATTTGAACAACAAAACAAAAGTCATTATTTTATTTTCCTCTCATTTTCATGAAAATATTAACAATATGATACAAATAAAGAAATAGAAGCTAATAATATCAGGTGACTTTCCCAGGATCATATAACAAGTTTGTGACAAAATTCAGGTCAAACCTACAATGTCTTTTATTTTTCCTTTGCAAAATGGTTTCCTGGACGTTTGGTCTTTGAAATTTGGACACTATGTACACACACAATAGATCTACTCGTTTAAATCAAATCAGCTAGATGTTCTACTAACCAATTGTCTTCAGTAAACAAACAGCAAAATTAGCATCCAAAATTATTAACTGATTAAATTCGTTGATTCACTGAACACACTTGTCAATTTCACCTAAAGGGTCAGATAAGCAGAGTGTGTGTTAATGTTTATTTACTGAAGAACTCTCTTATTCACCACCCCATAGAATTATATATTTTAAAAATCAACTTCAGGCTTAGAAACAAATTGTTGGATGTTCACAGAAATATTGTTGTAAAATGAATGAATTTGTCACCAAACAAGAAACACATAATCAGACTGGCTGAATGTACCCTAATTAGATCTCAGCCTTGGGTTGACACTGACACATGTGTTGAGCCACGCTTTCAGCAAAATGAAGTCTCATTATATGGGTGGTCATGCCTCTTGCTATTCTGCTATTATAATTTTAACACATTTTTTAAAATATATACTTCATGTTTCTTTTCTTTAACTTCAGCCTGAGTAAATGAGATGGAATTGTAAGTCACTCATAGCAAGGTTTAACATTTAAAAAACTTTGAAATGCACTGCTGTGATGCAATGTAGTTGCAACATTAAAAAAAAAAAATAGTGAGTGTCTTACCAATATCAAGAAAAATAAGACTGGATTTCTGAAATGAAAGCAAAATGCTCATTTTAAACTGCCTGTCTTAGCTAAGCAGTTAATCATTTTGATTATTTTTAATACACAAATATTTAAAGGTAATTCTCAATCGTGTATTTGGTGTCATAAAGTTCAATGGAATTACCAGGTATAGAGGAGTCTCTAAGGATTTCAGGTAAATAGACAGCTCAATTCCCTAGGCCAGGGATATCCACACATGTTGGTCAACAGTAAGTTAAGACAAAGGGATAATTGGACAATCTAGCAGGATTGGAAGGTCTAGAATTCACATATATTAAAGTGAAATGGAAGATGAGAGTATGAATAGTAGGCATAGGGAAGCAAGGGAGGAACAAATGGGAATGAAAGCAACATGTCCTGAATCAGGGGACCTTGAGAAATGAAGTTATGCCAAACCATGATTGGCTGAGAGTACTCACATCTGTGGAAACCTGTATCAAAGGATAAATGCTTGACTGATCAGGAACTCACAAAATGTCAGGGATGGATGGTTTGTTGGAAGCCTAATACCCTCTTACTCTTTGTTTCAAATAAAGGAAAACTTTATCCTGGCAAAGTCTCATATTCATCTGTATCACTGTAAAATTTAGACTAGCCCATTGCCTTTATTCCATGTTAACCATAAAAAATATATATGTAATTATATTTCTGTCTTTGTGCCAGTACCATACTGTCTTGATGACTGTGGCTTTGTAGTAGAGCCTGAAGTCAGGCAGGTTGATTCCTTCAGTTCCATTCTTCTTTCTCAAGATTGCTTTGGCTGTTTGAGTTTTTTTTGTATTTCCATACAAATTGTGAAATTATTTGTTGTAGTTCTGTGAAGAATACTGTTGGTAGCTTGATAGGGATTGCATTGAATCTATAGATTGCTTTGGGTAGTATACTCATTTTCACAATATTGATTCTTCCAATCCATGAACACGGTATATTTCTCCATCTATTTGTGTCCTCTTTGATTTCTTTCATCAGTGTTTTATAGTTTTCTATGTATAGGTCTTTTGTTTCTTTAGGTAGATACACTCCTAAGTATTTTATTCTTTTTGTTGCAATGGTGAATGGTACTGTTTCCTTAATTTCTCTTACTGTTTTCTCATTGTTAGTGTATAGGAATGCAAGGGATTTCTATGTGTTAATTTTATATCCTGCAACTTTACTATATTCATTGATTACCTCTAGTAATTTTCTGGTAGAGTCTTTAGGGTTTTCTATGTAGCGGATAATGTCAACTGCAAACAGTGATAGTTTCACTTCTTCTTTTCCTATCTGGTTTCCTTTTATTTCTTTTTTTGCTCTGATTGCTGTGGCCAAAACTTCCAAAACTATGCTGAATAGTAGTGGTGAGAGTGGGCACCCTTGTCTTCTTCCTGACTTTAGGGGAAATGCTTTCAATTTTTCACCATTGAAAATAATGCTTGCTGTGGGTTTGTCATATATAGCTTTTATTATGTTGAGGTATGTTCCTTCTATTCCTGCTTTCTGGAGAGTTTTTACCTTAAATGGATGTTGAATTTTGTCAAAGGCTTTTTCTGCATCTATTGAGATAATCATATGGTTTTCTTTCAGTTTGTTAATGTGGTGTATTACATTGATTGATTTGTGGATATTAAAGAATCCTTGCATGGGATAAAGGAGAACAATGTGGCAAATCCTTAAAAAAACTGGAAATAGAACTGACATATGACCCAGCAATCCCACTCCTGGGCATACACACCAAGGAAACCAGATCTGAAAGAGACACATGTATCCCAATGTTCATCGCAGCACTGTTTATAACTGCCAGGATGTGGAAGCAACCTAGATGCCCATCAGCAGACAAATGAATAAGGAAGCCGTGGTACATATACACTATGGAATATTACTCAGCCATTTAAAAGAATACATTTGAATCAGTTCTAATAAGCTGGATGAAACTGGAGTCCATTATACAGAGTGAAGTAAGCCAGAAAGATAAACACCAATACAGTATACTAACACATATATATGGAATTTAAAAAGATGGTAACGATAGCCCTATATGCGAAACAGAGAAAGAGACACAGATGTACAGAACAAACTTTTGGACTCTGTGGGAGAAGGTGAGGGTGGGATGATCTGAGAGAACAGCATTGAAACAAGTATACTATCAAGGGTGAAACAGATCACCAGCCCAGGTTGGATGCATGAGACAAGTGCTCAGGGCTGGTGCACTAGGAAGACCAAGAGGGATGGGATGGAGAGGGAGGTGGGAGGGGGGATCGGGATGGGGAATACATGTAAATCCATGGCTGATTCATGTCAATGTATGACAAAAACAACTACAATATTGTAAAGTAATTAGCCTCCAACTAATAAAAATAAATGGAAAAAATAAATAAAAAATAAAAACTATAAACTGCCACTCAAAACCAGAAAAAAAAAAAAAAGTCAAAAAGAGAAAAATAAATAAATAAAATGTAAAAAGTTGGAATCATAATTTTAAAAATCCTGAATCTAGATATTGTATATTTATTTGTACAAAATAAAAACTGCACCAGAAAAAAAAAAGTAATTATATAATGATTAGATTAAACTTAACTTGTAAGTAAAACCCAAAGTTTTTCTTTTTTGTCAGTTGAAAGACAATTGGTGGTGGTTGGTGCATATTCGGGAGAAGGCAATGTCAACCCACTCCAGTACTCTTGACTGGAAAATCCCATGGATGGAGGAGCCTGGTAGACTGCAGTCCATGGGGTCTCGAAGAGTCAGACATGACTGAGTGACTTCACTTTCACTTTTCACTTTCATGAATTGGAGAAGGAAATGGCAACCTACTCCAGTGTTTTTGCCTGGAGAATCCCAGGGACGGAGGAGCCTGGTGGGCTGCCTCTCTGGGGGCGCACAGAGTCAGACACGACTGATGCGACTTAGCAACAGCAGCAGCAGCAGCAGGTGCATATACTCAAAGGGACAGATTATGTGTATCTATAGTTTTTCAGTGAAATTGAGTCAATAAATAGAGATTATTAAGTGATGTGTTTACATCAATGAAAAACTAAAGGTCACAGAACTAGATCAGTACAAGGGAAAATATGCCAGGAAATATTAGAGAAAATATTATTAAAATATACATATTGAATCCCAAAGTAAAATTTCATTCCACATTAGAGAGGTCAGTTTTGTGGATTGCCTACATTACTATTGTACTCCATGGATACGGATCATCTTGCAACAGATACACAATTGTTCTAAAGGCACATTGCCTCACACACATTATATTGACATTTTTCCTTTGCAAATCAGAAAGAGAGAGATGATAGACTGCAAAATAGATTCTAGAGAAATCCAGATTATGGTTTACAGTGTGGATTACTGAGTCACCTTCAAAATAGAATGTCCTGAGTTCTACATCTACCTGACAATTGGTTTCAGGGTAATAATTAAGAGGTTTCTAAATTTCAAGTATCAATTACTACCTCTTAGAGAAGGAAAATCAACAGCTACCCAGGAGCCACTATTCAGGCCTCTTAACCATCAGGCTTACAAGTTGCAAAGGAGGTACCTAAACAGGGCAAATTTTACGAATATAAAGGAGACTATAGTTAAATAAATAATTGAGCAAGAAAAAAAAAAACTACTAATTACTCTTTGTAGTGCTAACAATTCTGTTACAAATTGCTCAGTTTATTTAAGAATTGAGTTAATCATAATGAACAAATGGAACTGTATATCTTTAGTTCCTTCAGAGTCATTGCAAAGAGGAGGAAGAATATTCCCACTGCAGTTCTAGTTGGTTGAGAGCAGAGGACCAGTAGAGGGCTCTTGACCCCTGAGAAATACGAATTTCACTTTCAAGGCCATTGCTCATTTTCTTTGGTTAAGCAGCTTTTTGGAATAGGGATGTTAAATAGAAAATATTTAGAATCAAAGCAGTAAGCAAAGAAGACTCTGAGATGCTCTTGGTTTATGGAGGTTCTTGACTTCCCCAGGTGTTTTTGGGCAATACACATGGACTGTCTCATATTCCAAGCCTCTCAAAATCTTAGCAGACATAGATATGTATCACTGAGTTCTTTTAAGTATTGCAGTATACATTTTTTCCTGATATAAATTGTGGTTCCCTCTAGTTTTGTGGTCCTTGAAGTGAAGCTTAAGTAATTGCTACACGACAACTGACAATCAACCCACACATTCACTTTAACTAGTACATATTCTGAGTTTGATGACATGTCAACCCTGTGTAAGATAGCAACTCTGTGTCTTTGAGCAGATACCCTGATTCCTCTCAGAGTTTTCAAACTCTGTTGCTCAGAGTTTTGGGGATTGTCTAGATAAATGGGGAAACAAGATGAACAGAATAGCTTAGTACGGACTGTTTACCCACATCTAGTGTGTTTTAACTGCAAGCTTCTATGTTTGAACTAAAAGACTGCAGTTTTAAAATATGGATAGACTACTCAAATGATTTGTAAAGTCCTCTTAGCTGGTGTTATTGGGCTGTAGGAATAGAAGATTTGTCCAAGAGAATCTCTGCTCTAAGACACTTCTCAGATTCAATTGGTTAAAACAAGCACAACTACAATATAAGAGATAGGAGAATAACCCAATCTTTAAAGAATAAGAAGTCAGCCTTGGGGTCAGATGTTAAAGGTCCTGGGAGCTCAGAGATGGAGTAAGGAGAGAAGACTTTAACAAGGATGGGACAGGGAGGGTTAACCCCATAAAGGAGGAATGAGCTTGTGTGACTATACAAACAAGGAAGAAAAGGCAGAAAGTCAGAGAGAGGAAAGAAAATGTCCCATATGGAAGTCTCATAGCCTGCTCAGAAATGGAAGTGAAAAGAAATTTTGCCCAGCCATTTTCCAGCCAACCACTATGAGTGTTAAGATGAAAAATAGCAAGGAAGACTCCTCAGGGCTTTGAGGGAAAGCTTGAGGAAATTAGTCTGGCTGAGTTTATGAGGCAGGAGAAAGGCAGGATAGAGGGAATTCAGCTGGAGTTTGGTGTTTGAAAAGCAAAGTAAGTGGCAAAGCACTGTTTTATTGAGATGGCATCACTTTCACTGAAGCCCACAGTGTTATCATCTAAGCCACTTTGGTTTCTTGCTTGCTTTTGAGTGAGTATTTTTTCTACCCTTCTACTCAGAGTAGAATTATAGACTGTAATAAGTCCACAATACACAAGCTCTTGGGAATCTGGTGACTGATGGGTAACAAGTTTGGTTTAAGATCTAACTTTTCCATCATGTTGTCATTCTAGGCAAATCATGTATTAACTTGCCTCCCATTCCTGATATGCAAATTAATTATAAAATCTGACCCCTACCCCATGAGTGAATTAAATAATCAATATAAGGTGAAAATGTTTATGAAATATGTTACTGATATACTGGTTACCCTAAATGGTAAGCATAATTTAGCTAGATAGTTATCATTAGCCAGAAAATCACTGAGAAAAATAAAACTGAGTTTTGGGCTTCTTGATGTTTATTGTTTTTGTTGTTGTTTACTTTGGATCAAGGAATAGTGATTGTATAAAGCTAAGTGAAATGTCCTTTACAGGATCTGGTGTGTAGTGTTGAAGAGGTATAGGGAAAGTCATACATAACAGTTTTAAATATTTAAATGTGCTCATCTATGAGTTTTGTTTTATGCCAGTGACACTCTTCTAAGACAAACAAGAGTGCATCCTTAGATGAAAGATCTTGATTTTATAGAGGTGAAGCAATTTGTTAAATTAACAAACAATGATAAAAAGTTTGGTCCAGTGGTCCTATCTGACCTCAGAAAGTGGAGATAATAGAAAACATATCACAATAATGCTAAAAATACTAAGTATTTTTACAGAGGCAACATTGACTGAGTAGTTATTAAGCATTAGGGAATGTTAAACTTCACAATGATATAGATTACCATTATTTTCTTCAATATAGATTGGAAGAATCAAATGCTTAAATAGGTCAGTAATTTGCTCAATTTTAGCCCCAACTCATACCTAATGGAGTCCTGTTTCTGCACGAGGGTTTTCTGATGCCAGATTCTGTGTTCTTAACCACTTCAAAACCTGCAAATCTTTGTCCAAAATGCAATGTCAGAGATGGACAATGAAGTTCAGTGGGAACAAACAAATGAAGTTCAACTCCTTTTCAGGGAAAATAGACCTGTGTGTGTGTGTGTGTGTGTGTGTGTGTGTGTGTGTGTGTATGTGGTGAGTGGAAAAGTAAGTTACTGCTGCATACTCTGATAATTCCAGACAATATCATAATTAGAAGATTCAGCAAATTTTAGCACTTGAGAATGGGAGTTAAGAACAGGCAGTCTTCTTTTCAAACTCCTGTAGTCTTAGAGGGAAATGGAAGAGCAGAAAGGGAAATCAGAATGAAAGCACATCACAGAGTGAGGATTTAGATAAGAAAGATGTTCAAAAACATAGACCAGGTTGTTTGGAGGTAGGAGGGAGGTCAGGTTGAAACACTGGGACTCAGTCTCAGGGGTTTCCAGGGTATATTGGAAATCAGGCAAATTTTGGATAGCAGTGACATCTATCAGCCTCACCAGCATTCTGCGAGTGGATGTTCTCCTGGTCCTGAGTTACTACTTTATCCCCACGGTTACAATTTTAGCAGCCATGCTACATGATCCCACTAGCTGGACATTGTTCAGTCTCTCTTATGTGGACAGCCAACTACACATGAGCTAACCTTTATAAAAGGTAAAGGTCAGCTAAAGGACAGGAGATCGGTACCCAGGAGACCCTTATTCATTCCTTGAGGATAACACTCACTTTACACAGATTCCTTTGTATCTGCTTTACCCAGCAACTCACAGCTGAGATTCTCAGGGACATTTTCTACCTCTAGGCTCTCTCCTGCACCAGAACCTGAGTTAGTTAGTCCTAAGCAGGCAGGGAATTGATCCGGTGTTAGATCTGTGCATTGCTTTCCCTACCTTCCAACCGAGAGAGTAACAGGTAGGAAGGTTAGGGGTCCCCAGGTGGAGGAAATAGGCTGCAAGTGTCAGATTTTCTCTCTCTCTTTTAAGTGGAAGGAGGAAACAAACTACAAGTGTCAGACATTTTTTTAAGGAGGTTTCTTTTAAAACTCTGTTCTCATGATGACACCTGGTTTCACCTGAACTCAACTTCTCTCAAACTTTGAGCTAACCAATGTGTTTTTCTTATAGAAATATTTTTCTTAAGCTATGTTAATGAACTATGTATTTACCTTAGACTCTGTCTTTCTTCAAATCAGTTCTGCCTAAGACTGAGAAGGGATAATGGCTCAACAAACCAGTGTGTTTTACTCACGGAAATGTTCTCTTAAGCTATGTTAATGAAACTATGTATTTGCTTGGAAATCTGCCTTTCTTCAAGATTTATGACAACTGTTTTATGGGGATGACTCACCGTGGCCAAGGCTATCTCAAAATGCATGCTGTGGGTGAGGAGCCTGGTGCCCCTCTCTGTTTCGAGACATTTCCTTTCTCTAATTAGCAGCTTGCTAATAGATATATATAGACATATAATTTCTTGCTAAAAACTAGCATGAGGAGATTCTTTCTGTCCCCTTCTGATATCTATGTCAGAAACTTTCTCTATCTTTTTGGACTTTAATAAAACTTTATTACACAAAAGCTCTGAGAGATGAAGCCTCATCACTAGCCCCAGATTGAATTCCCCTCCCCCAGACACCAAGAATCCCGGAGTTGTTCATGGCTCATAGTGACAACCTTTCACAACCAAGAGAAGCATAAGCTAAAGTTATTCATCTAGACCTAGGACTTAGGCTCCAACCAAGCATGGATACCAACCCCCACCAATATTTTTTCTTCTCAAAGTACCTAACACTGACATTGACCATGAATCCACCTGACCTTCCTTGTCCTCAGCTCATACACTCCCTCTTGGCTCATTTCCCTAAAATTGGATTTCTGTTACCTTGGAATTCTAAGCAGCTATTTTGTCAGGTTTTCTAGTGCTGTGTTATAATAAGAATTGTACACTGAGATTAAATTTTTAATTTAAGTGCACAGCATTGCTCCTCTTAGGACTTTCTTCTACTGTCAATGGAGAATATTTTCTCCCAGAGCCCAGGAATAGTGTTCTCCTGCCCAAGGAGAGATTATGGCTTTTCTCTCCAGTCCCAGTATTGAAGACAATCTCCCTTTTTTAAAGCCCAGCATCGCACCTCAAACTTTGACTCTGATGATTATCTGAATTTTGACAAGCTCTTTCAAGGAGTCAATTCCCTTAATAGTTCCAGCACCCTTCACACTTCCCTCCAACAGCTGTGAATGAAGTGAAAAGAAAAATATCTGCTGACAGAGACAAAGAGTGGGCTGTGTTCTGTTACACACAATACTGAGAGGGTCTCCTGAAGTTACAACTTGTGCCTGCCTTTGGAGAGTTTACAGTCTAGCTGAGACATAACTAAATTTGAAACAATAGACCACCTTACATCCATAAATATGAGAGAGTCCTAATAGGATTGTGAGTGTGTGAGACTGGAAATGCTTGGAGGGTTTGTAGAAACTGCATTAATGGTGATGACTTCATTCTCTAAAGCCAGACACTGTTGAACGTTACACCTATAAGGAAGATACTATTTTATACATGAAACAGAGACTTAAAAGTTAACTAATTTCCCAAGGTCACACAGCCAATGGGACTTAAGAATCAAAGTGTTGCTGTTTTCTGTAAAACTACCCCTCCCCCAAGCTCTTAAGGGGAGAACAAAAAAAAATGTATAACAAAAATCTTAATGCTGAAATTGAAGAAGGATACAATTTGAATTGTTTGAAAGTATGAACAAAAGGAATATGATTGGAACACATATGGCTTTGTCAATGTTAATCAATCACTTGTGCCAGTCAATTTTCATTCAAATGGAAGAAACCAGCATGTTATTTATTGAGCAGTCTGTCATTCCTACTAATTCCATTAGGACTCTAATGGTGAGTACTACCTGACTACTGCAGCAAGAATCTGGAAGCTCATGGGCACCAGTTCTTAGTAAAATGCAGCCCTGGATTATTGGGAAAGAAAGACAGGCCCATTCAGAGCAGAACCAATTAGTTCCTGCCCTCCCCACTTTCTCATCTACAAATCACTTTTTTTCCCTTTTCTCCAGCTGTTACCTGTTTTTCAGCTTGTGCTTTATCTAATGAGGTATTTGGTACCTAATCTTTCAGAATAATGAATGAGTATGAGTCTATCTCTCTGTAAAGGTGGGTCCTGTCTTGGGAGCACTCTGCTGGCTCATCGGGACACCAGGCTATTGTTTGTCAGGACTCCATGAGGCTGACTTCCATGAATGTATCTGACTTTGAAGTTACATTGCTTCCTAGAGATGGGGCAGCCTGGGAATAGCAAGACTGTGAAGACAATTCCCTAACCTTGACAAAGATAATAGCTTAGAATCGTGTGTGAGATTCTCAAGAGAAGTGAGATTCATGGCACAAATCATTCTACAAACTAGAGTTGTCAGCAAGATAAAATAATTTTCCAAGTTTCTAAAAAACCTGCCTGTATGTGTGTGTGTGTGTATATATATATATATATATATACATATATACACCTTATTCTAAAGCTGCATATTATAGCCATTAGCTGCAATGGATATCTAAATATAAATAAATAATAATTATATGAAATTTATAAATTTAATTCCTCAGTTGAATCAAGCACATTTTCTGTGCACAAAAGCCACATGTCGCTAACTTCTTCTAGTATTGGACACCCAGGATACAGAACATTTCTGTGCATGAATGCTCAGTCACTCTTTGTGACTCCATGGACTGTAGCCCAGGCTCCTCTGTCCATGGGATTGTTCATTCAAAAAATACCAGAGTGGGTTGTCATTTCCTACTCTGGGGATCTTCTTGACAAAGCGGTAAAACTCAAGTCTCCTGTGTCCTCTGCATTGGCAGACTTAGAATATTTCTAATGTTTCACAAAATTCTACTGGGCAACACTGTTCTAGAAGAAAAAGAAAATGAATTTAGCATTCTTAATGACTACCCTAGTAGTTACATTAAGCACATTCCAATATAAATAATAAGCAGCTGGTACATACACTGTCTAAACAAGGGAAAGAAATCTCACATTATTAACCAAACAGACCATTTAAAAATCATGCACTTACCTCCATGGGACTTAAGATAAACAATACAGTTCCCCAGACTGAATAAACCACTGTATATATCAAGGTTAATGAACTACACATCCCTCAACTCCTTTCACAGTGCAAAAATTAGTGAATCCTCTAAAGGAGTGCATCTCGTGGTGTGAACTCAAGGTCACCTGCATCGCAAAATAACCAGAATGCTTAATAATAAAATAAAAATAGAACTTGGGAATCTGCATTTAATGGACTTTCCAATCTATTTTTTCTTACATCACAACTTGAGAATGCTTTCTGTACAGTCAGAGAGAAATAACCTCTTCAGTTCAAATCAGCCCCTCAGTTGTGTCCAACTCTTTGTGATCCCATGGACTGCAAAACACCAAGCTTCCCTGTCCATTACCAATTCCCAGAGCTTGTTCAAACCTATGTCCTTCGAGTCGGTGATACCATCCAACCATCTCATCCTCTGTTGTCCCCTTCTCCTCTTGCCTTCAATCTTTCCCAGCATCAGGGTCTTTTCAAATGAGTCAGTTCTTTGCATCAGGTGGCTAAAGTATTGGAGTTTCAGCTTCAACATCAGTCCTACAAATGAATATCCAGGGTTGATTTCCTTTAGGATTGATTGGTTTGATCTCCATGCAGTCCAAGGGACTCTCTAGAGTCTTCTCCAACATGACAGTTCAAAACATCAATTCTTCAGTGTTCAGCTTTCTTTATAGTCCAACTCTGATATCGATCCATGACTATTGGAAAAACCATAGCTTTGACTAGATGGACCTTTGTTGGCAAAGTAATGCCTCTGCTTTTTAATATACTGTCTAGGTTGGTCATAACTTCTCTTCCAAGGAGCAAGTGTCTATTAATTTCATGACTGCAGTCACTATCTTCAGTGATTTTGGAGGTCAAAAAAATAAAGTCTCTCACTGTTTCCACTATTTCCCCATCTATTTGCTATGAAGTGATGGGACTGGATGTCAAGATCTTCATTTTTTGAATGTTGAGTTTTAAGCCAGCTTTTTCACTCTCCTCTTTCACATTCATCAAGAGGCTCTTTAGTTTTTCTTTGTTTTCTATCATAAGGGTAGTGCCATCTGTATATCTGAGGTTATTGATATTCCTCCTGGCAATTTTGGTTCCAGCTTGTGCTTCATCCAGACTGGCATTTCACATGATATATTCTGCATATAAGTTAAATAAACAGGGTGACAATATATAGCCTTGAAGAAATTAACCTCTTGGTGCCTGCTATTCACTTAGCAAAAGAAGACCAAGTCAAATTTCCTGGGCTTGAATATTGGCTCAATCCCCTACAACTGCATTACCTTGGACAGGTGGCTTTTCCAGAAATTTCCCAATGGATATTTCCTCCAATATCATTGACCAGGTTTGACTGTGTTGTATACCCTTGAATGAACTCAGAGTGGGCAATCAGAATAACTGATCAAGATTGCTTCAGATAAGCTGTCATCCTAGAATAGCAGAGAGTGCCAGGGATGACATGGTCACCCAATACTTAATTAAGGTTTGAGATCTTTACAAAGGAAGATGTGTGGGATGGCTCTTAAGAAATAACCAGTGGTGTGTGACACCAATAGTCTCTGTTTCTCACATATGGGTTATTATGGCTATTCCTAGGTGACAGATAAAGATAACAAACTACAGAACTGTTTAAAATATTTTTTCAAGTCTACATAGCTTGTTGGTTAAGGATGTATAATTATAGGCACTGTCTGCTCAGTTAAGGATGCCTTTTGCCTAATGTTTTATGGCTTCTACTAGTTTGCCTTTCTCTTGTCACAATGATTTTCCTTATGTATGTTATATATGTCATTCTTCTTTTCCTTTTGTATTTTACATGAGGATTCTGCTCTGAGCATTCTCCAACTGTCCCCTACCATACCTCCAGACATGCTGCTAGACTTAAAAATATACCCCAAATTCCTTCCCTCCCCCATTTTTAGCAGCAAATATTTGTGAGGTTTTATCATTTTTCCACCTAATCTCAGTTATTAGCCATATAAAATGATCATTATATATATCAAAAATGATAAAATGGATAAAAGACCCAAGGTATCCTTTATTATTAGGCTTGAAGTCCAATCCCTAACAAAGGTGATGCCAAAGAATGCTCAGGCTACCACACAATTGCACTCATCTCACCTGGTAGTAAAGTAGTGCTCAAAATTCTCCAAGCCAGGCTTCAACAATACATGAACCATGGACTACCAGATGTTCAGGCTGGTTTTAGAAAGGAAGAGGAACAAGAGACCAAATTGCCAACATCCACTGGTTCATCAAAATAGCAAGAGAGTTCCAGAAAAATATCTATTTCTACTTTATTGACTATACCAAAGCCTTTGACTGTGTGGACCACAACAAACTGTGGAAAATTCTTCAAGAGATGGGAATACCAGACCACCTTGCCTGCCTCTTGAGAAATCTGTTTGCAGGTCAGGAAGCAACAGTTAGAACTGGACATGGAACAACAGACTGGTTCCAAATAGGAAAAGGAGTATGTCAAGGCTGTATATTGTCACCCTGCTTATTTAACTTCTATGCAGAGTACATCATGAGAAATGCTGGGCTGCATGAAGCACAAGCTGGAACCAAGATTGCAGGGAAAATATCAATAATCTCGGATATGCAGATGACACCACCCTTATGGCAGAAAGTGAAGAAGAAATAAAGAGCCTCTTGATGAAAGTGAAAGAGGAGAGTGAAAAAGTTGGCTTAAAGCTCAACATTCAGAAAACGAAGATTATGGTATCTGGTCCCATCACTTCATGGCAAATGGATGGGGAAACAGTGAAAACAGTGGCAGACTTTCTTTTCTTGGGGCTCCAAAATCACTGCAGATGGTGACTGTAGTCATGAAATTAAAAGATGCTTGCTCCTTGGAAGAAAAGCTATGACCAACCTAGGCAGCATATTAAAAAGCAGAGACATTACTTTGCCAACAAAGGTCTGTTTAGTCAAGGCTATGGTTTGTCCAGTGGTCATGTAAGGATGTGAAAGTTGGACTATAAGGAAAACTGAGAGCTGAAGAATTGATGCTTTTGAACTGTCGTGTTGGAGAAGATTCTTGAGAGTCCCTTAGACTGCAAGGAGATCCAACCAGTCCATCCTAGAGGAGATCAGTCCTGTGTGTTCATTGGAAAGACTGATGCTGAAGCTGAAACTCCAGTACTTTGACCACCTGATGGGAAGAGCTGACTCATTTGAAAAGACCCTGATGCTGGGAAAGATTGAAGATGGGAGAAGAAGGGGACCACAGAGGATGAGATGGTTGGATGGCATCACCGACTCAATGGGCATGAATTTGAATAAACTCTGGGAGTTGGTGATGAACAGGGAGGCCTGGTGTGTTGCAGTCCATGGGGTCGCAAAAAGTCTGACACGATTGAGCGACTGAACTGAAATGAAAAGAGATGTTGTAAATATGAGAAAATCTGACTTTTTTTTCTAATTCTCAAAAGGGAAACTAGATTGTAAACTTTTGAAGATGTGGTGGAAGCACCAAACCTGAAAAGACATCTCCACAAAACTAAAAGAAGCCAAAACCCCAGGAGTTAGGCACCCCACAGCCCATTACAGTTTTTGCAATCGTTTGGCTGTATTTTGAAACCTCATATTTAAGAGATTTCATTCAGCATTCCAGCTGTCTTAGGCAATGGCCTAAAAGGAAGCTGATAGCTTCAGGTGAGGAATGAGGAGTATACGGGGGATGGTCACTTGAGGCATGGGGCCCTGTTATCATCACCATGCATTTGATTGCTTAATTATCAAGGAATGAGGGTAGAGACATTAAGGGAATGTAATGAGCATTTTCAAATAGGCTGTGTATTTTGCAAAGTGCCCATGAGGAAGCACCTGTTTTGGTTACACTCATTACGGCAAGAATGTTTTGGCATTTCTGTACGTTTGTTTTTTTCTGTGTCATTTTATTTCTAGGAGGAAATTTTATCCTTTATCATTTAATTCTGATAGTAAGTATCACATTTATCCTCAAAGTGGCAACCTGTCCACCAGAAGCAACACTTGAATGACCATATGGCATTGTAGGTAGGCTACAATAAAAGTGACACCTATGCCATTTGGGTTTGTTCTCTAAAATTTCTTAGCTTTTATTTCTGAAATCATAAGGTAGAGATGATATCAGTGCTAGTTATATATATCCAAGTTCATTTTCAAGAATAGGGTAAATTAGCTGAAATGATTAGGACTTTGTACAACAAGATGGAAATTATAGTTTGACTTCCATGTGAGTCAACTAATGCAAAAAAGTTGCAAACAACACTGTAGCAACAATCACCAGTGTCTCGAGCTCCAACTTTAGCCTTATAGTCTGTCCAGTCATCTCACAGATGCTCACTGTTACATGAAATATAATAGGTAGCAGAACTACTCTACAGAATTCACCTTTTCCAGGGTAATAGATGAGTTAAAATGCTAATGCTTTCTCTCTGTACAGAAAACTACTTATGAAAACATATGAAGACACTGGTGCACACCTTGAGACCATTGGAACAAGGGGCTTGAGCTAGATTTGAAAACAGTGTAGAGAAGATAAAAATGGAATGGCCGGTTTAGGTAGCTAACTGTGCTTTAGGGGAAATATGGGACATAGATTAGCCATGAAGCATCAAAATGGATCTAGCAGAAAGAGAAAGGTATATTCTAGGTGAGGAGGATTACCAAAAGAGAAGCAAAAGCATGAGCAAAAAGCCTTGTGAATGCAGGGTACAACAAGGAAGAGAATTTTGTAAAGGCAGAGATTTGTGTTTGCTCATAGCAATATCAGAAATGCATTACAGTGCCCAAATTTTTATCAAGTAAAGTAACCCAATGCAAAAAATAATGGGTTTTTCCTTGAAGTTGTTAAGGATATTTGTGATTTGCTCAGTAAAATTATGTGTTTATTTATTTTACATTGCTATAATGAGGCCTTTTTATACTAAAATTCAGATTTACTGTGAAAAATACTAAACTTGTTAAACTCCCTAACTTTATTATAACAACTTTGAAAATGGACATAATGGAAAAGAAACAATGGCCTACCTTCCTCTAACATGCATTAGCATAACTTCTGATATCTTGTGGACTCTATAGAACAGGAGATGGCAAAATGTGGTCCATGGATCACAACCAGGCTGTTGAATTTTTTTTTTTTTTGTAAACAAAGTTTTATTGGAACACAACCATGTCCATACATTTACATATTTTTCAAGGCTAATTTTGTGTCACAACTGCAGAAACAAGTCAAGAACTGAGACAGAATACATCATTTGCAAAACCTACTACATTTACTATCGGACTCTTCACAGAAAAAGTTTCCACATTCAGCTGTGAATATAAGCACATGCCAGAACTAACAAGAAAGAAAATTTGGCAATTAATCATGAATTCATCAATTTTAAGATAGACGAAAGCAGGAAGGAAGTGCTTTATATAATAGGATTTCTCTTCCTCTTTTTAATGTTTTCCCCCCAGGAGCCACCACTCTTTCCTAGCCTTTCTTATTCTTTATATTAAACAAGAGCAAACATAAAACATAGAGAATAGATGACAGTCCTTACGATGACTTGCTCAAATAAGAAAATGTTTGGACACAGTTCTATTATGAAGAGTCTTATGCTGATAAATATTGAAGACTTGGTTATAAATTTCTAAATCTGGCTATATTACTGTGAATTTTCCTCAGTAATTTTATTTTTCTCACTATGTCTATTAGTGCAACTCTGCTTATAATTTTATGTTCCACATATGAACAAAGTTTTTTATTTCTGAGACAATATTTCAAAGTGAGTTTCAGCCAACCACTTCTTTGGTACTCAGAAAAATCTTAAGCTCCCTAGAGGTTAAGTGAATGTGTAATTGTATAATTAGGCTATTATGGCTTCTGTTTCTCTGGTAAAATTGTCCGGCTGTGCCACAAGACAAGGTCACTGAGCAGCTGTAGACTAAAAATGGAAATGAGCTGGCTGGAGAACCTGACAAGAATGACCTGCTGTGGACTTTTTTTGTGTGGGCATGAGGCCTTGTGAGATCACATCCTAAATTAGACTCCCCTGTAGTTGCATTCAACCCTTTTCAAACAATTTTTTTCTCCTCTTCCTCACTTACTTTTACACAGAAGAGGAAGCCACCCAGGTAATTAGATTTGAAAGATATAAGAAAGCTGCCTGACCCAGGAGAAAATGCATCTCAGAGTCTGCTCCAGAAACAAAACTCCACTATTAGTTTGCTGTCTCTAAATACTCACTAAGAACCCAGTGCTCAAGTGAGAATCTAGGGAGTTCAGTAATAGGTGACCAGGCTTGGGACATTCACTATCCACAGTCTTCTCCTAAATTACTTCTTTTATCCAGACTCATATTTTCCATATGTAAAACTGAAACATGAATAATAATTACCTTGAAAAATGTTTCAAGGATCAAATTACATAATGTATATGAATGGCTCATTATAAACTATGAAGTTATAATTGAGGCATTGTTTCTCTAACCATTCCATTTCAAATCCCAGTGCCTCATGGAGGCGGGTATCATTCTCACTCTGGTGGTATAATTTTATTAGATCATTTTCTTCTTGACATTTAAGGGCAGGCAGTGAGCTATGGTCCTCTAAATGTTGAAGAGGAGGAGAGAGAAAAAATTAGGGTGGGGGGAGGATCCAAATATGGGAATATTTACTTAAAGTGATATGTATGTATTTTGACGTTTAAAATAAGAGATCATCAGCATAGAATGTTGAGCCCACAGCCACTGTATATAAACTTCATCTAGTTTGAAATGTTACCAATGGGAAGTCCTGATTCTAACTAGTGTTTTTTGTTATAACCAAGAAAAATAGAGTGAATCTAATTTGCTGCATTTTTTTTTCTTTTTTATCAAATGGAAGATTTCAGTTAAAAAAATTAATTTTCTAGGGAATGAATGAGCCCCAGGAACATAACTCTGCCCTTGCATAAATCAAAAAGAAGAAAGAATAGAAGGGCAGACTTGCCAAATGCTTATAAATCAAATGTGCCCCCAAATAAACTGCATTCCTAGTAAAGGCATGCAAATAGCCCCGGAAAGAGGCGTGCAAATCATTCGGAATGTAAATCACAGTAAGTGGGTGCTAATAAATTTCAGCTTGACTGAAATGGCAAAATTTCAGAGGAATTAGTGGAAGGTGGGGATATTTAGAAAGCAGATGGAATACCGTTAAACATTTGATCAAGTACAACTGGACCCAATAAATTATTTTAACACATTTTCTGTCATTTCTGGCATTATCAGGGAATCATTCCTATTCGAGGCCCATTTCTAGGTCTCAATTAAACTTTACATGAATTCCTTCCATGTGAGGAAACTTCCCACTCTTTCTTTGATGTCTCTAGTTTGCGATTAAGTCAGTTTTGCAGGTGTCTGCATCTATAACGCCCTTCCAGTTTTTTCCCCCTAAACTTATTGATCCCCAAGAGTACCACTCTAAGAATGGAAAATGTTCCATTTCTTCACACCTCCCTCCTCGTTTGATCCCCTTTATTTCCTCCTCAGCTATGAGTGCATTTATTATTTAACTGAGTTAATAGTTTCTAAGACATGGTTAAGGATGCCTGAAAAGACAAAACTGCCATTTGGTCAGGTTTGTTTTCACTCACTTTAGTCTCATTTCTGTTCCTGGTGCCTATCTAAATGGCTGTTGATATCTTCGTTCTTTTAAGGTTCTAGGTAATAATAATATATGACATACTCATTGGTATTTGACATGAAGAGCTGAGGAGAAGAGAGCTGTATTCCAAAAGGCTTTAATAGTGATTGATTTATATTAGCTTTGAGTCACACTTGCGTTTCTCTTTTAAACATGGTGTTGATAGTTGGAACACATTTCCAGTATTTGGATGGTTACCTGAGGGGAAATGTAGATTTGAAACCATCTCTTGATCACCAGAGTCATCTACTAACTGCCACAAATGAGTTTCTATTTTCTCAGGCCCAAGCAGACTGAACTGCTTCACCTGCTATTAAACTGAAACTGGAAGTAATTTGGAAAATAGGGAACTTTCTTTGTCTATGGTTTCTACAAGTTTGAGGCTCATATATGTACAATCACTCCCTCCTTATAGGGATAGACAAATGTCCATCTCTGCAAAGGGCAGTGGTTTGTAAATGTTTGTCTGCATTGTACACATCCCCTAAACTGCACAAATATATGCAACTCATATATTTATTCTGGAGGGGAAAAGGACACCTGAGATATGATTTACCCCCTGCTATGGAAAAGTCTTTATTTGGGAAGAATCAATTCAATTAAGCAGTCTTGATGAGGAACCTCCTTTGTTACCTCTGCTAACTCTTGTGTTGACCTATAAAGACACATTGGATGCCCCACTGAGGTTGGCCCCTTCCAGCCCCTAAGACTATGGGATTCACAACAAACTAATTCCAACTCCTCAGACCAAAAGTCTACCTTTTTTCAAACAGTACAAACTTAAATAAATATTTTTATTGTTTTATTGCTTTTGAACTGTGGTGTTGAAAAAGACTCTAGAGTCCCTTGAACTGCAAAGAGATCAAACCAGCCAATTCTATAGGAAATCAATCCTGAATATTTATTGGAGGGACTGATTCTGAGGCTGAAGCTCCAATAATTTGGCCACCTGATACTAAGAGCCAACTCACTGGAAAAGACCCTGGTGCTGGGAAAGATTGAAGGCAGGAGGAGAAGGGGATGACAGAGGATGAGATGGCTGGATGGCATCACCGACTCTATGGACACGAGATTTAGCAAGCTTCGGGAGATAGTGAAGGACAGGGAAGCCTGTCATGTTGCAGTCCATGGGGTTGCAGAGTCAGACATGACTGAGCTACTGAACAACAATAAATAATGGCTCACCTAACTCTGCAGTCATTCACATTCATGGTACACATGCAATCAAATCAGTCTCACATGCTTAATGCCTGTGCCTCTGCATCCGCAGCTGTGGAAATGAGAAGAATCAGCAATGTCTAGAAAATTCTCCAAGCTCCATCTGGGTCTGGAGGAATAGCTTTGAGCATATCAAAAGAACATTTGAGCCAAAGGCCAAACAGAGAAAAACACAGTGAGTGAGGAGAATTATTAATAAAGCTAACTTCATGGACAACTGAGCAATAGCATTGCAATTGGGAGCGATAGGGTGGAATCTTGTGAGAAAGGCTCAAAGGACCATTCCTTCATAAATAATGGGAAGATACAGTCATTTTGGGTAAAATGCACCTTAGTCCCTCTACCCAAAATGTGCCTGTTTGTAGAATATGGAAAAATCTAGAAATTTGGTGAAAGGAACAATAGAACTTCAACCCTGCTTAGATTTGAGTGTACATCTGCTGATAAGAACTTACTTTACCTGGGTCATAGGCCCTCCCCCCACGTAACTTGAAACTTCTCCCCCAGTCTCTCTGAAAAGTGTACTCTTTTTGTCTTTTTGTCCTAAACTTATTGTGTATCTGATTAGTTATCCAGACTTCCCTTAAGTTTCTCATTTGTTATTTATGTAAAGATTAATTAATTGATATGCTAGTTGACACCATGAAAATGAAACACAGTAGAGAAGTTTCAGTGAGAAGAGGCGGAAGTACAAACATAAAAAATGTGCAATATGCAATGGAACAGTCAAGTACAATATGGTATACAAACACAATTTTCTGTAAGAGTTAGGAAACATGTAAATGTATGACTTGAAATCTATCAGTGGGTGGGGTCAGAGAAGGCAGCTCTAATATGATGGGCTAGCTGGCAGCTCTTTAAATGAGTGCCAATTTATTGTAGGGACAAAGGAAGAAAGAAGGTTAGCTTTGCCTTCCTTACCTTTCTGACTAGGCTCATTTCGACTCTGGCTGACAAAGATATTTTATATTCAAACCTATCTGCTTTTTCCAATCAGCCAGACCGACCTCAATCTTGAAGGTTTTTCAGATCACCCCATTTGAAAATTGTTTCTTTCTTTCCTAAATGTTTCTAGAAGAACATTTTTGTTCCTTGGTAAATAATAACATGATTAGTGCCCTTCTATCATTGTGTTGTTTAAATATTTATTCTAACTTTATGTTATACATATGTATCATCTGTCTCCCAAATTAAACTGCAGGCTACTTGAGGGCAAAGGCATCATTCCTTGAAGCGCTAAGGCACCAGGCACAGAATTGTCACATGAAAGACTCATAATTCAATTTGCTGATCTCTTAGCATGAAGGGGAATATGAACCTATTTTTTGACATGAATGTCCAGAGCTTCAGTATTCTGTCTATATCCTGGCTGATATAACTCTGTTCTTGTTGGCTGACCTTCTAGTTCTAGGAAAAGGTGTATTTTTTTCAGCTTGGGCAGCACAGGTGGTCATGAGTGAAGGAACCGGACCATCAACCATGCATTGGACAGAAATGCTGAATTATTTCACCTAGTCTAAACTAGAGATGTAGCTGAGAAATCCAGTCTCATGTGAGAGCTAGTCATCCGTGACCAATCTCCTTGAAGAGATGAATGCTTTTCTGAAATAACTTAGAATTCTAAAGCAATACAGTCTATGTGTTGGTGAAGGAAACTAGCTTCTAGAAAAAAGACACATGCAAATGGCTGTGGTTTCCGCGTTAAATCAGCTCATACTAGAAAGTATTTACTGAGCACTTATGTATGGGAGGTTGCGTAGCAAATACAAAATGTTAATACCCAATCGTCTTTTTAAAAATTACTTGGGAAGAGCTGGCATACATCATAATTAACAGTGTACCCTACTTGAGCCATGGAACAATTTTATGACACAGGCATTATCATTAGGAAATTTTGGAACTGTGACAACTGTGGTAGTGTTTCTAATATAATCACCCCTGTTTCTTATTAAAATACAGATTTGGGGGCTATATCTCACCTATAGTAGAGTGGAATATCTGGACCAGAGATACCTGCTCATTATATATACCAAATTTTAAGAATCATTATCCTATTGACCAAAGTAGTATTTAAGGAAAGCATCAGGGAAGATGTAGGAGGAATGATTTTGAAGGCAGAATTCTGCTTCTTATGTCTCTTTTGTATCTTATTTCCTGGGCTATTGATCAACCACAAACAAGGCCTGGTGATGGACTAAGAGAAGACTATCCTGGCAATATTCACAGAATAGCTTTAATTTGATATATTAATTCCCCTCTAATGTTAATTGTACCAGTCTATAGAAATGTGTTTTATCAGAGAAAATTGCTTGGTATGAAATATTTTTAGTAGCAGTAGGCATAATTGTCTTATCTCTAAGCACAGCTGCTACAAAGTCAGAAAAGAGAGAAATCGGATGCCTATGGCATTAACTTGCACACCTTTGTCTACAGTTTTCAAACTTCTGACTTCATATTTCTAGGTTGAGATGTGTAAAAAGATCACCTTCTATAAACATAAATAGCAACACATACACGCACAGAAGTACACAGAGTGGCCCTTGCCCAGTGGCATTGATGCCAGCTCGGTGCTCAGTTAAGAAAAGGGTTTTTATAGGTGTGCCTCACACATGAGCACATGACCAGACACCCATGCATGTACTTTTCTTTCCTTTTAATGGTCACACACTTTAGTCTAATTTCTTAGGTGAGTGAGATGCTAATCAAGCATTTGAAGACAGAGAGCCTAGTGAAAATAATCAAATGTGAATATGTCCAGGGGGACTCTCAACTTTGAAGAAGGGAAGAAGAAATTGTCACACTGATTACACTGGAGACAGCCTTCCCGTTCCTAAGCGGCCCCTGGGGATTTGCTACCTGATTTGCTCTTCGTCAGGTTGGCATCTCAGTGACAAGGCAATTGTAATTAGAATGAATAAAATGAGAGATGTGCCAACTCTCTGCTTATAATGCAGACTGTGACATTAAAGAAACACTGAGGCTTTACTTTTTATTTTTAATTTTTTTTTTTAAGGAGTTACAAACAGCTAGTAGGTCTCTGCCTACTGGGATGCCTTCCATGAAAATTGGAACTGTCTTGCTAAAGAAAGAAAATATGACGTGCTTGTTGTACTCCAGATGGTTATATCTTACCTTTTGGGATTTTTAGACTATCTTTGGAAATTTTCTTATTTTTTCAAGCTTGTTCTTTCAATGCAAAGATTAGGGGTAAAGAGGAGACGTAAAGGAATATTCCTGCTACCCTATCACCTCTAAGCTTATTGCCACTGGGAAAGATTTAGATGATGATAATGTGGAATGCAATAATAAAAACTGTAGCCACTTGAATATAATGAGGAACATGCCAAGGTGGGGGTAGGGGATGGTGATAGAAGACCCTGGCTGATTCTTGAACTGGATCTTGACTTAGCATATAAATTGTACAAAGTGCCCCCAAATTCTGAAGTTGCTTTTCAATTCCTTGCTGCCTTCTATTGAAGACTGGGCAATTACTTTATCAATCAGAACCTTGGGACACTTGAAATCTGAAAATTCCTAAAGCCATTAAGCTGAAATGTTTAGCTCCTCTCTTTTTTTGTGTCTAATCAGGACTCTTCAGTGAAGAATTTCTCATTCATTTTCTTCTATCATATTTGGAGATAGAATACACTATTTTGCCCTCTGAGAAATAAGATCCCCATTTATTATAATTGTGCCGTGACTTTCCCTTTTCTCTCGGTTGGTCTATGGTGTGCTCTTGTATAACTGTGTGCTGGTGTATCTGTGTGCATTCCCTCTCTCCTTTGCCGAATTTTCACCATCCTTAAGGAGCAACCCAGCCCCCATCCATCCCCATTTTATACATGTCTAGAGTATACCCAAAGAAGAACTGTTGATTAGATGGTTGGAGGCAAGACGGGAGAAAAGACTGGCTCGACAAACAAGTTGTCAGCATGTGGGTGATATTTGAAATAATGAAACCAGATAAGATCACTAGACTGAAATAAGCTTTTAATCGAATCACATCATACCTATATTTCTCTATGTTTCTCTACATTCTAGGTTCTCAATCTCTTTAGACTTGCTACAATTTTGAAAGACATACAATCACACTATACACTAGTTGCTTGGTTTAAAGGATGCCAAATAATTTGATGTTTCCTCTAATGGAGTTGATCAGTATTACGACTGAAGGAGTTGGCAACTGAGTTATCTGAACCCACCTGTTGTGATGACAGTGTTGGTCACCACTTCCTTGTTGAAAAGAGTACTTGCTAATCAACAACTTTTATTCCTGATCTCCAATAGGGATTGCTTATTGTAGACACATTCAATCACTCTGTTGAAAGGTGACTTCATGCTGCAACATTTTATCTCAGGCAGTAAGTCAATCAGTCTGCCATACAGACTCAGTTCATATGCTTATCAAGCTGTAATAACACAGGTTTCAGTCATGATATTATTTTTTCAAGCAATTAAGATTACTTCTTTATACAAAGCACAAAAAGGAAACATTCATGTCAAAATTTGGGAGGGGACTTATTTTTAGTAAGAATCTGCCTTCTAAATAGTGACTACAAGTATAGTTTCATGCTTTTTTGCTGTCTCAGTCATCTTCAGGAATACAAATCATGGTTCTAGGCGGTCCAAGTCTGTATACCTATCCTCTGGGGATGGTCCTATATTCTGAATTTCATGGAACTTCTATTCCATGCTACTAGCTCTACCACCTCCCTCTGCTGTTTGTTATCACCAGGAACTCTTCACATTTATCAGCATACCTTCTGTGTTTCTAATCTGCTGTCTTACTTTATATACAACTGTACAAGTAAGGGCCTGAGGAGGCTATAAGTGTTTCCCTTCTGCAGAATTAAAAGCATGGAAACTGTTTTCCTTCCTGCTAAGAACCTTTGCTCAAAAAAAAAACAAAAACAAAAAAACAACTCCCTTCCCTTATCCTTTTTTCTTTAGGAATGAAAAGAAAGAACTGAAATGGTTTAAAATTACCTACTGGCAAGTAAGCCATTGATTTAACTGACACAAACATAAGCCTTTGTACTTTTCAAAGGACTTTTGTATATGTTATCATGTCATACTGAAACAAACCAGATGCAGAAAAAATAAAAAAAATTGCATGCTGAAGAAAGGTTTCAATTCATAACAACATCAATTAAGTAGACCTTCTGAATATTCAGATTTTCTTGGAAAGTAAACTTTCACCTTTGCATAAGATAGTTTCTGACAGCTAAAGTTTGAGATAAATTTCCCAGTAATGTTTTTAAGTATTCCAGTGTTCATATGGCATGAATCTATCTCCTTCATCCTAAACAGTGTTTCACCAAAATGCATGTATTATTTAACTATTAAATGTGGTAGTAACACCTATAAAATGTGTGCAGTGAGTGTGAGTGACCCTCTGAAGTCACAGAGTTTCAGTCCTAACAGCCAGTTGTATAACTTAGGGCACCTAATTTCTGTCTCTGAGCCTCAGTTTCCTAGTCTCTCAGAAACAGTCATGATAAAACATCACAGAACTGAAGTGAATGCTCCACGAGCTACTGTTGATGAAGCGCAGGGCTAGGGTCAGGCCCAGTAAAGTGCTCAATGTTATGCGAACACTTTCACTTTATAATGAAGGGATTTGGATTCCAGATACATTAAGTGGCCCCTGTTTCTTACTTTTCTTAGAAATGGGTTCTGTGCATGGATTATTTCCTTAAATTCCTTTTGATTCTCACATTCTAGAGTGCATGCTAATATTCTTATCTTAAGAATAGTAATTAAGGCTCAGAAAGTGTGTGTAATTTATGCCAAAACACAAAGATCGTCAGTTGCAAATTTATTATTCAAAATCAATGCTTTATGCACCATTCAAAGCTGGCTATGGTCCACCTATCACCACAAGAAGAGCCTTTCACATCATGCCGCCCAAGCATCTCATTTTTAGGACTATAGAAGGGAGAGATATGGAGAGAATTTGCTAGAACTTTGCAGAAGTGACAGGAAAACTTTGCTTCTTTCCCTTTCTGAGGAGACAGGCTTCAAAATGAGTAGGATAGCTTTCAGGTACCAGGAGAAAATATATATTCCAATATTTACCCATGAGCAGGAGAAATCGGTCATATTTCTTCAACCATCAGACAAAATGTAGAACTTTTTGCTTTTTACATCAATTGTTCTTTTATATCTACTTCACAGAAAAGGATTAAGAAAGGGCAGAGGTAAAGCAACAAACCTGATTCACAGCAAAATAAGTATCATTTACAAATATACTTTGCATTTAACTGAGAAAATGGGAAACGGAGAAGGCAATGTCAGATCACATTCTGAAAGACACGGGTGATGGGACATTGCAATGTGTTTCAATAAAGACTCCAGGTACTTTGGTTTTGAAAATTGCAGAGCAATATGTGCAACTGAATTGGAAGGGTTTCATCTTCCCTGATGTATTTTCATTGAACCCCAGTCACAGGCGTCAGACTTTAATATTCTAGCAGCCGACTGCTGTCACTTCTTGGCGAGTGTAGTTGGCAACCCCATTCACAGAGGAGGGAAAATATGTGGACAAAATCACAGGGAAGGTTGTGTATCAGAAACTGAATCATCAGGTCCTGGATCTCATAATCTTCCTGGATGATGCTAAATGGTAGATCAAAAGAAAAATCAGGATATAAACAAAACAGAGAACAATACATCCAGCTACTTATATTCTATTTAATTCTTGCTTTTCTTAATTATGAACTTTCTCATCAGTATTTCTGAATAATTGTAATTGTTTCCCCCTAAGCTATCAACATGTAAACTTACAGATGGCACTAACCTCTCCAGCGCCTTTTTCATTGCTCTGAACTTCTGGTGCCTCTGGAGGAGTCTGGCTTATGGCTTTGTTTTGCCACTAATGAGTCTCCTCTCCTTTCTTCTTTGCAGTAAAAGTCATTTCTTCCCTCACCCCTTTATTCTTCCTCTGTGCTATGGTGTGTTAATTTTGAATAGTAGTTACCATATCCTGTGATTCCTATTCCTTAGCTGAGCATGATCATTATTTGTTAAATCCAGATGATTCTTTAGAGATATCAGGGTCACCTGGGGAAAAACACCTCCACATGCACCTTGCACCTTTCGTGTGCCTGCCACTGATTCCCCACCAAGTCCTAACGCTGAAAATGGGGGAGTATTATTTACTCAATTCAGTATTTAGCACCCAGTGCATCTTCTGCCTTGCCTGATACTCTGGAGGGTATGAAACTGTTAAGGAAATGGAGTTTGTCTTTTGAGGAGATAAGATGACACTCATAAAGGATAAAACACACACTTACATATGGGTTGAACTGCAATATGACAAAGATACGCAGAGTAAAGCTAGTTTCTGGTGGCCAAATTAAAGTTAAAGACTATTAATTCGACTGGCAGAGAGAGGTTTCACATTTAGCTGAGACAGGTAGGAATAATTTAAAGATGAGTTAAATTGGAGGTTGACATTGTTTAAAATCTCTTATACAATTAATGCCTCTGAGGCTTCAACAAGTTGAAGTCAAATCACTTTTTGGTCCTTTGTGATTTTTTTGCACTTAGAATAATTTTCATTGGCTCTCTTACTTTCATTTCCATGAGTAGCATTCATTTTTAACTATATCCTTTAAAAATGCATTTCAAACACAAAGAGTTGGTAAAAACAAAGTGTTATATCATTTTATAAACCCAAAGTTTTAAAAACAAGAAATTACTATATTCTCAGTGCTTTATGGTATGGCAACCTCTTACATCCCTTCTCAACTCTACAAAGGAGAAATGCGAATCCATGGGATCAGTGAGTGGAGGTCAACTATCTCTAGATATAAAAGCAATATCATGTGTGGGGGAGAAATTGGATGAAGATAGCAGCATCTCAATCCTCATGTCAGGAAAATCACTTAAAAGATCACAGTACTCAATAAAGTTTAGCCTCCATTTTTTCAATTTATTCAAAGCAAGTCTCGTCCATGGACATACTTTCCCAACTTCATAACAAAGATGCACAAAATTAAAGCAAGCGTTATGTATATTTATTCATAATAACCAATTCATATGTGATGATGGAGTCAATTAACAAGAGTATAACCTGCGATTATTTTCTTTCTATACAAATCAACCAGCCCTACTTCACCTCAAATGATATCATAAGTTAGTTGCACTTCGGTTTCTTTTGGGAAATTTGGAATTCATAGATCTGAAGTCTCTTGCATGTTCTTCATTCATGGAACAAATTACATTATAAAACCAGACCCTTCTCAGTTTCTGCCAGGATGGTGGTGGCCAGAAACCGAAAAAGAAAATCAAATTTTCATCCTCTATGTGCCCAGCAGGCTGTGGGGGCCTAAGGGCCTATTAGTGACTCCATCACTTCCATCCATCATCTCCACACACCATGGTGTGCACACCAGCCAAGAGAACTTTAAAATAAGAAATAAAACTCAATGAACTCACATTCAATTAATATTAGTCATATTATTAATCCTTGCTGGCGCAGGGCTTATCAGGAGATAATTGACCTTGTCAGTGCTTCGAGCCTGCCGCATTGCTGTAGGACCTCTCACTCCCCTCATGCTTAATTAGAATGCAATAAAACCGAAAAGAGGGCTTTCTTTTTCCTGCTTAACCATAAAATGTCCATTTTTCTCCTCCTTTCTCTTCTCCAAGAACGGGAAAGAGAAAACGTGGATATCGTAGGTATATAATCTTCTCAATTAATAAAGTGAAAGCACCGTCATTGCTCCCCAGGGCTTGACAAATGCACCTGTCGGCAGAGCCAGACGACTGATGTTCCTTACGTGCCCAGACGCTTCCTTCTTTTTCCTGTGTTCAAAGAAAACGTGATTTTAATTGGACTGTGAAAGAGACACAGGTGGAAAGGAGGGGGTTTTGTCGATTTACTTTCATGTAAAAGGTGATGTTTCCTGACACTGATCAACTCAGTATCAGACTCGGTATCATTTTTCTTTTTCAAATTTTCTAAAAGTCAATGGTCCTTTATTCTTCCTGAATTCAGGTTCCTCTTCGCTTTTGCTGCTATTTTACATTTAACACGCAAGCCTTGAATTTCTGCTTTTTAAATATCCTCATTCCAGAATTTGTTAGATGGTCATCTATTCATGGAGTAAATGAATATCGTGTTTCAAGGCCAGGGATTGGCAAAAGTGATCCCTAAGGACATTTTCAAATGAGGAAGTCTGTGATTAATTTTGAGGATGACAAAAGTAAATCTTTTGGAGTAGATGAGCAATAACTCTCTTTGTTGAGAATAAGGATCACAAAGACAAAAAAAGTCTTCAGACAGTAGCCTAGCAATCTGGAGATGCTTCTGGTGCCTGCTCCTATAACTAGCTCTGGGTAAGACTTTGAGGCATTTCAACTTGAAAAACTTTCACTCTGAGAGACATGCCATCTTCAGTGATAAACTAGCACACACACATGGCATTGAAATATATAAGCAAAACTTTATCTGAGAGTGTGTGAGCATGCTCTTTATGGAGTATGATTTCAGCAACAGAAAACAGCCTCCTTAGGTTTTGTTTGATCATGTATTTTATTTTTCAATTCCCTGGTCAGAGAGAGGATTTCAGTAAAACCAAATAATAGGTATCAGGGGAAGTCAGAATCATCTTAATTCTTCAATATGTACATATCTCATATTTACTATCTACAGCTACATAATTGAAAGCTCACTGAAAATGCATAATCCACTTCTTCTGTAAATTAACTGAAACCAAAGACAGATTATCAAATAATAATAATTATCTTTATTAGAAGTCTTTTACTTTGTGTCTAATACACTTAGGAATTTCTTTGTTGTTATGACTGGTGTCTAAGTAAAGCATGCCATTTTACACAATAGGTATTTAGTGAATATCCCCTTTGTGGCCAATCCCATGACTTTTTTTTTTTTTTTCTTTTTAGAAGGTCTGGTCAATTGTGATTGTTTTAGAATTAAACAAGCTTAAAGTTGATGTCTTGGATCACAAAGCATGATGAAAAGTGGAATAGGAAAAACACTTCATCTGTCACTATTGAGTGTCAGAAAGTAATCAGGTCAGTGTCAGGGGGCTGGGAAAATGAATTAATTTAGCACAGTTCTCTAATAAATACAAGGGGGACTTGTAACCTTTAGGCTGAATATTCACAAATCAGCCTATTACACCCAGCCAGTATGAATAAAATAAAACTGTGCCCTCCTGCAACTTAAACTGTAGTGAAGAGAGAAAGAAAATAACAGAAGAGATAAATAATGACATATCAAGTCCTTCGGCCATTCTTTCTACCTACTGTTACTTCCTGGGAATGGATGAGGGCCTTGCTCATAAGAACCCTAACTTTCTACTTTCTAACATCTCTTCTTGGTGAGAGAAATAAAGAAAAAAAAAAAAGAAGTTAAAATTTAGAAAATTCATAAAGAGGATGTACATAGAGAAAAAATGCATAAGTACCCCCAAGGTACAAAATAAGATATTCAAATATCTGAATACACTAATAAGGTAATAACAACAGTTAGAAAGAAGAAAGAAAGAACACTAAGATCAGGGTGGTTGGGAAAGATGCTTTGAGATAGATATGAATTGCAATGGAACAAGGCCATACTGAATCTGCTTGTATAACATAAGCAAGTCCATGACATTTTCAGATTTTTTTTTTTAAATCCTGTTATCATGATAGCACAGATACAATTCAGAGATAATTGGGGTCAGAGAAATTTTTCTACTTCTCATGGTACTATTAAGCAGCTCTAATTCTGAGAATTGCAAACAGATACTATGACAGACCCACATGGCTGCACACTTGAAATTGGTTCTGCTCCACAAGTCGTTCTGAAAGGTTTATCATGCTGAACACTATGGCCTTCCTAGTTTTGCTCGCAACTTGCTTTCCCTATCAGAAACTCATAAAGACCTACTGTATCAGTACAATTGAGTTCAGTTATTTTTTTTCCCCCTCATCATTTTTATTGATTACTATGACTTAAACTTTACTGAAAAATATGTTACATGCTATTAGACACAGAATCAGATGAGCATGGGTTTAGCAGTAGTGCACATGATTTCATGAATATAGTCTGAGGCTGTGAATAACTTGCTGCCATCGACATGCTCTCAAGAAATCTGTATGATCATCCCAAATGTATATGATCATCTCAAGGATTTACCCAAGTGATTGCAATAAGAATGTCACAGATTCCTAGGGAATCCAAGGAAAGTCAGTGTTAGATCTTCCTTGATTCTCTAAGATGATCAGATGTGGAAAAGAGAGAAGAAAATTATCATGGAACTTGATATATGTTGTTAAATACATTTTATTTCAAAAGACTTTTTCTAGTCATAGAAATGATGTTTGTGGTCAAAATTTGGAAAATAGAAATCATGCATAACTATGTTGCCAAAACCCCCTAGTACTTTCATTCATTTACCTTTACAAATATAAACATATATACACATGACTTGTTTAGTTATTAAGTTGTGTCTTACTTTTTGTGACCCTATGGCCTGTAGCCCCCCAGGCCCATTTGTCTGTGGAATTTGCCAGGCAAGAATACTGGAGTGAATTGCCATTTACTTCTCCAGGGGATCTTTCTGACCCAGGATAGAACCCATGTCTCCTGCATTGGGAGGTGACTTCTTTAACACTGAGCATTAGGGAAGCCCATACACATGAGTACATAAGTCAAGACCAAACAATCCTATAATTATAATTTTCTCTCAATTTTTACTTGCCTACTATTATATTGTGAGATTTTTGAAAATCATTGATTATTCTTTGAAAATATGATATTAAGAAGAGCATGACCTTGTATCAAAATGTAAATAATCTATCCCTTTCTATTAGATATTGAAGCTATTTCAAAATTTTGCACTAATATATATAAATCTTAGAAAGGCATTCTCATCTATCACAACTTGCATTTTCTTTTCTTTATATTATCTTGGATCAAGTTCCTAAAAGTGAAATAATACAATGGCATGCTTCTGCTAAAAGGCAATCTATGTTTTGACCCTCCAGTGAGATATTGCATCATTCATGTATAAATTTTATTATTGTTAATCCTGAAGTTATTTTGAGAACTGATTAAAAAAATTAAAGTTTTCAGCATGTAAATGTTCTAGGAAGCAAAGTTGGTGTGAATTGGTAATGTGACATGACAATAATGTATTTGTTTTTATTATTTAGAACATGAAATAGGTGTGTCTTTCCATCATTATGTCCAGAAAGTCAGGCTAAAGTACTAGATTCTTCATCTTTGGAAAGACTTCCCTGATAGCTCAGATAGTAAAGAATCTGCTTGCAATGCAGGTTCAGTTCAGTCCAGTCACTCAGTCATGTCCAGCTCTTTGTGACCCCATGAATTGCAGCACGCCAGGCTTCCCTGTCCATCACCAACTCCCAGAGCTTACTCAGACTCATGTCCATTGAGTCAGTGATGCCATCCAACCATCTCATTCTCTGTCGACCCCTTCTCCTCCCACCTTCAATCTTTCCCAGCATCAGGGTCTTTTCTAGTGAGTCAATTCTTCACATCAGGTGGCCAAAGCAGGTTACCTGGGTTCTGTCCCTGGATTGGGAAGATCCTCTGGAGAAGGAAATGACAACCTACTCCAGTATTCTTGCCTGGAGAATTCCATGGACAGAGGAGCCTGGTGGGCTAAAGTCCATGGGGTAGCAAAGAGTCAAATATGACTGTGTGACTAACACTAACATCTAACATCTTTGGAAATGGTCTCTCTAGATGACTGTAATTTATTCTCTTCCCTAGCCTTTTAAAGCAGTCTGAAATGGCCCTTCCATAAAAAGTGCTTAGAAGAGTCTCTGATTTTATATAACATAGTCAGCTGTTGTTAATATTGATGTTGACCTCCCTCACACCATCTGTTGTTCTATTTAATGTTTTACTTGTTGTTCAGACCCTAAGTCATGTCCAATTTTTTGCGAACCTATGAACTGTAGCAAACCAGGCTTCCCTATCTTTCACTATATTCCAGAGTTTGCTCAAACTCATGTCCATCCAGTCAGTGATGCCATTCAACCATCTCATCCTCTGTCACCCCCTTATCCTCACCCTCAATCTATCCCAACATCAGGGTCTTTCCCAAAGAGTCAGCTTTTTGCACCAGGTAGCCAAAGTACTGGAGCTTCAACTTAAATCCTTCTAATGAATATTCAGAGTTTATTTCCTTTAGAATTTAATGGGTCAATCTCCTTGCTGTGCAAGAGACCCTTGAGAGCCTTCTCCAGCATCACAGTTCGAAAGTCTCAATTCTTCTGCTCAGTCTTCTTTATGGTCCAACTCTCACATCCATAGATGACTACTGGAAAAACCATAGTTTTGACTATGTGGACCTTTATTGGCAAAGTGATATCTATGCTTTTTAATGCACTGTCTATATTGTCATGGCTTTTCTTCTGAGGAACAAATGTCTTTTCATTTCATGGCTGCAGCCACCATCCACAGTGATTTTGGAGCTCAAGCAAATGAAATATGACATGGTTTCCACTTTTTTTTTTTTACCATCTATTTGCCATGTAGTGATGCAACCAGATGCCATGCTCTTTGTTTTTTGAATGTTGAGTTTCAAGATAGTTTTTTCACTCTCCTCTTTCACCTTCATCAAGAGGCTCCTTAGTGCTTCTTCATTTTCTGCCATTAAAGGGGTATCATCTGCATATCTGATATTACTTCAGGCAATCTTGATTCTAGCTTGTGAGTCATCAAGTCCAGCATTCTATATGGTGTACTCTGCATATAACTTAAATAAGCAGGGTGACAATATACAGCTTTGACATATTTCTTTCTCAGTTTTAAACCAGCCTGTTGTTCTGTGTCCAATTATAATTGTTGCTTCTTGTCCTGCATACAGGTTTCTCAGTAGGCAGGTAAGGTAATCTGGTATTTCCATCTCTTTAAGAATATTCCACAGTTAGAGACACGTGTACCCCAATGATCATCTAAGCACTATTTACAATAGCTAGGAAATGGAAGCAACCTAGATGTCCATTGCCAGATGAATGGATAAGAAAGCTGTGGTACATATACATAATGGAATATTACTCAGCTATTAAAAAGAACACATTTGAATCAATTTTAATGATGTGGATGAAACTGGATCTTATTATACAGAGTGAAGTAACTCAGAGAGAAAAATACCAATACAGTATATTAGCACATATATATGGAATTTAGAAAGACATTCACAACGACCCTACATGCAAGACAGCAAAAGGACAAAGATATAAAGAACGAACTTTTGGACTCTGTGGGAGAAGGCAAAGGTGGAATGATTTAAGAAAATAGCATTGAAACATGTATATTATCATATGTGAAATAGATCACCAGTCCAAGTATGATGTATGAAACTGGGCACTCAAAACCAGTGCACTGGGACAACCCAGAGGGATGGGATGGGGAGGGAAGTGTGAGGGGGGCTCAGGATGGGGAGCACATGTACACTCATGGTTGATTCATGTCGATATATGGCAAAAACCACCACAGTATTGTAAAGTAATTAGCCTCCAATTAAAATGAATAATTAAAGAAAATAATATTCCACAGTTTGTTGTGATCCAAACAGTCAAAGGCTTTTGCTTAATCAATGAAGCTGGAGCAAATATTTTTGGAATTCTCTTGCTTTTTCTATGATCTTGAGGGTGTTGACAATTTGATGTCTGACTCCTCTGCCTTTTCTAAATCCAATTTGTACATCTGGAATTTCTCAATTCACATACTGCTGAAGTCTAGCTTGAAGAATTTTGAGGATAATCTTGCTAGAATATGCAATGAGTGCAATTGTACAGTAATTTGTATATCCTTTGGCATTGCCTTTATTTGGGACTGGAATGAAAACTGACCTTTTCCAGTCCTGTGGCCACTGCTGAGTTTTCCAAATTTGCTGGCATATTGAGTGTAGCACTTTAACAGCATCATCTTTCAGCATTTGAAATAGCTCAGCTGGAATTCCATCACTGTTCTCAAGGGATGTATGTGAGAAAGACAAGAGTGACATGTTCAAGGACACTTTTCATGGCCAACAGCTGTCCTTCCTCTATGCTTTTTCACATTTCACTATCATTGATCTTCAGAGGGCCTTGTTCTGTGCATTGGCTACTGCATCAACATTATCATCATCATCACTCTTATGATTATTTCATTTTGTTTTACTTTATTTTCTCAGTATCTCTCAAAAACACATGTTCCCCGAAGTGTGGCCACGTTGTTTGATGAAGCTTAGGTATTCTATATGTCCATAGAACATCATGGATTCTGTCTCATATCTTCCCTCCAAAGTAAATCTAAGTTATCAGAACACAAATCTATATGAGTCATGTAGATATTGACTCTCTCTACCCCTCAGTACACACATACATTTCAGGTTAAGTCACTGGCTCAGCATATACAGTTACCCAGTATCAAATTTGAGACAGATCTGAAAGCCTCAATGCTCCCAGAATATCATCTGCCTTCCTAGAACCCCTCCTCTGTGCTGCCTTATCTGAATCTTCCTCCCAGCGATGGTTCAGGCCTTCACTGATCTTTAATCTCATAAATGTTCTTGCCCTGGTCCTATCTCCCATTGTCTTATGGTCTTTCTTTCAGTAGGGATTAAATTGATTAACTAATCAGTAAATGATATTAATGTCTAATAATATATTTGCTTTTTATAAAAGACATTAATATTTTAATTAACAGAGGTATCTAATGATAAGCATTCTGTAATTTTGAAATACCAACAGAATGAATTCAAATAGAGAATCATCTGACTGCTCTCAAATTATGACCGTACCTGACTAAGCATGTGTTACAGAGTCGTAGGAAAAAAAAGTGCCAGAATCTCTTAGAGACTTCTGACTCTATGCAATACTTGCTTAATAAGGGAGAACTTTTTATTCAGCATACCGTTCAGGCCCCAAGTACATACTGCCTAATGAAGTATGGCCTTCCCACCATCTCAAAATACAAAGATTCAGATATTTGGAAATCAAGTTTGAAAAAACTACTAATTTGTGATTCATATTCCTGCAGCCTTGTTGTGGGCAATCTGAGTTCTTAGAGCATTTTCTTTTTTTCTTTTTTTTTTATTAAAAAGTAACTGTGGCCAACTCATGTTGATGTATCATGAAAATCATCATAATATTGTAAAGTAATTATCCCCCAACTAAAATAAATAAATTCATTTTTTAAAAGAAAAACAACAACAACAACAACTTGTGCACCCATGGCTGATTCATGTCAATGTATGGCAAAAACCACTACAATATTGTAAAGTAATTAGCCTCCAATTAAAATAAATAAATTAAAGAAATAAAAATAAAAGGAAAAAAATCCTAAGGACTTTAAGAGTACTTGGAGGAAAAAAAATTGGGAAAACATGAATCAATTTTTTGAAGTTCAGTAAAATAATACTTTATTCTTTCACTTACCTTTGACTAGGACTGAGATCCAAGTGTTCTTGAATACACACAATGGTTCACAACCTTGATAAACACAAATTACATTTCATTGTGGTGCAATGAAATGGAATTGTCTGGATTCTCTTCACATTCCTTTGGTTTTATTTAGCCTGTTCCATCTTAAGATAAAAATATAATAAGATGGCAATTATCTACTGAATGGTGAATGGTAGATAACCAGATAGAGGAAATGGTAACAATGGAGGTAACAGATCTATATAGCAGTGTGTAATTTCAAACTGAACATGGGAATTGTACTGCTGTGCTTTCAAAATGCATTCAGTTCAAACAGTGTCCTCAGGAGCTATACAACTGTAAATAAAAGCAAACTGGAGTGATTTAATCATTTAAAGCTTATTTTCACATAATTCTTTTCTTTATGACATATAGACAGCTAAAAGATATATCAAAGCTCACCATGGAGCCATCTCTGAGCAAAGCAACTCATGTTGATCCTTAACCACTTTGACACTCTGGAGGATTTCATGCTTGCATCGCTAAGAGAAATGAGTTATGACATAGTTTCTATATTTTCACAAGGCCTAGAACAGTTCTGGAAATAGTCACTGTTCTTCACTTACATCTAAGTGCCCCGACACTTACATCTAAGTCCTTTGACACAAATACTTCTTGGGGCTATCAAATGCTCAAGGAGATTGGGTCACTAAGAAGTTAATGTTTTGACCAAAAATAAATTAAGTGTATATCAGAAACAGAGCTGATTAATCAGTTCATATATCTGCTTTCTCTTTGCTTGTTTTCCCATCACTTGTTAACGCCTTTCGTCCAAACACTCAAGTACTTCAGGGCTTCTCTCAACGCTCAGTTGGTAAAGAATCTGCCTGCAATTCAGGAGGCCCCAGTTCAATTCCTGTGTCGGGAAGATCCACTGGAGAAGGGATAGGCTACCCACTCCGTATTCATTGGCTTCCCTTGTGGCTCAGCTGGTAAATAATCTGCCTGCAATGTGGGAGACCTGGATTTGATCCCTGGGTTGGGAAGGCCCCTTGGAGAAGGGAAAGACTGCCCACTCCAGTATGCTGGCCTGAAGAATTCCATGGACTGTATAGTCCATGGGGTCACAAAGTGTTGGACACAACTGACTGACTTTCACTTTCAAAAGCTTCAATGTGTTTTCTCTCAAAAAATTAGAAAAATTGTCCTAAACAAGGTGAATTGGGGAAGCATATACTTCCCTGGCAGCTTAGACAGTAAAGAATCTGCAGCAATGCTGGAAACCTGGGTTAGATCCCTAGTTTGGAAGGTTCCCCTGGAGGATTGGGAACATCCCCTGAAGGAGGGCATGGCAACCCACTCCAGTATTCTTGCCTAAGGAATCCCCGTGGACAGAGGAGCCTGGCCAGGCTACAGTCCAGGGGGTCTCAAAGAGTCGGACATGACTGAGCGACTAAGCACGCAGCACACATAGTCCAAGTAATCAGAAATACAGGATCCCTAGAGCAGGTGACTAGAGTGACGCAGAATAAGTCTCACTCCCAAAAAATGAAAAGACAGCCTCACTCAAGTCATGATGATATAGACCTTCTATGTTTTATTATTTGTAATTCAGAAATATCCTATTATTATGATTTTGTTAACAGAGAAGAGCCATATATCATTAAGAAATACATTAGTAGTCATTTATCCATCATACCATATTTAAATAGAATAAAACTTTGTGGGTAATGGGGCTTTCCTGGTGGCTCAGATGGTAAAGAATCTTCCTGTAGTGCAAGAGACCCAGGTTCAATCCTTGGGTTGGGAGGATCCCCTGGAGAAGGGAATGGCAACTCACTCTGGAATTCTTGCCTGAAGAATGCCATGAACAAAGGATCCTGGTGAGCTACAGGGGGGTCACAAACAGTCAAACACAACTGAACAACCAACACTTTCACTATCTATGAGTAAAGGGAAAACTACTTTTGGAAGAAATCAAATTGAACAAGAAAATCTTAGTTAAGGAGAAAAACAAAGTTAGGAAGAACAGAGACGCTGTATGTTTTCCATTTTGATAATATCATTGCTGAATATTTTGTCTGGTGTACTGCAAGTATTAAATAAATTCTTATTCAATAAGTGAATAAATTACTGCATAAAGCATAAAATATTAGATGTCTAGGAATTGTTGCACTCAACAAGGAAAAGAAGGTATTGAAGAAGAAATGGAAAAAAGTTTTAGTAGCTTCATAATTTTATCTGGAGCAAGAATTTATTTCAAATAATGTTTAAAATGCAGGGATTCTTGTATACCTGCAAACAATTTATTCAGGTTCACATTTTGTTCTATTACCAAGAGTTAACAAAAAGTAACTTTTTCTGGAGTTTCTAGTATCAATTTTTTATAGTATAGAATGTTTCAAAATGCATGTCTTTGTATGGTTATGCTAAGTAGGCAACTGCATATTTTGTTTTCCAACAGCCATGGCCAGTTCATTGTATTCCAGAACACCCAGCACACAGAAAGAAACCATTTGGATATGACAGCATAAAGATATATTATAACCAAATTTGCTGGAGAATATGTAATTTTTTTTTAATAATGGAATTTTAAGTATGTAACTCAAATTGAAACTTTCCTGTGTTCTTTCCCTTTGATGTGTAAATGTATTTAGTGCAATAGAAATCAATATTTGTGTTTCCTTTGTTCCTTTTGAATCAAGCCTAGTTTTGAATACAGGACGGGTGCTGATGCTCCTGGGTGTATGAGCTTGTCCTCCTCTGTAGAGTAAGTGTGAGTTGCAGAACTGCAGGACACAGTCCTCAAAGCAACCCTGGCCGACAAGGGGCCTCCTTTTTCATGGAGATCCTCCCTGTAAAATGTATTAGCTGTGACACTACCTAAAGAAACATTTCAGTCTGTGGTCATTGCACTTTTTTAAATATTTGAAATTTTATAATATTATTATAATTGCTAGGGGAATTGAGTTCTAGATTTCACTAGGTAAAGTCAATATGTCTTCTGGAATTAGTATATTTGGTTGATTTTACTGCAGCTTCCCTTACTTGAGATTCTTTTCAACTTAATCCCCAATAAAACTTGGTTTAATTCAATAGCTCTTAACCTGGGTGATATTGCCCTCACCCCCTTCAGGGCACATGGCAATGTCTAGGGACATTTTTGGATGTTACGAGGTAGGGAAGAGTGAAACTGGCATCTAGTGGGTAGAGCCCAGGGATAGTTAAATTCCTTTATTGCATCATGTACAGGACAGCATCTCCCCACCCCAACAAAGACTAATGCAACCCAAAATGTCAATAGTGCCATGGTTTAGAAGCACTAGGTTATCCTATTTGTCCAAATAATCCAAGTTTCAGGAGCCTTTTTGTTGTTGTTGTTTTAATCTCTGTTCTATGTTTCTTTCATCTTTGCTTTCAATCATAAAGCAAACATTATTTGAATAAGTCTCAGGAACTAGGCGCTAAACTAGGAGATAAAGCATTTGATGTGTGTGTAAGAGAGAGAGAAGAGGAGGTAGGATGGAATGACCATTGACTTCATGGATCTTCTGGGCTAGTGTACTGACCACACTATATGTCGTTAGCCTACCAATCTACCATTCTAATACTTTATTTCAACCTTTCAAGTACTTGCTGTGTTCTAGTACATCTGGGTCTACTAACCTTACTCCTCTTCCCTACTACCATAGGAGCATTGATCCCATGGGACTTTGCATTGCCTGCCTGTCAGCCCCACCAATCCAAATCTTTCATACAAAAACCAGTCATATCCTTTATTAATACTTATTTTGAACAATTATAGCATTTGTTTTCCCATATGAATTTCTTACTTTTCTGGTGTTCTTTTATGCATATAAATTTTATCTCACCAATTAGACTGTGGGCTTCCCAGGTAAAGAATCCACCCGCCAATGCAGGAGACACAGAGATGCAGGTTCAACTCTTGAGTTGAAAAAATCCCCTGGAGGAAGAAATGGCAAGCCACTCCAGTATTCTTTCCTGGAAAATTCCATGGACAGAGGAGTATGGCAGGCTACAGTCCACAGGGCACAAAGAGTTGGACATGACTGAAGTGACTTAGTACCAATTAAATTGTAAGATTTTGCAAATGGTCACCATGATTAATGATGTTTGCAACACTTGGACTCTTGAGAGTCCCTTGGACAGCAAGGAGATCAAACCAGTCAATCCTAAAGCCGTGAATATTCATTGGAAGTACTGAGGCTGAAGCTGAAGCTTCAATACTTTGTCCACCTAATGTGAAGAGCCGACTTACTGGGAAAGACCTTGATGCTGGCAAAGACTGAAGGCAGGAGGAAAAGTGAACAGAGGGTGAGATGGTTGGATGGCATCACCAACTCAGTGGACATGAGTTTGGGCAAACTCTGAGAGATGGTGAAGGACAGGGAAGCCCGGAGTGCTGCAGTCCACAGGGTTGCAAAGAGTTGGACACAACTGAGTGACTGAAAACAACAGCAAACGCTTAGACTAGCTGGCATTTTGTTTTGAATAAGTTCAAGGGTTTATTAATTTTATAAAAATAATTCAAACTATAATTTATAGAGGACTTGCTAAGTCCAAACTGTGCAGAAGCTTTACATACACTGTTCTATTTAATAATTATGACAATATTGTGAGACAGGACTCCCATTTAATGGATGAGGACATTGAAGCATGAAGATATATAATCTTTGATATGACTTTGATCATACAAGGATGTGAACTTAGTTCTGTCTAATCACAAAGCCAAGTTATAAATGTGTTACTTTTAATAGCAGCAACAGCAAAGACAGCTGTTATGATAGGCTGATAATTACTTTCAAAGATATCAAAATATGGCCCGTGGCGCGGGGGCAGGGGTGCGGGCGCCCTCCCCGCGCCGCCGGGCCCAAAAAAAAAAAAAAAAAGAAAAAAAAAAAAAAAAAGATATCAAAATATAATTTTTGCAACCTGTACATGTTACCTCATTTGGAAAAAAAAAAAAAAATCATTGCATATGTTATTAAGCAAAAGGTCTTGAGATCAATAAATTGTATTGGTTTATTTGAGTGTACCCTAAATGCAACCACAAGGGTCCTTATAAGAGAAAAGCACATAGAGGTTTGACACATAGGCAGAAAGGGAGAGGCAGTGGAACCACTGTTCCTAGTATCCAGGCACATGCTTGGAAAGCTAGGGACTGCCAAAAGCTGGAAGAGGAAAGGAAAACTTTCTCTCCTAGAAATCCCAGAGCATGTGTGCTCTGCTAACACCTTGATGTTGTACCAATGATACAGGCTTTTGGTCTCCACAGTAGTAAAAGGGGAACATTTTTATGCTGTTATAAGCCACCAAGTTTTTGGTTATTTATTATAGCAGCCACAGGAAATATAGATGTCATCTATTATGTGCTCATTTTTTTTCAATCGAACAGGATCATAGGAATAAATGAAGTCTAAGACCCAAGATGCAAGTTCTCATAAGATCTAGGAAAGTTAGTAAAATCCATGAATTTTTGATACTGTACTTATTGTTCCATTCTTTTAACTTCAAAAGTCAGTAAAGCCTCCTAAATACACGGGTTTCCTTTTTCCAGTAGTATTATTTTTCCCTATCTTTTGAACTAATTCAGTGTCCATAACATAGGATGCTTTATGCCCCTTTTACCCTTGTCCCTTAAGCAAGACTTCTTTTTACTGTACCTTAATTTTTTTTAAAATTTAATTATATCATGCTTATTTGTCATACAAGCACTATTAATTCTAAGTTTCAGTAACATAAACAATTAACATATTTACTGGCCACAAACCATAAGCAAGGGCATGTTCAACCTCCTTTTTTAAGCCAAGCGTATTTGGGCTTTACCCCTGAGAATCTTATAATTTGCTTGGGGAAACACAAGATAAGCATACAGAAGAAATATTTTAGTTAAAATTTAAGACCACTGTGGAAGAGACTGTGTGATTAGTTAACAAATGATTCATACAGGCCAAAAGTGGAGTCGCTTTCAGAGGAAGATCAGTGATGCACAGTGTAGCTCTTCAGAGCCTTTCCTCAAGTAGAATTCTAAATTATCTGTCTTCAAATGGCAACATCCCTAAATGCTGGATAATTACGACCTTCTGGCCATTTTAATACATGCTTGTATCCTCCAGTTTTGAGAAGCACTTGGCTTCTATAAAGAATTCCACTCTGAAGCCTCATGTTACCTGACACAAACTCAACCAGAGCTCAGCCCTTTAAATAATTGCCTCTTCAAGTTCAATTCAGGACCGTGGACATATGTGTGTGTATATATATATGTATATTTCTTTTTCCCCCTCATTTCCCTTTACCCAATATGTTTAGTCACATACCTTAAAAGACTTTCAAAAAATGAGAATTTAATATAATTAAATGATGACAACATATCTTGTCAGTAAGCGCACAGAACAGTTTGGTGACCCATTTGTTTCCATACAGAATTAAAAGTAGCAAATCCTTCTCACAAGAGCTGAGTCTTTGTGATAAAGGAGGATTCATTAAGAATTATCTAACCATGCTCATAAAGGAAGCCATGCAGTGGTACAACTTAAGAGAAAAAGGTTTTAACAGACCAGCTAGCATCTTAAGAAAAAAAAAAAATTTTCCTCTGGAGCAAAAAGAATGAGGAAGTAGCTACACTTCAGTGAGATCTTGAAGAAACCAGCTAGAATTTCAATAGCATTTTTCTGAATAGGAATCGGTGGTCTCTCACACTGGTGTTTACCCCATCGTTTAGGCATGAAAGCTACCTTTCTGAGGTAGCCATGTGAAGGAGAAAGAGAGATAGGCCAGGAGAGCACAAAGGAGCAACAGGAAACCCTTTAACGACAGAATAAAACACTCCGTTGACTGGCTAAAAGGAGGAGGCGTGTCAGGTGAGTAGAAAGGGCAAGGGGATACATGGCTATAGGATGAAATAGTCAAATGACTTCCATCTATGCCTTGCTCCTTCATCTCTCCGGGGTTTTGTAGCTGCCCTAATCATAATCTATGCTGTTGTCACCGTTACTGCCCCAGACTATAGATGCAGGTAGTTCCCTGCCTATTTGGTCCCATGGTTGTGATAATGAGTTTCTACAGCTCTTACAAAACTTAATACAGATTTATGTATTGTTTTCAGTACCAAACTCCTGTTTTTTTGTGTTTTTTTTTTTTAAGATTAGGTGTCATTCGATCATTTAAAATTGCATCTCAAAAGGTTATCTTGTCAAAATTGTACTAAAATTAAGTACTAAAATTAAAAATGTACTAAAATTAAGTTCATAGAGCACTGAGAGATTTTACAATCTCTTAGAGGGGAGGGAAACAAAGACTGATGCTTTTAACATAATAGTCAGGTACAGTTGATAAATTATTTTATGATTTAATTATATCAGACTTTATATATTAGTACTTAATTTAAATCTCTTAACTTACATCTTGTTATTTTATGAGATGCAAGTCTTTTTATATCAATAGAAGGGTTGAAAAGTTGAAAAAGAAGATAGAATGGACTTTGTGGTAAAAATGGAAATGAGTAAAAGAAGTAAGAAATACTTATTTGTGTATAAGTGAGATATAATCAATACACCATAAGATGAACATATTAAAAGAGCATAATTTATTTAGGTTTGAGATATGTACACACTAGTGAAACAACCATGATTAATATTGTGAATACATCTGTAATTTCCCAAAGATTAACTTTCCCCTTTTGGTACTGCCTCCTAATTGTCTCCAGGAAACTATGGGTCTGCTTTCTGTCACTATAGATTGGATTGCATTTACTAGATCTTTATTTTTGAGTGGAATTATATAGTATATATTCAAATATCTATTACTATATTTACCCACATGTTATGAATCAATAGTACCTGATATTTTACTGCTGAATACTTTACATTATATTTATTCAATTTGTTTATCCATTTACTTATTTGGATTATTCCCAGATTTTGTCTATTATAAATAGAGCCACAGTGAACATACCTGTACAAGTCTTAATATGAACTACCCCAATATGGAGGTATAAATGTTTAGTAATGAGTAGAATATTTGATAATATGGTAAGCATGTGTTTAGCCTTTCAAAAAAATAAATAAATAAGTAAAGGCTGTTTCCAAAGCAGTCAATCTGATTCTTCTATATCGTTACCAATATTTGGCATTATTGGTATTTTCAATTTTAGACATTTTAATAGTGTGCAGTGGTATCTGGTAGTAATTTTTAAATTAGATTTTCCTGGTGACTAACTATATTTTACATATTTTCACATACTTATTTTCCATTCAAATATCTGTTCAAATACTTTGCATGTTAAAAATTCTCCCTTATGAGCTTTGAGCATTCTTTCTATACTTAGGACACAAATTTGTTATTAGATATTTGTTTTACAAACTTATTTGTCTCTAGTGATGGCTTGTTCTTTAATTCTGTCAGTGTCTTTTGATGAAAATAACGTTTAATATTGATAAAGTACAGTTTTTTATTTTTAATCAATCATGTTTTTAACTAAGAACACTTTGACCAATTCAAGGTTACAAAGATTCCTCCTACTTTCTTCATCAAGTTTCTTGATGATAAATTTGTAATCCATTTTGTATTAATTTTAATATATGGATCAAAATTTTTGTTTTGCTTTGTTTCTTTGCTTTCTTTTTGTGATTGTGTGTCTGTGTGTATGTATGAATATAAAGCTGTTCCAGTGTCGTTTGCTAAGAAAACAATCCTTCCCTCATTAAATTATCTTAGTAACTTCAGCAAAAATAAACTTAGAGTAAGGCGAAAGATTATTTAAACTTCAGAAGGAAAAACTAGGCCAATTGTTTATGAATTCTTTGCATTCATAAAGATGAGAAGATACAAGATGAGAGTGTTCTGATGCAATTATTAGTATTTATGTCATGACCTATTGCTAACCACATAAGATCTAAACTTCATCTCACATGAATCTCATTTTATACCCTGATATTACTTGAAGAGTTAGAACGTGGATAGTAAAGCTGCAGTGATACAGGTAAATTAATAGTATACATCTTCAATCAAGTTGGCCCACAAATCCAAACATTGTTGAATTGACTATTAATGTATAGTTAGTTTATACAATACTTAGGGTGTTTTATTTTGAGTTTGAAGTGCTTTACTGGACATCCTCTATTTCCTCCCCACCCCCGCTGGACTTATTGTCTGTTCTTCTCACTCTGCAGTGTTTAGGGAAGATAACCTGTACTGAATTGGTCAACTGCTCTCTCTTATCCTCTGGTTTCTGGTTGTTTTGTGCAATTGGAGGAATTAACAGAAGACTAGAATGATTGAGCAGAGATGAGTAAGGGGATATATTTTCCAGCTTCATTTCTGAAGGGCCACAGGCATATAGTAGCTGCATTTCTTATCCAAAAGTGACCACCTCCTGTGTGATGTACCACTGCATCAGTGTCGCTCTCTTGGGTCTCATAACTTCTCCCTCATTTGCACATTAAGCTTAGAGTTACCCTTGCTACCTATAGGAAGCTGCCCTATCTCATGCCATTTTTCTCTTAATCCTTATCACACCTTTAAAAATTGTCTTTAAAAATCTTTTTAATAACCTTTTTTTGAGTTGAAGGAACCCTAACTAAAGCAAACAAACAAAGCTAGTTGAAGTGACAGAATTTCTGCTGAGGTATTGAAAAAAATCTTAAGCTGATGCTAGTAAAGTGCTGCATTCAATATGTCAGCAAATTTGGAAAACTCAGCAGTGACCACAAAACTGGAAAAGATCAGCTTTCATTCCAACTTCAAAGAAGGGCAATGTCCCAAAATATTCAAACATACAATTGCACTCATTTCACATGCTAGTAGCACTTTCCAGGTGGCACTACTGGTAAAGAACCCACCTGCCGATGCAGGAGACATAGGTTCCAGCCCTGAGTCAGGAAGATCTCCTGGAGGAGGACATGGTAAAACACTCAAATATTCTTTCTTGAATAATCCCATGGACAGAAGAGCCTGGCTGGCTACAGTCCATAGGGTCACAAAGAGCCAACATGACTGAAGGGACTTAGTACGCATGCACACATATGATAGTAAGGTTATGCTCGTAAACCTTAAAGCTAGGCTTCAGCAGTGCATGAACTGAGAACTTCCAGATGTACAAACTGGGTTTAGAAAACGCAGAGGAACAAGAGATTAAATTGACAACATGTTCAGATCAAAGCAAAGAGAAAGCAAGGGAGTTCCAAAATAAACATCCACTTCTGCTTCATTGACTAAGCAAAAGCCTTTGACTGTGTGGATCACAACAAACTGTGGAAAATTCCGAAAGAAATGGGAGTACTGGACCACTTCACCTGTCTACCAAGAAACCTGTATTTGAGTCAAGAAGTAACAGACATGGAACTATTGACAGGTTCTAAATTGAGAAAGGAGTACGTCAAGGTTGTAGATCGTCACCCTGCTTATTTAACTTATATGCAGAGTACATCATGCAAAATGCCTGGCTGGAAGAATCACAAGCTGGAATCAAGATTGCCTGGAGAAATATCAACAACCTCAGATATGCAGATTATACCATTTTAATGGCAGAAAGTGAAGAAAAATTAAAAGGCCTCTTGATGAAGGTGAAAGAAGAGAGTGAAAAAGTTGGCTTGAAATTCAACATTCAAAAAACTAAGATAATAGCACCCAGTTCCATCACTTCAAAGCAAGTTGAAGGGGGAGAAGTGGAAACTGACAAATTTTATTTTCTTGGACTCCAAAATAACTGCAGATGGTGACCAAAGCCATAAAATTAAAACACATTTGCTTCTTGGGAGGAAAGCTATGACAAACCTAGGCAGGATATTAAAAAGCAGAGACATTACTTTGCTGACAAAAGCCTCTTTAGTCAAAGCTATGGTTTTTCCAGTAGTTGTATGGATGTGAGATTTGGACCATAAAGAAGTCTGAGTGCCAAAGAACTGATACTTTTGAATTATGGTTCTAGAGAAGATTCTTGAGAGTCCCTTGGACTGCAAGGAGATCAAACCAGTCAATCCTAAAGGAAATCAGCCCTCATTATTCATTGGAAATACTGATACTGATATTGAAGCTGAAGCTCCAATATTTTGACCCCGTGATGCAAAAGGCTGACTCCTTGGAAAAGACCCTGATGCTGGGAAAGATTGAAAGCAAAAGAAGAAAGGGAAGGCAGAAGATGAGATGGTGAGATAGCATCACCAACTCACTGGACCTGAATTTGAGCAAAGTCTGGGAGTTAGTGAATGACAGAGGAGCCTGGTGTGCTGCAGTCCCTGTGGTCACAAAGATTTGGACATGGAATTAGTGACTGAACAACCATCACCAGAACAGGTATTAAATAATTTTCTTCTTTTTGCTGGTTCTTTGGTCAATCATTAAGTCATATTTCATAATGGATAATTAAATAATGGAATTATAGCATAAATAATAGTATTTTAATAACATAAAATCCTGGTTCTAATACTATACTTACATAAGATATTATCACTGGAGAAAGTGAGGGGAAGTTAATTACTTAGGAGCTGTACTTTTTTTTTTTTTAATGTCTTGTGAGTATTGAATATCTCAAAATAAAAAGTATTAATGTAAAAAAGTCAAAAAGAAAGAACTATACAGTTATCTTCTCACATGTGACTGCATTAAAACTTCACATGTTTAAAGTGGATCTGTACTACTTCTTGATATTTACAGGTACAATTTTACCTTACTAAAGGCTACTTTGATAAGTCCAGAAGAAGATTTTAGAAGTAAATTAAAATCCTTTTCTTATTTACTAAACTGTTTAAATCCTATTCATTTATAAATATATATACATTTATAAATGTATATATAAACTATATACATTTTCTCCTGTCTTTATTACTCTTATATATAATATTCTTATCTATAGGGTTGCAAAGTGTTGGACACGACTTAGTGACTGAACAACAACAACACAATATTCATTCCTATTTTTAAAAATTTCATAGCCTGCACACTTTCACTCATATATTATAGTAAAGAACCACATATCTACCCATACATCTCTTTGCCATCCTTCAAGGATCAACTTAACGACCACTTTTAACAAGTTTTCCAGAGTATGCATTTACTATTTCAGTGGATTCGGTTCAGGTTAGAATCAAATGTAGTTGAAAAGAATCATCTGCTTTGTTCCCATGTATTTTGCAGACAGAGTAAGGCTATTGAGGAAAAATATCATGCCTTTTACTTCTTTTGTAGAACAGCTTTGGGCTCCTTTTAAAGTGAAGTCAATTTGATTTTTGAATGGAGTGTATACCTGTGCAAAGCTATAAACCTAGAGTCTCATTTCTATTCTTGTCCTAAATAACTGTGTGATCTTGGGTAACTCATTTTCAGGCCGTTTTGCAAAATGAGCTCATTAAATCAGATTACCTCCAAGGTCTCTTTTAGCTCTGCTATGGTAGTTTTCACTATAAATATTAGGTAGTAACAGAGAAGTTGAATCATATGGCATTTTCTAATATTGAACTCCTCTCTTTCCCTGAAACCATCAAAGAATATTCATCAGTCTACTCTAAGCTGAAAACCCATGGTTTTGATCTTGCATATTTAGAAGTTTATTATGGATAAATAGCCCCAAACTAGTAAGCTTTTTGAAACACTGGAAAACACTAGTAGCTAAACCTCTCGGGTTTGTAAAATTGGGCAGCAAATTGTATGACAAGGAGTTTTCTCCTGAGATTTCTTGTGTTTGCTGCTTCTGGCATGTTGGAATTAGAGTGAGAAAAGCCAGTTTTGTGATAGCTTGTTACTGCTGCTCCCAAGTGGAGTTCAGAAGTGTAGACACAATGACAAAGGTGATGAAAACATAATAACAGCAAAAGAAGAATTTAATCAAATTTTATCAGTTCTCTAAAAGCTCTTAGGTCTAGCTCCACTGGTGCCTTTATTTATTTGTATATTTGCAAAATGGATTATCTCTCCTTGGGGAAGAGGAAGGAGTTTTGTAATTACCAGTTGAAAATGACTAGATCTATACTAGTGAAGCAGAATATGAACTTGTATTTTAAGTGGAGGTAAAAATATACACTAAAAAATGATACCATCAACTTATTTTTGCCAATAGTCTCAGTATCAGATATCAAAACTAATTCTAAATTTTTATTCCTCAACCATGCTCATTAATGTCAATTTTGACTGCTGCTAGGTCACTTCAGTCATGTCCAACTCTGTGCGACCCCATGGACTGCAGCACACCAGGCCTCCCTGTCCATCACCAACTCCCGGAGCTTACTCAAACTCATGTCTGTTGAATCAGTGATGCCATCCAAGCATCCTATCCTCTGTCATCCTCCTTTCCTCCTGCATTCAATCTTTCCCAGCATCAGGGTCTTTTCAAATGAGTCAGTTCTTCACATCAAGTGGCCAAAGTATTGGAGTTTCAGCTTCAGCATCAGTTCTTCCAAAGAATATTCAGGACTGATTTGCTCTAGGATGGACTGGTTGGATCTCCTTGCAGTGCAAGGGACTCTCAAGAGTCTTCTCCAACACCACAGTCCAGAAGCATCAGTTCTACAGTGCTCAGCTTTCTTTATAGTCCAACTTTCACATCCATACATGACTCCTTTCCTGGAAAATCCATAGCTATGACTAGACAGATCTTTGTTGCAAAGTAATGTCTCTGCTTTTTAATATGCTGGCTAGATTGGTCATAACTTTTCTTCCAAGGAACAAGCATATTCAGGACTGATTTGCTCTAGGATGGACTGGTTGGATCTCCTTGCAGTGCAAGGGACTCTCAAGAGTCTTCTCCAACACCACAGTCCAGAAGCATCAGTTCTACAGTGCTCAGCTTTCTTTATAGTCCAACTTTCACATCCATACATGACTCCTTTCCTGGAAAAACCATAGCTATGACTAGACAGATCTTTGTTGCAAAGTAATGTCTCTGCTTTTTAATATGCTGGCTAGATTGGTCATAACTTTTCTTCCAAGGAACAAGCATCTTTCAATTTCATGGCTGCAATCACCATCTGCAGTGATTTTGGAGCCCCCAAAAAATAAAGTCTGACACTGTTTCCACTGTTTCCCCATCTATTTGCCATGAAGTGACTAGAGATCTCTTCAAGAAAATTAGAGATACCAAAGGAACATTTCATGCAAAGATGGGTACAATAAAGGACAGAAATCATATGGACTTAACAGAAGCAGAAGATATTAAGAAGAGGTGGCAAGAATACACAGAACTATACAAAAAAAAAAAAAAAATCTTCATGACCCAGATAATCGTGACAGTATGATCACACACCTAGAGCCAGACATCCTAGAATACGAAGTCAAGGGGCCTTAGGAAGTATCACATTTAACAAAGTAAATGGAGGTGATGGAATTCCAGTTGAGCTATTTAAAATCCTAAAAGATGATGCTGTGAAAGTGCTGACTCAATATGCCAGCAAATTTGAAAACTCAGCAGTGGCCTGAGGACTGGGAAAGGTCAGTTTTCATTCCAATCCCAAAGAAAAGAAATGCCAAAGGATGCTCAAACTGCCACATGATTGCATTCATCTCACACCCTAGTAAAGTAATGCTCAAAATTCTCCAAGCCAGGCTTCAACAGTATGTGAACCATGAACTTCCAGATGTTCAAGCTGGCTTTAGAAAAGACAGAGGAACCAGAGATCAAATTGCCAACATCAGCTGGATCATCGAAAAAGCAAGAGAGTTCCAGAAAAACATCTATTTCTGCTTTATTGACTATGCCAAAGCCTTTGACTGTGTGGATCACAATAAACTGTGGAAAATTCTGAAGGAGATGGGAATACCAGACCACCTGACCTGCCTCTTGAGAAACCTGTATGCAGGTCAGGAAGCAACAGTTAGAACTGCACATGGAACAACAGACTGGTTCCCAATAGGAAAAGGAGTATGTCAAGTCTGTATATTGTCACCCTGCTTATTTAACTTATATGCAGAGTACATCATGAGAAATGCTGGGCTGGAAGAAGCACAAGCTGGAATCAAAATTGCTGGGAGAAATATCAATAACCTCAGATATGCAGATGACACCACCCTTAGGGCAGAAAGTGAAGAAGAACTAAAGAGCCTCTTGATGAAAGACAAAGAGGAAAGTGAAAAAGTTGTTTTAAAACTCAACATTCAGAAAACTGAGATCATGGCATCCGGTCCCATCATTTCATGGCAAATAAATGGGGAAATGGCTTCCCTCAGCTAAGCCCAACAGTAGGTCCTTTCAAGCTTCATCCTCATTCAATGACCGAGTAAAACAAAATTAGTTCCCTTCCCAGAGCTGCAGTGTCATAGCCCAGTAATGCTATACCTATATCTTCATCTTGACTAAAATCAAAGATAAGATTTTTGCACGCACCTTCTCCCCGCCCCCACCCCCCGCCCCTGCCGCAGAACTGATATTTATCTCTCAGTCCTATTCTCACTCTTTTGTTCCTTGGAGTGTTTCCCAACATAACCTGTCTTCAGCTTGCTGTTTTAAGTGTTACTGGCACTAGTTCCCTGCCTCTGTGTTCTATTCACCTGAGAAACCTCCCCTGCCACTTATATTTGTATGTCACCTGAAGAATGGCATTACTGCCATATTCAACCTCCATTACTTTCCTGGGTGACAGGAATTTTTTCTTTTTATTTTCTCCAGGACCTGATTAACACCTTTTTCTCTCAATGTCTTTCTCATGCTGATTTTTGTGTCCCATTTTCCTTTGCGCTCAAAAAAGAAATTATGATTTTTTAATATCTCAATCAACCATGCCCCTATTATAGTTCATCTCTGCTGTGAAGTCATTTCCCAGGGTTATAGTCAATAATTGCATTTGTGCAAGCGTCAATATATAATGTAACATGTTTTACAGCATAATTTGTCCTTTGGTTCACGTATGTGTGTCCTCCAATGAAAATCTCAAACCCTTGAAGGCCGAGACTATGTTTTTCACTTTTTCAATCATTCTCTATCTAGCATGCCATTAGTACTTGGTAAAAAGTCCCAGTGTAGCTTTTAGATATGAAATATTTAAATTATTTATTGCAAGTTGTAGATTTTATTTAGAATGCATAATTCTGTATATTTATCCTTAGTTCATTCAACAAATATTTATTGAGCAACTGACACAGTGTCTTTATGTAGTAAACCTTAAATACATATTTAGGCATAGAGTAATATCCCTAATATGAGTGACTTGTCTGCAAAGTGAATGGAGCTTTTGCAGAAGAAGAGGAAATAAATAATTGATTTTTATGAGAACTTAGTATTTATTCTTCTTACAACCTTCATATATAATAAGCTGTGTTCTTAATAGTATTAATCATGTTGTACATTACATTCCTAGTACTTATATATCTTACACCAAGAAGTGTGCCTTTTAACTACTTTCACTTAATTCCCTCTACTCTCCATCTCTGGTAAACAACAGGTCTGATCTCTTTCTCTATAAATTTGTTTGTTTGGGTTACTTTAAATAAGTAAGTAAGTGTTAATTGCCCAGTCATATCTGAATCTTTGTAACCCCATGGAGCAACCCCAAGGAGCCTGCTAGACTCCTCCATCCATGGGATTTTCCAGACAAGAATACTGGAGTGGGTTGCCATTTCTTTCTCCAGGGGATCTTCCTGGCCCAGGGATCAAATCTGGGTCTCCTGCATTGCAGGCAGACCCTTTACCACCTGAGATACCAGGGAAGCCCTATTTTAAGTAAAATTAACCTAAAACTCTATTTTAGTCCCAGGTGCAGAACATAGTGATTCAATATTTTGATACATTGTAAAATGATCACCTTGATTAGTCTAGTTACTATCCTTCACCATGCAAAGATATCACAGTATTATTTACTACATTCCACATGCTGTGCATTTCATCCCCTTGACTCATTTATTTTCTACCTAGAAGTTTACTCCTCTTACTCTCCCTCAGCTATTTCTTTTCCCTCCATTACTTTTCCTCTGGCAATCACCTGCTATCTATATCTATGGTTCTGTTCTATTTATTCACTTGATTTGTTTTACTAATTCCATTTATATGTGAAACAACAGAAAAATTGTCTATCTCTGTTTGGCTTATTTTACTTAGTAAGATACTGTCCAATTCCATTGTGTATATATATATTTACCACACCTTTACCCATTCATCAATGATGGACATTTTGATTACTTCCATATCTTAATTTTTATGAAAAAGAAATGCTACAATGAACATAGACATTCATATATCTCTTAGATTTAGCTTTTATTTTCCTTAGAAAGTGGAATTTCTGGATTATATGGTAGTTCTCTATTTAGTTTTTGAAGCACCTCCATAGTTTTTTTTTTTTTTTTTTTTTTTTCCATAAAAGCTGCACCAAATTACATTCCTACCAACAGTGTACTAGGGTCTCTTTTTTTCCACATCCTAGCCAAAGTTTGTTATTTATTGATTGTCTTTTTTTTTTCTTTTATAATAGTCATTCTTACACATTTGAGGTGATGTCTTATTGTCATTTTGATGTGTATTTCCATGATGACTAGCATTACGAGCATCTTTTCATTGCCTGCTGACCATCTCTATGTCTTTTTTGAAAAAAGAATGTCTATTCATGTTCTCTGCTCGCTTTTCAGTTGGGTTGCTTTTGGTTTGTTTGTTTTTGATGTTGAGTTATATGAGATATTTATATGTTTAGAATATTAATTCTTTATTGGGTATGCCATTTCCAAATATCTTCACCCATTCAATAGGCAGTCTTTTCATTTGATTGATAGTTTTCTTTGTTGTGGAAAAGCTTTTTAGTTTGATGGAGGACCATTGTTTATTTTTTGCTTTTGTTTCTCCTGCCTGAGAAGACATAGTGAAAACATTATTGATTAGACTGATATTAAAAAGTATACTGCCTTTGTTTCCTTCTAAGAGTTTTATGTTTTCAGGTCATACATTTAAGTCTTTAACACATTTTGACTTTATTTTTGTATATGGTATGAGAAATTCATCCAGTTTGATTCTTTTGCCATATAGCTATCCATTTTTCCCAACAACATTTATTAAAGAGACTGTTTTTCCAATTGTATATTTTTGTCTACTTTGTCATAGATTAGCTGTGGTTACATTTCAGGGTTTTCTATTCCATTTCATTGATCTGTTTGCCTGTTTTAGTGAACATACCATACCATTTGTTTACTGTAGATTTGACGCATAGTTTGAAATCAGGGAGGCTGGTATCTCCAATTTTGTTCTTCTTTCTCAAGAATAGTTTGGCTATTCAGGGTCTTTTGTGTTTCTATACAAATTTTAGAATTATTTGTTGAAGTATGAAAAATGCCATTCTTTTTTGACAGAAATTTAATTGATTCTGCAGATTGCTTTTGCAGGATTATATGATAATTTTAATAATATTAATCCTTCCAATTCATGAGTATGGTATATCTTTCCTTTGTGTGTGTATGTGTGTCCTCTTTGATTTCCTTTATTAATGTTTTATAGTTTTATGAGTACAAGTCTTTTGTCTTTGGTTAGGTTTATTCCTAAGTATTTTGCTATTTATTTTTTGTGATTGTAAATGAAATTTTTTCCTTAAACTGTTTCTGATAGTTTATTGTTAGTATATGGAAATGAAAGAGATTTATGTATATAATTTTATTTTCTATAACTTTAGTGAATTCATTTATTAGTCCTAATTTTTTTTAACATCTCTATGATTTTCTATATATAGTAGTATGTCATCTGTAAACAGTGAGAGTTTTATTGTTCCTTTCCAGTTTGGGTTCTTTCTATTTCTTTTTCTGGTCTGATTGTTACGGCTAGGATTCCCACTACTATGTTGAGTAAACGTGGTGAGAGTGAGTATCTTTGTTTAGTTTCTGATTTTAGAGGAAATGATTTCAGCTTCTTACCATTGAACATGATGTTAGTTGTACATTTGTCATGATCTTTATTATGTTGAGGCATGCTGCTTCCATACTCATCTTGTTGAGTTTTTATAATAAATGAATGCTGAATTTTAGCAAAAGATTTTTCTGAATCTATTGAAGATGATCAGAAGATTTTTATTCTTCAACCTGGTAATGTTGTGTAACACATTAATTGATTTACAGTCTGCTGTATTGTTCAGTTGCTCAGTTGTGTCTGACTTTTTGCATCCTCATGAATGGCAGCACACCAGACTCCTCTGCCCTTCACTATCTCCTGGAATTTGCTCAAACTCATATCTATTGAGTTGGTGATGCCATTCAACCATCTTATCCTTTGTTGGTCCCTTCTCCTTCCTTCAATCTTTCCTAGAAACAGGGTCTTTAACTGAGGTATTGGAGTTTCAGCTTTAGCATCAGTCCTTCCAATGAGTATTCAGGACTGATTTCCTTTAAGATTGACTGGTTTGGTCTCCTTTCTGTCTAAGGGACTCTCAAGCATCTTTTAACTTCATGGCTGCAGTCACCATCCACAATGATTTTGGAGGCCAAGAAAATAAAGTCTGTCACTGTTTCCATTGTTTTCCCATCTATTTGCCATGAAGTTACAGGACCAGATGTCATGATCTTTGTTTTTGAATGCTGAGTTTTAAGCCAGCTTTTCACTCTCCTGTTTCACCTTCATCAAGAAGCTCTTAAGTTCCTCTTCATTTTCTGCCACTAGAGTGGCATCATCTGCTTATCTGAGGTTATTTACATTTCTCCCAGCGATCTTGCTTCCAGTTTATGCTTCATCCACCCATTTTTGTATCCTTGGAATTAGTCACATTTGATCATCATGTATGATTCTTTTGGTATATTGTTGAATTAGATTTGCTAAGGATTTTTTTTTTATTTGTGTTAAGGATTTTTTGCTTTGTTAAGGATTTTTGTTTTGTTAAGGATTTTTGTCTTGTTAAGGATGTTTCATATAGTAACACATTCATCAAATATATTTGTCTATAATTTTTTTTTCTTTTGGAAATTTCTTTATCTGATTTTGGTATCAGGATAATGTTGGTCTCTTAGAATGAATTCAGAAGCATTTCTTCCTTTTTTTCGTTTTTTGTATAGTTTAAGAAAAATAGTAGTTAACTCTTCTTTAAATTGTTGATAGAATTATCAAGTGAAAACATCTGGTCCTGAACTTTTGTTTTTGTTGTTGCTTTTTTTTTGGCTTGTTTGTTTTATTTGTATTACTAATTCAATTTCATTACAGGTCATGAAATTGTTCTCATTTTGTGTTTTGTCCTGTTCATCCTTGGTACTCTAGGAATTTATCTATTTCTTCTGTTATCCATTTTCCTGTCATGTAATTGCTCATAGTAATCTCTTATGATCCTTTGTATTTCTGTGATGTCCATTGTAATTTTTCTTTATATATATACATATATATATACATATTTTTTTTTTTGCTTGATTCTTTTGTCTTTTATTTTTTTAATGAGTCTGGCCCAAGGTTAATTTTTTTAAAATCTTTTCAAGAAATCAGCTCTTAGTTTCTTTGACCTTTTCTGTTATATTTTTAATCTTTATTTTATTTATTTCTGTGCTCAACTTTACTACTTATTTCTTTCTACTACTACTTTCCTTCTACTAACCTTGATTTTGCTGTTGTTGTTATTGTTCTTTTTTTTTTTTCAGATATATTAGGTGTAAGATTAGGCTGTTTACTTGGAATTTTTTTTTTCTTGTTTCTTGGATGAGTTTGTATTACTAAGAGCTCCTTCATGCTATTTGAGTGCACATTTAGTAAATACTTTTACTGCTATAATAAATAGTGTCCCACTGGTATTATCTTTATTATGTATATTAAGAAGCTAGATCTAAAATGAATTTATTGATTTAGTCAAGGGACCAAATTTTTAGACTTACAGAAAATGAAAATTTAAAAAAAATGTTAAATAGCATCTTTATTTTAGACAATTTGACTCATAATTCATAAATCTGTTATACACAATTAACTATTGAGCATAGTATCATTTTTTAATTTTTGTTTATAACAACAGTGAAAGAAATGATAAATATAAACTACTGATAATCACAACAATCTAGTTTTGGTACAATTTTCATTCTTCTTTGTACATCTTGACTCCATGCTCTTATAATTAATACATTTAAATCTTTTATAATAATATAAATATTCTTTGATATTTTGTTTTTGTTACTTACCAAAAAACAAGAGCCATTTGTGTTCAATGTGGAGTAATTGTTTTACTAATAGTCTATAATATGCTAGGCTCTGGAATACAGTGATAAAAGACACAGCTCTTATCCACAAAGGGTTTGTGTTTCTACTCAAGTCATTCTCATAATACAGTTGGAAGTGTACCATCATGGAATGATTCTCAGTGGTATTGCATAACCCAGAATAGTTCATAAATAGTTAGATGATGTTTATATTTGGACTTTACCAGAAAATGCAGTTCAAAAGAAAGATTGAGGAGGTGTGGACACAGAGGGAAAAAATAATAAACTGAGGTTAATGCCTTTTAATATTTTCTATGATTTCATCAGCTTAAAATAATATGACATGCTTAGCCCTTTTTTATTGGATATTTTCTTATAACCAATTTTGGCTTTGTAAATAATGTTGCAATGAATGCTTTGGTGCATACAACTTTTATCTTGTTTTGAATTATCCTGTTAGAATGTATTGCCAGGCGTAGAATTATTGGCAAATTTGTGGGTGTGTATACAGTGTATGTACACATTCCACCCTCCCAGCTGTTGTTTTATAATCCTGAACTGCTTTTGAAAAGGCTTATACCAGTTTACATTGTCAAAAGTAATATATGAACGTACCAATTTCTAGTCTTTTGGTAATCTTATAGTTCCTTAAATTTTGCTAATTTAAAAGTTACAGAGACGTGGAAGTACTTCTGGAGGATGAAATATTTGACCAAAAACGTGAATGCAAGAAGGAACACAACACATTTAGGGTATAGTGATGAGCATTAATAGCATTAGTTTCCAAATGAAGCACATTAATCATAAAAATCATAAAATTTTAGCATATAATTTTGTAATGTGAAGCAAGAAATAAACTACTGTTTGAAAGAGAAGCAAAACCAATGCTCTTCAAAGGGGTTTCAGATTTATGCATTGGATTGTGACACAATCCAACCTTCAGGAAAAAAATCACCATTGGTGTATTTTGTTTCCACAGATATTTATGAACATTATACAAAAACTTTTGGCTGACCCAAGTCCTTGCTCTTATTTATTCATTTCTCAGTTGGTAACATGGACAGTGTTTTCAGATGAGCCATGGACCTAGATGTTTTTCTTACAGTGAGTCCCACCAAGTCCGTAGTCACTTAGAAGTGTCAGGCAGAAGGAACTCTGACAGGCAGCTCTGTCAACCTGAACAGAGAGTTTTAGATCAAGCCCAGAAACATTACTGTCAGAAATCACAACCTCAGCGTTGACATAAATGTTGACAGGACCATTTTCACTGATAGTGGTATCAGAGCAGATTATGATTCACAAAGGACTGTCCAACTAGCAATGATTTAGATGAAATGCTCCCAAATAAGTAAAGGGAGAGGAAGGGAAGAAACAAAATATAAAGACTGCAGGTTAAAAAATTTTATCATTCTATGGCAGCAAACGTCTCTCCTTTCTCGTAATGAGAGCTTGTCGGCAAGTTCATGTAAAGAGAAACATGATAATGGAAATTCAAGCTCTCCTCTGAGTCTGGCTAATGTTCTAACTCAGCCCTGTGATAGACACAGTTTTGAAATATTTTGAAAGAATTATAATAGTGTATAGAGCAGATGAGCAATCTTTCCTGGATATAAGCAGAGTGTTTCAGAAATCAAGGTTATATAGGAAAGCAAATGACCTTTTGTTAAAGAGAGGGATATGACAACAGAGACATGATTCCTTTATAACATGTATAGAAATAGAATTAATTGACCAAGACTCATCTCAACTTTCCCCAGTAATTTTCCTTAAACCCAGTAATTAATCTCTCTAATATTGTTGACACTTGGAGATATTCTACTGTGCAGTATTTTATAATATCTTCAGTTGTTTCAAAGTGGCCAATATTTAATGTTTTGATCTCATTTAAATTTTAATGTATTTTTACTATCTTTTACTCAGGACACTTAGAAGATGTTTGGGAATATAGGTGAAAGGGGTACACTGAAATATTTTGAATTAAGATGAATTATCTTGTGGAAACAAAGAAATGCCTATGTATGACTCATCAAACTTCACTTTTGTGTAAATTTGTTTCCTGTTTTATTTACTTTCAGAAAAAAAAAATTGCTTCATATAAATATTCCATACAAAACAATTTGAGAAATTATTGAGTGATTTATAAATTATGTCTCTAAATCCCTTAGGTAAATTGTCTAAATTTCAAGGTGAAGTTAAATGCAAATCAAAAGATTTTTTTTTAATTGGGGTTTTAAATCTCAAAGGTCTATTCTTGCTTTTAAATGTTATAGTAAATATTGCAAATGAATTTTTAGAGACATTGTGTTTTTTGGAGGTAGTAATCACCTTATTGGGATTCATCTCAGTGACTTAAATATTTGTTGTTATAACTCATTTGATATTAAATTTTTGATTAAAGGGTATGTATTTTGAACATTATTATTTTCTTCAACATCTGGGTATGGTGGCTGGAATATGAAAGGTATTTAATACATAATTTTGTAGTCAGTACACAAATGAATCCACAAGTCAATATTGTTTCCGTAAATTCTTTTGGAAGCAGGCATCAAAACAATAAAATAAATCAGAAAATAAAATGCGGGATGCAAGAATAGGAAACTGATCAACTTTATTTATGAAGAAATAAAATTTTCTGACCTGTAGTCATCACAAAATAAACTATCAATTGAGTACAAATATTTTCATATAGTTTCCAAGAGAAGCCAGGGGACATGATGACATTCTATCCAAAAACAACCAGAAATAATATTGAAGAGTGAAAATTCCCATTTAGTTTATTTCTCAAATTTTGACTTAATATATATTCACTTTCTAAATAAAAACTGTGGTTCAATTCACATGCTTTTGCAAATGGATATTAGTTCTACCTAGAATACTGTGCATTTTATCTTATCCTTGAATTTGACTTCTAGGAAAATTTATTACTCTTTCCAAAGGATAAGTTGAGTAATGTTATAAATCCCATGCCATTTGCTACATGTATTTTCTTTTATAAAAAGTGCTGTTTTTTTCTTTATTTTCCTTAAAAAAAAAATACAACTCCTGGGAAAAATAATAATAATAATAATGAGATGCAGGAAAATACAGTGAAAGAAATTAAAAGCAACCAGAATCCTACTAACCAAGAAATTGCTAGTCAATATTTTGCCAAATTTTTTTTTGCTTAATCTATTATTTAACCATTTTAATTTAGTCATTATTCCTTGTAATTAGCCCTAGTAAGCATGCTCAACACAGTTATGATCCAATGATTTGACTATGTGATTCTCCTTTGATAACATAAAAAAAAAAAAAAAAAGAAAGTGAACTAGGAAATGTAGGACATATAGAATGGAGATCTGAGTTAATAATGAATGTGGAATTATGTGATGATAATAAGAACAACAGCAATAACTTATGGGTACAAGTGTCAGCCTCTATGCTGAATGATCTACTTTGATCCTCACAAAGATCTTCTATGTTAGATAGTATTTCCAAACACATATTATAGTTGAAAGAAAAAAAAAAAGAAAGAAAGAAAATTGAATCAAAAGAATTAAGAAAATGTGTCCAAAATCACAGATAGCAATAAAAACAATACAGAGAGTCTGGCTATATATATATATTTCTTTCAGAAATGACTACTGTTTATAACATAACTCAAGTATTTTTGCTGATTATTGCATTGTTTTGTCTCAATTCAATAAACTAGGAAAAAGTATAAGAAGTGAAAAAGTTAGAGGGCTCCAGTTCAGTTCAGTTCAGTTGCTCAGTCGTGTCCGACTCTTTGCAACCCCATGAATCGCAGCAGGCCAGGCCTCCCTGTCCATCACCAACTCCTGGAGTTTACTCAAACTCATCTCCATTGAGTCGGTGATGCCATCCAGCCATCTCATCCTCTGTCGTCCCCTTCTCCTCCTGCCCCCAATCCCTCCCAGCATCAGGGTCTTTTCCAACAAGTCAACTCTTTGCATGAGGTAGCCAAAGTACTGGAGTTTCAGCTTCAGCATCAGTCCTTCCAAAGAACACCCCAGACTGATCTGCTTTAGGATGGACTGGCTGGATCTCCTTGCAGTCCAAAAGACTCTCAAGTGTCTTCTCCAACACCACAGTTCAAATGCACCAATTTCTTGGTGCTCAGCTTTCTTCACAGTCCAACTCTCACATCCATACATAACCACTGGAAAAACCATAGCCTTGACCAGATGGACCTTTGTTGGCAAAGTAATGTCTCTGCTTTTTAATATGCTATCTAGGTTGGTCATAACTTTCCTTCCAAGGAGTAAGTGCCTTTTAATTTCATGGTTGCAGTCACCATCTGCAGTGATTTAGGAGCCCCCAAAAATTAAGCCTGACACTGTTCCCACTGTCTCCCCATCTATTTCCCATGAGGTGATGGGACCAGATGCCATGATCTTAGTTTTCTGAATGTTAAGCTTTAAGTCAACTTTTTCACTCTCCTCTTTCACTTTCATCAAGACTAGAGTTATCAAAATACAGGAATGAACTTGGTGCACATCAGTGCAAATTTGGTGTGACAGATCAAATTTTGGAAATTCTCACAATTTAGGATTTAATTTCTTAGGATATTGTCCCTGATTAGAGGTGATAACTTACACAAGATCTCCATAGTCTGTGGACCATAACTAAAGAGTATTATGAATTCACTTTAAAAAATTAAATGAAATAGTCCCATTTTTCATCTGAATTAGACACGATTATGGTCTGTCGTATTGACGGTGGTAGTCTTCTGATAATGAAAATACACATGGACGGGCTGTGATCTGAAACAGTTGCAATGATCTGGCTCTCATGACCGTCCGTTCTAGACTTTAAAAGAGGCATGATCCAGCAACAGCTCTCTAACATTCCGTCCTGGTCCTATAAAATACAGAGCAGAATCCACCTCCCAGCCCCACTTCTGCCCTCCCCTACCTATGTCCCGTTTCAAAAGAAACACACGAAATAATCGCAGCCTGTGTGTCTTATTCTAACCCTCTCAGTCACTGATCATTATCTAGGGGAAAGAAGCTCTTCTACCTAGTCCCACACAGGTGAATATGTTTAGTCAGGCTGACAACGGATGCCCTACTAACCCCAAGAAGAGGAAGATAAATGTGTTTTTGCAAAATGGTACTTTTGTCTTAGCAATTCAGACGCCTGTGGACAGCTGCCATGTTGTGTTGATTCTCTGGGCACAGATGTTCCCCTGAGCTTTTGAGAGTGTTAAAGGTGACAATTTGTGAGATGGAAGTTTGGCCATGGCAGGTGTAGGACTTAATTGGGGTATCAGGTGCTCATAAAGAGTGTGCACAGAGGATGTGGGAGTGAATTGCTTCAGAGAATAGAGCTGCAGGAAAGCCAGACTCAGGAACCCAAATAAAGACCCCTTAAGTCCTCCTTCTCAGAAGCTTTGTTCTATCTCAGCTGTTTTAAGGTAATAAATAATTCTTTTCTTGGTATTCCAGAATGACCAGCCAGTCATCACTGTCTGAAACTCTTTTATATATGTTTTATTGTTTTTGGTATTCTTGATTATATTATTAACAATAATATGACATTTATTATTATAATCCTATCATTATCATTTGTTTTTAGAAACTCAATATAGTAAATCCTAAAGAAGAGAAATAGATCTTGATTAGGATACAACACGGCTGAAGAAATAATTTTCAATATTTTCATGAGGAAAAAAAATATACTGAGAGGGATAAGAAGTGAAAGGAAGTGCAAAGAACTTGCTGCTATTGTATTTGTTAATTTTTCGAATAAATTTGGATACAGTTCTTGCAAATGAACTTTCTTGTTTTGTAATACTTTGGCTTCTATTGATGTAAATATATATATATATATGATAAACATATTTGATATATATATTGATGTAAATATATATATATATTTAAAAGGAACAGACATCAGCTAAATATCGATTTCCTATTGATATACTCTTTAATATCAAATGGTGTCCAAGAACTTGCAGTGCCACTTTTGACAATATTATTTTACCCTCAACTTATAAGACTTTTTAAAAATTTGGCTTTAAAGAATGTAACCTGAACCCTGAACTATCAGTATTGTGAGCCATGAAAGAATTGCATCTATTCTTTTTCTAAACATCCTATCTTCCTCCCTTCTCTTTTGCAAACAGCATAAAATACCGAAACTAACATAAAATAAAATTAGAAAAGGGATAAATGTTTGATGCATTGTTCTATTTTCCCGTTTCAATCCACATGTTTACCTAACACTTACTGCAAATAATCCTGTTTAATATTTTCAACAAGCACAGAAGTGTTTATGATGAGCTCAAATCTAAAATAAAGGAATAGAAAGAATTTGAAAAATAATAGATACATGTATATGTAAAACTGAATCATTTAGCTGTACACTTGTTAGCACAACATTGTTCATCAACTAAATTCCAATATAAGTTTTTTTTATTTAAAAGACAATGTAAAATATAGTGTACAATGAGTGTACAATGAGCCCATTGTTACATACTGATAAATAGCAGGGGAAAATTTTGTATCATTGTTTTCCTTTTTTAATGAAAAGTTTTCATATTCAGGAATATAATACTTACAGAAAAGTGCTCTAAATATCATTTTTATCAAAGAATTTATTTGTTGGGAGTGTAGTTTGAATAAGTCTGATGACTATTATAATTGAGCAGCTTTGGCCTTTTTTGGAAATTTTTAATATATTTTGTGAAATGTCTGTTTAATTATCGTGCTTGTTTTTGTTTTGATGGATTTGTTTTATTAACGTGTAGGAGTGTATTATTTATTCAGACTTGAGTCCTCTGTGGTTATTGTGTTCCTGATGGTCTTTCTCCATTTTGTGTTTTGTCTTTTTGTCCTCTAACTGTGTCTTTTGATGGATACATTCACTTTTGATTTAGTTCCATATGTCAGTCTCCTTTTAGGGCTGAGAGATGGTTAGTATTGTGTGCATCCTGTTGAAAAAGTATTTTTCTATATCAAAACCTTGGAGATTTGGAGATTTTCTCTTATTTAATTGCAAAGGGTGTATTGTTTTGTGTGCTCATTTAAATATATTAATATGAAATTGATTTTTCTATATGGTATGAAGTAAATATCATGACTGTCTAATAATTTCAGCACCATTTGATGGAACTACTGTATTTTTCTGTTGTTCAAAAGTTCCACTTTTTTCTTAAATCAGGTGTTAAATAACTCTTTGTGAGGTCTCTATTTTATTCTATTTCTCTATTCCTCTATTATTATACCCATCTTTTTTTTTGTCCTCCTGTAATTCTCTATTAAGAATATTGCTTACACATAGAAACTGAGAATAGGATTAAACATGAATAACCCATGTTGGGATCATGACATTAATGGTCAATCACCTTAATCTTACAATAATTACTGATATTTGGTAGAGCAAGTTTCCTTATTTTCCTTATTCTTCTTCGAGTGTCTCCACAATTCTTGCTGCTTTGCATACCCATGTAAGTTTTAGAACTGTATACAGCAAATAACTATATAGCAAACTGTGTATAACAGAGACATACATGGAGAAAACACTACCAAGATTTTGATTTAAATTATTTGAGAATTTTAAAACCTACTTTATGTCCCTGTTAAAAATGTCTATTCTGTAGTTGTCCAGTACAGTGTTACAAAAGTTGAATATACTAAATGTGTTCTTTAAAACTTCTATCTTTTAATAATATTTTTTCTTTGGTTACTCTATGAGTAATTGCATGAAATTATTTCTAATTCTGGCTCCATATTTACTTCTTTTATTTTGAGGCTATATTATTAGCTCCATACAATTTAACACCGTTTTTTCTTATGTATCTGATTATTCTTGACTGTGTCAGACACTCAGTGTAAAATTATAGAAACTATTATTGGGGTCTAGGACTATTATTATCATTATTATAATTATTATTTAGAGAAAATTTTGTTTGCTTCTGCCAGGTACCTGGTGGCTCTAACACATCAAAATCCTGCACTGAAATTACTGCAGTTTCAGGAGTGGAGGAAATTAGAAACTTCAATCAGGGGTTGCTGCTCAAGAAAAAGAAAACAAGACAAATAAACATTAAAAAAACTTATCACTGCTACAATAACAAAACCTAAGGATGTTTATTTTATTCATAAGTAGAGTAAATTTTGTATATCAGATCATAAAATAATTCTCTGGTGATGGCATTTAGATGCAAAGCATATTTATACATTTCTGGCAATTAAGAATCTGAAATGAGAAATATTAGCTCCTGGTCTATGTATTCTGAAGGAAAATCAGTTATTCAACAAATTTTGGTCTAAATCACAGGTAGATTTTCTACTGTTGTTTACTTATTTCCTTAAATATAATTAAGAAAAACTTAGAAAATATTTGTGGGGAAAGGAATGAGTAAAACAATAGAAAAGTGACCCTTTAAAGAAAAAGTAAATCTGTGAGGTTAAAAAAAGAACTGAAAATACTAAAAACATATTTCTTTTCGTATTCTCATATAGACTTCAGAATATATGGGCATCCCATAAAAAAGAACATGATGCAAAAGGAAAAGAATGAAAGAACAATAAAATATTTTGAAATTAAAATGCAATTACTAGTTTTAAAGAAGTGTAATAAAATGTAAGTATCAAAAAAAAATTATTCTCCAAAGTTTAAAATAAAAGATAAGAAGTTCCAAAGTATAAAGCAAAAGTTGAGACAAAAAAAAAAATCTGCACTTCTGTATGAATTACAGAAAGAAATAAAACACAGAAAACTGAACAAAGAAAGTTTTGAAGGGGAAGTGGAAGAAGACATCCCAGAATTGGCTATTATTATTCATTCTGAAAGGAATCACACATCTTTTGGGAGATGGTGAGGTCCACAGAAGCCTGGTGTGCTACAGTTCGTGGGATCGCAAAGATCTTGACACAACCTAGTGACTGAACAACAAAAATCATAATTTTTGGGTGCTATCTTTGAAATGTTGGAAGAGAATGTGAAGAGGACTTCTGAAGTACTGATGTTCTGGATCTTAGGAATTGGTTACTGGGGTGTGTTCATTTGTGAGAAAAAACTTTAAGATAAGATTTGTAATATGTGTACTTTTATGTATATTTACTTAACTTTAATATAGGTTGAAAAACAAAAAAAAAAGTAAAATAAGTTTTCAGAAGTCTGTGTTAATTAAGCTAGAAAGCTATTTTGAGCTGTTTAATGGGTGATAATGACTTCAGCTGAGAAAATCAGTAATACAGGAGGAGAGAGTTTTAAACCAAAAGCATACATAAACTGATTAATTATTATTTTTAAGATTATAGTAGACAGCTAGTAAATACAGGTCAAGAGAAGAGATGTCTCTCTTGAGGAGAAAATGATTTATCACAATGTTGAAATCCCCATAACTATGGACTATGGGTGATAGTATTCCTATGCATGAAAATAAAGATGGATGTTTGATTGAACATTGTAAATGTGAATTTACGTGTTGTAATGAAGCCACATCATGAAAGAGAGGATACAGAGTTAGAAAGTCCAACAGGATAAGCTTGTGTTGTGTGCTAATTGTGATGGGAATGGCTGTGAAGCTTGAGCTTTATTAGGTAAACAATGGTGAACTAGAGACATTTGGAAAGTAGGGTGATGACATGAGGCAACTGGCATTTTAGGACTATCAGACAAGAACCAGTATGTCATAGGAAATAGAGCAGGAAGGAAGGAGGCTTGCAATGATGTAACTGTCTCTGTAGAACACTAGAGTATTCATTTTAGAAAAAGTCCTTTTCATAAGTCTGTGGTCTCCAAATATAGATTCTATATTGATAGCTGCATATATGCCTGTCTAAGGATTTGGACAATAGCCATTCCTCATGATGTGGAGGACAACTACCATTACTTTATTTGTATATGATATTACTGAAAGAACAAAGTCACTTAAGTTAGATTTTTAAGTATTTGAATTTTAAAGAGACCTCAAAATCTCCTTAACTTTTGAGTCATAAAATTTGACTTGGTCTTACGTGAAATATTAAAAATGGAAATTCTTTAAAGTTGGCATTTAAAAATATTTCAATAAGTCATTGCTCTAGAAATAGGAGCCTAAAGAAGGTATTTGGAGATGGAGACAAGTAAAAACAAACAGGATTTTCTGGAATGCAATTTCTCCATGATGAGCCTCAAGTGAAAAGTGTTAACATTTAAAATGAGAATAAGAGTTTAGTGGTAACATATCTGCCTGCCAATACAGGACTCACAGGTTCAATATCTGGTCTGAGAAGATTCCACATGCTGTGTAGCAACTAAGTCCTTTCACAACTATTGAGCCTGTACTCGAGAGCCTAGGAACTGCAAGTTCTGAGCCCACAGGGGCAACCACTGAACCCTGTGTGTTATGGAGCCTGTGCTTTGCAACTAGACAAGCCACCGCAATGAGAAGCCCCTGCACCACAACTACAGACCAGACCCCACTCTCCACACTGGAGAAAAGCCCACCCAGCAACCAAGATCCAGCATAGCCAAAACCAAATCAACAAAATGAGAATAAAATTTTAATTCATAGCATCATTTTTATTGTGCAGTTACATGCACATGTGCATGCTGTCTCTTCAGTCCTGTCTGACTCTTTGTGACCGCATGGATTGTAGCCCGCCAGGCTCCTCTGTCCATGGAAATGTTTCAGGCAAGAATACTGGAGTGGATTGCCATTTCCTCTTCCAGGGGAATCTCACCCAAGGACTGAACCCACATCTCCTGTATTGGCAGGCAGACTGTTTACCACCATTGTTACCTGGGAGGCCCATTTCCCCATATAGACCTCAAAAAATTTTTGGACTGTCAAATGAAATATGAAACACTTATGAATGCAAAAGATTTTAAAACACAGAAGTACAGGGTTTGTAAACAAATTATACAAATTAGCTTGTATGCTGAGAGTAGATGTATTAGTATATGAATGATATTGAGTCTCTGGATCCATATGAATTTTATATATAAAAATTGCACGGATAGTCATTTTCTTTACTTGGCACAACCAAGAACTCAGGATTGGGGGCTTCATCAGCTTGTTGTGAGACAGTTCTCCATGGGTCTCTCATATTTCTGTACATTTTACAAGGAGAGGGGCTGAGTACCTTTTTTCCAGACTATCTGTTCAACAGCCTTAGAAGATTGGATGTGTTACTTCAGAGCAGATTTGCTTTCTGCCTTGGGAGATATAGTATCTCCTTCTGGAGGCAAATTGCTCAGTACAATGAATTAAGGTTTCCCTTTGGAAACAAAAGATAGGTACATACCACCTGTTATAAAACATCTGAATTCCCTAAACTCAGAACATCTTTACTGAAATGTGGCCAACTGTATACACAGAGTCACGTGGCCCTCTTTGCAGTGTCCTATGGAAACTGGGGCTCAGGGAACTAGCATAAGAAAATGCTGATATTCTAACTATTGCTATTAACATATTTAAGAAGATCCTTTGCCTTTGACCCAAGAGTCTTATGTCTTCTGCCGACATCCACATGAGAGTGGCAGTCAAAACTGGAAGTTTACAATTAGGGGAAAGTCTCAGGCCCTTCACATTCTCGACATGGCTTAACCCTGCATAACTACAGTCAAATAATTTCGGTGGACAATGTGGTCTTTCTTCATGCAGGAAAAAGTCACCTGATTCAAAGCAAAACAGAAACCAGAATGGTGAAAACCTGCCTGCCTAGAAGATGAGTTTGTAATAGCACAACTCCTTATCTTCTTCTTGCTTTTCTACTTTTGTAACTTTATTAATGCCACAACCCAAAACTGGAGTGTCCTCTTCCTTCCTCCCTGCTATGTAAATCTAGCTAATTAAGTGGGTAGGGGATCCTAACGGGTCACTAAGATTTTCCAGACGGTTCCAACTATTTATATCTTCTAGCTAACAACCTAAAGGTCACATTTCATTCCTTGGCCTCCTCAGTGTATATCATTTATGTGTCAGCTCCCTTCTTCTGGTTTGCCCTCTTCTAGTCCTCTCCCATCACACCAGGCTTCCTTCTCTGCTGATCTCTGCCTCTGGGTCAGTACTGCCTTCACTTACACCATAACTCAGCTGCTTCTGAGTTTTTAACTGATGATATTTGAAAGAATTCTGTCCTTGAGATCCTCATTTCTTACTCTACCCATTCTCACCTATTCCCAAGATTGCTGCAACAACATTTTCTATATCTATCTGCCTTTCCATTCTTATTCTGAGTTTTATATCCAACTTCTAAATAAGAAATATATATGGATTTCAAAATTATAAAACCTTGCCATTCAAGCCATATATATCTTGTTCAAGTAATAATCTAATTGAAACACTGGTGTTATCCATATAATTATTTTACATAATTAGAAAAACTTTTGTATTTAAAGGTTTTTGTAAAAGTATCTAGCCCATATTAAGTACTCAGTAAAGAATGATGACTCTTTTATCCTTCTTACCCATACCCTTCTTATATATTAGAAGATATTCTTACCCCTCCCTTTGCATTTCCTGTCTTAGCAAATGCCACAGTATGGAAAACTGAGGGCCACTTTCCCTTCCCCTTTTTGCTTATCTTCTTCATGCAGTGGTTATCAAATTATACCAATGTTACCTCAAAATATGTTTGATTATCAAGAATCATTGTCCACTTGCTTTTCTGCTGCTTTAATTCCAGATACTCTCTACTTGTTACCCTTACCTCCACATCTTTAATCTCTTTCTGTTCTAGCCACTGTTCATACAGCTGAGAGCTTTTACCTACTTTGCAACATCTCTGTGCTTCCAGGATATGTTCCAATATCTAGAGTAAAATATACAAATTTCAAAATCATTCCAGCCTTCTTATGACCTGGTCTCATACCAACATGCATACTCCCATCCCTCATGTCTTTTCTCCAACTACCTACAACTTCACTCATTTCCTTTAACATTCAAAATATCTCATGCATTGGTATCCATAAGTCCCGGTTTCTACATTTGTCAACGGTGTTTTTTTTTTTCCCCCCTAGACCTGTCTTTCCCAATCAAACTATCATCATTGAAGTCTCATTTAAGTAGATTCAAGATGGTTCAGTGGTAAAGAATCCACCTGCAATTAAGGAAACTTACAGGAGACCTGGGTTCTATCCCTGGGTTGGGAAGCTCCCCTGGAGTAGGAAATGGTAACCCACTCCAGTATTCCTGTGTGGGAAATACCATGGACAGAGGAATCTGGAGGACAGCAGTCCTTGGAGTTGCAAAAATTCGGAAAAGACTGAATGACTAAATAACAAAACAATAAAATCATTTTATATAAGTTTTTTTTTTGTTTGTTTTTCTTTCTTTTTACTTCTGCCTTAGATTTACTCACTTCCTTTTTCCTATCCCCGCAGTCCTTTGTTGGACTATAACTATCTTAATTCACTTGTACTTTGTTATTAACCCGAAGACCTCCCTGCTCATGCTAGTGCTAAGGAGTTCAGTCCCATCCGACTCTTTGCAACCCCATGGGCTGTAGCTCACCAGGCTCCTCTGTCCATGGGATTTCCCAGCAAGGATACTGGAGTGGGTTGCCATTTCCTTCTCCAGGAGATCTTCCTGACCCAGGGATCCTGCCCAAGTCTCCTTTGTCTCCTGCATTGGTAGGCAGATTCTTTACCACTAAGTCACATGGGAATTCCAAGACCTCCTTTTCTAGGTAGAAAAGGTAAAAAATGAAAAAAAAAATGTAGTGATAATGATAGCAACAAGAAAAAATATTGTTTTTCCTGTGTCCTAAGCTCTATGCTGAATGATTACTTTACAAATTTTACTTCATTTTAGCTTAGATCTCAAAGTAACTTATAATATATTTAACTATTGTCATTCACATTTTGAAAATGGGAAAATTGAGCCTCATGAGGCAGAAATACCTTTCATAGTCACACAGCTAGTAAGTGGAATATATAATGCTATAGTTACCTAATGCTGCATTATGAGTTACCCCAAAGCGTAGTAGCTTAAACCATAGACATTTTATTATGTCTCACAAATTCGTGTGTTGGCTGGAGCCAGCTTGGAGGTTTCTCTGTTAGTCTTTCTCAAGGTCTCTCATACAGTAGAGCAAAATGGCAGACACTGCCAGATGGCTAGACATCTGGCACCTCAGAGTTCCTTGGTTGCCTTCTATTTTTATGACATATTTCACTTTCTAGGTCCTCTTTACTTGGTCTCTCTCTCCACCAGGATAGTCTGCAACTTATACATAGTGAAGAGTAGAACTTTTTTTTACCTTGCATAGAAGTCCTAAAAGATCACTTTTTCTACATTGTTAGTCAAAGGAGTTACAGACACAGTTTAGATTTCAACATGAAAAAAGCTGCAAGTACATACTGAGCGGGGTGGAGAGTCTGACCATCTTTAGAGGCTCTCTATCCCATGACAGGAGCTGGGACACATTGATTCTTCCCCATTTACAGCAGGAAGATTGAGAAAACATGATTTTAATGGGATTGGTATCCTTGAAGTACTGAATAGAGAATTAACATTTTCTTCCTTCTAGCCTGATTTTTTTTTATAAAGATATTTAATAGAGATGAAAGATACCTTATTTACTAAGAACCTGATGAAAACCATACTTGTATTTCTTACAAGAATGTTAAAACAGTGCAGAAGAAAGCAATAAGACTAAATAAGACTAATAATGTTTGTAGAGTTGGACCAAAGAAGAGACGCTGCCTGACAGAAATTGTGCCATAAAAGAGGCACCAAATGCAGCAATCACTGTGACGTAGGGAAAGAACTAGGAGGGAAAGTGTCCTAACGTGACTCTCTTCCTGCCATTTAATCACCTGCTAGCAACATCTCTTTGACAGAGGATGAGTTGTTTGGATGGCATCGGTGACTCAATGGACATGAGTTTGAGCAAACCCTGGGAGATAGAAAAGGACAGGGAAGCCTGGCATGCTGCGGTTCATGGGGCTGCAAATAGTTGGACACGAGTTAGTGACTGAACAATGAACAACAAGAAACTTTCATTGGTGGAACCCACTTATGTCATGAGAACAAGGATGTCTGAGTGATACAGTCACCTGGGTCAACCTCCCAGGAGAAATAACAGGGTAGAAAATGGAGGTGTCAAGGAAGATGGCAGTAAAGGAAAACCAGAATCTTGCTGATGGTGCTGCTGTTTTGTTGATGTCATTATTGTTGTTATTTCCTGTAAAGCAATTATCCTCCAACCAAAAAAAAAAAAGAAGAGAAAGAAAGAAAAAAATATATATATCCTTAGCTTATCCAAGGAACTAGAGTAAATTAAAAAAAAAAAAAAGTTTCAGACTTCAGTGGGTGTTCAGTGGTTAAGAATTCACATTTTAATGCAAGAGGCACAGGTTCAATTGATTCCTGGTCCAGGAAGATTCCACATGCCATGGAGCAACCAAGGCTATGGGCCACAAATACAGAAGCCCCATGCCCTGTAACAAGAGAAGCCACCTCAATGAGAAGCCCGTGTCCCACAGGTAGACAGCCCCCTCTCACTGCAACTAAAGAAAGCCCTAAACATGCAGCAAGGAAAACTCAGTACAGCCAAAAAGAAATAAGATTTTTAACAGAGAAATGCTCCCCCAAAATTGTTTCACTATATATGAATTTCTTGATAATTGAACTCTGGTTAATTGAGGTTGCACTTGCTTTTAACTGAACACATAGTAATTAATATGGACTTAGAGAATAATTGTTTCCCTGTGGCTCAGATGGTAAAGAATCTGTCTGTAATGTGAGAGGCCCAGGTTCAATCCCTGGATAAGGATGATCCCCTGGTGAAGGGGATGGCAATCCACTCCAGTATTCTTGCCTGGAGAATTTCATGGATAGAGGAGCCTGGTAGGCTACAGTCCATGGGGTTGCAAAAAGTTGGACATGGCTAAGCCACTAACACTTTCATTTTTTTCTTAAAACCTATTAAGATTCTCCTCTTTGTTCCTCATTCTTCTGCCACTCTGTCCCCACCTTATCCCCTCTTATTATTTGCTCATCAGAGAATTTTGTGATTCAGAAGAGCTTATTCACAAGGGGAACTCTCAAAATTAAAAAAAAAAAAAGAAAGAAAGAAATCAGTTGAATATCCGCACCTAGCTCCTAGGCTGAACAATGAACAGAAAACCTTTTTAGCTTTTTATATACAAGGAACTTCAGCAGTGTGCCAAATATGACTTTCTGGTGCTTGTCTAATCAAAGCATGTACTGGAAAGGAAATTGATACAAAGCTTCTTTTTTTTCCCACTGTGATTTTTATTCTAGGTCACCATATTTCTCTTATACACAATACCTAAAACATTTCTGTCAAATTAACTTCTGGAATTAGAACAGACACTGTCCTGGAACAACCTCCAGAGGTACAGTTTTTCACAGGTTGGTGTCTTTAATTTAATTTCTAGTTAATGAAATCCATCATGGTGATTCATGTTGCTTTACAGTTTGGGCCTATCTTACATTTTTTTCTTGTTTTCAGTGCTCTATGGCATTCATTAAAAAAGGCATAAATAAAATTGGAAATGGGTGGGAGGGTAATAAGTGAGATAAAATCATATTTCCATGGAGAATTCTTAAATCATTCTACTCTTTTCCAGTAAATATGATTATTCTGTTGCTGTCTATCATGGAGTCACCAGTCTACATTCCTCAACTAAAGTATTATAGAAACCCTCCTTCTTCTGCTTTATTTTGTTTAATATAGATCTCCACACACATTGTTTCATTTTAGAATTTCCATTGTTGCTCTATCTAAGATTTCTCTCTTTTCCCATATAGAATTAATTTTGTAAAACTATACAAATGGCCCATGTCTCTATAGGGAAATGATGCCCAGAATAAAGCAATCAACATGTTAAAATAGATCATCTCAGAGGCATAAAGCAGTCCTGCATAAGTCAGCATAACTTCCCATAAAATTCATGACTGACTCAGCACACACGGGCAGCCATTAGTTCTCCAAAGCATCTTTCTATTTCTTTTATGACTTAGCAGCCAGCTTTTAGGAAGTCCATAATCAGAGGAATCAAAATGGCTTCTTAATTACTGAGATCACAAAAGGCGTTGATGGCCCCATTAGGAATAAATGAAGCCTTGACATATAAATTCATGCAAAAGGGCTACTTGATTCTCAGGCTTCCCTTCCTAAGTTTGATTTCTGAAACAAAGGTATAATTCTTATGATCTTCATACAATTCTATCCTGTTTTCTAGCAACATATAGTATTATGCATGATGTAAGGGACAGATATATAAGGTTGTCATTATCATGAGTTCTTTTTCAACAGTCAAAGTATACTAACAAGATCTAACACAGGTATGATGAAAAATTCTTTTGGAAATATGGCCTTTATTTAGGAAGCTTTGCATTATATATTTATATACAAGAAAAAAGTTCAAAATTATGCTGCTGCTGCTGCTAAGTCGCTTCAGTCATGTCTGACTCTGTGCGACCCCATAGACTGCAGCCCACCAGGCTCCCCCGTCCCCTGGATTCTCCAGGCAAGAACAGTGGAGTGGGTTGCCATTTCCTTCTCCAATGCATGAAAGGGAAAGTGAAAGTGAAGCCGCTCAGTTGTATCGGGCTCTTAGCGACCCCGTGGACTGCAGCCTACCAGGCTCCTCCATCCATGGGATTTTCCAGGCAAGAGCACTGGAGTGGGTTGCCATTATGAAGCAATGAAAATCAATGTATGAATAATCAACCTGTGAGGCTTCCCTACAGGCTCAGTGTTAAAAACAAACAGACAAACAAACAAAAAAAAACCAACACTCACCTCTTAAGGCAGGAAACAGGAGCTCAATCCTTATGTTGAGAAGATCCCTTAGAGAAAGAAATGGTAACCAATTCCAATATTCTTGGCTGAGAAATCCCGTGGACAGAGAAGAGCAGCAGACTATAGGCCATGGGGTCACAAAAGAGTTGGACATGACTTAGAGACTAAACAACAACAACAATAATATCGACCTATATCTTCTCATTACCTTTGAATCCATGATCCAGGAATAATTCAGTTATCTTCTTTGCCATAAAATGTTACAATATTTCAAAATAATTGGGATATTTAAATTTGCATAACAAATCCCTGAATTTACTCTTTACTTACAAGTGATGGGACTAGAAAGTGAAGAGGAACTAAAGAACATCTTGATGAAGCTGAAAGAGGAGAGTGAAAAAGCTGGCTTAAAACTCAATATTCAAAAGATTAAGATCATGGCATCTCGTTCTATCACTTCATGGCAAATAGATGGGGAAACAATGAAAACTGTGACAGACTTTTAATTTCTTCTGCTCCAAAATCACTACAGATGGAGGCTGCAGCCATGAAATTAAAAGATGCTTGCTCCTTGGAAGAAAGCCATGACCAACCTAGACAGAATATTAAAAAGCTAAGACATTACTTTGCTGACAAAGGTCTGTCTAGTCAAAACTATGGTTTTTCCAGTAGTCATGTATGGATCTGAGAGTTGGATCATAAAGAAAGCTGAGTGCCAAAGAACTGATGCTTTTGAACTGTGGTGTTGGAGAAGTCTCTTGAGAGTCCCTTAGACTACAAGGAGAACAAACCAATTAATCCTAAAGGAAATCAGTCCTGAATATTCATTGGAAGGACTGATGCTAAAGCTGAAACTTCAATAATTTAGCCACCTGATGTGAAGAGCTGACTCATTTGAAAATACCCTGATGCTTGGAAAGACTGAAGGCAGGAGGAGAAGAGGACAACAGAGGCTGAGATGGTTGTTTGGCATCACCAACTTGATGGACATGAGTTTGAGCAAGCTCCAGGAGTTGGTGATGGACAGGGAAGCCTGGCTTGTTGCAGTCCATGGGGTCACAAAGAGTCAGACATAACTGAGCAACTGAACTGAACTGAACTGATGGGACCAGATGCCATGGTCTTAGTTTTTTGAAAGTTGAGTTCTTTCAACTTTCTTCTCCACTCTCCTCTTTCTTTTTCAGCTTCAGCCAGCTTGTTCACTCTCCTCTTTCACTTTCATCAAAAAACTCTTTAGCTCCTCTTCACTTTCTGCTATAAGGGTGATGTCATCTGCATATCTGAGATTATTGATATTTCTCCTGGCAATCTTGTTTCAAACTTGTGCTTCATCTAGCCTGTCATTTCACATGATGTACTCTGCATATAAATTAAACAAGAAGGGTGACAATATACAGCCTTGACATGTTCCTTTCCCAATTTGGAACCAGTCATTGTTCCATGTCCAGTTCTAACTGTTACTTCCTGACCTGTATACAGATTTCTCAGAGAGGTAGTAAGTGTTGTGATCCACACGGTCAAAGGTTTTAGCATAGTTAATGAAGCAAAAGTAGATATTCTTCTGAAATTCTCTTGCTTTTTCTATGATCCAACAGGTGTTAGCAATTTGATCTCTGGTTCTTCTGCTTTGTCTAAATCCATTTGAACATCCGGATGTTCTTGGTTCACATACTGTTGAAACCTAGCTTGGAGAACTTTGAGCATTACTTTGGTAGTGTGTGAAATGAGTGCAATTGTGCGGTACTTTGAACGTTCTTTGGCATTCCCTTTCTTTGGGATTGGAATGAAAAGTAATCTTTTCCAGTCCTGTGGGCACTGCCGAGTTTTCCAAATTTGCTGGCACATTGAGTGCAGCACTTTAACAGTATCATCTTTTAAGATTTTAAATAACCTAGCTGGAATTCCATCACCTCCACTAGTTGTCTTCACAGTGATGTTTCCTAAAGCCCACTTAACTTCACACTCTATGATGTCTGGCTCTAGGTGAGTGAAATAACTGTTACAGTGTAATATTTATAAATATCATATCATAATATTGTTAATATTGAGAAATATCATATTGTAACACTGTCATGTTAGTAAAGCCATGTGGGTCTTTCCTGGTGGTTGAGTGGATAAGAAATCTGCCTTACAATGCAGATTGTAAGACAGGTTGAAAATGTGCTCCCAGAAGATCCCACATGCTGTGGGGCAACTAAGCCCCTGCACCACAATCACTGACCCTGTGTGGCAAAGAGCCTGTGCTCCACAACAGGAGAAGCTACCCCAGCCAGAAGCCAGGGCACCACAGTGAAGTGTAGGCCCCCCGCCTCAATTAGAGAAAGCCCATGCACAGCCATGAAGATCTAATGCAACCAAAAACAAATAATAATTTTTTAAAGTTGCAAACTGTGAGGATGTTTTATTGTTATTAATATCATAATCGCTTCTTATATTTATTTTATACACATTTCCCTCATAACTTATAATCGTCAGTGTAACTGAATTATTTCTGCAATATCCTTTTCAAAGTGTTGCTACCTGCTGTCCCTGCCTTCTAAGAGGTCAAAATAATGGAATCATTTTCCATTTTTTCTTAAAGGAACTCTTTATTCAAAGCATTTTACTCAGATGTCAGCTGTGCAAAACAGATGAAAATAAAGCTCGTCTACTTGAAGAAGGAGTTAGGCCCAAGAGCCCCATTTGGCTCCCCAGCCTCCTGTAAGACCTGTGAATATAATATTACCACAATTTGAAAATTGCTGCTCTGTGTCTAGAAAGGACTTCTCAAATTAGTTACCTGAACATTGCCCACTGAAACAAGGGGACTTCCGGCCTAGACTTTATATTCACCTCACTTGCTGGTTTATTTTCTTGTACAGAGTAGCTACTCAATGGTTTTTTGACTGGCTTGATTTAACTGTTTCTTTACCATTTCCTTCCCAATCCTTTTTTTCTCTTTTATTCCTTGAACTGTTCCTTTTTTATTTCTGATCAAACACGCACACACACACACACACACACACACACACATACACATATACATACATGTATGCTAACGCAGACTCACACATGCATGAATGCATAGGAATTCATCATAAGTTTTCACCCACAGTCAGCTGGATCACTGTACCTGTGATGCAATCTAGTTGTTTCTAAAGGCTGACAAAAGTACTTAAGTGCATTGCTTTGCAATCTGGTAATTTTGATCATTTGAAGCCAAATAATCACATTAACCTCTGGAAATGCGTTCTCAGGTTATCTGACTACAGTGGTTAATTTTGAAATCCACACCAATAGCAAAGACTGAAAATGTCCATGATCACAACATTTTGGGAAATGAAAGAGCCCCGAGCATTCATGTTAGTGTAACCGAATGTATTTATACTAAAAGAGCTAGTCAAAAATTCAAAATGAAATAAAAGCTAAGAAAATAAGTATTTTTTTAATAAGTATGTTTTTATATTTACAAACTTTATTAAGTTTTCACTGGCTAGCACTTTCAGTATTATATTAATAAATTGTGGAAAATAAAATAGCATCTTATGTATCTGAATTAGCTAAGAAATGGTGTGTTAGGAATGACTACATTTGTCATCACTGAAATATTTTTTAATCATTTAAGATTATTAAATGATTAATCTCATTCTTTAGTTAACATATTATGTGAAATATATTTATATTTATGTTGAGGGGATTAAGTGTCATCATTATGAATATATCAAACAAACCAATCAAATCAATTGAGCCTTGAAACCTCTGGTAATGACAACAAAGTGAAGTGGATATATGAACATTGCCACAGATAATAATTATAAAAATTTAAATAGAATATATTATAAAAATTAGTTAAGACACTGGAAAGCATATCAAAGCAAAGAAAAACAAGACAATAGTTAATTTTCAAAAAACTGAAAATGGAAGAGAAAAGTTCTACTGGTTTATGTCTTTCTGGCTTGAGGATGTTGGCCATCCTTCAACTTGACTTCAGTGAAAGTAGAAAAATAGAGTGATAGGATATTTGCCATAGCCTCAAATGATTCCCCCAAACATTAATTACTGTCATGATTTTAATATATATATATACTCCACTTTTTTCAGTATTCTTCATCTCAGAAAGCAAACTTAATTCACATTAATTTCTTTTCTTTTAAATGTGGGCTGGACTTAGTGATTGATTTATAAAGAAATCACATCAAGAAAGAAAAAAAAAATACTTTACAGTGGTGAAACCTAACAGATGTCACTTCAGCCAAATTGCAAAGTTAGCATCACCAGTTCCAAGTCATGATAGAGTTTACCCATTGACATGGTGTGATGGAAGGACACTTCATCTCTTTGCTATGCTTTCCTAAAATCCATAACCCCAGTCTAATCATAATAAGCATCAGACAAACCAAACTGAAGAAATATTATACACAATTCTTGGCTGATAATTTTCAAAAGTGTCAAAGTGATGTAAAAGAAGGAAAGATGGAAAAACTATCACAGATGGAAGGAGACTATAGAGTCATAGTAACTAAATTTAAATTGGGATCCTGATTTTAATCTGGAATAGAAAAAAATAGTATAAAATCTGATGAAATTCAAATAAAGCCTATAGTAGATGAATAGTACTCTGCTAATATCATGGTCATGTTAACATTAAGAGAGACTGGGTGAAAGGTATATGGTGAAGCTCTGTACTATTTTTTATAACTCTTCTGCAGGTCTATAAGTTCAAAATAAAAAGTAAAATGTAAACAAAACAAACAAAAGCATCATCTCTTACATCACACACTGTGAATGAGACAGAAGCTCAGGACTATCACTAATTTCTCAACTGCAAGGATCTGGACCAACCTCCATCACTTCTGACTGCACATCTTTGGAGCAAGTGACTGCTATAACCAGTGTGTGAAATCCCCCAGATATATTGTGGACTTCAAAATGGATGGGATATTTACAGTTTCACAGGCAGCTAACATGTTGGCCAGCAGGTGAAAAGGACAAGATTTAAAAATTGGCAAAAGAACAGTGAAAGTCATGGCTATCTCCCAATTGGTCGAAGTATTACCAAACCAGAGTGCTAAAGAATATAGAAAAGGTAGTTAAGTTGATCCACGTAAAGGGCGTTCCAAAGAGGAATGGCAGATTTCTTCCTTACGACCTAGACTGGTAAGCTACCTCAATCCTATCTTTATGTCAGAGAGTCCTAGGCCAATTTCTCTGACTTCAGGGAGGTTGCAAGCTTGGCATGGCCCAGAGAGCAAAGGGATCTGCAGCTGAAGTTACTGTGACTGAAAAGACAAATCTTTGCTGATTGCAGGTATGTCTCTGTCTAAGGCAAACAGTCACTGGATGTACTAACCAATTATATGAACATATGGATTCATAAACATTACCTATAATTTGCTTAAAATACCTTTTTTTCCCCCAAAAAATAGAAGATAGAGTGAGCCAAACAGAATAGAGGCAAATAAAAGGACAATTAAAAGAAATTATTAATTTAATATTTGCTGAAAAGCAAAAGCAAATTCTGTAGAATTCTTGTTTGATATAATCATGAAGGTGACTGTGCCTCATCTGTGTTATGGATGTTTCCACATTTTATGTTGTAAAGAGATAAAATATAGTTAAGTCTCAGCAGCTCAATTATAAGCGATAAAAATTGCCAGTTATGACTTCTTTAGATCTCACAATAAGCAAATTATGGAGCAAATTTTCTCATCTTGGTTCACAATTGAGTTCATATTATGTAATGTTAGCCTAGCTTTTTCATTAAAGCAACAGTAGAAAATGATTGTTAATGAGCATAAGAAAGTATTTTTGACATAGAAATAGCTATTTCTACTTTTCAAAACTGTTTGTTCTTTTAAGAAGACAAATATTCCACCTTATAAACATGTTTGCAAAATGCCCATTTTTAAGATAAAGTCCAAGTCAGCACATGCGTAGATGAGCACACTTAATAAATGATATCTGAACTTTTTCTAATTTTTGATAAGAAAAGAAGGAGAGGGAGAAAGACAGAAAAAAGAAGAGAAAGAAAAGAGGGGAAAAGAAAGAAAAAAAATAAAGAAGAAGCAGAAAGGATGGAGGAAAAGAAGTATACATAGGAGGTAGACTGCTTTCTTTAGGGACCACTATGCATGTTATATGTACATGTATATTAGCTACTTTCTTATACTTGTCTTCATTCAAAATTCAAAAGTTTGCAGACCAGAGAGAAACACATACTTTTAAACCACACATCTTTACTCCCCAAAGAGGATTTGATAATGAAAGATGAATTAAAATCCTCAGATATTCACTATTCCTTCATACAGAGTTCTAATCTAATGAAAGGAACCAGAATATGCCATCTTGAATATGTCTGTTTGGTATACAGATTATTTTGAACTAAAAGCCTTTGAGAACCAACAGAGGCAGGAAAAGCTCTAAAACCAGGGCACAAGTTTTCCTTTTGTAAAGAAAATTTACATTTTTTAAATAAATTTCCATTTGTAAAGATGTCTCCTTCTCCCTGACTTGAATAAGGAGACATTAATAACTTATCAATGAAAAAGGTAATGGCTTAAATTTGCAACATCAATATTACTAAACAAGCCTACTTTACCAAACTTTTTCTTTATCTTCTCCCTATAACTTGCCCATCACAGAAGTCCAATGCCTCTTTCTTTTTTTTACCTTGAAATGACATTTAAAATATTCTAACCAACTCTGAATTACTCATAACTGGGTGCTGCCATGTATAAATGTAGGATGCATGTGCCAACGTCTATTTTTCTCTTGTTAATCTACCTTTCCCCAGTGTAATTTATAGGGTTGTAGGGAAAGAATCTAAAATGGAAAGAGGAAAAAGATTTATTATTCTTCTTCTACAATATACAACATTCCATAGGTAACTTAGATCATGATTTTCAGTTGAAAAATGCAGAATTTAGACACAGATGAATTCCTAGACTTAAAGGAATACAACTTGTTAACATAAGATTTTCATCTATTTTCTGTGGTAATTAGCACCTTTATTGCTACAATTTGACAAATATGCAGTGTGATGTTTTACCATTGTGAGATGATTACCACGATCAAGCTAGTTAACATACCCATACCCATCACCTATTTTTGGTGTGGTGAAAACACTAGGAATTTACTCTCTCAGCAAAATTTTAAATATATAATACATTATTATTAACTATAGTCACCAGTACATTAGGTTTCTCTAACTTATTCGTGCTTTGACTAGCATCACCCCATTTCTCCCAGGGCCATTTTTTTTTATTCTAATTATTTCAACATCAGATTTCTCCCCTCACTACTTCAGAGTCTGATAGATTAGGAGTAGTAGTGTAGAATATTATCATTAAAGAGTGCTGTTTGTTCACTGCATGAAACATTTTTAGACCCTGATGCTGGAAAAGACTGAAGGCAGGAAGAGAAGAGGATGACTGAGGATGATGATTTGATTGCATCACCAACACAATGGGAATGAGTTTGAATAGGCCTGGGAGTTGGTGATGGACAGGGAAGCCTGGCGTGCTGCAGCCCATGGGGTTGCAAAGAGTCAGACATGACTGAATGACTGAACTGAACTGAACTCCGTTTTGTTCTGTTCAGACACCAAGTCATGACACCAGGGACTGCAGCACGCCAGGCTTCCCCGTCCCCAGCCGTCTCCCACAGTTTGTCTGACTTCATGTCCATTTCATTGTTGATTCCATCCAACCATCTCAGCTTCTGTTGCCCCTTTTTCCTTCTATTTTCAATTTTTCCCAGCATCAGGGTCTTTTCCAATATGTTGGCTCATCACATCAGGTGGCCAAAGTATTGGAGTTTCAGCTTCAGCATCAGCCCTTCCAATGAATATTCAGTGTTTATTTCCTTTAAGATTGACTGACTTGGTCTCTTTGCTGTCCAAGGGACTCTCAAGAGTCTTCTCTAGCACCACAGTTCAAAAACAGCAATTCTTCAGCACTCTGTCTTCTTTACGGTCCAGCTCTCACAACCGTATGTGACTACTGGAAAGACCATAGGTTTGACTATACAGACCTTTGTTAGTAAAATGATGTCTTCGCTTTTTAACACACTTGTCTAGATTTTCATAACTTTCCTGCCAAGGAGCAAGCATCTTCTAATTTCATGATGCAGTCACCATCTACAGTGATTTTAGAGACCAAGTAGAGGAAATCTGTTACTGCTTCCACATTTTCCCCTTCTATTTGCCATGAAGTGATGGGGCCTGATGCCATGATCTTAGGTTTTGTTTGATTTGTTTTGTTTACTTTTTAGCATTTAGTTTTAAGCAGTCTTTTTCATTTTCTACATTCATGCTCATCAAGAGGTTTTTTAGTTTCTTTTCACTTTCTGCATTAGAGTGGTATCCTTCACATATCTGAAGTAGTTGATATTTCTCCCAGCAATCTTGTTTGAAATCTCCCAGCAATCTTGATTCCAGCTTGTAACTCATCCAGCCCAGCATTTCTCATGATGTGTTCTGCATTAAACATGGTTACAATATTCCTTGACATACTCCTTTACCAATTTTGCACCAGTCAGTTGTTCCATGTCTGATTCTAACTGCTACTTCTTGACCCATATACAGGTTTCTCAGGAGATAGGTAAGATGGTCTGGTATTCCCATCACTTTAAGAGTTTTCCACAATTTGTTATGATCCACACAGCCAAAGGCTTTAGTGTAGTCAATGAAACAGTGGTAGATCTTTTTCTGGAATTCCCTTGCTTTCTCTATGATCCAGCCAAAGTTGACAATTTGATCTCTGGTTCCTCACTTTTTCTAAATCTTGCTTGGACATCTTGAAGTTCTTGGTTCATGTAATGCTGAAACCTAGTTGCAGGATTGTGAACATAACCTACTGGCATTGGAGGTGAGTGTAACTGTCTGGAGGCTTGAATATTCTTTAGTACTGTGCTTCTTGGGAATTGGGATGAGGATTGATTCTTCCTAGTCCTGTGGCCATTGCTGGGTTTTCCAAATTTGCTGACATATTGAATGTGGCAATTTGGTAACATCATCTTTTAGGATTTTAAATAGCTTTGCTGAAATTCCATCACCTCCACAAGCTTTATTGGCAGCAGTGCCTCCTAAGGGCCTCTTGAATTCACATTCCAGAATATCTGGCTCTGGGTGAGTGACCACACCATCATGGTTATCTGGGTCATTAAACTATTTTTTGTACAGTTCTTCTGTGTATTCTTGCCATCTCTTCTTGATTGTTTCTGCTTCTATTAGGTCTTTACATTTTCTATTTTGTTGTAAAAATCTTTGGATGAAATATTCCTTTGATATTTCCAATTTTCTTGATGAAATCTCTGATCTTTCCCCTTTTGTTGTTTTCCTCTGTTTCTTTGCATTGTTCATTGAAGAAGACCTTCTTGTCTCTCCTTGCTATTCTCTGGAACTCTGCATTTAGTTTGGTGTACCTTTCCCTTTCTCTCTTGCTTTTCACTTCTCTTCTTTCCTCAGATATTTGTAAAGCCCCCTCAGAAAACCACTTTGTCTTCTTCCTTTTCCTTTTTCTTTGGGATAGTTTTCATTTTTGTTTTTTTTTTTTGTTTTTTTTTTCTGCCTCCTGTATAATAATATGGACCTCTGTATATAGGTATTCAGACACCCTGTTTGTTAGATCTAATCACCTGAATCTATTCATCACCTCCACTGTACATTCATAGGGGATTTGATTTAATTCGTACTTGATTTCCATAGTGGTTTTCCCCACTTTCTTCAGTTTAAGCCTGAATTTTGTGATAAGGAGCTGATTATCTGAACCACAGTCAGCTCCAGGTCTTGTTAGATTTATATAGAGTTTCTCTATTTTTGGCTAAAAGAATGTAATCAATCTGATTCTGGCATTGGCCATTTGGTGATGTTGACATGCAAAGTTGTCCCTTGTGTTGTTTAAAAAGAGTGTTTGCTATGACCAGTGAGCTCTCTTGGCAGAATTTTGTTAACCTTTGCCCTGCTTCATTTTGTACTCCAAGGCCAAACTTGTCTGTTAGTCCAGGTATTTCTTGACTTACTGCTTTTACATTCCAATCCCCTATGATGAATAGGATACATTCTTTTTAGAGTTAGTTCTAGGAGGTCTTCATAGAACTGATCAACTTAAGCTTCTTCAGCATAGGTGTTTGGGGCATAGACTTGAATTACTGTGATGCTGAATGGTTTGCCTTGGAAACAAACTTAGATCATTCTGTCGTTTTTGAGGCTACACCAAAGTACTGCATTTCAGACTCTTTTGTTAATTATAAGGGTTATTCCATTTCATCTATGGATTCTTGCCCACAATAGTATATGTAATGGTCATCTGAATTAAATGCACCTATTCCCATCCATTTTAGTTCACTGATTCCTAAGAAGTTGATGTTTACTCTTGGTATCTCCTGCTTGACTACGTCCAACGTACCTTGATTCATGGACCTATTATCCAAGATTCCTATGCAATACTGTTCTTCACAGCATCGGACTTTACTTTCACCACGAGACACATCCACAACCGGGCGTCGTTTCTGCTTTGGCCCAACTGCTGCTTTCTCTCTGGAGCTATTAGTAGTTGTCCTCCACCCTTCCCCAGTAGTATATTGGACACCTTCAGATCCAGGGTTCCTCTTCTTTTGGTGTCATATCTTTTTGCCTTTTTATACAGTTCATGGGATTCTCATAACAAGTATACTGGGGAGGTTTGCCAGTTTCTCCTCCATCCCCACCAAAGTCCTTCTCAATTCCCTAGATTTCTGCTTGCTTAGATATTCTATGACATCTTTTCTTACTATTGCAACCCAAAGGAAGTTTTATTTCTTTAAAACCTTGAACTGTGTTTAAGATCTGTACACTCTGGATGTATCACTTAGCATTTGATAATGGCCAATTATATGTATGTATATAATTCTATGTATATTATATGTATGTATGTATTATAATATGTATGTATATAATTGATGTATATACATCACCAATCCTTTGAAATCAGCCTGAGTTTATTTTTCCACTGGATGTGCAAGACTTAAATCTATTGTCATTATCTGTCATTAGGTCATAAGGTAACAATGGAAACGGGCCAAATGTTTCATGCAAACATCATCAAAGCCATGAACAGGATAATTGAAAGTGATGGTAAAGTATTGGCTACCACGACGGTGAATTTTCTTCTTAGCAGCAAAGTTGTACATTTTTTAAATAATTAAAAGATAATTATTATAGAAAACTTCAAAGTTTAAATATTTCACAGTTTAAGCATTGAAGCCATCACTTGTTTTCCTATAACAAAATGCTAAGAAATCACTGCCCCTCTCAGCCAGTGAGATACATCATTAATGCCATACATCGAACTTAGAGAGTCATTTCCTATTTAATCTCCTGGATTTGCTATATAATTTCTCCCCGAATGTCCCATTGAGCTGATATTTTTTATTACTTCAGCTCAACACAAAAAGTTAACTTGGGTATAGGAAATATTATTTTTTAAATGAAAGTACTTTGCTTAGAAGGAGTCTTTGAAAAGAGCTCAGATGGATTCAGCAAGAGCATATGCTTTGATATGTTGAAAGAAACCTGCTTCACGAATAAGATGAGTTTTTTTAATGCAAATGACCTCATACTGATATATGTTGCAGTGAGTATATATTTAGATGATTTTTAAAAGAATTTCAGTATGGAAAGAAAGATCAGGAGAGTAGTAGAAAGCCAAGGAATCACACAAATGCAATTCTAACAATCTTTAGCCTGAAAAGTGTGGGAATCATGCTTCAGAAGTAGAGTCCCACTTCCAGAAGTAAAACCACTTACTGCAAGAGCTTCATATTGCACATAACAAAAATGACAAAAACCAACACATGAGCTGCCACTCCCTACTCCTGTAGACAGGACAGATATAACATCAAAAATTTCTGTCAATCTTTGTCTCTATCTCTAGCTATAGACAGTCATTTACATGCTTTCTCTATGCATGTTTTTCTACGTTTTCTTTTTTTTTTCTGGCAGTTTCATAAAAATGAAAAAAATGAAATAATATGTAGTCTTCTACTCTGTCTTCTCCACTTAAGATAATGATTTTGAGGTTTATCCTTGTTGTATATGTTAGTATTTTGTTATTTATTAATCAATTGTGCTCAATTTATATAAAACATTTTGTTTATACTTTCATCATTTGATGCACATTGGGATTGGTTCTAATCTGGGGCTATTGTGAATAATGTTCCCATGAAAGCCTTTGCATACCTAATGCTCTTGGTAGATTCCCAGGTGTGGAGATGCTGGGTCATAATGGTCAATTTCTGCTTAATTTTCAAAAAGCTATTAGGTTCCAAATGGGCTATCCAACCTAACATTCACATTTAACCATCAATATAGGCACTAGTGCTAAAGGACCCATCTGTTGGTGTAGGAGACATAAGAGACATGGGTTCGATCCCTGTGTTGGGAAGTTCCACTGGAGGAAGGCATGGCAACCTACTCCAGTATTCTTGCTTGGGGAATCCCATGGACGGAGGAGCCTGGGGAACTAAAATCCATAGTGTCAGACATGACTGAAGCAACTTAGTGCACACACATGAAGAAGCTGTAAATTTTACACATACTTGTAGCCTGTATTTTATGAGTATGGCTATTCTAATTGGGTGTGAAGTGGAATCCTGTTTTACTTTTTATTTTCATAATTGCTAAAAATCTTATAAATCTTCTGATGTGCTTAATAGCCATTCCTAACAACTTCTTTATTGACTGTGCAAATCTCTGTGCAGATCTTTTTTATTTGATCTTTTCCTCTGATTATTTAATTAAAAAAAAAACTTTTATGTTTTCTGTATGCAAGTCATTTATTAGATATATGATTTGCAAATAATTTCTCCTAATTTGTGGTTTGTCTTTTTTTTTTTTTTTTGACGGCTTGTTTTTCTTTTTTTATTAGTTTATTTTTTTATGAATTGTTTTTGAAATTGCACCTAAGAATTCTATCAAATCCAAGTCCCTGAACATTTTCTTCAGCCAGTACCACACTGCCTTTACAAAGTCAAAACTTCAGAAACAGTAAAATTAAAACTAGGCCAGTAGAGTAGTGTTTAGTATGAAAGAGTTAATCGTTCACAAAAATACAGTTTGCAAGCTGAGTCTTCAAATTCAAAACTGATGTGAAGTTGAGGGGCAAAATGTCACAGGATGGTCTATAAAGTGAAAATGAGAAAGTTGTTTATCTTTTACAAAAATTGGATTACAATGAGGGTTTCCGTTTGTCGGGGTGCTGGTTAAAATGATTATCTTCTACCATTTTAAGAAGATAACATTTTTTGGTCATCAGAGAAACAAGGAATAACCAAAGTTTCCTTAATGTTCATAAAATAAGGTAGGTTTAGTTTTGCTCAAGGGACTTCCCTGGTAGCTCAGCTGGTAAAGAATCCACCTGCAATGTGGTGGACCTGGGTTCGATACCCGGGTTGGTAAGTCCCCTGGAAGAGGGCATGGAAACCCATTCCAGTATTCTTGCCTGGAGAATTCCACAGACATAGGAGCCAGGTGGGCTAGTTTTTAGGGTCACACAGAGTTGGACACGACTGAAGCAACTAAGCAGCAGCATCCATTTTGCTTCAGGGCTCAACTGGTTGGTTGCTTGGGGGATTTTCAAACCACTTTATTTTAACAACTTGTATATTTGAATTAAGTATGTAAATTGCTCTTTTTCTCCTCTTCCTTCCCTTTTATTCTTTGTCTTCATTTTACTCAGCACTTTCAAAACACATTTACATCTGTTTTCTGTCTTCACTCTATTCTCTCTCATGACATCCCATCCCTTTTCCTTATTTTCTGTAAATAAGTCTTTTTTCTTGGGAAAGTTTTAAGATTTTCTCTTTATCTTTATTTTATGTGTTTTATTTGTTTGTTTTAATCATGTGTGGGGTGCACTGAATCTGAATTTCTTTAATCTTTAATTTGATGTCTTTCATTACATTCAGCCAATATTTCTTCCTACATATATTTTTTTCACCCCATTTCCTCTTCTTTTGCTGCTTCTGGGCTTCCATACAAACAAATTTTACGCTCACTTATTTATTTTTCACAGATATTATGTTTTCTTTCTTTTTTTTTTTCTTTTTGTATAATTTCAACTGTTCTGTCTCACGTTCACTAATTCTTTCTTCTGCTGTATCCATTCTGCTGATAAACTCATCAAAATTATTTTTTATCTCTGATGCCAATTTTTTCATTCTAGAATTTTTAGCCAAGATTGTTAATTTTATCTTATTTTTATATACACATTCTTTGTTATATCCTTTATTGTACTTATTGTTTTAAAGTTCATCTTTGATAATTTCAACATTAGTGCTTCTGTTTCTACTGATCATTTTACCTTTTAGTGATTGGTCACAATTTTTTTTTTCCCTCATAATTTTGATTGAACACAGGCAGTATGTGAAAAATAACTGGAAATAATAAAGTATATACTTTTTGTCTATGCAAGTACATGTCTGCTTTTTGTTCAGACTGGCACCATGAGGAAGAGGTTGCTGAGTCAATCTAGTTTGTTGTGCTTGGTCTGGTCTTTGATCTAGTCCATGGTTGAGCATGGTCTAGTCTCCGTTCTTACATTAAATTCAAATTTGCAAGTAATTTAATTAATTTGAGGATGGAATTTCAACCCTCCCATCAAGCTTGGGATCTGAGTGCCTGGAAGTTTTATCTTTTTTCTCCTGTTCTACCTTCGTATTCTGTTCATCCTGTGTACCCTTAGGCTATTCTCTCTAAAGTCTACTGCATCTTCTCAGCAACAGACTGCCATTACCTAGGTCTTAATGTAAGTAAGAGACTGCCTAGGATTCTCTCTGAGCTCATGCTCTCCTCACAGATTTTAATGTGTCCAGGAACACCTGCTTTTTGGTATTCTGTGACAGGTCTAATTTCCATTATTACTCCTTCACTACTCACTATAGTTACTATCTCAAAATTAGTCTAAAAACTGGAAGATTTACCCAAAGATGTCAAAACTCCTCCAGTTTCTCTTTATCTAAGGCATTTGCAATCCTTTTTATAAACATTTATCAGATTACAATAATTTGAATATAATAATAATAATAATCTCTCCTCCCTCTAAATTCATAACTAATTCATTAATAAATTTTACCTAACAATAAATCCCTATGTTTACTTTACCTTTCAAGTTTATTAAAACACCTGTATGTTCATGTTATAATAAATGCATTGAGCACATTAAGACATAATATATATTATCTAAATCTAGGACATCTATAGTCAAACACTTGTAGAAAAAATAATTGGGTCAATACTTGTACTCCATCATCCAGATTACAGCTAAATGTCTATTTCATTAAAAACTCTCATTTCTTTTTGTGGACATGACAATTATACTGAATAATGTCAAGTAGTTGCAAAATGAAATATTTCAGTTAAATACATACAATGTTTTCTCCATATTCTTGCAATATCATTATTGTGTGATGAATAGAGTAAATAGTTATGTAATAGATAACTGCTCCTAAAATCTAGTATAACACAGCAATTTTGATTCTGTAAGTTATATTTTTTGAAAACCAAAAATCAGCAATTATTGAATACTTCGATCTATAAAGAATGCTATATATATTGAAAGGCATGAGACACGGCTACTGTAATCTTTCATTTGTAAAAATATTATGTTTCCTAATTTGAACTTCAAATGTTAAAACTAGAAAACTGAAGTCTAGTTTATAGTTATCCATGTGTTGATTTAAAGATAAATGTCATCAGAATGATAATATGAAAATTATCTTAAACTTTGTGTTATAGGTGTTCTACTAGACCACTTAGAAATAGACATTAAATCAATAGTAGAAGGTTTCATAATGTAAGGATTAGTTATAATTCTACATTTTGTGTAATATTCATTATACCAATGTAAATTGATTTAGTATTTATCAATGGCAGTGCCACTTTCTACACCTCAGACACATGTTAAAAAAAAAAAAAAGAAAGAAATATCTTCTCCCTGGAATAAGCTTTTGCTTTCTCTCAGATGAACTCATAAAACCATCACAGGAACTTGAATATCACAAAGATAATGCAGTACTATAAAGTGCCTTTATTTTGTAAGATCGCCATGCTGCTGCTGCTGCTGCTGCTAAATCGCTTCAGTTGTGTCTGACTCTGTGGGACCCCATAGACGGCAGACCACCAGGCTCCGCCGTCCCTGGGATTCTCAAGGCAAGAACACTGGAGTGGGCTGCCATTTCCTTCTCCAAAGTGTGAAAGTGATAATTGAAAGTGAAGTTGCTCAACATGTCCGACTCGTAGCGACCCCATGGACTGCAGCCTACCAGGCTCCTCCCTCCATGGGATTTTCTAGGCAAGAGTACTGGAGTGGGGTGCCATTGCCTTCTCCAAAGATCGCCATAATAGAGCACTATAAACTGAGTGCTTAGTTGGAGAAATGCATATTCTTTGCAGTTTGAAGTCTAGAATTCCGAATTTAAGGTGTTGATAGGATCATGTTCCTTTTAAAACCTCCAGAGGAGGGTCTTGCCTTCCTTCTTCCAGCTTCTGGTCACAGCAGATGTTCATGGCTTTCAGCAGCATAATTCCAATCTCTCCTATCAACCTTGGTCCTCTTCACTGTCTGTTCACATTGTCCTTATTGTCTTGCTTTTGTGCTTGTCTGGGTCCACATTTCTTTCTTCTCATAAAAACACAAGTCATAATTGGTTAAGGGTCAGTGATACTTCAACATTACTTCAACTTAACTAATTACATCTTCCACAATTCTATTCCCAAGTACGGTCATATACAGGGGACTGGGATGAGAAATTCATATATATTTTGAAGAGAAAATCCAACCCATAAAATGAGTATTTGTGACTCATCAGTGTTCATTTCTGTCATAGGAGTTCAGTCTTATTTCTCAAGGGAAGATCTCTTGGGGGTCTTCTGTAGTTCTCAGCTAAATTAGTGTGTAATAATCTGAGCTTCTCCACAGCAAATATCACCATAGTTCAGTCCAGTACAATTCAGTTCAATCACTCAGTCATGTCCAACTCTTTGTGACCCCATGGACTGCAGCATGCCAGGCTTCACTGTCCATCACCACCTTGCGGAGTTTGCTTAAACCCATGTAAACTGAGTCGGTGATGCCATCCAACCATCTCATCCCCTTTCATTCTCCTTTGTTCCTGCCCTCAATCTTTCTCAACACCAGGGTCTTTTCCAGTGAGTCAGTTCTTTGTATCAGGTGGCCAAAGCACTGGGGCTTCAGCTTCAGCATCAGTCCTTCCAGTGAATATTCAGGACTGATTTCTTTTAGGTGGACTGGTATGATCTCCTTGCAGTCCAAGTGATTCTCAAGAGTCTTCTCCAATACCAGAGTTCAAAAGCAACAATTCTTTGGCGCTCAGCTTTCTTTATGTTCCAACTCTCAAATCCATACATGACTACTGGAAAAACCATTGCTTTGACTAAACAGACCTTTGTTGGCAAAGAAATGTCTCTGCTTTTTAATATGCTGTTGAGGTTTGTCATAGCTTTTCTTCTAAGGAGCGAGTGCCTATTAATTTCATGGTTGTGATCACTATCTGTAGTGATTTTGGAATCCTAGAAAATAAAGTCTCTCACTGTCTCCATTGTTTCCCCCTCTAACTACCATGAAGTCATGGGACCAGATGCCATGATCTTAATTTTTTAAAAGCTGAGTTTTATGCTAGCTTTTTCACTCTCCTCTTTCACTTTCATTAAGAGGTTTTTAGTTCTTCACTTTCTGCCATAGGGTGGTGCCATCTGCATATCTGAGATTACTGATACTTTTCCTGGCAATCTTGGTTCCAGCTTGTGCTTCATCCAGCCCAACATTTTGCATGATATACTCTGCATAAAAGTTAAATAAGCAGGGTGACAATATACATCCTTGTAGTACTATTTCTCAATTTTGAACCAGTCCATTGCCCCATGTGCAGTTCTAACTGTTGCTTCTTGACATTCATACAGATTTCTCAGGAGGCAGTTCAGGTGGTCTGGTATTCCCATCTCTTTAAGAATTTTCCACAGTTTGCTGTGATCCACACAGCCAAAGGCTTTAGTGTAGTCAATGAAGCAGAAATAGATATTTTTCTAGAATTCTCTTGCTTTTCCTATGATTCAAGGGATGTTGGCCATTTGATCTCTGGTTCCTCTGCTTTTTCTAAATCCAACTTGAACATCTGGAAGTTCATGGTTCAGGTACTGCTGAAACCTGGCTTGGAGAATTTTGAGCATTACTTTGCTAGCGTGTGAAATGAGTGCAATTGTATATGATAGTTTAAGCATTCTTTGGCATTACCTTTTTTTGGGATTGGAATGAAAACTGACCTTTTCCAGTCCTGTGGCCACTGCTGAGTTTTCCAAATTTTCTGGCATATTGAGAGCAGCACTTTCACAGCATCATCTTTTAGGACTCGGAATAACTCAACTGGAAATCCATCACTTCTACTAGCTTTGTTCATAGTGATATTTCCTAAGCCCCACTTGACTTAACACTCCAGGGTGTCTGACCCTTGGTGAGTGATCACACCATCATGATTATCTGGATCATTAAGATCTCCTTTTTATTGTTCTTCTGTGTATTCTTGCCACATCTTCTTAATATCTTCTTCTTCAGATATAATGATATAATGGTCATTTGAATTAAATTAACCCATTGTCCATTTTAGTGTACTGATTCCTAAATTTGTCAACAGTAGGAAATAAGTCATTGAGGTTAGTTTCTTTTTAATGTAATAGATATATATTTAATTAACTTATATTAATCATATCCTACATTTAAATATATTTAAAATTTTGTATCATATGTTTTTATTAGATGTTCATAAGACATTTTGAAAAACTGGCAAAAAGCAAACATTACTAAATTTCAGAGTAGAATTCTTTTTTGTTTATGTGATTTAATTTTACATATGCATATATGGTATTTTTGAAATTGTTTTCCATTATAGTTCATAACAAGATATTGACTATAGTTCCCTGTCCTATACAGCAAATCATTGTTGCTTGTTGTGTATATCTATATATTTTTAAATTAGGAGTCTAGCTTTCTATTTATATTAATTCAAATAACTATAATAAAAATGTCATACATTTTTTACTTAGGCAAAAATTCAGAAGTTTTCTAACATATATATGTATATATTATATGTATACTAAAGCTTTTCTACTACTATGTTTGATAAAGACTTGCAAAGCATCAGAAAAAGAGATGGATAAGCTGGAAAACATAAACTAAATGAAATGGGAGCACTAAATATGAAACAAGCAAAGTGAAACAAGCTAGATAAAAGTAAAATATCTTCATATAGTCCTTTTTAAAATATATATATATTTATTGAGGTATAGTTGACTTACAATGTTTCAGGTGCAGAGCAAGGTGATTTAGTTATATAGAAACATATATTATTTTTGAAATTGATTTTCATAATAAACTATTACAAGATACTGACTATAATTCCTTAAGCTATACAGTGAACCTTTGTTGCATATCTATTTTTTAATTAGAAATCTAGCATTCTAGTCATACTAAGTCAAACAAGTAGAATCAAAATGTCATAATGTTTTTAGTTAGGCAAAAATTCATATGTTTTTAAATATTTATATAGTATGTGTTTATATATATACACATGTGCTACATATATATATATATACACACACACAAAAGCTTTTCTACTATACTTGATGGCTTGAGAAAGAACAACAACAACAACAACAAAAGAGATGAAGAAGTTGGAGAACATAAGCTAAATGAAATGGGAGTGCTGATTATGGTATAAAAAAACCAACTAGATAAAAGTAAAAGTTTATCATACAGTCCAGTTTTTTAAAACATGATTGCTCATTAGAAACATATCTGGAGCTCTGGCAAAAAGAAAAAAAAAAAAAAAGCATCTTCTGGGCATTTGTATTTTTCAAAATATTCCAAGAGAATTCTTATATGCATCTGGATTTTAAAAACTGATTACAGATTTTTCTATTAAATTGTATAGCTCTTTTTTAAGAGGATGAACATTCTTTGACTTTACCTGAACTACTTACAGATGGTTTTCTAAAGCCAAACTGTTTCTTCTTGCTTAGTACTTGTAGGTCTGTTTCCACTTGGTACCCATTGAAGGCCAATCTCTGCTGAGGGTGATATGACTATCAGCTATTTTTAAAGACAGCCTTCAACAATACCTAAGAGCAGATTGGAGCCCAGAACCCTTTGAATGCATGAAAGGTGGAAGAGAAAGTGTCAATTGATATTAGAAATTACAGTCCTCATCACTAACCAGTTTTAAAACTATGTCCAAAAGCATTATAGCTTCAAATGTTAGCAAGTTTTAGTGCTCTTCCACATTCTTTGATATCAGTAATGATGATAAAAGTAAAAGTGAAGTAAAAACCACATAGAAAAAGAAAGAATTAAAAGAATTGCTCTCTGTAGTTTGTTCACCAACCATACCTTCTACATTTTCCTACTGAATGATTTTTGCCACCACAATATAATGAATATATCCTTCTCAATACTGTCTCCAGCAAAACCTATTCTGCAAATAAATGGAGTTAACATATTATAATATTACTTTACTGTTTTGGCACTAAAATGAAAGAGCATTACATATTTATCCCCAAATCCTCTCTCTTTCTCTCTTTCTATATGATTCCCTCTCTTAGAATATCCATTATCTGGATATACAATGAATTGCTTCAGCTTTGTAATATATAATAATTCTGGTTAACACATCCATTAAGTGTTCAATGTTCTATACACATGAACAAAGATAGATTGCTCAGTCACTAAATCATGTCTGAGTTTTTGTGACTCCATGGACTATAGTCTTCAAGGATCCTCTGTCCATGGGATTCTCCAGGCAAGAATATTGGAGTGGGTCACCATTTCCTCCTCCAGGGGATCTTCCTGACTCAAGGACTGAACCCGCATCTCCTGCATCTCCTACATTGGCAAGGAGACACTTTACCACTGAGCCACTGGGAGCCAAAGATAGATTAGGTCACTGTTGACAATAACCAGGTGGTTATTTCTTCACCTGATTTTTTTCCTGGAAATTGGGCATATTTATTCAGTTTCCTTGCTGTCTTTTAAACTTTGACCACTTTCCATGATATTAACTGGTTAGTTGCTATTTTACTTGTTTGGAAGCCAGGTGATTTGAATAAAAGCTACTAGATGCAAAATTATACATTTCAAAAGAAATTTACCAGTAGGAGAAAGATGAAATATATCTCATTTCTAGTTTTTCTCTTAAACTTATAATCGAGACAATTATTTAGATAATCCAAGCAGAAATCTTACGGTTTGAGTTGAATGAATTTTATTGTATTATTTTTCCTTTGAAAGATTGAGGATTCTGTTGTCTTGGTATTGTCTCTATCTCCTTGAGGTTTCAGTTCTTGGAGGTGTTTTAATTAAAATTATAAACAAAGCATTATAATACTCATATTTTATCCCCTGCACTATGCAATGTGTACTGGCATAAGACAAATTGCTAATTTAAATTCATTAGGCTACAACTTCTTCTTAATATAATTATAATAAAATTAACTCTAATTTTTCAACATCTATTTTCTCTAATTATTGTTGTTCAGTCACTAATGTCCACCTGTTTATGATCCCATAGACTGCAGCACACCAGGCTTCCCTGTCTTTCAATATCTTTCAGAGTTTGCACAAACTCATGTCCATTGAGTCAGTGATGCCATCTAACCATCTCATCTTCTGTTGCTCAGTTCTCCTCCTGCCTTCAGTCTTTCCAAGCATCAAGGTCTTTTCCATTGAGTTGGCTCTTTGCATCCGGGGGACAGAGTTTTGGAGCTGCAGCTTCAGCATCCGTCCTCTCAATGAATATTCAGAGTTGATTTCCTTTAAGATTGACTGCTTTGATTACCCTGCTGTCCAAAGGACTATCAAGGATCCTCTCCAGCACCACAATTCAAAAGCATCAAATTTTCAGCATTCAGCTTTCTTTACGGTCCAACTCTCACATCCATGGCATGAATGCAGAAAAAAAACAAAAAGCATAGCTTTGACTATACAGACATTTGTCAGCAGAGAGGTGTCTCTGTTTTTTAACACACTGTTTAGGTTTGTCAGAGGGTAGACAGAATAAAAATCACAATCACAGAAAACAAACCAACATGATTACATGTGTCACAGCCTTATGTAACTCAATGAAAATATGAACCATGCCATGTAAGGCCACCCAAGACAGACAGGTCATGGTGGAGAGATCTGACAAACATGGTGCACTGGAGAAGGGAATGGCAAGCCACTATAGTATTCTAGCCTTGAGAACCCCATGAACAATATGAGAAGGCAAAAAGACAGGACACTGAAAGATGAACCCCCAGATCAGAGTGCTACAGGAGAAGAGTGGGGAAATAAGTCCAAAAGGAATGAAGAGGCTGAACCAAAGTGAAAATGATGCCCAGTAGGGTATAAGTCTGGTGGTGAAAGTAAAGTCTGATGCAATAAAGAACAATATTGCATAAGAACCTGGAGTGTTAGGTCCATGAATCAAGATAAATTGAAAGTGGTCAAACAGGAGATGACAAGAGGGACCATTGATATTTTAGGAATCAGTGAACTAAAATGGACAGAAATGGGTGCCTTTAATTAAGGTAACCATCATATTTATTAAAATTGGCAAAAATCCGTTAGAAGATATGGAATAGCTCTCATAGCAAAAACCAACCAACCAAACAAAATACAGTATTTGGGTGCAAACTTAAAGGTGACAAAATAATCTTGGTTCCTTTTCAAGGCAAACCACTCAACATCACAGAATTGAAGTTTATGTCCAAATCCCTAATACCAAAGAAAATTAAGTTAATGGTTCTATGAAGACCTACAAGAGCTTCTAGAACTAAGGCAAAAAAAAAAAAAAAAGATGTCCTTCTTATCATAGGGGGCTGGAATGCAAACATAGGAAGTCAAGAGATACCTGGAGTAACAGGCATGTTTGGTCTTGGAATATAAAATGAAGTAGGTCAAAGGCTAACAGAGTTTTGCTTAGAGAACACACCTAGTCATAGCAAGCACCCTCTTCCAACAACACAAGAAATGACTACACATGGACATCACCAGATAGTCAATACTGATACCAGATTGATTATATTCTTTGTACCCAAAGATGGAGAAACTCTATATATTCAGCAAAAACAAGACCATGAGCTGACTGTGGCTCAGATCATGAGCTCCTTATTGCTAAATTCAAGCTTTAATTAAAGAAGGTAGGGAAAAACACTAGACCATTCGGGTATGACCGAAATCAAATCCCTTATGACTATACAGTGGAAGTGACAAATAGACTCAAGGCATTGGATCTGATAGGCAGAGTGCCTAAAAAATCTATGGACAGAGGTTTGTAACACTGCAGGAGGTGATGACTAACACCATCCCCAAGGAAAAGAAATGCAAGAAGGCAATATGGTGGTCTGAGGGGCCCTTACAAATAGATGAGAAAAGAAGGGAAGTGGAAGGCAAAGGAGAATGGGAAAGATATACCCAATTGAATGTAGAGTTCCAAAGAATATCAAGGAGAGATAAGAAAGCCTTTTTATGTGAACGATGCATGGAAAGAAACAATAGACTGGTAAAGATTAGAAATCACTTCAAGAAAACTAGAGATACCAAGAGAAGATTTCATGCAAAGATTAGCACAATAAAAGACACTCACCATGCCAACAAATTTAGAAAAATCAGCAGTGCCCACAGGACTAGGAAAGTTCAGTTTTCATTCCAATCTCAAAGAAGGGTAATGCCAAATAACATTCAAACTACAGCACAATTGTGCTGATTTTACAGGCTAGGAAGGTAATGCTCAAAATCCTCAAGCTAAGCTTCAACAATACAGGAACCACAAGCTTCCAGATGTAGCAGGTGGATTTAGAAAAGGGAAGGGAACAGAGGTTAAAATAACAACATCTGTTGGGTCAAAGAAAAAACAAGAGAATTCCAGAAAACACATCTATTTCTGCTTCACTGGCTGTGTTAAAGACTTTTACTGTGTGGATCACAACAAACTGTGGAAAAAGAGATGGGACTACCAGAACACCTTACCTGCCTCCTGAGGAACCTGTATGCAGATCAAGAAACAATAGTTAGAGCCAGAGGTGGAACAATCGACAGGTTCCAAACTGAGAAAGAAGCATGTCAAGTCTGAGTACTGTCACCCTGTTTATTTAACTTATATGCAGAGTGCTGTGCTGTGTGCTTAGTCGCTCAGTCATGTCCGACCCTCTGTGGCCCTATGGACTGTTGCCCCCCAGGCTCCCCTGTCCATGGGGACACAGCAGGCAAGAATACTGGAGAGGGTTGCCATGTCCTCCTCCAGGGGATCTTCCCAACCCAGGGATCGAACCCAGGTCTGCCTCAATGCTGGTGAATACTTTACCCTCGGGGCCGCCGTTGGAAATCCAAGAATACTGGAGTGATTAGCCTAACACTTCTTCAGGGGATGTTCCTGACCCGAAGTCTCCTACTTCGGTAGGAGGTAGGAATACCTCCTGCAATTCTACAAAGAATTGCAGGCAGATTTTTTTTACCAGCTGAGCTACCAGGGAAGCCCCTATATGCAGAGTACATCACGCAAAATATTGGGCTGGATGAAGTTCAAGCTGGAATCAAGATTGCTGGGTGAAATATCAATAACTTTAAATATACAGATGACACCATCCTAAAGGCAGAAAGTGAAGAATTAACCACCTCTTTATGAATATGAAAGAGAAGAGTGAGAGGAAAAGCTGGTTTAAAACTCAACTTTCAAAAAAACTAAGATCATGGCACCCACCCCATCAATTTATGGCAAATAGGTGGGGAAACAATGGAAACAGTGATGAACTTTATTTTCCTGGGCTCCAAAATCACTGTGGACAGTGACTGAAACCATGAACTTTAAAGATACTGGTTCTTGGAAGAAGAGCTATATGACAAACCTAAACATTGGCATCATTTTGTCAACAAAAGTCTGTAAGGTGCATATAGTCAGAGCTATGGTTTTTCCAGAGGTCATGTACCAATGAGAGAGGCCATAGAAAAGGCTGAGCACCAAAGACATGATGATTTCAAACTGTGGTGCTGGAGAAGACTCTTGAGAGTCAGCAAGGAGATGACACCAGTCAGTCTTGAGGAAATCACCCATAATATTCCAGAAAGGACTGATGCTGAAGCTGAAGCTCCAATACATTGGCCACCAGATGTGAAGAGGTGACTCACTGGAGAACACCCTGATGTTGGGAAAGATTGTAGGCAAGAGGAGAAGGGGACAACAGAGGACAAGTTGTTTGGATGACATCATGGACTCTGTGGAGATGAGTCTGAGCAAACTCTGAGATAGTGAAAGACAGGAAACCCCAACATGCTGCAGTCCATGGAGTCATAAAGAGTGGACCCAACTAAGCAACTGAACAACAAAATGGTTTGCCATAGCTTTCCTCCCAGGAACAAGTGTCTTTTAATTTTCTGGTTGCAATCACTGTCTGCAGTGATTTTGGAGCCCAAGAAGATAAAATCTGCCACTGTTTCCAAGTTTTTCTCATCTATTTGCCATGAGGTAATGGGACCAGATGTCATGATCTCAGTTTTTTTAATGTTGAGTTAAGCCAGCTTTTTCGCTCTCCTCTTTTACCATCATCAACAGGCTCTTAATTCCTCTCACTTTCTGCCATTAGAGTGGTTATTGATATTTCTCTTGGCAATCTGGATTCCAGTTTGTGATTCTTGCAGCCTGGCATTTCACATGTGATGTTCTCTGCATATAAGTTAAACTAGCAAGGTAACAATATACAGTCTTTTTTTTTTTTTTTTTTTTTTATTAGTTGGAGGCTAATTACTTTACAATATTGTAGTGGTTTTTGTCATACATTGACATGAATTAGCCATGGATGTACTCTTTCTCAAGTTTGAACCAGTTCATTTTTCTATGTCTGTATTAATTGTCACTTCCTGTTTCACATATAGGTTTCGTAGGAGACAGGTAAGGTGGTCTGGTATGCCCATCTCTTGAAGAATTTCCCACAGTTTGTTGTGGTCCACACAGTCAATGGCTTCATAGTCCATGAAGCAAGAATAGATGTTTTTCTGGAATTTTCATGCATTTTCTGTGATCCAATGGATGCTGACAATTTGATCTCTGGTTCTTTTGCCTTTTCTAAATCCAGTTTGTACATCTGGAATTCTCTATTCACATACTTTTGGAGCATATATTATCAAGCCTTACCTTGATAACATGTGAAATGAGTACAATTGTAGGGTAGTTTGAACAATCTTTGGCATTGTCAAGTCATTTTCTGTAATGTTTCTGGCTCTCTCACGATTAGTTCCTAATTCTTCCTTGATACATAATCAACTTTATTCACGATGTTTTCCCAACAGTCTTGAAGACAAAATTTTTCTCCTTTCTATCACCTAAGCTAATTCAGTGTAGGCTACCTTCTAATTCTCAACCTCTCACCTCAATAGCCACCTACATATAATAATTTAGTTTTTGGATTTGAAGCAAAACTTTTGTAATTTAAAAGGGTATTTTTACATCATTTCATTCATCCTAAAATGTTGCTAGGAATTTTTTGAAAATGAAATTCAAATTCAGGTAGATCAAGTGATTAATCACATTAAGGTGACTTGCACACATGACACTGGGTCTGGGACTTGGGATTTAGTACATTTGAGCCCAATTTTATTTATTTTTCATTATATTATAGTGTTCTAGACACAGTTCATTGCATTGTACACCGCTAATGTACTTATACTGGTAAGTGAAAGTGTCTTCAGGAGGTCAAAGGATAAAATAACTGATTTCCAGTATCTAAGTATAGAAAAGCAATGTTTCCTGATATACTCTTCCTTTATACTGTGCAATACAATTGTAAATGAGTAAAGGGAAATGGGTTAGACATGGACAACAGCCTTGTCTAACTCAATGAAACTATGAGCCCTGCCCTGTAGGGCCACCCAAGACAGATGGTTCATGGTGGAGAGTTCTGACAAAATGTGGTCTACTGGAGAAGGGAATGACAAACCACTTCAGTATGCTTGCCTTGAGGACCCAAAGAACCATATGAAAAGGCAAAAAGATAGGACACTGAAAGATGAACTTCCCAGGTCAGTTAGGTGCCCAGTATGCCACTGGAGATCAGTGGAGAAATAACTCCAGAAAGAATGAAGAGATGGAGCTAAAGCAAAAGCAACACCCAGTTGTGGATATGACTGGTGATAGAAGCAAGGTCTAATGCTGTAATGAGCAATATTGCATAGGAACCTCGAATGTTAGGTTCATGAATTAAGGCAAGTTGGAAGTGGTCAAATTTGCCTTTTGATGGCAAGAGTGAACATCGACATTTTAGGAATCAGCAAATTAAAATGGACTGGAATGGATGAATTTAACTCAGGTGATCATTATATGTAATACTTTGGGCAAGAATCCCTTGGAAGAAATGGAGTAGCGATCATAGTCAACAAAAGAGTTCAAAATGCAGTACTTGGATGCAATCTCAAAAATGTTAGAATCATCTCTGTTTCCAAGGCAAACCATTCAGTATCACAGTAATCCAAGTCTATGCCCCGACCAGTAACGCTGAAGAAGCTGAACTTGAACAGTTCTATGAAGACCTAGAAGACCTTTTAGAACTAACACTCACAAAAGATGTCCTTTTGTTATAGAGGACTAGAATACAAGAAACACCTAGAGTAACAGGCAAATTTGGGGTGCAGAATAAAGCAGGGCAAATTCTTGTAGTACAGAATAAAGCAGGGCAAAGGCTAATAAAGTTTTGCCAAGAGAACACACTGGTCATAGCAAACACCTTCTTCCAACAATACAAGGGAAGATGCTATACATGAACATCACCAGATGGTCAACAACAATATCAGATTGATTATATTCTTTGCAGTTAAAAATGGAGAAGCTCTATACAGTCAGCAAAAACAAGACCAGGGGCTGACTGTGGCTCAGATCATGAACTTATTGCCAAATTCAGACTTAAATTGAAGAAAGTAAGTAAAACTACTAAGCCATGCAGGTATGATATAAATCAAATCACTTACAATTATACAGTAGAAGTGTGAGATAGATTTAAGGGGTTAGATCTGATAGACAGAGTGCCTGATGAACTATGGACAGAGGTTCACGACATTGTACAGGAGACAGGGATCAAGATCATCCCCCAAAAAAATAAACACAAAAAATCAAAATGGCTGTCAGAGGAGGCTTTACAAATAGCTGTGAAAAGAAGAGAAGCAAAAGGCAAAGGAGAAAAGGAAAGATATGTCCATTTGAATGCAGAGTTCTAAAAATAGCAAGGATAGACAAGAAAGCCTTCCTCAGTAATCAGTGCAAAGAAATAGAGGGGGGAAAAAATAGAATGGGAAAGACTAGAGATCTCTTCAAGAAAATTAGAGATAACAAGGGAACATTTCATGCAAAGATGGGCTCAATAAAGGATAGAAATGGTATGGACCTAACAGAAGCAGAAGATATTAAGAAGAGGTGGCAAGAATACACAGAACTGTACATAAAAGATCTTCATGACCCAGATAATCACGATAGTGTGATCACTCACCTAAATCCAACATCCTGGAATATGAAGTCAAGTGGGCCTTAAGAAGCACCACTATGAGCAAAGCTAGTGGAGGTGAATTCCAGCTGAGCTATTTCAAATCCTGAAAGATGGTGCTGTGAAAGTGCTGCACTCAATATGCCAGCAAATTTGGAAAACTCAGCAGTGGACACAGGACAGGAAAAGGTCAGTTTTCATTCCAATCCCAAAGAAAGGCAATGCCAAAGAATGCTCGAACTACCACATGATTGCACCCATCTCACACACTAGTAAAGTAATGCCCCAAATTCTTCAAGCCAAGCTTCAATAACATGTGAACTTCCAGATGTTCAAGCTGGATTTAGAAAAGGCAGAGGAACCAGAGACCAAATTGCCAACATCACCTGGATCATCGAAAAAGCAAGAGAGTTCCAGAAAATCATCTATTTCTGCTTTATTGACTATGCCAAAGCCTTTGACTGTGTGGATCACAATAAAACTGGAAAATTCTGAAACAGAACACCTTACCTGCCTCCTGAGAAATCTGTATGCATGTCAGGAAGCAACAGTTAGAAATGGACATGGAACAACAGACTGGTTCCAAATAGGAAAAGGAGTACATCAAGGCTGTATATTGTCACTCTGTTTATTCAGCTTATATGCAGAGTACATCATGAGAAACGTTGGGCTGAAAGAAGCACAAGCTGGAATCAAGATTGCCAGAAGAAATATCAATAGCCTCAGACATGCAGATGACACCACCCTTATAGCAGAAAGTAAAGAAGAAATAAAAGAGCCTCTTGATGAAAGTGAAAGGGGAGAGTGAAAAAGTTGATTTAAAGCTCAACATTCAAAAACTGAGATCATGGCAGCTGGTCCCAACACCTCATGGCAAATAGATAGAGAAACAGTGAAAACAGTGGCAGACTTTATTTTGGGGGGCCCCCAAATCAATGCAGATGGCGAATGCAGCCATGAAATTAAAAGACCCTTACTCCAAGGAAGGAAAGTGATGATTAACCTAGATAGCATATTAAAAAGCAGAGACATTACTTTGCCAACAATAGTCTGTCTAGTCAAGGCTATTGTTTTACCAGTAGTCATGTATGGATGTGAGAGTTGGACTATAAAGAAAGTTAAACGGGGAATAATTGATGCTTTTGAACTGTGGTGTTGGAGAACACTCTTGAGACTCCCTTGGTCTGCAAGGAGATCCAACCAGTCCATCCTGAAGGAAATCAGTTCTGAATATTCATTGGAAGGACTGATGTTGAGGCTGTAACTCTAGTACTTTGGCCACCTGATGTGAAGAACTGACTCATCTGAAAAGACCCTGATACTGGGAATGATTGAAGGTGGGAGGTGAAGGTGATGAGAGAGGATGAGATGATTGGATGGCATCACTGACTCAATGAACATAAATATGAGTAAACTCCGAGAGTTGGTGATGGACAGAGAGGCCTGGCCTGCTGCAATCCAGGGGGTCTCAAAGATTCAGACACGACAGAACATCTGAACTGAAATGAACTGAAAAGAAAATGTGAATCAAAATTGATTGGAAAAGAGAAAAAGAGTGCCTTGTGAATGTGTCCTGAAATAAAGTGTTTGGGTACAAATAAATGTCAGAGAGGGAATCATGATCATGGGGGGAAAATCCTAAGATTTCCATTTCTCACTTTTCTGTAATTGGGTGAGTTTTTGAATTTATCATTGATGATCTTTTTAAACTTTTTTTTGAAACAGAGAAGGTATTTGCCTGGGTAGTCATTTGGCCATGTGGACCAAGGATTTCCACAGTTATATAGACTAACCTAACTACTTTTGACTGAAAAATGTGACTACCATACTGGAATATTCTAAATGAGAGCACTTCTTACATGATCAGTCCTTTAACACTAAGATATAACACATATAAGCCAGGATCACATTCCAGTGTACCACAGCAAGTAGAAAAAAATATATTTGCAGGTTTATGCAGTGATTGTTTTATTCATGCCAGTCACGTGTGTGTGTGTGTGTGTGTGTGTGCATTTGCTTACATTTTCTAATTAAATTATTTGCCCATAGTATCCATTGGATTTGGATAATACTTATATTCTCCACATGAATTAATATGATGGATATTCTTCAGTATTATATATATATATATATATATATATATATATATATATATATATACATATATAAACAAATGGGATATTTACAAAATTCTCATTCAGAGCCCTAAGTTGGCCTCAGAGGGACAGAAGTTATATTGGCAACTTGATATAGATTTTCCCAAGGAAAGAAACGTTGAGAGCATTCAGATATCATTGTCTTTCACATTCTTTTCCTTGCCCTCATCTTAGGCCTCAGTAAAAGTGAGAAAAATATATTTTTTGTTCCATCGAAAGGTTTGCCTTGATATTAAAAAGCAATCGACATATAGAACTTGGAGAAGAGATTTTTTTTTTTTTTTGTGCCCTAATGAATGAATTAAAATTTACTTTTAGAATCATTTTCTTTATGATACTGTTTCTGATTTCAATGGCCTAAAAATAATGTCTCTTTTGAATATGACTCATTTTGGAACCAATGTTCTAAAGACATATGAATGTGAATGCCATTGAATAATTTAATGGGACTGTGCAAAGCAAATAGAGCCGTTCGAGTCCTTGCCAACAGAGTAGGGAAAAGCTGAATGCAAGAAACTTTGTCTGCACAAGTAAACTGTTCTACTCAAACACATACAAAAAGAGGCAGATGATCAGCCAGCTGCCACTTTTTATGTATAGCAAACAAACCCAATTATATAAGGAGGAATGTTCAAGTTGGCATTAAAAAGTTATCAGAAGGCCTGCAGAGATTCCCTCTGGAGCCTCCAAGACCAGATTCGGTAGCCAGTCATTTCTACTTTCTTAGATAATGTGCAAGGGCCATGGTGCTGATTAGCTCTTAAATCACACTCTCCCAGGAAAAAGTAAAGCCTTTAATTTTGTTAATGGGCAGAGACATGTCCTGGGCTTCCTGTTTTTCACCTTAAATACTGCCCTGACAGGTGTAAGACACAATATGAGAATTATGTTGATGTCTGTGTGTCTGTCTGTGCAAGAAGAAGTTGAAGAATTTGCTCCTCTGAGATGTACATTGATTCTTTATTAAATTAATAGGAAAAGGTTCCCCATGAATTTCAATTCAGAATTAGTATGTAAGTCATAGGGAATAAATCAAAAGTAAAATAAATAAATAAATAAATAAATATTTAACAACTTAAATTTTTAAAATTTTGTGTATGAGAACTATAAGTAAAAGAGAAAGACTCACCCAGGGAAAGTAATTCCAATAAATATGAGAGAAGTTTGACCATCTTAATATGTAATATGCAAGTCAGTGACATTTCAGGGATATGAGTAAATAATTAACAGGTGAGATAAAAATAAACAAAAAATAGGCAACCTCACCATCAATAAAGTGTCATTCTAATTTTTTGAGGTCGAGTCATTATTAACTGGGATATATCAAGTTAACTTACCATTAACTGATCTACCACCAACTAACATATTGGAAAATATAGGGCTTTTTTTGTTTTCTCTTTTTAATGTGACATCTACCTACAATTAGCAGAGAAATACCTATAAGTAATGGAAATGGTATGCAATCATTGAGTCTTTAATATATAGTATTAAATATTTAGCTGTTGTTCAGTCCCTAAGTCATGTCTAACTCCTTGCATGAACTGCAGCATGCCAGGCTTCCCTGTCCTTCACCATCTCCCAGAGTTTGCTCAAATTCATGTCCATTGAGGCAATGATGCTATCTAACCGTCTCTTTCTCTGCTGCCCCCTTCTCCTTATGCTTTCCATCTTTCCCAGCATCCGGGTCTTTTCCAATGAATCAGCTCTTGGCATCAGTTAACCAAAGTATTAGAGCTTCAGCATCAGTCCTTTCAATGACTATTCAAGATTGATTTCCTTTAGGATTGACTGGTTTGATCTCCTTGCAGTTCAAGGGACTCTCTAGAGTCTTCTTCAACACAATTCGAAAGCATCAGTTTTTCAATGTGCAGCCTTCTTAATGATCCCACTCTACCATCCGTACATGACTACTGTAAAAAACATAGCTTTGACTATATGAACATTTGTCAGTAAAGTGATGCCTTTGCTTTTAATTAAATGATAATTATTTTAATACATAAGTTTTAATGACTTTATTTAATTGCTCTTTCACACTTACCTATAAATTCACAAATGAATAGAAGATCATTTTCCTGGAGATTAATGCCTTTCTCATGGACAGAGAAAGAAATTTCTCTCTCTTTCTCTCTCTCTGTCATATATATATATATATATATATATATATATATATATATATATATATATGGCAAGCTTTCCCAGATACATCTGCCTTTCCTCCATCACACAGAGCGTGGTTCACTTACCTGCATCTACACAAGAGTATTACTGAGAACTCAGCTCAGGGAAAATAATAAAGTGAAAACATATATCAAGCCAGTTCTCTGGAGTTTTCATGGTCTATTTCTTTGCTGGAAGCAAAGATGGATAAAAGTATTTACCTCTTAAATGTTTACCTAATATTGTATGAAGCAGTGACCTTAAGTGGTCTTCACAGCTCATAGACCACACACACAAAACTATGAATGAGCAATTTTTATTCCCCTGAAACTAATGGTTCTGGCACACTCTTTTCCACTTCTAGAGAACTGCAAGTAAAGTCTCTGATAAAATTACTATAATTCATAAATGGCAGCGACCAGATTTCTGAATTTAGGTAAAAGTGGAAGATGTAATGGAAAACAGCAGAGAAAAATTGTCAGACCTTTATTAGAAAAGGTTGATTCAGTTGACTTGGAACTCCAAATTTTACCTTGTGTAATCAATTAACTAACCAATATTCATAACTTCAACCAATGCCTCCTGTGTGTCAAGATATAAACTCAAATTCCTTCAAGAGCCAGGTAGTCAATGAGACAAACAGGTAGGAGATCTAAGCTGAACATTTTGTAAATGTACTTCTACATATTGATGCGGCTACTCATTTGTTTTTCTCCCTCTCATGCATGAGTATAAAATCCACTGATATCACAACTTCTGATTTTGAAAGAAGTCAGAAATTGATACCTATGTGTAAAATTTCCATAAAATAAATTTTGAAACCAATTATTTTTGTTTTAAAAACACATTATTTTATTTTTAAATACATTATATTTGCTTTAAAATGCATTATTTTTGTTTTAAATCAATATTTTTTTTTTATAAACAGGCTAAATAAAATGTGTTTTCGTAGAATTCAGCTCACAGGTTTCCAGTTACAAAATTTTGGGTAAGACATTGTGCTAGACATTTTTAAGTGAGACACTGAAGTTTTAAGTTGTAATTGTTGCTCTCAAAAGCTTTCCATAGCAATGAAAAAAAAGGTATACATAGAAACATGAATTAAAAAAAAAAAAAAAGCATAGAGCAATCTCTCCCACTTCCTTTCTGTGAAACTAGCAACAGTAGGAACCATATACAGAAGGATGACTGAACCCAGCAAGCTGAAGATATGGTCTGGTGCATTTGAAGTCCATGAAGGTTAAGAGTTGGTAGATTGGGGTTTCATAGTGTTGAACTGGGGAGCCAAACTACAGGAAAAGAAAAATAAAATTAGAATGAACCTGAAATATAGGATCAGAATTGAAGATATTGCTACAAGTTCATACTTTTACACATATACAACTATATATATATATATATATATATATATATATATATATATATATGTATATATATGTATATATATTATATTTATGTATATATTCATATTTATATATGCTTTTCTAAATCACCAACTCAATGGACATGTGTTTGAACAAACTCCAGGAGATGGTGAAGGACAGGGAAGCTTGGTATTCTGCAGTCCATAGGATCACAAAGAGTTGAACACAACTTAGCAACTGAACAACAAATTAAATATAGATGTATGTAGATAGGTATAGAAGTTATAGGTATATAACTTTTATATATAGATATAAGTGTGTGTGTGTGTACTCACACTTGTTTTTTAACTCTCTTCTCTGAAACGACTTGGAGCAATGACATTCCAGTATCAGCAAGAACACTGAATGTCCAAATCTTTCCATGTAACATTTCCAGTAAAATAAGTGGAGAGAAGTAGAAGGAAAATATAGAATAAGCTTATACCATTTTTCTGGGCCAAAAAGTAAAAAACAAACAAACAAACAAACAAAAAAAAAACCCTCAAATAATAAAGAAGGTAAATGAAAGAGAAAAAGAAGCTAGACTGAAAAGGTTTTTAGTAACCCCAAACTAAAGCAATTTGAGAATGTTTTAAATTTGTATCCTAAATCATTGGAGAAATTGGAAACCCACAGAACCCACTAGGAAGAAAGAAGGAAGGAAAGAAAAAGACAGGCAGATAAACTCACTTTTTAATAGAATGACAACTAATGAATGTAGCAAAAGTGAAGTAATTGGAAAATTACTCTTCTGTAAACACTAGAGGAATAATTAAATTGTGGAAAAGACATCAGTGAATATTAAGATTACAAAAATGAAAGTATTTGCAGAAGGTTATATTTATACAAGAATCTTAGGATATCTTAATGCAAAATATTTATTGCATATAATAACTTTATAGAGTAGAAAACTCTACCAGATAATATCTCAGTCAGACTGATTTGAACTCCCATAAAGGAGCTAAGAGAGTCATCTAGAGCCTCAATTTTACAACTGTTCCCCAATGAACATCTTCAGGCTTCCTGACTTTTGTGACCAGTGGTGCTTACAGGGCAGTATATATTTGCATTCTTAAAAAAGCTGCTGCCTGGGAATATGGAAGAGTTTTCCAGACAAACAAAAGGGATACATAAGATAAAAAGATATAAAATGTGGCAACAAAAAATTTTTAAAAATGAAGGGGAGAGTAAAATGCAGAGTTTTAGGATATGTTCAAATCTAAGTCATCTAAATGAAGTAAAGTATTACAAACATAAATTTTATATATAACCTCAAAGTAAGTGGAAAGCTAAACTTATACTAGATACACAAAAGAAAATGAGAAACATATCTAAGTGTACCACTAAAGAAAGTCATCTAGCTACTTGGGCAGAAAGTAATAGAAGAAGAAGAAGAAGGAGAAGGAGAAGGAGAAGGAGAAGGAGAAGGAGAAGAAGAAGAAGAAGAAGAAGAAGAAGAAGAAGAAGAAGGAGGGGGAGGGGGGAGGGGGGAGGGGGGAGGGGGAGGGGAGGAGGGGGAGGAGAAGAAAACAGGGGAACACCAATGTAGCCAGAAAGCTAACATCAAAATTGCAATAAGTACATATTCATCAATAATTATATTAAATGTAAATGAACTAAACTCTCCAATAAAAAACACAGTGTAGTTGAGTGTATAAAAAATAATACCCATGTACATGCTGCATACAAAAAATGCTCTTTGGATGTAAAGGCACACAAAAGACAAGTTAAGACATGGTCTTCTGGTTCAAGATGGCAGAGTAGAAGGACGTGCGCTAATCTACTCCTGCAAGAGTATCAAAATTGCAACTGGTTGTTGAACAACCATTGACAGAAGTTTACTGGAACCCACCAAAAAGATACCCCAGGTCCAAAGACATGAAGTTATAGCAAGACAGGTCCAAAGACATGAAGTTATTGCAAGGAGGGGTGCAATTCTGATAAAATCAAATCCTATACCCACCGGCTGGGTGACCCACAGATTGGAGAACAATAATACCAAAGAAGTTCTCCCACTATTGTGAAGGTTCTGAAACCCACATCAGGCTTTTCAGCGTGGGGATCTGAGAAAGGGTCAAGGAATCACCAGGAAATCTGGCCTCGAATTCCAAGTCCAGGATTCAATAGCAAAATAACTAAGACAGAAAAATGGATAAATAACCTGGAGGAAGAATGGTGGAAATCTCTGCCACAGAACAGAATATAGAAAAAAAAAAAAAAAAAAAAGAGAGAGAGAGAGGAGAAATGAAGACAGTCTAAGAGACCTCTAAGACAACATTAAACACACCAACATTCACATTATAGGGGTCACAGAAGGAGAAGAGAGAGAAAAAGGACCTGAGAAGATATTTGAAGATATAATAACTGAAAACGTCCCTACCATGGTAAAGGAAATAATCAACCAAGTCCAGGAAGCACAGAGAGCCCCAGGCAAGATAAACCCAAGAAGGAAGATCCCAAGACACATAATAATCAAGCTGACAAAAATTAAAGACAGAAATAAAAGATTAAAAGCAGCAAGGGAACAACAACTAATAACATACAAGGGAAGTCCTCTCAGACTCTCAGCTAATTTCTGATAAGCTGACTTCTCAACTGATAGATTTTTAAACTTGTAGAAGCTCTATAAGTCAGGAGGGAATGGGATGATATATTTAAACTGATGAAAAGGAAGACTCTACAACTTAGAATATTGTACCCAGCAAGACTATCCTTGAAATTTGATGGAGAAATCAAAAGCTTTCCAGACAAGCAAAAGTTAAGAGAATTCAGCACCAACAAACCAGCTTTAATAAATGCTAAAGGAGCTTCTCTAGGCAGGATACCCAAGAAAAGGAAAGACCTACAGAAAATAAGCACAAAACAATTAAGAAAACGGTATTAGGATCATGTGCAGTGCTGTGCTTAGCTGCTCAGTCGTGTCCAACTCTTTGTGACTACATGGACTGTAGCCTGCCAGGTTCCTCTGTCCATGGGGGTTCTCCAGGCAAGAATACTGGAGTGGGTTGCCATGCCATCCTCCAGGGGATCTTCTCAATCCAGGGATTGAACCCAGGTTTCCGGTATTGCAGACTCTTTACCATCTAAGCCACCAGAGAAGCCCAAGAATACTGGACTGGGTAGCCTTTCCTTTCTCCAAGGGATCTTCCCAACCTAGAAATAGAACCAGGGTCTCCAGCATTGCAGTCAGATTCTTTACCAGATGAGCTAACAGGGAAACCCAATAGGATCATACATATTGATAATTACCCGAAATTCAAATGCACCAACCGAAAATCAGATTAGCTGATCAGATGAAAATATTTACATTTATGTAATTCCACTTACCACATGACTCAGCTTGACGCCCTTCCCCCACAATTGTATGTCATTATTTTAAATCGTTAAGTTAATCATAGTCCCATTATGGATTGGGACTGTAATTATCTTTTTAATCTGGTTATTGATTGTGTAAAATGATAAACATCTTTTACTATTGTGACTATGTAATTATTGTTCACTTAATACCATTATATCATGATTGGTCAACAGAAAAATAATAAAACTCTATATCACTAAAATGAGGATCTAATAGAAAAACCAATTCAGTTCAGTTCAGTCACTTAGTCCTGTCTGACTTTTTGCAACCCCACGGACTGCAGCATGCCAGGCTTTTCTATCCATCACCAGATCCAAGATCTTGCTCAAACTCATGTCCATCGAGTTGGTGATGCCATCCAAGTGTTAGGTAGTTAGAATAGGAAAAAAGAGTCCAGAACGGTAGTGGCAAAAAGACAAGGGAAAAGACCACAAAAATAGAACAAAGGAAGGTACAAGAACTGGATTGAGAACATCAGGTAAAACAAACAGCTCTACTGGCTAGCCCAATTTAAATACCTCAGGCTCAGGGGAAGGAGGAAAAACATATGAAAAGAGAAGTCAAAATTGAGCTGCAGACTTCTGTTTTCTTTCATCTTTTGGGTAGGCCCACCCTCATGCCTCCAGGATATATTTTCCTTAGTGTGTTAAATAAAGCTGAGCTGTAACATGGAGCTGTAACACTGGTCTGACTATCGCTTCAAATTTTTGCTGCGGAGCAATAGAACTGAGGAAATTACAAACTCCCTCAATACAACCATCTAATCCTCTGTCATCTCTTTCTCCTCCTGCCTTCAACCTTTCACAGCATCAGGGTCTTTTCCAAGGAGTCAGTTATTCACATCATGTGGCCAACCAAAGTATTGGAGCTTCCCCTTCAGCATCAGTTATTCCAATGAATATTCAGGATTGATTCTTTTAGGACTGATTTCTTTTATGATTGACTGAATTGATCTGCCTACAGTCCAAGGGACTCTCAATGGTTTTCTCCAACACCACAGTTTAAGAGCATCAATTTTTTGGTGCTCAGTTTTCTTTGTGGTCCAGCTCTCAAATCCATGCGTGACTACTGGATAAACGATACCTTTCATTAGACGGAACTTTGTTGGTAAAGTAATGTCTTTGCTTTTTAATATGCTGTCTAGGTTGGTCATAGCTTTTCTTCCAAGGTATAAGTGTTAATTTCATGGCTACAGTCACCATGCATACTGATTTTGGAGCCCCCCCCAAAAATGAAGTCTCTCACTGTTTCCTTTATTTCCCCATCTATTTGCCATGAAGTGATGGGATGCAATGCCATAATCTTCGTTTTTTTGAATGTCGAGTTTAAGCAAGCGTTTTCACACTCCTCTTTCACTTTCATCAAGTAGCTCTTTAGTTTCTCTTCTCTTTCAGCCATAAGGGTGGTGTCATTTGCATTTAAGAGGTTATTGGTGTTTCTCTAGGCAGTCTTGATTCCAGCTTGTGCTTCATTCAGCCTGGCATTTAGCATGATGTATTCTACATATAAGTTAAATAAGCAGGGTAACATTACACAGTCTTGAGGTACTCCTTTCCCAATTTGGAACCAGTCCATTGTTCCATGTCTGATTCTAACTGTTGCTTCTTGTCCTGCATACAGATTTCTCAGGAATCAGGTAAGGTGGTCTGGTATTCCCATCTCTTTAAGAATTTGCCTGTTTGTTGTGATCCACACAATCAAAGGCTTTAACGTAGTCAAAGCAAAAGTAGAAGGTTTTTTTTGGAACTCTCTTGCTTTTTCTATGATTCAATGGATGTTGGCAATTTTATCTCTGGTTCCTCTCCCTGTTCTAAATTCAGCTTGAACATATCAAAGTTTTCTGCCCACGTTCTTTTGAAGCCTAGCTTGGAGAATTTGGAGCATTACTTTGCTAACGTGTGTGTTGAGTGCAATTGTGTGGTAGTTTGAACATTCTTTGGCAATGGCTTTCTTTGGAATTGGAATGACTGACCTTTTCCAATTCTGTGGCCACTGCTGAGTATGCCAAATTTGTTGGCATATTGAGTTCAGCACTTTCACACCATCATCTTTTAGGATTTGAAATAGCTCAACTGGAATTCCATCACCTCCACTAGCTTTGCTCATAATGATGCTTCCTAAGGCCCACTTGACTTCACATTCCAGGATATCTGGCACTAGGTGAGTGATCACACCATCATGGTCATCTGGGTCATGAAGATTTTTTTTTTTTTTGTATAGTTCTTCTGTGTATTCTTGTCACTATAATAATTCAGTTCAGTTCAGTCGCTCAATTGTGTCTGACTCTTTGAGACCCCATAAACCGCAAGATGCCAGGCCTCCCTGTCCATCACCAACACCTGGAGTTTACCCAAACTCATGTCCATTGAGTTGGTGATGCCATCCAACCATTTCATCTTCTGTCATCCCTTTCTCCTCCTGCCTTCAATCCTTCCCAGAATCAGGGTCTTTTCCAATGAGTCAGTTCTTCACATCAGGTGGCCAAAGTATTGGAGTTTCAGCTTCAACATCAGTCCTTCCAATGAACACCCAGTACTGATCTTTAGAATGGACTGGTTGGATCTCCTTGCAGTTCAAGGGACTCTCAAGAGTCGTCTCCAACACTACAGTTCAAAAGCATCAAATCTTCTATTTTGTAGATAAAATAAGGCAACTTCAAGGAACAACATGGTGGACAGAGTGTTCAGAGCAAATTCATCTACAAGCCACACATATTACCCTATAACTACTTTATATGAGGGCTGTGACAGGAACTCTTTAATGGAAGAAAATCTGCAATGCATTTAAAAAAGAGACGGAACATTTTCTCTGCCTGTTTTGTGCTCTTCTTTGATCTTCTTTGCTTCTCTTGCAGCCACATTTTTTTTTTTTTTCTTTTCCTACTTTCAATCTGTGGAAGCATTAATAAATACTTATGAGAGGGAGCTTAGGCTATCTGAGGCCTTCATTTTCAGTACATTAGTTAAGAGAACACAATTCTGCTGAGCTCTTGGGTGAACTCTGGGTTGGTTTTGTGTAAAAAATTCTCAAATTGTGATCAGAAAATGGAGGCTTTCATTCCTGAATGTCAGTCTTCAAGAAATGAAGGAAAACAAACAAACATAAAAACTGTGAGTGAATGCCTTGAATTAATTAAGCTCTTACTTCTCTAGTTATTCACTAACAAGGCAGAAGAGAGTGATGCTGATATCACCAATGATGGGGTAATATGTTATCCTTTTTAATGAATAAAATGTTTGTTAACTAAAAAATAATAGTTAATTGTGTAGAAGATAGACATAGAACATGAGAATTTACAGCTCATTAGCACAAATTGTGTTATATAAAATGATTTTAGAAATTGAGAGACCTTAATGTTATAATGGTCTTCCCTGATAGCTCATTTGGTAAAGAATCTGCCTGCAATGCTGGAGACCCCAGTTCAATTCCTGGGTCAGGAAGATCCACTGGAGAAGGGATAGACTACCCTTTCCAGTATTCTTGGGCTTCCCTTGTGGCTCAGCTGGTAAAGAATCCACCTGCAATACAGATGACCTGGATTTGATCCCTGGGTTGGGAAGATCCCCTGGAGAAGGGAAAGGCTACCCCCTCCAGTATTCTGGCCTGGAGAACTCATGGACCATGGGGTCACAAAAAGTCAATCACAACTGAATGACTTTCACTCACTTTCAATATCATAATGTACCATATTTGCTATATTTATAATAGCAACTCATATTTATCAAAATTTAATTTGTGGCAAGTACTGTTGTAATTAAGTCTACTTAGCTGTGACTGTACACAATGAAAGCCTTACATATAAGGAATATATAAAGGGCATGCTTGCATGCTCAGTCATGTATGACTCTGTGGCCCTGTGGACTGTAGCCTGCCAGGCGCCTCTAGTCATTGGATTTCCCAGGCAAGAATACTGGAGTGGGTTGCCATTTCCTTCTTCAAGGGATCTTCCCAACCCAGGGATGGAATCTGAGTTTCAAAAAGAGCAAACAAAAATTAAGACAATATATGTTGAAACTATATATACATTTTTATACATACATGTTTCTTATAAATTTGTATAGCAATATTTTGATTGAAGAAAAATAGAATGGTTGTAAGTGATAATAGTCCTTCAAGTCAGATAGTGTCAATGTAATGTTCACTTAAAACAATCAGTCCCCTTTGTAATGCCAATTAAAACTTCAGTCTGCTGTCTCACTAATAGCCAGAGTTGATCAGAAGGATATTCAAGTTGGAATATGGCATTCAATCAGTGATTTTTCCAAAGATTTTAAGAAAATGTTTTAGAAATATCTTAGTAATTTATTATAAAAATACATAAAAGTAAATTTTCTTATTTATTCCTGAAAATGGAGGAAAAACCTAGCTGGCTACCCCTACCCTTTTTGGCTGTTCCTGGATGGGGTTTGGGGAAGAAATTTTTCAAGAAGCAGATTGGGGTGAAAGACAATCTCTGAGAAGTATAAGTTTTAAATCACTAAACTAGATCTCCAATATCTTAATAAAATCTAAATTTCATGATCCACATGATTCTAATGTCTTGGTGTTAATGATATTTGGTCATTGGAAAGCTCCAGGAGGGCATGGTAAAGGAAGAAAATTTGTAGTAGAAAGTTTCTAAACATTGTCTAGACTATCAGTTTTAATTAGTGTTGACCCTAATATTACCTCAGCTTTGTTTTTATCAGTCCAATCTATCTTCCTTATTTATTTCTTGGTATCCAGGAACTTACACAAACCTCAGATTAATTATAATTAACCCTGTGTTCTATGGCGGGACTTCTCTGGTGGCACAGATGATAAAGAATCTGCCTGCAATGCAGGAGACCTGGGTTCAGTCCTAGGTTGGAAAGATTCCCTGGAGAAGGAAATGGCAAACCACTCCAGTATTCTTGCCTGGAGAATTTCATGAACAGAGGAGCCTGGCGGGCTACAGTCCATGGGGTCACAAAGAGTCAGACATGACTGAGCTACTAGCACTATGGTCTATGATAACTAGAAAGATACAGAATCAAGTTTCTTTTCGTTCAGCCACTCAGTCATGTCCAACTGTTTGTGATCCCCATGGACATATGGGGCCATACCAGGCTTCCCTGTCCCTCACCATCTCCTGGAGTTTGCTCAAACTCATCTCGACCTAGTCAGTGATGCCATCCAACCATCTCAGCCTCTGTCATCCCCTTCTCTGCCTGCCTTCTATCTTTCCTAGCATCAGGGTCTTTTCCAATGAGCCAGGTCTTCAAAACAGGTGGCCAAAGTGTTGGAGCTTCAGCATCAGTCCTTCCAATGATTATTCAGGGTTGATTTTCCTTAGGATTAACTGGTTTGATCTTGCTGTACAAGGGATTCTCAACATTCTTCTCCAGCACCACTGTTCAAATGCATCAATTCTTTGGCACTCACCCTCATTTACGGTCCAACTCTCACATGCATACTAGTGGAAAAACCATAGCTTTAACTATATGGACTTTTGCCAGCAAAGTAATGACTGTGCTTTTTAATATACTGTTTAGGTTTGTCACAGCTTTTCTTCCAAGTAGCAAGCATCTTTTAATTTCATGGCTGCAGTAAGTGTCAGCAGTGATTTTGGAGTCCAGAAAGTAAAGTCCGTCACTGTTTCCATTGTTTTCCCATCTATTTGCCATGAAGTGATGGGACCAGATGCCATGATCTTAGTGTCTTTGATGTTGTTAAGCTAGTTTTTTCACTCTCCTCTTTCACCTTCATCAAGCGACTCTTTAGTTCCTCTTAGCTTTCTGCCATTAGGGTGGTGTCACCTGAATATCTGAGGTTACGGTATTTCTCATGGCAATATTGATTACAGCTTGAACTTACTCCAGCTGTACATTTTCTACTTATATTTAATCATTTTGGTGTTTATAAAGGCGATGGGTAAAGTAGGTAAAGTAGGTGTTGCACATGTTCACTAGTGTCCAATTTTGTGTAACCCTGTGGAGTGCAGCCTGCCAGACTGCCCTGTCCATGGGATTCTCCAGGCAAAAATACTGAAGTAGGTTTCCATGCCCTCCTCCAGGGGATCTTCCCAACCCAGAGACCGAACCTGCATCTTCCATGTCTCCTTCACTTGCAGGTGAGTTCTTTGCCACTAAGGCCACCTGGGAAGCTGTATTGCTGCACCCTCAATGGTCGCTATATCTCACTGTGCGCACTATTCACTGAACCCACGGTAGGCAAAGAACAAGCTAAGAGGCTAAGAAGAGGAGGAGCTGTAGGAATTGCAGACACATTTATTCTTTCCTGGTTGATGCAGCAGCCATAGCATAACCTAACACAATACAGCCGTAATAGTATACTGACCCAGCAGCCATAATAGTATTCTCTCCTGGCTGATGCAGCGGCCATGGCAGTAAACATGCTTTATTCTCTCCTCTCATGGCTGACCCAAGGGACACTGCTGTGATGTAGCCATAAATGCTGCCACTTTCTAGGTGGAGCTCACTGTATCCCTATAGCACAAAGTAGTTCATGATTGACTACCTCATGATGCACATGTACAATGCTATAAATGATTTCAGCTGTTACACAATTATTAGTTATTATTTACAAAACGTGGGGCGAGAGAGCCTGAACACACCGTCTTGGCCAATTTTCTCTTTCCCTACAGAAGCCCAAGATACAACACTTTGAAGTACCGAGGTCTAATATAGCTTGCTTTCTATCTGGAGATAGCTGTCTAGTTCCAGGATCTATGATGTGTCCCATGCATTTAACTTGTTGCTTTGAGATTTGTGCCTTTTTCTGGGAGACTCTATCAGCCCGGGTCCCAACGAAATTAAGAATTTCAATGGAATTCTGATCTGAGTCCTCCATGGAGGGGCTGCATATTACTATATCTACATACTATAGAATAGCCCCTTCTTTTAAGTGTATTTCCCTCAGTTCCTTTCGTAGTTATATAAACATTTATAGGTTAAACAACATGCTTAATACAAATTTATCAACTGTCAAAATTACATGTTGGTCATGTGTAGTATACTAAGGTGGTTATTATCTACTTTCTGCTGCCATCCTGGAAGAGCCTCATTTGTTGTTTGTTTGTTTGTTTTACTTTTTTTTTTTCATTTATTTTTATTAGTTGGAGGTTAATTACTTTACAATATTGTAGTGGTTTTTGTCATACATTGACATGAATCAGCCATGGATTTACAAGTATTCCCCATCCAGATTCCCCCTCCCACCTCCCTCTCCACCCGACTCCTCTGGGTCTTCCCAGTGCACCAGGCCAGAGCACTTGTTTCATGCATCCAGCCTGGGCAGGTGATCTGTTTCACCCTAGATAATATACATGTTTCGATGCTGTTCTCTCGAAGCATCCCACCCTCGCCTTCTCCCACAGAGTCCAAAATTCTGTTCTGTACATCTGTGTCTCTTTTTCTGTTTTGCATATAGGGTTATCATTATCATCTGTCTAAATTCCATATATATGCGTTAGTATACTGCATTGGTCTTTATCTTTCTGGCTTACTTCACTCTGTATAATGGGCTCCAGTTTCATCCATCTCATTAGAACTGATTCAAATGAATTCTTTTTAATGGCTGAGTAATATTCCATGGTGTATATGTACCATAGCTTCCTTATCCATTCGTCTGCTGATGGGCATCTAGGTTGCTTCCATGTCCTGGCTATTATAAATAATTCTGCGATGAACACTGGGGTGCATGTGTCTCTTTCAGATCTGGTTTCCTCAGTGTGTATGCCCAGAAGTGGGATTGCTGGGTCATATGGCAGTTCTATTTCCAGTTTTTTAAGAAATCTCCACACTGTTCTCCATAGTGGCTGTACTAGTTTGCATTCCCACCAACAGTGTAAGAGGGTTCCCTTTTCTCCACACCCTCTCCAGCATTTATTGCTTGTAGACTTTTGAATAGCAGCCATCCTGACTGGCGTGTAATGGTACCTCACTGAGGTTTTAATTTGCATTTCTCTGATAATGAGTGATGTTGAGCATCTTTTCATGTGTTTGTTAGCCATCTGTATGTCTTCTTTGGAGAAATGTCTGTTTAGTTCTTTGGCCCATTTTTTTATTTATTTTTCTGGAATTGAGCTTCAGGAGTTGCTTATATATTTTTGAGATTAATCCTTTGCCTGTTGCTTCATTTGCTACTATTTTCTCCCAATCTGAAGGCTGTCTTTTCACCTTGCTTATAGTTTCCTTTGTAGTGCAAAAGCTTTTAAGTTTCATTAGGTCCCATTTGTTTAGTTTTGCTTTTATTTCCAATATTCTGGGAGGTGGGTCATAGAGGATCTTGCTGTGATTAATGTCGGCGAGTGTTTTGCCTATGTTCTCCTCTAGGAGTTTCATAGTTTCTGGTCTTACATTTAGATCTTTAATCCATTTTGAGTTTATTTTTGTGTATGGTGTTAGAAAGTGTTCTAGTTTCATTCTTTTACAAGTGGTTGACCAGTTTTCCCAGCACCACTTGTTAAAGAGGTTGTCTTTATTCCATTGTATATCCTTGCCTCCTTTGTCGAAGATAAGGTGTCCATAGGTTCGTGGATTTATCTCTGGGCTTTCTGTTCTGTTCCATTGATCTATATTTCTGTCTTTGTGCCAGTACCATACTGTCTTGATGACTGTGACTGTGCCTTTGTAGTATAGTCTGAAGTCAGGCAGGTTGATTCCTCCAGTTCCATTCTTCTTTCTCAAGATTACTTTGGCTATTCGAGGTTTTCTGTATTTCCATACAAATTGTGAAATTATTTGTTCTAGTTCTGTGAAAAATACCGTAGTTGCAGGATATAAAATTAACAAACAGAAATCCCTTGCATTCCTATACACTAACAATGAGAAAACAGAAAGAGAAATTAAGGAAACAATGCCATTCACCATTGTAACAAAAAGAATAAAATACTTAAGAGTATATCTACCTAAAGAAACAAAAGACCTATACATAGAAAACTATAAAACACTGATGAAAGAAATCAAAGAGGACACAAACAGATGGAGATAAAATGTTCATGGATTGGAAGAAGCAATATTGTCAAAATGGCTATACTACCCAAAGCAATCTATAGATTCAATGTTTGTTTGTTTTTGGAAGAGCTTTAATCCTCATTTGGGTTTGCCTTACTTATATTGTTAAATAAGATGCACTAACTTCACATTTTTTAATAAAACAAAAATGAATATTTTTAGTGATAAAAGGCACAAAGAAGATAGAAATCATCAACCATTAAACACCTTAACAACAAAGAAACAAGATATATAAAGCAAAAATCAGAAGAAATATAAGAGAAAAAAATGTAATCATAGTGAGACATATTAACATTTCTCTGAGAATACTTTTTATGAAGTGAAGAAAAAATAAGAAAAGGGGCATCTTTAATGATGTCATCAATAATTTAAATATAATAGATTTATATTTAATGAATTTATATTAATCATATCCCACACAAAATTTTGTATCTTATATGTTGTTATTAGATGTTTTTAGGACATTTAGAAAAACTGGCAAAAAGATAAACATAACTAAATTTCAAAAAGTAGAGTTCTATTTTGTGTGTGTGATTCAGTTATATATGCACATATGCTATTTTTCAAATTCTTTTCTATTATAAGCTATTACAAGACATTGCATATAGTTCCCTATGCTGTACAGTAAATATTTGTTGTTTGTTTCATATCTATTTTTTTAATTAGAAATATAGAATTCTATTCATATTAAGTCAAGCAAGTGGAATCAAAGTATCATTAATTTTTTACTTAAGCAAGAATTCATAGATTTTCTAAACTATAAATATATATATATATACACTTTATACATATTATTTACACATGTATACAAAACTTTTATAGTAAACTTGACAAAGGCTTGAAAAAGAATATCAAATTAAAAAAGAGAGAAATTGGAAAACTTAAACTAAATGAAATGGGAGAACTGAATATGAAATAGAAAAAGTGAAGCAAACTCTAAATGTAAAATATCCTCATACAGTCCAGTTGTTTTTAAACATGACTACTCATTAGAAGCATATCTAAAGCTTGGAGCAAAAAAAAAAAAAAAAAAAGCAATATCTGGGCATTTGTATTTTTAAATGCCAACATAATTCTGATATGCATCTGGATTTTAAAAAGTGATTACAGACATTTATATTAAATGGTAGTTTTGGCAACATATAATTCTATAACTTTCTGTGGACCAATGATGATACAATGGTAATAAGTGAATAACAGTTATATAATCACAATAATAAAAGATGTTTATCCGTTTTCACAATGAATAACCAGACAAAAAGTAAAAGAGAACTACAATTGCAAGCCATAATGGGAACATGATTAACCTAATATAAAATAATTACGTACAATTTGGGGAGTCAAGCAGAGAGATGTGTTAAGTGGAAGTGTATACAGGTAAATGTTTTCATCTGCTCAGCCAGTCTATGTCATTTGACCCATTTACATTTAAGGTAATTATAAATATGTATGATCATATTCTGAATTCTCTTAACTTTTCCTTGTCTTGAAAGCTTTTGATTGTGCCATCAAATTTGAAGGAGAGTCTTGCTGGGTATAGTATTCTTGGTCGTAGGTTCTTCCCTTTCATTACTTTAAATGTATCAAGCCATTTCCGCTGGCTTGTAGAGTTTCTGTTGAGAAATCAGCTGATAGCCTGAGAGGAGTTCCCTTGTATGTTATTTGTTGTTTTAATATTTTATCTCTGTCTTTAATTTCTGTCAGTTTGATTCCTATGTGTCTCGGTGTGTTCCTCCTTAGGTTTATCCTGCTTGGGACTCTCTGTGCTTCCTGGACTTGGTTGATTAGTTCCTTTCCCATGTTAGGGAAGTGTTCAGTTATTATATCTTCAAATATTTTCTCAGGTTCTTTCTCTCTTCTCCTTCTGGGACCCCTAAAATGTGAATGTTGGTGTGTTTAATGTTGTCCCAGAGGTCTCTTGCTGCTGCTGCTAAGTTGCATCAATCGTGTCCGACTCTATGCGACCCCATAAATGGCAGCCCACCAGGCTCCACCGTCACTGGGATTCTCCAGGTAAGAACACTGGAGTGGGTTGCCATTTCCTTCTCCAATGAATGAAAGTAAATAGTGAAAGTGAAGTCACTCAGCCATGTCTGACTCTTAGAAACCCCATAGATTGCAGCCTACCAGGATCCTCCATCCATGGGGTTTTCCAGGCAAGAGTACTGGAGTGGGTCGCCAGTGGCTCTCTTTATTTCTTTTCATTCTTTTATATGAATATATATATATATATATTCATAGAATATAAATTCTAGAATATATATATATATATTCTATAGAACTATATGTATTCTATAGAATAGAATATATAGAATAGAATATATATTTTAGAATATATATATTCATAGAATATATATTCATATTCTGTTCTGTGGCAGTGATTTCCAGCATTCTGTCCTCCAGGATATTTATCCATTTTTCTGCCTCAGTTATTCTGGTATGGATTCCTTATAGTGTATTGTGCATCTCTGTTTTTTTCTTTAGTTCTTATAGGTCTTTGGTAAACATTTCTTACATCTTCTCAATCTTTGCCTTCATTCATTTCCCAAGATCCTGAGTCATATTCACTATAATTATTTTGCATTCTTTTTCTGGAAGGTTGCCTATCTCCACTTCATTTAGATGTTTTTTCTGGGGTTTTATCTTGTCCCTTCACCTGGGGCATAACTTTCTGCTTTTTCATATTGATTAACTTTCTGTAAGTGGTTTTGTTTTAGTTTTTATGGTATTCTTGCTTCTTCTATCTGTCCTCTGATAGCTGAGCTTAAGAGGCTTGTGTAATCTTCCTGATGGGAGGGACTGGTAGTGGGAAAAACTGGGTCTTCCTCTGGTGGGCAGGACTTTGCTCAGTAAAGCTTTAATCCAATTATCTGCTGATGGGTGGGTTTGCACTCCCTCCCTAGTAGTTATTTGCCTTGAGGCAACCCAGCCCTGCGGTCTATGGGCTCTATGATGAGATTAATGGGACCTTCAGGAGTATTTAAGCCAAAGAGAACCTTCCTAGAAAGTTGCTGCTGGTGAGGCCCTGCTGACCCACACCTTCACAGGAGGTAGCAGGTAGGCTTGGTTCAGTTTCCTGTGGATTCACTGCTCCTTTTCTCTGAGTCTTGGTGCTCACAGGGTTTTATTTGTGCCCTCCAATTCAGGAGTCTCTCTTTCCCCCAGTCCTGTGGAAGTCTTGTAATCACATCCCATTATGCTTCAAGGTCAAATTCCCTGGGGATTTCCAGTCTCTTTGTTGGGTTCCCAGGCTGGGAAGCCTCACATGAGGTTCTGAATCTTCACAACAGTGGGAGGACTTCTGTTCTCCAGTTTGTGGGTCATGCGTTTGTGGCAGGTATGGGATTTGATTTTATCGTGATCATGCCCCTCCTACCATCCCTCTGTGGCTTACTCTTTGTCCTTGGACATGGGATATATTTTCTTGGTTGACTCCAGCATCCTCCTGTCGAAGATTGTTCAACAGTTAGTTGTGATTTTGTTGCTCTTGCAGGAGGAGATGAGTGCACATCATTCTACTCCACCATCTTTAACTGGATTCTCTGAGTTCACATATTTTTATGAAACTGAATCTATGGACATTATTTCTTTCAGAATGTTATCATGATAACAGTGGTATTCATGTGTCTTTTACTAGAGTAAAATGTCCATGCAAATTGATAAACATTTGGCTTAAGTAAACATATAATAAACTATATCAGACACAGTAAGATTTACAAGTACTAACATTTATCATTACCTATCAAAAATTTAGGAAAAACCAGTCAAGTAGACCTGATACAGTAGAGTTTCCCTTTTAATTATCCTCTTGGGTATCAATAGTTGATGCTTCCTAGTATTTCTATATTGACCTGGGTTCAAAAAATAATTTAATATAACAATTATAGAGAGTTTTCAATTAATTCTGTTTGCAATTCTCTGAGTTCTTTCCTTGTTTAGTGCATTGCTACTGTCTATTTCTCTAGCTTTTCCAACAACATTCATTTATTAAATACTAGAGTTTAGAATGGTCCTTCATTAATACTTCAATCACAAAGCATGCAATTTATTTTGGGGGGAGGAAGAGGTCTCTTTTCTGCATACATTCAGGCAAGAAATTCTGAGAGCTACCTCTGTAATCCTGGAACCTGCTCTGTTCTCTCTTTCTGCGGTTCTCTTCCTCTCTCTCTAACAGTCTATTGATGAATATATAAATAATAGATAGATAGAGAGATAGATATTTAAACAAGTAAACTTCCTCCTTTCTATTTGTCTTTCTCTTCCCACTCTTCCTCACCTATGGTCTAGGAGACATTACTTAATATTAAAACAGACTGTAAAATTCCTCACTTTTTGGAGGAGGAAAGTAATATGTCAATTGAAAAACACACTCTCATCTAACAAAAGTCTTTTAAAAGAGTTTGATCAGGGGTTCTTCATATTATTTTCAATAGTCAATTCCCCACTCCATGATCTATTGCACCCTGAGACTGCCTATGACCCCTAACACATTGGCCACTTGTCATTAATTTTATTTCATTGGTGTTCATACTAGGTCCCTGGAATTTTCTCTTTTCAAAGAGGACAAAATGAAGCCTCAAAGAAGTTATCAATTACTCGAAGTCTTATATTTCATCCACTCTTACATTCACCAAATTTTTAGAATTATGCCATATCACCCAAAGTTTACACTGTGTATGGATTTTGATGTTTTAATCAACATGACTCACCATTTTCAGTTAGTTTTTAAGCAGGAAAAAAGATGATCCAGATAATCTTGGAGGAAAAGGGTGTGTGTGGCAGGAACAGAATAGAAAAACAAATAAGTCCTCAATGCAACAGGGAAAATGAGGTATATCAGATGAACAGAGAGAAGACCTAAATTGTTTATGGTGAGCTGTAGAATGGAAGGGTGGGAATCTGTGGTTGCTGCTGAGGAAGAGGCCATGTGGCAGAGGCTTACTTTCCTTGTGGACAGTGGCAGAGCTCTAAAAACAACAATGAAATAACCACACTCACCCAATTGTGAGATGCTTTTATATGTGTAGGTGATGGAAGAAAGAGAATTTTGGCAAGGAGACAGCTAAAGGTTTGGAAAGACAATAATTAAATATCATAGAAAAATCATCAGGACCTGAATTACAGATTGTGTTGTAGAGAATAAAAGATAAAATGGATACTTTTTTGCTTCAATATCACACTGTTTATAAAAAGCACTGAAAATGAACTATTTTCTGAGGGGCTGAGGAAGTCTCCTCTACCATCATGCTTGGTCTGCCCTTTTTATAGCAGCTTTTAATGGTGCTACTCCAGTTTAGCAGGAAGCACTACGCTTTATGTCTGCACTGTCATTTAAGTGTTTCTTCCCTAAACACAGTGTGTTTTATACCCTAAGTTACCAAAGGTATTACTGCTTGGCAGAATTTCTTTTTCATAAGTCATTTAAAGTGTCCTAGGTATCATTTTATGACAACTTTACAAGGTTTTTGTAGGTTATCATAGTTTCCTAGGTATGACCATAGTTATCCCCTGAAGATATAACTAATGATTTTACTTCCTCATCCTCAAATTTCTGTGAATTCACATTATAATGAAAGCTATAAAACTCATAAGATTTGTAATGAAAGTAACACTGGGTGTTCTAGAAGAAAATCAAATGTCAAGATAAAGTCTCTGGGACATTATAATACAGCTGTATAAAAATTGTCAGATATTCATGTAGGCTGCTAGTTGCATAGAATTCATAAAATTATGAACTATCATTAAAAGGACAAAGTAAAGTTAAATGGTGAGGAGGCAATTGGCTGGTTCCTTATTGGTAAACAGTGAGTATAATCTCAATCATTGTGTCTTGAAAACAAGCAGAAAAAATGTGAAGCCTGAATTCTTAGGAGATCCCACACAGTTCTCCAACACTAATAAGGTTTTTAAGAGAATTTTCATGTGACAAATATGTAATAGCATACAGCTTAGTAAGCTCTATGCTAGGCACCATGAGTAATGCAAAAGCAGTTTACAATTAGAAATATAAACCTATATGTATTATTTATGAGTTAGTAATGGTAAGTAGAAAATACTGGAAGAAAAGACATTATGTCATGTTGAATTGAATATAATTGACAGGGCAGGATATAAAGACTGAACAAGCTAAACATAAATTCTTGTTACAGATAAGCTACTAATTTTGCTATCTTTGACTCATTGTTTTATCTTAATTTTCTCAACTAAAAAAAAAGATAGTATACTTTGGAATAGTAAAACAAAATTGTTTAAACAGGTCTTTCTGTTTTTCACACTTTTAATTAAAATTATTATTGGAATAGTATAGATATATAAACAGCTGTGTCCAAATTAGCACTAAGCTGCTTGTATATATGATTCAAAACTATATAATGGCACAACTTAGTTGCTGACTTGAAAGAACAAGCTTTATAAAATCCAACCAGTTATTAAAAAAATGAGGATTTCATATAAATTCATGTACTTGATCCAAGTATATGAAGTTGATCTAGCTTCTTTAAAATAAATAGCCACAATTGGATGAAAATGGCAAACAGAATATGTATATAATTCAATTTCCTTTTCCCACAGTATTACATGTCTCTTTTGAAAACAGAGACCAGTGAAAGAAATCTGTTGACTAACTTAAAAATAATGTGCCATTTAATAAGCCATCTGAAAGTGTTTCAGTGGACAGGAAGATTCAAAGGTTCCTCAACAGTTTTGACTAATTAAGATAAAATGGTGAACCAGCTTTAAATATATATACACTTATGCAACTGAAAGGAACTAACAGATGTTCTGGTAACAATGAACTTTGTACATATAAGAGGTAAAGTCATTTGTAAATTATACTTGAAACAATCAAGGGTTACTCATATCTCCAGGACTATCTAACAGTTGCTCTGTCAATATAGATAGTAAGAAACTAAAGAAGAAAAATGAGCTTCAGAAATATCCTTCAATTTTCAAATTAGAAAATAAACAAATAAATAAATAAATAAATTACATGCCAACAGCATCCACAAATATAGAATGCCTCCAATAACAGGTAGTCAGAGAACTATTGAGAAGGCTGGAAAGGCATCTTTCCACAATCTTCTCATAATAAAAACTAAATGTTTGTCTTTAGAGAGTAACCTTTTTTCAGTTATTGATTTAGATATAGTGAAAGATCTGAATTAGATTCCACTTTTCTAGAAAATTAAAAACCCACATTTTCTTGGAGGGTAAAACAAAGCCTTGTGTGCACCAGGACCCAGAAGAAAGAAGCCCTGACCCTACAAGAGACTGAGCCAGGCTTGCCTGTGAGTGTCCTGGAGTCTATGGTGCAGGCGTGAGTTGACAGTGGCCTGCTGCGGGGTCTGACTAGAACAGTCCTGAGAGCCTCGGTGTACTAGCATAAGTCCTTCTGAAGGAGGTTGACATTACCGCTATTATCCCTACCATAGTTTGGCCTCAGGCCAAACTACAGGAGGGAGCACAGCCCCACAGTCAGTAGAAAATTGGATTAAACACTTACTGAGCATGGCCTCACCCACCAGAACAAGATGCAGCTTTCCCCACTGCCAGTCCCTACCATCAGAAAGTTTCCACAAGCCTCTTATCAGTATCCATCAGAGGGCAGACAGAGTACAAACCAGAGTCATAGAAAATTAACCAAACTGATCACATGGATCACAGCCATTTCAAACTCAATGAAATTATCAGTCATGCTGTGGAGGGCCATTCAAGAAGGACTGGGCATGGTGGAGAGTTCTGACAATATGTGGTCCACGGGTGAAGGGAATGGCAAACCACCTCAGTACTCGCCTTGAGAACTCCATGAGCTGTATGAAAAGACAAAATTATGCGGCACTGAAAGATAAATTCCCCAGGTCGGTAGATGACCATTATGCTAATGGAGAAGAGCTGAGAAATAGCTCCAGAAGGAATGAAGAGGCTGAGCCACAGTGGAGGCAATGCCCAGTTGTGGATATGTCTGGAGGTGGAAACAAAGTCCAATGCTGTAAAGAACAATATTGTATAGGAACTTGGAATATCAAGGTAAATTGGAAGTGGTCAAACAAGAGATGGCAAGAGTGAATATTGACATTTTAGGAATCAGTGAACTAGAATGGGCTGAAATCGGTGAAATTAATTCTCATGACCATTATATCAACTACTGAGGACAAGAATCCATTAGAAGAAATGGAGTAGCCCTTATAGTCAACAAAAGAGTTCGAAATGCAGTACTTGGATACACTCTCATAAATAGCAAAATGATCTCTATTCGTTTGCAAGTCAAACCATTCAACATCATAGTAATCCAAGTCTGTGCCCCAACCACTAATGCCCAAGACGCTGAAGTTGAACAGCTTTATGGAGACCTACAAGATCCTCTAGTTCAGTTCAGTTCTGTTCAGTTGCTCAGTCAAGTCCGACTTTTTGGGAACCCATAGACTACAGCACTCAAGGCTTCCCTGTCCATCACCAGCTCCTGGAGTTTACTCAAACCCATGTCCATTGAGTTGGTGATGCCATCCAACCACCTCATCCTCTGTTGTCCCCTTCTCCTCCCACCTTCAATGTTTCCCAGCATCAGGGTCTTTTCGAATGAGTCATTTCTTTGCATCAGTTGGCCAAAGTATTAGAGTTTCAGCTTTAGCATCAGTCCTTCCAATGAATATTCAAGACTGATTTCCCTCAGGATGGACTGGTTTGATCTTTCTGTTCAAGGGAGTCTCAAGAGTGTTCTCCAACACCACAGTTCAAAAGCATCAATTCTTCGGTGCTCAGCTGTCTTTAATGCCCTGCTCTCACATCCATACATGACTAGAAAATCCATAGCTTTGACGAGACAGACATTTGTTACCAAAGTAATGTCTCTGCTTTTTTTTTTTTTTTTTCATTTATTTTTATTAGTTGGAGGCTAATTACTTTACAATATTGTAGTGGTTTTTGTCATACATTGACATGAATCAGCCATGGATTTACATGTATTCCCCATCCCAATCCCCCCTCCCACCTCCCTCTCTACCCAATCCCTCTGGGTCTTCCCAGTGCACCAGGCCCAAGCACTTGTCTCATGCATCCAACCTAGGCTGGTGATCTGTTTCACCATAGATAATATACATGTTTCAATGCTGTTCTCTCAGATCATCACACCCTCACCTTCTCCCACGGAGTCCAAAATCTGTTCTGTACATCTGTGTCTCTTTTTCTGTTTTGCATATAGGGTTATCATTACCATCTTTCTAAATTCCATATATATGTGTTAGTATGCTGTAATGTTCTTTATCTTTCTGGCTTACTTCACTCTGTATAATGGGCTCCAGTTTCATCTATCTCATTAGAACTGATTCAAATGAATTCTTTTTAATGGCTGAGTAATATTCCATGGTGTATATGTACCACAGCTTCCTTATCCATTCATCTGCTGATGGGCATCTAGGTTGCTTCCATGTCCTGACTATTATAAACAGTGCTGGGATGAACATTGGGGTGCATGTGTCTCTTTCAGATCTGGTTTCCTCGGTGTGTATGCCCAGAAGTGGGATTGCTCTGCTTTTTAACATGCTGTCTAGATTGGTCATAGCTTTTCTTCCAAGGAACAAGTGTCTTTTAGTTGCATGACTGCAGTCCCAAACTGCTGTGATTTTGGAGCCCAAGAAAATTAAGACTGTCACTCTTTCCATTGATTCCCTGCCTATTTACCATGAAGTGAGGGGACCAGATGCCATGAACTTAGTTTTCTGAATGTTGAGTTTTAAGCCAATTTTTTCACTCTCCTCTTTCATTTTCATCAAGAGTCTCTTTAGTTCTTCTTCACTTTCTGCAATAAGCATTGTGTCATCTACATATCTGAGAATATTGATATTTCTCCTGGAAACCTTGATTCCAGCTTGTGCTTCATCCAGTCCATCATATCTCATGATGCACTCCGAATATAAGTTAAATAATCAGGGTGACAGTATACAGCCTTGGCATACTCCTTTCCTGATTTGCAGCCAGTCTGTTGTTCCATGTTCAGTTCTAACTGTTGCTTCTTGACCTGCATATAGATTTCTCAGGAGACAGGTCAGATGGTCTGGTATTCCCATCTCTTTAAGAATTTTCCACAGTTTGTTGTGATCCATACAGTCAAAGGCTTTGGCATAGTCAGTAAACCAGAAGATTATTTTTTCTGGAACTTTCTTGCTTTTTCAATGGTCCAACAGATGTTGGCAATTTGATCTCTTGTTCCACTGCTTCTTCTAAATCCAGCTTGAACATCTAGAGGTTCACAGTTTACACACTGTTGAAACCTAGCTTCGAGAATTTTGAACATTGCTTTGCTGGCATGTGAGATGAGCATTCTTTGGGATTGCCTTCCTTTGGGGGTTTCCCTGGTGGCTCAGAGGTTAAAGCATCTGCCTGCAATGCAGGAGACCCGGGTTCGATCCCTGGGTCAGGAAGATCCCCTGGAGAAGGAAATGGCAACCCACTCCAGAATTCTTGCCTGGAGAATCCCATGAAGGAAGGAACCTGGTAGGCTACAGTCCATAGGGTGGCAAAGAGTTGGACACGACTGAGCTACTTCACTTCACTTCACTTCACTTCTTTGGATTTGGAATGAAAACTGACCTTTTCCAGTCCTGTGGGCACTGCTGAGTTTTCCAAATTTACTGGCATATTGAGTGCAGCACTTTCACAGCATCATCTTTCAGGATTTGAAATAACTCAACTGGAATTCGATCACCTCCACTAGCTTTGTTCGCAGTGATGCTTCCTAAGGCCCACTTGACTTCACATTCCTGAATGTGTGGCTCTAGGTGAGTGATCACACCATTGTGATTATCTGGGTCATGTAGATTTTTTTGGGGATAGTTCTTCTGTGTATTCTTGCCATCTCTTCTTAATATCTTCTGCTTCTGTTAGGTCCATACCATTCCTGTCTTTGATTGTGCCCATCTTTGCATGAAATGTTCCCTCATTATCTCTAATTTTCTTGAAGAGATCTCTAATTTTCCCATTCTATTGGTTTCCTCTATTTCTTTGCATTGATCACTGAGGAAGGCTTTCTTATCTCTCCTTGCTATTCTTTGGGACTCTGCATTCCAATGGGTATATCTTTCCTTTTCTCCTTTGCCTTTCACTTTTCTTCTTTTCACAGATCTTTGTAGGGCCTCTCCAAACAACCATTTTGCCTTTTTGCATTTCTTTTTCTTAGGGATGGTCTTTGTCACTGCCTCCTGTACAATGTCACAACTTCCATCCATAGTTCTTCAGGCAGTCTGTCTATCAGATTTAATCCCTTGAATCTATTTGTAACTTCCACTGTATAATGGTAAGGGATTTGATTTAGGTCTTTTAGAACTAACACACACAAAAAAGGTGTCCTTTTCATCATAGGGAAATGGAATGCAAATGTAGGAAGTCAAGAGATACCTGGAGTAACAGGCAAGTTTGGCTTTGAGATACAAAATGAAGCAGGCAAAGACTAACAGATTTTCACCAAGAGAATGCACTGGTCAGGGTAAACACCCTTTTCCAACAAAACAAGAAACAACTCTACACATGGAAATCACCAGATGGTCAATACTGAAATCAGATTCATTATATTCTTTGAGCTGAAGATGGAGAAACTCTATACGGTCAGCAAAAACAAGGCTGAGCACTGACTATGGCTCAGATCACTTACTCCTTATTGCAAAATTCAGATATAAATTGAAGAAAATAGGGAAAACCACTAGGCCATTCAGGTATGACTTAAGTCATATAACTTATGATTATACAGAGGAAGTGACAAATACATTCAAGGCATTAGATCTGATAGACAGAGTGCCTGAAGAATTATGGCTGGAGGTCCATAACATTGTACAGGAGGCAATGACTAAAACCACCACCAGGAAAGACATGCCAAAAGGCAAAGTGGTTGACTGAGGAGGCATTACAAATAGCTTAGAAAAGAAGAGGAGCTAAAGGCAAAGGAGAAAATGAAAGACATATTCATCTGAATACACAGTTCCAAAGAATAGCAAGGAGAGATTAGAAAGCCTTCCTAAGTGAACAATGTAAAGAATTAGAGAAAAACAGCAAAATGGGAAAGACTAGAGATATCTTCAAGAAAATCAGAGATAGCAAGGAAATATTTCATGCCAAGATGGACACAATAAAAGACAGGAACAGTATGGACCTAACAGAAGCAGAAGATATTAAGAAAAGGTGGCAAGAGTACACAGAAGAACTATACAAAAAAGGTCTTCATGACCCAGATAACCTAGATGGTGTGATCACTCAACTAGAGCCAGACATCCTGGAATGCAAAGTCAAGTGGGCCCTAAGAAGCATCGCTAGGAACAAAACTAGTCAAGGTGATGAAATTCTAGCTGAGCTATTTCAAATCCTAAAAGATGATGCTGTGAACATAGTACATTCAATATGCCAGCAAAATTGGAAAACTCAGCAGTGGACACAGGACTGGAAAACGTCAGTTTTCATTCCAATCCCAAAAAAAGGCAATGCCAAGGAGTGTTCAAACTACCGCCCAGTTGAACTCATTTCATGTGCTAGCAAATTAATGCTCAAAATTCTCCAAGCTAGGCTTCAAAATTACTTCAAAATTGAGAATTTCCTGATATTCAATTGGATTTAGAAAAAAACAGAGGAATCAGAGGTCAAATTGCCAACATCCATTGTATCATAGAAAAACCAACAGCATTCCAGCAAAACATCCACATCTCCTTCATTCAGTATGCTAAATCCTTTGAATATGTGGATCACAACAACTGTGGAAAATTCTTTAAGGGATGAGAATACCAGACCACTTTATCTGTGTCCTGAGAAATATGTATGCAAGTCAAGAAGCAACAATTAGAACTGGACATGGAACAATGGACTAATTCAAAATTGGGAAATGAGTATATCAAGTCTGTATAGTGTCACTCTGTTTATTTAACTTATAAGCAGAGTACATCATGTGAAATGCTGGACTGGATAAAGCACAAGCTGGAATCAAGATTGTTGGGAGAAACATCAATAACCTCAGATATGCAGATGACACCACCCTATTGGCACCAAGTGAAGAGGAACTAAAGAGCTTCTTGATGAAGTGAAAGAGGAAAGTGAGAAAGCTGGCTTAAAACTCAACAGTCAAGAAAACAAAAATCATGGTGTCCAGTCCATGACTTCATGGCAAGTAGCTTGGGAAACAATGGAAACAGTGACAGTCTTTATTTTCTTGGGCTCCAAAATCATTGCAGATGGTGACTGCAGCCATGCAACTAAAAGACCCTTGCTCCTTGGAAGAAAAGCTATGACAAACCGAAATAGCATATTAAAAAGCAGAGACATTACTTTGCCAACAAAAGTCCTTCTAGTCAAAGCTATGGTTTTTCCAGTAGTCATGTACAGATGTGAGAGTTGGAATATAAGGAAGGCTGAGCACCAAAGTATTGATGCTTTTGACCTGTGGTGTTGGAGAAAACTCTTTAAAATCCTTTGTAATGCTAGGAGAGCAAACCAGTAATTCCTGAAGGAAATCAGTCCTGAATATTCATTAAAAGTACTGATACTCAAGCTGAAGCTCCAATACTTTGGCCACCTGAATAGAAGAGATGACTCATTGGAAAAGACCCTGATACTGGGAAAGATTGAAGACAGAAAGAAAAGAGGACGACAGAGGATGAGTTGTTTAGATGACATCACTGACTCACTGGACAAGAATTTGAGCAAAGTCTTGGAGATGGTGAATTATAGGGAAGCCTGGCCATGCTGCAGTCCATGTGATCACAAAGAGTTAGACACGACTGAAGAACTGAACTTCAACAATAACATTTTGGTAAAGATAGAGTGACTTGAATTTCTGCTTATCATTTTTGTGTGTTACTTTGACATCAAATATACCAGAGCTGTGCTCATTCATCTCCAACTCTTTGCAGCCCCTTAGACTGTAATTCATCAAACTCGCTTGTCCATGGAATTTTCCAGGCAAGAATACTAGAGTGGGTTTCCATTTCCTCCTCCAGGGGATCCTCTGGACACAGAAATTAAACCCGCCTCTCTTTTGTCTCCTGCACGGGTAGGCAGTTCTTTACCCCTGAACCACTGTGGTAGGTATATTTGATAGCAAACTTACTCCAAGTTCCAAACAGAAGTTTATAATATAAAGTCATGTCAATGAGAGTTTATGTAGGAGAGATCTTTCAGCAAAATACTACACAAAGTCCTACCAGTATTGGTGGTCATGGTAGTTTAGTCACTAAGTTGGGTCTGACTCTTGAGACCTCATGGACTGTAGCCTTCCAGGCTCCTCTGCCCATGGGATTCTCCAGGAAAGAATACTGGTGTGGGTTGCCATTTCCTTTTCCAAATGATCTTCCTGACCCAAGGATCAAACCCAGGTCTCCTGCATTGCAGGCAGATTCTTTGCCAACTTAGCTATGAGGGAAGCCCCACCAGTATTAAAGTACCACAGTAGTAAGCTATATGTTCTCTTACCCCTTCATTTCTACTTTCCATGAGTAAACATTACATGTATAGAGTAATGCCATTATCATGGCAATAAGAACTTCTTGACATCTTTTCTGTAAAGAACACTGATTTTGATAATAATCTCTTTACAAGGGTGTCTTTGCTGAATTTCAGGATTTCTAAGAGACACTTAGCACATAGATGAGGAGAAAGAAAGAAAGAGAAAGAAAATAAAAGATTTAAAAAAATGAAATTAGATGCACTGATTAGAATAAGAAGAATATTTTCACTTTTCCTTCATAATTTCTACTTAAGAAGGTCCAGCTCAGTACCAAGAGAAACCTTGTTTTACAAACCCCTGCAATTTCTTCTACAAGGAAAGATGAAAGTGTGTGAAAGAGTTTCCCCAGCTATGTAGGATAAAAGGAGACCCACTTCTTCCCTGTCCCAACCAGAATATTTAGTTGTGATTTGAATGACAAGGTTAACAGTGGCAATATCAAAGAGATGACAATCTTATTAACTAGAAATCAATAAAAGGGGGGATTTTAAAAAATTACTAATATGTGAAAATTAAATATCGTATTCCCAAACAGCCAATGGGTCAAAGAAGTAATCAAGGGGAAATTAAAAAAAAAAAAAAAAAAAAGAAGAAGAAGAAGAATCTTGAGATAAACAAAAATGTAGACAAAATGTACCAAAACTTATGGGAAACAGTAAAAGTAATTCTAAGGGGAAATTCTGCAGTGATAAATACCTATATTAAGAAAAAAGAAAGAGTTCAAATAGCCAAACTAGCTTTATATATCAAGGAACTGGGAAAAAAAGAGAATAAATTATGACCAAAGAAAACAGAAAGAAGGAAATAAGAAAGATTAGATCAGAAATTTAAATAATAAAAAGAGAAAGAGACCAGAAAAAGAATAGAAAAGATCAACAAAATTAAGCTAGAAAAGACATATGAAATTGACAAACCTTTAATTATAATAAGAAATAAAGAGAAAGAGAAAATAAAGAAAAAAAATTCAGAAATGAAAGAGGAGACATTACAACTGACACCACAGAAATATAAAAGATTGTTGAAACTATCATCATTGAATAGCCTAGAAGAAATGGATAGATTCCTAGAAACAGTAATTACCCAATCTGAATCATGAAGAAATGGAAAATCTGTACAGACCAATAATGACTAAAGGGACTAAATTTATAATCAAGAACATAGCAAAAAAGAAAAGTCCAGAACCAGATTGGTTTCATTGGTGAATTTTACTAAGCATTTTAAAAAGAACTATCAATCCTTTTCAAATACTTCCAGAAGCTTGAAGAAGATAGAGCACTCCCAAACTCATTTTACAAGGAAATAATTACCCCAAACATAACAAGACAGAATAAGACAATCCAAGGAAAGAAAATTATCAGACAATAATCTTGATGACTATAGATGTAAAAATTCTAAAAAATATACTGATAAAACTGAATTCAACAACACTTTAAAAGAATTATATACTGTCATCAAGTGAAATTTATCCCTGGGATGCAAGGATGGTTCAACATATGCAAAAAAAAAAAAAGGAATAATAATCAATGTAATATATTACAATAATGGAATGAAAGCTAAGACACATGAAATTCTCCCAGCAAGAATGCTGGAATGTGTTGCAATTCCCTTCTCCAGGTGACCCTACCAACTCAGGGATCGAACCCGTGTCTCTTGCATTGCAGGCAGACTTTTTACCACTGAGCCACCAGGGAAGCCCCAAATCAATAGCAATAATTAACTAATAATCTGATGTAAAAATAGGAAGAGAACCTGAACAAACATTTTTCTAAAAGAGACATGCAAATTGCTAACAAATACATGAAAAGATGTTCAACATTACTAATCATCAGTGAAATGCAAATCACAACCACAATGAAATATAACTTCACACCTATTGCAGTGCTTATAGTGTTAAAAAAAATAAGAAAAAAAGAGTTGCTGGTGAGGATGTAAAGGAAAGTGAATCCTTTTACACTATTGGTGGGAATGTAAATTGGTCTGGTTACTATGGAAAATAGTATGCAGATTCCTATGAGTTAAAAGTGAAATTAAGTATGGCCCATGGTTCTACTTATGGGTATATATCTGAAGGAAATAAACTCGTTACATCAATAAGACATCTGCACCCTCATGTTCATTGCAGGACTATTCACAGTAGCCAAGACACAGAAATAACCTAAAGATTCATTGACAGATGAATAACCAACATGTTATATGTATAGCTATAAATGGAATATTATTTAGTTATAATTACAGTGGTAACATACACATTGCAAAAGGAAAATGCATCCTTGATATGTTGCCAATAATTTAATAAAATATTATATTTGTGTCATTGTATTTTGCTGCATATACTTCTATAGTATTCTAGTCAAGGAGAAAATGGGAAATACTGATATGTCCTGTTGAATCCCAAAGATACTCTTCTTCAGTTTAGGCTCATTTGATTTGACTGTACTGGTAACCCTGCAATCTGATACATCTATTGGCTTGTTGGTTATAATAATAAAGTCATTAGGAACTGACTCACAGTGTGTGAAGTATGGATCAGTGATCTAGCATAGTTCGGTACCTGGGACCATATAGTGGGACCATGTGACCTAAGTTAGACCTTTTTGCTATGTCTATAAGTAATCCTGTGTGTGTGATCAGTCCCTTCAGTCACGTCTGGCTCTTTGCAACCCAATGGACTGTAGCCTGCTAGGCTCCTCTGTCCATGGGATTCTCCAGACAAGAATACTGGAATAGGTTGCCTTGCCCTCATTCAGGGGATCTTCCCAACCCAGGGATCAAATTTATATTCCCAGGGTCTCCTGCATTTCAGGTCAATTCTTTACCACTGAACCACCAGGCAAGCCCCCATGAGTAATCCTATGAGCTACTAAAGGCATAAAGAGGAAATCATTTTAATTTACTGTTATGAATTACTTAAAATACAGTTGTTAGTAGGCCACTATTTTATATTATTTTAAAATAATTGTGCACATACAGATTATCAATATAAACTTTCAGCCTACTTAGTCTGGGATAATGAGGTACAATTTTATTTTACTAATATATACAATTTATAGATGATTCTACCTTACACTGTCTCAATTTTCTGTTATTTCAGTTTAGTGGATGAATTTAATGTGTACAGGAATCTCTCATCTATTGTGCTTTTTAATGTACACAGGTAAATCAGAAATTTGTCTTGTGAGGTTGGAAACTTACTTATAACAAATGAGAATAAGGAAACACAAATCAGTTGATTTGATTCCAGAATCATATTGAATCATATTGGAACTGCACTGCAGGGAGGCTGAGCCAAGTTGGACATGTTCAAGAGAAAAACATCTTGTTTAGAATCCTTGGACTTGTTTGGGTGAAGTCTGCTGGGAGTAGGTAGATGTAATTGAAAAAGAGAGTTTGAGGTACATTTTTTTCCCATGAGCTCTTTTGCCATGCAGAAGGAATTAGACCTTTATCTTGGGAAATGGAGTTACCTGCTGGTCTGGGAATAAAAAGAATGTTGCTGTGAAGAGACATATTTGTTAATTATCTCCAGGAGAGTTTAAAAATCAAGTAGACATGAATTCATGTTTTGTTTGTTGCTAACATGAATAATGGCATCTTTCTCTTCTTTTTTTTTTAAAACTGATTTGGGGATTTTGTTGTTATTGTTTTCCTGCTTTCACTAGCAGCTCTCTTTTAAGTCTCTAGAATTCTGTTTCTGTACTCTAAGCCATTCTTCCTCTTTCAGAAATATATTCTATCATTACTTCTATACTAGTTTTCAACGTGTCACAATCTTATCATGCAATTGTTCAAATTAAATTATTCCAACTATTCATGGTTCAGTAGAAGAGATGGTTCATACCTGAAGCATTCATCAACAAAAGAATATAAAGAGTCATACTGGGCTGTAAATTTCCAAGACGGGAAATAAAAGCATCATTTACATAAAATTGGTAAATACTGATGTTGAATGCTAAAGTTTAATGCCTATCAAAATATATGTAAACTCTCTCAGCTTTCTCATTTTGAATTTATCAAAAATGAAAAATTAACTTATCTTCTTTCTTTCTTTTTGGCCACACTGCATGGCTTGTGGGATCCCAGTTCCTTGACCATAGATTAAACCCTGGGCCTTGGCAGTGAAAGCTAAAACTCCTAACCACTAGGCTACCAGAGAACTCTCTAAATTATTTTGAATCATTTTATTTTTAACTTATAAAACCCTAAACAAGGTGAGTTCTATGCATTCTCACCACTATCTCTATCACATCATCCAATTTGTGAAATGACTTATGCATTAACTGTATTCAAAACTAGTGCATATAAGATTACAGTGCAACTGGTTTAGTGTTTCTTGATAGGTGGTGTTGCTATTGTCAAACTTCTTGATCGGCAAGTATACTGAAACTAGAGGTGGGTGTGAAGGGGAGAGGGGGACAATTAATTGCAGGCACAAAGGACTGGTACTGAAGATGGGATATAATTAGAGACTTAAATATTTTCTCAGAACACATAAATAACCTTAAATGAAGTTATCAGTAAAATAATTTATGAAAACAAATTGATTAGGCTGTAAACTCAGAAAGATAACAAGGAGAATAAAAGAAAGAACATAAGGAAAGAAGAGAAGAAACAAAATTAGAAATCAATGCAATAGACAGACATGAATTACTAGTAAAGAAATTTTAAAGTTATAAAAATTAAATCATAAAAATGTGAAACTGGTAAATTCAATTAAGAAAAGGGGGAAAAAGAATGCATACTAGAAGATATGTTAATAGAAAAATAACCACCGATATATAAGATAAAAACAAGAAAAAAATAAAACAAGACCTAGGGCTGGGGCTTACTGTGGCTCAGATCTTGAGCTCCTTATTGCAAAACACAAGCTTAAAATGTAGAAAGTAAAAGCAAAACAAGACAAAATACTGGGTCATTGTGGTGTGACCTAAATCAAATCCCTTAAGAGTATATAATAGAGGTGACAAACAGCTTTAAGAAGTTAGATCTGGTAGGTTGAGTGCCCGAAGAACTTGGACAGAGGTTCACACCATTATACAGGAGAAGCTGACTAAAACCATTCCAAAGAAAAATCATTTTTCATGTTAGGAAGATAAAGCTCAAAATCCTTCAAGCTAGGTTTCAGTGGTAAGTGAACCAAGAACTTCCAGACCAGCTGGATTTACAAAAGACAGAGGAACCAAAAATCGAATTGCTGACATTCATTGGATCATAGAGAAAGCAACAGAATTCCGAGGGGGGGGGGGGGGATGGGATTCTACTTTTGTTTCATTGACCACTTAAACATCTGACTGTGTGGATGACCACAAAATTCTTCAAGAGATGAGAATACCAGACCATTTTACTTGTCTCCTGAGAAACCTATGCAGGTCAAGAAGCAACAATGAGAACCAGTCATGGAACAACTGACTGGTTCCAAATTGGGAAAGAAGTATAACAAGACTGTGTATTGTCAACCTGCTTATTTAACTAACATGTTGAATACATCATGTGAAATGCCAGGCTGGATGAATCACAAGCTGGAATCCAGATTGCTGATGAAATATCAACGATCTCAGAAATGCTGACGATACCACTCTAATAGCAGAGAGTGAAGAGGGACTAAATCTTGATAAGGGTGAAAGAGGAGAGTGAAAAAAAACTGGCTTAAAACAATATTTGGAAAACTAAGATCATGGCAACTTCTCTCATCACTTCATGGCAAATAGAAGGGGAAAAAGTGGAAACAGTGACAGTTTCTTTACTTGGGCTCAAAAATCACTGTGGAAGATGACTGCAGCCATGAAATTAAAAGACGGTGGCTCCTTGGGGGGAAAGTTATGACAAAACTAAACAGTATAGCCCTTTAACAGAGACATCACTACCAAAAAAGGTCCATTTAGTCAAAGATATGGTTTTTCCAGTAGTCATGTATGAAGGTGAAAGTTGGATCATAAAGAAGGCTGAGCACTGAAGAATTGAGGCTTTCAAATTGTGGTGCTGGAGAAGACTCTTGAGAGTCCCTTGGACTGCCATTAGATCCAACCAGTCAATCTTAAAGGAAATCAACCTTGCATATTCATTGGAAGGTCTGATGCTGAAATTCCAATACTTAGGCCCCTTGGTTCGATGATTCAACTCATTGGAACAGACCCTGATGCTGGGAAAGATGGAAGGCAAAAGGAGAAGGGGGTAGCAGAGGATGATATGATTAGATACCATCACTGACTCAATGGACATGAATCTGAGCACTATTCGGGAAATAGTGAAGAACAGGGAAGTCTGAAGTACTGCAGTTCATGGGGTCTCAAAGAGTTGGACATGACTTAGCAACCAAACAACAACAATATAAGAAAATATATGTTCAATATGGAAAATATTTTAATCAATTTTATACAAAAATTTAAAATTCTCAGGAAAATTGTATGATTTTGAAATGAAATATAATTGTTCCAATTAGCATACAAGATACGGGTGCTCAATAATCTATTGGTATGTATAATTTAAATATTCCTTAAATCAATATGAAGGAAAGAAGGACAGAGTTAGGCAATAAAGGAGCCACTTCTCCTCCAAAACAAAGCAAAATTGATCTTGATATATATTCATTCCTGATTGTTAACATAAAAGTCAAAAAGTGTAAGCTTTACATAAAGAATATTAAAAATATTACCAATGTCATCCAAATAATTAATTACATAGCAGTGCAATGAATATCAAATTAATAGTGCAAAGTATAAAAATTATTAAGCACATTTTAAAATTCTACTGAAAAACATTTTAAAAAGCTTGAAAAAACTATCTCTTATTCTTGTATTAGAAATCTATTATTTTAAGTAACACAATCTTAGATTATATTGTATACATTTAATATTAATAGTTAAAAGGAAGAAAACAACAGATGACTATGGGGTTCCATGTATGCTATGAAGTAACAACAGAACCTGGAATTACATGCTATATAGTAGCAGAGGAAACTTTACAATCTCAGCATATAAAAATCAACTGCATTGAAATTTCAATGAATCAATGGAACTTAAAATATTAAAATTCCTCTTTCACTTGATGAAAGTGAAGGAGGAGAGTGAAAAAGCTGGCTTAAAACTCAACATTCAGAAAACTAAGATCATGGCATCTGGTCCCATCACTTTATGGGAAATAGATGGAGAAATAGTGGAAACAGTGTCAGACTATTTTTTTGGGCTTCAAAATCACTGCAGATGGTGATTGCAGCCATGAAATTAAAAGACACTTACTCCTTGGAAGGAAATTTTTTCAACTAGATAGCATATTTAAAAGCAGAGACATTACTTTGCCAACAATGGTCCGTCTAGTCAAGGCTATTGTTTTTCCAGTGGTCATGTATGGATGTGAGAGTTGGATGGTGAAGAAAGCTGAGCAGCAAAGAATTGATGCTTTTAAACTGTGATGTTGGAGAAGACTCTTGAGAATCCCTTGGACTGCAATAAGATCCAACCAGTCCATCCTAAAGGAGATCAGTCCTGGGTGTTCATTGGAAGGACTGATGTTGAAGCTGAAATTCCAATAGTTTGGCCACCTCATGTGAAGAATTGATTTATTGGAAAAGACCCTAATGCTGGGAAGGATTGGGGGCAGGAGGAGAAGCGGACGACAGAGGATGAGATGGTTGGATGGCATCACCGACTCAATGGACATGGGTTTGGGTGAACTCCGGGAGTTGATGATGGACAGGGAGGATGGGCGTGCTGCAACTCATGGGGTCGCAAAGAGTCGGACAAGACTGAGTGACTGAACTGAACTGACTGAAAATATTAAAAAAAGAAAAAATGAAAAAAAAAAAAAAACTTTAAGGATAAATGTTACAAAATATTTGCTAGCCATGTTCACTGATGGACGACCAAGGAAGCCCAAGATTACTGGAGTGGCTAGCCTATCCCTTCTCCAGCATATCTGCATCACCCAGGAATCGAACCAGGGTCTCCTTCATTGCCGGCAGATTCTTTACCAGCTGAGCTACCAGGGAAGCCCCTAAAATGTTAAAAGGAAATTAAAAAAAGGATACATTCAACAAAATATTTGCAACCCATGTACACTGATAATTATAAAATCTGAGAAAACTTAAAAAATATATACACAAATGGAGAGACATACCATTTTCACAGACTATTGGACATCTTTAAACATCTTTCCCAAAGTCACTCATGTGTCAAAGTGAGTGAGTGAGTACTCAGTCACCCAGTCTTCTACAAATCTTTGCGATCTCATGGACTTAATCCCTAATAAAACCCTACAGGAGTTTTTAGAATTTGATGAGCTGATTTTAGAATTTATATGGAAATGAAAATGTTTAGAATAGTCAAAACAATACCAAAAAGAACAAGGTTGGAGATTTTTCTTTATTTGAAGACTTACTATAATAAAATAGTAAATAGGACAAAGTATTCCTAAAGTAAGAATACATCATTATCAGTGAAGCAAAATATAGAGTCAAACTATCAATTTACCTTGTACATATGAGTTCAGACCCATAGATGAATGGTCAATTGATTTTCAATTAAAGTGCCAAGGTGATTTATTAAGGAAAAGCATCTTTACAACAAATAGTGCAGGAAAATATATATATATATATATACACACACACACACACACACACACACACACACATTTTTGTTGTTTTTCAGTAACTAAATCATGCCTGACTCTTTCCAAATCCATGGACTGCAGCATGTCAGGCTTCCGTATCCTTCACTATCTCCTGAAGTATGCTAAGTTTCATGTCCACTGAGTCAGTGGTGCCATCCAACCATCATAACCTCTGTCAACCCCTTCTCCTCTCACCTTCCATCTTTTCCAGCATCAAATTTTTTCCAGTAAGTTAGCTTTTTGCATCAGGTGGCCAAAGTATTGTAGCTTCAGCTTCAACATCCAATGAATATTCAGGACTGGTTTCCTTTAGGATTGAGTGGTGTGATCTCCTTGTTGTCCAAGAGACTCTCAAGAGTCTTCTCCAGCACCACAATTCAAAATCATAAATTCTTCACCACTCAACCCTATTTATGGTTCGACTGTCATGTTCATACATGAGTACTGAAAAAGCCATAACTTTGACTATTGACTATTGTTGCTGTTCAGTCAATCATGTACAATTCTTTGAGACCCCAATAGAATGCAGAATGTCAGGCTCCCCTGTCCTTCATAATCTCCCAGAGCTTCCTCAAACTCATGCCCATTGACTTGGTGATGCCATCCAACCTAGCCCTCTGTCATTCCCTTCACCTCCTGCCTTCAATCTTTCTCAGCATCAGGTTCTTTTCCATTGAGTCATCTCTTTGAAGTGGCCAAACTATTAGAGCTTCAGCCTCAGAATCACTTCCTCCAATGAATATTTAGGGCTGATTTCCTTTAGGATTGACTGGTTTGATCTCCTTGCAGTCCAAGGGATCGTCAAGAGTCTTCAACCGCACAGTTCACAAGCACGAGCCTTCATTATAGCCCAACTCTCACATCCATACATGACCACTGGAAAAACCATAGCTTTAGCTAGACCGACCTTTGTTGGCAAAGTAATGTCTCTGCTTTTTAATATATTGTCTAGGTTGGTCATAGCTTTTCCTCCATGGAGCAAATGTCTTTTAATTTCATGGTTGCAGTCACCATCTGCAGTGATTTTGGAGCGTAAGAAAATAAAGTCTGTTTCCAATGTTTCTCCATTTATTTGTCATGAAATGATGGGACCGGATGCCATGGTCTTAGTTTTTTGAGTGTTGAATTTTTTTTTTTTTTTTTGAGTGTTGAATTTTAAAACAGTTTTTTCACTCTCCTCTTTCAGCAACATCAAGAAACTCTTTAGTTCTTCTTTGTTTTCTGCCATAATGGTGGTGTCATCTGCATATCTGAGTTTATTGATATTTCTCCCAGCAATCTTGATTTCAGCTGTGCTTCCTCCAGCCTGGCATTTCACATGATGTATTCTGCATATAAGTTAAATAAGCAGGGTGACAGTATACAGCCTTGATGTACGCCTTTCACAATTTGGAACCAGTCCATTTTTCCATATCTGGTTCTAACTGTAGCTTCCTGACATGCACACAGGTTTCTCTGGAGGCAGGTAATGTGGTTTGGTATTCTCATTTCTTTAAGAATTTTCCACAGTTTGTCATGATCTACAGAGTCAAAGGCTTTAGCATAATCCATGAAACAGAAGTAGATGTTTTTCTAGAATTCTCTTGCTGTATCTATGTCTATATCTATATCTTTATGTTTCTGTGTGAAAAATAAGGAATCTCAAACTTTATCTGGCAGCATAAAAGAAAAATTAACTCAGATAATGAATCTAAATGTAAAAACTAATATAAATTTTTTCAGGGGAAAAGAAAAAATAAGAAGAAAATGTTTACTGGACAGCACAGATTAATACAACATTGTAAGGCACCCATATTTCAATACATCTTTTTTTTTAAAGGAGAAGAAAATGTTTATGTTCCCATGGAGAGCAGATATATCTTCTATAGAGCCCAGATAGAACTAATCATAAAAGACAAATATAATAAACTGATCTTTACTAAAGTTGAAAACTTTGCTCTTTGAAAGACACTATTATGAAATAAAAAGGGAAATCACAGACTGGGAAAAAATATGTGTCACATATATATGGCACATAACTAATGTCCAGAAACCATATTAAAATTTTTTTAACTCCCAAATAATTACATGAGCTCGATTTTTAAAATGAGTAAAAGAATTAAAAAGACATATCATATATAAAAATATGCAAATGCCAAAAGCACATGAAAAGAAACCCAAAAACATTAGCTTGAAGGAAATATAAATCCATAGAGAGCTATTCCTACACACTCATTAGAATGACAAAATTAACACACTACACGCACACACAAATGACATATAATATTATTGAGAATATAAAGCAACTAATGTTAGATGTTATACACACAAATGTTAATGTTAATATTATACACACAAATGACATATAATGTTATTGAGAATATACAGCAACTCTTTTTAGGAACTAATCAGAAGGATTTTATGCAGGTATGAATATAATGTTAATGTAATTAGAAAAGCAATTGAAAATGAAAAACTGAAGAAATGAGAAGTAGCTAATAGTATGGGATAGAACATATTTCACATATGCAGTTATTTAAAACAGCTTTGAAACAATGTGTGAATGGACCTAGTAGATGCTAAAGAGATGAAGAAGAGATGGAAAGAATATGCAGGAGAACTGTATGAAAAAGGTCTTAATGAACCAGATTTCTATCATGGTGTGGTCAGTCACCCAGAGACAGACATTCTGGAGTGTGAAGTCAAGTGGGCCTTAGGAAGCACTGCTGTTAATAACACTAGTGGATGTGATGGAATTCCAATAGAAGTATATTCAGAATCCTAAAGGATGTTGCCATCATGGTGGTGTATTCAACATGGCAGAAAATTTGGAAGATCCAGCAGTGGCCACAGGACTGGAAAAGGTCAATCCTCACCCCAATTCCCAAGAAGGGTAGTAGTAAAGAATGTGCTAACCATCAGACAATTACATTCATCTTTCAAGCTAGGAAGGGCATGCTTAAAATCTTGCATGCTAGGCTTCAGCATTATGTGAACCAAGAAAATTCCAATGTCCAAGCTGAGTTTAGGAAAGGAAGAGGAACCAGAGATCAAACTGCCAACATTCGCTGGATCACAGGGAATTCCAGAAAAAACATCTACCTCTGTTTCATTGACTACACTAAAGCCTTTGAACATGTGGATCATAACAAACTGTGGAAAGCTCCTAAAGAGATGGGAACACCAGACCATTTTACCTGTCTCCTGAGAAACCTGTATATGGGTCAAGAAGCAATAGTTAGAATCCTGTATGGAACAACTGTTTGCTCATGATTGAGAAAGAAGTACAACAGGATTGTCTGCTATCACCCTGTTTATTTAACATATATGCTGAGCACATCACATCATGAGAAATGCTGGGCTGGATGAGTTAAACTGGAATCAAGATAGGCAGGAGAAACATCATCAACGTCAGACATGTGGATGAAACCACTCTAATGGCAGAAAGTGAAGAGGAACTAAAGAGTGTCTTAATGAGGGTGAAGGAGGAGAGTGAAAGAACCAGCTTAAACCTAAATGTTAAAACAAAGAAAAAAAGAAAGAAAAAAGGCTAAGATCATGGTACTGGTCTCTTTACTTCATGGCAAATAGAAGGGGGAAAGGTGGAAGTAGTGACAGATTTCCTCTTGGGCTCTAAAATCACTGTGGATGATGACTGCAGCCATGAAATCAGAAGACAATTGCTTCTTGGTAGGAAAGCTATGACAAGCCTAGACAATGTGCTGAAAAGCAGAGGCATTGCTCTGCTGACAAAGATCTGTATAGTCAAGGCTATGGTCTTCCCTGTGGTCACATATAGTTGTGAGAGCTGGATTGTACAGAAGGCAGAGCACCAAAGAATTGATTCCTTCGAACTGGGGTGCTGGAGAAGACTCCTGAAAAATCCCTTGGACAGCACGGAGATCTAACCAGTCAGTCTTCAGGGAAATCAACCTTCAATACTTGTTGGAAGAACTGATGTTGAAGCTGAAGCTCCAGTACTTAGTCATCTGATGTGAACAGCTGACTAATTGGAAAAGTCCCTGTTGCTGGAAAGACTGAGGGCAGAAGGAGAAGAGGGGAGATGGCTGGATGGCATCACTGATGCAATGAACATGAACTTGGGCAAACTTTGGGAGGTGGTGAAGGACAGGAAAGCCTGGTATGCTGTAGTCCATGGGGTCACAAAGAGTTGGAGACGACTGGGCAACTAAATAACAATAACGAATGGGTTAAAATAGAGACACAGTGCTTTCACCAGTGTTTTTATAATTAATTTAATGAACATGATATCTTACAAATAATACTGTCTAGGTGGGAGTTCAGAATTAGGTTTTGAGTTTCCTTAGTTTATTAAGGGTAGAGCAAATTTGAAACACGTCTAATATGGCAGAAGCACTTCTATAACCAAGGGGTATATTCTGATTAGATGTGTGCTCTCTGAAAAACAATTCCATATAGATCAGGGATTATCTGCACCATAGTCAAGTTGAATATTTTAAAAATTTAACTGTCTGATGTACTGATTGATTCAGTTCGTACTTTTTTCCATCTATTTAAGCATTTTATTTAGTCTGAGTATAATGTGACCAGAAATATTTCATACAACAAGTGGAATTCAGATACCCTAATTTTCCTTTAGGAAAGTTCGTTTGCCTTTTTGTATGTGGATATAATCTGCTTTAACATTGACAGTAGTATATAAAGCTTGAAGAGGTCAGAAATATTTCAAATCATGCAAACTTTAACAGAAATTTATGCTCTAAAATTGTGGGAGGAGGGAAGTGGGAAAGGTGGATGGTAAAAGAAGACTAAACTTGAAGGATGAAGATGAATTGTCCTAAAATTCCTGTACTGTTTATATAAGAAAGCAGAATGAATCCTTGCAGTGCTGGTTTTTATAACTTAACGAAAGTCATGGTGAAGGGAGCTAAAATGAAGATCATAGGAAGTGACAGTGACTTCAGAGGTTCAGGCGAACCCCTGAGGTCTCCAGTCTAGCATTGTCTCTGGTCTTTGAACTTACCAGGCACAGCACATCTTTGCACTTGCTAACCCTGCTACCTGGAAAGCTCTTCTCAAAGGTTTAGATTCTCCCTTTTTCCCACCTTCTCTCCAATATTCACATACTCCAAAATGCCTCCCCTGGGCACTTTGTGTAAAGCTGCAACTTATCTGTGATCACCCTCATCCCACTCCCCTCATGCAAACTTCCTGTTGGGCATTCCTGTTTTAGTTTCTCCTCAACACTTCACAGGGTCTGGTATAATTAGGCAGACACAGATAGATTTTTAGATAGATAAATAGCAGGTCAATATTTTTTTTCTGCAGTTTATTCTCATCTTCAGAATAGCCTCATGGGGGCAGAGACTGATGTGTGTTTTGTCACTGATTTATTCCCAGCACCTATGATGGTACATGACATACAATGGTGCTAAATAGACATTCGTTGCCTGATTGATCAAACAAATGAAGGAATTAGTGATTGACTTAAGATTGAAAATTATGGATAAGGCTTGAAGTTTAAAACTGGTACACGGAAAGAAAATATAAATGACAGTTTCATGGACTACTCCAGTCAGAGAATCTTTCTCTAACATTTTTGAAGTAATAAATTTAGGGTTAATAAAGAGATTTTATTATACACTAGAACAAGATCCATGTGAAAATACCTTAATGAAATTTTAGATAAATCAGTGAGGACAATGCATAATGAAATTTAATAGAAATGGGTATTTTTCATAGATAAAGCTAATCTCTGAATTGTCACTATGATAGATAGTCTTGCAACTATAAAGCAACATCTGATGCTACTCATGGTAGCCGATTCTTGGGCTAAATGAAGCATGATGCCCTACTGTGACAAATCCAATTAATCTATTTTTTCAACAAAATTTACTGAATATTTTTAATAAATAACATACCTAAGCAACAATGGAGATTATTTTGGCATTCTTTTGCATGAGGTGGCTCTGAAGAAACCTGAATATTCTGAGTTTCAGAATTTCACTTTAGTACCTAGTTTTGTCCCCCTCAAAGTATTGTAAATGTCTAACTTGTTATAGCTTCAGTATTTGTGGAAAGAAAGTCAATACAAATAATTTAAATTGAAATTGACTTAACCAACCCACAGTTATAAGTAAGATAACATGAATGGATTTTTTTTTTCCTCCCCTTGATGCTGAGTCACTCTTGTATGCTATTTCTTACTCCAATTGCCCCACTCTACGCAGAGGTTTGTGTTTGAAAAGTAACTGCCTCATGGCTTCATGATGTTATTGTGAGATCTCTGCTAGCATGCCATTATGCAAGCTCAAAAATGAAATATAATTTTTCAGTAGCTGTGCAGAGCTTTAAATACTACCCTTATTTTTAATTCCTTGCAGGAAATCTTTGTGATTAAAAAAAAAAGAAGAAGAAGAAAAAATGAGTAAGTTTTCTCTCTTTTAATGTATGTGGCAGAATGTCTGCAGCATTTAGAAATAACCTAGGAAATACTTTTTGTTTTTTAAAGCTTGTGAGATTATAGAAAACACATCTATTCTAGCAGAATTTTTTTTTTTCCAGGATAAATATTTTCTTAAATAGAGTCCCTGGCACAGTCAGTCATTTCTTCTATAGCATGTGTTTATTTTTATACAAAATATATCCCTTAATTCCAATTTTTTTCTCATATATGACATGGAAGGTAGAAATTATGTTGTGTGCTCAGTTGTGTCTGACTCTATGGGACCCTATGAACTGTAGCCCACCAGATTCAACTGTTTTGGGGATTCTCCAGGCTAGAATACTAGAGTGGGTTGCCATGCTCTCCTCCAGGGGATTTCTTGACCCAGGTAACAAATCCACATCTCCTGCATTGCAGATGGATTCTTTACCCACTGAGCCACCTGGGAAGCCTAGAAATTATGCTAAAAGCTAAAAAAAGAAAAAGAGAGAGAGAGAGAAAAGTATGAATGAAACATGTTTATCCCATTAAACAGCATGGATTTCATATAAAGCAGGAAAGAATCAAGGCCATCCAAAGAGACCTGTGGGAAAATTTCTTTGTAAGAAAACATGCAAGGTATACTGTAAAAATTTATGAAAAAAAATAACCTTTTCTGTTACCAATAAAATCCTTGCCTTGAAAAAAAACATTGGCTGTTTAATTAAAAGAATGTGATTTTTAGAAATGCACATAAATATGGAGAATGATATAAGAGACACTCTGATAAATAACAGGTTAAAAACAAACATCCACTTTGAATTTTTTCCTAAAGAATGTAACATCGTAAATTCTGCTCCATCTGTTTCTGGAAGAGAAGCCTCTCTAAACACTGGAATGAATTATTGTTTGTTTGTTTGTTAAGTATATATGTGTAGTTAACAATGTAATATATTGCTTTCATGTTTTTAATGTATGTAATTGACATCATTCTGTAAAACTCCTTCTACAACTTTTTTTATTAATATTATGTTTTTGAAATTAATCAATTCATATCTGTAGTTCTATCATTTATATGTATATTGGATATTCCATTGCAAGAATATGTCACAATTTATTTAATCCTTCTCCAGGTTATAGACATTTAGATAGTTTCAGTTTTTCTCTGTGCTGCAGTAACCACTCACATACGTTCTTCCCCACATACTGAGATAGGCTTTCTCTGGAGTGTACACTTGTGAGAGGAATTGTTTGGTCTTACAGAATGAAAGCTTTAAATTTGTTATAAATTAATTACTTGCCCTGTGAGTTGCACCAATTTATATCACTGAAAGAGTCCCTTTTGTTGTAGTCAGAGCTTCTCATAGATTTTTGTACTATATTGTGAGAGACATTTGAAGTTCATGGTGAAATTATTGATTGTCCTAATTATTGGAAAGTGCTACTGGTGTTAAAGAGGTGGGGTTTAGGAATATGAGATGTCTGATGCCAAAGCTGCAGCTCCAATACTTTGGCCACCTGATGCAAAGAGCTGACTCATTGGAAAAGACCTTGATGCTGGGAAAGACAGAAGGGAGGAGAAGGGGATGACAGAGGACAAGAAGTTTGGATGGCATCACCAACTCAATGGACATGAGGTTGAGCAAACTCCAGGAGATGGTGAAGGACAGGGAAGCCTGGCATGCTGCAGTCCCTGGGGTTGTATACATGATTACAAGGCTGAACAGAAACAACCCTGGAAATGACAGTCCCCCTTGAGAAAAATAATTTTGCTTCTCAAACAGATTTTGAAAGCATAACTGAACATTCATAGAAATAAAGGGAAACAACTCAAGCTTGTAGTAATGATCAAAGCTATCACATATCTTAGCTTCCATGTGAATCCAGAGAAAATTTTACTTAGTTTAACCTATTTTGAATTTTCAGTGACTACGATCATTGCATAAAATGTAGAGATAACTAATTTTTGTGTATGTGTGGGAAGGTATAGATATGCACAAAAGTCACTACTTTAAAGAAACATATCACTAATGACAAAAATACCCATGGTAATTAAATTATTCAGCAAATATAGCAGAATTGGTGTGGATTCAATGTTGTCCATTTCACAGTGATACAGATGCAAATGTCTGACTGACATGATGATGCCTGTCCAAGCATTTAAGTATGAAATTATGCAATCATATTACAAATTGCTTTCCTTTATTCTTCCTTTCATGTTTTAACTGTGAGATATTAGAATAGTTTGCTATTATATTATTGGGTTTTCTAAAGTATAGGTAGGTAATATTGAGCTTCCCAGGTGGTGCTATTGGTAAAGAACCCATCTACCAATGAGGAAGATCCCTGAGTTGGGAGGATCCCCTGGAGGAGACCATGGCAACCCACTCCAGTATTCATGCCTGGAGAATCCCAATTGACAGAGGAGCCTGGTGGGTTATGGTCCATGGGGTCACAATGAGTCACACATGACTGAAGTGACTTAGCACACACACACACACACACACACACACACACACACACACACACATACACACAATAGGTAATATTACCTATGAGTCCTTTATTTGACTACCAAAGGGAATGTTATGTCCAGTACATGGTATTGACAAGACATTTTAACTTTTGGTAATTAGATGCAGGTGAAGTATTTTATTTTTATTTTCTCAATAATATTTAGGCTGCATTTATTTCACGTCTTTAATGAACTTTTTTTTTTCCTCTTTCACGTACTGTGTTCATAAACTTTTTTCCTCAAGTTTGGCTAAATTCTTAGTATATACCAAAAAATAATTGTTTGTCACTTAGATACACTTGAAATATTTTTTCTGCCATTTGTTGTCTTTTAACAAAGTCAAACAAAATTTAACAAAATTAAAAGGCATACTAAACAAAGCATGTCTTTGCAACAGGGAGATTTAAATTATATTGTGTGGTGATTTAGTGTATTTAAATTATTCCATGATGGCTACTCCATTTCTTCTAAGGGATTCCTGCCCACAGTAGTAGATATAATGGTTATCTGATTTAAACTCACGCATTCCAGTCCATTTTAATTCGCTGATTCCTAGAATGTCAGCAATCACTCTTGCCATCTCCTGTTTGAAAATAAAGTCGCTCAATCGTCTCCAACTCTTTGCGACCCCATGGACTGTAGCCTACCAGGATCCTCAGTCCATGGGATTTTCCAGGCAAGAATACTGGAGTGGGTTGTCATTTCCTTCTCCAGGGGATCTTCCCAACCCAGGGATCAAATCCAGGTCTCCCTCATTGTAAGCAGACGCTCTACCATCTGAGTTACCAAGGAAGCACTTTCTCCTGTTTGACCACTTCCAATTTGCCTTGATTCATGAACCTAACATTCCAGGTTCCTATGCAATATTGCTCTTTGCAGCATTGGACCTTGCTTCTATCACCAGTCCCATCCATAACTGGGTATTGTTTTAGCTTTGGCTCCATCCCTTCATTCTTTCTGGAGTTATTTCTCCACTAATCTCCATTAGCATATTGGGCACCTACCGACCTGGGGGGCTTCCCTGGTAGCTCAGACGGTAAACCGTCTGCCTACAATGCGGGAGATCCAGGTTCGATCCCTGGGTAGGGAAGATTCCCCTGGAGAAGGAAATAGCAACCCACTCCAGTATTCATGCCTGGAAAATCCCATAGACCGAGGAGCCTGGGGGCTACCATCCGTGGGGTCCCAAAGAGTTGGACATGACTGAGTGACTTCACTTCACTTCAGACCGACCTGGGGAGTACCTCTTTCAGTATCCTATCAATTTGCCTTTTCTTACTGTTCATGGGGTTCTCAAGGCAAGAATACTGAAGTGCTTTACCATTCCCTTCTCCAGTGGACCACATTCTGTCAGACCTCTCCAACATGACCCGATGGTCTTGGGTGACCCCAAATAGCATGGCTTAGTTTCAATATCACGGTAATCCAAGCCTATGCCCCAACCAGTAACATTGAAGAAGCTGAAGCTGAATGGTTCTATGAAGACCTACAAGACCTTTTAGAACTAACACCCAAAAAAAGATGTCCTTTTCATTATAGGGGACTGGAATGCAAAAGTAGGAAGTCAAGAAACACCTGGAGGCAAATTTGGCCTTGGAGTATGGAATGAAGCAGGGCAAAGTCTAATAGAGTTTTGCCAAGAGAACACACTGGTCATAGCAAACACCCTCTTCCAACAACACAAGAGAAGACTCTACACATGGATGTCACCAGATGGTCAACACCCAACCTCTTCCAACAACGCAAGAGAAGACTACACATGGACATCACCAGATGGTCAACACCGAAATCAGATTGATTATATTCTTTGCAGCCAAAGATGGAGAAGCTCTATACAGTCAGCAAAAACAAGACTGGGAGCTGTCTGTGGTTCAGATCATGAACCCCTTATTGCAAAATTCAGACTTAAACTGAAGAAAGTAGGGAAAATCACTAGACCATTCAGGTATGACCTAAATCAAATCCCTTATGACTAAACAGTGAAAGTGCGAAATAGATTTAAGGAACTAGATCTGATAGAGGGAGAGCCTGATGAACTATGGACGGAGGTTTGTGACATTGTACAGGGGACAGGGATCAAGACCATCCCCACGGAAAAGAAATGCAAAAAGGCATTTGCAAAATGCAAAAAGGCCTGAGGAGGCCTTAAAAATAGCTGTGAAAAGAAGAGAAGTGAAAAGCAATGGATAAAGGAAAGATATTCCCATCTGAATGCAGAGTTCCAAAGAATAGCAAGGAGAGATAAGAAAGCCTTCCTCCTCAGCAATAAATACAAAGAAATAGAGGAAAACAACAAAATGGGAAAGATGAGAGATTTCAAGAAAATTAGAGATATCAAGGGAACATTTCACACAAAGATGGGTTTGATAAAAGACAGGTATGGTATGGACCTAACAGAAGCAGAAGATATTAAGAAGAGGTGGCAAGAATACACAGAAGAACTGTACAAAAAAGATCTTCATGACCCAGATAATCACAATGGTGTAATCACTCACCTAGAGCCAGACATCCTAGAATGTGAAGTCAAGTGGGCCTCAGAAAGCATCACTATGAGCAAAGCTAGTGGATGTGATGGAATTCCAGTTGAGCTATTTCAAATCCTGAAAGATGATGCTGGGAAAGTGCTGCACTCAGTATGCCAGAAAATTTGGAAAACTCAGCAGTGGCCACAGCACTGGAAAAGGTCAGTTTTCATTCTAATCCCTAAGAAAGGCAATCCCAAAGAATGCTCAAACTACCTCACAATTGTACTCATCTCACACGCTAGTATGGTAACACTCAAAATTCTCCAAGCCAGGCTTCAGCAATACGTGAACTGAGAACTTCCAGATGTTCAAGCTGGATTTAGAAAAGGCAGAGGAACCAGAGATCAAATTACCAACATCCGCTGGATCATTGAAAAAGCTAGAGAGTTCCAGAAAAACATCTATTTCTGCTTTATTGACTATGCCAAAGCCTTCGACTGTGTGGATCACAATAAACTGTGGAAAATTCTGAAGGAGATGGGAATACCAGACCACCTGACCTGCCTCTTGAGAAACCTGTATGCAGGTCAGGAAGCAACAGTTAGAACTGGACATGGAACAACAGACTGATTCCAAATAGGAAAAGGAGTGTGTCAAGGCTGTATATTGTCACCCTGCTCACTTAACTTATATGCAGAGTACATCATGAGAAATGTTGGGCTGGAAGAAGCACAAGCTGGAATCAAGATTGCGGGGAAAAATATCAATAACCTCAGATATGCAGATGACACCACCCTTATGGCAGGAAGTGAAGAGGAACTAAAAAGCCTCTTGATGAAAGTGAAAGAGGAGAGTGAAAAAGTTGGCTTAAAGCTTAACATTCAGAAAACGAAGATCATGGCATCTGGTCCCATCACTTCATGGGAAATAGATGGGGAGACAGTGGAAACAGTGTCAGAGTTTATTTTTCTGGGCTCCAAAATCACTGCAGATGTTGACTGCAGCCATGAAATTAAAAGACGCTTACTCCTCGGAAGGAAAGTTATGACCAACCTAGATGGCATATTAAAAAGCAGAGACATTACTTTGACAACAAAGGTCTGTCTGGTCAAGGCTATGGTTTTTTCAGTGGTCATGTATGGATGTGAGAGTTGGACTGTGAAGAAAGCTGAGCGCCGAAAAATTGATGCTTTTGAGCTGTGGTGTTGAAGAAAACCTCTGAGAGTTCCTTGAACTGCAAGGAGACCCAACCAGTCCATCTTAAAGGAGATTAGTTCTGGGTGTTCATTGGAAGGACTGATGTTGAATCTGAAGCTCCAGTACTCTGGCCACCTCCTGTGAAGAGCTGATTCATTGGAAAAGACCCTGATGCTGGGACGGATTGGGGGCAGGAGGAGAAAGGGATGTTAGAGGATGAGATGGTTGGATGGCATCACCGCCCTGATGGACATGGGTTTGAGTAAACTCCGGGAGTTGGTGATGGACAGGGAGGCCTGGCATGCTGCGATTCATGGGGCTGCAGAGTTGGACACAACTGAGCGACTGAACTGAACTGAACTGACTGAAACTATTCCAAGACTTCTATACAAAATTAATATTATCTGGAATAAATTCTTTTTCCCCAAACTCATTACTACATATCTTTCAATTGTTTTGCCATTTTGCAAGAAATGCTATTTTGGGGGGAGAAATTGTGTGTTAGTGTGTATTGTTTATCTCTGCTTTTCTCACTCCATTCTCCCTTTTTTTTACCTGTCTTTGCCTCATGACTTTGAGCTGTCCCCCTCCTCACTGGACATCAGTGCTTATAATAATGGCTCATATCTGTTTCCTGTTGAGCTGTTTTTTTCACGCTTCCCATCATCCCTCCAACTGTTTGTTGCATTTGCACATCATATAGTTTTGACCTCATCTTCAGGTTTCCTAGATCCTTAAGTTTGTGCCTTTTCAAACCCATTTCACAGTAGATTGTTCTTACCACTATCCTCTGGGTGGCTTCAAGCAGATGCTCCATCATTACTGCACATCTTCACCACTATCTACTCACCATCTCAGAGACCAACAAGCCTAACATCACAGGTGTGCTCACTGTTTTCTTCAGGGTTCCATTTCCGGCCCACAAAAATGTATAATCTGGTTTTGGAGCCTATATAAAGAGCTTTTTTGTTGCCATTACTGTTGCTCATGTGTTCAGTCTCTAAGTCATATCCAACCCTTTGCAACCCCAAGGACTCAAGCCCAGCAGATTTCCCTGTCATTCACTATTCCCCAGAGTTTTTTCAAATTCATGTCCATTGAATTAGTGATGCTATCTAACCATCTCATCATCTGCTGCCCCCTTGTCTTTTTGGCTTCAATCTTTCCCAGCATGAGTCTTTTCCAGTGAGACAACTCTTTGCATCCGGAGGCCAAACTACTGGAGCTTCAGCTTCAGCATCTATCCTTCCAATGAATATTCATGGTTGACTTCTTTTAGGCTCTCCTTGCAGTCCAAGGTACTCTCAAGAGTGTTCTCTGACAACCAATTTGAAAGCATCAAATCTTCAGTGCTCAGCTTTCTTTATTGTCCAACTTTCACATCCGTACATGACTACTGGAAAAGGCATAGCTTTGACTATACAGATTTTTGTTGGCTTTTTAATATGCTCTCTAATTTTGCCATAACTTTCCTCCAAGAAGTGAGTGTCTTTTAATTCCATGGCTGCAGTCACTGTTCATAGTGATTTTGGAGCCCAAGACAACATGACTTGTCACTCCTTCCACTTTTTCCCCATCTACTTGTCATGAAGTGATGGGACTAGGTGCTATGATCTTAGTTTTTTGACTGTTGAGCTTTAAGCCATCTTTTTCACTCTCCTCATTCACCCTCATCAAGAGGTTCTTTAGTTGCTCTTCACTTTCTTCCATTAGTGTGGTATCCTCTGCATATCGGAAGTTGTTGCTATTTCTCAATCAAGTTGGCAATCTTGATTCCAGTGTGTGATTCATCCAGCCCAGCATTTTCAGATAACATCACTGACCCAATGTAGATGAATCTGAGCAAACGCCAGGAGACAGTGAAGGACAGGGAAGCCTGGCATGCTGCAGTCCACAGGCTCACAAAGAGTCATATGTTACTCAGCTACTGAATAATAACTCTGCATTTATGTTGAATAAACAAGGTGATAATATACAGCCTTGTTGTACTCCTTTCCCAATTTTTAATCAGTCAGTTGTTCCAAGTAAGTTTCTGACTGTTGCTTCTTGACCCACATGCATGTTTGTCAGGAGACAGGTAAGGTGGCCTGGTATCGTTATTCTTTTATGTTTTCTCTGTCACTGCTGTATATTTGAGGCATGTACTTTGCCTTGAGTTGAAAAGTTAGGAAGGTAATAGAATTTGAAAATACATTTTGAAAGAGAGAAAGAGAGGTAGATTGTGCATGTGTTAAATGCCACAGGTTAAAACTACTGATTTTTCTGGTAGTCATGTATGGTTGTGAGTTGAACCATAAGGAAAACTGAGCACAGATGAACTGATGCTTTCAAACTGTGGTGCTGGAAAAGACTCTTGAGAGTTCCTTGGACTGAAAGGAGATCAAAATCAGTCCTGAATATTCACTGGAAGGACTGATGCTGAAGCTGAAGCTCCAATACTTTGGCCACCTGATACAAAGATCTGACTCGTTGGAAAAGACCTTGATGCTGGGAAAGATGGAAGGCAGGAGAAGGGGATGACAGAGGACGAGATGGTTGAATGGCATCACCAACTCAATGGACAAGAGTTTGAGCAAACTCCAGGAGGTGGTGAAGGATAGGGAAACCTGGAATCCATGGGCTTGCATAGAGTTGGACACAACTTAGCAAATGAACAACAGCAACAACACGCTAAAACACATATCGACTCCACATTTGAAGGGAGAATCCCTGTCCTTACGATGAAGAAGATATAGCCCAGGTTTATGAACAAGCATAACTTTACTCCTTTCCTGAGGCATGACTGTAATTTCTTAATAACAACCCAAGGTTTCAAGTTAATGGAGCTGCCACAGAGGCAGTGAGTATAACTGAGACCCCCTAAGTGTTTATATGCTCTTGTCTTACCTATTTATTTTCATTTGTGAGTCTAGGTTGAAAGTGATAATTGTTTAATTGTGCATATTGGCTTTTTCATTTTTTAAATTTAACGTTTCACAACGTTTTTAATCTAAAAAAATGCCTCATGCTGTGATAATCAACATGATAAAATGTAAAAATAAATGAATATTCCACATTTAAAAGATTCCTCTTATCTAGCAACAAGCCCTATCTGCTGAATGTAAACTTAATTGCAATATATTTCCTTAATGGTCTCCTTTAATTGGTTACCCCGCTATGGTATCTTTGGAATGTTGAAGTTCTGTAACAAAGCATTCATGATTATTCTTACAAAGAAGCTAGTAATGGTCAGAACACAGAGAAATAACATTTAACCAATAAGTGAATATTAATATACTTTGATTTTCCTAGAGTTGAATTCTTTTTACTGTGATATTAAAACATATGGCAAAGAGATCACAGTTTACTGAAACTGGAATTATTTACAAAACGATAAGAAACAGGAGTGTTTACCTAGAATTTCAGCCTCCTTCCCTTTTCCTACAACAGGCAGGGCTTTGAATTTGCAAACAGAAATGTATCCATCTAACTATGATGTCCATCCAACCAGGTACTCCACTCACAAAAGGTAAATATTTATCCAAATAAATGATGAAATTGGCACAATATTATATTCTCCTCCAATCTGAGACAAAGCTATATAGTGTCACTTTCTTTGCTTCTTCAAATTTGTAAAGATCATGTTATTCAAAAAAATAAAATGATCTAATAGACCTCCAGAAATTAAGATTTTATGTAACTTTTGCAATTTTTACAGGACTCATCCTTGCACTCCTTTCTCCACACATTCTCCACCTTCACATCGAGAAGTGTCTCACTGTAATGTGTTCATGAACCATGTATCGTGTGCTTTAAACTCTACATAAGTATTCTTATTATGTTCTTACCATTCTGCAACTTTCATTTTTCACCCAACACTTTTCAAAATAAATCTGTACCTATACAAATAGTACTTCTTAATTTCTTTGTCAGATATGTACAGGTTATAAGCTCTTCTCTCAATCGATATTTCGAAGTTTCTGGAATTCAAAGACATTTAGTTTCAAAAAGACATAGAAACTGGAAGTACTACACCATGAGTCTGTGATAACACCTGATTGTTATATCCTTTCTAACCCTTTGCAAGGTTGTGCTTCTAAAAATCAATGACTCAATTTATGCACAGAGTCAAGTCTATATCTAGTTCTGACAATAAAGCTTGTTTTTATCTTTTTCTCGTTTCTTTTAAAATTTCTAATCATGTGTCTGTCCTTACTCTATATTAAAATCCATTTTATATTTCATTTTATTTACTACCCCCATACACTGCCGGGCTCCTCTGTCTACAGAATTACCCAGGCAAGAATACTGAGGTGGGTTGCCATTTCATTCTACAAGGAATTTTCACAACCTAAGAATTGAACCAAGCTCTCCTGTATTGCAAGTGGTCCACTTCATTTCAGGTGGATTCTTTACTGATTGATCCTCTAGGGAAGTCCATATGTTTTACTTTATTATTATAAACTCTTTGAAATAATTTATTGTGCATTCAGGTTTTGTTGGGATGGTTCTATTTTATAATTTTTTCTTTAAGTATTATTCCTATGTAATTGAATTCTGATTCTTTTTAAAAATAAAGTATAATTTATTTACACTACTATATTAGTTTCAGCAAAGTGATTCAATATTTTTATAGATTATACTCCATTTAACATTATTAGAAGGTAATGGTTATATTTCCTTGATTCTGTTATCTTTCTACTAAACAATACTTTTATTTTGGGTTGGGGGAGTCATCTCCAAAATCCAAAAGAATAATCTGCTTTTTTTTTTTTTTTTAATCTTCCTTATGGGCTCCTGAGAAATCTGTATGAAGGTCCAAAAGCAACAGTTAGAACTGGACATGGAACAACAGACTGGTTTCAAATAGGGAAAGGAGTGCATCAAGGCTGTATATTGTCAATCTGCTTATTTAATTTCTATGCAGGGTACATCATGTGAAATGCCAAGTTGGTTGAAGCACAAGCTGGAATCAAGATTGCTGGGAGAAATATCAATAGCGTGAGATACAAAGATGACACCACCCTAGAGGCAGAAAGTGAAGAAGAGCTAAAGAGCCTCTTGATAAAAGTGAAAGAGGAGAGTGAAAAAACTGGCTTAAAGCTCAATATTAAAAAAACTAAGAACATGGAATCCGGTTCCATGACATCATGGCAAATAGATGGGGAAACAATGGAAATAGTGACTTTATTTCTGGGGGCTCCAAAGTCAATGCAGATGGTGACTGCAGCCATGAAATTAAGACACTTGCTCCTTGAAAGAAAAGCTATGATCAACCTAGACAGCATATTAAAAGCAGAGGCATTACTTTGCTCACATAGATCTGTCTAGTCAAAGCTATGATTTTTTCAGTAGTTGTGTGTGGATGAGAGTGCTGTACTATAAAGGAAGTTGAGTGCCAAAGTTGATGCTTTTGAACTGTGTTGTTGGAGAAGACTCTTGGACTGCAAGGAAATCAAACCAGTCAATCCTAAAGGAAATCAATCCTGAACATTCATTGGAAGGATTGATGCTGAAGCTGAAGCTCCAGTACTTCAGCCACCTGATGGGAAGAACTGACTCACTGGAAAAGACCCTGATACTGGGAAAGATTGAAGGCAGGAGGAGAAGGGGACTGTGGAGGACAAGATGATTTGGTGGCATCACTGACTTGATGGACACGCATTTGAGCAAGCTGCAGAAGTGGTGATGGACAGGGAAGCCTGGTGTGCTGCAGTCCATGGGGTTGAAAAGAGTCAGACACAACTGAGGGACTGAACTGAACTGAACTGATGTGTGATAAAGCTATTTGCCAACATTTAGAATATTGTTTCTTGTTGAGTTTTGTAAATTTTTGATAGACAACGAATGACTTGAGCGTATGATCCAGATCACAAAAATTGATAAATCTTGTTTTTTTGAGATCTTGATGAAATATGTGAAATTTGACAGAATCTGACATCTTCTGAAATTTTTGCAAAATATGCTAAAAACCCTGTATTATACATAGGTAGAAATGGCATATTGAACAATCAACTTCTTGCTCTCAACTCCCAGAAACAGTTCTGTTGCAGTTTTGATCCAGATCCCTCTAAAAGCAGTATAGTGTACAGGAGCCCCTTGTAGTGAGACCAGTGTTTTTGAGACTGGATGTGTAATGACCTATCACAGAGAATAGCTCCCCTTCTCTCTTCCTAAATCTTTAAGTCCAGAAATTATTTTCTTCCTTCTCTCCAGAAGAAAATTTTCCCTCTACAAACTATGTGTCAAAAATAATTATTCCTCACTCTCTGCAATCATATAGAAATATCATACTCACAGTCTTAAAAATTGGAACATTCCCCCATCCCAATCAAACTGTCATAGATATTCTTTTAAATTTTCATTCACATTGTTATAATTATCAGAACATGTGTACAAAGGAACAAGGAAGGAGATGAATTCTCCTTTATCAGTGAACTGCTCTGTTCAGTAAGTTGCTAATGGCAGATTCATAATTATATGACTGAATGGATTCAAGGTTTATAGATATAAGGATCATGTGAACAGAAATTAACAGAAACTGATGCAGTGGTGGCATCAGCTGATGTTTGTTCAGTTTCATGATTTTTTGGTTCAGAACCGGAAAACCTAGTCAAAAGATGCCTGCTTATGGCCAGTTGCTAAATTAAATAGATTCGATATTTTAAGCAAAATACACCTAGTCAATATTATTTCAAAACAGCCTGTCAATTAAGTAAAACAACTACTGAAAAGAATAAGTGAATCTTTTGCTTGACTAAACTTCCTGATAATCTCAAACAAAATATTCTCTCATTTTCTCTCTGATGCATAAGTGTTTATTGAGAGCTAAACCCACATTCAGTAATGAAAAAATATCAATGAATGCCTGCACACACTTAGCTTTTGTTGTAGAGCCAGGAAAGAGACTGTGGGGGTATCACGCGTGGGAGTTTGAAACTAAAGGCTTTACAAAGGTCATCTTTGACAAAGTGGTAATTCTTAAATTAAATCAGATTGATTATATTCTTTGCAGCCAAAGATGGAGAAGCTCTATACAGTCAGCAAAAACAAGACTGGGAGCTGACTGTGGCTCAGATCATGAACTCTTTATTGCCAAATTCAGACTTAAACTGAAGAAAGCAGGGATAACCACTAAACCATTCAGGTATGACCTAAATCAAATTCCTTGTGACTATACAGTTGAAGTGAGAAATAGATTTAAGGGACTAGATCTGATAGAGGGAGAGCCTGATGAACTATGGACGGAGGTCTGTGACATTGTATAGGAGACAGGGATCAAGACCATCCCCATGGAAAAGAAATGCAAAAAGGTAAAATGGTTGTCTGAGGAGGCTTTACAGATAGTTGTGAAATGAAGAGAAGCAAAAAGCAAAGGATAAAGGAAAGATATTCCCATCTGAATGCAGAGTTCCAAAGAATAGCAAGGAAAGATAAGAAAGCCTTCCTCAGTGATCAATGCAAAGAAATAGAGGAAAACAACAAAATGGGAAAGACTAGAGATCTCTTCAAGAAAATTAGAGATACCAAGGGAACATTTCATGCAAAAATGGGCTCAATAAAAGACAGATATGGTATGGACCTAACAGAAGCAGAAGATATTAAGAAGAGGTGGCAAGAATACACAGAAGAACTGTACAAAAAAGATCTTCATGACCCAGATAATCACAATGGTGTGATCACTCACCTAGAGCCAGACATCCTAGAATGTGAAGTCAAGTGGGCCTCAGAAAGCATCACTATGAGCAAAGCTAGTGGATGTGATGGAATTCCAGTTGAGCTATTTCAAATCCTGAAAGATGATGCTGGGAAAGTGCTGCACTCAATATGCAAGCAAATCTGGAAAACTCAGCAGTGGTCACAGGACTAGACAAGGTCAGTTTTCATTCCAATCCCAAAGAAAGGTAATCCCAAAGAATGCTCAAACTACCGCACAATTGTACTCATCTCACACACTAGTAAGGTAATGCTCAAAATTCTCCAAGCCAGGCTTCATCAATACGTGAACCGAGAACTTCCAAATGTTCAAGCTGGATTTAGAAAAGGCAGAGGAACCAGAGATCAAATTACCAACATCCGCTGGATCATTGAAAAAGCTAGAGAGTTCCAGAAAAACATCTATTTCTGCTTTATTGACTATGCCAAAGCCTTCGACTGTGTGAATCACAATAAACTGTGGAAAATTCTGAAGGAGATGGGAATACCAGACCACCTGACCTGCCTCTTGAGAAACCTGTATGCAGGTCAGGAAGCAACAGTTAGAACTGGACATGGAACAACAGACTGATTCCAAATAGGAAAAGGAGTGTGTCAAGGCTGTATATTGTCACCCTGCTCACTTAACTTATATGCAGAGTACATCATGAGAAATGTTGGGCTGGAAGAAGCACAAGCTGGAATCAAGATTGCGGGGAAAAATATCAATAACCTCAGATATGCAGATGACACCACCCTTATGGCAGGAAGTGAAGAGGAACTAAAAAGCCTCTTGATGAAAGTGAAAGAGGAGAGTGAAAAAGTTGGCTTAAAGCTTAACATTCAGAAAACGAAGATCATGGCATCTGGCCCCATCACTTCATGGGAAATAGATGGGGAGACAGTGGAAACTGTGTCAGACTTTATTTTTCTGTGCTCCAAAATCACTGCAGATGTTGACTGCAGCCATGAAATTAAAAGACACTTACTCGTAGAGGATCTTGCTGTGATTTATGTTGGAGAGTGTTTTGCCTATGTTCTCCTCTAGGAGTTTTATAGTTTCTGGTCTGACATTTAGATCTTTAATCCATTTTGAGTTTATTTTTGTGTATGGTGTTAGAAAGTGTTCTAGTTTCATTCTTTTACAAGTGGTTGACCAGTTTTCCCAGCACCACTTGTTAAAGAGGTTGTCTTTTTTCCATTGTATATCCTTGCCTCCTTTGTTAAAGATAAGGTGTCCATAGGTCCGTGGATTTATCTCTGGGCTTTCTGTTCTGTTCCATTGATCTATATTTCTGTCTTTGTGCCAGTACCATACTGTCTTGATGACTGTGGCTTTGTAGTATAGTCTGAAGTCAGGCAGGTTGATTCCTCCAGTTCCATTCTTCTTTCTCAAGATTACTTTGGCTATTCGAGGTTTTTTGTATTTCCATACAAATTGTGAAATTCTTAGTCTAGTTCTGTGAAAAATACCGTTGGTAATTTGATAGGGATTGCATTGAATCTATAGATTGCTTTAGGTAGAATAGCCATTTTGACAATATTGATTCTTCCAATCCATGAACACGGTATGTTTCTCCATCTGTTTGTGTCCTCTTTGATTTCTTTCATCAGTGTTTTATAGTTTTCTATGTATAGGTCTTTTGTTTCTTTAGGTAGATATACTCCTAAGTATTTTATTGGAAATAAAAGCAAAACTAAACAAATGGGACCTAATGAAACTTAAAAGCTTTTGCACTACAAAGGAAACTATAAGTAAGGTGAAAAGACAGCCCTCAGATTGGGAGAAAATAATAGCAAATGAAGAAACAGACAAAGGATTAATCTCTAAAATATACAAGCAACTCCTGCAGCTCAATTCCGGAAAAATAAATGACCCAATCAAAAAATGGGCCAAAGAACTAAACAGACATTTCTCCAAAGAAGACATACAGATGGCTAACAAACACATGAAAAGATGCTCAACATCACTCATTATTAGAGAAATGCAAATCAAAACCACAATGTGGTACCATTACATGCCAGTCAGGATGGCTGCTATCCAAAAGTCTACAAGCAATAAATGCTGGAGAGGGTGCAGAGAAAAGGGAACCCTCTTACACTGTTGGTGGGAATGCAAACTAGTACAGCCGCTATGGAAAACAGTGTGGAGATTTCTTAAAAAACTGAAAATAGAACTGCCATATGACCCAGCAATCCCACTTCTGGGCATACACACTGAGGAAACCAGATCTGAAAGAGACACGTGCACCCCAGTGTTCATCGCAGCACTGTTTATAATAGCCAGGACATGGAAGCAACCTAGATGCCCATCAGCAGATGAATGGATAAGGAAGCTGTGGTACATATACACCATGGAATATTACTCAGCCATTAAAAAGAATTCATTTGAACCAGTCCTAATGAGATGGATGAAACTGGAGCCCATTATACAGAGTGAAGTAAGCCAGAAAGATAAAGAACATTACAGCATACTAACACATATATATGGAATTTAGAAAGATGGTAACGATAACCCTATATGCAAAACAGAAAAAGAGACACAGAAATACAGAACAGACTTTTGAACTCTGTGGGAGAATGTGAGGGTGGGATATTTCAAAAGAACAGCATGTATACTATTTATGGTGAAACAGATCACCAGCCCAGGTGGGATGCATGAGACAAGTGCTCGGGCCTGGTGCACTGGGAAGACCCAGAGGAATCGGGTGGAGAGGGAGGTAGGAGAGGGGATCGGGATGGGGAATATGTGTAAATCTATGGCTGATTCATATCAATGTATGACAAAAAATAAATAAATAAATAAATAATTAATTAAAAAAAAAAAAGACACTTACTCCTTGGAAGGAAAGTTATGACCAACATAGATAGCATACTAAAAAGCAGAGACATTACTTTGCCAACAAAGGTCCGTCTAGTCAAGGCTATGGTTTTTGGATGTGAGCGTTGGACTGTGAAGAAAGCTGAGCGCCAAAAAATTGGTGCTTGTGAACTGTGGTGTTGGAGAAGACTCTTGAGAGTCCCTTGGACTGCAAGGAGATCCAACCAGTCCATCCTGAAGGAGATCAGTCCTGGGTGTTCATTGGAAGGACTGATGTTGAAGCTGAAACTCCAGTACTTTGGTCACCTCATGCAAAGAGTTGACTCTTTGGAAAAGACCCTGATACTGGGAGGGATTGGCGGCAGGAGGAGAAGGGGACGACAGAGGATGAGATGGCTGGATGGCATCACTGACTCGATGGACATGGGTTTGAGTAAACTCTGGGAGTTTGTGATGGACAGGGAGCCCTGGCGTGCTGCGATTCATGGGGTCTCAAAGAGTCCGACACGACTGAGCAACTGAACTGAACTGACCCAAACAGCAATCCCCCAATTAGTACCTTCAGCATCATTTTGAAAATAGTTAGCAATAGAGATTCTCCAGCCTCACACCAAATGTACTGTATCAGAAATTCTGATTTTAATGCAGGCTAAAGTTTGAGGAAAAATAGTTTATATTCAAGTTAACTGTAGAGCTAACTGCATTCTAGTTCATTGGATCTCATGCCAGATTTTCAGATTTAATGTGTTTGTAGTGGAATTTGATAATTTGCATTCTTAACAAGTTTTCAGGTGCTGCTTAACTTATGGTCTGAGGACCACACTTGAAGAGCCACTGGCTTATTTGATATTCATTCTAGAAGACATTACATGGAAATCATTTTGTGTTGTTTTTGTCATTGGTCGCTCAGTCATGTCCAACTTTTTGTGACCCCATGGACTGCAGTATGGAAGCCAGTCTTCCTTGTCCTTAACTATCTCCTAGAGAGTGTTAGTGACAGCTATTCAGTTGTATCCAACTTTTAGTGATCCCATGGGTTGCAGTCTACCAGACTCCTCTGTCCATGCCATTGTCCAGACAAGAATACTGGAATGGGCTTCCATTTCCTTCTCCAGGGGATCTTCCTGACCCAGGGGTCAAACACAGGTCTCTTGCATTGCAGGCAGATTCTATTATCTCCCAGAGTTTGTTCAAACTCATGTCCATTAAATCAGGGATGCAATTCCACCATCTCATCTTCTGTTATCCCCTTCTCCTCCTGCCTTCATCTTTCCCAGCATCAGGGTCTTTCCCTGTGATTCGGCTCTTTGTATCAGGTGGCCAAATTATTGGAGCTTCAGCATCAGTTCTTCCAATGAATATTCAGTATTGATTTCCTTTAGGATTGACTTGTTTTATCTCCTTGCTGTCCCAGGGAAATCATTTGGAAACTTCTAAAAATATCAGTGTTTAGATTGCATGCCAGGACAATTAATCTCTGCAGGTATAAGCTAGACTTTATGTTTAAAAAACAAATTCCATACAATTCTTGCATATATCCAGAGTTAAAGAAGCATTCTTTAAGAAAATCACTACATCTCCCTGTGCTACTCTTCAGCACACACATAGATGCTATTCTTATTAATACTGAAAACCATTGGGAATTTGAAGCAGAACTCATTTTAAGCTGTTTCTACATAATGCCCCCCCAAAGCAATAGTAAAATGAAAAAAAAAAATCAATGAAACACATTATCTAGCATTATCTAGGTCAAAATAATATATTAAAACCTGAGGTTTTCTGCAGAATTCAACTTAATAAGCAGCTCTCATCTATATTGAAACTTTTTTCCAGCTGGGACACATGTGTAAATACAATTGTAACAGTTTAAAATTTTAGGAAGGAATACATATGGGTTGCAGCATAAACCTTAATTGCAGTCTTCCATCTTGGATTGTAGTAGAATAAAGATGCAAGAAAATATTCATTTTATTGATGTACTGAAATAAAGGATTAATCCTTGCCTGGCACTGATGCCATTACCTCCACTAGTCCAGGTGAAGTTTGTAACCTGTTACTGGAATGAAAAACAATGGCAATTTAACCATGGGAGCTAGTTTTTGCTGCGTCTAGGACATAGTGGCCTCCCTTATCATAGTCTTCTGTTCTGCAGGGAGCCAGTGGGCTTTGGGAGTCTCTTTGTTTATGATCTTCTTCCTATTTCATTAGAATTAGCATCAGGCCTGCAAGTCATTCAGTTCCCCAGATGAGTCTCCTGTGGCTTTAAAGCTCTCTAAATGCCACAAATTCTCAACACCCCACCTCCCTACTCCCCTGCAGAATTTGTAAGTGACAAGAAGCTGGAAAAATACAGATGGCATAATTATATATTTTGCAGTTGATTAATCACCACAAAACATTAATCACATTTTGTATAACAATACATAATCAAATTCTTTATAGTAGAAATTAAGTTTCTCTCTGATAGGGAATAGATTCCTTTAGGATATTGACAGGGTTTTTCAGCATCTGTTTGGCTCCCATTCCACATCTGCATTTGATTTTCATCTGCTTTAGGGCTTAGTAAAATGTGGCTTAAAGGTTGTTTTATGACTATAAATGTACATGCTAATAGAAGGATTTGTTGAGAGGGAACTATTTGTACAAGTTAGATACTAAAAATATATTTTTTCCAAGCCATAACATATTTCTTTAGTGAACACCATTGGATTACATTTTCCTAGAGAGTAAATCTACTTAAATCAAACATAAATTATGTATATTTTTTCTTAAGAGCTATTGAGATATATTCTTAATCTTAGCTTTACATTATTGTGAGGAAAAAAATCTTTGTGTAACTTTTATATTTACATAACATTTTTATAGTATAAGGACATAATTTCTTGGTTACTATAAAATAATGATGTAGATTATATGTATCCATTTGTATATGTACATAGATACTTAATAATCACTTGCTAAGTGACTATAATGTGTATGCATCACATATATACAAGCACATTTAAACTTCATGTAGCTACATTCTACTAATTAGAGCCTGTAAGCTAAAATTATACTTCTCAATAACTCTAGCTACTCAAAAATTATTATATGCTCTGATATAAATGCATATACAAATATATTTCTTTACTATATATCTATGATAAATTAAGGGAGAAAGATGCATATCATCTGCCTTCAAGTATTTAACACTTTAACAGGAATAGCATAAGCATAAACAGTAAGAAAATTTTTTCAAGCAACATATAAAGAATAATATAACCATTTTATATGATGTTTTAATATTTAATGATATGTATGCATTTGTAATGATACACATATTATACTATGATTATACAGCTTGCCTGTAGGGCTCAAACAGAAATTAACATGATTGCATTTCTCTGGCCCAGTATTAGGAATTGTATAGAGACTACAACATATATATAGATATGCATACATAAAAACTAAAAATCTAAAGGAACATGAATTTAGTTTGAATTATTGAAATAGAAGTCATGCCCGTGTAATCTGATTACTTGAAAAGCAAGAACAGTGTGTTAATAATGATCAAAGAAAATGGTCACCTGGGGAAGCATAGAAAAGAAGATGAAGCGCCCACAGAGAAACTAAAAAGATAAACCTGGCCAGAGTGAAAGAGCCACACCTAAGAAGGGCCAAAAAATATATATATATATAATTTTTGATAATAAAGAAATGACATTTGTGTCTGGTTTTACTTGACATTACCTAACCCCTGGGACTTGGTTACCAAGTGCAGCCCCTAGAATGATTAGTACTCCTTGATAACTTTCAACCCAAGGAGTTGAGTCTCATGGCACTGACTTCCCTATGAAATCCCACTGGAGAACAGGCACTTCCCCTTCCCTGCAGGTTCATATGGCCTTTCAGACACAAGGAGCCCACAGCCTGCTGCTCCAAGAGGCCTGGCAGAGACATCCACAGCACCTCTGCTTGTCAAATGCCAGGGACACCCGATGCTCCCCTCATTTCACAGACAGCCAATACAGCTCTGCACACAGACAGGTAAGCAGTGCAGACTTGATAAGCTTGCCTTTTGAACAAATAATCTGTCAGTCTACTTTGGGAACTGGGATGTTACTAGTTCTGTAAAGCACTTTTAGTCCTGTGAAAAGTGGTATACAAATAAAATGATTGATGTCCTGTCAATAGGAACTTCAGGAAGAGGATCAAACACAGCAGTTTCTTTTGAAGAAGAGATGGAGTTGGGGGAAAGGTGTTAGATTTTACTTTTCTATCATAAACCCCAAAGCATCATTCCAGCAAGAAAAGAACTTGGTATCTGAACAAGGCAGAACACAATTTCTTAGCAGTAGACACATTCCAGTGAAAAAATATAAAAACTGGATTTGTAAAAATCCATTCATGAGAATTTTATTGTAAATTTTTCCATCACTAGAATAATGTTGACTAGAATGCTTATATATCTTCAAGTTTTTTTTTTCTTCTTTGCCTCCATTTCTCATAGGCTTTTAAACTTCCTTTTAAATGGTCAGATTGCCATTCCTAAGGACATTTGGCTATGAAAAATATTGAGATAATTTAGCAAGTTGCTCAATACTAAGAATTAGTATATGCAATAAATTACATGTCTGTAAAATAGGTATTTTGGAAAAAGAAAAAAAAAAGATAAAACAATATAAAATCACCAAAAGTAAAGGTAATAAAATACAAATCTTTTTAAAGTACAGAATTTGCAAGCCTTTTATGAAAAAATGTATAGAGCTTTACTGGCAGACATTAAAAATAGTTAAACAAATGGAGTCATATACAATGCTCTTAAATAAGAGGAAACAATAGTGAAGGGATGTAATTTTACCCCAGAAAAATTCCAGTAAAAATTCTGACAGAATTTAAAAAAAAAAAAGTGAGTTGATTCTACACTTGATTTTAGCTGAAAAACTGAGAAGCGATTGAGTTGGTTCTAAAATATGTACAGAAAGCAAAGTATAAGAATAAACAGTACACTACAGATATCAAGAATAGTCAACATATTACCAAATGTCAAGATGTATTGTGAAGTTATAGAAATTAATTTAGGGGGAAAATGCAAGTGAGATAAGAGAAAAAAACCCTTCTAAGTTAGACCAACAACATCTCCAGGGAAGTTGATTAATCCCTGGTATATGGCTCAGATTGTAAAGAATCTCCTGCAGTGCAGGAGACTCGGGTTTGATCCCTGGATGGAGAAGATCCCCTGGAGAAGGAAATGGCTACTCACTCCACTATTCTTACCTGGAAAACTCAATGGACAGAGGAGCTTCCCTGTGGCTCAGATGGTAAAGAATCTGCCTGCAATGTGGGAAATCTGATTCCATCCCTGGGTTGGGAAGACTCCCCTGGAGAAGGGCATGGCAACCCACTCCAGTTTTCTTGCCTGGAGAATCCCCACGGACAAAGGATTGTGGCAGGCTACAGTCCATGCAGCCACAAAGAGTCGGACATGACTGAGTGACTAAGAACAGGACAATACACTGTTCATTAAAAAAATGTATTTGGATCTCTACCTCACACTACTAACAGGAATCATTAGGTAGGTTAAAAAATTAAATGTAAATGTCTAAATAATAAATACAAAATTGCAAAATAATAGCAAGTAACATCTTAAAGGCCTTAGCTTAGAAAATAATTTCTTAAACAAGACCTAATATGTGTAACCCATGAAAGAATCAATAAATATGAATATATTAAAATTAACATTTTCATTTCTCAAAAGGTTATTACATAAATAATAAAAACATAACACTCACTGCAGGAAGATATTTCATATGCATAAAATTAAAGATGATTAAATATAGAATATATAAAGAACTTCTATTGCTTATTAAGAAAAATACATGGAAGAAGTTTATTTAGAGAAACATATTTTTGAAACACACATACACAGTATGGTCAATTGTTGGCATTTCACAAAAGAGGAAGGGATATCACGTGATTGTATGGAAAAGTCCTCAATTTATAAATAATCAACACTGAAATGTAAAATCTCTATAAGGGAGTATTTCACACCTAACACACTAATAGAAAATCAGTAAAAGAGAGGCAAGTGCTGATCCTGTCTGGGAGTAACTGATTTTTACATATTGCTGGTGGGAATTAATACGTATACAATCACTTTAGTAATCAACTTAGCATTTTCTATTAAAATAGATAACTCTCACATCTTGCGACCCAGATACAACATCCTTAGTTGTATGTCCTAGGGAAATTCTTCTGCATCTACACTTTGTGACATGCACAAAAATATACATAGCAATACTGCATGCACTAACAACAGAGTTATGTTTGGTTTTTCACAAAGAAAATGATAAATACATTGTCCTCTGGCATATAATGTATTTCTCTAAAACTGTGAAAGTAAATAAACAACAACTATGTTGCTGTCTCATCATAGAATATTTTCATCCATATCAATAACTGTTTAGTATACAGATTTATCTCTTCCTTTATTTAGAATGAATATATCTAGTATGCATCTTTCTCTTTCTATATAGATTACCATGTTGCTCTAATATGCATTTCAAACTGAGACCCTTTCTTGTCCAAGCCTACTATGGTGTAAAATCAAAGCTGGGCAAGGCCTTGACCATCAGATGTTTGAACCTCAGCACAATGCAAGTATCTTTCCACAACTTCCCTGGCTTTGTGTCACTTTACTCCAGCTCAATATATTTTTGTAATTGTTAGGCAGCTCTGTTGCCAAAGAGCAAAAGCTGCTTCTTCATCACTTTTATTCCCGTATCTTTATATGTCCAAAGTTGCTTCATACTCTTAGTGCTAAAACTACATCCTCTTTTGGGTAGGATGAATTGAGAAAGTAGCACTGATGTATATACAGTATCATGTGTAAAATATATAACTAGTGGGAAGCTGCTATATAACACAGGGAGCCCAGGCCGGTGCTCCATGACTACCTAGAGGGGTGGGATGGGAGGTGGAGGGAGCCTCAACAATGAGGTTTTTCAGAGGGAGATTATGTGAATTTTGACTGATTCACATTGCTGTGTGGCAGAACCAACACAACATTGTAAAGCAGTTATCCTCCAATTAAAAAGAAAGAAATGGAAAAGAAAAGGGGCAGATGGGATCTCTATATGTCATCATGATAACCAAGAAAGACTCTGGAAATGTTTCAGATTAAAGAAGGATAAAGAGACATGATAGCTTAAACAAACAAAAAAACTGCATCCTCTTTAAATCATTTATACATATGAGATCGATTGCCTGACTTTCCATAATTTAGATCATTTTTCTCCTCTTCTGGATTCTCTCTAGTTGCTCTTCCTAAAAAGGATGCTTCTAAAATTTCAGAGCCTGATTGAGAAGCTCAAAAACAATGGGAGGATTTGGCAGAGTCTCTGAACTAGATGCTGTATAGGTCATTCTTCCCCATCAATTACTATACATTCATCTAGTGGTGAGGTATTTAAAACTAAAATCCAATTGTAGTTCACACACTCATAATTTAGGGTACATGTGAGTTTGGCATAATTTGCAGATGAAGAATATTTCTATTGGTTCACTCCAAAGTTATAATAGTGATTTCAGCCAAGTGGATATTCTTAATTCTAATTGGGGAGCTTAACTGATATTTACTAAATGGATCTATATTGTAGATGATGTGATTATTGCTGTCTGCCATAGACAGTTACCAGGAAGTAGACTCTAAGTCAAAAACTGGCTTACAAGAGGTTTATTTGGTAGTATCTTTAGGAACAAAACCTTTAATCAAGTGAAGAAAGCCGAATTGGACTGAAGGAGAAATTAAACTTTGAGGTAGTGTCAACAGAATGCCCAACCAATTATATGGAGAGTTCTGGAGATGAAATGGCTCTTTAGAGGTGTCTTGTCTCAAGCTACAATGACAGGCATTTGTGCTCTGACATTCATTAGATGTGTGCTGACCCTGGGGAGGAGTGCTCACCTGGGTAATGGACTCATTTCATCATAGGGCAACTTGCAGAGAAGAGAATGCTACAAGGAGCTGGGAAAATTGGAGCTACAATCCCAAAAGAGGATCTGGGCACACCACAGCATTCATTCACCTCACTGTGATAATAATAAACCTTTGAAAAAACTGAAAAGTGCAGTATCAGGTAACATTTTATAATTATTTTTAAAATTATTCTGTAAATTGTATAATATATCCTATCTTGAAGAATTTATTTTGTAAATAAAAATCCCAAAGTCAAATCCATATTCCCTTTGTTTTGCTCAATTTCAAAAAAATACATTATGCTTGGCATGAGTTTATGGGAAAGTGCCATGGAAATGAGATATGAGCTATACTTGAAAATCAGCAAGGAACATTCTAGATCCCACTCTCAACATGGGTAACTTAAATATCATTCAAGTATCTGCCCAAGCATCCGCTCTCCCAATCCTCTTTTCTTAACCCAATCCCAAATAAAACTCTTTCCTACCACTGCTACATATTCCTGGAGCATCAGGAAAACTTTTATCCTATTTGTTGGAAATCCTTGCTCATTTTTTCCCCTTTAAACTGAAAATTCCTAAAACATAGGGATAGTATATTTTTCAAATTAGTAGTTACAGCATTGCATCACAATTTCTGATACAGCATAGATAATTAGTGAATGTTTATTAAGATGGATGGGTGAATTCTCTGAATTTTAATTTGTATAACCAAACTGTCTGTTTGACATTTCTACCTGGATGTCTTGCAGGCATTTTAAGTTTAACAAGCCCCAAACCTATTCCCAATTTCCTCCCTTCTCCCAGACTTGTTTTTTCATAGACTTTAATTCCATCATTCTAAGGGATCATGCCAAAAATCTGTGTTATCCTAAACCCTGTCTCTTTTTTCCCACAGTGTACATTAATGCCATGAGCAAATTCCATATGCTGTATATTCAAAGTTTTTATAGAATCTGATCACCTCTCCTTATCTACACTGGTAATATTCTGGTTCCAAGCAATGACACCTATTATGTAGACCATTATATACTTCCTATCTGGGTCTCCTTATTTCCACCAGATACTGCCTCTCCACAGGGTTTATTCAATCCAAGAGCCAGAATGATTTTTCTAAAGAAGGAGGCAGATTAATTTACTCCTCTATGTAAAATCTACAATGTACTTCTTCTTTTAATCACAGTAAATACTTTGTCAGGGTTAAGATCTTCCTTTCTTAGTAAAGATAACAACTCCATTCTAAATGAAACCCATTCTAACTACTATGTTCTATCTTTCTCTGTAGCACTAATCACCATCTCAAATGCTGTCTATTACTTATCTATTTGTTTCATGTCCATCTCCACCTCTGAACTCCAATATTCTTAAGGACAGAGGTTTGATTTTGCATCCTCCTGTCCCCAAACCTAATAATAATAATTAAAAAAAAAATCCTTGGTATATAATAATTGTTCAATTGTTCAATAAGTATTTATTGAGTAAATTAATGAAAATGTAGGTAGATCAATAAATGTGTATACAAATTAATTATCCAAAGGATATAAAATGTAATTATGGGCTAAATGCCTCTGGAAACGGTAGATGAAAATAAGAAAATATCACTCTTCTTATGGAGCTTAAATTCCAGTGTGGTATGAAGGAATTCCCTGGTGGTGAAGTGGTTAAGATTCAGTGCTTTCATTATTGTGGGCCTGGGTTGGATCCCTGGTCATGGAACAAAGATCCTGCAAGTCACGTGGCAAAGTCAAAAAAAGTCCATAGAGGGAAGACACAAATATTAATCAATAAATAAGCAGATGAATAAAACAAATTATCCATAGGAGGCCTCAGGCCAAACTACAGGAGGGGAACACAGACCCACTCACCAGTAGAAAATTGGGTTAAATTTTTACAGAGCATGGCCCTGACAGCCAGAGCCGGGCCCGGTTTACTACACAGCAGTCCCTTCCATCAAGAAGTTTATACAAGCCTCTTATCCTCACCTGTCAGAGGGCAGACAGAATGAAAGCCACAATCACAGAAAACTAACCATAATGATGACATGGGTCAGTTTTGTAAAACTTAATGATACTATGAGCCATGCAGTGTAAAGCCATTCAAGAAGGACTGGAAATGGTGGAGAGTTCTGACAAAGTGTGCTCCACTGGTGAAGGGAATGGCAAATCTCTTTAGCACTCTTGCCTTGAGAATGCCATGAACAATATGAAAAGGCAAAAAGATATGACACTAAAAGGTGAACCCCACAAGGTGAGAGGTGCCCAATATGCTACTGGAGAAGAGTGAAGAAATAGTCCTTTATTCAGGATGAATGAAAAGACTGAGCCAAAGAAGAAATGATGCCCAGTTGTGGATATGTCTGGTGGTGAAAGTAAAGTCTGATATCATAAAGAACAATATTGCATAGGAACCTAGAATGGTAGGTCCATGAGTCAAGGTAAAGTGGATGTGGTCAAACAGGAGATAACAAGAGTGAACATCAACATTTTAGGAATCTTTGAACTAAAATGGATGGGAATGGGTGAATTAAGTTCCAATGATCATTATATCTACTACTGTGGGCAAGGATTGCTAGGAAGGAATGAATTAGCCCTTATAGTCAACAAAAGAGTCTGAAAAACAGTATTTGGATGTAATCTCAAAAACAACAGAATCATCTAGGTTCATTTCCAAGGCAAACCATTCAACATCAGAGCAATCCAAATCTATAGCCAACCACTAATGCCTAAGAAGACCAAGTTGAACTGTTCTATGAAGACCTACAAGACCTTATAGATCTAACACCCAAAAGATGTCCTTTGCATGAAAGGGGACTGGAATGCAAAAGTAGGAAGTCAAGAGAATCTTGGAGATTCTTGGAGGCAAGTTTGGCCTTGGAATACATAATGAAGCAAGGCAAAGGCTAACAGAGTTTTGCCAGGAGAATGCACTGGTCATAGCAAACACCTTCTTCCAACAATGCAAGAGACAGCTCTACACATGGACATGACCAGATTGTCAAAGTTGAAATCAGATTGATTATGTTGTTTACAGTTGAAAATGGATAAGCTGTATATACAATCAGCAGAAACAAGACCAGAAGCTGACTGTGACTCAGATCATGAACTCCTTACTGCAAAATTCAGACTTAAATTGAAGAAAGTAGGGAAAACCACTAGACCATTCAGGCACAACCTAAATTGAACCCCTTACACTTATACAGTGAAAGTGACAAGTAGATTTAAAGGATTAGATCTGATAGATAGAGTCCCTGAAGAACTATGGACGGAGGTTCATAACATTGTACAGGAGGTGGTGATCAAAATTATGCACAAGAAAAAGAAATACAAAAAGGCAAAATGGTTGTCTGAGGAGGCCTTATGAATAGCTGAGAAAAGAAGAAGTGAAAGGCAAAGGAGAAAAGGAAAGACATACTCATTTGAATGCAGTTTCAAAGAATGGCAAAGAGAGATAAAGCCTTCCTAAGTCAATAACACAATAGAAAACAATAGAATGGGAAAGTCGAGAGATCTCTTCAAGAAAATTAGAGATATCAAGGGAAGATTTCATGCAAAGATGGGCATGATAAAGGATAGAAACAGTATGGACCTAACAGAAACAGAAGATATTTAGATGAGGTGGCAAGAATACACAGAAGAACTGTACAAAAAAGGTCCTAATGACCTGGATAACCACAATTGTGTGATTGCTCACCTAGAGCCAGACATATTGGAGTGTGAATTCAAGTGGATCATGGGAAGCATCACTATGAGCAAAGCTAGTGGAGGTGACAGAAGCCCAGCTGAGCTATTTCAAATCCTGAAAGATAATGTTGTTAAAGTTCTGCACTCAATATGCCAATAAATTTGGAGAACTCAGCAGTGGCTACTGGACTGGGAAAGGTCAGTTTTCATTCCAGTCCCAAAGAAAGTCAATGCCAAAGAATGTTCAAACTACCATACAATTTCACTCATTTCACATGCTAGCAAAGTAATGCTCAAAATCCTTTAAGCAAGGTTTCAGCACTGTGTGAAATGAAAAGTTCCAGATGAACAAACTGGGTTTAGAAAAGGCAGAGGAACCAGAGATCAAATTGCCAACATCCTATGGATCATAAAAAAACAAGAGAATTCCAGAAAAACATCTAATTCTGCTTCATTGACTATGCCAAAGCTTTTCACTGTGTGGATCACCACAAACTATGGGAAATTCTTAAAGAGATGAGAATACCAGACTATTCTACCCTCCTTCTAAGAAACCTGTATGTGAGTCAAGAAGCATCATTTAAAACAGGACATGGAACAATGGACTGGTTCAAAATTGGAAAAGGAGTACATCAAGGCTGTGTTTTGTCATCCTGCTTATTTAACTTATATGCAGAATATATCATGCAAAATGTGGGGTTGGATGAAGGTCAAGCTGGGATCAAAATTGCCAGGAGACATATCAATAACCTCAGATATGCTGATGTTCCAGACCACACTAATGGAAGAAAGCCAAGAGGAATTAAAGATCCTCTTGTCTTGATGAAGGTGAACGAGGAGAGTGAAAAGGCTGGATTTAGACTCAACATTAAAAAAACTAAGGTCCTGTGACTTCATGGCAAATAGATGGGGAAAAAATGGAAATAAGAACAGACTTTATTTTCTTGGGCTACAAAATCACTGCAGATGGTGACTGCAGGCAAGAAATTAAAAGACACTTGCCCCTTGAAATAAAAACCAAACAGCATATTAAAAAGCAGAGACATTACTTTGCTGACAAAGGTCCATCTAGTCAAAGCTGTGGGTTTTCCAGTAGTCATGTATGGATGTGAGAGTTGGACCATAAATAAAACTGAGCACAGGACAACTGAAGCTTTTGAACTGTGGTGCTGAAGAGTCTTGAGAGTCCCTTGGACAGCAAGATCAAGCCAATCAGTCCTAAATGATATCTGCCCTGAGTATTCATTGGAAGGACTGATGCTGAAACTAAAGCTCCAGTACTTTGGCCAGCTGATGCAATGAGCCCACTCATTGAAAAAGACCCTGATGCTGGGAAAGATTGAAGCAGGAGGAAAACTGGATGACAGAGGGTGAGATGGTTGGTTGTCATCACCAGTTCAATGGATGTGAGTTTTAGCCACTGTCCCATAACCTCAACTAACAGTATCTATACAAGATATAAACTCCGGGAGATAGTGAAGGACAGGGAATCCTGGTGTGCTGCAGTCCTTGGCATCACACAGAGTCGGACATGGCCGAGCAACTGAACAGAAACAACAAAACTGTATTTTAAAACAGTGGTATAATAGAGATTAATTGAATGGTATATAGGCTAATTTAGAGAGGGTCATTAGGTTAACTCCTCTTTACAATGCTGATATCTAATCTTAGGGTAGAAGGATAACAGGACAAGTATCCTCAAACAAGAGAAAGACAAAACTAAGTATGGAGATGCCAAGGAAGGGCCAAGCTAGAGAAGTAAAATGTCCAAAATGCCTTGATGTCATAAGAGAAATGATACCCTGAAGGGAGTCAATAAACACAGGAGGATGGAGGGGATTGTTGAAAAGTGATATTTGCTTCTTCTTTATTATGATTCATAAACAGCTTCAGTTAAAACAGAAAATGCATTATATAAGAATTTTGCATGTATGTTTATTGATTTTCTCCACAGTTTATGGTAAGTCCCTGGTAAACACAGCCTATGTCCCCAGCTACCAGTATCTATACCAGATACAAAAGCATCTTTTACAAGAATGCTGAATACATATGATGAGCAAAATTTCTGAACCAGGTGAGAACAGTAAGTGCATGAAGCAAGTCACTTTAGATGGGAAGCAGTTCTGTGCAATTAAATAATGCATTATCAAACTGGTCTAAACATTGTGTTCCATGTTGTGTTTTATTAGGTAGGAACAGAAACAATCCAATCTAGTTTCATTGTTGCTGCTATTGTTCTCTATTTTGTTTGATAGTTGGTTGTTTGGTGGTAAATTTCAGTTTAAAGGGTGATGGGAACTGGGAAAGGAGATAATGAAGCAATTCAACAAAGAATCCATTAACCAAGAATACAATATGCTAATGGTTTTAATTGCCGCTTCCAGAAGTTTTAATAGGAATTTCAATTTAGATTAATGATAATTAAATCCACTTTTTCTGAATATTAACTATACTTGGGTTGAAACATTTACAAATATAGTGAAACAAGCTAAACATAATAAAATTATAAAACAGATCAGTATTTTGTTAAATTAACTAAATGCAGAGGCCATTAGACTGATATGGCCATGGTGGCTTACCTAAGCAAACCAAAATTTAAGTCTGTAAATGTCTTGATAATACACAGTCAGAACTCTAGAAAGTTCAATCATAAACAGTCAACTAAACTTTAAGCTGTCAATAAGTCATTCAATAATTTCTTCCCAATGCTTCCACTTTTTTCTAGAAAAGTCTCTCCTATTAAGATTTTGGCATTTTACATGGACTGTCTCAGTTACCTCTTGTTCTTGTAAGAATTTTTGAATAGTTTTTTGAGTTTTTAAAAGTTAAATATTTTAAAAATTTATTCTTGAATTCTTTTATTCTTGAATTCCTCAACTAGGCTATTAGCTGAGAAGTTATATTTTAATGATTCAAATCAATATTAAATCTTTAAATAAATTGAATTACAATAAAGCAAAATTAATATTAACATATAATTAAATTTAAAATTCCTTAAATTTAAAGAATTTGAAAAATTAATTTTTAATTATGGAAGTATAAATCTAAACTTAAAATTTAGCTAAATATGGTTATGTTAATTTAAAATATATTTTACTTAAGTGTTGAATTTAATTATTTTTAATTTCAAAAATATTTGAAAGAAGTAGCCAGAAATCTTCTCACATTAGAAGTTACTAAATTTTGAATGTTAGCTACCACATTTGGACTAATTTCACTTGGTAATAGTTTCCACAAAGCCCCAACAAAGATTTTAATCATTCAAAAGAGGAAGCAAATATTTCCAGAAATAATAACAAGTACCCCCATTATGATTACAACCAAAATCTTAAATTAATTAAATATAACTGCAAACTTTTAAAGTGTCAGACTGCTTGAAAATCACAACAATTTTTCTACTAAAAAAAAATAAAACAAACAAACAAAAAATTAATAAAAGATTAGCCAGTCACGAATGAAAGCTTGGGCTTCCCTGGTAGCTCAGCTAGTAAAGAATCCACATGCAATGCAGGAGACCCCAGTTCAATCCCTGGGTTGGGAAGATCCCTGGAGAAAGGCATGGCAACCCATTCCAGTGTTCTTGCCTGGAGAATCCCCACAGACAAAGGAACCTGATGGGAAACAGTCTGTGTGGTTGCAAAGAGTCGGACACGACTAAGCGACTAAGCAAAACGAAAGCTAAAAAAACATGAAAAAAAAAAATAAAACAGAAAAGTAAATGTCAGCATTTTTATTGATAATAAAATATACTTTTATGACTATATTTTTCAAATATTCCTGGTGAAATTCTTATAGATTCACCTTTAATCTGTTAAAACATTGGTGAAATAGTAACTTGGGGAATTAATCATTTGATGACTTGACTTCTAGCTAATTGTTTTTAGTGGATTGAACTTAGAGACAAATAATAAAAGCATAAGCAAATGTTATGAAATTGGAATCTCAAGAAGAGGAACAGAAACAGAAATAGAAATGTCAACCACAAAAAAGAAGTTAGCGAGATGTTAACAGCTTTGTAAAGTCTCTGAACTAATGTTCAAGTCAGAGCTAGAATACATGTGGATGGCTTTCTTTCCTGGTATCTTTTCACCTTTTTAGTTCGTGTTGCAGGAACCAGAAAGAAGTGTAAAAAGTACCACTAATATTCATTTTTCTAAAAACTGCTATAAACTGCCCCCAAATAATAAGAGCTGTTATCTCTGGATGTGGAAGAATAGATTGCTTTTATTTTCTTATTTTTGCTTTTGTTGTATTCCATAGTTATTTTCAATTTGCATGCATTGTTTTTACATTAAGAAAATTCAGCACAATTTATTGCTTTTAGTATAGAAAAATACTAGGAATAATACCCTGTAGCAAGATATACTTACTTCATTGATTTGCAGAAATCTACATTATCGGAATTAACTTATTTGCCTGATGGGGATGTACATTTTTGTTCATTTGCACACTTTTTGATTACAAATACATTTTAAGTAGTAGAAGGTTATCATTTCATTATGTTTAAATATTACTAAAATAAAATGCATTAGTAAAAGTAGACTAAAGTATGTGGTATAACAAATAATCCCCAAATGACTGTGACTTTATGTTCCTCTTTCACATGGATACCCCATCTCTGTGTGTGTTTTCTCTCAGAGCTGCGACGGCTCTGGTCTAAGTACCCACTGATGGAGAAAAGCTGGACAAACAAGGAGGATCTTTTCAGCCAGAAAGTGAGATCATTCGTGTTTACTTTTCACGAGCTAGAAGCCCACTTCAAGACAAGAAAAACAAGAAGAGCAGCCTTTTCAGGTTTTGAAAAAAAGTTAAGTAGGCTACTGGTGAACAATAGTAAGGAAATCAAATACGTTTTTTTGTTTTTTGTTTTCTCTTTTCCTGGATTATAGGTGAATTCCAAAGTTGGCTGCCATCTTGGAAAAATCACTCTTCTGAACTTTTCATTTTTGTAACCTCAATCTCCTCTTAAATTAAAAATAAAAGGACGTTCCTTTGATTCCTTTGACATCTATCAAACACTGAGGATTAGAGGAGGACAAAGGAGAGATAATGTATGTAATGCACTTTGACTAGCTCAGCAGGAAGGAGCCATCTGCATTCAAGGCACTTTTTTAAAAATATGCTGATGAAAGAAGCCCTAGTAAGATAGAGCAAAGGAGAAAAGGCAAATTGTCACACTTCCTCACACCCATCACTTTCTCAAGCATCAAAAACAACAAAACTTTCTAATGTTGTCATCTCATGACAATCTACTTTCAGGAGTTGAAATCAGCACTTATGGCCAACCTCACTGTATCAAAAGTATCATAGACTCCAACTCTGAAATCCTTAGGCCACTGACAAGGATATCATCTGCCTCAGTCACTTTAAAAGTTGTCATGATTAGTATCAATTCTGCTGTTGACTGGCTAGATTTGTACCATACAAATATGTAAATCCTCTCCTTTTCTTAATGAAAAATGAGTAGTTGGAGAATAAAAACTAGTCCCCAATCTGAAGAGGTGAGATTTACCATATGGAGTGGAGATGTAACTCTAACAGATTGTGATAATGTGAATAAATCTCTTTATAGATAAAGGCAAGAGAAAAGCCACAAGAGCAAAACCTTCAACAGGGGAAGAGCTACATGTTTTACCCAAATGCTGTGTAATTTTATTGTACTTGTGTTGTACAATCCTATGTATTGTATTTGAGAAATTGATTATTTCCTCTCATATCAGTAAACAAGGATGTCATAGTCATCAGCAATTGCAGCCCCCCAATGTGATCTGGTGACCCCTAAGGAAACTCAGGAAGGAGAAGAATACCTGCAGACTAGCAGCCATCAGATTGCAGTCACTCCCTATGGTGAGCCCTGAGGATTGATTGGTTGATTGATATGGAAGGAATGATTTCAGTGAGCCTAGACTCTTGAATTTTCCCATTCATAGAAAAACACTAGATTCCTTAACTTGGGATATCTACTTTTCTTTAATTAAAAATAACTTTTTATTCAGAGTACCTTCCCTTTCTGGCAAAATATATATAACCTGGCTCTATCCTTTACCTCCTTGGAGTAGTTCTCTTAGTGTTCCTTGAGATGCTGCCTCTCAAGCTTAAGTCTAAAAATTTTCTGCTGAATAAAGCATGCCTCAACTTTTAGGTTGTGAACATTTTTTTGGTTGACACACTATATTGTCTTTCTTCCTATTTTCTTAAACTGAAGATATTTCATTTGACTTTGTTTAGGAAATTCCATAATTTTTTCTTTCTTTTATCTTTAAAATCTGCAAATGTAAGTATTTTATTGGATAAGTATTAATGTTTTTAGTGATCCAACATCCTTCATTTATATCATCACAAGAGGACAACCAACATCACAAAATCAAATATTTTGGCTGGTTTTGCAGTGGTCTGCAAATTTGGAGGCCAGATTTATGCTTCAAGACAGGCTACCTGTTTTGAATGTAATGCCACAACCTCCTCATGAATTATGTGGTCACATTCATGAATTTTATAATAGTAACAAGAAACGTTTTTCTGTCACTGTGACTTTCTATTTTTATATATTTGTTTACTTTTCCCTATTTTATTTATGTTTTATTATTTTGTTTTTAAACTGTGATTCTCTCAAATGACAAATTTCTCTCTAACAAGAAGATCCTTAGGATTACTTCAGTGTTATCCAGCTGTCAGGCTGAATGTCTGTGTGACTTGGGAAGGGACATCTCTACACATACTACAAAATGGAGCAAAATATTCTGGAAAAGTTTTATATAAAAATAAAATTAAAAAAAGAGAAGGATTTCAATTATTTCATAACCTTTCCCCTGGTCATAGTCCAAGGAGTGGGGAGAGGGGTGAATTATTAAGAGAGAACAGAAATATCAGATTGGCAATGTGATATCTGATCATTACATTCTTCTTCAGATTATAACACTAGATGATAGTCATTGGGTAGGAGCAGTTGCATCTCTCCCCCAATGACTCTCCAGATTGTGTAGAATAATTTTCTCTGCTTAAGAAGCAAAAAAAGTGTGTCATTCAAGAGAATCTTGGAGAATATGATGATTTAGGCATCATCAACTCAGAGAAGATCCCAATGTCCCCCTTAACTCTTACTGAAATTACCTTTAACAGGTTACATTGTATCCTGAGAATTAATTAGCTGATTAAGATGAAGGCACATTTTCTCTCATTTCCTCACATGCATCAGTTCAGTTCAGTTCAGTTCAGTTGCTCAGTTGTGTCTACCTCTTTGTGACCTCATGGACTGCAGCACACCAGGCCTCCCTGTCCATCATCAGTTCCCGTAGTCCACCCAAACCCATGTCCATTGAGTCGGTGATGCCATCCAACCATCTCATCCTTTGTCATCCCCTTCTCCTCCAGCCCTCAATCTTTCCCAGAATCAGGGTCTTTTCCAATGAGTCAGTTCTTCGCATCATGTGGCCAAAATACTGGAGTTTCCTTTTCAATATCAGTCCTTCCAATGCACAGCCAGGACTGATCTCCTTTAGGATGGACTGGTTGGATCTCCTTGCAGTTCAAGGGACTCTCAAGAGTCTTCTCCAACACCACAGTTCAAAAGCATCAATTCTTTGGCAGCTTTCTTTACAGTCCAACTCTCACATCCATACATGACCACTGGAAAACCATAGACTTGACTAGACAGACCTTTGTTGACAAAATACTGTCTCTGCATTTTAATGTGCTGTCTAGGTTGGGCATAACTTTCCTTCCAAGGAGTAAGTGTCTTTTAATTTCATGGCTGCAATCACCATCTGCAGTGATTTTGGAGCCCAGAAAAATAAAGTCTGTCACTGTTTCCACTGTTTCCCCATATATTTACCATGAAGTGATGGGACTGGATGCCATGATTTTAGTTTTCTGAATGTTGAGTTTTAAGCCAACATTTTCACTCTCCTCTTTCACTTTCATCAAGAGGCTCTTTATTTCTTCTCCACTTTCTGCCATAAGGGTGGTGTCATCTGCATATCTGAGGTTATTGATATTTCTCCCTGCAATCTTGATTGCAGCTTGTGCTTCATCCAGTCCAGCATTTCTCATGATGTCCTCTGCATACCTATAAACATATATATTTCTTTTTACTTAGTAACAATGATTCCTTTATTTTTAATTACTCAGTCATAATTAATTCTTCATTTGTACTTACTCTCTAAAGATAGTATATCATAACTAACTAACTCTTTAGCAGTTAACTAATTATTTAGCTCTTTACTGAAAATAAAACTTCTATTCTTTGTGGAGCCTGAGATGTGTGGGAAAGTACATCCCAGGGAATCAAGTGATGCCTCTGGCTTGTGACAAGATAGTTCTGCTCATGTTTTCTTTCTTTCCCTTTCCCCATAAGAATGAAAATGTTGTACTACCTAACTCTTATGAACTACATACAAAAACTACCAAGTGATTAAAAAAATAATTAAAAATCTGAACTCACACAGCATTCTAGAGAAAGCTTTAGACTTAGAGAACAAATTTATGGTTATGGGGATGATTGGAGGAGGATGAGGGGAAGGGATATTTAGGGAGTTTGGGATGGATATGTACACACTGCTATACCTAAAGTGGATAACCAACAAGGACTGACTGTATAGCACATGGAATTCTGCTCAATATTGTTTGGCAGCCTGGATGGAAGGTAAGTCTGGGGGGGGGGGAGAATGGATACATGTATATGTATGACTGAGTCCCTTCATATTCACCTGAATCTATTACAGTATTGTTAATTGGCTATACCCTAATACAAAATAAAATATTTTTAAAAAATCAATAAAGCCCCATCTTTCTTAGAGATAAAGAACTTAGTTTTGCTTTCAGCTCCATTTTTGCTACTGTTATAAATATCTTCATAATTAAGAAGAGATTTTTTCTCAGCATTGTTACAGAACCAAACTTTGGGTCCGCTTGCCCACTATGCAACAAAACCAAGTACGGTTATTGGGCTGTGATAAAGGAAAGTAGAGCATTTATTGGCAGGGCACCAAGGAGTATGGGGAACCCCATGGACAGAAGAGCCTGGTGATCCATAGGGTCACAAAGAGTCAGACATGACTGAAGCGACTTAGCACAAGGAGTATGGGGAGGGGGAGTGTATTGCTCAAAAGAATCAACCTCCCCATGGTTTTTAGGAAAGTGTTTTTAAAGGCAATATTTGGGTGTGACTGAAGGAAGAAACAGACAGAACAGGCTCCATCTTGAAAGCAGGACTCCATCTTGGGCTGCACTGTGGACTTTGAGTTATATGCCCACTATCTATGGAAAAGACATACCAACTGGAAAACCAGACCCCCGGAAGGAAGAGCCCCTGGGCTTGTACCTAGATTCTCCCTACCCCTAAAAGAATACCCTAATTATTCTGTGTAACCGAATAGAATCGTGCACTCTATTATGTTTATTGGGGTATGACCACAGGCCTATTGATAATTGTCCACTGTTAACTACCTAGGCTTAAGGCATATAAATCACAGGTTAACTTTGATTGTATCTTTCTTTACCTTTGTTCAGACTAGTTTCATGGAATTTGGGGAGGTGGGTTTGAGCACGTACAACTAGGGTATATAAGGTTTTCACAAAAACTGGTCAGCCTTGGCTAAGAGGAGACTCTGCTTTGGGCCCGCCAGTGTAATAAACTGCATTCCACTATCTGCATTGTCCTTCTGAGTGAGTTTGTTTCCAGAACGCATGGCTGCACATGACGGCTGCAGGATGGGTGTTGAGATAACAGGATGGTGTCTCAGGAATCTCCTTCATCAGCCTTCTAGTTCCAGCCATTCTAGATTCTATGGTCTTAGACTCAGTGTCCTGCACCTGGGTGGTAGAGGGCAGGGAGGTTTAATTTCTGAAGAACTCAAAGATATTCCTGAGATTGTTATGTACATCTCTTGAGAAGGAACTAGGACTCTGTTTTATCACTGAACTATTTTCATTGCTTTTCCTTTCTCTGCATTTGCTTACCTCCCTAACTTGTAACTGTTGTGCCTGCTCTTTGAAATTCAGGGAAGACCCAGGAGACTACAACCTTTTTTAACAGTCAAGAAATGGGGTATGTGAAGGGGATTTTGTTCCCAAGAGGCCCCCAGCGGGTCCTTCTTGTTTTCAATCTCTGCTTTTCTTTGATTCTTCTCAAGTTTGAGGGGAATAGGTACAGTATAAGAAAGAGAATAAAAAGTTTTAGATAGAGAGGTTAAGCATAAAATGGAGGAACTCAGTTTTTTGGGGACTTGGCTTAAGTACCGCATGCTCAGCAATCTTCCCCCCAAAACAGAATATACTAAAAACATAAAAGCATTGCCTTCTTCATGCATACGTGTGAAAAAGAAATTGAAATAAATACTTTCAGTGGTCTGTCACTTGCCCCAGGCACTTGATCCATAGTGAAGTGGTAAATGGATGCACCCTTCACCCACTTCTCCTTCCTCTGATAAAGGGGGGAAACTTTACCACCTCAAAATATTTCTCACTGGCATCAGGATTTTTTTAGGCTGATTAGCTTTTACCTTCCCTTTAACTGCCTGAAAACAATTTATAAAAGAGAACAGGAAGAGAACTGTCAGTAGGGATAGCTATCTAGAACTAGGTCTGGTCTATTGGTAGAAACTAACAATGCCTGTTTGTTCACAGCAAACTCTGTGTCCCTTTGTCTCTGAATGGTATGGTAAGCAATTGCTTACTATTTGCTGTTCACAATTTCATGTGAATTGTCTTTCTTCCCCTTCAAAATGTTGAACTTCAACTCCGTCTCCTTAACCCAAAAAGGCACAGAATCCTGGATTACTTGACTGCCTGTGGGCTTCATATTCTAATGGAGCCCTCAAACATGCAGCACTAATTTGTTTTTCCTGTGAATCTATCTTATGACAATTTAATGATTAGATCATCCAGAAGAACTGGAAAGGTAAAGGAAAACTTTTCATTCTGGATAAATATTCCTCTTTAATATTTCTTTACTTTTAGCTTTTTTTCCTCACCATGTTTTGCTTAAAGAACAAGTATAGATGGTAGTAGAATGGGGCTTAAGATAATAATGGTTAAGAATAAAATGTTTAATAGTATGCAGGAAACCCAAGAAGTTGAGAGCTTGCGAGAACTTTAGAAATTGTGCCAGCCTATAGATTTTAGGACAGAGAGTTCCCTAATTTGTAACTGTTTGTGCCTGCTCCTTGAAACTCAGGGAAGGCCCAGGAGACTACAGTTCTGTCCTACAGAACTCTCAGGAAGCACAGTTAGGAATGGGAAGGAAGTTGAGCACCACTCCTTCTCATTCTTGCCTCTACTCCTGTCACAATACTTGGGGTTTTTGAAAAAGAAAAATGCTTTGAAAAGAGGAATATTTTTGTTTCTAAAAGGATACATATGTGTGCATATATATGTGTATGTCTGTGTGCATGTGTGTATGTGAGTATAGTGTGTATGTATATGCTTTTAAATCACTGATTTAACCAATCTGTTCAGTTAAAAGTTGAAGAAACAAAGTCTCAAAGTTGTCTAAATAAATATGTAGGAGCCAAGACTAGAAATCTGCTTTCCTGCCTCCCAATTATGTTTTCTTTTTTTTCCATATGACACTGTCTTTGTTACTTGGCACTGAGCCAGGAAAGACTAGGCTGGTGTGGCAAGTTGTTCTGAAACAGAAAAGGAGTAAGAAAAGGTATGGAAATGGGAGAGAATGAGAATCCTAACACCTCTAGTGTCCAAAGGACTCTGTAGGTGTGGCAGAGTGACTACTCAGCAGAGTCAAAGATTTGCTCTACCCAAGTGAGAGAGGTTATTGGAGAAGTGAAGTGCTGTCCCATAGATTAGAAACACCACAGTGGGGATGGTTTCTTCTCAGTCAGAGATGTTTTTGCAAGAGAGTAAATGTGAATCATGGGGTTGCAAAGAGTTGGACACGACTGAGCAACTGAACTGAACTGAAATGTGAATAATGGGCTGAGGGGTGCAGAACTCTTGGCAAATTGATTAGTAAGCATGGGAATCCTGAATTTGAGACAAGATTCTACTTTACCATGATCCTTTCCTTCTTCCTCCATATTAATAAATGCTTTTCATTTGCACCAGATTCTTCAACATTTATATAGTCTATATTTTGGCATATTGGTTCTAATCTCTTCCCTTGATGACTGGTTTCCTGAAGGATGGGCAAATTGTTGCCCCATGTCTTCCAGGCACTTTTCACTGTTCTAGTCACTGCATGGTTTCTTAAAACGTGCAAGGATATTTTGCTGAATCTTTTTTACTGTCCATAAAATTAAAGGTGGACAATTTAAACAAACAGTTATAAGTTCCACCTGTCAAAAGAGGAGTACAGGATTCATATGGACAGACCAGTTTAATGGCCTCTTTGACAAAGTCTGTTAGATGTCAGGGGAAATGGAGTTCAGTTGTCCTCACAGCCCTGGGAAAGGAGCCACATCCCTGCTTTCACAGCAGGCTGCTCCCTGTCGGCTCTCCCTGCTCCAGTGAACGCTTCCTTTGCAGAAGCCCTATAACATTACCATGCATAACAATCTGTCACTATTATTCATGGCTTTTCTCCAGTCTCCATACTTTTGACATTGCCATTAAAGAGATTCAGTGTGCTTAGTAGCTCTTTAAAAAATAAATAATTGAAAACTAAATTATATTAAACCGGGCCAATGCTGACCCCTTCACCTCAGTCCATTGCTATCTCCTTAAATGTATTCCTTCTTAAATCATATTGTAATTTGAAGATGCTGAAGTCTAAGTTTTTTGACTCAAATGCAGTTTCTTCTGATGCATAATTCATTTTCACTTTGTTACTGGCGCTGCACACGCAATCGCTTTTTTGGCAGCTAAATGCAGGATGAAATCAACAACTCTGTAAAGGGTGAGGAATCGGAGTGGACATCTTGGCGGAAGAAATATTAAGCATGTCACAACGTTTTGTACTCTGTCTGGTGAAATGGAGACAAAAACCTCCAATACTCCCAAGTTAAAGCGAGACAATGGCATTTTACTGCTGAAAATTATCTACCACAGATGTAATGCTGATGTTGGATTTAATTATCCAACACATCACTGAAAACTGTGACTTTTGAATGTTTTTCAAGGCTCACAATTATTTGATGACCATCTTCTTGGAGTTTTGCTATCATGAAAGAGAATGCTCCCTGGATTTTCTGTCTTCATTATATTCCCAAAGATTTAGAATTCCCAACAAAAACATTTAACCATAAAACAAAGAGAAACTAAGTTGGAATGTCTCAGAGTGGTGAGACTGTCAATGCAGACAGAAATTTGAAAGCTTTAAAAATTTAAATCTACAAGAGCTACTAAAATTTTTAGCTTTAAATTATGGAGCAAAGTGACCTCACGTCATACAAACTCAGAGAAATGCCATTTTATTGAGTCTTTAAAAAAAAAAAGCATATTCTACTGTTTCTTCAAAATAGTTATGAAACCAGGAAGGTTGCTTCTGTTCCTTTCACATTGCTGTTTTTTCACTAATTAAAACACACACACACACACACACACACACACAGACTTTAATATGTAACATTTTGAGGACTTCCCTGGTGGCTCAGTGGTAAGAATCTGCCTGCAGTGCAGAGTCACTGAAGGCACAGGTTTGATCCCTGGGTCAGGAAGAATCCCTGCAGCAGGGCATGGCAACCCACTCTAGTATTCTTGCTTGGAAAATCTCATGGACAGAGGAGCCTAGCAGGCTATACAGTCCATAGGGTCGCAGAGTTGAACACAACCGAGCAACTTCACTTTAATGCCATTTGTGCTGAATGGATACCAGAAAACATTGTAAATGCTTAATATTTTAAAACATGTTGTCATAAGATACATTTAATGAGGGAGTATCAACAAAAGGAATACTTTATCATATTGCCAAGTCCCCACTCCATTCCTCTTTCTTATACTTTGTGAAATGTCTGCAGTATTTTTCCCTTTAGTTTCAACCTGTTTGACAAGGCATTTTCTAGGTACTATTCACCAGATTAGGACCTGAGATGTGAGCATTCTAAATGCATGAATATCTGTCTATTGTTTAGAATTTCATAAGGACGACTACATGTGTGTGTGTTTACAGTGTCAGAGTGGGAGGATATATGGTATTCTTCATATTTCTACTAATTAAATTACCACCTTTTCCCTTTTCCATCTGTTTATTACACTATCCCACTGTATCAGTTTGGCTCTTCCTGAACACCTTGGAAGAAGACAGCTGAAGACAAATTTTCAGAAATAAGAGGGAAATAACCTGAGAGGTTAATTGGTTAGAGAGATTGTTTGATCAGGACTGGTTAAACAAAATAAATCTCTGTACTTGATGCAAGGACAATGAATGACTGAGGCAGGGCAAAGTAGGGTACATCGCCTTTTTTCTTTTTCATGTATTCAGAGCAACAAATTTTAGATGGAAGAGATTTATGAAGTTCAAGCATGGCTTTGGGATAAAATTTAATCAATTGTTCAACATATCACCTTGAATCTATGTAATGGACAAGTCCTATGCTAGGCATCAAAAGAAAAGCAGAAAACTGAAAGACAGCCTGAAACACTAGCTGAATGTTTTAAATAGTAACAAATAACTCAAATTATTGAAAGAGATACTGAATATATAGTCTTAGAAATTTCAAATGAGCTCTTCAAATTGCCTACCCCATATTGTAAAAATCAGAATTCCTTTTCAGTCACATGCCTTCATTATTTTACCATATCCATGCCCTTTGAAATTTAGTAATATAAATTCATACTTTTCTTCTTTGGAGATGTTTCACTAGCCAAGAAAATTTGCCCCTCTGCTTGGGTATGTCTGGGTGTGTTTTCTGGCTTATTTAGTCAATAAGCTAGGAAGGAATATCTTTCTTTACCAGGTTATTCTTTTTTCTTCAATTTGGTGGAGGATAGCAGAAATTCCTCTGGTAGCAGACTGATGGTAGACTGTCTTTGGCTATTTCAATAGCTACAAAGGCACAAAAGTATCTCTGAAGTGTCATGGTCCTTCCTGGGCTTCATTGTTCTGGATAGCAGTGAATCTATGATAGTTTGTAACCAATAGTGCTTACTAAGAAATGGGGGTTCTTGAAGAAATTTCAGAGGAGCAAATGCTTGATCAGAGATTGTTTGCTGGTCATTTCCCCATCTCTTTCTCAGGACAGTCCTGCTTCCCTCTTTTTTTCACTTTGTTACATTTTCTCTTCTGCAAAGACTTCTCCAAAAGATCTGTCTGCCAATATGACTAAGCCAAGTGACAGATAATACAGGCTATGGTATTAATATCTTCTATTAAATATGAATTTGCAAAGAGAAAACAAAACCCTTCAAGATCTAAAATAGTAACTTGAGAAGAGTGGGAACACCAAGAGTGTGAAAAGCATTTTGAAAGGTCATCTTATCACATGGCTTGTAAAGTGCCTTATTCAACACAACCTATTCATGAAGTCCACTCCAATTACAAGTCAACTCAAGATGGGTTTATCCTCTAAGGAGAAACTACAAACACAATCCACTCAATATGAAAGAAAATAACAGGCACTTGGGACTATTTAAATTCTTTGTAGAAGGCCAGGAGTATATTGACTCTATTTGAAGCAGAAGATAAAAAGAAAAGTCACACAAAATAGAAAAGTTAGAGAGTGACTACATTTACTTAAAAAATAATTTTCTTAGTAAAATTACATATTCTAAAGTCACCATTTTATCTCTTTAATTTTTAGTGGTAATGATTCATCATCTTTCCTCAGTCTTCTCGACCAATATACAGAATAAGAATGCATTATTTTTCTTTGCTTTGGTATTTAGTACAAGGATCAGTACAATTTTTTTGAATGGCCTATACCACATTTTTTTTTTTTACATTTTCAAAGGGTTGTAAAAATAAATCAACAACAAAAAAATACAAATAATAATAAGCAAAAGATTGACCAAAAAAGACTTCATGCACCCCACAAAGTATAAAGCATTTACTATCTGGGGTCTTATTTAAAAGCTTCCACAGCCCTTGCTCTAGAGGATAGTAAACTAGTAGAACTAGTAGGACTAGTGGTGGTAGTAGGACTGTTTAGTGACAGTTAGTCTAGTAGGACTAACTCTATTAGTATGGATACAACTTCTGGAAGAAAAAGGGATTACCAAAGTTGAAAGGTTGGTGAATCGTGCTTTAAAAAAATGGGGACATTTACTCAAACGGTGACATTAGAAAAGGCAGTAGAAATCAATTCAGAAGAACTCTGACTGTCAAAGAGAGTCATGGAATGGGAAGACGTTTCAAGGCAAAGATTTCAGATATGTCAATAATGGGCTGTGTTTTGTGGTTCTGAAACCAACTAGGAAATACCGGAAGTCATGGGATGATGGTGTTCAAAGGTCACAGTAACCCACACCAGTATTACAAGCACAAGACACTAGACTGAGAATATGAGTCAAATTTACTGCCAGTGCAGCAAGAAATCAGTGAAACTCACAAGCAATGACTGTCAAACCAGGTGATCAAAAAACAAAGCAAACAAACAAAAAAATGGCAACTTTGAATATAAGCTCAATGGTTAAACTGTGACATCAGGAAAGCAAAGACAGGTGACCAAATTCAATCTACAGCAAACCCCCTCATAAACCTGTATAGAATTAACAGAATCAAGGCATAGCAAAAGGAGAAATGGGAAAACACATAAAATAAAGCCTACACCAGATGACACTGACAGCTATAATACTACCGATTAAATTAATGTTCCATAAATACATGCTGGCTCCTGCATCACAGTGATGTCCACTCTCATTGTCAGCTGAGCAATTGTCTAGATGGTGAACTGCATGTGACTCTGAGGGGGAGGCATCTGGATAGGCTGACATGGACTATAGGGGTGCTGTGAGCACCCAAGTCCCCCAAAGGGAAGGGAGACTTATGAAAGGAGTAAAAGCACATCATGTATATCCATTAAAAACAAAAATATGACACACTATTGAAATGGGCATTACTCACTCCAGGAAGAGTTTACCTTTAAAAGCTGTCCCTTCATGTAACTATGGTACAAGGATTGATACCCTGCCATGGCGTCCTTTCTAATTCTATCAGGCAGGATTGAAAATTAGTTTTACTTTATGGATCTCAAGGTAGTACCTTTTTGTACTCAGATGTTATTACTCAGCTTAGTCATTCACCTTCTTCATTTGACTTCAGGTGCTTTTACTCGTTAAAAAATGGTTGCCTCTAAGAACTCTTCTATTAGAAACATTAAAAACATTCTTCCTGACCCTGTCATACCTTCTGTGCAAAGAGCCTTGTATGCTAATGTAACCTATTAGAGACAATGAATGTAGAATCTAGTATTTCTTTTTACCTTGAAAATCAGTGGAGTGCCAGCGTGTAAGCATGAGAGGGAATTTAGGTGCATGTACTGCCCTCCCCACATGGAAGATCTCTTTTCTCATAGGACACAGTCTCTAGTTTCCAGCCTTTGGAAATCAGTCCCTTTGTGTGACACCTTATTCCTTCCAGTAGCTATCATGTATAAAGTTTAAATTCCTCTGGACAAGTTATGAAGCATAACGTGTACGCTTCAGTAAGGATAATACTACTAGATCACTTCCTCTCATTATTGGGAAAGTCATAATAGCATGAGAATGTTGTTTGTCTAAAAGTGAGAGAATATGAGGTCATGACAAAAGGGTAAAAAAGGATATGGATTTTGAAGGAATGAAGGAAAATAAAGACAAACTTCAAGGATGTCTCTTCAAGCGTCTATCCTGACCTCTCCACAACTTGTCCTTACCTCCTGGATGTTAAGACTAGCTGATTTTATTTTCTGTTTAAAATAGTGTTCAGCAAACACTACATATGTGTGGAGTGTGAAAAGAGAAGAATGCGACAAGCTCTCAAAAAGGTGGTGGAAATTATAGGTAGCGAAAATGTAATTATCCGACTTGGAGTTCTTCCAGGCCGGATCCACCTGATCAGGGACATTAGAGCAAACGCATTACACTTTTAAAAAGTCTCCTGCCGGGCTCACTGAATGAAAGTAATATCATATTGCCTACGGTTCTGGTAAATAAAAAGCATCATTAACAATAACACAATGTGAAGAGCCTGCTGAAATGATATACTGTATTTAGCCATGATGGTGCATCAAAATCACAAGGCTGGCTTTGGAAATGGGCAGACGCACTGGAGGGCAAACAGTGCTGATTAAAAAATGCAGTTAGAGCAGGAGTGGACTCTTTCCAGCTTTTTCTCATAGAAATTTTTCTCTTCAAAAGCAATCATACCAGGAAACTTATTCCACTTCAGAATAGGAGAGCCGATTGTACTGAACATGAGAAAAAAACAAGTTCTTTCTATCCTGGCACGGTGACGCAATCACAAAACCAATGGCCAGTGCGCGTGGGTCACTGACGAGGTACAGAGCCAGCAGAGCTAGGAGTGAAAAGAGGGCCCGTTTATGACTGGAGAGTGATGTCAGTGGCATTCTCATTCCTAGCAGATCCATTTCAATAAAATTCAACAAATATTTTGAAGCATCTCTCATATGCAGGTATTCGCCTTGATATTATGAGTTATGAAAGAAGTATGACATACGCCCTGTTTTCAAAATGATTAGAGTTTACTTGGGGGATGGCATATGGAAATTGTAACATGGGAAATAGGTTAATTAAAAAGTGTTCAATTATCAAAATAAAATAGACATGTGAAAAGGTGCTGTGGGAATCCAGTGTTATAACCAATGAATGGTATTGATAACAATATCAAGGAGGAAGTTTTATTTAATACAGACCTTGAATTTAATTAAACATGGAGCTGATAGCAGCTGGTAGGCACAAAGTGTCTATGGCCACTGTCCCATCTGATTGGGCAATGTTGTAACTGGGTAGACAGCTTAGATTGACAAATACAGAAAAGGAAGTGAGGGCAGCATATATGCTATGCATAATATATCTAATGTTATGTATAGAGGTAGAATCAGATGTTGTATATGAAGATCTACACCTATCAGTCACATTTATGTAATTGTGATATCTATTGTACAACTATAATATCTGTCAAACTAGCCAACATATGAAGTGCTCACTATGTGTATTCTTGTCATCTCTAATTTTCACAAGTATCTATTATTCTCATTTCCAGATGAGGAAATAGTATCAGTGAGAAAGTAGAGAGCTCAAAGTGGGAAGGGAGTGAGGCAGGACTCACTCTCACTTCTGCTGCACTCAAATGTTTTTTCCTACTACCGTATAGGACCTATCACGTAGAGAAAGCAGCTTGAACAAGTATATCAATATGCTCAGTTCACAAGTAGTATGTTTGCCTGCCACTTGGTTAAAGTTCTGTACTGTAGAAAGCAAAGGATGAAGAATAGTACCTGTATATGACATTTTAGAGAGCTAGGAAGAACTTGTCACTAGAGTTTTCTTTATTATTGTCTTTGAAAACAATCATACATCCCTCAGATCTTCATCAAGTTTGCTTTCAAAACAAATTTTTTTTCTCTAGGAGAAGTTAATGTGTACCAAAATTATGTACACCTTAATAGAAATGGGTTTGGCAAATCTCTTTTTTCCATGACCAATGTGACTTCAGGTACCATAAAAGCACTGAACTTTCTGGCTGTGTATGCCTTCTTGAATGAAAAACTGAGGAGTGTACAAAAAGAAAGAGGGTTGAAAATTGACATTTTCTTCTTCAAAGTGGATCTGTAACTCCCTGCGGTGGCAGTTGATCTGCTTGTCTGATACTTCCATATTATTTTTAAGTGTAGAAATCCTAGTCAATTCCAAGTACCCTGAGAGATCTACAAACAAATCAGAGACTTCTCTGCATCTTTAAACATGGCTTTAAAAAAATGTGTCCTCCTTTCAATCTTCTAAGCCATGTCTTCTCTTATAGGTCCATTTAAACTACCTATTATTTCAGAAGTGAAAAATCCAGCAAGAATTTTGGCACATCTGGTTACCCTTTCTTTATCATAGCATCCCGGGCTTATCCATTACAAATTTTCGTTGAATTCACATGTCAATTAGCAAATGCTCCATAATGGTCATAATGGAAACAGGTCTAAACACAAATGGGATATTGTCAGCATTAGATTTTTATACATAAACGGTCAAAAATCATCACTTAATATGCTGGATAGGATAACTTGTTATTCTTCAGTAGTGCTTGACTCTTTGCAATCCCATGGACTGCAGCATTCCAGGCTTCCCTGTCTTTCACCATCTCTTGGAGTTTGCTCAAACTCATATCCATCAAGTCAGTAAAGCCATCCAACCATCTCATTCTCTGTCGTCCCCTTCTCCTGTCTTCAATCTTTCCCAGCATCAGCTCTTTTCTAATGAGTGACTCTTCACTTCAGGTGACCAAAGTATTGGAGCTTCAGTTTCATCATTAGTCCTTCCAAAGAATATTCAGGATTCATTTCCTTTAGGATTGACTCATTTGATCTCCTTGCTATCCAAGGGATGCTCAAGAGTCTTCTCCAACACCACAGTTCAAAAGGATCATTTATTTGACACTCAGCATTCTTTATGGTTCAACTGTCACATCCATACATGACAACTGGAAAAACCATAGTTTTGACTGAATGGACCTTTGTTGGCAAAGTAATGTTTCTGCTTTTTAATATGCTATCTAGGTTGGTCATAGCTTTTTTTCCAAGGAGCAAGCATCTTTTAATTTCATGGAGGCAGTCACCATCTGCAGTGATTTTGGAGCCCAAGAAAATGAAGTTTGTCACTATTTCCCTTGTTTCCCTATTTGCCATGAAGTGATAGGACCAGATGCCATGATCTTAGGTAGGATAACTTGTATTTCTAAGTATGTATGTGTATGATGACTGTGTGTGGGCATGTGTGTTTTTGGCATATATATGTGTGTGTGTGTGTATATATATACATATATTTTTTTTTTCTTCCTGTCTCTCAGTTCAGTCCAGTCGCTCAGTTGAGTCTGACTCTGCGACCCCATGAATGGCAGCACGCCAGGCCTCCCTGTCAGTCACAAATTCCCAGAGTTTACTCAAACACATGTGCATCGAGTCGGTGATGCCATCCAGCCATCTCATCCTCTGTCGTCCCCTTCCCCTCCTGCCCCCAATCCCTCCCAGCATCAGGGTCTTTTCCAATGAGTCAACTCTTTGCATGAGGTGGCCAAAGTACTGGAGTTTCAGCTTCAGCATCAGTCCTTCCAATGAACACCCAGGACTGATCTCCTTTAGGATGGACTGGTTGGATCTCCTTGCAGGCCAAGGGACTCTCAAGAGTCTTCTCCAACACCACAGTTCACAAGCATCAATTTTTTTGGCGCTCAGCTTTCTTCACAGTCCAACTCTCACATCCATACATGACCACTGGAAAAACCATAGCCTTGACCAGACGGACCTTTGTCGGCAAAGTAATGTCTCTGCTTTTTAATATGCTGTCTAGGTTGGTCATAACTTTCCTTCCAAGGAGTAAGCGTCTTTTAATTTCATGGTTGCAGTCACCATCTGCAGTGATTTTGGAGCCCCCAAAAACAAAGTCTGACACTGTTTCCACTGTTTCCCCATCTACTTCCCATGAGGTGATGGGACCAGATGCCATGATCTTAGTTTTTTGAATGTTGAGCTTTAAGCCAACTTTTTCACTCTCCTCTTTCACTTTTATCAAGAGGCTTTTTAGTTCCTCTTCACTTTCTGCCATAAGGGTGGTATCATCTGCATATCTGAGATTACTGATATTTCTCCCGGAATCTTATTTCAGCTTGTGCTTCATCCAGCCCAGTGTTTCTCATGATGTACTCTGCCTATAAGTTAAATAAGCAGGGCGACAATATACAGCCTTGATGTCTCTAGGTACTTGCAATTCAGTGTAAATAAATAAATATACTTAGAAAGACTGTACAGAGGACATCAACTCTGGGGGAATTTTAGAACTCTCTTATTAACCATAACTAACATTACAAAAACTTCAGTATTTCTCGGGTTCCCCTGGTGGCTCAGATGGTAAAGAATCTGCCTGCAATGTGGGAGACCTGGGTTGGATCCCTGGATTGGGAAGGTCCCCTGGAGGAGGGCATGACCACCCACTCCAGAATTCTTGCCTGGAGAATTCACAGGGGCTATAGTCCATAAGGTTGCAACAGTTGGACATGACTGAATGACCAAGCACAGCATAACATTACAAAAAAAAATCATTTAAAATGTGAAATTTTGATGAAACTGACAAGAAAATGAGTTCTCTCTATCTCAGATTTGGGAAAAGAATAGGAAACCAGAGAGTGGTGAACAGTACAGTTACTCAGGGAGCATCAGCCATGCCCAAGAACTTGTTTTCTTCAAGTCCTTGTGTTCCCTGATATATGCTTATTAAATTAACAAGGTCTGTATGGAAAAGGTGTTAAAAAAAAAAAAAAAAAAGAGAGAGAGAGCATAATTAAAGACTGGACAGTAATCCAGGAATGGTATCTCCAAGGAAGAGAGATGAGATAGCCATAAAGATATTAGGGGGATGTTCCTGACAGGGGAACATCTTTAAAGCTCCTCCAGTTGGAAAGAAAGTGGCTTCTTGGAGGATCTGAGAGAAGACCAGTGTAAATAACACTTCCAGAGAGAAAGTGAGCTGAGTAGAGGCTACTTGTTTAGGCACAAGTCAGTTCACACAGTGTAGAGTTCTAACAATTACTAAGAATTTCTATGTGCAGTGTAGTTAGAGATGGTTTTTCAGCAGAAGGGTGACAGAATTGTTTCTCATTTTAAAATCCTAACTGCTAATTTCATTCACTCATGTGGGTTTTATATTTAGCATGTTAGATATTAAACTTAAAAATTAAATCATTTATTAAAAAATATAAATGTAAAAAAATCAATTAAATCCCAATGTTAGCAGCATATGTTAATGCAGAATGACTTTTTTTTTTTTTTTTTAATCAATTCCAGTGGGAAAAGTATCATTGTTTTACATTTTGTAGATCTGTTTAGTGATTGAACAGAAGATGGCTTGATTCTCATATGCATTTTATCTCCAATCTGTTGCAATATCAGAAATCATGTAGCCTCTGGAAAATTCCACTATATACTTGTGAAAGAATGAGAGTGAAGGAGAAAGATGGAATCTTAATTTTATTATGAGAACTATCTCGATCTTGCTGACCGCCTGAGAAGCTCTCAGAGCCACACACTGAGAACTTATCTAGATGAAGCACCACAGGTTTGGTTGGAATGCAAATACAATCTGTATTCTTCCAAATATATCTTCTACTTGTCAGAATTTCCCTTTAAGACAGGCAGAACCCAAGGCTATTGTACCTTGAGGAAATAAGGGGCTTAAAACAGGACTTATCCTCAGGCTACAGAACAGAGTTGAAGCTAATTGGAGTTACAGTGTCCAGGGGTAAAGCACAAATCAGCAGTCGGGTGATGTGCCAACAGAGGCATCTGTCTGCACAAAACATCAGGTTGCAAACAATAAATAAGACACCAGGGGCTTGGGTTTCAGACAGGTAGATTGGAGTCTGGCCATCCTCTTGATAATTTTCTAAAAGGAGGGTTAGAGAAACTTCTTGAGCCGTAGGGTCTTTTGTAAATATTGACAAGTATGATTGGCAGGAAAAGATATTTTAATTGTATGTCAAAGTACACATCCTTTAAAAATCAGTCAGAAAAATATCAATAGTCCAAAAGAAAAACAACAAAAGTGAGCATATTAATGTAAATATGAAAAAAAAAGCTTGTGATTTGTTAGTAAATAAAATGTTAATTGATTTTCATGTTTCACTCATTGTACTGATCATTCTCAAATACCAGAAAGTAAGTGAGGTAAGCATTTTAAGAGTGTCTTTATAATTCAGTCAGTAAAGAATCTGCCTGCAATGCAGGAGATCCAGGTTCAATTCCAGGGTCGGGAAGATCCCCTGGAGAAGGAAATGGCAACCCACTCCAGTATTCTTTCCTGGACAATCCCATGAACAGAGGAGCCTGGCAGGCTACAACACACGGAGTCGCAAGAGTCAGACACGACTTAGCGGCTAAACCACCACCACCTAGTATTTTAATACACAAGTGATAGAAGCTCCAAACCTGGTTTTTCTGGAAAGTAACTTGGCTGAATTTCATCCATGAACTTCAGAAAAACTCTACCTGGAAGAAGATTACCTGAAAAAGGCATACAATATGCATTCCATAAGTAAAAAGTCCATGATTTATTACTGATAGTCCAGTTCAGTTCAATTGCTCAGTCATATCTGACTATTTGAGACATGGACTGTAGCACATCAGGCTTACCTGTCCATCACCAACTCCCAGAGCATGCTCAAACTCATCTCAATCTAATCAGAGATGCCATCCAACCATCTCATCCTCTGTCGTCCCCTTCTCCTCCTGCCTTCAATCTTTCCCAGCATCAGGGTTTTTTCCAGTGAGTCAGTTCTTCCCATCAGGTGGCCAACGTATTGAAATTTCAGCTTCAGCATTAGTCCTTCTAAAAAGTACTCAAGACTGATTTGCTTTAAGATGGACTGATTTGATCTCCTTGCAGTCCAAGGGACTCTCAAGAGTCTTTTCCAACACCACAGCTCAAAAGCAACAGTTCTTTGGTGCTCAGCTTTCTTTATAGTCCAACTCTCACAACCATACATGACTACTGGAAAAACCATAGCTTTGACTAGATGGACCTTTGCTGGCAAAGTAATGTCTCTGCTTTTTAAGATGTTGTCTTGGTTTGCCATAGCTTTTCTTCCAAGGAGCAAGTGTCTTTTAATTTCATAGCTACAGTCACAATCTACAGTGATTTTGGAGTCTAAGAAAATTAATTCTCTCACTGTTTTCATTGTTTCCCCATCTATTTGCCATTAAGTGGTAGGACCAGATGCCATGATCTTCATTTTTGAATGTTTAGTGTTAAGCCAGCTTTTTCACTCTCCTCTCTCACTTTTTTTTTTTTTTCTTTTCATTTGTTTTTATTAGTTGGAGGCTAATTACTTAACAATATTGTAGTGGTTTTCTCTTTAGTTTCTCTTCGCTGAGAGTGGTGTCATCTGCATATCTGAGGTTATTGATATTTCTCCCTGAAATTTTGATTCCTGTTTGCCCTTCATCCAGCCTGGTATTTTGCATGATGTACTCTGCATATAAATTAAATAGACAGGGTGACAATACACAGCCTTGAGGAACTCCTTTCCCAATTTGGAACCAGTATCTTGTTCCACGTCTGGTTCTACCTGACATTTCTTGACCTGCATACAGGTTCCTCAGGAAGCAAATAAGGTGGTCCAGAATTCCTATCTCTTGAAGAATTTTCCACAGTTTGTTGTGATCCTCATAAAGACTTTGGCACAGTCAAAGCAAAAGGAGATGTTTTTCTGGAACTCTCTTGCTTTTTCTATCATTCAATAGACGTTGGCAATTTGATATCTGGTTCTTCTGCTTTTTCTTTATAAGGAACACATAAATAAACAAATAAATATATAAATTTAATGGAAGGAAAGTTCTATCTTACAGCACAAAAAGTGCTAATAAGTGTAGAAGGCACAGTGGGATTAGAAAAATCACCACTTTGTAATCATCATAAAGATAATGATTTTGGCATGAATTATCAACAGAGGCAAACATTTGATGAGGAACTGGATATTTAGATAGACTCAAAGCATCTCCTCGCTAAAGCTTTTTTTCAAAAATAAAAATAAAATTTAAATTTAAATAAACATGGAAGACACACTTTAGCCAAATGATCCAAGTTAATATCAATAATAATGGGAAATCAATATTCTGTAGTGTCTAGTACTTTGTTGTGTCCTTGACAACAGTTAATAACCCAAATCTAATTGTGAGGAGACCCAAGTAAGGGACAGGCTACGAAATAAATATGCTCTTTGTATTTTTTAAACTATTTCATGGAACACAAAAAAGGATTGCAAAGCAGTTTTGGATTAAAAGGCTTAGTGAGTCCTATCATGGCTAATAAATTCAAGGTATAATCTGATTTGGAGCCTGGAAATAAGATCAGTGTAAAGAACATTATTGAGATTATTGGTGAAATTTGAATATGGACTATTGATTAGATAATATTCTTATCAATATTAAAATTCCTTGATTTATTAATTGCACTATAGTTGTACTTGGTCACTAAGCCATGTCTAATTCTTTGTGACCCTGTAGACTGTAGCTCACCAGCCATCTCCAACCATAGGGTTTTCCAGGTAAGAATACTAGAGTGGGTTGCCATTTCCTTCTCCAGGGGATCTTCCCAATCCAAGAACTGAACCCTCATCTTCTGTGTCTCCTACATGCGCAGACAGATTCTTCACCACTGAGCCACCAGGAAGCACTATAGTTCCTTGTTTATAGACAAGTGCTATGAAGAATTTAAACTTAAATGACATACTGTATGTAACTTTCTCTGAAGTGTTGTAGAAAAAGTAAATATTGGGTTGGCCACAAAATCTTTTTGGGTTCATAACCTCTTAGAGAAAAATCCAAGCAAGCTTTTTGGTCAAGCCAAGATATACACAGGCTTCCCAGATGGTGCTAGTGGTAAAGAACCCACCTGTCAATACCAGAGACCTGGATTCCATCCCTGGGGCAGGAAGATGGAAGAGAAGGAAATGGCAAATCATTCCAATATTCTTCCCTGAGAAATCCAGTGGACAGAGGAGCCTGGCAGGCTACAGTCCGCGGGGTCACAAAAAGTCAGACATGACTTAACAGCTAAACAGCAGCATGAAAACTGACAACCGTGTAACGTGGTGACTCTCACCTTTTGAGATTTCCCAAACCCTTTCCATAGAGTGTGTATCTTCTTTCACTTTCCTACGGTCCCCTCTTGAATGCTTTCCTGCATGAAGCCTGCCAAGAATCCACTTTTGACAGCTGTCCCAGGGACTCAGATGTGACCTTGGATGTGACCATGCTCTCCAGGCTCCAATGTCTTCCCTGAAACAATTGGATTTTTGAGAGTCATAAGATTATAGATAACTTTATTTTCATGCATTTTACTGCATTTTCCTTTTTTTTTTTTTTTTTACCATGAGGATGAATTTGTTTTATAAACAAAAACAAAAAATCAACAAATGTCATATTTAAAGCCACTTAATGAAATATTAAGCTTCCCTGGTAGCTCAACAGTAAAGAATCCACTTGGCAATGCAGGAGGTGCAGGTTTGATTCCTGGGTCAGGAAGAGCGCCTGGGGAAGATGGCCACCTCCTCTAGTATTCTTGCCTGGGAAATTCCGTGCACAGTGGAGCATGTCAAGCTTCAGTCGATGGTGTCCTAAAAGTAGTTGGACATGAATTAGTAACTAAACAACAACAAATGAACTATGAGATATCTCTGAGAAGTCCAGAGGAGGAAAATAAGGCTGTATACAACACAGGTGCATATACATAAAAGGAGATGGGTTTAGTTACAGAAACTCAACTGCCAATTTAAATATATTAAATGCCACTAGTAAATTCTAAACATGTTTATCTGAAAGGTTAATGACTTAGGCTTAGGGAAATCTGAGTGACTTGTCATGAGATAAAGTGGAACCAAATGGATAAAATCAAACAAGATGAAATGGACTTGAACTGGCATAAGTTATAAAAATGTCACAAAAATGTATCCTGTAAATTGAGTCTACTCACTTTTGGAGGGTGTGGTGAGAGATGCTTTAGAGAATACCGTTCAGCACCTTACATCATTTTTTTTTTTTTAGTCCATGTCTGTTCTGTTAATAAAACCAGCAATATAATTTTGAAAATCCCATTTGAATCCTGATATCTCACAGCTCAAGGCCTTATACTCCCTGCAGTGAATTCCTTGGTATTTGTTTACTCTGTTTTTAAATAACAATGCTAATAATAATCCTCCCCTGGATTCCCACAGCCTCCTGTCCCCACCAAGGACAAATCTAGGGATTATTATGAAGAACATGTAAGCAAGAGTAGAGCTTGATACTCACAATTTCCCCAAGGGAGACCCTCCCACCAAATTCTGGAAGTTAGAATGTGAAGGTTAGTTGTTTAAAGTCTAAGTTATTTGATTCAAGCTTGTCAGGCCTTAACTTCACAACCCCTTGCACTTGCAGGCAATATCCTGGATCTTAAACTCTTAACAATATTTTTAAAGAAGTACTGAGACTTTCACATTGCCTGAGTCCTAAATTTCAGTTACTCTAATTTGTATTTTTTTACAGCACTTTATTCTCAGTAAATTTTCACTCCGTGATGCACTATTTTAGTTTATAGCCATTCTTCTCAATACTTTAATTCAAAAATGCACTCTGAATGTTTTTAATATAAAAACTAAGGTAAATAATTTTGTTGGGCTAACCATTTTCTTTAAATTGTTTAAAAAATACACAGTAATGGAAAAAATGGAATAAAAAAGTTATTTGGGTCATTTTAATTAGATATTCTTATAGAAAATGGTACAGTTGTAATATCTAGGAAATATTAAAAATTTTAAAAAATGAACTATTACCATATATAATTTTCCCTGAACAGAGAAATACACTGTTGGAATTTGGATTCATTTGCCCATCATTCCCTTGACTTTAACATTAAAAAAGATAATTAAAAACTAATAAACAATATACAGTCAAATGAACAACAGCAACAAAAATTCAAGTGTTTGAAATGGGAAAAAAAGGAAAAAGAAAGACATAAAAAAAGATATGGCTTCTAGTTAAAACTACCAGTATAGGGAAACATTTCTACTATTTCCTTCTGAAAACACAACATAATAAAATGAAGATATAAATCCAAGAGGATAAGAAGAACAAGATAGGAAATGACTTCAGACTACTGACGTCAACAAAATGTCAGAGAATGAATAACAGATAGACTAGTGGAAACTGACTAAGTAGAACAGGAAAAAACCTTCCTGGCAATTCTGCTGAGGCAATAATTTAAGAAAAACAAGCATATCTGTACCTCAAAGTCTGGAAATACACAGAGTTAGGTAACAAATACTCCTAGAGGATAGAGTAAAGAGAAGCTAGAAGGATCCTTCCACTCAACCCAGGCTGGAGACAATCTCAGTTATTCTTCTGCAGGCGACAGAAAGTCAGTTTCTGGAGAAAGTACTCCAGAGAATCTCTGGAATTTGGATTCCAACAAACCTGAAAATTAGCATCATATCACCAGAACTACTCTAAAATATCATAAACTATGACAAGTTTGGAATGATCCTGAGTATAATGTACAGCAAAGATTAAAGGAAACTGTAAGCTTGAATGATCCTATTATCATTTTCTTAATTGCTTTCACTTTATTTTATGTAGGTCTTTTCCTTCTCCTGTGTTACCTGCCTAGAGAAGTTCCATTAGCAGTTGTAAAACTGGTTTGGTGGTATTGAATTTTCTTGACTTTTGCTTGTCTGTAAAGCTTTTGCTTTGGTACAGTTCTACTTTTTTTTTTTTTTTTTAAATTTTATTTATTTATTTTTTTTTCCAGTGGGTTTTGTCATACATTGATATGAATCAGCCATGGATTTACATGTATTCCCAATCCCGATCCCCCCTCCCACCTCCCTCTCCACCCGATTCCTCTGGGTCTTCCCAGTGCACCAGGCCGGAGCACTTGTCTCATGCATCCCACCTGGGCTGGTGATCTGTTTCACCATAGATAGTACATAGATAGTACATAGATAGTACAGTTCTACTTTTATTTATTCTGGCATCTAGTATTATTACTAAAAGTCTGGAAACATTATCTTAGTGATTTGAAAAATAATTTATTTTGAAAGAGGTTTGAAATTTCTAATCCAGTTCTGAGAATATACATAGATATATAAATCATACACTGTGGGAAAAAAAAAAAAAGAGAAAGAGAGAGAAATTAACATGTGATGCAGTATTATTAGCTAAAGTACAGACTTTGTTTAAATTTCATAAAATCTTATGCTAGTGTCCATTATTTGCTTTCATACCTTATTCAAGATTCTACATTGTATTTAATTGTATTGATCAGCTTCAGCTTCATGCAACAAATTCTGATAAGTTCTCTTTTCATTTTTATTGTGTTACCAATATATGTTCACAGTGATAAGAGAATAAACTCTGTATGATTTCAATACTTTCAGATCATGAAATTTTTGTACTTTGTTTTATGTCCCTGGATATGTTCTGGTGTCTCCTGGTTTACAGTCTATGGTAACTTGAATATAGTTTGTATCCTATTGCTATGTGGACATTGTATAAATCTTAATTATGTTGAATTGGTTCATAGTGATTTTCAGATCTACTATAGTCTTCAAAATGAAGCAGGGTAAAGGCTAACAGTTTTGCCAAGAGAACACACTGGTCATAACACCTATCCTCATCCACCTACACAAGAGAAAACTCTACACAGAGACATCACCAGATCATCAATACTGAAATCAGATTGATTGTGTTCTTTACAGCTGAAGATGCAGAAGCTCTAAACAGTAAGTAAATCAAGACTTGGAATAGACTGTGGATATAGACTTGGAATAGATCATGAGTTCGTTATTGCAAAATTCAGACTTAAATTGAAGAAAGTAGAGAAAACCACTAGACCATTCAGAGATGACCTAAATTATATCCCTTTTAATTATATAGTGAAAGTGACAAATAGATTCCAGAGATTAGATATAGACATAGACAGAGCACCTGAAGACCTATGGATGGAGGGTACTAACTAAGTGAACGATATAAAGAAATAGAAGAAAGCAATGGAATTGGGGGAAAACTAGAGATCTCTTCAAAAAAATTAGAGACACCAAGGGAAAATTTCATGCAAAGATATGCACTATAAAGGAGAGAAATAGTAAGGACCAAAAATAAGCAGAAGATATTAAGAGGAGGTGGCAAGAACACATGGAAGAACTGTACAATAAAGGTCTTAATGACCCAGATAGCCATGATAGTGTGGTCACTCACCTAAAGCCAAACATCCTGGAGTGTGAAGTCTATGGGCCTTTGGAAGCATTATTATAGACAAAACTAGTGGAGGTGATGGAACTCAGTTGAACTATTTCAAATCCTAAAAGATGATGCTGTTAAGTTGATGCACTCAGTATGCCAGAAAATTCGGAAAATTTAGCAATGGCCACAGGATTTGAAAAGGTAAATTTTCATTCCCATTTCAAAGAATGGCAATGCCAAAGGATGTTCAAACTACCACACAGCTGCACTCATTTCACATGGTAGAAAGGTAATGCTCGAAAGCCTTCAAGCCAGGCCTCAACATTACATGAACTGAAAGTTCCAGATGTACAAGCTGGATTGAGAGAAGGCAGAGGAACCAGATATCAAATTTCTAAATATCTTTTGCATCATAGAAAAAGCAAGAGAATTCCAGAAAACACATTTACTTCTGCTTCATTGATTACATGAAAACATGTGACTGTGTGGATCACAACAAACTGTGGGAAATTCTTCAAGAGATGGAAATACCAGACCACCTTACCTGTCTCCTGAAAAACCTGTATGCAGGTCAAGAAGTAGCAGTTAGAACTGGACATGCTATCAAGAGCTGGTTCAAAATTAGGAAAGGAGTACATCAAGAATGTATATTGTCACCCTGCTCACTTAACTTATATTCAAAATATATCAAGCAAAATGCCAGGCTGGATGAATTCCAAGGTGGAATCAAGATTAAAATATCAGCAACCTCAAATATGCAGGTGATATTACTCTAATGCCAGATGGTGAAGAGGAACTAAAAAAAACAACTTCTTGATGAAGGTGAAAGGGAGAGTGAAGAAGCTGGCTTAAAATTTAACATTCTAAAAACTAAGTTCATGGCACCCGGTCCCATCACTTCATGGCAAATTGATGGGACTTGGGGTCGGGGGCAGGAAACAGTGGCAGATTTTCTATTTTGGGGCTCCAAAATCACTGTGGATGGTGACTGCAGCCATGAAATTAAAAGATGCTTGCTCCTTGGAAGGAAAAATATGACAAACCTAGGCAGTATAATAAAAAGTAGAGATATCACTTGGCTGGTAAAGGTTCATTTACTCAAACTATGGTTTTTCCAGCAGTCATGTAGGGATGTGAGTGCTGCGCTATGCTTAGGCTCTGTCATGTCCAACTCACTGTGACCCTATGGACTGTGGCTTGCCAGGCTCCTCTGTCTATGGGAATCTCCAGGCAAGAATACTGGAGGGGTCTGCCACACTCTCCTTAAGGGAAACTTCCCAACCAAGGGATCAAACCCAGGTCTCCCGCATTGGACCATAAAGAAGGCTGAGCACCAAAGAACCGTTGTTTTCAAATTTTGATGCTGGAGAAGACTCTTTCACAGTCCCTTGGACAGCAAGGAGATCAAGCCAGTCAGTCCTAAAGGAACTCAACCCTTAATTCTCATTGGAGGGACTGATGTTGAAGCTGAAGCTCCATTACTTTGATCACCTGATGTGAAGAGCTGACACATTGGAAAAAACCTTGATGCTGGGGAAAATTGAGGGCAGGAGGTGGAGGAGGTGGCAGAGGATGAGGTGGTTGGATGGCATCATCAGTTCAATGGACATGAGTTTGAGCTCATGTCCAGAGCACGTGAGCACATATCCAGAGTGCTGGGAGGTAGTGAAGGACAGGGAAGCCTGGTGTGCTGCAGTCCATGGGGTTTCAAAGAGTAGGACATAACTTAGCAACTGAACAACAAATATCCTTCTACATTTCTGCCTATTCATTTTATTAAATTTTGAGAGTTTGGTATTGAAATTCCAAATAAAATTCTTAATTTATCCACTTAAAAAACAATTGTAATATATAGTGGAATGATATGCAGCTTTTTGCTGTATTTGCAAGTGTCCTGTAAATGTGTTAGCATACTTTCATAATCAAAAATAAATAAATAAATAAAAACAAAAGCAAAACTGAAAGCTTAATAGATGAAAATGAAGCTAGAATGAAATGATCTGAATTGTGTTTAGAAAAATTCAGAGATAGCATCATCTATATTTGTAATAGGAGGAATAAGCTTTTTTTTTTTTTTTTTTAGCAAAGTACAATAAACAAGCTAAAATCTGACTTGATTGAGATGCTAAGTTCTCTTATTATTGGATTTGGACTCTAAGATGATAATATCCATAGATCAAGGCAAGAGAAATTGGAGAAACCATTCCCACTTAATAACTTCATCACTTGTGGTTATAAAATAATAATTCAGGAGCAAACATTCATCTGAAGCCAAATATGCAGAAAAAAAATATTTCTGTTATAGTCTCACAGATTTAGATCTTGGAAACAGAAAGAATTTTAGATATCACTTAGGCCATTTTTTTCCCCCTACTTAAGAAGTTATTTCTAAAATATTCTTGACAAGCTGCCATTCAGAGTATACTTGATCACTTTTAGCATCTACCACATCAGCCCTCTCTTCTTGGGCTTCCCTGGTGGATCAGATGGTAAATAATCTGCTTTGTAATGCAGGATACCTAGGCTCTCTCCTAGGGTCAGGAAGAGCCCGTGGAGATTGGAATGGCTCCTCACTCCACTATTCTTGCCTGGAGAATTCCATGGACAGAGGATCCTGGTAGGCTACAGCCCATGGGAGTCACAAAGAGTCAGACACAAGTGAGTAACCAACACTTTCTTCTTATTTTATCTGGCTTTTCCTTACCAACACCAACTTTGTATCTTTGTAATGTTCATCATCTGATACTAGTTTTATTCTGTCTAAACAATTACATTATTCTTTTTGGAAGCAAGTATCACTCTTTTTTATTTTCTTACCAAAATGTCTCAAGTTATTCTTATACAACAGAATTTCCAAATGTTTTACTGTCAGGATTTGCCTCATCTTAATTATTCCTGACTTATTTTTCTTTAAAACTGTAGTGGCCCAAGCACAGTAAAAAGTTCCATGTTGATCTATCTAGTGTCATTAAATTTCCCTTACTTTGGACACTTAAGCTTTACCTTTTTTTATACAGTTTAGGATTTGTTAACTATTTTAAAAGTTAAGTCACATTCTAACCTCTTCTAATCTTGGATTCTCCAAAACTTCAAGATATCAAGAGACATCCCTGAGTCTGGTTTTAAATAGATTTTCAAATTTATATTTAACCTTATTAACTAGTTTATTTTCAGGTGTGAAGCTTCATTCTAGCCTAATCTTTTTACCCTGAAGTCTCTGATGTGATGATTTAGTTATTCACTTGACTTTGTAAAATCTAATTATTTAATAACTCTATTTCTCCATCCACTTTTTGATAAGTCAAACATATATTCTCCATGGAGGCAAAGGAGGGCCTGTCTTTACCAGTGGGGATCTTTCTCTCTGCTGTTTTCTCAAATTCTAGCACACAGCAGGCATTTGACACCTATGTTTTGAAAGAAGCAATACAGCTCTAAAATCTCTCTGGATAGGCATTCATCCTTTAAGAAACAAGGTTCAAATAGGCATTGACTTTATTCAAATGCTCTACATATTTTTCTCCATCTTCCTCCATTGTTTCATGAGGAAAACTTTGATGAAATCCAGTAATGTATTGAAACAGTGATTCTGGTAGATCAGATGGTAAAGAATCTCCCCGCAATGCAGGAGACCTAGGTTTGATACCTGGGTCAGGAAGATCCTCTGGAAAAAGGGATGACAATCTGCTCCAGTATTCTTGCCTGGAGAACTCCATGGACAGAGCAGTCTGGCAGGTCACAGTCCATGGGGTAGCAAAGAGTCAGATATGACTAACAGCATAGACACACACATTGAAACTTCTAGATCTTGAAGTCTAGCAAGAGAATCAAAAATAAATAAATAAATAAAAAGATTACTTTAGCATGAGTTATTTTTTGGTAAAAAAAGAGTTTCTATTTTTCACTTCTTGATATTTTGAATACAGACAAATCAATTACTGAATAATCAATTAGATAATTTTGCTAGCTACAATGCAAAACCCTTGAGCTAAAATTTTCACAACCTACCTTTTTCTCCTTTTTGAAAACTGATAAGACTTTTGCATTTGTTTTCTAGCACTTCTCTCTTCCATTTTTGCTGATTATAATTGCTGCATGACTCTGAAATTATATTTGCAAGTTTTTCTTATTTGAAATGACCAAGTTTCTTCTTAAAATTTCTTGGGCTTCTGTAGGTTGCTTTTTTTTTTTTTTTTTTAATGACTGCCTAGTTATTTTGCTTATTACAGTTGGAATCTTTGTTTTTCTTCTCTAATGAAGATGGGAAGCTATGTATTTCTTGCAGGTGAAGATTTTCGGTGGAATCTGAAAGTGGAAACAATACTGAGTGGCATTTTATTGTTTGGAAGATCTCAAAAAAGAGGACAAATGCTAGGTTCCAATTTGTAAGCCAGTTCTGCCTGTGAGTAGACACGAGTTGATGATAGATTGGCACTTCTAGAAGCGCCTGTCCTCCCTACACTGGGTTCCCTTAACTTCCTCAGTTAACAATCTCATTCATTCCTTCTTCATATACAAGTGCACATTTTGGGTGTCCACTAAAGTATGAGCAGCTGTGAAAAAACCTTCAGCATAGTACCAGGATATTTTTCCTTGACTCATTCTCCTTCTTCTGACTTTCCAGCAGATTTTCTTTCTGGGACTCAGAAAGGTTTAAAAACAAACAAACAAACAATGTTTTTTTCTGTAATTCCTTTGACTGAACCTCTGGGAATCTTGCTTCTGATGTTCTATGTTTTGCTGTGTTACCTGATTACCTGGATGGATTGCATTTGCATTCCCAGCAGCTTTCCCAGGCAGGGGGGTTTGATCTATTCCTGATTTTACAGTTATATTAGATGAGATGTCCCTGTAAGTTAATTACTTTGGCAACCAAGGGGGCACCAAGGTTTCTCTCAGGCATCCATAGGGGTACCTTAATAGTGTTTTAAACAGTGTGTACAGAAGGGGTTAAAGGCTACACAGAGAGGAGCAGAGCCTGAGGGGAAAGACGCTGCAGGTGTGTGGTTAACAAGGAACTAATTGGGTAACCAGGCAGGAGGAGAAGCAAGCATAAAGCTGGTCAACATGCCCGTGCAGAATTCCAGCAGTTAGCTAGTGCAGAGCCCTTGAGGAGTTGAAATAAAGACAAGTTGAAGCTGGAGTCTATTTTTTGCTGTGATCTTTACTAGAAACTGCAAATTGGGACTTGACAGCTTTCCTCGATGCCTGTTGCTTTATTTCAGATGGTAGTGTTTTGAAGGAGCTAAGATCTGACATTCTGGATTCCTAGCCCCGGTGTCTTGCATCCAGGCAAGAGTGTGTGTCAACTCTTCAAGGCACGCTACTCTTTCTTCCGTTCTTAATGATCTCTGAGTATTGTGAGCAAGGTGGAAGATAGTGAAATAAGTGTTGGCTTAGTACTCAAGAGACTCCATTCTAATCCCAAGTGTCCACTCAATAGTGTCAGCTTCAGCCAGCTAACTGCCTACCAGGTCTTCACAGCTTTTCAAGCTGTCGAAAGAATTGGATTGTGTGTTTCTTGCCAGAATTTCTTTGAGCCTTAGGATTCTTTATTTTAAAAATTGATCAGTTTTATCTATTAAACTTTGATCAAGTGCCTAAAAGTAGACTAGACCATGTGGAAAATATCCTGAAAGAAGGGGTATGTTTCCTATCCTCAAGAATTCTACAAACAAAAAAACACAGGAGTGTTAAATGCTATGGTATAAATGGGGGTGGGGGTGAAGGTCATTTGGGGGAAGCTGTGCAGCTTTCACAAGGAATGGGTGATGGGATAAGCCTCCTAAAGAAGCAGTCTTTGAGGCAACAATCAAGGAAGTTGTTGGAATCCTGCAAACTATGGCTTAGGATTGATAATAAGCATATGGTAGGTGGTACAATAAAGCAATCTATCAGACTGAAGCAGAGGTCAGATAATGGGAAGCGACAAAAAGCTTGCTCAGAGTCAAATTATGGATAGATAGCCAGAAAGGACTGGCAGGGAAATCTTAGAGGGAAAAAGGAAAACACTTTAGATTTGGGAACACTTTGAAAAGCATTTATATATATATATATACACATACATATATATACTCTGCTGTTGAGTAGCATATACAACTAACTCAACTTCCATTATCATTTATCATATACCTTCAAATAATAATAATGTATATAATATTTTTTTAAAGTGTTGTTAGAAAAAAATAAGTTCCCAAAGAAAAGAAAATGTCTGTTCACTTTAGTCCAAGATGCAGATCTGTATTTTCTCTGAGCCCAAATGAGCTGACACAAAAGAATACACAAAATAAATGACTTGTCAGTGGTTTAAAGTAGAGCATCTTCCAATTCATTTTCAACATAAATATTGAAGGAGCTAAAATAGTCAATATGGTATATCATTGGTATATGGTATGATCTCAGGGCTTGAAATTAGGTACCCAGTTTCTTATACCTGTAAAAAATTTGCTCAGTGGTCAACTGATGTATATGGGCTTGTACTTTCTGGCAGCTCCAATATGTGCTGTTGCTTCATATCTTCCCACTGAATTCATTAATGAAACTTTCACAGCCCCTGAGAGCTCTTCCAGATATAATCCCTGGTTAGAATGGGCACTACCATTATATGAGCCAGGTCCTTGCAGTCCATGTGAACTCTCTGGCCTCTAGAGTCCCGTTTGGAAGAGTGTTTGACAAGAGTAGCTGTAATTTCTCTTCCGATTCTAAAGTTCTGCAATATTTAGCAAGAAATAACATTTTTCTAGCATGATAGTGTGATATGACAGTTTGGAAAGAAAGGAGAAAGGAAACTTTTGAAGACCAGATTAATGGAATGCAAATTGCAGCCATATAACTTTTATTTTAAAGAAATTACCTCATTTGTGCTGATTTTTCTGAAGAACTGAATCACAATTCTTAAAGGAATTTGCAAAATCAGTATCTTAATTCCTGGCATGTCTTTCTCCACCCACCTCCATTCAAGTTTCAAGTTAGAGGAAAGAAAGAACATTTTTAAAAGAGCTTAGAATTAGGCTCAAATGGCAAGCTCAGTAATTTAAAGACATTTTACCCATTTTAACAATAGCTGTACAAATGCTTTAGTGATTCATTGAGATAGGTGACTCCTTTAAATTAACTACAAAAAAAAAAAATTTTTTTCAACTTCTGAATAAAACTGGCTGGTTCAAATCTTTATATAAAATACAGCTATTTCACAGAATTTATAATATAATATTTCAAATTTCCATTTTCTGCTTCTTAATGGGCAGTATCATCAAGCAAAACTGACATTTATACAAGTCAAGCATACATATATTTTGTTTCTATAACTCAGTCTTGATTAATTGCTTTCTTGTCTTTGATATGAGCGGAAACTATAACCTACTGATTTCATATACCACCAAAGACCCATTTTTCTCCTCTTTTTTTTTTCTTTCTCTTTTCTAGCTAAATTCTTCAAGTTGGGTTATTCATTTTTCAAAATTGAATCTTAAACAGTATTCAACTAATAAAGATTCAATTCTCTTTATTAAAATTTTTCTCATCTTATTTTCATTGTTTCCCTGAGGTTTTTCTTTGTTTCTAATGGTTGGACAAGGAATACGCAAATAAATAACTGAAAATCACAGTGTGAGAGATTTCTATAGTGATGTATAGACAGGTTACAATAGGAAGCCCACATTTTCTTCCACATTTCTCAAACAATGGCCTCAGAATTAAACGATCATTTCCAGTTATAGTGAATGTATGGTTCCATAGTTGAAAAAAACTGTATTTCCACAATAAAAAAAAAAAAAAATACTCAATGTTCTAGACTTAGATATTTATCTATCTGCTGAAATTTTCTCTACTTCTTTGAATATACTGATGATAAATGCAAATGTATCATTCTCCTCTGGGTTTTCTACTATTCAAGAGAAGCTTTAAAAATATGATGACACTTGCTATTTTTAGTCAAAAATTATTAAACTTGAATTTATGGAATGAAATAAGGTCCTTGTCCACTTATTTATTCATTCTATCTTTATTGAACACTTTTCATATGTCAGACATTGTACATAGGCCAGAAGACAGTGATCTAAAGGACAGTTATGGCCATTGTCATATTAGAGCTAATACTGTGCAGAGAAAGAGTCTTACAATGAGCAATATATAAGATAAAAGGAAAACTTTGCACAAAATACTGTGAAGGAAAACAGTTTTGTGATAGGTAATAAAGAATATTGAAGTGTTGGGAGCTATCTGAGACTGAGTGGTAAGCAGAAAGAGACATCTCTGAGTAGGTGATATCCAAATGAAATCTAGGGTAAAGGAGCCAGCTATGCAAGGACCCATGGCAGAGTCTAGAAAGTAACAGGGTTAAAACCCAAAGGCAGAAAAGAGATTGGAGATTCTTAGAAGAGGCTAACAAGTGAGTGATTTTCATGAGGAACTAAATCAGAGTGTGCAATACTATACTATACGTGGTATGAGGCAGGATGGGAAAGGCTGGATGGTATCATGCTACAATGAGACAGATAAGACATGTTGAGGAGTCTGTAATTATTTTGAGACTAGTTAAACGCTTTTCACCAAAATATTGCATTTTATAGCATCTACTCTTCCTTTTGGCTGCAAGAAATGGATTGAAAAGGAACAAGAGTAAAAACAGGAAGTCTGCTGAAGAAAAAGTCATAGAGCAAAACTGTGGAGGTTCAAACAAAACTGATTCTACTAGAAATGGAAGTGAATAGTCAGGTTGGTAAAACATTTTGAAGGGAGAAAAATCAAGACTTGCAATTATATGATCTGTAGAAAGGAATCGAGGAAGAATTTTAGATGTCTTAATTGAGAAACTGATTACTGCACAGTGTCATTTGCTATGGGTTAGAAGACTGAAATAAGTCTGGTTATGTTTATATAACTGGACCTGTGTGTGTGTAAATGTTTATAGTTATATGTATGATATCTATGGAATAAATTTTAGGTAAATATGTTCAATAAGAATCCAGATATAGTTGTTTCAAATTTTGTGAAGAATTATGACCTAAAGATTTAACATTGCTAGTCCTTAGAATGCAGATTGCTTTGAAATCAAGAGAACAGAGACTATCTTTGGAAAAGTTTTTAGTTAGTGAGAAAAGTAGAGAAAAGGACAAATAAATACTCAACACATAAGCACATGGCTAGACATAAAAGGATTCAGAAAATTTGTCATGAAGTACAAATTTTCTGAATATTAATCTCCATTAATCTTCATATAAAGAATTATTAATGAGATGCTTGCATTTGTTTGCTTAGTATTATCTTTGAAATCTGTTGTGTAGTTCTTCAGCACATTTCAATTCATTCTAGCAACATTCTAGCTCAACAATCTCATGTGGTTTCTGGCTATGGTACTAGTGGTCAGAGGACCAGAACTTTCTATATGAATGATTTGGTAGAAAAAGAAGCATGAAACAAATATTTCATCTAAAATGTTTTGCTTTTCAAAAAATATTTAAGAGGTTAGCACCTAGGAAATAATGGGTTGGGATTGGTCCTTGGAGGACTGGCACTTTCTCAAATGTAATAGAAATTAAAAAAAAAAAAAAAAAAAGGACAAAGAGTTGCAGATAGAACAGAACTGTTCATGGGGATACCAAAGAAGTCTTTTTTTTTTTTTTTTTTTTTTTTGATTGAAGTATAGTTGATTTACAGTGTGGTTTTAATTTCTGCTATACAGCAAAATATACAGCTTCCCTGGTGGTTCAGATGGTAAAGAATCTGCCTGCAATACAGGAGATCCGGGTTTGATCCCTGGGTTAGGAAGATCCCCAGGAGAAGGGAATGACTACACACTCCAGTATTTTTACCTGGAGATTTCCATGGACAGAAGAGCCTGACAGGCTATAGTCCATGGGGTTGCAAAGAGTCGGACATGACTGAGTGACTAACATACAGCAGAGTGATTGAGTTGTACATATATATAATATTTTTCATATTCTTTTCTGTTATGGTTTATCACAGGATATTGAATATAGCTCCCTATGCTATCAGCAGAAGCTTGTTTATCCACCCTACATGATAGTTTGTATCTGCTTATCTCAAATTCCCAAACCTTTCCTCAGATACACCCTTTTAAATATCAGTCTTATTTAGAAAAAATTTCTTCCTCAAATGCATGGCAAAATCAGCCAAGTGACATGAGGATCTAGTTCTCTGTTTTCAAAAAGTTTTCTAGAATGTTGCTTACTACAGATTTGTTAATTTGTGTTTAATATGTGGCACCTGATAACAGTACAAGTTGGCTATCAGAATTCCTCCATGAGCCCTCTTCATGAAATGTCGAGTGGGCAAAAAGTGTGTATGTGACCACCTTCTCCCTCCTTTTCCTCCCGCTTCTGTTTTCTACTTTAGAATTCTTTAGAATTCAACCTCAGGCTTTCACGATCCAGAGGAATGTCGCTTCAATTCGAATCAAACAAAATGCTTTATTCTGTCATTGGTAGCCTTTTGATGCGGCTGTGGCTGTGTTTAAACAAGCACTACAATGTGTACTTTGGAGTCATGGTACCTGTGTTCCTACTGAATCATGTTATTGGTGTGAGCTAAAAATTCATAGAAAATAATTGACGGAGCTGCAGGATTTAACTACTTCTCAACCTTGGCTTCAAAATCTCCAGTGCTGCCTCCACATATTTAAACTCTTTGAGTAGAAAAGAAACAAGCCAGAAAAACAGGAAATCCAGGGATGGAGCGAGATCAGAATGGATGGCTGTCTTGCGTTAAGAAAGTAAGGACAGGAGTTGAGAAGTTGGATTGTATAAAGGTTTCTGCTTTGTATTTTTATTTAAGGAGGAGGAAGAGGAAGTGAATAATGAAATAACAGAAGCATTCTCTTCCAAGAATGTCCAGGCTTTTAAATACAGGTCACTCCAAATCAAGCCATACTGTACTCCCCCCAAGTAAAGAAAACATTAAAACAGCTTGATGCAATTTATTCTTTCAGATCTTGTGGCAGACAGAGCTTTCTAAAGCTATAAGCTCTGAGTCCTTCATTTTCTTTTTCTTTTTAAGCTATATATCCCACTCACTTAACCCACACTTTCTATTTTTAGTTTTCTCTTTCTGATGAAGCCTTGCAGATCATGAAGATGACTTTCTCTGAGCAAGGTTAGACTACATGATTATCAAGATTTTCTTCCTGTTCAGTTTTCTCTTTAGTTGTTTTTTCCCCTTTCTGTGTTTCCATGTTACCTCTTGGTTCCATAAGTACTGCACAGACTTTTGCTGTAATTTCTAATGTACATATAATCTGAGATATAGAGAAGGGTACTTTGTCATTCTTTATTACAAGTTGAATAAGGGAAGGCAAGAGGAAAGAGACAAAAAGCTAATGCCAGGATTTTATAGTAAGTATTTCCAAATTATGTTGGTTTATGCTTTTCTACTCTATTGTGCATACTCTTTAAATTTGCTCTCCCACATCTTAGGCTTGTTTTTGACAAGTCATTACTCAAATTGCCTTTCCCCTGCTTTTCACCCTTGCTAATGAGATAGCTTATTCCTGAAATGCCATTCAATTTCTACTATATCATTGGCCATCCAGGATACCCAACACATTTTCCTTTTTTGAACTCCTGTTTTTTGAGAAATCCTGAAACAGGTTAGGAGGAAGCTGTGATAAGATTCACGGAACTCTAGTTAGGCAAGCCTCTGTTTGAATTCTTGTTCTAAATTCTCAGAGTTTTCCATTTTGATAAGCAATGTCAGATTCCTCATCTCTAAAATCAATAATTCCTCAAAGTAATGTGACAAGTAGTAACATGTTGTTTGCAAATCAAGGCATGTATTGCCTCACTTTTTAACCAAAGTAAACCATTACTGGGCTTCCCAGGTGACTCAGTGGTAAAGAATCTGCCTGCCAAGCAGGAGATGCAGGTTCAATCCCTGGATCAGGAAGATACCCTGGGGAAGCAAATGGCAGTATTCTTGCCTGGGAAATACCATGGACCTAGGAGCCTAGTGGATGATAGTCCATGGGGTCTCAAAGAGTTGGGCATGACATAGTAACTGCTTCTGTTTACAGAAGCAGCACCAAGCCATTACCACTCCATGAGTTGTAATAAAGACAGTGATAGAAAGAAATGAAAGAAGACTTAAATATCACTGTGCATAATTTTTAACTGAGGATCTTGAGGATATTCTGCTTTATAGATCACAGCCTTGCCATGGTGAAGGGGCTTGCATAACTCAATGAAGCCGTGAGTCACGCCATTCAGGACCACTCATGATGGACAGGTCATAGTGGACAGTGTTGACAAAATATGGTCCACTAGAGGAGAAAATGGCAAACCACTCAAGTATTCTTGCCACAGGAACCCCATGAATAGTATAAAGGCATAAAGATATGACACCAGGATATAGCTCCCCCAGGGCAGAAAGTGTCCAGTATGGTACTGCAGAAGAGCAGAGGATAATTACTAATATCTCCAGAAAGAATGAAGAGACTAGACAAAAGCAGAAATGATGCTCAGTTGTGGATGTGGTGGTGAAAGTAAAGTCCAGTGTTGTAAAGAACAATATTGCATAGGAACCTGGAACATTAGGTCCATAAATCAAGGTAAATTGGATGTGGTCAAGCAGGAGATAGCAAGAGTAAACATTGACATCTTAGGAATAAGTGAACTAAAGTGGATGGGAATGGGTGAATTTAATTCAGATGACCAATATATTAAATATATACTATTGCAGGTAAGAATTCTATTCTATACTATTGCAGGTAGAAGAAAGGGGATAACTTTCATAGTCAACAAAAGAGACTGAAAAGCAGTACTTAGCTATAATCTCAAAAATGACAGGATCATCTCAGTTCATTTCCAAGGCAAGCCATTCAATATCAAGCCTTTTTGCCCCAAGTAATCCAAGTCTTTTTGCCCCAAGCACTAATGCTGAAAAAGATGGAGCCACCAGTTCTATGAAGACTTATAAGACCTTCTAGATCTAACAACAACAAAAGATGTCCTTTTTATCATAGGGGATTTGAATGAAAAAAGTAGGACGTCAAGAGATACCTGGAGTAACAACAGACCTTGGAGTACAAAATGAAGTAGTGAAAAGGCTAGTGAAGTTTTGTCAAGAGAACACACTGGCTCAAACCCCCTCTTCCAGTAACACAGGTGTTTAATACCAATATCAGATTGATTACATTCTTTGCAGCCAAAGATGGAGAAGCTCTATACAGTCAGCAAAAGAAAAAAAAAAAAAAAAAAAAGCCTAGAGCTGACTGGCTCAGGTCATGAGATCCTGATTGCAAATTTCAGGCTTAAATTGAAGAAAGTAGGGAAAATAACTGGCCATTCAGATATGACATAAATCAAATTCCTTAAGATTATACAATGGAGGTGATAAATAGATTCAAGGGATTAGCTCTGGTAGACACTGTGCCTGAAGAACTATGGACAGAAGTTCATAACATTGTAACAGAAGGTAGTGAACAAAATCATCCCAAAGGGGGGAAAAAATGCAAGTAAGCAAAGTGGTTGCCTGAGGAGGCATAACAAATAGCTGAGAAAGGAAGAGACACAAAAGGCAAGGGAGAAAGAAAAAAATAAACCCACCTGAATGGAGAGTTCCAGAGAATAAAAAGGAGAGAAAGAAAGCCTTCTTGAGGAGGAGCAAGATGGAGGTGGAGTAGGTGGACATGGAGTACATGTCTCTCCACAGATACCTCAGGAATACACTTTCAGACACAGAAGTGCTTGCAGAACACCAGCTGAGAATGGGCAAGAGTCCCTGGCCAAAGGGAAAGAACATATAGAACCACACAAAACTCGGTAGGACAAAGGAAGTGGGGGAGGGGGGAGGGAAGAGGAGAGCTAGTGGGACTGGACCTGCCCTCAGCAGGTGGGGGAGTTGAAGCAGGGGTCCAATCCCTATATCAGGGCAACTGTTTGGTTCAGAGGAGAAACATTTGAGGCTGAGAGTGAAGCAGTTGATCTGTGGCAGCCTAAATGGAGTGAGAATCACAGACAATCCTTGCCACAGTCATATATACCCCCATAAAAGTATGTGGGTCCCTTAGAAGGCACAGTGGCTGGAAGCTATAGTGTAGGGATTGTGGAGCCATCCCAGGGTAAGGTCTGCTGCTGACTGCAAGGAGATGGCCCAAGGGAGTGTGAGGGAGGAGACTGTGGTGGGAAATGCCTGTGAAGGAAAACCAGGCAGCCATTGGAAGCAAGGGGATACTGCTAAGTAATGGGTAGGGGAGTGGAGGCATCACTGGAGCCTCTCTCTTCCCACGTGCCAGAACCAGCAGCTGAACAATAGAGACTGGCCCTTCAAGCACCTGACATGTGGAATAGCAGAGTAGGACCACAGTCTGGGTGCCCCTTTAAGTCCCTGATGTGCCAAACAACAGAGAAGGACCCCAGCCAGGGGAGCCCGCTAAAGTACCTGAATGGTCGGACTAACAGAGAAGGACTGGACAAAGAGGCCTGATCACCAGCTGCCAGAGGCTAGAAAAAGGCGGTCCATGTGCCTGACACTTGACGTTGCCAGGGTTCCCATGACCTAAGCAGTTGCAGCACCTTCATGCTCATACATCAGGTGTATGAACTGCAGGTTAAATCCACCCGATCATATAGGCACACTTGGCATCTATGGAATATATAAAAGGACATTGTGCGTTCTCATAAAAGAAAATGCACTAGTTCTGACAGTGGACACTGGAGGCAAGAACACACAGGAGCAGGGCCAGATGAGAGCCTGAGCTGCCCCCCCTAGCAGGTGCAGAGACCATCAGAGTCTGAAGGACATCTTAGGGAGGCAAGGTTGACTGTGACTCCCAGTGAGGGAAAGGACGCTGACAGCAGAGACTCAAGAAAAACATTTATTACTCTTACATTTTGACTTGTTTGTAGTTTCCTCTGGATTTTGCTTGTTTGTTTGTTTGCTTGCTTTCTTTACCTTCCCTCCTTCCAGTCCCCGTTGTTGTAGTTGTAGATTTTATTAGTACTATTAAATCTATTTAAGCATTTGATAACATTTTTTTAATCACACTTTTTTTTCTGTTATAAAATTCTGCCTTGGCCTTTTGCAGTTCTGTGAAGTTTTTCTTTCTTCTTCTTGTTCTTTATTTCTCTTCTTTAATTTAAATCTTTAAAATTTATCATTAATTTTTCTATATTTTTCCCTTTGTTTGCTTTTCCTACTCTTCTTTTCCCCTTGCAGTTAATCTTGAATATATATAAATCTTCTTCATCTACATCTATTTAACTTTGCATTTCTATTCTTACTTTTATTTTTTTTCCTTTCTTTTTCTCACTGTATTTGCTAGTTTGCTTTGCTTTTGTTGCTTTTTTCCCCAGTTGGCAAATTTCTTTAGTTTTATTTTCCAGTCTGTGCTTTAGTTAGTTTTGTTCTTTAACTAGTTTTGTTCTTAACTGGTGGATATAATTTTTGGTTTCCTTTGTTCACCAGGTCAATCTATTGCACTTTTTTATTTTATTTTATTTTTTGGGAGGGGCTGTTTTTATTTAGCTTATGAGTGTATATGTATGTGTGTATAATCCATTATTTTAGTTATTATTTGTCTGATTTTTAAATTGCCATTTGTCTGGGGTGCATCTTTTGTTTCTCATTTTGGGGTATTTGTTTTAATCCCATTTAATGTCTTAACAAACTACCTGTGGAATCTCTATTATCAGCCAGAGATCAAACCCTGAGCCTTTGGAGTGGAAATGCTGACTCCAAGACCCTAGACTCTTAATCCTAGGGAGTATCTCCTAATCCTAGTGAGTATCAAAGAGTGAGAACCCCCACAAAGGCAACCACTTGTATACAAGACCCAACATCAGCCAACTGTCATAGTGCCCTGTGCAGGATGCCTCATCCAGGCAGCAAACAAGAAGCAAATACAAATAGCCAAAGCAGTCTTGAGAAGGAAGAATGAAGCTGGAGCAATCAAGCTTCCTGACTTCAGATTATACTACAAAACTAGTCATCAAGACAGTATGGGACTAGCACAAAAACAGAAATATAGTCCAACAGAATGAGCTAGAGAACCCCAAAGCAAACCCATGCACCTATGGGTACCTTATTCCTGACAAAGGAGGCAAGAATATACAATGAAGCTGCTGGGAAAAATGGACAGCTACATGTAAAAGAATGAAATTAGAACACTTCCTAACACCATATAGAAAGATAAACTCAAAATGGATTAAAGACCTAAATGTAAGACCAGAAACTATAAAACTCTTATAGCAAAACATAGGCGGAACACTCGATGACATAAACTAAAGTAAGATCTTCTATGACCCACCTTCTAGAGTTATAGCAATAAATACAAAAATAAACAAATGGAACCTAAATAAAATTAAAACCTTTTGCAAAACAAAAGGAACCTCTAAACAAGGTGAAAAGACAACCCTTAGTATGGGTGAAAATGATAGCAGATGAAACAGCTGACAAAGAATTAATTTCCAAAATATACAAGCAGCTCATACAAGTCAATACCAGAAAAATAAACAATTCAATCAAAAAGTGGGGGGCGGGGGGGGACTTAAACTGACATTTCTCCAAAGGAGATATACAGATGGCTAAAAAGTTGTTCTACTTTGCTTATTATTAGAGAAATGCAAATCAAAACTACAATGATCTCATCACCTCACACCAGTCAGAATGGCTGTCATCAAAATCTACAAACAATAAATGCTGGAGAGGATGTGGAGAACAGGGACCACTCTTGCACTGTTGGTGGGAATGTAAATTGATACAGCCACTATGAAATATGGTTTGGAGATTCCTTAAAACTAGGAATAAAACCACCATATGATCCAGCAATCCCACTACTAGGCATATACCCTAAGAAAACCAAAACTGAAAAAGACACATGTATCTCAATGTTCATTGCAGCACTATTTACAATAGCTAGAACATGGAAGCAACCTATGTCCATCAACTGATGATTGGATAAAGAAACTGAGGTACATATATGCAATGGAATATTATTCAGCCATAAAAAAGAGCACTTATGTCATGGTGGAAAGTTCTGACAAGATGTAGTCCACTGGAGAGGGGAATGGCAAACCACTTCAGTATTCTTGCCTTGAGAACCCCATGAACAGTATCAAAAGGCAAAAAGTATGGCACTGAAAGATGAACTCCCCAGGTCACTAGGTGCCCAATATGCTACTGGAGAAGAGTGGAGAAATAACTCCAGAAAGAATGAAGAGATGGAGTCAAAGCAACAACACCACCCAGTTGTGGATGTGACAGATGATGGAAGTAAAGTCCAATGCTGTAGAGAGTAATATTGCATAGGAATCTGGAAAGTTAGGTCCTTGAATCAAGGCAAATTGGAAGTGGTCACACAGGAGATGGCAAGAGTGAACATCAACATTTTAGAAATCAGTGAACTAAAATGGGCTGGAATGGGTGAATTTAACACAGATGACCATTATATCTAATACTGTGGACAAGAATCCCTTAGAAGAAGTGAAGTAGCCATTATAGTCAATGAAAGAGTCCCAAATTTAGTACTTGGATGCAATCTCAAAAACAACAGAATGATCTCTGCTCGTCTCCAAGGGAAATATCAATATCAGAGTAATCCAAGTCTATGCCCTGACCAGTAGTGCTGGTCAGCACCAGTAGTGCTGAAGGAGCTGAAGTCAAACAGTTCTAAGAAAACCTTCAAGACCTTCTAGAACTAACACCCAAAAAAGATGTGCTCTCAATTATAGGGGACTGGAATGCAAAAGGAGGATGTCAAGAGCTACCTGGACTAACTGGCAAATTTGGCCTTGGAGTACAACATAAAGCAGGTCAAAGGCTAACAGAGTTTTGAAAAGAGAAGACACTGGTCATAGAAAACACCCTTTTCAACAACACAAGAGACACATGTCTACACATGGACGTCACCAGATGGTCAATACTGAAATCATATTGTTTATATTCTTTGAGGCAAAGATGGAGCTCTATACAGTCAGCAATAATAAGACCAGGAGCTGACTATGGCTAAAACCATGAACACCTTACTACCAAAGTTAGACTTAAATTGAAGAAAGTAGGGAAAATCAATAGGCCATTCAGGTACGACTTAAATCAAATCCCTTATGGTAATACAGTGGAAGTGACAAATAGATCCAAGGAATTAGATCTGATAGACAGAGTGCCTGAAGAACTATAGACAGGGGTTTGTGACATTGTACAGGAGGCAGTGATCAAGACCATCCCCAAAAAAGAGAAATGCAAAAAGGCAAAATAGTTGCCTGATGAGGCCTTACAAATAGGTGAGAAAAGAAGAGAAGCTAAAGGCAAAGGAGAAAAGGAAACATAACCCATTTGAATGCAGAGTTCCAAAGAACAGCAAGGAGAGATAAGAAAGCCTTCCTCAGCAAAGAAATGGAGGAAAACAATAGAATGGGAAAGACTAGAGACTCTTCATGAGAATTAGAGACACCAAGGGAATAGTTCATACAAAAATGAGCACAAGAAACGATGGAAATAGCATGGACCTAACAGCAGCAGAAGATACTAAGAAGAGGTGGCAAAAATACACAGAAGAACTATACAGAAAAAGATATTCATGACCCAGGTAACCATGATGGTGTGATCACTCACCTAGAGCCAGACATCCTGGAATGCAATGTCAAGTGGGCCTTAGGAAGCATCACTATGAAAAAAGCTAGTAGAGGTGATGGGATTCCTGTTGAGTTATTGCAAATCCTAAAAGATGATGCTGTGAAAGTGCTACACTCAATATGCCAGCAAATTTGGAAAACTTAGCAGTGGCTACAGGACTGGAAAAAGTCAGTTTTCATTCCAATCCCAAAGAAAGGCAATGCCAAAGAATGTTCAAACTACTGCACAATTGCACTCATCTCACATGCTAGCAAAGTAATGCTCAAAATTCTCCAAGACAGGCTTCAACAGTACATGAACCTTGAACTTCCGGATGCTCAAGCTATATTTAGAAAAGGCAGAGAAGTCAGAAATAAATTTCCAACATTTGTTGGACCATTGAAAAAGCAAGAGAGTTCCAGGAAAATATCTACTTCTGTTTTATCGACTAGGCTAAAACCTTTGACTGTGTGGATCACAGAAAACTGTGGAAAATTCTTAAAGAGATGGGAACACTAGACCATCTGATCTGCCTCCTGAATAATCTGTATGCAGGTCAAGAAGCAACAGTTAGAACTGGGCATGGAACAACAGACTGGTTACAAATTGGGAAAGGAGTGTACCAAAGCTGTATATTGTCATCCTGCTTGTTTAACTTGTATACAGAGTGCATCATGCGAAATGCCAGGCTGGATGAAGCACAAGCTGGAATCAAGATTGCTGGGAGAAACATCAACAACCTGAGATATCCAGACGACACTACCCTTATGGCAGAAAGTGAAGAGGAACTAAAGAGCCTATTGATGAAAGTGAATGAGGAGAATGAAAAAATTGACTTAAAACTCAACATTCAGAAAACTAAGATCATGGTATCTGGTCCCATCAGTACAGTTCAGTCACTCAGTCGGGTCTGACTCTTTGAGACCCCATGAACTGCAGCATGCCAGACCTCCCTGTCCATCACCAACTCCCGGAGTCCACCCAAACCCATGGCCATCGAGTTGGTTGTCAGGAAGCATTTAACAAGAGGCTTCCTGTGTGCTGTTTTGGATCTGTCAGGAACCCTCTGGCCCTTATTGATTCCTGAATATTCAGGAATTAAGAGGAGAGGCACGCCTTTCCCCGGGCTGAGGAATCCAGACATTTCTCATTACAGTGAAAAGTACCCTCTTCCTTTTTATGAGCCAAATGGTAAAAGGTGATTGTTTGCAACTCTCTCTCTTTGATAGGGATCATCTTATGTTTTGTAAGTCCGGAATTTTAATCTTTATCTTTGCTGAGAATAACCACGTTGTAAGACAGTATATATGCCCACGCCATGTTGATTAAAACACCTTTGCTCCATCACAGCTTTGGTCCCCGTGTCTTTCTTTCTTTCTATTCCTTCTCTTTCTCTATTTCTGGCTAATTCCTTGGAGCGCGGAGGCCCGCTGAGCTCACTTTCTTGCTCAGGCTTCTAAGACCCTCTGAAGAAGGCGCACTGTGCCTTCACCCACTCGAGAGGGCGCCTGGTGCCTACGTGCAGCAGCGCGAGCCCTAAGAACAGGGCTCTATTGGCTTTCCATGTAAACCAGGGGATGCCAGCCTCATTCTCTCTCTCACTCTCGGAACCACCAGGTTCCGGTCCATTAAAGCACCAACAAGCGCTATCAGCCTCTTTCTCTGTCTTACTGTCTTATCGTTGACTCTGGACCACCAGATTCTGGTCCATTAAAGGACCAACAGTCGGTGATGCCATCCAACCATCTCATCCTCTGTCATCCCCTTCTCCTCCTGCCCTCAATCCCTCCCAGCATCAGGGTCTTTTGAAATGAGTCAACTCTTCACATCAGTTGGCCAAAGTATTGCAGTTTCAGCCTCAACATCAGTCCCTCCAATGAACACCCAGGACTAATCTCCTTTAGAATGGACTGGTTGGATCTCCTTGCAGTCCAAGGGACTCTTAAGAGTCTTCTCCAACACCACAATTCTTCAGTGCTCAGCCTTCTTTATAGTCTAACACTCACATTCATACATGACCACTGGAAACACTATAGCCTTGACTAGAAGGACCTTTATTGGCAAAGTAATGTCTCTGCTTTTTAATATGCTGTCTAGGTTGGTCATAACTTTCCTTCCAACAAGCAAGTTTCTTTTAATTTCATGGCTCCAATCACTATCTGCAGTGATTTTGGAGCCCAGAAAAATCAAGACTGACACTGTATCCAGTGTTTCCCCATCTATTTGCCATGAAATGATGGAACTGGATGCCATGATCTTAGTTTTCTGAATGTTGAGCTTTAAGCCTTTTTTCACTCTCCCCTTTCAATTTCATCAAGAGGCTCTTTAGTTCTTCTTCACTTTCTGCCAGAAGAGTGGTGCCATCTGCATATCTGAGACTGAAACTACAATCACAGATAGCTAGCCAACCTGGTCCCATCACTTCTTGGCAAATAGATGGGGACCCAATGGAAACAGTGACAGACTTTATTTTCTTGAGCTCCAAAATCACTGCAGATGGTGACTGCAGCCATGAAATTAAAAAAAAAAAAAAAAAAATACTTGCTCCTTGGAAGAAAAGCTATGACCTTGACAGCATATTAAAAAGCAGAGACATTACTTCACCAGCAAAGTTCCATTTAGTCAAAGCTATGGTTTTTCCAGTAGTCATGTATGGATGTGAGATTTGGAGTATAAAGAAAACTGAACAATCGATGCTTTTGAACTGTGGTGTTGGAGAAGACTGTTGAGTGTCCCTTGGACTGCAATGAGATCCAGCCTCTCTATCCTAAAGGAAACCAGTGCTTAATATTAATTGGAAGGACAGATGCTGAAACTCCAGTACTTTGGCCACCTGATGTGAAGAACTGACTCCTTGGAAAAGACCCTGATGCTGGCAAAGACTGAAGGCCAGAGGAGAAAGGGATGGCAGAGGATGATTTGGTTGGATGGAATCACTGATTCAACAGACATGAGTCTGAGTAAGCTCTGGAGTTGTTGATGGCAGTGAAGCCTGGTGTGCTGTGGTCATGGGATCGCAAAGAGTTGGACACGACTGAGCAGCTGAACTGAACTGAAAAAGGAACATATTTGAGTCAGTTATAATAAGATACATGAACCTAGAGCCTTTTATAGAGTGAAGTAAGTCAGAAAGAGAAAGATAGATATTGTATACTAACATATATATATGGACTCTAGAAAGATGGTACTGATGAACTTTTTTGCAGGCAGCAATGAAGAAACAGACATAGAGAACAGACTTATAGACATGTGGGTGGGAGGGAGGAGAAGGTGAGATGTATGGAGAGAGTAACATGGAAATTGCATTACCATATGTAAGATAAATAGCCAAAGGGAACTTTCTGTATCACTCCGGGAACTCAAACACAGACTCTGTATTAACCTAGAGGGGTGGGATGGGGAGGGAGATGTGAGAAAGGTGCAAAAGGGAGCGAACATATGTATACCTATGGCTGATTCATGTTGATTTTTGACAGAAAACAACAAAATTCTAAAGCAATTATCCTTCAATTAAAAAATTAATACATTAAAATAATAGAGAAAGACTTAAGTGAACAATGCAAAGAAAAAGAGAAAATAGTGGAATGGGAAAGACGAGAAAATCTCTTCAAGATTATTAGAGCTATTAAGGGAATATTTATTGCAAGAATGTGCACAATAAAGGAAAGAAGCAGTAAGTAACTAACAGAAGCAGAAGAGATTAAGAAGAAGTGGCAAGAATACACAGAAGTATATATTTAAAAAAAAAAAAATCTTAATGACTCAGATGACCACAATGTTGATGTTACTTACTGAGAACCAGGCACCCTGGAGTGTGAAGTCAAGTGCACCTTTGGAAACATTAGTATGAACAAAGCTAGTGGAGGTGATGGAATTCCAACTGAGCTGTTTTAAACCCTAAAAGATGATGCTGTTGAACTGCTCCACTCAGTATGTCAACAAACTTGGAATACTTAGCAGTGGCCACAGGACAGGAAAAGACCAATTTTCATTCCAATCTTAAAGAGGGGCAATGACAAAGAATGTTCAACTGACACACAAATAGACTCATTTCACATACTAGCAATGTAATGCTCAAAATTGTTCAAACTAGGCTGCAGAAGTACACAAACAGAGAGCTTCCAGATGTACGAGCTGGATTTAGAAAAGGCAGAGGAACCAGAGATCAAAAGGCTGACATTCATTGGATCATAGAGATAGCAAGGGAATTTCAGAAAAAAACATCTACTTCTGCTACATTGACTACACTAAAACTTTGACCCTGTGGATCACAACAAACTGTGGAAAATTCTTAAAGAGATGGGAGTCCAGACCAACTTACCTGTCCCCTGAGACAGGTAAGTCCATCTTACCTGTAAGGTAAGACCATCTTACCTGTCCCCTGAGAAGTCTGTGTGTAGGTCAAGAAACAACACAGAAGAATAGAGTAGTTCAAATTTGGGAAAGGAGAACAACAAGGCTGCATATTATCTCTCTGCTTATTTAACTTCTATGCAGAGTGCATCATGTGAAGTGCCAGACTGGATGAATCACTAGCTGGAATCAATATTGCTGGGGGAAATATCAATAATCTCAGACATGCAGATGATACCACTGCAATGGCAGAAAGTGAAGAGGGACTAAAGAACCTCTTGATGAGGGTGAAACAGAAAAGTGAAAAAGTTGGCTTGAAAACATTCAATAACTAAGATCATAGAATCCAGTCCCATCACTTCATGGCAAATAGAAAATGAAAAATTGGAAACAGTTGCAGATTTTCATTTCTTGAGCTTCAAAATCAATATAAACAGCAACTGCAGCCATGAAATTAAAAGATGCTTGCTCCTTAGAAGGAAAGCTATGACAAATCTAAACAGCATATTGAAAAGCAGAGACATCACTTTGTCAGCTACAGTCCATACAGTCAAAGCTATGATTTTTCCAGTAGTCATGTAAGAATGTTAAATTTGGACCATAAAGAAGGCTAGACACTGAAAAAGTGATGCTTTCAAATTTTGGTGTTAGAGAAGTCTCTTGAAAGTCCCTTGGACTGCAAAGAGATCAAACCAATTAGTCCTAAAGGAAATCAAACTTGAATATTCATTGGAAAGACTGATGCTGAAGCTAGAGCTCAATATTTTGGCCACTTGATGGGAAGAGCCCATTTATTGGAAAAAGCCCCAATGCTGGGAAAGATAGAAGGCAAAAGAAAGGGTCAGCAGAGGATGGGATGCTTAGACTCAAAGGATATGGATTTTAACCAACTCTGCAAGATAGTGGAGGGAAGAGGAGCCTGGCATGCTGTAGTCCATGAAGTGGCAATCTTAAACACAACTTAGCGACTGAACAATAACAAAACTTTAGGATATTAATTTTCAGTTCAATTCAGTTCAGTCGCTCAGTCGTATCTGACTCTTTGCTACCCATGGACTGCAGCACTCCAGGCTTCCCTGTCCATCACCAACTCCTGGAGCTTACTCAAACTCATGTCCATCGAGTCAGTGATGCCATCCAACCATAACATCTTCTGCTGTCCCCTTCTCCTCCCACCTTCAATCTTTCCCAACATCAGGGTCTTTTCCAATGAGTCAGTTCTTCGCATCAGGTGGCCAAAATATTGGAGCTTCACCTTCAGCATCAGTCCTACCAATGAATATTTTGGACTGATTTCCTTTAGGATTCCTTGCAGTCTAAGGAACTCTCAAGAGTCTTCTCCAACACCACAGTTCAAAAACATCAATTCTTCAGCACTCAACTTTCTTCATTGTCCAACTCTCTCATCCATACATGAGTACCAGAAAAACCATAGGTTTGACTAGACAGATCTTTGTTGGCAAAGTAATGTCTCTACTTATTAATATGCTGTCTAGGTTGGTCATAGCTTTTCTTCCAAGGAGCAAGCGCCTTTTAATTTTATGGCTGCAGTCACCATCTGCAGTGACTTTGGAGCTCAAGAAAATAAAGTCTGACACTGTTTACATTGGGTCCTCATCTATTTGCCATGAAGTGATGGGGCCAGATGCCATGATCTTAGTTCTCTGAATGTTTGAGTTTTAAGCCAACTTTTTCACTCTCCTCTTTCACTTTCATCAAGAGGCTCTTTAGTTCTTCTTCACTTTCTGCCATAAGGGTGGTGTCATATGCATATCTGAGGTTATTGATATTTCTCCCAGCAATCTTGATTCCAGCTTGTGTTTCATCCCGCCTGGCCTGATGAAATGTGCTCTGGCATCATGTACTGACATGATTGCAAATGTGCTCTGTGTATAAGTTAAATAGGTTGACAATATACAGTCTTGATACTCTGTTCCCTATTTGAAACCAGTCTATTTTTCCATGTCCAGTTCTAAATGTTGCTTCTTGACCTGCTTGCAGATTTCTCAGGAGGCAGGTCAGGTGGTCTGGAATTCCCACCTCTTTAAGAATTTTCCACAGTTTGTTGTGATCCACACAGTCAAAGGCTTTGGCCAACAGAAGTAGATGATTTTCTGGAACTCCCTTGCTTTTTGATGATGCAACAGATATTGGCAATTTGATCTCTGGTTCCTCTGCTTTTTCTAAATCCAGCTTGAACATCTGGAAGTTTACGGTTCTGTTGAAGTCTGGCTTGAAGAATCTTGAGCATTACTTTGCTAGAGTGTGAGATGAGTGCAATTGTGTAGCAGTTTGAACATTCTTTGGCATTGCGTTTCTTTGGGATTGGAATGCAAACTGACCTTTTCCAGTCCTGTGGCTACTGCTGAGCTTTCCAAATTTGCTGGCATAGTGAGTGGAGCACTTTCACAGCATCATCTTTTAGGATTTGAAATAGCTCAACTGGAACTAGATCACCTCTACTAGCTTTGTCCATAGTGATGCTTCCTAAGGCCCACTTGACTTTGCATTCCAGGATGTCTGGCTCTAGGTGAATGATCACACCATCATGGTTATCTGGGTCATGAATATCTTTATTGTAGAGTTCTTCTGTGAAGAAAGCTGAGTGCTGAAAAATTGATGCTTTTGAACTGTGGTGTTGGAGAAGACTCTTGAGAGTCCCTTGGACTGCAAGGAGATCCAACCAGTCCATCCTGAAGGAGACCAGTCTTGGGTGTTCATTGGAAGGACTGATGCTGAAGCTGAAGCTCCAGTACTTTGGCCGCCTCATGCGAAGAGTTGACTCATTGGAAAAGACCCTGATGCTGGGAGGGATTGGGGGCAGGAGGAGAAGGGAACGGCAGTGGATGAGATGGCTGGATGGCATCACTAACTCGATGGACATGAATTTGAGTAAACTCCAGGAGTTGGTGATGGACAGGGAGGCCTGGCGTGCTGTGATTCATGGGGTCACAGAGTCAGACACGACTGTGCGACTGAACTGAACTGAACTCTGTGTATTCGTGCTACCTCTTCTTAATCTCTTCTGATTCTGTTAGGTTCATGCCATTTCTATGCTTTATTGTGGCCAAATTTGCATGAAATATTCCCTTGGTATCACTAATTTTCTGGGATCTTATGGCCCCGTAATTATCAATAAGAAAAGTCACTGTTAATAAGCTGTTTCACACAGTGAATGGAGAACGTTTGTAGTCTGAAATTTATTGAGTGTAATCCCACCCTGAAAATGTCTAAATAATGTGAAAATGCTAATTTTATTATTATTATTTTTTTTAGCTTTCTAGTCTACTTCATGATAGTATCTACTTCATAAGAACTCATTTGGTTTTCACAAAGCATTGTTTTTGCTATTTAGTCACTAAGTGTTGTCTCACTCTTTTAGGACCCCATAGACAATATTCAGGCAGACACCCCTGTCCATGAAATTTTTCAGACAAGAATAGTATAGTAGTTTGCCATTTCCTTCTCCAGGAAATCTTCCAACCCAAGGATAGAACCCACATCTTGTGCATCTCCTGCATTGGCAAGTGGATTTTTTACCACTTGTGCCACCTGGGAAGCCCTTATAAAGTATATTTCATATAAAATAATTCTCAGGTCATGATATATGCTACTGCTACTGCTAAGTCACTTCAGTCGTGTCTGACTCTATGTGACCCCATAGACGGCAGCCCACCAGGCTCCCCCTTCCCTGGGATTCTCCAGGCAAGAACACTGGAGTGGATTGCCATTTCCTTCTCCAATGCATGAAAGTGAAAAATAAAAGTGAAGTTGCTCAGATATGTCCGACTCCTTGTGACCCCATGGACTGCAGCCTACCAGGCTCTTCTGTCCATGGGATTTTTCAGACAAGAGTACCGGAGTGGGGTGCCATTGCCTTGTCCAGCCATGATATATAGAAGTTGCCAAAATAGGAAGAAGGAGAGCAACTTTTCAGAATCAGAATTCAGAGAATGCTATGGGAGAAAAGAAGATAGGATGGGGGTAAGTGTGTTTTAATACCTAGTAATTCCATGTGTCTGAATGACCTATATTGTTTTCATCTGGGAAGCATACTCAGAATAGTTTTAAGAGGAAATTGTGAAGAATATCAGAAAGCATCAGCAAAGAAAGTTTCATATGATAAGATTTGGGGTTTTATCCACCTTCTCTTCAAATGTGTTTACATTTATATTTAGAAAATGATGTATAGTAACTAAATTTAAAACTCAGGTAAAACTTTAAATAGAATTTGTTTAAAATAACCTCTACAAATGTAGGCTGTTTTCAATACTGGAACAAAACAGTAGGTATCCAGTGTGTGTGTGTGTGTGTGTGTGTGTGTGTGTGTGTGTGTGTTTGGAGCAATTCCATTGTATTTATGTCAACTGTTTACCTATGGTATTCATTTAGGAAAAAAAAAAAGTTTTGAAATCTATGGTATTATTTTTCTGTTTTCCACCAGTTTGAGTATTGTTGTTCTTTCACTTGTTTAAATATAGACATGTAATGCACTAGAATTGAACAGTTTGATTTTTAACCAGTTAAAGCTCCATTTTTCTTTTTCTTTAGTTTCTATTCTTGGCACATTTTTTTTTCTTCTATTTTCATAAACCAAACACAGTTGACTGTTAATTTCTCCCTGCAAGATATTGAAAGATGGCTCCCAAGATGAATGATATAAGACAAGTTTACTAACTATCCAGCTTTGAAGTGAAATTAGTGTATCACTCTTTGTGAAAACAGCAGAGCACAGAACTGACTGCTATGTTGTGAGAATCTTTCAAGGCAAAATATGTATTTTTAGATGAGAGGACAAAAAATTAAACAAAATTTTTTTTCACCTATTTCCCAAATACTATCAACACTTACACTCACACAGAAACCCACACACAATTGAGAGGGTTTTCCAGAAGCAAAACCTTTAGTACTCTAAGGACCGACAGCAATGGGGATCCAAGTTGAGTAGGAAGCTTTCGAAAGATGACCTAATGTTTTCAAATGGAGTGAAATATTGGTTTCATTTTCAGGCTAAAATTCCAGTGTCAGTAAGACTTTTGTACTGGCTGCTATATGGGGGGTCTTAGAATCTTAGAACTGTAGATGCCTCAAAAATTATAAAATGCATCCTTTTTATTGTTTAAAGTGGCAGAGGATTTGGGGTACATATTGTTGTGATTAAGTAGGCTAATTTGCAGTCCACACTTGCCTATTCTTGTTAATGAAATTTTGAACAATTTAATTAATCTGAGTGAGCCTAAATTTTACATAGCTGTAAACTGAAAATTATAATCTAAATTCAAAGTTATGAATAAGTTGTAAGGATTTGATTATATAGTAGGTTTATAGTGCATGGCACATTGTTGGCATCTGTAAGGAATGAGATGGACTTATGCTGATATAAGAAAACTAAGACCACCATCTTGGAAGTAGAATCCATTCTGGGGGATGAGGTGTGATCTTCTTTTCTGAAACAGATTTCATACTGGGAATACATGAAGCCTTTCCTACAGATAACTGGGCACCAATAATTTGGGGAAATAAATTTTCATATCCTCAATTTTATACATGCATTCTTCATTCTAAAATCGATCTACCCAAGAAAGCACCTGAGGTTAGTTCTCCTGTTGGCCAACTATTCTTCTCCCACAAGAAAATTATATTCTTCATAGCACATTGCACAAAATTTAAAATCTTCTAGAGATAATTTAAAATGTTTTTATCCTTAAAGGAGGATAATAGACTTTTCTTGTTATACTTGTTTTGTACATATTTCTGTTAAGGGCAAAGTGTGGGAATGGAGATGGTGATATTTTGGCTTAAGCTGAGATGTTCTAAGTTCTGATATATTGTAGAATAAAGGATGTGATGTTTTATTTTATGATATGACTCTTTCAGACACCAAATTTCTCTAAAATAGTACACTGTTACTAAAGTAGGGTCCTGTGAAAACAAAGGTGAGAGTTCTTGGGGAAGAAAAATTGAATGCAGGGATGCTTATTTCATCCAGACCATAAATTCATATCAATACTACCTTCTATACATCTAATCATCTATCTACCTTGTATTTACCTCTTATCCATTAATATATCTATCTCAATAAAAATTTAGAGTGAAAAGTGAAGTTGAGGTAAGTATGAACACTTTAATTTAAATTTAACAATAAAGTTAAACTTTTTTCCTAAAAGCAGCATGGTTATTATTGGGCTGATTGTTTTGACATCACTTGTTCTAAGTAAGCCTTGCTTTCCCCACTAATTTAAATGGTACTCACACCTTTTTAAAAGATAATAATAAGGAAAATTGATGATAAACACTATCTTATTATAATGATGAGTAATATTCATCCACGAATTCATGAACTAATGGTGAAAAAATAAAATCAAGGCCCATCTATCTCATTGGGAGATGCATTTCCAATGAATTTTGCAATTTGTGTTTAGTATTTTTAATCAAAATTTATTATCTATTTATGTTATTTTGATCAATTGTGTATTAGTGGCAATTATAATAACTCAACAGGAGAATTTTTAATTCTTGGAATTCCATAATCAGAGAAATAAAATATTCAGTTACATTTTACATGCATAATCTTGATGCAGAGAAAGATGATTGGATAATCAATAAAATACTTTCAATCATAGAAATATATTAAAAGAAAAAAATATTGTGAGGAATGTAGAATGTGAATATAAGTTCATGGAGAGAAAAGAAGCTGAAAAATCTAATATTGCAATGGAAATTTATGTCATTACTGTTTTCATAATGATGATGATATTCAAATCACAGCATTTAGATTCTGTTAGATATGTTTAATAGAATGATTTAACCCTTTATATTTAAAGGTCAATATTTTAATGCATTTATTTTATATCCTGTATCATAAATATAAACATATAACAAAAATTTTTAATGTCTACTTAAAGTATGGGAGAGAGTAAATAGTGTGTCAGAGTGTTTTAATAGTACATAAAAATGTTTAAGACAATTGTTATAAATTATTTACTAAGAATCTTTAAAAAGTGCAGAAAATCCTAAGGAAACTTCTCTCTGCTTTCTGCTATAGAACAAAACATGGCTTATGCATCTATTTATTTTTTATTATTTTTTAAAAAAAATTTTTATAGAAAAAATAATTTTTAACTGCACATATTTAAAATAACATCAATCCATTTTTTATAATGAAAAAACAAAGTTGGGTAAAATTGAATATATAATAACATTATTACAATGCAATGTAACCTGGGAAATTATATGGTGGTGGTTTAGTCGTGTCTGACTCTTGCAACTCCATTGACTGTAGCCTGCCAGGCTCCTCCGTCTATGGGATTCTCTGGGCAAGACTACTGGAGTGGGTTGCCATTTCCTTCTCCAGGGGATCTTCCCAACCCAGGGAGTGAACCTGGCTCTCCTGCATTGCAGGCAGATTCTTTACCAACTGAGCTATGAGGGAAGCCTAATTTCTGTATAATTGCCCTGGTCAGGAACCTTTCTCTGTAATTAAAAGAAATATGTTCTACATCACACCAAAAAATGGTAAAGTTCATAGTAAAGTTTTCAGGTTTGAGTGTCTTGATAGATTCTCTATTTTGGTGAACATTTTAATATCCATGTCATAAATTCTTTTGCTGTTTAGGTTTCCACTTGTTTTGAGAGCTTGTCCTTCAGATGCCCTTTGTCTCTGACCACAGCACTAGAGAAGGTGCATATAACATTTCAGTGAAGTCTGGAACAGGATGCCCATCTTTCCTCTCTGCTTGAATTCAGAAATACCCTGTTTTATGTTCAGTTTAGTATTGCCAATCATTCTAAAACTTGATTAGACCCCAGTTGTTCCCATAAGACTGTTTCATTTATGCCATTATCTGAAATTCTATTGTACATCTTCATAAAACTGTACTGTTTGCCACTTCACTGCTCCATGTTTTTATAAAGGATTATACTTCACCCTTCCCCTAAAGCAGAAGTCACTAAAGAAAGGGATCATTTTAAATATTTTTAAACATTTTTAATCTTTCATAATATTTGTCAGTAGATATTCAATAAATCTCTAATAATGGATTGTTTGATCCTATTTGCAATAGTTTTTTCACTGAGCCTCCTCCTAAGTAATTATATTTACCTCCTCTTTGCTGTTATCAGAAACTTCTTAAGAATGAATCATTTAAAATGAAATTACTATGAATAATAATTTATGCCTACTGTCCTTTAAGAGCCTGGTTTTCAGAAAGATAATTTATGTCCAAATAGTACAATTAGAGTTGCTTCAAATTGGAAGTGGTATTGGACAAAATTAAATCTAACTTCCTCATTTTATGGATGAATTGGAGGCCTTATGATTCACAAGCTCAAGGTCACATAGCTAGTTAACTAGAACTAGATTGAAGACTAAAACTCAGGCTCCTGACTTTTGATCAATTGTTCTTGCTCTAATAGCATACTGCCTTTCAAACTACTGGAGTTTCTTTTTTGTTAAGTATGCTCTGGAATATATATTTTTCTGTCACTTGTGTTGGCCAAAGGATTTGCTCTTTTTTTTTCTGTAATATGGCTCTAGTAGTAGTAGTGCTTAGTTGTCTTTAGCTTTATTCAAAACAATTTTGTTAGATTGAATTGTAACACCTATCATTTCAGTGTTCATTCAAAAAATATCAAAATTTTTGTGTAGCCACTTTAACATTGAAGAAGGAAGAAAAAAGAGAAAGCACTTTTGGAATATTATGCTTCATTATTTCATGAAAGGTAAAAATGCAATTTAAATGCAAAAAAAAAAAAAAAAATTTGTTAAATGTATAGGAAAGGTGCTGTGATTGATCAAAAATGTCAAAAGTGATTTTCAAAGTTTTGTGCTGGAGATTTCTCACTGGACAATGCTCCATGGCCAGGTACCAGGTGAAGTTTATAGTGATCAAATTGAGACATTAGTTGGGAGATAGCAGGCATACTCACAATATCCAATCAAGCATTGATTGGATTGAAATCATTTGCACCAGTTTGGTTATGTTCCTCGCTCTGAAATTTGGGTTCCACATAAGTTAGTGAAAAAAACCTTCTGGCCATACTTGAATCCTCCTGCAATGCGGGAAACCTGGGTTCAATCCCTGGCTTGGGGCAATCCCCTGGAGAAGGGAAAGGCTATCCACTCCAGTATTCTGACCTGGAGAATTCCATGGACTGTATAGTCCATGGGATTGCAAAGAGTCAGACACAACTGAGTAACTTTCACTTTTACTTTTGACCATACTTACCATTCAATTCTCTACTTAAATGTAACAAAAATGTTCCTTTTTTTAAAACAAATTGTGATAGGAGATGAAAGTGAATCCTGTATAATAATGTGGAATGGAAGAGTTTTGGGGGCAATCAAAATGAATGATCACCAATCATAGCAAAGGCCAGTCTTCATCCAAAGACGGTTATGCTATATATATGGTGGGTTTGGAAGGGAGTTCTCTATTTTGAGCTCCATGTAGAAAACCAAAAGATTAATTCCAACAAGTACTGCTCCCAATTAGACCAACTGAAACCACTTGATGAAAAGCATCTAGAATTAGTCAACAGAAAATGCATAATCTTTCAGAAGGATAATGCAAGACCACATGTTTCTTTGATGACCAGGCAAAAGCTATTACAGTTTACCGAGGAAATTTTGATTCATCTGCTGTATTCACCAAACATTGCAATATTTTTTCAGTCTTTGTAAAATTCTGTTAATGGAAAAATTTCAATTTCCTCAAAGACTGTAAAAGGTACCTAGAACAGATCTTTGCTCAAAAAAGATAAACATTTTGGGAAGATGGATTTGTGAAGTTGCCTGTAAAATGGCAGAAGGTAGTGAAACAAAACAATGAATATGTTGTTCAACAAAGTTCTTGGGGAAAGTGAAAAATATGTGTTTTATTTTTAACTTAAAAAAATGAAGGAATTTTGGCGCCAACCCAATACATCCCCTTAATCTTTTAATTTTTCTGTGAGTAATAAAAAGTAGGTTGTGAATTGGAATTTGAAAAATCTGATACATCACAATCAGTTATTACTTACACATAGAGAGAAACTTCACTGTCACACCTTGGAAGTCATGATGAACTTTCCTTTGTTTCCTTTTCAGTTCTGTTTAATTTATGGAAGATCTCCAAATATGAGTTGAGACATGAACTTTTTACTAAGGTACTTATTATGAAGGATGTAGCCATCTTTCTTAAAAAAAAAAAAAAAAAAAAAAAAATCCACAAAAATTAGAACATTTTTGGATCAAGAGATCATTTTCCAAACCCAGGGGCAAATTTCATAATAGTTATGACAGTAGAAGTATTTGGCAGTTGAAGTAGCAGCAGTGGACTTTATCATTAATAAAAAAATGCAGAGTGAGAAGAAAAGAAAAATGGTACTCAATGGAATATTAATGTGAAAATATTGAATAAGAATTCTAAATAAAATGGGAATGTAAAATTTTAAACTAATTTTAAGAAGAATTTGGAGTGACCAAGCAAAGACTTAAGTCAGTGCAGTTCAGTTCAGTCACTCAGTCATGTCCAACTCTTTGTGACCCCATGGACTGCAGCATGCCAGGCCTCCCTGTCCATCACCAACTATGGGAGCTTGCTCAAACTCATGTCCATCAAGTCAGTGATGCCATCCAACCATCTCATCTTCTGTCATCCCCTTTTCCTTCTGCCTTCAATCTTTCCCAGCATCAGAATCTTTTCCAATGAGTCAGTCCTTTGAATCAGGTGGCCAAAATATTGGAGTTTCAGTTTCAGCATCAGTCCTTCCAATGAAAATTCAGGACTGATTTCCTTTAGGATTCACTGGTGTGATCTCCTTACAGTCCAAGGGACTCTCAAGAGTCTTCTCCAAAACCACAGTTCAAAAGCATCAGTTCTTTTCTCTTCAGCTTTCTTCATAGTCCAACTCTCTCATCCATACATGAGTACTGGAAAAATCACAACTTTTTTTTTTTTTTGACTAGATGGACCTTTGTTGGCAAAGTAATGTCTCTGCTTTTTAATATATTGTTTAGGTTGGTATAACTTTTCTTCCAAGGAGCATGCATCTTTCAACTTCATGGCTGCCATCACCATCTGCAGTGATTTGGAGTCAAAAAAATAATAATAATAATGTCTGAAAAAATATATATGTAAACAAAAAAATAAAGTCTGTCACTGTTTTCATTGTCTCCCCATCTATTTGCCATTAGGTGGTGGGCCTGGATGTCATGATCTTAATTTTCTGAATGTTGAGTTTTAAGCCAACTCTTTCACTCTCCTCTTTCACTTTCATCAAGAGGCTCTTTAGTTCTTAACTTTAGGTTTTAGTTTTTTAGTAAAAAAAAGTGGAGAGAATCCAGGTACCTCCTGGAAGAAGAGGAGGAGGGGTGGACTGAATGTTGGTGGAGCCAGACAGAGTGGCAAGACTTTGCCTCTCACAGACTCCAAAGAAATTCTGCTGGATATATGTTAGGTTCTAAGGTTGGCTTTTATCTGCTTTTGCTGAAGTGGAGTTCATGTTGTCTTTCCCTTATACTCTTTCCCTGAAGCCTCTGATGAGTTCAGGAAGTGATGCTGTAGCTCTAATCTATGTGCTGTTCAGGAAGACCTGGAGAAAACTAGAGAAATAGCTCAGTTCAGTTCAGTCACTCAGTTGTGTCCAACTCTGCGACTCCATGGACTGCAGCACGCCAGGCTTCCCTGTCCATCACCAACTCCTGGAGCTTCCTCAAATTCATGTCCATCATGTCAGTGATGCCATCCAACCATCTCTTCCTCTGTCGTCCCCTTCTCCTGCCTTCACTCTTTCCCAGCATCAGAATCTTTTCCAATGAGTCAGTTCTTCACATCAGGTGGCCAAAGAATTGGAGTTTCCACTTCAGCAACAGTCCTTCCAATGAATACTCCCTTTGAATTTATTTATTTTTTTTCCAAATTTGAATGAATACTCCCACTGAATTTATTTTTCCAAATGTGACTGTGTCAAAAAGTTTGAGGGTACTACATTAACAGTATCTGTTTTGGCATGAAAACACTTTAGAGGAAGCAAATAAAAGCAAGACTGTAAGACATGAAAGGAAAATAATCAGAATGAGGCACCTTTTTTTCTTCTTGCTCCTGATCATCTAACAACACAGTTTCCACACCCTCAAATATTAGAACTAAGTCTAGTTTTAGCTAAGTCTCTAGGGTGGGAAGAAAGGAAAACTAAAGTGCCCTCTAGTCCAGAGATTCCAATAGCAGCTTTTTTTCTTTTTTAAATAACTTGTTCATATTGTCATCTGCCCAGATATTTGGCATTCTCCAGAGAAAGTAGAAAAGGAAAGCTGTTTTATTATAAGTTTACAGGTCTTACTAGAGAAATGAGTTGAAAATTTAAGAATAAAAATAAGAGGTATCCAATATGGAAGTGGTTACTGAAATTTAGATTTGAGCAAATAAACAGAAGAAAATCTTCAATCTAATCTTTCTGAGACTGTTTAGAATGAACAGTTTAATGTTGCAAAAAAAAAAAAAACAGTTGTTTTTTTCAAAGCAACTTCTCACTCATTTTCACTTTTTCCAAAGTCTCTCACTCAATGTTCATCTGGTGTCAACAATTTTGACCATTAAGGAAAAAAAAAAAAAAAAGAAGCCTCAAAGAACACATTGTTTCAATTTGAGACACATTATCTTTTCTTTTAAGAAATCTGAGATTTATAAGAAAGGGGGAAAATTCCTAATTCATACACAAAGGCAAAGGTCTACAACGAAAATACACATTCTGTACACAGGGAACTAATTTAATAAGCAGCCTCTTCCTGCTAGCTTGCGATTAAACTAAATTGCCAGCCTAAACTTTTCCGTGCAGAATTTCAAATGTCAACACATTATATTGCAATTCCTCTTAATTTCTCACAAAGAAAATGCAAAATGAATTCATTATGCTGGAGTAAGTGGAAAAAAATGATGAGTTTCTCCAGAAGAGTATGCAATGGGGAGAGATTGGGCAGGACGATTATATTGAGATATTTGAATAGCTGGCCATTAGCAAGAGCATCCCCATTACTCTGCTGATAATTATATATCTCTTCTGCTATGGCTTCCCAGTGGAATAATAGAATGTTCCCAGTGCAGGAGTTAATGAAAAATACCATTCAGGTGGTACATATATGCCAAGAATAGAATGCAGTAGATCTTTCTTTCCTGGATTTTTCTCCGCCTTAACCCCCTGAATCAGCCCCAACTCCCTCTGCCTTGTCACTCTAATGGCGCACACCTTCGCAATATATGGTAATATGCGTTTGCTTGTTCTACGCTGTGTATGGGGAGAATAAATGTATCTTGAAAATGAAGATGGCAACGGAATATCTTTCTTCCAACTTAATTATCTCCTGTGTTTAGAAAGCCCAATGTTTTGCTGAGTACATTTTTGTTAGCTATGATGTAAATAGCTTTCAAAAACCAACTATGGTTCAGAATGAAGGCTTTGGATGGAATTTTATATGGATAAGACTCTGTTTTTTCTTTGTAAGAAAGAAAAAATAAGGTTGCATATTCTAATTAATCCATTATTTTGTAGACACTTTTCATTTTAGCAAATCAAGTGAAATTAAACAAACAAGAAGGGAGAAAAAATGAGATCAGATTATAACATCCTCTCATTTTCAATAACATCTTTCCTCCTTTTCTCCAGTTTTTTCTCCTTACTTTTTTCCTTTCTTTTTTTCTCCCTCATTTGAATGATTCATAAAATCTTTCATGTGTTATTACTGCCTTATCATACCATGGCATTTTTAATGTTGTTTATTTTCATTTTGGGGAAATTTTGCTTGATACTGTATGTCTTCAAAAATTCATTAATTTTACAGAAAATGCAATTTGAATCCCCCCTATACACACACACCCTCCTCTGTTCTGCTTTTGTTGCTTTAAATTCTGGATCCTTGCTAGACAATCTCATTTTCAAATGATGTACAAGAAGTAAAATTCTCCGGAAACAACTTATATTTGAATCCTGTAGAGGGCAGTGAAATGTTATACTGGTTTTACCCTCCATCAGGGTTTAAATGAAAACTGCTCACTTTTTTTCTGAATTTTGGCACTCATTGAAAGTCAAGACAAAGGAACAGCTAAATTACCCAAAGATATAAATTTATACTTACGTTTAAATCACAGATATACTTTGCTGTGTGAATGTTTTCTGGTTAAATATTTACCTGGGAATATATAAGCTGTAATGTGTAAGGACAAGTGGCCTTGACTCAAATCACGTGGAAACAAAAACCATGTGTGTTCGTGGTGTCAGCAATAGAACTCACTCAAAATTTAGTTAATATCTGAGCATAGATAGAAGATTGGTTCCCATAGTTAAAGCTTACTGGTGATCTAACAAGCAATTTGAACCATTTCTAGTATGGAAGATGTAATTTACAAATTCTAGTCACGTACACAAAAATTTTAATTATGACTATTTACTTTTGGCATGCTTTACCATCAATATTGCACATTTCTTAGGATCTTAATATAACGGTGTGCATTGTCCTTGAAAATTTAATAATTAAATTATTTGTACATATTTTAGGAAATGCCTAGTTCCAAAGAAAATTTAAAATATTTTGTCCTATTGACCTCTAAACAAGACAAAAGTCATTCAGTATAAGAAAAAGAAGTTGGCTGGTGTATGTTATGTATGTATGTACATATGCTATTGACTTCTGGATGCTGGTTTTTGGTTTTACTCAATACACAGTGAAAAATGTGATGATATATCTCAATGTTTTCTCAATATATCTCTATATCTAGATTTTTTTCAAATCATAAATCAAAATGATATAATCCGTGGCGTTAGTGATTGATTGCAGTCTATACACCATACTCTAGCATATATTAGGAAACAATCCCTACATTTTAATAATCTTTATGTAATAACACAGTCCTATTTAACTTTACTCTGGAATGAAATATCTTAGTTCTCGCCTGTTTTTATTCTCCTTTTTCTTTCTCAATGACTTTTCATTACATTCCCTAACTACAGTTGACACTTAAACAACACAGGTTTGAATTTCTCAGGTCCAGTTCTAGGCAGATTTTTCTTTCAATAGTAAAATCTACTGTTCTATAAGATCCAAGGTTGGTTGAATCCATGGATAGGGAACAAAGGCTCAAGGGACCCAAGGACACAGAGCACTGTCTGTAGGTAGTACACAGGATTTTATTTAAGTGAAAATATGGAATTTATACTTTATTTCTTGCATCTTGTAATCCTATGTGCTTCAGTTTTTTTCTAACATCCAGTTTTTAAATATATTTCTTATGGAAGTATAGTTAAAATATAGTATTGTGTTAACTACTGGTATACAGCACAGTGACTCAGTTATGCATATACATATATTATTTTTCATATTCTTTTCTTTTCCATTATGGATTATAACAGGATATTGAACACATTTCTCTGTGATTTACAATATGACCTTGCTATTTGCCCACTCTATATTTAATAGTTTACATCTGCTAAACCCAAACTCCCCATCTAGCCCTCTCCCATCCCATCCCCCTTGGCACCCTCCAGTTTATTCTCTATTTCTCTGGTTCTGTTTCATAGATAAGTTCATTTCCATACTTATATCTTTGTCTGGACAGAAGGTCTGGGCCCCTAACTTCACTTTGTTCAAAGTAAACTGTATTTTCTTTTTTTCTTGGATATGTCAAGACCCCTAAGATCAAGGTCTTGATTGTTTGAACTTGAATTCTCCAGAATTTCCTCTTCTTTGTCTTCAAATGGGCCTTAGGAAGCATTACTATGAACAAAGCTAGTGGAGGTGATGGAATTCAGGTTGAGTTATTTCAAATCCTAAAAGATGATGCTATGAAAGTGTAGCACTCAATATGCCAGCAAATCTGGAAAACTCAGCAGTGGCCACAGGACTGGAAAAGGTCAGTTTCCATTCCAATCCCAAAGAAAGGCAATGCCAAAGAATGCTCAAACTACCACACAATTGCACTCATCTCACACACTAGCAAAGTAATGCTCAAAATTCTCCAAGCCAGGCTTCAGCAGTACATGAACCTTGAACTTCCAGATGTTCAAGCTGGATTGAGAAAAGACAGAGGAACCAGAGATCAAGTTGCCAACATCCACTGGATCATCAAAAAAGCAAGAGAGTTCCAGAAAAACATCTATTTCTGCTTTACTGACTACACCAAAGCCTTTGACTCTGTGGATCACAGCAAAATGTGGAAAATTCTTAAAGAGATGAGAATATCAGACCACCTGACCAACCTCCTGAGAAATCTGTATGTAATTAGAACAGTTAGAACTGGACATGGAACAACAGATTGGTTCTAAATTGGAAAAGCAGTACATCAAGGCTGTATATTGTCACCCTGTTTATTTAATTTATACGCAGAGTACATCATGGGAAATGCCAGGCTGGATAAAGTACAAGCTGGAATCAAGGCTGCCTGGAGAAATATCAATAATAACAGAAATGCAGGTGACACCACCCTTATGGCAGAAAATGAAGAAGAACTAAATAGCCTCTTGATGAAAGTAAAAGAGGAGAGAGAAAAAGTTGACTTAAAACTCAACATTCAGAAAATGAAGTTCATGGCATCTGATCCCATCACTTTATGGCAAACAGATGGGGAAACAATGGCAACAGTGAGAGACTTTATTTTTGGGGCTCAAAATAACTGCAGATGGTGACTGAAACCATGAAATTAAAAGATGCTTGCTCCTTGGAAGAAAAGTTATGACCAAGTCAGTAGAGTTCAGTCACTCAGTCATGTCCTACTCTTTGTGACCACATGGACTGCAGCACGCCATGCCTCCTTGTCCATCACCAACTCTGGGAGCTTGCTCAAACTCATGGCCATTGAGTCAGTGATGCCATCGAGGCATCTCATCCTCTGTCCACCCCTTCTCCTCCTGCCTTCAGTCTTTCCTAGTATGAGGGTCTCTTCAAATGAGTCAGTTCTTCACATCAGGTGGCCAAAGTTTTGGAATTTCAGCTTCAGCATCCGTCCTTCCAAAGAATAGTCAGGACTGATTTCCTTCAGGATTGAGAGATTGGATCTCCTTGCAGTCCAAGGGATTTTCAAGAGTCTTCTCCAACAACACAGTTCAAAAGCATCAATTCTTCAGCACTCAGCTTTCTTTATAGTCCAACTCTCACATCCATACATGACTTCTGGAGAAACCATAGCTTTGACTAGACAGAACTTTGTTGACATAGTAATGTCTCTGCTTTTTAATATGCTGTCTAGGTTAGTCATAACTATTCTTCCAAGGAGCAAGCATCTTTTAATTTCATGGCTTCAGTCACCATCTGCAGTGATTTTGAGCCCCCAAAATAAAGTCTCTCACTGTTGCCATTGCTTCCCATCTGTTTGCCATAAAGTGATGGGACCAGATGCCATGAACTTTGTTTTCTGAATGTTGAGTTTTAAGTCTTTTTCTCTCTCCTCTTTTACTTTCATCAAGAGGCTATTTAGTTCTTTGCTTTCTGCCATAAGGGTGGTGTCATCTGCATCTCTGAGGTTATTGCTAAACTGTGTCAATTTGTAAATAGGCTCACTAATTATCATAAAGAACTTCCCAAGTGATAATGGTGGTAAAGTACCTGCGTAACACTGCAGGAAACATGAGACATGGGTTCTATCCCTAGGGTGGGAAGATTCCCTGGAGGAGGCCATGACAACCCTCCCCAATATTCTTGCCTGGAGAATCCCATGGACAGAAGAGCCTAACTGGGTACAGTGCACAGAATTGCAGAGTTGGACCCGACTGAAGCAACTTAGCACAGTACCCAGCACAATTGTCATAAAAACAGAATTATAAAATTCTAGCTCGTTTAAATATTGTTTTTATTAAGTATAGAGTGCCACAACTATAAATGTTCTTTTGCATGATAGTGGGGAAAGAAGTTATCCGTATTTGACACTGTGAAAGAAACAAAGATCTGTCAAATTTCACTAGAAAAATAGTGCTACAAGTTTAAATTCTATCTCCTTTTAATTATTAAAATATAATATTTCAATATTTTATTATAATATAATTTCATAAAATTGGCATATTAATTTATATAAAAATTTTCATACTTAGATATCAATTAAATATTTTAAAAATACCTTTAACATAGGAATACCTGAATGAGTTGTCCCTTTGTGGAACATAAGGTCAATAAAATGACAGCCAAACATTTATACATAAGTGAGAGAAGCATTGTTTAGAGAATACCTATTTTCTGTATCATTAATTATTTTATTTAAAATCTATTTTTTATCTAGCTTTATTGAAGTGTAATCAACAAATACATTCTTTAGTTTATTCATCTGTATAATTAATTACTTTTTTTGGAAAATAATTTTTTATTAAGTGAAATAATTGGAATTCATTACAGGTTTATTTTTTACACTTGAAATTTTCATATTGTGTAAAATTAACTGAAATATATAGTTATAATGAAACAAGTAGAAAACCAATAGCAAGATAACGAAGTCATATTAATAATTATATTAAGAGCAATCAGACTAAATGAAAATAAAAGATAGATTTTCAGATTAGATAAAAAAACAGTGAATTATATATAATTTTCAGGAAATAATTTTAAATTTGAAAATATACTTAACTTGAACATAAAATATGGAGTGAGAGATACCATGATAATCATGATAATAAGAAAGCTAGAATAGTTCTGTTAATTAATAATAAGATCATTCTTGAGACAAGAAATATGACCAGTAAGAAAGATGTATAACATGAAAATATCAATTAACCATTTTAACATAAAAACTCTAAATGTCCTTTGATAAACACTTGAGTTGTCTCCAGTTTTCATGTTTTATGACTAAAGCCCAAACATTCTTGAAAGTATCTTTTGGTGGATAGGCACTCCTTTCTCTTGGATTCCTCTCCTTTTTTTGTGTGTGCCTGTAAGTGTAGACTATATTTTATAAGAAATTGAACTCATATCTATTTCTCTTATTTTCACATCCATTTCTGTATTCTTATTTTTTTTCATTTATTTATATTAGTTGGAGGCTAATTACTTTACAATATTGTAGTGGTTTTTGCCATACATTGATATGAATCAGCCATGGATTTACATGTGTTCCCCATCCTGAATCCCCCTCCCACCTCCCTCCCCATCCCATCCCTCTGAGTCATCCTAGTGCACCAGCCCAGAGCACTTGTCTCATGCATCCAACCTGGATAGACTGTGGTATAGAATACAACAGAATCACAATATAAGAGTAGGATAACAACAACAAAGAAAATGGATTCATGCATGCCCAATCACTTCAGTTGTGTCCGACTTTTTGTGACCCCATGGACTGTAGCCTGCCAGGATCCTCTGTCCATGGGATACTCCAAGCAAGAATACTGGAATGAGTTGCCACGCCCTCCTCCAGGGAATCTTCCTGACCCAGGGATGAAACCCACATATCTTATGTCTCCTGAACTGCAGGCAGATTCTTTACCACTGAGCCACCAGGAAGGCCCAACAGAGAGTAGAGCTACATGCTATAACAAGATAGATGAATCTCATGAATACCATGTTGAATAAAAGAAGTGATACCAACAAGGGATATTCCGTATGAGTCCATATATATTAAGTTCAAAATCATGGGGACTATTGCAAGAAGGACCAAACTAAGAGTACCCTGGGAGACAGAGAGGTGAACATTGATTGAAAAGGGAATTGAGGGTGTGTGGAGTGTTGTTGGAAACATTGTTTTTCTTGATCAAAGTGGTGGATACCTTATCGTATAAGTAAAAATTCATTATAATTTGGACACTTAAAATTGTATAGTTTATCATATGATTGCTATGATTCAATAAAATGTTTCAAATACAGTAAAAAGAGAGAGTACACCAAAATGTTAAAAAGAAAAAAAAACTGTAAATGTCTATGCACCTGATAACAGACTCTTGAATGAAGTGAATCACTTGAAATAACATAGGACTTCCCAGGAGGCACAGTGGTAAAGAATCTGCCTGCCAATGCAGGGGATACAAGAGATGTGAGTTCAGTTCCTGGGTTGGGAAGATCCTCTGGAGAAGGAAATGACAACCCACTATAGTATTCTTGCCTGGAAAATCCCATGGACAGAGGAGATTGGTGTACTATAGTCCACAGGGTTGCAAAGAATCATGCACGACTGAGCAGCTGAGTATGTATGAAGAATATAACAAGAATATGAGACAGTTGACATGTTTATATGGTTATCAACAGAAACAGATTTCATAGAAGTTTGATTTATTGATTTAAACAAAAAACTTGCAAATGAAAGGAGAAATATAAAAATGTATAATTATACTTGACTCCATGATTCTCTTCTCAGTAATTGATAGAAAAATAGACAAAATCATCAAGAATATAGAAAACTTGAACAATATTATTAACCAAGTTGACCTAAATGGATGTTTGTAGAAATTAAAGCCAAAAAGAAAAAAGTCAGAGTTTTCAAGTATACATGGAGTATTCTGCAATATATACTATGTTCTCGGTCCAAAGAACAAATACCAAAAGATTAAAATCAAAAATTCTGTTTTGACAAAAACTTACAGTAGAAACAATGTTTTAAATACCTAGAGAATCCCTAGGTCTTCCTTGGTGTGCGGTGGATAAGAATACACCTGCCAATTCAGAGGACACAGGTTTGATCCCGGTCTGGGAATATTCCACATTGGCAGAGCAACTAAACCCATGCTTCACAACTACTGAGCCCTAGCGCTGCAACTGAAGCCCACGCAGCCGGAGCCTGGGTGCCCCAGCAAGAGAGGCTGCCGAAACGAGAAACCCTCACAACACAACGAAGAGTAACCCCCACTCACTGCAACTTGAGAAATCTTGTGCGAAGCAGCAAAGACCCACTGTAGCCAAAAATAAATCAAATCAAATCAAATCAAAAGAATCTCTTATGTTTGAAAATTTTAAGAAGTCTAAGTCAAAGAAAAAGTGCAAAAGAAATTAAAATATATATTGAAATAATAATGATATGAATTAAAGCAAAATAGTAGGTTTGTGTGATGAATTTAAAACAATGTTTAGAGTAATTTTTAATTTCTCCAAATGTTTAAAATTGGAAAAAATAAAGGATTGAAATCAATGATGTAAATTCTTACATTAAGAAGCTAGAGAAAGAAGACTATTTTAAATCAAAATAGATAGGAGATAAAAAGCAATGGGGTTTGTGGTCGAGAGTCTCACAAGGGAGGGGACATATATATATATATATATATATTCAGGCTTCTCTGATAGCTCAGTTGGTAATGAATCTGCCTGCAGTGCAGGAGACCCCAGTTCGAGTCCTGGGTTGGAAAGATCCACTGGAGACGGAATAGGCTACCCACTTCAGCATTCTTTGGCTTCCTTTGTAGCTCAACTGGTAAAGATTGAGCCCCCAATGCGGCAGGCCTGGGTTCGATTCCTGGATTGGGAAGATCCCCTGGAGAAGGGTAAGGCTACCCACTCCAGTATTCTGGCCTGGAGAATTTCATGGGCTTGCAAAGAGTTGGACATGACTGAGTTTCATTTTCACTTTCATATATATAAACATATATCTATATATATGCATATAACTTATTCACTTTGCTTTACAACAGAAACTAACACAACATTGGCAAAACAATTATACTCCAATAATAAACTAGAATACATTTTTTAAAAATTTAAAAAGGAAAGCAGAAATCAGTACTGTATAAAACGAAGAAAGAAAAAGCACAGTAGAGAGATGAATAAAATTATACTACCTGACAAATTTGGTTAGAAAACAGAGAAAATATACATGAATGATGTTAGGGCTGAAAAAGCAGGTAATACAGATACTATAGAAATTAAAATTGTAATAATGAAGTTTACAGTTAAGATTATGTTACTATATTCTATATTTTGAAAGAATTGAATTAATTTATTGAAAGAAACAAACTACCAACAGACTCAAGGAGTAACAGAAAATTTAATGGTCCTTTAAGTGTTAAAGAAATTGACTTTATAATAACAAAAAATGTTTTCACAAGAAAAATGACATCCTCAATGGCTTGTCTGCTGAAATTTAATATATATATAAGGAAAAATACAAAATAAACTTTACACTGAGTCTTTCAGAAGAAAAAAAAAGAAAAGAAAGAGAAAAATCATTTTCATATTCACATTTTGAGGCCAGCACAACTTTGAAATCCATAATCAAACATGAAATGTACAGACCAAAGAGAATGAATAAGTATGTTATTTTAAATATTAGAAAGTGGAATGAAGTAACATAAAGAGAATAATCACAATCACAGTCATGTGAAATTTCTCACAAGAGTACAAGTTTACTTATATTGAAAAATCAATCATTGTAGTCCAATACATTAACAAAATAAAGGAGCAAATTTGTATGATTATTTGAATGAATGAACAAAAATTATTTGATAAAATTTAACACATGTTTGTTATGAAAATTCTCAGCAAGCTAAGTATATAAACAAATTCAACTAGCTGATGAACAGCATTTGCAAATAACTTACACCTAGCATCTTACTGCCAATTCAGGAGATGCAGGAGAGGTGGGTTTGATCCCTGGACTGTGACGAGCCCCTGAAAGAGGAAATGGCAACTCATGCCAGTATTCTTGCCTGGAAAATTCCATGGACAGAGGAGCTTGGTGGGAGTCACAAAGACTCAGACACGACTTAGCGACTGAGCATGCATGCAACCCAACATTCTACTTAATGGTGAATAATTGTACAAATTGTCCCCAGTAGCTGGAAAAAGGGAAAGAAAGGGAAAGATGTTCCTTTCATACCTTTATTTGGCATTATAGTGGAGGTCTTACGCAATAAAATAAGAGGGTAGGGTGGAAGGAGAGTTAAAAATTGTGAATAAAATTATCTTTAAACAGAAATGATTATGACTTTGATTAAAAATTATATGGATTCTACAAATCTAGCAATACTTCAGGAATAAGGGTGAATATACAAAATCAATTATATTTTTATATTCTAGCAAAAATTAAAAACCAGAAAAATTATTTTTTTAAAAAATCTGTAAGTACTAGAAAAATGTATGATTTAAAAACCAAACTAGTTTGCATTCCCACCAACAGTGTAAGAGGGTTCCCTTTTCTCCACACCCTCTCCAGCATTTATTGCTTGTAGTCTTTTGGATAGCAGCCATCCTGACTGGCGTGTAATGGTACCTCATTGTGGTTTTGATTTGCATTTCTCTAATAATGAGTGATGTTGAGCACCTTTTCATGTGTTTGTTAGCCATCTGTATGTCTTCTTTGGAGAAATGTCTGTTTAGTTCTTTGGCCCATTTTTTGATTGGGTCATTTATTTTTCTGGAATTGAGCTTCCGGAGTTGCTTGTATATTTTTGAGATTAATCCTTTGTCTGTTTCTTCATTTGCTATTATTTTCTCCCAATCTGACGGCTGTCTTTTCACCTTACTTATAGTTTCCTTTGTAGTGCAAAAGCTTTTAAGTTTCATTAGATCCCATTTGTTTAGTTTTGCTTTTATTTCCAATATTCTGGGAGGTGGGTCATAGAGGATCTTGCTGTGATTTATGTCAGAGAGTGTTTTGCCTATGTTCTCCTCTAGGAGTTTTATAGTTTCTGGTCTTACATTTAGATCTTTAATCCATTTTGAGTTTATTTTTGTGTATGGTGTTAGAAAGTGTTCTAGTTTCATTCTTGAACCCTCTTACACTGTTGGTGGGAATGCAAACTAGTACAGCCACTATGGAAAACAGTGTGGAGATTCCTTAAAAAACTGGAAATAGAACTGCCATATGACCCAGCAATCCCACTTTTGGGCATACACACTGAGGAAACCAGATCTGAAAGAGACACGTGCACCCCAATGTTCATTGCAGCACTGTTTATAATAGCCAGGACATGGAAGCAACCTAGATGCCCATCAGCAGATGAATGGATAAGGAAGCTGTGGTACATATACACCATGGAATATTACTCAGCTGTCAAAAAGAATTCATTTGAATCAGTCCTAATGAGATGGATGAAACTGGAGCCCATTATACAGAGTGAAGTAAGCCAGAAAGATAAAGAACATTACAGCATACTAACACATATATATGGAATTTAGAAAGATGGTAATGATAACCCTATATGCAAAACAGAAAAAGAGACACAGAAATACAGAACAGACTTTTGAACTCTGTGGGAGAATGTGAGGGTGGGATGTTTCAAAAGAACAGCATGTATACTATCTATGGTGAAACAGATCACCAGCCCAGGTGGGATGCATGAGACAAGTGCTCGGGCCTGGTGCACTGGGAAGACCCAGAGGAGTCGGGTGAAGAGGGAGGTGGGAGGGGGGATCGGGATGGGGAATAAGTGTAAATCTATGGCTGATTCATATCAATGTATGACAAAACCCACTGAAATGTTGTGAAGTAATTAGCCTCCAACTAATAAAAAAATTAAAAAAAGAAAAAATAAAATAAAAACCAAACTGAGTCTAAAATTTATATGAAAGAAAAGGGCTAGTCACTCAGTCATGTTCTGCTCTTTCCAACCACATGGACTGTAGCCTGCTAGGCTTTGCTTTCCATGGAATTTACCAGGCAAGATTACTGCAGTGGGTTGCATTTCCTTCTCCAGGGGATCTTCCTGACCTAGGGATCAAATTCCAGTCTCCTGCACTGATTTCAGGCAGATCCTTTGCCAGGAGAATCACCAGGGAAGACCTACATACACATAAGGCCTACAACTTATACAATAAAGTTATAAATCTATCTATCTATCTATCTATCTATCTATCTATCTATCTATCTATCTATCTATCTATCTATGTTTATATCTCTCCCTCTCTATATATATTTTGCTATATATATATATGCATAAATGTATGCTATTATCATGGATTCATACAACTTACATAATAAAACTATAAATCCAAGATTATAACACAATGCCTAAACAAAAGGAGAGATATACACTATCATTGTTTAAGAGACAATATTTTTATAACAACAATTATAACCAAATTCATTAACAGGTTTAGTGAACTTCTAATTAGAATCCAAGCACAGTTCTTTTTAAGAAAGTTTCAGAAAAACACCTAATTATGCTTCACTGACTACACTAAAGCTTTTGACTGTGTGGTCACAACAAACTATGGAAAATTCCTAAAGTGGCAGGAATACCAGATCACCTTACCTGCCTCCTGAGAAACCTGTATGCAGGACAAGAAGCAACAGTGAAAACCTGGCGTGGAACAATGGACCAGTTCTAAATTGGGAAAGGAGTATGTCAAGGCTATATACTGTCACTCTGTTTATTTAATATATGTACAGGTTATATCATGGGAAACACCAGACTGGATGAATCACAAGCTGGAATCAAGATTGCCAGGAGAAACAACAACAACCTCAGATACGCACATTACCTCTCTAATGGAAGAAAGTGAAGAGGAACTAAAGAGTCTCTTGATGAACGTGAAAGAGGAGAGAGGAAAAACTGGCTTAAAACTCAACATTCAAAAAACTAAGCTCATGGAATCCAATTCCATCACTTAACTGCAATAGAAGGGGAAATAATGGAAACACTGACAGATTTCCCTTGCTCCTCGGAAAGAAAACTATGACAAACCTAGACAGTGTAGTAAAAGGCAGAGACATCACTTATCTGACAAAGATCTATATAGTCAAAGCCATGGTCCAGTAGTCATATATGGATCTGAGAACTGGACCAGAAAGAAGGCTGTGCTGTGCTTAGTCACTCAGTTGTGTCCAACTCATTATGACCCCACGAATTGTAGCCCGCCAGGTTCCTCTGTCCATGGGGATTCACCAGGCAAGAATTCTGGAGTAGGTTCCCATGCTCTCCTCCAGGGGATCTTTCCAACCCAGGGATTGAACCCAAGTCTTCAGCCTTTCAGGTGGATTCTTTACCATCTGAGCCACCAGGGAAGCCTGAAGAAGGCTGAGCACCAAAGAATTCATGTTTTTGAACTGTGGTTCTGTAGAACGCTTGAGAGTCCCTTCAACAAGGAGACCAAACCAATCAATCCTAAAGAGAAATCAACCCTGAATATTCATTGAAAGGACTGAAGGTGAAGCTGAAGCTCCAATACTTTAGCTGCCTGATGCAAAGAGTTGATTCATTAGAAAAGACCCTGGTGCTGGGAAAGATTGAAGGCAAAAGTAGAAGATGGTAGAAGAAAATGAGATGGTTAGAGGGCATCAGTGACTCAATGGACATGAATCTGAATAAATTTCAGGATATAGTGGAGGACAAATGAGCCTGGTGTGCTGCAGTCCATGAGTTTGCCAAGAGATGGACAAGACTCGGTGACTGGACAATGATAACAAAACTTTTAATAGAAATTGACAACTAGATCCTAAAATATATAAAATTGTGGAGAAATGAAGAATGAATGCAATTTTTTTTTTTTTTTAAAGAACAAGCATGAAGCAATTACATTATCTGACTTTAGGAATTATTGGAAAGCAACAGTAACCAGAACAATGTGGTATTATCTTCCAAAGTAAATCAATGGAATAAAATTAAGAACACAGAAATTGATTCACTCTTAGGCATTGTTTTATTTTATTTTATTTTTTGATAAGGCTGTCAGTGAAATCCAAAGGGTAGGAGGCAAAGCAGTTCCATAGTAACAGCAGTTACAGTGGGAAAAAGAAAAAAGTGTAGTCAATAAGTAGATGAAAGGATTCTCAATGACATTAGTCAGAAAAGAAAAATTAAATAGTAGTTAGCTACTGCTATAAGTAAGTAAGTGTTAGTCATTCAGTCATGTCTGACTCTGGGACCTCATGAACTATAGTCCACCAGACTCCTCTGTCACGGGATTTGCCAGGCAAGAACACTGGAGTGGATTGCCATTCCCTTCTCCAGGGGATCTTCCAGACCCAGGGATCGAACCTGGGTCTCCTGCATTGTAGGTAGATTCTTTACCATATGAGCCATCAAGGAAGCCCAGATACTACTATATATCCAATATAATGGGTAAAACTAAAATGACTCACCATACTAACAGTTAGTGAACTGGGAAAACAATTGGAATTTTCATATTTGGCTGAACAGAAAGTAAGATGGTCTAACCATTTTGTGAATTGGTTAGGCATTGTCTTATGAAGTTAAATTTACACTAAACTATGACTCAGACATTTCACTTACAATCATTCACCTGAAAGAAATAAAAACAATATCTACATTCAATAAAATGTGTACAGAAATGTTCATAGCAACCTTATTCATAAGACCTTCAAGTTGGAAAACCACAAATATTCATTGACCGTAGAATGACTAACTAAATTGCAATTTAATCACGTGATGAGATGCTGCTTCATAATTCAAAGGAACAGTTGCTGGTATGTGCAACAAAAGAAATGAACTTAAGTTTTCTATGCTGAAAGAGAAAAAAATGGTAAGTTTACAGAAGAGAAGTCTAATAACCATCACCTGAGAGAGGTGATCAAGATCAATATCAACAATTGTAAGCAATTTGATAGTTTGTACCCTTGATATTATATAACAAAAGTCGCACCGTGCATCTGTGGTCTTCTTCCCCAAAACTCATAATTCTAATTTAATCATGATAAAAACATCAGACAAATTGCAATTGAAGGATATTTTACAAAACATCTTACCACTAATCTTCAAAAATATCACAGTCGTTGAAAACAAGGAAAGTCTGAGAAACTGTCTTAACCAAGAAGTCCAAGAGGACATGATGGCTAAATTTAATGTGGCATCCTCTGCTGCTGCTGCTGCTGCTAAGTCGCTTCGGTCATGCCCGACTCTGTGCGACCCTATGGACAGCAGCCCACCAGGCTCCTACATCCACAGGATTTTCCAGGCAAGAGTACTCGAGTGGGCTGCCATTTCCTTCTCCAGTGGCATCCTCTTTGGAACATTAAGTACAAAACATGAAAGTCTAAATAAAGAATTGGCTTTACTTAGTAACAATGTATCATATTGGTTTCTTAATTTTAAAAATTCACCATAATAATGTGAGATGTTAATACTGAAGGCAAGTAGGTGTGGAATATATGTGGTATCTTAAAATGTTTTTTTCCTTAAACCTAATCCTGCTCTTAAAAAATGCTAAAATGTTTATAATAAATGAAAAAGACAGAAACACGAATATATATACTGAAAGATTTAATTTATATTAGATTGTAGAACAGACTACACTAATATTTGATTAAAAAAAAAAAACAAAAACAGTAGCTGTTGCTGCTTAAGAGGATGTAGACTAACTTTCCTGTAAAGAAAATGTCCTGAGGTAGAAAAAAAAAAAAGTGCTTTCTATCTTGAAAAGGGTCAGGATTAAATGAATGTGATAATTTTTCAAAACTTATTGAATTTGCACTTCAAATCTGTGCTTTTAATGATATATAAAATACAATCATTTTTAAATGTAAAAAAAAAAAGTTACTGAGAGGCAGTAATGAAGAATTCAAAACCTATTTCTGTGCTGCCCTTCTTTCTGATTTAGTTGTCATCTCTGTAAAATGAAAATGGGTATTCTCTTCAGTTCTTTTCCTTGTGAGATCTTTGTACAAAAGCTACTTGGTAAGTACAAAGGCTCATTGTAACTGTGCGGGATGACTCACTGCCATTTGAACTTTTGAATAGTGAACTTTATTCCAAAATCTTATCTTCCTTTGTTTCTTGATCTGAATACATGCAGACATTCTTTCTCTTTCTTGTCCTAATTTAAGTTCTCAAAAAGGAATGAACTCTTTCTTCCATCAGAATAAAAAATTTCTCTTCGCTATCATTTTAAAAAAGTTTAGACCCCGTTTTTTTCTATATTTACCTGTCACTCTATTTGTTGTTCAAGTGCCCTTATAGTTGTTCACGTGAAACAACTGTTGTCTTGAACTCAAGGCGCTTATCTTTAAATGAGTGCTATGAATGCATTTTCCTACAATATAGTTTTCATTCTTTTCAGTATTCTACTACTAGATTTTTTTTTTTAATAAAAAGAAAAAAAAAAAAAAAAAGGAATCGGAAATGAAGACGGAATGTGAGGAATACAGATGTGTGTGGTAGTCGCTCAGTCGTGTCCGACTCTTTGTGACCCCATGGACGGTAGTCCACCAGGCTCCTCTGTCCATGGGATTTTCCAGGCAAGGATACTGGAGTGGGTTGCCATTTCCTTCTCCAGGGGATCTTCCCGACCCAGGGAGGAATGCAGATAGGACATTGAAAAGTAAAGTATACCAAATAAATGACACAATCAAGGTCACCTAAACTAAAATAGAGCTACTAATAAGATCATAGTATTCATTACTTAACCATGCCTGCTGTTTTCCTATAAGATTTTTTCCCTTGAATTGTATGTTATGTGGTAACACTAAGTACATGGAAATATAAGCTTATGATAAAGGAAAATAAAGTATAAAATTTAAGAGTGGCATTTTTTAGAAGTTCAATGAACTCTCTGATTTAATTTTTCCTCATCATGATCTATATCTACCTTATTTTATAACTGTATGCTTTAATGTAAAATAAAAATTTTTGAGACTCAAAGCATTCAAGGCAAGCTGCAAATATATATCACATGGCTCTGAACAGAACTTTTCTGTATAGGATTTTATTTTTTAAAATATTCAGATTAAGATATTTCTCATATATATATGAAGTAGTATTCACTGAGAATTTGTATACACCAACTATAATTAAAATTATTCTGAAAACAATTGCTTCTCTTACATATTCCAGATGTATGTACTGCATTTCAATAACAAAATATTTCTAAGACTTTTAAATATAATTTTCTGTAGGAGTGCAAAGTGTCATTTAATAAACAGTTTCTGTTAATAAAATGTCCAGCAATTTAAATTTTGCTGTTTTTATTTTATTTAATTTTCTACAAAGGTCATAATGAGTGGTCAAGATATTTACTGAACAGTGCTAAATAATGTTAACCATAGGAGAGAGACAGAACTCTTAATCATGTGGAGATGGCCAAGCAGCAAAGGGGATTGAGTCAAAGGCATGAAAGAACTTCAGAAAAACAGAACAATTATCAGGGGGAGTAATCATCCTCAGTAAGAAGTCAATGAATATTGATCAAGTGAACAGAAATACAAACTGCCCAGTCACAGCAAACATGGTAAAACATTCCTTCCAAGTGTGAGATAATCTGGAGGAAAAAGAATGAGTGCAAGGTCATCCAAGGGAATTCCATCCAACACAAAATGGAGAACTAAAGTATAGTGTGGTATCACAGATGAACTGACAAAATTGATTCAGATCAATAGGCTCCATCTAGCCATCAAAATGAAGATAAGGGAACCAGTCTGGCAATATAAATGTCAGTTGTTGGGAAGAAAATAGGAAAGCCCAAGTACTAAAGAGACCACACACACACACACAAAGCACTCAGTATATATTCTTGCTTCTTCTATGGTAGAGAACAAAATTTGAATAAGTAATCCCTAAGATCAGTATTCTCCATCGCTCAGTCATGTCCAACTCTTTGGGACCCCATGGACTGCAAATGCCAGGCTTTCCTGTCCATTACCAACTCCTGGAGCTTACTTAGACTCATGCCGATGGAGCTGGTGATGTCATCCAACCATCTCATCCTCTGTCGACCCCTTCTGCTTTTGCCTTCAATCTTTCCCAGCATCAGGGTCTTTTCCAATGAGTCAGTTCTTCGCATCAGGTAGCCAAAGTAATGGAACTTCAGCTTCAGCTTCAGTTCTTCCAATGAATAGTCAGGACTGGTTTTCTTTCAGATGGACTGGTTGAATCTCCTTGCAGACCAAGGGACTCTCAAGCGTCTTCTCCAACACCACAGTTCAAAAGCATCAATTCTTCTGCATTCAGCTTTCTTTATGGTTCAACTCTCACATCCATACATGACTACTGGAAAAACATATAGCTTCGACTAGAAGGAACTTTGTAGGCAAAGTAATGCCTCTGCTTTTTAATATGTTATCTAGGTAACAACCACAAGAGTGGTGTCATCTGCATATCTGAAGTTATTGATATTTCTCCTGCTATCTTGATTCCAGCTTGTGCTTCATCCAGCTCAGCATTTCGCATGATGTACTCTGTGTATAAGTTAAATACCCAGGGTGACAATATACAGCCTTGAGGTACACCTATCCTAATTTGGAACCTGTCCATTGTTACATGTCTGGTTCTAACTGTTTATTCTTGACCTGAATGCAGAAATCTCAGGAAGCAGGTAAGGTGGTCTGGTATTCCCATCTCTTTAAGAATTTTCCACAGTTTGCTGTGATCCACACAGTCATAGGCTTTGGCATAGTCAATAAAGCAGAAGTAGATGTTTTCCTGGAACTCACTTGCTTTTTCCATGACCCACTGGATGTTGGTAATTTGATCTCTGGTTCCTCTGCCTTTCTAAATCCAGCTGTGTATCTTGGAAGTTCTAAGTTCACATACTGTTGAGGCCTGGCTTGGCGAATTTTGAGCATTACTTTGCTAGAGTTTGAGATGAGTGCAGTTATGCAGTAGTTTGAACATTCTTTGGCATTGCCTTTCTTTGGGATTGGTATGAAAACTGACCTTTTCTGGACCCATAAAGGCAAAATGGTTGTCTGAGGAAGCCTTACAAATAGCTGAGAAAAAGAGAGAAGCTAAAGGCAAAGAAAACAGTAAAGATATGCCCATCTGAATGTAGAGTTCTTGAGAATAGCAAGGAGAGATACGAAAAGCGTCCTCAGTGGTCAATGCAAAAAAATAGAGGAAAACAATAGAATGGGAAAGACTATAGATGTCTTCAAGAAAATTAGAGATACTAAAGGAACTTTTCATGGAAAGATGGGCACAACAAATAGTGATTGCAGCCATGAAATTAAGACGCTTGCTCCTTGGAAGGAAAGTTATGACCAACCTAGATAGCATATTAAAAAGCAGAGACATTACTTTGCCAACAAAGGTCTGTCTAATCAAGGCTATGGTTTTTCCAGTGGTCATGTATGGATGTGAGAGTTGGACTGTGAAGAAAGTTGAGCACCGAAGAATTGATGCTTTTGAACTGTGGTGTTGGAGAAGACTCTTGAGAGTCCCTTGGACTACAAGGAGGTCCAACCAGTCCATCCTAAAGGAGATCAGTCCTGGGTGTTCATTGAATGGACTGATGCTAAAGCTGAAACTCCAATACTTTGGCCACCTCACACAAAGAGTTGGCTCACTGGAAAAGACCCTGATGCTGGAAGGGATTGGGGGCAGGAGGAGAAGGGGACGATGGAGGATGAGATGGCTGGATGGCATCACTGATTCGATGAACATGAGTTTGAGTAAACTCCGGGAGTTGGTGATGGACAGGGAGGCCTGGCGTGCTGCGAATCATGGGGTCACAAAGAGTCAGACACGACTGAGTGACTGAACTGAACTGAACTGAACTGAAGGACCAAAATGGTATGGACTAACAGAAGCAGAAGGTATTAAAAAGAGGTGAAAGAACACACAGAAGAATGATACAAAATAGATCTTCAGTTTAGTTCAGTTCAGTCACTCAGTTGTGTCTGACTCTTTGTGACCTCATAGATGGTAACCCTCCAGGCTCCTCTGTCCATGGGATTCTCCATGCAAGAATACTAGAGTGGATTGCCATTTCCTTCTCCAGGGGATCTTCCCAACCCAGAGATCGAACCCCCATCTCCTGTGACTTCTCATTGAAGGTGTATTTTTTATAGTTGAGCCACTGGGGAAACCCATGGTTGAAAATATTTGTGACCAAATAAGTGTATATCCCTTCCATGAAAAGCCTTACTTCCCATGTCAGACCATCTAGGGACTGTGACATATGTATCAAGAAGTAATGAATCTTCTGAAAGATAGAACAGGTAAACTCAACCCACCCCTTGCCCTAGGAACAGCAATCTACCCCAACAATGGACATGAACCTTGCTCAAACACTCCACTGGAAAATGATACAGATCTTTGCTGTTTTATTAACCATTAACAAGTTGTAGTTGTAAGAATGAGCGTGACCAGTGAGGAAATTTCCTTTAGATAACCTCAACTTTTTAGAGGGGAAGCTTTGAACAAACCAGGAAATAAACAGAATGTAATCATTATTGTCACATTGATTTAGCTCCAGAAGCTGTGGCATTAACACTCATAAAAGCAGCTAAATCAGCCCACAAATTGCATCATGTGATTTGTCATGCAGGGAATTCACATGCAAAGAAGAGGTGTAGAATTGACTCAAGTTGCCTAGGAGAAATTTTAAGTTTAATTTCTTTTAGGTTTCTATTGGGGTATTTAACTTGCTTTGGGAAAATGTCACTCTTACTTATTACTTCAGTCTCTCTTGCCAAAGAGACTCCAGTTAATGCCCCAGCAGGGATTGCACCATGAGCCCCATTTTTCAAGGGCTTTCTAATGCAGTCATAAAAATTGGATCTGGGTGCAAGCTTGTCCCAATTGTGGTGCACTTTCTAGCTTGTTTGTTATAACCAGATGTATTTAAATTTTGTTCAGCTGCTTTTGAAGGTGGAAGGAAAATGACATTTTCTGCTTTTGAGATGAATTTTGGCAACTTTGGGAATCTAAAGGGAGTCTGATTTTAAAATTAAACATGAACTTTTAGATTTCATTAGGTCCAAACTCTTGATCTGGGGCCACTGCCTATGGGCATTTCTATTAACAAGCAAACAGAAAATAAAACCCAGTGGAAATCATGCAGTTAAAAAGAATCTGATAATTCAGTTCCATTCCAGGCCTATGCTAATATTCAGCCAATTGTGGAATGCCTTGACCTCTGTGGAAGATGCATTCGGGTTCTGTGCAGCATCAGATTGGGAGTTTGGGCCCAGATACAATTTTTATTAGAAATTGAGAGGCAGGCATAATGAGGAGGGGGGATTTTGATCACAAAAGAAATGTATAGGAGGAAAATAAAAGCAAATTACTATCAGCCAAGTGATATGAGAGCCTACTATGTGTTCAAAACACTAACTAGAGCTTCTTCTGAGAGTGGGCATAGCTATTGTGGAAGATGTAAACAATGCAAGCAATGGATGCAAACATGAAAAAGATGGCTGGAAGTCTGAATATGTCAATATGTGCTGCAGACAAATGTTCAAATACAGAAGGGCTCACTTTTACTGTAGAAAAGATGTCATGGGGTGAAATTTTCCTAGCATCATTTCGTTGTTCCTCAAGAAAAGCCTGAACTGATCCTAAGGGATTGGACAGAAGGGGAAGAGAATTGTGGGAGGAGAGACGTGGACTGAGGATGAACTAGACAATTTGAAGGGTCATATCGGTGGGACCAGACGGACTAGATTGTAGAGGGTCTCATGCAAGAAAATAAGACTTGTCACTTGTTCATTTATAATAGGATTTGCAAAGTTAAGGAGAGCTTTTTGAAAGGAAAGGCACTTAAAGTGATGCTTTAGAAGACTGATCTTGCTTTAGTAACCAGGAAGAATGAAATTTAAGCCTGAACAAAGAGAAGCAGAATAGTCTTTGAATTAACAAAGATCTAAACTTTTATAGTTATCAGAAAAAGAAAAGAAGAAGAAGAAAGAAAAAAAAAAAAAAAGCTTGAACTTGTAGTTTATGTGAGGCATGAGAGGAAAGATAAAGAGAAATAAGAGCTGAGATATGAAAACACTGAGGGACTGGGGCTCTAAAGACCTTGACTTGAAGCTGAGTTTCTCCTCTTCTGAAACTTAGGTGATGGATCTTTCTGTCATTGAGGCCTCAGCTCTAGCATCAAAGTTAGGGGAAGAATACAACTGCTCACTCTTGCTTGTATTTTGAAAAAAAGGAAAACTGGATGATTGCTTCCTAAAGAATTAAGCAATCTATGGTGTGGCAGAGTTTGCTACCTAATGTCCATTCTCTTCTTTACTATGCACATGGGTATCAGGATAAGAAAAAGCAAAAACTGTTAAAACAACAACATCAATATTAAAAATCCATTTCCTTAAGTTTCTTTGCTAATAAAGAGGCCAATGAGTATTTTTCCCTCAGGTTTATTGAGGTATATTTGACACTTAAAATTGTATATATTCAAGGTATACAATGTGATCAGGCTTCCCAGGTGTTGCTAGTGGTAAAGAACTCACCTGCCAATGCAGGAGACATAAGAGACACCAGTTTGATCTCTGGGTCAGGAAGATCCCCTGGAGGAGGTCATGGCACCTCACTCCAGTATTCTTAACTGGACAATCCCATGGACATAGAAGTCTGGTGGGCTACAGTCCATAATGTCACAAAGAGATGGATATGACTGAAATGACTTAGCACTCACACACACATATAATGTGAGCATTTGATGAATACATACCCAGTCAAAATAATTGCTGTAATCTATTTCTTGGGGTATTTAAATGGCAATTGTTGGGTGGGATGTTCTGGAAAACTCTTTAGCAGGAGTTTATATTCTCAGAAACAGGTGATATTTTCCTCACACCTGCTTCCATTGTCTTGCTGTCTGGAACACAGATATGATAGCTAGAGATCCAGTAGCCATGTTATGATAATAAATAGAATTGAAGGTGTAAATAATGCATAAGGATGGCAAAGCAGAAAGACAAGTAGAACTTTGATAACTCAAAACCTACCATACCAGCCCAGCACTGCATACTTCTAGATTTTATGTGATAGTCTCCCTCAGGGAAAGTAATTCTTACTGTTATTTTGAGTTATTATGAATATTTCAGTGCATTTCTAATATACACATGGAGAATGCAAGATTTATTAAATGCTTAAATCTTGACAATGTATACATTTTTTATTATATTTTCTGTGATTAAGGACTTCTAAGAAATGGGTTAAATATGCTAAAGTAAAAATCATCTTGTCCCTAGACTTAGTAAACAACAGAAACCCAGTAAGAATTCAAAATGTTTGTAGAATGAATCTGTTGGTGGTTAAATAAATAAATAAATAAATAATTTACTCTTTCTAAATGTGGTTAATTCCGTCCTTTCAATACCTGATGTTTGGTGCTGACACTCGTGGCTGTCATCACTATCAAATGATAAAGACTCACATTAACCAAATATTGATTATTTTAGATCTTTACTATCTCAATAAACTGGAATGTTTAATTTATTGGATGGGAACATGTTAGAACTTAAAGATACATGAATAAAAATTAATGCCTAGAAAGGAAATGACTAATATACCAAATATTTAAAGAGTACTTAAAATTCATAAGAGAAAAGTTGTTACCAAATAGGAAAAAATGAGAAGACCTAAATGACGAGGTCACAGAAAAAGTGACTTTATATATATATGAAATGATGCTCAGCCCCACATAATATTAAACATTGGCATAATAAAAAATAATTACCTTTAACTTTCAATATTCAGAAAAACAAATATCTAAAAATTGACCTAGATTTAGGGAAATATATGCTCTTATTTCTCAGTAGGAATACAATTTGGTGTAGCCAATTTACTGAGCAATTTTGCCACATCTACGCTGAGAATAAATTTACCCATTGACCTATTAATTTCATCCAAAGGACTTTTTAAATACAAATATACTTGCATATATGCACAGAGATGTAAATGCAAAATTTGTTATCGATTTTCTTTTAAAGGACATGAAGTATCCTTTATTCGTCTGAGTTCCCTCTAGTTATCCATTTATGAACATTTTATTTACATAATGAATACTAAGAAAACTATAAGAGGTGATTTTCTTTATGTTGTAAGGTGGAAGGGTCCAGAAGATAAATTAAGTAAGAACAACATAAACCTGTATGTTTATTTGTTTTTAATGCATAAAACAATCATTGGCTTCTGTTCTTCATCTTCCTAATGTCATAAATGGAAATCTTACTCTCAATCCAGTTATTTAGTAAATTTTTTCAGTTAGAAGAGGGTATTAGAATGGTTCAAAGCAGTTTAGCCCCACTATTGGAGGGGGGGGAAAAAGTGATCTTTTACACTGACATTTTCTATCACTTTCCTATGGGGCCCATTGCAATGTAATGTTTAATACCTGAGCTGGGAATCTAGTTCACAAGCAGGTCCTAATATGAGAAAGCAAGCTCTAGTTACTCTGATGAATACTTTATCTGGTTCATGGGGAAATTAAATTCTCCTTGTCCTTGGGCTGATCAGATCAGGCCCATGAGATGTTGTGTATCTTTTTTAGCCAAAACACCAGCAAGGTTATTGGTCATTAAATTATCTACCCCATAGTCCAAACTGTTATTTCATTTAAACATGTCCTACAGTAGTGAATCCCACAGACCTATTATCACTATATTTAAGGTTATTGCCTTTCATTTGTTTCAAATTTACCAGCCCTTCTGCATTGCCCCTAGTATCTTATTTTTCTGCTGTACCAAAGTACAATAAAATTTTCTTCCCTTTTGTGCTGTCAGCTTGCTTATATTACTTTGCTAGAGTGCTAATGACTCTATATTTCATTACCTAGAGTGTTCTTTTACCTTGTCCCCAAGTTTCCTTATTTCAGTCCAGGATATCTATCTCTTGGTAGATAATTTCAGGTTTCAGTTGTGGACCTACTCCAGGTTACATAGTTCATAACAATGACAGATACCTATAACAATGGGTGACCTTGGAAATGACTGAAATTTTAATTTTTCTTGAAGGTGATCTAAAATGCCAAAAGGCAAAATATGATTTGGAAGTTTCACACAACTGTGGAAAAATTTTTTGTTTATTCTTTTTTTTTTTTTTTCTATAGACCGATGTTTAAAAGATAAAGACGCATAGTAGCAGAGAGGGAAGAAAAAAGTAGTCTTTGAAGTGAGGCAGAGCTGGTTTTGAATCTCTGTCCTACTCTACCCAATAGTATCACATTGGAAAATTTATATAAACTCCATGAGCTCTTGTTTACTGTGTAAAATAGGTATCATGATGAAGACTCATCAAGTCATTCAACTCAACACAAAACAGGTGCTCAATAAATCAATATCTTATTATTTAAATAGAGAATCAATATTTCTTTATAAAGATAAAGTTTTATTTTGGGGGCAGAAATAGTTGAGAAAATCAGACTACATGAACTATGTAAAGATTTGGGAAACATCATGTATTAATTGGCAAAACAAATATAATTTTATTATATACAGTTTTATCCTAATATTGACTTATGTTTAAAAATAGATAAATAAGCATGACTCAAAGAAAAAAAAATCACATGATATTCTGAATGAATAACATAGTATAGAAGAAGAAATACTGGCAATAAATAAAGGTAGAATCACGTTTGACTCAATGGCTCTGTGCTCAGTCTTGTCCAACTCTTTGCAACCCTTTGGACTGCAGTCGGCCAGACTCCTCTGTCCATTGGATTTTCCAGGAAAGAATATCCTGGAGCGGGTTGCCATTTCCTCCTCTAGGGGATCTTCCTGACCCAGGGATCGAACATGAGTCTCTTGTGACTCCTGCATTACAGGCAGATTCTTTACCTGCAGTGCCATCAGAGAAACCCACTAAACTATTGACTAATTATGAAACCTCTGTTTTTTCATCTGTTAAATTGAAATGTTAAATGATAATTTCCCTTTTTGCATTTCTTTTTCTTGGGGATGGTCTTGATCACTGCGTCTTGTACAATGTCACGAACCCCTGTCTGCAGTTCTTCAGGTCCTCTGTCTATCAGATCTAATCCCTTGAATCTATTTGTCACTTCCACTGTATAATCATAAGGGGTTTGATTTAGGTCATAAATGAATGGTCTAGTGGTTTTCCCTACTTTCTTCAATTTAAGTCTGAATTTTGCAATAAGGAGTTCATGATCTGAGCCACAGTCAGCTTCCAGTCTTGTTTTTCCTGACTCTATAGAGCTTCTCCATCTTTGGCTGCAAAGAATATAATCAATCTGATTTCAGTATTGACCATCTGGTAAGGTCCATGTTTAGAATCTTCTCTGGTATTGTTGGAAGAAGGTGTTTGCTATGACAAGTACATTTTCTTGGCAGCTAAAGGCAAAGGAGAAAAGGAAAGATGTACCCCTTTGAATGCACAAAGAATGGCAAGAAGAGATAAGAAAGCCTTCCACAATTAACAATGCAAAGAAATAGAGAAAAGTAATAGAATAGAAAAGACTAGGGATCTCTTCAAGAAAAGGAGAGATACCAAGGGGATATTTCATGCAAAGATGGGCACAATAAAGGAGAGAAATGCTATGGACCTAACAGAAGCAGAAGACATAAAGAAGAGGTGGCAAGAATACACAGAAGAACTATGCAAAAAAGATATTCATGACTCAGATAACCATGATGGTGTGAGCACTCACCAAGAGTCAGATTTCCTGGAATGAGAGGTCAAATGGGCCTTAGGAAGCATGATGTCAAAGAAAGCGAGTGGAGGTGATGGGATTCCAGTTGAGCTATTTCAAATCCTAAAAGACTATGCTGTGAAAGTGCTGCACTCAATATGCCAGCAAATTTGAAAAACTCAGCAGTGGCCACAGGCCTGGAAAAGGTCAGTTTGCAATCAAATTCCAAAGAAAGGCAATGCCAAAGAATGTTCAAACTACTGCACAATTGTACTCACCTCACAGATTAGCAAAATTATGCTCAAAATTCTCCAAGCCAGGCTTCAACAGTACCTGAACTGTGACTTCCAGATGTTCAAGCTGGATTTAGAAAAGGAAGAGGAACCAGAGATCAAATGGCCAACATCTGTTGGATCATGGAAAAGGAAAAGAGTTCCAGAAAAACATCTACTTTTGCTTTATTGGCTATGTCAAAGCCTTTGACTGTGTGGACCACAACAAACTTTGGAAAATTCTTAAAGAGATGGGAATATCAGACCACCTGGCCTGCCTCCTGAGAAGTCTGTATGCAGGTCAAGAAGCAACAGTTAGAAGTGAACATGGAACAATAGACTGGTTCCAAATTGGTAAAGGAGTACATCAATGCTGTATATTGTCACCATGTGTATTTAAGTTATATGCAGAGTACATCATGCGAAATGCTGGGCTGGATGAGGCACAAGCTGGAATCAAGATTGCCGGGAGAAATACCAATAACCTCAGATATGCAGATGATACCACCCTTATGGCAGAGAATAAAGAACTAAAAGCCTCCTGATGAATTGGAAGGAGGAGAGTGAAAAAGTTGGTTTAAAAGTCAACATTCAGAAAACTAAGATCATGGCATCTGGTGCCATCACTTAATGGCAAATAGATGGGGAAACAGTGGAAACAGTGAGAGATTTTATTTTCTTCAGCTCCAAAATCACTGTAGGTGGTGACTGAAACCATGAAATTAAAAGATGCTTGCTCCTTGGAGGAAAAGCTATAACCAACCTAGACAACATATTAAAAAGCAAAGACATTACTTTTTCAACAAAGTTCCATCTAGTCAAAGCTATTGTTTTTCCAGGAGTTATGTATGGATATGACAATTGGACTATGAAGAAAGCTGAGTGCAGAAGAATTGATGATTTTGAATGGTGGTGTTGGAGAAGACGTTTGAGAGTCTCTTGGACACCAAGGAGATCACACCAGTCAATTCTAAAGGAAATCAGTCCTGAATGTTCATTGGAAGGACTGATGCTGAAGCTGAAGCTCCAATATTTTGGCCACCTGATGCAAAGAACTGACTCATTGGAAAAGACCCTGATGCTGGAAAACATTGAAGGCTTCGAATCTTACGTTCAGCTCTTTGATCCATTTTGAGGTAATTTTTGCAAATGATTAAAATAGTGATCCAGTTTTATTTTTTTGCAAGTAACTGAACAATTTTCTCAGACTTTTTATTGAAGATATTGTTGCTTTGTCATTATATCTTCTTTGTTGCAAACTAACAGTCCATATATTTGTTTATTTATTTCTGGACTTTCAGTTCTGCTATATTGATCCATGTGTCTTTTCTGGTCCAGCACTGTACTTTTTTAAATTTCTATATTCTTATAGTATAGTTTGAAATCAGAGGACATGACCGTCAGGTTTGTTCTTTCTCCACAAAATTATTTCAGTTACTTGGGATATTTTGCATTTCCAAAAAAAGGATAGAATTATTTTTGCTAGTTCTGTGAAATATACCTTTGGAATTTTGACACGGGTTACATTGACTCTGTAGTTGGCTTTCAATAGTAGGAACATTTTTTTTTTTTTTTTTTTTTCTTGCGACCCTGTGGACTGTAGCCCGCCAGGCTCCTCTGTCCATGGGATTTTCCAGGCAAGGATACTGGAGTGGATTGCCATTTCCTTCTCCAAGTAGGAACATTTTAACAATGCTAATTCTTCCAATCCATGAGCACAACATATCTTCCCATTTATTTGTATCTTGATTTCTTTTACATATATAATTTTCAGTTTATAGGTGTTTCATATCCTTGGGTAAACTAATTCCTATGTATCTTAATTATTTTTGATGCAATTGTGAATGAGATTGTTGTCTTAATTTCTTTTTCTAATAGTTTGTTATTATAGAAACACAACAGACTTTTGTATATTGATTTTGTATACTGTTACTGTACTGAATTAATTTATTTACTGAGTTCTAATAGTAACTTTTGGATGTGTTTTTAGGATTTTCTGTATGTAGTATCATGTCATCTGCAAATGGTGACAGTTTTAGTGTGTGTTTGTTTTGATGTGTTTTGTTTTCCTTAATTGCTGTGGCTAGGATCTCCAACACTATGTTGAATGAAAGTGGGCACCCCTTGTCCTATTCCTATTTATATTCTTATACAAAAAGCTTTTAGATTTTCACCACTGAGTATAATGTTAGCTGTGGTTTTCACATATATTTGTTAAACTGAGGTATGTTCCCTCTATACTCTTTGTTGAGAGTTTTTAACACAAATAGATTTTATCACATATTGAATTCTATCAAATACATTGTCTGCATCTGAGATGATTATATATTTTTTACTCTTTATTTTGTTAAATGCTATATCGTATTGATTGATTTGCAAATATTGAATCATCCTTGCTTCTGGGATATATCTTACTTGATCAAAGTGTATGATCCTTTTAATGTATTATTGGATTCAGTTGCTAATAATTTGTTGAAGAATTTTACACCTATGTTTGTTAAGAATATTGGCCTATAATTTTATTTTATTTAACTTTTCTTGTTGTATCTTTGTCTGTTTTGGTTGTCAGGGTAGTACTGGATTCACAAAATGTGTTTGAATAGTTTCCTTCTTTTTAAACTTCTTGTAAGAGTTTGAGGAAATAATGATTATATCTTTTCTGAATTGTTTTATAGGATATAATTCACCAGTGAAGCCATTTATTCTTGGGCTTTTGTTTGTTGGGAGATTTTTGATTTCTGTTTCAATCTTTTTACTAAAATCTATTCAAATTTTCTATTTCTTTGTAGTTCAGTCTTAAAAAGTTGCATAGTATAAGAATTTGTCTATTTCTTCTAAGTTGCCCCCTTTGTTGGAGTATAGTTGTACATAGTGATTTCATGATGATCCTTTGTATTCCTGTGTTAACAGTGGTAACCACTCCTCTTTCATTTCCTATTCTATTTATTTAAGTTATATTATTTCTTCTTGGTTAATTTAGATAATTTTATTTCTTCAGTCATCATTTTTTGTTTGTTCATTTGTTTTTTTGTTCAGTAGTATGGTACAGTTTTTTTTTTTTTAATCATTTCTTTCTCTTGTGGTTGATTTCTAATTGTAGACCATTGTAGTCAGAGAAGATGCTTGATATGATTCCAATATCTTACATTTATTGAAACTTACTTTGAGCCCCAACATTTTATTTGTGCTTGAAAATGTTTCTATGTGTGTTTGAGAAGGACACATATTCTGCTGTTTTTAAATATAGTGTTTATATACCTGTTAAGTCATTCTGGTCTGAGTCATATATGTTCAAAGTTTTCTTACTAATTTTCTGTCTGAATGACCTGTACATTGATGGAAGGATGCTGTCAGAGTCTCATGCTGTTATTGTATTGCTTTCAAGCTTTTCCTTAAGTGCATTAATATTTTACATAGTTTGGTGCCCTTCTGTCGGGTGCTTAAACATTTGTAAATGTTATATCTTCTTTCTGGACTATTATTATGCAACATTTTTCTTTGTTTTCAATGCCAGTCTTTGTTATAAGGTATATTTTGTGTGATTTGAGTAGAAGTACTTCAGATTTCATTTCTATTGGTATGAAAGAATTATTTTTCCATCCCTTTACTATTTGTTTCTGTAGGCATATATATATATATATTAGTTTTTCCTCTTCTTCTTCTTCTTCTTTTTTTTTTTAATCTATTGAGCAACTCTACATCTTTTGATTGGTGAGTTGGGTCCATTTATAGTTAACATGGGGCTTCCCTGGTGGCTGAGTCAGTAAAGAGTTATCCTGCAATGCAGGAGGCCCAGGTTTAATCTCTGAATTGGAAGATCCCCTGCAGAAGGAAATGGCAACCTACTCCAGTCTTCTTACCTGGGAAGTCCCATGGACAGAGGAGCCTGGTGGGGTTGCAAGAGTCAGATATGACTTATCAACTAAACCACCACCACCACCACTATAGTTAACATAATTATTTAGTTATCTGCTTGTTGTTATATTATTTATTGTTTTTCTGACATTTTTTGTAGTTTATGTCTGTTCTTTTTTTTTTCTTTCTCTCTTCCTTTGGGTTTGGTAGTTTTCTTTAGTGTTATGTTCAGATTCCTTTCTCATGTTCTTTTCTGTATGTATTATGAGTATTTTTTTTTTCTTGTGACTACTATAAAACTTACACACACCCTGTGTAAATAGCAGTCTGTTTTAACTTGGTAGCAACTTAAATTTGATAACATTCTAAAGCTTTATATATTTGTTTCTTTTTCCATGTTTTACACTTTCTATGACACATTTTTTTCATCATTTTTAATGTATTCCTTAACTAATTATTGCATTTTAGTCAACCTTACTGGTTTTGTCTTTAAACTTTATTCTAGTTTTCAAGTGATTCATCCACTAACTTTTTAATATATTTACACTTTCCAGTAAGAATTTTACTTTTGTATATTTTGTTATTATTAATCAATTTTATATATGTTCAGCTTAAAGAAATCCTTTTAATTTTTCTTGTAGGACCAGTTTATTGATGATGAACTGGTTTTGCTTATCTGGGAAACTCTTAATCTCTCCTCCATTATGAATGATAAAATTTCAGGGTAGAGAATTTATGATTGGAAGTCATGCCACTCTCTCTGGCTTTTAAAGTTTTTGCTGAAAAACCTGTTTTTAGCCTTATGAGGCTTTCCTTGTATGCAACAAGTCATTTTTTTCTTGCTTCTTTTAGAATTCTATCTTTATTCTTAACTTTTACTATTTTAATTATAATGTTTCTTGTTGAATATCCCTTTGGTTTCATCTTATTTGGAACTCTCTGGCTCCCTGAACCTGGGCTTTCTTACCCTAGGTTCCAGAAGTTTGTAGCCACTATTCCTTCAAATAATTTTTCTGACCCTTTCTCCCTCTTCTTTTTCTGGAATCCCAGTAATATAAATGTTATTCCATTTGCTATTTCCTCAAATGTCCAAGGAAGTGTATCTTTGTTTTGTATGTTCTTTTTTCATTTTGCTGCTCTGCCTGGGTTAGCCCTATTGCTTTATCTTCCAACTTACTGATTTATTTTTCTAACTCATCCATTCTACTATTTAAACCTTCTAATGTATTTTTCAGTGCACTTGTAGCTTTATTTGGTACTTCTTTGTTGAATTTCTCCCTGTGTTTATCTATTTTTCTCCTAAGCCACTTTATGGTCATGAATTTTAATTCTTTATTACGTAGATTGTTTATCTCCACTTCATTTTGTTCTTTTTCTGTAATCTTGTCTTATTCATTCAGTTGCAACATATTCCTCTATATTTTCATTTTACCCAAATCTCTGTACTTGTTTCTACAGATTTTACACATTAGGTAATCAGCTACCTTTCCCAATCATGTGGAAGTGGGCTTATATAGATGTCCTTTGAGGCAATCCAACCTAACTACTAGAGCCTGGCACTCAAGAGGTGTTGCCTATGTGGGCTCCATACCTCTGTGGGCTCCATGTGCCTTCCCGTTATGGTGGAGCTGCAGCTGTTGCTCTGGCACACTGGTGGATGGGACCGGCCTGTATGATGACCACTGCACTGCACCGGTGGGCCAGGCTTGCCCCTAGCCCAGCGTATGGTCAGCCACACCTGCTGTGGGACAGACTGCCCAGCCAACCAGGAGACTCTGTCAAGGTGCCTGGGTAAGCAGGGCTCTCACTAGAGCTGGCCCCCTGGCCCTAATAGGTTAGAGGGAGAATTATAAAATGGCTCCCACCGGGGTCTCAGGTGCTAGGGAGCATCCCAACTGATTCTTGACTTTCTGGAAGAAGCTTCAAGATTAGTAAGTCGGTCCCCTTCACTATGTTTTGTGAGTTTTTCAACATGGTAATTGTGTGCTGTTTTTCAAGTTGTGTGATATCTGTGTGTGAATCCTTTAAGAGCATGTTTTTCATTCTCTGCAGTTCTATAGCTTTCCTGAATGTATTCTCTATTGGTTTTCAAAGACAGTTGTTTGGAGGGTTCATTTCTCTCATGCAGGATCCACAGTTTTGGGTGCGTAAGGGCTCAGGTGGTAAAGAATTTGCCTGCTATGTGGGAGACATGGGTTCAATCCCTGGGTTGGGAAGATTCCATGAAGAAGAGAAAAGCTACCCACTCCAGTATTCTAGCCTAGAGAATTCCATGAACTGTATAGTTCATGGGGTCACAAAGAGTCGGTCATGACTGAGTGGCTTTCACTTTCACTTTGCTTTCAACGTGGAGCTCAAATTCCCTCTGCCTGAGAGAAGATCTGTCTGTACCTTTGTGATCCTTCTTGATTGTGAGACAACAACACGATTCGATTTCTGGGTTAGAAAGATATGCTGGAGAAGAGATAAGCTACCCGCTCCAATATTCTTGGGTTTCCCTTGTGACTCAGCTGGTAAAGAATCTGGTTGCAATGTGGGAGACGTGGGTTTGATCCCCGGGTTGGGAAGATCCCCTGGAGAAGGGAATGGGCTACCCACTCCAGTATCCTGGCCTGGAAAATTCTATGGATGGTATGGGTTCGCAGAGTCAGACACAACTGAGCGAATTTCACTTTCACTTTTCACAGCTGAGATGTAGGTTTTGTCTTTGGTAAAACCATATCTCTGCCTCTCCTGCCCCTTTTAACTTCTGTTGTAGATTCTCTGCTCATCTAGATTTCAGGTACCTTTCAGAGGGAACTATTACATATGCAGCTGTAGATTTGTGTTGGTGGAAGGAGGTGAGCTCAGGATCTTCCTATGGGCCATCTTCAGTTCTCCCCTACTCTGTTTCCTTCCTTGTACAGAGATATCTATTCTAGTTGGCAAGTATCTTGAAATCAGAACTGGAATTAAGATGAGGACAGTGAGCTACCTAAGGTGCAAAAGTTAAGAAGGTATTAACTGTAAAACTGAAAAATTTGGTGTGAAAATTTAAAAATGCTACTCATTCTCTTGACACAACTGAGACCATCCTGTTCAAAAATGTGCATTTTTCCCCCCCAAATTCCAATTGGATCTAAAATCCCATTAGTTGGATTGGTCATAGAAGAGGGAGGGTGATTATTACTTTTCTCTCAACAATCTGGTTAGTACTTCCTGGAAGACATTGTGAGAGACCATTATCATTTGTAATGAATGCAATTTTCTGCTCCTCTTCATGTTCTCTTGTGATTCCCAATGGTCATTCAAAAATATTCTTTGAGCTCTCCTAGGGTCAGATAGTAAAGATATGTATCTTCATGTCAATTAAAACTACTAAAAAGCATTTGTAGTGTTTGCTTTAAACAATCTACATGGCTAAAGTAACTTTCTCTGCTTTCTCCAATATCACATCACCTGAAAAAAAAAATGAAAGAAAAAAGTCAGGCTAGCATTCTTATTTGGAGAAGGCAATGGCACCCCACTCCAGTACCCTTGCCTGGAAAATCCCGTGGATGGAGGAGCCTGGTAGGCTGCAGTCCCTGGGGTCACTAAGAGTCGGACACGACTAAGTGACTTCACTTTCACTTTTCACTTTCACTCATTGGAGAAGGAAATGGCAACCCACTCCAGTGTTCTTGCCTGGAGAATCCTAGAGACGGGGGAGTCTGGTGGGCTGATGTCTATGGGGTCACACAGAGTTGGACACGACTGAAGTGACTTAGCAGCAACTTAGCAGCAGCCTTCTTATTGGTGGATTTGTTCTTAATTTTCATATTGAGAGAACTTCAGGAGTTTGATAGGATGACTCCCATGAAGAAGATAAGGCGAGACAAATATCAAAACGTCATCAAACCAGAAACATTAAAATATCATCAGATTTTCAACCATATCTAGTTGATAAAATGCTTTGATTAGGTATTGAAAACAATCTGTGCAAATGTAAGCCCTTATTTTCAATAAAATATGATATGAGAGAAATTGAAGTCATGTGGTAACACAATGTACATGGTTGGGGTTATTAACACAATCAGGTGATTCTGATCCATTGCATTATACATATAGGATCATTAAATACATTAAAGATACCCCATTGCTAACTTGATCTGAAGGCCAGTAATAATCCTATGAACAGAGAAATTAAGTTCAAATGACAATCATGCTAAGGCAACTTTACACTGTGTTAACTAGTTAATTAGAAAATCTTTAATGAACTTTGTGATACACAAGCCCTTACATCATATAGTGGAGGACTTAATGACTGGGGTGGGGACCTGGAAGGGTTAGGCATATGAGGTCTGGCATCCTTCCAGGGACAATGGTTAACCCCTGCTAAGTTAAAAAATTCCTCAAGCTTGCATATGTACTCAGGTGTATCAGAAAGAATATGTGAATCAATACAATGAACATTGACCAACTTCCTGGGGCTCTCAATTTTTAGCATAAAAAATTTAAGAAAGTGAACTCAGAAGTAACTTTAAACATTTTTATATTACAACAAACACCAATATATTATGAAATAAAATGCAAGATATGCATGCATTTATAAGATAAAACGGGAGACTTCAAAGAAATTTCACACTTGCTATAGGCCAGTTAAGTCTAGATCCCAGAGCCGTGGGCAAACACATCATTTTCTCTGTGCTGATATGGAAAAATCACTGAAAAAGTTGGAGAAGTACTTTCCCTAAATAGGTTTGTTTTGTGGAGTCTTTCTGAGTCCATTAGCACTAGGTGGGGAAAAATAACTTTGCCATTGAAATTGATTGCTTAATTAGTGAAATTTTTAATAATTTCAGGCTGAGCTATCACTCAAGATTTAACAAAAAATATGACATTCTAGCTTCTCCCAAAATAGATGACAAAGTAGATCCTGATTTTGGTGTCACTAACTAAACCCCTAATAAACCTAAAATTTCTGAATAAAGAGTCCCCCTCCCCCACTCACTGTGCCTCTGAAATAGGACTAGGTATATCCAGATTTAGGGTAGCAGATGCAAGTCAAGTGTTATAAATTAAATGTCTCTTTCAGAAAAGCACAGCTATCCCTGGGAATGTGTTACTTCAGGCGATAGAGAGAAAGCCTGTCCCATAGTAACAGACAAGGTATTAAGTCTTAGTTATAGGACAAGAAAAGGAAAAAGGACAAAAGGAAAGATATACCCATTTGAAGGCAGAGTTTCAAAGAATACACAAGAGATTTAAGAAAGTCTTCCTCAGTGAACAGTGCAAAGAAATGGAGGAAAACAATAGAATAGGAAAGACTAGAGATCTCTTCAAGAAAATTAGAGATACCAAGGGAATATTTCATGCAAGTTCAGTTCAGTTCAGTCACTCACTTGTGTCCAGTTCTTTGCGATCCCATGAACCGCGACACACCAGGCCTCCCTGTCCATCACCAGCTCCCGGAATTTACCCAAACTCACGTCCATTGAGTCCGTGATGCCATCCAACTATCTTTACCTCTGTCATCCCCTTCTCCTCTTGCCTTCAATCTTTCCCAGCATCAGGGTCTTTTCAAATGAATCAGATCTTCGCATCCAGGTGGCCAAAGTATTGAAGTTTCAGCTTCAACATCAGTTCTTCCAATGAACATTCAGGATTGATTTCCTTTAGGATTAACTGGTTGGAGCTCCTTGCAGTCCAAGGGACTCTCATGAGTCTTCTCCAACACCCCAGTCCAAAAGCATCAATTCTTCAGCACTCAGCTTTCCTTAAAGATGGGCACAATAAAGGAGAGAAATGGTATAGACCTAAAAGAAGCAGAAGATATTAAGAAAAGTTGGCAAGAATACACAGAACTATACAAAAAAGATCTTCATGACCCAGATAATCACAATGGTGTGTTCACTCACCTAGAGCCAAACATTCTGCAATGTGAAGTCAAGTGGGCCTTACAAACCATCACTATGAGCAAAGCTAGTGGAGATTATGGAATTCCAGTTAAGCTATTTCAAATCCTAAAAGATGATGCTGTGAAAATGCTGCACTCAATACGCCAGCAAATCTGGAAAACTCAGCAGTGGCCACAGGACTGGAAAAAGTCAGTTTTCATTCCAATCCCAAAGAAAGTCAATACCAAAGAATACTTAAGCTACCACACAATTGCCCTCATCTCACACACTAGTAAAGTAATGCTCAAAATTCTCCAAGTGAGGCTTCAACAGTACATGAACCATGAAATTCCAAATGTTCAAGCTGGATTTAGAAAAGGAAGAGGAAGCAGAGATCAAATTGCCAACATCCATTGGGTAATCAAAAAAGCAAGTGTTCCAGAAAAATATCTACTTCTGCTTTATTGACTATGCCAAAGCCTTTGACTGTGTGGATCACAACAAACTGGAAAATTCTTAAAGAGATGGCAATACCAGACCACGTGACCTGCCTCCTGAGAAATCTGTATGCAGGTCAAGAAGCAAGAGTTAGAACTGGACATGGAACAACAGGCAGGTTCCAAATCAGGAAAGGAGTACATCAAGGCTATACATTGTCACCCTGCTTATATAACTTATATGCAGAGTACATCATGAGAAATGCCTGATTGGATGAAACACAAACTGGAATCAAGATTGCTGGGAGAAATATCAATAGTCTCAGATATACAGATGACACCACCCTTATGGCAGAAAGCAAAGAAGGACTAAAGAGCATCTTGGTGAAAGTGAAAGGGGAGAGTGGGAAAGTTGGCTTAAAACTCAACATTCAGAAAATTAAGATCATGGTATCTGGTCCCATCACTTCATGGCAAATATATGGGGAAACAACGGAAACAGTGACAGATTTTATGTTTTTGGGCTCCAAAATCACTGCAGATGGTGACTGCAGTCATGAAATTAAAAGATGTTTGCTCCTTGGAAAGAAAGTTATGACCAATCTAGGCAGCATATTAAAAAGCAGAGACATCACTTTGCCAGCAAAGGAAAGTCTGGTCAAAGCTATGGTTTTTCCAATAGTCATGATGGTTGTGAGAGTTGGACTATAAAGAAAGCTGAGTGCTGTAGAATTGATGCTTTTGAACTGTGATGTTGGAGAAGATTCTTGACAGTCCCTTGGACAGCAAGGACATCCAAGAGTGCATCTCAAAGGAAATCAGTCCTGAATATTCATTGGAAGGACTGATGCTGATTGTGAAACTGATACTTTGGCCACCTGATGCAAAGAACTGATTAATCGGCAAAGACCCTGATGCTAGGAAAGATTGAAGGCGGCAGGAGAAGGAGACGACAGAAGATAGATGGTTGGATGGCATCACCAACTCAATGGACATGAGTCTGAATAAACTCCAGGAGTTGGTGATTGACAGGTAATCCTGGCATGCTGCAGTCCATAGGGTCGCAAAGAGTTGGACACGAGGGAGTGACTGAACTGAACTGAACTGAACTATAGGACAAGCTGCTTTAAGTCAGGTGGTAGCAGCTCCAGCCCTCAAGAAATATCTGACACACTATTTCTGTATGGCCACAAACTAAATGTGGTTTTCACATTTTTGAAATTAAAAAATATAAAAAAACTCCCCACCTCAATATTTTCCAGATATATGAAAATTACATTAAATTCATATACAATTGCCAAGGTTTTATTTGAATGCAGCCATACTCATTCGGTTTAAGTGTTTTTTGTGGTTGCCTTTGTGCTACAACAGCAGAGTTGCATAATTATAACAAAAACTAACATATTTACTGTCTTTTTTTTTTTTTTTTTTTTTTCAGAGAAAACTTTTATCAATCCTTGGTTTAGAGTCTTGCTGCTTAATGTGTAGTCCTAGGACCAATAGCATCAGTATCATCTGGGAGGTTGTTAAAAATGTAAAATCTCAGGTACCACCCCATCTGTGCTAAATCATAACTGAAATCATAGCAAGTTTCATTATTAATTTTTATGCACAATAAAGTTTTGGAATCACTGGGCAAGATCAAAATGACCTTGAAGAAGTGTGTGCTTCTCCGCAACTCCAGCTGGTTAAAGGGTACAAGACAATCGAATCTTAGATCAGGACTATGTGAACTAACATTCCTCATTGTTACTGAAAATGAAAATAAACTACATGGTTGCTTTTTGCCCAGGGAAACTTTTTTTTTTAATTAAACCAAGATGATATAGAGTGAAGAGCAGATGTCTAGGCTAAAATGATTCCTTCAAAACAGATTTCTCCTAAGAAATACCTTCAGTGGAAGAAGACGCTCTTAGATCACCCTTGATCTCAGGATGTTCAGGGTTTGTAGCCCTGATGAAGCTATCTATGCTAGAATATAGCTCTGATAAAGGGTGTCAGAATTCATTAGTTAGACAGGTACCAAAGAAAATCTCATTCAGTATCATCAAGATTCTACTGAGTTTTGTGCTGCCATGAAATCCCTTTTTTGTTGCCTTTTTTTACCTATGTGTTCATTTCAACTCCAACAAACACATTCACAAAAACACAAAAATATACACATATAGCACCTGTGGTTGATTTGAACAACCACCAAAATTTATTATTCCTTTTTAATTCTGTGTGGAAAGAGAAATTTAAAACTATCTCCACTAGCTATGGAATTATAGAAATGATTTTAAAGTGAGGTCTATTTTGCTATTTTCTAAAACTATAACTGTAGACACTAGTGGACAGAAAGCAGCAAGACTAAGGGAAACAGTTGTTACATGCTTAGAGTGAGATCCCTCTATGTACACCAAGCACTGCTACACATGTCTTGTCTTTGTTGCTACCAGTAAATAAATCCACACAGTATGATGTATGGAATGGCTTAATTTAGCAGGGCCCCAAAAGTCACCAATATTCAGTCTGTGGTAAATGTTCACTGCAATGCTGATGTCCCAGGGGTTTTCTTTTCTGAGGTTCCCTCAAGCTTCACAAGTCTTTTAGAACAATACAGTATCATCTTACTATTGATTTTTAAGTACATACTTACTTGAATGCACACTTAGAGCAGGCATTGTGCTAAATACATTATAGACATTAGATCATTTGATTCCTAAAACACAATGCAGGTAATGCGGGCATCATTACTCTATTATAGACAGGAAGTGACCAAGCCTCAGAAAGATTTTTCAAAAACTTGCTCAAGTCATGGGTACTATGAGAAGAGACAGGCTGAAACCATATATTCTACTTCATTATATTGCCAAACTACTGTGGTTTCAACCAGAGACGTCACTGAAATATCAAAATGTTTCCGTTCAAGGACATTCATACCCTCTGCATTGTTTCTAGTCAATGTTCACAAAGGCTTGGTCACATTAGGACACTTCTTTTTTTTTTTCTTTTTATTAGTTGGAGGCTAATTACTTTACAATATTGTGGTGGTTTTTGTCATACACTGACCTGAATCAGCCATGGATTTACATGTGTTCCCCATCCCGTTTCCCCCTCCCACCTCCCTCTCCACCCGCATTAGAACATTTCTAAACACTATGAAAATATTCTGTTGTTGTTGTTGTTCAATCACTAAGTCATGTCCGACTCTTAGTGACCCTATGGCTTGCAACACGCCAGGCTCCTTTATCCTCCACTATCTCTCAGACTTTGCTCAAGCTCATGCCCATTGAATCAGTGATGCCGTCCAACCATCTTATCCTCTGTTGTTCCCTTCTCCTCCCGACCTTGGTCTTCCTCAGTATCGGGGTCTTTTCCAATGAGTCAGCTCTTCACATCAAGTGACCAAAGTATTGGAGCTTCAGCTTCATATTAGTCCTTCCAATGAATATTCAGGGTCGATTTCCTTTAGGATTGACTGATTTGATGTCCTCGCTGTCCAAGGGACATTCACGAGTCTTCACCACCACAGTTTGAAAGCATCAATCCTTCAGTGCTCATCTTCTTTATAGTCCAACACATATCCACACATGACCACTGGAAAGACCATAGCTTTGACTGTACAGCCCTTTGTTGGCTACGTGATGTCTTTGCTTTTTAATATGCTGTTTATATTATGTCTATATGTGTCTAATAATCATGTTAGAGCTATCCAAAACAGGATATTAAGGTAAAATCTGCCCTACTCCCACCTAAGGTTGATGTGAATTATTTTTTCTCCTTCTAGACCTTAAGCAGAGACCCTCTATTATCATTAAATATGCGTAAGTTTCAAAGTAAAGATTTATTGAATATTGGGTAAAAGTACAAAAAATACCAAACAAATATAGGGTTTTTCTCTGTTGTGGATTTCATTAATATAAGATGGAGTAAACTAAATTATGTGGGAGATAAAAACATGTAAGAGCAGTAAAAAATTTTTTTCAATGTTAAATTTGGCTAAATATTTAAACACCTATGTCTTTCTGATGTTTCATAGAAAAAATGAATAATCCCCTAACTCTCATCTTCTATCCTGAATCAAAAATGCATAAACCTGTGGCTAAGGGACCTTGATTCTCCTGCTGTTCTTAGAATTAGACCTGTTCACTTTACCTTCTTATCCAGTGAGTATTTATCTCTCAAAAGCATGATACTTTTAGTATCAGAATAAAAACAAAAAAAAAGTCATTATCATTCTGTGGAACATGGTTCAGTTCAGTTCAGTTCAGTTGCTCAGTCATGTCCAATTCTTCATGACCCCATGGACCACAGCACGCCAGGCCTCCCTGTCCATCACCAACTCCTGGAGTTTACTCAAACTCATCTCCATTGAGTTGGTGATGCCATCCAACCATCTCATCTTCTGTCATCCCCTTCTCCTGCCTTCAATCCTTCCCAGAATCAGGGTCTTTTCAAATGAGTCAGCTCTTCGCATCAGGTGGCCAAAGTATTGCAGTTTCAGCTTCAACATCAGTCCTTCCAATGAACATTCAGGACTGATCTCCTTTAGGATGGACTAGTTGGATCTCCTTGCAGTCCAAGGGACTCTCAAGAGTCTTCTCCAACACCACAGTTCAAAAGCATCAATTCTTTGGTGTCAGATTTCTTTATAGTCCAACTCTCACATCCATGCATGATTACTGGAAAAACCATAAGCCTTGACGAGACAGACCTTTGTTGGCAAAGTAATGTCTCTGCTTTTTAATATGGAACATGGTTGCACATTGCTTAATATTGTTCCTTTTGGAAATAGGTATCAGTGGCACCATGACCTATAAAGTATGCCCAAAGTAATCATAAGATTCTGCAACCTAATTACAAATTTCTTGAATCCCTGTAAATAATAATATAAAATGTCAGAAAAATAATCATCAAGATGGTAGCTTGAGTTACAAATAAATTTAGAGTGGTCCTGAAATCTGTCATCTACTTAAAAACATGGACAAATACAAATTGTGTTTCAGTTTCATCATAAAACCATGTGAAAATTGAAAGAGATAATAGAAATAAAGCATTTAGAGTGTCTGGCACACAATAACTGCTCAGTAAATATTAGTAATAGTTTAATAATTATTGGTTATATTCAAGGATTCACTTCATTTTGGTCAATAGCTTTTCATCAAATATTAATGACCTTCAGTATTATTCGGTGGCTTTAGAAAGTGGTAATTAGTCTGCTGTAGGCTGACTAACATGGAAATGAAAGGCAAATATATTCATACTATTCAAATGTGAAAGTCAAGCCCTCTCATGAGGCCTTTCATGGGACACCTACCCTGAGGGCACAGAGTCAGTTTGAATGTCCTTCCCTCCCAGTGGGAGTTCCATTTCTAGGACACAGTGGCCTGTCATTTCTCTGAGAGGAGCCACAGCAGGATTCCTGATTGGGGCTTAATGAACAGCCTTTGGGGAATTTCACATAAGTGGTCATTAATACTTTGCATATTTGCAAGGTGAATCCATCTCATTCTTCAATAGGTCTTCATCACAACAGCCTCTGTGTACTTTCATCTATCTTGCAACAGAAAAGGGGAAAGGGGAATGTCGGGATACATTGCAGCATGAAAAAGGTCAAATAGATATTCAGAACCCAGACTGAATTATAGGTTGATCCTGATTAAACTGGTTGGTTGGCAGTGCAGAAGGGAAGAGGGGTGATAGGTGTGAGTGAGTGATTATTTTCTGATTAAAATGCATTTGCATATTTGTATTTAAGAAAAAAAAGATTTTAGAAGACAATACCATGCCTTAGCCTTACTTTCTGATGTATTTGTGTTTTACCTAACAAAATCTGTCCTTATCATAATGCTCTCATATCCTTCATGCGTCATGTGTGTTTTATCTGAACATCATTTCATCAATGCTTTCGAATTTGTTTACATAAAAGTCTACAACACAGTCCCTGTGATTTTAAAAATTCTGTTTGTTTCAATTGTTATGTCAATAAAAATTAATCAGTCAATCTAAGAAAGAAATGGAAAATCTTATTTCAGCCAAGTTTGAGGATTATAACCCAGGATTGGCATCTCAGAAAGCTCTGAGAGCTGTTCTGCTCCCTTAGAAGTCAAGGTACAGTTATGTAATTTTATTTTTGAGACAGAAGGCTGTACATCAGATGACATATTGACAGCTTACGTAAACCAAATCTAAGTGCCATGTGACTTCTTACGAGATCAAGAAGGAAAGTTATCTTTAAAGAATTGTCTTATTGATTCTAGGAAAATATTGTTCTTTATGGTTGAGTAGGCATTTCTGTGGATGGGAAAGGTTTAGTTGAAGCATAAAATAAATATACAATGCACAGTGTAGGTAAGAGAGAAGACCAAAGGGCAAAGAACATTCTCTGTTTAAATTTTTATTGTCTTGCTATAAACTATGAAATTTTATTTCACAGTCATTTCCCATTTCTCATATTTTATCTTGCATAATTTTGTTTCCCCTTATTTTTTGCTTAAGTAAGCTAGTAGTTTGCATATGTTGCTGAATTTTTCAAAATTTTTATAAAAGAATTCTGATTTACTCATTGCATCTACTTTTCTATTACCTTTAATCATTTATATTTTTTATTTTTATTCTCTTTATCTTGTGTTTTCTTTCTGTTTGTGTTGTTCTTTTTCTAGTTAATCAAGCTGGGAATTATGTCTTTCAGTACCTTTCATTTCTACTGATAAAAGAATTTAATGTTATGGATTTTCCTCAGATCACTGCTCTAAATGCATCCCATATGCTATGTTCCATAGTGCGTTCGGTGTCATTCTTTCATAAGAGTTTACAACTTCAGTTTACATCCCAGGTTTATTAAGGAGTTGGTTAATAGGCAACTTTTTTGTTTTCCATGTGGAAGGGCCTTTATTTTTATTTTTGTTGTTGATAATTTACAGTTTTACTTCATTTCTATTAGAGAGATTTTTATATTCCACTTTATGGAAATTGCAGATGCTTTCTTTGTAACTTGTATTATAATCAGCTTTTGTGACCATATCATAGGGATTGAGAAAGAACTGTATTCTCTATAATTATGATGTAAAGATCCACACATATACATTAGATCTCTCTTAGTGTTTTTTTTTTTTTTGAATATTCTCTCCCCTTATTTATTTTTGTCCACTGATTCTGATTTGTTCTTAAATGATGTACAAATCCATCCTATTATTGAAGTTTCTATTATGTCTCCTTGTTTCTCCTGTAATCTTGATTCATAAAAGTATTTGTTGTGTTAATTGGTATATGCATGCAGAAGTTGCTATGGTCATGTCTGACTCTTTGAGACTCCATGAACTGTAACCTGCCAGCCTCCTCTATCCATGGGATTCTCCAAGTAAGAATACTAGAGTGGGTTACCATGTTCTCCTCCAGGGGATCTTCCTGACCCAAAAACCAAACCCACATCTCTTGGGTTTACTGCACTGCAGGCAGAATCTTTACCACTGAACCACCTAGGAAGCTCTAGTTGGTGCATAGATACTCATAAATGTTATATCTGCATTGATAATTGTGGCTTCTGCCTTTAAAAAGCTGTTCTTTTTTTTTGTATATTTAAAGGTTTCTTCTTTTCTGATATTCAGATTACTACTGCCATTCTGTCTTTCCATTTTTATGGTACATTTCTTTCCATTCCTTTATTTTTAGAGTTTCCAATTTTTTTTTTAATTTAACTGTTTTTTCTTTCATAGAACATGAAGTTTGATTCTGTTTTGTGAACCAAATAGAAAAGAATTTTCTTGTATTAGATGACTTCAGTCATTCACATTCATCAAAATGACTAATATGTTTGAGCCCAATAAAATTTGCTAATAAATAAATAAATAAATAAATATATATATATATATATTATATTTGCTATATTTCTTTCCTTACATATTTGTGAAGTATTTTCTTGTAGTATTTAGGGAGGCTTATATTTTTGTTCTAGTGGTAACTTTTGTATTTATACTTTTGCTAAATGTTCTTAGGCTCCTTTTTTCTAATGTAAAAGTTGTCTATCTGATTTATTATTCTTTTTCAAGTATCCTATAATGCTGATCTATAGTCATATAATAAGGAACTTGCTCTATTATTTTTTGGTTTTCTCTTTCATATTTTCCCATTGTTAATTACATTATTTCTACTTTGTCACAGCATACAGAATTTTTACAATAATATGTATTTTTTTAATAAAAAATAAAATATTAAGAGAAAGGTAACTGCTACTGATATTGTTTTGGCTATATGGAAGGACTTGACTCCACATTTTGAACCTGTAACAACTAATGAAACAACTGACAAAGGATTAATTTCCAAAATATACAAGCAGCTCATACAACTCCATACCAGGAAAGCCAACAACCAGATCAAAAAGTGGGAAAAAGACCTAAATAGACATTTCTCCAAAGAAGATATACAGACAGCTAACAAACACATGAAAAGATGCTCAACATCGTTCATTATTAGAGAAATGCAAATCTAAACTACAATGAGATATCACCTCACACTGGTCAGAATGGCCATCATCAAAAAGTCTACAAACAATAAATGCTGGAGAGGGTATGGAGAAAAGGGAACTCTCTTGCACTGCTGGTAGGAATGTGAATTGATACCACTATAGCCACCTTGGTATGGAGATTCCCTAAAAAGCTAGGAATAAAAAAACCATATGACCCAGCAATCCCACTCCTAGGCATATACCCTGAAGAAACCAAAATTGAAAAAGACACACATATTGCACTGTTCATTGCAGCACTATTTACAATAGCTAGAACATGGAAGCAGCCTAGATGTCCATCAACAGATGTATGGATAAAGCAGTTGTGATACATCTACACAAGGGGATATTACTCAGCCACACAAAGGAATACCTTTGAGTCAGTTCTAATGAAGTAGATGAACCTAGAACATGTTATACAGAGTGAAGTGAGTCAGAAATAGATAAATATCATATTCTAACATATATATATACAGAATCTAGAAAAATGGTACTGAAGAATTTACTTACAGAGCAGCAATGGAGAAACCAACATAGAGAATAGACTTGTGGACATGGGGAGAGGGGAGGAGAGGGTGAAATGTATGGAAAGAGTAACATGGAAACTTAAATTACCATATGTAAAATAGATAACCAACAAAATTTTCTGTATGGCTAAGGAAACTCAGAGGCTCTGTATCAACCTAGAGGGGTGGGATGGGGAGGGAGATGGGAGGGAGGTTAAAAAGGGAGGGGAATATATGTATATCTATGGCTGATTCATGTTGAGATTTGACAGAAAATAACAAAATTCTGTAAACCAATTATTCCTCAATAAAAAATAAATACATTGAAAATATCATATCAAAAATAATAAATACCTCGGAATAAACTTAAAAGAAAAAAGAAAAAAAAAACTCAACAATCAAAAAACTAATACCCTGGCATTTTGTCCCATCATTTCATGGCAAATTGAGGAGGAAATTATGGAATCGTGTCAGACTTTATTTTCAGGGACTCCAAAATTACTGTGAATGGTGACTGTAGCTGCAAAATTAAAAAAACTCTTGCACTCCTAAGAAAAGCTATGACTAACTTAGATAGCATATTAAAAAGCAGAGACATTGCTTTGCCAACAAAGATTCATATAGCCTAAACTACAGTTTTTATGGTAGCCATGTATGGATGTGAATGTTGGATCATAAATATGGCCAGATGCTAAAGAATTGATGCTTTTGAGCTATGGTGTTGGAGAAGACTCTTGAGAGTCCATGGACTGCAAGGAGATTGAACCAATGAATCCTAAAGGAAATCAACCCTTAATACTAATTAGAATGACAGATACTGAAGCTGAAGCTCTAAAGCTTTGGTCACCTGATGTGATGAATAGACTCATTGGAAAAGATCCTGTTCCCGGGAAAGATTGAAGCCAAAATGAGAAGGATACAATAGAGGATGAGATAACTGGATGCATTACCAAGTCAGTAAGCATAAGTTTGAGCAAAGTCTGTGAGATGGTGAAGGACAGGGAAGCGTGGGGTTCTGCAGTGCATGGGGTTGCAGAGTTGGGCATCACTGAGTCACTAAACAACAACAAGCATTTGTTGTTCATTTGCTAGATTGGGCTGTAGCACACCAGGCTCCTCCTCTAAGCATAAAAAAAAACCGGGGGGCGGGGGGGGGGCGCGAGGAGGAGATACAGTTGCTCAGTCATAGCCAACTCTTTGCTTTGTGACCACATGGACTGTTGCCTGCCAGAACCCTCTGTCCATTGAATTCTCCAAGCATGAATACTTGTCCCAAATAAGATCAACCAAAAGAGGAGTACACCAAGATATGGTATAATCAAAATAGCAAAACTTAAAAGAGAGACAGTTAAAAGTAACAAAGGAAAAACAAGTTACATACAATGGAACTTCCATAAGGCTATCAGCTCCTCTTTTTGGCAAATACTCTGCAGGCCATACTCGAGCTGACAAGACACATTCAGATTTGACAATGAGATAAAAAGTATTCCAAAAGAGCTAGAGTTAAGTGCTTACCACCACTAAATTAGCTTTAAAGGAAATGTTAAAGTGATTGTTCTAAGCAAAAACTAAAAAGCCCCAATTAGAAATATAAAATAACTGAAATGAAAAATCTCATTGGTACAGACAAATATACTGTAAAGATATTAAATCAAATACATACAAAGCTAGTAGAAAGGTTAAAAGACAAAAATAGTAAAACAATCTATATCCACAATAAGCAAGTAGGGAATATATGAAGCAGTTAGATATAAAATATGATGTCAAAATATAATCATGTAGGGACTATAGTACAAATAGAGAGTTGTTAAAATGTATTTGAAATTAAGAGAACAAATTAAAACAATTGCATTAAAGATATATAGATGATAGCTATATATAGCTAGCTATATATAAACCTCATGGTAATTATAAACCAAAAGATATATAATAGATACACATAGAAAAATAGAAAGCAATTGAATATAACACTACAGATAGTCATGAAATCACTAGTGAATAGAACAAAAGCAGAAGAAAGGATCAGAAAGAATTACAAAACAACTCTAAAAAGTAACAAAATGGTAATAAGAACATATATATCAATAATTATGTTAAATATAAATGGACTGAATGCTTCAACCAAAAGACAGGCAGTAGCTGAATGGATAAAAAAATAAGACCTGTATATATATGCTGCCAACAAAAGACTCACTTCAGATAAAGACATACACAAAAATGATATGTACAGTGAAACTGAGACAGCTTATATATGTATTCTATGCAAATGGAAATAAAAATAAAGCCAAGGCAATAATACTGATATCATCAAAACAGACGTTAAAACAAAGACTGCTACAAGTACAAAGAAGGCTACTGCATAATGACCAGGGGATAAATTTGAGAAGAAATGATATAATGATTGGCAATATATATGGACTCACCCTGTGTGCATGCATGTTACATTGCTTCAATTATCTCTGACTCTTTGTGACCCTAAGGACTGTAGTCCACCAGGCTCCTCCAGAATCCATGGGATTCTCCAGTCAAGAAAACTGGAGTTGGTTGCCATTTCCTTCTCCAAGGGATCTTCCCAACCCAGCGATAGAATCCACATCCCTTATGTCTTCTGCATTGGTAGGTGGGTTCTTTACCACTAGCGCCACCTGGGAAGCCCATAGACCCAACCTAGGAGCACCCAAATACATAAAGTAAATATTAACAGACATAAAGTAATTGACTGTAATACATAAATAATAGGGAAAACTAATACTCCACTTCTTTCAATGCTAGATCATCCAAACAGAAAATCAATAAGGAAACACTGATTACAAATGACAATTTGAACAGATGGACTAAATAGAAATATGCAGAACATTCCATCTAAAGGAGCAAAACACACTTCTTTACAAGTGTATGTGGAACATTCTCCAGGATAAATCACATGCAAGAACACAAAACTTTGATAAATATAAGAAAATTGAAATCATATCAACCATCTTTTCCAACCACAATACTGTGAGAGTTGAAATGAACTGCAAGAAAAAGAAAACTGGAAAAAAAAGAAAAAAGAAAACAAACACATGAAGGATAAACAATATGCTACTAAACAGCCAATAAATCAGTGAAGAAATCAAAGAGGAAATTAAAAAATAAAATACCTGGAGACAAATAAAAAAATAATGATCCAAAATCCATGGGATGTGGCAAAAGTAATTCCAAGAGGAAAGTTTACAGCAATATAAGCTTACTACAGGGAACAAGAAATATCCCAAACACTCTAACCTTACATCTAAAGGATCTCCAAACAACAATAAAAACAACAACAAACACACAAAGTTAGTAAAAGGAAAGAATCCTAAAGATAAAAGCAGAGCCAAATGATATAGATAATTTTAAAAGAATTTTGGTTTTTAAGTTACTGAAACTAAGAGCTACTTCTTTGAAATAACAAAACTGATAAACCTTTAGACAGGAATAAGAGACACACAGAGCGAAAACCCACATCAATAAAACTAGAAATGAAAAAGGAAACACTACAGGAACACAAAGGATCATAGGAGATTATATATCAATAAAATGGGTAACCTAGAATCAATGAAAAAATTTCCTAGGAATGTACAATCTCCCAAGACCAAACACAGAAAAAATAGAAATATGAACAAATCAATTACTAAAAGTGAACCAAAAATTTAAGGAAAAAAAAAATCCCAACAAAGTTCTAGGACAAGACAGCTTCACAAAGGAATTCTACCAATCATTTAGAGAAGAGTTAACACCTGTTTTTCTCAAACTAGTTCAAATCATTGCAGAAGAAAGAACATCTTTTATTTCATTCTGTGAAGCCAGCAACACTATGATACCAAAACCAGACAAAATATCATGCACAAAAAAGAAAATTACAGGAGAGCATTACTAATAAATATAGAGACAAAGTTCATTAACAAAGTATTAGTAAATGGAATCCAATAATTATATTAAAAGGATCTTATAGCTGGAACTTATCTCATGGATTCAAGGATGCTTCAGTATCTATAAATCATTCAATGTGATATACTGCATTAACAAATTAAACAATACTATTATCATCTCAATAGAGGCAGAAAAGGTTTTTGACACAATTTAATATCCATTTATTAAAAAAATTTTAAAAAGTGAACATAAGTTTAATGTAACACAATAGAGGCCATAAATAATAAACCCACAGCTAACATCATACTCAATGATGAAAAGCTTAAAGTTTTTTCCCAGAAATTAGACAAGGATGGCTACTATCACCAGTTTTATTCAACATAGTATAGGAAGTCCCTAGCCACAACAATTAAGAAAAATCAAGAAAATGAATCCAATTTGTAAAGGAATAAAACTATCATTGTTTGAAGATGACATGGTAGTATACATAGAAAATCCTAAAGATGCCACCAAGACACTACTAGAGTTCATCCGTGAATTTGATTGTTTTGTAGCATAGAAAATTAATATGTAGAATTGTGTTGCCTTTCCTTATACTAACAACAAACTACAGGAAGTAGAAATTCAGCAAATAATCCCATTGACATGTGCATCAGAAAAAATAAAATACCTAGAAATAAACCTACCTAAAGAAGTAAAATACCTGTACTCAAAAGAACTCAGTGTTGAAAAAAATTAAAGATGTCACAAGCAGATGGAAAAATATACTCTGTTCATGAAGTGGAGGAATTATTATTGTTAAAATGACTATACCACTCAAGATAATCTCAAGTGTCATTGAAATTCCTATCAAAATACTACTGGTATTTATTACAGAACCTTGAAAAATAATGTTAAAATCTGTATACAAACAAAATGACTCAGAATAATCAAAATTGTCTTGAGAAAGGAGAACAGAGTTGAAAGCATGTTCCCACACTTCAGAGTACACTACAAAGCCACAGTAATCAAAAAATTATAGTACTGGCACAAAAACAGACACATAAATTGATAGAAATGAATAGAGAGACCAGAAAGAAACCCACACACTTATGATCAAATAACCTATTACAAAGGAGGCAAGAATATATAATGGAGAAAAGTAGAATATTTTCTTACATCATATGCAAAAATAAACTAAAAATGTTAAAGGTCTAAATGTAATATCAAAAGCCATAAAACTCCTAGGGGGAAAAAAACATAGGCAGAACACTTTGACATAAAATGCAGCTATATATATATATATATATTTAATCTGTCTCCTAAGACAAAAGAAACAAAAGCAAAATTAAACAAATGTGACCTAATTAATTAAACTTAAAGCTTTTGCACAGCAAAGAAAATCAACAAAAAGAGGGAAAAATGTACTGAATTGGTGAAAATATCTGCATATGAAAAAAAGCTTTAAGTGGTTAATATCCAAAATATATAAATAGTCCATACAGTTCAACAGCAAATACAAAAGCACAAAGAACTTGTTTGAAAATGAGCAATAGTTCTGAACAAACATTTTTTTTAAAGAATATGTATAGATGGCCAACACATATGAAGAATTCTTAATATCATTAATTATTGGAGAAATGCAAATCAAAACCACAATGAGATATCACGTCACACATGTTAGAATGGTTAACATCAAAAAAACCACAAATTATAAATGTTTGCATGGATGTGGAGAAAAGAGAAGCTTTCAACAATTTTGATGAGAATGTAGGTTTCAGCAGCCATTGTGGCAAACAGCCTGGAGTTTTCTCAAAAACTAAAACTAGTATTAAATTCAGCAATTCCACTCCTAGATTTTTTTTTTCAGCAAAACAAGAAGACTAATTTTAAAAGTTACATGAATTCTAATGTTCATAGCAATGTTCTATACAATTGCCAAGATACTAACGTGTCCATTAGATAAAGAAGATATGGTGTGTGTATATATATATATATGTGTGTGTGTGTGTGTGTGTGGGTGGGTGGGTGTGGGTGTGGGAGTGTGTGCGTGTGTGTATACACACACAATAAAACACTACTCTGTCAAAAAAATAATAAAATTTTGACATTTGCAATAGGACCTGGAAGACATTAAGCTTAGTGAAATAATTCAGAGAAAGATAAATACTGTTTGTTTTTACTTACATATGGAATCTACAAAATAGAACAAACTACTGAATATAACAAAAAATAAGCAGATTCACAGACATAGAGAACAAATTAATGGTTTCTAATGGTATAAGGATGGAGGGAGGGGGCAAGATAAGGGTAGGGAATTAACAGGTACAAACTACTAGGCATGAAATACATTATGGTATAAGGATATACAGGCTTCTCTGGTGCCTCAGATGGTAAAGAATCCGTCTGCAATGAGGGAGAGACCTGGGTTTGATCCCTGTGTGGAGAAGATCCCTGGAGGTTCAGTTCTGTTCAGTTCAGTCACTCAGTGATGTCTGACTCTTCGCTACCTCATGCACTGAAGCACGCCAGGCTTCCCTGTCCATCATCAACTCCTGGGGCTTGCTTAAACTCAAGTCTATCAAGTCAGTGATGCTATCCAACCATCTCATCCTGTCATTCCCATCTCCTATCTTCAGTCTTTCCCAGCATCAGGGTCTTTTCCAGTGAGTCAATTATTCACATCAGGTGGCCAAAGTATTGCTCCAACTTCAGCATCAGTCCTTCCAAGGAATATTCAGGATTGATTTCCTTTAGGATTGCCAGGTTTGATATTGCAGTCCAAGGGACTCTCAGGAATCGTCTCCAACACCACAGTTCAAAAGCATCAGTTCTTCAGTGCTCAGTTTTCTTTCTAGTCCAAGTCTCACATCCATAGATGACCACTGGAAAAACCATAGCTTTGACCACACGACCTTTGTTGGAATAGTAATATCTCTGCTTTTTAATATGCTATCTAAGTTGGTCATAGCTTTTCTTCCAAGGAGCAAACATCTTTTAATTTCATGGTTGAAGTCACCCACCATTTGCAGTGATTTTGGAGCCAAAGAAGGTAAACTCTGTCACTGTTTCCATTGTTTCCCCATGGCCATGAAGTGATGGGGCCAGATGCCATGATCTTAGTTTTCTGAATGTTGAGTTTTATGCCAGGTTTTTCACTCTCCTCTTTCACTTTCAACAAGAGGCTCTTTAGTTTCTCTTCATTTTCTACCATAAGGGTGGTGTCACTCCCTTTAGGAGGGCATGGTAACCCACTGCAGTATTCTGGCCTGGAGAATCCCCATGGGCAGAGGAGCCTGGCAGGCTACAGTCCCTGGGTTGCAAACAGCTGGATGCTACTGAGCACCTAAGCACAGCACAGTGGCATAAGGAGAGATTGTATAGCATGGGGTGGGGAGTAAAGCCAGTATTTATTACAACCATAAATGGAGTATAATTCATAAAAATTTTGATTCACTATGCTGTATGCCTGCAACTAATATAATTTTTTTGGGTTTTTTTTTTTTTTGTTTTCTTTCATTTATTTTTATTAGTTGGAGGCTAATTACTTCACAACATTGCAGTGGGTTTTGTCATACATTGATATGAATCAGCCATGGAGTTACATGTATTCCCCATCCTGATCCCCACTCCCACCTCCCTCTCCACCCGATTCCTCTGGGTCTTCCCACTGCACCAGGCCCGAGCACTTGTCTCATGCATCCCACCTGGGCTGGTGATCTGTTTCACTATAGATAATATACATGCTGTTCTTTCGATACATCCCACCCTCGCCTTCTCCCACAGAGTCCAAAAGTCTGTTCTGTACATCTGTGTCTCTTTTTCTGTTTTGCATATAGGGTTATCATTACCATCTTTCTAAATTCCACATATATGTGTTAGTATACTGTATTGGTCTTTATCTTTCTGGCTTACTTCACTCTGTATAATGGGCTCCAGTTTCATCCATCTCATTAGAACTGATTCAAATGAATTCTTTGTAATGACTGAGTAATATTAGATGGTGTATATGTACAATACCTTCCTTATCCATTCATCTGCTGATGGGCATCTAGGTTGCTTCCATGTCCTGGCTATTATAAACAGTGCTGCGATGAACATTGGGGTGCACGTGTCTCTTTCAGATCTGGTTTCCTTGGTGTGTATGCCCAATAGTGGGATTGCTGGGTCATATGGCAGTTCTATTTCCAGTTTTTTAAGAAATCTCCACACTGTTCTCCATAGTGTCTGTACTAGTTTGCATTCCCACCAACAGTGTAAGAGGGTTCCCTTTTCTCCACACCCTCTCCAGCATTTATTGCTTGTAGACTTTTGGATAGCAGCCATCCTGACTGGCATGTAATGGTACCTCATTGTGGTTTTGATTCGCATTTCTCTGATAATGAGTGATGTGGAGCATCTTTTCATGTGTTTGTTAGCCATCTGTATGTCTTCTTTGGAGAAATGTCTGTTTAGTTCTTTGGCCCATTTTTTGATTGGGTCATTTATTTTTCTGGAATTGAGCTTCAGGAGTTGCTTGTATATTTTTGAGATTAATCCTTTGTCTATTGCTTCATTTGCTATTATTTTCTACCAATCTGAGGGCTGTCTTTTCACCTCACTTTTTCACAGAACTAGAACAAATAATTTCACAGTTTGTATGGAAATACAAAACACCTTGAATAGCCAAAGTAATCTTGAGAAAGAAGAATGGAACTGGAGGAATCAACCTGCCTGACTTCAGACTCTACTACAAAGCCACAGTCATCAAGACAGTATGGTACTGGCACAAAGACAAAAATATAGATCAATGGAACAGAATAGAAAGCCCAGAGATAAATCCACGAACCTGTGGACACCTTATCTTCGACAAAGCAGGCAAGGATATACAATGAAAAAAAGACAACCTCTTTAACAAGTGGTGCTGGGAAAACTGGTCAACCACTTGTAAAAGAATGAAACTAGAACACTTTCCAACACCATACACAAAAATAAACTCAAAATGGATTAAAGATCTAAATGTAAGGCCAGAGACTGTAAAACTTCTAGAGGAGAACATAGGCAAAACACTCTCCGACATAAATCACAGCAAGATCCTCTCTGACCCACCTCCCAGAATATTGGAAATAAAAGCAAAAATAAACAAATGGGACCTAATGAAACTTAAATGCTTTTGCACAACAAAGGAAACTAATATAATATTGTAAATCAGCCATTCTTCAATAAAAAGAGAGAGAAAATCTTTCTTGAGTTCTTGCTTCCTAAAACCATTTGTTTCTCAATTTTATCAATTGGCATTTTGTTCAGATATACAAATCTTAGGTTGCTTTCTAGCTTTAAGAAATTTGCAAGTACTGCCTGGTGCTCTTTATCTGTTGACAGTTTCTATGGAGAAGCTGTGGCCGATTTGCTTCTGTTTTCTTCCCTTGTACATGTGAAGCACTTATTTCTCACGATACCCTAAGTATTCTTTTTTTTTTTTTAGTGATTGAGTATCAGTGCTTTTACTATGATGAGTTTCATTTGCTCATTCTTATTATTTTCTGCCACAGGTTGGTTCTTTCCATAAGTAAAAAAGTAATTTTGAGGTTAATATTTCAGTAACTGATTTTTATATTTCTTTTTAAATTTTTCCTTTAAGAACATTGTTTTATATATGCTGAATATCTATTTCCTGTCCTTTTCTGTAAGTCTGCTATTTCCGTTTCCTTTTGCTTGTGTATTTCATCCCTGTGTGTTATGGTACTTAGTATGTTCTATTTGTATTGCTTTTATTTCCCCTACATTTCTGTGATTATTTTTATTTTTTATTCTACTTTTTCCTGACCTATTTCAACTCATGATATCCATGTTCCACCCTTGCCTCACTAGCATGCTCTTTAATGTATTATTATTGTTATTATCTTCTTCAAAGCAGAGTTGGACATAATATCTTATCCAGCAATGATGAAATATTTTGTGTTCCTTTTATGTCTACATCGTGGCTACCCTTTTTCAGTAGTCTTTTTTTCCTTTAAGTCTTGCAATGTATTTCTGTGCATCTTGGGTGTTGTCTTTTTTTTTTTTTTTCCATCATCATCACTGAAGAATGTGAATTTGTTCTGTGTCAGATAATTTCGGGGTGCTCCTTTGGCAGCTGAGGGCCCACAGCCTTTTTCTGCTAGAGTTGGAATTTTTTAAACATTGAACATTTTTGTGTGTGAGTGTCTGCTAAAGACAATTCTATCAGCTAACAGAGATAGGCATCTGTGCTTTTTGTATTGTAAGGGTTCTCTTTTCTCCCACACCATACAAATTGTTATAAAAATATAACCCATTTGTATGATCCTTGGTTTAGTAAAATTATTTCTGCTCCTAACTGATTCTACAGTATATCTTAAATCAGCCAGTACAGAAAATGGTAGTGTATTTTTTAACCTAACTAACACTTTCAAAATACTGGTCATTAGCACTTGTTGATTTCAACAGATTGATGAACTCTCTTCCTTGAAGGAATTTATAATTTATCTTATACTAGATAAAGAGGAATAAATAAAATGGGATGATATCTACCACAGAATTTCAGAGAAGTAAGGATCACTCTATCATCCCAGGAGAAATGAGACCATGTTCAAGCCCAGGAATAAAGAGTAAAGGCAAATAAAATGATGATGAATAATGTTTCCACAGTAGGCTGCTCTCTGCTGCATGTTTCATGATGTTATGTAACATCAATACCATATATGATTTTAGTTTTAGGTTGATATTTTGTAATCAATGCTCATTTAAATGTAGCAATACTTTTTTTTTTTTTTTTAATTTCTTTGCTCACTGAAGTTTCTTAAACCTCATTTCTTTCTCTAGAACTCATTTTATGTCCCATATGTATGCTTTGGGCTTCCCTGGTGGCTCAGTGGTAAAGAAACTCACTGTCAATGAAGGAGACGTGGATTCAATCTCTGAGTTGGGAAAGTCCCCTGGAAAAGGAAATGGCAACCAGCACCAATATTCTTGCCTGGGAAATCCCATGGACAGAAGGAGCCTGACGGACTTATAGTCCATGGGATTGTGAAAGAGTTAGACATGACTTAGTAACTAAACAACAGCAATGTGTATGATTTGGTAGTTTGTTTGTTTGTTTGTTTTCAGATTTGAGTTAGGTATGTTAAAATATCCATGTCCTAAAAAACATCAAAATATCTTTATTTTTCCATAAAAAAAATAATAATAGTGTTCATAGTGTTCAACACATTTTTTTCTAAGAATTCTGAGGAAGTGAGTTTCCTGCATCCAACATTACTGATGAGAATTTGAGGTCAAGGTAGGTTGCTTTTTTCCAAATCCCTTTTATACTTTTTTTTTTTTAACTTGAAATACTCTTAGTGGGTTCTTTTTATCTTTGGATTAAGATGTTTGGAATTTCAAAATTCACCATGGTATTTCTACACACAGCCTTTTTAGAAGTCACATGATGAATATGGCCTCTTTCAATCTAGAAAGCTATATATTTTTTATTCACAGGAAAATTTGAAATTTTGTATTTAGCTCTTTTCCCTTTCATTGTCCTATGATTTCTTTCTCAAACTTTATTTGCATGTATCTACATATTTGCCCCACGCATAGATATTAATATCTTTCTACTTTTATACTCCACAAGAATTGGGGATGTCCTCAATTCCACCTTGCCACCAAAATACACAATTATCCTTTAGCATTTGAATAGTCCACACTTCAACTTTCCTATTCACATTTTTCTTCAAGAATTAGATGTTCAACTTCCAATTTTCAAGTTGAATCTCAAAAAAGTAATCACAATATCTTCTTGCATTTCAGAGGATATATAAGATATTAATAATATTTAGTGTAATATCTTGCCTGTTTTTCTCACTGTTTCCATGAGTTTTGCTGTCTTTTGTGTATTTCTTTCATGATGTGGCACTCTCCAGATATTTAGTTAGGCTTGGTTATGTCTTTCTTTGTTTATGCCTGGTTGTGTGTTTTGATTTAGGATCCATCATTACCTTTTTGGTAGTGCTGTGTCTGCACAGACTTCTTGACCTATAGGCCAAGTCATACCACTGTGGCTTATATCAATGTCTGGATAAAGTTATAATGAGAGAGAGGCAGAAATGTTCTAGGTGTGAGGTTGCCCTATTCATCCTGAGCTTTAGCAGCTGCTCAAGTCATTACCTTATTCTCTACCTTTAGTGCTCACATTCATTACGATTGCCTGGACCAAGGGACCACTGTTGTTCAGTGCTAATCCAAAGATTTGAGGGTGAGGAGAGATGCAGAAATTTCCACCTGTGCCACTTAAACTAATCCCCCTGCAATTGCTTCAGTCTCTCCCTGCTCCTGATACCATGCCATTGTTAGAGCCATGTTAACTTTCCATTGCACTGTGTAGTCTGCCTCAGGCTGCTTTCCATATTTTAGAAATTACTCATCCAATGGAAGTGCCTTTCCATTCTGGCTATTGTTTCATTTTCTAATGGTACTGTGGATTGGTGATGGAAAGAGAGGCTGTCCTGTGTGTGCCATCTGCCCTCTTGAATTTGTAAAGTAGTCCAGTTCAGTTCAGTTGCTCACTCGTGTCCGACTCTTTGTGACCCCATGGACTGCAGCATGTCAGGCTTCCCTGTCCATCACCAACTCCTAGAGTTTACTCAAATTCATGTCCATCGAGTAGTGATGCCATCTAGCTATCTCATCCTCTGTCATCCCCTTCTCCTCCAACCTTCTATCTGTTGCAGCATAAGGGTATTTTCCAATGAGTCAGTTCTTCACATCAGGTGGCCAAAGTATTGGAGCTTCAGCTTCAGCATCAGTGCTTCCAGTGAATATTCAGGACTGATTTCCTTTAGGATGGACTGGTTAGATCTCCTTGCCATCCAAGGAACTCTCAAGAAGCTTCTCCAACACTGCAGCTCAAAAGCATCAGTTCTTCAGCACTCAGTTTTCTTCATGGTCCAACTCTCACATCCATACAAGACTACTGGATAAACAATAGCTCTGACTGTATGAAACTTTGTCTGCAAAGTGATGTCTCTGCTTTTTAATATGCTGTCTAGATTGGTCATAGCTTTACTTCCAAGGAGCAGGTGTCTTTTAATTTCATGGTTGAAGTCACCATCTGCAGTGATTTTGGAGCCCATGAAAATAAAGTCTGTCACTGTTTCTATCATATCCTCATCTATTTGCCATGAAGTGATGAGACTGGATGCCATGATCTTAAGTTGAGTTGAGCTTTAAGTTGAGTATTAAGCCAGCTTTTTCACTCTCTTTCACTTTCATCAAGAGGCTCTTTAGTTCCTCTTCACTTTCTGCCATAAGGGTAGTGTCATCTGCATAGCTGAGGTTATTGATATTCTCTCAGCAATCTTGATTCCAACTTGTGTTTCATCCATCCCATCATTTTTTATGATGTACTCTGCTTATAAGTTAAAGTAGAAATTAGGTGTAACATTCTAACTTCTGATATGCCTACCTCTCTGGAATTTTTGTGTTAACACTTGTTGATACAGTCCTCTTAACTGTGGGATGAGAACAACCATCATCTCTTGAGAGCTAGCTGTTTCAGCCCCAGCAGCCTGATGGGGGCTGCTTGGCTATAAACAGTGTCATTTCCTGCTGGATTCTGTTGAGAGACAATTGAAAAACCTATGAGGCATGCCCTGCCAGACAAGAATCTTCTTGCCTTCTCCTTGTTTAAATCCTCAGCTACCAACACAAATCCTTTCTTCTAATAATTGTGTTACAAATAATGAGGAAATGGTGAAAAATACGCCCTAAATTCTGCCCCCCCTTCAAGCTCATCTCCTGCAATAATCTGTCTCCAACGCATTAGTGTCCTTTAACTTATGCAGTCCCTACATCAGAGTTTCAAAATTAAGAGTGGGGATACTTGTAGAATAAAGAAAAGTCATTGTGCTCATTGTTTGTGACCTTCCACATGACTGAAGATCTAATTGAAGGTTTGGTTTCTCAAATATGATGTTGTCACATGCAAGTGAAGATTTTATTACAAAAATTGGCAAAACTGAATTCAATGGGAGGAAATTGTTGCACTTATTCTTTTGTCGATATCTCCAGAAACAGGAGTTCCATATTCCACCTGTTACATCCATTCTGCTTTCCTCACTACATCAATCTTGCTAATATTTTATCTGCAGTGACTCTTGAGAGTCCTCTCCGTCACTCTTACTACCATACACTTTTCTTATTATCTGTTTTCTTATTATCTTATGATTTCTTATTATCTTGTCCAAGCTTTTCTTTCTTAGCTTCAGGCCATTGCACCTACTCCTGCCATCATCTGAGCCTGTGAATAATTTCTACCCTTCATTTGCAGTGCTACCTCGAAGGTATTTACAGTCTGAGATCATATTCCTCTTGAGCTTTCTTTTTCCACCTCTCCAGCTTCCCCCAAACTCTCTTGCCCGTGTGTGTAGATTTGTTTCCATTCTTGATATATTTATCTAGTTTTCTTACTTCCTTCCAAAGAAAACCAAATAGCGCCAGATGTTTCAGGTGCTGTAACAGGCAGGAGGGGAGCCATGCGACATTGTCACTCCTCGCTGTGTGTGTCCTCTTTGGAGTAGAGCCTCAAAACTGTTGATCATTCAGCACATAAAATTAAGCATAATCCCAGTCAACTAATCCTGCTAATAAATCAGAGAAACCCGTCATTCACTGGCTGCTTCCACTGCTCTCAGGGCCTCTGAGATATAATAGGGCATAATTCACTCCTCACAAACACTTACCCACATTTCTGCCATTGACAATCTGATAATATTCAAATACTATTGCGGTATTATGCAGCTCACAATCTCAGATGCGATTCTGTAACAGCCTCACACTTTGGCATGCATTATGTAAGTTGGGATAAAATTGCCTGTCTTAAAACTCTTCTTCAATTGCAACCCAATATCATCGTTTCACACACAGAGCTTCGGGAACATTAAACATTTAGCTTCTTCCTTATTTAGCAGGTTCTGTGAAAGGGAGCAGAAACAGACAAACAGATGTTCCCTCTTCTGAGTCCCCAGGAGGTCTGAGGCAGAGTAGAGAGACCCTGAAATGGAGACAGCAATAATGATGCTGAAGATACATTTCTTCCGATTGAAAAAAAAAAAAAAAAAGAGTGGGGAAAAAAAAATTTATTCTCTCTTCTGGGAAAGTAGGAATATTTCACATTGCACTGAAGAATGTTGCTTTGAACTGGAGAGATTTTTCCAGGAGGTTACCAACTTATGAAACTGAGTTTCCCCACCTTACAGTTATTAACAAATTCCCCACATAATGTCCTGGAAGGTGGCATGATGGGTGCATTTTGTATTCCTAGTAGCAAATATCAGTAAGTCAGAGATGAGAATGACTAAAAAGGGCCTTCTCCTTCTCGCAATCTCCCCAGATGCCAAGCCTTTAACAGGGACAAAAATCTTCCATCTCACAACTCAGAATATATGTCTGAACATGAACATACCCTCAGGGAAGGTGGTGCAGTGATTCTCATTTATCTTAAGTGGTAAAAGATAGATATAAAGCATTTTCCCATTGCAAGTTTTGATAGAAGAAGATAAAAACTAAGACTTTCACTCTAACTTAGGAAGGCAGCTATAAAAGACATAAAATAACATACAGTAAAAGGAGGATACTTTTTTAATGAGATAATATCTTAGCAAGAATGCTAAATGAGTAAGAAATCAGAATATGTAATTTCTGGTCCTGGCTCTCTTTCCAAGAAGCGACAGGATCCTGGCCAAGTCGCCTACACTTAGAACCTCAGTTTTCTCTAAGTTTTCTTTATTGATAAACTACGCTTTTGGTTTTGAGTTACCAGCCCTCCCATTCCTGATACTCTAGTATAACTCTGCTGATGAGCAGACCAGAATATATTATCTGCTTTAATGTCTTTGGGCTTAGATCAATGAGAACTTAAAAAGGAAAATTGTGAAGGTAACATAGGGAGATAATACATATAGACAGATGGTTTGCCAATTAGTCATTAGATTTTTTTTTTTCTTTTTTTCCCCCATCTCTTGCTTTGCTGTCCTTTGCCTTTGAAGATGGCTGTGCTAATGCAACTGACTCTCCACGTGAGGGTGTGGCTGAGAAGATGAAAGAAGGCTACAGGACACATTTCCTTTCTTTCATAGACTTGGTGGGGAGGATCTGTCTTTTCTGCTCCCACTTTGATTTATGCTTCTGGTTATTCAGAGACCAGTTAATCTTTAGTGACAGCAGCTGACCACTTCCACAAAACTTCAGAGAAATACGCCCAGCTACCATTTCTGGGAGGAGGGATTTCTCTGACAGTTTGGGAATGATTACCTTTGTGGGATTGCCGCTGCAAGGGAGACAGGGGGAGAAACTTGCTGCTTGCATTCTGATGTCTTCTCTGTAGACCAAGTGAGGGCAGGCGAAGTGAACGCTTTCAAGTTAATCAAACCCCAAACCCCACAGACTCCCTTGAAATAATTTGTGTAGGATAAAATGTTATTTTTAATTTTGTCTGTTTCTGCCTGAAATTATCCAGTTTCACTGTCTGCAAGAGATGCTTATAATTGAATATTTTCCCATTTGTGATCCTCAGTTTGCTTATATGTGAGCATTGGTAAAGGTGATTTACTCAGTGGAGTTTGAAAATTCACGTTAAAATGGTTCAAATCCTTCCCTTTTCATCTGCAATTTGGCTAGATAAATACACTGCATTACTTTCAAAACGCTTGACTCAGTGTGCACATGTTCTATAGTGGAATTATACCCTTGTAGTCTAGCCTTGTCTCTTTCCTTCTGCTTACAAACCACAGGAGAATCACGTTTTCCTGCGAACCTTGAGGTTTTGATAAGTAAAATAAGGAAGTTGATGTATTTGATCTTTCAGTGTCTCCCCAGTAATAGGGTTTGATGTTTTGCTATTAATAGTGATATTAGCTAAGTAAAATTGCCAGAGGAAGAGCAACAAGCAGGGAAACACAACAGAATGGTGGACGGTTGCACTGACTATGCTGGAGGTTATATATGTGGCAGGGCTCCAGAGGGTAAGCCTGGTGTCATAGGAACCAGATGCAAAGTGGCTTGAGCACTGCCAAACTCTCTTTCTGTACAGACATGCCTAAGCTCACTGTTTTCTTACAACCTCATTGTTTTAAGTTGGAAACACATAGAAAAGCAAACTGTTTCATTATAAGTAAATATTTTAAACCAAGCAAACTTACACATGAAGAAATCGTAAAACAAAAAATTTTTCTTAAAAGCAAAGGTTGATGTTGGGTTGGCCATTTGAACTGTCTGGGAGAAGCACCTAGGAATGCAGTGTAGAAAAGGTTAAAATTAAGATGGATAACACATTAAAAATTCAAAGCTCTATCTAATTTAAAAAGTTGCATACTTTAAAACACAAAGATACATACTTTAAAATCATGTAAAAGCCCCCCCCCCTTTTTTTTGTGGATTTTTAAATTGCACTTTTCACCAACCTCTCCAGCACAGATAGAAGTGAAGATATGGTGGCAATCTCAAACAAGCTCTGACATGGATGTGCTGGGCTGTGCTTAGTTACTCAGTCATGTATGACTCTTTATGACCCCATGGACTGTAGCCCACCAGGCTCTCCTGTCCATGGGGATTCTCCAGGCAAGAATACTCAAGTGGGTTGCCATGCCTTCCTCCAGGAGATCTTCTCAACCCAGGGATTGAACCCAGGTCTCCTGAATTGCAGGTGGATTATTTACTTTTTGAGCCACCAGAGAAGCCCAAGAATACTAGAGAGGGTAGCCTGTGCCTTATCCAGGGGAACTGCTGGACTCAGGAATTGCAGGTGGATTATTTACTTTTTGAGCCACCAGAGAAGCCCAAGAATACTAGAGAGGGTAGCCTGTGCCTTATCCAGGGGAACTGCTGGACTCAGGAATCGAACCAGGGTCTCCTGCATTGCAGGCGGGTTCTTTACCAGCTGAGCTACCAGAGAAGCCCCTGACATGGATAGAAACTAAAAATATGCCGATAAATCAATAGAGGTTGAAATTGATAGGGTTCTTGATAGCTCCAAGGGCAGATTCAAGCGAAAGGTTGAACAATCATTTGCTAAATCTAATAAAAATTAATGATAGTAGTTCCATTCTCCATACATTTATCAATTCACTTAATAAATAAGTAGCTGTTAGGGAAGTGCATTAGGCACTAAGTATAGATCAGTGAACAAGATACAGCCATGAGATTGACCCTTGTCCTCAAGAACCATATAATTGAACAGAGAACATAGTCAGTGAGCAGATCATTTCAAGTATGATGAGAGCCATGAAAGGGCAAAGGGGGCAAACAAACTTAATTACAAAGACAGAGAAGCACCTCAAAGACTGCCCTTTAACCTGAAAACTTACAAATGAATAAGGGGGCAATCAGGCATTGGTCATTAATCCCCAGCTGCCCAGGAGCACTCACTTTGGCTGTAGCTAGAGGGCATGGCTATGGTGAAATGATAACTGTGGACTACTCCGGGCAACAGTGCAGTCCAGTCCACGAGGGAAACGTCAAGGCAAATTATTGTGCACAACATAAAGAAATTAGATATAATTTAGTATAAGAGAGAAGAACAACTAAAGCAACATTCCTCAGAGAGATATTGAAGCCCCCTGATTTTGCTGGACTTTATAGTGTAATTTCAGGGTCTTTTTCTGGTTGGCTTTGTGAAAATTGGATTAGTGAGGAGGCAAGAGGTTAAGCCTTTGACTGTGAGAATCACAACACACTATGGGAAATTCTTCAAGAGATGGGAATACCAGATCACCTGACTTACCTCTTGAGAAATCTCTATGCAGGTCAGAAAGCAACAGTTAGAACTGGACATGGAACAACAGACTGGTTCCAAATTGGGAAAGGAGGACCTCAAGGCTGTATATTGTCACCCTGCTTATTTAATTTGTATGTAGAGTACATCATGGGAAACACTGGGCTGGAGGAAGCACAAGCTGGAATCAAGATTGCCAGGAGAAATATCAATAACCTCAGATATGCAGATGACACCACCCTTATGGCAGAAAGTGAAGAACTAAAGAGAATGTTGATGAAAGTGAAAGAAGAGAGTGAAAAAGTTGGCTTAAAACTCAACATTCAGAAAACTAAGATCATGTCATCTGGTCCCATCACTTCATGGCAAATAGATGGTGAAACAATGGAAACAGTGACAGACTTTATTTTTTGAGTCCCAAAATCACTGCAGATGGTGACTGAAGTCATGAAATCAAAAGATGCTTGCTTCTTGGAAGAAAAGTTATGATCAATGTAGACAGCATAGTCAAAAGCAGAGACATTACTTTGCCAACAAAGGAAAGTCTGGTCAAAGCTATGGTTTTTCCAGTAGTCATGTATGGATGTGGCAGTTGGACTACAAAGAATGCCAAATGCCAAAGAATTGATGCTTTTGAACTGTGGTGTTGGAGAAGACTCTTGCAGGTCCCTTGAACAGCAAGGAGATCCATCCTAAAAGAAATCAGTCCTGAAACTGAAACTCCAATACTTTGGCCACCTGATGTGAAGAACTGATTTCATTTGAAAAGAACCTCATGCTGGAAAAGACTGAAGGTGGGAGGAGAAGGGAACACCAGAGGATGAGATGGTTGGATGGTATCACTATCTCAATGGACATGAGTTTGAGTATACTCCAGGAGTTGGTGATGGACAGGAAGACCTGGCATGCTGCAGTCCATGGGGTCACAAAGAGTCAGACAGAACTGAGTGACTGAACTGAACTGAACTGAAGAGGCATTAAAGCGTTAATTCCGAAGAATTGATATAAGATGTCAGTACTTTATATATCAAAAAGTGAAAATGTATTAAGATATCCATGATCTAAAAAAAGAGCCACCCATGATTGAGCAAGGAGCTTCTCCAGGGTTTATTAAGTCAGCAGGACTGACCCTATTAAAGTGCATCTCTACTCCCGCTGTCTTTGTCCCACTCAGGCTGTGGGAAAGGCCACCATGATGAGGGAAGCATCACTGTTCTGATGAAGAGTGTGTGTAGAGAGGCCCAAGAAAATCTCTAGTGAAGATGAGAGATGCTGATATTAATGTGAGCCTGGATCTCCTTTCCAGATTAGATGTCTATGTAGAAAGTCAAATTGCTAATCTGTCCACCCCACTGGAGTAGAAAAGTAAATTGGAGCACAAGGGTGCAGGCAGAGAAAAAAATGGCAGTCTTGACTCACACAGATAGGCTTGGCAAAGTCAAGATAAATCTAGGTCAGATGGACACTTGTAGAACATTGTGAAAGCTGGAGGCATCTTGCCTAAAGGCCACCTCACACAGTTGCCCTCTGAGCAAATGCTCCCAAGTTGCAAAAAGCAAGTGAGAACTGAAGGTAAATGGAGCATCCAGCCTGGGCAGGGTCCTGAGTGGCTGGGAGGGTGACCTGGCCCTCCCATCACAAACAGTGTGAGCAGCTTATAAACACTGGCTACACAGAAACCGTCATCAGTGATGGGTCAGAGCAGGCAGAAAAGCAGCAGACATCGGTTGGAAAGAATTAAAATCACCCCCGGTAAGGTAAGGAATGTATGTTCTCACACTTCATTTCTCTTATCTTTCCCTCATTCTTGGGGTGCTAGAATTTAGGAAAAAGACACTGGTGGGGGTCGGGGGAAAGGCGCCAGTCAATCCTTGGCCAGCAATGTCAGTGGAACGTGTTTAAAGTCAGATAAGCGTTGAAGCTTTCCACATGGACCTACTGATTTCAATATCTGAACTAGATGGAAAATAATAGAATCGTCTGAGGACATTGCTTAAAAGAGTAGGGAAAAGAAGGAAGCTGTTCTCAATAGTGTAGTTCGAAGCAGTGCTGAGAAGAAATGAAATTATTTCATTTTATACCCAAGTGGAGCGACATTCCTTAGTGAACAGTTTGGATTGAATTATATGTGCCTGCTCTAGTCTCCAGCCCGGACGGAGCCCCAGTTCCTGTCAACATCCTGCAAAATTCCAGAAGTCAACTTACTTTCTACAGAGGTAGGTTTTTGAGGTCTTCCTGGAATAGCAACTGGGCCAAGAAAATACACAATATTTTATGGTTAAAAAAACAAACAAAAAACCAACAAATATGCACTTATACAACTCAGCTCAGAATGAAGACACTATTTTGTGATAAAAATAGAACCAATTTCTCTCTATTATTTATTTGAGAATAAGATATTTTAGCTCAGTGTAACCAAAAGTCTCCTTACCAACTGTCTCCCATAAATTAGATTATCTTGAAATGTGATGTTAAATCTTTGCCTTTAGAGGATAATAAAATAGAGAAAAAACAATGAAACCAATTCAGTGTTTATGATGATAAGTTACCTCCTCATCCTCATCTGTCCTTTATTGTGCCCATCTTTGCATGAAATTTTCCCTTGGTAGCTCTGATTTTCTTGAAGAGATCTCTCATTTTTCCCATTCTATTGTTTTCCTCTATTTCTTTGCCTTGTTCAGTCAGGAAAGCTTTCTTGTCTCTCCTTGCTATTCTTTGGAACTCTGTATTCAAATGGATATATCTGCTTTTGAAATGTGGTGCTGGAGAAGACTCTTAAGCATCCCTTGGACTGCAAGGAGATAAAACTTAAAGGAAATCCTAAAGGAAATCGATCCTGAATATTCACTGGAAAGAGTGATGCTGAAACTGAAGCTCCAAAATTTTGGCCACCTGATGCAAAGAGTCATTTCATTGGAAAAGACCCTGATGCTGGGAAAGATTGAAGGCAGGAGAAGGGGATGACAGAGGATGAAATGGTTGGATGGTATCACCGATTCAATGAACATGAGCTTGAGCAAGCTCTGGGAGATAGTGAAGAACAGGGAGGCCTGGAATGCTTCAGTCAATGGCGTTGCAGACTTGGACATGACTGAATAACTGAATATGAACAGCAATATCTCCGTCTGCCTTTGACCCTCAGTAGGAGTTGCAGAGGTCTGGCAGGTTTAGAGATCAAGTTTAAGGCTAAGCATGATGAAATTAAGGTGGGGCTCTAGAGTAGGGGGTCAGATATTTGTCTTTAAGAAAGATCTTTCTCAGAAAAAGACTCAGGAGTTCTCAGTATGTTTGTGGTGACTGAAGCCATAGATGTAGGTAACTTTGCTTGGGAAATGGGTGAAAGATTTAATGGGACCCAAAATTCTAACTGAGATTTACACTGAAAGGTAATTTTGTACTTTTCCTAAAAAGTTGTACATTCTCATTTAATTTTCATTATTTCAATGTCTGTAGTGAGAGTTATCTTTCTTCCATTTCTGTATTAGAGAATGGAAGCACACGCATTTAAATCTAAGTGGCAAATCCAGAAAGACAATCAAGCATTGCATTTCCCAGTCCCATGTCCTTTCCTCAGATAATTCATATGTTTTTCCCCCATATGGAGCAAGAATTTTACCCTAAATTTTCTGGATAATTGTTCCAATTTCCTACTTGAATGTTGAGAAATATCTCTTGGAATTTGACAAATTGTCAAAGAGAGGAACTTTTAGAGTTCCATGTGAAACTTGAACCTGGCAGTCACCACTGTGGGCAAGTAGCATAATACTGCTTCTGGAAGCACATGGACTTGTGTTTGCAAAGTAAGAGAAATTGCGTATGATTGATAATGGTCTCACATATGCCGTCATTATGTGTTTAACTAACTTAGAAACAGAATCATCTCTTTGATTTGATGCGTATTCCAGGTGGTAATTTTAATAACATTTCAGGGCATCTTTTCTCAGGCACCAGAGAATTCACAGCCATTCTAAATATTATCCTCCAGCAACTCTCCTCACAAAGGCGATGCCCTGCCTCTGATGAGCCTGAACTCTGATTCATTTAGAATTTTTCATTCAGCTCTATTTAGTACCAGAAAATATGGCAACGCATTGGGTGACCAGTCCAATAGTAGCCCCTTAACCTCAGTGGAGAACATCTGAAGGGAACTGACACTTCTGTTCATGGAAGAATCCTGTGTTCATCTTCAGATCTTGGTTTCTGTTCAAAATTGAGTGAAATACTTTTTCTCCATCAGCTATCAGGCTGTCAAAATGCACTGCACTTGTTTGGATTTGGGGTATGGGAGTGGTGGGGAGGCCATCTGCTTTCTCTGACATGATGATTCCCCATATTTTGCCAGATGTAATTATTCAGTCCCTTGTCCCTCGAGAAGAGGCATTCAGACGTCCACTATTAAACATTTTTCAAATAGAAGACAGGATTTTATGACTCTGCAATGGCAGGATCAGTGGTTTTATGCTCCTTAGTGTTGTGATAATGTGTGTCTGCTTCCCCCATGCAGGCTATGCTGTGGTTAGTGTTGATTCGGTAAAAAATGTTTTTTGTTTTGTTTCTGCAGATATTGTGTCTACAGAGGGCAAATTGTATTTCTTGATAGAGCCCCCTGGTCTTAAAGCACACTTCACTAATCCCAGCTCTCATTTGTTGTTTTCAGTCTAAAACAAAGAAAGCAATTATAAATGAATCTGGAAGCAAGGAGGAACGAAAGCAGAGGTGGCATATCTACAGAGAACAATTGAAAAAATGAAAACTTAAATATTAAAATACTACAAAATATTACCTAGATATAATTTTGGTTAAAATGATGTATATACCCATAAAGTCTCTGATCTTACTCTCCCACACTACAGATGGCAGTCAGGCTTATTGCACAGATTTTACTATTACTGAAGTTAACATTTTGGAAGATAAAAACTTGCAAATTTCTCCTCACACAGAGTTTTACAGTTATTAGAAGACTCATAACCTCTTTTGACCTTTGGAGAGAGCTGTTGGCATTGCATGTTTTGTTGTTTGTATTGCTTTGTATAAAAAAAAATATACCTTTAAAGGCAGGAGGTGTGCTCTGACACAAGCCCTCTGAATCTCTCTAGTGCAGATCCTGGTTATAATGAGAACTCTTGAAATTGCTCATCTGTGCCATTGTCGTGTTTGGCCCATTAAACTCTGAGCTCATGAAAGAAAGGAGTTACATGTAGTCTCTACTAGGTCAGGGGCATATACTTCTCTAAGAAAAGTGCTGGCTGGAAAGAAGTGATTGATTGTGTGTTGTGAAGTGTTTATATAAACACGTGAACTAGTTACATAGATATATTGTACTTGTGGCCTGAGGAGACAGTAATGGAAGTGGCCGTCTGGCAGCCTGCACTCTGTCTCAAATTTGCTCTTCTGGAGGGTTGATGATAGAGGCAAAGGTGACTTTCCTAGTAAATGAAGTCTGCGTGTACACGATCATTTGTATTTAAGGCAGAGAAGTCAAAGGGGTAATATGCAAAGTATTGACAATTTAGTGACCTTTATTCCTTCACTTACCTAGTGATGTGGAAGATAATGCTTCTAAATATTTAAATGATTGGCTGGTCACTTAATGATCTTCAAATGGGTTTTTAGAGTTCCATGTGAAACTTGAACCTTGCAGTCACCACTGTGGGCAAGTAGCATAATACTGCTTCTGGAAGCACATGGAATTGTGTTTGCAAAGTAAGTGATGCTGTGTCTTCCATAGAGGACTGGGAATCAATGTTCAACTGGGGTGAAATCAAAACATAATTCTTTCCAAAAATATAATTCTCCTCAAGGCCATAGGACAGAAGAGAATATCAGACATGACAAAGAACAGCCACACAAGGACTTTGAAGTTGGAGAGAGAGAAGCTGTACTTACATAAACAAATCATGGAGCCAATCTGAGGTACCCACCACAGCCCTGGCCCTGGAGGAGGGCATGGCAACCTACTCCAGTATTCTTGCCTGGAGAATCCCGTGGACAGAGGAAACTGGCGGGCTACAGTCCATAGGGTCACAAAGAGTCAGACATGGCTGAAGTGACTTCACTGAAGTGAAGCACCACAGTCCTGGAAGCTGAGACTGACAGTAACTCACTAGAGGTGATGATGATCCTGAAGCAAAGTGCTAGTTGTCCAAGGAAAACTTTCATGAACACAGGCTGTGTAGGACACAGAAAGTTGTAGAATATCCAAGAAGATAAGATATGCAAATTTACCCAGGGAAAATTCTCTTTTTTTCCTATGTGGGCAAAGAGTTTCTCACATATCTTTGGTGAGTAAGGAATCAAACTTCTATCAGAAGCTTTGAGCATACCATGTGTTGTCTAAATATACACATAAGATAAATATGTAATGAAATGTGTTTGTGAAAAACTTTTAAATGTATATGATTTGGGGTATATTACTGAAATACTTTTCACACTATCTAAGTTGGATAATTGGTAATTATTTCTGACATGATGTCTGGTGTAGAACTTGAGAATTCTGATTATTCCTTTCTTTGTGTGTTGAGATGCACACAGGTAATCATTTCAAGAGAAACTTTGGCCTTGCTCCATGTTCCCACTTGGTCTTTCTCTGTACAGAAATAAAGATGCAGTTTATCCATGAAAGAATACTTACCATGCAACTTTATTTTCCTGAGAATGTTATTTTTAATTCTCTTTTGCTAATGAAGTTACAGCATATAACTTATTCATAAATTCGATGGTCTCAGATTTTATGTTCAGTAAGTATCTGTAAGTATCTGAGATGTGTAAGTATCTCGGATATGCAGATAATATCACTCTAATGGCAGAAAGTGTCAAGGAACTAAAGAACCACTTGATGAGGGTGAAAGTGGAGAGTGAAAAAGCTGGCTTGAAACTTAACATTAAAAAAACTAAGATCATAGCATCTGGTCCCATCATTTCATGGCAAATAGAAAGGGAAAAAGTGGAAGAAATGACAGATTTTATTTTCTTGGGCTCCAAAATCACTGCAGATGGTGACTGCAGCCATGAAATTAAAAGACACTTCCTCCAGCCTGCCACTTCACTTTTGTACCTCTGGGCAGCCTGATGTACTCTATTTGGGCTTGCACACACACACACACACACACACTGACTCTTATGAAGCAAACAATAAAATAAAACTAAAAAGCAAGCAAACAAAAGCAAACCACAGTAACACTTTGCCTCATTTTCTTTGTGGAAAATTGACTGAACAGAGTCACTCAAGTTTCGGATATAAATGAAAAGATTGTGAAGATGCCAAGGAAAGACCAATAGTAGAAGATTTGTTAAATGTATTCTAATTAAGCCATCTCATATCACCTCTATCTTCCTTGTTTATAATGGTGATCTTTTTAGAGTTCTAAGTCAATGCCAAAAAAGGAAAAGGGTTTGTCTAACTAGGTAAGTGTTAGTTTTTTTGGCCTTATATGATCATCATAGATTTGTTTCAGACTAGGTTAATAGTGAACATACTAAATAAAGATAGAATCACCTGTGATTTTATGCCATGTGTGTATGTATGTACTCACATAAGCGAGAAGTAAGAATACAACTAAGAAGTCTCCTTTGTTTTGAAACCATTTCTCTCAGGGTGTGCAGTGACACAACCACAACAGCCACTAATTTTCTCTTCATTCCAAATTGGGAAGTGCTTTTCTCACAGATCTCTTCTTTGTTATTATTATTATTATTAACCCCTCTGTACCTTGATACTCTCACTATGTATGGACTCTAAAGGGTCGGAAATATATTGTTTTGTTAACGATATTATAAAATCTAGAGAGGATTGGGAACTATTTTAATGAAAGAGTTTTCATTTTCCTATTTTAAAAATCCAAACCCTATATTCTATCCACTGAAGGACCTTTTCTAAATATTGAACCCACATTTTTTGATGGGTTCCGAATTCAGCTATGACACTGCTCTTCCAATTACTAATAATTCATTTGATGACTTTTTATTGGAGCTGCTCATGATCTTTGTATTGTGGAAGGTTTGAGAAGTCTGGATAGAATGACTCCATGGTTTGCTTTCTTTGATTTATTTCTTATCTTATAGACATTCTTTTATGCCATAACTTTCTTTGGATCATAGAGAAAGCAAGAAAATTCCAGAAAAACATCTATTTCTGCTTTATTGACTACACTAAAACCTTTGATTGTGTAGATCACAACAAACTGTGGAAAATTTGAGATGGGAATACCAGAACACCTTACCTGTCTCTAGAGAAACCTGTATGCAGGTGATGGAGCAACATTTAGAACCAGATATGGAACAACAGACTAGTTCCAAATTGGGAAAGGAGAATGTCAAGGCTGTATATTGTCACCATCCATATTTAACTTCTATGCAGAGTACATCATGCAAAATACTGGACTGGATGAAGCACAAGCTGGAATAAAGATTGCAGGGAGAAATATCAATAACTTCACGCATGTAGATGACACCCTTATGGAAGAAAGTGAAGAGGAAATAAAGAGTCTCTTTATGAAGGTGAAAGTGGAGAGTGGAAAGCTGACTTAAAACTCAACATTCAAATAACTAAGATCATAGCATCTGGTCACATCACTTCATGACAAATAGACGGGAAAAAAATGGAAACAGTGACAGTCTATTTTCTTGGGCTCCAAAATCACTGCAGATGGTGACTGCAGCCATGAAATTAAAAGATGTTTACTCCTTAGAAGAAAAGTTATGAACAACCTAGACAGCATATTAAAAAGCAGAGATATTACTTTGCCAACAAAGGTCCATCTAGTCAAAGCTATGGCTTTTCCAGGAGTCATGTATGGATGTGAGAGTTGGACCTCTGGAAAGCTGAGCACCAAGAATTGATGCTTTTGAACTTTGGTGCTGGAGAAGACTTTTGAGAGTCCCTTGGAGAGTAAGGAGATCAAACCAATCAATCCTAAAGGAAATCAATCCTGAATATTCATTGGAAGGACTTATGCTGAAGCTGAAACTCCAATACTTTGGTCACCTGATACAAACAGCCAACTAATTAGAAAAGACCCTGATGCTGGGCAAGATTGAAGGCAGGAGGAGAAGGGGACACCAGAGAATGAGATGGTTGGATGGCATCACCGACTCAATGGACATGAATTTGAGCAAACTCCAAGAGATGGTGAAGGACAGGGAAGCCTGGTGTGCTACAGTCCATGGGATGGCAAAGAGTCAGACATGACTGAGAAACTGAACATCAACAAATAAGTTTTGTCCCTCTAATGGTGCCAGGTAGCTAGACATCTGACATAAAATCAACCTTTTAATAAATGTAACTTTCCTCTTCTATTTTGAAAAAGTCCTTGTCACATGCTCATGAATCTAAGATTCAACAATTGTTATAATATTCAATAAGATTGGTAACTGACACTGTTGTAGAGCTTTTGCTTTCAAAATTGTATTTGATTAATTGGACTTTTGGTATGTGCATAGGTAATGATTCGAATACTATACCTATCTTCCATGTATCATTACACATGGATTCTTCATATATAGGAACCAGTAACTCTACAAACCACAGCTCTGTTCACTGATGCCTAGAGAGAAGCCCTTCATTTATAAGAAACTACACCAAACCAGTATCCATTGAACGCCCCATCTTTTAATTGTCCAGAAGAGTGAGCAACCATCTCCAAGAAATCTTGGTCAGTGCCCCCATGGTCCTTGTCATTATGACAAATGAAACTCCAGCACCTATATATCCTCTATATATGTCATTGACTTTCTTACTGTTATACCCAATAAAACCCACTGTTGTCCTTGATGATAAAGTGCCATATAACAGAAAATCTGCATTTGAATTAGGAACCTCAACTTTGATTACATCGATAGTCTCAAATGTATACCCAGATGCATTGTTTTACCTGTTTTGTATCAGGATTTTTTCTTTCAATTAACTTTCTTAACTTTCTTGAATAAATATATCAAGCCTCATCATTATTTGTACCTTCTCATAATGACTTGTATATGCTTTGGATATTAATAAATAAATGCACAAAGTAGAATTGCTCTTTATTAAAACTCACAGTATTTTCTGGCTGCATTTTAAAAAACGTCAGATGTCAGCCCTCCCCCTCCACCCCAGCCACACATGCTTTTATCATGGACTAGGGTTAGTCATGTCTCATTTAGAATTTCTGAAAAGTCTTAGAATCTCCTGATTTTTATTTCCCTGAGCTAGATAAACAGCTAGCTAAATTTTTTACAATTTAAGTTAAATGGAACAAGCAGAATTTATGGAACTTTCTTTGATACTTTTTTTTTAAGTAGTGTTTTTTATTGTTAGGATTTTGCATTAGATTTGGGGCATTTTGGGGACCTCATGCTGCTTCTTATTTTGCTACTTTCTCTCTTCCTTTCTTCCCTACTTCCTTCCTCCTTCTCCTCTTCCTATTTCTCCTCCTTGAACTAGACTACTATGCTCCAAAGTTAAGAAATTTTATACCTATGAAAGTTTATACCTTTAGAAATATATGCCTTTACTACATTTATCACAAAATCTAATAGGAACAATAGTATTTTTACTCACCTGAAATAAAATAAAGAGTCTAGAATTATATAGGATTGTAAAGATTTCATATATGTAAGCAACAAAATGGATAAATTCAAAATAAAGCAGACAAGTGAAAGTTTTGCTGTAATATATTTCCTAAATGTAATTTTAAACATACTTACTGTATTTCCCCTAGTCCCTATTCCATGATACAGGAATGAGTGAAGAAGATAAAATATCCTATAAGTGATATTTAGCTAAGTTATTTTAATAGGAGTTTCATTATATCTAGCCATTGAACGAGGTCTAAAGTGAGCCCTAGGGAACTGTAATGATTTGACAAAGGTCATTTCAGCAGTAAATGATATAGAAAAGAGTGGTTCCCAGAGACCTGACCTCTATGCCCAGCCTCACCATTCTGTTGTATTCCATTTTCCCCTGATAATGCCATAAATGCTTATGGTATTTGGATGAGGAAAAACAATAGTAATGTTTCATACTTTATATTTAAAATGATATTGTTTTTTGTTTTTATTGTTCTTTTTTCATAAAAAAACTAGAAGTCCCAGGCCCCATATTAAAAAAAAAAAAAAGAAAAAGAAAAGAAAGAAGGGAGGGGAGGAAGAAGGAAGGAAAGAAAGTCAATGCATATATATATATATATGTATATATATATATATTCATTTAGGTCTACAGCATAATGAGTTAATATACAATATGCCTTGTCAAAAATGTGAATTTCATCTCTCACAGTTCTGACTATTCATTGCTGAAAAATTAAAGTAATTATAAAAGGCATTTTCAACTTTATCTTACTCTGAGATGAGTATGTGAGCTCCTCAAAGTAAAGAGAAGGAAAGGCTGTGTCTTACCTAGGTATACATAAGATGATAGCCACATGATATGATGCACATAAAATGTGGCTACATCTCAGGGTCTATCACCCTTATATTATACTTTTATTGCTTTAAATTCTTTAAGCCTCCATTTAACAGTATTTTTTTTCTCTGAAAAGTGTTGCATATTAAATTTAAAAGTATAACTTCTATTTAGTAGCTATCTCCTTAATGGGGAATATCCATTGGCCAAATAAAAAACAGAATTTGACATAATTTCGGGAAAGTTGCCTATCCAGTTTAAACTCATGTGAAAATCAGTTCATGTGACAGAATGTGACTTGAGGATAGATAAAAACCTGATATATCTCAGTGGAAGAACATTAGCAAGTGAAACTTCTGAGTCAGTAAGTGGAGATGTGGACTTCCTGCCAAGAGATTAGTGAGATTCCTTCACTCTGTGAAGTACTTCAACTGTGACAGTGTTGTTAACTTTTTCATTAGGACTTTCACCTGAGGTCTGGGAGGCTATCCTTGAGTCAGTTTGGAAGTATCATTTAGAGACATTTCTCCATGCTGTGTTAGAGTTAAAATAATACAGAATAATATTTATTTATTGTTTTGGAGTATAGTTGATTTGCAATGGTCTGTTAGTTTCTGATTCACAGCAAAACAATTCAGTTATGCATACACATATATTCATTTTTTTCCAGATTATTTTCTCATATAGGTTATTACAGAATATTGAGTAGAGTTCCTCGTGCCATAAAGTCAGTCTTTATTTGTTATCTCTCTTATATACTCTAGTATGTATATGTTAATTCCTGGCTCTTCCTATACATTTCTCTTCTCTAACCATAAGCTTACTTTTTGATATCTGCAAGTCTAAAATGGATTAAAAAAAAAAAAAGCTAGACAACATCTTCTGCAGAAAACTACTGTTCATGGACAGTCATAAGTTAAAGAAGATCATCAAATCACCTTTTTGCATTTTCTTAGTTATAGAAACCCACATTTTTTAATTTTCTCATGTAACTCCATGATAATAGTGTTTCTGTATTTAAAAATGCACCTAATTTGCTCATCTTTTTTTAAAAAAAAAGCAATAATTGCAAAATTCCAAATGCAGTAATAAATGCAAAGAATGAGAAAAAATACCAAGTTTATTACACTGTATATCACATTTCTTTATGATATTCTGAATTCCTGTTGATATTTCTCATAATGGTACTATACTACCAAACATAATTCAGCTTTAAGGAAGGTGGAACCACAGGCTTGTGTGATCAGCCGTGTCCAATGCAAGAACACTGGAGTGGGTTGCCATTTCTTCCTCCAGAGGATCTTCCCAACCCAGGGATCAAATGCACATCTCCTGCATCTGCTCCATCATAGGTGGATTCTTTACCTCTGAGCAGCTTCTTGGGGAAGTCCAAGACCAAATGCAAAATAGAAACCTATCTCATCCAGAGACTGGAGGTATGCTTCTTGATTAGTTAGCTCAGTAAGTACAATCCACCAGGGCATCAGCCAACAAAATTTGAGTACCACACTATCTTACAGCATAAAAGTATGAAGCAGTAAAAGAGTAACAATACATGATGCTTTGATTATGCACACTCTTCATCATGTTCTATTTTCTTTCTGCCTTTGAGATCATGGTGGGATCATTCTTTTCAGTCTCTAAGTTGAGTAGAGACTCAACTGTTCCTTCCAGCAGGTTATAAGTGTAAGTAAAGTATTCTAGACACTTCAGACCTCTTCCCCTTTTAAACAGGGTTTCAGAGTGAGGATAAGCAAAGAAGGGTCTCATATCCTTACCAAACAGATATGTCTCATAAGCAAAAATTAACAATTTTTGTTTCAAAACAGTGAGATCTGTTATGGCAACTTAATCCACACTCTGCTGATTAACAGACATGCACGAGTGTGTGAGTTCTCAGTAGCTTCAGCTGTGTCTGACTCTTTGTGACCCTAAGGACCATTGCTCACCAGTCTCCCCTGTCCATGGGATTCTCCAGGCAACAATACCAGAGTGGGTTGCCATGCCCTCCTCCAGAGAATCTTCCTGACCCAGGGATTGAACCAACATCCCCTGTGTCTCTTGCATAGCAGGCAGATTCTTTAGGAATCTTTAGGAATTCTTTAGGCAGATTAGGGAAGCCCCTAATAGACATGATTGACATCTAAGCACATCTAAACATGAAAAAATAAATTGTATTTAAAATAAATTACACACACACACACACATATACATATGTAGGTTCAGTTGTAAAGAATCTGCCTGCCAATGCTGGGATGCAGGTTTGATCTCTGGGTTTGATCCCCTGAAGAAGGAAATGGCAACCCACTTCAGTATTCTTGCCTGAGAAATGCTACTGACAGAGAAGCCTGGTGGGTTACAGTCCATAGGTTTTCAAAAGAGTCAGATATGACTAAGCAACAACAGCAACACACACATATACAAACACACACACACACACACACACACTTATATACATATATAATAAATATGTTTTCTGAGTTGATCACATATTAGACTTAAACTGAAGCCCTGTCCATCTCTATTGTTAAACTAAATATTTGGTGGGCAAGAATATATACTCTGCCTTTATCAAAAGCAACAGAGGTAAGAAAAAGCAGACATGAACTGTATGAATTTCCTAGGGCTGCCATAATTAATTACCACAGGCTGGGTAACTTAATAAACAACAGAACTTTATTCTCTAACAGGTTTGAATGCTAGAATTCCAAAAGTAAGCTGTGAACAGGGCCATGTTCCTCTAAAGCCTCTAGGGAAGATTTCTTTCTTGTTACTTCTAACTTCTATTGTCTCCTGACAATCCTTTGTTTTCCTTAGCTTGTAGCTACATCACTTCAATCTTTATGTGCATTTTCAAATGGTTTTCTTTTACGTGTGACTTTACATGGCCTTTTTATGAGGATACCAGTCATTACATTTAGGGTCAACTGCATTCTAAGGTTCTAAGTGGACTTGAATTTTGAAGGTGGGGAAACACTGCCAAACCCTATACACCAGCACTGCTCTAAATAGAGTTTGTAGTTTCAACTATCATCTATATAATTACTGGGCTGATGCTACAATTAAAAGTGACTATGCCATTCGATTCTTCTGCTATTCTTTCCTATTGCTGATGATACTATATACATATATGTTACAAATGAAAACTGAGGACAAAGACCGATTCTTAGCCATCCTTTGTTAATAATAATCAATATGGAATAATCATTTATGAAAGGAACAGTGATTGAATACATACACTTATTCTTGATCAAAAGACAACTAGATTTTCTAAGTGTGAATCCCACAGAACTACTGGTTTTATAATTATGTTGCTATCTGGATAGCTAGTAGGTCTGGAAAGAAGCTCAAGCCTGCTAATTTCTTATTTAATTTTTTCATTTTATCTTGTATCTTGTATGTTTATCTTTTTTGTTAATGTGATGAGTAGGCATGTAATACAGATGAACCTACAAGGCAACTATTTACAGATTATCAGTAACACCTCCATCACTATTAAGTAGGAATTGATATGTACTCCATGTCGCTAAAGGCAAACAGAAAGGTGGGGAATCTGAATTCGGTTTTGAAGAATGAACAATCAAATTGCTTTAGGCCATTCAAAACACACAAGACAGTTTTGATGATGGTCAATATATGGAATGCAACTGAAATTAATTTCAAGGATTAGAGTTGCCAAAACAAACTTCATTAAAAATAATTTGCTTATTATCTGGGTTAAGGTACTCAGTTGTCTGAGAAAGATAAGTTTTTAAGGAATTAATCCTTGAACTCATTTTGTTTACCTGACTAAATCTATTAGAGTTTGAAGTAATGCAACTCAATGGTGAATTTTGGTGAGAAGAAAGTTGAGAACTTACTGTAATTTTTTGGTTATCAGAACTCTGAAATGTAGAAATCTTGGTTTCCAGTAGATGGTAATTTAGAGACAAAGGGAGTTCAATCAGGGTACCTGAAAGGAAGAACTGTGTGTCCCTGTATAAAATGTCGTTTTTATTGTAGTTTTACTAAGGATTGTCCCTAAGAGCTTCATAAGTCTTGGTTTCCTTGGCCCTTATTTATTGCTTAGAATAGTGCCATGTTGCACTCTCATTTAGCATGGAACATCAGAGTACATGATAAATTTATTTTTTCTACCTTAAATTCCCACAGAGCACAATGATAGAGATATAATGTATCTGCATACACATGCAAGGTAGTTTGAATTTAATGTATTTCATATCATTAAAGTTAACATTTCATGTATTACATTTTCTTTTAGAATACACTTGCATACATCCATATCCATATAGATATATGCACATGCACACACAAAATCCCATTATGCAGATCAATTTACATGATCACAATGTTCATATCCATAAAGCAGTGAACTTCCCAAATCAGATGCATGCATAAAAGCATTGATGCATAAAATTTCCATCTTGCAAGTACAGAGAAAGTTCTAGTAGGCATTTAGTGCCATGACAGGTCACTTAGGTTACAGCTTGCTATATAGGACATGCTAATAAGATTTAACCTTCTTTGTCTGTTGCTGAAGAGGGGGAAAGAAGGGAGGGGTAATACCTTCTTATCTTTGAAGATATCAAAGAAAATTAAAAACAACCACTTTCTCTCTGATCCCTGTGGCTGAATGTTTCTGAGCTACGTAAATGAGGTATACAGTAAAATAATATATATTTTTAGAGGAATAACATGAGGTCTTAATCCAGTCTCCAGGGATCATACTATAAGTGACATTGATAAAACAGAATTTTATGGAGTATGTGTACAGAATTACTTCCATCTCCATACTTGATATGACTTTTCATTTAAAGTAAGCTCCATTGAGATTAATATTTAAAATGGAAAGCTAAAAACCCAAAGTGCCATATGACAACACTTAAGTGAAAATTTATTAGACCTGTCATTTCTGTTAATTATTGTCATTTCAGCTAATTACTAGTTATTTCTGTTGGTTATTAGATGTGTCGTTTTCTTTTCTAAGCTGCCATGTAACACCATCTCTGATTCTGGTTTCATTACATATTTTCTAGCAGTGGGTCAGGGGTCAGCCCCATGGACTTACACTCCAGAAGAATAATTCAGAATTGTTGCTGAAAGACAGAATGGTAATTCTTGTCCTTTTTGCTTGCAAGGCTGAAACTGAAGGAGGTGCAATTTTGTTATAAACAAGACAACAAAAGCAAGAGGGGTTGTGAATGGGCTTGAGACAATCTATGAGTGGTTTTCCTATAGCTTAAGTAAACTCCAGAAACCTCTTCAATTCAGCAACATTCACTTCCCCGTGGCTTTATAATCTATATTGGACAATAGACTGGGAGGTGTCAGCTAAAAGGTAGTTTAGCAAGGCCAGCCTGAGACTGATTTACAATAAAAAATTGTGTGTGTGTTTGAAACGTTGTCAGTGGACATTGGGAGAATTATGTGTATGTGTGCATGCATGTGTTTATTTTTCCCTTTGGGGGTCATAACTGTAATCTGATCGTGGTAATGGAGAGATTAGTATAGAAATTGCATTAATGAAATGAAATCCAGGTATCATGAGAAAGAAAACAGGGAAACAGAGACACTGTGTTTAAAGGAAATATCAATATGCTTAAGCATCCTTAAACAAGCCATATGGACAGTTGATTTTGGTATTTTCAGAATTTGGGAATCATGGCACAGTTCACATAAATAAAGCAGGCTGTGCTAATTATGAAGAGTATCCATGGCAAATTTATTGTATAGGGATACAGGCCCTCTCATTGCATTTTAGTTTTGTACATAATTAAAATAAAATGGAAAATTGAAAGATTATTTTGGAATCAATTCAAGAGACATAGCCAAATTCATCAAATAAATTATTTTACTTTGGAGGTTTTTCTCCAGGATAATCCAAACACTGTAATTCAATTCAATTTACCACTTTAAACTCAGAAATACACCCTTCCCCACAAAGCCTTCATTTGAGTGTACAGTTCAGTCATTTTCAAATAGACATCTATGTTAATATGATATTATCGATTTCCCCTCCATAAACTGGGCTGTCATTCCACATCCTTTTGAAATGTCCATTCAGTGTGAGTGAGGTGACAGCATTTTGGTCAAGAATATCAAGAATACTATTACTTGTCAGAGTTCAGGAGCATCTGCCATAAAAAGATGGAAAGAAGGACAAGGGAGTGTCTAAGATCTGACACAGTCTAAGAAAACCTTGGGTGTTGAAACACATGCAATGCATTTTCAGGCTTTATTAGGTGCTTGTTAAGGGGCATTGACTCTAAGATAAAGATTAAAGTCCCTTAGTCTGAGGAACATATTCAGCCACTCATTGGGCTAAAAGCAAATGCTTCAAAAAGTGTCTGTCTCACTAAATATCTTTTGCCCAGAACTGTCAGCAGTTGAAATGCCTTATAGAAGACTGAAAGAACAAATAGACTATTGGTCATTAAACAATTAAACTTGATTTACAATTTATATCCCTTGAATGTCAGAACTCAACTTCTGAGATTTGGACACACTGTCAGCTTACACATTCTTCAAGTTTAGGAACCCAAGAACAGTCCTTTCATAACAGTATTCTTAGGGACAGGAACAAATTAATCAAAAGTTGTAAGAGCTTTTGAAGGCAGGAACAGAATGTAATTGCTACAAAACAAGGAGACATGGATAACTTCAGAGGGCAAAATATTGCATGTGAGTAGAGGTAGATTGTTCTTGGGGAGGAAACCAGAGTAAATGAAATAATACTTTATATATACATACATATATATGTGTGTGAGGGTATATATATATTATAGAAGGCAGAGCCTACTAAAATAACAAAAGCAACAGTTTACACCTGGATTACAGACTAGCATGGTCAAGATAATGCACAAATTTTCTGTTCTGTCCAATGTAGACAAAACAGAAAGGGTTGGAAAATGATACAGGAAATATATCCTAAATCTAATTGTCAGACACTATCTAGACCTCCTTTCCAAACTGTCTTGAGAAAACAGAATAAACATCTTGGCTAAAATAAGAGAAAATCCTCTCGATGTGAAAATAGCCACCAGGCACAATTGAGTTGTTTGTTACCTGTGCAAAGATTACCCCTCAAGCCTGAGAACTTTGTTCTATCTTCCCACCAAAAACCTGCAATAGGGCTACAGGTATTTGCCTGGAGCAAGTCTGGGACAAATTGGAAAGGGAATAGAAAAATAACTTACTGCACGTGAATGTGCATGTGTGCTTCCCCACAATCAATCACATTTTCTCTGACATTGCTTCATTTATGGATTATTGCAAAAACACAGGAAGAATGTGAAAAGATAATGTTGTAAAGCCATCAGAAAGAAATTGGTGGGAGGAACCCATTTCTCACTGTTTTCCCAAGCACCTCTGTATTCAGAATACCAGCATTGTTTAAACCTCCATTCTATATAAGAAAGCTAATCAAATGACACTCAGGAAAATTGACTTGGGTTTTCAATCTAGTTTCAGATCTCTAGTGTACTTATTTCAAATGGCATTTGTTATTCTCTGCATATCCTTAGGAACATGCCCTGTCAAGAAATGCCATACAACTTCAAACCATGTTTTTTCCCACCTCTATAACTTTTTATGTATTCCCTTTTTACATTTTATTACAGCATAACATCTAAAAATGAAATAAAGATTATAGGCAATGCTTCAGGACCTAGAGTTCTATGCCTTGCCCTGAATATAAAACTGTGTTCATAGGAACCACTGTTATACCTCTGTAAATTGCTCAAATATCCCCACTGACCATCACTGTAATTATTTCTGCTTGGAAATGAAAGGTTTGTTCTGGAGAGAGGTTTTTTTTATGTCTATCTTTTCTTCCATTCATGCGAACCACACATTTCCCCTTGCTGGTTGATTCTGGAGATTAAATCAGTATTTATGTATAATACTTATCTCTGGAAGAAGGGGATAATCAAACAGAAATGAAGAGTAAAACAAGCAATCAATTTTTGTAACTTTTAAACATTAACAATATTAGAAGTTGTCCTCCACTGTCATGATTTTAATGAAGTTAAAGTAGTTAGGGTGACTCTTCTCTCTGAAATTGTGCACTTTGTGCAATATGGGGAAAGAAGAAGAAAAAGAGGTGGAGGGAGGGAGACAGAAGGGAGAGAAAGGATTTCAAAGCAGAAATGAATTTTCCAGAGATAAGACAACTTCATCCAGAAACCTTTGTCTTTATACAAAAGTTTCTTTAGTCAACTAACCTTAAAGACATTGAGTTTGTGAAAATTTTAAGGAAAAAGCCCTTTACTTATTTTCTGTAGGCTTGAAGGGTTTATGTCATATCTTCATTTTTTGCCTCTGCTCCAAATTTTTAATATTTTTCTCCTCTGACTTAATTTAACATAAGATTGATCCTCCTTTGTTTTTCTTTCTGAACATACACTGCAAGTTGACTTTTCCATACATTTTATGGACCATGACAAACATTTAAATATGGGGAGATGGTCCAATGGGGTAGGTGGACTAGAGGCAATGATATATATGGGGAGAGAAGATAAAAGAGTTCTGACACTACCAGTTACCAGCTACTTTTATTCCCTCATCTGTCTATTTTAGGGACAGACTTAGCCAACTCTAAGGACTATTTGGTATGTCAAGATGAGGCAGAAGTCTCTCCCTCACTTAGTAAGAAGGTATTCAAGAGGTATTAGGGGAAATAGTTTTAATTAATGACAAGACAAAATCATAACAAACAGGAAATCAAGGAAAGGGGGAAAGTAAAAGAAATTTAGAGTGTATCAAAAATTGTTTTATTTATAAGGCAGGATAATTTTTGCTGCAACTGTGGTTGTGTAAACTGTTCCTTCATATACCTTACCCAAAGACTCAGAGGTAAGGACTTTTTTTTTTTCCCATTCTATTTTTCTACCTTTCTTTCTAATATACTTTCCTACTTTATCTCCTTTCATCTCTCTTTTCTTTTTCCTTTCCTTTCCCTCTTTCTTTCCTTCCTTCTTCTTCTTTTTATTTTCTTTTTCCTTTTTATCTAAACTGTATGTAATGAGATTTATAAGCAGGCAGTGACCTCAGTACATATTTCCTGGAAAGAAGATCCCTTTAAATATTGAAGTCCCAGGCTAATTGAAACTCAGTCTGCAATATCCTAAGATGCTGTCTCCAGCATCCAAAGCTCAAGAGAGAGGAGGATCTTTCTTGTTATTTCAAGAAAATACAAATGGATAGTCTCTGCCATCCCAGAGGATGTGAATGCCCTGGAACTAAGAATACATAGATTCCTTTTATTAGTATAGTGCCAAATGAAACCCTATACCTTGCATATATGTCATACTTTGATATGTGATCTCTGAGTCTTTTAAGCCATGTCTACAGATGCTATGCTACTCAGTGAGGACAAAAAAAAAAAAAAAAAGACATAAGCATATTTTAGGATAACTGAATTTAGATGCCATTGTTCTCCATTTAAAGATGAGGATACCAAAAAAAATAAAATAAAATAAAGATGAGGATACCAAGGCAAAAATGCTGAAAGTCACAGATTTAACTGAATACGGAAATGATATTTTTTTCCTATATAGCAAGATGAGGACCACTACAGTTATGCAAGTAGACTTGAGTTCATTGAATATACACTTCAACTGAAACCTCTAATAGACGTCTATGGGACACCACTAACTACTAGTGAAAGAGTCATAGGCTAATGGGTGGAACAGAATGTCCCAGTTTCATCTGGCAAAGGTCATGCAAAATCAACCTTGATTTTTAGCAAACCAACAAAGCTTAACAAGGACCAAAGTTTGAAAGCATCCAAAATGAAAGACAAAGTGCTTGCTTGAAGGGGGAAATGGATACTAAGGAAATAGCGTGAAATTCAGAAAGAATACCTACCAGCACACTGGTTTCCCCGTGCTTTGGCTGACTTCAGCTTTAAAAATCATTTTTGATATGCATATCACTGACTCTTGTTCATGTTAATTTGTTTAAACATTCATGAAGGGGAAGGTTTTTTTAATAGAAATGTGCCAAATGTTTGCTTTTTTTTTTTCTTTCTTTCTTTGTTTTCAATTACAGACAATCTGGGATGTTTGCTGATCCATGAACAACTTGAATATTCAGTTGTAGAGAGTTTTACTACCTAGTAACAAAGTTTTATTTTATTTTATTTTATTTATTTATTTTGCCTTCTCTGTTAAATGCCAAAATCTGTATGAAAAATAATGAGAAGTATTTTAGCATCAGGTTTCTTACAAATGGCTTGTTTTGAAAAGGCAGAGGTTTGACTGGAGCTTCGTCAGTTTGAAAAACAAAACAATTGTGTATGGGCCAGAGGCAGTGGAGGGAATGATTCTGTGGGCTGACAAAATCAGTGAGGATGCAGCAAGATGGGCAACAATGCTGTTACTACTAAGTTCATTTTATGATCCACTAAGTTAAGGGAAGTTGGGTCAGAGACTTCAGGGAAGGGGACACTCAACTAACCAAAATCAGTCTTAGAGGTGGAGATCAAAGAAAGCTCAGTGGAGAAAGTAGAGGTTCTGTGATGTATGGCCCATTTCCATTTCTCATCTTTGCTCAGACCCAACAGTGTCTAGCAAATAGTAGAAGCTCTATAGATATTTTTGAATGAATGAATGAATATAGACTGTGTGCAGTAGAAGCAGGTCTAAGCAGACTAACATTTACAACCAGAATGCAAATAACCTGCCTTCAATTAGGGAGAGTGAGGCTCATGAACAGGATAGTTTTCTAAAAAGTAAGCAAAGTTTTGTGCTAAGGGAACTAAAGTATAATGTAAGGATTTAATTCAATCAGGTTTTAAGGATTCAGTTCTTATGGGTAGGAAGAGTCAGGAATCAGGCCTACTTGGTTGTGAGCTACTGAGCCCATTAACTACTGATATTAAGCTTCAGAGAGTCCTTCAGTCTAACAATTGGATGGATAGTTTTTCTAAAACAGAAGTGGGACATTGACCCCAGTGTGGAACCCAAAGTCTGTGTCTTTGAGTTATTAAAATGTATAGGTAGATGTGTTTGTAAGAAGTGTGTAAATGGGAACTTGAGAAACATTAAAAAGAAGGAAACTTCATTGTTGTGTTTTTATGGAAGAAGGTTAAATTCCCATATTTTTCATCTTGGCTGTTCCTCTAGATCGTTGGCTACATAATATATTCATTATTTTTGTGGCCACATTTTCTAAACCTAAAATTTAACTGTAATCTGAAACAGATAATCAAAATATTTAAACCATAATAGACCTACATGGACTCTTCATTTCTGGATATCTTTTCCTCAATTTTCAATGAAACAAGTTGTTGCAAATAAAGTAGGTACAATTCAATAGTTCAGTATTCTTTTTTTTAATCAACCTCTTAAAAATCAATTTTGACAAAATACAGATTACTCTTTACAGAAAAGTCCTCCATTCCAATTTCCAATAAATTTTATGCCATGGGTAAGCTAAATTCATCCATATTTTACTTTGAAATATTTATTAAAATACCCATCTTTACTAGTTTTTTAAAAGAAGCTATCTTTTAAAGAATGAAGAAAAATGGAAAGTCATAATCCAAGGTCACCATAGATGGCAAATAGTAGTTACCTGTGGGATCCACCATTATGAAGTTAGAAATGATGTTTAACAATGAAATAACATGAGCAGTGAATGGTAATGGTTCCTGATTTATAACAGGTAAACAGTCATTAATTCTATTTAAAAGACTATTCTTGTTAAAAATGATCTTAAATTGTATTGCTAGCCTGACCAAGCAAATAAATTTAAGCTTATTGTTTAGTCTCTTTTGAAGCTGTGTTCATTTGAGCACTTGTATTAGAGGAGGTGGCTGAGGACCAATAAAGATAAGGGAGAGAAATGTAAATGCTAATCAGGTGGGGTGGGTCATCATGACCCATCATCTACCTTCTTCTTATTCAAACAAGTTTGACTTTCATTTATTTTGGATAAGAAAACTTTGCATGATATCTCTCTTCCTTAAAAATGCTCTTCTCATTCTAATATAAAAGTTTTCATTTAGAGAAAAGAGTGCAGAGATTTATATATGGGAGAGATCTTAACATTCTTTATAAACATAGACGTGAACTTGGTGATTTCTAAAGACTTCTTTCAGGTTCATCAGTCTTTAGCTCAAGCATCATCAGACTTCACAGATTAGACTGAGAAGCCTTGTTGGGTGAACCTATCTTCCTTTTAGGGTAAAAAGGGACTTAAATCAACATGTTCTCAATACATTTTCAGCAACTCTTCTGGGGAGACTCTCCAAACTAAGCCAGTCTTCTTTTATCTTCTCAGCCTCTCTTCCTCAAATTACTGAATGGTCACTGAGAAAGCCCGTTGCTGTAGTGTGTAGGGTTACCAACAAGCCATGTTCTCTAACTGGAACTTCAGTTCTCTACCAATCCTTTTGATCGCATTTCTCATTCCTCTCAACAGTTTTCCTGAAAAACCATCATCCTCACAAGTACACAAACTACCAAACCTTACTTTAATCTCCACCATCAAAAAATCTTACACTTCAGAAAGAAAATCCAGGCAGTTATTGATAACACCCATCAGCTTTCTGCCCACATCTGTGAATACAGCTCAGTAGCAAGTTCTTACCTGCTGCCTGTTGGTTTCAGAGGATAAAATATCTTTATATTCTATTGCAGATGTTTGTATTATAGTATTCCTAGATGCAATAACAGGAACACAACTAAAAGTAGAATAGAAACATATTTCATTTTCTTACGCGCCTAGAATTCTGGAAGCTTGGAAATAAGAAGTTCCACGCCTAGTCATGAAGGATACAGATTGCCTCCTCCATTTTCAGTATGTCAGTTCTTGTCCTTAGGCTTGTCCCTCTTGGTTGCAAAATGACTGTTACAACTGCATCCAAGTCTAGAAGATGAGGAAAATATATGTTTTCCTGGGTCTTTTACTAAAATCTTTCACAGAATGTTTCTCCTCATATCTCATTGGCCAGAATCAGATTGCAATCAGGATCCCTAGGGCTGAATAAGGGACCAGATCTAGATCAACCACTGTGATTCAGGATGCCCTGGGACTGAGTAAAGGTTCAGATGTCCTAAGGGAAAATGGTCACTTGATACCCAAACTAAAGCAGAATTCTGGAAGAAAGAACAAACAGGATTTGGAGGATTATCTAACAAGATAATACATGGCAAAACATTTTTTTTTAATGTAAAACATGATTCCTCTTGGGATTTCAACACATCTTGAGAGATAGATGGTGGTAGGGGTGCTAAAGTGTTCTTTACACATTTCATTAAACGGAATGTCAGACTGAACATTACTCTTGTGGCTTTGTTCTTTCTACTTACACAGCCTTCGCTCTGTGGCCACCTCTAATAGGATGTTTTGTTATTATTATTGTTATTATAATTTTTTGGTTAATTGACATTTTATTAAAGAGAAAATACGTAGGTTCAAAAGAGAAAAGAGTGTATAAGTTTGCAGCTGGAGGGGGGGAAGTGAGAAAAGTAGAGAAAATTCAATGAAACTCATAAATTCATGACTGCAGTTGCTGAACTGAATTCTTAATTATTTATAGCACTTGACTGCTTCTAATACATGTTGGGAAATCTACCATTTAAATAGTCATCTGTCTACTGGTCCAGAAATAGAAAAAAATGAGAACAAAAGGACCAGCTTGAAATTCAGACATTCTACATTACTCCCATGCAGAGTTTTCCTGTTGAGTTACATACTGCTGTAACTGTCAAGGAAAGATTTCAACATGGTCCAGGGATGGCTCTCTGTTCATGCCTGGGCTCTGAGGCCTATAACAGCTTTTCAGTGAAATTGGGAACCACTGGGAAATTGAAGAGGAATCTCACAGTGAAGAACAGTCCATTAGGAATTTCTAGGAAATCGAAGAAGGATCTCACAGTGAACAAAAGTTCATTAGGAATTTCTAGGAAGTCGAAGAGGGACCTTACAGGGAACAACAGTCCCTGCTAAAGGCAACTTCGAAGATAAATCATGTTTGATGCTTAACTGCTCTGAGAACATGTTTGCACAAGACTGCTGTGTCATTGCCGTGTTTTTCCTTCATTCTTTTTGTATTTTGTGCTCTGATTCTGATATAACTTCATCTTTCCACTTCCTCTTGGCTTCTCCATTCAATTGTTAACCCATTGTCCTTTTTTTCCCTCACATCTAGACTTGTTTCTTTTTTCTTTCATTCTCTCCTTGACTCCTGTTCTTTCTCTGCTTCATCTCTCCCGATTCCCTTTTACCTCAGGAGTCAGTTGGAGTGAGTACTCGTCCCTATCAGACACGACTAAACTTTTAGGGATCTGTCCTTTCTAGGTTTCACTTTGCCTTCTGATAGTATCAGGGTAAACACAGTAAGCAGAGTCTTTCTTTGGTCAAGTTTGACTATGTAGACAAACAATCTAGATTAAATAACCCCCAACCTCCACTCACAAAAATACCTTTTCTCCTTAGTAGTGTGTTTTCAGTCCTTAAATTTTTTATGCTCCTGCTTTAACACGTCACAAAGCCTCCATAAAAAAGTAATATCTTGTCTCTTTTGTTAAAAGGAATATCCTCTGAAACATCTATCTCTCAAGATGTGTTGAAATCCCAAGAGGAATCAATCATGTTTTACATTTTAAAAAAATGCTTTGCCACGTATTATCTTGTTAGATAATCCTCCAAATCCTGTGAAGCTGGCAGTAAGGCAAACTGTTTCAGAGAAGTTTGGCAACAATATAATAGGCTAATTAAGGGCAGAACCTAGATTTAATTCAGTCTTTACAGTATTGATACCTATGAGTTAGCAGTATAGTAATTTAATGTAAAATAAGCAGATTTAGAGACAGTGACTATACAGTAAACATATATGATTTTCTTCCTCTTTATCTTCAAGGAGTACCATTTGCAATTACCCCATGTAAACTGGAATTGCTTCCCTTGCATGACAGATACACCCTTATCACCACCACTCCAGCTGCATTTCTTTGTCCTTTAGTCCATTTTACTCAGATGCTTGACAAGGCATTAATACTGACCTTTGGGTTTCATTTTTCCTTCCTTTCTTCCTTTCTCCCCCTCATTTTCTGTCTCTCTACTTTCTCCAGTTTTTTTTTTTTTTTTTTTTTTTTTGGGCTCCTACTGGCGCAATACTAAGAAGAGATGAGAAATCTTTGAGTCTCTGTAGTCATTCTCTTTACTTTCATATGTTTCCCCCCTCTTGGTCCTATAATATAATGTCAATTATTAGAAAATATAATTCACCATGTCTCACACTATAATTTATAATCTACTCGAGCATTTTCTTCACATTCTTAATATCTGTGGTGTCGAACAGAATTACAGCTGGGAGGCTGACTGCAGGCCTCTGTGTAACAAGAGGAGAGAAGAGCATTGTTTTCACAGGTAGATTTTCTGTTGTGTGGTGATGTTTCATGATTTTTCTAGGCAATTTAGATATTTTGTTATACGTTTACAATTAGCTTTGCCAAAAGAAAAGAGAGACACTCTATGATTAGTTTTTCTTTTCTTTCTTCATAGGAACAAGAACACAAAATATTGCAGGAGATCAGTTAAGTGTTCCCTATACATTTACAAAGATATCCAGCAGATGTTGCTTCCTGGGCAGTTTAGGTCCAAAGCACATCTCTGAATATTTGTGCTCATTCTGTATCTTTTGTTCTACCTTTCCATATCTCCTGGTTTCTCCCTCTCAGCTCTCTCTTTCTGCCTTTCCCCTCTCTCATACCTCTCCCTCAATTTCTACACACACACACAAACACACACACACACACACACTCATACCCACATTACATCAAGGTGAACTTGTAAACAAATGAGGTCCATTTCTTTTCTTCAGAATTTAACAATCAATTGCTCTCTGTCTTGGGAACTCTGGTCTTTTATTTTCCAAAGGCAAAATTTATGAATTTACCAAGTAGGAATTCAGACAGAGAAAGAGAAATAGGAAAAAAAAAATCAATAGGATGGTGTATAGGAAAGGAAGTGAGGAGGAGGTAAAAACAAGGTAGATAGAAAAAGTATTCCTCCTGAAGCAAGCAACAGGTGATTTGGTAAACTGGGTAAAAGATAATTCCATTAAAATTTAATATTAAGATCTTTGATCAGACTCCCCTGGTGGTCCAGTGGTTAAGAAGACATGGGTTCAATAACTGGTCTGGGAAGTTTCCATCACTGCAGGGTAGCTAAGCCCCTATTTGGTTATTGCAATTACTGAGCCTGTGTGCCTACAATTTGTGTTCTACAGCAAGAAAATACACTGGAATGAGAAGCTCCTTCATCACAACTAAAGAGTAGCTCCCACTCGCCAGAATTAGAGAAAGACCTCATGCAGCAATGAAGAGTAAGGCCAGCCAAAAATTAATTAATTAATCAATTAAATTATTTTAAAAAAGATCCTTTGTCAGATCCACAGTGCACACACACACACACACACACACACACACACACACACGCACACACTGTATTTTTCATACCCACAACCCTAGGAATATCTTCCCTATTCCTTCTTAGTCATTGCAAGCACATGCACTCTCTAGAGCTCCTTCTTGAATAACTCAGGGGTGGATCACAATCTATTCAGTCACCTACCATCTTCTTGCACCCTTGCCTTACACTTGCTGAAAAATAGAGATACTTCACATTTTGAGAATGTCAAAGCTAATCATGATAGAAAACCAGACAGATAATAACAATAATTATTATCTACAAGCAGTTGCAAACATTTTAGGATTTTATGTATGATCAAGTCCCTTAGTGTGCGTTTTTATAATATTCTCTGAAATTTATCCATTAATGCAACTAAATGATACTATAGGATATCATTTTTATAAAATATATCATGGTCCTAGTGGAATCATTTTGATTTTCTCATAAAATATTTCCTTAGTGTTGAGATCCATAGTTCAGCTAAACAATTAGCATATAATTTAGAAATTTGTTTGTTTTATTTAATTTTTAAACCATTGTTGTCATTGTTCAGTTGGAAAGTCATGTGTGACTTTGCGACCCAGTGAACTGCAGCACGCCAGGCTTCTCTACACTTTATTGTCTCTCTGAGTTTGCTTAAACTCATGTCCATTGAGTCAGTGAGGCCATCCAACTATCTGACCCTCTAGTAACCTCTTCTCCTCTTGCCCTCAGCATCAGGGTCTTTTTCAATGAGTTGGCTCTTTGCATCAGGTGGCCAAAGTACTGGCGCTTCAGCCTCAGCATCAATACTTCCAGCCACTGTTCAGGGTTGATTTTCTTTAGGATGGGCTGATTTGATCTCCTTGCTGTCCAGGGGGCTCTCAAGAGTCTTCTCCAGAACCACATTTCGAGAGCATCAATACTTTGGCACTCATTCTTCTAATGGTCCAACTCTGACATCCATACATGACTATAGAAAAAAACCTGGCTTTAACTATATGGATCTTTGCTGGCAAAATAATGTCTCCTTTTGAATACCCTGTCTATGTTTGTTACAACTATAAAGGAACAAGTGTCTTTTAATATCATGGTTACAGTCACCCTCCACATTGATTTTGGAGCCCAAGAAAATGAAATTTGACATTGTATCCACTTTTTCAATATTTATTTTCAATGAAGTAATAGGACCTGAGGCCATGATCTTTGCTTTTTGAATGTTGAGTTTTAAGCCAATTGTTTTTCACTCTCATCTTTCACTTTCATCAAGAGGCTCTTTAGATCCTTTTCACTTTCTACCATTAAAGTGGTATCATCTTCATATCTGAGGTTATTGATATTTCTCCTGGCAATATTGATTCCAGCTTGTGAGTCATCCAGCCCAGCATTTCCTATGATGTATTCTGCATATAAATTAAATAAGCAGTGTGCCGATATACAATCTTGACATACTCCTTTCTCAATTTTGAACCAGTATATTGCTCCATGTCTGATTCTAACTTTCTTCTTGTCCTGAATACAGATTTCTCAAGAGACAGGTAATGTGGTCTGGTATTCCGATCCCTTTAATAATATTCCACAGTTTGTTGTGATCCTGTGATCCACACAGTCAAAGGTTTTAGCATAGTCAATAAAGCAGAAGTAGATGCTTTTTGGAATTCCCTTGCTTTTTTATGATCCAGAGTATGTTGGCAATTTAATCTCTGGTTCCTCTGCCTTTTCCAAATCCAGCTTGTACATCTGGAAGTTTTAAGTTCAAGTACTGCTGAAGCTTAGCTTAAAAGATTTTGAGCATAATCTTGCTAGCATGTGAAATTAGTGCATTTGTATGGTAATTTGAACATTCTTTGGCTTTGCTCTTCTTTGGGATTTGAATGAAAACTGACCTTTTTTGTACCTGCAGCCACTGCTGAATTTTCCAAATTTGCTGGCATAATGAGTACAGTACCATCAGCTTTTAGGATTTGAAATTGCTCAGCTGGAATTTCACCACCTCCACTAGCTTTCTTCTTAGTAATGTTTCTTAAGGCCCACTTGACTTCACACTTCAGGATGCCTGCCTCTAGATGAATGACCACACCTTTGTGGTTATCTGGGTCATTAAGATCTGTTTTGTAAGTTATGTGTAGTCTTGCCTCTTTTTCTTAATCTCTTCTGCTTGTCTTAGGTCCTTGCCATTTTTGTCCTTTCTTGTGCCTATATTTGCATGAAATGTTTCCTTGGTGTCTCCAATTTTCTTAGAGATCTCTAGTCTTTCCCATTCTATTATTTTCCTCTATTTTTTTCATCGTTCACTTAAGAAGACTTTCTTAATCTATCCTTGCTATTCTCTGGAATTCTGCATTCAGTTGGGTATATATTTCCCTTTCTCCATTCTCTTCTTTTCTGTTCTCAGCTATTTTAAGCCCCCCTCTCCGCCCCCCCCACCCCAGACAACCACTTTGCCTTCTTGCTTCTGTCTTTCTTGGGGATGGTTTTGGTCACCACCTCCTGGACCATGCTACAAACTTCCATCCTTAGTTCTTCAGGTAGTATGTCTACCAAATCTAGTCCTTTGAATCTATTCATCACCTGTAATGTATAATCATGATGGATTTGATTTAAGTCTTACCTGAATGGCCTATTGTTTTCCTATTTTCTTCAATTTAAGCCTGAATTTTGGAGTAAGGAGCTGATAACCTGAGCTACATTCAGCTCTAGGTCTTATTTTTGCAGACTGTATAGAGCTTCTCCATCTTCAGATGCAAAGAATATAATCAATCTGGTTTCGGTAATGACCATCTGGTAATGTCTATCTGTGTAGTCATCTCTTGTGTTGTTGGAAAAGGATGTCTTCTATGACCAGTACATTCTCTTGGCAAAACTCTGTTAACATCTGCCCTGCTTCATTTTGTACCCCAAGGCCAAATTTGCCTGTTACTCCATGTATCTCTTGATTTCCTACTTTTGCATTTTAGTTCCTTATGATAACAAAGGAAAAAATTTTTTGGTGTTAGTTCTAGAATGTCTTATTGGAGTTCATAGAATCTTTCAACTTCAGCTTCTTTGACATTAGGGGTTGGGGCATAAACTTAGATAACTGTGATGTTGACTGGTTTGTGTCAGGAAGCATTTAACAAGAGGCTTCCTGTGTGCTATTTTGGATCTGTCAGGAACCCTCTGGCCCTTATTAATTCCTGAATATTCAGGAATTAAGAGGAGAGGCACACCTTTCCTGGGGCAGGGCTGAGGAATTCAGGCATTTCTCATTATGGTGGTAAGTACCCTCTTCCTTTTTATGAGCCATATGGTAAAAGGTGATTGTCTGCAACTCTCTCTTTGATAGGGATGTCTTATGTTTTGTAAGTCTGGAATTTTAATCTTTATCTTTGATGAGAATAACCACCTTGTAAGACAGTATATATGCGCACGCCATGTTGATTAAAACACCTTTGCTCCATCAGAGCTTGGGTCCCTGTGTCTTTCTTTCTATTCCTCTTTCTGTCTTTCTCTCTCTACCTCTCTATTTCTGGCTAACTCCTTGGAGCACAGAGGCCCGCTGAGCTCACTTTCTTGCCCAGGCTTCTAAGACCCTCTCGAGAAGGCACTCTGTGCCTTCACACACTTGAGAGGGCGCCTGGTGCCTACGTGCAGCAGCGCGAGCCCTGAGAACAGGACTCTATTGGCTTTCCACGTAAACCAGGGGATATCAGCCTCTCTCTCTCTCTTACTTTCTTATCGTGAACTCCGGACCACCAGGTTCCGGGCCATTAAAGGACCAACAGGTTTGTTTTGGAAACGAACTGAGATCTTTCTGTCATTTTTGAGACTGCAACCAAGTATTGCATTTTGGACTCTCATGTTGATTATGAGGGCTACTCCATATCTTCCAAGGGAAACTTTCCCACAGTAGTAGATAAAATGGTCATCAGAATTAAATTCGCCCATTCCAGTCCATTTTAGTTCACTGATTCCTAAAATGTTGATGTTCACTCTTGCCATCTCCTGATTGCCCACTTCCAGTTTACCTTGATTCATGGACCTAACATTCCAGGTTCCAAGGCAATACTGTTCTTTACAGTGTCAGACTTTACTTTCACCATAAGGTATAATTGCAACTGAGCATCATTTCCCCTTTGGCCCAGACTCTTCCTTCTTTCTGTAGCTTTTTCTTCGCTCTTCCCTAGTAGTATATTGGAAACCTACCTACCTGAGGTTTTCATCTTTTACTGTAATATCTTTTTGTACTTTCACACTGCTAACATGGTTCTCAAGGTAAGAATACTGAAGTGGATTGCCCTTCACTTCTCTAGTGGTTTGCCATTTCCTTCTCAACTGGACCATGTTTCATGAGGCCCTACTATCAGGGATGTGGCCCTCAATGCAGGTGGATGACATTCCTGGTGTCCTGGTTGACCCACTGCTTGTCCTTGTTGAGTATGTAAACCTTCACTGCCCGTCAGGTGTCAGTCAACATGCAGCCGGGTTTCGAGGCAATGGCCCTGCTGAAGTGGCTGGAAGGGGGTCCTGGGAAGCCTGGAGCTGATGTTAGAGAATGCCCAGGAGTGGAGGTCCCCTAGGTCTCACCGCTGGCACTGTCTACCATGGAGTTGATTTGCCACCCAGGTGTCACTCTCCACCCTGGGAACAATCCACCACCCAGTTTTAAACTATAAGAAGACACAGTAAATTTTACCATATGAAATTGATTAGTTAAAATTAACAACTGACTTCATGAAACATCCCTTCTGTAAACAGGGAGGCAAAGACAAATTCAATTATGTTTAGCAAAACAACATCACCAACACTCAATGGTGATCAACTAAATGACGGTGCATTAATTTCCTAGGGCTTCCATGACAAAACACTAAAACTAGATGGCTTAATTAAAATAACAGACGTGTGTTCTCTACATCTCTAAAGAATAGACATTTAAAATCAAGGTGCCCACAGGGTTGGTTCATTCACTCTTGTGAGTTCAGATGGAGAATATTTCCCATGCCTGTCTCCTAACTTCTTGGGGTTGCTGGCAGTCCCTGGCATTCAAAGGGCTGAAGATGCATCACTCCAATCTCTGTCTGTCTTCCCATGGCTTCTCCTTTTTCACATATCTCTGTGTTACATTAGAAAACAGTAGAACATGATATTTCCCTCCTTCTATAAGTGTTAACGTTAGTAAGAGCATCAACCATTACATTTAGGATGCACATTAATCCAGTGTTACCTCATCTTAACTAATTACATATGCAAAATATTTATTTTCAATTAAGGTCACATTCTGAAGTTTCAGTTGGACTTGATTTTTTCTGGTACATTATTCAATCCACATCAGTCAGTCATCAGTCAGTTCAGCTTTCAGTCATGTCTGACTCTTTGTGATCCCTTGGACTGCAGCACACCCATCTTTCCAGTCCATCACCAACACCCGGAGCTTGCTCAAACTTATGTCCTTTGAGTCAGTGATGCCATCTGACCATCTCATCCTCTGTCGTCCCCTTCTCCTCCCACCTTCAACCTTTCCCAGCATCAGAGTCTTTTTCCTACGAGTCAATTCTTCTCATCAGGTGGCTAAAGTATTGGAGCTTCAGCATCAGCATCAGTCCCTCCAATGAATATTCAGGACTGATTTCTTTTAGGATTGGCTGGTTGGATATTCTTGCAGTCCAAGGGACTCTCAAAAGTCTTCTCCAATACCACAGTTCAAAAGCATAAATTCTTCAGCATTCAACTTTCTTTATGGTCCAAATCTCACATCCATACATGACTATTGAAAAAGCCATAGGTTTGACTAGACAGAACTTTGTTGGCAAAGTAATGTCTCTGCTTTTAAATATGCTGTCTAGTTTTGCCATAGCCTTTCTCCCAAGGAGCAAGCATCTTTTAGTTTCAAGACTGCAATCGCCATCTGCAGTGACTTACATTAGGTGGTAAATAAAAGTCCTTCTATTTACAGGAAATGCAAGCTAAAACACAATGGTGTCCATGGATATTTTATCCCCCTATTCAGTTAGTCTCAATTTTATTCTTCTGCAGAGCAGTTATGTGTATACATACTTTCAGGGTAAAGCAAGTCACAACCATTGATGGTTACTTTATCAATCCCCAGACCTTTCCTGGAAAGTAAGCACAAGAAGTCAGAGTTGTATGACCATTGCCTGAGGTTCTGATAATAAAATGCACTCTCTGTTTTGATTTAAAGCTAAGGATTTAGAATTCATGAAACTAAACAAAATAACTTCTAAAATGAACTTTAGAGAACTAAATATCTCTTCCCTAGATCTGCTTTGTAGAGCTCCTAGCAAAGAATAAGGAGTTGAATATAAGTTGCATTAATTTATATTGTTGAAATTGTTGAAAAATGCATCCTACTTGGTGGTGAACTATAAAGACATAGATGTTAAATATACACACACATGGACATATACATTTATGTACAGGCATACACACTTATACAGAAAAAAACAGAAAATAGGGTCATCCCCATACCTTGTACTATTTTATTGTAAGAAAAAAATGCATATTCAAATGATATAGTTTTTTTTTTTTTCCATTTATTTTTATTAGTTGGAAGCTAATTACTTTACAGACTTTTGGACTCTGTGGGAGAAGGCAAGGGGGGGATGTTTAGAGAGAACAACATCGAAATATGTATATTTTCAAGGGTGAAACAGATCACCAGCCCGGGTTGGATGCATGAGACAAATGATATAGTTTTATACCTGTTTAGAAAACAAATTCACTAACTCTGTTGGTCTTTGCATTTCAGATTCTTGTTTCTCAGTCAATTTGATTAAAACTTTGTGTCAATCCTGTCTTTTTGTCCACCACACCTTGCTCTTATAGTTTTATTTTGTCACAGGTTATAGTAAAATGATGTGAATATGACTTAGAGGCAGCCTAGAGTAGCAATTAAGAGCACTGATTCTGGAAGCAGATGGCCAGTACTGAAATCCAGTCCCACTCATGTATGACTGTGGAGTGGGCACTTGACCTCTATGGGTCTAGTTTCCTTATTCGTAAGACTGAGATGACAAAAATAATATATCCCATGTAGGAATATTGTGAGGATGAACTAATTTAATATCTCTAGAGCTCTCACTTACAGAATATATCTGTTAAATAACAAAACATCTGCTATTACAGAGTCTCACTGATGCTGGGTCTAGTGTGTTCCATCCCCATCATTCTCTCCAGTAACACACACAGTTGTCTTCACTTAGCATGTATGCACTGCAGTGTTTATCTGCATAACATATAGTCGCAGTGATGTGGATTAACTTCCCCCAACAAAATTCCTTCCTCTACATATAGACTGATTTATCCAGAGGGGAGAAGGATATCTATCTATCTGGAGATTTATGGTGCTGCTGGGACAGGAAACTAACTGATGAGTGCTCATCTGGTATGGAACTTAATATTTTGAAAAGCTTTCTTGAAAATATCTTTCCCAACTTCTCTCGAACAAGCTAAAATAGTCCACTTCAAAACCTATCTTCTCTTAAAGACTTTTACATTAACCTCAGAAATACCTTTCTTCCTATGTGTCCCTCAACATTATTTTTGTGTTTTATAAGTATATGATTCATAAATATTACCATAGCTTTTAAAACTGGAAAGCATAGTAGAATTTTCTAAGCTTCTGGTTATTGCCAGTTATTACAGTCAACATGGAGCTTAGATTTGTCTGTGAAAGTGTGTGACTGGGCCCATCATCACAGGTATGAAATTTATGATGCAATGGAGTGATGGTTTCATGTCTGAGTTTTGAAATTTGATACTGATGTGTTTCAAGACAGAGCCACTTCAAAATATGCCAAAGGAATAAACTGATTATTTTGCAAGAGTCGAACATGACTAAAATGACTTAACACAAGAAACGTCTAGTACCAGAACAGTCTGACCCTCCTTTGTTCCCCTGAAGGCAGGAAACAAAATCCTGAGGGAAGGTATATTCATGCCTGGAGGATGGAGGGCATCCTTATCCCTGAAGAAAAGAAATTTGTGGCAGAGGAAGTGTAAGCACACTTTGTTCCTTCTTTAGTAACTGGTTGATCCAAGCTCAAACCCTTTTGTTTGGTCAAATCTTCAAAAGTAGTTTATTATTCATCTAAAATGGTATGTAAACAGTCTGTTTCAGTCAATTCTCAGGTTTCATACCTGTGGAGTCTCCATACATACAAAATTAAACTTATTTTTCTCCTGTTAATCTGTCATGTATCAATTTAATTATTAAACCAGCCAAAGAACCAAGAGGGCTAGAGAAGAAAATGTCCCTCCTCTGGAGTATAAACTATGGTCCCGTTCACTTGGCGTCAGAGTGGCACAGACAGCATTTCTCTGGGGATATCCTGAAAGTGTAGATTCTGATTCATTAACTCTATGTTGGGGCGCAAGAGTCTACATTTCCAACAAACTTCAGCTGAGGATGATGTTGTCCAGAGAACCATAGTATGAGTCTTAAGGCCCTAGAAGTTCAGTGCTAAATATCTTAAATTTTCAATTTGCTCATCAGCAACTAGATGGACATGAGATTGAGCAAGATCCAGGAGTTGGTGATGGATAGAGAAGCCTGGCATGCTGCAGTCCATGGGGTCGCAAGTCAGACACTACTGAGTGACTAAACTAAACTGAACTGAAAATAGAACTATTGTGAACATTAAATATACAATGCATAGAAAGTGCCTTCATAACACAAGTAGGCACAGACCATCATTAGACATTGTATTAATATCATTATTAAACTCAGATTTATATGTTTGGACCTATGCATTACACAAAGCACACTTTTAAAAATAGCTGACAATAGAAGAGAACCTAAAGGCAAAAGAGAAAAAGAAAGATATACACATTTGAATGCAGAGTCACAAAGAATAGCAAGGAGAGATAAGAAACCTTCCTCGATGATCAGTGCAAAGAAATGAAGCCAATAGAATGGGAAAGACTAGAGATCTCTTCAAGAAAATTAGAGATACCAAGGGCACATTTCATGCAAAGATGGACACAATAAAGGTCAGAAACGGTAGGGACCTAACAGAAGCAGAATATATGAAAAAGAAGTGGCAAGAACACACAGAAGAATTATTTAAAAAAGATCAATGATCCAGATAACCATGATGGTGTGCTCACTCACTTAGAGTCAGACATTCTGGAATGCAGAGTCAAGTGGGCTTTAGGAAGCATCACTATGAACAAAATTATGGAGGTGATGGAATTCCAGTTGAGCTATCTCAAATCCTAAAATATGACACTGTGAACGTGGTGCACTCAATATGCTAGCAAATTTGGAAAACTCAGCAGTGGCCACAGGACTGGAAAAGGTCAGTTTTCATTCCAATCCTAAAGAAAGGCAATGTCAAAGAACGCTCAAACACCCATACAAGTGTACTCATCTCACAAGCTAGAAAAATAATGCTCAAAATTCTCCAAGCCAGGCTTCAACAGTACCTGAACTGTGAACTTCCAGATGTTCAAGTTGGACTTAGAAAAGGTAGAGGAACCAGAGATCAAATTGCCAGCATCCATTGGATCATGGAAAAAGCAAGAGTTCCAGGAAAACATCTACTTCTGCTTTATTGACTATGCCAAAGACTTTGATTGTGTGGGTCACCACAAACTGTGGAAAATTCTTAAAAGAGATGGGAATACCAGACCACCTGAGCTGCCTCCTGAGAAATCTGTATGCAGGTCAAGAAGCAACAGTTAGAACTGGACATGGAACAACAGACATGTTCCAAATCAGGAAAGGAATAGTTCAAGGCTGTATATTGTCACCCTGCTTATTTAATTTATCTGCAGAGTACATCATGCAAAATGCCAGGCTGGTGAAGCACCAGCTAAAATCAAGATTGCTGGGAGAAATACCAATAAACTCAGTTATGTAAATAATGCCACCCTTATGGCAGAAAGCGAAGAAGAACTATAGAACCTCTTGATGAAAGTGAAAGAGGAGAGTGAAAAAATTTACTTAAAACTCAACATTCAGAAAACTAAGATCACAGCAACTGGGCCCATTATTTCATGGCAAATAGATGGGGAAAGAGTGGAAACAATGGCTGACTTTATTTTCTTGCACTCCAAAATCACCGCAGATGGTGACTGCAGCCATGAAATGAAAAGATGCTTGGTCCTTGGGAGAAAAGCTATGACCAACCTAAGCAGCATATTCAAAAAGCAGAGATATTACTTTGTCAACAAAGGTCCGTCTTGTGTTTAAAATCCTCAGTGTACCAAGAGCATATGATGCTGATGTACCCAAAGTGAAACAGAGCTCAGTAATACTTAAAAGTTAAAAGAAGTGTGTTACATAAACAAGTAATAAGTGAGGTCACACTTTCCCAAGAGACCACACTTTCCATTTGACCAAGAATATACTTTGAATGCAGAATGAAGACAATTACAATCTAAGAACCATGACAAATCCAGGATCCACATTACACCCTTCCTTACTCAAGTTATTTCCCTGTGTATTAGCTAACTATGCTTTGAAAGAAAGGTGAATATAAACAGTCCATAGTTCTTTTCTTTTCAATTCTTTCTTACTTGTTATTAAGCTGAAGGTAGAGAGTATATGGTCGAACATATATGCATCAAAAGTAAAATGCAGCATTTGCCAAAATTTAACATCCATTTATGATAAAACTCTCCAGAAAGCAGGAATAGAAGGAACATACCTCAACATAAGAAAAGCTGTATATGACAAACTCACAGCAAACATTATCCTTAATGGTGAAACATTGAAAGCATTTCCCCTAAAGTTAGGAACAAGGCAAGGTTGCCCACTCTCACTGCTACTATTCAACATAGTTTTGGAAGTTTTGACCAGAGCAATCAGAGCAGAAAAAGAAATAAAATAAATCCAGATAGGAAAAGAAGTAAAACTCTCACTGTTTGCAGATGACATGAGCCTCTACATAGAAAACCCTAAAGACTCTACCAGAAAATTACTAGAGCTAATCACTGAATATAGTAAAGTTTCAGGATATAAAATCAATACACAGAAATCCCTTGCATTTCTATACACTAATAATGAGAAAACAGAAAAAAAAATTAAGGAAACAATGCCATTCACCATTGCAACAAAAAGAATAAAATACTAATGAATATATCTACCTAAAGAAACAAAAGACCTATATATAGAAAACTATAAAACACTGATGAAAGAAACCAGAGAGGACACAAATAGATGGAGAAATATACCCTGTTCATGGATTGGAAGAGTCAATATTGTGAAAATGAGGATACTAACCAAAGCAATTTATAGATTCAATACAACCCCTATCAACCTGCCAACGGTATTTTTCACAGAACTAGAACAAATAATTTCACAGTTTGTATGGAAATACAAAAAACCTCAAATAGCCAAAGCAATCTTGAGGAAGAGGAATGGAACTGGAGGAATCAACTTACCTGACGTCAGGCTCTACTACAAAGCCACAGTCATCAAGACAGTATGGTACTGGCACAAGGACAGAAATATAGATCAATGGAACAGAATATAAAGCCCAGAGATAAATCCACGTACCTATAGACACCTTATTTTTGACAAATGAGGCAAGAATATACAATGGAAAAAAAGACATCCTCTTTAACAAGTGATGCTGGTAAAACTGGTCAACCACTTGTAAAAGAAAGAAACTAGAACACTTTCTAACACCATACACAAAAATAAACTCAAAATGGATTAAAGATCTAAATGTAAGACCAGAAACTATAAAACTAGAGGAGAACATAGGCAAAACACTCTCTGACATAAATCATAGCAAGATCCTTTGTGACCCATATCCCAGAATATTGGAAATAAAAGCAAAAATAAACAAATGGGACCTAACAAAACCTAAAAGCTTTTGCACAACAAAGGAAATTATAAGCAAGTTGAAAAGACAGCCTTCAGAATGGGAAAAAATAATAGCAAACGAAGCAACAGACAAAGAATTAATCTCAAAAATATACAAGCAACTCCTGCAGCTCAATTCCAGAAAAATTAACGACCTAATCAAAAAATGGGCCAAAGAACTAAACAGACATTTCTCCAAAGAATACATACAGATGTCTAACAAACACATGAAAAGATGCTCAACATCACTCATTATTAGATATATGCAAATCAAAACCAAATTACACGCCAATCAGAATGGCTGCTGTCCAAAAGTCTACAAGCAATAAATGCTGGAGAGGGTGTGGAGAAAGGGGAACCCTCTTACACTGTTGGTGGGAATGCAAGCTAGCACAGCCACTATGGAGAACAGTGTAGAGATTCCTTAAAAAACTGGAAATAAAACTGCCATATGATCCAGCAATCCCACTTCTGGGCATACACACCAAGGAAACCAGATCTGAAAGAGACACATGCACCCCAACGTTCATTGCAGCACTATTTATTATAGCCAGGACATGGAAGCAACCTAGATGCCCATCAGCAGATGAATGGATAAGAAAGCTGTGGTACATATACACAATGGAATATTACTCAGCCATTAAAAAGAATACATTTGAATCAGTTCTAATGAGGTGGATGAAACTGGAGCCCATTATATGGAGTGAAGTAAGCTAGAAAGAAAAAACATCAATACAGTATACTAACACATATATGGAATTTAGAAATATGGTTATGATAATCCTATATGCAAGACAGAAAAAGAGACACAGATATACAGAACAGACTTTTGGACTCTGTCGGAGAAGGCGAGGATGGGATGATCTGAGAGACTAGCATTGAAACATGTATATTATCAATTGTGAAATAGATCGCCAGTCCAGGTTTGATGCATGAGACAAGTGCTCAGGGCTGGTGCACTAGGATGACCCAGAGGGATGGGATGGGGAGGGAGGTGAGAGGGGGTTCAGGATGGGGAACACATGCAAATCCATGGCTGATTCATATCAATATATGGCAAAAATCACTACAATATTGTAAAGTAATTAGCCTTTAACTAATATAAATAAATGAAAAAAAAAATCAAAGAAAAAAAGTAGAATGCAAACAGTTTAATTAGCTTCATGTAGTGTTTCCATTGTTTTGGTAAGAACAATATATATATAAATGTACATGCTTGAAATACAAAATTTTACAATTTTGGTGATTACACATACAAGTTAAATGCTTTCATATTTGCATGTAAAACATATAAAAGTCTTGTTAATAATTTACAGTTAATTTTTCACTAGCTAGAATGACATTAAATGGCAAATAAAACACACTATGCAAACTTGAAAGAGAGATCATTTCATTTTATACTAAGTGCTACAGTTTTCATAGCTGGCTCTGCCATAATTATTATAACAATTATCAACAGGTCTGGGCAGTGATTTCAAGTTGAAAGATCCCTGATGAAACTAGAAACATGTGTGTAAAGTAATTACTCAGATCAGGAACCTATACCTTATTTACAGTTGAACACAATTTCCACTTTATAATTTATTTTAAAACTGAAAATATTTTTTAAATTGTATAGATATGGAATTCTGAGGAACATCAGGTTAATTACTTTCTGTTTTGTTCAAATTTTTCTCCAAAAAAAAATATAAGCATAGTGTTTGTTCCATCTCATCTCATCTAGAATTGGTCCCTCTGTTCTCTGAATGCATGTTTTATTTCATATTGCCATACCAATGACAGTCTATGGTTTTACCTGCATCTTAGTGCCTCAAGTCCCCAAATATCCTTTGCCTTGAGGTCCTTTTCTATAGCACTTTTCAGATTGGATCAATGGTTTCCACACAATATCATCTCTTCCTGGTGATTGAGTGAGTGAATAGATTAAGTAATTGAACTGACTGAACCTATTTTAATAATTACCAAAGGAATGGGGAGTCTGTTCCTGAGGCATTATGTTAACTTCTAATCTTGAATGCATTTATACTTTCACCAAAGAAAACGAAGCAATGTGTCAGTTATCATAGAGTACTGCTTTTATCTTCCTACAATGGGGCAGTTTGATTCCACTAGTTCAATTTATTATTGTGAGATAAATAATAGTTCTTATAATTGAGAATGATCAGAAAGACACTGGACACAATTTCTAAAGGTAAGAACTGATTAAATTGGTCTCCAAATGATGCAGCTTCTGCCCTATTTAGGCACCTTTAAATCCATATTCCACTTATATAGTCCCGTTCAGAGCAGCTAAGACTCTCCCCATATATTGCACTGCAGAATTGACTCACTTCTTTCTGTGTGTATGTAGAGGAGTTTACTCTCCTCCAATGCTTCATGTATCATCTGGTGCCAGAGGCAGTGAGAATGCAACATTGATAGACCACTGGGCTGGTCCAATATGGCAAATACTATATTTGCATTTGGGCACAATTGAGTAAACTCAAAGCTTTGCACACATTCAACAAAATGATGAAAAGGAGGAAAACAAACAAACAAACAAAAAGGAATTTCCTGTTTAATGCCTTCCACTTTTTTCCCTGTTTTAACTTTATAAGTGAATTCAGTGTCTGTCGAAGGCAATTGATGGCTATAAAAAAAGTAAAGAAGGGAGGAGCCAAGATGGCGGAGGAGTAGGATGGGGAGACCACTTTCTCTCCTACAAATTCATCGAAAGAATAACTGAACGCAGAGCAAACTTCACAGAACAACTTCTGATCGCTAGCTGAGGTCATCAGGCGCCCAGAAAAGCAGCCCATTGTCTTCGAAAGGAGTGCTGTATAGCTGGAGAAGTCCTGAGACTACAGGAAGAATAAAACTGAAATCCAGAGGCAGGAGACTTAAGCCAAAAAACTGAGAACACCAGAAAACTCCTGACTACATGGAACTTTAAGTAATAAGTGACCGTCCAAAAGCCTCCATACCTACACTGAAACCAACCACCACCCAAGAGCCAATAAGTTATAGAGCAAGACATACCACGCAAATTCTCCAGCAATGCAGGAACATAGCCCTGAACGTCAACATACAGGCTGCCCAAGGTCACACCTAACACATAGACCCATCTCAAAACTCATTACTGGGCACTCCATTGCTCTCCAAAGAGAAGAAATCAAGTTCCACGCACCAGTACACTGACGCAAGCTTCCCTAACCAGGAAACCTTGACAAGCCAATCGTCTAACCCCACCCACTGGGTAAATCTTCCACAATAAAAAGGAACCACAGACCTCCAGAATACAGAAAGCCCACTCCAGATACAGCAATCTAAACAAGATGAAAAGGCAAAGAAATACCCAACAGGTAAAGGAACATGAAAAATGCCCACCAAGTCAAACAAAAGAGGAGGAGATAGGGAATCTACCTGAAAAAGAATTTAGAATAATGATAATAAAAATGATCCAAAATCTTGAAAACAAAATGGAGTTACAGATAAATAGCCTGGAAACAAAAATTGAAAAGATACAACAAATGTTTAATAAAGACCTAGAAGAAATAAAAAAGACTCAATTAAAAATGAGTAATGCAATGAATGAGATCAAAAACACTTTGGAGGGAACCAAGAGTAGAATAACGGAGGCAGAAGATAGGATAAGTGAGGTAGAAGATAAAATGGTGGAAATAAATGAAGCAGAGAGGAAAAAAGAAAAAAGGATCAAAAGAAATGAGGACAACCTCAGGGACCTCTGGGACAATGTGAAACGCCCCAACATTCGAATCATAGGAGTCCCAGAAGAAGAAGACAAAAAGAAAGGCCATGAGAAAATACTCGAGGAGATAATAGCTGAAAACTTCCCTAAAATGGGGAAGGAAATAGCCACCCAAGTCCAAGAAACCCAGAGAGTCCCAAACAGGATAAACCCAAGGCGAAACACCCCAAGACACATATTAATCAAATTAACAAAGATCAAACACAAAGAACAAATATTAAAAGCAGCAAGGGAGAAACAACAAATAACACACAAAGGGATTCCCATAAGGATAACAGCTGATCTATCAATAGAAACCCTCCAGGCCAGAAGGGAATGGCAGGACGTACTGAAAGTAATGAAAGAGAATAACCTACAACCTAGATTACTGTATCCAGCAAGGATCTCATTCAGATATGAAGGAGAATTTAAAAGCTTTACAGATAAGCAAAAGCTGAGAGAATTCAGCACCACCAAACCAGCTCTTCAACAAATGCTAAAGGATCTTCTCTAGACAGGAAATGCAGAAAGGTTGTATAAACGTGAGCCCAAAACAACAAAGTAAATGGCAACGGGACCACACCTATCAATAATTACCCTAAATGTAAATGGGTTGAATGCCCCAACCAAAAGACAAAGATTGGCTTAATGGATACAAAAACAAGACCCCTATATATGCTGTCTACAAGAGACCCACCTCAAAACAAGAGACACATACAGACTAAAAGTGAAGGGCTGGAAAAAAATATTTCACGCAAACGGAGACCAAAAGAAAGCAGGAGTCGCAATACTCATATCAGATAAAATAGACTTTCAAATAAAGGATGTGAAAAGAGACAAAGAAGGACACTACATAATGATCAAAGGATCAATCCAAGAAGAAGATATAACAATTATAAATATATATGCACCCAACATAGGAGCACCGCAATATGTACGGCAAACACTAACGAGTATGAAAGAGGAAATTAATAGTAACACAATAATAGTGGGAGACTTTAATACCCCACTCACAACTATGGATAGATCAACTAAACAGAAAATTAACAAGGAAACACAAACCTTAAATGACACAATGGACCAGCTAGACCTAATTGATATCTATAGGACATTTCACCCCAAAACAATCAACTTCACCTTTTTCTCAAGTGCACACGGAACCTTCTCCAGAATAGATCACATCCTGGGCCATAAATCTGGTCTTGGAAAATTCAAAAAGATTGAAATCATTCCAGTCATCTTTTCTGACCACAGTGCAGTAAGATTAGATCTCAATTACAGGAAAAAAATTGTTAAAAATTCAAACATATGGAGGCTAAATAACACGCTTCTGAATAACCAACAAATCATAGAAGAAATCAAAAAAGAAATCAAAATATGTATAGAAATGAATGAAAATGAAAACACAACAACCCAAAACCTATGGGACACTGTAAAAGCAGTGCTAAGGGGAAGGTTCATAGCATTACAGGCTTACCTCAAGAAACAAGAAAAAAGTCAAATAAATAACCTAACTCTACACCTAAAGCAATTAGAGAAGGAAGAAATGAAGAACCCCAGGGTTAGCAGAAGGAAAGAAATCTTAAAAATTAGGGCAGAAATAAATGCAAAAGAAACTAAAGAGACCATAGCAAAAATCAACAAAGCTAAAAGCTGGTTTTTTGAAAAAATAAACAAAATTGACAAACCATTAGCAAGACTCATTAAGAAGCAAAGAGAGAAGAACCAAATTAACAAAATTAGAAATGAAAATGGAGAGATCACAACAGACAACACTGAAATCCAAAGGATCATAAGAGACTACTACCAGCAGCTCTATGCCAATAAAATGGACAACTTGGATGAAATGGACAAATTCTTAGAAAAGTATAACCTTCCAAAACTGAACCAGGAAGAAATAGAAGATCTTAACAGACCCATCACAAGCAAGGAAATCGAAACTGTAATCAAAAGTCTTCCAGCAAACAAAAGCCCAGGACCAGATGGCTTCACAGCTGAATTCTACCAAAAATTTAGAGAAGAGCTAACACCTATCTTACTCAAACTCTTCCAGAAAATTGCAGATGAAGGTAAGCTTCCAAACTCATTCTATGAGGCCACCATCACCCTTATTCCAAAACCAGACAAAGATGCCACAAAAAAAGAAAACTACAGACCAATATCACTGATAAACATAGATGCAAAAATCCTTAACAAAATTCTAGCAAACAGAATCCAACAACATATTAAAAAAATCATACACCACGACCAAGTGGGCTTTATCCCAGGAATGCAAGGATTCTTTAATATCTGCAAATCAATAAATGTAATACACCACATTAACAAATTGAAAGATAAAAACCATATGATTATCTCAAAAGATGCAGAGAAAGCCTTTGACAAAATTCAACACTCATTTATGATTAAAACTCTCCAAAAAGCAGGAATAGAAGGAACATACCTCAACATAATAAAAGCTATATATGACAAACCCACAGCAAGCATCACCCTCAATGGTGAAAAATTGAAAGCATTTCCCCTGAAATCAGGAACAAGACAAGGGTGCCCACTCTCACCACTACTATTCAACATAGTGTTGGAAGTTTTGGCCACAGCAATCAGAGCAGAAAAAGAAGTAAAAGGAATCCAGATAGGAAAAGAAGAAGTGAAATGCTCACTGTTTGCAGATGACATGATCCTCTACATAGAAAACCCTAAAGACTCTACCAGAAAATTACTAGAGCTAATCAATGAATATAGTAAAGTTGCAGGATATAAAATTAACACACAGAAATCCCTTGCATTCCTATATACTAACATTGAAAAAACAGAAAGAGAAATTAAGGAAACAATACCATTCACCATTGCAACAAAAAGAATAAAATACTTAGGAGTATATCTACCTAAAGAAGCAAAAGACCTATACATAGAAAACTATAAAACACTGATGAAAGAAATCAAAGAGGACACAAACAGATGGAGAAACATACCGTGTTCATGGATTGGAAGAATCAATATTGTCAAAATGGCTATTCTACCCAAAGCAATCTATAGATTCAATGCAATCCCTATCAAGCTACCAATGGTATTTTTCACAGAACTAGAACAAATAATTTCACAATTTGTATGGAAATACAAAAAACCTCGAATAGCCAAAGTAATCCTGAGAAAGAAGAATGGAACTGGAGGAATCAACCTGCCTGACTTCAGACTCTACTACAAAGCCACAGTCATCAAGACAGTATGGTACTGGCACAAAGACAGAAATATAGATCAATGGAACAGAATAGAAAGCCCAGAGATAAATCCACGAACCTATGGACACCTTATCTTTGACAAAGGAGGCAAGGATATACAATGGAAAAAAGACAACCTCTTTAACAAGTGGTGCTGGGAAAACTGGTCAACCACTTGTAAAAGAATGAAACTAGAGCCCTTTCTAACACCATACACAAAAATAAACTCAAAATGGATTAAAGATCTAAATGTAAGACCAGAAACTATAAAACTCCTAGAGGAGAACATAGGCAAAACACTCTCCAACATAAATCACAGCAAGATCCTCTATGACCCACCTCCCAGAATATTGGAAATAAAAGCAAAACTAAACAAATGGGACCTAATGAAACTTAAAAGCTTTTGCACTACAAACGAAACTATAAGTAAGGTGAAAAGACAGCCCTCAGATTGGGAGAAAATAATAACAAATTAATCTAAAAAATATACAAGCAACTCCTGCAGCTCAATTCCAGAAAAATAAATGACCCAATTCAAAAATGGGCCAAAGAACTAAATAGACATTTCTCCAAAGAAGACATACAGATGGCTAACAAACACATGAAAAGATGCTCAACATCACTCATTATTAGAGAAATGCAAATCAAAACCACAATGAGGTACCATTACATGCCAGTCAGGATGGCTGCTATCCAAAAGTCTACAAGCAATAAATGCTGGAGAGGGTGTGGAGAAAAGGGAACCCTCTTACACTGTTGGTGGGAATGCAAGCTAGTACAGCCGCTATGGAAAACAGTGTGGAGATTTCTTAAAAAACTGGAAATAGAACTGCCATATGACCCAGCAATCCCACTTCTGGGCATACACACTGAGGAAACCAGATCTGAAAGAGACACGTGCACCCCAATGTTCATTGCAGCACTGTTTATAATAGCCAGGACATGGAAGCAACCTAGATGCCCATCAGCAGATGAATGGATAAGGAAGGTATTGTACATATACACCATGGAATATTACTCAGTCATTACAAAGAATTCATTTGAATCAGTTCTAATGAGATGGATGAAGCTGGAGCCCCTTATACAGAGTGAAGTAAGCCAGAAAGATAAAGAACATTACAGCATACTAACGCATATATATGGAATTTAGAAAGATGGTAACGATAACCCTATATGCAAAACAGAAAAAGAGACACAGAAATACAGAACAGACTTTTGAACTCTGTGGGAGAATGTGAGGGTGGGATATTTCAAAAGAACAACATCTATACTATCTATGGTGAAACAGATCCCCAGCCCAGGTGGGATGCATGAGACAAGTGCTCGGGCCTGGTGCACTGGGAAGACCCAGAGGAATCGGGTGGAGAGGGAGGTGGGAGGGGGGATCGGGATGGGGAATACGTGTAAATCTATGGCTGATTCAGATCAATGTATGACAAAACCCACTGAAATGTTGTGAAGTAATTAGCCTCCAACTAATAAAAAATTAAAAAAAAAAAAAAAAAAACAAGAAAAAAGTAAGGAAAAATGTTAAAGACACAAACCACAATTTGAGTGCTATTAGGCTTGATTCTCTCCTCCTGCTGGTATCCTCAGCTGAGCTCCTCATCTCACAGACTTCAAAGGTCATCTCAGCATGTAAGGGCCAAAATATGGAAGATTCTGCAGAAAGGACTGCAGACCTAATTTTGCTGTCTTTTATTAATTGGGGAGAAGGGAAGAATTGACTAGGTGTATATAAGCAAACAACAAGCAAACAAACAAACAAATGATGCCTCAAATTGTTTCAAAACCTCTCAAATATCACGGCCAAAGCATTGTTCTCCACACCAATCATCTCACCTTTTCCACAGTCCACCTTAAACATATTTTCAACTTCTGACTTTCTGGAATACAATTCCTGTTAATTTCTCTGCCTGTCTCATTCTTGTGACGTGTATTCTTCACTTCTACCTCCTGTATGAAGTTTTCTTTAATCAATACAGACCACAACATGCTTTCTGTCACTAGATGTCTGTAAAGGATTTATTATGTATTACATTTTTGTCATCATTACTCTGCGTTTTACTTTTTATTTTGCACAAGTATGTTTCTTGCTTTTAAATAAATTCACTAATATATTTAAAGAATACATTAATTAGGGGAAGTCTAGTATTTTTTATCACCCAAAGTGTCTTTTTTATAAGTTTATAAATAATATTTGCTAATATTAATGATAATTACCATTATATTTTAAATAAGTGTATGTAGGTCATTTGTATAGATTCCATATTTTTCCATATATTTGTATTAAAAATAGTCAATAAAAGGGTAAAAAGAAAATCAGCTGATTTTCCTTCTTCATGGGACAAAAATAGCTGAGAGACAGAAACTGTATTTCCAAGTGCCAAAGTCCATCAAGAACCAACTTACTCCAGGAGCAGTCGTTTTTATGTGTTCTTTCATTGTCGTTGCTTTCTATTAACTATCAAGGGCTAGGAAACTTGATTTCAACTTAATTATATTGGTGAAGAAAGGAGGAAGGAGGATAAAGCCATCCATCATAACCAATCAGTCAATTTAAAAGATCGGGGCATATTAACTAGAAAAGCAGACAAGAATAAGCAGGACAAATGTGCAAAAGGCCCAATAGGCATAAACAATATATGCAATGCAAGGAGGCAATACTGCAGAAAGAGCTCAAAAATAATTGAATGCAAACACTATACATAAATCCAGATGGGATTCAAGCTGTGACCTTGAGGTGAAAAGGCTCCTTAAACAGCAACCAAAGCTTTCTATTCTAAAGGGATTAAATCTCTGAAAATCATTCTCTTTCCCTGCATTCATGTTTCACACTTAGTAGTGCTCACATAAAAAGAGCAGATGCACCAGCAGTTCGGTGTTTACTTTATGTTTCTTTTCTTCCCAGATAGCTGGTGTCAGTTTTACCACAGATCAGAGTGGGTGAGCCTTTTTTACCTTCTGATTGTGGTTTGTAGTTGTCAGTACCTGGTTAGCAAACTTTCTAATGGAAATTTCCCATGCATGGAAGAATGATAAACCAATCTGCTCAGGTGGGAGAACTATAGATTCCAGATCTCAAGTCATCTTTTCTAGGGCTCACAATAATGATGAGAGCAAATTTAATAAACTTTTGCATGAAACTTGTAACAGAATATCCTTAGATTCTACTGTTACCATTGCACAGCAAAGTAGAGAAGACCACCAAGAGACTAAAATGTTAAACCCAGGTTATGCAAGACTTAATCCTCACAGCTTTTCTTTGGCTGCAGTATAGCATTTGAATCCAACTCCTGAAACAGGATTGCTTGTGGCATTTGCACAAGACAGGTAACAATGATCACAGAACACAAACTTACTTAGAATGGCAGTTACCAAAACAGACAGTAGCTTCTTATTTAATTCAGTGCTAGAAAGGATTAAACCTGTATTAGGAGGAGGAAGGATATATTCCCAATGGGCATTATTTATAACAAGGAGAAGGCATTTTTCCACCCCCCTATAAGAATAACAAGGAGGAAAAATGAATTCCAGCAATGATTCTCCAAATGGCAAGATGTGGGCAGGACTTAAGAAATACACCTTTATAATTCCCAGGCAATTAATGTGTGTGTCTAAGTATCCAATTAGCAGGCACAGATGCTATTTTGCATTAAAAAATATAGGGTTTTACAACTGCAAACCAGCTGTGACCATAAATTTCACCAATCACTTTGCAGAGGTCTACCAAGAATTGAGACTTGTATGTCATGGAATTTATTTTCTTCTGTGTTAAAATAATTGAAGACTGATTGACTCTTTTTGTCCAGTAAAATATTTTCCTTAAAGAACTGTAGGAAATCACAACACATGTACACTGGTAAGCATCACAAAACTCAATAGAAATAGATGATTTCTGACCCATGAAAAATCACTACATTCTAAGCCAACTTTGGACATCAGAATTCTTCACAATGATAGGATTGTTCTATACCTCACTGTCTGTTCCAATAGCTACTCATCCCAAGTGGTAGTTTGAGAACTTGAAATGTATCTAATGTAACTGTTGGGACTGCTTTCTAAATTTCATTTAATTTTTTAACTAGTTTAAATTGCAATAGCCATGAGTGGCTACCATTTTTAACAGCATCATTCAAATCTTTCATAGTGTTGATATGTCAATAAATTAACAAATGGCAGACTGAAATCAGGTACCTGCTGCTCAACAACCATGTGATAGCCATATAAACTAACCTGTGTAAAGTTGTCTTTTATTCTGGTAAATACTCACAATAATTTTTTTTTTTTTTTTTTTTAGTATTGCTGGATGGTTAAATGTATAATGCGTGAAGTACTTGACCTCTTACCTGAAATAAGATAGGCTGTAATCAATGTTTTTTGTATCTTTCTCCTTTTGTCTTCCCCTCATTTCATTCTCTTCTCACTTCTTCCCATCCTTCTTATCTTCTCTCATTAGATATGAAAGAAGAACCAAATAAAAGCAGCAAGTGGGCAGTATCCTTGAAAAGGAATATTGTTATGCCTGTTGCTTCATTGAGTGCACTGTTCTAAATCAGAATTTTGCAGGAGATTTGCTTTCATTTTGCATGAAAGTTGCTTCCTGACCTATGCTCAACAATCAGGAAACAATACAATTAATAAACTATGCTTATATTTCTCATAGACTTTAAATTTGTGAAATTATGATAAAAGAAAAGTTATTGGAAGGCTCCATGAGATAAAAATCATTGTCACTTGACCTGGAAGAGACGATATAGACAGAGGGAATGTCAGGATCAAAAGCCAAAGGAAAGAAGAGGACAAATGGAAAATAATTCAATATAGTGATTTTAAATTCAATGTAGTGATGGTATGTATTTTACTCTCTTAATCTTGTTATAGTTAATAAATGTTAGAAATGTTTAATACATGATGTTTAGGAAATGATGTGTTCAAATGAAAGAACTAAACTCCTTGTGAAGACACGATTCAAATGGCACAATGAAGACAGCTCGACTCTCCTGTCCTCTTGGACCTTCCTTACTGTTTCCTGGCTACTGTGGGAGAAGATACGTCCAAAGACATCAGGGACTGGATTATTTGCTTTGGATTATGTGGTTTCTTCTTTATATTGAACAACCCTTTTCCCACCATGTAATGTATTACTGCTTTGCTATCTCTTTGCCTTCTACCTACATATATCTTTTCAATCTCACTCTTTAATGTTTGTTTATTTAGCCACTCTATTTTTTGATGCATTTTTCCTGGGTATGGTTACCATTATTTTGTGACTTGGTTGAGACAATTTTATTTGGCAGGTGTTGGGGAAAAACATTCAGTAGTCCTTTTATACATGAAGTTTTTGCTTTAATTATGAATCTGTGAGAAATAGATCATTGAAATAAGCCATGTAACTAAAAGCCATAAAATAACCACTGGTCTTTTTGACTGCAAATGACTCTTTAACAAGATGATATCTGTTTTTGAGGACTTGTATTACCCTCATGGGGGTTGGGGGGGGGAAGAAAGTTGGGGAAAAGTCATGCATAAATCCAAGAGATAACCTTGGTAAAATCCAGGGCCTGAGGTTCACTTCTGTGGAACTCTGCTTCTCATTTCCTGAAGCTGCCTTGACACAGAGGCTCCCAGACATGCTATGGCTCATGGACCTGAAATTGGAGCTGCCAGAGTTTGGTGGAAAAACAGCTGACTTACATTCCTAGGTCCATTCCTGTGTTTCCAGACTCAGCTGAACCCTCCCCTAACAACCTTAATTCTGAAAGTTTCTAGCAACCTGATCCATTACAGTTAAAGAGGTTTCTACCAGTAGTATTTGATATTTCCAAATCTTGGGGGTCATTCTGAAAGGTTGCTGCTGTGAGCCATGTGTTACACTGGGATTCATGACCTCTGGAAGAGAGGATTTAGATCCAGGTTCAGGCTTGATTACTTAGAGATTTTGTACAGCTAAGTTTTATTGAAGTATAATAGAGATAGAGAAAGCTTCTAACATAGACATCAGAAGGGGACAGAAAGAGTGCTCCCTTGCTAGTTTTTAGCAAGGTGTTTTATGTTTGCTAGAAAGCTGTTAATCAGATAAGAGAGGCACCTCAAGGTTGAGGGAGCTTCACCAGACCCCTCTCCCATGATATGCATTTTTGAGATAGGATGGCATGAGGTGTGCCATCCCCCAGCCATAAAACAATTGACAGGAATACTGGTTTGTTGAGCCATTTTCAGCCCAAGGTTTGAGAAAAATAAATAAATAAATAAATAAACCTTAGTCTGTGGTGGAACAATTTTGAAGAAAGGCAAATTGCAAACAAATACATAGTTTCATTAACATAGCTTAAGAAAAACATTTCCATAAGAAAAATGCATTGGTTAGCTCAAGGCAGAGCCACATGTCATCAACACAGAATTTAAAAAAAAAGCCTCTTTTAATTTTGTGTAGAAAAGGGGAAAAAACGTCTGTCACTTGCAGTTTATTTCATCCTGCCGCTTGGGGACCTCTGGCCTTCCTATCTGTTACCCTCTCAATTCTCAGCCAAAGTGCATCAGTAGCTTTATCTAATATTTTATATGAATAATAAAGCATCTAAGTTCTTTAAATAGTCATCTATTTTATTAATGTACAATAATTTCTTAAAAGAAGCCTATTAGCTTGTCTTTGACAAGATGCATGATGGGATTGTCTTTTTTCCCTTTGTAGATAAACTTTCTTATGATAATCTTTCCATTCACTCATGTTGGTCTATGTAGTCATGCTTCTGTAGACAGTCTCTAAAGTTTCTAGATTCTTTATGGATAAATTGTCACTGTTAACAGGCAGAAAAACAAAGGGATGAACCCACACTCCTCATTAGCAGAATAATCCCCACAGAATGTTTTCTCTGGACATGTGAGAAGTAGTAAAGTCAAGTTTGTGTTATTGTTATGTCCAAAGATCTAAGACAGAGTGAGTGTTTTATTATGACAATTTAAACACTTAGCTTCTTGGCTCAGTGTTTAAGAATCCGCCTGTCAAAGCAGGAGATGAAATAGGCACAGGTTCAATCCCTGCATTGGGAAGATCCCATGGAGGAAGAAACGACAACCCATTCCAGTATTCTTGCCTGAAAAATGCAGAAGAGCCTGGAGAGCTACAGTCCAGGCTGTAAAGAGTCAGACATGACTGAGTAACTGAGCACACACACACAAACACTTAGCAGTGAAGCAGAAACACCATATATATATCTCTATCTATATATATCTATATCTATATTTTAATTTTCAATTTATGCTAAGGTAGTTCATTCTATTTTTTTCAGTTTTATTGGTATATAATTGATGTGTAACATTGTATTAGTTTAAGGTTTACAACATAATTATTTCATATATATATTACAAAATAATGACTATAATAAATTTAGTTAACATCCATCACTTCATATAATCATATTTTTTTTCTTTATTGTGATGATAACTTTTAAGAATAATTCTTTTAACAACTTTCAAATATACAAAACATTTCAAATAGCAAAAGAGTATTGTTAACTATAGTCACCATGCTATACATTACATCCCAGAACTTGTGTGTCTTATAACTGGAAACTTGGACATTTTGAACCCCTTCACCCATTTTCCCTATACCCTCACCCCCTACCTCTGGCAACAACCAATCTATTTTCTGTCTCTATAAGTTTGTCTTTTTTAAGATTTCACATAAAGTAAGATCATAGAGTATTTGTCTTTGACATTTCCTTTAGCATAATTTCCTCAACATCTATCCATTTTACTGAAAATGGCAAGATTTCCTTCTTTTTTAAGGCTGAATACAATTCCATTGTGTATATATATCTCATTTTCTTTATCCATTTGTCAATCAAGGGATACTTAAGGTGTTTCCAGGTCTTGGCTATTGTGAATATGCTGCACTAAACTTGAGAGTGCAGGTACCTCTTGGAGATAGGTAAGTCACTGACTTTACAACCTGATTTACATCTAGTCAACTGCTTAGAGTGAGTAGGAACCCCAATATAAGAATCAAAACAGCCAGCATTTTGCAAAAGTTTAGGAGAGAATACTTCTTTAAAAATAAATTGAATAAATCATGTACCTCATGGAAATATTCCCTGGTGGCTCAGATGATAAAGCGTCTGCCTGCAATGTGGGACACCCGGGTTCAATCCCTGGGTGGGGAAGATCCCCTGGAGAAGGAAATGGCAACCCACTCCAATACTCTTGCCTGGAAAATTCCATGGACGGAGGAGCCTGGTAGGCTACAGTCCATGGGGTCGCAAAGAGTCGAACACGACTGAGCAACTTCATTTTCACTTTCACTTTCAAGCAAGTGGATCACAACTGAGGTATTTATTTATGTGAATGGTGGGAAAGGCACTAAAACAAAAGAATTGCTTAATTATGTAGGCTGGCATGAGGTAAAAGCAGAGTGTGATGGACAGAAAAGGATCAGAAACTCAAGGAAAAGAGGATCTCAGATGGCCCAAAGAGAAGACTGTTTCCCATGCCACACAGGCTCAAGTGTTCTCCCCCAAGGTTCTTAGCAGACCTTAGTTAGCACCTAACTCAGAATCCTCTGCAGAGAATTTGCATTTAGATGCGCATATTTCTTAATGTCCATATATCCTGTTTCACTCTGAGCTATTGGGTTCAGTGGTTCTCTGTTGAGTTTTATAGTTTCCATGACTTCCTGGTTAAAGAAATCTCTGGTTTGAGATAACCTTATCTGACTATTATCATCAAGGTCTTAGGGTTAAGTACAAATACAGTGGAGAGCATGCATCAAGGACATAGATGAGATCAAGATGCCATTATTATGCTTTGACTGCTACTGACTACACATGAACTTTAGTGAAGAGTAGGACACCCTACAGGAGAATGTTGATTGAAATCAAACATGGAAAAGTCAAGGAAAAGAGGATAGCAAAACTCAAAATACTTTTACTCTGTAATACTAATATTCTGCAAAATTTGCATAATAAATTTTATCAGTTCATAGAATTTTCATAATTTTTATTCTATCATTTTTTAAATCAATTTACTTATTTTAGTTGAGGCTAATTACTTTATAATATTGTGGTGGTTTTTGCCGTATGTTGACATGAATTAGACATGGGTGTACATGTGTCTCCCATCCTGAACCCCCCTCCTACCTCCCTCCCCATCCCATCCCTCAGGGTTTTCCCAGTGCACTGACTTTGGGTGCCTTGTTTCATACATTGAATTTGGACTGGTAATGTCTTTCACATATGGTAATATACATGTAATATACATGTTTCAATGCTATTCTCTCAAATCATCCCACCCTTGCCTTCTCCCCCAGCCCAAAGTCTGTTCTTTACATCTGTGTCTCTTTTGCTGTCTTGCATATAGGGTCATCATTACCATCTTTTAAAATTCCATATATATATATATGTGTGTGTGTGTGTGTGTGTGTGTGTGTGTGTGTGTGTTAATATACTGTATTGGTGTTTTTCTTTCTGACTTACTTCACTCTGTATAATAGACTACAGATTCATCCACCTCATTAGAACTGATTTAAATCTGTTATTTTTAATAGCTGAGTAATATTCCATTGCGTATATATACCACAGCTTTCTTATCCATTCATCTATGATGGAAATCTAGGTTGCTTTCATGTCCTAGCTATTGTAAATAATGCTGTGGTGAACATTAGGGTACACGTGTCTCTTTCAGTTCTGGTTTCCTCAGTGTGTATGCCCAGCAGTGGGATTGCTGTGTTTTATGGCAGTTCAATTTTCAGTTTTTTAAGGAATCTCCACACTGTTCTCCATAGTGGCTGTACTAGTTTGCATTCCCACCAACAGTGTAAGAGGGTTCCCCTTTTCTCCACACCCTCCCCAGCATTTATTATTTGTAGACTTCTTGATAGCAGCCATATTGACCAGCATGACAATGGTATTTCATTGTGGTTTTGATTTGCATCTCTCTGATAATGAGTGATGTTGAGCATCTTTTCATGTGTTTGTTAGCCTTCTGGATGTATTATTTGGAGAAATGTCTGTTTAGGTCTTTGGCCCATTTTTTGATTGGGTCATTTATTTTTCTGGTATTGAGGTGCATGTGCTGCTTGTATATTTTGCAGATTAATTCTTTGTCAGTTGCTTCATTTGCTATTATTTTCTCATTTTGAAAGCTATCTTTTCACCTGCTTATAGTTTCCTTCATTGTGTGAAAGCTTTCAAGTTTCATTAAATTCCATTTGTTTACTTTTGTCTTTATTTCCATTACTCTGAGAGTTGGGTCATAGAGGATCTTGCTTTGATTTATGTCAGAGAGTGTTTTGCCTATGCTTTCCTCTAGGAGTTTTACAGTTTCTGTTCTTACATTTAGATTTTTAATCCATTTTAAGTTTGTTTTTGTGTATGGTGTTAGAAAGTGTTCTAGTTTCATTCTTTTACAAGTAGTTGACCAGTTTTCCCAGTACCACTTGTTAAAGAGATTGTCTTTTCTCCATTGTATATTTTTGCCTCCTTTGTTAAAGATAAGTTGTCCCTGCTGCTTTTGCTGCTGTTGCTAAGTCGCTTCAGTCATGTCCATAGGTGGATGGATTTATCTCTAGGCTTTCTATTTTGTTCCATTGATCTATGTTTCTGTCTTTTTGCCAGTACCATACTGTCTTGATGATTGTAGATTTATAGTATAGTCTGAAGTCAGGCAGGTTGAATCCACCAATTCCATTCTTCTTTCTCAAAATTGCTTTGGTTATTGAGGTTTTTTTTTTTTTTTTTTTTTTTTTTTGTATTTCCATACAAATTTTTTTTGTTCTAGTTCGGTGAGAAATACCATTGGTAGCTTGATAGGAATTGCATTGAATCTATAGATTGCTTTGGGTAGTATACTCATTTTTACTATATTGATTCTTCAACCCATGAACATGGTATATATTTCTCCATCTATTTGTGTCAACTTTGATTTCTTTCACCAGTGTTTTATAGCTTTTTATATATAGGTCTTTATTTCTTGAGGTAGATTAAAGCCAAAGTATTTTATTGTTTTTGTCACAATGGTGAATGGAATGGTTTCCTTAATTTCTCTTTCTGTTTTCTCATTGCTAGTGTATAGGAACAAAATAGATTTCTGTGTATTAATTTTATATACTGAAACTTTACTATATTCATTGATTAGCTCTAGTCGTTTTCTGATGGTGTCTTTAGGGTTTTCTATATAGAGAATCATGTCATCTGCAAACAGTGAGAGTGTTATTTCTTCTTTTCCAATGTGGATTCCTTTTATTTCTTTTTCTTCTCTGATTGCTGTGGCTAAAACTTCCAAAACTATGTTGAAAAGTAGTGGTGAGAGCGGGCACTTTTGTCTTGTTTCTGACATTAATGGAAGTGCTTTCAATTTTTCACCATCGAGGATAATGTTCGCTGTGACTTTATCATATATGGCTTTTATTATGTTGATGTATGTTCCTTCCATCCCTGCTTTCTGGAGGGTTTTTATTATAAATGCATGTTGAGTTTTGTCAAAGGCTTTCTCTGCATCTATTGAAAAAATCATATGCTTTTTATCTTGTTAATGTGGTGTATGACACTGATTGATTTGTGAATATTGAAGAATCCTTGCATCCCCCACCTCATCATGATGTATGATCTTTTTAATATGCTGTTGGATTCTGTTTGCTAGAATTTTGTTGAGGATTTTTGCATGTATGTTCATCAGTGATATTGGCCTGTAGTTTTCTTTTTTTGTGGCATCCTTGCCTGGTTTTGTTATTAGAGTGATGATGGTCTCATAGAATGAGTTTGGGAGTTTGCCTTCCTCTGCAACTTTCTGGAAGAGTTTGAGTAGAATAGGTGTTAGCTCTTCTCTAAACTTTTGTTAAAATTCACCTGTGAAGCAATCTGGTCCTAGGCTTTTGTTTGTTGGAAGATTTTTTATTACAGTTTCAATTTCCATGCTTGTGATTGGTCAGTTAAGATTTATTATTTCTTCCTGGTTCAGTTTTGGAAGGTTATACTTCTGTAAGAATTTGTCCATTTATTCCATTTTGTCCATTTTATTGGCATATAGTTGAAGTGACTTAGAAGCAGCAGCAGACGATAGTAGTCTCTAATGTTTCTTTGTATTTCTGTGTTGTCTGTTGTGATTTCTCCACATTCAGTTCTAATTTTGTTGATTTAATTCTTCTGCCTTTTTTTTGTTGATGAGTCTGGCCAATGGTTTGCCTATTTTACTTATCTTCTCAAAGAACTAGCTTTTAGATTTGTAGATTTTTTGCTATAGTCTCCTTTATTTCTTTTTCAATTATTTCTGCCCTAATTTTTATAATTTCTTTCCTTCTACTAACCCTGGGGTTCCTCATTTCTTCTTTTTCTAGTTGCTTTAGGTGTAAAGTTAGGTTATTTATTTGATGTTTCTCTTGTTTCTTGAGGTAAGCTTGTATTGCTATGAACCTTACCCTTTTACTGAATCCCATAGCTTTTGCATTGTCGTGTTTTTTATTTTCACTTGTTTCTATGAATATTTTGATTTCCTTTTTTACTTCCTTTTTGTTTGGTTTGTTAGTCAAAAGTATGTTGTTTAGTCTCTATATGTTTGTATTTTTAATAATTTTTTTCTTCCTGTAGTTTATATCTAATCTTAACACCTTGTGATCAGAAAAGATGCTTAAAATGATTTCAAAGTTTTATTTTTCTTTTTTTAATTTACCAAGGCTAAATTTATAGCCCAGGATGTGATCTATCCTGGAGAATGTTCTGTGTGCACTTGAGGGAAAAAAATGAAATTAAAAAAATAAATAAATAAAATTCATTGTTTTGGGATGAAATGTCCTATAGATATCAATTAGAACTAACTGGTCCTTTGTATCATTTAAAGCTTGTGTTTCCTTGCTAATTTTCTGTTTAGTTGATTTATCCATAGGTTTGAGTGGGTATTAATGTCTTCCACTATTGTTGTGTTACTGTTAATTTCCCCTTTCATACTTGCTAGCATTTGCCTTATGCATTGTGGTGCTCCTATGTTGGGTGCATATATATTTATAATTGTTATATCTTCCTCTAGGATTGATCCTTTGATCATTGAGTAGTGTCCTTCTTTGTCCTTCTGTACTCAGCTGGCTAACTCTTCTTTGGTATTCACTCAATCCTTTGTTCTGTGAGCGGGCCAGGCTAAGAGTTAGCCTTTCACAGGAAAGTTTTCTGTTTTTTTTCTCTCTGGCTATCCCACTGTTTGGGTTGCTATCTCACGTTAGTTCCCTCAGATTGTCTTCAGGGCATTCAGGCCCACCCCTTACCCCAAGCATGCAGCCCACACCTCCCTTTCCAGTCCCTCCTCCCTGGTGGTGAACACAAGTGTCTGGGCCACTTCTCCACTGGCAGTTGCAGTTAGGCACATATTCTGCGGGTTACTTTTTTTTTCTTTTTTTTTTTTTTTTCTGCCGGTTATGTTGCCCTCTGAGATTCCAAAATTCCCCACAGATCCACAGGTGAGGGTTTCCTGCTATTTGGAAACATTCCTCCTTCATGACTCCCTCCCCAGGATGGTCTCATCCCTAACTATTTTGTCTCTCTTTTTGTCTTTTATATTTCGTCCTACCTCATTTCAAGTAGAAAGGGTGGCCTTTTTGGGTACCTGGTGTCCTCCACCAGGGTTCAGATATTCTTTTGTGAAAGTTGCTCAGCATTCAAATGATCTTTTGATGAACTTGTTGGGGGAAAGTGGTCTCCCAATCCTATTCCTCTGCCATCTTGGGACTGCCTTCTCCTATCAATTTATTTAGTCATCTTTTATAAAGAGATCCTGCAGATATCATTTTCTCCATTTGATAGATAACTCATCTAGTGTCCAGAGTAATTAAGTGAAGTTCTTAGGGCCCCTCAGCATGAGGGTAACAGAGAAGAGATCAGAATTCTGTTACTTTTTTTCCTAATATAGTTTTGCTAATGTTGCTTCATACTTAGTTGGGCAGGTAATGCAAAGAAGCAAAATTAAATTAGGTTTAAAATGATGGGAAGGCTCTCCTGGGCTCAAATCAAACAGTGTCTCCAAACCAAGATGCAGGCCCTTGTTTTTAAAGTCTATATATCTTGATTATTTTTTCTTTTTTTTTGCAGAGGTCACTAAAATGTGACACTTGTACCCCGTGTTCTGACTTCTCAGAAGTTTCTAAGAAAAGAATTGCTATTTGCTATGTTCAGGAGAATTCATGGGGGAATAAGTTGTATACACACAATGTGAGGACAACTGACAGGCAACTAAAACTTATTGTGCACTACAGAACGTGTTTTATGTGGCTGGGAATATTTGCATTAAGGTCAATCAGGTTGCTGAAATGAAGAATTGATGCTCAGGAATGCTTAGTGGAGTACACTGGTGCCTGGCAGAGGAAATGGAATGGATAAACCTACGTGTGCTTGGTATGTCAGCTGGTGGGTGGTCCCAGCCATGTTGCTGGAACTTTATTCAAGCCAATTCAGCAAATATTTGTTGAGTCACTAGATGGTACGAAGTGTTGATGGAGAGACAAGGCAGCACAAATCATGGCTTGAGTGTTAGAAGGATTTCCAATAGCAATAGCTCTTAATATCTAGCAATATTTGCATGATTACCATATGCTAGATTTTGTTCAATATAGTCAATGTATATTAACCATTGCAATGTTCATAATGACTTAATGAGATCAGTGCCCTGACTCCATTATTTTATCAGTGTGGTTTCTTTAAAATCTAAATATATATGCATTAGCATAAATAACTATGCTGCCCTCTCCATGCCTTTTTAAAATTTATGTATTTTAAATATACATATTGATCTACAATGTGTGTAAATTTCAAGTGTATAGCAAAGTGATTCAGTTATACATACATACATACATACATACATATGATTTATTTACAAGTTACCACATGATTTTTTTTCTCATGTAAAGTTTAGGGCTACAACTAGATTAACAAGTGTTTGTTAACACATTCATGCAAGCCTAAACATCTACAGTTTTGTTGAGGCTTTCTTATATATTATCAGTTGAGGAAGAAGTATGCTGATGGATTTACTTAGTTATATGAGCCCATAGGATTTTACATTAACTTATGAATTATTTAACAATCTTTTATAGAGGAGTATACCTTCTTTTACTAAAACTTCTGTCACATTTTTTTTTCATTTATGATGTCTTAGATCATTAAAAATAGATTATTTTAATCTTATCTTGAATTCTTTGAAAGTGGAACTTGAAGTATAAAGGTGAAGAAAAAGAGAAAGAGAGGTAAGGAAAAATGGGAACAACATGATATGATATATTCTTGTGTGGCCACCACTTTACAAGTACCAGCAAAAAACTCTAAAAGTATCTTGGTACTTATTTGTAGTTTCCTATATTAACAAACATGCATTGACAGATTTCTTTATTTGGCAGATTTCTAATCTTTAACATGTCTCATCATGTTCCACTTTATTTCTGAACTCAAATACCAAAATTTCAGAATTTCCCTGACTTATCTTGAACTGAACTTGATTTGACTCTTTTGAGAAATGTATATTATATACATATATATACATATATATGTGCATATATATGTAAGTGTGTGTGTGTGTGTGCATGCTGTGCTTAGGTACTCAGTTGTGTCTGACTCTTTGTGACCGTATGGACTGTAGCCTGCCAGGGTCCTCTGTCCATGATGATTCTCCAGACAGGAACATTGGAGAGGGTTGCCATTCCCTCCTCCAGGGGATCTTCCCAACCCAGGGATCGAACTCAGGTCTCCCACATTGAAAGCAGATTCTTTACTATCTGAGCCACCAGGAAAGCCCATATATATATGCATATATGCATATGCATATGTATATATGTATATGTATATATATATATATGTATATATATATATATATACTGCGGCTAAGTCACTCCAGTCGTGTCCGACTCAGTGCAACCCCATAGACGGCAGCTCACCAGGCTCCTCTGTCCACAGGACTCTCCAGGCAAGAATACTGGAGTGGGTTGTCATTTCCTTCATATATATATATATATATATATATATATATATAAACTCAACACATAAAATCTTAAAGCATTCATCATGTTTTATGCTTTATATTAGTATTCTTCTCAGACATGTCTAATATTCCTATTGAATTCTAGAAACTCTACCTGGGTAAATTATTTTGTTCAGTCACTAAGTCATGTCTGATTCTTTGTGATCTCCCAGGACTGCAGCATGACGGGTTTTCCTGTCCCTCGAGATCTCTTGGAGTTTGCTCAAACTCATGTCCATTGAGTCAGTGATGCCATCCAAACATCTCATCCTCTGTCGTCCCCTTCCCCTCCCGCCTTCAATCTTTCCCAGCATCAGGATCTTTCCAATGAATCAGCTCTTCAGATCAGGTGCCCAAAGTATTGGAGCTTCAGCTTCAGCATCAGTCCTTCCAATGAATATTCAGGCTTGATCTCCTTTAAGACTGACTGGTTTGAGTTCTTGCTGTACAAGGGACTCCAAAGCATCTTCTCCAGCACCACATTTCCAAAGCATCAATAGTTCGGTGCTCAGCCTTCTTAATGGTCCAACTCTCAGATTCATACATGATGACTTGAAAAACCATAACGTCGACTATATGGACCTTTGTCAGCAAAGTAATGTTTCTGCTTTTTAATACACTGCCTAGATTTGTCATAGTTTTTCTTCCAATGAGGAAGCATCTTTTAATTTCATGGCTGTGGTCAATGTCCAGTGATTTTCAAGCCCAAGAAAATAAAATCTGTCATTGTTTTATTTGCCATGAAGTGATTGCCTTTAAAAATCTCTGTACATCTCATAATATCTAGCATGTTGTCCATCCTCAATATAAATTTGCTAAATAACTGCTTATTTAACTTTGTTTATATTTCCCTTTAATATGAAATGTATGGGCTTTCTCTTTTTCCACTCCTGACCTTTTTTGTTTCTATTTTTCTCAGGAAGTTCGTAACTCCTGTTGATATAAGGCAATTGAAAACATGCAAATAAAAAAATATTGTTTTCCTTCTATAAAGCTTTAAAATATTTTTGCTGAAAGGAATATTGTGAAGTAGTTACAAACATAGCAGAGCAACATTTCTGGTCTTTGCTCTGATGCTAATTAGCTTGGCAACCTTGAGAAAGTCATCTTACCTTTTGAAGCCTTCATTTTCTTATCTTAAAATGAGCTATAGTGTTTTCTATATGAGCTACCACACAAGGCTGTTTGAAATAACAAACACTATCACATGAATACATTTTGGAGTTTCAGAGCACCATATAATTGCAAACACTATCATGAATAGAAAATAATAGCATCTCTGAGTAGGGCAGTGTTTTGAAAATATTTAGACTTGTTCTCTTAGGTTAGTGACGAGTAAACTAGATAATATAAGGTTGCATAACTTGTCAAAAGTCACAAAGCTGGCTGATACCAGAGTCAAAAAATGAATCCAAAGATTGAATCATCCTTATCTCAGTTGTTCAGTTCAGTCCTGTTGCTCTGTTCTGTCTGACTCTTTGTGACCCCATGGACTGTAGCATGCCAGGCTTCTTTGTTCACCACCAACAGCTTGAGCTAACTCAAACTCATGTCCATCGAGTCAGTGATGCAAACCAGTCATCTCATCCTCTGCCATCCCCTTCTCCTCCCACTTTCAATCTTCCCCAGCATCAGGGTCTTTACCAATGAGTCAGCTCTTTGCATTAGGTGGCCAAAGTATTGGAGTTTCAGATTCAGCATCAGTTTTTCCAAAGAATATTCAGTACTGATTTCCTTTAGGATGGACTGGTTGGATCTCCTTGCAGTCTGAGGGACTCTCAAGAGTCTTCTCCAACACAACAGTTCAAAAGCACCAAGTTTTCGGTGCTCAGCTTTCTTCATAGTCCAACTCTCACATCCATACATGTCTACTGGAAAAACCATCACTTTGACTGGATGGATCTTTGTTGGCAAAGTAATGTCTCTGCTTTTTAATATGCTGTCTAGGTTGTCATAGCTTTTCTTCCAAGGAGCAACATCTTTTAATTTTATGGCTGCAGTCATGATCTGCAGTGAGTTTGAAGTCTGTCCCCCCCCCCCCAACAAAAAAATAAAGTCTGTCACTGTTTCCACTGTTTCTCCATCTATTTGCCATGAAGTGATGGGACTGGATGTCATGATCTTAGTTTTCTTTATGTTGAGTTTTAAGACAATTTTTTTTGCTCTCCTATTTCACTTTCATCAAATGGCTCTTCTACTTCTCCTAAAATTCTGCTCCCTGATATCCAGCTCACTGATCTCTCCAGATTATCAAATTGCTTCTATCTTTACATCCTCAAGGCATTCATTCACTTTCTTCTCTGATCCCTTGAAACGGTCAGAATCACCATGTTAAGCAATTGTGTAGGCTCTCTTCACTCTTCAGTAATTCTAGGCGTCTATAAAACTTGACTTTGAACTTGTGTCCTTGCCAGGTTTCTGTGTGGTTACAGGCCCTTTTGGCTGTCATTTTCTTGCTTGGGCCTGTCTATACTAAGCCAACCTGCTTTGAATATCATAATCAGGCCCCTTGACTATTCTGACTTGACAACTTGCCCTCCCACTTCATGTAAGCTATTCTTTCCAGACAAGGTGTCTACTAGCTCTGTGTGCATTTATACAACAGAGGTCATTTTTGAACCTGCAGTCACCACTGCCTAACCTAGTTCATGTCATCCGCCCTGCTAATTTTCTTGGCAATTCTTTAGTAATTTATCACTCAGGTATTTCCAGAGATGGAAGATTAATTCCAAGTTCTTTTCTCTGCATAATATAGTCCATAGTATTGTACAATTAAGTACACTTTTTTCAATAAATTCTAACCTTTTGAATCGCAGAAAAAAATCTTTCAATATAACATTCTATCTTTATTGTTTATTATCATTAGTACTACTACTATTTTCAAGAACATGAAAAATAAAAATTTTTCATTCATTAGCACAGCTTAATTTGTATTTTATCTCATTCTTGAAAAGGATGTTCTGTTAGTTGCCTTTGAGTCTCATCAATCTGTTATTTCCTTTGACTGTGCAATAAAAAAGTCAGAAAATCTGAACATTTTCTGTTGGCAGTAGTCAGATAAAGCTCATATACACAAAATGGAATGAAAAACTGTTTGATGAGCTAGACTTGAGGCAGGAGGACAGGCATCATATATCTCATTGTTTTATTTGCCTTCCTTGGTCCTCTGATAACTATTCCCAATTTTGTTTGCATCATCTATTCCCTCAAAATATACTCCTTAGGCTTTTATATTTATAGGTCCTTCTTGTCTTTTCATTTCTTTTATGCTTTCCCCTGTTTTTCTTCCCTCCCCAATTATTCTACAGAGGTTTTTATTGACTTTAGCCTTTGATAGTTCTATGTATTTGAAAGCAGTCATTCACCACCTTCTCTGGAGAAGCACCAATAAAGTGCAAAACCGTTATCACAAAACTGTTTCTCAAAGTTTTGTCACATTCCAGACAGTTTCATGAAGATATGCTGAAAGGATTTGTTTTGTTTGTTTCTGCTTTAGGGATTACTAAGGGCAGTAGGGGATCCAGGAAATGGATTGTAAATTGTGGATTATCGTGATGCATCTTATTTGTTTCTAGGGTGTTCTGTTTTCTCTGGGCCAAAAAATTCAAAGTTATATTCAAGACTACTTTCTGATGGTCCCTGTCTTCAGAACAATGCATGCTTTCTTGCTTGAAATCTAAAACTTTAAGTGGTTTTTGAATGATTTCTTATCCTAGGTCAGTGCACACTGCATTAATTTGCAACAATTTTTATTTTAAAAATAGAAAGAGATTGTAGAACATTTGCATGACAATAATTTCCAGAAACCTTCTTTGAAATGGAGAGAAAGAATGAGAGTTAGGCTAGGTAGATTCTGTAGATTTTACTTCTCTTAGTAAAGTCTGTGGGGCTCTGATAGGTCACTGAAGGTCTGTTTGTATGATTTTACTCTGATATTCTGGGCCTTTGGTTAGAAGTATAAGCATTCCAGAGGCTTTCAGGACACTTATAGTATTGGAAGATGTATGGATTTATTTTGAATGGAAGATGATATTTGTTTGCTTGTTTGTGTTATTAAAATCTTGAATGAGGACTCTGATGAAATCTATGCTGAGTATTGGTCCATGCCTCACATCTGGAGTTCGATATTAAAAGCACAGTCTTCCCCTAAATTTTACTAAAATATAGCCATCAACCTCTTAAATGCTGGGCGCCTTGTTGTGAACCCAGAGAATACAGTAGTGAAAACAAACAAACAAAAATGATTCTTCATCTTAGAGAGTTTAGATGTGACAACAGAAATAGGAGAATTTTAAGCAGTCCCTGTGGATGGAGCTGAAGAAATCAGGTGGACAGAAAAGAGAAAATGGCATGAAATTCATGAAAGGAAGTATGATAAATAAAGTTTTTCAACTGTGTTCACCTTTGATAAAGTGTTTTAAGAAGGTGAATATTAAGAGGAAGATACTGAAGTCAGTGAAATTAGGAAGACACATTTAGTATTGTGGAAATACAATTCTTTATCTATACCTGTTGTTGTTGTTGTTCAATTGCCCAGTTGTGTCTGACTCATTGTGACCCCATGGACTGCAGCACAACGGGCTTCCATGTCCCTCATCATATCCCAAAATTTGCTCAAGTTCATGTCCATTGCATCAGTGATGTCATCCAGCCATCTCATGATCTGACACCCTCTTCTTCTGCCCTCAACTTTCCCAGCATCAAGGATTTTTCCAATGTGTTGTCTGTTCACATCAGATAACCAAAATACTGGAGTTTCAGTTTCAGCATCAGTCTATACTAAGTCCCTATTAATAATAATAATAAAATTGTCTGTAAAACATCTCAATTCTCTAAAAGATATTTTAGTACAGATTTTTTTTCCCAAATTTACAGATTTAGAAAAAAAAAAATCCACTTGATGTTTATCCACAAATGTACATTTTGTCCTATACTGTCTTGCACTTTTATCACTTACTGAACATTCAATAATTCTTTACTGATTGACTGATGAAAAAATAAATAAATGTGTGTTTCTCCCCATTTGTTTCAGGTATCTTCTGACAGTGCAAATTTCATAAAAATGTACCAAGAGCTTCTTAACTATGTCTCATACATAAAGCATGATGCAACAACTGAGAGGTAAGTCCAGATGTGCATGTGAGCATAGTTGAAAAGTAAACAACAATTCAAGGCAATAATAACATGTATCCATTCAATAAGGTTCTTATTAGAGTCACTGGCTCTTTCATTCACTAATCCAATTATTCATTCCATGTATACCTATTTGGGACTTCCCTGATGGCTCAGATGGTAAAGAATCTGCCTGCAATGCAGGAGATCCAGGTTTGATCTTTGGGTTGGGAAGATCCCCTGGAGAAGGAAATGGCAACCCACTCTAGTATTCTAGCCTGGACAATTCCATGGATAGAGGGGCCTGGCAGTCTGCAGTCCATGGGGTTGCAAAGAGTTGGACAAGACTGAGTTACTAACACTTTCACTTCACTCACACCTATTGAGATGACCCCTGGATTCCCTTCTAAATCCAAGAATCTCTGATTGTATAATTTGATAACTTCAAATCTATCCTCTCGCCTAGATTTGCCATGATTATTTTCCTTTCTTTGTGATATGAATGATACAAGCAGCCTTAAGAAAAGAAGTCAGAGGACAAATTTTCTCTTAGTTTATCTCCTAAAACTCCTGGCAACATGCTGTGAGAGCAAGTAATTTTTTCTCCATAGCTACTTGCTAAATGAGATAAGTATACATATGTACATAAATATACACGTAGAAAGAGATATCCATAAATATATGCATCCTCTAAATGAAGGGTCAATATCTCACCAATGTTTTGTGTTTTGTCCTAGATTCAGCTGCTTGTCCCAAGAAATCTCTTGCTACACTTGCTACAGTATGGAGTGAAGTATCATTCAGGACATTTTGAAGTACACAATTTATTAATGTGATCATTTTTATTCAAGGGATTATTCACAGTGCTTTTTTTTTTTTTTTTTTTTTTGCCCATTAAAATGTAAATCCACTGTTCAGTATCTCTTTGTTTTTATTTACCAAGGAGAACACATAGTGAAATTTGTGATTATGAATCCATTCTTGATCCCAGCTTCTACACAATTACCATTCCTGAAACAAGGTAGGCAGAGGAACATCACTGTTTTCATTGTGTATTCATTTCTCTTGTCTTTCTGCCCATTTCCTGCCTATTCAAAACTCTCCATATCTCTGGGCCAGGTTACAGAAGAAGTTGATCTGATTGATTTGTTTAAATACCTTTACCACTATTGGCTGAAGTCTTTTATGCCTGAACACACTATTGTTCATGATGCAGAATCTGGTCTAGTTACCTTTGAATCACAAGTGCATCTGATTCTGATTCAATCAGTGACCATTTCTGCTTTAAGAACACTTCAATACTTACTTCACAAGCACTGGTTTGCGGATAGGGTGGATTCATAAAGAAAGAGATTTGGAACATAACTTGGATGACTATAGGTTCTAATCTGCCTGAGATAGCTCCAGTTTGCCTCTGCTGTTCTGCTCATCCAGCTGTAAAGCTCACATATTTTATTCTTTCTCAAGAGTAGAAATGCAGAGACTCTATCCTTTATCTCACTGTTATCTTCCTGTATATATAGTTTCAAGGATGTTCCTATCTTAACTTGATCCCTGAAAACAAATGTAAACACAACCATTGCCTTCTAGCAGAGAAACAATTTAAACACATCTCCATTTACTTTATCCAAGGGGAATATCACAGGTTCCTTTAATTCCTGTTTGTCTTGGAATCCACACTCTCCACATGTTGTGTATCTCTCTTCTGATTCCATCCTAATCCCACCCAGATGTTACCAGATCAACTATGAATTATGGATTCCATAGCAAATGTAACTACCAACATAACACCTATGTAATAAAGAAGGAATCAATAGAACACAAATGAAAACATATAAACAACAGTAATGATAACTGAGGACAGAAAAAAGCAACAGTCTTCATTTATACTGCGTATCATAGTGCCTTATCAGGTATTTTTGTTATTGTTGTTATTTTCCCCAAGAAATAGTCTTTGGTCTTTATCTGGTACTCTCAGTCCAACGCTGTGAGACAAATTCTTGGTTATTAGGAAACTCTTGCTTTTTCGATGATCCAAAAACATGATTGCACTCATCTCACACGCTAGTAAAGTAATGCTCAAAATTCTTGCCTATGAATGTGGTGTGAGACTCTTGTTAATATTCATCACTTATCCCAGTTTTAAAAGAACCTTCATGGTGAATTCCTGAAATTCCAATATACCTGGTACATGCTTCCCTCCTAATATTTCTGCATAGCACCATACAATTTTTTTTTCACCTGTTTCTATGAAATTAAGGAATTTTTGCAATGACTATTGTGAAGTTTCAATTTTCAACCTTTAAAGCATTTATCTTTTTCCTGAGTTGAATCATGCTTCCTTTGGCTTTTATTACTACAGATGACCAGAAGTCAAAGATTTTGAGAGCTGTCCTTTAAGAATAATCATGAGATCAAGGAGCCATCTCCAAACCATGGTCTCAGGTTCAAGTGTTGTTATAAGGGGAACATAATTGCAAATATTAGATGCTCTAGTTCAGAGTTCAGACTACATCTTAAAAGTCAAGTTCTTCTGGGTTAAAGTTCGTATCTTTTAGTGTAGAATTCTCTAATATCCTTTATTTTGTTTTGTTTTGTTTATTCATTTTTTATTTGATAATTATAATACCTACATATGATATGATTATCATACCTATATAGGCTACAACATTAGTGAAACCTGCTTGAACTGAACCACTTTCCTTTTGGAGCAAAAACTGTTGGTTGCCAATCCCAATTCTCATTTCTTATTCTACTTTCTCAAAAGAATTCCACTATTCTACAACTAAGTACTCCTCAGGGAAGATACAACTGTTCCAAGTTATTTAAGTGCCTTAATTCCAGAACACTTGACAGTGATTGGTTTAGGAGTAAGCATGTGACCTAACAGGTAGATTGGTTGATGAGATTCTGCAGGAAAAAAAAAAAAAAATCTCATTCTTAAAAAGATGGAAGAAATACATGAGGTTTTCTTCTACTAAATGTTATTTTGTTATCCTGGGATATAAGTAAATTTAGCAGCCATTTGAAATGTAAAGGGAGGGAGTTGGCTCCCTACAAGCAGACCTACCCAGCAAGAACACTGCTATACTGAGGAATAGATCCAGTGTGTAGACACATAGAGGAAGAAATAACCACTTCTCTTTAGGGAGTTATTTTACCCATGAGAGAAGATGAGTTTTTGTTTGTTTGTTTGTTTTTTAATAAGTGTTAATAGATAAATCGAAGTTCATCAAGAGCAAGTATGGCAGGAAGAAGTGATCCAGGTAGGAGGGATAGAAGTACAGAGGCACAAAGGCTTAAAAAAGCATGTCATTTTAGAGGAAAATTTCCCATGGATTATTTAGAGGAGGTAGCTGGGAAATGAAGCTAGAAAAATTGATCAAGGCCAGATACTGGGGGTCACTTTTTGAGTTGCTTTACGGAGTATGAAATTCAAATGCAACTGGTGAGGAACAGCTAAAAATGCTTAATGATTGCATGTTCAAAGTAAAGAAACTGTTTAGAAAGTTTTTTTGAGAGAATGGATAAAAAAGTGTACATTTAGGAAGTTTAGGGAAAACCAGGCAAGGCAGGCAAAATAATAAAGTAAAATACATGACAGGGTTAATAAAAGACACTGGCTTTACTTAATTTGGTGGCCCTTCCCTTTCAGGGAATTTCATATTCTGTAGCTGATCCAATATAATGTGACTTTGAAACCTGGCTTCATTCCACCAATTTCTATGGCAAGTCTTTTCATAAAAAATTCACAAATATTTTATGTTTTCAGCCAAACGCTACTAACGACTCTAATTGCCAATGTCCTTTTCTCAGTCTTAAAGAACAGCATCAATTGTCTTTATGCTGTTTTCTCTCTTTCCTAAATTATATTGAAAACTTCTGCCAAAGGCATAAAATCATCATTAAAAAAAATTCAGTCAGCCCATCTGTTGCAGAAAAACTACCTTCCCCGAAGACTGCTAACACATTTCTCCCCCTCTCCAGCAGTCAAGTCTGCTTCTAAAGTTCCCCAGCAGAGTCTTCCAGAGAGCCCAAATTCTTCCCCAACCTTTTTGGTCTCCCTCTCTAAACATGGTTGAGATTTAGATTGTTAGATGGAAAGGACTTCTCATTACATTAATATTTATTTTGAGTTTGGTATAATCTAGTTTTTTAGACTCTCAAAGTATTCATCATATCTTCTCTTCATTGAAACTTGCATGAAATTTACCTTCTACATAGACTAACCCAGTAGATGTTAATGAGTGGTGTCACGTTAGTCTCAGGCAGGTGGAACTCTGAACTGGGACCCTAGTATTTCAGAGAACCTTTCTGACCATTCTGTCACACACTCTGCACAGTGGGAGGCATCTATGAAGTTGCACAGATGTGCTCAGTTGGAGCCCAATTTCTCTTCTAGACCTCTCATCAGTTATCTAGGACCTTGGGATTATCTGCTCAAACAAACTCAGGTTACTTCTAAGGATGGTGCAGACCTCTTCTCAAGTCTTGCCTTTAAGGAAGTGGCCAGTGATTCATCACTAGGGTCAAGGGACAACTAAAGGGAGACTGTTTACAATATTGTGAATGGAGTTTGATGCATAGTCTTAAGTGTCCATACGTGTTTACCTGCATTACTGAACAGAGCCAGTGATAGGAAGGAAACACCCACCTGTCATGTTTCTGGCCCACAACCCTGGAGAGTCTTCCCATGTGCTTTTAGCCACATTCTTCTGGGGCATGGTCCAAAGTTAGGGCTTTTCTTGGATTTACTGTGAGGTGAAACAGATGGTGCAAGAAGTACTGAATTCAGTGCATCTTTGCATTGTCAGGTGTCAGGGCCTTAGAAATATAACTCTCTGCCTCACATTTCCTCTTCTCTAGGGTGCACATGATATTTCCTGAAAAACTCACCCATAAAGTATTTTATGATTGGCTGACAGTGAAAGTCACACAGTGGTGTCCAATTGTTTGGAATCCCATGGCTTCTCTATCCATGGAATTCTCCAGGCAAGGATACTGGAGGGGGTAGCCAATCTTGTCTCCAGGGGATCTTCCCAATCCAGGGATTGTACACAGGTCTCCCACATTGAAAGTGGATTCTTTACTATCTGAGCCACCAGGGAAGCTGATTGGTTAGAACTGTTTTTTGTTTGTTTAAGGGTTCTTTGAAAGAAAATTAAATTGAATAGGCTGCTAACATTCTTTTGTGCCTGGCCTGGACTTGATTTTCTCATTTTTGTAATGTTTGTGTATGTGTGTGTGGTTCTTTTGTGAGACAACCTTGAAATTCTAATCATGGCAAAGAGAGTGTACAATAGGAGCACCACAAAACAATGGATTGCAGTTCTTTCAATCACTGCATTTTGACTCAAGAAGGGGGCCTCAGGCCCACTTCCACAATTTTCAAGGGCATCCTGCACAGAAACAGGAATTGAAAGAACTCATCAAAAGTCAAATTAGGATTATTACCTACAAAGTGTTTTTAAGGCTGCACTTTGTCTAATTCAAAATGATTTTGAGATCAGATAACATTCCAAGTAATGCCATTTGTTGTTTACTCTGTATGTTATACATATATTGAGGGTTTACCATGTGTCAAACATGTATTAAACAAAACATTATTCTGTTTTAGCTTTATAATGACCGAAGAATTAGGTGCAATTTCTATTCTCATACATAAGTAAGGATTAGGCAGGAAAACAAATTGCAAGAGAGGTTTTGATATGGAGAGAGGGAATGATTGTAGAAGTAATGCTTATGTGAGGAATAAATAGCTGGGGATCCTATTGGCAAAGATGTCTGCAAAGCAAACTGCTAAAGCCAAAGTGTGCTATTTCAATTGCAACTAAGGGTCATAATTCTAAGTGAAAAAACAACAGCAGCAGCTACAACAAGAAAACATTGAACACGAAATCTGCTAAGCCAAAGCCTATGGCCTTCACAAGAGGTCAGCTTGTGAAATAAACAAAATTAAAACTTCTTATGAGAGAAGCAGATATTCAATTACAAATCCTAACAAGTATGGTAAGTGCCCTAATGCGGGATGCAGGACCTCAAGGGGAGGAGTTAAAGAACTCCACACACGGCCTTTCTGAGACTTGAGAATGATTTCGAATGGTGCATAGAATAGCCACACATGATAGAAAGGTAGTTACAGATGTTATTGATGGAATAAGCCACTTTTCCTAACAGAATAAGTTTTAATTATTTGTATTAGCCTTAATAGCTAACTAAAACAAGAAAGAAAACATATTGGAAGTGATCCAATAAAAATTGAATCATTAGATATCACACTTTTTAATAGAAAAAAATTATTGTTCAATCATAAAACTTTTGGTGTTTTATGAGTCAAACTCTCTCACAATTAAAAAAAAATTAAGAATAAGAAGCAGAGGAAGCTTGATATTAGCTTTTTCCAGCTACCCTTTTAAATGCTTTTCTTTCTCTTCACAACCCTCTTCGCACAGATTATACAATCCTAAGCAAGATGATACCATTCCCAGATCAGTGTATTTTGCCAAGTATTGAATAATATCCAATCTTTTTCCCTAGGTGAAATCTCTGTTACCAGATCCAGTGGTGGGAAAGAAAAAAAAAAAAAGTTGAAGTGCTGTTTGGAACCTTTTGGATTTCAACAGTCGGGGAAGCTATATACCACAAAAGGACCAAGGAGGTGAAAAATATATCTGCAAATAGCTAGAAGTTGAGAAGTTTTGTAATAGGAAAAGGTAAAGCACTACCCAAATAGAGGAACAGAGAAATCAAGCAGAGAGAGAAGCAACAATGCTGCTGATTACTTTGCTCAAATATAAACCCTTCTGTTGGGGGCTTTGTTGGTATTGCCGTCTCTGGTATGTGTACTGTTCTGGGAACCTCTGGTAACATCTGATTAGAAAGGTGCAGTTGTCAGTGCATTTCTCCTCTTTAGAAATGTGAAATGATGAAATATCAAAGTCAATATGTTTGCCAATCTTCCCTGCCCTTTGCATTCTCACATCTCTCCAGGGAACGGAAATCTGCCAGTCCTGGAGCAGATCCACATGTGACTGCCAACAAAGCCTCTCAGAGGAGAGGCTGAGTGTTTGATTCCACATTGGGCAGACAAACATGCTCTCCTGTGTTCTCCCCAGTGACTGTAGGAAACCCCGAAGGCAGGCACGGTGACAGAGCTAAAGATTCTGTGCAACAGAGCCAAAGGTTCTGCAATGAGTGTGATTGTATCTGCTTATTTTGTTTTGTTTTTCCTTTCTTATCGATACTTTTATTTTCCTTTTTGAGAAAATTGAATAAAAAATGAATATGTTTTGAAGAAAATGATGAAAGAATTTTTTAGCACTTGAAGTATTGTTGTAGAGGAAATTTGCAAAATTCAGTGGAATAAAATTTTTCCCTGCAGATATCACTTTCAGAAGAGTTTTGTTCCCTTCATTTTTATCTAAGCATTTATATTAAAGTCTGCTTAGCCTATCAGTGACTTTTGGCCAGATACACTCAGAAAATATTGAGTTCTCTTTTATTGGTTTTCCTTCTCTTCTTTATTTTTCCACTGTTGTTATTCCCTCAATGTCTACTTTGGTTTTATATATTTGTAATGTTAACCATTCATTAAAACATCAATGTCTTGTGCATTCTGCCATATTTAAAATAGATAACTAACAAAGACCTACTATATGTTATAGGTAACTCTGCTCAATGTTATGTAGGAGGGGAATTTGACAGAGAATGGACACATGTATATGTATAACTGAGTCTTTTTTGCAGTTCACCTGAAACTATCATAACATTATTAATCAGTTTTACCCCAATGCAAAATAATGTCATAGTCTTTACTGTTTTCCACACATGCTCAGTCACGTCTGACTGTTTGCAACTCTGTGGACTGTAACATGCCCAGCTCCTTTGTCCATAGGATTTTCCCAGCAAGAATGCTGGAATGGATTGCCATTTCCTCCTCCAGAGGATCTTCGCAACCCAGAGATCAAACCCATGTCTCCTGTATCTTCTGCATTATAGGTAGATTCTTTACCATTGAGCCACTTGGGAAGTCCCAGCTGTTATCTGTACTCTGAGCTTTTTACCTGATCTGGAACGAGGCTGGAGCTAAGATGAAGAACTCTGGACATCTGTATACTGAAGGCAGATTTTGAGTCCAGAGTTGCTGATGATGCAAACCACACAGTTACCACTCAGAAGGTCTGTTAAGCATACTAGCTCTCAGGGCAGATTCCTGAGTGGCTGGTCCTGTATGTCTATTTGAGGACCAAGGAATCTGAATTTTAACATGTACCATAAGCAATTCTGATGTAGATGACACATGCCTCAAGAATGCTGGTCTAGAATATAAAACTCAAATTTATTAACAAGTCATCCAAGTGTTAGTTTCTCAGTCATGTCAGACTCTTTGTAACCCTATGGACTATAGCCCACCAGGCTACTCTGTTCTTGGAATTCTCCAGGGAAGAATACTAGGGTGGGTATCCATTCCCTTCTCCAGGGAATATTCCTGACCTAGGGGTTGAATCTGGGTCCCCTTGCATGCAGATTCTTTACTGTCTGAGTCACCAGGTAAGTCTAAGTCATCTCACATTCTTCATAATTTGTTGTTGAACACATGGTTTGTTCTCAAAATTTAAAACTGCACCAAAGATGTTCAGAATTATAATTTTACCCACTCTTGCCCATTTTACCCTCTTTACTTTCCTCAGTTTATTATAATATTATAAGCTATGGTGTTTATAACACATGTCTCAGTCAGACATTTTTTTTTTTAATAAGAAAGACTCTCCTCTCCAGCTTCAAAACTTTAGTTTCATCACCTTTTGGAATCAAACTTAGACTTCTGAAGTTTATTCATTTGTAAAAAATGGGGCTAACAAAAAAGGTCTTAATGACCCAGGTAACCACAATGGTGTGATCATTCACCTAGAGTCCAATATTTTGGAATGGGAAGTCAAGTGGGCCATAGCAAACATCACAACGAACAAAGCTAGTGAAGGTGATGGAATTCCAGCTGAACTAAGATATGTCAAATCCTAAAAGATGATGCTATTAAAGTCCTACCTTCAATATGCCAGCAAATTGGAAAACAGCAGTGGCCAAAGGACTGGAAAAGTTTTTTCAGTTTCTTTCAGTTTTCATTCCAATCCCAAAGAAGGGCAATGTCAAAGAATGCTGAAACAACTGCACAATTGTACTCATTTCACATGCTAGCAAGGAAATGCTCAAAATTCTCAAAGCTAGGCTTCAACAGTACTCAAACTGAGAACTTCCAGATGTACTAGCTGGATTTAGAAAAGACAAAGGAACAAGAGGTCAAATTGCTGACATCCATTGGATCACAAAAAAATCTAGAGAATTACAGAAGAAAAAAAAAATATTTCTGCTTCATTGACTACACTAAAACTTTTAACTGTGTGGATCACAACAAACTGGAAAATTCTTCAAGAGATGGGGATATCAGACCACCTCACTTGCCTCCTGAGAAATCTGTATGCAGGTCAAGAAGCAACAGTTAAAACAGGACATGGAACAACAGACTTGTTCCAAACTGGGAAAGGAGTATGTCAAGGGTGTATACTGTCACCCTGCTTATTTAACTTATTTGCAGAGTACATCATGAGAAATGCTGGACTGGATGAATCACAAGCTGGAATCAAGACTGCCAGGAAAAATACTAGCAACCTCAGATATGCACATGACACCACCCTTATGGCAGAAGGCTGCTGCTGCTGCTAAGTCGTGTCAGTCATGTCTGACTCTGTGCAACCCCACAGACAGCTGCCCACCAGGCTCCTCTGTTCCTGGGATTCTCCAGGCAAGAATACTGGAGTGGGTTGCCATTTCCTTCTCCATGGCAGAAGACTAAGAGGAACTAAAGAGCTTCTTGATGAAGGTAAAAGAGGAGAGTGATAAAGCTGGCTTAAAACTTATTAAAAAAATGAAGATCATGGCATCCAGTCCCATCACTTCATGGCGTATAGATGGGGACACAATGGAAACAGTAACAGACTTCATTTTCTTGGACTCCAGAATCTCTAAGGATAGTGACTATAGCCACAAAATTAAAAGACACTTGCTTCTTGGAAGAAAAGCTATGACAAACCTAGACAACATATTAAATAGTAGAGATATTACTTTGCTGACAAAGACCCATATAGTAAAAGCTATGGTTTCTCCAGTAACCATGTATGGGTGTGAAAGTTGGACCATAAAGAAGGCTGAGCACTGAAGAACTGATGCTATGAACTGTGGTGCTGGAGAAGATGCTTGAGAATCCTTTGGACTGCAAGGAGATCACACCAGTCAATCCTAAAGGAGATCAACTCTGAATATTCATTGGAAGGGCTATTGCTGAAGCTTGCATACTTTGACCATCTGATGAGATGAGACAACTCGCTGGAAAAGACTCTAATGCTGAGGAAGATTGAAGGCAGGAGGAGACAGGGATGACAGAGAATGAGATGGTTTGATGGCATCATCTACTCAATGGATATGAGTTTGAGCAAGTTCCACGGAATGGTGAAGGACGGGGAGGCCTGTTGTGCTGAAATCCATGGGGTCACAAAGAGTCAGACATGACTGAGCAACTGAACAACAAACAGCAAATGAATTCAGTGCCAGCTTCATGGAAAGATAACCCTAGCAACAGAATATGACTTCATATTTGTAAGGAAGGGCTCACACCTGGTTTGGTGCATTACTGTTCAATCTTGAAATTCTTAATATTTTTTTTAGCAAAGGGATCTGTATTTTAATTTCACCCCAGGCCTTGCAAGTAATGTAGCTGCTCATATATGTATCAAAAGTGATAATTTGGATATCAAAATGCCATTAGCACATATTTAGCTGTTCTTCTTTAATGCATGACTGCCTATTCTAACTTGGATCTTGTTGGAGCTAGCCTTGATTTAAAAATGTTACTTTAAATGTTAAAAATGTTATTTTATTGATGTTCAAAAGAGGGAAATACTGAGTAACAAACAATATTCAACCCAACTGCTATCCATTATTGCCCCAGAAGCGTTTCTAACTTCTCTGAAGAGATTTCACACATCCAACTGTGGATCAAGTCCTCCAGGATCAAGGATCAAATCTGCTGACCAGTTTCTGTCTTTAGAAGATTTTTTTTTTATAACACTTGTTTTTTCACCAATAATTATTTATATTTGTTTTGAGATTTTCAGAGCTTTTTATTCCCTTGATACCTAAAACCAAAATAACTATAAATTCTTCAACTCAAATGATCAAATATAGAATTATACTTAATAATAAGTATACTTAATATATACATAATAATGAAGTAGTAAATGAAAGTAAATTGTCAATTTTCTCTTGAAGATTAATTATTGAAGTTTATAACATGCTATGTTTTCTGGTCTATTAATTAAAAGTTGAATCTGAATCCAATAAATTCCTTATGTTTCAATGTTAGTTTACTGGACATATTCAAAATAGAGAACATATTCCATAATACTAAAAATGCCTATGAAATAAATTTAAGGAAATACAACAACCTAATACAAATTAATTACTTAGTTTGGATCTTGATTCAAGAAAACTTTTAAGAAAATGTGATTGTTAGACATATAGGTCAATAAACCAGAACTGAGAGTCTAAAAGTAGACCAGTTCATATATGGTCAAATGATTTTTTTTTACCCAGTTAACAAAGTAATTTAATAAGTAATTCAACAGTAAATGATAGCTCTAACAAATGGCACTGGAACATTTGGATATCCATATGAAGAAATCAAATCTTGACCCCTACCTCACATACATACAAATTCTAATTAAAATGGATATAAGATATAAATATGAAAGCTAAGACTATAAAATGTCTAAAATAAAGTGTAACAGAAAATGATTGCAATTTTGGAGTAGGCAAATAAGTCTTAGACATAAAAGCCATGAACCATAAAACAAAAAGTGAATAAATCGAACTTCTTCCACATTAGAAGCTTCTGTTTTTTGAAAAAGTCAATTATTAAAAGAAAAAAAAAACCTTAGAATTGTGTCAGTAACACTCTTTCACCCCCAAATAAGACAAAGAGCCCCATAAAATTAAGCAAAAGATATGAATAGAAATTTCCAGAAAATATAGATAAATAACCAATACGCACTAAAGTTTCATCATCATCCTTCATCAGAGAAATTCAGATTAAAACTATAGTGAGATTCTACCATACAACCATTAGAATTGCTAAAATTAAAAAGATTGTCTATATGACAATCAGGATATAGAGTAAATGAACCATTCACTTGTGTTTGTGGGAATGTAAAATAGTACAATCACATAGGAAAATTAGCAACTTCCCATAAAGGTAAATATACATTTAATATGTAACTCAGTAATCTTACTACTAGATTATCTCCCTAATAGAAATAAAAACATCACCAAACAGAGACTTGTTCACAAATGTTCGTGTGTGCTGTGCTATACTTAGTCTCTCAGTCATGTCTGCCTTTTTGCAGCCTGCCAGGCTCCTTAGTCTATGTGGATTCTCCAGCCAAGAATACTGGAGTGGATTACCATGCCCACCTCCAGGAGATCTTTCCAATCCAGGGATCAAACCCAGGTCTCCCACATCGCCTGTGGACTCTTTACCACCTGAGCCACAAGGGAAGCCCAAGAATACTGGAGTGGGTAGCCTATCCCTTCTCCAGGGGGACTTCCTTACCCAGGGGTTTCCTGCATTGCAGGCAGATTCCTTACCAGCTGAGATACTGTAAACAAATGTTCATAGGAGTTTATTTATACGTTCCCAACCTAAATATACATCAGCCATGTGAAAATGTACACAAAATGTTGTACACCCACATAATGGAATACTACTCAGTAATAACACAGGAAATCACTGATCTAAAACAATATGACTGCATCTTTAAAGTATAACACTGAGTCTAAAAAGAAAAGTATGAAAATATATACATTACATGATTACAATGATATGAAGATTTTAAAGTGCAAACTGAGTGCAAATACATCTGTAATTTTCCCAGCATAGAGTGTTTAAGAAGCATGAATGAGTGAATTTGAAGGTGCACAGGAAAATTTGGGGGCTGGTGGCAATGTTTTATAAATTAATTGTGATGATAGTTAAATATATGTACATAGTTTTCAGAACTCAGCAAATGTACATTTCCCACACATGAAATTTTATTCTATGCACATTTCACTTCAATTAAGTTAAATTAGATTTCCTGTGAATGAGGAGTATGATTCAAATTAATTGAATCAATTGTAACTCTATGTTTTTCAAAAACCACACAGTATCAATTCAATCTTCTGCTCAGCAATGACTACATGATACCAGTTCAGTTCAATCACTCAGTCCTGTCTGTGTCCAACTCTTTGTGATCCCATGAACAGCACCATGTGAGGCTTCCCTGTCCATCACCAACTCCATGAGTTTACTCAAATTCATGTACTTTGAGTTGGTTATGCCATCCAACCATCTCATCCTCTGTCATCCCCTTCTCCTCCCACCTTCAATATTGCCCAGCATCACAGTCTTTTCAAATGAGTAAGTTCTTCACATCAGGTGGCCAAATTATTGGAGTTTCAGCTTCAGCACAGTCCTTCCAATTAATATTCAGGACTGATTTCCTTTAGGATGAACTGGTTGGATCTTCTTGCAGTGCAAGGAACTCTCAAGAGTCTTCTCAACACTACAGTTCAAAGGCATCAATTCCTCCAGGATTAGCTTTCTTTATAGTCCAACTCTCACATCTGTACATGACTCCTGGAAAAACCATAGCATTGACTAGATGGACCTTTGTTGGCAAAGTAATGTCTCTCCTTTTTAATATGTTGTCTATGTTGGTCATAACTTTTCTTTCAAGGAGCAAGCGTCTTTTAATTTCATGGCTTCAGTCACCATCTGCAGTGATTTTGGAGCCCCCAAAATAAGGTCTGTCACTGTTTCCACTGTTTCCCCATCTATTTGCCATGAATGATGGGACCAGATGCCATGATCTTAGTTTTCTGAATGTTGAATTTTAAGCCAACATTTTCCCTCTCCTCTTTCACATTAATCAAGAGGCTCTTTAGTTCTTCCTCACTTTTTACCATAAGGGTGGTGTCATCTGCATATCTGAGGTTATTGATATTTCTCCTGGCAATCTTGATTCCAGCTTGTGATTCATCCAGCCCAATGTTTCTCATGATGTACTCTGCTTATATGTTAAATAAGCAGGGTGACAATAAACAACCTTGACGTACTCCTTTCCCTATTTGGAGCCAGTCTGCTGTTTCATGTCCAGTTCTAACTGTTGCTTCCTGACCTGCATACAGGTTTCTCAAGAGGCAGGTCAGGTGGTCTGGTATTCCCATCTCTTTCAGAATTTTCCACAGTTTGTTATGATCCACAGAGTCAAAGGCTTTGGCATAGTCAAAAAGCAGAAGTAGATGTTTTTTAGCAACTCTCTTGCTTTTTCGATGATCCAAAAACATGATTACACTCATCTCACATGCTAGTAAAATAATGCTCAAAATTCTCCAAGCCAGGCTTCAGCAATGGGTGAACCATGAACTTCCAGATGTTCAAGCTGGTTTTGGAAAAGGCAGAGGAACCAGAGATCAAATTTCTGACATCTGCTGGATCATCAAAAAAGTTCCAGAAGAGAGTTCCAGAGAAACATCTCTTTCTGCTTTATTGACCATGCCAAAGCCTTTGACTGTGTGGATCACAATAAACTGGAAAATTTTGAAAGAGGTGGGAATACCAGACCACCTGACCCATCTCTTGAGAAACTGTATGCAGGTCAGGAAGCAACAGTTAGAACTGGACATGGAACAGCAGACTGGCTCCAAATAGGGAAAGGAGTACGTCAAGGTTGTTTATTGTCACCCTGCTTATTTAACTTATATGCAGAATACATCATGAGAAATGCTGCGCTGGATAAAGCACAAGCTGGAATCAAGATTGCCAGGAGAAATATCAATAAGCTCAGATATGCAGATGACACCACCCTTATGGTAAAAAGTGAGGAAGAACTAAAGAGCCTCTTGATTAATGTGAAAGAGGAGAGTCAAAAAGTTGTCTTAAAGCTCAACATTCAGAAAACTAAGATCATGGCATCCGGTCCCATCACTTCATGGCAAATAGATGGGGGAACAGTGGCTGACTTTATTTTGGGGGCTCCAAAATCACTGCAGATAGTGATTGCAGCCATGAAATTAAAAGATGCTTACTCCTTCAAAGGAAAGTTATGACCAACCTAGACAGCATGTTAAAAAGCAGAGACATTACTTTGCTAACAAAGGTCTGTCTTGTCAAAACTATGTTTTTTCCTGTAGTCATGTATGGCTGTGAGATTTGGACTATAAAGAAAGCTGAGCACTGAAGAATTGATTCTTTTGACCTGTGGTGTTGGAGTAGACTCTTGAGAATCCCTTGGACTGCAAGGAGATTCAACCAGTCCGTCCTAATCAGTCCTGGGTGTTCATTGGGAGGACTGATGTTGAAGCTGAAACTCCAAAACTTTGGCCGCCTGATTTACAGAACTGACTCATTTGAAAAGACCCTGATGCTGGGAAAGATTGAGGACAGGAGGGGGAAGGGGACGACAGAGGATAAGATGGTTGGATGGCATCACCTACTCAATGGACATGAGCTTGGGTAAACTCCGGGAGTTGGTGATGGACAGGGAGGCCTGGTGTGCTGCAGGACATGGGGTCGCAAAGAGTTAGGCACAACTGAGCAACTGACCTGAACTTAACTGAACAACGTGATACTAACCTTAATTTAAAGTTAAAAGCCATTAATGAAAATAACAAGAAGAGCAATTTAGTAAGACTTAAAAATAAGATATAGTACAATAAATTTGTCTTTGGATTCAGGGGTGTGTGTGTGTGTGTATCTGTGGTCTCTACTAGTCATATCAGAAACTGGGTAATGGAAGGGGTTATAGGAATGAAAAGCTAAAAAGCTAGAAAAAGTGCTAGGAAAAGAAAGTAACAAAATGAAAGCAAATGGGCTCTTAATTTGGTTTATGAGTTCAATCTGAAGTTACCATTTCTATTTACTCTTTAACCATTCAGATTATATTTCCAAAGATATATATGGAATTTATTGCAAAGTTGGTATATTCAAATCAACTAATTAAATCAAAGCATGGATGTTATATGACTTGGTGAATGAAAATTCTGATTAGAGGAATGGGTAATTGTGTAATTGCAGTTATCAGTGGGCATGTATATATGAATGGAATGACAGATATTTTGAAACTCAGAATTTCTTGATGAATGAAGTTAAGACTCTTTTATAGTAGGAGAAGCAGGATCAACAACTTGCTAGAGCTTAGTTCTTCTGATTAGTTTACATACACACACTTCTCCATCTAATTGCTTTCATGTGTGTATGCTCAGTCCTCAGGCTCCTCTATCCATGGAACTTTCTATAGAAGAATACTGGAGTGGGTTGTCATTTCTTTCTCCAAGGGATCTTATTGACCCAGGGATTGAACTTGAGTCTCTTGCATCTTTTGCACCTGCAGGTGAATGCGTTACCCCTGCACCACCTGGGAAGCCGAACTGGCCTCTACTATTTCTTAAAATGTCCTCTGCACTTCACCTGTAGAGAATCAGATGTGTGTTAGAATTGTTATCCTGGAGATTTCTTAAAGTACACTGAGCTGAGATCTTTTAAGTTTTCTGCCTGAGAGTCAGCAACCACCCGTTATTAAATTTTGGGTAACCCAAAGTTTGAAAATCCTAGCTCACTGTATCCATCTAAATATAAAAGAAATTTATAATGTTTTGCAGTCCATATTATAAAAGTTAAGTCCTAGTTTTGGTCATTTAATTCATCCAATTTCCTGTAAAGGAGGTTTGAAAAAGATGAAGAAACCTCATGAAGGACATCACTACTGTCTGTAGTGATGTTGAAGAACACCTGAGAGGTCTAGTAGTAAGAGAATACTGCACCACTGTAATTGTTTAATCTTGAGGCATAAAATGACCTCAGGAAAGGCGTATCTGAGAAAATTGTGGTCCTTGAAACTGCAAAGCAATATGAATGGAAAACTAGAAACTAAATTTGTTTCTTATAAACCCACTGAGGAGGCATCTTATCCTGGATTCTATTGTTGTTGTTGTTGTTGTTCAGTTGCTAAACTGTGTCTGACTCTTTGCAACCTCATGGACTGCAGCACTTCCGGATTCCTTGTCCTTCATTATCTCCTGGAGTTTGCTCAAACTCATGTCCATTGAGTAGGTAATGCAATCTGATCATCACATCTTCTGTTGTCCCCTTCTCCTCCAGCCCTCAATTTCTCCCAGCACCAAGGTCTTTTTCCAAGAAGTCAGTTCTTCTCATCAGGTGGCTAAGGTACTGGAGCTCCAGTTTCAGCGTCAGTCCTTCCAATTAATATTCAGAGTTGATTTCCTTTATGATTTACTTGTTTCATCTCCTTGCTGTCCAAGGGATTGTCAAGAGTCTCCTGCAGTACCACAATTTGAAAACATCAATTCTTCAGCACTCAGCCTTCTTTATGGTCCAACTCTCACATCTATACATGATTACTGGAAAAATCATAGCTTTGACTATATGGACCCTTGTTGGAAAACTGATGTCTCTGCTTTTTATTATGCTATCTAGGTTTGGCATAGATTTCTTTCCAAGGAGCAAGTGTCATTTAATTTTGTGGCTTCAGTCACTGTCTGTAGTGATGTTGAAGCCCAAGAAAATGAAATCTGTCACTGTTTCCACTTTTTCCTCATCTATATACCATGAAGTGATGGGACCAGATGCCATGATCTTAGTTCTCTGGATGTTGAATTTTAAGCCAGTTTTTTGACTCTCCTCTTTCACTACCATCAAAAGACTATATCATCAAAAGGCTTCCTGCCATAATGGTGATAACATATGAATATCTGAGGTTGTTGATATTTCTCCTGGCATTCTTGATCCCTGTTTATGGTTAAACCAGCCCAGAATTTTACATGATGTGCCCTGCAAATAAGTTAAATAAGCAGGATAACAGTGTGCAGCCTTGACATACTTTTTCCCCAATTTGAAACTAATTCATTGTTTTGTGTCTGGTTCTAACTGTTGCTTCTTGACCTGCATATATGCTTCTCAGGAGGAAGGTAATTGTTGTCTGGTATTCCCATCTCTTTAAGAATGTCCTAGTTTGTTGTGACCCACACAATTAAAGGCTTTAGTGTAGTCAATGAAGCAGAAGTATATATTTTTCTGGAATTCCCTTGGTTTCTCTATGGTCAAACAGATATATTGGCAATGTGATTTCTGGTTCCTCTGCCTTTTCTAAACCCAGTTTGTACATCTGGAAGTTTTTGGTTCATGTACTGTTGAAGCCTAGCTTGAAGCATTTTGAGCATTACCTTGCTAGCTTGCGAAATCAGAGCAGTTGTATAGTAGCTTGAACGGTCTTTGGCATTGCTTTTCTTTGAGATTGAAATGAAAGCTGACCTTTTCCAGTCCTGTGGCCAGTGCTGAGTTTTCCAGATTTGTTGACATATTGAATATGGCACTTTAATAACATTATCTTTTTAGGATTTGAAATAGCTCATCTGGAACTCCATCACTTCCTCTAGCTTTGTTTGTAGTAACGCTTCTTAAAGCCCATCTGACTTCACACTCCAGGATATCTGGCTCTAGGTGATTGACCACAACTTCATGGTTTTCTGACTCATTAAGACTGTTTTGTATGTTCTTTTGTGTATTCTTGCTGCCTCCTCTTAATCTCATCTGCTTCTGTTAGGTCCTTGCAGTTTTTGTCCTTTAAGTCTATGGCCCAACCACTAATGACACAGAAGCTGAAGCTGGACATTTCTATGAAGACCTACTAGAACTTCTAGAAGTAACACAAATGAAAGATGTCCTTTTCATCACAGGGCATTGGAGTGCAAAATTAGGAAGTCAAGCATTACCAAGAGTATCAGAGAAGTTTGGCCTTGGAATACAAAATGAAACAGGGCAAAGTCTCTATTAAGTTTTGCCACGAAAACACATTGATCATAGAAATACCCTCTTCCAACAACATGAGAGACAACTCACACACTGACATCATCAGATGGTCAATACCAAAATTATATTGATTATATAATTTGCAGATGAAAATGGAGATGCTCTATACAATCAAAGAAACAATACCTGGAACTGACTATGGCTCAGATCATTAGCCCCTGATTGCAAAATTCAGGTTTAAATTCAAGAAAGTAGGGAAAACCATTAGACCATTTAGGTATAACCTAAATCAACCCTTTATGATTATACAGTGAAAGTGACAAATAGATTCAAAGGATTAGATCTGGTAGACAGCAAGTCTGAAGAACTATGGACAGAGGTTTGTAACATAGTACAGGAGGCAGTGACTGAAACCATGCCTAAGAAATGCAAGAAGGCAAAGTGGTTGCCTGAGCAGGTCTTACAAATAGCTGATAAAAGAAGAGAAGCAAAAAACAAAAGATTAAAGGAAAGATATACCCAACTGCATTATATTATCTTGTATATAACACTGTTATGTGTGTGTATATACACACACACACACACACATATATAAATAAATATATATATATACACACATATACATGTACATATACATACATATATATATACACACACATATACATGTACATATACATACATATATATGTATACACACATATACATATATATACCCAACTGCATTATATTATCTTGTAATATAACACTGTGTGTTATGTGTGTGTGTGTACGTATACACACACACACACATATATATAAATAAATATATATACACACACACACATATATATGTGTGTGTGTGTATAGTGTATACATAGGTATATGTACACATTTAAAATACAACATACATAGCTTATTAAAACTAAAAAAATGAAACTCATCTAATGATTAGTTAATGAAAAGAATGATTAGTTAATTTCATTCCTTGTTTCAGTTATTCCTTATTGTATATTTACTGACTACTGTAAATCTGATATTAATGTTGTACAAAATTAAAAAAAAAAAAAACTCCATAACAAATGGATGTTACACTTCATTGATGAGACCAGTTGGATATATACCTCTCAGAAAACAATAAATGTAATTGTAAATGTCTGTAGAACTCTATATAAATTTTATATAAACAGAGAAGGAATGAATAGAGTACAAAATACTTGAGAAATTTCCATAGAGAAGATAACAGATAACCTGTTCTTTAAGATTGGATAGGATTCAAATAGAGATATGTGTGATGGTTATTACTAGGAATGGGGAAATGTAAGCAGTCATAGAAAGCAGGATACAATACCTCCTTGGTGGGATTAGAAGGATGAAGTGTAGCATTGTATCAATGGGTTGCCATGAAGGGGTTAAATTTGACAACCAAAGGTGTTATTTTGTGGTGAAGACAACACTGGTGAATGATTAATAGCCATCTATGGGAGGAAGAACATCACCTTGAGGAAGAGCTCTTTAAGGTATCAAGGCTGGAGCTGAACCTAGAAAAATGAAAAATCTGTGTAAGAAAAGACCCCAAAACTGTAGGATGGACCAAAAAGACCCTGAAAGAAACCAAAGCCTGTAGATACAGGCAGGCCCTCTACTTTAAGATGTCCCAGGTTCACATGGAAGACTTTTCATTTGTTTGGAAAGTCAGAAGACATCCTGAGGGGTTTTCATCAGAAACTAAATACAATGTATTAATACTATGTAAAGATCAAACTTGTTACAATGAGGAAAGTAAGTTAGAAGCCCAAGTAGAGGTAGCTGGGCCAGTTATAAAAGTGATGTGGTATCCCAATTCACATAAGAAATGGCAGTAGTTTCTCAAAGAGGGCAAGAGTTGTGTGGGAAATAGGAATGGGGGATGAAACCATGGGAAATAACATCAGAAATGAATAGTATTTGCTGTCATCCACTCACACCCACCCTGTGAGACTCCCACATAATCCCTGTTCCTCCCACTATTGATAGCAGAGTTGTTTGTTCAGTCACCCAGTTGTGTTCAACTCTTTGTGACTCCACAGACTGCAGAACTCCACACCTCCCTGTCCCTCACCATCTCCCAAGGCTTGCCCAAATTCATGTTCATTGCATAGGTGATGCCATCAAGCCGTCTCATGCTCTGACTCCCTCATCTGCCCTCAATCTTTCCCAGAATCAGGGACTTTTCCACTGAGGCCCGTGTTCGCATCAGGTGACCAAAATACTGCAGTTTCAGCCTCAGGATCAGTCCTTTCAATGAGGATTCAAGGTTGAGTTCCCTTAAAATTGATTGGTTTGATCTTGCTGTCCAACGGACTCTCAGGAGTCTTCTCTAGCATTACAGTTTGAAGGCATCAATTGCCTGGCACTCTGCTTTCTTTACAGTGGAGCTCTCACAACTGTCAGTAACCACTGGGAAGACCATAGCCTTGTCTATACAGACTTTTGTCGACAGAGTGATGTTTCTGCTTTTCAACACATTGTCTAGGTTTGTCATAGCTTTCCTGCTGAGAAGCAATCATCTTCTGATTTCATGGCTGCAGTCACCATCCGCAGTGATTTTAGAGTCCAAGAAGAAGAAATCTGTCACTACTTCCACACCTTTTCCCCTTCTATTTGTCATAAAGCAATGGGGCCAGATGCCATGTTCTTAGGTTTTTTGTTTTTTCTTTAATATTTAGTTTTAAGACAAAATCTTCACTCTCCTCCTTCACCTGCATCAAGAGGTTCTTTAGTCCCTCTTCACTACCTGCCATTAGAATGGTGTCATCTGCATATCTGAGATTGTTGATGCTTCTCCTACCTATTTTGATTTCAGCTTGTAACTCAGACTGCATGCCTATCAGCTGCCTGATAGCAGAATACAGACATCTAAATAAGTAGATGTTCCCCTTTCTTTCATAATTTATTGCACTATGAATTACTATGCATGCTTATATACATATGTATGAATGTGCATACCTGTGTGAGAAAGGCAGAGAGAGAGGTAGGGTGGGGGTGGGGATGCCTGCTCCAAACACAGGAGTGCTTTCTTAAACTGGTGTAACATCTTCTTGGCTAAATGTAGATGCCTGTCACCCTTCATTAATAAAAATTAACCGTAAATCTGCTTGCTTCCCACAGGAGAGTCTTTTAAACATTGCATCAGGGGCTTCCAGAGGATGTCTGGCAGTGAGTCAATCAAGAAACAGCATGAACTGATGGCAGAATCTATAAGGGTTTTGTTTTGTTTATATATATATATATGTGTGTGTGTGTGTATGTGTGTGTGTGTGTATGTATGTAAGGTATTTAAATATATAAAGTATATATTTGTGTACTTTGTTGTCTGTCTACTAGTCCCAGGCAGACTTCATCTAAATTTGTTTCAATGGTCTTTCTACAGACAGTCTCTTTTCTCACCCTCCCATCACTACCCTTATTCTTCCCTCCCCACCCCTACATCCACACCTCCTGCTGTCCTGCTGGTGCTAGAGACCTGTGCAATATCATTTTCTGCATAATGAAATCTGGAGTGACATTAATATAAGTGTAATTTTATAGAAGGGAATGGGCCTGGCTGATAGTTTCTACCTGCTGTGTTTTGATGATAGACATCGGGATGTCACCATCTGTGTAATGAAATTTCACCTCCGTAATGGTTCAGATTATCAAACATTCTTCCAAACTGGCTCTGGGAATCTACTTATTTATTTATTTACATATTTATTTATTTGCAAACAGCCCTGAAGGACTGTTTATCATAGAAGTTATGGGTGAAGAACGTTTTTAGTGCATTAAACAAAGTATAGGAGAAGAGAATCTAAACCTTTGCTATTATCCCATAGACACATTGATCATGATGTGAAGTCACTATTTATGGCCTCATACAGAAGGGTTTTTTCCTACATGCCTCCCTCCCACCTAACTGGAACATATCAAATTGATGGGCTAATGCCAAGGAGGTATAAAATTAAGGAGTGAAAAATGAATTGAATGTTTATAATATAGATGTTTTTATACCATCTCATTTAATTTCCAAACCCTGGTTTCAGGATGCAGTGAGTTAGCATATAGCTCCAATAGACACATAAAAGATTACATGTGTAATATTCACCAAAAGATAGGTACTATTACCCTTCTATACAAAAAGTGAGACTCAGAGAAGATTGTTAACTTGTCAGGATGATCTAGGAATGAAACACTCTTTAACTCAGATCTGTCTGCCTCATAAATTCATGCACTTTTAACTACTCCAAGTTGGTTTCCAAGCACTGAGGCCAAATTGAGACAGGTGAACGAGATTCGGTAGAGAGAATCTCAGATATGTCCCACTTCGCCAATATGCTTCAATATATTCAAGTTGTGATATTGATTGTTTGCATCTTTAATTGCAAGCAATGTCCTATGATTTGCTTGTTTTCTATTTCCTTGATATGTACCTGAGACAAATGTCATTAAGAATATAAAGAAGATAGAGTGAGAACAAATATTGATTTATAATCATGTCAGTTAGATTGTAAGCTGCTTATTCTATTATATTATAAATCCATTTTTGTCTGAATACTTAAAACTACATTTCAGATTATAGCCTGAAGCCTAGAATTTTGGTAACCAATTTCTGAATATTATGGCTCAATATGTCTTCTATCTTTGTTGTAAAAGAATGCCAGTAGTATTACTTCGTGATTATTCAGTGTCAAGTTTCTATTTTTAACCTGAAAAATTTCAAAGATTCAAAACTTTGTCTCAACATTTTAATTGGTACAAATTCCTCAACTGAGGTGTGCCACAAGTGATAAATAATAATAACAGTTCAATAGCAAATTATTTAAATAATTTACCTCTGTTACAAATTCATTTTTATCATTTTTACTCATTTTCGATTTTCATATGATTTCTTAAGTAGGGAAAAAAGGGAATGGAGTTAGTATTTTTGCCATGTAAAATAAAAAACTTCTTACTTATGTGATGGTCTGTAGGAGTGCAAAATCAACATGAAAATAATATATCAAATCCTAGCAAAAACCTGGGAATTGTGAGTGTAGTTTATTAAATACAGCTGATATTTGAGCACCTCTTTTATGTCAGATATTTTCATCCTTTCTCTCTCATCCATTCTGCAGTTCCTTTTTTATGATGACTTGGTTTATATCCCATCTTCTGCACTTGTTTGACACCCCTAACTTTACTGAAAACCATCCTAAGTTAGGGGGTATTTTTATCTATCTTTAAGTCTACTGTAATACCTAGCAGAGTGAATTGGACAATCAGGGATTCTGTTTACTTGTGTGTTATCATCCTCTTTTAAGTAGTTTTAAAGATAAAAGCTACCTTAGTTTCTATATTTTGGGAGTACACTTTCAGTAGAACTCAGATTTTTGGCCTCTAGTTTACCTCCTAAGTGTTGTTCCTACCTCATGTCATTTCTGGTTCTCAGATTTTCCTGCATGGAGCCTTAAGCCTTTCTTCATTACCTCAGTCAGGAGTCTCTGTGGCTGGAGACTGAAGAGTTGTCCTTGATCATCATCTTATGTGAGCTGAAGAAAGAATCAAAATACTTAATACCTAGACAGATGGCCCAAGAGTCACTGGAGTGTGAAACCAGCAATGTTTTGTTGGTGGTGAGCACATGCTTATCTACTTTGGAATAAACAAACCCAGTGGTATAGGTTTGTTTATCAATAGGGGGTAAGGATAAAGGTGGGTAACAAGTTTATATTCTTGACATCTTCCATATGGGTCTTAGGGGAAAAATAAAACCTGCCATCTTAAAATTTGAATATTTCTTTTAAAGTAAGCTTTACATGTCCTAAAATTCTTGCATGGGCCAGAGACCAGAGCTTGGAGTACTGTCTCTGAGTTAGTGAGAGCACTCCGTTGACTTTTGCCTATATCTGGGTACAGCTATAGCCTCCAAAATACCACATTACACTATTCAATTTGCACTCCTTTCCCAAATCATGTCTAACTCCTTTCAGTTTAATGTAAACTTTAAATAGAAGATAATGGGCATATACTTGATTGTCATTGACATTAAAATAGATAGGCTTATCCTAGAAAAGACTTGCTGGTAGAGGTCCAAATCTTACTTACCAGACTTGGTCTTAGTTTCCAATTTCCTCAGAGCCCCTCATATTTTCCTTTTGGGAATATGTCATTTTCCAAGGCTCCTCCAGAGAAATTACTAACTGATGATTCAGCATAATGAAGACCATCACATTCACTGAATTTCTAATACTTAACATTTAAGTTCAAACATTCACACACACACACACACACACACACACACTACAAGGGGTCCACTCTATATTCTTCAAGTTACTTTTCATAAATTCCTTTCCTGGTGTTTAAAACCTCAGTTGCTTTCAGGTTTGTTCTTCCTTTAGAGGTTAAAGTTGGCCAGATCAGATGCAGTCTACTTTCCTCATACTGGGTTTGGAGTCACAGTAATAAAATCCCAAGATAGGGTTGAGTTTCAGAGAACTGAGACTCTGGATGTATAAACTAAGGTTAGAGAATTACTAAAGCCTTTGACTGTGTGGATTACAACAAACTGAGGAAAATTCTTTTTTTTTTAATTTAATTTATTTATTTTAATTGGAGGCTAATTAATTTACAATATTCTGGTGGCTTTTGCCATATAGCGACATGATCAGACATGGCTGTACATTTGTTACACCTTCTGGAACACCCCTCCTACTTCCCTCCCCATCCCATCCCTCTGCGTTGTCCCAGTGCATTGACTTTGAGTGCTCTATTTCATGCATTGAACTTGGACTGGTCATCTATTTCACATATGGTAATATACATGTTTCAATGCTATTCTCTCAAATCATGCCACCCTCACCTTCTCCCACAGAGTCCAAAAGTCTGTTCTTTATCTCTGTGTCTCTTTTGCTGTCTTGCATATAGGGTCATCATTACCATCTTTCTAAATTCCATATATATGGATCAATATACTGTATTGGTGTTTTTTTTCTGACTTCCTTCACTCTGTATAATAGACTTGCATTTCATCCACCTCATAGAACTGATTCAAACTGCATTCTTTTTAATAGCTGAGTAATATTCCATTGTGTATATGTACCACAACTTTCTTATCCATTCATCTGCTGATGGGCATCCAGGTTACTTCCATGTCCTGGCTATTGTAAACAGTGCTGTGATGAACATTGGGATACAAGTGTCAGTTTCAATTCTGGTTTCTTTGGTGTGTATGTCCAGCAGTGGCATTGCTGGGCCTTATGGAAGTTCTATTTACAGTTTTTTAAGGAATCTCCATACTGTTCTCCATAGTGGCTATACTAGTCTGCATTCCCACCAACAGTTTAAGAGGGCTCTCTTTTCTCCACACCCTCCTCAGCATTTATTGTTTATAGACTTTGAGATGGCAGCCATTCTGACCGGAGTGAGCTAGTACCTCACTGTGGTTTTGATTTGCATTTCTCTGATAATGAGTGATGTTGGGCATCTTTTCATGTGTTTGTTAGCCACCTGTATGTCTTCAATGGAGAAATGTCTGTTTAGTTCAATGGCCCATTTTTTGATTGGGTCACTAATTATTCTGGTATTGAGATGCATATGCTGCTTGTATATTTTTGAGATTAATTCTTTGTCAAATGTTTCATTTGCTATTATTTCTCCCATTCTAAAGGCTGTCTTTTCACCTTTCTTATAGTTTCCTTCATTGTGCAAAAGGTCTTAAGTTTAATTAGGTCCCATTTGTTTATTTGTGCTTTTATTTCCTTTACTGTGGGAGGTGGTTCATAGAGGATCTTGCTGTGATTTATGTCAGAGAGTGTTCTGCCTATGTTTTCCTCTAGGAATTTTATAGTTTCTGGCCTTACATTTGCTCTTTAATTCATTTTAAGTTTATTTTCGTGTATGGTGTTAGAAAGTATTCTCGTTTCATTCTATTACAGGTGTTTGACCAGTTTTCCCAGCATGACTTGTTAAAGTGATTGTCTTTTCTCCACTGTGTATTTTTACCTCCTTTATAAAAAATAAGGCACCGATAGATGCATAGAGTTATTTTGGGGCTTTCTATCTTGTTCCATTTCTCTATATTTCTGTTTTTGTGCCAGGACCATACAGTCTTGATGACTGTAGCTTTGTAGTATAGTCTGAAGTCAGGCAGGTTGATTTCCCCAGTTCAATTCTTCATTCTCAAGATTGCATTGGCTATTCGAGGTTTTTTGTGTTTCCATACAAACTGTGAAATTATTTGTTCTAGTTCTGTAAAAAACACAGTTGGTAGCTTGATAGGGATTGCATTGAATCTGTAGATTGCTTTGGGTAGTATACTCATTTTCACTATATTTATTCTTCTGATCCGTGAACATGATATGTTTCTCCATCTATTTATGCCACCTTTGATTTTTTTAATCAGTGTTTTATAATTTTCTATATATAGGTCTTTTATTTATTTAGGTAAATTTATTCCTAAGTATTTTATTATTTTTGTTGAAATGATGAATGTTATTGTTTCCTTAATATCACTTTCTGTTTTCTCAGTTAGTATATAAGAATGCAAGGGATTTCTGTGTATTAATTATATATCCTGTAACTTTTCTATATTCATTGATTAGCTCTAGTAGTTTTCTGGCTGTATCTTTACAGTTTTCTATGTAGAGGATCATGTTACCTGCAAACAGTGAGAGTGTTACTCCTTTTCCAATCTGGATTGCTTTTATTTCTTTTTCTTCTCTGATTGCTGAGGCTAAAAAATCCAAAACTATGTTGAAAAGTAGTGGTGAGAGTGGGCACCTTTGTCTTGTTCCTGACTTTAGAGGAAATGCTTTCATTTTTTCACCATTGAAGATGAGGTTTGCTGTGGGTTTATTGTAGATGACTTTTATTATGTTGAGGTATGTTCCTTCAATCTCTGCTTTCTGGAGAGTTTTTATCATAAGTGGGTACTAAATTTTGCTAAAGCTTTCTTTACTTTTTTTGAGATAATCATATGGTTTTTATCTTTCAATTTGTTAATGTGGTGAATCAAACTGATTAATTTGCAAATATTGAAAAATCCTTGCATCCCTGCAATAAAGCCCACTTGGTCATAATGTATGATCTTTTTAATATGCTGTTGGGTTCTGCTTTCTAGAATTTTATTGAGGATTTTTGCATCTATGTTCATCAGTGATACTGGCCTGTAGTTTTCTTTTCTTGTGGCATCTTTGGTGTTGGAATTAGGGTGATGGTGGCCTCATCAAATGAGTTTGGGTGTTTGCCTTTCTCTGCAATTTTCTGGAAGAGTTTGAGTAGGATAGATGTTAGCTCTTCTCTAAATTTTTTTTAGAATTCACCTGTGAAGACATCTGGTCCTGGGCTTTTGTTTGTTGGAAGATTTTTTATTACAGTTTCAATTTCCATGTTTGTGATGGGTCTCTTAAAATTTCGATTTCTTCCTGGTTCAATTTTGTAAGGTTATACTTCTCTAAGAATTCATCCATTTCTTCCATTTTATTGACATATAGTTGCTGATATTAGTCTCTTATCATTCTTTATATTTCTGTGATGTCTGTTGTGATTTCTCCATTTTCATCTGTAATTTTATTGATTCTATTATTCTCTCTTTTTTTCTTGATGAGTCTGGCTAATGGTTTGACTATTTCATTTATCTTCTCAAAAAACCAGCTTTTAGTTTTGCTGATTTTTGCTATAATCTCCTTTGTTTCTTTTTCACTTATTTCTGCTCTGATTTTCATTATTTCTTTCCTTCTACTAACTTTGGGGTTCTTCATTTCTTCTTTTTCTAGTTGCTTTAAGTGTAAATTTAGATTATTTATTTGATGTTTCTCTTGTTTCTTGAGGTAAATTTGTATTGCTATGAACTTTCCTCCTAGCACTGCTTTTATTTAATCCCATAGGATATGGGTTGTCATGTTTTTATTTTCATTTGTTTCTATGAATATTTGATTTCCTTTTTGATGTCTTCCATAATCTGTTGGTTATTCAGAAGTGTGTTGTTTAACATCCATATGTTTGTATTTTTAATACTTTTTCTTTTTTCCTGTAGTTGACATCTAAGGTTACCGCATTGTGATCAGAGAAGATGCTTGAAATTATTTCAAATTTTTTTAATTTACCAAAGCTAGATTTCTGGCCCAGGATGTGATCTATCTTTGGGAATGTTTCACGTGCACTTGAGAAAAAAGTGAAATTCTTTCTTTAGGGCCGAAATACTCTATAGATACCAATTACGTATAACTGGTCCATTGTATCATTTAAAGCTTGTGTATCCTTGCTAATTTTCTTTTTGGTTGATCTATACATAGGTGTGAGCGGGGTATCAAAGTCTCCCACTATTATTGTGTTAATAGTAATTTCCCCTTTCATACTTATTAGCATTTACCTTACATATTATGGTGCTCCTATGTTGGGTGCATATCTATTTATAATTCTTATATCTTCTTCTTGGATTCATTCTTTGATCATTATGCTGTGTCCTTTTTTGTCCCTTTTGACGATCTTTATTTCAAATTTTATTTTATCTGATATGAATATTGCTACTCCTGCTTTCTTTTGGTCTCCATTTGCATGAAATAACTTTTTCTGGCCCTTCACTTTCAATCTGTATGTGTTGCTTGGCTTGAGCTGGGCCTCTTGTAGACAGCATGTATAAGGGTCTTGCCAGTCTTTGTCTTTTGGTTGGAGAATTCAACCCATTTACATTTAAGGTAATTATTGATAAGTATGATCCCATTGCTATTTACTTTGTTGCCTTGGGTTTGATTTTATGAACCTTTTCTGTGTTTCCTGTCTAGAGAAAACTTTTCAGCATTTGTTGAAGAGCTGGTTTGGTGGTGCTGAATTATCTCAGCTTTTGCTTGTCTGTAAAGCTTTTGATTTCTCCTTCATATCTGAATGAGATCCTTGCTGTGTATAGAAATCTGGGTTGTAGGTTTTTCTCTTTCATCACTTTAAATATGTCCTGCCATTGTCTTCTTGCCTGAAGAGTTTCTATTGAAAGATCAGCTGTTATACTTATGGGGATATCCAAGTGTGTTATTTGTTGTTTTTCCCTTGCTGCTTTTAATATTTGCTGTTTGTGTTTGATCTTTGCTAGTTTGATTAATATGCATCTTGTGGTGTTTTGCCTTGGGTTTGTCCTGTTTGGGACTCTCTGGGTTTCTTGGATTTGGGTGGCTATTTCCTTCCATTTTAGGGAAGACTTCAACTATTATCTTCTGAAGTATTTTCTCATACCTTTTGTTTTTGTCTTCTTCTGGTACACCTATGATTCAAATATTGGGGCATGTAACATTGTCCTAGAGGTCTCTTAGGTTGTCCTCATTTCTTTTAATTCTTTTTTCATCTCTGCTTCATTTATTTTCACCATCTTATCTTCTACCTCACTTTTCCTCTCTTCTGCCTTAGTTATTCTACTTTTGTTTCACTCCAGAGTGCTTTTGCTCTCAGTTATTGCATTATTCATTATTAATTGACTCTTCTTTATTTCTTCTAGGTTCCTGTTAAACATTTCTTACATATTCTCAATCCTTGTCTCTAGTCCATTCATCTGTAACTCCATTTTGTTTTCAAGATTTTGGATCATTTTTACCATCATTACTCTCAATTATTTTTTTCAGATAGGTTCCCTATCTCCTCCTCTTTTGTTTGGTTTGGAGAGTATTTATCATGTTCCTTTACCTGTTGAATATTTCTCTGCCTTTTCATTTTGTTTAGATTGCTGTGTTTGGGGTAGCCTTTCTGTAGGCTGGTAGTTCATGACTCCTCTTTATTGCAAAATCTGCACCCTGTGGGTGGGGTTGGACTAGTGGCTTGTCAGGGTGTCCTGGTTAGTGGAGCTTGCATCTGTGTTCTGGGGGGTGGAGCTGAACTCTCTGGAGTTCAATGAAGTGTACAATAATGAGTTTTGGGGTGTCTGTGGGCTTGCCACAGCTTTGGGCAGCCTGTATTTTAATGCTCAGGCTTGGTTTCCTGTTTTTCTGGAGAATTAGCCTGATATGTCTTAACTGGAATTTGTTGGTTCTTGGGTGGAGCTTGGTTTCAGTGTAGGTATGGAGACTTTTGGGTGAGCTCTTATCTGTTAATGGTCCCTGGAATCATGAGTTCTTTGATGTTCTCAAGTTTTTGAAGTTAGGCTTCCTGCCTCTAGCTTTCAGTCCTTCTACTACAGTAGCCTCAAGTCTTCTCCATGCATACACCACAAAGGATAAAACATCTAGGTTAATGGTGAAACAATTCTCCACAACAGGGAACATCCAAAGAGATTCACAGAGTTACATAGAGAAGAGAAGAGGGAGGAGGGAGATAGAGATGACCAGGAGGAGAAGAGGGGGGAGAAGAGGGGAGAGACCAATCTCACCAGTAATCAGTTCCATAAGTGTTCTCCACAGCCTAGAACACCCAGAGAGATTCACAGAGTTTAGTAGAGAAGAGAAGGGGAAGGAATGAGATAGAGGTGACCTGTGGGAGAGTCAAAAGGGGACAGAGCAATCGAGCCAGTAATCAAATCCCTAAGTGAAAATGAATACTGAAGAATAGATTCTTAAAGGTACAAAATTGATAACAAATACCAAAAAGCAAAGATTAAAAATCTAGACTAGAGGTTAGACTCTCAAAATTACACTATAAGAAATACAAAACAAAATCAATCATAAAAATTTATATATATATATATATATATATATATGAAATTTGCTTTAAAAACAGGGTCTTTGTTTTGCAAAGTAGTAGTAAGTTAACAAATAAAAATTAGAAGAGTAATAAAGAAATTAAAAAAAATTAAAAAGTGGTAATATTAAAAATATATCTAAGAATTTCTCTGGAGCTGTTGTGTGTAGTGTAGTGTCAGTTCAGTTTCAGATAATTCCTTGTTCCAGCTTCAACTTGTTCTCGAGGTCTGTAGGCCCCCTCCAATGCACAGTCAACATTAACTGGAGGGCTTTAATCTGTTGCACCTATCACTTTCTGAGTGGTTCCCTCTTCTTATTTTATTTTGGCTTCCTCTGTTTGCAAGTCTCTGCAGTGTCTAATTTCTGCCCTGACACAAGGGGACAAAGGTGATCACTTAGTTATGCTCACTTGCTCAGTTGAGTTGTGAAGACAGAGGAACACTACAAACAAATACCCTTGGCGAGTGCAGGGAGCACTCACAGTGTGTGGAACACAGTGGGTTAGTCACAGCCCAAGACAGTGTGTGCTTCCTGGGTCTATACTGATCATGCTCCAGGGTTCTCTGCAAGGGCACTGTCCTGAGTGGGTCCTCCGTTTCATGCACTTCCCAGGTCTTGCCGCTCAGGTTCTTGGGTACTCTACAAGGGCACAGATAGGGTTGGGCTGTGCGTTTTGTGCCTTTCCCAGGTCCAAGCAGCTCAGGCGAGTGGGTGCTTGGTGAGCACACTGTCCCAGGTGGGCCGTGTGTCTTAATCAACTCCCTGTTCCCGGGCAGTCAGTTTCCCGGGTGTGTGGCAAGAGCACCATCTCAGGTGGGCTGCGTGTCTCCTCTGGGGAGCTGATCTCAGGCTGTGACACTCCTGGCAGATGTCAACCATCCAAGACCCCAGGAAGACGAGCTTAGCAACTGGGAGCCTGCTCACAGTTTGGTGCAAGATGCCACCTCTGTGGCTGAGAGTGTAGCAGCCCCTTGACTTCCTTCTCTGGCTGTCACAGGTCTGCCTCTCTGCCTCTGTGGTAGAGGAGCCTATACAAATCTGGCTAACTCTCCTTTGGTATTCACTCAATCCTTTGTTCTGTGAGCATGCCAGGCTGTGCATTACACCCTTCCACAGGAAAGGTCTTTTTTCTTTTATTTATTTATTTATTTTTTTGTCTCTCTGGCGATACCACAGTTTGGGTTGCTATTTCATGTTAGCTCCCTCAGATTGTCCTTAGGACATTCAGGCCTGGTCCTTACCCTAAAGACCAATAATGCACCACACCTCCTTGCTCAGCCCCCGCTTGCTGGTGGCAGATGCAAGGGTCTGGGCTACTTCTCTGCTGGGAATTGTGGTTAGGCATGTATGCTGTGGTGTTTTGTTTTATTTTCCTCCCAACTATGTTGCTCTCTAAGATGCCAAACTCCTTACAGACTTGCCTGTGAGAGGGTTTCCTACTGTGTGGAAACTTCTCCCCCTTCACAAGTCCCTCCCCAGGTTGGGTCTCTGCCCCTAAATCTTTTGTCTCTATTATTGTCTTTTATATTTTGTCCTACCTCCTTTTGAAGAGAATGGGCTGTCTATCTGGGTGCCTAGTGTCTTCTGTCAGCATTCAGAAGTTGTTTTGTAAAAGTTGCTCAACATTCAGATGAACTTTCCATGAATTTGTTGGGGAGAAAATGGTCTACCCATCCTATTCCTCTGCCACCTTGGGACCACTCTCTGTGGAAAATTCTTGTAGAGATGGGAATACTGAACCACCTTACCTGCCTCCTGAGAACCCTTTATGCAGGTCAAGAAGCAACAGTTAGAACTGAACATAGGACAACAGACTAGTTCAAAATTGGGGAAGGAGTGCATCAAAACTGTATATTGTCACCCTGTTTATTTAACTTATATGCAGAGTACATTACAAAGAATTCTGTGTTCAATGAAGCACAAGCTGGAATCAATATTGCCAGGAGAAATATCAATGACTTCAGATATGCAGATGACATCACCCTTATGGCAGAAAGTGAAGAAGAACTAAAGAGTCTCTTGATAAAAGTGAAAGAGGAGAGTGAAAAAGCTGACTTAAAACTCAACCCTCAAACAAACAAGGATCATGGTGTCTTGTTCCGTTGCTTCATGGCATACAGATGGTGAAACAATGAAAACAGTGACAAATTTTATTTTCTTGAGCTCCAAAATCACTGTGGGCCATGACTGCAGCCGTTAAATTAAAAATGCTTGCCCCTTGGAAGAAAAGCTATAACCAACATAGTTCAATTCAGTTCAGTTGCTCAGTCGTGTCCAACACTTTGCAATCCCATGAATTGCAGATGCCAGGCCTCCCTGTCTGTCACCAGCTCCCGGAGTCTACCCAAACCCATGTCCATCGAGTTGGTGATGCCATCCAGCCATCTCATCCTCTGTCATCCCCTTCTCCTCCTGCCCCCAATCCTTCCCAGCATTAGGGTATTTTCCAAAAAGTCAACTCATCCCATGAGGTGGCCAAAGTATTGGAGCTTCAAGCTCTAACATAAGTCTCTCCAATGAACACCCAGGATGGATCTCCTTTAAGATGGACTGGTTGGATCTCCTTGCAGTCCAAGGGACTCTCAAGAGTCTTCTCCAACACCACAGTTCAAAAGCATCAATTCTTCGGGGATCAGCTTTCTTCACCATCCAACTCTCACATCCATACATGACTACTGGAAAAATCATAGCGTTGACTAGACAGACCTTTGTTGGCAAAGTAATGTCTCTGCTTTTAAATATGCTATCCAGTTTGATCATAACTTCCCTTCCAAGGAGTAAGCCTCTTTTAATTTCATGGCTGCAATCACCATCTGCAGTGATTTTGGAGCCTCAAAAAATAAAGTCTAACACTGTTTCCACTGTTTCCCCATCTATTTCCCATGGAGTGATGGGACCAAATGTCATGATCCTAGTTTTCTGAATATTGAGCTTTAAGCCAACTTTTTCACTCTCCTCCTTCACTTTCATCAAGAGGCTTTTTAGTTCCTCTTCACTTTCTGCCATAAGGGTGGTGTCATCTGCATATCTGAGGTTGTTGGTATTTTTCCTGGCAGTCTTGATTCCAGCTTGTGTTTCATCCAGCCCAGTGTTTCTCATGATGCACTCTGCATATAAGTTAAATAAGCAGGGTGACAATATACAGCCTTGATGTACTCCTTTTCCTATTTGCAACCAGTCTGTTGTTCCATGTCCAGTTCTAACTGTTGCTTCCTGACCTGCATACAGGTTTCTGAAGAGACAGGTGAGATGGTCTGGTATTCCCATCTCTTTCAGAATTTTCCACAGTTCATTGTGATCCACACATTCAAAGGCTTTGGCATAGTCAATAAAGCAGAAATAGATGTTTTTCTAGAACTCTTGCTTTTTTGATGATCCAGCAGATGTTGGCAATTTGATCTCTGGTTCCTCTGCCTTTTCTAAAACCAGCTTAAACATCTGGAAGTTCATGGTTCACATATTGCTGAATCCTGGCTTGGAGAATTTTGAGCATTACTTTACTAGCATGTGAGATGAGCTATTTCAAATCCTGAAAGATGATGCTGTGAAAGTGCTGCATTCAATATGCCAGCAAATTTGGAAAACTCAGCAGTGGCCACAGGACTGGAAAAGATCAGTTTTCATTCCAATCCCAAAGAAAGGCAATGCCAAAGAGTGACCAACCTAGACAGCCTGTCAAAAAGCAGAGATATTACTTTGCCAACAAAGATTCCTATAGTCAGAGCTATGGTTTTTCCAGTAGTCATGTATGGATGTGAAAGCTGAACCATAATGAAGGCTGAGGGCCACAAAATTGATGATTTCAAACTATGGTATTGGAGAAGACTCTTGAGAGTCCCTTGGACTGCAAGGAGACCAAACCAGTCAATCCTAAAGGACATCAATCCTGAATATTCATTGGAAAGAATGATGCTGAATACTTTGGCCACTTGATGCAACAAGCTGATTCATTGGAAAAGTCCCTGATGCTGGAGAAAATAGAAGGCAGGAGGAGAAGAGTATGATAGAGGATGAAATGGTTGAATGGCATCCCCAACACAATGGACATGAGTTTGAGCAAACTCTGTCAAAAGGTGAAAGACAGGGAAGATGTGTGACACAGTCCATGGGTCACAAAGAGTGGAACATGACTGAGTGACTGAATAATAACAAGTGAATTTTCCATTGCTAGAGATTATGAATATGCATTAGCAATGTGTCAAGATATCTCAGGAATTTAGAAGAAACTAGAACTTCCAGAGGCCATAAACTTTTGATCAGATAACTTCTGAAGAAGAAGAGGGCCTTTTGTTTCAGAAAACAAGAAGCCAGAAATCAAGGTCCTATGTTATGACAATACAAGTGAAGTAAATAGGTCAGAGCTATGGCTCATCAGCTTGTTGTGAAGTCAGAAATAAGAGTTGGTTGTTACATGTTTCAAATAATGGGGATTTCTGAGTTCATGAACTTTGTTAGCTTTAAAAATAATCTAGTCACTTTTTCCACTGCTCTCAATTTGTAATTCAGCTAAAAGTATGAAGTTAGACTCAGTAAATTAGGACTAGAGGAAGACTTCCTCAAAAATTCTACCACTAACAGTACAGTAAAATGATGATAACCTCAAAGCTTTCCCACAAAGATCAGAAAAAAAGTAATGTGTTCTCCCTCACTACTCCTTGTGGTACTTGAAGCTAATGTAATAAGCACAAAAAGAAAATATAAAGTATATATAGACTGGGAAGGAAGAAATAAAACTACTTTTTCAAAGATGACATGAACCATTTGTCAATGTGAAGAGTCATTAACAACAATAAGAAAGCAACTCCTAGAACTAATAGGCATTATGGCAAAGTTGTAGGATATGATTCCTATATAAAAGATAACTGCTTGTCTGTATAATAGCAAATAATAAATAGAATGTAAAGAGCTCCCCAGGTGTGCAAGTGGTAGAGAACCCTCCTGTCAATGCAGGAGTCATAAGAGTTGCAGACTCAATCCCTGGGTTGGGCAGATCCCTTGGAGAAAGGCATGACAACCCACTCAGTATTCTTTCCTGGAGAATCCCATGGACAGAGGAGCCTGGTTGGCCACAGTCCATAGGGTTACACAGAGTTGGACATGACTGAAGAGACTTAGCATGCACACAAAGTGGAATAAGTGGAATGTTAAAGATACAATATCATTTACATTAGCATCCTTCAAAATGTAATACTAAAGTATAAATCTAACAGAATATGGACAAATCTATGTAAGGAAAAGTGAAAATCTCTGATGAACAAAATGAAAGAACTAAATGAAGTGATATCTCATGTTCACAGATACGAAGACACAATATTTTCAAGATATTAATTCTTCCCAATTTGCTCAATAGATTCAATGCAATCCTAATCAAAATCCCAGAGTTTTGCAGATATTGAAAAAATGACTCTAAAGTTTATATAGAGAAGCAAAATATGCACAATAGTCAAAGGTTAGGCAAATAGGATACTCTGTACCAGTGATACTTTTGGGTACTTGTCCACTCAAAAATATATTTTTGTGTATTTAATGACTTTTCCTTTCCCATATTTTTTTTTTCTTTTTGTATTTTACCCTTTTAACAGCAAGAAAAATGTTCCCTTTTAGACACATTGCCTATCAGATATCATCTTCTGTCTTATTGGCCAGAGTTGTGTCACCTATTTTTAATGAAATCATGTAAGCAGCTATACTTACATCAGTGAAAATATACTTTAAGTCTAAGACTGTATTAAGAGTCAAAGAAGACCATGTATAATGATAAAAAGGTAAATCCATCAACAATATATGGCATATGTAAATTCATATATACTTACCATACTGCTGCTGCTGCTTTACCATAGGAGTACATATATATAAATGTATAAAGTAAATATTAACTTATTTGAAGGAATAAATAGATAACAGTACAATATTCAGTTCAGTTCAGTTCAGTCGCTCAGTCGTTTCCGACTCCTTGCGACCCTATGAATCGCAGCACGCCAGGCCTCCCTGTCCATCACCAACTCCCGGAGTTTACTCAACTCATGTCCATCGAGTCAGTGATGACAATACTAGGGGACTTTAATACCTGAGTTTCAACAATGGATAGATCATCCATGTGGAAAATCATAGAGAAACATTGAACTTAAAATGCACATTAGACAAGATGGCCCTAATAGCTATGTACAGAGCATTTCATCGAATAGAAGCAGAATACTCAATCTTCTCAAGGGCATATTGCACATTTTTCAGGATAGATAACATGTTATGCCACAAAACAAATCTTAATAAATTTAAGAAAACTGAAATTGTGCCAAGCATCTTTTCTGACCACAATGGTATGAAATTTGAAATCAATTAAAAGAAGAAAAAGTGGAAAAATCCCAAATATGTGAATATTAAACTATATGTTCCAGAACAACCAACAGGTCAAAGAAGAAATCAAAAGAGAGAGAGAGAGAGTATCTTGAGAAAAATGAATTTGGAAATACAACATAAGAAAAACTTATGGGAATTGGGGGGGGGATGAAGTTCTAAAGGAAAGTTTATAGAAATAAATGCCTTTATTCACAAAAAAGAAAAATCCCAAATAAACAGCCTACCTTTGCATCTCAAGGGAGCATAAGAAGCACAAATTACATCCAAAGTCAGTTGTAGGAAAGAGATAACAAAGATCAGAGCGGATCAAAAAACAATAGAAAAGATCAATGGAACTGAGTGTTTGTTTGTTTTTTTTCCTGAAAGCATAAATAAAATAAAAAAATTTTTCTGACGCTTACCATGAAAGGAATAGAGATGACTTAGATACCTAAAATTATAAATGAAAGAGGAGACATTACTGCTGATACCACATAAATAGATATGGTCATATGAGACTAGTATGAACAATTTTATTTTAACAAATTGAATGACCTAGAAAAAATGGTTAAATTCCTCAAAACACACCACCTATGAAGAGTAAATCATGAAGTTAACAAAGCAAACAAACAAGAAAACTAAACAGGCCATTTACAAGTTAAAAAAAAAAATTGAATGAGTAATAATAAAAAGAAAACAAAACTGCCAAAAAGAAAAGCACAGAGCACTAACTGAGTACTGGCAGGAGTCCCTGATGATTGGAAAAGAATATATAGATCCATATACAACTCTGTAGGACAAAGGAAATAAGGGAGAAGGAGGAGGAGAGCAAGTGGGACTGAACCTGCATCTGGGAGTGGGGGAGCTGAAGCAGGGGCCAGACCCCTGAATCTGGGGCAATTGATTGGGACAGAAGGGAAGCAGTAAAGGCTTTCAGAGAATGGAGCAGCTTGTCTGTGACAATCTGAATGGAGTGAGAGTCACACAGGTGATCCGTGATGTGGCCCCGGGCCTTAGACGGGGACGTGAGTCCACCATAACCCACAGTGATTGGGAGCTAGAGTGTGGGGATGGGAGAGCAATCCCAAAGTGAGGACTGCTGTTGACTGTGGAGAGATGATCTGAGGGGACGGGTGGGAGGAAATCCAAGGTGGGGAATGTTTTTGGAGGAAAGCTGCACAGCCATGAAGGCAGGGCACTATTGCTGAGTCACATACAGGGGGGTAGAACATCACTGTAGTTTCTTTCCCCGTGTGCCAGTGCCAGCAGCTGAAAAATAGAGAAAGATCCCAGGGAGAAGGGTTCTTTGAGCATCTCATGCACCCAGCAATAGAGAAGGAACCCAGCCAGGGATGACTTTTGAGAGTCTGCTGCACCAAACAATGGAGAAGTGCCAGTCAAGGAGACCTTTTAAGCACCAGCTACCAGAGGATAAGAAAGAATCCTAATAGAGTCATATCGTCTATACTCATGGCTTCCAGCTTCCTTGTTCACTTGGCACCACTAGGGTCCGTGTAATCTGAGCAGCTGCACCACCTATGCTCCTGGTCCTCACTGGAGCAGAACTGCCAAAGCCTAGAAAAGAATCGTAATAGAGCCATATCTCCTGGGTCTATGGCTGATGTCTTCCCTGTGCACCTAGTGCCACTGGGGTTCCCATGAGCCAAGTACCATGACAGTTCCATGCCTGGTCCTCACTGGAACAGACCCTGGTCATCCAGGGTAGCCTCAAGAGCAAATTCCTGTGGATGATCAACACGCAGAGGTAGGGATATCACCACAATTGAGCTCCAGAGGTGACATAACCAAGGAAGAGGATCAAAGTCCTTTCCACAGGCCATACAAGCTTCAGATTAAATCCACATCTAAACTAGGTAGACTCTGTCTATGGAATATATAAAAAGACAATGAGTTCTCATGAAAGAAGGTGCTGCAGTGATGGCAGCTGTGGAAAATGGGGGAAACCACACACAGGAATAGGACCAGATTAGAATCTGAGCTGTCCCCACAGCAGGTGCAGAGACCAGTCCTCCCCAGTATTCTAATACTGGGTCCTAGGGAGGTTGAGGTAGGCTCTGGCTCACCATGGGAGAAAGGACACTGAAAGCTGAGATCTGAGGAAAAAACGTATATCATTAATCTTAGGTTTTGATTCCTTTTGTGAGGGGGCAAGAAGACACTGAACTATGACAAACTTCCCAGGTGGCTCAAATGGTAAAGAATCTGCTGCAATGCAGAGGACCTGGGTTCAGTCTCTGGGAGAAGAAGATCTCCTGGAGATAGAAATGGCAATCCACTCCAGTATTCCTGTCTGGGAAATCACATAGACAGATGAGCCTGGTGGGCTAGAGTCCATGAGGACACGTGACTGAATGACTAACACTTTCATACAAAAAAAAAGGACATAATAACACAAATAACTATGATGGTGTGGGCACTAGCCTAGAGCCAGATGTACTGGAGTGCAAAGTCAAGTTGGCCTTATTCCTAAGTGTCACTACAAACAAAGCTAGTGGAGGTGATGGAATATCAGCTGAAGTGTTTCAAATTCTAAGAGACAATGTTGTTAAAGTGCTGTGCTCAATATGCCAGAAAAACTTGGAAAACTTGGCAGTGGTCACAGTACTGGAAAAGGTGAGCTTTCATTTCAATCCCAAGGAAAGGCAATGCCAAAGAATGTTCAAACTACTGTATACTTGTCCTTATTTCACATGCTAGCAAGGTAATGCTCAAAATCCTTCAAGTTAGGTTTCAACTGTATGTGAACCAGGAATTTATAGATGTAAAAGGTAGATTTAGAAATAAAGCAGCAAAAGCAGAGGTCAAATTTCCAACAGTCACCAGATCATAGAGAAAGCAAGAGAATTTCAGAAAAATATCTACTTTTGCTTCATTGACTACACTAAAACTTTTGACTGTGTCGATCACAGAAAACTGTGGAAAATTCTTAAAGATGGGAATGACAGACCATCTTACCTTCCTCCTGAGAAACCTGTATGCAGGTCAAGAACAACAGTTAGAATCATACCTAGAACAAAGGATGGGTTCACAATTGGGCAAGGAGTGTGTCGAGGTTTTATATTGTCACCCTGCATATTTTACACATATGCACAGTACACAATGTGAAATACTGAGCTGAATGAATCACAAGCTGGAATCAAGATTGCCAGGAGAAACATCAACAACCTCAGATATGCAGATAACACCATTTTAATGGTAGAAAATGAAGAGGAACTAAAGAACCTCTTGATGAGGGTGATGGAGGAGAGAGAAAAAGCTGGCATAAAACTCAACATTCAAAAGACAAAGATCATGGCATCCTGTCCCATCACTTCATGGCAAATAGATGGGGAAAAAATGGAAACAGTGGAGGATTTTGCCTTCTTGGGCTCCAAAATCACTGTGAATAGTGACAGCAGTCACAAAATTAAGACACTTTATCCTTGGAAGGAAAGCTATGACAATCCTAGACAGTGTACTAAAAGGCAGAGCCATCACTTTGCCAACATAAATTCATGTAGTCAAATCTATGGTTTTTCCAGTAGTCATGTATGGATGTGAGTATTGGACCATAAAGCAGGTTGAGGGCTGAAGAGAAAATGCCTTCAAATTATAGTGCTGGAGAAGACTCTTAAGAATCCCTTGAATAACAAGGAGGTCAAATCAGTCAATCCTAAAGAAATTAACACTGAGTATTCATTGGAAAGATTGATGCTAAAGCTGAAACTTTGAACACTTGATGAGAAAATGACTCAGTGGAGAATATTCTAAAGTAAGACAGATTGAGGGGAGGAGGAGAAGGGGGTGAAAAAGGATGAGATGGTTGGATGGCATAGCCAACTGAATGACATGAGTTTGAGCAAGCTCTAAGAGATAGTGTAGGACAGGGAACTGCAGTTCATGGGATTGCAAAGAGACAAAATTTAGTGACTGAACAACAACAACAACTTCTACCTTGGCTTTCTGTAGTTCTGTGTGTTTTTGTTTTGTTTTTCTGGATCCTTTCTTGTATTTCTTATATATAAATACACACACACACACACACACACACACACACACACATATATAGCTTGGCAACCTCACCTACTGCAAGCAGAGACCAAAATCAAGAAGAACTATGACCTATAGCCTGGGAAAAGGAGATCTCAAACAAAGTATGTTAGACAAAATGAAAAGACAGAGAAATATTGTGAAGAAAAAGGAACAAGGCAAAAACCCACAAGACAAGATAAAGAAAGGGGAACTAGTCAAGTTATGTGAAAAATAATTTAGAGAAATAATAGCAAAGATAATTCAAAATCTTGAAAATACAATGAAGAAATGCAAGAAACATTTAACACATTTAATAAGGACCTGGAATAAATAAAGAAAAACAACAATGAGCAACACAATTACTGAAATTGAAAATACTCTAGAAGGAATCAATAACAAAATAACTGAGACAGAATAATAGATAAATGAGCTGGAAGATAGAATGGTGGAAATAACTGCTGAAGAGCTGAATAAAGAAAAAGAATAAAAATAATTGAGGAGAGTCTCAGAGATCTCTGGGACAATATTAAATGTACCAGCATTCAATTATAGTGGTCCCAGAAAAAAGAGAAGACTTTGAGAAAATTTTTGTAAAGATTATAGCTGAAAATCCTTAACCAGGGAAAGGAAATAGTCAATCAAGTCCTAGAAATGCAGAGAGTCCTACACAGTATAAACCCAAGGAGAAGCATATCAAGACACACATTAATCAAACTAGCAAAAATAAACACATAGAAAAAAATTAAAATCAGCAAGGAAAATGTAACATAAAAGGGAAATCCCATAAGGTTAATAGCTGATCTTTCAGCAGAAACTTTGCAATCCAGAAGAAAGTGGCAGGATGTATTTTAAGTAATAAGAGGAAAAAGCCTGCAACCAAGATTATTCTACCCAGCAAGGATATCATTCAAAATCAAAGAAGAAATAAAAAGTTTACAGAAAAGCAAAAGTTAAGAAAATTCAGCATCATTAAACCAGTTTTATATCAAAAGCAAAAGGTTCTTCTCTAGGCAGGAAACAATGTTCTTACTGTTCAGTGGCTCAGTCATGTCCAATTTTTGTAACCCTATGTATTGCACCATGCCAGGTTTCCATGTCCTTTACCATGACCTGGAGCTTGTTCAAAGTCATGTCCATTGAGTCAGTGATGCCATCCAACCATCTCATCCTCTGTCATCCCCTTCTCCTCCTGCTTTCTATCTTTCCCAGCATCAAGGTATTTTCTAATGAGTAGGCTCTTGAATCAAGGTAAATTGGACATGGTCAAAAAGGAGACTGCAAGAGGGAACATCAACATTCCATGAATCAGTGAATTAAAATGGAGCAGAATGTATGCATCTAGGGCTTTTTTGGTGTTTCAGATGGTTAAGCATCTGCCTGCAATGTGGGAGACCCGGGTTCAACCACTGGGTCAGGAACATCCCCTGGAGAAGGAAATGGCAACCCACTCCAGTACTCTTGCCTGGAAAATCCCATGGATGGAGGAGCCTTGTAGGTTACAGTCCATGGAGTCCCAAAGAGTGTGCATTTAAATCAGATGACCATTATATCTACTACTTTGGGCAAGAATCACTTAGAAGAAATGTAATAGCCCTTATAGTCAACAAGAGTTCAAAATGCAGTACTTGGGTGCAATCTCAAAAATGACAGAATGATCTCTGTTGTTTTTTTAAGGCAAATCATTCAATATCACAGTAATCTAAGCTTATGTCCCAACCACTAATGCTGAAGAAGCTGAACTTGACAGGTTCTATGAAAACCTACACAACCTTCTAGAACTAATACCCAAAAAAGATTTCTTTTTCATCACAGGGGACTGGAATACAATAGTAGGAAGTCAAGAGATACCTGGAGTAACAGGCAAGTTTGCCCTGAAGTACAAAATGAAGCAGGGCAAAGATTAACAGAGTTTTGCCAAGAGAATGTACTGGCCATAGCAAACACCCTTTTCCAACAACACAAGAGACAACTCTATACATGGTCATCACCAAATGGCCAATATTGAAATCAGATTGATTATATTCTTTTCAGTCAAAGATGGAGAAGCTCTCTATAGTCAGAAAAAAAACAAGTCCTGACTGTGGCTCAGATAATGAACTCCTTATTTTAAAATTCAAACTTAAATTGAAGAAAGGAGGAAAAACCTCTAGGCCATTCAGGTTTGACCTAAATCAAAATCCCTTATGATTATACAGTGGAAGTGACAAATAGATTCAAGGGATTAGATTTGTTTGACAGAGTGCCTGAGAACTACGTATGGAGCTTCAAAACCATCCCCAAGAAAAAGAAATGCAAAAAGACAAAATGGTTTTCCAAGAAGGCCTTACAAATAACTGAAAAATAAGAGAAACCAAAGACAAATGCATGGAGATTAAATAATATGCTTCTAACATAGCCTACAGGTTACTGAGGAAATCAAAGGGAAAACTTAAAAATTACCTAGAAGCCAATGTCAATGATAAAAATGATGACCCCAAACCTATGGGGTGCATCAAAAGCAATTCTAAGAGGGAAGTTTATGACAATACTACCCTTCTTCAAGAAATGAGAAAAACATCAAATAAAAAATTTAACCTTACATCTAAAGCAACTAGAAAGAGAAGAACAAAAAATCTCCAGTTAGTAGAAAGAAAGAAATCATAAAGATCAGAGCAGGCATACATGGAGAAAAACGAAGGAAACAATAGCAAAGATCAATAAAACTAAAAGCCGTTTTTTTGAGAAGAAAAACAAAATTGACAAACTATTATGCAGACTTATCCAGAAAAAAATGGAGAAGACTCAAATAAAAAAAAAATAGAAATATAAAAGGAGTTGTTATAACAGAAAACATAGAAATGGCTCATAAGAGACTGCTGTGAGTAACTATATGCTAATAGAATGGACAACCTGGAAAAAAAGGACAAATTCTTAGAAAAGTACAACCTTTCAACACTGAACCAGGAAAAAATAGAAATTGTGAGCAGATCAGTCTCAAGCACTGAAATAAAAACTGTGATCAAAAATTTCCCCTGAAACAAAACTCCAAAGCCAGAGGGTGTCACAGGCAAATTCTATCAAACATTTAGAGAAGAGCTAATACCTATTCTTCTCAAGCTTCCAAAAACTTGCAGAGGGAGGAACACTTCCAAATTCACTCTGTGAAGCCATCATCACCCAGATACAAAACCAAAGACATCACAGAAAAGAAAATTACAGGCCAATATCACTTCAAAAATCCTAAACAAAATACTGTTAAACAGAATCCAACAACACATTAAAAGGATCAAGGTGGGTTTATCTCAGGGATACAAGATATTTTTTCAACATATGCAAATCAATCAATGTGAAAGATAAAAATCACATGATAATCTCAATAGATGCAGAAGAGCTTTCAAAAATTCAACAAGCATCTATGGTAAAAACTCTGCAGAAAATAGGCATAGAGGGAAGCTATCTGACCCTATATAACACAGCCACAGCAAACATTATTCTCAATAATGAAAAACTGAAAGCATTTTCTCTAAGAAACAAGACAAGGGTGTCACTCTCACTACTACATTCAGCTTAGTTTTGGAAGTATCACCATGGGAATCAGAGAAGAAAAAACTAAAAAAAAAAAAAAAAAATCCAGGTTATAAAAGAACAAGTACAACTCTCACTTCAGATGACATGATATTATACATAGAAAACCCTAAAGATACCATCAGAAAACTAATAGAGCTAATCGATGAATTTAGTAAAGTCATAGGATACAAAATCGAAACACAGTAATCCTTTGCATTCCTATACAATAACAATGAAAAATAAGAAGAAGAAAAAGAAAAAAAAAAGGAACAATCCCATGCACAAATGCAACTAAAAGATTAAAAATACCTAAGACTAAATCTACCTGGGCTTCCCCCATGGCTCAGCAGTACAGCATCTACCTGGAATACAGGAGATGCAAGTTTGATTCCTGGGTCGTGAAAATCCCCTGGTAAAAGAATGGAAACCCATTCCAGTACTTTTGTCTGGAAATTACCATGGACAGGGGATCCTTACAGGCTACAGTCCATGGGGTCCCAAAAGAGTCAGACACAATTGAGTGATGAAACAACAACAACACAAACCTACCTATGGAGACAAAAGACTTTCAAGCAGAAAACTATAACACAGTGATGAAGAAATCAAAAGTTGACACAAAGAGGTGGAGAAGTATTTCATGTTCTTGGATTGCAAGATCAATAATGTGAAAATGACTATACTAGACAAATCAATCTAAAGGATCAATGCAATGCCTATCAAATAGTTAATGGTCTTTTACATGGAACTAGAACAGAAAATTTCACAATTTGTATGGAAAGAGTAAAGACCCTGAATAGCCAAAGTATGGTTGAGAAAGAAAATGGAACTGGAAGAGTCAACTTTCCTGACTTCAGACTATTCTATAAACCTATATTCATCAAGATAGTATACTTCTGGTACGAAAACAGAAATATACCTCAATGGAACAAAATAGAAATAAACCATGCAGAGATAAATGCATGCAGCTATGGACAACTTATCTTTGATAAAGGAAGCAAGAATATACAATGGAGAAATGACAAAAATTGGTGCTGGAAAACTGGACAGTTCAGTTCAGTTGCCCAGTTGCATCCAACTTTTTGTGACCCCATGGACTGAAGTATGCCAGACTTCACTGTCCATCACCAACTCCCGGAGCTCACTCAAATTCATGTTCGTTGAGACGGTGATGACATTCAATCATCTCATCCTTTGCTGTCCCCTTCTACAGCTTGCTCAAACTCATGCCAGTGAGTTGGTGGTGCCATCAACCATCTCATCTTCTGCTGGCTCCATCTTCTCCTCCCTTCAATTTTTCCCAGCATCAGAGTCTTTTCTAGTGAAGTCAGCTCTTTGCATCAGGTGGCCAAAGTATTGGAACTTCAGCTTCAGCACCAATCCTTCCAATGAATACTCAGGACTGATAAAAATTAGGATTGACTGGTTTGATCTCCTTGCTTTCCAAGGGACTCTCAAGTGTCTTCTCCAACACCACTGTTCAAAAGCATCAATTCTTCAGCGTTCAGCATTGTTTATGTTCCAACTCACATCCATACATGACTCCTGGAAAAACTATAACTTTGACTAGGTGAACCTTTGTTGGCAAAGCAGTATCTCTGCTTTTTAACATGCTGTCTAGGTTGGTCATAACTTTTCTTCCAAGGAGCAAGTGTCTTTTAATTTCATGGCTACAGTCATCATCTAAGAAAATAAAATTTATCACTGTTTTCATTGTTTCCCCATCTATTTGCCATGAAGCAATGGGATCAGATGCCATGATATTAATTGTTTGAAAGTTGAGTTTTAAGCCAGCTTTTTCACTCTCCTCTTTCAATTTCATCAACAGGCTCTTTAGTTCTTCTTTGCTTTCTGCCATAAGGGTTGTGTTATCTATATATCTGAGGTTATTGATATTTCTCCTAGCAATCTTGATTCCATCCTATACTTCATCCAGCCTGGCATTTCACATAATGTACTCTGCATGTAAGTTAAATAAGTATGGTGACAGTATACAGTTTTAACATACTCTTTCCCAATTTGGAATCAGTCCATTGTTCCATGTCCAGTTCTAACTGTTGCTTCTTGACCTGCATACAGGTTTCTCAGGAGGCAGATAAGGTGGTCTGGTACTCTCATGTCTTTAAGAATTTTCCAGTTTGTTGTGATCCACACAGTCAAAGGCTTTAGTGTAGTCTATGAAGAAGAAGTAGATGTTTTTTAATGGAATTCTGTTGCTTTTTCTATGATCCAATGGATGTTGGCAGCTTTGATCTGCTTCCTCTGCCTTTTCTAAGTCCAGCTTGAACATCTGGAAGCTCTTGGTTTACATACTGTTGAATCCTACAAGGCACACAAAAATCGCAGAGTAGAAGGACTTGCATTCATCTTCTCCTGTGAGAACTCATAAATTGCAACTGGCTGCTGAACAACCATTGACAGCAAAATGTTGGACCCCACCAAAAAAGATGCTCCACACCCAAGGGCAAAGGAGAAGCCCCAATAAGATGGTAGGAGGGGCAAAATCATGTTTAGAATTAAACCCCATATCCACCAGAGACACTCAGAGGGTTCAAACAAAACCTTGTGCTTGCCAGGACCTAAGGACCCCACAAGAGACTGAGCCAGACCTACCTTTGAGTGTTTAAGTGTCTCCTGCATGGGTCAGCAGTGGCCTGCTGTGGGGACAGGGGCCCTGGCTGCAGCAGACCTGGGAGATGCAGAATCCTGCATAATTCCTCTTGTAGGAGTTCACCACTAGCCCCACCATAGAGCTACTGAAAAGACAACCCACAAACTGCAGAACAATTATACCAAAGAAGCTCTCACTCCTGTGAAAGTTCTAGGGCCGATGATAGATTTCCCAACCTGGGGATCCAGTAAAGGGACTGAGAACCCCCAGGGGCTTTGACACTGAAGGCCAGTGGGATTTGATTACAGAACTTCCTCATGACTGGGGACACAGACTCTTGGAGGGCACAAACAAAACTGTGTGTACCAGAACCAGGAGAAAGGAGTGGTGACCCCACAAGACATTGTGCCAGACTTGCCTGTGAGTGTCCAGGAATCTCTGGCAGAGGTATGGATCAACAGTGGCCTGGCACAGGATCAGGGACATTGAATACAACAGTCATGGGAGCCACAGCTTGCTAGCATAAGTCCTTTTGAAGGAGGTCAACATTACTGCTATTACCCCTACAACAGTTTGGCCTCAGGCCAAACTACTGGGAGGGAACATAGCCCCACTCATCAACAGACAATTGGATTAACAATTTACTGAACATAGCCCCTCCCATGTCCATCAGAGCAAGATCCAGATTCCCCCACAGCCAGCCACTCACATCAGGAAGCTTCCACAAGCCTCTTATCCTTATCCATCAGAGGGCAGACAAAACAAAAACCATAATCATAGGAAACTAATCAAACTGAGCACATGGATCATGGTCTTGTCTAACTCAATGAGACTATAAGCCATGCCATGTAGGGCCACCCAAGACAGATGGGTCATGGTGGAGAGTTCTGACAAAATGTGGTCCACTGGAGAAGGGAATGGCAAACCACTTAAGTATTCCTGCCTTGGGAACCCCATGAATAGTATGAAAAGGCAAAAAGATATGACACTGAAAGATGAACTCCCCAGGGTGGTATGTTCCCAATATACTACCGGAGAGGAGTGGAAAAATAGCTCCAGAAGTAAAGAAGAGGTGAGCCAAAGTAAAGAAGAGGCTGAGCCAAAGCAAAAACGGCACCCAATTGTGGATGTGACTGGTGATGGAAGTAAAGTCTGATGCTGTAAAGAGCATTATTGCATAGGAACCTGGAATGGTAGGTCCATGAATCATGGTAAATTAGAAGTGGTCAAACAGGTGATGGCACAAGTGAACTTAAACATTTTAGGAAAACTGGACAGCAACGTGTAAAATAAGACATACAGATTTCTTCAAAGAAGATATACAGATTGCCAATGAACACATGAAAATATGCTCAACATTACTCGTAATAGAGAAAAGGAAATCAAAACTACAATGAGGTATCATCTCACACCAGTCAGAATTCCCATCTTCAAAAACATACAAACAATAAATGCTGGAGATGATGTAGAGAAAAGGGAAACCTCTTGTACTATTGGTGGGAATGTAAACTGATACAGGGAATGTAAGGGAACAGTAGTTTTTCTTTCTTTTTTCTTTTTTTTTTTTAATGGAACAATATGGAGATTCCTTAAAAAACTGGGAATAAAATTGCCATGTGACCCAGCCATCCTACTATTGAACATATACCCTGAGAAAAATCACAACTCAAAAAGACACATATATTCCAAAGTTCATTGAAGCACTATTTACAATAGCTAGGACATGGAGAAAATCTAGACGTTCATCAACAGATGAATGGATAAAGAAGTTTGGTGCATATAGACAATGGAACATTATTTAGCCATAAAAAGGAATGAATTTGAGTCAGTACTAGTGAGGTGGATGAACCTAAGGTCTGTTATACAGAATGAAGTAAGTCAGAAAGAAAAAAGCAAATATCATATATTGTTGCAGATACATGACATCTAGAAAAATGATACTGTTGAACCTATTTGCAGGACAGGAATAGAGATGCAGACGTAGAAGACAGACTTGTGGACAAAGCAGGGGAAGGAGATGGTAGGGTGAATGGAGAGAGCAGCACTGAAACATATATATTACCATATGCAAAATAGCTAGTGGGAAGTTGCTATACAACACAGAGAGCCCTACCTGATTCTCTGTGAGAATCTGGAGGTGTGGGTTGGGGTGGAGAGTGGGAGGTAGGTTCAAGAGTGAGGGGACATATGTATGCTTATGGTTGATTCACACTGTTGTATGGAAGAAACCAACACAACATTATAAAGCATTATCCTCCAATTAAAAATAAAGAAAAAAAAAAATCTGGGACTTTTAAAAGAGAAAAAAAGAATCACTGATCACAGATCAGCATAGCAATATAATATTTTGAAGAAGTTTGAAATATTATGGAAATTACCAAATGTGAGCAAATACTGTTGGAAAAATAATCACTAATGATTCATTCATCACAGCATTCCCACAAACCCTAAAACACAAACTCTGTGAATCACAATAAGATGAAACCCAAGAAAATGAGTTATGCTTGTACAAAGAAAAAAAAATGACAGCCAAATGTTCATTAGAGTATTCAACAAATAGAAAAGTGCTACCAAAATATGAGCTACCATTATTGTTATTATTATTATTGCTATTACTATGCATTCACAGACTCAAAAATATGACCCATATTTTTACATTGCAGTGTGTCACTGAGGATTGTTTGCTGTCAAATTATAATTTTCTGAGTGTTTTTAGATGTAATTATCACACCCATTCATTTCCCTTCTTGCCCTAACCATCACCATCTCTCACTTGGGTTACTACTAACCAGTAGCGTCCTAACTGGTCCTACCCACTCACGTCTATTCTGTGTGCTGCTGCTAGGCTGTCCCTTCTGCCATCAGATTTGATTTGATAATATTTCTGCTTTAAACATGAAAAGTTTTCCTGTTGTGCTGAAGACAGAGACCAAACATCTTAGCCTGGCCTGTACCGATCATCCTCTTTCTCCTTCTCTAATTCACTTCATTGCCTTCTACTTGCCTCCTCACACTTTACACCATAGAAATAATGAACTAGTTACACACTTATAAAAACTTTCAGCATCCTTACAGCTTTTGCCTTTACTTGTCCCTCTGTCTGGACTATTTTTTCCAACATCTGGCCTACCTAGTACTAAAGCAGGACTGACCAGATAGTAACATTCATTCCCTTGAGCTTTACCAGTCAAAGCCAATGCAACTTCCCATAAACTTCTGAATCTGTCCCTATTATTGACACCGCACGGTTTACTTGCCCCAACTAAGTGAAATCTGCTTGAGAACATGGATCATGTCTTTTTTTAATGTTATGTAAATCAGACTTTAGTATGTCTGGCACAATTCTGATACACAGCAAACTGCTTCAAATAACATAGTAAATGAATAAATACATGTATAAATAGAAAGGAGGACAGGAAAGAAAGGAGGGAGAAAGTAAGGAAAAGAGCATACTAGGAAGAATGAAAAATTTATGTCCTCTTACTCCAGAAGAATATAAAAACTTAATAACCTTGGTTTTGGGGGGATGAATATGGGATCAGAAGCATATGCTTCTGTAAGTTCCAAGTGTTATTTTTAGAGAAAATAAATTATAGTGTGTTTTTGTATAGCAAACTGTAAACCTATCACCTCCTGCTGTAAATCTGACCCTCCATGGAATAAATCTTTCCTGTAATCTCAGTGTTTTTCATAAAATGGTATTCTATTCTTCAGAAGAGTAAAATGATCTAATCTGTAGTTCCAAAACTTCACTTTTCAAAAAAAAAAAAAGGATTATTGAAATTTATAGTTTTGGCCATGGCAAAATGGCATTTATGTTTTTCAGAGTTAAAATGAAATAAAATATATAACTTGTTGGATTTTGCTTTCATGACAAATAGGCACTGACAAATACATACCACATTACCATCCTTGATTGCTCTGATGGAACTCATTTTCATCTTGTGTTCCTCTAATTACATGAAAATTGCATACTTTTTATGCATGACACATTTTGCACAGCTTTAGCAAAAGGTTGTGAAGAGAGGGGAGAAAAAAAAAAAAAAACATTTATCAGTTTTTACCCCTTTCACAGCGGCAATTGATCATCTTCCCAGCAATCAATCTTGCTTTATGGGCCTACTTTTCTCCACTATTGTTGTAACCAAGTGGCAGCAGAAAAGCACTGTACACAAAAAAATATGGTGGAAGTTTTTAGATGTTTTCCTCTGCTCTTAATAGATGAGATTTAGGATGCCCTTTCTTTCAAGTGATTTTTCTGAGTTGTTTTCTCTGCTCTTGGTTCCCCTCTCTGCTTGGATTTGAAGCTTTCACCATAGAAAGAGAAGTAGGACTCCTGCCTAAGAATTCTGCCCCCTTTTATTTCTCATTCAAACTACTTTACATTTACAGAGAATATTCAACATTTGAAAGCACTTTCTTATCAATTTTGTTCATTTTAGTTCCATAATTAAATGGGATATATTTAGAGAGGATCATTTTAATCCTCATTTTAAAGATGAGGAAATTGAATGATTATATGACTTGTGACTTGCCTAAATTGATGTGATTTATTTGTTGTGAATCTTGTAGTTAACTCAGAAGTCCTGGCTTCCAGTCCCAGCTTTTCCCAGAGGATTTGGCTTCTCTTTAATAAAGACTTGGGAAAATAATTTTTCTGCTACCTATCCTTAAAATGCATACAAAGAAGACACAAATAACAAATACCGGAGCAAATTACAGGCAATCAATTGGGTGTTTCTTTTCCCATTCTTTATTTCTATTCTTTCTGAGAAAGAAGGCATTGGCATTCACAGGAAGCTCAGCATCATTGTATTTAACTCGGAAGGGATTGTAGAAGGCACATCTCATTCCTTGAAAATAATGACAAATTATGCAATTTTTGTTTTACTCAACTAGATTGAAAATGCCTGGGGAATAGCCAAGCTGCCTGGCAAAGGGAGGCATTTGATGTTCGGGGCTTTGGAGCCGAGGGAGCGGCTCTGCTTTTCAAACAGGTGCAGGCTCCCAAAACCTCCCTCAATTCCCTTGTTTGGACAGGCTCAGCGCCTGACCAACTTTGGGAGAACAAAGCCTCCATCTGGACCGAAGGGAAACGGAGCTGGGCGCCCGTGGAGCCGCAGATAACAAGGCTCTGATTCCCTTTGAAGCACTGGCATTCCTCTTAATCACCTGGCAAAGTCTTAATTTAAAGAGGGTCTCTAAGACAAGCAGGGGATCTCAAGTAGAGTTGACTTTCATATCCAATCTACTTAACTTTCATCAGGTTTATTAAAATTGGTGATGTGTTCATTGTGAACCCTGTTTATATGTGGATATGAAGTGCTGCCTTTAAGGTCTCCCTTGCTACTCTGCTTGGTCCTGCGATGCAGTCACATTGCTGCTTTGCCATGGTGTCATTATTTCTGGGGATACATACGGTGATGTCAGGCACACTAGATTATAATTGTTGCAGGGTAAATGCAAGAGGACTTTAGATTCTCAGAATACCTAATTAAATGACAACAAATGCCTTGTGTGATAGCTGAAAAACACAAGCCTAGGAAGTATTGCATTTTTCATCATTGGATATATACATACATCGATACCCTTCATATCTTTGCTTATATGAAGTAAATATTCCAAAGGAATTATCTTACCCTTTTAGAAGGAAACCTGAAAGACTGACTTTGGGGAAAGGCACAAAATTCATAAAACTATAGGCTCAGGATTAATAGTCAGTTTCATACAGTGCATGGGGAATGTGACCGTAAGTCAAGTATACACACTTCACCTAAATGCCCTATTTTTTAAAAAAGTGAGGGGATGCATGATCTCTTGATTTTATACTCAGGAAGTAGACGTGTTGGGAATACAAGAAACACAGGGGAGTTCTTCCCATAAAGAATTTGTATTTTATGTGAGGTAAATATAATCACCTGAGAATGCAACTGTAAAAATAGAATTAGGAGTTAAAGAAGACAATGGGAAATCAGAGTAAGACAATTTTAGTCAAAGAAATAGGTAGGAGTATTCAAGGGATTGTAGTTTGAGATCTGCTTTAAAAGTTCCATAGGGTACTAAAGAGAGGGTTGTGGATGGTGTGTCCTTAGGGTTAATGAACTAAGAGAGAAAATGTGTGTAGGAATAGACCAGCAGTTTCTGCTGGGATCTCAGACTATGTTACAAGGGAAGTTAAAACAAACTCTGGAGAAATGGAGAATTAAATCTAGGCAGTTATCAGATTGGAAGTTAAAGATGAAGTTTCACTTAATTCTGAGTAAAGTCTGTGTGCGTGTGCCTGTGTACATGTACATGCACACACATATCAAAGTCCTTGCCTCTTATTGCTTCACTCTACAGATTTTCTTGAAGTTCTACACTCAAATACAACCTGCTGGCTCATGATCCATATTCCAAAATGTTCCTCTTTCTCCATCATGTCCGTCTCTCCCTTTGGGGCTTGTTCCCAGTTGATAGGGCAGGAAAAGACTAACAACATGAGTTTACCCCAAGTTGTATATCGGAGACTGCAATAATGCATGACACTTCTCCCAAGACTCTTCAGATCTATGAAAGGGTATTCCTAACTCAAAGAGCCAGTGGAATGTTCCTTCAAAAAGTGAGCAACTGAGGGGCATATTTGGGGGTCAAGAGGACATCCCAGTCTCACTCAATTGTCTCCATATAAGTGGCTGTCTCCACACTGAAATTCACCTTAGGACAGAAAAGGACTTATTTTTCAGCACATTCACAGACCTGTAAACAATGATGCCTGTCACACTGGGGGTTGGGAGTAGAAAGATGAGTGGGGATGTGGTGCTCACAAAATCCCATTTAGGGAATTATTTATTATTCTAGTTTGTAGTTTATGCTCATAGCATCTGTAATAAATAAACACGCTCCAGAAGAAAGCACAACTTAACAAGGAGTAGATGAGATTGAATGTGACGACTCCAGCCCTGAACAAGAGTCACTGGCCCATTAAATGAATGTGCACAGTTACTTCTTAATGCTTTCCCTAAGTAATCAATTTCTGAAAATACCAAATAATTTTAAAACAACCCTGTCTGACCTCACTCTCCGGTGATGCTGGACCAGCCCTTGCTGATTTGCCTACCTAGTTTTTAATCAATCAGGTTTGACATTTTTGGTTATGTGTTTCTTTCCCTTGCCTACTCCTGCACCTTTTCCCTTGCCCTGGCAATATTAAATGGTACCTGCCCTCTTTCAAGGTTAGGGCCCCAAAATGTAGCTTAATATGTATAGGTTTGGACATCTTTTGAAATAGCAGTGGAAGAATCTAAATGCCACTGCAAGAGGCTAAACATTCTGATGATGTACTTGGATTTTATTTCTATCCAGGTAAAAAGACCCAGGATGCCCAGAGTCTGAACAAAGATGGAACTTGAGGAAGAGAAACTGTCAGCCTCAAATATTTTCTATCAGACTTTCAAATCAAATGCAATTCAGGGAAAAGGGTTAAAAAAATCCTATTTGAGCCTTCTTCCCCTTTTTGACTACTAAATAAATTCTCCAGGTCAAAAGTAATTTTTGTAGTTTCCTAGCTTATAGAAGATAATATTTTTGAATGTGTTTTATATATTCTCATTTTTAAATATAAAATGCCTTTTTGATCTCCACTATCTTACTGTTTTCTTCCTTTCTTTATTGTTCTCATCCTCTAACCCCCTCTCTTCTTCTTCCTTCCTCTTGTCATCATCTTTGTTTTGAAAATAAGCATATGCATTAGGTTTGGATTAAATATTTGTGTCCCTCTCCAAAATTCATATGTTGAAACCTAATCTCCAATATAACAGTGTTTGGAGGCCTTTGGTAGGTAATTAGATCATGAGGGTAGTGCCTCCGTGAATTAGGTTAGTGCCCTTATAAGAGGCCCAGAGAGTCCTCTCACTGCATTCTGCCATGTGAGAACACAGAGAAGATGACGATCTATGAGCCAGAAAGTAAGCCTTTGCCAGACACTGTATCTTCCAGCACCTTGACCTTAGACTTATTAGTCTCCAGAATTGTCAGAAATAAATTTAGTTTGCAAGGGACCCTGTGTATGGTATTTTATAGTAGTAGCCTAAACAGACCAAGTCAGAATAACAATATATCTTAGAAAGTATTCAGACTGAGTCAGAATAATTATGTATCTTACTCCCAGAATAATGGGGTTTTGGGAAAAGGAGTTACCATTAAAAATTATGAGAGTTCATGATTTCATATTGGGGAGGAGAGTGGGGTCAAGATTAGTAAGATCAATTTAGTAATAGTAGTAAGATTAAAAGTGATGCTCTGCTAAAAACATTAAAATGCTTTAGATAAAGGAAGACATTGCTTTGACAAATAAGGAGATGGCAATTCAGTAAAAAAATATTGGATTCTTAAGAAGTGAGTTGATAATTAGTGAAAAATTAATTGTGACGATATGTGATGTGACAATATAGGAGTAAACGGTTGTCAAACCCTGGATCACACAGAGGTTCTATGTTTGTTCTAAAATTGCTAGAAAGAATGGGCTAAACTTTTTGCCTGTTCAATATCCAGAGCCTTGACAAGCATTAACAGTAAGTCTGGGGGACTCCCAGGTTGGGATGTAGGTAAAATGACTTCTAGAATAAAGTAATGATGTGGATGTGATTTATCCTAAATAATGAATTACATTAGGCCAAGTATCACTGGCAACAATCCACATAAGGTTCATATAAAATGTCACCCAAATAAGAAGCTGAAATGGGTGATAAACTATAGCAGGAATCAGCTAACCCCCAGCCTGTGGATTGAATCCAGCTGTCTGAGTAATTTTATGTAGTTTTTGAAGTTGTTGGTTCAGTTTTAAATGATTTAAAAAAATTTCTTTTGTGACACCAAAAAATTATGTGAAATTTAATTTTCAATGTGCATAAAGATTTTTTAGATCATCTCCATGTTACTTTTTTAAAATCTATGGCTGCTTTCATGCTACAGTGGAAGAATTTAGTTGTTGCAACAGAACTTATATGGTCTGCAAAGCCTAAAATATTTTCAACTCTTCATCCATGGGTTCTGACTTTTGGGGATGTTGGATCCTTGTCTGTACATTTAATTCAATTTAGCAGGTATTTATTGAAAGTCTACTATTTCCAGTAATACTGTAATATTTGAAATTAGATTGTTATTGTTGTTCTTTTGTGAATTCATTGATAAATAACAATTATTATAAGCCTCTATCATGGATAAATAACTATTATTATAAGCCTTTGGAATGATACAAATGATACAGAGTTAAACATTTGGAGTCTATGTAAATTTTCAGGGTTCAGATAAAGTCAGGGTGTGGTAAAAGAAGTGCATGCTCTGAATTTTGGGCAAGAGGTGTCAGAAAACGGCACTTGGCAGCAGCGAGAACACGTTGATATGATCCAAAGGTGGGTTATGTGCAGACTGGAATGGCAAAATCAAAGCTAAAAGAAAAAAATCAATCTGACCAGATGATGAGGAACCTTCAAGTGATGCTGAGAATGTAGATTTTGCCTGTGGTGAAAGGATGATTTTTTAAATTTTAGATCCATTGTGAAGGAGAATGAAACTGATATGTTTTAGAGAAAGGATCAATGACCTTAGCTACAACTTGGTGTGGATGATGAGGAGACAGATGCAGGGAGGGTCCTGGATAGGGTAACTGCATGGATGATGGTGAGTCAGTGTGGGGAGAAAAAGGGTGAGGAGAAGGGGTCTACCATGTAGGTTTCTTTGACCCACAGAACATTCACGGCACAGAATAAAGCACAGGAAAGAGGTATCTCTAAGTGGATAAGAAGGGTTGAGAATTCTCGCTGCATAATGGGAGCTGAAGTCATGGGGGAATGGGGCTACCAGGGAAGGCAGATCAGGTGCAAAGAAGGCGGAGTAATTAGAAAAATAATACTATTAAAGAGTTCTCAAAGGGATATAACATCAAATCTTCTTTAAGCTTCCTTAAGTTTTAAGACCTTGTGGCATTGAGAACACGGCTATGTGCACAAGTAAAAGGGGAAAACATTTGTAAATGGGTACATTTGTTGTTGTTTGTCACTAAGTCGTGTCCAACTCTTTTCCAACCCCATGGACTGTAGCCCACTAGAATCCTCTGTCCATGGGATTTCCCAGGCAAAAATACTGGTGTGGTTTGCCATTTCCTTCTCCAGAGGAGCTTCTTGACCCAAGGGTTGAACTCATGTCTCCTGCATTGCAGACATTCTTTATCTCTGAGCCACCAGGTAAGCCCCAAATGGGTACATGCATGTCCCCAAAGATGACTCTAGTCACATTCACGGCTTTGGTGAGACTCCTTCCTATACTCCTGATTCCCTAATTATAAGCTTAATTTCCTAAAGCTAAAAATAAAAACCTTATACAAAACAGGCTAATAGGAACTTGCCCACTCTTCCTGGGACTGCAACCTCTCCTCCAGTCCCAATTAGTTACATTGTCCTCTCTTGATTCCTCCCCCAGTTTCAGAAGCTGATCATATTTTGTTTTCCACCATCTCCCTTTATGTCTCCCTTTGCCAGTTGCTAAGCACTCCCTTGTTGCTAAGTGGGATATGAGCACTTAATTTACTCCATTCTTTTTTCTCGTACCAGATTTTAGAAATTGCAGATCCTGTTTAATCAATGTGTAAATGCAATGCTTTTGATGTATTTTTCCTAAGAGCAATATTTTGATCATTCTTAATGATACTTAATGAAGTCACCGCATGATTTCTGATTGTACCTAATTGAAGCTTGTGACTTGCATTTCAATATTATCATCTTACAGCTTTAGGTCTATGAGATGAATTTTTTTCAGGGCCCAAAAATATTAGAAAACATGAAGAACTGATGTTTTATTTTAAATCAAAAATTATTCCAGAATAGATGTATATGCATGTGAATGTTTACACTTACATGGAAACTGAAATTTCTCAAAATGAGTTTTATATGTTGATGATAAAGGGAACAACCTCTTTATAAAGATGAAGTTTAACCACTAGTTTTAAGCCTGATAAATAAATCTAAAGGCCCTTACTATTAATACTTTTATATGAACCCCATGCTGAACTACTTATGAAATCCAACACACAAGCAAATCTGAAACCAAGTCCTTCTAAAACCAAGTTCCTCTGCCAAGTTTATGATTAACTTCTCTATCAAAAATGTTATTTCCTTTCTTGTTCAACATCTGTTCCCCTCAAGATTGAGGAGTGTTAAAGAAGAGAAGGGATTGAAACTGAGCAGGAACTGGCCTTCCCAGGTATAAAAGCCAAAAGCCTTTTTCTGTGTCCCTCAGTTTTTGTTTGTAGGAAAAATGTTTCAGCCTCCTAGAGCTTCCCTGAGTTCCAAAGAGCAGATCCAAGTAGTTACTCATTATAAGAATGAGGGCATGCAGAAAAAAAGGAAAGACATCAAAATAATAGTGCAGCAATGGATCAGGGTCCAGATTCCTCCTCAGGAGATTACAGAAGAATCTGATACACATCTCTGAATTCTTCTATGAGAATGAAGACCCCCCACCCAGGTAGAGGATAGTAACTTCAGGCAGGGCACAAGTACTTGGGCCTTGGCTGGTTGGAACCAGAAGACTGAGGATTGAGACTCTGGGAACACTGTCCTGTTACCTCACTACCAACCAATCAGAAGAAGGTCACACACCATAAAGACCGCCTCCTCACCAATTTTGCCTATAAAAGCTCTTTCTCCAAAATCATCTGGATTTTAGGTTTCTGAGCTTGAACTGCCTTGTTTTCATTGCCTGGCCCTGCAATAAACCTTTCTCGGCTCCAAACACCAACTCCAAAGCTTTAGTTTGTTTAGCATCACTGCATGTCCACAACACATCTTGACTCTTGAAAAAGATAATGAATTGAGTATTTATCTTTCTTTAAGTCTCTTCTAGAGACCCAATCTCAACGATTAAGTGCCCAGAAGCCATGATATCAAAAATTTAACTAGCCTCAAACTTAATCTCACGCTGTTAATTTTGCTTCTCTTTCATCAAATGAGTCCATCATATAACTCATTCCCTCAGGGTCCTTTTCTTTGCTATAAGACAGTGGGTGGTAATGGCTTAATCAGAGACAATAACCCCTGCTAATATGTTAACTATATAATATATGAATCCTCCTAGCATAACACATTAGCCTTGACCCAGCTTTAAAGAAAGCTCTACTAGACACCCTTAAGGAATAATACAATTACAGCAACTTAACCTCATGGCAAGCCAGTGGGGGAGCTACTTAAGGACAGCTTTTAACTTCCTTGATATCATATGGTTATCTCCATATTGGGTCAATTGTAGAAATAAATAGCAACCATGGTACTAAAAAATCAATTCTCCTAGTTTCTTCTACTACCTCTCTCAGGAATTTCCATGAAGAATCATAAAGTATACCGAAGCATAGATTGTGCAAAATATCCTTGTAAGTATAGAGAGACCACCAGAGTCAAAGGAAGAAAATGCTTTTATCATCAACATCACTTGTCTTCTTTGTACTTTTCCTTGAAATTAAAGGTTTACAAAAACATAGCTAATAAATATGCATTTTTTAAATCAACTAGGGAGGATGTTGGCAATTCTTCCCATGTCATAAATAAGGTAATTAAAGCCCAGATAATTTAAATACAGTAAAGCTGGAAGTTTAGTAAATATGAAAGCTGAGACTCAAATTCAAGACTTTTATTTACAAGGCTGGGACTTCTGTCTATACAAATATTTAGCATCTTACTCCTCAGAGAGTTTGGTGAAAACCAGATATAACCATTCCATATTCATATAAGGAATCTGTTAACTGAAAAAATGACAAAGCCTAAATTTATGAATTGTTTTATTTGGTGGATTACTGAAGATTTAATCCAGGTTATAGCCTCTCAGATAGCTCTGCAGACTCTTTCAAAGAGGTAGAAGAGGAACTAGAATATATAGGAAATGTTTGTAAAAATAAAATCCCAGATAGTCAAATACCAAAAGATTGCTGCTAAAGAAAAGCAAACATCCCAAGTTAATTAATTTAACATTTTTTCTGTATATGGGAAAATGCAAGTGTCTGGACTTAATGGAATTATTCATGTGATATTCATCTTAACTATCTAGGGCCCTTGTCCTGTTTTTTTTGTTTTTTTTTTTTTATCCTTAATCCCTTCAGGGTGCACCATCCAAGTGGCTGCAGTGGCCGATGCCTTGAAAATGCAACAGCATTTGCTTATTTATATGGTGACATTCTTTATCCACAAATCATCCCAAACAGGCCGTGCTTGATTTCTGGAGCACTGACTCCCACCCTCACCTCCTTCCAGTCTCTGTCCTTCAAACTCCCCAGAGAAAGAAACATTATGTGATATCATTGTAAGAGGTGGTTAGACATTATAGTTTGCCTAGCAACAGTAGTCTAGTAGTCATAGGTGTATAGAATAACTATTAACATCCTTATCATTGCTTGGATATGCATTTGTAGATTAGGTTAAGATTCTATTGAAGAAAGCATTTCAGCTCCCTAACTGTCTCACTTACTGACTTTAAAAAATAACCTGATTATGTCTTAGGAGATGCCAGCATTAAATAGTATTCTTATCATCAAGGCACATAGAATATAGATACAAAAAGTCTGTTACGACCAAGAGCAAACACTCTAAATAAAAGCATTGTAAGAATTCAAGAAAGGAAGCAAATACTTACCACATTTAAGGCGTTACAAATATATATATACATGAGTTACCTCATTTGATCTTCACAATTAAGGTAGGAGACTAATACTATTATTATCTTCATTTTACAAATGAGGAAACTGGCACTTCAAAGGTAAGCAAACAGCTCAAGTCAACTGGGAGTTAAGTGGTCAGGGCAAGATTTGAAGCCAAGCATCAAACTTCTGAACACAGACTGCATTCATCCTCCCTAGCCTTGCCTCACATGCACTCAGATTAAGAGCTGGAATGCAACTGGGAAGAAATAAAAAGTAACATTTGTTAAAAATTCTTATAATCTACAATGAGAGAGGGGTGGAACATCATTTAAATTACAGTAGGATTAGGTGTTCTCATATTGTGCAAATGCGAAGACTTTATTAACTGGTCATTACTGATTTAGAAGCAATTCTCCAATGTGTTTGATTGGTTAATATTTTTCTCAGCTCTGTGAATAATGATTTAGAACCTCTCAAACTTCAATTTGCATCACTTTGGTAATCTGCTAAAAACAAATTCTGGTTCAGTAGATCTGAGATGGAGCCTGTGAAGTGAGTGAAACTCATTCAGTCATGTGTGACTCTTTGTGAACCAGTGGACGATAGCCTGCCAGGCTCCTCTGTTCATGGAATTCTCCAGGCAAGAATACTGGAGTGGGTAGCTGTTCCCTTCCTGCAGGGGATCTCCCCAATTCAGGGATCGAACCAGGGTTTTCTGCATTGCAAAGAGATTCTTTACAAGCTGAGCTACCAGGGAAGCCCTTCCCTGGTGACTCAGAGATGGAACCTAAGAGGCTGCATTTCAAACAAGTTTTCAGATGATGCTGATACTGCTGGTCCACAGGTCACACTTTATGGACCAAGGTTGTAGAAGACAGATTATTCTAACAAATAGATGATGGAAAATAAGTTGTTGTTGTTCAGTCACCCAGTCATGTCCAATTCTGCCTCCCAATGGACTGCACCACGCAGGCTTCCCTGTCCTTCACCATCTCCTGGAGCTTGCTCAAGCTCATGTCCATTAAGTTGGTGATGACATCCACCTATCTCATCCTCTGTTGTCCCCTTCTCCTCCTGCCTTCAAACTTTCCCAGCATCAGAGTCTTTTCCAATGAGTTGGCTGTTTGCATCAGATGGCCAAAGTATTGGAGTTTCAGTTTCAGTTTCAGCATCAGTCCTTCCAATGAATATTCAAGGTTGATTTCCTTTAGGATGGACTGGTTTGATCTCCTTGCTGTCCAAGGAACTCTCAGGAGTCTTCTCCAGCACCACAGTTTGAAGGCATTGGTTCTTTGGTGTTCAGCCTTTTTTATTGTCCACCTCTCACATCTGTACATGACTACTGGAAAAAACCATAGCTTTGACTAGATAGACCTTTCTAGGCAGAGTAATGTCTCTGTTTTTTAATATGCTGTCTAGGTTTGTTATAACTTTTCTTCCAAGGAGCAAGAGTCTTTTCATTTCATTTCTGCAGTCATGATCCAGTTATTTTGGAGCCCAAGAAAATAAAGTCCATCACTATTTCCATTGTTTCCTCATCTACTTGCCATGAAGCGAAGGGATCAGATGCTATGATCTTCGTTTTTTGAATGTTGAGTTTTAAGTCAACTTTTTCACTCTCCTCTTTCACTTTCATCTAGAGGTTCTTTAATTCCTCTTCACTTTCTGCCATAAGAGTGGTGTTATCTGCATATCTGAGGTTAATGATATTTCTCTCAGCAGTCTTGATTCCAGCTTATGCTTCATCCAGTCTGGCATTTCCCATGATGTACTCGCCACATAAGTTAAATCAGCAGGCTGACAATATATAGCCTTGACATACTTCTTTCCCAATTTTGAAACAATCTGTTGTTCCATGTTGGTTCTAACTATTGCTTCTTGACCTACATACAGGTTTTGCAGGAGGTAGGTAAGCTGGTCTGGTATTCTTATCTCTTTAAGAATTTTTCTCGGTTTGTTGCGATCTACACAGTCACAGTAGTAGAAAACTTATAGAAGAATGAATTCTTGAACTGTTTCAATTATAAAAAGGTTAAATGACTTTAAGATTTTGAAACCATGTTAAATATCTGCAGTAATGTGCCCAAGCTAAAAAGATAACATTTAATTGAGAAGAACACATAAAGAGGTGTTCAGGGCCTTGCTTAAAAAGAGTGAATAGTGATAAAACTGACTTCTTAACGAACTATCTCAAAGTCTCTTAGCCTGTGACTGGTCCAGCTGGGATCTAAACCGATTTAGATCTGACTCTAGAGTTAATTATCACACCAACTGTGCAAACTCTCTCTGAAAGTTCATAGATTGGGGCATGTGTGTACACTCTTTATCCTAGGACACGAAAGGTTATTCAAAAGGCTAACAGCATGAGAGAGGAGAAATGAGGTGGCATAATGCCAAGAAAAAATAAACATAAAATAAGTTTCAATAATAGTTTTGTTGAGCCCTTGCACTCACACCAGATTGCATCTAGAGTGTTATATTTATTTATGAGTCACAGTTTAGGTAGGATATTCACAACATGAAATATGTTCAGATAAGAGGAAACATCATTTTGGATGCTGTAGAAATGTCATAAGAGCTATTGAAAGAACCAGTGATATTTGGATGGGAGGAGAACATATTTACTCAGGAAAGTGAGAACAAACTTATTGATAATACAGTAGCGGAAGACAGTGAAGAAAGAATTATTCTATACATCTTCAGAGAATACCATTAGAACTAACGCATGGAGGTTTTAGCAAAACAATTTTCACCTGAGTATGAAATATCAGCATTGGAATTACTCAACCAGAGCCCCACCAAAGCTCTTCTGATAATCACACAGTTGAGATCCAAATCCTTTGTGATAGGTAGGATTGGATGAACTACAAAGATTCACTTCTAAGTCTTCCTGTTTAAATTTTATGAACTTTAGAATTGTATGGCTGAGTCTCTCCACAATATTGTACTTGAGAACCAGTTCAGCTGCCAGAAGAAGTTTAACAAATAATTCTGTTATTTACCTACACATCTTGAAAGATGTTAAAGGAGGTCTAATTTATGACCCACTGGCGGGGGCGGGGGGACAACTGTAAAACTCACTCCCCTTTTCTACAATCCTTTTATACCTCATAATCATTAAAAATATCCCACATACTCTAACCACAGATATTTCTGCTCCAGATGGGCCACTAATGGCATCTGTTTTCCCTCTCTCCTCATAGAAAGATAGAATTCTTCCTTTTTAGAAGGAGGAAAAAGGGAAAGTGGATCAGAGAAGGTTTTCTAAAAAAAGTTTCCTTTAGCTGGATGAAAGGGAGCAGTAGACATCAGTTCTGACTCTTCACAGGAGCCCAGAGGTGGAAGATTTGGAAAGACTTTGTTCTGGTTTGCTCTGACTGACATCCAGCTTAAACCCCTATGTATTTTTGGGTGGAAGGATAGTGTTGTAGGAGAGATTAGGAGGAGGAGCATGTGGAGAGTTAGTTTGCTCCCTCTCAGATTTATGGGACAAAAATACTATTATCACTAGCAAAACAGAATCCTCATTTCCTTCAACTCTACCATTATATATATATATATATATATGTGTGTGTGTGTGTGTATATACACACACACACACACACACACACACACACACACATATAACAGCAATCTAAAATCCTGTAACTATCAAGTTGCCTTCCTTTACTTGAGGATTTAACTCACTTCCTTGAAATTGATCATCATTTGATGACCAAAGAATTTCTCCTTGACTATAAAACAAAATCTGCAGAGATTGTGACATCTGAAAGGAAAAAATGAAATCAATATTTCAGTCAATTTGCTGAGTACTACTATGTGTTCTGTCGTCTAATTGGTGTCCGGAGAGGATGCAAGAGAGAGAAAAGATCTGGTTTTCTGTGGGCTGTGATTTAAGTTCAATGCTAGTTTTGCAGTTAAATTCTAGTTCCAAGACCTTGAAAATGTGATGTTCCTGAGTTTGTGTGTGGTCTTGTCTTTATATGTGAGTATGTTCGTGTATATTGAAAGGTAGTAATGGAACAAAGCCAGAATCACACTGCAGGATTCTTTTAATTACCAACTTGGTATGAGACATCAGTTTAAGGGTTTGAATTAGAGGCCGTACTTCTGGAAATCTATGTGCTTGTTTAGCAAGAAGCTTCTATTGTTTTTTGTGAGTAAATTGCTGCTGATTTCTATAGCATATGCAACTATTTGGCAATGTACAAATATGTGCATCTCAGCAGAACTTGGGGTAGTGTCTTTTGTAGTGGCTCTATTGATAATAGCTAATGAACTATCACCAAAGCATCATAAAGACCGTGACAGATACACCTACTGTATACATAATACTGAATGGGGACTGCACCCTGTAAGGAAAATGGCTCATAAAAATCCCAGATGTCTTTTTTGTCCTCTAGTCTTTCTTTATTTCTCCACATGTGTTTGTTCATGGTGTCACTGTGCTATGTAAATAACTGCACGGGGCATGTGATGGATGAATGAACAGATGGATAGACATCCCTGTCATTTTTGTTGATAGTTCTAGAGACAATTCCCTTGAACAATGAAAAGTAGAAGTTTAGATGGTCCAATGAACAAAAATTGTGTGCCAAATTTAAAAGAAAAATGAAGACAATAGAAAACAGATAACATTCCTGAGGCCTAATTTGTTAGGCTCTGTGAGACAGCTCATGATGTAGTGGAGGATACTAGGCAGAGAGTTTGAACACCTGAGTTTTGTCCTGGATGGCTATCAACTACTGGTGTGACCTTGGGCAAGTTGCTTAACTTTTCTGAGTTTCCAAATCTCTAAATCTACTCTGATTTTTATATTCTTTGTTTTGGTTTGTTGACTCTATCAAGAAGTCATTTAGCAAGCATTTGCTGATTTTTTCTTTTTTAAGTAGTGTCCTTTATGGTGTGGAAAGTATTAAAAAATGAAATAAATGTATTAAAAAATAAAATAAAGTGTTCTTGCTCCACTTGAAATATAATTCATTAGATAAAGTATAAACCCAGAGATCACAAAGTATCAAAAAGTATCACAAAGTATCAAAAGGCTTGTGCTTGAGTCTACATAATATCATGAGTGAGCAAGGAGGTGGTGGTTGTTTAGTTATGTTTAGTCGCTAAGTTGTGTCTCTTTTGCGACCCCATGGCCTGCAGTTTTCCAGTCTTCTCTGTCCACAGAATTTCCCAGGCAAGAATCCTGGAGTGGGTGGCCATTTCCTTCTCCATGGGATCTCCCTGATACAGGGATGGGACCCTTGTCTCCTGCAGGCAAATTCTTTACCACCGAGACACCTGGGAAGCCTGAGCATTGAGGTACCAGACAGCAAAAACCATGGTAGAGACCTGTGTGGAGGAGGCTGATGAGAATAATTCACATTTTCCAAGTTAATGACTTCCTCTAGTGTACACTGTAGACGGAGCCTGTGAGAAGTTCCCTGCCTCTGATCTCGATGTCCAACTTTTCTGTGAAATCTCTCTTCTCCACAAAGTAATTTTGTCTCTTACTTTCATTCATACCATGTACCTTGTTCAACAAAACACTTGCCTGATACTAGTCATTTATACATTGTCATGGAGGAACATGTTAGGAACACTATTCCTAGCCCTGTTTTTAATACTCTGTTTTTTAGAGAAGTTTAAGGTTCACAACAAAATTGACGGGAAGGTGCAAAGATTTCTCATTTCATCATTCACCTCAATGGTATCTCTTTTACTGAGGAGTGCACATGGATACATCACAATCACTCAAAGTTTGTACCTTGTCTTAATGGCATTGGACACTCTCTGGGTTGGGAAAACGTATGAAGACATGCATCCATCATCATATCATACAAAGTATGCTCACTGTCCTAAAAGCCCTCTATGCTGTACTGACCCATGTTTTTCCCCGCACTCCCACCATGTGAAAAGTGAAAGTGAATGTGAAAGTCATTCAGTCTTGTGTGACTCTTTGTGATCCCATGGACTATATGGTCAATAGAATTCTCCAGGCCAGAATACTGGAGAGGGTAACCTTTCCCTTCTGCAAGGGATCTTCCCAACCCAGGGATCATAATCCCACATTGCAGGCAGATTCTTTACCAGCTGAGTCACAAGGGAAGCCTAGGCAACTGTGGATCTTTATATGGTCTCCATCCTTATATTGTCTCCATGGTTTTGCTTTTTCTGGAAAGTCATATAGTTGGAAACATACAGTATGTAGTCAGACTGGCTTCTTTTACTTACTAATATCCAGCTGAGTTTTCTTCCTGTATTCTTATGATTTTATAGCTCATTTCTTTTTATTACTGAATAAAATATCATTGTCTGGATGTACCAGTTTATTTACCCATTCACCTATTGAAGGATATCATGCTTATCTACCCTTATTTTACAGTGTGAAAATTTAGACATTAGCAAAAGATTAGTGATGTGACTTGGGAGCAATAAACCACTGAAACTCTAGAAATCACACAATGGAATCAACAGGCTATATACATATATATAAATATATATACAAAATCATTTCAATCCCTACTAGTAGGACATAATTTTTTTGATTGCAAGTTAATGGGTGTAAAATTAAATCCAGATATTCAGTTCTCTCCTGGGTTAAACTGCTTATAAATAAAGGCTTCTAACTTACACAAATCTTATGTGATGGAGTTTTAGAAGGCTGATCCTGTGAACCCAAACTATTGTGAGGCCTTCAGCACAGCCCTAGAAGACTTATTATGGTGATTATTATATTATGATTATGGTTCCCTCTTGGTCAAAATCTGATGGATGCTCCCTCCCAGGACCTGTCAGAATATTAAGCAACTGTGGGGGCTGCAGCAGTTACTTAAGAAAGCTATATTGTTGCTGCTAATTTTTACTCACTTCCTTTCTTCTCTTGGCTGGGAAAGTCACCTAAATCCCAACTCTTCCAGCATGTTATTCCTGAATAAGAGTATATTTGTTTCTTCTCCTCTTATATTTCCAAATTACACTTAGCATGGTTAAGAGAGAATGTTTACTCATAACATCCTTTTCTTATGGTGAACCTTTATATATACATACCTTTCTAAATTAAGTTTCTCTCAGTTCTTTCTTAAGCTTTTGTCTCTGTCTCTTCCTCCTTTCTCTCTCCACACACATACACACATCACAAAGACACAAAGCTTTTGCTTTTAATCAAGGCCAATCCCTTGCTTTGGGTTGCCTTTATGGAACATTTTACCTGCCTCTGCTACTCTGTCTCTCTTCTAATTATTCTCATTCATGCCATGAAAACTTATTCAATCTGTAATTTTGTTAATTAATGTATTTATTCAATATATCAACTTAACATTCAGGAGATATTAAGTGGATATCTCTTCAGTACAAACTATTCTGCTAGGCTCTGTAGTATTCTAGATATGTACCATTTCATTTATTCAAGACTATATTTTTAATTTAGAAAAACCAGAGCACATAAATTAAGAGTAAATTGTTTCCTGGTTATCAAGAGTCTCATAGATCTTCCCTCTGTAGATCTTCAAAACTGTGAGAAAGTTATTATTATTATCATCATCTTGATATTATAGATCAATATAATGCAGCTAATGATAAATGAGGTACTTGAAGATGATAGACCAACAGACAGTACAATCTATTGTCTATTAACACCAAAGTTTAAGTTTATTTCACTGTTCTGCCTAGAAAGTAATAAACAACAAAAATCATACCAGCCAGTAGTCTACAATTAAGCTGCAACAGAGGGGCTGTTGATAATTCTATGCATTCAGAGAAGAGAGACACCACTATAGGTTTGAAGGGTCAGGGAAAGCCTCTTGAACCCAAAGGAAATCAAATGAAGCACCTGCTATCAATATCACAAGGTAGGAGAACTTTTCAAAAGAGAAGAGAGTGTAATAAAAATAATGAGGCAGGAATATATGACTAAGTAATAAAGAATGCCTTAACTGAACTGAATGTCAGTTGAGCCTTACTCTATCCAGGTAGCATTCCACAAGTACTTCCAGAATGATCACTTTTCTACAGATAAGGGATCTAAGGAATAAGAACTCAATGTTTCACAGTAGAGTGAGGATTTCAGTTCAGGAAGTCTGGATCCAGAGCTGAAGCAAATGTCAGCTACAGCCATTCCATACCACTTCTCCAACAGATGGTGAGGTAGAACACATCTACATATGAAAAAGAATCTAAAACACTGCCTCAATTTACATACTCTTACTTTTGTTCTGAATTTATCTGTGGCTTTTAGATATCTACACTAGCATTGTTTTTGATGTAAGATAGTGATTAGTCGACTTAAATATTTTACTCACCATATTCACATATTGCAGTGCATTTATTTCTTACTAGAAATCTATAATATAGAAAACTCAGCTATTATTCCAATTTTAATGGCAAGTAGAGTAGATGACATACCCAGGGGTCATGCAGTACGCACTTTGCTCTCTCGTTTTCACTGCCTCTCACACATTGTTAGCTGGCTGAATCACACTCTACTAGGAAATGCTACCATCTCAGTGCTTCTGTCTCACTCTTCTCTTCTGTCTCCATATCTGTCTCTAATGTGGTCCTCTCAAGATGCAACATATCTGAGAGAGAGCTGGAATGCATTCACTTAAATTGTAACTCTGAGTGAGGCAAAACAGGAAAAGATGGGGAAATCATTTATTTCCAGAGGGCCCATTTGCAAGCAGCTATTGGACCTGAGATATTCAATGGCCCAAAAATTCTTCTAGAAGGCTAAGCCACTGCATCCCAGGACAGTCATTCCACTGACCAGGGGATGGACCCTGCAGGAAACTTCAGGAAAAAAAAAAAAAGCTATTACTTATAAACAAAATAAGCTGCACGTCTAAGCTTTTGACTCGTTATCGACTCAATTGGCTATATCCCCTACAGAATTTCGTGTTTCAATTAAAAGCTGAGAGGAAGAGAGAGAAGGGGGATAAAAAGTATGAAACCTTAGGAGATTTCAAGCAATAATAGACTTTCACCCTATTAGCAGGTCTAATTTTCAGGAACTTTATCACCTCCACAATCTGTCAGGGCTGTTTTTCTTTCCTTTCTTCTCTTGGAACAATTATAGGAAAGCAGTCCGGAAGGGTAGTCAGGGCTGGCTGAATGGCATCTGGAGGCCGAGGCTCCATGTTCAGGGCAAGCTCTGGGCATTCACAACTAAGCAAAGGTTTCTATCTTCATACTCATTACCACACAGTCCTCTTTAAAACAGAATTGCCAGCCAAGCCCCAAGTATGCACATCCCATAATGAAGACAAATGTCCCCTGGAAGTGAGCTCAAGCTGGAATTTGTTTTGCCATGGAACTTTATTGCCTTCTAATTAGAGTGACATTTGGTCATTCTTGTTATATCTGGAATCAAATCAGACTTGGAGGTAAAAGCCCCTCTATCTCTGGCCCCTTCCAGAGCTGATTTGTTGAGTAGGGGTTAATAGCATTCCTTGTTGATAGTTCTCATCCTCATGGCCTGATTGTTACTGAGGTTGTTACTGATAAAAAATGACAGAACTGAAAGTGCTTCCTTTATTCTGATCTGTCTCTTAAAATGTGGTGAATCTTGACTCAGCTTTCCACCCACATTCCCAAGCCAATTTAGGGGTGCATCTTCAGAGAGGCTCTTTCTTTGCCCGCCTTCCATAAGGAGTATAGCTATGAGGGTGCAGTGATAGAAGTCACACAACAAGGGGCACTCTTTCCTTTGAGAAGCAAGTAGCAGGAGGAAAGAACACAGGGCATTTGCTTTGGTGATTTGTCTTTTGGAGAATTCAATTTGCAGCACTTAATTTAGGTGGAAATAAGTACTTAGGGTGTTCTTGCATGTGGAATCCCAGATTTTTGTAAGATTCAAGTTCCGGAGGGTACAGGCAGTAGATCTTCAAATATTGCCAGGAAACTTACTTAAAGAGAAAGAGAGAGAACTATCCAAGGGCTGGGTTGGGGAAGGGGGAGGCACACATTTCCTTTCCTGTGAGCGGCAGTTTGGTGCCCTGGCTCCCAGGTTCCTTACGGTTCTTGGGTAGCAAGTGCCACCTCCAGACTCACCTTGCTTTTAGTAGGATCACCTTGGCAGCAAGCTCATCTGTGAAGTCAACTTGGCCTCAGAGTCCTCACACTCTAGGATAATTTTGTGGATTTCCGCCTCTGAATAGCTCTCCACTTCCCTATCTTAAGACCTTCCTTTCTCTGCACAGTGATTGGGATTCTTTGGTCCAAGTTCAGTCAAAAATTCACAATGGTCAATATATAAGACAATAGGATTACCATGGACGTGACTCAGAGATGTGACTGAACAACAGCAACCTAGGATTACCTATCCAATTCATAAATTTCCAGATTATCAAGAAACATCCCTTTACATTAGTGTCCTTAACATATATAATTACTTTAAATTCCTAGGCTAATAATTTCAACACCCCTGCAATGTTTGAGTCTGGTTCTGGTTGTTTGCTCTGTCTCTACAAACTGTATTTTTTTGCCTTTCAGCAAGATCTGTAATTTTTTTTGTTGAAAGTTGGACATGGTATACTGGATAAAAGGAAGTGTTGTAAATGGGTCTTCAGTGATGTGCTGTTGACATGTTGCGGGAGGTTCTGTATAGTGGGGAGAGGTACTGTGTCGTCTTACATCTAGAACTCGGTCTTTTAGTGACTTTGTACCCCTGGGCTGTGAATTTCACAAATGCTTCTCAGTTTTGTTCTGTTTTGCTTTTACTCCTTTCAATGGGACGGGATGACTAGAGTGAGTTGGGTAATTCCCTTCTGTCAGGTTGGTTAAGCTCCAATAAAACTCTTTTAGGTTAGGCTCAGGTAAATGAGGGCATGCCTTGTTAAGAACAGCACGCTCTGATCAATGGCAACGTGGTTGCTTTTCCCCTTCTCCTGCAGGCAGAATGAGGGACTTTCTCTCCAGTCTTTACTGAGAGAAACTGCTAGAGCTCCTGGGAGTAAACAAAAACCCTTCTTGAGGGCTCACAAATGTGTATCTCTAGCCCAAGACAGGTCCCTGAGGGCTTTACCTCTCAGACTTGTCAATACTGAGCCTCCAGGAATTCATCAACCCCTGCTTAGTTTTTCCTACCATGGTCCTATTTCTCATGGAACTTATGGCTCATGGGTTCCTACTCTAGTAAGTTATAATTCTCTGTATCTGCCTGTCTCTATAATTCTGGGGAAAGCTGCTTGTCCTGTGACCTCAGTTCTGTGACAGATCTGAGAAGAGTTGTTCATTTTCACTTTGTTAAGCTTTTTACTTGTTATTAGGTGGAGTGACAAGTTCTAACCTCGTTACATGCTGGAACAGAAACTGGAGGTATGACGTCTTTCAATGTTCATGTTGATCTAATCCTCCAGTATCCCTACATTATTTTGCTAATATGTTTAAAATTTCCCATCATATATGGGTGGCACTACACGCCCCTATAATGAAGCACTTGTATTCGTTCCTCACTTTTTTTCTATACTGCCACTTCCAGAAGTTTTCACTCATGGTGTGGAAATGATACCAGGTGTCTGTATGACTGATTAAAGCCAAGTGTATTTGAAGGTGTCGGGGGGAGGAAAGATGCCCATTGAGGCCCATACTGCTCTTATGTAACATGAGTAATTTATGTATCTTAGCATTACTATCTCAGTAATCATTGCCATTGTCGGAACACTCACCCTGTAGGGTGTTAGAATTTTGATTCTAAGGTTCTTTGTGGGTCTAAATACTTGAAGTGTAGAAAGCTTGAGTTCAGGTGTAGAAATTTCTAGTGGATCCAAGCAGATAATTATTTAAACCATTCAGGGTGCCTCTGGGAGAAGGCTGGCACTCCTGTTCTTACCTGAAGACAGCAGTACTACTTAGCTTCAAGGTTTATTGTTTTGAAAGAAGTCAGGCCGACTCTTGCTAGCTGGTCAGGTATAGACCTTAGTGGGGTCCCCTTTGTGCATCCCCTGTTTAAAGGCTCTACAGTCAAAATGGGGGTACTTCCCCCACTTTGATGCTTTTTACAGAATAAATTTATTTCTCCACATTGAAAATAATTGAATTGATAACCGTTTATTCTCAAGTGTAGGGCTTGAGAGTAGGTCTTGTTTACCTGTTCCGCAGTCACATTGACAAAGAATAATATCAGTTATTCATAGAACCAGTTATTCATCCTGTGTGGCTCAACAAATGTTTATTGAAGTCCTATGAGGCAATCATTTTACTCTGTATAGCAAGTTTAAGATTAGGAATAAAATGTGGCCCTTTATTAAATGCTTTATGTATATGAATAGAGTGGAATATTACACAGCTGTTGAAAACGCGATTTTTGTCCTAATATGGAGCAATATCCAAGATACAATATCAAATGGGGGGAAAAGTGAGAGACGTATATATGTTGCCATTTTCATTAAAATGGAAAAGGAATATATATATTCAGTTTTTGTAAGTATTAAAAATCAAAAGCACAGAAATTGATAAAACTAGTACCCTGGGCAGGAGAATTGGGAAAGTAAGGGACAGCATGGGGAAAATTCTTTTTACAAATTGTACAAATGTTATCCCTTAGTTAGATTTATTTTATTGTGAATTATGTTAATAAAATGGCCAAGATAAGATATCCTTTATAAAAAAGCTCTATCAGGGATTATTCTGATCACTGACTTAGATCACATGGAGGAAGACACAGAAAGACATACTGGAAGCACTTTCCCTCTGACCCCAACAAGCTCGTATGTTTCTAAAACTCAGTAACTAAATAGAAAATTAGCAGTATGCAAATATATTTCAGAAGAAAGGCTCTCTATGGCGCAGGCAGCTTTTATTTGCAAGAAGCAAGCATCATAAACTGTGAAGCAAATCCCAAATTGAATTTTCTTGGTCCCCAAAATGTATTCTGGCTGACCTGCTGGTGAGAGACCAGGGGAGCCGCAACAGAAATCTCTTAGCTATTCATAAATTCTTTCTTTTTTTTAAAAGAATTGTTGTTGCTGTTGTTTTAAACACAAGAGTGGAGATGAACTCCAGAGCTCAGAAACCATTTTCATGCAAAACCAGGCGGCTCAGTATACAAAGACAGACCTAGATGGGAACCCTGAACAGATCAACATAAATACTCACATCTGGTATAAATAAACAACAAGATACATTGTTTTACGATTAATGCCCAGCTCATGAATAAGTACACACAATGGAGATAGAAATATTTAATTTGTGTTGTAGAACATAATTAGAAATTATTAAACAAAGTCAGAACACAGTAGAGATTTCTCAAAATGCATAGGCCCCATGTGCAGTCTGTGTTTGGAATCGGTTTTGTCCAACATCAGGGTTTTGCTTTTTTTTTTTAAGGAAAAACAATCAAGAAAAGCGGCAACCATAGTGTTTCTTTAAATAGTTCATGAGTGTCTCTCACTCTCTCTCCTTTCTTGCTTCCTTCTGGGAGTTTAATGCACTGTGATAAGATAAATATCTGCCTTTTAATGATGATCATAACGTATTAAAATGTCTCACCCGGTTACCGATAATGCATGAGATTATGACAGATGAAAAAAAGTAGAAGTCCCATTTTGTCTTCCCTGCTGATGCTGTTTGTTTACCTTTTGCATTTCCCTAGCTCAGACAGTGAAACAACAGTAGCTAATTTTACCGGATTTCTATTTGTTCCACTTTGATTTTTCACAGAGATGAAATCCCTACCAATTTTAGTTATTATTTTCTTCTTAGATCAGGAATCATAATTTTGTTTCATTAAACTTGACTGGACATATCACTTTAGCCTGCTTTAATCAACCAGGATAACACTGGGTAGAAAATAGGACAAATTACCAGGGTTCATTAAAATAACAGAGATGGCCCAGTCTTGAGATGTGGGGAAGGACAAATCAACCACTGCTGCTCTGAGACACATGCAATTGTGTGCGGTTATCAGCACACATGGACAGCTTTGCTCACAGAATCAATGGAGTGATTTTTCTTTTGATTCTAATTGTTAAGGAGTGCTCTGAATCAAGAGGGTGGAAATTTCACTCAGACTTTATTTTTAAATTTTAGGAGTAAACAAGTCAAGAAGAAGCAAAGCTGAAGAATAACCAAGGAGACAAGTATAAAGAGTTCTGTGGTGAGATAAAATAAGCCCAAACAGCGTGATTCTCACCTCTGCTTTGCCAGATGATGGAAAGCAAAAACAGGTTTTTTTTTTGTCCTCAGAGAGAACTGTCTCTTGCTCTGACTTTCTGTCTGAATAACCTTTCTAGCTGATTTATCTCCTTCTTAGAGACCAAAATGATAAGGATACTGAATCTCTTCCTCCTGGCCTTTCCTCTACTCCCCTGCTAGCAACTTAACTCTTATTTGTTTTGAAAATTAGCCATTTAACAGGGCATTGCCTTTACTGGCTATTTGTTCTGCTGACCTATGGGGGAAGCTGGAATCTACTGCAAATGGGCTTCTCTAACAGGTCTGTTATTGCATTATTCCTTTATGGGGGCCTCCGTGTAATTACACCAAATGTTGTTATAAATCCCACCGGAAGCCACCTCTCGGCTGAAGTCTAGAGGACACTTTCAGTGTATATCTCCCTCATCTGCCATTAGCGTGGCTCCACATTCTTCCCAGTGTATTAGAGGACACGCTGAATGGGGACAAGGACTACATGATCCAAATGGAGAGTGAGCGATTTGACAAGAAGCCAACCAGCACTTCGAGCAAAACTAACTGCCATCGAAACATTGCCTCCACAACAAAGGTTGAATCAAAACCCTATTCCCCTAGCATATGAATTAGAAGAACAATTGTCTGATTATGATTAAAAAAAGAGCATTACATTTTATGTTCAGCCATAATTGGTATTTATGACAATTTATGTAAACAGTAATGAAGCCTATGTGATTTTTGTGGGGAAATTGCATTATGACACCAATGATCGTTACTGTTAATTTTCCTGAAGATGATGGCAATCAGCAGGCATAGTTTCATTGTAAATAGGTTAATTTAAAATTCAAACACTGCTGGTATTTCAAAATGAGTTCACATTTGATTTCTGAAAGCTTTGGCCCAGTCTTTTTCTGTGTCAAGAAAAAATGCATGGATCATGTATATCAACATGTAAAACTTTCTTCCTCAGGATTGTGTATATAAATGTGTGAGATATACATAAATATGGATGTGTGTGTGTATATATACATACATAAATATATATAAGAATGTGTGTCTTAAATACAATACATCCTTTTAAATATCATTGTTTTTGTGCTGTAGGACTGAATCTGAAAAATTTACTACTAATATAATCAAGAAATAATTTTCTAGCTTGATAGGATAAGTGAGGAGCGACATATCAGTATATTCTATTATTTCTGTTGTGTATTTGAAGATTACATAATCAAATTTTTAACAAGATATTTAAACGTAAATGCATCTCTTTTTATTGACCTTGGGTTGCTGTCTAGTTACTGAGCTAAGCTGCTATTCTGTCAACACATATTTCAGACAACATCAACCAGTTAATTTTTTTTTTCTTTTTAAGATATATGCTTCCAAGTATTTAGATCAATTCCTGCCAACTCGTCCAAGCAAAGTGAAAGTGTCTAATTTTCACTTTTGACACTTTTAAAAAAGGGTAACTACCTTAACTTTCTTGTTTGTATATATATACATATATACGTATATATACGTGTGCATGTGTGTGTACCTAGTCGGTCAGTCGTGTCTGACTCTTGCAACCCCATAGACCACAGCCTGCCAGGCTCCTCCGTCCATGAGCTTCTCCAGGCAAGAACACTGGAGTGGGTTGCTATTCCCTTCTCCAGGGGATCTTCCTGACCCAGGAATCGAACCCGGATCTCCTGCATTGCAGACAGACTCTTTACCAACTGAGCTATGAGGGAAGCCCCATATGTATATATAAAAAAGTTTTGTTTTATGTTTATATATATATATACACATATATGTATATATATAAACATTAGAATAAATGTCATCACAAAAGGCATTTGGAATTATAAGAAAATTATCAGAAAAAAAGAGAAGAATCATTTTAAATGGTGGCCTGTGTCTGCTTTTTAAATCAACATTTAAGTAATCACAAAATGTATCTTCACAGATTTTGTAAATATGATAATATAAAAATTATATTAACGTAAGCTACTAATTTTTCTTAACAAATAAAATATTGTAGACTATGTGCATTGTCAGGATATATTTTATTGACAATAGAAATGAAACTTGTCTCCAAATAGCTTCTCTCTCTCTCTCTGTCTCTTTCTCCTTTTTTAAGGAATTTCTGGGTGGTCAACCAATTGTTCATAACTTCTTAACCTAATGAATGAAAATGTAATTATGAATATTCAAAATGTATTGTAATTTTGATTACTTCTACCAGTTTGATCTTGAAAATTTCATTCTTTGTAGAAATGTTGTATGTCTATGCCCATCTTTATATGTCACACTTTTAAATAAAATGGTATTTCAAAAAGAACATACTCAGATAGTTTTGGCCTGGACTACTAATTTAAAGGAATAAGAATTGGAAAATATATTTTAGATAAGCAAAGGCCTGGAAAACTGGAGCAAATGTTTTCAAATTAAATTTTTGTAACCCTAAGTTCATTTTGTTTTTTATTGAATATAATAAAAAGTCAAAATTTTTATATGAATTTAAGTTAATTTATTGAAAAAGAAAATATACATATGGCTGTATATTAATGTATGTACTTTATCACCTCATCCAGTTATTCATGCTTCTCTCGAGAGAGGAAAATGCAATATGTTTAACAGGCTTGTTCAGGTGTAGTAAATTCTAACATTTTAAGGGGGAAATTCTGGAAAGAAATGTTAAAATTAAGAAAAAAATTGTATTTATTAAATATTCTGAGAATTGGGTGAAGGTCATTTTGCATTATTTCCTGTAGCAAGTATCCCTTCTATGGGAGTTTATATTGAGAATTACCACCCTAAAATATAACCAAAAAAACCTCAGTCTGTTACTGAATAGATTTTTTTAAACAATTTTAAATTTCATCAGCAATTCTTGGATGAAGCCAGATTCCTCTCTGGTTCCTGGGCGCCCCTCATTAACTGTGCTTCCATTCCAACACAGAATTACTCCTGAATCCAGACAAGGACAAGATCCTTAGTAAGAAACAGTGAATTGCTTAATTCAAACCCACCAACATATTTTAAAAACAGAATCAATACAAGAAAATAAACAGAAACATGTATACTGTTACTGAGAATTCACTAGCATTGAGTCTTCTGCTTTTTTTTTTTTTTTTCATATGAACAGTGAGGACCTGTAGTTTCCCCTTCACAGAACAGTTTTGCAATATAATTTCAAGACTCTTCAACTTTTCAAACTTTCTGTAGCTCCACATCTCCTAGGGATTGACTATCAATAAAAGCTAGTTGGATTATTACTAGAGGAAAATGGGTTCAGCCTAACTGACCTGTCTGTTAAGCATCTCGTTTATTAAGTCAACATGAATTAATTATCAAACAACAACAAAAGAAATAGGTAAAAGAAAAGCGGAAAAGAAAGGAAACATCACCTAATGCAAAATGTCACCGTGAACTAACTCTAGAAAGTGATCACTGTATCTTTGAACAAGTTTTCTTTGTGTATACCTATGACTGAGTATCCAGCTTGGTTTTAGGATACCATAAGTGGGTTCTGAATCTTAGTTTAATATCTATGCAGGTTGTTATAATTCATCTTATAGACTACCTCTCTAGTTTCAGTGAAAATATATTTCTAAGTTTAAAAATGAACTGTGCCTATAAAACTGGCCTTTAACTAGGTCTGCAGTCTCACAGAAAGGTATGTGTCAATAAAAGAAGAAAATATGGTATCAGTGTACAGCCATTCTTTCAATTAAAGAAGGAAAATCAAAACAAAAGTGGAAAAACAAACACAACAACAACAACAAAAACTCTCACTACCTGTACTATAGAGAATATGAAGAAATAGATCTCCAATGTGAATTTGCTTGTGCAAGATGTCACCATTCAGCTCTTTGTGGATGTTTAACCAGCTTCCCATACCCTTGTGAACAGAGTTGAGACCAGCAACATCTGGGATATATGGCACAATTGGTAGAAACAAAAAGTATCTATGAAGGTTTTCTTCAGATATGAGTCTCCTAATGATTTGCCCATTAGCAGGGCTTCCCTTGGTGCTCAGCTGGTAAAGAATCCACTTGCAATGCGGAATACCTGGGTTTGATCCCTGTATTGGGAAGATGCCCAGGAGAAGGGAAAGGCTACCCACTCCGGTATTCTGGTCTGGAGAATTCCAGGGACTATACAGTCCATGGGGTTGAAAAGAGTTGGATATGACTGAAAGACTTTCACTTTGAACTTTTCAGGATTTCAAAAATGTTTACTGGATACGGTTGATGAATTATATACCTTTAAAAGTTTTTACTCGTGATAGACCTTTTTAAATTATGTATTTTGATTAAAAGAAAACAACATGCCACCAGGTACCCATGTCCTTGCCCTCTTGAAAAAGATTATGTAAATGGATTGGATGTAGCATGCAGGTAGGATTACTGATATGTTCCACAGGTCATGTCCACATTGATCAGCTGGTTATTCATAACCCTAATTACTAATATGTTGAGGTGACAGTTTATTCCAATTAAGTAAAATCAGCTCTCTGTTCTAAGGGGGGAAAGTGGCTTACAAACTGATTTAGTTCTGGAGTTTTTGATCTAAGGATAGGCAGAGGGAGTCTAATTCCATTTGTTAATATCTATCATCACTCATGGCTGATGAGAAAGAAAGAAATCACATTCAAAGGTCATTCTTTTATTTCAAAAAGGAAAAAAGAATGTGTCTACAAAGATGACAGTTATAATACTTTACCTTTAAGAGGCAACCTTTGCAGGATGACTCTCTGATTCTGAAAATGCAGGCATTACTTTTTTCTTTTGTACTCTATTAAGAATTGTGCATGAAACCACTCAGAGTAGATGGGGACTAAGGGTCAACAGAACAGTTAGAAAGGTGACAAATAGCAATTCATTTCACTGTTTGTTTTCTAGATGATGGCTGCCTTTTTCTTCTGGTGCTCCCTGTTTCTGGGGTGCTACACAATGAGTTCTATGTCCTTTTAAATAGGGGCAGAGCTGCCACAGTGTAAACTAATAAATAGCACAATTGAAATTTTCCTGGTCATGAAATACAGTGGATTCCTCTCAGTTACTTTATTCTTTTTAACAATTATCTTTTAAATAGAGAAAAAAAAGAAGTTATTTTGTGACTTTATTCTTTACATTTATGGATAATTTTTTTTTAAGATAGTGCTGTTTTTCTATGTCTTTCAGGAAGTACAAATTTCTATTGCTTCAGGGACCAATAGCTCCTCTATCCTCAGGACTCTGCAACAAAAGAGTTTACATGTTCACTGTGAGTCTGGAGTATCTATGCTTCACAATGTCTTCACTCAGTTAACTCACTAATCTCTGTCTGTGACATTACTAGGTTTATGACCGAGGAAAAAGAGGATGCAATGCTAAATATATATCATTTCAGTTTCCATTCATTGGCCAAAAGACAATTTGGAGGGAAAATAAAATAAAATAAAATATAACCATTATCCCAGGAAAGTCAGCAAATATTGTAAACTAGTAAGTAATTTAGTGCAGGGTATTATGGAAAAAAAGACTGGCCCAGAATTGTAATGATAGAACCTGGACTTTAAGAAAGGTAAGAAAGGATATAAGGCTATCAGAGAGTGACATCTTAACTCAATGTATTGAGAACTATATTTGTCCTAAAACCACCAGGTGTTATAATAGGACTATTTGAGAAAAAGAAGCTAGAAAATACATGGAAATTTGATTAGGAACAGAAAAAAAGGATGATTAGCATTTTTGGAAGAAATATCCCAAATCATAATATTGTTTTCTTGGATTCGGCATTCTAATATTTGTCACTATCTTAGAAATTGCTGTGTTTAGAGTATGCCAACATGAGCACAAGTAATACACACTGGAATTCTGTTGTTATTCCTTAGCGGTTTTCAGAAAATCTTAACAATCAACCAGTTTCAGTTCAGTTCTGTCACTCAGTCATGTCCGACTCTTTGCGACCCCATGAACCACAGCAGGCCAGGCCTCCCTGTCCATCACCAACTCCTGGAGTTTACTCAAACTCATGCCCATCGAGTCGGTGATGCCATCCAGCCATCTCATCCTCTGCCATCCCCTTCTCCTCCTGCCCCCAATCCCTCCCAGCATCAGGGTCTTTTCCAATGAGTCAACTCTTCGCATCAGGTGGCCAAAGTATTGGAGTTTCAGCTTCAGCATCAGTCCTTCCAGTGAACATCCAGGACTGATCTCCTTTAGGATGCACTGGTTGGATCTCCTTGCAGTTCAAGGGACTCTCAAGAGTCATTCCCAACACCACAGTTCAAAAGCATCAATTTTTTGGCGCTCAGCTTTCTTCACAGTCCAACACTCACATCCATACATGACCACTGGAAAAACCATAGCCTTGACCAGACGGACCTTTGTTGGCAAAGTAATGTCTCTGCTTTTTAATATGCTATCTAGGTTGGTCATAACTTTCCTTCCAAGGAGTAAGCTTCTTTTAATTTCATGGCTGCAGTCACCATCTGCAGTGATTTTGGAACCCCCCCCCCCCAAAAATAAAGTCTGACACTGTTTCCACTGTTTCCCCATCTATTTCCCATGAGGTGACGGGACCAGATGCCATGATCTTCGTTTTCTGAATGTTAAGCTTTAAGCTAACTTTTTCACTCTCATCTTTGACTTTCATCAAGAGGCTTTTCAGTTCCTCTTCACTTTCTGCCATGAGAGTGGTGTTATCTGCATATCTGAGGTTATTGATATTTCTCCTGGCAATCTTGATTCCATCTTGTGCTTCATCCAGCCCAGCATTTCTTATGATGTACTCTGCATATAAGTTAAATAAGCAGGGTGACAATATACAGCCTTGACATCCTCCTTTTCCTATTTGGAACCAGTCTGTTGTTCCATGTCCAGTTCTAAGTGTTGCTTCCTGACCTGAATACAGGTTTCTCAAGAGGCAGGTCAGGTGGTCTGGTATTCCCATCTCTTTCAGAATTTTCCACAGTTTATTGTGATTCACACAGTATACAGATCTCTAAATGTGTATATGATTGACAGATATTAACTGTAAAGACAACTGAAATTAGTGTATTAATTAAATAGAATTATTTTGTTTTTCATTTGGAGATACATTTGGTATCCAGATTGGGTTAATCTTACAGAAATCTCTAGAAGGTATTCAGATTGGCTATTCATTTGTTTTTCACTCAATTGTCTCTTTAAAAATATAAATAAAAGTAAAATGTAAAGGCAATGCACCAGAAATAATCTAATTACTGAATCAATGGCTCAGGTCAGTTCAGTTCAGTCACTCACTCGAGTCCGACTCTTTGCAACCCCATGGACTACAGCATGCCAGGCTTCTCTGTCCATCACCAACTCCCAGAGTCTACTTATATTCATGTCCATTGAGTCGGTGATGCCATCCAAACATCTCATCCTCTGTCTTCCCCTTCTCCTCCCACCTTCAATCTTTCCCAGCATCAGGGTCTTTTCCAATGAGTCAGCTCTTCGCATCAGGTGGCCAAAGTACTGGAGTGTCAGCTTCAGCATCAGTCCTTCCAATGAACACTCAGGACTGATTTCCTGTAGGATGGACTGGTTGGACCTTCTTGCAGTCCAAGGGATTCTCAAGAGTCTTCTCCAACACCAGAGTTCAAAAGCATCAATTCTTCAGGGCTCAGCTTTCTTTATGGTCCACCTTTCACATCCATACATGACTCCTGGAGAAACCACAGCTTTGACTAGATGGACCTTTGTTGGCAAAGTAATGTCTCTGCTTTTTAATATGCTATCTAGGTTGGTCATAACTTTCCTTCCAAGGAGTAAGCTTCTTTTAATTTCATGGCTGCAGTCACCATCTGCAGTGATTTTGGAGCCCCCAAAAATAAAGTCAGCCACTGTTTCCACTGTTTCCCCATCTATTTGCTATGAAGTGATGGGACCAGATGCCATGGTCTTAGTTATTTGAATGTTGAGTTTTAAACCATCTTCTCTTTCACTTTAATCAAGAGGCTCTTTAGTTCTTCTTCACTTTTTGCCATGTGTGGTGCCCTCTGCATATCTGAGGTTATTGATATTTCTCCTGGCAATCTTGATTCCAGTTTGTGCTTCATCCAGCCTAGTGTTTCTCATGATGTACACATGAAACTGTCAGAATGTTGTTAACCAGCTATTCTTCAGTATAAAATAAAAAGTTAAAACAAAAAAAAATGACCATTGGATTCTCTGACCTTCTAAATGCAAGAATCAGGATAAGAGAACTTCTCAGTCAGCAATAAGGATGTATTCCCCAAAGAAAAATGGAATGGGGAGAGATTTTTCAGGCAATAAAGGCAGCTATTTAGGGAAACTCTTAAAGCCCTTTTATAACTCTGCTCTTCAGAATGTCAGGGCTACTACAAAACAGTGACACTACATGTCTCTACCCTCATTCTCCAGATGGGGGTGTTTATTGCAGTTGTTACCTCCTCGTTTCAACAATGCATATGAGGGGACTAGATAACTTGACTTTTGGAATAATAAATTTCTGCAGCTGGAAGAAACATATCTGGGTCTAATGTAGATACCATCTTAAGATCCCGGACTTGAGTCTGAAGCCCTGATTAGATCGGATAGTTGTGGTTTCTTTTTGAGCTAGGGTAAAAGCTAGTTTTTTTGTGTTGTTTTTTTGTTTTTTAAGGGAAGATGGGGTTTAAACACATTGTGTCATGCACTGTAATTATTTATATATTTCTGTCACATTGGCATTATATTTGGCCATATAACTTGTGATACTCCTGCCTGTGAGTTTATATTTATCCTTGTCTTTGGTGTCAGGCTTATTCAGGTGACTTGCTTTGGCAAATACCATGAGACCAAAAGCCACTTGTGAATGAAAACTTTAAGAGTACACACCAAAAATCTGATTTTACTTCTGTCCAAAACACTAGAAATATCGCCAATGGCAGATGCTCCCTTAGCCTGATATTAAGAGTATCTCCCAGTTACTATGTTATCATAAGCCTCTGATTTATATACACTGCCCCTTAGAAGCCCTCACTCTGAATTTATGAAATCATTGTCCTTCTCTTTGCCAGTTTCCAATCTATTATTTTTTTGTACTAGGGAAGGAAAAATAACTGTAATTTATCATCACTGTAAAATTAATAAACTCCAACCTAAACTGGATGACCAGCGCTACAGAAAAAATCTTACTATGGGATTCTACTCTTTAGAGCAGCTGCCATTCTGTGTATTTTTTTGTACTTTAACAAATATATTTATTAAGTATAATTGACATAAACTCAACTGTAAATAGCATGAACAATTGAATAAGTTTTGATGTGTGCATAATTTGAAAACATCACCACACCAAAATAATAACCTCAGTCATAACTCACAAATGTTTCCTTGTGCTCATTTATAATCTTTCCTTCCTGTTCTTCTTCCAATCCAAATGAATCACTTTTCCTTCTTCTTATCACTACAGATTAATTCGCATTCTCTAAAATTCACAGAAATATAATCATACAATATGGACCCTCTCTCTCTAATTTTTGGTCTCATTTCTTTTACTTACTTCTTTTGAGATTCACTTACGTTGCATATATATAATAAACATTTTTTTGTTACAGAATAGTATTTCATTTATAGACATTCCATTCTATATTTATTAATCTGTTAATAGATATCTATGTTGTTCTTTTGTCTTTATTAAAATTAATGCTATTAAAACATTCATACTTCAGTCTGTAGAATAGGTTCTAGGTTCATCCGTCTCATTAGAACTGACTCAAAGGTGTCCCTTTTTATGGCTGAGTAATATTCCATTGTGTATATGCACCACAACTTCTTTATCCATTCATCTGTTGATGGACATCTAGGCTGCCTCTGTGTTCTGGCTATTGTAAATAGTGCTGCAGTGAACAATGGGATACATGTATCTTTTTAAATTTTGGTTTCCTCAGGGTATATGCATAGGAGTGGGATTGCTGGGTGATATGATGGTTTTATTCTTAGTTTTTTAAGGAGTCTCCATACCGTCTTCCATAGTGGCTGTGTCAATTTACGTTCCCACCAGCCGTGCAAGAGTGGTCCCTTTTCTCCAAACCCTCTTCAGCATTAATTGTTTATAGACATTTTGATGATGGTCATTCTGACTGGTGTGAGGTGATATCTCATTGTGGTTGTGGTTTGCATTTCTCTAATAATGAACAATGTTAAGCGTCTTTTCATGTGTTTGTTAACCATCTGCATGTCTTCTTTGGAGAAATGTCTGTTTAGGTCTTTTCCCCACTTTTTGATTGGGTTGTTTGTCTTTCTGGTACTGAGTTGCATGAGCTGCTTATATATTTTGGAAATTAATCCTTGGTCAGTTGTTTCATTTGCTATTACTTTCTCCCATTCTGACGGTTGTCTTTGAAGTAAGTCGAAAGAAAAAGATAAATATCATATTATAATGCATATATGTGGAATCTAGAAAAATGGCACTGAAAAATTTACTTACAGGGCAGCAATAAGATAAACCGACATAGAGAATATTGTGAACATGGGGAGAGGGGAGGAGGTGAGATGTAGGGAATGAAAGATGGAAACTTACATTGCCATATGTAAAATAGATACCCAATGGGAATTTGCTGTGTGGCTAAGAAATTCAACAGGGACTCTGTATCAACCTGGAGGGGTGGCTTGGGGAGGAAGATGGGAGGGAGGTTCAAAAAGAAAATTCATGTTGAGGTTTGACCAAAAACAGCAAAATTCTCTAAAGCAATTATCCTTCAATAAAAAATAAACTAAAAAAAAAAAATATCATACTTTGGATGTGTGTGTGTATATATATATTTATTCTTGAGTAAATGCATAACAGTAGAACAGTCTGAATCATATGATGGTTATAGGTTTTATTAAGAAACTATCAACTATTTTTAGAGTGTTTATAGTAGTCTTATCATTTTACATTCCTACCAGCAGAATGTGACAGTACCACTTTGTCAACGTTATCTTCAATTGCTGATTTAAGCATTTATTTTAGCCTTTAATTTTAGTCATTCTAGTAAATATATAGTGATATTTAATTGTGGTGTTAATTGTACTATTAGTGTAATCGCTAATAATGTTGAGCATATATACTCTTTGAGTAGGGTTTATTCAAATCATTTGAGCATTTATTTATTGGATTATTTGTATTCTTGTTTTTCAGTTTTGAGAAACCTTATATAATGAATACAAGTCTTTATTTTCATTCAGATTTATGCTTACCTGTATTATCTCCCCATCTGGGGCTTGTCTTTTCATTATTCTCTCTGGATTGTCAAAGAGCAGAGGTTAATCATTTTGATGAATCCCAGTTGATCAGTATTTTTTGTGTGTGTATCATGCTTTTGGTGTCAAAACTGAGAATCTTTGCTTAACCCATAGGTATATCTTCCTTTCTATGAACTTTACAGTTTAATTTTTAGATCTATGATCGACACTGAGTTGTTTTTCAGTACGTGATACAAGATATGGATTAAGTTTATTAGTTCATATAACAATACTCAACTTTTCCATATCATTAGTTGAAAGAAGTGTCCACTCTTTACTGAGCTGCTTTTGCAGTTTGGTCAAAATTCAATTGTATATGTGGGACCCCATTGTGGACTCTGTTTTGTTCAGTTACATTTTTCTGTCTTGCTACCAATAACACATTGTATTTATTACTGTAGCTTTGTTATAAGCCATGGAATAAGATTCTGTTGGACTTTTGAACTTGTTCTTCTTTATCAAATTTGCTTTGGTTACTCTACCTTTTTAATTTTTATGTATTCAGAAATAGCTTAACAGTTACCTTAAAAAAAAAAAAAAGTTGCTGAGATTGTGTTTGGCATTGTACTGATCAGTTTGGGAAGACTGACATTAAACCAGTATCAGTGATCAGTGAAAGTCGGTCAGTCATGTCTGACTCTTTTTGACCCCATGGCCTATACAGTCCATGGAATTCTCCAGGCCAGAATACTGAAGTGGGTAGCCTTTCCCTTCTGCAGGGGATTTCCCCAGCCCAAGGATTAAACCCACGTCTCCCGCATTGCAGGCAAATTCTTTACCAGCTGAGCCACAATATACAGCCTTACAATCCATGAACAAAAGTGTATCTCTAATGATTTTGGACTTTTCAAATTTTTGTTAGTAAAGTGTTAAATTTTCAGTGTATAGTTTTGTACACTTTTTATCAGGTTTATTACTAGTATTTAACATGTTTGATGCTATTGTAAATGGTAGCTTTATTTTAATTTGTTTCTTCATTGTTATCAGGCAGAAATAATATTGAATTTTATACATTCATTTTAGTTCCTCTAATTTTGCTAGTAGCAGTATTAGTTCTGTTAATTTTTATGTATGTGATGATATCAGATTTTCTATGTAGATAAGTAGCATTCTGCAAGTTAAGACAATTTTTATTCCTTCCTCTCTAATCCGGATGCTTTTTACTTCTTTTTCTTTCCTTATTGAACTGGGTAGAACTTCTGCTACATGTAGAGTAGATGGTGAAAGCATACATCTTTTCTTTGTTCTTTTTTTTAAATTAATCAGTTCATTTTTATTGAAACTTTGTTGATTTAAAATGTTGTGTTAGTTTCAGATGTACAGCAAACTGATTCAGTCATATCACATTTCAGATTCTTTTCCCATACATGTTATTACAAAATATTGAGTTTAGTTCCCTGTGCTATACAGTAGATTTTTCTGTATCTTTTTCTTGTTCTTAATCACCAAAGGAAACGTTAGTCTTTAACAAAGCATTACTCCTTAAAAGGCACATACATTTTCAAATATTATGTATAATGTTAGATATGGGCTTCCCTGGTAGCTCAGTCGACAAAGAATCTGCCTGCAATGCAGGAGACTGGGGCTTCCATCCCTCAGCCAGGAAGATCCCCTTGAGAAGAAAATGGCAACCCAGTCCAATATTCTTGCCTGAAAAATCTCATGGACAGTGGAACCTGTTGGGCTACAGTCTGTGGGGATGCAAGAGTCAGACACGACTTAGTAATATTTATAACACATAATGTTAGATGTAGGTTTCCATTATCAAATTGAGAATAGCTTATTCAGTTCTTAGGAAACAAGAGTTTGCTTATTTTTTAACCATTAATGAATGTTGAATTGTATTCTTTTTCTTTTTTTGTTTTTTAATTTCATGGATTAAGTTGAATAATTTCATGTTAAATTCTGAACCTCTAGAATAAACCTCACTTGTTCATGTTAATTAATATTTTTAATATATTTTTTGGCTTTTACTTTTTAAAACTTTGTAAATAATTTTTTTTTCATCTGTTTTCATGAGGAATGTTGGTCTATAATTTTATTCTACTTGTAATGTCTGTACCTAGTTTCACTACCAGGGTAATGCTAGTCTTATAAGTTGAGAAGTATTCCTCTCTCTTTATTTTTGTGGTAGTTTGTATGGAATTGATATTGTGCCTTCCTTAAATATTGAGTAGAGATTGCCAATAAAATTTAGGTTTAGAGTGTCTCTGTGGCATAGTTTTAAACTATAAACTCAATCTATTTTATGGAAACAGAGGTGTTCAGTTTTAGCCTCCTTTTTGTTTTTCTGAGTTCAGGTGGTATTATTTGTCTCAAGAAATTTATTCATTTCACCCACATTATTAAATATTGGCTTAAATTTGCTTATCATATTTCCTATCCTTTTAATAATGGTATAATGATTGCTTTATTTTTGTCCACAAGAAACACTGGAATGATTATTGATGTTGCATCTCTCACTCTCAATATTGTTAATCTGTATCTTTTCTAATTTTTTCCTGATTAGGCTGACTAGTGGTGTATCACTTTTATTGATTCTTTTCATAGAATTGGCCTTTGGTTTCATTGATTTTTCTCTATTATGTTTCTGCTTTATAGTTTATATTTTGGTTCTGATCTTTATTATTTCCTTTACTCTGTTTATTTTTGATTTGATTCTCGTTTTTGTTTCTTAAGGAGTAAGCTGAGCTTATTAATTTGAGACCACGATTTTGCTCTAATATAGGCTTTTAGTACTAGTGCTATAGATTTTTACCCTTGTTTAAAAGATATATTTGCTGATTATAGAATTTCAGGCCTAGAGTGTTTCTTTTGGTACTTTAAAGAAGCTTTCCATGTTTTCTTAGTTTCTTTGTTTCTGATGAGAAATCTTTATCATCCTTTTACTTTTTTCCTTTTGGCAAGAAATAACATGGTTTTTTGTTTGTTTGTTTGTTTGAAGCTACTTTTAACATTTGTTTCTTGTAAGTGGTTTTGAAGAATTTGATTGTCATATTTCTTAATGTAGTTTTTCATGTATCTTTTGCTTGCGGTTAATTGAACTTCCTGAAATTTTGGCTTTATATTTTTCAACAAATGGGAGAAATGTTGGCCATTATTGCTTCAAATATGTTTTTTAAATCCCCTCCTTTCTCTTGTGTGCTATGTGTGTGTCTGACCATTTATGACCCCATGGACCATAGCCTGCCAGGCTCCTCTGTCCATGGGATACTCCAGGCAAGAATACTGGAGTGGGTTGCTATTTCCTTCTCCAGAGGAGTTTCCCCAACCAGAGATGGAATATGCCTCTCTTGTATCTCCTGCATTGGCAGGGGAATCTTTATCACTGTGCCACCTGGGAACCTTCTTTCTCTTCTTAAAGGACCCCAATTGTGTACAGTAGTCACTTGAAAATAATCTAGAGTTCAGTTATTCTTTCTCTTTTTGATTATTTTTCATCTCTGTGATTGCTTCTACTGCAGTATATTATAATCAGCTTAAGTACTTTTATCTCTTCATCTTGCTAAATCCTATTCACCTTTCTCAGATCAGGGCTTTTTCAGAGGAACAGCATTGGATCATTTGATTTCAGTCATTTTCCTCAATTATATCTCACCTCAGTTTCTATGTTTATGACATAATATTTATCAGTTAAGTTGTAATGTAGGTTGTTTCTCCACAAAGAAACATTCAAAATATAATAGTTCAAAAGATAGAGATATTTTCTAATTAGACTCTGATTTTGTTTCATGGGTGGAGCTCTTCCTGTCTCTTATATATATACTCTGGGAATTAAATAATTCTTCAATGATTCCTATAGCCATATCAGAAGTACAAATTTTGTTAAAAGGCCTCCTAGGGTCTCTGCAGAGCTTTCATACTTCATAAGCTTGACAGCCTAAGGTTTGTTGTTATTTGTTTTATTTGCTTTTACCTAATGCATTTGTTGATGAAAGTGAAAGAGGAGAGTGAAAAAGTTGGCTTAAAGCTTAACATTCAGAAAACTAAGATCATGGCGTCTGGTCCCATCACCTCATGGGAAATAGATGGGGAGACAGTGGAAACAGTGTCAGACTTTATTTTTGGGGGCTCCAAAATCACTGCAGATGGTGACTGCAGCTATGAAATTAAAAGATGCTTACCCCCTGGAAGGAAAGTTATGACCAACCTAGATAGCATACTGAAAAGCAGAGACATTACTTTGCCAACAAAGTTCTGTCTGGTCAAGGCTATGGTTTTTCCAGTGGTCATGTATGGATGTGAGAGTTGGACTATAAAGAAAGCTGAGCACTGAAGAATTGATGCTTTTGAACTGTGGTGTTGGGGAAGACTCTTGAGAGTCCCTTGGACTGCAAGGAGATCCAAGTAGTCCATCCTGAAGGAGATAAGTCCTGGGTGTTCATTGGAAGGACTGATGCTGAAGCTGAAACTCCAATACTTTGGACACCTCATATGAAGAGTTGACTCATTGGAAAAGACCCTGATGCTGGGAGGGATTGGGGGCAGGAGGAGAAGGGGACGAGAGAGGATGAGATGGCTGGATGGCATCACCGACTCGATGGGCATGAGTTTGAGTAAACTCCGGGAGTTTGTGATGGAGAGGGACAGCTGGTGTGCTGCGATTCATGGGGTTGCAAAGAGTCGGACACGACTGAGTGACCGAACTGAACTGAGCTGAATGCTTTTACTTAATTTCCTAATAATTAATATAATTTATCAAAAAGTTGGTAGACTTTGCTCTTAGAGACTTGCATGTACTATTACATGTTGAAAAGTCATTCTCTATGAGAATATCACAATTATACACATCTTGCAATCAGAGTCATGGACTACCTTTGCCCCTGGCCTTTTTCAACATAACAGAGTCAGGGCAGTTGGACTAGTGTCTAGATCTGAAGCAAAGAACAATCTTATCTGTAGCCTTAAGATAGAGTGTCTCCTCCCAGGCATAGGTCTGGCATGCTTACTGCTGCTGCTGCAGCTGCTGAGTCCCTTCAGTCATGTTTGACTCTCTGTGACCCCATAGATGGCAGCCCACCAGACTCCCCTGTCCCTGGGATTCTCCAGGCAAGCACACTGGAGTAGATTGCCATTGCTTTCTCCCGGCATGCTTACTATCCATTATAAAATAACTCAAGAGTTCATGTGTTGCAATGAAACCCACTTTGCATGCAGTTGTCTTCACATTGTCTTGTAGGAAATAAGACATAGGTAGTTGGTGGAAAAAATAAAAAGTGAAATCTTTAGCTATAGCAATTGCTATAAGTAAATGTTAATCTTTGACTCAACATTCTTGCATCTTCTACCAGCATCCATGAAGTGACCAACCTGTTAGCTTCTAAGTAAGATAAAACTTCAGACCCTTCAGTTAATCTTTTGCACATATTTTTCTCTAGCACATTTTTCATGCTTTATTAATTTATTTGCTTTGTCATTCCCTTACCACTTCCTCTCAGTTCAATGGTGGTGTAGACTATCTGAAATAAAAGGGTTATTATGAAAATAATACTCTTATTTTGATCTTTGATCCAGAGCTGAGTCTTCTATTTCAGTTGAAAAGTCTTATAGTAACTTGTTCACTTTCAATCTTTCTTCTCTCTGGAGTCCAGAACTTGTTGGCTTTTCCAATGTGTGGAAAAATCTGAAAGAGATGGGAATACCAGACCACCTGACCTACCTCTTGAGAAATTTGTATGCAGATCAAGATACAACAGTTAGAACTGGGCATGGAACAATAGACTGGTTCCAAATTGGAAAAGCAGTACATCGAGGCTGTATATTGTCACCCTGCTGATTTAACCTATATGCAGAGTGCATCACGCAAAATGCTGGGCTGGATGAAGCACAAGCTAGAATCGAGATTGCCAGGAGAAACACCAATAACCTCAGATACACAGATGACACCACCCTTATGGCAGAAAGGGAAAAGGACCTGAAGAGCCTCTTGAGAGAAGCCTAGCATGCCGCAGTCCATGATGTTGCAAAGAGTCGGACATGACTGAGCGACTGAACTGAACTGAAGGAGGGTAATATCTGTATTCTTTTCTAATTCTGTTGCAACATTAGTGAACTTTTGCCTGAAACTCATTTTTGTTATAATGTCTTATTGAAGGCAGGCAATAATCACTATGCCACACTAGCTCTCAGGCTCTTTTTAGCCACTCACCCTATAGCTCCAGCTTTAATACAACATAATCTTTCTTCCAAGGCATTTCGGAGAGAGATCGATCTAATATTTTCATACTATACAGCATGGAGTTTCATCTTTTTTGGCTTTTGGAACATATTTTTTCACTGCCCACTACTTAAGGGCTCAGCTACTAAGCTAGTGTCACACATCTTAATATTCTCACTTTTATTTTATGGCAGCCACTGATTTGAAGGTAAAGCTTCTGTATTTTGCTAGATAGTATGCTGATTATTGAATATAGCTACAGAATCAATCTAATTAAAAATTATAATTTTATATGTGTGTGATCATTCTCTCAGTGGTGTCCAACTCTTTGAGACCCCATGGATTGCAGCATGCTAAGTTACTCTGTCCATGGAATTTTCCCAAGCAAGGATTCTGGAGTGGGTTGCCAATTCTTCCTCCAGGAGAGCTTCCCGATCCAGGAATCGAACCTGCCTCTCCTGCATCTCTTGCAAGTGGATTCTGTATCACTGAGTCACCTGGGAAGCCCATACATACTGTGTCATGCTAAGTTGCTTCAAACATGTCTCACTCTTTGTGACTCTTTGTGACCCTAGCCTGCCAAGTGCCTCTGTCCATGTGATTCTCCAAGCAAGAAAACTGGAGAGGGTTGCTGTGTCCTCCTGACCCAGGGATCCAAATTACATCTCTTATGTCTCCTGCATTGGCAGGCGAGTTCTTTACTGCTAGTGTCACCTGGGAAGCCCAAGCCCATACATACATGCATACAAATATAAATATGGAGGTAGGTGATTAATATCTCAGTAATATGATGTCCAAAGTAGATATTTCTACCCACAGGTAGCTTTTCTCCAGACAGCAATTTAAAGACCCAAGATTATTTGATTTTGTGATCTGTTTTCTTACACATGATTCCAAAATCACTATATCATTTAAGTCAACATAATAAACATTGAGAGACTATCAAAAATCATAATTATATCCACAATTTTATGCAAGGAGAATTTTATAGGCCAGGATTGGTGGCCACCTAACTACAAGGTAATACGGACATAGGCTAACTGTTGATCCAGTAAGAATAGAACATTGCTTGGTGAAGAGTCTTCCACTCTCCGCAATAATGTATGTATATGTTTATAGGTATGAGTGTTAAATATTATGCTTCATCATTAGATTATAAGCTCCATGAAAACAAACATTATGCATATTTATTTTGTAATTATGCTCAGTTTTGTGTGCAATGCAATATTTGTTAAAGAATTGAGTGAAAGAATTAAGGAGATTTAATACGACCACACAATTTTAGTGATAAAATAGAAGTCACAGTATAGTTTGCTTTTTCAATTCACATAGTTCTAAAGTTTAAAAAAGGTTCTAAAACCTAGATTTACAGAATCTTCATTCAATGTTCTAGGTAACTTTATAAATATTCATCAAGCAGTTTCAGTGGCCAAAATTATAAATACATTCAGATATGTATGGGTCTTTAGACTTATAAGAACTTGAAAATTGTTAACACGTTAAGAAAACATTTCATAGTTCTATTTAAAGAGGATTCAGTCTCAATATAGAGGATTATGTCTCAGATTCAGATTATCTAATATGTACTAGGATGTGCTTTGCCCAGATATTTCAACGACAGTCAGAAAAAGTCAGTTTACACACAATTTTCTTTCCCAGCTGGTCCATTTGTTCATCTCAAGCATGTTGACCATCTTTTTTTTTTTTTTTTCTTCCACATACCTTTCTCTTTAACCTCAGACTGGCTTTACATATAAATGTATGTTTTATTTCCTTCATAATATAATCCTGTAACATATTCAAGGAGTTTTCTGTAGACCGAGGTAGTTTGTTTATTTTGATCATTGAGCAAAATACTCCCTGGCCATTGTAGCCACAGTAATTCTCTTGGTATGAAAAATTGTATGTGCTGGTATGTTTAGAACATTAGCTAAAAGCAGTGATGCATTTCCACATTGGGTGAACAATGATGAGAAAGTCTCAAAGATAGGTCAGATTGAAGATTATGGAGCACTGTCTACATTTCTTTCTGACAAGGTCGACTTCAAGGGTGACATTAACAACTTATTCTCAGTCTAATGACACATTTAGATTAGAGTTTCCAATGTACGCAGCCTCCATTTTTTTCTTCAATTCATTGCTAGATAAGATGCTTGATAGGTATCTCCACAGTAACCTTTCAGAATCTATTTACTTAGATGAATCAAAATAATGAAATGCCAAATGAATTAAGAATGATACTTTTATATCAACTGAAAACAATTTAAATAGTCCATATGCATAAGTTCTGTGGCATGAATGATCTTTTCATTTCATACTTTTAAAAAATGAAGAATGTGTTAGTTACTGTTGCTGTTTACCTGTGAGGAAGCGGGGAAATGACTGCACACTGGGACTTTGCAGCTACCCTTTTCCTATAAGACTCACTTACCTCTCACCGAGGCCAGGAACACAATAAGAATACACAACAGGAAGCTTTATTTAAATTTCTAAGCTTTAAAAAAGTCCTATTACAGAAAGTTATATTTTCTTTTGTTTTCTTTCCTTTTGAGAACTGATAGCTTGGATTTCAGGAACATGTAAAGTAAAAAAAGGTCGATTTTTAAATTGCTGTCTTTTTGTGATTTTGCAAAGCTATCATTATTTGCATCTTTTTGTTTATATTCTGTTCTTCCCTAGTCTTCTTTCCTTCATGAACTCTACCTGCTTAGGATGGAGAACTCAGCAGCTGCCTGCTCTGAGGTTTCTAGCAGAGTGTTCTCTGTGAAAGCGCTGACAAAATTATTTTGCATGCACCTCCCCATGGTGAAGTCCCAGTGAGAGTCCCATGGATTCAAACACCTTGGCTAGTCCTCACATTTCTTCCCATGAATGTATGTTTAAAGTCCCACATAGATTTCCACGGTAGGAACTGTGTCTTATCTTTCTTCCAAATTTCTTTCTAATAGTAGTTAATGTAATGTTGCATGTATGACGAGGATTCAGCAAATAGATACTGTATTGGATCATTAAAATAGAGTTGCTATTTATGACCCTGGAATTATCTGCATTATTGACAAGAAGAAGCTAGCATAAATGCAACCTGCTATTTGTTGAAAGGTTGCTGAATGCCATTTTGTCTAACTTTCCATTTATTCAAGATGGCTCCCAGCATTCTTTCATGTTCAGTGGATAGCTAACGTGGGACTACAACGGAGAAGCATGGGCAGATGAAATGCCATACTCATTATCATGTGTAAATGTCAACAGAGTTCATGTTTTAAAAAAAAAAAAACACCTTTTAATGTGAGAATAGGCATTGGGCCATGCTTCCTCATGTACCATCTGTCACATCACCTTTGAAGTCCTACTGAATTCTCATCCTTTGAAGTCAGACACTCATCCTTCTACACAAAGGAGGCTGCTGCATGCAGCAGCAGCAAAGAGATGAAAGCCTGTGTGCCTCAGCTATGCTGAATATACCGTCAATGCTTTAATTTAAAGAGCTAATATTCACCTTTGACATAGAAAATTAGCCTTTGACTACAGGTTTTCTGGAAGTGTGTCTGAGGGCACAGAGATGCAACCATTACAGATATTTTCTCCCCGTGTAATGGTTTCAACTGTAAATTTTTCTCCTAGATGCTTATAAGAATATGATAGCAATTATAATAAACAACATTAAGAAAAATCAGTAAAGTTGAAAAAGAGCCTTTCTCTGATCAAAGCTTAGAAACACTCCTCTAAGTCTTCTTTTTGACCAGGTCTTATCCTTGGATCCTGTCTTCAGCCTGTTGAGAAGAGTGTTAGAAAGAATCCTGATAAGTCAGTTTAACAGGAATCCCCCACCCTTGATATCTGATCAGATACAACCACCCACCCTGAATATCTGTTTATTGTTGTTGTCCAGTCTCCGAAGCCATGTCTGATTTTTTTCACACCATGGACTGCAGCATACCAGGCTTCTGATACTTCACTGTCTCCTGGAGTTTGCTTCAAATCATGTCCATTGACTCAGTGATGTCATCCAACAATCTCATCCTCTGTTGCCCCCTTTTCCCCATGCCCTCAATCTTTCCCAGAATCAGAGTCTTTTCCAATGAGTTGGCTCTTCACGTCAGGTGGCCAAAGTATTGATGCTTCAGCTTCAACATCAGTCCTTCCAATGAATATTCAGGGTTGATATCATTTGATATCAAGAGTCTCCTACAGAACCATAGTTTGAAAGCATCAGTTCTCCAGTGCTCAGTCTTCTTTATGGTCCAACTATCACATACGTACATGACTACTGAAAAAGCAATAGTTTTGATTATGTGGACCTTTGTAGGAAAAGTGATGTCTCTACTTTTTAATACACTACAAAGCTATGACAAACTTAAGATATTAAAAAGCAGAGACATTACTTTGCAGACAAAGGTTTGTATAGTCAAAGCTATGTTTTTTCCAGTATCATGTGTAGATGTGAGATTTGGACAGTACAAAAGGCTATGTGCCAAAGAATTGATGCTTTTCAATTGTGGCTCTGGAGAGGACTCTTGAGAATCCCTTGGAAAGCAAGGAGATCCAACTAGTTAATCCTAAAGGAAATCAACCCTGAAAGTTCATTGGAAAGACTGATGCTGAAGTGCCAATATTTTGGCAACCTAATGTGAAGAGCTGACTCATTGCAAAAGACCCTGATGTCGGGAAAGTTTGAGGGCATGAGGAGAAGAGGGCAACAGAGGATGAATTGATTGGGTATCATCAACTCAACGAATATGAGTTTGAGCATACTCTGGGAGATGGTGAAGAACAAGGAAGCCTGGCATGCTACAGTCCGTTGGCTGCAGTTACTGTCACAGTGATTTTGAAGACTAAGAAAAGAAAATCTGTCACTGTTTCCATTGCTTTCCCATCTATTTCCCATGAAGTTATGGGAATGGATGCCATGATCTTAGTTTTTTGAATGTTGAGTTTTAGGCAAGCTTTTTCACTCTCCTCTTTCACCCTCACCAAGAGGCATTTTGGTTCCTCTTCCCTATCTGCCATTAGAATGTTATCATTCTTACATCTGAGGTTACTGATATTTCCCCCAGTGATATTTATTCTAGCTTATGAGTAATCCACGTGATATACTCTGCAAGTTAAATAAGCAAGGTAACAGTATATAGCCTTGATGTACTCCTTTCCCAGTTTGGAACCACTCTATTCTATGTCCGATGCTAAGTGTTGATTCTTGACCTGCATTTAGATTTCTCAGGAGGCAACTCAGGTGGTCTTGTATTCCCATCTCTTTAAGAATTTTCTGCAGTTTATTGTGATCCACAGTCTAAGGCTTCAGCATTGTCAATGAAGCAGAAGTAGATGGTTTTCTGGAATTCTCTTGCTTTTTCTATGATCCAACAGACTTTGGCAATTTGATCTCTGGTTCCTCCGCCTTTTGTAATCCAGCTTGTACATCTGGAAGTTCTTGGTTCACATATTAATGAAGCCTACCTTGAAGGATCTTAGTGTTACCTCATTAGCTTGTGAAATGACTGCATTTGTACAGTAGTTTGAACATTCTTTGGCATTGCCTTTCTTTGGAATTAGAATGAAAACTGACCTTTTCCAGTCCTGTGGCCACTGCTGTGTTTTCCATATTTGCTGGCATATTAAGTGCAGTGTTTTAATAGCATCATCTTTTAGGATTTGAAATACCTAAGCTGGAATTCCATCACCTCCACTAGCTTTTATCTTAATAATGCTTCCTAGGGCCCACTTGAATTCACACTCCAGAAGTTATGGCTCTAGGTGAATAGCCACACCATCGTGGTTATTTGGGTCATGAAGACTTTTTAGTACAGTTCTCCCTTGTATTCATGCCACCTCTTCTTAATTCCTTCTGCTTTTGTTAGGTCCTTGCCATTTTTGTGCTTTATCATGCCCATATTTGATGTAATATTCCCTGTGTATCTCCAATTTTCTTGAAGAAATCTCTAGTCTTTCCCATTCCATTGTTTTCCTCTTTTTCTTTGCATTTTCACTTATGATGGCTTTCTTATCTCTCCTTGCTGTTCTCTGGAATTCTACATTCAGTTGGGTATATCTTACCCTTTCTCTTAGCTATTCATTTCTCTTCTTTTCTCACCTATTTGTAAGTCCTCTTCAGACAACTATTTTACCTTCTTGCTATCTGATAACCCTGGCTTATCTTCAGAAAACCTTATTAAATTTGTTTAGCCAAGAATTCCCCTATACTTGATGTCTCCTCTTAGTAACTTTCCATCCACTGAACCTCATTTTGTAGTTGACTAAATCCCCACATATTCTTGCTGCATTCAGAATTAAGCCTTGTTTTACGGAGGTCTCTGTTTTCTGCTATTACTGTAGTTTTTAATAAAATCAGATAATTAAAGATAGATATAGTGTACTCCTTTCGTTGACTATACAAAATATTAGGATCTCTAATAAGTATGTCTCTGACATTAAAACTGCTTCAAATTTTTAGGATGGAATTAGGTTTTCAAATAAAGAAAGCATTCTGTGTGTTTTATCCTTCTGTCAGAAGTACTGACAATCAGAATGTATTTATTGAATGTCTGCAATGCATTGTACAATCTGCTAAGTCTGGGTATAAGAAACTAGTATCAATACAAGAAAACCCAATCCTCCAAGAACAATTTGCTTGGTGATGGACCCTGTGTATAAACATAAAAATAAAGTATATAATGCAGATATGTAGCAATGAGGTGCTATGGACATTAATGTCACCTTTGGAAGGGGTTGAAAGAAAACATTGTGGAGGTGGTGGGTGATATTAGAGGTGAGGTATCAGATAAGTAGAATTATCTATGAAAGATGGAGTGGTGAGTTAGGAAGAACAACAAGGAAATGAGGAGGTGGAACTGAGGGTATTTTGGGTAAAGAAACATTGAAAGATCCCAGGTGTGAACAAATGTATGCTGGTGGCTCTCAAGGAGTGATCTTTGGAAGAACCTTGGATTAGAACCACCTGTGTTGATGAAAAATACACATTTTGAAATTGTCCTTAAAAGTATTTAATGTATCTCTCTCACTAGTACTAAAAAATAAGAATCCTAAAGGTACTGACTGTTTTATTTGTATGTAAATAAAGTTTGAGTTTTTAGCTTAAGACACAGAAAGCACACTCTTGCCCCTCAATATAATTCAAAATAAACAAACATTTTCCCCAGTCATCACTAATTTGGCACACAAAAGGACTCAGCATCTTTCAAGGACCAGGTGATTAAGACTACTTAGGGACTTTTTTTTTTTTTCCCAAAGGAAAAACAATGAATTGGTACACATGTATTGCAGAAACATGGAGGACTAAGATATTTGAAGAAACATTCTGGAAAATTCTTGCAAACATAATTCAGAAATTGTTGCTGAGCTCACAAGAAAGCAAAAGGAATCTCTTAGGAAAAATAAGTACACTTTAAAACTAACTAGACAATAAATGTTAGTGACTTGAAGCAAAAAGGACTTGTACACAAAGAAATGATAACCCGAAGGTAAGCAGCACCAGTTCTGGAAGCCACAGAAAAAGTCTATGTTTTCTGTGATGTTCAGGTGCTGAATTTGAGGTGAAAAATTAAGCCGGTTTACTCAGAATAAAAGTTGTGGTAGGTCCAGAGTCATCACTTACTCCCAACAGAACCCAAAGCAAAATTTTTTTGGAATAAAATGCTTGGCATTCCACAGGTTAATTTTAATAAAATATAATTTCCAACTCAAAATCACCAAATGTACAAGTTATCAGCTATAAGAGTAATAATAATAATAACAGAGCCAATGTAGGTTCTAAAGACTTCATGTATTAAGACATTAGAGTAAATTGTGAGTTAATTGTGCACAGAATATTTATAGAAAAATATGAAATTAAAAATTCTGCCAAATATTACATCTATTCAACATTGTGCTATTGTTGCAAATCAAAACAACTCACAAATATGATGATAACCATTAGAAACATATTTAATGAAACAAATCAGAGATAGTAGAGATTCAACAGGTTTAATCACATGATATAAAGATCTATTACTGGTGAGAGTCTTTCGATGATTCTATTTAATTGAATTCAGAAAAAAAGTTGTAAAGTATGGGCTTTGTGCAAAGCTTAATTCTTGATTCTTAAGCACATTGACATGTTTGTTCCTCCCTCCATGGCCTGCTGAGACCTGGTCAACACAGGTTTTCTGAAAAATAATTTCCCTTAAAAGGAAGGACCAAAAATAGCTTGTGTAACATGGACAGAACTGAATGCTCTGACCAGATAATGATCTCCTATGGTTAGTGAAAATAAGTATCAAGGTGAAGCAGACACATTTACTTTCAAAGCAGGAGACTATTTTTCAATCACAATGTCCAATTTAATTTTCATTAATGTTATTAAGAGAAAACAATTTACTGCAAGAAATGAAAAGTAAACAAACAAAATTAAAAAAAAAAAACAACAGTGCTGTTGAGCTCTGTGGAGTGCTTCTGATTTAGGGGTTAAGTATTCCATGCTAATAATCCCTCTAGTTAGCAAAAGGAAAATTAATGAAGTCTAATTTTGCATGAAATTTTGCATTTAGATTTTTATAACTTTGTGCTTTAATACTGCTTTTCTTTAGGATTTATTTTAGTAAGTTTTAATGGCTCTCTGATGCCAACGACTAATAAATAATGGTGAATTTTCATTTATGCCTAATTGGAGTGACAAGATCAACTTGCTCATTGAGAGACAGCCAGATCATCCAAGGTGACTGGAGGTCAATCCAAAAATGATTGTTTTAAACTCTGTTTCGAGTTTGCTGTCCTTTCTTTTGTCTCAAATACTGGGCAACTGCTCCAAATCTTCATTTCAGTGTTTGTGTAGTTATAGCTCGTAGATGGGAGAAAGCAATGGCACCCCACTCCAGTACTCTTGCCTGGAAAATCCCATGGACAGAGGAGCCTGGTGGGCTGCAGTCCATGGGGTCGAGAAGAGTTGGACACAACTGAGCGACTTCACTTTCACTTTGCACTTTCATGCATTGGAGAAGGAAATGGCAACCCACTCCAGTGTTCTTGCCTGGAGAATCCCAGGGAAGGGGGAGCCTGGTGGGCTGCCGTCTATGTGGTCGCATAGAGTTGGACATGATTGCAGCGAGTTAGCAGCAGCACCAGCAGTAGCTCTTAGATAGCAGATGCCCAGAAATGCTGAGCAATTCTGAAATACAGGAACAAAAGAACAATGAGATGTGTATTCTTTTCCTAACACAGGTAGATGTCGTGCTGAGAGGCATTTTTATTTTAATATCTATATGTCACTAATATTTATCCATTGTTAGCACAGGCTGTGGAATTCAGAAATTAAGCCTGGGGTTTCTAAGAGCCTAAATCAAAATGCCACAGTTCTCAACAGTTTATTGTGAAGTATGTGAAGCAAAAAACAAGTGATACTTCCCATCCTCCAAGAAGATTTCACGTGTCATCAGCCCCTTTTTGAAAAGATATAATTATCCAACTTTCACACTCCACTGCTAATTGCACAATTCAAAGAAACAGTTCATATTGAATCACTATATTCTTAACTTATGAATTTTTTTTCAGGTCTTTACATCTTTTTGTACACCTTTCAAAAAGTGGTTAATTTGGCTTTCATTAATACATGAAACTTTGTTGTGCAATGGTATTGGTGTTTAAACTTACTTAATGTTAATAACTCATCTTCACTGTATCTCACTCTTATCCCTGCTTATGATTTATTTACCTTTGGCCATATTCTCCCAATCCACTTCATCCTTCAAATCAAATTCATCCTTCAAAGTCAACTTGAGGTCCACCTTCTCCATGTTATTCTACTCATTGCTCTTCCTTTGGCACTTCTCTCCAGGTCTATGGTGTTGACTTCATATTGTTGAGCAGATAGTTGCTGTGCTTTTCCTGATCCCACTAATTAAATTAGCACTTCTTCAAAAGTAAGTATTAGCTGAGTAATTGTTCTTTGGCACACACAGCATCTAACACAAGTACGGTCATATGTTGTGACTGTAGTTAAAAAAATGAACTGAATGAAACTGAGTGAAATATAATTGAATTGAATGGAGGCATTTATCTTCCAGAGTATTTTTAAGTTGTGTCTTCCAGATTTTAATTTCTAGAGTAAGTGATTTTCCTATCAGTAGGTATGATGCATAACTTTTATTTTTATCAATTCTTTAACCATAAGGTCAAAGTCCCTAGAGAAACTTGTAGCCAGAAAATATAGCAACATGAGAAAATATTTACATTGAGTGAAAAATCCCTTTTATCTCATACTTCTGTGCACATATGAGATTTAAAAGTCATCTAGTCTGTCTTTCTGTTTCTCTGATACGGACCTGAGGTGACCTTTCATAGGATGTTAATAATTCAGTGGCTACTTGATGATCTCTATCTCCCTTTAGCCTCTGATCATTCAACCTTGAGTACAACTGAAAGCCAAAGGAGATACTTAGCCCTTAGAAACTTTCAGTAGTCAATTTCAAATCTTATGATCATAAAGTTCTTACAGTCTTTTTCATCTGAGGCTTTTTTGAATGCAGTATACCCAATTACTAATTACAAACAGATCAGCCACCGTGCCATAATGTATTATTTGTTCACCCTTTTCTTTCTCTGTCCATCTGTCTCCTTTTTATTGCTCTTACTTATTTTTTTCTTTCTCTCTATCTCTCGTTATATTTAATTTTTGAAAATCTGAAAAAAAAAAACTTGTAAATCGAGTAATGGACAGGGATGAGTAGAAGGACCAGAGAAGTATTAAGGTCCTCCTTTCCTTAGAATTAGTATCTATGCCAGTACTATGAACAGTTAATTTACCATGTCAGGGTCTTAGGTTCTTCTATAATTACAGTTGAATTTCATGGCTTCCAATGTCATATTTATACTTAATGATCCATGAGTCTAAATTTCCGTACATCTAAGTATCCTCTAGGATAGGTCTTAAAGAATGATTTGACCTTGGGAAAACCTGAAAGCTAGATGGAATTTATTTTTAGGGCTACTTTTCCCATTTCTGTTCTTGGCTCTTCTGATATCATGGTCCTGGAAGCAATGTCTCCTTGCTCTAATTCTGTCCAAGGACCCGTATATTACCACCAAATCAGGACTCTCTCTCAATCACTTTCCCTGTTTTCCCTCTTGAGTAATCTCCATCATAATATCCCCATTCTTTATTTCTTGACATCAGGGCGGATACAGAAATTTGCTAATCTAAAAATCAAATTTATAATAAAGTGATAGAATGCAAATTCCCATGGGAGAAGCTGCAATGAAAATATTACCAACCAGGCAGAGGGGAATGCTGCAGACAGTATGTATTTCCCTAAGAACCCAAAGCCAGCTGGTGAATTTTCAAGTATTGTGTCAGACCAGTAGGGGAGCTAGTTTTGCTAACAAGCATCTTCCCCTGAGGCCACTGACCTCTTCTACTCCCAACAGATCAAATGGGTACATTTCTACTGTAGTCACTGCCTAAAATGTTTTAGGATCTTTAATGCATGCAGGGAAGACTGAAGGGCACTGTGCTCTCAGAAGACTGAGAGCCTCTGAAAGGAGATATTGGAGTCAACTTTCCCCAGTAAAGAGATGTGCTTTTATCACAGATATTTGTAGGGCAGTTAAGTGCATGAGCTTTGTAGACAGATCTGGGTATAAACCAAGCAGCAATGCCTCAAGGGGTGACTTGGAGCTTTGAAAATCCCCAAATGGCTATCAGTTCTTTTCTCATAATCAAAACAAACCCAAATAAAAATAAAAACTAAGTGAAAACAGTATGATTGTTATGTCAATACAGTTTTATGATACATGTAGCAATATAGTACACCAACCAGATTATTGTCCTAGAAAAAATCATGTGGCCACCATCAAAATCTATATTTTAATTGTCTGCAGTGACAATTAAAAGGATGGGGATCCATTACTTGCAGGCTTGCCATTTCAGTGCCAAGAAGATTGGCAGCTAAGTCCCAGAATCTACATCATTTGTTTAGAGGCTTCCTCTGGAGTGGAAAAAGGTTACTTTGACTATAGTTATGGGGAATTGCCATTCCTTCCAGCAGCCCTCAAGAAATAACTGAGCACTACTGATGTACGCATATTTCAGCTCCCATCTCCCTGGACTGGATAAGGCTGAGGAAAGTAGTCTGCTGTTTCCAAGAGTGTTCACACAAGATAAAGCTCTAGTCCGAGATAATGATAGCCTATTACTTACTATGACTACCTCCCCTTCAACTTCTTAATTCCCTTCTCCTCTAATGTCATTTCTTGCAATTCTCAGTTGACTACTTCTGCTCAAATCTTTGAGTAGGGTCTGTATCTAAGGGAACCCAAACTAAGACAGTCAGGACTTGTCAGTTATCAGGAGTGTATCCTTGGGAGAGTACACCTCCATTTGTTTATCTTTAAATGGAAGGAACAAAAATATCATCCTAGTAGATTATTTTGGGAGGATTTAGTAAAATAATACTTGTAAAGCTTTGGCTTATTTAACTTCTATACAGAATACATCATGTGAAATGCTGGGCTGGATGAATCACACGCTGGAATCAGGATTTCTGGGAGAAATATCAACAGCCTGAGATATGCAGATGATAACACTCTAATGGCAGAAAGTGTAGAGGAACTATAGAGCATCTTGATGAGGGTGAAAGAGAAGAGTGGAAAAAGGTAGCTTAAAACTCAACATTCATAAAACTAAGATCATGGCATCCAGTCCCATCACTTCATGGCAAATAGAAGGGGAAAAATTAGAAACAGCAGCAGATTTTATTTTTGTGGGCTCCAAAATAACTGTGGATGGTAATTGCAGCTGCAAAATTAAAAGATGCTTTCTCCTTGGAAGAAAAGTTATGACAAACCTAGACAGCTTATTCAAAAGCAGAGACATAACTTTGCTGATAAATGTCCATGTAGTCAAAGCTATGGCTTTTCCAGTAGTCATGTATAAATGTGAAAGTTGGACCATCGAGAGGGTTAAGCACCAAAGAACTAATGCTCTTGAATTGAGTTAGAAAAGACTCTTGAGAGTCCCTTGGAATTGTCCTTGAGATTGCAAGATCAAATCAGTCAATCCTAAAGAAAATCACCTTGATTATTCATTGGAAAAATTGATGCTGAAGCTGAGGCTCCAACACTTTGATCACCTGATGTGAAGAAGCAACTCATTGAAAAAGACCCTGATGCTGGGAAAGATTGAGGGCAAGAAGAGAAGCAGGCAACATAGAATGAGATGGTTGGATAATATCACTGACTGAATGGACATGAGTTTGAACCTAGTCAGGGAGATAGTGAAGGACAGGGATGCTTGGCATGCTACAGTCCACAGGATCTCAGAGAATCAGGCATGACTTAGCAACTGAATAAGAATAACAAGAAAGCTTTTGGCATAATGAACAGCAAATACATGCTAAGACTTCAGTGAATATTAAATCTTCAGTTATTCTTACTTCTCATGATTTGTAATTGGGCAAACCCAGGTGGCACAATGGTAAAGAATCCACCTGCCGTTGCAGGAGATGCAAGAGATATGGGTTTGATCTTGGGTCAGAAAGATCCTTTGAAGTAAGAAATGGCAATCCATTCCAGTACTCTTGCCTGGAAAATCACATGGCCAGAGGACCCTGGTGGGCTACAGTATGTGGGGTCACAAAAGAGTCAGATATAACTGGGAACACAAACACAAGAACAGAGAAAGCTTACTAAGGGAATGCAGAAGTGCATTTAAAATATATGTATGTATGAAGACATTAACCACTGGTACACTGTCTGCAACCACAGGTTTTTGTAAGTTTTTACGTACACTCTAGTATTCGTGCCACTGTATAATGAACATTTTTAAGATAAGAATTTTCCTTTGTGCATTCAATTCTACTGACCAGGATATCAACCTCTGGTTTTCTTTCAGGCTGTATAGGAAACAAGTACTGCAATGTATCCCAAACTCTAAAGTGTAAAGTTCTATATGTTTATGGAGAGAAATAGGGCTGTCATGCTGGTTTCATCAAAGATGAACAACAGATATTGACAAGTCTACGAGTTCCTTTTGTGTACCGGCTAACTCCCCTAGATTCATAAGTCAGGATATGTTCAAATTGATGACACCACCTGGAGTAAGGAAAATAAACGAAAAGCCTCATTTCTGGTAAATTTATCCTGCTAACCAGTCTATTGTAAAATTGCATTCAATACAATATAGTAGCAAAACAATGGAAATGGTATTGAATATTTAAAATTTTCAACAAATGTAAGAACTTTGAGTCAGTGTGGATAGCCCAAAGATATGTCTGTGTGTATTTACTGGTGAGAAAGTCATAATGTATTTACATAAATTAACTATATCATTCAAATCTTTGTTACAAACCTACTATTGGCTGAAATATTGACTGTTATAATTGTGGTTGTTATTATAATTTGTTATAATTTTTTAGAATATTCTTCTCCTAGAGATATACCTATTAAATGTCTAATCAGAAAATATTTATAGTTGCATGCAATTAAACTTATGTAACAGTCAATGGAACATTCTCTTGAGAAAGCAAAATGATAGTAAATTAAGTTTTCAACATGCATGCAAGTGTGCTGTTATTCAGTCATGTCTGGTTTTCTGTGACCCCACATACTATAGCCTGCCAGGCTTCTCTGTCCATGGGATTCTCCAGGCAAGAGTAGTGGAGTGAGTTGCATTTTCTCCTCCAAGGGATCTTCCTGACCCAGGGATTGAACTCTTGTTTTTCTTCTGCGTCTCCTGTATGGGCATGTGATTCTTTATCATTGAGCCACCTGGGAATCCTTTTTTTTTTTTTTTTTAAATAAATCGTATTTAAAAATGGTGAACATGTATTCAGAGGCAAGTTTTAAGAGTCAGATGATATATTACTTTGAATCAAATTTAATTTATTTGGTCAGTTTTTCTGTCTATATGATTTTTAAAAACATGAGTAAAGAATAAACCAAAAATGTCAAACTTTAGGTTTGTAACAAAAGTGAATCTTCCCCATTGTTTTCTAGAGAGCAGCATTAATCTACATCAATTTACGTGGTACCCTCCCCACACCATATAGCAATCTGATTGCTTTATACTTTCACACTGTTAAGAAAACTGACCTATTATTCTTTTAGTAAGAAATACTGGAGAACTAACATATTCACATACACACATTTCTTGTGAAGCATGGTACAAGGAGGGGTGTGTATATGGCTGTTTGACAGAAATGGACAGAGATAAATCAGATAACTTTTTGTACCATGATGTGTACACATATCGAAACACTAAAAGAAGGTGGTAGTAAAGTACTGATGATGTGTGGTGGATATGGCTCGTTTAGATGGCCAAATGCAAAATCAAAGAGAAATATGAGGCCAGCTTCCAAACGGAAATACACTTTCACCTCTTGCTCCCAGGTAAAAGGAATGATTTCACTTGAAATCATTGAAATGAATGATTTCATTTGAAAAATATAAATAATAGTGTGGATTCTCCTCATCACTACATACAGGGCCTTAACTACTCTATGTGGGTAGATAGGAATTTATTTGGATTTTATATACACACACACACATATATATATATATACATAAACATAAACAATGAATGTGAGGTAGAATTTTTGTGTGTCTCCAGAGCAGCCAGTTCTTTTAGTTTGCACAGTCTTCATTATTGTGTTTTCATTTGCATGAGTTGGCTGATGTGTGTGAGTGTATTTTATGGGGATGAGGGCAACAGAGTCGTTACAAAAGAAACGCATATGTTTGTGGGTGATTAGATGAATAATAGTTTTATTACTATCCGTTAGAGAGAGTTCTCTGCCTTGTCCCCCCAAGGTGTGAGTGGGAATTAAAGCGAGTTGGCAATTACAAAGCTCCCGCTGCTGAATGTGAGAACAGGCACTGCAGTTATTGGCAGAGACTCCCCACCCCTCCTTCCTTCTATCTTGAGGCTTAAGACAAGTTTGGAGGCCAGTCGTTTCTCCTCTGCACTCTACTGGCTGTTGCAGCCTGAAGCTAGCTTGTTATAACCTACTTAGGCAGTGGGGAACTGTCACTCACCACTTCAGAATCAATGGTTGCAGATGGAAGGTTGGACGCAGTGCCTTTTCCCCCTGCAGTAACAAGCAGTTAATAGATTTTATTATAATTATTTTAACTGCACAGGCTCAGAAGGAAACTTAGATTAGGTATGCAGGTTTGCTAATCAAAATCACATACACTTGCATACAACAAAGGGCAGTGGAATCTTTTGAAGGCATCGTTCTCAGAGCTGAGTAACATTAATGACGATACAAATAATAAATTCATTCCATGGGGAATTTGTTTGCATGAACCTGAAATGTCGGTTCATCAGAATTTTGCTAAAGGAAAGAAATATTCACCAAGCTGTCATCAAGGGAGTGACGTTTTGTTGATACGTATGTACATAGGACTATGTCTCTATGGATATGTGCATACACACATATATAGTTGCTTTCATATAGCTCAGTTTTTTCTTAATTCTTCCAGGGAGCACAGAATGTTTAAATATTTTAAAAAACTGAGGTTCATATATAAAATCAAAGGAAGAAAACAGTTTCTTCTCTGTTTATCAGTTATAATTACTGATCTAGAATCTGCCTTAATCCAAAGATTGTTCTGTTAGAGGAGGCAAGAACATTTTTTGCCATAATTTTTAAGTCTATATTTACCTGTAACTGCGTACTGAAATTTCATAATCACATTCCATCTCCTTTACTTTTCAATTTTTATGCTAGGAATTAAGAAAAACTCAGAGAAAAATTAATGAAATGAAAATCAGAAATAGGCTGAGAAGACTCCATTGAAGGACTAATGTAACAGATAATTTTAGGGTTACTAGGAAATCCTCCTTATTAAAAAAATGCTTCCCTTGTCTTTGAAATTCCACCAGTAGCTACTTCATTCTTATAGGCAGGAGACCTGACACATTCTTTTGTTGTAAGAAACAAGACACAGTCTTACACTACTGGCCAGTTTTGTGATACCGTGCCCTTCTCTTTTCTTCTCAAAGTCTGCCTCCCAAGATGAAGGCTGAAAATGCCGGATGCTCCACTTCCCAGCTCATTCTTTCTGAAGCAATGACCATATGAACCAATTCTAGCTAATAAGACATGGGGCAAAACCTACTAGAGACTTCTGGAGAAAGCTTACCTCCATTATAAAGCACAAGGAATCCTCACCCATGCCCCTTTCTTTGGACATTTTCACATAGACAAAATGAGGGTTGCTATAGAAGCTGTCTAGTAACCAAAAGAAATTATCACTCACTCAGTTATGAAGACAAAACAGAAATATGGGACAAGATCCTAGCAAAGATATTGGTGAACCAGTAAGGCTCTGTAGCTATTCATATCCAGGGCAATTTTTTGTGGCAAAACTTTCCAGAAAGCATTTCTTTCAAGATGTTCTTTCTCAAAATTAAAGTTAGATCAATAAGAATTATGAAGTTTAGCAGATACCAGTTAAAAATATAACATATATACTCTTGATAACATTGTCCTTTAATTAAAAATTAATTTAATGTATACAAATCAATGAATCTTTGTATATTATATTAAATTGTAGCTATGTCTGGCTTTATTTAACATTTGGTGTGCCACTCTCTCCCACTTTTTCTGGACCCAGGGTGATGCGGGCTATTTTACAATCAAATGTTTGTAAAAAATCCTGGGTACGATAAATCAAATTGAGTATCAACAAATTTTGTACTTATTGTTATAATGTCATTAAATATTAACTATTATGTGATTTCCCAGTTCTTATCTTCCTTTTGGGTTTGAAAAAGAGAAAGGAGTGTTGACTAAAGAAACCAACTTTGATTTAATTGGCAAATATAAGGTGACTCTTTTTCCTTTCCTAATACAACCTGACAATTCAATTAGTTTCTTTCTAAAAGTGAAGAAAGAACTAGGGTACAGACAAATTAGGATGATGTTATGGTTGAATGGTAAAAGTTTTCTTAGTAATAATTCCATTTTATTCTTCCTTTTAAGAAAGGATGCATGCGTGCTAAGTTACTTCAGTCGTGTCCAATTCTTTGTGACCGTCTGCAACAGTAACCTGCTAAGCTCCGCTGTCTGCAGGTTTCTCCCGCAAGAATACTTGAATGGGTTGCTATGCCCTCTCCATGTGATATTCCCAACCCAAGGATCAAACTTGTGTTTCTTATGTCTCCTGCATTGGCAGGCAGGTTTTTTTTTTTTTTTTTTTTTTTTTTTACCATTAGTGCTGCCTAGGAAATCCTCAGAAAATACAGGTATTACATTAAAAAATGAAAAATTTACTTTTTAAATATGAATAGATATGGTCTTATTGAGAGTTTGAGCTTGATTTTTTAAAAGTAGTTTTGATTCAATTAAAATTACAGTAAATAATTTAAGTTTTATATTAAAAGAAGAAAGTTATAAGCAGTCCTTTTCTTGACCAACAGGACCCAAGTTGTATGTGATAGAATTTGGGTTTCAGAATCCCCCAAATGGTAGGATCTCTGATCCACCTGTAAGTGGTCATACCCTCTTCTTCACTTTAGCTTCTCTCAAGCAGGTGACACACCATCTGGAAGGAAGAGTCAGAGCCATATTCCAAAGCATATGGTTTCTGATTTATCCCTAGTAGAGGAAGCTCTTAGGCTGACATTACCAGGCGTTATGCATTTATTCATATTTTAGCTATTCTTCCTGATAGATCCACTCAGTGGGAGTTTTCTTTATTTCCTAAGAGGCTAATAAGTTCTCACTCAGAAATTCATCACTCACATACAGGCATACTCATTTACTTACTCCTTTATTAAATAATTACATTATTAACTTCACAAATTATCTGCTGCTGTTGTTTAATCGCTAAGTCGTGTCTGACCCTTTGCAAACCCATGTACTATAGCCTGCTAGGCTATTCTGTTCATGGGATTTCCAAAGCAAGAATACTGGACTGGAGTGTGATTTCCTACTCCAGGAGATCTCCATGACACAGTAATCAAACTCAGGTCTCTTGTGTCTCCTGCACTGGCAGGTGAATTCTTTTCAACTGCACCACCAGGGAAACCCGTATACATGATCTACTCTTGAGTCTTATGCTCAACAGAATACAATGATGATATAGCCACAACATCTTGTCATCAGAGTCTATTATCCCAAAAGGAGAAACTAGCATTTGAAGTTAATACCCTGAGAGTGGCATGGGCTAAGGTAAGATAAAAAAGACATGTGGATCAGGCCTTGCTAATTTTCTTAACAGTTTTAGAAACTTCTCCCATTGTAAAGTTGAAAGCTCTGAATGATAGCTGAAATAGAGTACAGAAAGCTCTAATGGCTTCTATTTATCAGTGGTTCTCAAACTTTAGGATGTATCAGAATCCTTGGAGCTTATACACAGATTTCCACTCCCATGATTTAGTAGGTCTAGAAAAGGGTTGGAGAGTAGCTTTACTAATATATTTCATAGCTGCTGCTGCTGGCTTTGACACCACATTTTGAGAAGCACATTCATGTTATCGCTTGCTGCGGTTGTTCTGATGAAAATTTAGGATATTTGGGAGATGTGAATAGAGATGTAGGAGAATGAGATCTCTAGGAAGATATTCTTTGCAGGACCCTCTGTCTAAGCTGCACCGATGCATTCCTTCCGTTTCTAAGAAACTTTCCAGGAGATAGTTGGATCACACGCAATCCAGTGGGACAGTGAAATGGGGAAGAAAATTAATTGTTAATGGGATTAATTGCCTGGTGGTATCCCTAAAAAAGAGTGATTCAGATATGTCAAAGGATATCTACACTTCAGAATTAACAAACACTGTATTGTCTCAATTTCCCATGTCATTATGCTCTCAGCAGGGGAGCATCATCCACTCTTATGTTAACTAGTTTGCTGCAGAAGAGACAGAAAGTGGCTTATGTGTCTTTCCCTCTAGTGTCTGTAGCTCTCTGATATATGTTGCTTTTCTATATATCCCATACCATTTCATATAGATTCCTTATTGCAAAAATGAAGATGTGTCTTTGTTAATTTTCTTTTCTTTTTTTGAGGGGTTGCATCAAGAGGCACACCCTCTTAGTTCCCTGGCCAGGGATCGAACCCATGCTCCCTTCAGTGGAAGCATGGAGATTTAACCACTGCACTGCCAGGGTAGTCCCTATTAATTTTCCTTTAATCCTCTTGGGTTTCTGTTTATTTATTTATAAAGTGAAAATGGCAGATTTCATCCTAAAGTATTCTTGTAAGTATTAAAAGTGCTTCTATATGTAAGGCATATAGATACTGGATGGTACATGGTAATCTATTGAATGTTAGCTAGAGATACATGTTTAGCTTTTTAAAAGCATGGCTGCCATCTATGGGGTCACACAGATTCGGACACGACTGAAGCGACTTAGCAGCAGCAGCAGTGTACTTAAAAAAGCTAATTTTTCTATATTTTAAACATAGAAAATTTGGAAGAGTTTTACAGTGAACTATACAACTATATACAACCATAAAGATTGTTAATGCATTTTAAAGTAAATCTCAATTATCAATACATTTTCCTCAAGTATTTCATCATTCAAATGATTAATTATAGCTTAAATTTTAAACAGATTTTTCCTTTTGAACTAAGAAATCTAATGAGATCTTCAGTATATATTGACTGGATTTTGATGAATGCAAGCATCTTTGTAATCCGATCCCTTACTTTATGAAGACACAGAACATCAGCGGCACCCCTGAAAGTCCCACATGCACTTCTTAGTCAATCCCTGCCTGTATCCCAACTGTCCCAGGTCCCCACCTCTAAACTCATGAGTTCTAGGTGTTCCATATCTTTGCCAACATTTGCTCCTGACCCTCTTTTTAATGATCGCGCATAGTTACTGGTGTCTCATTATGATTTTAATTTATCTGATGACTAATTTGTGCCGAGCACTTTTACATATGCTTATAAGTCATTTCCATAGCTTTTCAAATATTTTGCTATCTAACAAATTGTTGGTTGTCTTTATTTTGGGTTTTAGAAGTTCTTTATTTCTTCTTGATACCAGTAGTTTAACAAATATCTTTCTAGTGAATATTTTGCCCCAGTTTGTGACTTGCTGATTTATTTTGACAGTGTATTTTGATTAATAGAATTATAAAACTTGATGAACCATGAATTCAAAGTAATAATTTCTTTTTTATTTTATCATTATTGGTGTTTTCCCTGCTTAAGAAAACTTTGATTGCTTATAAATTCTTGGTTCCTTTCTTTTTCCATGTCAACTTTGGAGTAAGTTTTTCAATTCTTACATTCCTATTAGAATATTTATTAGAACTGTGTTAAATTTACATTCAAATAGGACAGAATTATTATCTGAACAATACTGAGTCTTGTGTTCTTGACTATAATGTGGCATACCATTTCTTTAGACTTTCATAATTTATTTCATAATATATTGTAGCTCTCAGTAAAGACGTTTTGTACATCTTTTGTTAAATTTATGCATACATGGTTGATATGTTTTGATGGTACTACAAATGAAAAACTTTTATAAGCTTATTTTTTATGTTTTTAACACTAATATAAAAATATTCATTTCCTTTTTATAAATTAAGCTTGTATTTTATAGCACTGATGGTTCTACTCTTTCCTTTAAAAATTTAGGCATTTTATATATTTTTCTTATCTTATAGCACAAACTAAGACCTCCACTGCAGCAAAGAGTAGAAGGATTAAGAACGCATATTCTTGCCTTGTTCTATATGTTAGGAAAACTGCATCCATTGTTTCAAGAAGCATGATATTAACTATAGATTTTTTTTAACATATATTTTTATTCAGGTAGAGAGAATTTCATTTTAGTGTTTCATTTACTCAGAAGTTTTACCAATAGTGTTAAATGATTTAGTGTTAAATTTTATCAAAATTTGCTGATGAAATATCTAGAGCTTTAATCCCTTTGTCCAAGGTTTGAATTCTACAGCTTTCTGCCTTGCTCTTTGTACTCACACATTTTCAAAAATGTAACTCTTATCTGTTTTCCTATTGAAGACAGTTGTCAGACTTGTAGGAAAATCGAAAATGGAAGAGAACCTATTTTCACTGAAGCTATATATATTTTTTAAAATAGCATAAGAAAATAAAATAAAATAAAATAGCATAAGATCTTATTATTAACAACTATATACCAATAAGTTATGGGATCTAAAATAAATAGATTCCTAGAAATATACAATTTACCAAGATTGAATAAAAAAATTATAAAACAAATGAATAGGTCAATAAAAACTAAAGATATTGGATGAATAATAAAAAAATTGTACCAACATAGAACACTCCAGAGCCAGATGGCTTCACTAATAAATTCTGGCAAACATTTGAAGAAAAAGTATTCATAGCAAACCTTCTTAAACTCTTCCAAAAAATATAAGAGGGAATGCTTCAAACCCATTTTATAAGACCAACATAACCCTGATACCAAAAATAAAGAAAGAAAGAAAATGACACTACAAGGAAAAAAAACTATAAACCAATGCCTCTGGTGAACATGGATGTAAACATTCTCAACAAAATATTAACAGAGCAAATTCAATAGCACGTTAAAAGATTATATACCATGACCAAATGAGATTTATCCATAGGGAAGCAATAGTGCTTCAACATAAGTAAATCAGTATAACATACATTAACAGAATAAAGGATGAAAATCACAAGATCACCTTAAGAGATGCAATAGAAACAGTTGGTAGCATTCAAAACCCTTTCATGATAAAAACTGTCACAAATTAGGTATAAAAGGAACTTACCTCAATAAAATAAAGTTCATGTATGAAAAACCTACAGCAAACATATTTAAGGATAAAAAATTGAAAATTTTTCTTCTAATACCTAGAACAAGGTAAGGATGCCCACTTTCACCACTTCTATTCACATAGCACATCTGTAAATCCCACCCAGAGTAATTAGATTAAAAAAAGGAGAGGACATCAAAATCAGAAAGCAAGAAGTAAAACTGTATGTTTTCAGATGACCTGACCCTAAAGGTAAAACACTATAAGGACTCCACACAAATATAACAACAACAAAACTGTTAAAACTAATAAATGAATTCAGTAACATTACAGGATACAAAATCAAAACAAAAAAGCCAGTGCATTTTGTAAAGTAACCACAGACTATTTGTAAAGTAAGTTAGGAACACAATTCCATTTACAATAACATAAAAATAATAAAACAGAAATAAACTTAAGGAATTTAAAAATGTGTGCATTGAGAACTACAAAGCACTGATAAATGTAGATACAAATAAATGAAAATCCATCCCATGTTCATAAACTGGAAGAATTCATATTATTGAAAAGACCATATTACCCAAAGCAATTTACAGATTCAATTTAATTCCTATCAAAATTCCATAGGGAATTTATAAAAAAATTAGTGAAAACAATTCTAAAATTGATATGAAACTATAAAGGACTCCAGATAGTCAACTCAATCTTGAAAAGGAATAGCAATGCTGAAGCTATCATGCTTCTCAATTTCAAACTACTTTACAAAGCTACAGTAATCAAAACGATAAGGTGCTAGCTTAAGAACACACATCAACACCAATAGAATAGAATATAGAACATAGAAATAAAGCAACACATGTACGGTCAATATAGTCAACTGATCCTCAGCAAACATATCATGATGAGATGGTGGGAAATGATCACCTCCTTAAAAAACAGTGTTGGGAAAGCAATATAGCCACATGAATGAAAAAGAACCATATCTCACACCATACAATAAAGTTAACGCAAATGAGTGAATGTATTAAGCATGAAACCTGAAACTGCAAACTTTCTAGAAGAAGATATCAGAAAACCTGTTTGAGAAATGTGTTTATTTTTGGCTCTGGTGGGTCTCTGTTGTGGTGCACATGTAGTGCTTCTCGTTGTGGTGACTTTGCGTGTTGCAGAGCGCAGGCCCTAGGCATGCGGGCTTCAGTAGCTGCAGCATAGAGGCTCAGCAGTGTGGCTCACAGGCCCTAGAGCCTGGGCTCAGTAGTTGTGCTGCTCCACTTTATTGCTCTATGGCACATGGAATCTTCCCAAGCCAGGGATCAAACTTGTGTCCCTTGCATTGCAAGGCAGATTCTTATCCACTGGACCACCAGGGAAGCTCCAAGAAAGCTTTTTGATATTGTCCTTTGCAATGATTTTGTGAACAGTACATCAAAAATACAAAAGCAATGAAAGCAAAAATAGACAGGTATGACTACCTCAAGCTGAAAACAAACACATAAACAACTTCTGCATAGCAAGAGAAAAATCAACAATATGAAAACACAACCTACAGAATGTGATAAAATATTTATCTGAAAAAAGTTTAATGTCTAAAATATATAAAGAACTCATATAATTCAACAGCAGAAAAAAACCCAAACCAACTGAACAAATGTACTGATTAAAAAATGGGGCAAGGAATAAAAAGATTTCTCAAAGTAACACATACAGTCAGGTTCTCGATTTCACTCATCATCTGAGAAATGCAAATCAAATTCACAATGAGATACCACCTCCTCAAACCTGTTAGAATGGCTTTTCAAGAAAAATTAAAAATTAAACATTGGCAAATATGTAAGGAATAGGATGCCTTGCACATAAATATTGATGGAGTTGCAAATCAATATGTTCATTCTGGAAAACAATATTGAAGCTCCTCAAAATATTAAAATAAAAACTGCCATATGATCCAGCAATTCTATTTCTGAGTATAGATATACTGTCATGTTCATTGCAACATTATTCACAATAACCAGGGTGTGGAAGCAGATTAAATATTTACCAGAAGAACAAATCCAAAAGATGGTATTTACATGCAGTGAAATATTATTCAATTGTAAAAAATAAGGAAATCCTGACATTTCTGATGCCATGGTTGAACCTGGAAGACACTATGCTAGGTGAAGTAAACCAGACACAGAAAGAAAAATACTGCATGATATTACTTATATAAGGAATTTAAAATAGTTCAACTTAGAGAGCAGAATGGTGACTTTTGCATAGAGACAGAAATGAGGAGGTATTAGTAAAAGGCTACAAAATTTCAATTATATGAGGTGAATAAGAACTAGAAATTTACTGTGCTGCATAAAGTCCATAGTTAACATTGTATAAAGAGTGTGCTAAAAAGATAGATCTTATGTTAAAAATTATCATCATCATTATCATTATTAATAAAGAGGACAGTAGAATATTTTTCAAAATGATGGATTTGTTTATGGCATAGATTGTGATGATGGTTTAACAGATATATACTTATCTCTAAACTCATTAAGTTCTATATATTAAATATGCATAGTATTTTGTATGTCAATTATACCTAAACAAAGTGGTAAAAAAAAAAAAAACACCTAGGGAGAAAAAGGATGAACTTGGGGATCTAGGGTTCCTTAACAATAAAAGATATATGAAAAAGGATAAATTTCTCTCCACCTTTGATACTTGCTTAGTAGATATAAATACTTCCCTACTTTCCACTAACCACATAGAAGCTATTGTTGATCTACACATGCAAAATGGCCTTTTTATTCAATTATGACAATGATGGTTAGAGCTATGAAATAATATGAAGTTAACACTGACACCTAATGTATTTAAATGCTTGATCATGGAAGATAACACTTTCTCTTCAACAATTATTTAACTGACTTCTAACTACAACTGCTAATAACCATGCATTTCTGTATAGGATTGTAGTTTCAAATATTTTATTCCTCTACTTTGTACAGAAATATTGTCTTTACCTTCTCCTCTTGCCCCCAGAAACAGTCTCATATTTCCTTGGAATTGGACATGACCATAGCTCCCCTCGTGGCTCATAAGGTAAAGAATCCACCTGCAATGCAGGAGATGTGGGTTTGATCCCTGGGTCAGAAAGATACCTTGAAGTAGGAAATTACAACCCACTCCCGTATTCCACCTAGAGAATTCCATGGACAGAGGAGCTTGGCAGGCTCCACGGAGTTGAAAGAATCGGTATGACTGAGTGACTCACACTTTCACTTTCTAAGTGAGGCGGTTAACCCTTGTATGATTATTTTTTGGATTATATTTTTCCCAGAACAGAAAAGACTTGTATTTGAATGATTTTCCATTTATCAAAGTTTAGATTCAGTTCTTATTGATATTTACAGCATTGAGATGTAAAAAGTAAGCATCTATTTTTGAGATGCTTAAAATTTTGTCTTTCATCATTAGCATATTCCAGGGCAAAATTTCTTAAATTGAAGTTGCATTTTAAATTGGTGTATATCTTCTCTACTTTGCATAAGAAGGCATTTTAGTTGACATTAGAATGTTTTCCAAACGCTTGAAGTTCTCTTTCTTCCTGTACACATAGTAGAATTGTGCTTTTGGCATCGGATCACTGGGGCCATGTAACTAGCTCTGGCCATTGAGTAATAAAGGCCAAAGAACTCAATTATACACCTGGGACCCTACAGAGCTTCACTATATCATAGAGATAGCAATGTTTCAAATCATGGCTTCTCCATCAGGCTGTGTCTAAGTTGGGATGTCACTCAGGAGAGCTTCCAATCATCCTGTGGAAGATGAGCAACTAATAAAATCATTATACCTGTGTTGTTTTTAGCCACTGAGATTTGAGTGCTGCTTTCTGTTGAGCAACGATGTGTGCTAAGTCACTTTAGTGATATCCTACTCTTTGTGACTCTATGGACTGTAACATGCCAGGCTCCTCAGTCCATGGGAATTCTCCTGGCAAGAATACTGGATTGGGTTGCCATGCTTTTCTCCCGGGATCTATCTGACGCAAGGATGGAACCCGCATCTTGTGTGTCTCCCACATTGGTAGGCGGGTCCTTTACCTCTAGCGCCACCTGGGAAGTCCTTAAAGTCTGATCTACTGGAGTGGGTGAAAGTGAAATTGAAGTAGCTCAGTCCTGTCCGACTCTTTGCAACCCCGTGGACTGTAGCCTACCAGGCTCCTCTGTCCATGGGATTCTCCAGGCAAGGATACTGGAGTGGGTTGCCATTTCCTTCTCCAGGGATTGTCTCAATCCAGGGATCGAATCCGGATCTCCCACATTGCAGGCGGATTCCTTACTGTCTAAGCCACCAGGTTAAATTTCAGAATTTGCACAGACTAATGACATCATTACAAAACTTCCTTCTAATTATAACATTTAATAATAATAATAAAAATGGTTATATAGACGTTATGTTAGAATTTTGAAACAGCGTAATGAACAAAAAATAGTCATGGTCTCTGACCCTAAAGAAATTTCAGTCTGATTGAGGAAATAGGCATTAAATGACATTATATAATCCTAATTTATGCATCCCTTTATATTTGAGCTATGTTTCAGCTGAATCAGAACAAGGAGAGGACATTAAGTCCACTCATATTTCTTTGTATTGATAGGGGTGTGCCTTGAGACAGGAGATTTCATATTCATAGAGAGACAATTCACATGGTACAATATTTAAATAAGTAGACAAAGTTCTAGTTCTAGATGATGAGTCTATATTTAAACTAAAACAGTGATGGTAGTGATTATAAGAAGCCAACTCAGATGCCAAGGAGTGAGTCAAATAAACTGGGTTTCTGCACAGGTAGGCAACTCCAATGGAAAACTATGAGTTTTGTAAAAAAATTCAGGTAAGAGCCAACATGGCACAAACTACCATGATCAGAGATGATGCCACATTCAAGGCAGCAAGACTAATTCAGTTCATCATTATTTTTTTTTTTTACCATGTTTGCTAATACGCTTTCTGAAATATTGAAAACAATCTGAGCCTCCTACAAGGTGCATCAAAAACTACACCTCAGTAATGATCGAGAGACAAAGAACAACATTTCAGAAGTAGGATTCTTCTAAAGACTATTGTATAGAATCACTCTTCACCAAAAGTTTCTGTTCCATATTTATACATGCATATTAATTGAAAGAGTAAGTTAAAAATTGAAAAGTGGAGTCAAGTCTATCCAAAAACCGTGAATGGGATTGTTGTTGTTCAGTTGCTAAGTTGTATCTGACCCTTTGTGTGACCCCATTGACTGCAGCACACCAGTCTTCCCTGTCCTTCACTATCTCCCAGAGTTTGCGCAAACTCATATCCATTGAGTCAGTGACACCATCAAATCATTTAATCCTCTGTCACCCTCTTCTCTCCGGTTCTCAATCTTTCTCTGCATCAGGGTGTTTTCCAATGAGTCAGCTCTTTGCATCAGGTGGTCAAAATATTGGAGCTTCTGTTTCAGCATCAGTCCTTCCAATGAGTATTCAGGGTTGACTTTCTCTAGGACTGACTAGTTTGATCTCGTTTCGGTCCAAGGGAGGAACTCAGCCTTCTTCATGATTGAACTCTCACATTTGTATGTGACTATGCAAAAAACCATAGCTTTGATTATATGGACCCTTGTTGGCAAAGTGAAGTCTCTCCTTTTTAATACACTGTTTTTCATAGTTTTTCTTCCAAGGAGCAAGCATCTTTTAATTTAGTGGCTGCAGTCACCATCTCCACAGTGATTTTGGAACAAGAAAATAAAATTTGCCACTCTTTCCACCTTTTCCCCATCTATTTGCCATGAAGTGATGGACTGGATGCCATGATCGTAGTGTTTTGAATGTTGAGTTTAAGCCATGTTTTTCACTCTGCTCTTTCACAAGTTTATTTTCCTTTTGTTTGATGAACTTATAACTTTTATAAGTTGTCTTACTATCCCAAGTCTAGATGCATTCCCCCTTATAATGGCAGTCACTTGGATCTCTTCACTGAATCTTTCATTTCCACATGAATGGAAGCTTGGACTTCATACAGTTATCTTCAGAGCATTTGTGTTTGATGTCATTAGACATCTCTTTGGAAGCTGGTAAACTTGGGTGGCAGAAAAGCTGTCAAACCACTACAAAATGAGCCAAGGTTTATGGTGCTTAATATTTTTTCAAGAAATGTATTTATTTTAATTTACATTTAGATGAGGTTTACAGAGAAGATGGCAGGAATTTCAGTCAATTTGTAAAAAGAAACAGGCATTTTAGCCAATGAGATAGCAAAAAGCAATAGTATCCATCTTTCTCTTTACTATTTTGGACCACCATTTAAAATAAAAATAAACCACTGAGAATTCTCAAGTGAAATAAAAAATATACATATATTTTCTTAAGTTCATATGGAATAAGGCCAAAAGTTTTCCAAAGAGATAATTTAAACATATTGGATTCAAATCTCTAAAGAAATAGTTACCAACTAGGTATAATGACTGTGATTTCACCTTTATTGCAAACATTATTATTTTATTCCAAAAAATAATTGCAATTGTAGTTATGAAAATACATATGATATAGAACCAAGATACCTATGTATTTTTTTAGTTTATTTTCATAATTAATTCTCTATAATGGCTATCTGAGCTTTAGTTTTTTTCATCAAAAATATAAGAGATGATATTTTGGCTAGAGATTGTTATAAACTTGAATATACATAAAATTTATTGGAGGTATATTCACACATTTTAAAGTTATTTCTAAATATTTGTTATCTTTATGCATAAATATGAGAAATTCTATCATAAGACCTAAGGAAAAATGAAGGGATTTTTCAGAATCATTGTTAGCAATATTTTTAAAAAAGAATAATTGCAGTACAGAACATTAAAAATAGAGCTTACCAAGGTACACTAACAAATTTATTGAAATGGGTTTTCTTTTATTTATGAGGTTATCAATCTGTTGATCTGGTGAGTGTCTTAGCCATAACAAATCTTATTTTTGATAAAGATTTTGCCATGATTTCTCATAGCTTTATGCATAAGATTTTAGAAATATTGACATATATAGATTTAACTTCTTTAAAAGTAGATGAATAATTACTTATAAACAATACTGACTGTGTAAACTGTAGTGGGGTGATTATTAGGATCAAAAAGTCACTTGGAGAACATGCTAAATGTAAAAGAAGTATATGTGTGGAGAAACACACATGAGGCAGGAAAATCAGTAAATTACTGAAAATCACATGTGTAAATATCTGGCACACACATCTTTACTAGTCAGTTTACTGTTACGTCTATGTGATTTGAAAGCCTTTTGGAGATAAAAGGATTCCAGATCTGGCATAGAAATTATATGAGATCATTAAAATTGCCCAATTTTTTGATCCTAGTTCTAGAGTTTCCATTTCAATAGATCTTGTTAGAGGAAAAAAATTCTTTGATTTGAGCAGTGTTGCAGTTTATTTCTATATGCAGTGATGTTTGGGAACTAGTAAGATCATGTAGTAAGATCATTCCTTTATTTGTGCTTGCGGAAAAGTAAAATGAGTTGTCGGTAGACAACACTGAAGCTATAAACTGAACTCAGAGTCAAGATCATGTCTTTTTCTTGCTGTGTAAGAACTTCCACTAAATTATGCACTTGTTTTCTGATCCTCTGTGACTAGTTAGGTAACATATGGGTTGTCAAATCTTATAAGGTTTTATTTAAGGCTCTAGGGGAAGATCTCCAATCTTACTGTCCAGTAATCGGTGGGTTTCAGGAGGAGGTCACATCTTATATCTTTATTAGATAAAAGTTTTAGTTATCTGATAACACTTTGGTTATCTGCAGTGCTGTGCTGCCAAATGTGAAACATGGTTTGGCTCCCCTCCCCGCAAAAGCCCAAACCGTGTATGTGTGCCTATGTGTACACATACATATTTATCTCATACATTTTAGAAAGTAAAAATAAATAAATATGTCACATAAATTATAAATTATAACAAAATATATACTACTTATTGCAGATTCTATATAGTCAGTTGATACTCTCTGGATGGTGTTTTGATTTTTACTGCTTTTATAGCTGAGGTCCATCTATGACTACAAATGACTAATAAGTACAGTTTGGACATTTGGTTGATATTCTGTGTCTGTTTCCAAGTAAGAAGAAATGAATAATGAAGACATGCACAAGCTTCACATTCAGAAATGACATCTAAATTTTTGGATAGTGGTTTCAAATGCTGGAAAAATGTTTCCTCAGTTTTTGTGCTGTTTTCAATATAAAGGCTATATGTCATGACACATTAAACTTTTATATATATATATGCACACACACATATATATATGTTAATAACACTTGCTCCACCACTTTATTACTTCAAGACAATCAACAAAACAATAAGTCAGGCCCTAATTTATAGGATTTGCTTATTTCTGTGAATTTCAATCTATGGATATGATGCAACTAAATGTGGGGTTGGGAAGAGATGAGCAATAGGAAATCATTGTATGTCTTTACCACTGTCAAGATGGAATAAACATTTGTTGGCAGTTGTTTAGTTGTTAAGTTGTGTCTGATTCTTTGCAACCCCATGGACTGTGACATGCCAGACTCTCTGTCCTCCGCTAACTCATGGAGTTTGCGGATTTATGTCCATTGAGTCGATGATGCTATCTAACCAACTTATCTTCTGTCTTCCCTTCTCCTTTTGCCTTCAATATTTTCCAGTATCAGAGTATTTTCCAATTAGTTGACTCTGCATCAGGCAGCCAAAGTATTGAACCTTCAGCTTCAGCAACAGTTCTTACAATGTATATTCAAGGTTGATTTCCTTTAGGATTGACTGATCTTCTTGCTGTCCAAGGAACTCTCAACAGACTTCTCTAGCACCACAACTCAAAAGCATCACTTCTTTGATGCTCAGCCTTATATGGTTCAACTCTCACATTCATACATGACTACTGGAAAACCATAGCTTTGATTCTATGGACATTTGTCAGCAAAGTGATGTTTCTGCTTTTTAATATGCTGTCTAGGTTTGTCTTGATGAAAGTGAAAGAGGAGAGTGAAAAAGTTGGCTTAAAGTTCAACATTCAGAAAACTAAGATCATGGCATCCAGTCCCATCACTTCATGGCAAATAGATGGGGAAACAGGGGAAACAGTGGCTGACTTTATTTTTCTGGGCTCCAAAATCACTGCAGATGGTGATTGCAGCCATGAAATTAAAAGACACTTACTCCTTTGAAAGAAAGTTATGACCAACCCACACAGCATATTAGAAAGCAGAAACATTACTTTGTCAACAAAGGTCCATCTAGTCAAGGCTATGGTTTTTCCAGTGGTCATGTATGGACATGAGAGTTGGACTATAAAGAAAGCTGAGCACTGAAGAATTGATGCTTTTGAACTGTGGTGTTGGAGAAGATTCTTGAGAGTCCCTTGGACTGCAAGGAGATCCAACCAGTCCATCCTAAAGGAGATCAGTCCTGGGTGTTCATTGGAAAGACTGATGCTGAAACTGAAACTCCAATACTTTGGCCACCTGATGGGAATAGTTGACTCATTTGAAAAGACCCTAATGCTGGGAAAGGTTGAGGGCAGGAGGAGAAGAGGATGACAGAGGATGAGATGGTTGGCTGGCATCACCGACTCAATGGACATGGGTTTGGGTGGATTCCAGGAGTTGGTGATGGACAGGGAGGCCTGGCATGCTGTGGTTCATGGGGTCGCAAAGAGTTGGACATGACTGAGCAGCTGAACTGAACTGAACTGAGGTTTCTCATAGTTTTTTCCCCAAGGACCAAGCATCTTTTAATTTCAAGGTTGCTGTCACCTTATGCAGTGATTTTGAAACCCAAGAAAATAAAATCTGACACTGTTTCCACTTTTCCCCCATCTATTTTTCATGAAGTGATGGGACCAGATGCCATGTTCTCAGTTATTTTTAATGCTGAGTCTCAAGCCAGCTTTTTCACTCTCCTCTTTTACCCTCATCAAGAGGCTCTTTAGTTTCTCTTCACTTTCTCTATTATAGTGGCATCATCGGCATTTCTAAAGTTGTTGATATTTCTTCTGACAATCTTGATTCCAGCTTGTGAGTCATACAGACTGGCAATTTGCATGGGTTACTCTGCATATAATTTAAGTATACAGCCTTGTCATACTCCTTTCCTAATTTTCAACCAGTCCATTGTTCCATGTCTTGTTGCCTCTTGACCTGCATACAGATTTCTCAGAAGACAGGTAAGATGGTCTGATATTCCCGTCTCTTTAAGTATTTTCCACAGTTCGTTGGCATCCATATTGCCAAATCTTTTGAGGAGTCAATGAAGCAGATGTTTTTCTGTGACTCCCTTGCTTTCTTCATGATTCAATTGATGTTGGCAAGTTGATCTCTGATTCCTCCGTCTTTTCTAAACCCAGCTTTTATTGTCTGGAAGTTGTCAGTTTATATGCTGCTGAAGCCTAGCTTGAAGAATATTGAGAATAACCTTACTTGTATGTGAAATAAGTGCAATTGTATGGTAGTTTGAACATTCTTTGACAATGCTCTTCTTTGGGACTGGAATAAAAAGTGACTTTTCCAGTGGCCACTGCTGAGTTTTACCAGTTTTTTGACATATTGAATGAAGCACTTTAATAGTATCATTTTTTAGGATTTTAATTGGCTGGAATTCTGTCACCTCCACCAGCTTTGTTGGTAGTAATCCTTCTTAAGGCCCATTTGATTTCACACTCCAAGATGTTTGGTTCTAAGTGAGTGACCACATTGTTGTTTCTGGGTCATTAAGACCTTTCTTGTATAATTCTTCTGAATGAACATAACTATCCTAAAAACTGTAAATGGTAACATACAATAAAATATTTAGGAAGATATGTTGGTGGGTATTCTTTTTAATTAGTTTTTAATGTTTTATTTGTTTTATATTTAAGTGAAGTGAATGTGATTTAATTTTAATACTAACTCTTTTTAATGATTGGCTTTCAGTATTCCAGAAAATTTAAAAATTGATGTTTATGAGCCAGTATGTCCAGTATACCACCAGTTTATTTAACACTTTGGTTGAAAATATAAAGAAATGGGAGCATACTGATATGAAAAGTGAACCCAATTGTGGGAAATAAATGATGCTCCAATTAAAAGCTGCTAACCTTAAGATGCAATGCAACTTTGAAAGCAAAATTTCAGCATAAGAATTTATCTTTTAAGGTCCTGTCATATTTCATGTTAAATTGAGGTCACTGGACTAGATATAGGAAATCATATTTCCTTCTGGAAGAATGATTTCACAGCAAATTATGGAGTCTGAAAAACTATTTGTAAGAAAGCTGGAGATAAACATGATACAAATAATGCATGACAACCATGACAGGATTAATAGATTGACCACTATTCTTGCTCCCTGCATTGTTCTGTTGTTGAGATCCTATTCCAGTTTTAGAATAACTTATGCTTTTTTTTTAATATTTAATTAAAGGTGAACTTTACAAACACCATCCATTCCCATGTTTTTCTGCCTTGGCTAGCTCTTAATGAAAATGGGTACAGGTTATGAGATGGCTTTGTTGCACTTGCTATGAAATATCAAAAGAATTCCTAAGAGCTTATTGTCTGTAAATACGATTTTAAAAAGAAGTAGAATATAAAAGAAAAATATATGTTTCTAAAGTTTCCTGTTACCTTGTTGTCTTTTCATCAGAAAATTCATTTAGCAACTATCTACATAGTTCAGGAAAGTTCACAATGAAGGTAAACATTTAATCAAGTTATAAAGAATGAATTCCTCAAATATGGAACACTTTAGGTAGAATGCCCATGGAAAAGTTAATGACGTTTTTTCCTACTGCAACCAGAAGTGTTTGTTTATTCACTCGAAAGTCTGAGCTGTGTTTTGTCAGAAACATATGGTGGGCTTTGCGTGCTGTGGGCTCAGTCATGTCTGATACTTTGTGACCCAATGGAAGGTAGCCTGTCAGGTACTTTCCAGGCAAAATTATTGGAGTGGATTGACATTTCTAATCCAAGGGATCTTCCGGACCCAGGAATCAAATACCCATTTCTGGTGTCTCCTGTATTGGCAGACAGATTCTTTACAACTGTGCCACCTGGGAAGCCCATTGTGGCCTTTGGAGGTTACTAAAGATGACCCAAGAGAAGGGGATATCATATTTCCTGCCACAGAAGAATTAGTAATCAAGTTAGGCAACTCATCTGATTCATAGGAAACCACTAGAAAGATTTTAGGATAAGATTTAAGCATACTCTAAATTAAATGCTTAAAGATAAAAATTATGTGATATGAATGATATAGTTTGAAATATATGGCAGCCTTGTAGATCTTCATAAAGAGAGAAAATGTGCACATGAGTGAATGAGTCAGTGTGTAAGAATTCATAGGTAAAAATTCATAGGTGGAGAATTAAGTCTTAAGACGTTCTCTGGGATTTGATATTTTGCCAAACTGTTCTTTGGGATTTTACCAGCTCATTGGAGAAAAATTGAAACAAAACACATGCACAAAACAGTTAAGTGTCAGTAGAAACTGATATCCCTAACTCATATACTAGGAAGCAGTAATCAGGTGTATATTAGGAAGGGAGGTCATGCTGGTCCAGAATCATCTGGAAAAGCCTGGCAGAGAAGTAAGGATTCAGTTCAAACTTGCAAGTTGGTTAGTACTTTTCTTTGCTCAGTAGGACAAATAAATTGCAGAAAAGCTGAACAAAAGAGTCAATAATCTGAAGTGAGAATGGGATCAGAAAAGTAGTGATGAGCAACTGAACCAACAGGTCAATAATGGTGATTTAAGAGTCAGTGCTCAAGGGGCGCAAAGGACTAAAGTGCAGTAGATTCTGGAAGCTGAACTAAGAAGTTGGGACTTCATCCTCAAGGGCAACGAGTGGAAAGATTTATTAATTTCTTCTGGAGAAGGTTTCAGGGTTAACAATGTCATGCTAACAATGTCAACATTTTTTTTTCAACATGTCCTAAGGCACCAGTGTTTCTTCTGAACTGACCAAGACATCTGATGCCCTCAGTAGTATTTTCAGCTTCTTTTTGCAGCAGTATCTGGTTGGCTGAAACCCTTTATGGCTGTAACACCACATAGCACTTGCCCGGGTTGAAGACTAGAACGGGGTAAGTTAGATATTTACCTCAAAAACTAAATTTATTTATTTATTTATTTTTTTGGTTATTTATTTATTTATTTTCTTTTTTCTTTTTTATTTATTTATTTATTTATTTTTTGGTCATACATTGATATGAATCAGCCATAGAGCACAAAAATGTACTAATCAAGATAAATATTTATTTCAGTGTATTATTTAAAAATAAAAATCAATGCAAAGTTCCATATGAAAAAAAAATCAAAAAATAAAGACAGAATCAATATTTATAGTAAGTATTTTCGTGCCCTCCCTATCTCTTTTGCTCCTGTCAGGATGTGAGGACACAAGATAGAAATTATTACTCCTATGTGATTGCCATGAACAGTTGAAACTCAGATAAGTTAACTCACTTGCTTAAAACATAAAGAACTGCAAACCTAATTAATCCTTTGCCAAAGGAGTATATTTTCAGCTCCAGTTGACTGGCATGTCCTTTTCTGTATGCTTCCTGAATCGATTTGGGGAAGGGGAAATTCAGAGAGCTCAGAGCATTTATGATGCTTACTAACTTAAACCTAGGAATCTTGTTCTGTTATCATGTTGATTCCATGACACATACTTCCACCTGAGTTTACCTGTTGGTACTTAAGCCATAGGGGGATGTGGGCAGGGAAGCATAGGAACAGGTAAACAAAATCGTCTTCAAAGAAGAAAATTAAAGAATTTTTCACTTAAAAAGAGACTGAGAACAAACTACAGTCTAAAGTAAAGACTGTAAATCATAGTCTAATCACATGCAAATAACGTATGACTCTTACACCTGCATATGACCCCTCAGGGATTAAAACTAGCTGAATCCATTGCCTTTTGGCATAGTCCCTGAATTGGATTTACTAGTAAAACCAACTCAGATAAATTTTTATTTATTATTTAGCCAATGAGAATGGTTCCAAAGCCTCTAATTAGCAGTTTTAATCTCTCTAAACCCCCATCATATTTGGATCCAGGATTCTCATCCACACATTGTGTTCCCATCTGCATTTGCTTTGATTTGCCACTTGGCCATTCATACTGACCCCATCTGCACAATGGTCTCTGCCAGCCCAGAACCTGGTCAGTGGCATTAGAGGGATGGATGCTGGACCAAAAGATAGCAATGAGAGTTGTAGGCAGTAGCATCAGAGCAGAAGAGGCCAAGGCCTGAAGCCAGAGCTGATATTCAAATCTATTGGGCCTAGGAGTTCGGACTGAAGTGCTAGGTGCACGGCAGGTGGAGTGATGAGATGGCTGGGCAGCGGCAGTTTGGAGTTGGCAAGGTTCTGCTCACAGTTTGAGTGCAGCGGTCTTATTAGCATGGCTGAAGTAGTAGCTTAATCCACTGAAGCTGCTTGACAAATGTATTGTCCCACTTTCAAAACTCAAATAAAATCTCAACAGGAAAGCAAGCCTCCTGCGTGTGAAAAGGTTTTGCTCTTGGACCAAGCACTTTTGCTTCTAGTGAGAGAGAGAAGGAGGGATAGAGCATTACCCCATCCCACCAGGGCAATAAACCTCTATTTACCTCAGCGAACCAACCCACAAGATGCAAATAGGGGCCTTGCCTATACCACAGATATATTGTGAAAATTAAATGAAATAATGTTCATGACACAGATTTAAAGAGAAAAAAGTCTCATACCTTAGAATTTTTGTATTAAAATAGTGCTTGTTTTGAATATGCTAGAATGTGCTTCTCCTGAGAAGGGATTTAGAAGTAATTTGACTTATTTTTATCTTGAACCATTTGCATTTTGCCCCCAAATTCTAGGTAAGATGTTATTTTGTCTATTCCCTAATCTTATCTTTTGTGTGTTTTCTTATTTCTGTGCTGAAATTTATGCTATTTTTTTCCTGCTTGAAAAATTTCTTTCCTTATATTTATCTGTCAGAATTTTACTGACTTATTCAAGTTCTACCTTAAATTTAATTTTCTCTGTGAAAAATTTGTCTCCTTTTTGCTACATGAAACTTTGAAAACACAGTCTTTGAATTTTGTTATGCTACAATATGCCTTATCCTTATGATATAGTCATTTATGTCCTTGAATTATTTCTTCTCACAGATTTTAATCTTCTTTTGGGCAAGTTCCCTATAAGGCCTAGGGAAAGCTTCTTCTCATAACTCTTCAATAGATTTGTTCAGTATAAACCAGAGATTCACCCTGGACTCTTCTACTCCAAATTTCCTGTGCAAAATATATCTAAGAAAAATCCAAGTGTGTCTTCACCATTCTTAAATAGTGGGAATTTCACTTTTTGTTTTCTTTTTTGTAAGTGAAGATGGGAATATGACTGCGGTCATTTCTGAAACAGAAATTTTAGTAAACTTTCCCCTGACTATGAGAAAACTGGCAGAAAGAGTCCTGTAGAGGGCTTTCCATGTAACCTTAGGACCCACACTGAAGTGGGCAGGCTATAAGTTGCAAAAACATATTCATCTGAGTCACTGATACGAGAAAGTATTCAAATCTCAAAACATAATAAATAGCAGTGATATATATGAAACCCCCTTGCATATTTTTGGTACCCAGTAGGTGTTCAGAATATGCTAAACTCAAGGCAAAAGAGACAAAAATAACAGACATGACTCTCATTAATGGTGCTAAACAGCGAAACAGGAAAAATGAAGAGTGAAGAGTCACCTCAGTTGATTACTCCTTCCTATATCAGACCCAGGACACACTCATTCTGAACCCAGAGAGCTGGTGAGATAAATACATATGTGCGGAAGCTCATCATGCTTTTCGTTAACAAATTGGTCAGATCAGAGTGGATCTGCTCAGCTTGGTTTGGTGCCCAAGGGGAAGACATGCTGTCAGAATTATTCATCATCTTAAGTCTAGTGAGAAGATGGGAGAGTAAAGTTATAACATTAGTTCCATTTATCTTAGGTCAGCAGTTTGGTATTATCCATCTTCAGACTTTGGGCAAGATTATCAATGCCCATTTTCTGGTTGTAGCTAATTCAGTTTCAATGAATTCCTAATGAGACACTTTGAACCAGCTTTCCTGTGTTCTGTGCCACTTACAAGACATGTGGCTAAACCACTCAATTACCTTATACCTTAGAACTTATACCTTATACCTTAGAACTTAGCCTGAAATTTGCCCCTATCACTTGCCTTAGTCTCTGCTTGTGTCTGTTGTCAATGCCTAATTATTAATTACATCCCTTTTCATTCTCAAAAGTATCCACATTTTGATAATAAATGATACAATCATGTTACTTACCAAGTAAGGATCCTGAGCAATTAATCCATGAAGTGTTTTGCTTACACAGATTTCTATAATTTTAAATAATGGAAGATCATATACCTGAAATGAGACACATATAAATATATGCTATATATTTGAATGTCATACTTTATCAACATTACTATATTTCACAGGCATAAATTCACAAACACCTTTGCACCGTTAGACTCAACTCACAGGACTGGTTGATCTACTCCCTCATCCTCTACCAATGTTCTTTGATAGATAAGACTAGACAGAAGAACTTTACAGAATGATATAGAACCTTGTTTTGTTGTCTTTGTTTGTTCTTGCCCTTTCTAAGCTAGTAAGAAAGGGAAGACTTTTTCTTCTGAAAGTCTTGTCTTTGAGAGTTCATTGGACTTCAGTCTTCTTGAAGTAATATTCCTCAACAAAATAAAATTTATAACTGCAAGAAATGTAAATTTAGCTTGTGGGTAAGAGTGAGAGCATTAAAATAAGAAGAGCTGCCATGGATAGAGACAGGTTGACAAATGCTACTGAATGAAGGAGAGATAAATGTTAAAATATGAGAAAAATGAGAGAATGTATTCAGACTTGCTAGGTCATATCCTTGGCTTTGAATATTTGTCAGATGTTGTGACAGCCTCATGGTATGACTTTTAGAAATAAGCTTTTGAGTTTGTTTAAAAAGCAAATCATATCCTTAGTCAATGAACTGGAGGTAGATATATTAAGAAACAATTAATAAAAAGCAAAGAAATTGAAAAGGATGATAAGGGAGAGTTTGCGAATACAAGCCCCCACCCTACACACACCCGGTAGCATGCTCCTGGGCACGTGTTTGGATGGGCAACAGGTTTTAGTAAGTTTAGAGGAAAACTAATAGCATAGACAAAGATGTATGATGTCTTTAAAATTGCTTTGACTTTAGCCTGTGCCTTTGTCTCTTAGATTGCTCTTTTTAATGATGTTAAGTAATCTCAACTACACTTTGAAGTTGGGTAACCCACAAAGTTCTTCTTTTGAATAGCTTTGAAGTTAGTTAGGCAAAGCCTTAAATTGAAGTATAATCAGGAGTCTTGAATGTGGTATATATCTTCAGTCTCTGTGATATGGAAAGTGGTCAGACAGAGTCTGTATACGAAAAGCACAAAGTCAAATGGGCAGTTGAAAAGTTTTCCTGTGGAGATGACCACAGGTTTAATTTGTCAGATTAATATGTTTCATAGTCTATGTATTGCTAAAAATCAAAAGTATTATCAATTTATTTAAAAATAGGTATTAATATGGTCTTGATTTCTTGAGAGTTATAAATAAAAGTTACAATACACTTTCACTTTGGGCAGGATAAAACAAAACCTGGAAGTGAAAAGTAGACTGACAAGTGGTAAGCTAAATGGTGAGGATTTAGATGAATGTGACTGTTCAAAATTTCAAGTTCCTAAAAAGCAGGAATTAGGGGACACTGTTTTTTCTTGCTTTGTGCCCAGCACTAGCATCACATAAATTCTAGCTCTTCGTATAGGCTTTCCTATTGGGGAAATGCAGGAAGTCACTCACAGAAGTCATTCATCTTATAGTGGAAATTGCTACTAACAAGACAAGATTATGGACACTATTTGGGAAAATACAAAGAAATGAAAATAAGTTTGTAAGCCAGACTGAATTTACTAAGAGAGAGCACTAGATCTAACAATAATTTGGCATACCCACTAAAAATTAGGTACAGTGAGGAAACACATGGTCATGAAATTTATGAGAGGTACTCAAATGCAAATGAGAGTAATGCAAATTTAACACAAAGCAGGATATTTAAAGCCATTTGACTGACTAAAGTTAGTGTCTACATTACCAAATGTTGAAATATCAGTAGGATCTCTTGGTGCTGGTGGTAGTAAAAACTAATATGACCACTTTGAAACACAAATTGATATTATTCTGTAAAATTGAACACTCATATAAACTATAAGCCCAGTAATCTGAAATTTTTGTTCATAACTTGGGACAAAATGCTCACACATATTCACCAGAATGTATAAAAGAGAATGTTCATAGCAGCACCATCTATAAAAGGAGAAAACCTGGGGAAACACATGCACACTCACACACACATATGTGTGCAAATTCTCAGGAGAATGTAATAACACAGTAGAAGAGTATATACTTGTGAAAGTGAACTACAGTTGCATGCACCAATTTGAGTGAGACTACTTAATTCAGATATTGACTGAAAAAATAAGTTTCTGAAAATTATATGTTAAGAAAATAGCTAATACTATCAAATACACTCTCTGGGATCTGGCATTTCTCCATCCTTTTGTGTCTTATGAAAGCTTCTACAGAGAATACATTTTTCATGTGTACTTGCCCAGGGAACAAAGAGCGTCCAATACTTTTAGAAGGAAGTGGCGTTAAGACAACCCAGAGAAAGCAATGTCTGACTGAAGTAAGGCAAGTGGTCGTTTATGAAGGTGTCCAGGCTTGAGAATTGGGCAAGGCCAATGAAAACAAAATTTGAAAGGCCTCCAAGTCAGCCATTCCCTCCATTTTTATTCTCCCAAGAGCTGCAGTGAAACATAGCTTTAAGAGATGAACTTGGATATACTTCAGCAGTCTCTGAATCTGTTCCTGCCAGGATGAGCCAGGCCACTTCCCTATTTTGGTGCTTAACCTAATTTGGAATCCTCTTTTGCAAAATGCCTTTACCACCTGCCTGAGGTGAAAGGAGCAAAGCTCATGCCAACTGACAGAAATGTTTTCTGCAAGGCTGAGCTAACAGGGCAACCTTGCATTATCTTTTGCTGAATAAGGAGATTATTTTTTCCAACAGAGAAGGCTGAGAATGTACTTTTCTTTATTCTCTCAATTGAAACTCAGGTTAAGTGGAGAGCAGCCAAAGCAGCAGATTTCACATATTGGGGGTGATACTGATGTATTTCTATTTTGAAGAATGAAGGAATTCCTGGGAAAGCAAAGTGTTTTCTCACAGAACATCACTAGAAGACAATACAATTCCTTCAGCGGCATATCTTCTCTGGATCAAATAATTTCCATGTGCTAACATCCATGCCATTACTTCCTATTATTTAATAGTAAATAAACCCCCAAAGCTCTGCTGGACAATTGCAAGGATCTTTAGTTTCCTATATTCAAAGCATGCATGCATGTGTGCTCAGTCATTTCGGTCATCTTTGACCCTTTGTGACCCTATGGACTGTCACCTGCCTGGCTCCTCTGTCCATGGGATTCTCCAGGCAAGAATACTGGAGTGATTTACCATGCCCTCCTCCAGGGACCTAAAGCATAACCTTCACTCTCTCATTAAGTTCATCATCTCCTCCGTCATCTACATCATGTTCCTCTAGGGCTCAAATACTTCCAGGGCCTCTCCACTATCTACAGCATAATATTTGAAGTTAACTTGACATTGAGTCTTCCACATGCAGGCCCTGGTTTATCTTTACAAACCAAAACCCTGCTTTTGTCATTACAAAAGTTCTATGCCTAGATCTCTATGGCCCATCAATATTACTGATGGCTACTCCTTTGCCAACTCTACTGTTTTATCATGTAGTTCCCCCAACTGACCTGGAGAAGGAAATGGCAACCCACTCCAGTATTCTTGCCTGGAGAATTCCCCCATAGACAGAGGAGCCTGGCAGGCTACAGTCCATGGAGTCACAAAGAGTCAGACACAACTGAGCTACTATCACTCACTCACTCACTCAACTGAATATAATGTATCCTTTCATAAAATCCTATCTACCCTATGTCTTCTGAATCCTTTCTAAAATTTTTCTAGTTACTTCAGCATGTCTCACTTTTCCTCTCTCCACAGCTTTTACATCATTTTTGGCCCCAAGAGAACCCAAAACTATGCACTATGTCATAATACATCTTGACTTATTGTGTGTATCAAGTGTGTTCATTTCATTCATTAAATCAACTACTGTGACTATATTATTACCTTCTGAAGTTCAATTTCTGGGTCTTAGGCTTATTTCTCTCCTCCTACCAAACATCAGTGCAATGACCATGTTCGTGCTGACATTTGAAAACGATTTTGCATTAATTTAAGCCATCAAGAAAAATAATTAAATGAAAATCATCTCCATTAGCAACACTATAAAATTCACATTGACTGCAAGAAAGATCAATTAGGGGTGCAATTTAAAAAAGAAAATCATTGATGTGCTCAGACTCTGAACAAGTAACACAGAGGATGCCTTAATATATTAAACAGTATCCTCAAAAAATCGGTGTCTACTTAGAACCTCAGAATATGACGTGATTTGTAAATCGAGTCTTTGCAGTTGTAATTAGTTAAGTTAGGATGAACTCACACTGCCTTAGGATGGGTCCTAGATCCAATGACTGGTGTCTTTGTAAGGAGAGATGAAGATATACTGAGACCCCAGCAGGGAGGGAAGCCAAGTGACAAGGGAGGCAGAACCTGGGGTGATACAGCAGTCAGACAGGGAGGCCAAAGACCGCTGAGAGTCACCAGAAGCTAGGAAGAGGTAAGAGAGGACTTTCCGCTAGAGCTTTCAGAGGGGGCATACCCCTGCTGACATCTTGATTTCAGACTTCTAGCCTGCAGAACTGTGAGAAAATAAGCTTCTATGTTTAAAGTTATCCAATTCATGGTAATTTGTATGGCAGCCCTAGCTGAGTGTTATATTAAGTGTCCTGAATGTGAGTGAGGCATATCTTTCAGAATAGAGATTTTAACATGAGCTGAAAAGCAGTTTTGTCAGAGAATCTTTTTTTTACAGAAAGCTTTAAAAATAGAATAACTTCTCATTTTTCTGGGATGGTTTTGATGTGATCCTACTTGAAAGGAGGTGAATGAACCAAGTGACCTTTGAAGATCTTCCTCAATCCTTTGATGCTAGGATTTTATGAACTCTGCTCACTTGATAATCTGGGCCAGCTTTACTTACACACTTATGTTTCCAGAACAGTTCTCCATCTCAAAACTTCTCTTACAGGCAAACAGATTTCTTCATGGCCTCCACTCCCCTCCTTCACCACACATACACAGCCATGTGTCTGTTCTTGATATATTTGTTCTCGCTAATATTTCTTGAAGGATGTCCCTATTAAGAGTCTTCTATGATGCTTTATTCACTATTTTAGGTGACATTGCTTGATAAAGTGCTTTTCTTTCATTCTTTCAGGCAGTGGGGAATAAACTATGCCAACAGAGTCAATATTGGCAGTCTTAGTTTGAGTTGCTCTAACAAATCACCATAGACTAGGTTGCTATCATAACACTTGTATGTCTTACATCTCCAGAGACTGGAAGTCTGTGATCATGGTACGAGCATGGATGAGTTGTGATGAGAACCAGCTTCCTGGTTTTTAAATAGTTGACAATAGAAAGAGTGGAAACAAGACCTCATATCTCTTCTTATAAGGGAAGTAATCCCATTCATGATGGCTCCATCCTCATGACCTCATCACTGTCCAAAGGTCCCATCTCATAAACCATCATATTGGGGTTAAAATTTCAACATATGGCTTTTACAAGAACGTGCACATTCAGTCCATAAAAGTGGCATTTCTTAACATTTCTGTTTTAGTCATAAATGGGTAATTACAGTGGCTTAAAGCAAAAATGTTTCCTGATCACTTAACCAACATGTCCATCTTGGGTCAATGGGAGACTCTGATCCACATACTGCTCATTTGAAAATATAGATCAATAGAGCTCCAACATTCAGAACATTTTGGAAGTTAGAAGGAAATATGAGGATCATGAGCTAGCTCTAAAAGCTTCCACTTCAATATGAAACATACATCTTATATCATATTTCATTGACCAGAGAAAGTAACACAATTTCAAAGGGACAGGGAAATGTAGTCCTACTGTGTCTTCCTAAATGTTGTCTTTTATATACAACATAAATCATGGCCGACATTCCAGACCACAATTCAGATTATTTGTTATTTGACTTTATATCTAACATAAGAAGTACTCAGCTATGGCAACTTCCTAGTTGTAAAGGAATTTATATTTCAGCCCACAATTCTCTCTAATAAAGGAGTCACAGATGTGGACAAGCATTTAAGCTGAACCTTTAAGAGTAGTAGGAGTCTTAGAGTGGAGACTGGGATGCAGAATGTTCTGAGTAGATTAAGCACAAAAAGTAGAGTTTCAAGGCCAAACCCATGCAAGCACATAAAATGTTTGGAGCCAGGGAGGAGGATATAGGAATTTCATGTGACTAGAACATCAGTATCAGTAATACTGAGGCAGTTAAAAGAATTCCTCCATTTCCTCAAATTCTTATGCTTGCATTTTCTCCTTTTCATTTTTTTTATTGGCAGATAATTGCTTTACAATATTGTGTTGGCCTCTGCCATCCATCAACATGAATCAGCCACAGCTGCATTTTTCCATAGAGTGCCACATCCTATCCGTAAAAGACTGGGATGCTGAGTTTGCACCTAGAATCCCTCTATTAAATCCACTTCTACTTGAAACTGTGTAAAAACTTTTCACCCCAGAGGACATAGACGAAGATGAAACAAGTGAGTCATGTATGGTGCAAAATTTAAAGGGATACTCCGATTCAAAAGCTGACCTTGTAACTGTGCAAACAAGAGAATACCCTTAAAGGGAAGCATCCAGACCAGGGTGCAAATTAAAAAAAAAAAAAAAAAAGTTTGAAATATTTAAAGCATAAGTAGAGACTCATTATTTCTGAGTTTCCTTTTTATGTAGACAAAAGAAATCTATATAGGGGACTCCTTCTAGCCATGGATCCATTTCTTCTGTGCTAGTTTTTCTCCATTTGCATCCACTCCTACCCTCAAAACACATTGCGGGGGTGTGTTGGCCCCCCTATACTTCTCTGCCCTAGCATGTGCTCCTATAGTGTATCCTGTCTTCCATATTTCCATTGGCCAGTCCCTGAAGACCTTTGACCCCAACGAAGGACGTCAGTTTCTGTGTGCGATTGTTGTAATTCTCAACAATGGAGCCTCATTATCTTCCTTTTGTTCCCCTAACCCTCCCCATGATGCTTCCCTGGTGGTTCAGTGGTAAAGAATCCACCTGTCAATGCAGGAGATGAGGGTTTGCTCTTTGGGTCAAGAAGATCCCCTGGAGAAGGAAACGGCAACCCACTCCAATATTCTTGCCTGGAAAATCTCATGGACAAAGGAAATTGGAGGCTGCAGTCCATGTGGTCACAGAGTCAGACACAATTTAGCAACTAAAACAACAGATTTGCTCATAACTCTGTAAAAACTCCCTTCATTAATTACATTTAAAGCTGTAAATTCTGTTTCCTCATAAGACTCTGACTAACGCTGTCTATCTGATTGGAAGCTTTCCTCGTAACACAGAATTGATGAATTTGTCTATTTTCCATAGGTGACAGGTAAGGAAAAGGACAGGTTCCTGCTGTATTTCTCCAACTTGATTCATGCTGATTTGCCTGAGGCAAGTTTCCAGGTAGATCATATTTGTATCATCAATTATTACAATGTTGTCCTGATCTCAGTGATATAAAAAGGCCCATCTTTCATCTTATCCTTTAAAAAACCATACAAACACAAGATTTAAAATAAGAAGACAATGAAGAAGCTCATGCTTTTCTCAGTATCACCCAAAGTATCTCATAAGAGAGAGAATGGCTGTTTCCACGGTGATGAGACGCACCAAAAAGTTTATAAAGGAAACAAATTCCCCTTGGGCAGTAATCAGTGGTCAGACAGTATCTGACAAGCACAGCAGAAATTTAGCTATTGCTCTAGGGCTGTTCTTAGTTCTGGTCAATTCCTTTGCTAACTGGGATATGAAAGGAACCCAAGTGAAAATAGTCCAGAGGAAAAAAACAAGCAAGATAATGTATAACAAACTCATTATATCTGCAATGTTTAAGGCTTTTCCCTAGAAGATTTTCTTCTTTTTGCCCTAGAGCACTTGAAACTTGTGAAGATTCATTTAATGTAAAGGCAAAATAACATAAGTCAAAATAATATTTTGCATAACGCTTATTTTAAGTTTAAAGTGTTGCTACAATGAAACTGAAACTATAGTGAACTTAAAACAGCAAAGTAAACTGCAGATGTCCCATAAAAATATATAGGCAGCAGCCAACTGATGCAAGCAAATAAGCTTTATGGTATGAAACGATGGACTTGCGTTAGCACCTAAATTCTATGCCTCGTTCTGGCGTTCTCATGCAGTAGTAGCATCTCTTCCTAGACTTTTTCCTCAATAAGAAACAGCAGTCCTACTTCCTGACTAATTAGAATGGTTTATAATTAGAGTCTGGCCTGTAGGAAGGGATTAATCTCTCTAAGAGGTGCAGGAGATTCAGCAGCTTCTGTTACTGAGGGTTTTCATGCCAACTTTCATTATTTATTTATTTTTATTGTGAGTTTCACTTAATAAGGCGGTTTCATTCCACAGATTTCCTTTTGATATCAGGATTAAAGTAAATTTTTTAAATTCTCTCTCCTCTACATAGAAAGCTTTAGGTTTGGAATAGCCATCGAATGCTGCAAGATTAAGAATCTGCTGGTTTTCACATCTTCATCCAAAAGCAAGTAATTCTGATTGCTCCTCCCTTCACCCCAAAACCCTCACCTACCGCTTCTGATCTCAGCCTATTCTTCAAGTGCAATGACGGTGCAAGAGATTCAGGTAGATGCTGGGTTGCTGCTGCTTAGTCCCTCCATTTGTGTCTGTCTCTGTGCTTACCTATGGACTGTGACCCACGACGCTCCTTTGTCCATGGGATTCCCCTGGCAAGAATACTGGAGTGGGTTGCTATGTCCACTCCAGAGGATCTTTCCAACCCAGGGATCGAACCTGGGTCTCCTGAATTGCAGGTAGATTCTTTACCACTGAGCCAACAGGGAAGCACTAGATAAATGCTATGAGGTATGAAAAGAGCGAGGTAGACCTTTTCTAAAAGTTTACAGGTCACCAAATACTGTGTTATCAGGTTAAAGTGGATAAATCATGAACGATTAAGTGATATATGAACTCTACATGCAGTATGAAATAAATTTTCAGAAGAAATTTTTCCAATCTTGCACCAGCCACTAACTAGAGCTATGATTTGGAGAAGTCATTTTCCTCATTAACATAAAAAATAATACCATCCCAGTGATTTCTTTCTGGTCTAAAAGTTTGTGGTTCTTTGATTATTTTACACCAGGTATCTTAGAAATGACATGGACTCTGGAATTCTTTCTGGGCAATGTGGCCTCACACTCCATAAAGAGGTTGAAGTTAGCTTTTTATCACAGAAAGCACATTTTAGCACATGTCTCCTCTCTGTCTCCTTCTGGAGTTGATAAAGCACACAAGCACAATTCTTTGTGAGACCTTTTCTTCATTTTTTATTTTAAAAGTAGGAAAGTGGCAATTTTAGGTACATTGTGTATTACTGAAATTGTATAAGATAGAAACAAAAGGTATAGAGGCTGTGTTTTTTCATATCCCAATTCCTCTGGACTCAATACCATCCCCCAGGATGGCAGGGAGAGAGTACAAGCTTTCATACCTACATCTCATGCCCAACCTACAGCAGCAGAAATCATACCTCATGGCAGAGAGCTTCATTCTGCTGCTGTGATGAGAAGTTAACTCAGAACTGAGTAAGATGGATATGTGTAAGGGCTTCCCAGGTGGCTCAGTGGATAAAGAATCCACCTGCAGTGCAGAGACATAGAAGATGTGGGTTTGATCCGTGATAACCCACTCCAGTATTCTTGCATGCAGGATCCCATGGACAGAGGAGCCTGGTGGACTTCAGTCTGTATGGGTCACAAAGAATTTGAAACAACTGAAGTGCCTCACAAACGCACGGAGATGTGGAATGAGGATAGCAGATGATGGGCAGTCAGATTTCAAAACAATGAACTCCTAAATCCTGACAATTTTTATTAATGCCATTTCCCTCCTTCTACTGTGTATTCTTATGTATTTTATTCATGCTTAAATTTTCAGTATAAATTCTTCCTTTTCAAGGTCATTTAGGGAGTTCACTGGGACATCATACTCCTGGCTCTAAGGCAGGCAGTCATGGTCTTCCCCCATGTGTAAAGTGGCTAAAAAGCATACACTCTTCAATAAAACCGCCTGGCCTCACACCCTAGCAAGCCTGTTCACTAGCTGTGTGACCTTAGATAAACTGTTGCTGTTCAGTAGCTCAGTCATGTCCAACTCTTTGAAACCACGTGGACTGCAGCACGCCAGGCTTCCCTCTCCTTCACCAACTCCTGGAACTTGCTCAATCTCATGTTCATTGAGTCCGTGATGCTGACAGACTATGTTTCAGTTTTTCCATTTGTAAAGTGGGACAATAATACACCTGCCTCATAAGATTGTGGTGAAAATTTATGCATCATTGGTACTTATAACTCACACCAAATAGCACTGGGAACTTAATAAGCATTAAACATTCAGTGATGTCAGCTATTTTCATATGACATTAATATTCCAAGGTGTAGGTCATTTTACATAGTTTGACTATAAGCTCCTTGAAATTCATTTTTATTTACATCTTCCTGGCACTGGTAGAGCATCTTGCAGATCAGATACTGAACAAGTATTATCCAACCAGTGCTTAGCAGGGGTGATTCATACCAACAAGATTTAAGATGTGGTCAAAGGAAGTAACTTTTATACATTTTTTGAAAAAGAAATAATACATTTGTGGAGGTGACAGGACAAAGGAACTTAGGTTTGGGTGTCTTGTGAGAAATTGAAGCAAATTTGGGGCTTGGGTAATAAATTAGTAATGCAACATGATTTGTTTATACAGGTTTTTCATTTCTGAATTCTGAATAATAATGCTGTTGTTCTACCTCCTACTGCAGGGAGTGTACCCTTCATGTGGGAGATTTATTTCCTGTGTTTAGGGAGACAGTGGGGAGAGTTAAAATGTCCCTCTTGTATTAGCTATTTCTTAAGCATCTTTAATTCAAAGTAATCAATATCACATTGAGGTATATATTGGGGCAGCATGTCCTGAGATCCAATGATATAATGAATGGTGCTAGAATCAGACAGTTTAGAAGAGTATGATATAGAAAATGTATACCTTTCTATTATAGAACAAGTTGTTGTTTTTTTTTTTCCTACAATCTCATCTTTTGTTTAAAAATAATCTCAAATAATTCTCTTGATTACAGAATAAGACTGGTCTCTTTAGATTTGGCCTGGCTTTTGACTTAGGTACATAAAAATTATTACTTTAAAACTTAGACTTCTTTACATTTGCTCTGCTAGAAGTTTTCATGAAGGATCTCAGATTGGATTTATTTATTGAAGCATAACTGCTTTACAATGTTGTATTAGTTGTTTCAGGTGTTTAGCAAAGTGATTCAGTTATATATATATGTGTGTGTGTGTGTGTGTGTGCGCGCGCACACACACACACACATATATATATATATATATATATATATATATAATTTTTTCAGATTCTTTTCCATTATAGATTATTGTAAGATATCAAATATAGTTCCCTGAGCTATACAGTAGGTTCTTGTTGTTATCTGTTTTATATATAGCAATGTGTATCTATTAACCCTAAACTCCTAATTTACCCCTCCCCGCCTTTCCCTTTGGTAACTGTAATTTTGTTTTCTATGTCTATGAGTCACAGTGCATTTGTAAAGTGATCCCCAAACATTTTGGCATCAGAGACTGGGTTTGTGGAAGACAATTTTCCCAGATTGAGGTGGGGGGAATGATTTCAGATGATTCAAGCTTATGGCATTTATTGTGCATTTTATTTCTATTATTATATCAGCTCCACCTCAGACCATCAGGCATTAGATCACAGAGGATGGGGACCCCCAATCTGGTGCACCTATAAATTGGATAAATGCAACATTTTGCCGGTTTCCATTATATTCTAGGCTTCCTTGGCCTGCCCAAAAGTGATCTCCCATACTCCATTTTAAGGCTGAGAACTCAAAAAAGCAATACCAAGCCACTTTTCCCAAGAGAGATTCATAAACATTGATCCTATAATCAAACATAATTACTTAAAAGTGGTCAGTCAGAGCTGATTAAATGAGCAACATTCTCAAATATAACATTCTAGGCAAAGACTTGGCCATATAACCAACATTTCTAATTATGTCATGGAAAAGGATGGTAAAGTCTTTATTGAATCTATGCAAATAATTGTACTCTATGAGTAATCAGTAAGCAAATCCAAAGTCCATAGAAACCAGGTATGGAGACAAAGAATAAAAAAATATTGTTGTCTAATATCCTAAGGCAAAGTAGCCCCAGAACTCTAACAAATAGAAACATGTCTGAAAGAGTTAGAGCATTAACCACCTCTAGGTACATCCCATACAGGGTATAGTTTCCTTGTGTTAAAACAATACACCCTTAAAAATTTAATTTAGGGAAAAAGAGACATCTCTTTTGATTTGACAACTCTCATAAAAATTAATATTGACATATCAAATAAATCTAATTATTTCTGACACTTGTCTTTTATAAGCTTTAACAAATCTTTGTGATTTTTAGGAAACCTCAGGGAATTTTTTGGTGCAAAAAATATCATGACAGTTTTACTTTATTTCAACTTACATTAGCATTCAATTTGGGGGATGTGAAAAAATAGAGTTGTCATGAGATTTGAACATTTAAGATAGAAATAATATTTGTTTACTCATTTGAAATTGATAAAAAAAATTTAAAAATAAACATAAAAATTTACACAGTTGGAAAGAACTTAAGCTCTTTCATTAGTAAGAGGCTTCTGTTGTTGTTTTTGTTGTTGTTTTAAACAATTAAGGTCCAAACAAATTGAATGCAAAGCACAAAATACTATTCTGATAAACTACAAAATCTATACACAGATTGAAATAACACAGGCCAAGGCAAGACGCAGCAATCAAAGAACACAAGCCCATCAAGTCTGAACATACTTTGCTAAGATTTCATCATATGTCATAGCTTTTTCACACTCATTATTTGCATACACTATTATCCAAAGCAAATAAAATTCCCTTTCTATGAACCTTCTATTAATCACTGTATACATTCAGATTTTTGTCCATCTTCATCCTACTTCTTATTGTGGAACAATCACATTACTCTAGAACAAAACTATTATCACTTTAAAAAAACACATCTTGTCACTTTACATACAACATTGTCTGTTTCTGTCATTATTAATCCTAGTCCACCCTCAGTTACTTACAGTAACTAGAACTTTTAACTAAAGTAACTTCTGTTTCACTGAAAAAAAAATGGAGGTAGATGATTGTAAACTATCATGCAGCAGCAATTTACAGTAGAGTAGCAGAGACCAGGCTACGCCACCCGCCCCTCCTCCCCCCCAACACACAGAGAACATAGCTTCCTGAAGCCACATGCATCCCTCAGAAAGCAACTATTCAAAGTGGCAACAATATACACAGTCGTCAACAAGCCAAAGATCTGTTGAGCATCTAGGTAACATAAAAATAAACAAAAGCACATAAACTTAAACTCATGTTTAGTAATCAATGTTTCAGTGTTCTATCTTACCCAGAAATGATCCACATATCTAGTGAATGTGCACCAATTAACTTGATCTAGTATCAGTCCAAGGATTTAAGTCACCCAAAGATCTTGGAAATTTTCTTCAAGCTGACAACTACGAAGCACAATTACTGTTGAAATAAAATTAATTTGAATAGGGATTCAAAACTCAGATTTACATTTTTCATAATGTTGAACATTAAGTAGATGTAATGCTAGCTTATTTGATGAGTAAATTGTATTTCTTCAAGTAAAAGCATACACACAAAAAAGAAAAATGTACACTTGCATTATGTTTAACACAGATAAATCAAGAGAACATAGAGCTGTTTTCATTTAAACAAAAATATTTAAGTAGTCTCATTTTCCAGACTTATCTAAATTATATTCTCTTGAATTCTTAAAATATTTCTAAACTGTTGTTTCTGTAAAAATACATTTTTTTCCCATTAAAGTACAGTTTCCCTATTTTCTGGAAATGTTAGGAATATTTAATTTATATAAGTGCTTATTTATCTCTATAAGCCAACCAGAACAACTTCCTTTAAAAGACTTTATAGTCTAATTTATCAACATCATCTAGAAGTAGCAAAACATTACAAATGTATACAATCAGAGGTAAGGACCCATCTGAATAAAATTGTAGATAATAAAGCACATAGACAAATATTGAGAGCTTCAATTCTAAAATCATCTAAGGATCAAGAATAAATAAAGAACCATAAAATCTTACTGGTCTACCATAGAACTGACCTCCTTCCCAGCAAGGAAAAAAAAAGTATAGTTGATTGTATCTCAAAATAGACAAACAGAAAAGATTTACAAATGAGATTTCCTATCACCTCCCATCTAATGTGGACTAGAAATTGCCAAATGGTCAGACCATGAAATCCAACTCCAAATTACAAAGATTTATAAACTGGAATCTTTATTATCTCTTATCCAACAGATAATACATTTCTGAAAATAACTAAACTTTGTACAGAGATCATCAAACAATCAGACTATAAAACAAACAACAACAAAAATTCCCAAACATAGCTGCCAGTAATGGGAAATAACTTATTTTCCACAAAAGAAAAAAAAAATTAAAACCACTATTAATGAGTAATATTAACATCAGAGAAAGAGAAAGTTACCATTAAAGTTCTATTACCTCTTTGGAGTCAACCTGAGAGCTAAGAAAAAATTTATCTGGATATAAACTACCCCCAAGTTGCCCTCTTCTCTTGAACAAGATTACCTGGTCATGGTAGGTGAACCCATTAGGCACTTCATTCGAAGATCTTTGAAACTGTAAAAGTTTTCTGAGGAAGATAAAATCATGACTCTTTCAGATATAAAATGTAAACAATATTAAAGATTTGGTATTTTTTCTATGAGAGAATCAGGTAGATATTATTACTGTTCAAAGGAAAAAAAAAAAATCTCTCACACATTTCTAAAGAATAGCAAACAGGACTTTTTTTTTTCCCACAATGGGGAAGCAAGTCAATGAAACTGTACAGGAAAAGTTGTTGTTGTTCAACTATTGGAAGTTGGGTCTGACTCTTTGCTACCCCATGGACTGCAGCAGGCCAGGCTCCTCTATCTACCACTAGCTCCCAGAGTTTACTCAAATTCATGTCCATTGAGTTGGTGATGCCATCCAACCATCTTATCCTCAGCTAGCCCCTTCTCCTTTTGCCTTCAATCTTTCCCAGCATCAGAGTCTTTTCCAACAAGCTGGCTCTTCACATCAAGGGGCCAAAGTATTGGTGCTTCAGCTTCAGCATCAGTCTTCCAATAAGTATTTAGGGTTGATTTCCTTTAGGATTGACTGGTTTGATCTCCTTCAAGTCCAGGGCACTCTTTAGAGTCTTCTCCAGCAACACAATTTGAAAACATCAGTTCTTCAATGTTCAGCCTTCTGTGTGGTCCAACTCACATATCCATACGTGACTACTGGAAAAACCATAGCTTTGACTAGATGGACCTTTGTCAGAAAAATAATGTCTCTGCTTTTTAATATGCTGTCTAGGCTGGTCAAAGCTTTCATTCCAAAAAGCAAGCTTCTTTTAATTTCATACTACTGAAAAAGAAAAAAAGAGTTTGCTTATTTAGCAGTTGTCTACATTTACAAAAAGATAAAATATTAATAATAAACAGAGCTAGCATCTGAGAGATCAGAGGGGCATGCTGTAACCAACTATAAGTTTGCACTGAAGTATAAGCTTACATGTATTATTGTATTAGATCCTCAGCTACTCAGTGAGGTCTGAGGAACAGTCATTGTTATTTCCATTTTATAAGTGGTAGAATAGAGTAAATGGTTACTCTTGTGGCTCAGCTGGTAAAGAGTCCAGGTGCAATGCAGGAGACCTGGGTTCGATCCATGAATTGGGAAGATCCCCTGGAGAAGGAAAAGGCTACCCACTCCAGCATTCTGGCCTGGAAAATTCCATGGACTGTATAGTCCAGGGGGATCTCAAAGAGTCAGACTTGACTGAGCAACTTTCACTCACTCACTCAGAATAGAGTAAATAAGGCAAGAGTTCATAAGTATTAGAAAAGCAATTTACATTCAGGTTTCAAACACAATGCTTTTTGTTCATCTGAGCTAGACGTATGTCTGTACTAAGCGCTTTGCAGGACTTAAGAGAAGTGAAAACTCCCAACTGATGAACTTTGCAAATGTAAATATTCCAAGTCATACAAATGTGCAAGAGGTGATACAAATAAGTGTCAATTAGTGTTAAAGGGCTCAGAGAATGATACGATCACTTAAAATCTAATCTTTTTGTCTAAGTACTGTAATTCAAGATAGTGCATTTAATTTATTTAATACATTTACTTTCATAACAGAAATAGAAAACCAGCACAATGTGTTGTGTATATACATATATATATATATATATATATGAACATATATATATATATATGAACTTATTTTCAACATCTAGCCTAATTTTTCTTTTTGGCCCTAGCATTTATCTAGTCAAATAAGAGGTGTACTAGACTGCAACTCCCCCTAGAAATATGGCTTCATACTTAGTTATTTCCATGATCAACAGAAACTTTCTGTGTCTGACTCAAGCATCTTCAGTTTGCCTTAAGTCAGTTCCTCCTATGCTAGGTCACATAGTAATAGTGGATGGTTGACTGAGAGGTCATTGAAATTGGCATCAACCAGGAAGCAGTCCTTGAAGAGAAAAAAACTGTAATCTGGAGAAAGACATTAAAACAGATTGTGTTGTATGGTAAGGTCAACTTAAATTGTTGACAAGCTAACCCTATCTCTAGTTGTCCTTCTGTAAAAATGAAATCCATTTCTTTGTTCTATAAGCAAGACTGTTTTCCATGCTTCTTTTAGATTTTTGTTTTCAGGTGTTCAGAGGTTATCATCACAAAGATGGAAAATAAAGGAAGTAAACTGAGACAGAATTATAAAACACATTTAAAGAAGCCTCAAATTAGAAAAGGCTTAAACTTGTGGTGAGAATGAGTGAGAAGATGACCCAGCAAAAATTAAGGTGACCAAGACCAAGTTAGGTCTTATACATTGGGAATGGTACTTGGTTTCTCTCTTTACATTTCTCACCTCTAATTCTTTTGTCTTCCTTTCACTGTCTGCAGATTTTCTCTTATGGATTCAATATGGCTATCTTTACATACTGGAGCTAAATGCTTTCTTGTTTCTAGTTCAGAAAAGAAAAATGTGAAGTTCACTTCACAGTTGAAGAGATCAATTGTTAAATCATGAGTACCCTTCTGCATCATTCATCATGGTGATCTTGATGGGATATCTGAATGTATTAAGCTAATAATGGTCAACACTAGATTTGGTAGTTGGGTAAATCTCATCCAAACTTCCAGTACAAAAATGGAATGAGGACATCTTTCTATAGAAACTATTAGTCTTCATGGGACTATTGCCCCTCGTGGATCACTGCCTTGTTGTGGTGAAAGGGCTATGAGCCATGTCATGAAGGGCCACCCAAGATGGACAGGTCATAGTGCAAAGTTCTGACATAATGTGGCCCACTGGAAGAGGAAATGGCAAGCCACTCCAATATTCGTGGTGTCAGAAGCACATGAACAGTATAAAAAGGCAAAAATATATGACACTGAAAGATGAGCCCTGCTGATTGGAAGTCGTCCAATATGCTACTGCAGAAGAGTGGAGGGCAATTACTAACAGCCCCAAGAATGAAGCAGCTGGGCCAAAGTAGAAACAACACTCAGTTGTGGGTGTGTCTAGTGGTGAAATTTAAATCAGATGGTGTAAAGCAATTGCATAGGAACCTGGAATGTTAGGTCCATGAATCAAGGTAAATTAGACCTGGTCAAGGGATTCCCTGGTGGCTCAGAGGGTTAAGAGTCTGCCTACAATGCAGGAGACCTGAGTTTGATCCCTGAGCTGGGAAGATCCCCTGGAGAAGAAAGTGGCAAACCACTCCAGTATTCTTGCCTGGAAAAATCCCATGGATGGAGAAGCCTGGTGGGATACAGTATTCTTGCCTGGAAAATCCTGTGGATGAAGGAGGAGCTTGGTGGGCTACAGTCCACAGGGTTCAAATAATCTGAGATGGCACTCCTGAGTGACTTTACTTTCAAGTAGAAGATGGCTTTAGAAATCAATGCATTAAAACGGAAAAGAATGAGAGAATTTAAATCAGACTACCATTATATCATCTTCTGTGGGCAAGAATTCCTTAGAAGAAATAGAGTATTGGTGTTTATCTTTCTGTAAATCCATGGCTGATTCATGTCAATGCATGGCAAAAACCACTACAATATTGTAAAGTAATTAGCCTCCAACTAATAAAAATAAATGGGAAAAAAAAGAAAGAAAAAAATAGAGTAGCCCTCACAATCAACAAAAGAGTCAGAAATGTGGTACTTGAGTGCAATCTCATAAACGACAGAATGATCTGTTTGTCTCCAAGACAAACCATTCAACATCACAGTAATTCAATTCTATGTCCCAACCATTGATGCTGAAGAAGGTGAAGCTGATGAGTTCTGTGAAGACATACTAGAACTAACACCAGAAAAAGATGCCCTTTTCATCATAGGAGACTGGGATGCAAAAGTAAGGAAGTAAACAGATACCTGGAGTAACAGGCAAACTTGGCCTTGGGGTACAAAGTGAAGCAGGCCAAAGGCTAACAGAGTTTTACCAAGAGAACATGCCGATGATAGCAAACTCCATTCTTCAACAACACAAGAGACAACTTTACACATGGACGTCACCAAATGGTCAATACTGATATCAGATTGATTACACTTTGCAGCTGAAGATGGAGAAGCCCTACACAGTCAGCAAAACAAGACCTGGAGGCAACTATGTCTCAGATCATCAGATCCTTATAGCAAAATTTGGGCTTAAACAAAAGAAAGTGGGGGAAATCACCAGGCCACCCAGGTATGACATAAGTCAAATTCCTTATAATTATATGGTAGAAGTGATGAATAAATTCAAGGGATTAGATCTGGTAAATAGAGTACTGGGAGAACAATGGACAGAGGTTCATAACATTATACAGAAAGCAGTGACCAAAACCATCACAAAGAAGAAAGGAATGCAAGAAGGCAAAGTGGTTGGCTGAGGAAATTTTACAAATAGCTGAGGAAAGAAGACAAGCAAAAAGTAAGGCAGAAAGGGAACGATATGCCCAAGTGAATGCAGAATTCCAGAGAATAGCAAGGAGAAATAAGGCCTTCTTCAAAAAGCAATGCAAAGAAATAGAGGAAAAGAGTAGAATGGAAAAGCTTAGTGATCTCTGCAAGAAAACTGGAGATATCAAAAGGACATTTCATGCAAGGATGGGCATAATAAAGGACAGAAACTATTAGGACCTAACAGAGACACAAGAGGTAAAGAAGAGGTGGTAAGAATACAGAGTTCAGTTCAGTCCAGTCACTCAGCCATGTCTGGCTCATTGCAACCCCAAGGACTGCAACATGCCAGGCCTCCCTGTCCATCACCAACTCCTGGAGTTTGCTCAAACCCATGTCCACTGAATCGCTGATGCCATCTAACCATCTCATCCTCTGTCATCCCCTTCTCCTCCTGCCTTCAGTCTTTCCCAGCATCAGGGTCTTTTCAAATGAGTCAGTTCTTCACATCAGGTAGCCAAAGTATTGGAATTTCAGCTTCAGCATCAGTCCTTCTAATGAATATTCAGGACTGATTTCCTTCAGGATGGACTGGTTGGATCTCCTTGCAGTCCAAGGCACTCTCAAAGTCTTCTCCAACATCACTGTTCAAAAGCATCAATTCTTCAGTGCTTAGCTTTCTTTATAGTCCAACTCTCACATCCATACTTAACTACTGGAAAAACTATAGCCTTGACTACATGGACTTTTGTTGGCAAAGTAATGTCTCTGCTCTTTAATATGCTGTCAAGTTTGGTCATAACTTTTCTTCCACGGAGTAAGTGTCTTTTATTTTTTTTATTTTTTATTTTTTTTATTATTATTATTATTTTTTTCCAGTGGGTTTTGTCATACATTGATATGAATCAGCCATGGATTTACATGTATTCCCAATCCCGATCCCCCCTCCCACCTCCCTCTCCACCCGATTCCTCTGGGTCTTCCCAGTGCACCAGGCCCGAGCACTTGTCTCATGCATCCCACCTGGGCTGGTGATCTGTTTCACCATAGATAGTATACATGCTGTTCTTTTGAAATATCCCACCCTCATTCCAGAAAAATAAACGACCCAATCAAAAAATGGGCCAAAGAACTAAACAGACATTTCTCCAAAGAAGACATACTGGTGTCTTTTAATTTCATGGTTGCAGTCACCATCTGCAGTGATTTTGGAGTCCCCCAAAATAAAGTCTGTCACTGTTTCCTGATCTATTTCCCATGAAGTGATGGGACCAGATGCCATGATCTTAGTTTTCTGAATGTTGAGTTTTAAGTAAACTTTTTCACTCTCCTCTTTCACTTTCATCAAAAGGCTCTTCAGTTCTTCTTCGCTTTCTGCCATAAGGATGGTGTCATCTGCATGTCGGAGGTTATTGATATTTGCCTCGGCAATCTTGATTCCAGCTTGTGCTTCATCCAGCCCAGTGTTTCTCAAGAATACACAGAATTGTACAAAAAAGGATCTTAATGAGCCCTATAACCACGATTGTGTGGTCATTCAAGTAGAACAAGATGTCCTGGAGTGTAAAGTCAAGAGGGCCTTCAAGGGAAGTCCAGAAAAAAAATCTACTTCTGCTTCACTGACTTTCTAAAGTCTTTGAGTGTGTGGATCACAACAAACTGGATTTTTATTTTTTAAAGAAATAGGAATACCAGGCAATCTTACCTGTCTCCTGAGAAACTTGAATGAAGGTCAAGAAGCAACAGAGAACATTGCATGGAACCACTGATTCAAAATTGGGAACAGAGTATGTCAAGGCTGTATATTGTCACCCTGTTTATTTAACTTATATATAGAGTACATCATGAGAAATGCTGGGCTGAATGAGTTACAAGCTGGAATCAAAATTGTCAGGATAAATGTCAATAACCTCAGAAACGCAGATGACACCACCCTAATGGCAAAAAGTAAAGAGTCTCTTGATGAGGGTGAAAGAAAAGAATGAAAAAGCTGGCTTAAAATTCAATATTAAGAAAACTAAGATCATGACATCCAGTTCCATCACTTCTTGGCAAATAGAAGGGGAACGAGTGGAAGCAGTGGCAGATTTTTCTCTTCTTGAGCTCTAAAATCACTGTGGATTATGACTGCAACCATGAAATTAGAAGACACTTGCTTCTTGGAAGAAAAGCTGTGACGAACCTAGTGTGTGTGCAGGCTCCTGTGTCCATGGGGGTTCTCCAGGCAAGAACAGTGGAGTGGGTTGCCATGCCCTCCTCCAGGGAACCTTCCTGTGTATTAAAAGGCAAATCCATCATTTTGGTGAGAAAGGTCCGAATAGTCAAAGCTATGGTCTTTCCAGTAACCAAGTATGGATATTTAGAGTTGGAACATACAGAAGGCTGAGCATGGAAGAATTGATGCTTTCAAACTGTGGTACTGGAGAAGACTCTTGAGAATCCCTTGGACTAAAAGAAGATCAAACTAGTTAGTCTTAAAGGAAATCAACCCTGAATATTCATTGGAAGACTGATGCTGAAGCTGAAGCACCAATACGTTGGGCACCTGATAGAAAGAGCCAAATCATTGGAAAATACTTTGATGCTGTGAAAGATTGAAGGCAAAATGAGAAGGGGGTGGCAGAGGGTGAGATGGTTAGACAGCATCACCAACAATATAGGCATGGATTTGAGCAGTCTCTGGGAGCTAACTAAGATCAGAGTAGCCTGTTGTGCTGCAGTTCATGGGGCTGCAAAGAGTTGGACAGCGACTGAACAACAACAAATTAGTCTTATTTTCTGAGTGGAGAAACATTGGATATAAGTCAGAAAAGAACCATCTACACCCTGTAAGTTGTTTTTAGAGTCCTATGGCAGAGGCAGAATATTCTTCTCAGTTACAGAAGCCATGAACATTAGTCTTGTTGCTAAAGTTTAGGACACTATATCAAATCAGTCAATCTGTTTCCCCCTTTGTCAAATGAAAGTAAAGTTTACCTCATATAGGGGGAAATAAATAATTTGAAATGTTTTATAAAGTGTCTATTTCTATGCAAGTTATTTATTCTGAGATTGCTATCTTTGTTTGTCTCTCTTTTCTCAGTTTTAAGAAAGAAGATTATGGCTGTATTATTATCGACAGATTTAACAAATGAAAATAAAACTAAATATTTTGAACTACTTGTAATCATGACTCTTAAAATGTCAGAGAAGATCTGAGTGACCTGAAATGACCTTGTTACTATAGATAGAGAATCTCCACACTTTCTGGCTCTTCTGCCAATAAAATTCAGACTTTTCTTTTGAATGGATCTCAGACATTTAGCAGGAGTCCAGTGTGAGTTCATGCTTTGACCATTTTGATTATTTACTAAGATAACATTTATTTTGTTCTTATAATCTTCTAGGAATCTTTTAACTAGAAAACATTGAGTTAAAAGACATTGTCTTCAGTTGCCTCAAAATAGGCAATTAGTTGCATTTGTAAGTTGTCATACTGCATGCTCTCATTTTGTTTATGCATTCTTATCTCTGATTGTCCTGATAATATTTCAAAATCAATTGTAGAAATCACCAAGTGAGTCTGATTCCTCAGACGGACCACTAGCTTCCCTGACAGTTTTGCAGTGATGGCACTTGGGGGCCAGAAGAGTGATTCTGCCCTTTGCAAAGCTACTTTCTTTGCTGTGAAAAAGGAATGAGCTGCAGTGCATCATTTGGAAACTACACTGAGAGTGTCTTATTTACAAGCAATGCACCTGCTTAAGCTGGTGAGGGTGACTCACACTGTTAAAAAGAGAACATGGTGTAACATACTGATGCTGCATCAGTTAAAATGTTAGTTAGATATTAGAAATAGCTCTGATAGGTCAGAAAAGCTAAGCTCTGATAGGTCAGAAAAAGTGTTGCCAAGGCAAGCAGTGCAGAGTCTAGAGAAACCTCTCTCTTTGCAGCTGCCTGATTCTTTGATCTGATTTGCCAAGATATTCTGGCCCTGAGAAGGTGACTCAGTCTTGAAGAGTCTGGGGACTACCAACTCACAAATTATACTTCTAGACCAAGTGGTCAGGGTGCTAATATATCAGCTGCAATTATAAACTTTGAAATACTAGCTGATATGTGCAGGAAGTTTTCTATCATTAAAACCCCAGACTATATATATATATATATATATATATACAGAGAGAGAGAGAGAGAGAGGGATAGTATTTATATATTTTTATATATATATATATATATAAACATACATATATACATAGTATACATATGCATTCCACAGTTTTTCTCAGAATATATATATATATATATATATATATATAGAGAGAGAGAGAGAGAGAGTATATATTTATGAGCTTTTCTCTTCCTTCAAACATTGTTTAGTAATAGAGCCAGAACTATGGAAGGCTATCTATATATACATAATTACAATTAGTCATTGGAACAGAGAAATATGAAACTGGACAGAATTTTTAAAATCATCTACTTAAAGTCCTTTTTCTTTAAGCTAAGGAAATTTAGGAATAAAGACAAAGCTTATTTTCCAGAAACACATAAATTTAGACAAAGGTTTTAATCTAGTTCACTAAGTAATGTCCAAATTTGATTATTTTAAAAGGGAAGTATTTTAATATTTTGACCTATAAATGAAAATACTAGGATAAAATATACATCATTTATTATCTATATATATATATATATATGTGTACATATATAATACAATGTATATATATGATTTCAAGTGTATTTTAAAAATCAGCCAGGAAAGGAAAAAATATAGCATGCAGCATGCAATACACTTTTTAAACTTACCTAACATATTTTTTTGATGATGGAGAGTGGGAGAACTGTCATTTCCTATCCATATATAGATAAAATCTTAATAAAAGTTATCAGTGGCTTTAGTATGCTTCCAAGTCACCTTGAGAGCTTGTTAAAACAGTAGCTGGAACAAACATGTAGAGTTCTGGATTTCTGGTATTTCTAGAGTGGGACCCAAGAATTTTCATTTCTAATAGGTATCCAGGTGATACTGATGCCACTACTTTGGATATCACACTTCGAGCATCACTGATATTTCTCCTGAAACATGTAAAATTCTTACCTCAGAGTGAGGAAATTTGGATTATTGTTCAGACCTAGACAATATCCAAGGATATGATTTTTAAACCGAATCTGGCCTTTGTACCCTGACACCAAAATAGTTATTTTAATTCTTAGAGACAGAGTTCTGGATGAAGTAAAGAAGGATAGCTGTATTGCTTTGTCAGGAAAGGGGTACACAACAGATCAATGCCCTCAAAACTGTGTGCCCCGACCTGTTGGGAATTTTATATTAACAGCAATGGTCCAAGAGTGTGTGATCAGCTTGTGGACATTCTGCTATTTGGTTGGTGGTGAGGTAAGAGGAAATTAGCATCGACCTTCTGGTTCCAACCTGTCTGGGGTCTATGTCCTTGTGAGCAGCATACAACTTCTCCCACTTGGTTTTAGCATCTGTAAAATATCTCAAAGATAATGTTGCGTACCAGTTGAGAGGGAACAAGCACCCTGCCCTAAGACTACACTATGGTTTCTTTTGACCGTTTACATCCTTTCCTTTCCCTAATTAGCAATTCTTTGATCCTGATCTTTGGAACCTAGGGAAGGTCAAAGAAACTTAATGAAGCCTATTTCCTGTAATTAAGAAATGGGCAACACAAAAAGACTTTTGTGCCCAGGAGCCCCACAGGATCTTGCTTGTATCAATTTCAAGAAAATTAATTAGATTTTTTTCACCAATAATTTTTCCACTATGAGGGGAAAAAACAAGCTGACACAGTCTAATGTACTGGAGTTGTGCTTTTTTCCTGTATCTAGGGTGTTGAAATATTTCAGACTTATTCTATGACTAGTCTTAAACTCTTCATCAAAAATCAACTCATGCATTTTCATCAATTCATGTGCTTGAAATCTCACCTGACCCAAGAAGATTGTTGCTGTGGACTCAAATTATTTTGATGTGGCTGCTGGTGTGCAAAAACTATGGGCAGTCACATCCACTCACAGAGCTTCCTGGGTGGCAGAGTGGTAAAGAATCTGCCTGTCAATGCAGGAGACACGAGACATCGGTTCACTCCCTGGGTCAGGAAGATCCTCTGAAGTCGGAAATGGCAATCCACTCCAATATTCTTGCTGGAAAGTTCCATGGACAGAGTCACCTGGTGGGCTACAGTCCATGGAGTCTCAAAGAGTCAGACACAGCTGAGCACACACACACACTACCCACAGTAGACAGAAAATTGTGAAGCCCTGAAAACCTGTCTGTGAGGCTACTTTTTGGCAACAAGAGTGTTCTCATGATAAGCACAGGACAAGTTGGACCTGCTGAAGAGTGAGTGCTCCAGAATCTGCCTTCAAAGTACTGAGGAATGTACAGGAATAAATATGATGTTGCCATAAACCTGGATTGGAATATTTCAGAGTGCTCCAGTGGGATTCCACTTGCAACATTAATATGTGCCTACAGTTGTTAAGACATGATCAGCTCTTTGCTACCCCATGGACTGTAGCCCACCAGGCCCCTCTGTCAATGGGATTTTTCAAGGAAAAATACTGGAGTAGGCTGTCATTTCCTCCTCCAGGATATCTTCCAAATCTAGGGATCTAACCCACATATCCTGCATTGGCAGGTGAATTATTTATCACTGAGCCACCTGGGAACTGATCTAACTTTGCATGTGTGATTAACTGTTATTTTTTTTCTACTCCTTGTGCCATTATGAGATTCTCCCCAAAATGAATTACTTTCACTTTAATCTTTGTTTGAAACCTTTTCTGGAGAACTTTGGAATAAAAAATGGCAGCCCACTCTAGTATTATTGCCTAGAAAATTCCATGGACAGTGGAGTCTAGTGCATATGTAGTCCATGTGGTCACAAAAAGTTGGATGTGACAGCATGCACACTGGAGAACGCAAGACATATAGTATTTTACTTGTTACTTTAATATTTTTATATTATGAATAACAATTTACATTTATTCTTGCATTTGCTAAGCATTAACTTAGCACATTGATTTATTTAATGTTTTTAACTTTTTTTATTTTGTATTGGATCATAGAAAAAGCAAGAGAGTTCCAGAAAAGATATCTACTTCTGCTTTATTGACTACAACAAAGCCTTTGACTGCATGGATCACAACAAACTGTGGAAAATTCTTAACAGGATGGGGATAACAGACCACCTTACCTGCCTCCTGAGAAATCTGCATGTAGACCAAGAAACAACAGTTAAAACCAGACATGGAAAATAGGCTGGTTCCAAATTAGGAAAGGAGTACATCAAGGCAGTATATTTTCACTGTGCTTATTTAACTTATATGCAGACTACATCATGCAAAATGTCAGGCTGGATGAAGCACAAGTTAGAATCAAGATTGCCAGGAGAAATATCAATAAACTCAGATATGCAGATGATACTACCCTTATGGCAAGAAGTGAAGAAGAACCAAAAAGCCTCTTGATGAAAGTGAAGTAGGTCACTTAAAGGTCACTTTTAAGTAAAAAAGCTGGCTTAAAACTCAACATTCAAAAAACCAAAACCATAGTGTCCAGTCCCATCACTTCATGGCAAATAGATGGAGAAACAATGGAAACAGTGAGAGACTTTATTTTCTTGGCCTCCAAAATCACTGTAGATGGTGACTGCAGCCATGAAATTAAAAGACACTTCCTCCTTAGAAGAAAAGCTATGACCAACCTAGACAGCATGTTAAAAAGCAGAGACATTACTTTGCTGACAAAGGTCCATCTATTCAAAGCTATGGTTTTTCCCATAGTCATGTATGGATATGAGAGTTGGACTATAAAGAAAGCTGAGTGACGAAGAATTGCTGCTTTTTAACTGTGTTGCTGAAGAAGACTCTTGAGAGCCCCTTGGACTACAAGGAGATCAATCCAGTCAACCCTATAGAAAATCAATCCTGAATATTCATTGGAAGGACTGATGCTGAAGCTGAAATGCCAATACTTTGGCCACCTGATTCAAAGAAATGACTCATTGGAAATGATTCAGATGCTAGCAAAGATTGAAGGCAGGAGGAGAAGGGGATGGATGATAGAAGATAAGATGATTGGATGGCATCATTGACTCAATGGACATGATCTTGAGCAAGCTCTGGGTATTGCTGTTGGATGGGGAAGCCTGGTATGATGCAGTCCATAGGTTCACAAAGAGATGGACAGGAGTGAGAGACTGAACTGATTTTGTATTGGGAAGGCAATGGCACCCCACTCCAGTACTCTTGCCTGGAAAATCCCATGGACGGAGGAGCCTGGTAGGCTGCAGTCTATGGTGTCGCGAAGAGTCAGACATGACTGAGCAACTTTACTTTCACTTTTCACTTTTATGCATTGGAGAAGGAAATGGCAACCCACTCCAGTGTTCTTGCCTGGAGAATCCCAGGGATGGGGTGGCACAGAGTCGGACATGACTGAAGTGACTTAGCAGCAGTAGCATAGCTGATTAACAAATAAACTTGTAGTTTATTATTGGCATCTTTAGGACTTTCTATATATAGTATCATGTCATCCATAAACAGTAACTGTCTTACTTCATTCTTTCCAGTTTGGAGTCATTTTATTTCCTCTTTTCCCTGATTTCTATGACTAGGATTTCCCATGTTTAGTAAAAGTGATAAGACTGAGCATCCTTACATTGTTCCTGATCTCAAGGGTAATATTTTTAGCTTTTCACCATTAAGTATAATGTTAGCTGTGGGCTTGTCATAAGTTCTTTATTATGTTGAGTAGGGAAGCCTGGTGTGCTTCAGTCCATGCGGTTGCAAAGAGTCAGACAGAACTGAGCGACTGAACTGACTAACTAAACTATATCAACTTGACTAATGTTAAATTTTGTCAGAAGTTCTTTTGCCATGTGTTGAGATGATTCTAGGTTTGTTTTTCTTTCTTCCTTTTTTTTTTTTCAGTTTGTTAATGCAATGTATCACATTGATTAATTTGCAAATATTGAACTATTCTTACATCTCTGAGATAAATTCCACATGAACATAGTGTATGATCCTTTAAATGTACTGTTTAATTCAATTTGCAGATATTTTGTTAAGGATTTTTGCATCTATATTCATCAGTGATATTAGCCTGCTATGTAAAGATGTAAAAGATCTGCACTCAGAAAACTATAAGATGCAGATTTAAAAAAAAAATGGAGATGACACAAACAAAAAGATATACTGCATTCATGAATTGGAATAAATAATATTGCTAATATGACAACAATTCCCAAGGCAATTTACAGATTCAATGCAATCCCTGTCAAAATACCAATGGCAAAATTTTTTTTTTTACAGAATTAGAATAAATAATTAGAAAATTTATATGGAAACACAAAAGACCTCAACAAACTCTATAGGTAGAAGAATAAAACTTGAGGTATGATGCTTTCTGATTTCAAACTATACTACAAACTACAATAATTAAAACAGCATGGTAGTGGCCCAGAAACAGACACTTAGATCGATGAAACAGATTAGAGAACTCAGAATTGAGCTCACACTTCTGTGAATAATTAACCAAAGACAAAGGAGGCAAGAATATACAATGTCTTCAATATATGGTATTAGGGAAAACTGTACAGCTACATGAAAAAAAAAATGAAACTGGACTATTCTTGCATATGATGCAAAAACATAAATTCAAAATAAATTAATTATATATATCTGAGACTAAAACTTCTAGTAGAAAATGTAGACAGTATTTTCTTTCACATGGGTCTTAGTAAAATTTTTCTGAGTATGGCTCCTCAGGCAAGGGAAGCAAAAGCAGAAATAAACAAATGGAAGTACATCAAGCTAAAGGGTTTTTACACAGTGAAGGAAATTATCAGCCAAATGAAAAGGCTGCCTCCTGAATGGGAGAAGATATTTGCAAACACCTGATAAGGTAATGTTCAAAGAACTCCTATAACTCAACATCAAAAGCCAAAGAAATGGATTTTTAAACAGCAGAAAATCTGAATAAATATTTTTTCCAAAGATGGCTGATAGGCACAAAAAAAAAGATGCTCAAAATCACTAACCACCCAGGAAATACAAAGTAAAACAATGAGATAGTACCTTACTTGCTTAAAAAATAGCCATTATCACAAAAACAGTAAATAATAAATGTTGGTGAGCATGTTGAGAATAGGAAACCCTCATGCACAGTTCTGGAGAAGGCAATGGCAACCCACTCCAGTACTCTTGCCTGGAAAATCCCATGGACGGAGGAGCCTGGTAGGCTGCGGTCCATGGGATCGCTAAGAGTCCGACACAGCTAAGTGAGTTCACTTTCACTTTTCACTTTCCTGCATTGGAGAAGGAAATGGCAACCCACTCCAGTGTTCTTGCCTGGAGAATCCCAAGGACAGGGGAGCCTAGTGGGCTGCCGTCTATGGGGTCGCACAGAGTTGGACACAACTGAAGCAACTTAGCAGCCTCATGCATGCATTGCACTGATCAGTTCAGTTCAGTCCCTCAGTTGTGTCCGACTCTTTGTGACCTCATGGACTGCAGCCTGCCAGGCTTCTCTGTCCATCACCAACTACTGGAGCTTGTTCAAACTCATATCCATTGAGTCAGTGATGCCATCCAACCATCTCATCCTCTGTCTTCCCCTTCTCCTCCTGCCTTCAATCCTGCCCAACATCTGAGTGTTTTCCAGTGAACAAGTTCTTCACATCATATGGCCAAAGTATTGGCATTTCTGCTTCAGCATCAGTCCTTCCAATGATTATTCAGGACTGATTTCCTATAGGGTTGACTGGATTGATCTCCTTGTAGTCCAAGGGACTCTCAAGAGTCTTCAACAACACAGTTAAAAAGCAGCAATTCTTCAGCACTCAGCCTTCTTTATAGTCCAACTCTCATATCCATACATGACTACTGGAAAAACCATAGCTTTGAATAGACAGACCTTTGTCAGCAAAGTAATGTCTCTGCTTTTTAACATGCTGTCTAGGTTGGTCATAGCTTTTCTTCCAAGGAGCAAGCATCTTCTAATTTAATGGCTGCAATAACCATCTGCAGTGATTTTGGAGGCCAAGAAAATAAAGTTTCTCACTTTATTTTTTCCATTTTTTCCATTGTTTCCCCATCTATTTGCCATGATTTGAGATTTTGAATGATGAGTTTTTCACTCATCTGTTTCACTTTCATCAAGAGGATCTTTAGTTTTTCTTCACTTTCTGCCATAAGTGTGGTGTCAGCTGTATATCTGAGGTTATTGATATTTCACCTTGCAATCTTGATTCCAGCTTGTGCTTTATTCAGCCCAGTATTTCACATGATGTACTCTGCAAATAATTTAAATAAGATGGGTGACAATATACAGCCTTGATGTACTCCTTTCCCAATTTGGAACCAGTCTGTAATTCCATGTCCAGCTTTAACTGTTGCTTCTTGACCTCCATACAGATTTCTCAGGAGGTAGGGAAGGTTGTCTGGTATTCCCATCTCATTAAGAATTTTCCACAGGCTGTTGTGATACACACAGTAAAAGGCTTTGGCATAGTCAATAAGGCAGAAGTATATTTGTTTTCTGGAACTCTCTTCTCTTTTCTATGATCCAGTGAATGTTGGCTTTGATCTCTGGTTCCTCTGCCTTTTCTAAATCCAGCTTGAACATCTGGAAGTTTTCAATGACCTGTAGATGGGAATGTAAATGGATGCAGGTACAATGGAAAACAGTATGGAGTTTCCTCTAAAAATTAGAAATAGAACTATGATATTCTCCAGTAACTCCACTCCTAGCTATTTAAATGATGAAAAAAAAAGCAAAAAAAAAAAAAATGAAATTTGAAAAAATACATGCACCCCTGTACTCATTACATCATTAGTTACAATAGCTCAGATACAGCAGAAACTTTGGTGCCCATCCATACATAAATAGAAAAAGAAAATATAGTATGTATATTGGTAAATTGAAATATTACTCAGACATGAAAAATAATGAGACATTGTCATTTGCAACAGCTTCAATGGATCTAGAGGATATATTATACTAAGTGAAATAAGTCAGGTAGAGAAAGACAAATACTCCAGAATCCCACTTATATGTAGAATCTAAAAAATAACAAACACAAATACCCAAACATAGCAAAATAGAAACAGACTCATAGATACAGATACAGAGGGAACAAATCAGTGGTTGCCAGAGGGAACAGAGTGAGGAGAAGAAAATAAATAACTGAGGAAGATGAAGAGGTACAAACATCCAGCTGCAAGATAAATGTCACTGTATGTACAGTCTGGGGAATATAGTCAATAATCATGTAACATATTTGTATGGTAACAGACTATAACTAGACTTATTTAGTGATTCATTTTGAAATTTATGGTAATATTTAATCAGTATGTTGTGTAACAAGAACTAACAGAGTGCTGTAGGTCAATTATACTTCAAAGCAAGCAAACTTATAGAAAAAGAGTTCAGATTTGTGGTTATTAGAGGTAGAGAGTATGAAGAGGGAGAGTTGAATGGAGGCAGTCAAAAGGTACAATTTTCCAGTTATAAGTTCTAGTGATGTAATATACAGTATGACATATATAATTAGCACTACTGTATGTTATATATGCAACTTGTAAAGAGAACAAATCATGAGTTCTCAACACAAGAAAAAGTATGTTTTTCTGTCTCTTTAATTGTGTACCTATGTGAGATGATGGATATTCATTAAATTTGTTGTGATAGTCAATTTATGATTTATATGTCATTGTTTTGTATACATTATAGTTACACAGTGTTATTTGTCAACTGAATTTCAATTAAATTAAAAAAAAAAACAAGCGAGCTGACAAGTTTTATGTAAGATAAGGGAAAGTCAAATTCATTAAAAATTATGTAATTAATGTTTTACCTTTAACTGCAAAATGTTTATATACAGTGAGTACATTTGGAATATTTAGATTGGTTTATTTCACATTTAAACCCCAACTATAATAATCACACCCTTAAAATTAGAGCCTGAAGGACCCCTAGATTTATTTTTAACACACACAATCTCTCTCTCTCTCTCTCTCTCTCTCTCTCTCTCTCTCTCTGTCTCTCTCTCTCTCTATATATATATATATATATATATATATATATAGATGTAGATGTAGATATAGGTATAGAGATAGAGATAGATAGATAAACATGTTCTAGCAATGAAGTTAGCTACCGGATGGGCAGGGGATTTGTGATGTAACTGGGAAGAGAAGCATGGTGTCCTAATTTCTAGGGCATTGTTCTCATTGAGCTTTTAGAGAGTACACTAAAAGCCATTTGATTTAATTATCACTAATAACCAGAACCGTCTAGGTGAGTAAGGAAGCTTCTATAGCATATAATATGAACATCTAGAATTTCTTAAACTTAAGAAGTACTGTTAGGACTCATTCCCCAAATCTGTTTGAGTACAAAATGGTACTATCTTGCCTTCTGAGATGAACTCAAAGAATTTGAGAAAATAAAAGACCAAAATTTGGAAGTTGTTCATCTAGATATTGAGATGAAGAACTATAATTATGGTAATATTAGCCTTGACCTGCACAGCATCATGTGATGAAGAGGAAGAGGAAACATAAAGAAAAGACAAGACAAGTTATATTTTATATTAAAAGAAACTTAGCTACATTTAAATAGTTTCAGAATGGCCAAGAGGATTTGTTTTTCAAAATCACTTCATCATTGAAAAATTACTATTATGTTTAAGAGCAAATTTACCTCAATTTATGGACCTAACATTACATGTTCCTATGCAATATTGTTCTTTTTTTTTTTAATTAATTAATTAATTTATTTATTTTTGTCATACATTGATATGAATCAGCCATAGATTTACACGTATTCCCCATCCCGATCCTCCCTCCCACCTCCCTCTCCACCCGATTCCTCTGGGTCTTCCCAGTGCACCAGGCCCGAGCACTTGTCTCATGCATCCCACCTCGGCTGGTGATCTGTTTCACCATAGATAGTATAACATGCTGTTCTTTTGAAATATCCCACCCTCACATTCTCCCACAGAGTTCAAAAGTCTGTTCTGTATTTCTGTGTCTCTTTTTCTGTTTTGCATATAGGGTTATCGTTACCATCTTTCTAAATTCCATATATATGTGTTAGTATGCTGTAATGTTCTTTATCTTTCTGGCTTACTTCACTCTGTATAATGGGCTCCAGTTTCATCCATCTCATTAGGACTGATTCAAATGAATTCTTTTTAACGGCTGAGTAATATTCCATGGTGTATATGTACCACAGCTTCCTTATCCATTCATCTGCTGATGGGCATCTAGGTTGCTTCCATGTCCTGGCTATTTTAAACAGTGCTGCGATGAACATTGGGGTGCACGTGTCTCTTTCAGATCTGGTTTCCTCAGTGTGTATGCCCAGAAGTGGGATTGCTGGGTCATATGGCAGTTCTATTTCCAGTTTTTTAAGAAATCTCCACACTGTTTTCCATAGCGGCTGTACTAGTTTGCATTCCCACCAACAGTGTAAGAGGGTTCCCTTTTCTCCACACCCTCTCCAGCATTTATTGCTTGTAGACTTTTGGATAGCAGCCATCCTGACTGGCGTGTAATGGTACCTCATTGTGGTTTTGATTTGCATTTCTCTAATAATGAGTGATGTTGAGCATCTTTTCATGTGTTTGTTAGCCATCTGTATGTCTTCTTTGGAGAAATGTCTATTTAGTTCTTTGGCCCATTTTTTGATTGGGTCATTTATTTTTCTGGAATTGAGCTTCCGGAGTTGCTTGTATATTTTTGAGATTAATCCTTTGTCTGTTTCTTCATTTGCTATTATTTTCTCCCAATCTGAGGGCTGTCTTTTCACCTTACTTATAGTTTCCTTTGTAGTGCAAAAGCTTTTAAGTTTCATTAGGTCCCATTTGTTTAGTTTTGCTTTTATTTCCAGTATTCTGGGAGGTGGGTCATAGAGGATCTTGCTGTGATTTATGTCGGAGAGTGTTTTGCCTATGTCTCCTATGCAATATTGTTCTTTACAGCATCAGACTTGACTTCCATCACTAGTCACGTCTACACCTGGGAATTGTTGTTGCTTTGCTCCATCTCTTCATTCTATCTGGAGTTATTTCTCCACTCTCCTCCAGTAGCATATTGGGCATCTATTGACCTAGGGAGTTCATCTTTCAGTGTCATATCGTTTTGCCTTCTCATACTGTTCTTGGGGTTCTCAAGGCAAGAATACTGAGTAGTTTGCCATTCCCTTCTCCAGTGGGCCATGTTTTGTCAGAACTCTCCACCATGACCTGTCTGTCTTTGATGGCCCTACACATCACGGCTCATAGTTTCATTGAGTTAAACAAGGCTGTGGTCCATGTGATCAGTTTGGTTAGGTCTGTGGTTTGTGGTTTTCCTTCTCTCTGCCTTCTGATGAATAAAGATAAGAGGCTTATGGAAGCTTCCTAATGGGAGAGATCAATTGAGAGTCATGTTCTGATTGGTAGGGCAATGCTCAGTAAATCTTTAATTCAATTTTCTATTGATGGGCGGCGCTGAGTTTCCTCCCTGTTGTGTCCCCTGAGGTCAAACTGTCCACCCAAACTGACTACTGGAGACTCCTTGACACTCATAGGCAAGTCTGACTCAATCTCTTGTGGAGACACTGGAATGATAGGTGCATGAATCAAGGTAAATTGGAAGTGACCAAACGGGTGGTGGCAAGGGTGAACATTGACATTTTAAGAATCAGTAAACTAAAACGGACTGGAATGGGTGAATTTAATTCAGATAACCACTATCTTAACTACTGTGGAAAAGAATCACTTAGAAGAAATGGAGTAGCCCTCATAGTCAACAAAAGAGTCAGAAATGCAATTTGTGGGTACAATCTCAAAAACAACAGAATGATCTCTGTTCATTTCAAAGGCAAACCATTCACTATCACAGTAATCTAAGTCTATGCCCCAACCATTAATGCTGCAGAAGATGAAGTTGAATAGTTCTATGATGACCTACCAGACCTTCTAGAATGAACACCAAAAACAGATGTCCATTTCATCATAGAGGATTGGAATTTAAAAGTAGGAAATCAAGAGATACCAAGAATAACAGGCAAATCCGGCCTTGGAATACAAAATGAAACTGGGAAAAGGTTAACAGAGTTTTGCCAAGAGAACACACTAGTCATAGCATACATCATCTTCCAACAACGCAAGAGAAGACTCTATACATGGATGTCGCCAAATGGTCAAGACAGAAATCAGATTGATTATATTCTTTGCAACCAAAGTTGGAGAAGCTCTATACAGTCAGGAAAGCAAGACTGGGAGCTGGCTGTGGCTCAGATCATGAACTCTTTACTGCAAAATTCAGACTTAAATTGAAGAAAGTAGGGAAAACCACTAGACCATCCAGGTATAACATAAATCAAATCCCTTACAATTATACAGTGGAAGTGGCAAATAGACTCAAGGGATTATACCTGGCAGAGTGCCTCAAAAACTATGGACATTGACACATGTCCATTGATTCATGACATTGTACAGGAGGCAGTGATCAAGACCATCTCCAAGAAAAAGAAAAGCAAGGAAGTAAAATGGTTGTCTGAGGAGGACTTGCAAATAGTTGAGAAAAGAAAGGAAGCTAAAGGCAAAGGAGAAAAGGAAAGCTACATGCACCTGAATGCAAAGTTGCAAAGAATAGCAAGGAGAGATAAGAAAGCCTTCCTCAGTGATTAATGAAAAGAAAATAGAGGAAAACAGTAGAATGGGAATGACTAGAGATCTCTTCAAGAAAATTGGAGATACCAAGGGAACATTTCACACAAAGATGGGCACAATAAAGGACATACATGGTATAGACCTAACAGAAGCATAAGATATTAAGAAGAGGTGGCAAGAATATGTAGAATAATTATACAAAAAAAAATCTTAAAGACCTAGATAACAGTGATGGTGTGATCACTTACTTAGAGCCAGACATCCTGTATTGTGAAGTCAAGTGGGCCTTAGGAAGCATCACTACAAACACATCTAGTGGAGGTGATGGAATTCCTGTTGAGCTATTTCAAGTTCTAAAAGATGATGCTGTGAAAGTGCTGCATTCAATATGCCACCATATTTGGAAAACTCAGCAGTGGCCACAGGACTGGAAACCATCAGTTTTCATTCCCTAAGAAAGGCAATGCCAACAAATGCTCAAACTACCGCACAATTGCACTTATCTCACATGCTAGCAAAGCAGTGTTCAACATTCTTCAAGCCAGACTTCAACAGTACATGAAGAGAGAACTTCCAGATGTGCCACTTGGATTTATAAAAGGGAGAGGAAAAAAAAAGAAAAAAAAAAAGAAAAAAAAAAAAAAAAAAAAGGGAGAGGAACCAGAGGTCAAATTGCCAACCTCTGTTGGATCAGAGATAATGCAAGAGAGTTCAAGAAAAATATCTATGTCTGCTTTACTGACTACACCAAAGCATTTGACTGTGTGGATCACAATAAACTGGAAAATTCTTAATGAGATGGGAATACCAGACCACCTCCCCTGCCTCCTGAGAAATCTATATGCAGACCAAGAAGCAACAGTTAAAACCAGACATGGAACAACAGACTGGTTCCAAATAGTGAAAGGAGTACATCAAGGCTGTGTATTTTCACCCTGCTTATTTAACTTATATGCAGAGCATGTCACAAAAATGCCAGGCTGGATGAAGCACAAGCTGGAATCAAGATTGCAGGGGGAAATATCAATAACCTCAGATACACAGATGACACACCCTTAGGGTAGAAAGTGAAGAAGAACTGAAGAGCCTCTTGATAAAAGTGAAAGAGGAGAGTGAAAAAGCATTCTTAAAACTCAACATTCAAAAAACTAACAGCATGGACTCCTGTCTCATCAGTTCATAGGAAATAGATGGGGAAGCAAATGAAACAGTGAGAGACTTTATTTTCTTGGGCTCCAAAATCACTGCAGATGGTGATTGCAGCCATGAAATTAAAAGACGCCTTCCCCTTGGCAGTAAAGCTATGACCAACCTAGACAGCATATTAAAAAACAGAGACATTATCTTGCCAACAAAGGTCCGTCTAGTCAAAGCTATGGTTATTCCAGAAATCATGTATGGATGTAAGAGTTGGACCATAAGGAAAGCTGAGCGCCGAATAATTGATGCTTTTGAACTGTAATGTTGGAGAAGATTCCTGAGAGTCCTTTGGACTACAGGGAGATCAATCCAATCTATCCTAAAGGAAATCAGTCCTGAATATTCATTTGAAGGACTGATGCTGAAGCTGAAGCTCCAATACTTTGGCCGACTGATGCAAAGATGTGACTTTGTGGAAAAGACCTGATGCTGGGAAAAAGAGAAGGTAGGAGGAGAAAGGGATGACAGAGGATGAGATGGTTGGATGGCATCACCAACTCAATGAATATGGGTTTGAGCAAGCTCCAGGAGTTGGTGATGGGCAGGGAAGCCTGGCATGCTACAGTCCCTGGAATCACAAATAGTCAGACATGACTGAGTGACTGAACTGAAGAGCAAAATCCTATTATAAATTTTATTCAGAAATGTATAAGATACATCAGATAAAAACAAGTATTCCCTTTTAGAAGTCCTCAAGTTCCCCAAATATGTCAAAAAATATTTTAAAAAGGACATTATTTTAAACAGAAAAAAAATCTTTCAAGTCCTTCATCAACCAGAGTGAACAGAAAATAAAATGGCAAACCCTCGAAGAATCAGTCCAATATAGGTTCCAGTGTGAGCTAAATACACAGAAAGAAACAAGTAAGGATGCTAATTTTTATTAGGGTGAAATTTATCTACAGCAAACCACCAGATCTTCAGTGAACTGTCTGACAAAGAAACATCAAGACACAGAAGAGCTCTAACCCCACAGAATGCCCTCATGTGCTCATTCTCAGGCAACCTGTTTCACCACAGAAGCAGCTACTGACCTGATGTCTATCCTCATAGATACTTTTGTTTATTGCAGAATGTCATAATTATTATTTGTTGTTGGGTTTAGCTTCTTGGACTGTGATAACATTTTTGTGTACATGCTGAATATATATCAGTACTGTGTTCTTTTTTACTCATGAGTAGTACTCCTTGGAAGGAAAGTTATGACCAAGCTAGACAGCATATTAAAAAGCAGAGACATTACTTTGCCAACTAAGGTCCATCTGGTCAAGGCTGTGGTTTTCCCAGTGGTCATGTATGGATGTGAGAGTTGGACTGTGAAGAAAGCTGAGCACTGAAAAATTGATGCTTTTGAACTAATGGTGTTGGAGAAGACTCTTGAGAGTCCCTTGGACTGCAAGGAGATACAACCAGTCCATCCTAAAGGAGATCGGTCCTGGGTGTTCATTGGAAGGACTGATGCTGAAGCTGAAACTCCAGTACTCTGGCCACCTCATGCGAAGAGTTGACTCATTGGAAAAGATCCTGATGCTGGGAGGGATTGGGGGCAGGAGAAGAAGGGGACGACAGAGGATGAGATGGTTGGATGGCATCACCGAATCGATGGAGGTGAGTTTGGGTAAACTCCAGGAGTTGGTGATGGACAGGGAGGCCTGGCATGCTGCGATTCATGGGGTCGCAAAAAGTTGGACATGACTGAGTGACTGAACTAAACTGAACTGAGTACACTGTATTGATATGACAAAATTATTACATTTATTCTTGAATTTAGACACATCCGTATTCTTTCCTATTTCAAGATATTATGAATGAAATCACTATGACTATTCTTATATAAGGATATGCTGTTGTTGTTCAGTCACTAAGTTATATCCGACTCTCTGCAACACTATGGACTGCAGCATGACAGCAGGCTTCCCTGTCCTTCACTATCTCCTGGAGTTTTCTCAAACTCATGTCCATTGAGTTGGTGATGCCATCCAACCATTTCATCCTCTGTTGTCCCCTTCTCTTTCTGTCCTCAGTCTTTCCAGCATCAAGGTCATTTCCAATGAGTTGGTTCTTTGTATCAGGTGGCCAAAGTATTGGAGCTTCAGCTCCAGCATCAGTCCTCCCAATAAATATTCAGGACTGATTTCCTTTAAGATAGACTGGAATGATCTCCTTGCAGTCCAAGGGACTCTCAAGAGTCTTCACCAACACTCCAGTTCAAAAGCATCAGTTCTTTGGTACTCAGCTTTCTTTATGGGCCAACTCTCACAGCCATATATGACTACTAGAAAAACCATAGCTTTGATTAGACGGACCTTTGTCAGCAAAGTAATGTCTCTGCTTTTTAATATGCTGTCTATGTTGGTCATAGCTTTTCTTCCAAGGAGCAAACGTCTTTTAATTTCACAGCTGCAGTCACCATCTGCAGTGATTTTGGAGAAAAATAAAGAAAATAAAGTCTCTCATTTTCCATTGTTTCCCGATAATTTTGTCATGAAGTGATGGGACAGGATTCCAATCTTAGTTTGTTGAATGTTGAGCTTTAAGCCAGCTTTTTCACTGTTCTCTTTCACTTTCATCAAAAGACTCTTTAGTTTTTCTTCACTTTCTGCCATGATATTTCCCCCAGAAATCTTGATTCCAACTTGTGCTTCATACAGTCTGGCATTTTGCATGATGTACTCTGCATATGCAAAGAGTTGATTCATTGGAAAACACCCTGATGCTGGGAGGAATTGGGGGCAGGAGGAGAAGGGGACGACAGAGGATGAGATGGTTGGATGGCATCACCTACTCGATGGACATGAGTTTGAGTAAACTCCGGGAGTTGGTGATGGACAGGGAGGCCTGGCGTGCTGCGATTCATGGGGTCGCAAAGAGTTGGACATGACTGAGTGACTGAACTGAACTGAACTGAACTCTGCATATAAGTTAAATAAGCAGGGTGAAAATATACAGCTTCGATATACTCCTTTCCCCATTTGGAACAAGTCCATTGCTCCATGTTTGGTTCTAACTTTCATTTCTTGACCTGCATACAGATTTCTCAGGGGCAGGTGGTCTGGTATTCCCATCTTGTTAAGAATCTTGTTGTGATCCACACAGTCAAAGGCTTTAGCGTAGTCAATAAAGCATGAGTAGATGTTTTTCTGGAACTCTCTTGCTTTCTCTGTGATCCAATGGAGGCTGACAATTTGATCTCTGGTTCCTCTGACCTTTCTAAATCCAGCTTGAGCATCTGGAAATTCTCTGTTCATGTACTGTTGACCTCACCTGGAGAATGTTGAGCATTACCTTGCTGGTTTGTGAGATGAGTACATGTGTGGTAGTTTAAACATTCTTTGGCATTGCCTTTTTTTGCAGGGGGAGGGGAGAGATTGGAATCAAAACTGATGTTTTCCAGTCCTGTGGCCACCGATGAGTTTTCCAAATATGCTGGCATGTTGATTGCAGCATCTTCACAGCATCATCATTTAGAACTTGAAATAGCTCAACTGGAATTCCATCACCTCCACCAGCTGTGTTTGTAGTGATGCTTCCTAAGACCCAGTTGACTTCTCAATCCAGGATGTCTAGCTCTAGGTGAGTGATCACACTATTGTGGTTATCTGGGTCAATGAGATCTTTTTTGTATAGTTCTTCTATGTATTCTTGCTACTTCTTAATATCGTCTGCTTCTGTTAGGTCCATACCATTTGTCCTTCACTGTGCCCATCTTTGTATGAAATGTTCCCTTGGTATCTCTAATTTTCTTGAGGAGTTCTCTAGTCATTCCCATTCTGTTGTTTTCCTCTATTTCTTTGCATTGATCACTGAGGAAGGCTTTCTTATCTCTCCTTGCTATTCTTTGGAACTCTGCATTCAGATGGGTATATCTTTCCTTTTGTCATTTCCTTTTAGCTTCTCTTGTTTTCTCAGCTATTTGTATGGCTTCCTCAGACAACCATTTTGCTTTTTTGCATTTCTTTTTCTTGGGGATGATCTTTATCACTGCCTCTTTTACAATGTCATGAACCTCCATCCATAGTTCTATCAGATCTTATCTCTTGAATCTCTTTGTCACTTCTACTGTATAATCATAAGGGATTTGATTTAGTTCATACCTGAATGGTCTAGTGCCTTTCCTACTTTCTTCAACTTAAGTCAATTTAAGGTAGTAAGCAAGATAGCAGAGTAGAAGGACATGAACTCCTCTTCTCCTGTGAGAACTCCAAAATTGCAACTTACTACTGAACAAACACCAACTGGAGAATGTTGGATCCCACCAGGAAAATGTACCCTACATCCAAGAGCAAAGGAGATGTCCCAGCAAGGCGGTAGGAGAGGCAAAATCACTTTTAGGATCAAACCTCATACCTGCAAAAGATGCTTGGAGGGCTCAAACAAAAGCTTGTGCACACCAGGACCCAGAGACCCCACAGAGACTAAGCCAGACTTGCTTTTGAGTGTCTCCTGTGGCATGGGTCAGCAGTGGCCTACTGTGGGGGCAGGTGTCCTGACTGCAGCAGACCTTGCTCACGCAGACTGTGATACAAGCCCTCTTGGGGGAGATCACCATCAACCCTACCATAGAGCCCCCGAGCAGACGACTCACAAACTGCAGTGAGTGAGTGAAAGTGAAGTCACTCCCTTGTGTCCGACTCTTTGCAACCCCATGGACTGTAGTCTACCAGAATCATCCTCCCGTGGGATTTTCCAACTACACTAAAGCAGCACACCTAGATTAATTATAAATATACATGCCATTCATAATCCTGGATGAAGAAAACTTCAACTCATTCAAGATTATGCTTTTTGTTCTGTTTTTCAGATGATTTTTAATGACAAAGGCAACATATTACTAATTTGTGATGTAATTACTATCTTTTTTTGATGAGTCAAAAATGAGTTTAGAGGGAGTTCATTAGTTTTTGGTAATAAGTTCAGTTTCTGGGTCACATGTTTTGGTTTGAAATATGTTTGACACATTTCAACTTCTCAATCAGCAAATACATACGAGTTCTGCTACACTTGAATAATATTTAATTTTTTTTATTTTAAATTTTTTAAAATGCATTGTTTATTGTTTTTAAGTCAGTAAACTTTGTTCTATAAACTGAAGCTGTATTTTGAAAAGCATACATATTAAATACTTATATCTTTTTGGTCATTAGAAATTCACCGTGATAAAGTCATTATCTCAGTTGTTGGTATATTTTATTCTATGCGATCTATTTTGTCTTATGTAGAATTTGAATCTCAGCCTCTCTGTATCTTATGCTTTCTGTGGATCCTTTATAAATTGCATTTGCTTTTTTATTCTGGCATGAATATGATTGTCTTTTTTCTGATTGTCATTTATACTTAATACAATATAGGTTTATATCTATGATCCCATTTTGTGATTTTTTAGTCTATTCTGTGTATATGTATGTACTCTCTTTTATGGCAAAGTCTGAAAAAATTAGAAATAAATATAACTAATCAAAGTATAAAACTCGTAAAATATTATGTTTTCTTCGTGGGTTATAATTACCTATGAATACATCTTTAAATCTATGAGATTTATGTCTCATGGAATTATGTCTAGAATTTTATTTCTATTTAAAATATAAACTAAATATTATTCTTGTTTTCTGTAGTCAAAATCTATTTATGTTTGCCCACATGTGGCTCAGTGGTAAACTATCTGACTGCTAATGTAGGAGACACAGGAGATGTGTGTTTGATTTCTGGGTCAGAAAGATCCCTTGGAGGAAGAAATGACAACCCTCTCTAATACTCCTGCCTGAAAAATCCCATGGACAGAGGAGCCTGGCAGGCCACAGCCCATGGGGTCACACAGAGTCAGATAGGACTGAGCAAACACAAGTATACTACTTTCGTTGCTTTAAAATCACAGATAAAATCATTGAAATTTTATCAAGAATCACATTCTCTGCTTGGAATCCATACTTTAACAGTCCTTTAATAAGGATTTCTGGTGATTAATCCTCTCAGCTTTTGTTTTAAGATGCTCTGATTTTCACTTCTATCCTTACAGTTATTTTTATTGCATGCAGCATTGACATGCAATTGATTTTTCATTTTTTTTTTTCTTGGTGTTTTGAGGATACCATTCCATGTTTCTTTGGGTTTTAATTGCTGCATTTGTGAAGACAGCTGTCACTTTGTACTCTTTAAAGTAAATCTTTGTTTTGTTTGCTGTCTGAATTTGGTTTTTCCTTTGATTTTTGTTTTCAACAATTTCTCTATGGTGGTTCCTCATATGGATTTCTATTTAATTTATCTTGCTTAGAGCTGAATCTGTTATTTAGACCTATTATCAGGTCTAAAGAACTCTCAGCCATTATCTTTCTGAATGTTACCTCCACCCAGTCTGCTCTGCTGTTCTTATACACATTCTATTCTCTGAAAGCATATTTTCTCTCTTGAATTTTATGTTTATTTTCTCCCTGTGTTTTAGCATAAACAATATCTTTGTATCTATCTTATTAATTGTGAATTGGGATGTGTCATTTTTGCTGCTAAACATTTCCCCTGATTTTTAATTTGCTTTATTGTGTTTTATATATTTATATTTCTATACTGTTTTCTTTAAATCCATTCTCATAAACTTTCCTCTGTCGTGCAGGTATTATCAGCTTGCTTTTTATTTCTTTAAACATAGTAAGCTTTGCCATTTTTTAATCTGTGTTAAGCATTTTCGGTATCTGAAGTGTATTATAGGTGTCTTTCTGCTCTCTGTATAATTTACTCCCTCTTATATTGCTATGTTCTTTTGAGTCATGTTATTTTTAACTGCATGTTAGACACCTTAAGTTTTTGTCATTAATTTTTTTCATTATATTTCATCGTTTTTTAAAAGATGATTATTTTGAAAAAGCTACATTACCATTACCAGTCAGAAAAGTCTTATCCATATTCTCTTTTAAAATACACTTCATAGATTTCAGCCAAAAAGAAAATGTAAGTAACACAGGAGGAAATATATTTTAAAGGATAGTTTACCTTATCTCTTTGTATCACACTTTTAAAACTTTGTAAACATGATTTTTTTATAAATTGCATTGATCTCCTTAAAAAGAATTTGTCTAAAATTTTAAGTATGGGGAGAGATGTATAAGCAATATTTTATATTTTACTTATTTATTTGACAAATTTTTAAAACAAATAATGTAATATTGACAAAAAGCATATAATATGAAACATTATATAGCAACTGATTAAGACATAAGATATTCTTAATGATGCAGGGAACTATTTAGGAGATAATCTTATTTTTAAGATGTAGCATATAAAACTGTTTAAAGGGTACAATCCAAATTTGTCATGATACATGGAGAAGTTGCTTTTGAATGATGAAGAAAATGTCACTCTCTACTTAAATTGTGGAATTTTTTTTAAAATTAAGATTATATGTTAGTTAAGGAAAAAATAGAAATCTCTGATACATAAAGTAAAATCCAATGAAAATTTGTGTGTGCTTATTTTCTCTGGTTCCACATAGCAAAAGTTGCATTTTTCTTTTATATTTTTTTGTCTAACAATTCTAATCCATAAAAGCTTCTTGGGGACAGCAACGACACAAAAGGAAACAAACACAGACAGTAACATATCAGCAAGAATTCAGAAAAAACAAACAGCTATGGAGGCCCATCTTCTTTTTGTCACCTGTCAGAACCGGGTCACCTGTCTTTGGCCACAGTTTATGTTTCCTGCTGTCTTCGTTCAAAGCAGAGTTTCCAATACCCTTCATGCTTCCCTTGGCATGCCAAGCCCAGCACAATTTGCCCTGACGTCCTCTCATCCTGTGCCTTCCCTGGACAGGCTTCTTGTTTGCATTGCTCCAAGTTCAGTGTCCTTCCTTTCATCATTTGTGAAAACACTTTTAAGAATCAGAGCTCAGAGCTCACATGTAGGTTTCCTGAGCCAGAGAGCTGGTAGCTTACTCATTTCAATTTTGTTAGAATATCACTGTTTTAGTTTCCCCTCCTATAAATATTTATCGAATAACTGTTCATAGGTTAAAGAAAAAAAAATTTTTTTTCTCCAAATGTATTAAGTACAGTGCTCCTCTAAAATAAAGTTCTAATTAAACTCCAAGTTCTTATTTTTATTCTTTCTCTGTTATGAAACTCAGGGTGGCACTTAGTGTAAGATTCTTATTATTTCTGTGAATCTACTAGTTCTCTCCCAGAGGTGAGGATTACGTCTAGAAAAGAACAAGCCCTATTGCCTTGCCATCTACCGTTAACATTGTCAATAAGGCAAATCATATCTATTTACATCACAAATACTACAAATACTAATTAGTTTCTCCATCCTAAGGGTCTTGTTTCCTTGCAAAAGATCATCTTGACTTCACCTAATGACTTTGCATGTGAATACTCCTGGAAGGTAAATGTCAGTCAAAAAAAAAAATATATATATATATATATGTATTATTAAAAAAAAAGAAAAGTGAGCCTTTCAGCAGATGTCAAAATAAAAGAGCAAAGCTGTCATTCTGAAAATTTGGGGACAATGTGCCCCAGATGGACAAAATATATCCTTTTGTGCATGTGTTTTCTGGAGGAATTATCTGAAATTTCAATATTATCATTATTTTTCACCTTCCAGAATGAAGATAGAGTCCTCAAACTTCCCCTCCCCTTTCTACTTCCTATGGTGATTCAACAATTAAATATAAAATCATGGGTTTTGGGGGAAGAAAGCCTAATTTAAAAATCATCTCTATACACTGTCAATATCCTAGAGCTGGGACTATTTTAATTTCTCAAGGATATTTTAAAAACCACTATATACCTGTCTATATGTGCAGCCAGCCAGGATTATGCACAAATATTGCCATTCACATGGTCTCTTCTCATTAATTTAATTGGCCTATAGTTATCTCGTCTCCCACAGGGAAACAAAATAGCATGAAATCCTTCACCATTTGTATTTCGAGAGGAGGGGAAAAATGCTTTATTTGGAATATTGCAACTTTTATTTGATGAAAGTTACTATTAACATATTTTTATAATCTTCTCAGCCTAGCAACAGCAGGAGTAAAAGGTGTGAGGGCCATGTAATATTCATGAAATTAAGATGACTTGAGATGAAAGGGAGTTCCATTAGAGAGACCAAGTGTGACAATATGACACATATTTGCATATTTTACACTTTAAATCTTTTCAGCACATCCAAGTTGATATATGGATGTAAACATGCATTGCCAGTTTTTAGCATATTATAAGCCCTCAAGACTTTGCATGCATTTTAATATGTTTCATTATTGCTGTAGATTTTAATTTCCAAACTGCACAGCTTTGATGGAAGGAAGCTGGAAGTTGAGGCATCTGGCCTCTGCCCCAGGCAAGCATAGTCTTTTTCTTGAATATTTTGGGCAGAAACCAGGCTATTTATTTGTGGGGCAGTGGGGGAAAATTAAAAAAAAAAAAAGTGCTGCCCAGCAGCACGTTTTGTTTGGTACACATACTAATTAAGTGTTAACTTAACCATCCTGGCAGGAAAGTGAAAGCCTTCGACTGTACATGTGCCAAACGAGACAAGTTGTGTGGAGCTTTTATAATCCCTTTTTCCCTCCTCTCAGCCAGACTCAGTTCCTACAGTTTGAAAGTGGAGATTATTGAAAACAGTTTAAAAAAATGAGTTTGAAACAGTGTTTGTTTTTGTTAAAAACAACTGAAAACAGTTTTTAGTTGCCCTTTGTATTTTTTGGAAAATAGGGTCCCTTGTTAGTATAGGAAAAGTTCTTCACATAGACTTACAAGGACATATTTGACCAAAAGAACACAGCACCTAGGGATTTCCCTAGTGGTCCAATGACTAAGAGTCTGTGCTTCCATTACAAGGGGTGTGGGTTCAATCCCTGTTTAGGAAAATAAGATCCCTTGTTCTGCCTGGCAAGGCCAAATAACAAAAATACAAACAAACATGGTACCTATGTAATTAGAGGTTTTCCATTTGTTTGTTTGTTTCACAAAGCTTTATATTTAAACAAAAATGCATGAACTTATTCTGTAAACTATTACCTAAGAAAAGTTAAAATAAGTAAAGAAAAATAATTATTAATAGTTGACTTTTAACCCATTGTCATGACCTTTAATGAAGAAGATGACTTTTAAAGATGATTTCTAATGATCATGTCAAAATTTATTTTTATTGATATTGAACCATCATGCTTCACCTATTAGCTTCTCTCAAGTGTTCAATAGTATTTCATTTTAATTTTCAGTGCTGCATTAAACCATCGAGTTCAAGGGGTACTCTAGTTATATGCATCTTCTCATAAAGGGTGAAAATACATAGCAATTATCAACTATTCAGGGATATATTTGGATATTCTGCACATACAAAATGGTGGGCTGCCGTCTATGGGGTCGCACAGAGTCGGACACGACTGAAGTGACTTGGTGGTGGCGGCACATACAAAAAAATGCTTTTTAGAAACATAAGAGCAATGGAGAAAAAATCAAAAGCTCTATTTCTCCTCTAAATGAGTTTCTAAACAAGTGAGAGAAAAATAATGCTTAGGTTTTTTAAAACATGCTTTACCATCCTAAGAACACAGACATTCATTTGAAAATGAAACAAATAAACAAGAGTTTCACAGTTTATCAGTTAGTAATTGGGAAATTACCAATTCCTAACATAATGGTGGAATTTGATCACTGTGCTGCCAAATATTTGCAATCCCTGGTGGAATAAGAATGAACTATAGTTTCTGTAAATGTGTTCTATTAAAATACATGGCCTGTCCTACTACTAAGTCACTCTTGATTTCTAAACTTTCTCTTCTCTTTCATTTTTCGTAGTAAAACAAACAAACAAGCAAAAGGACTGAGTCTGTTTCCTTACGTGTCAGTCAACTTGGATTGCATCCTATTTCCCAGCCTAGTTCCGACTAGATCATTCCCAAAGGGACTGAATTCCTCTCCTCATAGCTTCAGGCACTGGCTGGGAATAGGACATGAATGAATTGCTCTCCCACAACAAGATAAGTATTCTGCCTAATTACAATAAACATTGTTGTCCTGGACTCTGCTCTGCACAATCATTGGACTTTTCTTTCACTGGGTGGGTAAGGATTTGTGGTTGAGTTTAATACTTTGTTTGGAAATTCTGGCTTGGAGAAAACTACCATCTTTTTCAGAGCCAATATCTCTGTCACTTCCATTCCCCTTGTTCTTCTGGGTCTCAGGCTTCTTATCCTCACCACAGAACCTCTAGTTTTGCTATGACCTATCCCAGAGCAGGCTTCTATTAACTGACCTTGATGCAGCCCTACATGCAGCTATGTTACGAGGGCTAAACAGGTTCCCCATGCGTGACTGCTGTCACCTGCATTACTGTGTGCTGTGTGAATCACAGTTGTCATAAATGAATAGAGAACATTTGTTGATTTATCATATTTGAATATTTGATCAAATGAGTTAACTCACTAAATCACAGAATATCAGGTTCTTGTGAATGTCTCACAGTCCTTCGGGTGAGTTAGACAGTGACACAAATGGTAAAATTCCCCTAATTTGTGTTCTGCCCTTCTTTATGATGTAACATCTTGTCTGCAAGATTATTTATTTCTACTTTGAATCTTACATGACGTTTAATCAAAAACCACAATCAGAAAACTAATTTAACAAGGGTACATAACTCACACTGAAACTTTTTTTCTTACAATGGAAACTGTGAACACAAAATAATAAAAAGAAGTACAGTACATCATGAAAATAAAAGGAATTTTTACTGAATATTTACTCTGAGTCAAGCACTTTACCTGAACTACATTTCTTTTCCCTCATGACAGCCTTATGAGGTAGGTTCAATTATTTGTATCCCCGTTTTCAGAGGAGAAAACTGAGGTTCGGGAAGTTAAATAACTTGCCTAATATTATATAGCAGGCACGTAGAAGCACACTGTTTTAGACTCATCTATCAGACCACAGGGTTTATGAACTTACTTTTTGTGACATCCTGCCTGGAAATCACAGATTTTTTTAAAAAAAATCATTTTTGAATTCAAGGATTGTAGAAGGAAGACTTCCTGTTACTCTAGTATCTGAATAGGGGAACAAGTAGAATTTCTGTGCCCATCACATCATCTTTCCTTGACAACTTCCAGATGATAGGTCAAATGTTTTAAATATTCCATTTTATCACTTCATTAAATATAAATTTATTTCCTATTGTCAAGGTCTTCTGTATTCCTAACAGTGTCCTCTTCTCCAACAGTTAGGTCAATTTTCCAGTATTTCCAGCATCCACATACTGCTTCTATCAGACCAGTGCTATCCATTATCACACTGACAGCACTTTCCTAATGATTTTTGTCCTATAGTTTCCATATTGTAATGTTCTGTGTCACTCTCTTGAACTCATCTAACCTAAATCCTTTGCTGCTGATTTATACACTAAAGCTACCCTTCCTTACAGAATTTTATCTTTACCTTTACCCAGTCCCACATTTATTTACTCAACTATTGATTATCAGCTATTTACTTAATGCCAGGGACTAATCTAGCCTAGATGTGCGAGTTGGACCATAAAGAAGGTGGAGAGCTGAAAAATTGATGCTTTTGAACTGTGTTCCTGGAAAAGACTCTTGAGAGTCCCTCGGACAGCAAGGGGATTAAACAAGTCAATCCTAAAGAAAATCAACCCTGAATATGCATTGGAAGGACTGATGCTGAAGCTGAAGCTCCAATACTTTGGCCACCTGATGTGAAGACGGACTCATTGGAAAAGAGCCTGATGCTGGGAAAGATTGAGGGCAGGCGGAGAAGGGGACGGCAGAGGATGAGATGGTTGGATGGCATCACTGACTCAATGGACATGAGTTTGAGCAAACTCCAGAAGATAGTGAAGGGCAGGGAAGCCTGATGTGCTGCAGTTCATGGGGTCGCAAAAAGTTGGACACAACTTAGCAACCAAACAACAAAAACAATCTAGCCTCAGATGGTAAGAAAACAATAAGTGAAACTGAACCCTCCTCCTATTGAACTATAGAGATGAGGACAAAGACTATTATACAAATTTACAACAATGATGATTTATATGACAGAGTAAAACACAACAGAAATACAGCATAATGATTCCATAACTTGCAAAGATGGAGATAAGTGAACCATAGCCAGGAGACATGGGGCTGGAAATCAGGAGAGAAGCAGAAAGGAACCCCAAGGGCCCGAATTGTACATCCTTTTGTTGAATGGTCAGAGAAAAGTCCCATGAGTCAAGATGTGGCCAGAGAAACAAGTGTCTAAACGCCGTGATGAATAATCCAGTCTCCTTCTTAAAAGCCAGTGTGAGTGATGATATGGTTTTAAACAGAATCAATTAAACAGGCATGAGGAAATGTATAAAAGGTTGAAGTTGTCTGTGAACTTTAGGATACTGTAGTATTTACCATTTAAAAAAGTCACTCTGGCTCATTTGTGTGGAATGCACTGGCAAAGGATGTGGCTGAAAGTCAAGTAACCAGTTATCAAACTATTGTATTCCAGGTACGAGTAGATGGTGGCCTCATCAGGACAACAGCACCAAAAAATAGTGGACACATTCCAGAGATACTTAGGAGTGGAAACCATACAACTTGGTAATTGATAGGATGTGGGAGATCAGGAAAAAAAGGAGGAATAAATAATTTTCCCCAGATTTCTGCCTCTGGGACATAGGTGGATGTGAGAGGTGAGCGAGTAAGAAAATGAAAAAAAAAAAAAAAATACAAGTAGATACATACTTCAGTAACTATGATTGTATGTTAGTATTCCTTATTGCCAAGTGTGCAGTTGAAGTATGCCTCTTCCATCCAAGTAGACTGCAAACTCCTAAGTTTAGGAACTGCCTAGTTTTATTTCTTTTGCATCTCCTAAGTAGCTCAGCGTTACGCTAAAAATTTAATAAGGGATCAATAAATGCTTTTTTATAGTTTACTTGATCAACGCTGAGAGGAAATACATTAGGCTCTGGCTCAGAGATATCATTATGGGAGGTATTTTCCCCAATTATAGAATCACAATTGAACTTTATATGTGTTTTACTTTCAAATGCCTGAACTCAGAATGGAATTCCTAAAATCTGCTTTGTAGAGGACATACACTTACACAGTGAAGGTGAATAAGAAAAAAAAAATCTGTTTTCAGAAACTGGGAAGATGATGGTATATTAAAAGTATTCCTGTGAAATTGGAGGAGGTAGGAAGAAAAAAAAAAGTAACAAGGCTGGCCAAGCTTCTTTTTGTGTGAAATTCAGTCATCCATTGCTGCTCTGGTCCCCTGGGTTTGTACTTTTCCTCTCTCCATGACTATCTATCACTGCTTGTAAAACTCTTGCACTAAAAGATCTTAAAGTTCACAGTAAAGCAATGCAATTATTCTGAGTCATTCCTTCTTACCTTTTAACCTAATCTTCAGAGGTGCCGAGACTGAAGAAGCACGGTTCCCAAAATGAGCCTAATCTTGTCTCTGAAAATAGCACTTCCTTGCCAAGAAGAACTTTCTCCTTTTGAATGGCTGCAATGATGAGAAAAAGAAGCTAGGCTTCATTAATGGCCCCAGGCATGGTGGGCACTATGTCTGAGCGCCCTTGCTTTCTGCAGAGAATAGCGCTGTCTACTTACTGACGCTTTTTCTTTTTTCCCCTTTTTATCCTTATAATGGCTGTTGGCAGAAAGCTTTGAAATAGCTCATTACTGATTTCTAATTCAATAAGTTAAAGGAGTGAGGGGAAGGGCAATGCAGATTCATATTTAACTCTAATTCTTTGGAATGCCTACTATGTGGCAGGCACCAGGTAGGTATCACCATGACAACCCTCTAAATCAAGCATTATGAACCTAGTTTAGTAGCATAAAGGGACTAACTCATAGAAAATCATCAAAGGTGGGGAATCTGAACCCAGATCTTCAGATGTCAAATGCATTGATCACTTCTTGACCTTTATTTTTTTCCAGTTTATTGAGATATACTTGACATGTAACATTGTATTGATCCAAGGTATCAATCTGTGGGCAATCAGGGGTTAATGAAAAGACAGTAAGTAGCAAGAAAGTGGAGACAGGAGGTACTGACTCCACCTTTTTTTTTCTTTCCCCTATAAGCTTTAACATCTGACTGCCAGAAAAATGATCTCATCACCAACATTTTCCCCCAGATGAAGCTATTACAAAGAAATGGCATCTTTTGCTACTTGTCAACTTCCCATCCAGCCACTGCTCAGGGAGCAGGTACTGTGTTGCTCCTGGAGCGGTCAATACTCATCCTTCCACCTGCGTTCTGCATCCCTTGCCTCCTGCTTTCTTGTCTGAACTCACTTCCTTTACCTTCCCCTCTCTCCCCTGCAACTTCTAATTTTCTACAGATCCTGCCAATCAGCACTTAAGTTTACTCAACTCTCTCCCAACTTGGGAAAAGGAAAACACACACACACATACAGCAAAACAGTCTATTTTATCCTACATCTCAAAAGAGCTTCACACTTTACTCCCACCCCCTTCTTCACAGGCAGCAAGCTACGTCCATAGGTTACATAATTTAAATAAACTGTTATGGACCAAGTGTTTGACATATACTAAATCACAATAAGTGTGACCTCTTCTTTTTCACAGAATTGTTACCCTTTTATCTCAGTCCTCATCTGCATTGGGTCTGCTTTCAGGATCAGGACTCAGAATTATAAATCCCATTTTATATTTTATTTTCTCTTGCCTCTCTTATATCTCATGATACCCACCTAAATTGGTTTTCCTTTCCTTCTATGCCTGCCTTTCTCAGATTCCTTTTATTAAATGTTAGGTATCTTTGGTATTCTGACTCATGCCCTCTTTTTGATTCATTGTCTACCCTCTCTCTTGTTCCTGTCATCTTTTGGAATGGTTAACAATTTGACAATGACTCCCAATTTGCTTTTTACCCCAGAATATCCATATTCAAATTTTATATCAAAATTGATTTATCTATTTTGATAACTCAGAATCACTTCAAACTCAACATACTAATTTATAAAATCACTCAGGATAAAAGAAGGGTAAGTGATTTTCCAGATAAGAATAAATGTTGGTGTATTCTAGAATGGTGGCAATAAGGATGAGGGTGAACAGGTAGATTCCAAAGATATTTTGCAGGTAGAAGTAGAAGGATCTGAAGACTGATTATTTGTAGTAAGGACACAAAATCTAAAATCAATAAACTAGATCCATCGCTTCAAATTTGAAGGAGAGGAAACAGCAGACACAGTTTTAGAAGAAGCTAGAGAGGTGGGCATGAATAAGTAGTAAAGGTTCTTATATGTATGGGGGCTTTACCCTAGCTGCAGTGGGGAGCTGCTGGAGTTTTTAGACAAAGGGAAGATGCAATCAGATATATCTAACAGGGAGCTTACTCTGACTGCTTTGTGGGACTTACCATATAGCAGGGTAAACAAAAGAGATGTGTGAACAAATAACTAGAATCACTAATGATTAAGTCATGCCAACATGATTAATGCAAGCAATAAAAGTGGCTAAAGATAAGAGGAGGGGAATTCTTTTAGATTGCTAAAGAAGGCTTTACAGAGAAATAAAAATTGAAAATTTTGATTATGACTTCCATGATGCATTAGATCTAAGCAGAAAAAAAAAAATTAGAACTTCTCAGAAAGAAAGAATTCATGTGGAAATGAGTGACACACCAAAGTTGAACTCCTACCGGAATTTTTGGGGGTAGGATATTGGACTAACCAGCCTGCCTGATGCAGAGAATTCACATGGAGGAGCTACATGAGAAAAAGCAGAGATTATGGCACTTGTGAATGTCACTGAACCAATGAATGCCCAGATATTTTCCTAGGGAATTTTTTCCTAAGCCATTTCAGGGTCCTGAACTGAGAATTTAGATTAAAACCTTCTGTGCTTTAGGACAGCAAACACGGTGAAGGAAAGCCTCTAGTTAAGGCTAGAGGGATGAGACAAAGAAAAACAAGTCTTGAGGGTATTTATAAGGTCTGAGGCATGAGGTATTGAACAAAGTTAGCTTCAAAGGAAATGGAATGAAATTGTTGGAAGTGAGAGAATCAAGGAAGAAAAAACATTGAAATGAACATTACACACATTGATCTAGTTATCTAATATCCCTTCAAGATATAAAGGGGAAATGCATTTGGTTCGAGTAGAATACAACTCAGTGTCTCTTTTTGGAAACAGTTTGTATTCTGGAAACAGACTGTGGGTAGTTCCTATCTGCAATTTTTCTTCGAATCTTACATCTGTTTTTATCTTACTCCTACAGTGCCTAAAAATTTAGGAAGAACTATCCAAAGATGACTCCAAAATTAGAAATAAATCCATAATTCGTGATCAATATCTATTAAGAGTCTTGCATAAGAAATGCTGCCAAGGAGGATAACAAACAAGAGAAACATCAAAATTGTGATGGCAGAAATGTGAAAGTGGGGAAAAGAGGTAGGAGAGACAATAATAAAAAATTCTGCTCTAAGCATGACGTATAAGTAAGATTTAATATCTTCCTCTGAGCAAGTCACAGTTAATTTCAGGGCAGCAGGCAATCTGACTGGACAGAACAACTTCTAGGAGTAGTTACTGCAGATAATCCAGAGCTGTTTGACAGATAATGCTAAGATGTTGTGTTGTTTCATATATGCTTTCAAAATAAATGTAGGACATATTGGATCACAGAATGAGGAATAGACACTCAGAATTTAGACATTTCTCACTGAAGGAATAAGCCAAGAAATAACACAGGCCACAGGGGCAAAGTCAAGAGAAGGATAGCAAAAACTGAAGAACATCAAGAAAAAATAAGGGTATCAGGGCTCACAATTTTGGCTACTGGTCTAATTAATGTGAAGATGAAGAACAGATAGGCTATTTATTGCATTTCCTTTAACACATCTGATGAATTTTATTTATGTATGTGTTAATAACGATTGTGATGGGAATTATAGGTCTAAATGCTGCATTATCCACAAAAACAGTAAGGCTCAGCAAATACTCAAAGTTTCGGAAAATTGCAGGCTATCTACAGAGTATACAACATTCCTCTGGGCTATGAATTTTTAATAAGAATGTATGGCAAAATCATATTGGAAAATACCCTGATGCTGGAAAGATTGAAGGCTGGAGGAGAAGGGGATGACAGAGGATGAGATGGTTGGATGGCATCACTAACTCGATGGACATGAGTTTGAGTAAGCTCCTGGAGTTGATGATGAACCGGGAAGCCTGATGTGCTGCAGTCCATAGGGTTGCAAAGAGTCAGACACGACTGAGTGACTGAACTGAACTGATGGCAAAAACAGTGATACAGAAGCCAAAATTAAAAAAAAAAAAAAAATCTTGCTTATTTGTCATAATTCAAATATTTACTATCATGTCACAGAATCTGGTGACAGCATTGAAAATGTAATCAGTAAAGACTTTTCCCTTTTAAGGAACAAACCCCATTATCCTCAAGCACTCTATAAGTGGAAAGAAACCTACAAGAGCAAGAATATGAATTCCTGAACAGTTTGGAAATTTAAATAACCTTTTCTTGCCCTCTAAAGTAGGCCTGAGGAAGCACACAAATCTGAAAACTTAAATAAGTTGTATAATTTGGGGAAATAGAGTAGAAAGGGAAAGTGATAAGACATGGGAAATGAACTTTGCACTCTGAACCAAAGCTAATTCCAAAGTCCTTTGTTCCATGTTTGGTTAAAAAGAAGCACCCTTTTAATCATGCTGGGACAAGTGGCTATCCACATACAAAAAATAAATAAATAAAATAACTACTGAGTAATATTCCATGGTGTATATGTACCACAGCTTCCTTATCCATTCATCTGCTGATGGGCATCTAGGTTGCTTCCATGTCCTGGCTATTATAAACAGTGCTGCGATGAACATTGGGGTGCACGTGTCTCTTTCAGATCTGGTTTCCTCAGTGTGTATGCCCAGAAGTGGGATTGCTGGGTCATATGGCAGTTCTATTTCCAGTTTTTTAAGAAATCTCCACACTGTTTTCCATAGCGGCTGTACTAGTTTGCATTCCCACCAACAGTGTAAGAGGGTTCCCTTTTCTCCACATCCTCTCCAGCATTTATTGCTTGTGGACTTTTGCATAGCAGCCATCCTGACTGGCGTGTAATGGTACCTCATTGTGGTTTTGATTTGCATTTCTCTGATAATGAGTGATGTTGAGCATCTTTTCATGTGTTTGTTAGCCATCTGTATGTCTTCTTTGGAGAAATGTCTGTTTAGTTCTTTGGCCCATTTTTTGATTGGGTCATTTATTTTTCTGGAATTGAGCTTCAGGAGTTGCTTGTATATTTTTGAGATATACACCATGGAATATTACTCAGCCGTTAAAAATAATTCATTTGAACCAGTCCTAATGAGATGGATGAAGCTGGAGCCCATTATACAGAGGGAAGTAAGCCAGAAAGATAAAGAACATTACAGCATACTAACACATATATGTGGAATTTAGAAAGGTGATAACGATAACCCTATATGCAAAGCAGAAAAAGAGACACAGAAATACAGAACAGACTTTTGAACTCTGTGGGAGAATGTGAGGGTGGGATATTTCAAAAGAACAGCATGTATACTATCTATGGTGAAACAGATCACCAGCCCAGGTGGGATGCATGAGACAAGTGCTTGGGCCTGGTGCACTGGGAAGACCCAGAGGAATCGGGTGGAGAGGGAGGTGGGAGGGGGGATCGGGATGGGGAATACGTGTAAATCCATGGCTGATTCATATCAATGTATGACAAAACCCACTGGGGAAAAAAAAAATAATAATAATAAATAAATAAATAAATTAAAAAAATAAATAAATAAAATAACTAGACAAAGACTTTATATACTTTTTATAAAAATTAACTCAAAATGTATCACTATTCTAAATATAAAGTATAAAACTAGAAGATAACATAGGAGATATTTTAGATAAATTGAATATGGCAATGACTTTTAGATTCATTGTCAAATCCACAGTCCATGAAAGAAAGAATGAATAAAGAGACCATTAAAATTAAAATTTTTGCTCTGCTGAATGACACTGTCAAGAGAATGAGAAGAAAAGTCACAGACTGGGAGAAAATATTTACAGAAGACACATCTGATAAAGGACTGATACCCGAAACAGACAAATAATTCCTAAACTCAGTATTAAGGGGACAAACAATTTAAAAATAAGCTAGAGATCTTAACTTCACATGTCACCAAAGAACATATACACATGACCAACAGGCATATGAAAAGATACTCCAACTCATATGTCATCAGGGAAATGCTAATTAAATTGACAAGCTATCACTGCATACCTATTAGCATGGCCAAAATCTAGAAAACTGAGAATACCAAATGCTGGTGAATATATGGATCAACAGAATTCTCATCCAGTGGTCGTGGGAATGAAGAATGGTTCACGCATTTTGGAAGACAGTCTGGCATTTCCCATAGGAGTAAACATATTCTTATCATATGATCTAAAAATCATACTCCTTGATATTTACCCAGAGAACTTGAAAACTTACGTGCACAAAAGAACCTGCACATGGATGTTCATAGCAGCTTTATTCACAATTGCCAACTTGGAAGTGACCAAACGTCCTTCAATGGATGAATAAGTAAATTGTTGTACATCCACACAGTTGACCATTATTTAGCACTAAAAACAAATGAGCTATCAATTCAGGAAATCAGACATGGGGGAACCTTACATGCATATTTTTAAGTGGAAGAAGTCAATCTGAAAGGCTGTGTGACTCCAACTATATGACATTCTGAAAAAGACAAAGATATGGAGACAGTAAAAAGACCCAGAACAGGTAGCATAAGTGGAACACACTTCCTTCCCATACCCACTTGAACCTGGAGAGTGACTTTTCCAAGAAATGAGTTCTCAGAACATGAAACTAGCTCATAGCTTTTCACATCTTCCACTATTTCTAATCATCATCTTTCTCCAAGGTCCAAAACACAGTTTTTGTGTCCTCTTCCCAAAGAGTTGTTAACCAAGCTCCAGGCCAGAAATATCTTTCATGTGCAAACTGAGCTGAGCTGAGAAGATGTCAAGGAAGCCACTGGCAGCAGATCCTAACCCTATCCTCTGGACACGGAAATGGACACCACCGCCAGAGCAGTGTGGAGTCAGGGGAACAGGTGGGCCATGGACAGACAGTTATGAAGCCCACTTGGACTTCCTGCTGTCTCATGTACTCCAGTGGACTTGGGTAGATAACTCAAAACTTCTCCCTGCATCTGAGAAGTTTGCAAAATGGGGGTAGGGAGAGCTGGATTTGATGACTGCTTCTAGCTCTAGCATTCTGTGATCTTTGAGTCTTTTTCAGACTTTTTGAGCTAATTCCATTGATGTTTAGGCCTGCAGGTGGTTTGGGGGATTAATCAGGATCCCTTTCATTCTGGAACCATTCCAGCTAAGCTCAGAGAAAGGAAGCAAGCAGTTCTAATCTGCTTGTGTAAATCTACATGCTTGCAGACACAGATATCTACATGCTTGCAGGCATAAATATTAGGTCTAATTTCCCTGGTGGCTCAATGGTAAAGAATCTCCCTGCCAATGCAGGAGATGCAGGAGACATGGGTTTGATCCCTGGGTTGGGAAGACCCTCTGGAGAAGGATACCACAACCCACTCCAGTACCTGGGAAGCAGGCTACAGTTCGTGGGGTCACAACAGCTGACATGACTTAGAGACTAAACCATCACCATAAGTATTCACAGACTCCTATAGGAAAGGAAATGTCATAACTTCAGACATTTGATATGAATGATATCCATCTTCTTTTTGTACTGACAAAACTTTCTTTCCCCTCTTAGCAAAATTATCTTCCATTCCTTTGGTTCCTTTCGGTTCTGGTATTAAAATGTATTAATGGTAATTACCAAAACACATTGCATGTACTTTCAGATTCTTTACCATCTTAGCCACCAGGGAAGCCCTTCATATACATTATCCCACTTATTTTTCATAAGTGCTTCATAAGAAAATCAGTGTAAGGTATTAGTCTCTATACTTAACAAAAGAAAAAAATGAGAGGACTTCCCTGGTGATCCAGCGGTTAAGACTCCGTGCTCCTAATGCCGGTGGCCCTGGGTTCAATACTCCATCAGGTAAATAGAACCAACATGCTGCAATTAAGACCCAACACAGCCAAATAGCTAAATATTTTAAAAAGAAGAAGATGAAACACAGGTTAAGTGATTTAGCTTAATTCATGTAACTAACAGGAAAAGAGCTGGCATTTGAATCCAACCCTTCTGATGTATGATTTCTTATACTTGTTGATTTATCAAATGGCAGAAAACAGAACATTTAAACAATTATATATTTATAATATATCTTCTTTGGATTCTTAGAGTTATAAACTCACTGATATAATGGAAGGAATAAAAAATATTGCTTTCTTCCCTTTCAAATTTAAGAGAAAAAAATGTTTTCATGTAATAAGCAAAGCGAGAATGCTGATTTGACCTGCAGATAAATTAAATATTTGACTTGTTAAAATCCAGTGAAGTGATAACTCCGTGGATGGTATGAAACTTCACAGAACTCTGGTGTGAAGAGCATGCTGAGTATACCAGGGCAGCTTGCACCGTGGCACTGGGCATCTTTTATTCTAAAAGGAAAAGTGTGCACCATCTTTAAAGTTTAAATGATTTTTCTTCCTGTCCATTAAATCTCCTCCTCTCTAACATATATGTATTAGTGTTCTCCAGAGAAATAGTATCAATAGGAAATATACATATATACATGTGTGTATGTGTGTGTGTGTGTGTGTGTGTGTGTATGGATAGTGCTCAGATGTGTCCCACACTTTGTGATCCCATGGACTCATCAGGCTCCTCTGTCTATGGAATCCGGAATTTTCCAGGTAAGAACACTGAAGTGGGTTGCCATTTCCTACTCCAGGGGATCTTCCTGACTCAGGTATCAAACTGCATCTCTTGCATCTACTGCATTTGCAGGTGGATTCTTTACTGCTATGCCACCTGGGCTTCTATATATGTATATATATATGTATATATATATATATATATATATGTGAGTATGTGTGAATTATACACAATATATATGAATAGCTATCTATCTAGCTTATGCAATTATGGACACTGATGAATCCTATGATCTCCAGAGTAAGTTGACAGTTTGGGGACTGAGAGAAGTGATTGTTAATACCAGCTCAAGCCTGAAGATCTAAAGAGCAGGGAGTCAGTGGTGTAGTTCCAGTCTAAAGGCCATCAGGCTTGAAACCCAGAAGAACTAATGTTACTGTGTAAGTTCAAAGACAAGAAAAAAGTTTGTGCCTCCAATGAATCAGTCTAACAGGAAGAATTCTCTCTTACTCAGGGTAGTAAGAAAAGATGACCTTTTTCTTCTATTCTGATATTCAGTGGATTATCTGAAGCCCATCCACAAAAGTGAAGGCAATCTGCTTTACTTGGTTTACCAATTTAAATGTTAATCTCATCCAAAACGCCCTCAAAAATACATATTAATAATCTTGACCAAATATCAGGGCACCCCCAAGGACTGGACACAGAAAATTAATCATCACAGCATAATAAGTAAAGGAAACCTATTGCAGATGGTCTGAGCTATGTAATATGTCAGGAGAAAAATTGGTGAATGTTGAAGTTATTCTATTCTATCAATAGAGAATCCTCTAGAAAGTCCCATGAAATAGAGCAAGCCTCCACACAGCTTTATTTCTAGTTTCTTTCTCATAGCCACTATTAGAAGCTGAAATTTTTAGAAGTTCACTTGTTCATTAGAACAGAAGGAAAAAAAAAAAACATGGTAACAGAGACTTAAAATAACTTTTGCCTACAGTAGCTTCAAAGGCTCTTTTTCAAAAGCATATTTTAAAAGTCCTGGGGAAAAATGTTAGTCTTTCTAGTTCTCATATACAAAAAAGTAACATGTGGGGTGGGTGCTTTTCAGAATATAGTTCAACCGTTATTAAAATAAAGGAATCTATAAACTTGTAGGACTCTCATATGGGATTCAGAGGAGTGCACATTCCCTAAAAATGTAAGCAGCGATTTTTGTGTAAGGGAGTTAGTTTTAGAAGATACTTTACTACTTTCTAATGGATAGCTGACTGCCTCAAAAAGTGATATTTAAAATTTTCCATCCAATAATGAGTAACAGAGAGGAGGCATGGAGACCAAGCAAAGGGAAGTGGGGTAGTGAAGGTCATTCACAAATGGCACAGTCTGAAGAGATTTTCTAAAACAAGCTGACATTATAGGCCATGTAGGGCTCTGCTCATGTAGAATAGCAAGGTTTAGAGGACCAAAGGAAAATGAGCCTCTAATTCTTCATGGCCTGTGATAAGTTGGGAGAGGATTCACACTCTAATTCTTGAAACTGCAGCTTGCCCCCAGGCTCCTCTCCACATTATGCTCACCCATTTCCCACAGGCAAACAGACAACATTCCTCGAAACACCTCTGAGAGCAGGCAGCAGAGTGTCAGAACATTGGCTTAAAATGTGCTTCTGTTTCTTAACAGCTGGACTATCTAGTCAAGGAGTATACCTGAAGGCCTCGGTTTCCTTGGCTGAAACACAAAGGTGAGTTCTTTCCTCAGATAGTTTTTGTGGACAGAAATGAAATGATACACGAAAGGGATTTACAGCAGAAGCTAAGGAGGGTGGATTGGATGTGTTCATTACTTTCTATTCCGTGCCGAGCCCTCACTAAAATGGCAATAAGGGAATCTTTTAAGAATATACCAACTAACAAAAGGATAAATGAAAGGGAAACAACAGCAATAACATTTTGGGCTCTGGAAAGTTGATGGGTACTAAATGCTTAGACCCCGAAAAGCTGAATTCAAAACTAGTACTGGATAAATTAAAGAAGCAATTCAATTTACATGAAGAAATTCTATAAACCTCCAGAATTGGTGGCACTCTGGCAGAAATGTTAAAAAGCTCAAGAATCAGTGGTATCTTTGGGAGGGATTTATGCTGGGAATAATGTAAAAAGATTGGAAAATTGTGTTCAGAAATCACTTCTCAACCTAGGCAGTGTCCTCTCCAGGGAGTGGTAGGCAGCAGTATTACACCCTTAGGTGGTACAATGACGAAGAGAGGGATGCTTTTGGCATTTGGTGAACTAGGATCAGTGATGATATATTTCTGCACTATATGTAACGGTCGCACCTAACGGAGAATTGTCCAGTCCCAGATGTCAATAGACATCTCCCATTGAGAAACACTGACTTAAACTCTTCTCAGATTCCTTCACCAAATTTGCATCGTAAAGTAACTACCACCTCTCACCCTATTGGAAGACTGGAATTTTATGCTGTAAAGATGGTAAGCAGTGGTATCCATACAGGATGCTGTTGAGCACAACTGTGGGAAGGTACACCTTACTGCAGCCAATGATGTTAGTGGTCATTAGAAATCTTAGCCTTCTTTTCCAACCTAACCACAGGACTTTCAGCCAATTTGCTGGCTAGCAGGAAGAGGAAATCAGGAGATTTTTCTTAGAAACATGACTGGGTCATGGGAAGTTTTCTAACTGTGCTGATGTAGATATATGATTGCTCAGTGAAACAACAAAACTAGAATACCCTGAGTGGACATTAAGAGTTGATGATTCCCATCCAACGAATTCAGATACTCTAGTTATGTCTTGTAATATTATGTTACAAGAAGACAGCGAATGTTAAACAGGAGAGAAGCCAGAGCAAATAAACAAATAAGAATAAAAAGGTGGGAAAATGAGATTATGCAGGAAATATATTTACTACCCTAAGAAAGAAAAAAGAAGATCAGTTTCCAGGTAAACTAAAGATAGATAATCTTTGAAATAGGAAGGAGACAATTTAAAAGAATAAATATGAGCTTAAGGAAATAAAAATTGCAATAGAAGAAATGAAAAATGTAATAAAAAGATGGAAAAATAACTTTGAAAAATAATCTCATAAGGAAGGGAGCAAAAGAATGAGGCTAAAATAATAGAGAAACAATATGAAAATCACAAGACTGGTACAGAAAATCCAACATCTGCATAATAGAGTTCAAAAGCGAATAAACATAGAAAACAAAGGAATCAAAAAAAAAAAAAAAAAAGATAGTGGGAACTTGCTATAAAGCACAAGAGGCTCAACTCAGTGCCCTTTGATGACCTAGATGGCTGGGATGAGGAGGTAGGAGACTGGACCAAGAGGGAGGGGATACATGTATACATGTAGCTGACTCACTTCATTGTAAAACAGAAACTGGCACATTATAAAGTAATTTTATTCCAATAAAAGTAACTCTTGAGAACCAAGTAAGCTGAGTTTCCAGGTTGAAAGGGCTCAAGAAAACAAATGAATATGTACCTTTGCAAAAGCACAATATTTTGAATTTAAGAATGATGTGGGCATCAAGAAAGTTTGCATACTCAAGATTGAGAATCAAAATGGCATTAGATTACTTAAAATAAAATAAAACAAATAAAACTGAGAAAATGAAAGACAATGGAGGAATGTTTTCAAAATTCTGAGATGAAATTATTTCCAATCTATGACACTGTAACTAATCCCTGTCAATCAAAAGCAAAGGTAGAATAAAGATGTTTTGACATGTGAGATTGCAAAAATTTTATTTCCATGGCCCTTTCTTACAAAATGATGGCATAAGATGCCTTGAAAAAACAAGAAAATAAACCACAAAATTAAATATGCCATAATGGTACATTGGTTCTGACACAGATTAGAGAAGCAGAAGAAATCCCCTGGATGACAGTGAAGGGGCATTTCCACTTACTGGAAAGATAAGTGGACAGCAATTCTAGAGTTCTAGCAGCTCTAGAGACCAGTCAACAAGACTGAAACAAATCAGAAGATGAGAAGATGACATAGAGAAAATTTCTAAAGGATCTTAATGTATTAAAACAAAATTTCAATAAAATAAGGAAAGGATGAAAACAATTTAATTAGGAAATTAACTTAAAAAAACTAAAATAAACACAAGAGAAAAGGGAAAAATATTAACGCAAAGGCAAAAAGTATTAAATATTTAAACTATTTACTACAGATATAATCCAAATTTTGAAAATTATTTTTAGATGATGGAGATATAGAAGCAGTGTAAATATACATAAGTATATATATGATTATATATATTTGTTGAAGTTAGTTGAGTTATAATATCATAGTTTCAAGTGTACAGCATAGTGATTCAGTAGTTTTACAGATTTTCAGTAATTTTATTTTCAATATTTTTACAGATTATATTTATATAATATAATATACATTATACTACAATATAATTTATAATATGCTATAATAATATATCATATAGCTAATATTAGTTATTAAATAACTTTAATAAAAGTTGTTGAAAGATAATGGTTATAATTCTCTGTGCTATGTAGTATATCCTTGTTGCTAATTTATTTTAAATATAGCAATTTGTATTTCTTAATCCTTTACTCCTTCCCTCTCCCCAGTGGTAACCACTAGTTCTACTTTCTATATCTGTAAGTCTGTTTCTGTTTTGGTATAGACATTTGTTTTAATTTTTAGATTCCACATATAAGTGGTATCATGCAGCATTTGTCTTTTTCTGTCTGACTTATTTCACAAAGAATAATATTCTCTAGATCCATCCAAGTTGCTGGAAATGGAAGAATTTCAACATTTTTTATGGATGAGTACACTACTGAGCAACTGAACTAAATATTGAATTAATACTAAAACTAAATATTGAATTAAATGTGTGTGTGTGTAGCTCAGTCATGTCTGACCCTTTGCAACACCATGAACTGCAGCACACCAGGCTTCCCTGTCCTACACTATCTCCCTGAGTTTGCTCAAACTAATGTCCATTAAGGTGATGGTGCCATCCAACCTCTTATCCTCTGGTGTCCCCTTCTCTTCTTGCTCTCAATTTTTGCCAGCATCAGGGTCTTCCAATGAGTTGAGTCTTCACATCAGGTAGCCAAAGTATTGGAACTTCATGCTGCAGCATCAGTCCTTCCAATGACTATTTGGGGTTGATTTCCTTTAGGATTGACTGGTTTTATTTCCTTGCTGTCCAAGGAACTCTCTAGAGTCTTCTCCAGCACCACAGTTTGAAAGCATCAATTCTTCAGCACGCACCCGTTTTTATGGTCTCACATCTGTACATGACTACTGGAAAAACCATAGGTTTGACTATATGGATTTTTGTTAGCAAAGTCATGTTTCTCCTTTTTCATGCACTGTCTAGGTTTGTCATAACTTTTCTTCTAAGGAGCAAGTCTTCTTTAATTTTCCACTCCAGAATATCTGGCTCTAGGGGAGTGACCACATCATCAGCCATTAAGACCTTTTTTGTACAGTTCTTCTGTATATTCTTGGTTTGGTGGTAAGGAATCATATATATATATATATACACACACATACATATACATATATGTGTGTATAAACTCCAACTTTATTAATCTGTTGATGGACACAAGTCACTTCCATGTCTTGACTATTGTAAATAGTGCTACTATGAATATTAATGTATATGCCTCTTTTTAAATTAGGGTTTTCTTTTTTTTTTCTGTGTATATACCTAGGAGTTGAATTGCTGTATCATATGGTGGTTCTAGGGCTTCCCAGGTGGTGCTAGTGGTAAAGAACCCTCCTGCCAATGCAAGAAACATAAGAGACTTGAGTTCAATCCCTGGGTCAGGAAGACCCCCAGGAAAAGGGAATGGTAACCCAATCCAGTTATTCTTGCTTGGAGAATCCCATGGACAGAGGAGCCTGGAAGACTACTGTCTATAGGGTCACGAAAGAGTCAGACATGACGGAAGCAACTTAGCATGCATGCATGCATGGTAGTTCTACTTTAATTTATGTGAGAAGCCTCCATACTATTTTCCACAGTGGTTGCATCAATTTACATCCCTATCAACAGTATACTAGAGTCTGCTTTTCTGCACACCCTAGCCATCATTTATTATTTGAAGACTTCCTGATAATAAAATTTCTGGTTTTCACCAATATAAAGTGATATGTTATTGTGGTTTTGCTGTGCATTTGTGTAATAATTAATTATGCCGATGATCTTTGTATGTGCTTGTTGACCATGGGGGAAATGTCTACTCAGGTCTTCTGCTCATTTCTTGATTATATTATTTTTTGATATTGAGTTGTATGACCTATTTATATACTTTGGACTTTTATCCCTTGTTGATAATTTAATCTTCAAATATTTTATGTCATTCTGCTTCTTTTGATTTTGTCACTGATTTCCTTTGTTGGGCAAAATCTGCTAAGTGTAACAGAGTCCCATTTGTTTATTTTTGCTTTTATTTCTTTTGCCATAAAAGACAGATCCAAAAAAACATATTGCTACTATTTATGCCAAAGAAAGTTCTTAATCCCATTATTTTACCCATGTAACTGTACAGTAAGAGGACACCTACTTGAGGGAAAATGGGGAGAGAAAGATTGTTAAGATCTTTTCCCAAAGAAGCACAAAATAAAAACAAAACAAAACAAACAAACAAACAAAAAACCATTATTGAGAGATGTAGTAGAAAACAGATCTTTTAAAAAATAAAAAAGTTATTTTCTCTGGGTAACAAGAAATAGAGGAAAATAATATAGTGCGGAAGACTAGAGATCTCTTCAAGAAAATTGTAAGTATCAATGAAATATTTCATGCAAGAATGGGCATAATAAAGGACAGAAATGGTAAGGACCTAATAGAAGCAAAAGAGATTAAGAGGAGGTAGCCAGAATACACAGGAGAACTGTACCTAAAAAGGTCTTAATGACCTGAATGGATGGTGTGGTCACTTACCAAGAGCCAGACATTCTAGAGTGTGAAGTCAAGTGGGCCTTACAAAGCATTAGAATGAACAAAACTAATGGAGGTAATGGAATTCCAGCTGAGGTATCTCAAATCCTAAAAGATGATGCTGTGAAAGTGCTGCAGTCAATATGCCAGCAAATCTGGAAAACGCAGCAGTAGTCACAGGACTGGAAAGGGTCAGTGTTCATTTCAATCCACAAGAAAGGCAATCCCAAGGAATGTTTGAACTTCCTTACAATTGTGCTCCTTTCACATGCCGGCAAGTAATGCTTAAAATCCTACAAGCTAGGCTTCAGCTGTATATGAACCAAGAACTTCCAAATGTACAAGATGAGTTTTGAAGAGGCAAAGGAACCAAAGATCAAATTGCCAACATCTGTTGGATCACAGAGAAAGCAAGGGGATTACAGAAAACTTCTGCTTCATTGACTATGCTAAAATCTTTGAATTTGTGGGTCACAACAAACTGTGGAAAATTCTTAGAGATGGGAATACCAGACCAACTTACCTGTCTCCTGATAAAGCTGTATGAAGGTAAAAAAGCAACAGCTGGAACTGGACATAGAACAATGGATTGGTTTGAACTTGAGAAAGAAGTATGCCAAGGCTGTATATCATTACCCTATTTATTTAACTTGCAGAGTATATCATGCAAAATGCAAGGCTGGATGAATCACAAGTTGAAATCAAGATTTCTGGGAAAAATATCAGTAAACTCAAATATGCAGATGATGCCACTCTAATAGAAATAAAGAGCAACTAGAGAGCCTCTTGATGATGGTGATTGAGGAGAGTGAAAAAGCTGGCTTAAAACTTAACATTAAAAAAAACAACAACAACAACTAAGTTCATGGCATCTAGTCCCATCACTTCATGGCAAATAAATGGGAAAAAATGGAAACGGTAACAGACTTTACTTTCTTGGGCACCAAAATCACTGTGAATAGTAACTGAAGTCACGGAATTAAACAGTGCTAGCTCATTGGTAGGAAAGATATGACAAACTTAGACAGAGTATTAAGCAGAGATATCACTTCCCTGGCAAATGTCTGTATGGTCATAGCTATGTTTTGTTTTGTTTTGTTTTTCCCCCCAGTATTCAAGTACTGATGTAAGAGTGGACCATAAGGAAGGCTGAGCACCAAAAAATTGATCCTTTCAAATTGTGGTGCTGGAGAAGACTCTGGAGAGTCTGTTGAGCAGTAAGGAGACTGAACCAGTCAACTCTGGTAATCAACTCAATATTCACTGAAGTTCTATGACTGAAGCTGCAGTTCCAATACTTTGGTCACCTGATGTGAAGAGCAGACTCATTGGAGCAGACTCATCAGGCCTTTGCCTTGATGCTGGGAAAGACTGAGGCAAAAGGAGAAAGGGGTGACAGAGCATGAGATGGCTAGATAGTGTCACCAACTCAGTGGACATGAATTTGAGAAAACTTTGTGAGACAGTGGAGGACAGAGGAGCCTGGCATGCTATAGTCCATGAGGTCTCAAAAATTTGGGCGAGATTTAATGACTCAAAAACAACAACAATGGATAAGAAATGTGGACATGGAAAAGGGATCAGAAAACTGCTTTTTAAATAATGAATTCTTTAAAACTTGTTGCATATCTATGATATTTTATAAAATAAAAACTGCTGATGCTAAGTCACTTCAGTCGTGTCCGACTCTGTGTGACCCCATAGACAGCAGCCCATCAGGCTCCCCAGTCCCTGGGATTCTCCAGGCAAGAACACTGGAGTGGGTTGCCATTTCCTTCTCCAATGCATGAAAGTGAAAAGTGAAAGTGAAATCGCTCAGTCTGTCCAACTCTTAGCGACCCCATGGACCACAGTCTACCAAGCTCCTCCATCCATGGGATTTTCCAGGCAAGAGTACTTGAGTGGGGTGCCATTGCCTTCTCCAAAATAAAAACTAGAAACATGTATAACACTGATAAAAATAAACAATTTAGGTAGCGACTACACATTGTAAATAAAACAATCTGGTTAGTGCCTACACAGAGAAAACTAAGATCATGACATCCAGTCCCGTCACTTCATGGCAAATAGATAGGGAAACAAAATCACTGCAGATGGTGACTGAAGCCATGAAATTAAAAGACATTTGTTCTTTGGAAGAAAAGCTATGACCAACCTAGACAGCATATTAAAAAACAGAGACATTACTTTGTCAACAAAGGTCTATCTAGTCAAGGCGATGGTTTTTCCAGTGGTCATGAATGGATGTGAGAGTTGGACTATAAAAAAAAGCTGAGCGCCAAAGAACTGATGCTTTTGAACTGTGGGATGTTGAAGAAGACTCTTGAGAGTCCCTTGGACTGCAAGGAGATCCAACCCGTCCATCCTAAAGGAAATCAGTCCTGAATATTCATTGGAAGGACTGATGCTGCATCTGAAGATCCAATACTTTGGCCACCTGATATGAAAAACTGACTCATTAGAAAAGACCCCAGTGCTGGGAAACATTTAAGGCAGGAGAAGGGAACAACAGAGGATGAGATAGTTGGATGACACCCCTGACTTGATGGACATGAATTTGAACAAGCTTTGGGAGTTGGTGATGGACAGGGAGGCCTGGAGTGCTGCAGTCCATGGGGTCACAAACAGTCAGACTCAGTTGAGCAACTGAACTGAACTGAACACATTTTTAGTCCTTAATATTATTCATTTTGGCAAGAATAATTTAAAAATTGCAAAGATTTGTCCTCTTAAGCACTTTAAATCTTCCTTTTTGGTACTACTTACTTTCCCCATTTTCTCAATATACTTTTATTCCATGCAGAGTTTATTCCAATATACCATTGTCTGAATTATCACAAAATTCCAGTCAGTCCAAAATTCAACTACTGTGTTTGATAGTAGTACACTATCAGTTAAAATATTCAATTATTATTTTCATGGTAAGAAAATAAGAAATATGTTTAAGTAAATACTGAGTTAATAAAAAGTGTGATCATAATGTAAATAAGATTCATCTTTTAATAATATCACCAGAGATGAATTAAGAACAATAATATTTTGGTGCATCAAATGTAAAAAAATATATATTTATATTTTTAATCCTCACAACATTCTGTTTTAACCATCACTAATCCTATTTTAGCATAGAAGTTGCAAATAACATTATTAAATTAAAATTATTTAATGGTTTCTAGAGGACCATGCATAAATATTTCCTTTAAATTACATTACTTAAACCATTTGAAAATAAAAATAGAAAAAAGAGACTTAGATTCAAGAAGGCTAAGTTATTTGCCCATGCTTAAATCTAACATTGATCAATAACTATTTGGACCTTATATCTTGTGTTCTTATGTTCTATAGATGATACATAGATATTGCCTGTACTGTACCTAACTCTTCAATTCTATTTTCTGGGGAACAAAATGAGTGTTCAGTAGACTCTGTTCTTTCAAACAAAAGTATGGAAATGGTTTCTTCTAATGTTACTTTACATATTTAATGCCTTCCAAAGAAAACTGCTGTTGTTTTTCTTTCTGAAGCCAAATAAATTTATTTTTTAAAAGTTAAAAAAAAAAAGAATGTATGCAGTGATTTCAGTTCAAGGGTTGGGAAACATAAAGACTTTTATCAAATTTCTTAACCTTTGTAACTATTTCATTCTTTCCACCTTTGGCATCTCTTGCCTATTTCTCCATAAAGATTGTCATAATGATAAAAATGGGAAAAGGGCCACTGAGAAGATGGAATCCCATAGCACAGCCAGGGTTCTTTTATCCAAGTGAATGCTGACCTACTCAAAGTGATGAAATGAATGCACAGCACATTGAAAAGCAGTAGATAGATTTTTTTTTTTTAATGATAAACTTACTTTGCTTTGTCTAGTTCTGCATTAGGTGCCGAATCACCAAAGGTGGCTGAATCAGCTAACTTACTGTCTGCAAGGTTTTGTGGTGACTTTTCTGAAATGAATGTTCTCCAACTGGCATTAACATGCATTACAAAGATATTCACACGTTTTGACCACACAGATAGGTCTTTCCTCATGCTTCTTCTTCGGACTCATCCTAATTTTCTTACCTTTCTCCTTCCAGTTCCATGGCTCCAAACAGTCAAGTAATGTATCATTGGTGGTGTTTCTACTCATCACTGTTTCTATGGAACCCTCTGAGAAGAGATGAATTGCAGTTACAGTCTGTTTTTGGTTTGTGCCCATAGGCTGAGTCAATCAATCTATGGAATAAATGTGGCTTTTTTCTTCCTCTGTTGGCTGGTGATATGGGGTTGGCCTCATACAATCATAGTTGTGGGCTAAGGAAGAGGCACTAATGGGTGACACAGGGGTCTGGGACATCTACTAATGCATCTTACTTTTGACCTCCACACTTGTTTATGATTCCTTTAATGTACTTCTTCTATCTTAAAATGGATCAATATTGATAATATCCAACCACACAAGTTGGTGATATTAGCTCTTAACGGGCACTTCTGGTCTCAAGCCCACTTCATGGCACATGGCTGTTAATCTCTTGCCTTATTTCAAGCAAGGGAATATTTTATGAAAGGCATATAACTATGTTACAGCTGGTATGGTTGTGCACAATATAGTGGGCTACATTGTGATTCTCCTACTAGGGTTTCCATGTACTCCATACAACATCTGTCTCTAAAAGAGGCACTACATATATATCATAGCCTATATGTGCTACAGAATCTCTTCCAATTTTGGACTCTACCAAATTTGGCATCCTTTAATGCCATCTAGTATACATCAAAGGAATATTCTGAAATGTAGACAATGTAGTTTCTAGAACCCAAAAAGACCTAGCAGATATCATGTCTCCTTGTTAACATAGGGAGGTGAGGAGTATACAGATATCTTATGCTCCAGAATATCGAGCAGGAAAGACTTTATTCATGTGGCAAGTCTCTAAATCTTATGAAGTCCTTGTTAAGAACTGTAAAAGATTTTATATTTTCCTCCAACTTGCAAGTTGCAATTGTTGGCTTGTAACAGTTTTGTGGATACTAGATGAAGACACAAAACCCCTGTATCAGAGATGAAGGATTGTGTTAACCACAATCTCGCAAGCATTGTGAACACTATGCTTGCCTCAATTTTCGTTGCCACTAAAGTGTATTGTGAGCTTATGAAGGGGCCCTGGTGAATGCTGTGTACCAGTAGGTTTGCATCATGACGAAGGAACCCTGAGTTTAATGAACCAAAGTCTTTTAAAATAAGTAGTAAGCCTATATGATCTATATCTCAGAGAGGACTTTGTCTTTATTATCCTATACAGAAAGTAGACCTACCTTTTGCTTTGGAGAGACACTGTATTTTCCTACTCTCATTGATATACAAACATTCTTGAAAAGATAGTCCAGAACAAATGCAGTCAGTGCCTCTGCCTGTTAACATGCAGAAATGCTAGAGACCCGTGGAGAATTGTCTCCCCAAAGGCCTTCAATGTATTTGCCAGTTCCTGTTCATCTGGTCTGATCTCTTTGGGGAAAGACTGAAGGCATCATTACCATATATATTTCCCATGGTGTTGTAGGATTGTTTTCCCCAGGGATAAAGTAGTTTCTCTTTCAGTTAATGGATTACAGTAGAAAAGGAAAAGTGGATGAAATCTGAAATTTTGGTAAGGGAATCATGATTTTTTTTTAATTGAGGCAGCAGCCCTTACCTTCCTGATTATCCATACTTGATTTCCTCTTTTCTGCGTACATTAGCAATATTTTGCCGGCAGCCTGTCTATCTTGCCCACAGGGATGTCTTTCTCTATGAACTATCTTCATAGGTCTTTACAGTTATGCATTCCCTGGCTATCACTATGACTTAGCTGCTTATTGAAAGTTAAACACCAAAGCCTGACATTTTCTATATGGGGATGCTATCAACTCCATTGTTCAATGAGCCCAGGTGTGTAATTACATCTCCAGTCATCAACCCTGATCTAGAGGAGCACAGCCACCACTGAGCTTCTTCATGATCCCAGTATCATTTTCATCAGTATATTCTTCATTGTTTTGATACAAAGAATATTTCTCTTTAGGTTCATGGTCATATTATACATTTTTTCTAATTTTATGTAGAATATCCAATCTCTATTTGTCGCTTCCACTGTATAATTGTAAGGGATTTGCTTTAGGTTATGCCTGAATGGTCTACTGGTTTCCCCTAGTTTGTTCAATTTAAGTCTGAATTTGGCAATAAAGAGTTCATGATCTGAGCCATAGTCAGCTCCCAGTCTTGTTTTTGCTGACTGTATAGAACTTCTCCATCTTTGGCTGCAAAGAATACAATCAATCTGATTTCGGTATTGACCATCTGGTGATGTCCATGTGTAGAGTCTTCTCTTGTGTTGTTGGAAGAGGGTGTTTGTTATGACCAGTGCATTCTCCTGGAAAAATTCTGTTAGCCTTTTCCCTGCTTCATATTTTATTCCAAGGCCAGGTTTGCCAGTTACTCCAGGTGTTTCTTGACTTCCTACTTTTGCATTCCAGTCCCCTACAATGAAAAGGACATCTTTTTGGGGTGTTAATTCTAGAAGCTCTTGTAGGTCTTCATAGAACCATTCAACTTCAGCTTCTTCAGCATTACTGGTCAATGCATAGACTTGGATTACTGTGATATTGAATGGTTTGCCTTGGAAACAAGCAGAGACTGCATCCAAGTACTGCATTTCAGACTCTTTTGTTGACTATGATGTCTACTCCATTTCTTCTAAGGATTTCTTGCCCACAGTAGTAGATATAATGGTCATCTGAGTTAAATTCACCCATTCCAGTCAATTTTAGATAACTGATTCCTAAATGGTCGATGTTCACTCTTGCCATCTCCTGTTTGACCACGTCCAATTTGTCTTGATTCATGGACCTAACATTCCAGGTTCCTATGCAATATTGCTCTTTACAGCATTGGACTTTACTTCCATCACCAGTCACATCCACAACTGGATGTTGTTTATACTTTGGCTCCTTATCTTCATTCTTTCTGGAATTATTTCTCCACTGATCTCCAGTAGCATATTAGACACCTACCAACCTGGGGAGTTCATCTTTCAGTGTCCTATCTTTTTGTTTTTTCATACTGCTCATGGGGTTCTCAAGGCAAGAATACTGAAGTGGTTTGCCATTCTTTTCTCCAGTCAAATTCCTTACAATTATACAGTGGAAGTGACAAATAAATTCAAGGGATTAGATCTGATAGAGTGTCCAAAGATCTATGGATGGAGGTCTGTGACACTGTACATGAGGCAGGGATCAAGACCATCTCCAAGGAAAAGAAATGTAAAAAGGCAAAATGGCTGTCTGAAGAGGCCTTACAAATAACTGTGAAAAGAAGAGAAGCAAAAAGCAAAGGAGAAAAGGAAAGATATTCCCATTTGAATGTAGAGTTTCAAAGAATAGCAAGGAGAGATAAGAAAGCCTTCCTCAGTGATCAGTGCAAAGAAATAAAGGAAAACAATGGAATGGGAAAGACTAGAGATCCCTTCAAGAAAATTAGAGATACCAAGGGAACATTTCATGCAAAGAAGGGCACAATAAAGGAGAGAAATTGTATTGATCTAACAGAAGCAGAAGATATTAAAAAGAGGTGGCAAGAATACACAGAAGAACTATACAAAAAAGTTCTTCATGACCCAGATAATCATGATGGTGTGATCACTCACCTAGAGCCAGACATCCTGGAATGTGAAGTCAAGTGGGTGTAAGGAAGCATCACTGTGAACAAAGCTAGTGGAGATGATGGAATTTCAGTTGACCTATTTCAAATCTTAACAGGTGATGCTGTGAAAGTGCTACACTCAATATGCCAGCAAACTTGGTAAACTCAGCAGTGGCCATAGGACTGGAAAAGTTCAGTTTTCATTCCAATCCCAAAGAAAGGCAATGCCAAAGAATGCTCAAACTAACACACATTTGGACTCATCTCACACACTAGCAAAGTAATGCTCAAAATTCTCCAAGCCAGGCTTCAACAGTATGTGAACCATGAATTTCCAGATGTTCCAGCTGGATTTAGAAAAGGCAGAAGAACCAGAGATCAAATTGCCAATATCGATTGGATCATCAAAAAAGCAAGAGAGTTCCAGAAAAACTTCTGCTTTGTTGATTATGCCAAAGCCTTTGACTGTGTGGATCATAATAAACTGTGGAAAATTCAGAAACAGATGGGAATACCAGACCACCTGACCTGCCTCTTGAGAAATCTGTATGCAGGTCAGGAAGGAACAGTCAGAACTGGACATAGAACAGCAGACTGGTTCCAAATAGGGTAAGGAGTACCTCAAGGATGTATATTGTCACCCTGCTTATTTAACTTATATTCAGAGTACATCATGAGAAATGTTGAACTAGATGAATCACAAGCTGGAATCAAGTTTGTGGGGAGAAATATCAATAACCTCAGATATGAGAATGGCACCACTCTTATGGCAGAAAGCAAAGAAGAACTAAAGAGCCTGTTGATGAAAATTAAAGAAGAGAAGGAAAAAGTTGGCTTAAAACTCAACATTCAGGAAACAAGATCATGGCATCTGGTCCCATCACTTCATGGCAAATAGATGGGGAAACAATGGAAACAGTGAGAGACTTTATTTTTTGGGCTCCAAAATCACTGCAGATGGTGACTAAAGCCATGAAGTTAAAAGATGCTAGTTTCTTGGAATAAAAGCTATGACCAATGCAGACAGCATATTAAAAAGCCAAGACATTACTTTGTCAACAAATGTCCATCTAGTCAAAGTTATGCTTTTTCCAGTAGTCATGTATGGATATGAGAGTTGGACTATAAAGAAAGCTGAGTGCCAAAAAATTGATTTGTTTGAACTGTGGTATTGGAGAATACTCTTGAGAGTTCCTTGGACTGCAAGGAGATCCAGCCAATCTATCCTAAAGGAAATCAGTCCTGAATACTCATTGGAAAGACTGATGCTGAAGCTGAAACTCCAATACTTTTGCCAATTGATGAGAAGAACTGACTCATTTGAAAAGACCCTGAAGCTGGGCAAGATTGAAGGTGGGAGGAGAAGGGGACGACAGAGGCTGAGATGGTTGGATAGCATCACTGACTTGATGGACATGAGTTTGAGTAAACTCCGGGAGTTGGCAATGGACAGGGAGGCCTGGTGTGCTGCAGTCCATGGGGTCGCAAAGAGTCAGACACGACTGAGTGACTGAACTGAACTGAACTGAATCCAGTCTCTGAGTCTACTGATTTCTCCTTCACTTATCTCCACTGTAGATTTGTCATTCAAGTACCATTTTCATTGGGCATTTTCCCCCAAGTTTCCAAAGGCCATTCTAACAATGAATTACTATTGTATTCCAAGATCCTTTCCAGGGTTACAAAAGAGTGCTCTTATGTTAATAAATCTCACTATCTAACCTTATGCTCAACCCCCCAGCATCATCACCGTTAAGATCTGTCCCTTACACACTTTTCTGTCTTCTGCCTGTATATGGAGGCTACACCTTTCAGATCCTTCAAGGGAAGCTCTCCTTTCCAGCAATCTGAATAGGGTATGTTATGGTTTAATCCTTTTGGTGGGGAGATCTATTGGATAGGAAAATAAAGTAAGAACTCATTGTCCCAGAAATCATGAAGGACAGGGAAGCCTGCATGCTGCAGTTCATGGGGTCATGAAGAGCCAGACACCACTGAGTGACTTAACAACAACAAATTCATGTCCATTGAGTTGGTGATGTCATCCAATCATCTTATCCTCTGTTGCATCCTTCTCCTCCTGCCTTCAATCTTTCCCAGCATCTTTTTCAATGAGTAGGATCTTTGCATCAGGTGGCCAAAGTATCAGAGCTTAAGCTTCAGCATCAGTTCTTCCAATGAATAGTCAAGGTTGATTTCCTTTAGAATTAACTGGTTTGATCTCCTTGCTGTCCAAGGGACTCTCAAGAGGCTTCTCCAGCACCATGCTTTGAAAGCATCAATTCTTCCATGCCCAACCTTCTTTATAATCCAACTCTTATAACCTTACATGACTACCAGGAAAACTATAGCTTTGACTCTATGAGACTTTATCGGCCAAGTGATGTTTCTGCTTTTTAATATATTTTCTAGATTGGCCATAGTTTTTCTTCCAAGAAGCAAGTATCTTTTAATTTCATGGCTGTAGTCACTATCTGCAGTGATTTTGGATCCCTAGAAAATAAAATCTCTCACTTTTCCCATTTTTTCCCCATCTATTTGCCATGAAGTGATGGAACCAGATACCATCATCTTAATTTTTTTTTGTTAATGTTGCATTTTAAGCCAGCTTTTCCACTTTCTATTTCACCTTCTTCTAGCTACCTGGCTTTAAATATCCTCTACACACTTTTAGCACTCACATGTCTGTGTCTAGATTGAACCATTCCTCTAAACTGCAAAGCTATTCTTTTATCTACTTGAAACCTCACATAAGTATCTATTAGGTACCTCAAGTTCTTCCCTGGTGGCTCAGAAGGTGAAGAATCTGCCTGCTATATAGAAAACCTGTGTTTGATCCCTGGGTCAGGAAGATCCCCTAAAAAGATAATGACAACCCACTCCAGTGTTTGCTTGTTTATTTGTTTGCTTGCTTTAATTAATTTATTAATTTTAGTTGTAGGCTAAATACAATGTTGTGGCATGCATACATTGGCATGCATATGGCATACATTGGCAAGACATATGGCATGTCCCTCCCCATCCCATCCCTCTGAGTTGTCCCGGTGTACCGGCTTTGAGTGCCCTGTTTCATGCATTGAACTTGGACTGGTCATCTATTTCACACATGGTAATGTGCATGTTTCAATGCTATTCTCTCAAACCCTCACATTCTCCCACAGAGTCCAAAAGTCTGTTCTTTATATCTGTGTCTCTTTTGCTGTCTTGTGTATAGGTCATCATTACCACCTTGCTAAATTCCATATATATGCATTAATATAGTATATTGGTGTTTTCTTTCTGACTTACTTCACTCTGTATAACAGGCTCCAGTTTCATCCACCTCATTAGAACTGATTCAAATGTGTTTTTTTTTTTAAATAGCTGAGTAATATTCCATTGTGTATATGTTCCACAATTTTCTTATCCATTCATCTGCCGATGGACATCTAGGTTGCTTCCATGTCCTAGCTATTGTAAACAGTGTTGTGATAAACATTAGGGTACACATGTCTCTTTCAATTCTTGTTTCTTTGGTGTGTATGCCCAACAGTGGGATTGCTGGGTTGTATGGAAGTTCTATTTCCAGTTTTTTAAGGACTCTCCACACTGTTCTCCTTAGTGACTGTACTATGGGATTGTAAACTAGTAATAGCCACTCCAGTATTTCTTCCTGGAGAATTTCATGGACAGAGAAGACTGGAAGGCTACAGTTTCTGTGGTCGCAAAGAGTTGGATGCAACAAACACTTGCACTTGCACTAGGACCTTCAAACATATGACTAAAACAAAGCTATTTTAAGCCATATAATGACTTATTTCAAAAAAGACTAAACCTGCTCAAAACAAAACCTAAATGTCACTCTTTTATATTTCTTTCACTCCCCATATTGAACTCATTTCCAAGCACAGTTGATTTGGGCTCCAGATCAAAACTAAAATCTCCACATCTTCATCTTTTTTCTCTATGACAATCTTAGTCCCAGCTATCACCATCTCTTGGGCTATTTCTATGAACTTCCCATTAGATGATTTTCCTGATCTTTTTCTCTTGTTGTAAATTACTTCACACAAAAGAGTCAAGTTATTTTGGAATTATAGAGGAGGCAATACTTTGTATTTGCTTAAAAGCATCCAATAATATCTTCTTGCAATTAGAATAGAATGTATACTCATACCTTGGAACACACCTTATCAGCTGATGTGTATTATTAGTTGATATATGTATTTTCCATATCATCTTATGTTTAATTTTCCTTATTGGCTTCCCTCCATTCAGAGCCACACTGGCCTGCAGTCAGTGGTTTGTTCACTCAAGGTCACTGCACTGCTGTGACATCTCTTTTGAATGAACTCTCAGTTTTGACCATTACTGGTTCTATCCTATGTATGATTCAATATCTGTTGAACCACCTAATAGAAGAAAGCTATTACATTACCCTTTACCAAATTATGTTTGTGTGCTTTTTTAAAAAAAATTTGTATCGCACTCATTAGCATCTGATTATTTTCCTTTATTCTGTTCCTCTTTCTAATAAAATATGAGTTGAGTTAGCTGGTATCTTACCTAATCTATTTTCTGTTTTGTCTTTATTGCTTTAGAATGTCATGCACATATGTACTCAATATTTGTTACAGGAAAGGATAGAAAGAGGAAGGAAAGGAGGCCTTGCAGGAAGAAGAAAGGAAAGGAAGACCATAGTTTCTTCACTCAACTTTGTCTATTGAAGTTAGTTGCAGTAAAAGGCTAACATAAGTTACATACCATTGCAGACATTGAAATATACTTGATTTCACTGGCTTTTTTTTTTTTTTTTCCACCTGGAATTACTTTACAAATTAGCAAATAAGGGCTATCACTGGCAATGAACACATCATTATATTATGCTTGCAAATATTATTACACTGAATGAAGGTGTCTGGTATAGCATAGCATTTAAAATACTTTTCAAGTTAAAGTATCTACATTGAATGTGATTTATTAAGTGTCAATTTTCTGAGATAAAAGATGCTAATTTTTTTTTTCTTTCTACTATTATGCTACCTGGCAAGTAAGTATGTTAGCAAAGATTTGTCTTGAATCTAGATGACTGTATAAACTCAAAATGGCTATCCAAACTTTGGCCACCTGGTGCAAAGAACTGACTTCTTAGAAAGACCATAGTGCTGCAAATGATTGAAGGAAGGAAGATAAGGGGATGACAGAGGATGAGATGGTTGGATGGCATCACCAACTCTACGGACATGAGTTTGAGCAAGCTCCCAGGCTGGAGATGAACAGGGAAGCCTGGCGTGCTGCAGTCGATGGGATCGCAAAGACTCGGACATGACTGAGTGATTGGACTGAACTTAACTGATATAAACTCAAACAACTTTTCCAAAGTTCAGTAAAATTTATTGATAAACTGAATACATATGTTTGATATTTTCTCTGCCAATTTGATAAAACAAGTTTCTCTTTCTGGATAGTGGAGTGACTATTTCTAGAGTGAAAGTCATATGCATAAGTACTGTAAAGTTTGGACACATGTACACACACAGAATCCCTGGGGTACAACAGTATTTTGAAAGAGAGTTAAACTTTAGAAGAAGGAGTTAACCAGGCATTTAATAGAGTTTCAGTAATAGGGAATATTGATTTTAAGGCACAGCATAGCTGAAAAAAAGGACAGAAATTATATGGACCTAACAGAAGCAGAAGACAGGAAGAAGAGGTGGAAAGAATACACAGAAGAACTATACAAAAAAGATCTCATGGACCCAGATAACCACGATGGTGTGATCACTCACTTAGAGTCTGATATCCTGGAATGTGGAGTCAAGTGAGCCTTAGGAAACATAACTACAAACAAAGCTAGTGGAGATGATGGAATTCCAGTTGACCTATTTCAAATCCCAAAAGATGATGATGTGAAACTGCTGCACTTAACATGCCAGCAAATTTGGAAAACTCAGCAGTGGCCACAGGACTGGAAAATGTCAGTTTTCATTCCAATTCCAAAGAAAAGCAATGCCAAAGAATGTTCTAACTACTGCACAATTGCACTCATCTTACACGCTAACAAAGTAATGCTCAAAACTCTCCAAGACAGGCTTCAACAGTACCTGAACTGTGAACTTGAACTTTGTTCAAGCTGGATTTAGAAAAGAGGAAGCAGAAATCAAATTGCTAACTTCTTTTGGATCATCGAAAAAGAGAGAGAGTTCTAGAAAAACATCTCTTTCTGTTTTATTGACTATGCCAAAGCCTTTGACTGTGTGGATCACAACAAACTGTGGAAAATTCTTCAAGAGATGGGAATACCAGACTACCTGGCTTGCCTCTTGAGAAATCTGTATGCAGGTCAAGAAGCAACAGTTAGAACTGGACATGGGAAAACAGACTAGTTCCAAATAGGAAAAGGAGTATATCAAGGCTGAATATTGTCACCCTGCTTATTAACTTATATGCAGAGTACATCAGGTGAAATGCCAGGCTGGATGAAACACAAACTGGAATCAAGATTGCCTGGAGAAATATAACCTCAGATATGCAGATGACCCCACCCTTATGGCAGAAAGTGATGAAGAACTAAAGAGCCTGTTGATGAAAGTGAAAGAGGAGACTGGAAAAGTTGGCTTAAAACTCAACATTCAGAAAACTAAGATCATGGCATCTGGTCTAATCGCTCTATAGCAAATAGATGGGGAAACAGTGGAAACAGTGAGAGACTATTTTGGGTACTCCAAAATCACTGCATATGGTGACTGAAGCCATGAAATTAAAAGATGCTTGTTCCTTGAAAGAAAAGTTTTGACCAACCTAGACAGCATATTAAAAAGCCGAGACATTACTTTGTCAACAAAGGTCGACCTAGTCAAAACTATGGTTTTCCCAGTAGTCATGTGTGGATGTGTGAGTTGGACTATAAAGAAAGCTGAGTGCTGAAGAATGGATGCTTTTGAAGCGTGGTGTTGAAGAAGACTCTTGAGAGTCTCTTGGACTGCAAGGTGATCCAACCAGTCTATCCTAATGGATATTCCTGAATATTCATTGGAAGGACTGATCCTGAAGCTGAAACTCCAATACTTTGGCCACCTGATGCAAAGAACTGACTCACTGGAAAAAAAACCCTGATGCCTGGCAAGATTGAAGGTGGGAGGAGAAGGGGATGACAGAGGATGAGATCGTTGAATGGCATCACTGACTTGGTGGACATGAGTTTGAGTAAGCTCTGGGAGTTGGTGATGAACAGGGAGGCCTGGCATGCTGCAGTCCATGGGGTTGCAAAGAATTGGACATTACTGAGTAAGTGAACTGGAACTGTACATGTGAAATCCCTTTTTTAAAACCCTGACATCTTGTGTTGGCAAGAGCCAGATGTTGAAACCCAGGGCAATGACAGCCTCCAGAATATGGTGAAAAATACTAGGAAGGAGTTAGAGAAGGGTAACTGAAAAATCTGTATATAAACCCTAGTCAGATAACTATCTGAATCTTGAACCACATATGTAGGAGCAGAATAAAACCATCTTTCAATCGAGGTGGGAGGAATTGGGAGATTGTGATTGATACATATACACTATTGACACAATGATAAAACAGATAACTAACGAGAACATACTATATAGTACAGGGAACTGCACTTATGCCCTGTGGTGACTTCAATGGGAAGAAAGTCAAAAAGGGAGGAAATACATGTATATATATGGCTGATTCATTTTGCTGTATAGTAGAATCTAACACCAACATTGTAAAGAAACCATACTCCAAAAAAATTAATTAAAAGGTGAGATAAAATTACTGAACTAAAATATGAGCAGTTACCATCTGCACATAAGACAGAGATTGCAGTTTGAAATTAGCCAAGGTAATTGTCTTCTAAAATAAAACTGAAAATATCTACACCCATTGAAGGAATGTAACAGAATTTATGTTTACAGAAACAGTATTTACAATGTCCAGGATATCATTCAAAACTATTCAACATATGAAGAGAGAGAAACAAAACAAAACAAAAAAAATGTGGCCCAATTCAGATAAAAAGACAATCAACAAAAGCCAAACCTTAGATAATACATGTATTGGAAATATCAAACCAGGACTTTATAGGAACTATTAATATCATAATTATGCTCACTGAAGTATAAAAAAAGATGCTTGTAACGAATGAAAAAGTAGAAAACCACAAGAGAGAAATTAAAAAATAAATATTAGGGAAGGAAAAATTTAGAACTTCAAAATATAATGTATGATATAAAAGTTACTGATGATGTGGGCTTGTGAAATTAATATGACACATTAAAGAAGAGAAAGCTGGAAGATGGATTAGTAGAAATTATATAATATAAGGATATGATAAAAAACAGAGCAAAATTTTAGAGTCCAAGGCAATGTAAAAAATATTAAAATCTGTACACATGTGTCTCTGAAAGAAGAAGAAATAAAAAAGGAAGAAAAACAGTCACATAAATAATTGCCAAAAACTTCTAAACTTAGGGGGAAAGCAGAAATGTACAGATACTTGAAAGCTGGATAAACCCAAGAATAATAAATATGAAGAAAATCATACTTAGGCTCATCACAGTAAAACTGATAGGAATTAAAAAGAAAAGAAAATCTTAAAAGCATCTATAGACAATTAATTACATATTACATATAATTAAACACCAATTCACATGACTGAAGATTTCATCAGGGATAATGCATACCAGAACAGAATGCGACAGAGTCTAGATAGTGTTAAAAGAAAAAAGAAATAATAATAACAATTAGTAAACAAACAAAAAAAATTGCCAATCCAGAATTTTATGTCTAGGGGAAATATCATTCAAGAACAAAGGTGAAATAAGATGATTTCAGGTAAAGCAAAACTCAGAGGATTCATTTCGAGTACACCTGCTCTACAAGTGTTACAATGTTGCTTTAAGAAGTCCATTAAAGTGGTGCAGTATTAACAAGTCAGAATATAAAAAGTTAAAAATGCATATTGTAATATCTAAAGAAGCCATTAAAAGTACATCAAAGAGTTATATCTTTAAAAGTCACAGCCAAATTAAAATACAGTTCTGAAAAAAAATCTATTTCAAGAGAAGGCAGGAAATGAGTTGCATGTGAATAAAAGCAAGAAAAAAGAAAACTAATAATAAAACTATAGACCCAATTCAACCATACCAGTAATTGCATGGCATATGCCATGCAACAGTAAATCCAAGAAGGTTTAAATGGTTATATTAATATAAGACAAAGTGGACTTTGAAGCAAATAATACTATTAGAGATAAAGAGGAACATTTCATAATGATAAAGTTCAGCTAATCAGAAAGATGTAGCAGTTATATATGTGTGTTCTCTAAATAGCAGTACTTCAAAATACATGAAGCAAAAATGCACAACATTAAAAGAAAGCAGACAATTCAGCAATAATAGTAAATATTTAACTCATTTATTTAAGTAATTAATAGAAAAGTCAGACAAAAATTATCAGTAATGCAAATATGATCTGAATAATATGAAACATCCTGACCTAATTGATATCTATGGAATAGTACATCCATCAAGTCCTGAATATGCATTCTTTTAAAATGTACATAAAGCATTTATTGAGACTAGTGATACATTCATAAACTGGCCTATTACATGTTCCTTTAATAAAATATAAGACATAAAATATTGGGAAGGAGGAAGATTAGCAAAATAAAGAATTAGACAAATAAGTTAAAACATAAATGGGAAACAAAGTAAAAAGGCTTGGGAGTGAAAAGTGAATGAAAAGAAAGCTGAATATGGTTAAAAAATATTTAATCTATGTCAGTCTTTGGGCTATTTTTCCACATTGGAAGAAGACTGATACATTAAGTACATCAAATAAACAAAATAGCTAGTCAGTACAATGGATATGTTTTTCTTATGGTCATAGAATTGTTGAGAACTCATTTTATTTTTTTATATGGCATATAACCCATTTAGGGGTTGTATTTTAATCATCTAAACTGTTCAATACTTTTTCTTTGTGTTTTTTCTCTACAGTCAGCAATGTGGGTCTCAAGAGTTATTTGGGATTTATTGGCTAGGTAGACATATCTTCCAGCATTTTTCAAAGAGTAAGACATAAAGAATGACTGCATGGTTCAGAATATACTGACATTACTTGTGTACATCTGCTATTTTTTCTCACTAAGTTTTTCCTTCTGTCTAGAAGTTCTTCCCTTCTTGTGTGGAGATCATAATAGAGGAGCAAACATAAAATACGTCATCCAGGAGGACAACTTAAAAAATGTTTTTTAATGAGAAGGTAATCAGAAAGTGATTGTGAAGTCTGTACATAATCTTAATTAGAGTGTTTGTAACCATAACATCACAGCATGACTGATGAGGAGGGCTTTAATCCCAATAGCAACAAGCTGTTCTAAAGATTTCAGAATTCTGCTGTTAAGCAAGGCATTTATAGGTGCTCTGGGAAAGTGCAGGTGTAGCTGTGCCCCATTTATTTCATCAGCTCCATAGATAATAGTCAACTACTTATGCCTGATCCAGACACATTACATGTGTTTATCATACTAGATGAATGGATGTTCCAATTTGATAAATAAAGGTATCAGCCAGTTATGAGACTACTTTTTTCAACAGGAGATAGATGATCACTATAAATGAAATGACAATTAATAAATACATATAATGAGAGGGTTTTCTTTTTTTTTTAGTTTCTTCTTATAAAGGCTTTAATGAGCACTTACCCAAGGAAACATTCCAGAGAAACCCCTGCGATTTGTTACTCAATATATATGTATGTGATTATCCATGGACTGGACAAGTAGAGGAATATATACATTTATTTTGATTGCATACTTTCCCAACAGAAATTTTTAAGCAACTTCCCAACAGACCTTGTTGTTATAGCCTGGTGTCTATAATAGACTCAGTGCAAGCCTCATACTTGTGTGTGTTGGCATGTATGTATGCCACAGTGTATTGGTTATTATTTGCTGCCTTAAAAATTATCCCCAAGCTAAATGACTTAAACAACAATCATTTCATTTTAACTTCCGTGGGTCAACAAATTGGTTGGGCTCAGCTGGGTTTTTCTTTTGTTGGTATTTCCTGGGGTCACTTTTGTGACTGCAGTATGCTGGCAACTCCATTACAGGGTTGCAGGCCTAAGAAAACTCATTTCTGCAAAGCCGTTACATTCTTTGGCATTGAAGATAAGTGTTCAGAGTTTGGAATAGAAGAAATACATTAAGGACCAAATTAGGAAAATATTCACTGAGAATTAGAAGTGTTTTGAGGGTCACCAAGAACAATTTCAGACTTGATAATTCTCTAAGGACTCACATAATTTAAAAAAAACTGTTATATTCATTATTATGGTCTATGACAATGAAAGGGCACAGGTGAAAATCAGCAAAGGGAAGGTAGGTGGGCAAAGTCCAGCAGCAACCAGGATAAAGCCTCTAGTGTCCCCTGCCAGTGGAAATGCACTTAATTCTCCCAGGAAAAATGTGATAACACATGTGAAATGTTGCCCACCAGGGAAGCTAACCACATGCTTGGATGTCCAGGGATTTCACTGGGGTTTAGTCCTATGGGCATACATCTCCCAGGTGTCTGTTCCAGAATTCAATCTCCAATCCAGAGGAACAGTGAGTATTTACCAGATAGCACATTGTCAGAATTAATTTACATGGTTAAAGTGTTCTTATTAGTCAGAATATTTCACAGGCTCAGAGATTATTTTCTAGGAGCTGACCAAGGGACAGTTATGAAGGCGGTCTTTTCTTTTCTAAGTCTAGGATTTAGAGCAATGTAAGCCTAGGTTAACCCTTTCCAGCTAAAGTAGCTTGGAAAGAAAAGGTCACAAATCAAAGTGCAATTTTAATCTAAGATATTTATTTCAGCATCCAGGTTACTACTTATTCCACTATCAAGTGTATATTCAACTGCCTTGTCCATTTCCTAATAAAGAAAAAGTTTATCATTATTGCAGAGATAATTTATGGGAGTAGAGAGCTGCGCATTTGGAGTGAGGAGCAAAGTTGGGAAACCAGTTGATGCTTTTCTTATTTGTATGTGATAAATCTTTTTTTAGAAAATTTGAGCTGCTATATCACTGATATCCTAGCTACTTTATCCATCGAATCTTTTTTTTTCCTCAATATTTAGTGCTTTTTGGAGAATAGAACATTTGTGTTTAGAGAGTTGACATGTTGTTAAGTGATGAAAATCGAAGGTGTGAGGTACATCAAACAAGCTCATTTGCTTTCAATATGCCACTCTTAGCTAAATTCTAAGTTCATCTTTATTTTCTGGTCTTTAAAAAATATACCACAAATGCTCTTTGATAAAGAATAGATACTCTATTCAGTAAATGGATTAAGAAGGTCTTAGAGCCATTAGGGAACTTCAAACATAAGAAATGGATTCTTAATTAATTACCAAGACTTTAAGAAGAAAATAAAACAAATATAGCCATTTTAATGGTGTTATTTAGGTTAAGGAACTCAGTAAATTATAATCATTAAGGAAAAGGAATGAAAATATGTTAAGCATATGATATGCCTTTTATTAATATTTGATAACTGAAAGAGAAATGGCAATGTAAGTTGTCAGTATTTTAAAGGAAGTCATACATTTCCCAGTATGAGATAATAACCACACCTGTTAGTTGAGAAAATTAGAATGGTATAAGATGTCATTTATTAAATTTATTTTCACTGCAATAGTCACATTTATATATATTTAAAGGATATATATGTTGATAATATATTCATTATTTAGTAAATATACATTTCAATTTGCACATGGAGCTACATGAACATGGAGCTTGAATTTCCACAGCTTCTCTGGAGTCCAAAAACCAAAGTATATTACCATTGTCTTTGATTAGTCTATCTAAAATAATAATTTCATCAGTTTTTTTAAATAAATCTCAGTAGATCACTATTCCCTACTGCATTGTATCTTTAATTGAATTAAGTTCTTTACTGCCCCTTAAATATGTGAGATCTAATACTGACTTCATGACTTATATCATATTTTAGTTCCATCTGGTATTTACTCTCTTCTATAAATTCAAATACCAGCCAGTAGTCAAAATATAAGATAAGAGCTATCACCTTCAGGATATCTTATAGACTGTTCCAGTTTTCATTGACATTTCTTTCATGTGAATTCACATAAAGGTTATTCTTTACCATGTAATTTAGCAATTCTTATTCTTAACTCTTAAACATTTGCCATTGTTTTTCATATTAGTCTTCTCTAAAAATCTAGAGCATAAGTTTTATAGTTTTTCTAACTTCTATTTGTTATGTTTTCTCTCTGTTAATAGCAAGTTATTCGCTATGTAGAGCATTATTGCTTATTATTTACCATCTATGAGGACATTCTTAATGGCTATTTTTTATAAAAGTATTGAGTCTTCTGACTTCTTGCACATGCCCTTTGGTCTAGAACCTCCTTACTTTAGGGTCTATTCCTCCTGGAGGGTTTGTGCCTGTTTTGCCTTTTCCAATGGTAATCTCTGTCATTGATTTCCCATTGTGTGTCTCCTGTGTGGGTTTCACGGGTGGAGCTGGTGGTAAAGAATACACCAGCCAAGGGAGAGACATAAGAGACATGGGTTCTATCAGATCAGTAAGTAGGTTGGAAAGATCCCCTGGAGAAGGGCATGGCAACCCACTTCAGTATTCTTGCCTGAAATACCCCATGGAGAGAGGAGACTTGTGGGCTACAGTCCACAGAGTCTCAAAAGAGTCGGACATGACTGAAGCGACTTAGCACGCATGCACGCATCTCATCTGTATGATCCATTTGAAGTTAGATTTGATTGCATTAGATAGTTCTGCATTTTTTTTTTCCATTTCACTAATGAAGGTAGGTAGAACACGGACCAAAGACTGTGTTTTATGCTTTGCAAGATCACCTGTAGCAGCTAGCACAGTTAGGTAAGGGAATAGTGGACTAAGATACCAGTCAATGATGGACAGACCCACTAAAGCACGGTGGTGAGGATTACATTTCATGGTACTTCAGGTGAAATTTCACCTTTTTTGTTAATAATAAAAGCTAACATCATCTTTTGTAATCTATTTAATGAGGTTACACCAAAGAAACTATCTAATTTCTTGGTGGGTACATATTCCTCATATAAATGAGGAAAATAAGCAGTGAAATGTGTAATTGTTTCAGAGACTCTTTCTTAGTCAATATTTTCTCAGGAATACTAGCATAAGGGGTAAAGAGAAAATCATTCTTTTAGATAGCAATTTGTGTTTTCTTATTGATAACATAAGAGCCCTTTAGACCTCAAAGTTGGTCTGAAGTCTGGCAGATGAAGGCTTCCCCAGCCAGGAGTCTGTCTGGGGCACATCTAGGATGCAGAATCTGTGGTGAAGAGGCGTTGTGCTTGCTAGCACTGTCACGGTTCCTGGATTTGTCTGTGTCTTTTTCACACAGCGAGATGGTTTGTCAGGGCGTTGTGACTGTGTGTCAGGCGGCGCCTCATTACTGGTCTGCACGGAGACGAGAAGGAAGTGAGAGAGGCTGGCAAGGCTTGCATTAATTGCATAGCTATCTGTTGTTCTTGCAGCCGTCCAAGCATGTAATAACTTAAGTAGAGTTTCAGTGAGTTAGAAACTTCAGCCTCTTGTAACGTTTTGGCAAGCTGATTCCCTGTTATAGCACAGTCAGTACTTTTGTGTAAAGCCTTGACAGCAAGCAACAATGGCCACAGACCTTTGTTTTCTCCGGCCACTCAGTGCCAAGGGGGTATTATCCATGTGCACACAAAAGACAGGAGGTCCCTGATTGTACCTCTGGAGTCAGAGTTAGCCCGTCTAATCATTTAAATCTCAGGTACTAGTTGAGTCTTTTTCCAACCAGAAATTTGATCCAACAAGAAATGTGGTACAGTAAGTATGGGAAAAATGCTCAAATATTTTTATAAAGTATGTTAACAAAAATCCACATTAAAAAAAAATCCACATAATTTTTCAAGCTTCTTTCACAGAAGATTTATGGTAGGTACTCAAAAATCATTGGTTGATGGAAATTTGACTCAGTGGCAGGGAATGGTAATCTTTTCCACTCAGAACAATGTTAGGACTCACGTGGTTTAACAACAGTAACAGTAAAAGATGTCTCTCTCAGAAAGAAATCAAGTAGTATATTGCTGAATGTATAAACAAGTTTCTTTTAAAAGTTTGAGAATTGACATTTACCCTCTTCCATTGTAGTATATCTTAATTTACTATTGGGAGATAGAACCAAGAGAATTATACTTAGAGAGAGCAAAGGTCAATTTTGAAAGTGAAAACTTTTAAATGAGAGGTCTAAGAAAGTAAGGCCCAAATAATATAATTATATATGGACTAATAATTCTATCTGGACAAGATGATAACAATGCATAAGTTTTTTTTTATAGTCTTATTATATCAAATAACCTCAAAGTGATCATCAAATGAGAGTTAACAGTGATTAATTGATCCATCTGGCTATCTCCTTTTGTTGCTTCAAAAATGGAGCAACATTTTCTCCATTAGAGAAATTTTAAATTGCATTTATTACACTAATGAAGCATTCCTTGTGCTTTAATTAAGTGCACAAATGTTGGAGCATAGCATACCAATCTCCCCAGATTGGGAAATTGTCACCTCCAAGCTGAAAGGATAAATTTGAGATACTTACCAGCGCTTTGAGGAGGAAAGGAGTCAAGTTCTAAAGGGAGAAAAGGAAATAGCTTTGGGAAACCTAGTACTCCAGGCTCACATAAGTAATGAAAAATTTCAAATGTATACATCAATCAAGACATATTTATTAAGGCTATATTATGTGCAAAACAGTGTTGAAGAAAGCAAGTGTGACAGATAAGCAGAGTCCACACTGCAGCCCAACTTTTAGGGGAGGAAATGCTAATTTCATTATTGTATTTCTGTCCCCAAACACATTCCCAAAATATATGAGGCAGCTTATAAGTTAATGTGATCAAATAAAACAAATGAAGAAATGAAGACCTCTCTGGGCAGAATGAGCTAATTTAAAAATATTTAAACCCTCTAGAGCCAGAAGGGAGAATATATGAAAAGTGTGGAATAGTTGGAATCAACATTTTTAAGTCTGGATGTTTTATGAGTGTTTAATTGAATTATCCTCTTATGGCTATGCTGGGGCACATTTATCAAGATTTCTGCAATTACTGGCTATTGTGAGCCTAGCCAGTTGTAATGTGCAAAAAATGTCTTTGATCCTGAACTTTGCAGGAAATGAGAGAACTGGAGCACCCTGTCCAACCGAGATGTAGTCAGAGTCACAGTCACAGTCCTTGCTTTAACGTAAGAAAGCTTTGCTGCAGTAACCATCCTAAGCTCTCTATTCTCTTAATTAATTCATGGAGCAGCAGCATAAGAATGGCCTGGTAACTTGTTAGAAATGCAATATCCAAGGCTCTAAACAAGACCTGCTTCATTCATATCTATATTTTTATCAAGATTCCCAGGTGATTTGCACACTAGTGATTACATTCCACAACCATCACTTATTTTTTTGCTATAGGAAGTAGAAACCTTGTCTGATTTGAGAAGTTAGGAAAAAAATCTGAAAGTGCTTGGCTCAACTCTAGACTGTGTTTTTGGTTCCCCTCCTTGTTCCAAGAACATTTTCTAATCTGCATTTCACCATGATGTCAATGTTTTGAGGCAGGCTCCTGCTAAGATCTGTCATTAATCAACTCTGTCTTCCTGGGTGGGGTAATTAAAGTACTAAGATAACTTATTAAGAAACCAATGTGGCCACACATCTAATCCAAGTGTTCCAATCAGTTTTGTGAAATGAAGTTGATAATCTTATTCTTTGTCTGTTAGAGAACAATCATAGCTTCTAGCACAAAGCATTCTAATATACAGATTCTTTTACTTATTTATTTTTTCTCTGAAATATAACTCAGACCCTGCTCTACAACTCTGTTCTGACTGCATTGATTCATAGACGTTCAGGTCATGGGCATTTCAACAATTTCCCACTTACAGTCTCCTTCCTCTAATATCAGTAATATCAAATTTTTATTTGAACTTATTTGGCATTTTGATTTTAACTATTTTTTATTTTGCACACAGGAGAATTTTCCATTTTAAGGTGAATTTCAAAACCTTAAAGTGTTCCAGCTTACTTTCTCATTTCTTATCATAATGCCAAATGTGCATTATCCTTTAGATAGATAGGACTTTCCATGTTTCCCCAATACACTAAGAATAACATTCAAATCCTGCACCTTGTTCTAATGACTTGCACCTCATTCTTTACTAAGATTTATTCCAAAAGTCACATCTAACTCTCAGTTTGCCTGTGTGTTTTTTAAAGCATGTTTAGATTAAGTACAATGCTATACACAAAACATTTAGCATAGTGTTTACCCTTAATGGGGCTTCCCTGGTGGCTCAGAGAGTAAAGAATCTGCCTGTAATGTGGGCGATCCAGGTTTGATCCCTGAGGTGGGAAGATCCCCTGGAGAAGGGAATGGCTATCCATTCCAGTTGTCTTGCCTAGAGTCAATGTACAGAGGAGCTCCATTGACAGAGGAGCTCGGCAGGCTACAATCCACAGAGTCGCAAAGAGTCGGACACAACTGAGCAACTAATACTTTCACTTTCATTTTACTCTTAATATTTGATAAAGTTCGATTCTATTGACTTCTCACCTAGATGTTTATTTTTGGTCCTAGGATGTGAGACTTGTGATGATAAACTATATATTTGCTTTTGATTGAAGTATTGTCAGTATGTTCATAATATTTATTTTATACATAGTAATATGTATCTCTTAAACCAATATTTCTAACTTGTCTCTCCCTTTTCCTCCTCTCCACTGGTGACCATTAATTTTTCCCTATAACTGTGAGTCTATTTCTATTTTGATGTAATCATTTCCTTGTTTTATTTTCTAGATTCAACATATAGGTTATAACATAGAGTATTTGATGATGTTACATGTTCTTTACTTTTTTATAAGGGTTTTGTGTATAAATGAAAGAAAGGATGCATAGTGAATAAATGAGTGCATGAATGAATGAATTCAATAGGCTTAGTGTATTTCTTTTTTCTCTTAAATTGACAGAATGCACCGGATATAAACAACCATCACTCCCGCATTTCACAGGTTTGTCATCTGTGCAATGATCAGGCCACAGACAACTGCAGGCTTCAAGTCAGCTTCTTCCCACAATTAGCAGCAGTGTGGGGAGTTCACAACTCAGTGGTTCTCCTTCATTGAGCAGATGCTTCAAATGAGAGGATAGTTAAAACTAGCTGGTTATAATTTATATTTTATTAGTCTAAATAAAAACATATGCATTATCAAAAGTAAAATTAAATGATCATCAACCCAATTAGCTACTTTGTTGTTATCATTGAGTTTATTGTTTCAATTGCATCACTGCAAATTAGCAAAAATCTTAATTTGTATAGAAATCTTATATTCATTTTGACCATAATGTACCCATATCTTCAGATTGATGTCATTTAAATGAAAACAATGACACAAAAGGGTTAGATTTTGCTTCAGATTTAGAAACCATAGAGATTAGGACTACAGTCCTTAATATTTGCAGGGTGATAGCGGCTGCGCTTTGCTGGAGCAGCTGTGAAGAGATACCCCACGTCTGAGGTAAGAGAAACCCAAGTAAGACGGTAGGTGTTGCGAGAGGGCATCAGAGGGCAGACGCACTGAAACCATAATCACAGAAAACTAGCCAATCTGATCACAGGACCACAGTCTTGTCTAACTCAGTGAAACTAAGCCGTGCCATGTGGGGCCACCCAAGATGGATGGGTCATGGTGGAGAGGTCTGACAGAATGCGGTCCACTGGAGAAGGGAATGGCAAACCACTTCAGTATTCTTGACTTGAGAACCCCATGAACAGTATGAAAAGGCAAAATCATAGGATACTGAAAGAGGAACTCCCCAGGTCAGTAGGTGCCCAATATGCTACTGGAGATCAGTGGAGAAATAACTCCAGAAAGAATGAAGGGATGGAGCCAAAGCAAAAACAATACCTAGTTGTGTGTATGACTGGTGATAGAAGCAAGGTCCAATGCTGTAAAGAGCAATATCGCATAAGAACCTGGAATGTTAAGTCCACGAATTAAGGTAAATTGGAAGTGGTCAAACAGGAGATGGCAAGAGTGAATGTCGACATTCTAGGAATCAGTGAACTAAAATGGACTGGAATGGGTGAATTTAACTCAGATGATCATTATATCTACTACTGTGGGCAGGAATCCCTTAGAAGAAATGGAGTAGCCATCATGGTCAACAAAAGAGTCCGAAATGCAGTACTTGGATACAATCTCAAAAATGACAGAATGATCTCTGTTCATTTCCAAGGCAAACCATTCAATATCACGGTAATCCAAGCCTATGCACCAACCAGTAATGCTGAAGAAGCTGAAGTTGAATGGTTCTATGAAGACCTACAAGACCTTTTAGAACTAACACCCAAAAAAGATGCCCTTTTCATTAAAGGGGACTGGAATGCAAAAGTAGGAAGTCAAGAAACACCTTGAGTAACAGGCAAACCTGGCCTTGGAATAAAATATGAAGCAGGGAAAAGGCTAATAGAGTTTTGCCAAGAGAATGCACTGGTCATAGCAAACACCCTCTTCCAACAACACAAGAGACGACTCTACACATGGACATCACCAGAAGGTCAACACCGAAATCAGATTGATTATATTCTTTGCAGCCAAAGATGGAGAAGCTCTATACAGTCAGCAAAAACAAGACTGGGAGCTGACTGTGGCTCAGATCATGAAATTCTTATTGCCAAATTCAGACTTAAACTGAAGAAAGTTTAGTGGAAAACCACCAGACCATACAGGTATGACCTAAATCAAATCCCTTATGACTATACAGAGGAAGTGACAAATAGATTTAAGGGACTAGATCTGATAGAGAGCCTGATGAACTATGGATGGAGGTTCATGACATTGTACAGGAGACAGGGATCAAGACCATCCCCACGGAAAATAAATGCAAAAAGGCAAAATGGTTGTCTGAGGAGGCCTTAAAAATAGCTGTGAAAAGAAGAGAAGCAAAAAGCAAAGGGGAAAAGGAAAGATATTCCCATTTGAATGCAGAGTTCCAAAGAATAGCCAGGAGAGATAAGAAAGCCTTCCTCATGATCAATGCAAAGAAATAGAGGAAAACAACAGAATGGGAAAGAGTAGAGATCTCTTCAAAAAAATTAGAGATACAAAGGGAGCATTTCAGGCAAAGATGGGTTCGATAAAGGATAGAAATGGCAAGGACCTAACAGAAGCAGAAGATATTAAGAAGAGGTGGAAAGAATACACAGAAGAACTATACAAGAAAGATCTTCACGACCCAGATAATCACAATGGTGTGATCACTCACCTAGAGCCAGACATCCTGGAATGTGAAGTCAAGTGGGCCTTAGGAAGCATCACTCTGAACAAAGCTAGTGGATGTGATAGAATTCCAGTTGAGTTATTTCAAATCCTGAAAGATAATGATATGAAAGTGCTGCACTCAATATGCCAGCAAATTTGGAAAACTCAGCAGTGGCCACAGGACTGGAAAAGGTCCGTTTTTATTCCAATCCCTAAGAAAGGCAATCCCAAAGAATGCTCAAACTACTGCACAATTGCACTCATCTCACATGCTAGTAAAGTAATGATCAAAATTCTCTAAGACAGACTTCAGCAATACATGAACCGTGAACTTCTAGATGTTCAGCTGGTTTTAGAAAAGGCAGTGGAACCAGAGATCAAATTGCCAATATCCACAGGATCATCAAAAAAGCAAGAGAGTTCCAGAAAAACATCAATTTCTGCTTTATTGACTACACCAAATCCTTCAACTGTGTGGATCACAATAAACTGTGGAAAATTCTGAAATAGATGGGAACACCAGATCACCTGACCTGCCTCTTGAGAAACCTGTATGCAGGTCAGGAAGCAACAGTTAGAACTGGACATGGAACAACAGACTGGTTCCAAATAGGAAAAGGAGTACATCAAGGCTGTATATTGTCACCCTGCTTATTTAACTTACATGCAGAGTACATCATAAGAAACGCTGGGCTGGAAGAAGCACAAGCTGGAATCAAGATTTCCGGGAGAAATATCAATAACCTCAGATATGCAGATGACACCACCCTTATGGCAGGAAGTGAAGAGGAACTAAAAAGCCTCTTGATGAAAGTGAAAGAGGAGAGTGAAAATGTTGGCTTAAAGCTTAACATTCAGAAAACTAAGATTGTAGCATCTGGTCCCATCACCTCATGGGAAATAGATGGGGAGACAGTGGAAACAGTGGCTGACTTTATTTTTTGGGCTCCAAAATCACTGCAGATGGTGATTGCAGCCATGAAATTAAAAGACACTTACTCCTTGGAAGGAAAGTTATGACCAACCTAGATAGCATATTAAAAAGCAGAGACATTACTTTGCCAACAAAGGTCCGTCTGGTCAAGGCTATGGTTTTTTTAGTGGTCATGTATGGATGTGAGAGTTGGACTGTGAAGAAAGCTGAGCACCAAAAAATTGATGCTTTTGAACTATGGTGTTGGAGAAGACTCTTGAGAGTCCCTTGGACTGCAAGGAGATCCAACCAGTCCATCCTAAAGGAGATAAGTCCTGGGTGTTCATTGGAAGGACTGATGCTGAAGCTGAAACTCTAGTACTTTGGCCACCTCATGCGAAGAGTTGACTTGTTGGAAAAGAACCTGATGCTGGGAGGGATTGGGGGCAGGAGAAGGGGATGACAGAGGATGAGATGGCTGGATGGCATCACCGACTCGATGGGCATGAGTTTGAGTAAACTCCGGGAGTTTGTGATGGACAGGGAGGCCTGGCGTGCTGCCAGGGGTAGCAAAGTGTTAGGCACGACTGAGCGACTGAACTGAACGAAGTTGAAAGTCCAAAGAACAGCTTGTTCAATCTGTTCTGCAGGTTTGATATGACTTCACATTAAGACTTTCCCCATACATATGAATGTATGCACTGAGGCAACTAAGGATAATTTATGTGATATTATTTATTGAAAACAAGATATATATATATATTGGTATGGTATAATTAGAGAAAGATCAGGTAATTTTCTGGAATAAATAATTATGAGTGAGTTAAGCAACTGGGGTTTTGACTTGGAATTTTTGTTTAACCCTTGAGCAATGATCTAATTAATGGAGAAAGTATTTTACTTATCTCTTTTCATTTTTCCCAAACATGGTATTTTTCTTTTATTTGCTTCTGTATTTAATTTCTAAAGCACAGATTAAGCTCCACCTCCTTTTAGACCTTCCTAATTATCTATCCCTCATTAAATTTATCCTCCAATTTTAATGTACATAGAATCTGAAAAACACAAATAGCTTTTATGTGCACTTAACAAGTATTTACTGATCAGTCATTATAAGCAAGGTGTTTTAGAGGAACTATAGAAACCAATAGTCTGTGCTCTGAAACAGTATTTTCTAAATTGATTTATGTGCTACATTGGTCTTCTAACTTCCTTTAAAGAAGCATATCTCTTTTATTACCACAACACCTAACAGAGATGAGTCCAGTTGGAAACCTGATTGATTAATTCTGCCTTCCCTGTCTATAGCTTTTTAAATACTGGTGGTACTTCCGTGCTTCTCACCATGAAGGCCAATTAAATGTCAGTGATAAATTATACCTCTTCTTGATTTTTTTTTTTTCCAGGAATAACCTCCCACTTAATCTCTTGACCTTTGTTCTCTACTCTGGGTTCTACTGTCCCCATGCCTTGACTTCATACTGAGCTTTAGACACCTGCCTCTTTTCTCTCTCAGTTTGATTAAAAAAAAAAAAAAAAGCATTCTTCTGTTTCTTCCTTTACTAACTGCATTTTATCCATTGTGGTCTTTATGTTCCCCTTGTCTTCTTACGGGCTCATTTAAGAATGTTTCCCTTTGTGAAGCCTAATCTATGGAATTAGGTTAACTCCATTTGCTTGGTTAACCCTCACTGGTAATACTCTATTAACTTCTCCTGTTCACAACTAGAACAGAGAGATCCAGATAGATTGACAGAGGAAAATAAAGAAATGGAAGTATTTGTGAAATTCATATTTTTATTAAGTCTGAACTTTTTAGGAAGGAAAATGTCATCAGCAACAACCACAATAATATATATTGAAAATTCTACATGGAAGTCTAATTAGAGCGTGTAATTGTGTGAAGGACTTAATAGTCAATGTTGAAAATGTAGACTGGAGCCAAATGACAAAAGTTTGGTTAGTCTCTGTGTACAGTCTAAAAAGATGCTAAATTCTTTGTTCATTGAAGGCTATTTCCATTCCTGTAAGTTCACCTATTACCTTAAACTTTCAAGCTGGCTATATGGACCTTGAAGGAGAAATTAAAAAGTTTTGAATTATTTGGGACATGATTTGCTACTTTTTTTTTCTTTTTTATCCTGTAGGAGAGTGAAGATGATTATTGCTCTGATCCATTGTTTCAAACTCCTTCCTTGTTTTTAGAACAGTAGTTAATAGCTACAATGCAATCAATATTGCTTTACTCTATGTAACATCCCCCACACAGGCAATATTGCAAACTCCTTTTTTCTTTTAAATAATACAGTAACCAAGTTAAATAATAAAAAATAGCCCAGAAAGAGGAAAAAAAAGAATGTTGTGTACAAAAAAGGAAAAATCAGCCCTTCTATATTGTTTGAAAGGAAGTTAGGGGTTTATGAGGTAGAGGTCCAGGAAGATCATACATCATGGGAATAACTACTGTGTTTTCAAGCTTTCTAGAATCATCCTAATTTTATGAAGGCAATTTTGAAATGTCACTGTGAAGTGATGAGCTTTCAGGGAAAATAAAAATTTGCCAATAAAGCAATATTGTTATTATGCCATGGTAAAAAGAAGTTGGCTTCAATTTTAACTCTGAAATTTGAGTGTAGAATGTACTTTTGTGAAAGATATCAATGATTTTCAAATGACTTATATAATGTAGAAGGTTCTTGTATGAAAAAAAATGCATTTAGGAACAAATATGGGATCTAATAAATATACTAAATACATGGAACAGAGAATCATTGTTAATATTGTTCCAAACAATGCATAATTGTAGAAAATCATGGTTAGAATTCTTACCTGCTCAGGCTGTTCTGTAAGCCTGTTATACTTGCCACGTCCAATTTCTGTAGTGCCAGTTCTATACATTCTTTGAGATTTGGTTCAATTGAAGCATCCTCTGAGATGAAGCTCCCCAAAACTGGTAATTGACCTCTCACCCCTAGTGTCTTATCCCCATGTTTGATGACTCTCCATCTATCGAAAAATGAACCAGAGATAGTACAGAGTTCAAATCCAATAAGTGATGGGATATGAAACTCTGAGATTGGAAGCAGAAATTTTGATCATATTATCATGCATTTTAAAAGGCAATATAATATTCAAAATGTATTTCCTGGTCATTGAACAGATCCAAAGAGGGTGCATTTCCTTCCACCCGTGTTATGGTTGACTAGGCAGAAAGCTATTGTAAAAAGAGCTAAGCCAATCAAAAGTATTTCATGTCATCTGTGAAATACTTTGGATATAAGTAGAATGCATGGTTTTCTATCATCTTCACCCAAGACAAACTGTCTGGTGATCAACTGTCTTGATCACCTTTATATTGTGTTTTCCATTCAGGTTAGACTCTAGAAGAGAAAAAGAAAAAAAAAATGTTTAGCATTTACCATCCCCCGGCTGCCAATGCAAGACCTGATATATAACGCTCAGTTTAAGGTAAGCATATTTAGTCATTAAACTTTGATCCTTAAGTTCAGAGAGTCCTATAGAAGAGGTGGAATCTATTCTCAGAGACATGTGCTTATTTCTGATATAGATGAAGAAATGAACAAGTTCATTTTGTCCTTCACATCAGTGCTTACATTTGTTTTCATTTTAAAAAGTGGGTCAAAATATCCCCACTCAATTTAGCTCTTGGAAATTAAATTTTTCCACCTTTAACTTGTATTTCCAGGACCAAGAAAGAGTATCACGTAATAGGCATGCACTGCAATTAAGTAAATGAACGAATGAATGAAGTACATTCTGATCTTAACTGACTATATTATCTTCTTCAAGAATTGCTGGGAGTAGGAAAAATCACACAAAACATCTCACTTACTTCTCCCTGTTGGCCCCATTGTTCCCATTCTGCCCTCTTTGGATGCACATAGGAAGAAGGCCAGCATCAGGAATGTTTCATACAGAATGTGCAAGATAGATCTAGTCCTAGGTCATCAGTGGGTTATACACATGTGGGAACAACAAGGCAGTTGGTCCCTAAAGGCTACTTTAAAATGTGACAGACTCTAGGAGCTGCAAGCACTCAGAAGAAGGGGATCTCAGGCAGACTGTAAATTAGGTGAAGCTTTAAATTTCACTAAAGGAGGAATCAATGGTAGTGTTATTTCTTTTTAAATCTATGGCCTTGTATGCTAGTCAAACCATTCCTATTTTTTTTTATCCATGAAAACATTAAGGTAAAATTTGCTTCTATGTGAGGATCATTGAGTTAGTTTTTGCTAAAACACTTTGAAAATCATAGCACTAGCAGGCCTGTAAATGATTATTACTCATTTAGGAAGCTTCAAGAATGGTCAGTGGATCTAAATATACATAAAGAAGGTAGACATATGGGGTTTCCCTGGTGGTTTAGTGGTAAAGAATCTGCCTGCAATGCAGAAACCACAGGACACATGGGTTCGATCCCTGGGTGGGGACTATTCCCTGGAGGAGGGCATGGCCACCCACTGCAGTATTCTTGCCTAGAGAATCCCATGGACAGAGGAGCCTGGCAGGCTACATACAGTCCATAACCTTACAGAGTTGGACAGGGCTGAAGTGACTTAGCATGCACACATGGTTGACATATTTTGGAAACACAAAGGGTATACAAAGGTAAGAAAAAAATCTAGAGGTGCAAATAAATCTGAAAATATGTAGAACTTAGTAGAGGGGTGTCCTAACTGGTACTTAGATAGAGCATGTTGTCGGAGTAGTGAAAATTGTAGGGGATTTCTTTCACTCATTTTTTACCCATCTGCACCCCCAGTCCCTCCTGTACATGGTAGGCAGTATAGTTATATATGCAGATGAAGACCAGTTCCTGTCCCATTGGTGAGAAAATGGCTCAGTATTACTTAGTAAGGCAATTGCTCTGAATCCGTTATCAACCCTGGTTATTCAATCTAGTTCTATTCAGAAAAGGAAATGCAGAAGAGAAATAGTGGATTTTCCATCCTTGAATAGGTGTTTTGTCAAAGGCCCAAACCTATGACAGAATGGTTATAATGATTTTCCAAATCCACTCTGGGCTTTTCCATTAGCATTCATTTTCTTTTCATACAAATGGTTACCAATTCAAAGAGAGGTAGTTGAAAAAGTTCTTCCAAACAGGAAAAATTCTGCCCGAAGCTTGAACATACAGACAACCTTTCATAATTTATTTTAGAATAAAGGGAGGAAAGCTACAAAGTTTCTATATATATATTAACTTGCATGGAAGAGCAATTTCTCTGTGACACAATAGCCACAAGTATTTTCTGAAAGAAATTTAGTCTGCTCTTAATAACAGACACCAGAAAGACAAATGTATGTGCATGTGTGTCTATAAATATATATATGTGTGTGGCACAAGCGACTGGACAGAAAAAGAAGCAGATGTATCAGTTGCTGGAATCTAGTGACTTAAGTAGGGAAAATACCTTTAAGACAAAAATCACACACTTGTGATTTGCTGCAAACTCTCTCCCCAGCACACGAGCAGGAAAGCATTGAACAAACAAATGAGACAGCTTAACCCGCCAGAAGAAATGCCATGAGAATGCTAGGAGGATATCTAGTTGAGATCTTGGGTCAATCATTAAGTCTGTCTGATATTCAGTTTCCTTATCTATAAAACTGTTACAGTGGTATCTACTCTGCTACCTATTTTAATAGGTTATTTTGAAATTCAAGCAAGACATCACATAAATCATCTGTAAATTGATAACAGATAGTCAATCTTTAAATATTGTTATTTCTGGGTATATCGTCTTTATTGAAATCGCATTCACAGCAATAATGCACAAATCTGGCTCTTGAAGGTTAAGATGTAAAAGACAGTAGTTTGGTAAAGGTTTCAGCATATCTTAGGTAGCTGTGGTAGCCAGACAGAGTCCTATGGTCCGTGAATTCAAGTATCCATAACCTTATGTGGTGCTGTCCTCACTGAGCTAAAGTTTGTCTATATGACCAATAGGTTATGGTTGAAGTGATAGCATGTCACTTTTGCAATTAGGTTAGAAAGATATTTGAGTTTCTGATACAGTCCTTCTGATACCTTATGGCTTGGGTGCAAGATGTCAAATTTCCTTATATAAATCATAGCAACCACGAATTGGCTGGGGATTTACTGTGTACCCAGTCCTATGCTAAGCACTTCATAGATATTACCTCATTAAACTCACAAAAAAAGTGAGATTGTCATGAAGTCTTCCTGTGCATCTCTGTGCCCTTTTCAAATTAGATCCTAGCACTGGGTCAATTAGAGGACATGAGAAGGGGTCTGTATTTCAGAGTTTTGGCCCTTTTCTGCTAGTTAGTGCCTGTCCAGCTGAGGAAGTCATTCCAGGGTGTAGTATCTTGCCTCATACTTTCCTCAGGAAATTTTCCCTCTAATGATGTGTAAAAGGCAAAAATAAAAGCTCTAATATTATAACAGAAGTGCAAGACTTGTGTTGCTTTTAATAAAAGGGCTATTTGTCACCAAGGGGCCATTAGAATGTCAGAGAAAGAGGAGGTCACAGCTGTTTGAGGCACGGTTTGAACTTCCAAGAGAATGTCTTCATTAAGGTAATTCTGTGATGGGAAAGGGAAAACCACAAGGATGTGTGTTTTGGAATAGAGACATGCAAATATACACACATTGGCGCATGCACATACCTTTCTTCCTTTCTTCTGTGGGTCAGGAAAAAAAACAGTGTGTGTGAGCAGAGGAAGATTTATTGTATAGACAGTAGATAGGTCATACTTCAAAGTGGAGTGTTCCAGAGGTGCCTCTTCAAACTTCATTTCTCAATTAAATGGGGATAGGAGAATTATGGGCATTAATCCTCTTTGAGCTGAGACAGGGATTAAAACAAAAACATGTTTCACCTAGTCAGTAACCCCAGGAATCCATGAGACCTGAGCTGCCCAGATCAAATTTATTTTGAGAGCTCACTGAAGTATTTAAGCTCCTCTTGATTAGATGTTATAATGATCAGACAGAGAAGTACAATGAGCTAAACCTTGCTCAGGGCTTGACGACATTACCAACCTAGTTTATTCTCAGGAATGTGGCAATTTCATTAATGTATTCATTTTAATTTGGAAAATTATTTGCTCTAGAAAAAAGTTACATGAGGACTAATGTTCAATTTGTTTTTCATGTTCTTTAAATGCTAATGATATGTATTAGTTTAGAGGGCCTGCCCTCTCAGTGATTCCCCGTCCTGTGATATATGATATAATTACAATGGCAATTGATCTTTGACCGAAACGTTGGTAAAATGGAATGGAAGTTGCTTTTTATGTGCCAAGGTTACAGTTAAGGACACAAGGAGCCTTGCTCAGGCTTGCAGATTGGCTTACAGAGCTTTATCTAACCCGAAATATTGATCGCTTGCCTTTTACAGTCATCACGATCACCCACCTGAACATTAAGAATTAGATGAGAGAGAGCAAAAAATGAATGACTCATCATATGAAAATGGTTAAGAGATGTCAGAGGCAGGAGGAAAGTTTGTCAGTATGATTTGGTTTGGGAAGTTTATGAAAAGAACCTGATGCAAGCTTCACAGCAGATAAGAATAACTAGGAAGCTTCTGGAGCAGGAATGTGACTAAATCCACAAGTTAGAAAGTTGCCCTCTGCTCTGCTACTAGACCTTTCTGAGCCCCTGCTTCCATAGCTCTAAAGCAGAGTTAATAATAAATAAACCACACTTCTTAGGAAATCCATAAAAGGTCTGTGTATTGTCAGAGTGAGAAAGAACCTATGAGGTTGTCTTGGTAGCTTATTCACTCATCTTAGGTAAGCTCATAGAAAACTTACATTATGGCTCCAGTGATGTAGTAGAAACCTTCAAGCACAGTAAACTGCAGATTTTTTTTTCAGTTTTAAGAGTTGAGATTTGTCAGTCATTTATGCCTAAGGGTTGATGTTCCTATCAATTTCTTTTCCAATACCTGCTTTAGGTAGAGAACCTTTGACAACACTCAACACCAAAGCAGAAAAGGGACTCAGGGGAAAGCAGAGTGAGGTTAGCCAGACTGTCTTGACGAGAGGGCACTTCTGGTAGGAAGCCAATTAGTGACTCAGTGGATGTGCTATCTGCGTCTTCTATTGACTTCACATGAACTTCATTGAGCAGCTCCATCAGGGTAATCTATATGTCTCATTGAATATTGATATGCCTAACTAGGTCACCCATCATGAACAGGAACAAGTCAGTGCAGAAGGCATGCCTTACTTCTCTCCAGGGCTGGGTGTATATCCAGAATTGTTGACAATACCTCCTCTATAAACATAACTGAAAATGAAGGGTGAAGTTAAAGAGACAATGAAGTAGAATTTATAATCATACAACTTTTCACAGTATTGGTTGTCTGGAAAGCCATCTGGTAAGTACCCAGAACTAGTCCCAGCCACTTCAGTGAAGAATTTCAGGCTATCTGAGTGGCATGTAGTTTAACAGGGTAGCCGAGAAGCCAAAAGCAGCATTTGCCTTTGTACTATAAGAAAAGCCTTTGCCTTTTGAAGCTATACCCCAAACAAATTATTTTAAAAGCCCTTATTTCTGAATATAGAATATAATCTCCCCTAACACATACACTTTATATATGTGTGTGTGTGTATATATATATACATATAGATAGATAGATAGATAGATAGATAATGTATAGATACATATATATATATACACAGAGTGGTCTCCAACCTTCTACTTGACAAAAAATCCTTTAAGAAAAACTATCCCTTTTCAATATTTTGCCAATTCTGTCTCTCTTCTCCTGAGGAAGAGTTTGAGAACAAGTTGAAGGTCACTTCAGATTTTCCAAATCAATGATTCATTTAGCAATGTAGTCATGGCTTAGAAATGCAGCTACATACCCGAAAATGAAAGGAAATAGGAGATTTCTGCAGTCCCAATGGGATCAGAGTGAGCAGCCCACATTAGTCAAGAGCCTGAGCCAGGATTTGAAAAGACATGCTCCTGAACATTGAGTAAGCCAGTTTCGTTTGATTAGACAATGAATGCTTACTTAAGAATATTTGCGCTAATGCTCCTTCTGATTTAAGTAGGTTAGACCTGAGTTCCCAACTCCCGCTCATGTTTGCCAATAAAAACCATCTCATAAGTGAAAATTAACTATGATTTATTTTTAAAAAAAAAGGTGATAGTTGGTAGGAGAAATATTTCTAAAACATCTTAAGAGACTCAAGTCTTTCAACTTATTGTATTGTTATAATAAAGATACTATTTTAATAATTCCCAGAACAGTCTGACCCTTTAGAAAATATACATCTACTGCCATCCTTATATTAGTCATATCAAAAACTACTCCTGGGGAATGGAGAGAAAATTAAATTGTAAAAGTAGTTTATTGGAAGTAAGTAAATAAATCAGAAGCACATATTTCTTTAAATACCAAATGCATAGCAATAGGTGGTAAGTCATAAAACAGACATGGAACGTTTTATAGGAGATAACATTTTATAAAGTGGCTATTATCAGGCTAGTATTCAAAGATTTCCTAAAAAAGATGACATTAAAATGATTGCAATCAGCAGTAATACTGATCCTAAGACTAATATCAAAATTAATAACTTTAATATTTCTTCCTGCAAAGAAACATAGTTCCTAAAAGTAGTAAGTAGAAATGTCTATCTATAAATGATTTTGAGCAAAACAAAGTATACTGATTGTTGGGGAAAGTCAATAAAATGTTGCTATGCAAGCAATTCTAAATGTTAAACTAAAAAATGTGCATATTTTAGCCACCTTGTTAATTAATGGAGATAAATTTTTATAAAATCAGTTCAGTTCAGTCTCTCAGTCGTGTCCGACTCTTTGTGACCCCATGGACTGCAGCACACGAGGCCTCCCTGCCCATCATCAACTCGTGCAGTTTACTCAAACTCATTTCCATTGAGTCGGTGATGCCATCCAACCATCTCACCCTCTGTCGTCCCCTTCTCTTCCCGCCTTAAATCTTTTGCACCATCAGGGTCTTTTCAAATGAGTCAGCCCTTTGGATCAGATGGCCAAAGAATTGGAGTTTCAACTTCAACATCAGTTCTTCCAATGACTATTCAGGACTGATTTCCTTTAGGATGAACTGGTTGTATCTCCTTGCAGTCCAAGGGACTCTCAAGAGTCTTCTCCAACACCACAGTTCAAAAGCATCAATTTTTCAGCACTCAGCTTTCTTTATAGTCCAACTCTCATACCCATAAAAGACTACTGGAAAATTCAGACTTAAATTGAAGAAAGTAGGGAAAACCACTAGACCATTTGGGTATGACAAATCAAATCCCTTACAATTATACAGTGGAAGTGAGAAATAGATTTAAGGGACTAGATCTGATAGACAGAGTGCCTGATGAACTATGGATGGATGTTTATGACATTGTACAGGAGACAGGGAGCAAGACCATCCCCAAGAAAAAGAAATGCAAAAAAGCAAAATGGTTGAAGAGGACTTACAGATAGCTGTGAAAAGAAGAGATTTGAAAAGCAAAGAAGAGGAAAGATATCCCCATTTGAATGCAGAGTTCGAAAAAATAGCAAGGAGAGATAAGAAAGCCTTCCTCAGTGACCAGTGCAAAGAAATAGAGGAAAACAATAGAATGGGAAAGACTAGAGATCTCTTCAAGAAAATTAGAGATACAAAGGGAACATTTCATGTAAAGATGGGCTCAATAAAGGGCAGAAATGGTAAGGACCTAACAGAAGCAGAAGATATTAAGAAGAGGTGGAAAGAATATACAGAAGAACTATACAATAAAGATCTTCACGACCCAGATAATCACGATGGTGTGATCACTCACTTAGAGCCAGACATCCTGGAATGTGAAGTCAAGTGGGCCTTAGGAAGCATCACAGCGAACAAAGCTAGTGGAGATGATGGGATTCCAATTGAGCTATTTCAAATCCTAACAGATGATGCCGTGAAAGTGTGGCACTCAATATGCCAGTAAAATTGGTAAACTCAGCAGTGGCCACAGGACTGGAAAAGTTGAGTTTTCATTCCAATCCCAAAGAAAGGCAATGCCAAAGAATGCTCAAACTACCACACAATTGCACTCATCTCACACACTAGTAAAATAATGCTCAAAATTCTCCAAGCCAGGCTTCAACAGTACATGAACTGTGAACTACCAGATGTTCAAGCTGGTTTTAGAAAAAGCAGAGGAACCAGAGATCAAATTGCCAACATCTGCTGGGTCATCATAAAAACATGAGAGTTCCAGAAAAACATATATTTCTGCTTTATTGATTATGCCAAAGCCTTTGACTGTGTGGATCATGATAGACTGTGGAAAATTCTGAAAGAGATGGGAATACCAGACTACCTGACCTGTCCCTTGAGAAACCTGTATGCAGGTCAAGAAGCAACAGTTAGAACTGGACATGGAACAACAGACTGGCTCCAAACAGGAAAAGGAGTACGCCAAGGCTGTATATTGTCAACCTGCTTATTTAACTTATATGCAGAGCTCATCATGAGAAAGTCTGGGCTGGAGGAAGCACAAATTGGAATCAAGATTGCTGGGAGAAATATCGATAACCTCAGATATGCAGATGACCCCACCCTTATGGCAGAAAGTGAAGAAGAACTAAAAGGCCTCTTGATGAAAGTGAAAGAGGAGAGTGGAAAAGTTGGCTTAAAGCTCAACATTCAGAAAACTAAGATCATGGCATCCAGTCCCATCACTTTGTGGCAAATAGATCGGGAAACAGTGGAAACAATGCCAGACTTTATTTGGCGGGACTTCGAAATCCCTGCAGATGGTGACTGCAGCCATGAAATTAAAAGACGCTTACTCCTTGGAAGAAAAGTTATGACCAACCTAGACAGCATATTAAAAAGCAGAGACGTTGCTTTTTTTTCTTCTTCTTCTTTTTTTTTTTTTTTAAGATACTTATACTCTACTATTTTAGTTAGAAAATTTTGGTTTGGAAAATTTTTAACCAAATGAATACCTCAGTTGATATTTCTCAGTAACCTATCCGTGCTTTAAACAAGTAAAAAAAAAAAATAATACTGTGATAGTTCATTTGTTGGTTGATGCTGCCTTTACTTGTATTCTTCTCCTTTGAAGTTTGAATGTCATATCATTTGGGTAACTGCTTCAAGCAATTCCTTCCTGCTGTCAATCTCTTTCCTGCAGCTATCTTAAATCCCTATCTCCCTCTTACCCTTTATATACAGATGGAGGAGTCACTGAAAAGATAATTATAAGTGGAAAGGGTTAAATATTGTAAATGATTGATTCAATTGATCAGAATAAATTTGACCCATCTGTAAGTTCAAAAAGATAAATCAGAAAAAAAAAAAAAAACTGTTAAACCACTTTTTGATTGAACTAAACACATACTTAACCATGCAAAACAATCTACTTAATTTAAATAATTATTATTAAAATTGACTTCTATATACATAGCACCATATAGACTTTCTGTAATATGGAGCAGAAATATGATGTGGCTATACACCAAAATATTTGTAGCTTATTTGGGAAACAAGGTAGACATTTATATGTGAGTAATGAAGAACACTACGACAATGTGTAATCAAATAATAGTGTGTTTGTATTACAGAAATAAAAACTCTGCAATATATTAATCATATTTCTTATGACTGGCAACCAATATCTGACCTCTGTTTCTGATCCTGTTAAGAAGACTCTGGGAGCAAAGTTTAAATCTGCTCTTTAGAAATAAGAAGCTAAGGTTCAAGGCTTCTCCTCTGCTCTTTGCTATTTTACTAAAAGCCTCGATAACTCGATACTTAGGTGGATAACTTCAACACTTCTCTAGAAATAGCTTAGTGAAGTTTTTATCTCACATTCAGTCCTAAACCTCAAACGGTTTTTCTCCCAAGGTCTGTGACAACAAATAGTCTTACACATAGAGTGTTCATTCACTATGCAATTTATTGATGATAGCTCTAAGGATGGAAAATAAGATAATGTCATGCCAAATGTTCATTGTCACAAACATGTGTTTAACAGATTCTTTAGAGAATATTAAATGAATAGAAATAGAGTTACCTCCATATTTTGGCAAAACTTCCAGAACAACTCTTAGCACAAAGAAGAAAAACTGCCTCTCAAACAAACTCAGTGAGTTCTAAACTTGGACACCTTCCCAAAGTTGACTCAATTGGATTGTGTGTGTGGGGGGGGGGGGCAAGATTTTGTGTAGGGAGGCATGGTACAGGCTCCAGTGAAGAAAGACCCATGTCATCAAAGGTGCAGAAGCAAGAAAATGTGAGACGTACTTAAAGGGTGGAAATGAGCCAAGCATTTCTTCCTGGGAAATAAGTTATATGTAGAAGAAAAATAAAAGGTCACATAGAAAGCGAGGGTGGCACCATACTTTATGACCCTTGAATGTTGAACAAGGTTTTGTACTTGATTTTGTAGCAGTGGTGAATCATTCATAGTTCATAAATGAAATGATAAAAAATCTGGAATAAATATACTAGATAGATTGAAGGGAGATTGACTAGAGCAGGAAAATCAGTTCAGAGATTATTACAATTGTTACACCTGACCTAGGTGATAGCAGTGGGAATGGAAAATATGGGGATAAATATGATAGCCATTTTAAGGACTTTATAGGATTTGTCAAGTCCCTTTCCCCCAGAACTATGTATATTTTGTGTATAATCCTGGAATGAAAAAGATAAATAAAACAAACCACCACAACCAGCACCAGCAACAAAATACAATGATTCCCTTTGCTGGCTTGTCCAAATCAACACTGGTACTTAGAGGAACTCAGGCCTAGAACTGAATGTTTGAAATAGTTTTCCTCAAACCCATTTTAGTATTGTTTCTTCAAGACCAGATTAAAGTCTGCTAATGCAGATTTTCCTTTTTTTCTTTTTTTTTTTTTTTTTTTTATTAGTTGGAGGCTAATTACTTCACAACATTTCAGTGGGTTTTGTCATACATTGATATGAATCAGCCATAGATTTACACGTATTCCCCATCCTGATCCCCCCTCCCACCTCCCTCTCCACCCTTCATTGTTAATATATCAAACTCTTTTTCTATATCCAGACATTTAAATTAAAAAAAAAAAAATCATAGCTCAACACCCTCCTGAGAGAGCTGAGCGCTTTGCAAACATTCTCTCAGAGCAGCCCTCTGAGAAAGGCAGGCACGTTATCACCCCCTCCCCTTGAATGTTGGCAAATAGAAAGTTACCTTTAATTCATCCCTGTGTCCTTTGAATAACTGTTCTGTTATTTCAATAAAGGTCAGAAGGCTTAATGCACAGGGAAAAGTTTGCTCAGGTTTTGTTTTCTTTTTTTTATTTTTAATTTTTAAAAATGAACACAAATACAAACCCTGCTCACTGGTGGCTTTGAGATACATAATTTCCATTGCCAGGAAGCCATAGCAGTTGTGATTTTCAATCAGAATATGAAATCCAGAATATTCTCAGGAACAGTATAACCTTATTCGGTGCTGCCTCTTTGAGACTTGAGCTACCCACCAGAGGATGGATGGAAACAGAAATGGTGCCTTTCTTTAGAACACATGTGCTCTCTCATAACTTATTTTTGGTTGAAACACAAATATCATTTTATCACCATGGCTGTGGGTGTGTATTTTGGTCTGTTATTGTTTTGTTTTTGTCTTATTTTTAAAATTAGTTCACTGGCCTGAATCCTAGGCTAAAGGATACAACTTTCTCTCTCCATAAGGACACACCATTCTGCTATTATAGGGAGACCATACTAGATTCATACTAGTATTCATAATGAGCCTTAAAAATCTAAGCAATGCTGTCTTGCTGCCTTTCCATATCTTGGTAGGCATTTTTTCACACCGGTGTTCAACTTACACTTTTTGATGTGACATTCATTCCTCTTCCACTCTTGCTTACTAGTAGATACCTAGTGTCTATTTCAGATGTTATATTCTCCCAATTATTCCAAGAGTAGAAAGCTATCAACTTAACTGTGTAATATCAACAACAACAATATACACAGCAGTGGCAATGGATTTATCAATCACCTATTAAATGCCAGTCTGGGCTTAAAATATTTGGCCAACATAATCTCCTTTAGTGATAAGAAGACCCTAGTTTGTGCCCCCCACCCCATCCCCACCTCACATGTTTCAGCTGAATCTACTGAGAGAACAGAGCTGAGGATAGGTAACTCACTAGAGGTCATGCAGCTATAGGAACACTAGAGCATGTATTTTTTCCCCTACTCCTCCCTTTCTTACCAGCTGCTAAGAAATCCACTTGAAGAGCCTGCTGAGATGCTAGAAGCAGCCCTCCGTGTCTGCATGTTTTAAAGCAAAATATAGTTTATTGATGAGCACAAACCCATCATGGAAATGCCTTTCTGAATAATAGAAAAGAAAGACTCCTTTATTTAAGGGAAGTCTGGTGTTTATACCCTGATAGCTCAGTTGATCAACAATCTGCCTGCAACTCAGGAGACCCCAGTTCGATTCCTAGGTAAGGAAGATCTGCTGGAGAAGGGATAGGCCGCCTATTCCAGTATTCTTGAGCTTCCCTTATGGCTCAGCTGATAAAGAATCTGCCTGCAATGCGGGAGACCTGGGTTCAATCCCTGGGTTGGGAAGATCCCCTGGAGAAGGGAAAGGCTACCCACTCCAGTGTTCTGGCCTAGGGAATTCCATGGATTGTATAGTCCATGGGGTTGCAAAGAGTCAGACACGAGTGAGAGACTTTCACTTTCATTTTCTGGTGTTTAAATGTGTGGAAATCTTACAGAGTCCATTTTAGTTGTTAAATTAAAATATAAAAATAGTGAAGGAAAAACAGTTTAACATTTCCTAACCTGCAAGGAGATCCAACAAGTCCATCCTAAAGGAGATCAGCCCTGGGTGTTCATTGGAAGGACTGATGCTGAAGCTGAAACTCCAATACTTTGGCCACCTCATGCGAAGAGTTGACTGATTGGAAAAGACCCTGATGCTGGGAAGGATTGGGGGCAGGAGGAGAAGGGGATGACAGAGGGTGAGATGGCTGGATGGTATCACCGACTCGATGGGCATGAGTTTGAGTAAACTCCGGGAGTTGGTGATGGACAGGAAGGCCTGGCGTGCTGTGATTCATGCGGTCGCAAAGAGTCAAACATGACTGAGCAACTGAACTGAACTGAACTGAACCTGATTGTAAATTTGAGGGTTATCCAACCTTTAGTTCTTTCCTGTTTTCCAGAGGGTTCATGTCAATAAATTAGGTCTTTGTTGTTATGCTTATGATTTAATAGCATAATTTTGGAGAGAAGTATTCCAATGTAAAGCTTGTAATGACAAAAAGGAAAGTGATTTCAGATATTAAAAGTGCTGGGCTGAATGAGAAAAAGAAAAGTGTGGCTATGGATTATGAATTTGGTTACAAACCTACAAACTATGGAATTCTAATTCCATTTTCAGTTTTGATTCTCTAGGGCTCCAAGCACAGATCAAAGGCCTTTTCTCGTTTTCATTTTTAATGGGTTACTGCTTAAAAAGTAAAATCTCCTGTGCTCCTGGGTCTTCCACAACAGGACTCCCCTGTGAGCTGACCCCACCGCCACAACAAGATCTGTGTGTGTCCTGTGTGTAGACTAGCTTGCAGCCAGCACTTCTCTAAGTCTTGTCAACCCACATCCAGAGTGGCCTCTATCTGTATTCAATTCCCAATGTTCAGAACTAGGAAAACCACCGAAATGAACACCAGCTCATGCTGGCACTAAGTTTGGTGTTCTTAGGTCATTTCCATCCAATAGCCTCTTCTGCTACCTCCTGCCAATGGGAAGGAGGAGAAACACTTTCAGGATGAGCAAAAATGAAAAATAAAAGATATTGTCACAGTGAACAGAAAGTTTAGAGCAATGCATTTCCATTGAAAATGATAAATATGAGCATTCATTCATCTTTGATAATGTGTGTGTGTCTGACTCTTGCTATATTATTTAAGATAATTGTGTCTTCATACGTAAGACTAATTGCAGGAGCCAATAGTATATTTGGGTGCTTTTTTAAAGCAATACTTAAGTTTCTCAATCTATTTAATGTTCTAGCATTTTTTAAAAAATTGTGAAGTAGATTAAAGTACTCTATAAATTGAATATTGAAAACATTGTGTGAATGAGATGAAAAAATCCAGACTGTCTTCAACTTTCAATGGTTCAACTTATGATTTTTCAATTTTATAGTGGTATAAAATGATACATATTCAGTAGAAACTGTACTTCAGCTTTTGGATTCTACTCTTTTGGTGGGCTAGTAGTATAACACCCTCTGTGATGCTGGGCAGGGGCAGCCAGATCCAGTCAATTTGTGAGATCACCATTTTGTTCTTAGACAACTATTTCATTTTTCACTTTCAGTACAGTGTTCAGTAAATTACATGAGATATGCAACATTTTAGTATCAACTAGGATCTGTGTGGGATGATTTTGCCCAGCTGTAGGCTAATGTAAATGTCCTGAGCATGTTTAAGGTAGGCTAAGCTGAGCTATGATTCATGGGGTCGCAAAGAGTCAGACACGACTGAGTGACTGAACTGAACTGAACTGAAGCTGAGCTATGATGAGAACGCTATGATGGAGTTAGCATATCTGTGATTGCAACAAGATTTCTTACCATCAGACTTTTGCAAATTCTTTCTCTTTTCCTTTTGATTGGAACCCACTCTCTAAAGCTTGCCCTCTTTCTCTCATTTACTCAATTTCTCACTCTTTATCTAGCTGACTTCACAGATATCATGGTTCAGTTTAGTTACTACATTCTCTTGAGACACTCCCTTGAATCCCTCCTGTTCACCAAAATCTCTCTCCTCAATGTTTCCAGTGTACATTATAGTTACCTGTTTGTGTCACTTATGAAATTGCATTATGATTGCCTATTGTCATGTTTGCTTTTTTCAACAAACCATCAGTTCTGTAAGTCAGAATGCATAGACTATCTTGTTTACCAGTAATTAACCAGTGCCTAGTCTAATATCTGATATATAATCAGTGCTTAGTAAAAAACACTTGCTCCTTGCAAGAAAAACTATGACAAATCTAGACAGCATGTTAAAACTAAGAGACATCACCTTGCCTACAAAGATATGTATAGTCAAAGCTGTGTTTTTTTTTTGTTTGTTTGTTTTTTCCAGTAGCCATGTATGGATGTGAGAGCTGGACCATAGAGAAGGCTGAGGGCTGAAAAATTGATGCTTTCAAAGTGTGGTGCTGGAGAAGATTCTTGAGAGTCCATTGGACAGCAAGGGGATCAAATCCAAACCAGTAAATTCTAAAGGAAATCAACCCTGAATATTCATTGGAAGGACTGATGCTGAAGCTCAAGCTCCAGAATGATGTGAAGAGCCAACTCATTGGAAAAGACCCTGATGCTGGGAAAGACTGAGGGCAGGAGGAGAAGGGGGCAACAGACAATGAGACAATTAGATGGCCTCACCAAATCAATGGACATGAGGTGTTTTTTTTTTGTTTTTTTTTTTTTCCCAATGGACATGAGTTTGAGCAAGCTCCAGGAGATAGTGAAGGACAGGGAAGCCTGGCATTCTGCAGTCCATGGGGTTGCAGAGCTGGACATGACTTAGCAACTGAAAAAGAAGTGCTCAGCAAATTCTGGTAATTTCCCTAAACCACACATCATTTTCATAGGTGTTCATAGGGAAGCTTCCCTTGTAGCTCAGCTGGTAAAGAATCTGCCTTCAATGTGGGAGACCTGGGTTCGATCCCTGGGCTGGGAAGATCCTTTGGAGAAGGTAAAGGCTAACCACTCCAGTATTCTGGCCTGGAGAATTCAATGAACTATATAGTCCATGGGGTTGCAAAGAGTAGTCCATGGGGTTGCAGAGACAAAGACACGACTGAGAGACTTTCATTTCATTTCACTTCACTTGCTAGTGAAACTGGAACACAGACCACCCAGCCTAGGACATTTCCCCCCATATAAATAAATATATATATATATGTATTTATATATATATAAAATCACTTGGGTATATGTTTATATATTACTTGGCTCCAAGTAATCAGGAGCCAAGCCTTAATTTTTCTCAGATTTTACCGAGGAAAAGATAGTTTTAAGCCATGATTCCAAGTACCGACATTATTCCTCATTTTTGTCTCTCTGCTGGTCCATCTGCCAGTAGGTTTGACCAGCCATCTGGCTGAGTCACACTGTTTGAATCTCTGTGTCTCCTTAGGGTGCTTCTCCTTATTTCTCATCTGCAGTCTTCCCACTTTCCATCATTTCCCTCAACAGCTGCTGGCAGAGCCCACCTCTGCAGTCATTTGAGGGCATCACAAGTCTGGCCCCACAGAAATGGTATGCAGCCACATGGAGCCCATCATGCCAATATTTTCTCAGGATGACTTTGAGACACTTTGGGGCCACGCCAGTTCTTCCCACAGAGGTTGTCTTTTCATTTCAGAAAAATTTCAATAATATTAAATCTCTCACTTGCAGAAGTTCCAGTGTGGTGAAGCATTGATGCCAGACTTTAAACCATCTCCAGTTCTCAGTCACACATGGCTCCACTTACCTTGAGTGACAGCCTCTAAGGAGAAGGTAAGATGGGCTGATTCACAGAAAAGAAAACTGGCATGTGCCATTGTAGGGTCTAAATGGATAAAAAAGTAACACCAATGACATTTTGAAAACAATTATTTTTAAAAAGACATTCTGCGTAGATTTATTTCCAAATGAATGAATACTAACAGTTTGAAAGTTTCATAACAGCAATGATGACATTTTCCTGCACATATATAATTTAAATGATACATTCATATGCTCATACACATATATGTGTGCATACATACATATGCATACATACATGCAACTCAAGATTTAAACATCTCAGGAAGAAAAATAAGCTCCTACCCATTAGTCTTCAAGGAAATCACTTGGTTGAAAATTCAGGTGTATATAAAAGACTTAATTTAGACACCACAACAGTTTAGAGATTTTGAAGCCATAATAATGGCCTTAAGACACAGACAGCAGGCGCAGCTTTTCCTTCCACGCTTTTGTGTAACACCCGAGGGCTGGAACCTCGCGCAGCGCGGGGCGCGCTCCATATAGAACAGCCGGGAGCCTGAGCAGCGCAGACGGAGAAAGCAGCGTCAGCCCCTCCCGGCAGCGCCAGCCCGCCCCCGCAGGGCCAGCCCCTCCCCGCAGCGTCAGCCTCGCCCCGCAGCGCCAGCCCCTCCCCGCAACGTCAGCCCCGCCCCGCAGCGCAACGGAACTAGCTAACTGAATAAGAGTCCACCTCCGCCCGCATGTGTCAGGGCGGAAATGAGGCTCTGAAGAGACCGGCAAACAGAAGCCAAATAAACAAAGGGAACCGCTTCAGAAGGGACTGGTGCAACAGATTAAAATCCCTGTAGAAAACACCGACTTCACCGGAAGGGCCCTGTAGATATCGAGAAGTGTAAGCTGGAACGAGGAGCTATCTGAAACTGAGCCGAACCCACACTGACCGCAGCAGCTCCAGAGAAACTCCTAGATATATTTTTACTTTTTTTTTTCTAAGTAAGGAAAAAAAAAAAAATTTTTTTTCTTTTTATATTTTTTTCTTTTTTATTTTTTCTCTTTTATTTTCCTTTAAAATTCCCTATTACTCCCCCATTACTCCTTAACTTTCATTTACATAGATTTTTACGATTTTTTTAATTAGGGGAAAAAAAAATTTTTTTTTTCTTTCTTTTTTTTTTTTTTTCTTTTTCTTTTTTTTCTTTTTTCTTCTTTTTTTTCCTTTCCGTTTTCTCTTTTATTTTCTATTTTTCTTTTTCTCTTATTTCTTTTAAAGTCCTCTAGTACTCCTCTACTACTCTTCATTTTCATTTTCACTACACTATAACCTTACCAAAAAAAAAAGAAGCCCTATCTTTAAACCGAAGATTATTCTCTCCCAATCTTGACTCTCTGTTTTCTACCTCAGAACACCTCTATTTCCTCCTTTCCCCTTCTCTTCCCAATCCAATTCTGTGAATCCTTGTAGGTGTCTGAGATACGGAGAACACTCTGGGAACAGACAGCTGCGTAGATCTGTCTCTCTCCTCTTGAGTCCCCCTTTTTCTCCTCCTGCTCATCTCTATCTCCCTCCTCCCTTTTCTCCTGTACATGTAACTCTGTGAACCTCTCTGGGTGTCCCTAACAGGGGAGAATCTTTTCGCCATTAACCTAGAAGTTTTATTATCAGTGCTGTAGAGTTGGAGAAGTCCTGAGACTACAGGAAGAATAAAACTGAAATCCAGAGGCAGGAAACTTAAGCCCAAAACCTGAGAACACCAGAAAACTCCTGACTACATGGAACTTTAAGCAATAAGTGACCGTCCAAAAGCCTCCATACCTACACTGAAACCAACCACCACCCAAGAGCCAGTAAGTTTTAGAGCAAGATATACCACGCAAATTCTCCAGCAACACAGGAACATAGCCCCGAATGTCAACATACAGGCTGCCCAAGGTGACACCTAACACATAGACCCATCTCAAAACTCATTACTGGGCACTCCATTGCTCTCCAAAAAGAAGAAATCAAGTTCCACGCACCAGTACACTGACGCAAGCTTCCCTAACCGGGAAACCTTGACAAGCCAATCGTCTCACCCCACCCACTGGGTAAATCCTCCACAATAAAAAGGAACCACAGACCTCCAGAATACAGAAAGTCCACTCCAGACACAGCAATCTAAACAAGATGAAAAGGCAAAGAAATACCCAACAGGTAAAGGAACATGAAAAATGCCCACCAAGTCAAACAAAAGAGGAGGAGATAGGGAATCTACCTGAAAAAGAATTTAGAATAATGATAATAAAAATGATCCAAAATCTTGAAAACAAAATGGAGATACAGATAAATAGCCTGGAGACAAAGATTGAAAAGATACAAGAATTGTTTAATAAAGACCTAGAAGAAATAAAAAAGAGTCAATTAAAAATGAACAATGCAATGAATGAGATCAAAAACACTTTGGAGGGAACCAAGAGTAGAATAACGGAGGCAGAAGATAGGATAAGTGAGGTAGAAGATAAAATGGTGGAAATAAATGAAGCAGAGAGGAAAAAAGAAAAAAGGATCAAAAGAAATGAGGACAACCTCAGGGTCCTCTGGGACACTGTGAAACGCCCCAACATTCGAATCATAGGAGTCCCAGAAGAAGAAGACAAAAAGAAAGGCCATGAGAAAATACTCGAGGAGATAATAGCTGAAAACTTCCCTAAAATGGGGAAGGAAATAGCCACTCAAGTCCAAGAAACCCAGAGAGTCCCAAACAGGATAAACCCAAGGCGAAACACCCCAAGACACATATTAATCAAACTGACAAAGATCAAACACAAAGAACAAATATTAAAAGCAGCAAGGGAAAAACAACAAATAACACACAAAGGGATTCCCATAAGGATAACAGCTGACCTATCAACAGAAACCCTCCAGGCCAGAAGGGAATGGCAGGACGTCCTGAAAGTAATGAAAGAGAATAACCTACAACCTAGATTACTGTATCCAGCAAGGATCTCATTCAGATATGAAGGAGAACTCAAAAGCTTTACAGATAAGCAAAAGCTGAGAGAATTCAGCACCACCAAACCAGCTCTTCAACAAATGCTAAAGGATCTTCTCTAGACAGGAAATGCAGAAAGGTTGTATAAATGTGAACCCAAAACAACAAAGTAAATGGCAACGGGACCACACCTATCAATAATTACCTTAAATGTAAATGGGTTGAATGCCCCAACCAAAAGACAAAGATTGGCTGAATGGATACAAAAACAAGACCCCCATATATGCTGTCTACAAGAGACCCACCTCAAAACAAGAGACACATACAGACTAAAAGTGAAGGGCTGGAAAAAAATATTTCATGCAAATGGAGACCAAAAGAAAGCAGGAGTTGCAATACTCATATCAGATAAAATAGACTTTCAAATAAAAGCTGTGAAAAGAGACAAAGAAGGACACTACATAATGATCAAAGGATCAATCCAAGAAGAAGATATAACAATTATAAATATATATGCACCCAACATAGGAGCACCGCAATATGTACGGCAAATGCTAACGAGTATGAAAGAGGAAATTAATAGTAACACAATAATAGTGGGAGACTTTAATACCCCACTCACAACTATGGATAGATCAACTAAACAGAAAATTAACAAGGAAACACAAACTTTAAATGACACAATGGACCAGCTAGACCTAATTGATATCTATAGGACATTTCACCCCAAAACAATCAACTTCACCTTTTTCTCAAGTGCACACGGAACCTTCTCCAGAATAGATCACATCCTGGGCCATAAATCTAGTCTTGGAAAATTCAAAAAAATTGAAATCATTCCAGTCATCTTTTCTGACCACAGTGCAGTAAGATTAGATCTCAATTACAGGAAAAAAATTGTTAAAAATTCAAACACCTGGAGGCTAAATAACACGCTTCTGAATAACCAACAAATCATAGAAGAAATCAAAAAAGAAATCAAAATATGTATAGAAATGAATGAAAATGAAAACACAACAACCCAAAACCTATGGGACACTGTAAAAGCAGTGCTAAGGGGAAGGTTCATAGCATTACAGGCTTACCTCAAGAAACAAGAAAAAAGCCAAATAAATAACCTAACTCTACACCTAAAGCAATTAGAGAAGGAAGAAATGAAGAACCCCAGGGTTAGCAGAAGGAAAGAAATCTTAAAAATTAAGGCAGAAATAAATGCAATAGAAACTAAAGAGACCATAGCAAAAATCAACAAAGCTAAAAGCTGGTTTTTTGAAAAAATAAACAAAATTGACAAACCATTAGCAAGACTCATTAAGAAACAAAGAGAGAAGAACCAAATTAACAAAATTAGAAATGAAAATGGAGAGATCACAACAGACAACACTGAAATACAAAGGATCATAAGAGACTACTACCAGCAGCTCTATGCCAATAAAATGGACAACTTGGATGAAATGGACAAATTCTTAGAAAAGTATAACTTTCCAAAACTGAACCAGGAAGAAATAGAAGATCTTAACAGACCCATCACAGGCAAGGAAATCGAAACTGTAATCAAAAATCTTCCAGCAAACAAAAGCCCAGGACCAGATGGCTTCACAGCTGAATTCTACCAAAAATTTAGAGAAGAGCTAACACCTACCTTACTCAAACTCTTCCAGAAAATTGCAGAAGAAGGTAAACTTCCAAACTCATTCTATGAGGCCACCATCACCCTAATTCCAAAACCTGACAAAGATGCCACAAAAAAAGAAAACTACAGGCCAATATCACTGATGAACATAGATGCAAAAATCCTTAACAAAATTCTAGCAAACAGAATCCAACAACATATTAAAAAAATCATACACCACGACCAAGTGGGCTTTATCCCAGGAATGCAAGGATTCTTCAATATCCGCAAATCAATCAATGTAATACACCACATTAACAAATTGAAAGATAAAAACCATATGATTATCTCAATAGATGCAGAGAAAGCCTTTGACAAAATTCAACACTCATTTATGATTAAAACTCTCCAAAAAGCAGGAATAGAAGGAACATACCTCAACATAATAAAAGCTATATATGACAAACCCACAGCAAGCATCACCCTCAATGGTGAAAAATTGAAGGCATTTCCCCTGAAATCAGGAACAAGACAAGGGTGCCCACTCTCACCACTACTGTTCAACATAGTGTTGGAAGTTTTGGCCACAGCAATCAGAGCAGAAAAAGAAGTAAAAGGAATCCAGATAGGAAAAGAAGAAGTGAAACTCTCACTGTTTGCAGATGACATGATCCTCTATATAGAAAACCCTAAAGACTCTACGAGAAAATTACTAGAACTAATCAATGAATATAGTAAAGTTGCAGGATATAAAATTAACACACAGAAATCCCTTGCATTCCTATATACTAACAATGAAAAAACAGAAAGAGAAATTAAGGAAACAATACCATTCACCATTGCAACAAAAAGAATAAAATACTTAGGAGTATATCTACCTAAAGAAACAAAGGACCTATACATAGAAAACTATAAAACACTGATGAAAGAAATCAAAGAGGACACAAACAGATGGAGAAACATACCGTGTTCATGGATTGGAAGAATCAATATTGTCAAAATGGCTATTCTACCCAAAGCAGTCTATAGATTCAATGCAATCCCTATCAAGCTACCAACGGTATTTTCACAGAACTAGACCAAAGAATTTCACAATTTGTATGGAAATACAAAAAACCTCGAATAGCCAAAGTAATCTTGAAAAAGAAGAATGGAACTGGAGGAATCAATCTGCCTGACTTCAGACTCTACTACAAAGCCACAGTTATCAAGACAGTGTGGTACTGGCACAAAGACAGAAATATAGACCAATGGAACAGAATAGAAAGCCCAGAGATAAATCCACGAACCTATGGACACCTTATCTTTGACAAAGGAGGCAAGGATATACAATGGAAAAAAGACAACCTCTTTAACAAGTGGTGCTGGGAAAACTGGTCAACCACTTGCAAAAGAATGAAACTAGAACACTTTCTAACACCATACACAAAAATAAACTCAAAATGGATTAAAGATCTAAATGTCAGACCAGAAACTATAAAACTCCTAGAGGAGAACATAGGCAAAACACTCTCCGACATAAATCACAGCAAGATCCTCTATGACCCACCTCCCAGAATATTGGAAATAAAAGCAAAACTAAACAAATGGGATCTAATGAAACTTAAAAGCTTTTGCACTACAAAAGAAACTATAAGTAAGGTGAAAAGACAGCCGTCAGATTGGGAGAAAATAATAGCAAATGAAGAAACAGACAAAGGATTAATCTCAAAAATATACAAGCAACTCCTGCAGCTCAATTCCAGAAAAATAAATGACCCAATCAAAAAATGGGCCAGAGAACTAAACAGACATTTCTCCAAAGAAGACATACAGATGGCTAACAAACACATGAAAAGGTGCTCAACATCACTCATTATTAGAGAAATGCAAATCAAAACCACAATGAGGTACCATTACACACCAGTCAGGATGGCTGCTATCCAAAAGTCTACAAGCAATAAATGCTGGAGAGGCTGTGGAGAAAAGGGAACCCTCTTACACTGTTGGTGGGAATGCAAACTAGTACAGCCACTATGGAAAACAGTGTGGAGATTCCTTAAAAAACTGGAAATAGAACTGCCATATGACCCAGGAATACCACTTCTGGGCATACACACTGAGGAAACCAGATCTGAAAGAGACACATGCACCCCAATGTTCATCGCAGTACTGTTTATAATAGCCAGGACATGGAAGCAACCTAGATGCCCATCAGCAGATGAATGGATAAGGAAGCTGTGGTACATATACACCATGGAATTTTACTCAGCTGTCAAAAAGAATTCATTTGAACCAGTCCTAATGAGATGGATGAAACTGGAGCCCCTTATACAGAGTGAAGTAAGCCAGAAAGATAAAGAACATTACAGCATACTAACACATATATATGGAATTTAGAAAGATGGTAACGATAACCCTATATGCAAAACAGAAAAAGAGACACAGAAATACAGAACAGACTTTTGAACTCTGTGGGAGAAGGTGAGGGTGGGATGTTTCAAAAGAACAGCATGTATACTATCTATGGTGAAACAGATCACCAGCCCAGGTGGGATGCACGAGACAAGTGCTCCAGCCTGGTGCACTGGGAAGACCCAGAGGAATCGGGTGGAGAGGGAGATGGGAGGGGGGATCGGGATGGGGAATAAGTGTAAATCTATGGCTGATTCATATCAATGTATGACAAAACCCACTGAAATGTTGTGAAGCAATTAGCCTCCAACTAATAAAAAAATTAAAAAAAAAAAAAATGACAGGATGAAAAACTGACTATGAAAAGAAAAAACACTCCTTTGCAAAATAGTGCAACGTTTTCAGCTGCCTCTAACATAAACATTTTGAAGCAAAGCATACCCTTTGCCCATTTTTATTTCCTTTGAGTGTTTAGCTCTCTGAACAGGGCTCATGATAAAATAAACTCTTTCAGTAGTTAAAAAAAAAAAAAAAAATAATGGCCTTAAGAAATTAGAAATTGTTATTTTAACTTTTGTTTTTCAACATATAAGTTTAAATGACCTATGATACCATCCCCTAAATGAACCAAGATCAAGTCAGAAAAATTTATTCTAAGAAATGTTGACAAGAGAAGCAAAACAATGTAAATGTGGCCTTGTATTTTCTTTCCTCAAGAACCCCTTTTCTGTGGAATGAAGAACAAAGTTTCTTACAGAGCCTTCACCTTCCTGACTAACCTCATTTCAAACCCATTTAGATTGTTGCCCCATGTTCCAGTTCTTTCTTTAAGAGCCTTCCTTGCCCTGCTATCCCAGGCCAGGCTAAACCACTTTGTTCTATACCTCTAATCATGCTATATTCTTTCACAGCACTCAGCAGAGTTCTAAGTTAGATATTCTTTCTTTACTATGTTTTTCTGAGCTAGCCTATAAAGCTCAATGATAATAAGGGTTCTAGAAATCTTAATTACCACTACATTTCCATAATGGTCAATATGTAGAAAGTTTTGATCAATATGTGTGTAATGAATGAATGATCAGTTAATATACTAGGTGCTTTTATGATGTCCCCACTATCTCTCTAATATATTTTATTTAGGGTCTTATCATGGCAACATAGACTTTCTTATGTCTCCTGTCTATACAATGATTAATGTTCATATTCAGTCTCAATAATTCCAAAAATTTTCACATATTTCCCTCCAGAATAATTTTAGAGATAAAAAAGGCTGTGTTTTCAATCAATTTATATTGAATAAATGACTTATCACCTGCATATCTCCAGCCCTCTTTCAAATTTACAAAAGGTTTAAAAAAATACAGAAGGAGATTGTTTTCTTTGAATTTCCCAGATGGCTGAGTGGTAAAGAATCCACCTGCCTATGCAGCAGATGTAGCAGATGCTGGTTTGATCCCTGGGTTGGGAAGATGCCCTGGAGAAGGACCCACTCCAGTATTCTTGCCTGGAGAATCCCCTGGAGAGAGGAGCCTGGTGGGCTATAGCCAATGGGGTCACAGAGTCAGACATGACTGAGCATATGAAAACGTTTCTTAACAATGTAAGCTAGGACCCAAAGGATTTAGAGAATGCATCAGCCAGATTGAACTTGGTTATGCAAAGATAATAAATCACCCCAAAATCTCAGGAACACATAATCTATTTCTTACTCATGTTATTTGTCCATCACATGTCAGCTGAGTGACTCCACTCTTAATATACTCAAAGAGAGAATTAGTTTGAGGGATATTCCATTTCTGTGTTGTCGTAATTACCAACCCAGGAGTGAGGAGCAAAGTGAACGTGCACCGACTCTCAAAATCTTATTGGCCAAAATGTCAAATGAACATGTTCAACTTCAAAGGGGCCATGGAAGTGCAATCTTACCAGTGGCCAGGAGGGAGGAAAACATTTAGAGCATTACACTGATGACTCTCCCAGGGAGGAACCGCAATGTAGATCAAGCCTTATTAGAAAACTGAGGAAAAGAAAAGAAGGAGGATTGACTTTAGAGAAAAAAGAGTTCTCTAAGTTGATGGTCAAGAGGGAATCTATTATAGGTCTAATTTTTAAAGGACTGAGTAAAGTGTAAATTCACCATTCGCAAAACAACATTTAAGGTGAGGGAACAGTTGCAAATTGATTGAATTTGGCCCCAAGGAGTCTGACAGCAGCAAGAGGATACGCTGCTGGAGAAACTGGCCTGGTATGAGCACTCAGAGTGGGTGCCCACCCTGGGAAGAGTGACGCTAAAGCATAGGTGTGGGCACAGCATTTGGAATTCTACTGAGAGGTAATGTGTGAAATGTGGGTTCCAGGGGGTGCCGTGGCCTGGTAACACTCTGTATTTGAACTGTCTGTATCATAAACAGAGGTGGACCCTTCAAGATCTGGACTGCTATAGTGAGGGGACAGGGCCCACCTCAGGCAAGTTGGCAAAATTCTCAGATCTGAGCGAACCTAAATTTACTGGAAAAGTCAGAAAAGGAAGACATGGGAAATCACACACACACATTTGTGTGTGTGTGTGTGTGTTTGCATTTTTATGAATTTGCAAAGTTTGTTAAAGGTCTAGTTGAATAGATGTTTTTTTGTTTGTGAAGAGCAGACTAGAAAAAAGCAGATCAAGAGGGGAATTCACGGTAGAACATCTCAAGAATTAAACAATTATGGCTTCACAGAGAGCAGCCTCATGGTTGATTCTAGAGTACAATAAGATGATTAGGTAAAGATATTTAAGGATGTGTTTGTCTAAGTTTGTTTAAGGAAATCAAACATCTTTGTCCGTCTTGATAAAGATGGAAAAATCAGATGTCTTAATAAAGAGAATGAAGCCACTAAATCCCTGTGGCATTTCCAGACAACACCAGTTGGGACAAGGATTGTCTACAACAAGGACAAAGCAGCAAGGTGGTCACAATGAATCCCTTGTGGCTTATACAAAGCATCACTCTTGCAAAAGGGTTTTATCCACACCTCTTATAATTCCACTTATTTCCCCAATGTTCCAAACAGAACTTTGCTCACTCATTGAGTACCAAAAATGATCCTATGTACATTTTTCCCCAAAAAGATCTTATGGATCTAATTTATGTTCCCACAGATTTCTTCCAGTCAGTTACCCTCTTAGTTCTTATTTGTTTTTCCAAAGTCAGCTATGATTTAGATATAAACTCTGAGAAAGTTTCATACAATGTCATTAGCCATTGTACTTAACTTTCCATCAGTCCCATGGCCAGGTGGAGCCACAATCCCCAAAATTTCTGGGTCTTGTATGTTGCATCAGGTTTCCAAAAGCACCCTTCCTTCCTGCTCAGAATTAGGCACTTATTATTCACTCATTCCAAATTCCAATGTCACTTATTAGAAATTAATGCCTTAAATAGCTAGGTCAGTTTTAAATTTTTGTTTACATCATTTATAAAATCCCTCCTAAAATTGTAACTTTGTATAAAGTATTCAGGACCAAGTATGACATTGTTATCTACTCAATAATGGTTTATTGTGAAATAACTGTGTTCCTTGGAGGAATGGATGTGAGGAACATCATCTTTGTCACAGAACCCAATGTGGAAATAAAATAAATACACAAATAACCATAGTTTGATAAATTTCATGAAAGAAGAGTGATGACTTTACCAATGGTGGCAGTAATAAAAATCAAGTATCTTATAAAGTTTACATACACTCCAAAATAGGCAAGACATCTGTAGATCTAAAGTGTTACTGATTAGACCCATGAATTCCCTGGTACTTCTATCATTACATCAAAAAATTCACTTGTAACTCCCCTCTGAACTCTGCTCACTCTATCTCATATACACTTTAGACCTCATTGGTCTTCATTTTTACATTTGCCTTCACAAACAAAAACTGTTCCTTCTCCAGGTCTGTTTGAGGGAATAATTAAAGGAGGCAATGTACTTACAAGGGAAGAGCTAAATCTGGATGCTCTGTGGCCAGAGGATTCTTGTCTTCTACTGTCTTCTGCTTTGTTAACTAACTGGTTAAGATTAAAACGTGGGCATCTGGGTTGGCAGGACTGGAGTGAGAGTCTTGACTGCAAAGTTTTATGTCAAGTAAAGAGAAATGGATAAGCATGATTTATCCACCATTGGTTATATATTTTGGCCAAGATGAAAGATGAGAAGAGCATGATCAATATTCTGTATAATTGTTGATTAGCAGTTGTGTTCCTGATAATTATTTTCCTGGATGGTCAGAAAATTTTATTCCCCTAGAGAAATTTGTTGGAGAGTTATTTCATCCAACCTATATTGATACTACACAAATAAGAAGTATGGGATATAAAAGTGAGAAAATCATTATTTAATCTCAGAGGTTTGTTGTTTCTTCTTATTTTTTTTTTTAATTTCACATCAATGAAATAGATGCAAAGGTTATCACTGAAAAAGTGTCATATGTGCCCTTATTTGTCAACATCTTAGGAAACAGTAATAAGAAATTCACTTTCTGGCAGCTGGACACAGACTTTCGGCATCTTAACTGTCATGCCCAAGGGGGGAGAAATTAATGAAAAGTCTTGTGAGAATTAGAACAGGTTTCAGTAGAACATATCCAAAGTGTGGTAACATCATTTGTTCACTAAACCTAATGAAGTCAAGACCTCAAGATTATCTGATTGGCCCCAAAATAGAACAGAGTTCTCACTTTCTCCCTCCCTCCTCTCCTCTCCTCTCCTCTCTCTCTCTCTCTCTCACACACACACACACACACCCACATGAACACACACACATCTGACCCAGTGGCTGGAGATATCTGAGCTGTAGAAATTCTGCTGAATAACCACAGTTATTCCCTCCTCTGACATCTTAACATATTTCCCCTCATCTGCCACTGACCAGACCACTACCTGCAGATTTGAAAGGTAACTGCACCCAGTGAGCTTCACGGACTCTAATCCCTAATTTTCCATTGTTAGCAACAGTGTTTGTAAAATTAAATTTACAAGGTCATCATTCAGACCACCATGGAACCACTGGACCTTGTATCTAAGCTACCTAAATTTCAGACAATTTCTATCTGACAAACATTCTTCAGACACTTATCATAACCTAAACATCATAGTAACACAGTATGAATAAGACATATTAGAGGTGCCAAATTCAATGTTTAAGAACAATAATAATAGCAGTTCTGTATAGCTAATATGGCTGGTGTTGTATAAAGTACTCTTCATGCATTATTTCATTTAATCTCTGCAACCCATCAATGAGATAGTTTCTATTACTATGGTCTTGATGAGGAAATTGAAGCTTAAAGAAACTAAATCATTTGCCGAGTCATATAGGGAATCATTGTAGGGTGAAGTTTCAGACCAAGGCACTCTTATGGCAAAGACCAGGCTGTTAACCACCGTACTTTCTTCTCTCTCTGTACCTTACCTCAGGTATTATGTTGCTTTTTATGTAGTGAGGTGCCCCAAATTCACAATGTGATCATGTCATCATTTTGTGAATGGGGCCACAGATCCTAGCTAGATTTTCTTGCTTATAAAGTTTCCTGGAAGTCTCTAGGTGTGGGCTCATCTGTTCCTCTGCTTTATCTGAAGATGCAATTGTGCTAGTCCCAGCTTTGAGTCAAATTTAAACTGGTGACAATCATTATGATGCTTGTTCATCACCACCTGCTCTTAGAGGTCATTAACCCCACAAAAATCTCTCTCTCTCTCTCTGTCTTTATTTTCTTCCTGGGAGTCTTTGGGATAGTTCATATATGTGCTTCCAAATGAGTTTGGTCAGGGTTATGAGGAATTACCCAAAGATTTCCCCTGCCTTCTGTTCGTTATGTGTGCAAGTTATGTAGAACATGATGGCCTTGGTAAATATCAAATAACATTTTCCTGTAGGACTGACACCTCTAGGGGGCTTATACTGAGTGTAGACACCACTGATATCACCAGATCTGCTGTTTCTGAAAGGGTCCAGTCGTGGAACCACTTAAAAAATAATGGTGCCTCTATCCTGAGGTAAAGTAGAGAAACATTTTGTTCCTTCTTGGATAAAGATGACTTGGTTAACTGTTTTGAAACAACAAACAATAACACAGACATGCTAAATTGTTAATAACCTGAAGAGCTCTTCCAAGTATAATAGTTCCCTGTGCAGATGACTTGTAGATGATGTTAGAAGGGATTTGTAGAGACAGTTCTCTAATTTTTATTTCCACAAGAGGAATCTATGATTCTGGAAAGCATCCTCTATACATTTGTAGAGAAGCAAAATGTGTCACCCCTAAATGTGTCTCTTTGGCATAGGGTTAATTTAGACTGATTATTTTTAAGAAACAAGACTCTGGGAGTCTTTGTATTTACCTCTAACTTAGCTACCTAAAGTACTTAGTTAAAGGGCCTATTTCTGGAAGAGAGCTGTCACCAGAGGCATCTACAAAGAATATGAGATAAGTATGATGGGAGAACCTCAGCAGAGCTTAGAGATCAGAATTCACTCAGATAACATCCCATTATCTCCGTATGGCCCAGAAGACATTTGATTGTCAAACATTTGCTTTTCCATCTCCATGTGAATTATCTTCCTCCGCTTCGAAGTCCCAAGTCACTATTCCCAATATCCCTTTCTGTTTTTAACTAAAGATAGTATAGTGTTTAATGTGAGGGTCATTTTGGTGAGTTACTCAGTTTTGTACTCTTTCATGGGAAATCCCTTTCATCTATAGCTAATCCATAAAATGGTTTATTGGTTGTAATTGCTATTAAGATTCTACTCATTAATGGCCAGATGTCACATCTTTAAGATTCGAAAAGCTTTTAAATTGGTGAATTTTTAAATAACTCTCATCATAGCTCAGCCAGTAAAGTATCTGCCTGCAATGCAGGAGACCTAGGTTCATCCCCTGGATCAGGGGAGGGCCCCTGGAGAAGGAAATGGCATCCCACTATAGCATTTTGTGCCTGGGAAATCCCATGGATAGAAGAGCCTGGTGGGCTACAGTCCATGGGGTCACAAGAGTTAGACATGACTTAGCAACTAAACCACCACATCATAAGAAGCTGATTTCCTGGGGAACCACTGATCAAAATAGCCTACTCCAGCCAGGACCTACAGTAACCATTTGCATGAGTTATCTTACAACAGGAGAGTCTGGTAAGGGATGCAGAAGTAATAAGCTACCATGAACCAGAAGAATTTGGGAAAGGTCAAAAGGAGAGAGGAGACACCAGTTCATATGTCTTACCAACCTCCTCAGAATCATTCTTGCTAGAATCCATCTTGGCTGAGTGATACTCACATCACCAGTAAGGAACTTGAGTCAGAGTGATTGGCCAGCAATAACCCAGAAACTAACCTTAATACTATAAAACCCGAAACTGCAAGCCATGTAACAGAGCAATTCTCCTGGAATCCCATACCCCTCTGCTCCCCTCCCAAGTACCCCTTTCCAATAAAGTCTTTGCTTTGTCAGCATGTCTGTCTCCTTGGAAAATTCATTGCTGAGTGATAGGTAAAAGCTTATTCTTGGACCCTAGAAGGGGTCCCCCTTCTTGCAACAGGTTTCTGGGTACCTATGGAAATACTAAATTAAAAGATGAATACAAAGAAATATAACAACTAAAACTAAGAACCCTTTAATTAAAAAACATGGTTTTGGAAGTGTTATTGAATTTGCAGTCTCAACTTCCCCTCATGGGTCTCACAGATGCTAATAAAAACATTAGATTAATTAACAAGAGAATGAGAAGAAGCCAAGGAGAAAGTCAAGGGACTCTTCCCAATAAAGAGGATATTTTTAAAGAATTATTAATAAATAATGTAAATAAAGCTAATATTGAAAGAGATGGAACAAAGAGGAATTGGAAAAGAAAGAGTCATGGAACCCGTCCAGCAGAATGAAAATCTTTAGATGGTTATTAAGAAATGAGATGAATAGAATGGATATAGGTATGAGAAAAACCACTTTTAGTTCTGTACTGAAGTTCATGGCAAAAGGGACATCCCCCATCCCCACGGCACTCTAGCATATGGCCCCTAAGAAGTCCACTATAATTTGGAAAAAAAAAATTAATGGAAGGCAAGAATTACACTGATCAGCAATTACTTGGAGGTAGCAGTTAGGACAATTAAAGTTAAAGATTTACTTAACGTCCTTGGTCCCTTGGCTCAACCCCTTACTGGGAATCCTAGGCCTTTTACCTGCTGTATTGCTGATCCTGTTCATGATGCCAATTGTCTTGCTGTTCACACTATTTTCATTGTTTGCTGAACCCAGGGAAGGCAAGGCTCAAGCTAAGAGGCTGGAAGAAGACGTGAGGAGCGGTAGGAACTGCAGACACGTTTATTCTCTCCTGGCTGGCAGGGCGGCCATAACACAGCCTCTCTCCTGGCTGACGCAGCAGCCGTAGCAGCAGCCGCAACATAACTATAACGGAGCCAAAGCATAACCTCACGTAACATAACCGTGATGCCGCCCCAGTGTAGCCCCAGAGCCACAGCAAGCAAAGCCTTCCCAGATGATGTACTGGGCCATCATCACCAGTACTCATGTAGGCATACCACACAAAAGAGCCCACAACCAAGTAAGTACCTAGCGATGCACATGTGTAGTGCTGTTATATAATCATTCTTTTTTTTTTTTTTTTATTAGTTGGAGGCTAATTACTTCACAACATTTCAGTGGGTTTTGTCATACATTGATATGAATCAGCCATAGATTTACACTTATTCCCCATCCCGATCCCCCCTCCCACCTCCCTCTCCACCCGATTCCTCTGGGTCTTCCCAGTGCACCAGGCCCGAGCACTTGTCTCATGCATCCCACCTCGGCTGGTGATCTGTTTCACCATAGATAGTATACATGCTGTTCTTTTGAAATATCCCACCCTCACCTTCTCCCACAGAGTTCAAAAGTCTGTTCTGTATTTCTGTGTCTCTTTTTCTGTTTTGCATATAGGGTTATCGTTACCATCTTTCTAAATTCCATATATATGTGTTAGTATGCTGTAATATTCTTTATCTTTCTGGCTTACTTCACTCTGTATAAGGGGCTCCAGTTTCATCCATCTCATTAGGACTGGTTCAAATGAATTCTTTTTAATGGCTGAGTAATATTCCATGGTGTATATGTACCACAGCTTCCTTATCCATTCATCTGCTGATGGGCATCTAGGTTGCTTCCATGTCCTGGCTATTTTAAACAGTGCTGCGATGAACATTGGGGTGCACGTGTCTCTTTCAGATCTGGTTTCCTCAGTGTGTATGCCCAGAAGTGGGATTGCTGGGTCATTATTTATAAAACGTGGGGCAAGAGCGAGAAGGCATGGGGTGAGAGAGCATGACCACCGCCATCTTGGCTAATTTGCTCTTTCCCTACACATGGGAATAGGTAAAAGGGCTAAGGGATTCAGAGAGGTTTCCAGGGCTCAGTATGGAAGCCCCACAAGCTGTGATACCAAACCCACTGGTGGAACACTGACTCACACTCTAACTAGTTTGTTGTTGTTTAGGCACTAAGCCACGTCTGACTTTTTTGCGACCCCATGGACTGTAGCCCTCCAGGCTTCTCTGTCCATGGGATTTCCCAGGGAAGAATATTGAAGTGCGTTGCCATTTCCTTCTTAAGGAGATCTTCCTGACCCAGGGATTGAACCCACATCTACTGCATTGGCGGGTGAGTTCTTGACCACTGAGCCACAAGGGAAGCCTCCAGAATAGGTAAGCAAACATAAAAGTGAACGGGTTGCAGGGATTATAAAGGTTGGAATGCTTGAGCCAGTGTTACATGAAGAGTCTATGTCAATGTTGCCTGAGTGTTTTATTGAAATGGGTGCTATGCCTAGCAGAACACTTCTACCCAATCTTGTAAGGTTCAGACGTGCTTATGTGGTCCTAGTGAGGCTACCTTTAGAGGTATAAGAGTTGATGGAATTGAGGTGAAATTTTGTAAGAAAATTGGTGTATTTGAACAGGCTTTATATAAGATGGTTGGATTTCTCTTGCCTAATTGTATTGTGGGGACAGACACTGTGTCTCATTGGTGAAAGTTTCCCCTGCCTGGTGGTGTAAAAGAGGGCATGTAAATCTGTTCTTTGTGCTGTGTTTATTTGCTCTGTCATGTCCAACTTTTTGCAACCTCAAGGACTGTAGCCCACCAGGCTCCTCTGTCCATGCAGATCCTGTCCTTCCAGCAATGTTAACTCAACATGTTAAAGGCTTGCCTGAGCTCACACAGTGTGAAGTGGAAACGAGAGCCTGATACTGAGGGGGCTCATAGGAGCCATGGTGGAGGCTGTTTGCTGCAAAGAGGAACTGGTCTCAGGCTCACCTGCTCAAAAAAGAGGGTCTTTATTGAATACTGTGTACAAACTTTTGGAAGACATGCTACATTGAACTCTCAATTTCTAGAACATAGAAATCTTTTGATTTCCATTTTTGCTGGAAATTGTCTCCCTGATATAAAGCATAAAATTAAAGAAAGTGTAAGTACAGTTGGATGGGCAGCCTTTTGATATCATTCAAACCAGTTATTTGTGGAACTGAAAACAACTGTCTTTGATTTGCAAATCTCTACAAAATTGGAAGTATAAATACAGTCCATAATCACCTGAAACTGTGCCCAGTTAATTCAATCAGCTAGAACCTAAAACCAAAGGAAGTAAAGGTGGAGAAAGGATTTTTATGGTACAAAATGTTGGAAAAGCTGCTTCCTAAAGGAAATAGCTTGAAAAATCCTATGGATGGAGGAGCCTGATAGGCTACAGTCCACAGGGTTGCAATGAGTCAGACACGACTGAGCAACTTCACTTTCACTTTCACTTTAGATTATTGGTCAAGGGCAAACTCAAGTCTTAGAAACCTTTTCCACAAATAGTAAAAAGCCTTAGCCATCTGAGCAGATAAAGTTAACTCACTTCAACTATTATTTATAAACTAGGAAGTAGTGTACCTGATCCATGACTAAAGTTTTAGGATGAAAACTATACAATATCTGTCAATGTCTATCTGTATGTATGCATGTCTATGTATGAATAGTATAAATATGGTATTATCCTACCTTTGGGTAGTATTGCCAAAATTAATTTATAAGAATAGTTCCAATTAGCTAAAATAAATAAGTGCTTATATACAATTTTTCAACTATATAATAAACCAAATCTATTTTTTTTAATTCATATGATTTAGTATTAATCTTTAGTAAATAAAAAAAAGAAAAAAAAAGAAAATTCAATGCTATTTGTTTAATTAGAATCAGATATCTTTAGAGTTGTCATCATTAAATATAAAACTTCACTCTAAAAAAAAAAAAAAAAAAAAAAAAACTTCACTCTACATAAGTTTACCAAAAGTCAAATAAGTTTATGTTATCTCTTGTACAAAATTTGTCAGAGAGAAAAATAGCTTGGGATGATGGCTGATTTTGCCTACTGTCTCATGGAGTTTTTGTAGGTAATCTAAACATAATTGCTGGGAACAAGTGATTTAGACAGATTAAGTGGGTAAGTGGGATAGGGCTTCCCTGGTGTCTCAGAGGTTAAAGTGTGTGCCTGCAATGCGGTAGACCTGGGTTCAATCCCTGGGTTGGGAAGATCCCCTGGAGAAGGAACTGGCAACCCACTCCAGTATTCTTGCCTGGAGAATCCCATGGACGGAGGAGCCTGGTGGGCTACAGTCCATGGGGTCGCAAAGAGTCGGACATGACTGAGCGACTTCACTTTCAAGTGGGGTAAAACTATAGTTTCCAAAATCTTTTAATAACTTAAAACTTAAAGTTTTGCTAAGTTATGGATGAAATGGACAAATTCTTAGAAAAGTATAACTTTCCAAAACTGAACCAGGAAGAAATAGAAGATCTTAACAAACCCATCACAAGCAAGGAAATCGAAACTGTCATCAAAAATCTTCCAGCAAACAAAAGCCCAGGACCAGATGGCTTCACAGCTGAATTCTACCAACAATTTAGAGAAGAGCTAACACCTATCTTACTCAAACTCTTCCAGAAAATTGCAGATGAAGGTAAGCTTCCAAACTCATTCTATGAGGCCACCATCACCCTAATTCCAAAACCAAAGATGCCACAAAAAAAGAAAACTACAGGCCAATATCACTGATGAACATAGATGCAAAAATCCTTAACAAAATTCTAGCAAACAGAATCCAACAACATATTAAAAAAATCATACACCATGACCAAGTGGGCTTTATCCCAGGAAAGCAAGGATTCTTTAATATCTGCAAATCAATCAATGTAATACACCACATTAACAAATTGAAAGATAAAAACCATATGATTATCTCAATAGATGCAGAGAAAGCCTTTGACAAAATTCAACACTCATTTATGATTAAAACTCTCCAAAAAGCAGGAATAGAAGGAACATACCTCAACATAATAAAAGCTATATATGACAAACCCACAGCAAGCATCACCCTCAATGGTGAAAAATTGAAGGCATTTCCCCTGAAATCAGGAACAAGACAAGGGTGCCCACTCTCACCACTACTATTCAACATAGTGTTGGAAGTTCTGGCCACAGCAATCAGAGCAGAAAAAGAAGTAAAAGGAATCCAGATAGGAAAAGAAGAAGTGAAACTCTCACTGTTTGCAGATGACATGATCCTCTATATAGAAAACCCTAAAGACTCTACCAGAAAATTACTAGAGCTAATCAATGAATATAGTAAAGTTGCAGGATATAAAATTAACACACAGAAATCCCTTGCATTCCTATATACTAACAATGAAAAAACAGAAAGAGAAATTAAGGAAACAATACCATTCACCATTGCAACAAAAAAAAAATAAAATACTTAGGAGTATATCTACCTAAAGAAACAAAGGACCTATACATAGAAAACTATAAAACACTGATGAAAGAAATCAAAGAGGACACAAACAGATGGAGAAACATACCGTGTTCATGGATTGGAAGAATCAATATTGTCAAAATGGCTATTCTACCCAAAGCAGTCTATAGATTCAATGCAATCCCTATCAAGCTACCAACGGTATTTTTCACAGAACTAGACCAAAGAATTTCACAATTTGTATGGAAATACAAAAAACCTCGAATAGCCAAAATAATCTTGAGAAAGAAGAATGGAACTGGAGGAATCAACCTGCCTGACTTCAGACTCTACTACAAAGCCACAGTCATCAAGACAGTATGGTACTGGCACAAAGACAGAAATATAGATCAATGGAACAGAATAGAAAGCCCAGAGATAAATCCACGGACCTATGGACACCTTATCTTTGACAAAGGAGGCAAGGATATACAATGGAAAAAAGACAACCTCTTTAACAAGTGGTGCTGGGAAAACTGGTCAACCACTTGTAAAAGAATGAAACTAGAACACTTTCTAACACCATACACAAAAATAAACTCAAAATGGATTAAAGATCTAAATGTAAGACCAGAAACTATAAAACTCCTAGAGGAGATCATAGGCAAAACACTCTCTGACATAAATCACAGCAAGATCCTGTATGACCCACCTCCCAGAATACTGGAAATAAAAGCAAAACTAAACAAATGGGACCTAATGAAACTTAAAAGCTTTTACACTACAAAGGAAACTATAAGTAAGGTGAAAAGACAGCCCTCAGATTGGGAGAAAATAATAGCAAATGAAGAAACAGACAAAGGATTAATCTCAAAAATATACAAGCAACTCCTGCAGCTCAATTCCAGAAAAATAAATGACCCAATCAAAAAATGGGACAGAGAACTAAACAGACATTTCTCCAAAGAAGACTTACAGATGGCTAACAAACACATGAAAAGATGCTCAACATCACTCATTATTAGAGAAATGCAAATCAAAACCACAATGAGGTACCATTACACGCCAGTCAGGATGGCTGCTATCCAAAAGTCTACAAGCAATAAATGCTGGAGAGGCTGTGGAGAAAAGGGAACCCTCTTACACTGTTGGTGGGAATGCAAACTAGTACAGCCGCTATGGAAAACAGTGTGGAGATTTCTTAAAAAACTGGAAATAGAACTGCCATATGACCCAGCAATCCCACTTCTGGGCATACACACTGAGGAAACCAGATCTGAAAGAGACACGTGCACCCCAATGTTCATCGCAGCACTGTTTAAAATAGCCAGGACATGGAAGCAACCTAGATGCCCATCAGCAGATGAATGGATAAGGAAGCTGTGGTACATATACACCATGGAATATTACTCAGCCATTAAAAAGAATTCATTTGAACCAGTCCTAATGAGATGGATGAAGCTGGAGCCCCTTATACAGAGTGAAGTAAGCCAGAAAGATAAAGAATATTACAGCATACTAACACATATATATGGAATTTAGAAAGGTGATAACGATAACCCTATATGCAAAACAGAAAAAGAGACACAGAAATACAGAACAGACTTTTGAACTCTGTGGGAGAATGTGAGGGTGGGATATTTCAAAAGAACAGCATGTATACTATCTATGGTGAAACAGATCACCAGCCCAGGTGGGATGCATGAGACAAGTGCTCCGGCCTGGTGCACTGGGAAGACCCAGAGGAATCGGGTGGAGAGGGAGGTGGGAGGGGGGATCGGGATTGGGAATACATGTAAATCCATGGCTGATTCATATCAATGTATGACAAAACCCACTGGAAAAAAAAATAATAATTAAAGTTTTGTTAAGTTAAAGTGAAGTCACTCAGTCATGTCCGACTCTTTGAGACCCCATGGACTGTAGCCTACCAGGCTCCTCCATCCATGGGATTCTCCAGGCAAGAATACTGGAGTGGGTTGCCAGTTCCTTCTCCAGGGGATCGTCCCAACCCAAGGATTGAACCCAGGTCTACCGCATTGCAGGCACACACTTTAACCTCTGAGCCACCAGGGAAGCCCATCTTTGAATTAGTCTTGGTTATTTCCAAGCAAGATGCAATGTTGTTATTGCTTTTGAATCATTAAGTCATGTCCAACTCTGTGACCTCCTGGACTGTAGCCTACCAGGCTCTTCTGTCCATGGGATTTCCCAGGCAAGAATACTGGAGTGGGTTGCCATTTCCTCCTCCAGGGGATCTTTCTGACCCAGGGATCATGCCTACCTCTCATGCTCCGCAGGTGGATTCTTTACCGCTGAGCCACCGGGGAAGGCTAAATATTAATTACTAGACAAGGCTAAGTTTACCTACTTTATGAGGAAATGTATGTTTCTAGAAATTATGAAATATAGTTATGCTTGCTAAACAAAAATATTGGTATAACAAATAGTACACCATGCTTATTTCCTAGTGTTCATTAGAAATTAAGGTTTCTAGAATTAAGAATTCTAGTAAATAGATACAATTAAAATACTTTCACAAGAAAAGCATATTTTATGCAAAGAAATTTCTTAAAAGATATAAGAAATGGAAATACATTTTGTTAACTGAAAAGAAAATACTTCCGTCTTAAAGAGGAATTAATTTTAAAAAATAGAGGGAAAGAATATGACACAATTTTAATGTAAAAAAGGAAGCTGCATAAGGTATGTGGGGAAAAAAAAAGCCCTGAGAGAAGGATTTTTCACATGGTCAGTCCTGGCTAAGATAGAATGAATATAGTTGAGGAAATGAATATTAATATTAAAAGTAAGCTAACACAAAACTAAAATTTGGTTTTATCTCTGTGTAAAGAGAACAAAGTTTTCATGGACTATTGATCTGCTTTTGAGTACATACTATGAATGTTTCTTTACCTTTAAAGTAATCTGTTGTAACCTTTTGTATTTGCCTTTGAAATATTCTATTATTGCTTTGGTTAAGTGAACAAGTACTATTTCACAGTAACTTATGACTTTATTTGACCAAGTATTTTAAAGTCTTTTGATATCTTTGACAAATTTTGATAACTTTCCCAAATTAAATGCTAAATAAATTCTTTTGCTCTCTAGCTGTCTTTACGATTTTTCATAGGACCACTTAAAAATCTCAAAGAGAGATATTAAACTAGTTAGTCTTATTTGACATGCTAAATTACATGAGAAACATTATCAAATAGGTGACAATAAAACTTCTTAGGTTTTATTATGTGGATGAATGTTATTAATATGTGTTATAAAATTATATGCAATTTCTAAAATTATGATATGTTCTGATAAGTCATAGTTCTAGTTATTTTAGGTGTTGTAACATGGAAATAACTGAATATCTTTGTCAATTGCATTATAATCAGATATTTAATCAGCACAGATTAAGTTTTGTTATTTATAAACAGTTGTTTTTTTTTTTTATTTTGATGCTTTTGCAGAAATGCTTTTTCTTTAAGAAGATTTACAGGACTTTTGACAAATGCATGTTTCTGATAACTTATAAACCAGACAACTAAACTGAGTAAGAAATTATAGAACTAATGGAAAAACTGATTGCTTTGTAAAACTGCTAACAAACGATCAAGATCAAAAATAATTATTTACATAGGACTCAGTGACCTGGTGAAAATGATTATATGATTATAATTTTTATGACTTCTTGTCTGAAATATTACTGGCTTTTTAATCTTTATTTCCCAGACTTAAGGAAAATTTTTCTCTCTTTTCCCTTAAGCAAATTATGATTTACAACAATTTGGTAAATTCCTTGATAACTAAAACGGTAAAGAATCTGCCTGCAAAGCCGAAGACCCAGGTTTGATCCCTGGATTAGGAATATCCCCTGGAGAAGGGAATGGTCACCCACTCCAGTATTTTTGCCTGGAAAACCCCAGGAACAGAGGAGTCCATGTGGTACAAAGAGTCAGACATGGCTGAGCAACTAACATACAAGCCCACATACACAAGCAAAATGAAAACATTTATCTTTTTCTCCCTATCTATTCCCTCCAAGATTTGGATTCTTAGTAGCTATTATTATTTTTATGCCAGTATAGTTGTTTAGTTAAGGTAACTGCATATCTGTTCTCCTTGTAACAGAGCACAGTTGAAAGTATTGGTTACATAGACTCAAATAGTAACTAAGATTGCCTTTATGGAGTCATAAAGCCCCTTGGGTGGGTAGGGAGGAAACAGCCTGATATATTGCTTATAGCATTTCTGGAAGCCTTACTAGGTGAGTAAGAAAGGTCACATCCTGGCAGGCAAAGAATTTCTCAGGGTATCTTGGAAATCTTGAGAAAAGAGGAATTCACCAAAATCTATAAGTATTATAATTTTATCTGATGGCAAATCGTTTTTTTTGGCTTCTTAGCCTAAAGAGGGGCCAAATGTTCAATCCTGAGATTCTTTATGAGAAGTTACAGCAAGTAAAGTAAAGTTTAGTTGCTCAGTTGTGTCCGACTCTTTGAGACTCTATGGACTGTAGCCTACCAGGCTCCTCTGTCCATGGGATTTTCCAGGCAAGAGTACTGGAGTGGGTTGCCATTTACCTCTCCAAGCAAAGCAGATTAAAAGTTCTATATATTCAATCACCATTCTTGTTGTATTTATGTAAATAATCAGATCAAGTTTATTGAAACTAAACTTATCTTGCAAGCAAGTTAGTCTTTCTAACCTAAGTATTAATACTAACTTACTAATTTGTAAATTATTAAATGGCTATCTTCTCCCTGTGTCTTCATAGGGTTGTTCTGTGTCCCTCTGTGTCCTTATCGTTTTCAAGGATGCCAGTCATATGGCGTTAGATCCCACTCTAATGACCTCATTATGACTTAAGTATTACTCACTCAGTCGTGTACGACTCTATGTGACTCCATAGACTGTAGCCCACTAGGCTCCTCTGTCCATAGGATTCTCCAGGCAAGATTACTGGAGTGGGTTGCCATTTCCTTCTCCAGAGGATCTTCCAGACCCAGGAATCAAACCCAGGTTTCCTACATTGCAGGCAAACTCTTTACTGTCTGAGCCATCAGGGAAACTGCCTCGCTAAAGATCTTATCTCCAAATATAGTCACAGTCTGAGATATCGGTTAGGACTTCAACATATGAATTTAGAGGAAAAGCAACTCAACCCATAGCAGTCACATAATAGAAAAGCCATTAAAATTATTATGGTACTCTTCAGTCACTTAAAGTTATACAATATTTTGTTAATATTCTTGGGTGTAAGAAAGTTTTCATGTTAAAGAGTTAATTTTAAAAATGGATAATACATTATTTAGAAAATAATCTTAAATTTATAAAAGCATACATATATCAAAATATATATCAAGACACATATTTTAAATTAACCTAATTCTTGCTCCATCTGCTCCCATAAACCTAACAACTCTCATTTGTATATATAGGGTAGGTGAGGTTGAGAGAGGGAACTACTGTCTGCTATTTTGTCTGGGTTCTATAAACATGGGTATTTAGGATTCTCTTTTAGGAATTCTTAAAGCATTTTCTTTAACAAGCATTTATTATTTTTAGATCTCTACAGAGGAATGCTGTCAACAAAGAAATGATAAAACAGCAGAAGTTCAACATAGCAGAATTAATAATACTAATTTTAACAGATTTAAACTTACAATTCTAAGTTTTCTTAAAATTATTTGCACTTGTATGAAACATGGAAAGCTGGTTTATTTTCATATAATACATAAAGGTTCTTAGGTTTTCATTGTTCTAAATATTGAAATAGCTCAAATCCAGAGGTGAGTCAGCAGGAAATGCATGTGCCCAGGGCAGTATCTTCTTCAGAGGAAGTGAGAACTCCAGAGGTGGTTAACCTATAGAGGAAAGGACTAGGACATCTTCACAGTTTTCACATATGTGATGGGTTTCAGGTGATGGGGCCAAATATTAGATGAATTAATTGGATTACATGTGCATATCTAGAAGGCAAAACTAAGATCAACATTTTCTTCCTTTTAATGCAAGTATATGGACTGCCTACCATATACCATGTATTGAAGAATTAAAAAAATGTTAAGCAGATATCTGCTTAATACATTTTGAAAAGGACTTTTAACAGTTATTCTTAGTTGAAAAAGTTGTTTTCACTGTAGTGAGTCACCCATCCTTAAAATGTTCTGAGTGAGACTGTATGACCATCTCCCAAGGGTACAGCATCAAGATTTTCTGAATCCAGGTAATTTAGAATGATGGTTCTCTAACCTTTGCACTGAGAAAAATTACTCAAAGGACTGGCTAGAACACAGATTCCTGGCCATAACCTCAGAAATTCTGATTCAACATATAATTTCCATTTCTAATAAACTTCCAGTACATGCAGATGTTATTGGTCCATGGACCACACTTGGAGTAGCAATGCGTAATCCAGGGTCATCTTCCTTTCAAGACCAGTAACTCTAAAATACAGACAGAGAAAAATGTCTGCTTCATCAAATTCATTTTCCTCAGCTGACCAAAAAGGGAAAAGATGGCTGAGGGAAGGAAAGAAACACTATCTGATCAAAAACAGAAAATGCCCAAAATGACAGAGCTGTTTCTGGGGCAGTGAGATGTTTAGAAGACAAAATTTCAAGGAAGTCTCCCAGATGATTCTTGTAAAATGATTTCAAATATGCATTTTTTTTTCAAAGATCCCCAATTACACTCTACACAGCTCTTAGATTTCACTGACAAAGCTTTAAAAAATGATGCATTTACTCCATGCAGGCAGCAGTCTCTGGAGCCGAAGCCTCCGCGTAAGTGATGTGTCGCAGCTGGTTTTCGAGCTGTGTTGAAAGCTTCAAGCTTTGGCACGACCGAGCATTAACTCAGCATTAAGCAGAAGCTTTGACACTGGAGACTACAAACTTGGATGGATTAAATACACATTTTGAATATCTCACAAAATACTAGCAGTAAGGAGGATACAGAGGTTTTTAAAAAGAGAGTGAGAGGGAAATAAAAAGTGCAATGCAAATAAACAGAGACTTGGGCCCTGCAAATCCTAGCTGTCCTGCCTTCACTGAGACTCTTTTTCCTTCAGATGCTGCAACATTTACATCCATCTTTCCCCCAAGAATGGTTCTGTGAGATTTCAACCTATGGGAACATCACTGGAACACAATCAAAATTATTTGTAATAATGACAAACTGTAATCTAGCATCTTTTATTGTTTAAGAGATTAAAGCCAACTGCAATTCAGCTCCTGGCCCCAGAATAGCAAAAAAACAGAACAAAACAAAACAAAACAAAAAGGTCCCAGACAGTAAGCACTCAGTATACTTACTCACATAGGTTACTAAAATAGAGTATAGATAAATGTCACCCTCTAGTTCTATTGTGCATATAACTTTCACAACAGTTTCACAGATATTGACTCATTTGATTCTCACCATAATTCACATTTTAGATCAGGATTATCATGACCTTGCCCGGGGGTCGGGGGGGGGCGTAAAAAAAGCAAAAGTATATGTGAGAGATTTAGCTCCTGCACATGGTTATATAGAAAATTATAGGAAATGTCAGGACAAGATTCCAGTTTTACTAAAACCAAGTTCTCAGAGTTTTCTCTTACTATGCATACCCATAGATTCTAATACCTACTATTACTACACTGAATAAATTTTTTCCATGTGTTTAGTTTTCAATTCTTATTCCTCAAGACCTTAATAAAGATTCCAAAGAATCTCTTTCTGGAAGTATAACACAGCAGTAATGAGGAAAAATGATATATTATCCTAAGCATGCCTATGTTATAAAGGTAGGGATTTAAAAGATGCCCTGAAGAGCTGTCTTAAGAGCATGTCAGAATTCCACTCCAAATCCAGAGCACATTTATCAGTTAAGTATAGCTGATTACTTACCTTCTTTTCTTCTATCTCTCCTTCCTGTCTCACTTTTGCTGTCTCTCTTTTGAAGACTGGTGTTACAGGAGGGAAGCTCTGCATAAGATTAAGAAACCCCAATGGATTAAGAAACCAGACCATTTGCTCAGGGCTGGTGCACTGGGATGACCCTGAGGGATGGGATGGGGAGGGAGGTGGGAGGAGGGGTTCAGGATGCGGAACACATGTACACCCATGGCTGATTCATGTCAATGTATGGCAAAAACCACTACAATATTGTAAAGCAATTAGCCTTCAATTAAAATAATTAAAATAAATTTTTTAAAAAAAGAAATCAGTAGGTCTTGCCATTGCACTTTCAGTGCAACTCTGTTAAATAAACAACCTCACCTGATAAAAGAATATTTCGGGATGCACATGTATGTTTTGTCAACTTAGACTATGTCTACAAATTCTTAAAGGTATAAATTCATCCAGTCATCTGATTGCTTTTCTGATGATCCAATGCAATCATTGAGTTGGTTTTTATCACAAAATTGTTTTGGAAATTGTCTAACTACCATGCTGATAAAGCTCAAGATTCATTTTTTTTTTTTCATAATTCTTCAAATTCCCACAAGTGTTTGTTAAGCATCTACTCCTCATTTCCTGGGTTAGAAAGAGGAGAGATATGGCCATGGTTTTCAAAAAGTTTAGAGAGTCAGGAGAAGGCACATATATTTTGACAAATATATGCAACAAATTGCTACAGATACACTCATAAAAGTTTATAGGATAACAAGCTCTGCCCATGGAAGGGGTCCACATGCCCACTGTGGGCATATTAAGAAAAGTTACATATTAGATGGAATAATTTATTTAAGACCTTTAATGAAGAAAGGGTCCAACAGGACACAGGGTACATTTATACAGGGATGAATTAAAGGTAAAAAAAAAATCTTTGTCTAATTAATCTTTCCAATGAAGAAAACACTACTAGAATTTTGACACAAGCTATACGGTTTGTTGTAGAGTGCTTCCCTCCGTACATACAACCTGCTGAGTTTAGACAGTTGCTGTCTTCTCATCTTCCCTTCATTTGTGGTTGGGGGACACATCTGGTATAATCACAGTAATATAATATCATTGAAAGGGAAAGATGGCTTATGACCGTGGCTTATACAGGAGGACTTTAGTCCACAATTCTACCTGTTAAGCTAAAATGTTATTTGTAGGTATACTACAAAGTTCAATCTGGGCCAAACCAAATGATGCCCACTAGAAAAGACTACTGTGATTCATATGATCCTTAGGGAAGCAATCTATGTGTGCATTACAAGAGGGAAATACTGAGTATTTTCCAGAAAACAAGGCAACAGGCATTATGCCTTCAGGGAGGACTGGTAAGTGATTAGAGCAGGGCATGACGGAGACACACAATCTACATTCCTTTAAGTTGGAATCAGAGGCCAGTCTCCAGACCCTGGGAACCAGTAAGAACAAGATCAGGTCTAGGGAACCTGAGACTTAGTTAGGAACCCAGATGTGCTGGTTCTGTCCAAGCGGCACCTCACATAATCTGTGCAGGTGACTTTAAGAGGCAGATGTGCTGCTCCATTTTGCAGATGATGAAACCGTGTCTCCAGAAACCTAGAAAGAGAGACAACAGTTACTGTATCAGCAGCAAAGCTCACGGTGCTGGGTCATTACATTTTGGTACAAAGCCCAAAGCTTTCACAATACCCTATTACACAGAACTGAAGCCTGTGGAGCTGTGTTTATGCCTTGAAGATGTGTTTCTGTGCACAAAGCAAGTGTGTGTGTGTGTGTGTGTGTGTGTGTGTGTGTGTGCGCGCGCGCGCGCGCGCGTGCGAGCATACCTCTTCTAGAGGGGAATAAAAGTTGGAAGAGGGGATGAAGATGGTCAGGTTATTACATTACCCTTTAAGATTTTAAAACGTGGCATTTATGACAATCATATTGTGATCCATCTACTAAAACATAAAAACATGGAGGCCTAATCTCCCCAGGTTTAGGATGCAATTCTGTCTCTGGAATATCAAGTAACAGTAGCAAATGCAAAGACGGCCTTTGACTGAGGACAGTCTGGAAACAATTTTCCACTGCACCGTTAGCATATCTGCAATCAAAGTCTGTGTGTATCTGTGATTTTTTTTTAATCCTTTCACTTCTTTCTTCCTCTTTTTCTTCATTGTGTCCCTACCTTCCCCGCCTCCTCCCCATCCCCGCAAACACTTTCCTCTCCCCGATGGAGATGGGAACCAAAAGGAAATTGATGCAGTGGCGGGTTTAATATGACATTTGAAAAGTGACTTTTTGATTTTCAATTAACCTTGCACAAAGAGGAAATATTGAAATTCGCCCCTTTGTTCTTGGCTGGATCTGCAGACAGGCTGGTTGGTACCAAGAGCCGATATGGGTTTGGGGTGGGGCAGCGGAGAAGGCAGGCGAGGGAGAGAGAACCTGGCACCTCCGAAGCCGTCCTTCTGTTTGCACAGAACGAGGCAGGACTAGCCTGTGGTAATTACTCTCAGAAGGAGGAAACAGGTAGGGGAGAAAACACTCTCGTCATTTGTTTGACTTAATTGTATGCTTTTATGAGCCGTCTGGCTGGAAGGATTAAAGTTACTTTTAATAACACTTCCTTTCAGAAAGAATTTGATTTGAAGTCTCCCAGCAGGGCCTCCCCGGCAACAGCAGGACCCCATCCCCAAACTGTGCGCCCCTCCTCCTTTCCCCTCTAGTCAGCCCTCTCCCCTCCGCTTCTTTGAAAGCCCTATTGTTCTGTTTGGAGAAGAAAGAGACTCTTACACGGTGATATGACGTGTAAAGTTAACTCCGTAAATCTCCTCTCCGGATTTTCTGTACAATCGTCTCCGAAGGCGGTATTCGCCCCCCTCCCCTTTGGAAGAGGAAACCTTGACAAGTACACATGGGAATAAAGTAGCTGGACGCTGTGACCTCCCTGGACAGCCGCGTGGGGACAGCGGGCAGGCTGCCGAAACACACACTCCGCTCATTATTAAGGCGCAGTGTTTTTGCCCACCGACCCTTGCCATCTGCCTTCCGTCTCCTCTCCGGTCCTGTCCTTGTAGGTGTCTGCCCTTCTCTCCCAGCTTTTTTCTCTCGCTATCCTTCTTCCCTCTCGATGTTTTTAATCTACGTCCCCTCCGGTTGGCCGGCTTCCCCCCGACACTGGCGGGAGGCATGGGTCCCCGGAGGCGCGGAGTGCGCCCTGACCAGGCTGCGCGCTGGGTCCGGGCCCGCGCGCGCCGAGACTGCATCTCATCCCTAGATGGCAGCAGGATTCTGAAGCTGGCGCAGCCCACGGCAGCCCTTCTGGTCTGTGCTCCTGAACAGATTGCCAGGGGATACAGCGGCTAAATAGCTCGGCGCCTCCCTGGAGTGCAGGTCAAGCAGAAGAGCAAGCCGGACAGACGCATCTGGCAGGGCCTCTGAGGTCGGATGCTACAACTCTGGACACCACATTCTCTCGGCACACAGATGTGCTAGTGCGTTTTAAAAAAAAAAAGAAAGAAAAAGGGAGTTTAGCCACTTGGAGACTGTATCTTGTTAAAGACCAGTGATTCTGGACAGTGGCAAAAGTCTCAAGGCCTGAATACACAGAGGACACACGCCCATCCAAGCCTTGAGGAAACACTTGTCTTCATCCCGGGGACCAAGCTGCCTAGGCAGGAAGGCAGCAGGATGTGAAGACGGAGACTTCAGCCAGGCTGGAGTCCTGTGCACCTTGGGAGAATCTCTTTCTGTCCCTGAGCCTGTTACCTCATCTATAAAACTGAGGCTGTTAGAGCTTTTAGCTCTGTGTACATACAAAAGATTGTCAGGATTATCAAGAGGAACAAAGGAAGGAAAAATTCACTTTGGCAGGAATGGTCTCTTTGCTGCAGCATTCGGCCCAGAACAGAAATTCTCCTTCAGAGGATAGGTCCCAGTGGCGCTACAGTATTTATTGTGATCAGCTAGAAATTGCTTATTTGAAAACGAAGAGCAGAGGTGGTTGTACAATTTAAAAACTAGAGACCTTTACCTCTAAACTTCGATTATCTACTACCATCGGTGACTTTGTCATCACCTGAGAATTCTGTATGTCAGAATCCTTATCACTGGCTACAAGCAGAAGCCCAGGAGCTATGTCACTGATGGGTCCCAGAATTCACTAAGAAAGGTAGAGGCTACCCTGCTGAGTGGTGTTTTGGAAGATGTTAATGTTAACATGGCATACAACAGACCATGTGAGTCAGGAAATGTGCTCACCAAATCTGACTCAGAGAGAAAAAAAACATACACAAAGTTTTTTTTTTTAATCTCTTGTAGTATAGTACATTCTTATGTTTGCTAAGAGTTCTGTCTTTTTTTAGTACCATGGCAACCTTTGTAACAAAAGGGCAGGAGGATAGAGGTTTCTGACACATACTCTTTATTTTGTCTGGGGTCTTGTTTCCTCTGCTCCCCTCAATCCACAATTTCTACAAATATATCTCTCCCAACCTCCCCCTCCAGAAATTAGGTAATATGTGTAAAATCTTCACTAACCTTGATTATTTTCACCAAATAGAGAATAGCTTCACAGTCTACAACCTTGCTTACCAGGGCTTTTATGGGATCCAAAGCAAAGGGGTTTCAATGTGATGTTGAAGCAGCAGGAAGGTGGGGAACAACAAAGATGTTGAATAAAATTCTAGCCATTGCCAGTTTTCCTTCCTTTAAAAGATCCTGCCAGATCGCAGGACAGGAGGCAGAATCAAAGAATTTCTGTTGTGTTTACTCCTGTTCTGTTTGAATAGTAAACCTATTCAGTGTTATTACTAGACTCTTGTAGCAACAGCCACAGCAACATTGTAAGATCTGTAATTCCAACAATCTCATGCGACAATATGCACCTGTCACATAACCTCATCCTTACACCTTCCTAAGAGTCATTCTTGTTGGGCCAGTTCTTCAACCTCATAAAGCCCTCCACTTCAGAGATCTCCCTCTCTAAGCTTGAAATCAGCTTCCCACTGTCTATCCTTCCACCCAGCTTTTTCCATTAAAATTGCCAAATTGAACCCCAGGATTGATCCCTGAGTCTTTCTTATTCAGATCCTCCACCTTCTCTTCTGGAAAAAGCCTAACACTGAGGACTTCTCATGGAGAGATGGGGAAAAAAAAGATTAGTACTACATGGGCATTCTCTCCTTTCAGCCAGAGAAGGAGAAAACATTGTTGAGAAAAGGAGACATTGTTGATGAAAAGGATTCAGCCTTTCTTATTGTTGTCACCTTATGGCAGAAAGCGAAGAAGAACTAAAGAGCCTCTTGATGAAGGTTAAAGAAGAGAGTGAAAAAGTTGGCTTAAAACTCAACATTCAGAAAACTAAGACCATGGCATCCGGTCCCATCACTTCATGGCAGATAGATGGGGAAACAATGGAAACAGTGAGAAACTTTATTTTCTCGGGCTCCAAAATCGCTGCAGATGGTGACTGCAGCCATGAAATTAAAAGACACTTTGCTCCTTGGAAGAAAAGCTATGACCAACCTAGACAACATATTAAAAAGCAGAGACATTACTTTGCCAATAAAGGTCTGTCTAGTCAAAGTTATGGTTTTTCCAGTAGTCATGTATGGATGTGAGACTTGGACTATAAAGAAAGCTGAGTGCCGAAGATTTGATGCTTTTGAACTGTGGTGTTGGAGAAGACTCTTGAGAGTCCCTTGGACTGCAAGGAGATCTAACCAGTCCATCCTAAAGGAAATCAGTTCCGAATATTCATTGGAAGGACTGATGCTGAAGCTGAAACTTCAATACTTTGGCCACCTGATGAGAACTAACTCATTTGAAAAGACCCTGATGCTAGGAAAGATTGAAGGCGGGAGGAGAAGGGACAACAGAGGATGAGATGGATGGATGGCATCACTGACTTGATGGACGTGTTTTCCCAGAACACCGGGAAGCCTGGTGTGCTGCAGTCCATGGAGTGGTAAAGAGTTGGACATGACTGAGTGACTGAACTGATCTGACTAAAGTCATAGCATCCAATCTTAGATAAGCCCTTTATGCTGCCTGATAGTTCATTTATTCCTGGTTATTCTTTTAGCCTCTTTTAAATTGAAGTATAGTTGATTTTCAATATTGTGCTAGTTTCAGCTCTGTAACAAAGAGATTCAGTTATACAAATGTGCATGTTCATGTATATATATGTGTGTGTGTGCATGTATTTTTTCAGATTCTTTTCCCGTATAGGTAAATAGGTTATTTCTTAATCACTGATTGTTTTATTTATTTGCCTCTACTTAATTCTTTCCTACTGTCTCTAGCGAGTATGTCAAAACTTTGGCCTTCTACTCAAGGATTTTACCACCACGTACCCTATCCTTCCTTACATTAGAAGAGCCTCTCCCAAATCTCACAGGATGGAACTCAGAATCCTACTCCCAATATAAATGGTAATCTACCTGTGATCTCTCTTTAACTCTGATCTCAAGGGAGAGAGGCCCTTTATCTGAAGTAAGAACCACCACACAGAAATTCTCTTAAACTCATCTTCACTTATTTCCTAGATCCATCTCTCTCTCTTTTCTTTCTCTCTTTCTCCTCCTTCTCAGTCTTTTACTACAACTACTGATTCCAAAAATTTTCTTTTTTTTTCTCTCTCTTCATGTTCCCATCTCATACACGCATCATACTGCCATCCTCTTTACGTGCTTGGTTTTAATGAACTGTTTGTAGGGACACACATACACTCCCCACTTCTCTGCTCAACCAAGCCTCTTGGCCTTTGTTCTTGGAACTTTCTGTGCTACAGAATAGCTTTCTTTCACTTTTCTTTTCTCTTTCTCTTGCTAATCCTTTTAGATCCAGGCTTTGGGACCCCAACTTATGAAGTAAACTTTGCTCAGTATCCAAACAAGCTAAGTCTTCTTCCTTTATTTTGCTCTACCAGAGAACATGAACCTTTATCATAGAAGTTACACACTAATTTTTTTCTTATTGTTTGTGAAATTTCTGATTAGCATACTGGGATATAAGCTTTCGAGGGCAAGACTTCAAGTGTCTTATCCATCTTTAATTGTTGAGTGCCAAATGTGAGAGCAGGCACATTTTATGAAACTTTGTTTTAGACATACCGGTCATACTGCCTTCTGTATCGGTTTTATTTTAAGGAAAATGTTTGCTCACATCAGGGCTGCAGGACAGAGCACCCTTGGAATTTTATTCTATATCATCTGGTCCCTCTCCTCATTTTAGCTGTCTGCACTGTGCTGAGGCTGAGTATTAGTGCAATAGCCAGTCAGTATAGCTGTGAGGGGTTTATGAGATCATCCGGTAGAGAAAGTTCTTCCAAAACAAGCATGATATGATCCATGAGTCATTTCACATTTGAAGTAGATACTATAGAGAGAGGGAAGAAGTAGTAGCAGAAGCAGAAACTTTAAAGTCAGGAGAAGTCAACTTTAAAGTTCCGTTGGAGGGTAGGAGACAAGAAGAGCTATATTGGCCCCTCAATGAGCTGAGTTTTGAAAATAGAAGTAATAAACAGATACTTGATCTGATTTAAAATAATAATTTATCTCAAGTTCTCATTAAAAGTATCAAAGTTTGGACTAAAACACAGTTCTCTTTATATTAAGACAAGTGTGCTTTCTAGTCCAACTTGTCTGTTTTGCTCCTCCTTGTATGTAGTCTGAAGATACAAAGATAGGAGTCTCATGATTTATTAGTCCATTTTTGGTCCAAATGATCAAAAGTTGATTTTAAGTTAAAGAGTTATTCTTTGAGGATGTAAATGATCACAATTGATTGACATTTATTGTAAGTCAGACAATCACAATATCGTTATCATCCCTATGTACATTTACGAGACATGATTCAAAGGGTTTTACATGTATAAGATACGTGTAACCATCCTAACAATTATTTGAGGTGATTGAGTTACAGAGGTTATGTAAATTGATTAAATAACATAACCAAGAAACCCCACTGAAGGTACACATAGGCACATGTATTATGTCATTTAATTTTCACATCAATTTTTCAAAAGTTGTTATTAATTCCTAATTTTATAAATGAGGTACACAAGGGATCGGTTGTTTAATATTTTGTGGTAGCAGCTAATAAGACCCTGTTCTGGCTAACATCAAATCCATGACTGCTCTTATACTCCAAACTGTATAATGTCTCTGTTTTTCAAGCTGAACACTGCCAAAAGAGTAGGCTGTTACTGACTGTGACTGGCTAATTATCTTCATATAGGACTGATGTTGAAGCTGAAACTCCAATACTTTGGCCACCTGATGCGAAGAACTGACTCATTAGAAAAGACCCTGATGCTGGGAAGGATTGAAGGCAGGAGGAGAAGGGAACGACAGAGGATGAGATGGTTGGATGGCATCACTAATTCAATGGACATGAGTTTGGGTAAACTCCGGGAGTTGGTGATGGACAGCGAGGCCTGGCGTGCGTCAGTCCATGGAGTTGCAAAGAGTCAGATACGACTGAGTGACTGAACTAAACTTAACTGAGGTTGTTTTTATACCACATAAATGTTTCAAGGCTTCCTTAGGAGAATAATCATAATCTTTAAAAAATCAGAGAAAAATCCTGTAGCTCCCAGTATAATGTGGACCTTCAGCATCACTTGAAATAGGGAATTTTGCCTTTAGAATCTTCCTATGACTCCTTTAGCTGTACTTTGTCATTCTTACTTCTTAAAGTTCCCAAAGTTGTCTATTTTTTTTTAATTAGACAATACAGGTATTCTTTTAGTAATATTTTTGCATCAGTTACCTCTTAAACCTGAAATTAAAAAGGACTTTTTGAGAAGAAAGTAAAATCATAGTGTCCCTTCCTATTTGAAGGAGTTAAGACACAGAGAGTCCCAAAGCCTATTTACAGTGGTCAGAGAAGAATCCTTGGAATGTCCCTTCGCAGTGCAGTAAATATAAGGCACTGCTCAGGTCGTTTTTTTTTTTTTTTTTTTTAATTTTTTTATTAGTTGGAGGCTAATTACTTCACAACATTTCAGTGGGTTTTGTCATACATTGATATGAATCAGCCATAGATTTACACTTATTCCCCATCCCGATCCCCCCTCCCATCTCCCTCTCCACCCGATTCCTCTGGGTCTTCCCAGTGCACCAGGCCGGAGCACTTGTCTCATGCATCCCACCTGGGCTGGTGATCTGTTTCACCATAGATAGTATACATGCTGTTCTTTTGAAACATCCCACCCTCACCTTCTCCCACAGAGTTCAAAAGTCTGTTCTGTATTTCTGTGTCTCTTTTTCTGTTTTGCATATAGGGTTATCGTTACCATCTTTCTAAATTCCATATATATGTGTTAGTATGCTGTAATGTTCTTTATCTTTCTGGCGTACTTCACTCTGTATAAGGGGCTCCAGTTTCATCCATCTCATTAGGACTGGTTCAAATGAATTCTTTTTGATGGCTGAGTAAAATTCCATGGTGTATATGTACCACAGCTTCCTTATCCATTCATCTGCTGATGGGCATCTAGGTTGCTTCCATGTCCTGGCTATTATAAACAGTGCTGCGATGAACATTGGGGTGCATGTGTCTCTTTCAGATCTGGTTTCCTCAGTGTGTATGCCCAGAAGTGGTATTGCTGGGTCATATGGCAGTTCTATTTCCAGTTTTTTAAGGAATCTCCACACTGTTTTCCATAGTGGCTGTACTAGTTTGCATTCCCACCAACAGTGTAAGAGGGTTCCCTTTTCTCCACAGCCTCTCCAGCATTTATTGCTTGTAGACTTTTGGATAGCAGCCATCCTGACTGGTGTGTAATGGTACCTCATTGTAGTTTTGATTTGCATTTCTCTAATAATGAGTGATGTTGAGCACCTTTTCATGTGTTTGTTAGCCATCTGTATGTCTTCTTTGGAGAAATATCTGTTTAGTTCTCTGGCCCATTGCTCAGGTCGTTTAAGAGAACGTTGCTGAATAATATTTTTTGTTTTCCTGAAAAGCTTAGGAAATCTGCCTTTCTACTGGTGGAGGGAAAGGAGTGGATTAATTTGAATCATAAGCCAGTGGTTTCTGGAAATGAAGAGCAGGCTGATCCTTCTCTTCACTTAGTGACACAGAAAGTCAAACTGTTCTCCAAAATAAAATTACTGGGAGGAGAGAAAGCCTAGGTGGATGACTGAACCCCAGGACAAGAGACTAAGATTCTTGAGAAGATCTGATTTTCCTGCTGGGACTCCATAACCAAACATGAAATGACATGGTAAGAGGAAAGGAAGGGGAGAGAAAGAAAGAAGGAAGGAAGTTAGAAAGAGAGAGAGAAAGAAGAAACCTCCACAGAGTGGGCAAGACCTTGGCTACAAGAGCATCCTGTGAACAATGAGAAACATTTCACTAAATTAGGATGTTTGTTTTTACAGAGTAATGTCTTGAGAGCAAAACCAAAGGAAAACAAAACCACAAAGAAACATAAAACAACTCATCTGTTCCCACCTGGCCATTTGGAAGAGAGCTGAAATGCTGAGTCTGATAAATTCTCACATCCTTAAGAAATTCCAGAGTGAAGAGTGCAAGTGATTGCCAAAGAATACTTGTCCTTAAGGAGATTGAGGAGGGTTGTTTGAGTAAGTGGAGATAATAAAATATTGAAGAGTGTACTTGCTGTGAATGTGTAGATTTTGATCATGTATTGAAATTATGTGGATCTCTTGATGGCTCAAATATTCTTATATCCAAATGGATGGGAAAAAGGATTTGTTAGGAAAAGGACTTGTGGACAGAGGATCTCAAATCCCATCACAGAGGAAATCAATCCACCGCTCATTTCCAAAGCACTGTGGTGTCTGTTGGACATGAATCTGAACAAATTCCAGGAGATAGTGAAGGACAGAGGTGGGCTGCAGTCCATGAGATCACAGAGTCCCACACGACTTAGCAACTGAATACAACAATGGTGTCTGTATTAATTACTGCCTTTGAACCACACACTGGTCAATCAGCAGCACTGGGTATTTATCAGTGTTTATTCTCATGATCATTTTGAAAAATACTTGTTTTTCTATTTGAAAAAGTTGCATCTTACAATGGCTGAGAAAAATGTTTTTAGTTTCAGCGGTTTTTAGGTTCCTGATCTACAAATGACATTGATTATATCTGACTCAGACTCTTCCACTGAACCCTGAGGTGAGCTTTGCATTTTAAAATCAAATATTTTAAAATTAAAATAGTTTTTCTTCCATGAAACTTGCCCCAAATTTAACATTTCATCACTTTTGGGGCATTTTCCTCCTCTTACTTCTTTATCACTTGCTATCTGTAACATTCATTCATCTTACTACTTATTTTTAATATTTTGTTTTACCCTATTGTTTGATTGCAAGCATAAAGAATCTTATATTCTCAAGACAATGTAAAGTTCTTTGAGAAGTTTACCTAGTGCAGTGTTTGTCAAATTTTGTTTAAAAAATCACTATGATTCTATAGGGAACTTAGACCATTCTATAAGAAAAAAGTGAGGAGGTATGCTTTTTTAAAGATTTTGACAAGCTGTATTAGAAAATTGGTTATTACCTTAATAGTATTTATGAATTAAAAAATTTAACCTTCCTTTCCCCTGGAAACAATGAAAAAATAATAACCACTAACTAAAAAAGAAAATGAAGTGCCCCTTAAAGTAATTTTTGTCTTAAAATTATTTTTATTAAAATTTTGCTTTTTCTTTATTCTTTAAAAATTGGAGGAAACTTGCTTTTCAATGTTGTGTTGGTTTTTGCCACACAACAATGCAACTCAGTTATAATTTAAAGACTTTTCTTTTTAAGGGCAGTTTGAGTGAGTGAGTAAAGTCGCTTAGTTGTGTCATTTAGATTCAACAAAATTGAGAGGAAGTGCAGAGATTTTCTGTATATACTTTGTCACCACACATGTACAGCCTCCGCATTATCAACATCCCCCGCAAGAGTGAGACATTTGTTACATTTAATGAACCTATACTGACACATCATTATCACCCAAAGTCCATAGTTTGCATGTGGTTCACTCTTGGTTTTGTGCTTTCTATGAGTTTGGATAAAGATATAATGACATGTATCCATCATTATGCCACCATAGAGAGTACTTTTACTAAATTAAGAATCTTTCACTAAAAATCCTCTGCTCTCTATTCTTGTTCCCCATCCCCATAAGCCCTTGGCAACCACTGATCTTTTTTATTGTCTCCATAGTTTTGCTTTTCCCAGAACGTCAGGTATTTAGAATCACAGTTTGTAATCTTACAGATTGGATTCTTTTACTTTAGTAATACGCATTTCAGCTTCCCCATATTTCTTCATGGCTTACAATAGCTCGTTTGCTTTTAACACTGAATAATACTCCATTGTGTTGGTACACCACAATTCATTTATGAAGCATATCTTGGTATCTTCCAAGTTCTGGCAATTATGAATTGGTACTCTAAACATCTCTATGCAGGCTTTTGTATGGACGATATGAGGGAGTGAGATTGCTGGATTATATGGCAAGAGGATGTTTAGTTTGTAAGAAACTGCCAAACTGTTCTCCAAAGTGCTATACCATTTCGTAGTTCCAGCAGCAGTGAATAAGAGTTCCTTTTGTTCTACATCCTCTCCAACATTTGATACTGTCAATGCTCCACATTTTGGCAGTTATAATAAATGTGTAGTGGTGTCTTCCTATTGTTTAATTTGTATTTTCCTGATGGTATATGACTTGGACCATCTTTTCACCTATTTTCCATTCAAATATGTTCTTTGGTGAGATACCTGTTAAAGTCTTTGGCCTACTTTTTAATCAAGTCATTTGTTTCCTTATTGCTGAAATTTTAAGTGTTCTTTGCATATTTTGGATAACAGTTCTTTATCAGGTATGTGTTTTGCAAGTGTTTTCTCTGGGTCTGTGTCTCTTGCTCTCATTCTGTTGACATTGATTTTAAAAGAGTACTAAAATTTTTACTTTCAATGAAATCCAGCTTATTATCTCTTTCATGGCTCATGCTTTTGGTATTATACCTGCAAAGTCATTGCCACACTCAAAGTCATCTAGGTTTTCTCATATGTTATCTTACAGGAATTTTAAACTTTTGTGTTCTACATTTAGGTCTATGATACATTTTGAATTAATTTTTGTGAAGAGTGCAAGATCTGTGTTTTGACTCCTCTTTTCTTGCAGATGTTTAGCTGTTAGACACCACCTGTTGAGGACACTCACTTTGCTCCATTGTTCTTTTGCTTCTTTGTTAAAGGTCTTTTGACTCTATTTATTTATACAGGCTGATTTCTGTAGGCTCTCTATTCTGTGCCATTGGTCTATTTAGCTTTTCATTTACCAGTGCAATACTGCCTTGAGAGTCAGTCCTTCAACTTATTTTTCTCCATTAGTATTGTATTGACTCTTCTGAGTCTTCTGTCTCTGCATGTAAACTTTAGAATTTGTTTGTTGATATCCCTATGATAACTTGCTTCAACTTTGATTGGAACTGCTTTGAATCTATAGAGCAAGATGGAAAGAACTGGCATATCAACAATATCAACTCTTCCTATCTATGAACATGTAATATCTCTACTTAGTTTTTCTTTGATTTTATTAGGATTTTGTGGTATTCCTCACATAGATCTTGCACATGTTTTATTGGATGTATAACTATTTCTTTTGGGGGTGCTAATATGTATTGACTTCACATTCCATTTGTTCGTTACTAGTTTATATGAAAGAGATTGATTCTTACATGTTAACTTTGTGTCCTACAACCTTGTTATAATCTATTATTATTTTGAGCATACTGTTTGTCCTTTCAAATTTTCTATAGATATCATATGTAAACAGAAATAATTTTATTTTTTCCTTTCTAATCTGTATATTTTTATTTATTTTTCTTGTCTTATTTCACTAACTAGAATTTCCAGTATGATGTTGAAAAGGAGTTGTAAGAGGGAAATTCTTGCCCTAAATTTGATCTTAGTTGCATACCTTGGAGTTCCTCACCATTAAATATGATGTTAGCTGTAGATTTTTTAATGATATGCTTTATAAACCTGAACAAATCCTCAGTGACTTTTTAGCAATGCGAATAAAAATAATTTTTTTGTTTTTGTTGTGTTGGTCACTAAGTCATGTCCAATTCTCTGCAATGTCAAATGTCTTTGAGATTTATTTAATGTGTAATATGAAGAAATTGGGGCTTGAGTGAAGATGGTTAAACAACCATATCTAAAAAGTGTCCATTGATTAGTCAATATCAATCTGGAGAGATGTCATTTTGTTGGAATATGGAGTTTTACACATTGTTACTTTTAGTCAATATTCTTATCAGTATGTTAACTAACCAAAGATTGCTTATTTAAACTGTAGTTGTAAATAACTATGAAGAAATATATATTTATTTCACGTAATCACATCCATGTTGACTCACAGGTTTGTTAGGTACCTTGTCAGATATTTTGCTGGCTACAAAAATGAAGTAGGATCACTAACCTTGATGATAATACATTTCTTAGAATATAAAAGAAATGTATGCAGCCCAAAATGTGCCACGTTATGAAGTGTCCGTTTTCTTGCCTCCACATTTGCATTTTCTCTTTCTTACCACACCCGAGATGGATTCCACCTCTTTTTTTTTTTTTTTTTTCCAAAATTTCCAAGCACTTTCCCACCTCAAGAGTTTTGGACCAGATATTTCGTTTCTGCAAAGTACTCATTACATTCATCCAACTCATCCAAGCCCTTAGTGCCTGCCACATATACCAGCCCTACCAAAACACACTCAAATGTCCATGTGTTCACACACATGCTTTACATCTATTCTAGACATTTTCTAGAGCTTACATAAAATACAACAAGTCATGTACCTCTACTATTTACTATCCTAATACCCTGCCCTTTGTCTTCATAGAATTTATCATTATACCTGATATTTTTTCACACATGTACTTGTATATATTTATTTTATGTATGGCTTCTGTATGATCAAAGAAAGCAGAAAATAAGCTTATTTTGTTTTTCACATCATGACCAATCATGAGGCCAGATCTCTGTAGATGACCCATTTGCTATATGAATGTATTTATAAAAATTATAATATCTACTCCCTGGCTGAAGAAAGATGATGTTTGTATCAAAGTGTAACATTGGGCTGAAACTTGAATGTTGTGTAGGATTTTTATAGACCAAATTTGAGGAAACTAATAGTCCTACTATGCTTTGTACTATCTAGCCCATGGTTCAAGTATTTATAGAGTTCTGATTGACACTTTAAAGAATGGACATTGATTTGGAGGTGTGTACAGAAAGAAAAGCAACCAGATAGTAGAGTACAAATATATCAAACATGACATTGTTGAAGTAACTGGATGCTTAGCCTGAAGAAGAGGGAGACATGTGATCACAGTTCTCTTATCATTTTACCCGTATAGGAGAGAGATTAAAATCATTTTTTGAAACCTCAGACAGAGCTTAACATAAGGCTAATGGATAGAAATTATTGGGAGGCAGAATTGGGTTCAATATGTTAAGACTTCTCTGAAGATTATAGTGAGTAAAATACAACAACAAAAAAATTATTCTGCTGTTATGCATTGGGATCCTTGAACTCAAGATTCTTATGGGGACTATGTGACCTTCTGCCTACAAGTTATAAATGGAAGAACTGAACTGTGTGAAAGATACAAACAGGAGACTTCTAACCCTTATTGATTCAGAGTGGCAGAAGTGGGATTTATGCCTTGTTTTGTTTTCTCACTTATAAAATAAACATGGTGATAATAATAGTAATAATAGCAATGACAGTAATGATTATCCTATGAGTTGCTGAGAGAACTGAATGAGAAAAAATGTTTTATAAAGCACTGTTATGTATAACAAGGGATGCAGAGAAGGAACAGCAACAATGCTAAATGTTGCTATGGTTGTTCAGTTGCACTGAGAAAGTACCTACAAACTCATCCCGGTTACTCATCTTGCACAAGCAGAAACTGTGTATTTCACAAATACTAAGTGACCTATGATGTGGTGGTTAAAAAATTAAACAGGAGTGGGTGGAACTTGATTTTAGTGACAGTTTGCCATTAAGTAATTATGACACTTAGCCTCATGGATTGTTTATATAACTGGGAAATAAGAGTTGTTTATTAATATTTTGTCTATTTTATTTCTGTTACCTATCTTAGGTTTACTATTCTGTTTTTCTCCTTAAAGCATGATTCTCTGATAGGAATGAATGTTTTAAAATTTAGAGTCATTTTAAGTGTGAATCTAAAGAGCCAGAAAATGAATCCTAGGACTGGGGGATTGGTATGGGGATGAATTTATGCAAATGAAATACATAGATTAGTTTGGAGGGAGTTGAGTGCCTTAAGAACAGAAATGATGAGACAAGGGAAGCAATCAGTTTTGAGGAAAATATCTTTCTCATTGGGCAAAAGACAATAGGACTTCTTACGGATAAGGAGTTCTGTGGTTGCATGTAATTTGCATCTATTCTTTCTCCTAGTAGAAACTAAATATGGGCACGGGAGTCCTCTCCTTCTTTAGCGTTTTAAATGAGCTTGAAACTGTCTTGCTGGAGCGTAGGTGGCGGTTGTGCAGGAGCATGGAGGGGAGGTTCTGGTATAAGATTTCTGAGAACATTAACAAAGTGCCAAAAAGATTCAATCCACTGGTCTTCTCACTGCGATTCTCCTCCCGGCTGGTTACTAAACCACAGATGAGTCATTGATCACAGGGAAAAAAAAAATGACTTGATATTTGAATAAAATTGCATTCCACAAACAAGAAGAAAGAAAGGGGGAAGATCATTGATTATAGTTGAGCTATTTTGTGTGAGAAACCATTTAGGAACTTTATCTTCAGAACATCCTTATGACTTAAGTATCACCTTATCATGTATAATAAGAGGAAATTGAAGTTCAGAGAGGTTAAAATTTGCCCCAAAGTCATGCTGCTACTGAGGAACAGAGGTAAAATTTAAGCAAAGACTTGCTCATGCTCCTTTTACCACATATTATTAAAATAAACTATTATTTCAATATTTTAACAGCTATGCACAGTTGTAATATAAATTTCAATTGTTACAAAAGTAATCAACTAATTTTTGTTTCTGAATTAAACAGAATATTAAAAAATTAATGCTTTGGACTATAAAACCACTACCAAAGCATAGCTTATAGCCTAGTAGCAGAAATATCTAATTGCTAATCAAAGTACAAGATAGTAAAAATATATTCAGCAAATTCATATTTTTTTTAAATTTTCACTTCCTCCTCAATCTGGTTATTTGTATCAGAGGCAAGTTATAGTGTTATTATTGGCTACAAATCTTATGGCATTAAATCTGAAATGTATCTAAATAATCAAGTTTTAGCCCAAACTCATGAATTTACAAGTTGAGAAGGTGATGCTCATAGAAGAGAATTACTTTGAACACAGTGACACCAGCCATTATAGAATCAGCACGAGAACTCTGAAAAGCACGTGGCAGACACTGTTCTAGGCACTGGACCTACAACTGTGAATAATAAGGGCAATGACACTGCTCAACTAGAAATTACAGTTTACTGATGAGTTCAGGGAATTAACATGAAGGAATCCTAAAGTATGTAAAAGGAATATGCCACATACAAATTAGGTGAAAAAACATTCCTGGCAGATAAAACCTCATGCATAATGAGCCTTTAGGTGAGAACAAATTGGCATGTTTCAGGAATAGAAAGAATGTTTTTATGTTTTATGTCTTGAGTGTGTTGGTCTAAAGGAGACAGCAATTAAATAAAGTCAAAGGTGGACTAAAGCCAGATTACCTGAGTTTTCATAGGCCAGAGTCAGAAATTAACTTACATTTTATTCTCAATGCATTAAGACACTTTAAATGCTTTAAAGTAGAGAAAACATGACTTTGTTTACAATATATACAGACTATGTGGGGTGTGTGTGAGAGACTGGACCGAGGACAGGAAGGCAATTCAGGAGGCTCTGTGACATCTAGGAGATGGATGATAGTGGATCAGTAGGTAGGGATGGCAGAAACAGGAGTGAAGAAAACTAGGCTGGTCTCATATAGGATTTGATGGCACAGTCAGCAAGTCCTGCTTGTGAATTTCATGCCTAAAGAGAAGGAAAGAGAAGAAGAAACAAGGATTATTTTTTTTTTTTTGCGGGGGGCGGGGCTGCTGTGGGGATTGAACTATAGTAGGGTTGGTTTGATGTTGGAATAGTTAGCTAGTAGAGATGAGACAGACAATGAGGAGAAGGAGTGTGAGGGATGGGGAAGGTATTGAGTTCTGTTTTGAAGATGGTAAATTTGAGATGCATATTAGAAATCCCCTAGAGAGATTCTCCTGGTGATGGGGGAAGAGGTCAAGGCTAGAGATACTGTTTGGGAGTCATTATCATATAGATGAATTTGAGGCCATGGGAGTAGATGAGATTACCTATGGAGAGGAGATAAAGATCCCAGGGATGAGCCCTAAGGACTTCAAAATTTTGAGAGCAGCATTTTTCTTTAAATATATGTCTTTCTATTTAACTAGTAGATTTAATTTCAGAAGTTTTCTATTTTAGAGTAGTTAAGTCAAAGCAAAGCAATTATTATTTTCCCTTGAAATCTGCCCTAATTACCATGCCCCTAAAGGCCAAATATATAAGCTATAAGTAAGTTTAATAAAGGAATATAAAAATACACACTGTTATACAATTTGTTTGATTGTTGCTTTGAACTTGATAGCATTTCTATCTTTGGATATCACCTGTCATTCAGCCTTTGCTCATAATAGATGGTGATTGTGCATGTTATATTATCGTTCCAAACTCAGAAGGAGGCATTATGTTCTATGAACTGTACGCTCATGAGTTTAAATTCTGTTGAAAGTACAGCTAGGGAGTACCTTTGTCACTCAGCAATTGCAGTTCAGTATTACTCAAATCTTCTTTAAGCTTCTCATTGAAGAGTACGATGGGGCCATTTCCATCCTAACTCCCAGTTCCGAAGCACAGCGTTATTATACTGTATCAATTCCAAGGCCTGCCAGCTGCAGGTTTGAAATAGCTCCACTCAGTGAAACCTAACTTTTAAATCCCCTGAGAGTTCAAACCTTTATTGTCCTAAAATAGACCAAGGCCGTATGGCTCAGTAAGGGGTCTTCAGAATTACCATCTTCAGTGTTCTGTGTGGGAAATAAAAGTCCTAGAGAACTTTTCATGAGCAGGCTTTTGGCCTGAGGCTCTTGAATAACACCTTTTCAGTTTCCCTCTGTCTGTATATGTCAGGATTCATGATCACTTATCACCTTTACAGGAAGAATGGACTACTTCTTTCATGAAGCAGCAGGTCTATTTTATATGATGAGATATATAAAGTGATTGAATCACAGATGTGGTTTATGATTGCTGGTAAAGGGACTGGTTGCTAATTTTTAAATGATCTAAAACACTGCATAAATAATAAACATCCCCATGATTGCACAGGAGAGGCTGAGAGAATAGAAAACCAATCTGTATCCATTTCTAGCCAGATGTGTGGCCCTCAGCATATCCCTCATGCTCCCATCCTCAGCCAGCTCCCCTTTATGACTTTTCACAAACCCACACACTTGTCTTACTTCTGGCTTTTCTTCTGTTCAAACCCGAGGCTTCATTCTGACTCTAACAGGAATTACTAAATCACCTTCCTGGATTAAAAATCCAGTTCTGAGTAAATGAAAGAAACTTTTCAGCCCCGTCAGAATTCCCTCCAGATTGGCTTCCTGTTCTGGCTTCTAATACCTTCATGCTTTCCATTATCTTTCCTGCCTTTATTCTCAACCTGCTTTGAGACTGACTTCTGCCATGAGGACATTTTTGCTATCACCTGACTCCTCTGGTCTAGGATCTCCCCTGAAGCTTTTCCTCTATGACATCCACTTCCTTCATCTTTAGCTTCTTTATTATCCCTGGATTCTCTGACTTAACTTAGTTTCATGGTTCTCCTATCTCCTGAAGGTAAACCCAGTTTTATATATGACTCCAGAAAGTCAAAGTCCTACAGAGAGGAGAATAATTATCTTCATGTCCTTTGGAACATTCACCTCAATTCACTTTGAATGAAAATGAGAAGGTCCGTGACAGTATTTCTCTAAAGAACAAATACTAATGCCATGCCTGATTTTCTATTACATTCAGTAAAATAATTATCTAAGTGGATGTTTTCATTTTACTATTCTTACCATTTTCGTATTTTTAAATATGATATAGGTTTTTCCTTTGAGGATTAACTGGCTTAAAACAAGATATGTCTTAAGCATCTCACTTTTTTTTTATTCTTTTTACATTCTTTTCTCATTGACCTTTCCAAAGTAGAGGTGACGGCTTCTAGTACTTTTTCCACATTGATGTCTGACTTCCTGTGCCAGTTTTCAATGCCTTACAAGTAAAGAAGTTAATAAAGGAAAAAGAGGGAACTTTGATGCTGCCAACTCTTAAACAATTTAAGCTGTGACTTTACTAACCTTAAAGTAAATGAAGCCAGATCCAGTGGCTGCACGATCAAATGCTGTTACAGGATAATTTAGTCCAATTGAATATTACAGTAATGGGGGGAAAATGAATTCTGTGCACATTGAAATTTCTGCTTCTGCAGGAGAATTAAACTGCTGAATGCCCATGTTCCCCACTGAAAGTATCTCAAATATACCTTAGCCTGCTGTGTGAATGTGAAGGTCAAGTCTTTCTAGAATAGTTCTCCCAACTGTAACTACCCATTTTTCCCCTGTTCTTGAAAGTTTGTATTATCTGAATAGTTTTGAAGAACTAGTTTAATTTTATGAATGAACTATATTAGAATACATATCATCATTTTATTCATTTAGCTTTATGTTTCCAAGGATGCTACAGAATTTTCCATTTTACTGACATGCAACTAAGTCCATGCAATGATGACTTACTAAGCCAATGAGAATCTATGTAAATAATTCTAAACTTTCTTTCTGTGCAGTGAATACTACGTTTTATAATTTTATGGACATATCTTAGGTCCAAAAAACACATATAGAAAATATGTGGGGTAAAAAAAAGCTATTGAATGTTTATCTCATGGTCAAGTAAACATACACACATTATTTACTACTCTTAAAGACACTGGCCAAGAAGCTATGAGCACAGAAAGGTATCTATCTTGTCTTGAGGTAGCACATAAAATAGGAGAAAATTTTAAACATGATCACCATTCACTATAATACCAGAAAGTTCAGGCCACAAAAGTTAAATTAAAAGGAAAATTTCGTATTCACATGGTAGGGAGACAAGAGTGAGAAGGCTGGGAGGAGTGTGGGTAGGACTTGAGATAAGTCCAGAAGAATAATAGAACTAAAATTTTTAAAGGAAGATCTGATAAAGGGGAAGAACAAATTATAGAGAATAATATTTAATCTAAGATTGAATTCTCTTAGTTCATTCACAGTCACAGGGTTATTTTTTATATTTTGAGAAAAGAGAGAAAAATTCCGGAAACCCCTCCAAAATTCACATCTTAAATAGTTATGTAACCCAGCAAACAAAAGTCACCCAACATATTGGTTTCTAAATGATGCAATTCCTTCTGAACTGCACCCTTTATTTGTCTCTCAAAGCATTTCCATCATAAATGGCTCAATTATTAGTATGTGCTTGCGTGGTGTGTGCAAAATTGCTTCAGTCTTGTCCACCTCTTTGCATTCCAGGGACTGTAGTCCACCAGGCTCCTCTGTCCATGGGATTCTCCAGGCAAGAATACTGGAGTGGGTTGCTGTGCCCTCCTTCAGGGGATCTTTCCGACCAAGGGATAGAACTTCTGTGTCTTATTTCTGCATTGGCAGGCAGGTTCTTTACCACTAGCACCACGGCGACATTACTAGCAGATGCTGCCCAAGACCTATCAAAGGGCAACATTCATATGATAATTTCCCCTTGTTGATGGAGACTATGTTAATTCAAACATTTGTATGAGACTGTGTGACTAAGCACTTCCTACCTTAGGATGTTAACGTCTGCTGCTTCCCAAATCCTAGAGTTCATCCCTGATTTTGCACTGACTGTTGTTTAGACTGTGTCCTTTTCATTCATTTCTCCATCCACCCATTATTCTGTACAGTCTTTTACTGAGCACCCACTCTTTGCCTAACACCATGCTAGGTTCATAAAACATGTAAAAGAAGTATTCAAAAATGTCTTTCACCTTATAATGACTTCATCACATTACTAAAAAATACACTTTTTTAGTACACTAAAATACACTAAAAAATACACATTACTAAAAAATTCATATCAAGTCCTCATTTTCTTTTTTTTCCCATTGTACATTCAAGCACATGATGATGATTAATTTTTCTGGGTATAATTGCTCTAAAAGTTTTCTTAGTTTCACTCTATCTACTTGTCACTTTGCTTACTTGCATCATAATTTAGGATTGCCTAATCTCTCATTTTTGTCTAGAAGCACCACTCTGCACACATTATTTACTCAATAAAAATCTCTCCTTAAGACCTTCACTTCCTGCTTCTGCTTTTTTATTTTTTTTGCCTCTTTCACTCTCTGGAGAAATATATATCCCAATTCATTTATAGTTAGATACTTACAATTAAAATGCCACTGTCCTTGTTAAGTTGCTTTACTGATATCTTTCTCTGCCAAAGCCATGATAGCTGTAAATGAGATTTGAGTCTCATTTTCTTCACAGACCAAACAAAAATCAAAATTTATGTGCACAATTGGTGGCCAATTTTCTTACTTCTGCAAACAAGATGCAGTCACGTGTCTGGGGACACGTTCCCTTGATGCCTGTCTACATGGTGAAGATTTGCTGCCCTTCTCATCCCTTTTGTCCTCTGCAGTGTTCTACTGGCTCCCTTGACATCCTCATCATAATATAATCATCGTCTTTGCCATTAGACTCAGATCTTCTGAGTTTAACTGAGAAATTAAATTTGTTCAGGCACGGAAGCCTGTGACTATGTCACTTTCTGTAGTAGCCAGGAAAGAGAATAAGGAAGAGAAAATGTGTAAGTTGAAAAGAAACACTAAATGAAGTGCTTATTTAAACGTATTCTAAAATATGTTTGTCTACTTGACCTAACTACTGACTTAAACGCAATAAGAAGGCATTTTAACACCGTTAGTATCTGGATTTCTGCCAGAGAAAGCTCCTTGCTTTATATCCCTTTAGGCTGTCCTGATGAAACTACCTAAAAATGGGGTTTAATAGCACTTAATTCATTTTAAATGCTTAAGCAACCAGTAAAGTGTATCAGATGATGAAAAAAATAAGACTCCAGAGGTTAAAGAAAGTATTCCAGCAGGGACTTCCTTGGTCATATATAAAATGTGTTGTGTTTTCTCTTGGAGTCATGGTGAGGACTCGTCTTTCTCCAGGCCGTGGTTCTTGGCAAACACTGCTTTGCTCCAAGAGCAGTGACGTTGCTGCATGCAACAGGAAAAAAAAAAATGATGTGTTTTTCCAGACCTTGCAGTCCAGTTACGACCACAGATCTGCCTGATGTTGGTGGTCTTGGTGGTGGATGGTGTTGCAGGCACTGAAATTTTTTCTACCCAATAAAATTAAGCAGCCCAAATTTTAGATGCAGACTGCTCAAGGACAAGATACTAAGTGCCGCTAAGTGTTTTGTTGAGAGCCAGTGTTTAAGTAAACATTACAAATTATAGTTGTCTAGTAAATAATGTGGACTGAAGCCCTTGAGAAATTTACTATTCATAATTTACATCATTTTGTCAGCTGAGTCATGTAGCTTTTTTTCCTCAGAGAAATTGATGGAGGTATTGGTTTGAAAAGTGCCCTTTAAAGATCCAGACAAGGCCAGGGCTTAAGACTCTTCCAGAAAGAATCTCTGTCAGAAAAGGCCATCCAGAGAAGCAGCAATTCTCACCACACCTGCCTTGACAGTTATGTTGGTGTTTGGTCCACTCAGCTTCAGCATCCTTGAAAGGATGAGGTGAGTTGAGGCCCTCTTTTATTGCATTTGCCCTGAGGACATCAATGGAAAAGATTGCCCAGGGATTGAGGGTTAGTCATTTATGTAGACTTTGTAGTTGAAATCACTTAGGCATAATCTTTAGTTGAAAATGTTTCTTTTCTGCCAGATCTCATGTATGTGTGTGTGTGTCCATATGCATGTGTGTATTTCTTTATATAGTTAAGTGAAATAAAGTTTAACAAAGAATTTATTTTCAATTCTATCTGGAGAAACGAACAACTGAATCCAGTTCTTATTTCTTGCCCTGTATAATGCCCTTTCTGTTTGAACTCTGGTTTCAACAGATAAGAGTATCTGGCTTCTGTTCATGAATGTGATCATTTATACCGTGGATGTTTCTTGTGCTCCATTTATGAGCCAGCATTGTGCTGGGCCCCAGAGAATGGGTAAAAATCCATGATTACAATGTGATAATATACATATTTTGGCAAAAAATGAGAATACAGTGTATCAGAAACATAATGAAAGAACACTTCTTTCAGCCTTTCAGTCAGGGATATCTTCCTGGAGGAAGCAACCCTTTTGCTGCACATCTTAAAGTAGAAACTATGCAAATGAAGAGGGAGAGGAAACAGAAGGAAAGATGTATTTAAAGTCACAGTGAAGAAGGAGAGATCCTGCCAGGGAACTGACCTTTGTTGAGATCACCTGGAGCCCAGCATTTGCACTGAGGTGAGGCAGAAAATGGGATATTAGAAAAGGTGAAAGATGCTGGCTTTGGTGGATGGAATAGATTTATCTGTGGCAGAAGAGACTAGAAAGCACTTTCTTAGTTCTCTTTGTGGGTACAGGGAAATCAGTTTTCAGTTTTCTCATGTGTAAAATGAGGAAGTCAGACTCTACAATCACCACATCCCTTTCCAGCTTTAAGATTCTGTGATTCTATAAGTTTTTGGTGCCTTGCCAAAAAAAAAAAAAAAAATCATGAAAATATTCAAGAATACATGAATCAACATTCTCTCTTGTAGGGAAAAAACAAGTTCATTATCCAAGATTGATATTTAGAAAAGTGCTATGGTATTATACCTGTGTCCCGCACAATCACATTCTTTAACTGCTAAAATAGTATCTACTGTTAGCATAAAGAGAAAAAAATAATTACAAATATTTATTGTTGTTTACAGTTTCATTGTTCAAGAAAATGTGAAAATCCCTCAACTTTTGCTTAACGTTTCCTAGCAAACTAAACTGTTTGTTGAAACAGTCAATTTGTTGTTATGCAGCCGCTGTCATGTCCAGCTCTTGAAACCCTATGGACCGTAGCACACCAGTTTTACCTGTTCTTCACCTTCTCCCAGAGTTTACTTAAACTCATGTCCATTGAGGCGGTGATGCCATCCAACCATCTCATCCTCTGTCATCACCTTCACCAACTGCCTTCAGTCTTTCCCAGCATCAGGGTCTTTTCCAGTGACTTGGCTGTTCACATCAGATGGCCAAAGGAGCTTCAGCTTCAGCATCAGTCCTTCCAGTGAATAGTCACTGTTGATTTCCTTTTAGATTGACTGGTTTGATCTGGCTGACCAAGGGACTCTCAAGAGTCTTCTCAAGCACCACAGTTTGAAGGCATCAATTCATTGGTGCTCAGTCTTTTTTATTGTCCAACTCTCACATGCATACATGACTACTGGAAAAACCTTAGCTTTGACTAGATGGACCTTTGTAGGCAAAGTAATATCTCTGCTTTTTACTGTACTACCTAGGTTTGCTTTTCTCCAAGAAACAAGCGTCTATTAATTTCATGGCTGCAGTCACTGTGCACAGTGATTTTGGAGCCCAAGAAAATAAACTCTGTCTCTGTTTCCCCATCTTTTTGCCATGAAGTGATGGGACCAGATGGCATGATCTTAGTTCTCTGAATGTTGAGTTTAAAACCAGCATTTTCACTCTCCTCCCTCACATTCATCAAGAGGCTCTTTAGTACCTCTTTGCTTTCTACCATAAGGGTAGTGTTATCTGCATATCTGAAGTTATTGATATTCCTTCTGGCAATCTGGATTCCAGCTTGTGCTTCATCCAGCCTAGTGTTCCACATGATGTACTCTGTATGTAAGTTAAATAAGCAGAGTGACAATATACAGCCTTGACATATTCCTTTCCCAATTTTGAACCAGTCCATTGTTCCAGTCCAGTTCTAACTGTTGCTTCTTGACCTGCATACAGGTTTCTCAGGAGGCAGGTAAGGTGGTCTGGTATTCCCATCTCTTGAAGAATTTCCTGCAGTTTTTTTTTTTTTATTTGTGTGTGTGTGTGTGTGTGTGTGTGTGTGTGTGTGATCCATACAGTCAAAGGCTTTAGCATAGTCAGTGAAGAAGAAGTAGATGCTTTTCCAGAATTCTCTAGTTTTTTCTATGATCCATCAAATGTTGGCAATTTGATCTCCAGTTCCTCTGTTTTTTCTAAATCCAGCTTGAACATCTGTAAGTTCTTCGTTCACATATTGTTGAAGCCTAGCTTGAAGGATTTTGAGCATTACTTTGCTAGCATGTGAAATGAGTGAATTGTGTGGCAGTTTGAGCATTCTTTGACATCACCTTGTTTGGGAATAAAATGAAAACTGACCTTTTGCAGTCTTGTGGACACTGCTGAGTTTTCCAAATTTGCTGGCATATTGAGTGCAGCACTTTTACAGCATCATCTTTTAGGATTTAAAATGCTCAGTTGGAATTCCATCACCTCCACTTGCTTTGTTCGTACTGATGGCCCACTTGATTTCACACTCTAGGATGTCTGGTTCTAGGTGAGTGATCACACCATCATGGTTATCTGGGTCTTTCAAATCTTTTTTGTATAGTTCTTCTGGGTATTCATGCCACCTTTTCTTATTATCTTCTACTTCTGTTAGGTCCATACTGTTCCTGTCTTTTATTGTACCTATCTTTGCATGAAATATTCCCTTGGTATCTCTGATTTTCTTGAAGAGATCTCTAGTCTTCCCCATACTATTGTTTTCCTCTTTTCCTTTGCATTGATCTCTGAGGAAGGCTTTCTTACTCTCCTTGCTATTCTCTGGAACTCTGCATTGAGATGGGTGTATCTTTCCTTTTCTCCTTTGCCTTTCACTCTTCTTTTCTCAGCTATTTGTAAGGCCTCCTCAAACAACCATTTTGTCTTTTTGCATTTCTGCTTCTTTGGGATTGTTTTTATCTCTGCTGCCTGTACAGTGTTATGAACCTCCATCCACAGTTCTTCAGGTACAGATTAAATCTATCAGATCTAATTCCTTGAATCTATTTGTCACTTCCACGGCATAATCATAAGGGATTTGATTTAAGTCATATATGAATGGCCTAGTGGTTTTCCCTATGTTCTTCAATTTAAGTCTGAATTTGGCAGTAAGGAGTTCACGATGTGAGCCACAGTCAGCTCCTGGTCTTGTTTTTACTGACTGTATAGAGCTTCTCCATCTTCAGCTACAAAGAATATAATCAATCTGATTTTGCTGTTGACCATCTGCTGATGTTCATGTGTCTCCTGTGTTGAAACTGTTGATAGGTGAATCTATAAATAGTTTCCTGAAATGGAGGCAAGATATTTTAGTTGAAATATAATGCTGAAAATTCAAGTGGACATAAGTCATTATTGTTTTTTATACATGTTAAAACAGGGCCAATAATATCTAACTTTGGGAGTATATATAATTTATCAATTTGATCGTTTCTGTGTTCCACATTAAAACTTCCTGGGAGCTGTTTACACCTCATCATCATTAGTAATTTCTACACTTCCAACAACCAAAATGTCAATCATCATATACATAATTAGATATAGACACATACCTCCAGATACACACTTTGTGTTGTTAGATATGCAATTATTGTAAAAGCCCGAAATGTCTAGATATGTCATTTTATCACAAGAACTTTTTCAAAATTGCTTAAGAAGAATTGAGTCAAGTGGTTTAATTATTTGAAAATTTGACTGAAAAGAGAAGAAATACGTGAGATATGAGTTGTTTATTCAGAATCACATGCCAAACACAATGTGGGCACAATGATGAGATGAGAATAAAATTCGGTAGTTTACAGAGTCATACACTTACACTGCCATATAGACTTACCAGCCCTATTGAAACAGTAGTATACTGGTTTTCAAGTGTTCCAATTTTATGCCAGATAGCCTAGACATTTTTAGAGGAGCAGTCTCTTCAGTTACAGTTAAAATAAGCAGTTTCATTCTCTCAACAAATAGTTGTCATGTGATTAAGTTTGGCCAGGTATTGAATTAAGCATTGAGGTTACCAAAAGAAAAGTAAGTCAAACCTTGTTTCTAAGAAGTTCATTGTACAATGAGGATGCCACCTTCTAAAGTAGCTATGACACATTTTGTGATACATGCCAGTCGAAAATAAGCTTGAAGTACTTTGGAAAGGTGCCTTGGAGGGGATACAATCCGATTTGTAGGACTTAGAAGGTCCCCTGAAGGTGTGTGTTTTCCAAGGTAGGTTTATAGAAGAAGGTAGAGTTAGAGAGGGAATTTTGGGATTCTGAGGAGAATCAACGTTTTCAGGCTATGTGGGTGGGGGAAGTGAAGTGCAAGAAGCCTGAACAAAAACATCCAGAGGAGTGATGGTGATGGGAGATGCAGGCAGCATGATTTTATGGAAGTCAAGGGCACAGAGCATTTCTACAACAGTAAGGTTGTCAAAGTTGAAGCCTGTAGAGAGGTTAGAGAAGAAAATGATCAGAAAGCAGATGATGGATTTAACAACAATGTCATTAGTCTTTTTGGCAAGGGTTAGTTCATGAAATGATAGGAATAGATTCTAAAAGGCAATGAGCTAAAGAGTGGCTCTGAGGTGTAGACAGGTGACAGATATTTTTAAAAGTGTGGTTATATAGAGAAAAGACATAGTAGGGTAGAAAAAGGGAAGGGTTTGTGTATGTTTTATATTTTGGTCCTATGTGTGTGTGTTTAATGATACGAGTGCCTGAGCCTGGGTAAATACAAATGGGAAAGAATTGGGACCAAATACCATATAGCAATTTAAGAGAAGGCTTGTTGGACCAAATGAGGGTTAATATTATAGGGTCCAATGTATACAGTGAGGCATTAGCTTTGGCTGGGGAAAGGAGACTTCCTCAAACAGAAAAATTGTATTAAAGGGCTGTTCTGTTGGTAGGAATTAAAATTTGCTGATGTCCCTATCCGATGTTTTCTCTTTTCTCTGTGGTGTAGCACATGGACGCATGGCTACAGTGCAGGGCATAGGATGTTTTAAGAAGAGATGTTTTCAAACAGTGCTGGAAATAGCAACATCATCTAGCAGTGCAAAGGGCTTAGTTGTGTATGACTGTGCTGAATTTATACTAAAATACTATTGAATGATTTTTCCCACAGTATTTAGAAAGCAGCTGGCTACAAGAGAAGGAAGACTCGTGGTTGGACAACATTGTTGATATGTTTGACAAAAGAGACCAGACTGTGTGACAAGGAACAAGGAGAATGAACAGGCTAATAGATACTTAAAAAGAAAAATAAATAAATAAACAGCTGAACACACTGGAGTATCACAGAGATTGGAGTTTAGCTATATTTTTGATAATGACCAGGTAAGAGAGCTGAAAAACAATGGATTAAGATGCGATATAATTTCATATCTCAGAAGTGCATAAGATCAGTTGGTTTGGTTTGGTCTTGATTTCATAGAAAGCCTAAATTTTGACCTTGGGAGTGGGTAGCTGAAATGAATGCAGTTATTCACTGAGATGAAAATGTTACGGAACCCAGGAATGACTGAGCTAGTGACAGTGGCAAAGCTCTATCCTTTCCAAAGTTCTCACAATGAGCTTAGACAACTGACCACATCCACTGTGTCTGAAGCATCATAACATCTCAACATCCTGCACAACAGCACTCTTCTGTCAGTTACCACTTTGTTCTTGTCCCTGCACTATTTATTGAATGTGAGGAGTCCACAGCATGCGGAGGCGAGTTTGGAGGGGCAGGCATGCTAGATCATCTGAGAAAATATAGCCCAGTCCGGAATAAAAATCCAGGAGAGTACAGATGACTGGAGGCACTTAGCTTTGGGACTGGGAAATGTAGTGGGTAAGATCCACTTATCAAATCTTTTCAAAGGAATCAATCCCTGCAGAGACCCACAGAAGGAAGAGAGGGCCAAGAGCAGAGATGATCACACATCCTGCCGAGAGTGAGTCATTGAGAATATACCATATTGAGGCTCAGATAGGACATTGAGTCATTGAGAATATACCATATTGAAGCTTAGGACATTGAGTCATTGAGAATATACCATATTGAGGCTCAGATAGGACAGGCAGACTGTAAGGTAACTGCATCTAGTTTCTAGAACACTTAAATGTATAAATTCTCTTCTCTCTTCCTTTCATCTAATTTCTTTCCCTCTAACACCCCTCCTTCTCTCATATTTCATATCACTCTGCCCTCCCTTGTCTTTCTTTGTTCTATCTTCTCTTCTCTCTATTTACTGTCTTTCCCCCCAACAACTGAAAAACTAAGTTCAATAAACTGCAAGATCTACAGCTGTAGCTGAGGAATCGCTGCTGAGACTTTCTCTGTCCTGCTGTGGGTACCATCTTGAAGGAGCCACAGTTTTCTCTGCCTGACCCACGATTAACCAGCAGTTCCAGTTCAGCCCAAGGCCAGCTGACTGTGCTTCCAGAAGCAGCGTTTTGCCCATAGGACACCCTTTATCCTGCTTACCCATGACCTTTCAACAAAGTGTAATTCCACAGAGCTGATCCTGGTCTTTTATGGCTCGACCTGGAAGTCACATGAAGACACATATGGATATTCTCTCATATTCATTTGTACCATCTGTCTTCCTCCAGTCTCTGTCACTCAGCCTTTGCTCCTCGATTTTGTGTATGTCCCATTGGAACGGCACATAGCCATTTCCTTCATAATGAAAGAAAACTCATTTCATATGTGATTGTCAAATTCTGAAGGCCTCAGCCAGCTAGAGGTTACCATCAATTGTTGAGCAGTGACTCACTTCATTGCGGGATATCACTTTTTGCTTATTTCAAATAAAGTGGCAGCTGGAGGGGTTTGGCAGGGGCGTTCTTCTTTCTTCTTTGTGGGAGAGATTTAAAAAAAGAAAGAGAGAGAGAGACAGAGAGATACCTTCATGAATCATGCAAGTTGTCTCCTACCACGCCAAGGAAATTATCTTCTCTACACTACCCATCAATACCATTGACCTTTGTCATAAAAAGCAGGTCACTTATATCTATATCCCATTAAAAGTCATCATCTTACAATCACTTCTTCAGTACTATTAAAGTCATGTCAAAAAGAATCATTGACTTATTGTCAAACACATCCAACCATCCACATTAATGTACCTACAGACACCTCACTAATCAGCAGGCAAACATTGCCAGATACCCAGGGAAGCCCTAGGAAAGAAGGTTTCTGATTTTACCCTCCCTAGCTGAACTGTGCATTTCCTCTCTATCCTGTGCCTAGCCACAGTTGATGATGTTTAGTTTATCACATTAATCCTTATACATTTAGAATGAATATTATTTTATTGCTCTCACTGTCTACAGCAGCAGAAATTCCAAAATACTTCAGAGGTTGCAAATGAATCTTCATGATCCCTCTGGCTTTGCATGGTACTGGGTTTTAAATGGGTCCCAAATGATGCTTGTTGAATATCTCTTTTGGTGGAATTAACCAAAAAAAAAAAAAAAAAAACGGTTGTTAGCTTGCAAGATGACAGAGGAATTGTGTGTTATGTTAAATCCAGGAAATAAAATAATACTTTGGCCACATTTGGTTAGATAAAGCTTCCTGTGAAAGGGGCATTCAAGTGGGCGCTTTTATAAAAATATAACTGGAATATCTAAATAGGGATTGGGGAGATTTCTGAATAGGAGATCATTCTGATCATAAGAATATGAAAGAAAATGAGGTGAAAATTGTCTCTAGTTGAGTGTATGTTGGTGATGAGAAAACATCATTTCTAAAAATAACTGCATTGCAGACAAATTTTTCTTGATTTTTCTCTAAAATGCAGAGAACAATTGTTCAAATTTTTGAGAATACATAATGAAATGTATAGAACTCCCCAGGTGGCATTGGTAAAGAATCCATCTGCCATTGCAGGAGATGTGGGTTCAATCCCTGGGTCGGGAAGATCCCCTGGAGGAGAGCATGGCAACCCACTCCACTATTCTTGCCTGGAGCATCCCATGGACAGAGGAGCCTTGAGGGCTACAGTCCAAAGGGTCACAAAGAGCTGGACATGACTGAGAGCCTGAGCACACATGGAATGTATACCAAAAGGAAAGAGGGGGTGGTGGTGGTGATTTGGAGTCATTCTTCAGGTAAGCTGGATCCATTGGAGGTAAATGAGTCTCCTCTGCTTGACAGATACGAGCACCTAAATTTTACCTGAAGAGGGATGGATTTAGGATTGAATGACTAAATGCGTAGAATTAAAACATTAGTGCAACCTGGATCCAGGATCTCTAGAAACTCATTATCATGCTTTTTCTCCATTCCTCCCTCCCTCTCTTCCTTTTTTCTCTCCTTCCCTCTTTCTTTTACTTTTCAAGATGTAGCTAAAAGGAAACTGCCTATTTGTATGCAAGGTTTGTTGGCTGAAACTCACTCCCTCATCCATTAGGGAAGTCTGCTGGTGTGATCAAGAAGCTAAGCAGCAGAGTGTCAAGAGCAGACAGTCTAGAGTCAGAAAGACTTGGTCAGAAGTCTTGCCCCCATTTCTGTTTTGTTGTGACTTTGTTCAGGGCCCTGAATAGTTCTGTGCCTTTGCATTTCTTCTCTTTAATATCCATTATCTCCAGCTTTCACGTCAATCCTGCAAGCATATATACATATACAAGCACAGTCATCAGCAATGAAGCTTTATATTTCCAAGCCCCATGGTCACACAGAACCATTCATCTGCATTGCATACACTCCTTTTTAAAACTATTTTTTTTTTTTTGGTCTTAGTTCCTGCATGGCAAACTCCTGACTTTTGTCTGAACTCCATGGCTATACAAGCTAAACTTACTTGGCTGGGTTTTTCCACTCTAGTTTCAAACATTAAGTGGTAGAGGGTATGAAAGTTAAGGTCTGGGGGTCTCATTTTGTTATCTATACTTTTTCTCTAAGTATTTCTTTCCAGTACCACTTATACACTGACAATTCCCAAACACATGTTTCTACCTCCCGCCTATTCAGGGCTTAAGGTGGCCCTGAACATGTCTTTTATATCATGCAGAGTGCTTAGTCGCTCAGCCATGTCCAGCTCTTTGTGATCCCATAGACTGCAGCCCTCCAGGCTCCTCTGTCCATGGGGTTCTCCAAGCAAGAATACTGGAGTAGGTTGCCATGCCTTTCTCCAGGGGATCTTCCTAACCCAGGAATTGAACCCAGGTCTCCCACATTACAGGCAGATTCTTTACTATCTGAGCCACACGGGAAGCCCAATATCATGACTTTTATATCAATATCATGGCTTAAGTGAAATTCTTGACGGACACTCCAGAATCTGCTTCCTTAGAGGGTAAGTATGTGGCACAAATATCTACCCAGCAACTTCAGCATACAAACTGAGAGAAATGGTTACTTCCTTTCTTTTCTTATTAAGGCCAATCCACCAACAAGTAGGAACTAAAGCAAAACTTTCTTTAATCTATTTATTCTATGCCATTGCTATCATGCTGATCTTATCCACCATCATTTCTAGTCTGAATAGCAGCAATAGAGTTTGGCCCCTTTGCTTTTACTTTATACTCCATTTCTCCACCCCGGATATACAGAATGATCTCAGAGAATGTAAAGGAGATTATTGCTTAATTTCCTCAATGGTTTTACTTAATGTTGAGAATAAAATCCTGTTATTTACCCTGGATTTCATGACATGACTTCTGACTCCCTCATTCCCCTTAGCTCACTATACTTAAGTCACAAAAACCTGCTTTCCTTTTTCCCCTGCTCATTTCTCCTCTCTCTTAAGACTTTTCAAATAAACAATCCCTTCTTCTGCCTTGAAGTCCTCCCAATGGGTCTTCAAGGACTGGTTTCCCCAATTAATCATAGTCTCATCAGAAGGGCCTACCAAGACTAAATATATTAGCTAAATGTATATTAGCACCATCTAAAATTGCTGCTAATATATAGTTTTGTTGTTGTTGTTATTCAGTTGCTAAATCGTGTCCAACTCATTTGTGATTCCTTGCCCACCAGACTCTTCTGTCCATAGGATTTCCCAGGCAAGAATACTGGAGTGATGTGCCATTTGCTTCTCCAGGGGATTTTCCCCACTCAGGGAGTGAACCCGCATCTTCTGCATTGACAGGCAGATTCTTTACCACTGAGACACTCGGAAAGCCCCATAGCATGGTCTAAGGGGTCCTGGCATCACCAGGTAGCTTGTTGGAAATGCAGAGCATTGAGCTCCACACCAGGATAGCTGAATTAGAATCTACTTAGTAACAAGATTGTGTGTTACAAGCTGATTGTGTGCACGTTAAAGTCTGAGATGCCATAACCTAGCACATCCCTCTCCTGTTTTTCTTTAAAGCACTGACGTCTCCAGGCTTTCTCTTGTCTATCAGTATATATTTGAATGAGATGTGCTCCTTCAGTCAATAGAAGTTCCATTGTCAGTGTTGCTTACCTCTAATATGTCCAGGGATAAGAGCAGTGGTTGATATTCATATTGTTTGTTGAATGAATAAATGAAATATCCACACTTGCTTGAGGTCACACTCTTAAAAGAGGGAAGAACTGGGATCCAAGCTCCTCCCTTAACTTCACAACTTCCAGTTCATGAAATAATTTGTGCACATCTCTGCTCCTTTGGGAGGCTGAGAGGGATTCACAATCTAAATGCTAATCCACTTTGAAAGTGAATTGAGATTGAATAGAACTGTGGGCCTCTTGAGGCCTTCTTGTTCTAGAACAACTGCAATCTGGGGGTGTCTGGGCTCTGACCTCAGAGTTCCCATGAGTAACTCTGGCCTATCAGGGCTACAACAGGAGCTGAATTTCTGTTTACCCTTTGGCAGGACAGTGAATTCACTTCATTGAGTTGTTTGCATAAAAAAGAATGGTTGGGCTGAAGAGTGCAGGTTCTAAGGATACTAGCAGCATTGTGAGAAAACAGTGGAGGCAAGGATCTGGGAAAGCGAGTGGTAGAAGAGTCAGTTCTGCCAGAGTCACAGTTTTATGAGGAGAGAAAAGGCAGAAGCGTACCTTTCTTTCCCCATAATTATTTTTCCATTCATCATATTGACCCTTTCATGACAAGTATGATCATGTAAGGAGTCAGGCATTGAACATATAATACATTTTTTTTAACTTTTCCAAACAGTGACTTGAACTCTGCAACCAAGTCTAAAATATACATCATTTCATTTTCTCTACTTCTTGTCACTTCTTGCACCATTACCTCTTAAGTTTTCCACACAGAACTCATTTCAAGACAACTTACATCTCTACAGCAGAGAAGAACTAAGCATCACTGTCCACAGACTTACAGCCAGAATTGTGACAGAGAATTAAAATATTCTGGGCTCTTCTTTTTATAAAAACACATATAAAGTTAATCTGAGGTCTAAATAAACACAGAACCACAAATAAGAAAGGTGAGTGCTGAGGTGGAATGCATAAGGCAGAGTGTCGCAATTTGGGGAAAAAAGAAAATAAAACAAATTTAGAAAAAAAGTACAATGACCATGACTTTGATCATGAGAAATTCTGCAGTTTTGCCCTAGTTGGTATCTTTGTGCCTACAGAGGCCATCAGGTTCCATATTTAGTCAGAATTATTGGGATATTTAATCATGAAAATAAAAATCATGAGAAATGTATGTCTTTTTCCTTGGAAAGACAATTAAGACATGTCCGATCTTCAGAATTTGTTTACTCTCTTCACACTAGTATTAGAAACAGTATATAAAATGTCTTTTGTAATCATTTAAACATTTGTAAGAAAACTAAGGTATTAAAATAAATGTGTATGAAGAACTTAAAAAGAAGAGGCAGCCTTCACTCCAGAATAACGTCAGCTCTTCTTATATGTACACCCCAAAGTCCTTACAACACTTCAGTTAGCTTCAGACCCTCACTGCTTGTTTTCTACAATTTTAACTCCTATGTTTGCACTGAATGGTCTTAACAATTACTTTTAGACTGGGCTGATATGCCTATTTAAAAATAAATGCAGCCATCTGCAAATGAGCTGGATTCATCCAAACCTACACACACTCACATGTAGGCAGCACATGCTACAAGAAACTTAAGACAGCAACACTAAACTCAATTTTTTTTTTCAAAATGACTGGTTATGTTCCTGAAACAGGTTTCACTTTGTCTAGACCCTGGAAAGTCGAAGGCAATCAGGGAAACAAAAAAAAGGAAAAGAAAAGAAAAAACACAATGAATAGCAAATCTACTGTTTTCCAACTCAAGAAGCTGCAGTTGATTTGAGAAGTGGCAGAACATATAAGTTGCTTCCAATTTTATTCGAGCAAAATCTTCCATTCCAGCCTTTGTATATGCCTGGCCTCACACATCACGGTTACACACCAAAGCCCTCAGGAACTAAGGTTTTAGATCAGTGTCAGAGCATTTATATTTTAAAAAATACCCTCAAAATGCCAGTTCTACCCCAGCTAGGATTGCTTCCCCTGTGTCAAGCAGTTAGAGTTGTCAACATCAGTAATATACATGACGTTTGAACTTCTTCCAAGTGACTTAACCACACAGTCACTCTCCTAAAAAATTTCATTGTCTGCCCCCCTGCCGTTCCAGTGTGAAGAAGAGATAAAAGATTCTTTCCCTCCTGAAATTAGAAAGTACTGAAAACAAACAATTCTAACTGAATACCTCAGTTTGTGCTAAGACCTCTTCTGCCCCAGCTAGTCAGCTGACCGGCTCCAGGAAGTCAGTCCTTTGTTATATCCTCTTTAACACAATCAGATACATTGGAATTTTTTAAAGAATCTTGAATTGGCTTGATGGGTTGCAATTATTACAATAAAATACTTAAAATAGATTTTTTGTGCCTAATTTTTTTTAATGGCAATAAAGATAATAGTAACAGCCTCTCTAGGATTAAACAAGGAACCCAATCCCAAAAGAAAATGTGCACAAATGCTGCCTATTCTTTTTCTCACTCAAAAATAAGAAATGCTTCTGTGTAGTTCCTTTAAAGCAATCTTATGTAGGGATTTTTGACCCTAAATTTATTCACTCTTGCTTTTTTCCATTTGATTTTTTTTTTTTTTTTGCTTATTCACTCTTTTTTGTTTGTTTTTCCTGTACTGTTATTCAGTGATACCATGTGATAAAGATAAAGGGATTTCAAAAAATACAGCTGCCTCAGTTCCCATAATCAGAAAACATATTTTTTTTGGAGACTGAATAGATATATACACATAGGTTCAGAAAAAGAAAAAGAAAGAAAGAAGAAGAAATGATTCAATGCATTAACTAGCAAGCAAGATTTAGGCATAAGAGATAACACATTGGATTATGATGTAAGAAATGGTCTGGGAATTTAGTTAAGTGATATTTGTATAGGCAGAGTGTTCAGAAAGGTGGGAAACTTCAACTGGGCATTTTATAAATAGATAGATAAATAGAGTTGGGAAGAAGTGAAAAAGACCTTTTCCACATGGACAGATGACAGAAGCAACTGCCTTTGGGGGTGGGGGTGTTAAACTGTGGCACACATGAGTAGAAGGGAATTAATTGTTTCTGTGTCCATTTAATTCATTTATTTTCTACATAGATCGTATATCTCCTAAAATGTTTCAAAGGCATTTTAGTTAGAAAGCATCACTTTATTACAGGAAGCTCATTTATGCTAGATCAGGGAATACTAGGGTGGAGGAGCTGGGAGGCTGGGATGGAAGAGTTTAACATAATCTTTCCGAGAACTCCAGGAGAAAGAATAAATTGCAGCCATAATTCTCAGGTGGAGGAACTCCAGTCATTGCGTTTTTCTGAACTGCAATGGCCGAAATTTGTAGTAAGTCTTCTTTCCAGTTTTCCATTTGGCTTTTCCCTTAATCTTTGCTTCTTTCTATGTTTGATCTTCTGACTTATCTCTCTATTCCTTGCATATTTACCTTGTCCTCTTAGTTTTCATTCTCTATTTGTCCGTGTGTCTTTACTTATGGTTTTTACTCCATCTCTGGCTTTCTCTTCGTATAGACTTGTTCACAGCTGCTCACACCTTACTCTAACTAATGAACTGTATTCAGGGCAAACTCCTCATAACTGACTGATTTTAACTTCCTATATTATCCATTCAATTTCTTGGGCTTCCCTGGTGGTTCAATGGGTAAAGAATCTTGCCTGCAGTGCAGGAAACTCAGGCTCAATCCCTGGGTGGGGAAGGTCCCCTGGAGAAGGAAATGGCAGCCCACTCCAGTAATTCTTGCCTGGAGAATCCCACAGAGAGAGGAGCCTGGCAGGCTACAGTCCATGAGGTTGCAAAGAGTCAGGCATGACTTAGCAACTAAATCACCAATTATCCATTCAATTTTCCAAAAGCAAAAATCCAGTTGCCCCAGCTGTTTTCCCTTAGGACAAATGTTCATATCAAGCTGCTCACCAATTGTTGTTAGTCTACAGAATGGTTGCCTTTGTGTCTGGAGCAATGTTCATCCATAAAGGTATATATTGTTGTTGTTGTCAGCTGCTAAGTCATGTCTGACTCTTTGCAAGCCCATGGGCTGCAGCACAGAAGGCTTCCTTCAGCAATTCCTGGAGCCTGCTCCAAGTGATGTCCATTGAACCAGGGATGCCATTCAACTATCTCATCCTTTGTCACCCCCTTCTCCTCCTACTCTCAATCTTTCACAGCATCAGAGTCTTTTCTAATGAGTCAGCTCTTTGCATCAGGTGGCCAAAAAATTGGAGCTTCAGCTTCAGCATCAGTCTTTCCAATGAATATTCAGGGTTGATTTCCTTTAGGATTGATTGATCTCCTTGCTGTCCAGGGCTTCCCTAGTAGCTCAGTTGGTAAAGAGTCTGCCTGCAATGCAAGAGACCCAGGTTCGAGCCCTGGGTTGGGAAGATCCCCTGGAGAAGGGAATGGCAACCCAGTCAAGTACTCTTACCTGGAGAATTTTGTGGACAGAGGACTTGGCAGGCTATAGTCCATGGGATCGCAAAGAGTTGAACATTACTGTGTGACTAACTTTCCTTTCCCTTCCTTGCTGTCCAAGGAACTCTCAGGGATCTTCTCCAACACCACAGTTTGAAAGCATCAGTTCTTCACTGCTCAGCCTTCTTTATGGTCCAACTCTCACATTCCTACATGACTACTGGAAAGACCATAATTTTGACTAGATGTACTTTTGTCAGCAAAGTGATGTCTCTGCTTTTCAATATACTATCTAGATTTGTCATAGTTTTTCTTCCAAGGAGCAAGCATCTTTTAATTTCTTGGCTGCAGTCACCATCCATAGTGATTTTGGAGCCCAAGAAAATAAAGTCTGTCACTGTTTCCATTGTTTCCCCATCTATTTCCCATGAAGCGATAGGAATAGACACCATGATCTTGTTTTCTGAATGTTGAGTTTTAAGCCAGCTTGTGAAAACCTTCATCAGGAGGATCTTTCATTTCTCTCCGCTTTCTGCCATTGGGTGGTATCATCTGTATATCTGAAATTGTTGCTATTTCTCCCAGCAATCTTGATTCATTCTTGTGCTTCATCCAGCCCAGCATTTTTACACAATGTATTCTGCATATAAGGTGTATCTATGTCTTGACTGTTGCAAACAGCGCTGCAATGAACATTGGGGTGTATGTATCCTTTTGAACCATGGTTTTATCCAGACATATGTCCAGAAGTGAGATTGCTGTATCGTATGGTAACTCTATTTTTAGTTTTTTTTAAAGAACCTCTATACTGTTTTCCAAAGTGGCAGTACCAATTTACATTCCCACCAAAACAGTGTAGGAAGGTTCCCTTTACTCTGCACCCTCTCCAGAATTTAGTGTTTGTAGTCATTTTGATGGTGTCCATTCTGACTAATGTGAAGTGATATCCCATTATAGTTTTGATTTACATTTCTCTAATAATTAGCTGAGTCCCTTGGACTGCAAGGAGATCCAGTCAGTCCATCCTAAAGGAGCTCAGTCCTGGGTGTTCATTGGAAGGACTGAAGCTGAAGCTGAAACTCCAATACTTTGGCCACCTCAAGCGAAGAGTTGACTCATTGGAAAAGACCCTGATGCTGGGAGGGATTGGGGGCAGGAGGAGAAGGGGATGACAGAGGATGAGATGGCTGGATGGCATCACCGACTTGATGGACATGAGTTTGCATAAACTCCGGGAGTTGGTGATGGACAGGAAGGCCTGGCATGCTGCGATTCATGGGGTAGCAAAGAGTCGGACATGACTGAGTGACTGAACTGAACTGAACTGAATAATTAGCTCAGCAACTTTTCATGTGTCTATTAGCCATCTATATGTCTACTCTGGAGAAATGTCTATTTAGATTTTGTGGTCATTTTTTGGTTGCTTTATATATATAAATATACATAGGTGAGCTACTTGGAAATTTTTGAGCTTAATCCCTTGTTAGTTGCCTCATTTTCAAACATTTTCTCACTTCTGTGAGTTGTCTCTCATTTTGTTTATGGTTTTCTTTGCTGTGCAAAAGATTTTGAGTTTAATTCCCATTTATTTACTTTTGCCTTCATTTTCATTACTCTAGGAGAGGAATTTTCAAAAAGATTGCTATGATTTAGGTTACAGAGCGTTCTGCTTATGTTTTCCTCAAGGAGTTTTATAGTGTCTGGTCTTGCATTTAAGTCTTTATCCCATTTTCAGTTTATTTCTGTGTACATTAGAGAATGCTCAGATTTACCTCTTTTGTATGCAGCTGTCCAGTTTTCCCAGTACTTATTTTTGAAGAGAATGTCTTTTTCCATGGTACAGACTTGCCTTCTTTTTCATAGATCAGTTGACCATAGGTGTGTGGATTCCCCCGCACCCTGCCGCCAGGCTTCCTATCCTGTTCCATTGATCTATATTTCTGTTTTTGTGCCAGTATTGTACTGTTTTGATGACTAGCTTTCTAGTATAGTCTGATGTCAAGAAGCCTGATTCCTCCAACTCCATTTTTTTTTTTTTAATAAAGATTTTTTGGCTACTTGGGATCTTTTGTGTCTCTATGCAAGTTCATCAACAGGTAAATGGTTAAAGAAGATGTGGTACATATATACAATGGAATATTATTCAGTCCTTAAAAACAGTGAAATAATGCTATTTGCAGGAACATGGATGGAGCTGGAGATTATCATGTTAAGTGAAATAAGACAGAGAAAGACAAATATGTTATAGTATTGTTTGCATGCAGAATCTTAAAAAAATGATACAAAATTTGCGAAAGAGAAACAGACTCACAGACTTAGAAAATAAAGTTACAGTTAGCAAATGATCAAGGGGGGAGAAGGGATAAGTTGGGAGTTTGGCATATACACATTGCTATATTTAAAATAGATAACCAACAAGGACTTACTGTATAGCACCAGGAACTCTACTCAGTATTCTATGATAATGGTAATCTAAATGAGAAAACAATTTGAATAAATAATATATATATATATATATTCATAATTGAATCACTTTGTTGTATATTTGAAACTAACACAACAGTGTAAATCAACTATAGTCCAATATAAAATAAAGATTTTAAAAAGGCATATCCAGGGAGTAGTACAAAACAAGCCTGACTGGGGCTCCTCTCTCAAAGAGATCTGTGGACAGGGCTGATTTCTTTGCATAGGCCATGGTAATGGAAGTCACATATAATAGGAAATGTAAGGGCCATGTTTATTTTGTCATCCATTTCAAGAGAGACTACTCACTTATGTGGCAATGACTTTTTTTCCTATTGTGCTTCAGATTGTAATGAGACCTTTTTTTTTTTTTAGGTTATTTGATCTCCAAAACAATTTTAAAAAGTAATTTTTGTTCCCATTTTAGAGATGAGGAAATTGAAGCTCAAATAATTTAACCAACCTATCCCAAATCAAATAAATAACATTTAATGAAAATTGGATTTTAATACATATTTATTAAACTTTAAAGAGAATTTGGTTCATCCATCCTTCACTTTCCCACTCCCTCATTATACAACTCTGATAATTCCAGAGAATATTTAATCCTGTACTTGTGACTTCAAACTGGTGCCATTAATCATTTGGTGAACCAGATAATTGCTTTTGCTCTATCATTTACTTTAATTATGAGCAACACTGGGTGGCACTAGTTCATATTTGTCAAATGTGAAATTAATAAAAGAAAAAAAAATTAAAGTTGATTTTAATTTTAAAGAACTCTTTGAATTATCTATCAAAGCTAAAGTAGACTGTCCAAATACTCCATAAAGTGAAAAGTGAAAGTCGCTCAGTTGTGTCTGACTCTTTGCAACCCCATGGACTATACAGTCAATGGAATTCTCCAAGTCAGAATACTGGAGTGGGTAGCCTTTCCCTTCTTCAGGGGATCTTGCCAACCCAGGGATTGAACCCAGGTCTCCCGAATTGCAGGCAGATTCTTTACCAGCTGAGTCACAAGGGAAGCCCAATAGTACATAGCTATGTTAGTAATAAAATTGTTTTATTAAATTGTCTAAGTCTTGATGGCAGAGACTGATTATTCTTAGGACTTTTTACACAGAAAGTCACAATTCTCTTAAAAATACTTGGATGTGTGACCATCAAATTATTTATGGTAGTAGTAATTATTTATTAGTAGTTACTTTTTTACTAATATAATTACTACTATTATTACTAATAAATAATTACTAGTAATTATTTATTAGTAATAATTTAGTAGTATTTATTAGTAGTAATTTCAAGTTTAGGGAATACGATCTATTTATAAAATTGGATCTGTTATTTATAACATGCATTCATTCTACAAATAAATTTATTCAATAAACCACTGCAATGCATTCTGAGACAAGATTGCATGGAGCACTTCTTGAAGTATAACTTTTTCTTGGCACTTTAGGTATCTAAAGTAGTTAGACATGGTTTCTGGTCTTAAAGAACTTGAAACATCTCACATGTGAAATGTACTCAAAATAAACAGGACATAAGAATAAGATATAAGGCAGGAATGAATAGGACAAAAATGTGCATGGTAGGAGTTCAGAACAATAAATCAATGTGGGCTGAAAAAGTCAAGAAGAGTGTGATGGAATTGCTGGCGAAAAGTGTAAGATACAGTGTAAAGGAAAATAAATACATGTGAACACATTTTTTTTTTTTTACACTTATCCTGCACTCTGCCAAAAATAAGGCATGTTTCATAATCTAAGGTGCTAAACGAACTTGAATCATTAGGATATGGATTTTACTTTATTTGCCTTAGGCATCCCCAAATATATATTTTTTTAAATCACTTTATAAAAATACTTCATCAGAAGTTCCAGTCAATTGTTTTATTTCTGCCTTCCTCCTCATCTCCAAAACTAAAAAAAAAAAAAAAAAGTTAATTTTTTCTCTATGGCAAATATCTAGTCTCTTTAGAATGGTTAACATATAAAATTAAGATTTTCTGGAGTAACAAAAGATCACCAATATCAGATTTTGCTTCTGAAGAGTGATCCAGCCTCAGCAAAAATTTAAAGTTCCCTCTGTCATCCATTGTCAAGTCTTTGTTTGGTTGGGACACAGAGAACACGTACATCACTTTTTTTTTTTCTTCTTTATTGCTTCAATTGTACATAATGATGAATGATTAGGGATCAAGGTCTGTATTAGTCTTGCCTGACCAGTGTTGTAAACCTGTTTAGGACAACCTCTTGTCATTTCCATTTTGGCCAACAAAGCAAAGTAGGAAGGAAAGAACAAGCAGATCGTTAACAATAGAAAATGTGCTCTTCTCAAGGATAAGAGGAAATATGTTCAAATACTTCCATTTTCCTCTTTCAAAACATTTTAGAAATAGCATGGGTCTGACTTTTGTTATCTAATTTCTGGTCTTATGAACTCTGAAAATTTAAGCTCTTTTTTAACAGTAATTTATTTCAAAGATCACTCTATTACCATTGGATGAAAAAATTAAATGCAAAGGATGCATTTTAGCTAGGAAAAAAATAAAGACTGGATATTTCAGAATTCTGAGTGCATGAGAATGCCATTTAAGTTATGTGACTGTGAAGACATTTTTCTAAGTCCCAGATGCCATCTGAACATTTACTTGGTTGAGGTTCACTGGGCTTCCTTGATCTAAGGATTCCTGTCTTTCAACAAATCACATGTATATTTTCAGTCATTCTTATTTCCAATATAACTTCTTTCTCATTGTATTATATTTTATTGAAATTCTGATTGCATTCATGTTAGATTTCTTTCTTTTTTTAAAAAAACTATATTATCCATGACTCTTGACACTCTCATATTTACAGTCATCTCTCTCGCTCCCTCTGAGCTATGTTACAAATCTGGAAAAAAAAAATGTTGCCTTTCACGTTACTACTTTTCCCTTTAGTAGTGTCTATCTAACCAAGCTTATATTTTTGAAAATATATATTTTTAAATAATGTATCAACCAAGCTTATATTTTCAAATATCTTATTTATTTCATATACCCAAGATCCATTTATTCAAAATCTAATGAATAAGACCTTTTGTTCCTTGCTCTTATTTTTAAACATCCATTGTTAGTATATTAAACACAGTTATTTTATACTGTGTGTCTGATAATTATATCTGAAGTCTTATGAGTCTGATCCTACTATTTGTTGTTCTGTTTTTAACATCACAAAATGCTTAATATATAGATATAATATGTATAGTATATATTTGTATTGCTTTTTACTTTGAGCTTCCCATTCTCATTGACATATTATCTGTGGGAATTCTTGAGTCTTTAGTGAAAGTAGCATCTTCCACAGGTGGATTACAGTTGCTTATAGTCATTGGAGGAGAAGGCAATGGTACCCCACTCCAGCACTCTTGCCTGGAAAATTCCATGGACGGAGGAGCCTGGTGGGCTGCAGTCCATGGGGTCACGAAGAGTCAGACATGACTGAGCGACTTCACTTTCACTTTTCACCTTTATGCATTGGAGAAGGAAATGGCAACCCACTCCAGTGTTCTTGCCTGGAGAATCCCAGGGACGGGGTCGCACAGAGCCGGACACGACTGGAGTGACTTAGCAGCAGCAGCAGCAGCATAGTCACTGGAGTGTTTGTCGGGTGGGGGTAGAAGGGCACTGCCAGCTCAGGAAGATCTAAAATTCAATTTTCTACTTGAAATTTTTCAGATCATACAGGAGGAATAAAATGAAATCACAGACCTATAGAAGGCTAGCTTGTGATTATATATTCTTAATGGATATTTTCTTTATTTTTTCATCTATCTAATGCCAAAGTCAAGACAGGCAAGTTTTCTTAAATTCTCCTTTTGTGCATTAGGTGAAGCCCTTTTAGGTTCCTAACCTTATATGGGGTGATCCTTTATTAGACTCTCCATCTTGAATTAGCCTATGCTTCATCTTTTAGTCTGTGATTTAGGCTGAAATACTCAGAATTAAAATAGTATTGTGTCCCCAGTTACCTCCCTGGCTTCTAGCCTTCCCTTTATTTGGGGGGAAAAATAGTTTTAAGAATTTTACATGATCTCTGAGTTCTTTATTTTTTTAATTCAAGAGGATCATCAGGGTTATTTGTTAGGCATATCAGATTGCATTTGGCAATCCAATAATATGACTATTTCTGAGAGTAGAAATAGAAACAAGCAAAGGTGTGCAAAGGTGCAAAGGTGCTCCCTCAGTTGGGCAATTAGAAGGAAGTCTTTGGATAACAGTAATATAGACCATCAACTGGTCAACGAGAGTGGTTCTAAAGACCAGAAACTGGTGCTCATCTTCCTTTTATCACCAGCCTCATTATCCCAGCACCAAGGAAATTGCTTTCCCCTTCTTGTAGTAAAATGTTCAGTGTTCTGTTTGTGCTTTTTGCCTGAAGCATTTCTTTTGGTGTGAAAATTAATTTGACTTCACATTTTTAAAGAAAATGAAAAGATGAGGGTTGCTGAGGTCATGACTTTGTCTCTGAGAATTCCATGTCTTCCTTGGAATGGCATGGGTAAAGATAAGTGCTAAGAAACATTCTTCTTGGAGAACAGGATTGGGATACCTTCATTCAATGTTTTCTTCTCAATGAAGATTCAATCTAAACTTTTCTTTTTATGGTCTTCAATATGCTTTACTTATATACCTTTATTTCCCATCTTGTTTTCCCATTTTTATCCCTTGTGTTTGCCTTTTAAAAATGTTAATAGTTATCTGAACATGATGATATATTTCTTGCCTCTTTCTATATTCATCCTCTCTTTCAACATGTCAAATTTTTATGCTTCAACATTTGTCTTAGTTGCTCATCTGGTTGTGGATGAGCAACTGGTTGCTCATCCTTCCTGAATCCTTTCTGTATCCTTTACCCTGAGAAGTGTTCATCTCTTCCTTTAGGCTATCACTGCAAATTTTATGCAGGTCTATTGAAATAGTTCTCAGCCATCATCAAACAATTTATTTGTATCCTTCTTTCTCAATGATATCTGAGTTTCTTAAAGGTGAAAGTGGCAACTTTTTCATCTTTGTATATTGAATGCTGAAGAAAATTATAACTAATAAGTGATTGAATAATAAATTAATTATCATAGAAGACACTAAAAGTACCTGTTTTCATGAACTTAAGTATATATGATGATCCAAAATTAACATATATAAAACACTGACCAACTTAGGCAGGAGGTGTGATTCAGAAACCAACTATTATAAGAATTTGGGTATTTCCTCTAAGCTCAAGCCCAATTTACTCTGTTTTCTTTCCTAATTAACCATATATCACCCTGAATGCTGTCAGAGTTATCATATCAATATTTTGAATCTCTTCTACTTGCAAGATTCTGGGTAGAGTGTGGTTGAACACATGTATGTGTATTTCTGTGCTTAGTCACTCAGTCATGTCTGACTCTTTGTGACTCCATGGACTTTAGCCCACCAAGCTCCTCTGTCCATGGGGATTCTCCAGGAAAAAAATACTAGAGGAGGTTGCCGTGCCCTCCTCCAAGGGATTTTTCCAACCCAGGGATCGAACCCAGGTCTCCCACATTGCAGGCAGATTCTTTACCATCTGAGAGGGATGTACTCTGCAGCTGATTTAACTTCATATGATTTCCTCCAAAATTCTTGATGGATATTAGGTCCTATATAGCTATGCTCATTTTACAGACCACAGACCATGACATTTTGTTTAAAAGTTAGTGTGTCACGATTAGTCTCTACACTCAGTTACTGTCTGTTGTTCAGATTAACTTGGTCGCAGGAGACCGAGGACTAGCCTCTCAGCAATTAGAATCATGATCTGAGAAGCAGCCCACCATAGCCAACTGCCTTCATACATCCACAGCTGAATACTCAGGCCAGTTATCTGAACATGCTGAGATGTTTAACAGTCAAAGGGTCTTTAAAAAAAATTAATATCCACAAAACCCACACATTGCAAAATACAGGTAGGGTAGCTGTTGGATATCTGTGTTTTCCCCCTGGACTATTGCACTCACGCCATCAGTGCTTACTATTCTTTGATTTAGTTTGGCTTTTGCTTTAATTTTCTATTTGCTATTCTTTTCTAAAAGTTTGTGGAAACAATAAGAAAATGGCTGTTACTAAAAATAGAAGAAAGTTATACACCATTATATAACCTTAAGCTGATTCTTAACTAGAAAGGTAAGCATGAAAACCAAGTGAATTTCTGGTCAATGATAGGAGTGAGGATGTGTTTATAAAAGAAAGATTCAATTACTTTTTGAGCTGCTGGGCAGCAGCAGGGTCTGTAAGGGTCTGGGAACCTCAGTTGCTGAGATCTATAGGGGAGCAAACAGACATTTGTGTGTGAGTTGCCTGGGTACTGGGAGGCAGCTGAATGAATATGAGGTGATGTTCAACCCCATTGTGTTTATATGAATACACATTACCATTTCCCACAAGGAAGCTGATACGAGCACCATGATGCTTTGCTATAAAATCCATTGAACATTTTCCTGCATGTTTTACTCCTTTTAAAATGGCTCAGGAACAGGCCTGAGAAGAGCCATTGCCCCTCTGTAACATTCTCTTTCCCCAAATGGAAACCCACTGGAACACACTGTAGGGGTGTTTCACTGCAAAATGCTTGGCATACACAATCAGAGCGAATAAGGGATTTTCCTTTAAACCCAGCAAGCCAGGCTTGTGTGTGGTAGGGTGGGGTGGCATTCAGTGTTTTTCTCATCTCTATATTTCTATGTTAAAACTTACGTGAGCAGATAAAGAGCAAGGAGATTTAATTATGCATAAATTGAAGACAATGAAGAATCCTTAGGAGTGTAATTAGCTGTGTATGGGATGTGTGCATCCTTGTAGCTGCATTTTATTTGCATAGAGATCTAAAAGTTCAGAAACGCAGGTTTAGGACAGACTAAGACCTTTGGCCGCAGGTGCACCTTCAGAGATCAGCACACTTTTTTAAAGCTATTGTGTGTTAGCACTGAATTCATTAAAAAAAAAAAAAGAAAAGAAAAGCAGCCCCTCCCAATAATAGCAGCAATATTAATAAAAAAATATTTATCCAACAAAATAACCTGTTCTGTAACAAGGTAGCAATGTTCAGACCTCCTCTAAATGTCTTTACAGGATAAAAAAAGAGAGAGAGAGAGTGAGCTAGGATCTTAAACCTATGGCTAGAATACTGCTCCTAATTCAATGCCTTCTGCTTCTAACCATCTAGGATGGAAGCAAGAGACATGCAGATACAACTGGAAAGTGTGGTCATGTCACTACAACGTGGGATGTAAAAAGTTACTGTGGTTTGGTTAGGATTTTGTATAACAACATGTTCCTCTCTCCATATATTTTATTAAAGAAATATCAGTACACATTATGTTTGCTTGAGGTGACAGATTTCTGTGGCCAGGAAATTTCTTCTGTTCATAACCATCCTTGAGAATGATTATCTTACCTTAATACTTAATAATAACCTCTCAGCTGTCTAGTTATTGCTCAGTCTTGATCACCTCCTAATCTGTCTTTGGTGAAACTTGAGGACAGTTAAGTTCACCATTTTCCTTTGTAACTAATCATTTTTTTTTGTCAGAGTTCTTCCCAACTCAGGATAGACCCAGTGGTAAAGAAGTCCAGCTAGTATTTGTCCAGAACTGAGGAAGTTCTTTTTCACAGTGAGAAAGGGCAAGTAAGGCTCAATGGTGTATGTTACTAAAGAACATTTAGGTGAAAGATTATCAAGTTACTTAAGTATTGAAATGGTTCCTTAGTGACAAGAGAGTCACTAAGGATATTAAGAGAAGATATCAATCAATCAGAAGTAAGAATCAGTTAGATGAAATAGACAGGAAGAAAGATGAGAATTAGACAAGGAATATGGTATCTGTGTAAGCAGGCCATACTGAGAAAAATCAAAGGAGAATTGGGGTTGGCCACTAAAGAAATTAAGGTGAAAAAGACCAAGATAGAGTTGGAGGGACTGGAAGAACTGTGTGGGGAAACTGCCAAGAGGTGGAAACAAATGAAATTATCAAATTTTACCTGAGCCCTGAGCTACCACAAAACAGTGGGACATGAAATGAGGGAAGGTTCTCCAAATGAATGACTCTAAGGCCTACTATGGTGTCCATTCGCCTTCCCCTGACAGATCCTCCAGGGTTAATGTTGGGCAGTGACAACCAATCTAGAAAGTGGACTTAATAGGAACTGAAAGCTCCTTTTTTCCTGGAAAGGGGGGTAAAGTCGATGAGTTTCACAGCACACTCAACCACTCAACCACCTCCAACTTCAGGCCTGAGAGCAGCCCCTTTCCCTGACTGAGGTCACCTCTCCTTGAGTGGTGTGCGCAGTCACTGAAATCCAATAGCAGAGAGTCTGTTATACTTATCCAGTCAACTTCATCATCCTCTGCTTTATGTTCCTTGTTTACAGTATTGAATTAACTTTGAAACAGTCTGCATACACACTAAATACAAAAGTGTGGATATAGGAAGGTAGGCATTATGGTTAGAATTCTTTCTCTTTCCTGACCCCTACACCTTGCTACACAGAGACAAACATAGCTGCTAAACATATTAAATGTTTTATGTATTTATGTGATGTGCATGTGTGTATATGTGTTAGAGAGAGAGAGAAAGGAGAGAGTGAGAGAAAGTTATGCATATATTATATATATGCCATTATATATTTAGTTTACTCTTCCATATATATATATGTGTATATGTGTATATATACGTGTATATATGTATATGTATATATATGCCTATATATATGATGTATTTTGTGAGAAAACACTATATATCACACTACACTGTCTGTTCTATGTGTTGTCTTTTTATTAACCAAGTAATAATTACAAAAATCCATTAGGTGATATGCCTCTAATATATTTAGTAGTCACCAATTGATAGTTATATAGGTTATTTCTGATTTCTCAAATATAAAAAGCACTGTATAGAATTTTCTTTTCTACACATAGTTCTTGCACGTTTGCTTGTATATCTGTAGAATATGTATCTTGAGAAGAAATTTCTGAGCCAAAGTATAAACACATTTGTATTTATGATAATTATTGCTCACTTGCCTTCTAGAAGTATTATACAATCTTACACTCGTTCTGCACTGTTTCCTCACATCCAAAATGACACATGGTGGAATCAGCTTTGCAGTTGGGGTATACAAGTAATTAAAATGTTATTTCTTTGTGTACACAATATTTGTTTCTCTTGTTTTGAGTGATGATCATTTCTAATGGCTGTGCCAGCTTCCCAAATAGATAGTGGTCATCTCGTATGTCAGAATATTCCTGTGTTGCCCTCCTTCCCTCCCCAGCACCTAGAATGTAGCCCTACATTTAGAAGGTACTCAAAACAATTTTACTGATTTACTGATCCTACCCCCATGGGTTAACTAGGCATCACCAGTCAGTGACTTCACTGTGTCTGATTTCTTTTTTCCTTCTCAAAGGAAAGTATCCAAAGTGTCTCATAAGAAGTAAGAACAGGAAATGCTTCTTACTTCCCACTCTGTACTGTTGGTATTTCATGAGTAGTGTTTAGGTGGAAAACAAATATAAACCCGGTTTCACATGTCAATAGAAATAAAGAAGATGTATGTAAATGAACTTCTAGACAAGATATAGGACTTAAAGCTTCTTCGGATGGGAGTTCTTCATTTGTGAAGCATGTTTTCCCCCAGGGGTGTAACACAAGATTTGATTCATTTTTTTTCTCTAAATTAAATTAAATGGAATGGTCATATGGTCCCCAAGGGAAGACATACTTCAGATTCTGATAGGATGATGGCTTACTCCAAAGCAAGTAACTTTTGAATAAATTGGAACTGTCTCTCATGAGACATGGGGGAGAAAGTGAATTGACGTACTGGTCTAATGAGCAATGTTGTTAAAACCCTTTCAAAGATCAGAGTGTGTTTGTGGCAGGTAGTAGAGTATGATGTCCCCTGAAAAGAGTGTTACCACAGTAAATGTTGCTGGTGTTTCTTTGACTATTTCTTTATCAATCATCTATAAACACCCCCCACCAAGCAAGACTAAATAATTGGCTAGAGAGAAGTCTCTTATTTTCAATCATAAATCTACCAAAATGACATTTTTTTTTCATTTCTTACTCAACACTGGTTTTCATTTTGCCAAATTAATTAGATCTCATTCTGTTGAAATTCAGGTATTTTTCAGTCCCAACTATGTGTTGCAACTTTGCATAATACTTACAATAAATTTATAGAGTGTTTATTAAGACTAGTCTCATGCTATTTTCTGGAAAAGCATAAGGAAAAACACAGGTTCAAAACCAAAGGACTTTATAGACACGTGTGAAACAATTGTGATTCCCTTTGTCTTTTGCCTCCTGGGAACCTCTGCGGTCCACATCTTAGCTAGACACAGGCAAGTGAACTGCGGTTGCTTTCCATCGCCTACTCTGCCCGCTACAACCAGACTCATCTCCCTCAAGTTTCTTTTTGTTAATTTTGGCTTCACTTGGCCTTTGCTTCAGCGTGTGGGCTACTCTTGCTGGGGTGCAAGGGCTGGAGAACACCCAGGGTCCGTAGCTGGGGGTGTGCAGAGTTGGTTGCTCCCCAGTGTGTGGGATTATAGTTCCCCAATCATATCTTCTGCATTGGAAGGTGCGTTCCCAACCACTGGGCCACCAGGGAAGTCCCTTCCTCAAATTCTGCTCTCAGAATGGCACGGCTCCGGCTGCGAGTTCCTACTGACGAAGGCGAAGGCCCTGAACGTTAACTACACAGCACATTTGAGGTCCGTCAGATGTGTCGGTTTCATTCCTTCTTACTCCACATAGTCTTTTCCAGTCACCTCGGATGTCTCAGAACGTTTCCAAACTTTCTGCCTGCTTCCTCTTAGGTTTTCTGGGGTGAACTTTCCTCTTTGCCCACATAGAAAACTCTTCTCAGCCTTCAAAGTTCACTTCAAGTTCAGCTTCTTGCTGCCTCACTTCAGTCATGTTTCTCTTTCTATAACTTTTTTTCATACCCCTTGTAGAAATACTTTGCACACACTTCTTTTGAGCTACTACTAGCTGTTTGGTGCCCTTCTTCGTTTTTGTATGATATTAAATTTCATGGAAGGCAGGGGATGGATTTTTTTTTTCCCAGAGACTGGGTTTTATTTGTCTTGGGATGCAGTATGCTACAGGGGCTGAGGGGAAATGCTACACCCGACCACGTGAGCTTCCATTCCAACTCTACGTTTTATTCTCTGAGCTTAACAAACTTCCTTAATTTCATCCATTAATTTACATTTTCATTTATTCAACAAATACTTTTTTTGAAATTTATTCAAAAATATAATTAAAGCAACTATACATGTTGGGAGTGCACTGGTGTACAGATTTTATGAGCCTGGGACCCATGTTTTCACACAGAGCCCGGAGCTAGGAAGAAGCCTGCACTTGGCTTCATGCTGTGCTGTCATCTTGAAATTCTTAATCATTTCTGAACAAGGGGCCCACATTTTTATTTTGTACAAGGCCCTGAAAATGATGTAGCCAGTCCTGATATTGAGTAAGATCAACACAGTCTCTCTTGTTATGATAAGATAGGATATAAACAAGCAAATTAGGACATGAAGAAATGTCAGTAATAAGGCCTGTGAATGCCTAGGTGACAATTTAACTTTGGTGGGCAAGGAAAGCCTCTAAGAGCTTACATTTAAAGCTGAGATTTGAATGCTAAAACTTGCCATCTGAAATGGTGAAGGACATTCCAGGTAGTAGAAGCAGCAAGTGCTAAGATGATAAGGCAGGAATGAAATTAGATGGTTTAAGAAACACTGTTCTTGAGAAAGTAAGCACAAAGTAGAGAATGATTAAGTCTAAAGATTAACCTGGACCAGATCATTAAGCCCAGGATAAGGGGTTGCATTTTATTCTAAATGTGATAGGAAGCCATTATAAGGTTTATGGTAAGGATGTTAAATTTGATTTATATTTTAAAAGATCACGCTTTGCAATTATAGTGAGATAGAAATAGAGCAGGCCTATCAGTAAGAAGATCTGCTGGAGAAGGGATAGGCTACCCACTCCAGTATTCTTGAGCTTCCCTTGTGGCTGAGCTGGTAAAGAATCCACCTGCAATATGAGAGACCTGGGTTTGATCCTTGGATATTGTGAGGATACCCTGGAGAAGGGAACAGCTATTGCACAGGTCTAGGCAAGCAATGAGAGTGGACTGAACCAACATACACAAACAGCAGGAGAAAGTGAAATTATTTAGTGTACACTTTGGAGATAGAGTCAGTTGGACTGCTGATAGATTTAGATTGAGTGTGAGGCAGGAGAAAAAGAGAGATATCAAGGGTAATACCTAGATTTTTGGTGGTGTGTCAAAAAAATAGAGAAGATGGACAAAATAATTTTAAGTGATACTCTGTGTTCTTTCTTGGTTATCCATGTGGGAAGTCAAGAGGGAAGTGGGTATTATTGCTATCAGAAAACACAGACCACAGCACTCACCCTAGGTGATTATTGTGCATCGTGATTGAGATCACACATGTAAAAACAATGCCCATGATTGCCACATAGGATTACTCATTATATGTTACTCATATGCTATCTCTGAAACATATAGCTAAGTGCAATTGTAATTTGGAGAGTTTCATAGTAGTAAAAGTAGCTGCAAAATATCTAAAGGCACAGTTGGATGGAAGAAAAGAAAGGGTGGAAATAGGAAAAGAGATAGGAGGTTGGCTTGTTCCTCTCTTTAAGCACTTTTATTCATTGATACCTTCATATTTCTCAGTCAGAATCCAAGAGCCAAAGATACAGCCAGTGAAATGATAAAACATGAAGACATGTATGCAGCAAGGAGAAGGTACACATTCCATACTCTAAAAGAACCAACTATTTGCAAACACTCTTTCAAATATTCTATAATTGACAAACTGATTCAAATGCCTACTCTTATTCATTGTTTGTAGGATCCGGCTTTACTTTGGTCAGTGTTCTCATTGTGAAAATGGAGATGAGATTTAATAGGTTACATCTTCTCTGTTTTCTGTTTTAAATGTCCTTCTGGTATTCTACATCTGTAAAGTTGTTCTTACTCCCAGCCAGGAGTCCTGACTAAAGAAAAAGCTGTTTTAACTTCTCATGGACTGCTTAGTGTGGCAGAGATTAGCCCCCCAGGACTGGACTTGCTGGTTAGCCAACAGCCATCTAAAGGAATTTTGGTGTATCTTACTCATCTTAGGATGTGGAAAGTACACCTCAAAGAATTTTTAAAAGTGGAAATCATATATTATGATATATGGAGTCATTTGTTGTCTAGCATCAAGATTACTGACAGCTATACACACATATTTTTGAAATTTTGTCTCTGAATATTATCTATATATTGAAACATAAACCTATTCTCAATAGTAGCCTTATTTGCGAGGTAATATGTTAGCATATTTTGGAACACAAAGCAGTACAAAGAGAACCCGCCTTACAGGTAAGAGAGCTGGCTTCATCATTGCCACCAATTTTCTCCGATGGCCCTGATTTATTTAGATTGTAAAATAGATGCAAAACCATGTGGCCTTATTATCACTTCTATACTTGAATGAGAATTAAAAAAAATAAAACAAAACAGCTGTTGTGAATGCAATTTGCAAAAAACAGAATGCCAGACAGAGGAAGGGATTATTATAAATAGCATTTCTACTGTCTTGAGTCCCTTGTAGGGTCTCCCCAAATTCATCCTCTGTTATAGTTCTTCTGAAGCATTTTCTGTGCAACATACTCACCAGGGTCCTTTGCATTGTCTCAATTCTATTGCTCTGCATAGGAAACTAAAAATACATATCTCGCAGATTTGTGTTACGCTAAATGATCATTTAAATGTTCAGATCGGAACCCCTGGAATTTTCCATCTGCCTTTCGTCTGCTGGGCTGGTTGTAGAAGGGTACTGCTGAGAGCTTCCCTGCGGGTTGGCTTGGCCGGTGGGTGTGATTGAAAATCTGTAGCTAACACTTGGAGAAACAGGGCATGGGGATAGTTAATAAAGGACAAAAATAGAGATCAAAAAGATATAAACACACATCGCAGTTTGATCTCAATATCATTTTTTAAATAATACATTTGCACATTTTCAAGATCAGCCTCTCTGGGGTTTCTTGCAGGGGACAGAATATTCTTGCAACTTGCAGGGAAGCTGATCTAGTTTTAAAGAAAAGGGTAAAGGTGGCAAATAGCCAATTAAATTGCAGGTGGTGATGGTGATGGGAGGGTGGAGATGGATGGTCTTGGTGTCAAGGAATTCATGCTGATGACAGAGAGAGGGGTGAAGACACATTTGGGGCCTGGGAAAATGCAGACAAACCAGATGTAGGAGGTGAAGTAAATCACACACTTGCTTTTTGTTTGTGCTTACAAAAAGAGCCCCCCAAACATGGAGATCATTATACAGAATGGCCAAGGCAAATTAAGGAAAATAATTATTGTAGCTGATGAAGCAGAACCTCTATTAGAGCTAAATGCTACTTCACAGTGTTCAGTGGTGGAGGCTCTGAACTAAATGCATTTTTCAGCATCTTTAGTGTAGTATATTAAATTAAGTTTTAAAGCACTTTTCTCCTCCCCTTTATTTTTCCTTTCCTCCCTCCTCCCCTTTTTTCAAGTCTCTCAGGCAGGTCGTACAGGGTTGGAAATCTGGAGAACAAGCTGCAAAAAGGGAACTGCTGAACAACAAGTCCTTTACATCCCAACACATTTTTCTCTAAGGTGAAGAGTAAATAAACATCTAGAGGGGGGGGGGGTTAATAGTGGAGAGCTTAGGCTTAGAGGGACAAGGAGTGGACTGGTCTCCACAGAAAATGGGGCAGAAGAAAATAAAGAAGAAGAGGGAAGTCTTAGGCTTGTCTGGCTTTTTTTTTCCCCCTAATTTTATCTAAGGTAACTCCTGCATCATGAAAAAAAGTGTTCATTTATCTCCATGTTTCCCAACTCTCTGAAGAAAACAGGGCTGAGATGGGGGAGAATTTCTGTTGATTTGGGATATATGTGTTGCTCTTATTTCTTAGCTAACATAGTGATATGTTTTTGATGTTTGTTTTAATTGCTGGTGTTTCTTAGGTACATTTTTCTGTATTATCCTTGAAATCTTGAAAGTTGTGTAGCTCTCTAGTTAGACAATAGGTTGTCAAGTATAGAAAAATGAGACGTTCATTGCTTCCATATTCCATGACACTCCAGCAATATTTGGATTGTTGGCCATATAACAGATACATATTATATACAGAAAGGAGCAATTTACTTTGATTTTTTTTTTTTTTAATCTCAGGAAGTTTCAGGCCCAAAGATTGCCCTACAGATGCTTTGTGACCACCTACTGTCATTTCCATGGGGATCAAAGACAGCAGTGTTTAGCACTGTTCTGGCCTCACAGTGTTCAGTCCTCTATGCGTTTAAGATCGGCATTTCTGATTCCACTTCATCCAAGAAAATACACGGATTACCTGAAGGCCTCCCCATCTCCGATGGACCTTCACACTTTCTAGCACCTGTTGTCAGTGCCATCACTTCAAATACAGAGCTGTTGATAGATGGACAGGAACTGGTTATAATACTTCAGTTTCTCATTTCAGAGTCTTTATCAAATCTGTGCACATAGCCGGTACTCAACATGTCTTTGGTAATAATTTTGTTTATCAAGAAAGAGTTTCAGATTAGCTAATTCAAAAAGATGGAAATGTGTGTTTGCTAATAAGCTTCAGCTCCTCGAAACACCCCCAAAAAATCTGTTAAAGGCTTCACATCAGTTGCACGGATTACTTACCACCCAATACTTCAGAGGAACATGGGACAACCTTTTATCTGCAAATGTCAATCCTGTTCCCTCTCTGCCTCTGTGAGATCATGGGAAAATGAGAATCCAACTTCAATCATCATTTAGCTCAGATGAGAGTAATCCTAGCTCTCTGGAAATCTATTAATCTCTACTGTTGAGGCTTACTCTGTGACAGGCATATCCTTATGTGTTTTATATATATTTATGTATTTATTTCTTATAAGAGCCCTATGTAGTAGACACTATTATTTTGCCATTTTACAGATAAGACAAATGAAGCACGGAAAGTTAGATAACTTGGCCCAGATCACAAAGCTGATAAAAACTCAGTTGGAATTTAGGGAAGGAAGGAGTCTCTGGGGTCCAGGTTCTTAAACTATACACAGTGCCATCTCTTTTTGATTGTTTCAAGGATCAAAATCAGTAACAAATGAAGAGTTGCTGTGATATATTTTATTTTTAAAAATGGTTTGCTGAATTTTGAGGGTACTTTATAAAACAAAAGGGCTCACCAAACTGGACCATGTTAAACTCCCACTTCTCTGATCCTGGGGCTTCCCTGATAGCTCAGTTGGTAAAGAATCCACCTGCAAAGCAGGAGAGACCCCGGTTCGATTCCTGGGTTGGGAAGATTAGCTGGAGAAGGGATAGGCTTCCCACTCCAGTATTCTTGGGTTTCCCTTGGTGGCTTAGCTGGTAAAGAATCTGCCTGCAATGTGGGAGACCTCGTTCAATCCCTGGGTTGGGAAGATCCCCTGGAGAAGGGAAAGGCTACCCACTCCAGTGTTCTGGCCTAGAAAATTCCATGGACTATATAGTCCATGGAGTCACAAAGTGTCAGACATGACTGAAGGACTTTCACTAACTTTCTCTGATCCTGGGACTTCTGGGGTGGCTCAGAGGGTAAAGAGTCTTCCCACAATATGGGAGACCCGGGCTCAATCCCTGAGTCAGGAAGATCCCCTAGAGAAGGAAATGGCAACCCACTCCAGTATTCTTGCCTGGAAAATCCCATGGATGAAGAAGCCTGGAGGGCTACAGTCCATGGGGTCACAAAGAGTCGGACATGGCTGAGCAACTAACCCTTTCACTTTGACTTTCTTTCCTCTGATCCTACTTGGCCACTAGCTGATAATCCTAGATTTTTTCTTGCCATTAGCAAAGAGCGTTGCTGGCAAGCTCACGTGCCTCATTCAGCTCATTACTTCCTGAGGGTTGTCAGTGGCTGTTTTCAGGGCTGATACATTTCTTTCTGTTCTCTGGAGTGAGTCAGGAGAACTGACTCAGGGAAGGCATTCCAATCTCTTTGTGCAGTGGTGTTTAAAATGCAAGATCCCTTTCTTGGAGAGAAATGACTCGAAGGGACTCAACGCAAAGCCCCCGTTCTGCTCTCCAAGCAGCTGTGAGGCTGGCAGACCCTGCAGGCAGAGAAGGGACTGGCATGGGCCATGATGATACATATTCAGCAGCAAGAGGACTTGATTCTGCACCTTGCTGGTTACAGCTGCCAGATCATGAGCGATCGATAGAGAACTTTGTTAATGATGTGGAATTCACTTCTGGCACACTCTGCACAAATACATATGCAATATATTATTAGTGCCTTCAACTATGGGCCAGTCCAGATGTGATTTAATTCAAAGTCTGATTATCTTTTCCTTTTTTTTACCTTTGTAATTGGAGCATCATTGATTAGATTCTGCTTTTAATAAAAATGGCAAACCATGCAGCATTGCTTGAAGCAACTTATTTGGCTGCAAACATCAGAAAATCACAAGGTAGGGGTAATGAAATGACAGTGGACGCTCTGGCGGCTCAGAGGAAAGTCACTCACAAAGTCCTAGAGTCCGCGTTTTTAAGAAACATGAAGCGGGTGGGTTATCTTTGGAAATTACTAGAGAAGATGTATTTATATAGATTCCTTTCCAAAAGATGAATCCAATCATCATCCCATAGATAAATGTGGAGTCTTAATGGCAAATGTTGATTTAATATTCGAGTCTGAGTCTTGCAGTAAAAAGACTGAATTGCATTAGAAGAGCTGGGCTAGAACTGGGCAGACACGGAAACCTAATACCACAGCAAATAAATCTGGCAGCACAATTTAAAACTGAAAAGAAATAGAAAGATAAATGATGTCATAAAAGATTCACAGGGGCGTTTTTAACTGAACTGCTAAATATTTTAAAACAGAATAGCCAAGGCCATTTTGTATTAGAAACCCAAATGAGTGGCTCTCTCAATTTATTAAATTGAGTTCCCTCAGTGTTTATTGGGCCTGGTCTATCTGAAAGATTCTGTTTGAGGCACTGGAGTATTGGGATATTATCCAAGGATATTACTGACTAGTGAGGAAGATCAGGCAAGTAGCCCAACAATTTAAATAAATACTATAATAATTTAGGAAAATGAATGACAATCATATCTTCATTCCTGCAAGCCCATTTTAAGCAATATATCTAGAGATGTTGCCTCCTACTAAGTTCCTATGCCGTTTGTTAAATGACCCAAGTTTCTTATCTGCAATCAGGGACCAGGCTCTTGAAGTGGCCTTTGCATACTGGATGAGAAGTGTGCCATCATGTCAGATCATCTGTTTAGTTGGAGTGTTGGGTTCAAGAAAGAGGACGGGAGAGGCAGAACAGCAATAGAGGCACTTGCGAATGGCAGGAATCATTTCTAAGAGATTGGCTGCTTGGAATGGACCGGTATCTGGATCCAGTGGCTGTAGAGTACCTGCTTATGAACCATTGCCCTCACAGCCATAGAAACCAGAACATGGAAAGCAGAACTCTTTCCATGAAAGAGCACATTTCATTTGGATCTAGCTGAGAGAATATGAGAGGGGCCTGGAATGGTAATAAGCAGAGGAATTTTTAACTTTAAAGGAAACTGCAGTGGGGAAAATAAACTTCTAAAGCCCCCTGTAGAATTTGCTGACTGAGGAGTTGGTTGATATGCTCAAGGCCACTGTTAATGAAAAGGAAAAAAAAAAAAAAATGCAATAGGATCCTAAATTCACAGTGGGCTTTTTTAATTGAACATTTACAAACTTTTAAAAACAGGAAGACTGCTTTAGAAAAACTAGATCAAACTTTTAAAAGGCAGTTTGAGCCGAGTAAATCACCAGTGAGTATGTTGGCATTCCAGTCTCTGCCTCCATTAGCTAATGTGTGGCCCTATTTTATGGTTTAGGGTGCATGCGCAACAATGAACTTTGAAGGCTGTCAAAAGGAATGGTCCCTGAAGCACTGGCTGTGTTTTGAGGAATTCCAAGGGGGTTCTACCTGCCCCAAACTAGCCCAGCTTCAGCCTCTCACTGGAGAGATGACCTCATTTGTTAAGGCAAGTGGAAACACACTCGGGAAGGGATTTTTATTTTGTTTTGTACTTGGTGGAAATTTTGTTATTAGATCCTTTTCGCCTACTAGCCAATGATCCAGTTAAGGAAGAAAGTGGAGGATCTGTGGTGGTTGACAAGATCAAGCTGCAGTGGGAGAGACACTTGAATATCAAAAGGGCTGTGTGATTTCCCTGGGATCTTTTTTTTGTCTGGAAGTTCCTGGTAGGAAAAAGGTCTTCAAGGGAGGAGAAAGGTGTTGAACACAAATTTCACTCACTTTTCTGATTAGGGCCATGCTATGAATTTTCATAAATGTGTATGTGGAATATGCATCTTTCTCCTTATCAATAAGCTACTCTTTTATCCAATCTTGTTCATCCAATCTTTGAAAATAAGTGTCTTCATATTTCCTTTCCAACTTTAAAGACCAACAGTCAGGAAAGAATGTTAGTACAGTAGTTAATATTGAATTACATATAACTCGACCTATGTTCCTTTCTAGTCATATTTTTAGTTAAAAAGGCACAAATTCTATAATAAAGGAGTCTGTTTCCAATCATGGAATCTTCTCAAGAGGGACTTTGAAAGTGAGGCGCTTCTCCACACATACCTCAAATCACCCCACAAATGTGATGTTATTTTAGGTGGGACCATGCTGTCTGAGTCTTCTTTTACCCTGTCCCCAGATGCCACCTCACTGATGGTCAGAGGCAGATGGGCAAGGATTAGAGAATTTGGCTTACATCTTGATTTATTCTATACCTAAAATCATGTGTACAAAAAAGGAGGAACTCTGGTTCATAAAAGTGTGTTTTATTATAGAATTTCAACCATTTGAAACAGTTAAAACCAACAATTGACTATATTTATTTTTATTTCAGAGATGAATTTTGATAAAGAAAAGAAAAAAAAAATAAAGGTAAGAGGGATAAGGAGGCAAAGTGAGGTGTGGTGAGCAATGAATTTAGACCAAAGAGTAAAAAGTATTTCTAGGCTCTCTGCCTTGGGTTAGCACCCCACAGAGCCAGCTTTTCATATTTTTCTGAGTTCCTTATAAAATCAGATTCAGAGTTATATGTAGAGGTCCTACCAGCTGTTATATTGGCCAAATACTTAAAGAAAAAAAAAAAAGGAATAATGAAACATGGAAGAATGAAGGATAAAAGAAAAGGAAGAAAAGAGGAAGAAGCGAAAATGCAAGACATGACAAGTCAGGGAAAGAAAGGAAGAAAAAAGAAAATCAATGATGTTTACAAGACTCTCCATATTTAAATATGGAAGCAAACTTACACATCATAGTAAGATTTTCAACAGCAGATTTTGAAATTGAAAAACATGAACCTCAGTGACATAGAGAATTTAATTCATTGAACTTCTTACAAACTTATAAAAAATCATAGAGAGTTACTCTTTGCTTCTCTGGGTTATACTGACAATGAAAAGATCAATGTGCTGCAAAAATATGGTTAGTGAAATAATCATTGCAATATCTCCAGAGGCTCTTCAGAAGCAACTACTTTCTTGGGCCCACAGCTTCCAGGTCACAATGTAAGATAATGTACATGAATAAATAAATAAATAAAAATCATGCACATGTGCTAGTAAAAATAGCACTGCAGTTGCATTCACTTAAAGTTGTCTTTTCAAAGCTGCTTAATAGCTAAGAGATGGTGGTTACTCCTAATTTGATTCACATTGCTGCTTTTTTGCATCTTAAAATGACTATAAAAGATTATAAAGGTAAGAAAAATAGAGAAAATGTTAAACTACATACTACCCCATTATTCTACTACATTAAATCATTGCTTTTGCTAAAATCCCAATTAATGAGGTGTGCTGAGGTTTAGAAAGTCCCAAGAAAGAACGTGTGGGTTGTGGCCTCCCCTCTGACTTTGATATCTTGAACGCTGTGGGATAAAGGACTTCCTGTAGCCATAAGATGTCAGACAAGGGAAGGGACCTATCCAGGTGACTAATTCTAGAAGAGCTTAGCTGACTTGACTGGAGCCAGTGACTTTTGTGTCCTCAGTGTTCCCTTGTAGCTGCGATATCTTAGTAACAATGAGAATGCAACATTCAAATAAGGCTCAATTCTGACTAGGCCAGAAGTTAATGACTTTAAGCAATTTGAAGCTTTTCTGAGTGGTGACCTCTTTCTCTACACCAGAACTTGGCAAGCATGCAGAATCCCATGCTAAATGCTCTGTCATCCATCTCCCAAGAGAGACAGCGTCTGGATGTGAACCCTCCCTGGAAATTCAAACGTGCTTGGGTAAATTAACCCTGAGTTGCTCACCCATCTCTTCTCTGAGCAAGATTTTCCTCTTCCTGAGAGTTTCAACCTAAAAGGGCCCAGAAGATCCAGAGGTACAGCTTGGAGGTAAAGGCTTACTTTAAATTCCTCTGGGTAGTTCAAGGTACTGATGTGAAGCAAAATCAATGAACAGGAAGAAATAGCGGGTAGTGGGGTAGTTCTCCATCCTTAGTAATCCTGTGCTACTTCCGTAAGCAACTCTTGAAGCCTTGGTCATGGTGTCTACAATAATTTGCTAAACCATATGTAAGGATGCTCAAGGTTAAGACTTGCCTGGTGTCCAGTGGTTAAGACTCTGCTCTTCTACTGCAGGAGGTGCAGGTTCACTTCCTGGTTGGGGAACTGAGATCCCACATGCCATGCAGCATGCCCCCTCAAATGATGGTCAGGGTCATCACATAGCATAGCTCCAGGGAGACCCATTCCCACTGGACCACAGTGACTATTGCTGCCTGGGATTAGACAATCCTTAAAGCCAGATGATGGGACTGTGTGGGCTATTTCCCCTACATACTTTAGGAATTTCAAGCCTTCAGTAATTCATTACCAAAAGCTACCACATTTTTTTTTTTTTTTTTTAGCTTAATATGTCTTCCCTGGTAGCTCATCTGGTAACGAATCTGCCTGCAATGCAAGAGACCCTGATTCCATTCCTGGGTCAGGAAATTCCCCTGGAGAAGGGATAGGCTACCCACTCCAGTATTCAAGGGCTTCCCTGGTGGCTCAGAGGGTAAAGAATCCACTTGCAATACAGGAGACATGGGTTTGATCACTGAGTTGGGAAGATCCACTGGTGGAGGACATGGCAACCCACTCCAGTATTCTTGCCTGGAGAGTCCCCTTGGATGGTGGAGCCTAGCAGGCTACAGTCCATAGGGTCACAAAGAGTTGGACATGATTAAGTGACTAAGAACAACACAGATATTATAAATGCATAATATTTGGGAACAAAGGATGGTTTATTTTTAAAAGAAATATAATTTTAATAAAAATAAGAAAGATAGGAAAAAATTAAGATGTAATTATTTAGCCTCTGAAGTCCATGCATGCTCAGCCACTCAGTCGTGTCTGATTCTTTGTGACCATGGACAGTAGCCCACCAGATTCCTCTGTCCATGGGATTTTCCAGGCAAGAATTTTGGAGTGGGCTGCCATTACCACCTCCATAATCCATAGTTCATAACTTAAAAAAATATATACAATGACTGTCTTCATCAAAATTATCAAGAAACTAAGGAACCCAAATAAATAACTAGAGGGGAATTATTTATCATGTAAACACAATGATAGATGTCTTCCTCAAAAGGATAACTATGGTAACCCTAACGTCCCACCTTCTACACATTTAAAGTATTTCTTCCAAATTCGTGTGACTCCCATGGAGTCAACTTAGAATTTCGTGCAAATGAAAAACAGTCTAGACTTCCAAGTACATGTGACATTTTTTCCAAATATTTTTCCACTTGGTGGTGTCCATATTTGACCCACATCCTCCAGAGAGACAGGAGGATGAGAGTTGCCAGAAATCAGTGCTTTTACAAACAGAATCTGTTTATAGTGGAGCCGGACAGAAGGGTTCGATCACAAACGACTTTATCTTTTACACGTAACTCTTCTAACACAGACGTTTGTGGTTTTTGCAACTTTAGAGCACAAGGGAATACATTTTTGCCTCGTAGTATGTTGGAGATATCAATAGACTTTGGTCAATATTTATTAGGCTCTGCATTGTGACTCTAGAATGGCTCTTTGAAACACACATACTTCCGTGACAACAAAAGATTTGTTTCCCCCACCCCTCATTCTTCTCAGAATGAAAGTGCCACCCACTGTGCTTCTGAAGAAGGCAAACCTCACTTTTTCAGCAAACCATAAGATACAACTTTAAGAAGAACAGAGACAGCGAGAGTGAGGGAGCAAAAGAGAGAGACAGAGATAAGGAAGAAGGAGAAAGATAGGAGAGTGCTAAATGAATCAAAAGATGTTCAGTTTGCCTGCAAATATTGAGAACTCCTGAACATTCTCTAAGGGGTCTAAGCTTTTCTGTGAGTTTTTCTATTTCTTTGAAATAAGACACCCTAAGCTATTCAATTGCTTTTCAGAGGCAGTAGATATTTCTCTAGCAAAGTCTGCATTTGTTCTGCTTTTCCAATTGTCCATGCTGTGACACTATGAACAATGACAGGTTTCACAGACTTAGGAAACTGTGCCTGTTGTCCTCAGCAACTTGGCCCTGTCTGCCTCTTCATGTGGGGCAAACAGAACTCAGCGTGAAGACTATCCTATCATGCCACACACATGCCAATGCTCTCTCCCCAAGGACAGGTAGGGCTGTGGGGACGAGGGGTCTTCTTTCTCCATTTATAAGGTTTTTGTTGCATGTGCATTTACTTCTGGGATCTTCAAGGTGAAGTTCTGGTGTCCTGTAAATCAGGAGGCCACATCCACTCTTGTAGAAACGTGATGATTCAGCCGTGTACTTGATCACTTCCCCCAGCTGTCACTTCCCTCTTTGACCGAGGCTGAAGCTTCATCACACAAGGGCCCTCACTGAAATGTGGACGAAATTAAATTACTTTGGTCCAGAAAGAATACTTTTATACTGCGAATAAATATAATTCCTCAAACTAGCTTGGTTACATACAGACTAAATGATAAAATTCTACCTTATTTTTCCTATCATATTTTTTCCTGATCCTACGAGGGTATGTAGAGAGTAGAATGAAGAAGTCAATGAGAAAGGCAGAAATTTTCCAGGTAAATACTTAGCCTAGTATTTTTAATTGTCACTCTGAGGTCCCCTGCTGTTTTGTGCAGAGAATACACCACTTAATGTATTCCTTCTCCCCTCTAGGCCCATGACCCTTCATGGCTTGGTTGCTGAGGTTCTCTGAGATGACTGTCATTTGGGGAGGTGACCAAAACTTTTCTCTCCCTGTAAGATATTTGGATATGAACATATGTTATGGTTGTGATTTGCTTTCTCAGAATTTCAAGTTCTATGATGTTAGCATTGTGACTAGCAACCATGTCAAGTCAGGTTAGATCTTTTCTGTCCTGAAAATGTTCCTGTGCCAAGGTGTGGTAGCAGAGGATGAGACTGAGGACAACTGAAGTAGGTTTTTATCTCTAGAACTAAAGCCAGACCAGGAGGAAGTATCTTGAGAAACCACAGCTTGAAGACAGACAAATGGGGAGTTGGTAGTCAACTGGCATAAAATTCTCAATCTTGCAAGATGAAGAAGCTCCAGAGATCTGCTGTGTAACATTGTACCTATAATTAGTCATATTGTTTTGCAAGTGTAAAATTTTTGTTGATGCTGGATCTCAAGTTACATGTTCTTGCCACAATTAAATAAAGAGACAAAAGTGAAGGAAAGAAAGACATGGGGCGTCAGTGGTACCTAAAACATCCTCTATCACAAGCATTTGTCTTTCACAGGCTAGTTGAAGACCCACTGCCTATATTTAGTGAATTTTCCATTTGATTTTAAGAAGTAATTCCAAACCCATGTCACTATGAAGAAGGTCAAAAGACAGGGGTAATCACACCTTTTTTAGAATTCGCCTGGTCTGGGAACTAACAGCCTACAATTTAAGAAAGTCCCTGCTATGATTGTGTGAGAAGTATGGCAGGCGCTGGCCTCCTTTAACTGACACCAGTGATGGTAACAACTGTCATCTAAGGATGGAGGTGGGCCTGAACATCACTTTTTCAAATAACTCAAGTTTTACTCAATTTTATGTACCATCCCAGTGGACTGGTAGAAACATTAGCTACTGTCTTTTGGGGTTCACCTCCCATGACCACTGCTTTCTAGGGCTGAACCAGATTTCAGTGGGTCTTAGTACTGAAGAGGGCATCCCTTTGGCTCAGCTGGTAAAGAATCCGCCTGCAATGTGGGAGACCTAGGTTCCGATTCCTGTGTTGGGAAGATCCCCTGGAGAAGGGAAAGGCTACCCACTCTAGTATTCTGGCCTGGAGAATTCCATGGACTGTGTAGTCCATGAGATAGCAAAGAGTCAAACACAACTGAGTGACTTTCGCTGGTACTGAAGAACATTTTTTGACTGAGGGCAGGCATTGGTTCTTAGATACTTTTTTTTGCCTGCAAAGCTACTGGCTGTGGTTTCTAGATCTCATTTAGGGGTGCAGGAAGTGCCGCTGTTACTGAATCAACAAGGTTGCAGCATGTATGAAAGGCTCTAAGTGGATTTTCTGCTCTAGTTAGTTATTCTTTCTTTCATACGTCTTTGTCTTCAGAGGGCAATGCCCAGAAATCTCAAAGACCTTCTCACTGGAGCCCAATCATACCTTTGCTCAGGCCCCTTACCAGTGTCTTGTCCACTGTATCTCTTTCTCCTTATAATTCATTCACAAAGGGAGATCCTTTCTCAAGCCTTTATACTGATGATGTTGGCATGGAAATGCATTTTCTTTTATTTTAGTAGTTGTTGGTAAGAAAGCATCTTCCCTTACCCTTCTAGTAGAGTTTCTTCTGGCTGGCCTAATAATTAAATTGACACAAGATAGTTTAACAGGAGAAGCAGATTTAATTATGCATATGCAGGAGTTCTATAAAAATATGAGACCCAAAGGGGAGTCAGAAAATCGAGGTTTCTGTTTTATTCTGAGCTATGGATAAGAGGTAAATTTCTGGGACTTCAAAGAGGAGGAAGGCAATTCACAGAAAGAGCAAATGCTTGGTAAACAGATGTTGCTGAACAATACAGAAATGATGGAACACAGAAAGGTTTCACCAGACTTGCCTAATTTGCTTCCTGTCTACATACCTAGTTTATATTAGACTGTAGATACCTATGGTGATGGCTCCCTTTCTGGATCAGGTTTTCTAAGTTCTTTGAGACTTAAGGGGGTGGGGGCGGAGAAAAACAATAAACTTCCTGAGTCTTATGTTTCCTGAAAATAATCAGCTTAAAATAATTCTCACGCCAAAGGAAAATATTTTGGAGTGGCAAATTTTTCTTCCTTACACAGTTCCTAGCACTGTCTTCCCTGAACACAGAAACAGCTAACTCTTCAGGGGGGAAATATAATGTCATAAAGAAAAAATGAGTTGGAAAATATGAAATTTCATCACTATTATCACCATGTATATTTCTGTGGATTGTTCAGTGTAAGCTGATCACTTAGTGGCCAAGAGGATGAACATGGACTAAAATCTAGCCAGACCACCTTTTGTCAAGCATGCTGTGTATGCGAAGGATGTATTTTTCTAATTCATATGAAGTCCTTACGAATAAACAGTGGCCTTGCTAAGCATATGTCCTTATTATCAGGAATTCCTGAAAGTTGAGAGAAGCTCTCCATTCCTGGGAGCCTTGTCAACACACAGCAGACTCCTTTGATATTTGATCCATTCTCTCCTCTAACTGAGCATAGGTGTCATGTGTAAAAGAAAATAATTTTATACCTTGCCCAGTGTACATGGTCTGGCCTTAGAGTTCTGACTCTGGGAGGGCACCATTTGTGAAAACGTTGTTTTGATGTTTCAGGAAAAGGGAAGGTCATGGGGAAAGGCAAAGACCACATTTTCTCTTAAGAAATGCTTTTCTATCCTGTGAAACAGCAAACTGTAAACTGGGCTTGGAAAAGAAATGTTCTCAAAAAATGACAATGACAGCTCTAGCTTTAATTCACTCTTCTGACTCTGACAATAAAGTGACAAATGAAATCAGTGACTGTCCTGGAATAGCTATCGTTTCAGTAGTTAAAGAATGTGGCCCACATACCAGCAGAAACATGCATCATTGGAGAAAGTGGGATTCCTCTTCACCAATTATTCATTTATGTATTGAACTTTGTATTTAGATGTAAAACACTTGATCTAAGAATTCTATCAAATACAAATGCTTCCAAGGAGTAGGCAAGTAGCATAACTATTTGGTGGCTGCATATATACTATGGTGAGTGGTAGGGACAGAGAAAAACTCAAGAGGCATATCTCAAGGGCATTTAAACACGGTGTTCAATATAGAGTCTGCCAATAGTAACGGTGGCAAAATTCTTGCTTGAGAGGATATTAAGTTAGTAGAAAGAAACAAACATGTCTGTGCACATCTCCTCTTGTCAAGCCCCTTATCAATCTGCAATTTCTTCTCATTTTATAAGTGGGTAAGTAAAGGCTCTAAGAGATTTTGCAGCTACTCTAAATTTATACTCTAAGAGAGGGGTGGAGCAAGGAATCAATTACAAAATAAATATTCTCCCAATAAAAGTGTCATTTTACATCATCATGCTTCCTGCCTGAAAGATCTTATCTCTCTGAAGAGTGGAGAAGTCCATTCAGGAAAAAAGTGGGTCAGCTGGGTGATGTTGACACAAGACCACAGGTGGGACAAGCTACTCTAAATCTGGGTAGATCAAAGAAGTTTAACTTTTTTCAAAGGCTAGGAGGTGGTCAAAAGCATATGTGTAATTGCACAAGGAAACACAGAAGTGACTAGAGATGTAGGTATTATCGCTAAAATCTTATATTGGGGAGAAAAAAAGGTAAAGTAGATTAAATAATGTGTCTTGCCTAAAGGTAGAAGAAACTGCATGTGATCTTTACTAGAAAATAAACTTAAGAAAATAATTGTTATTTCCAACCCATGAATAAAACCATAATTGGCTTTATGACTCTGTTATTTTACCCAATAATGTTTCAGTAGGTAAACCATCCATAACTACAGAAAACAAAGAAGCTGTTTTCAGGTCAATATGGATACTTAATCCTAGGTAATGTAAATGAAAAAGAAGGAAGGAAATAGAGGAAAATATAAGGGATTCTGATTTTTGGAAAACATTTGCCAGTATTCATGTAATCTTATGGAAGAAATTAATTCAAATCGGCTTGGATATGAGCCTTGTCATAGGTGTCAAAGACTCTCAGAAGAGTCCAAGCCAATAATGATAAACAAGACTGTGTCTTGCTTGGAGGAGGTGGCTATTACCATGCCAAAGACTACATTTTCTGAACAGCAGTAATCAGTTAATTGCTCTACTGTGTACTACACCATGGGAATCCCTTCCAGGACTAGACTGCATAGAATTTCACAACTTGAAGGATTAAAAGACAGGAAGAGACAATTTTTGTTTGTTTAATTTTTTTTTTTTTCTTTAGGACCCAATAATACTTAGCTAGCTTTGCAAATAGCCACCAGCCCACTAAAGAGACCAGGAAGTAGGTCTGACAATCATTACCTGAGGCCATGGACGATAGATACTTCCTTACAGCTGGATTCTTTTAGACTGGCTGATCCAACTTTCAGTTCAGTTGCTCAGTCATGTCCGACTCTTTGCGACCCCATGAATCACAGCACACCAGGACTCCCTGTCCATCACCAACTCCTGGAGTTTACTTAAACTCATGTCCATCAAGTCAGTGATGCCATCCAGCCATCTCATTCTCTGCCATCCCCTTCTCCTCCTCCCTTCAATCTTTCCCAGCATCAGGGTCTTTTCAAATGAGTCAGCCCTTTGCATCAGGTGGCCAAAGTATTGGACTTTCAGCTTCAACATCAGTCCTTCCAATGAACACCCAGGACCGATCTCCTTTAGGATGGACTGGTTGGATCTCCTTGCAGTCCAAGGGACTCTCAAGAGTCTTCTCCAACACCACAGTTCAAAAGCATCAATTCTTCGATACTCAGCTTTCTTTAGTCCAACTCTCACATCCATACATGACTACTGGAAAAACCATAGCCTTGACTAGATGGACCTTTGTTGACAAAGTAATGTCTCTGCTTTTTAATATGCTGTCTAGGTTGGTCATAACTTTCCTTCCAAGGAGTAAGCGTCTTTTAAATTCATGGCTTCAGTCACCATCTGCAGTGATTTTGGAGCCCAGAAAAATAAAGTCAGCCACTGGTTCCGCATCTATTTGCCATGAAAGGATGGGACTAGATGCCAAGATCTTAGTTTTCTGAATGATGAGCTCTAAGCCAACTTTTTCACTCTCCTCTTTCACCTTCATCAAAAGGCTCTTTAGTAGTTCTTCACTTTCTGCCATAAGGGTGGTGTTCTGCATATCTGAGGTTACTGATATTTCTCCCGGCAATCTTGATTCCAGCTTGTGCTTCCTCCAGTCCAGCGTTTCTCATGATGTACTCTGCATTTAAGTTAAATAAGCAGGATGACAATATACAGCCTTGACGTACTTCTTTTCCTATTTGGAACCAGCCTGTTATTCCATGTTGATCCAGCTTTAGGTCAAATTAAAGAGTTAAAATGATCAATTCCTACAGTGTTCCTATACCTCTTCCTTTCCACTAAATTAGTTTCTATTTGTTGAAAACTTACAGCATACAAGGTACTAATTTAGCTCTTAACATCCCTATAAGATAGACACTGTTATCATCAGCATTTTACTGATAAGAAAATGAAGGGTAGTATAGATTTCTAAACTACTATAAGTTTCTAATTTCTAGACGACACTATGAGCTCAGTCATATCTGACTTTGCAACACCATGAACTGTGGCCTGCCAGGCTCTTTGTCCATTGGACTTTCCAGGAAAGAATACTAAAGCAGATTTGTCATTTCCTACTCCAGGAGGTCTTCCCAACCCATGGGCTAAATCTGAGTCTATGGAACCTCCTGCATCCTCAGGTAGCTTCTTTACCACTGTACCACCTAGGAAACCTCATAAGACACTATAATTATAGTGAAAATAATCCACTTGACTCTCTGCATATATATACTGTCTTGTCTCTCACATTCAAAAATAAAATGGAAAAAAAAATTAAAGGAACAGTCACTACTCAGTCACTACTTGATACACATACCAATACAGTAGCTTAGAGTATTCAGTTCAGTCTCTCAGTCGTGTCTGACTCTTTGTGACCCCATGAACCACAGCACACCAGGTCTCCCTGTCCATCACCAACTCCCGGAGTCCACCCAAACCCATGTCCATCGAGTCGATGATGTCATCCAACCATCTTATCCTCTGTCGTCCCCTTCTCCTCCTCCCCTCAATCTTTCCCAGCATCAGGGTCTTTTCAAATGAGTCAGCCCTTTGCATCAGGTGGCCAAAGTATTGGACTTTCAGCTTCAACATCAGTCCTTCCAATGAACACCCAGGACCGATCTCCTTTAGGATGGACTGGTTGGATATCCTTGCAGTCCAAAGAACTCTCAAGAGTCTACTCTAACACCACAGTTGAAAAGCATCAATCCTTCAGTGCTCAGCTTTCTTCATAGTCCAACTCTCACATCCATACATGACCACTGGAAAAACCATAGCCTTGACTAGACAGACTGTTGTTGACAAAGTAATGTCTCTGCTTTTTATATGCTGTCTAGGTTGGTCATAACTTTCCTTCCAAGGAGTAAGCGTCTTTTAATTTCATGGCTGCAGTCACCATCTGCAGTGATTTTGGAGCCCAAAAAAAATGAAGTCAGACACTGTTTCCACTGTTTCCCCATTATTTTGACCTCTCCCAAAATTGGCATTTCAAATAGTCACTAAAGACTTAGGATGCATAAGTGAAATTCCATTACTAATAAAACTTAAATTATCAAAGAAATTCATATGAAAGGGGCAGAAGTAGGAGATATTGTTTTGTGATGGCAAGGCTTTCATAGTGAAGACATTCTCCAAGGGGCAACATTGTGTGGTTTTAATGTGAATGGCATCCCTGGAGATGAGCCACAGGGTATCTCTATTCACAATGCCCTTGAAATATTGATACACAAGCCTTGACCTAGCCCTTGAGCCTTGATCCTAATATAACTGCTCCACACACTCTTCTTCCTTCCACACAATATAGGATATGAAGAAAATAATATTGAAAATATTTCAGATGTGTCTGGAATATGAGTAAAAGGCTGGGAGAAAAATGAAATGATTTTTTTCAACTCTGTAGACTTAGAGGTTTTCAAAAATTTATTTGCTGAATTAATATACAGTAAAGTTGGCCTTTTATGGAGTGTAGTTCTGAGTTTTCACCCACATACACACAGATTCAGCTACCCACCACCACACTCAGGATACAAAACAATTTCAGCATCTTTAAAAACCTCCCATGTACTCTGTTTTAAGCATGGCTACCATCCTCTTCTTCTCTATCACTCTAATTTTATTTTTTCCAGAGTATTACATAAATAGAATCTTGCAGTATGCAGTATGTAAACTTAGGAGACTAGCTTCTTTTCTCAGCATAGCTCTTTTGAGACACACTGACACAGCTGCCTGTATCAGTAATTTCTTTCTCTTCATTGGTTCTAGCATTAGTAATATTCCACTGTACAGATTCACCACTAGTTAGTTTTTCTATTCATTTCTCAAAGACAACTTGGTGTGTTTTCAGTCTGGATCAATTATGAATTGACATACATATTTATGTATATGTGTGTATACACATTTATCCAAAGATTTTTGCACAAAAATAACTTTTTACCTAGAGTAAATACTTAGTTTGGAAATCACAGTGGCATATAACATGTGCCTGTTTCTTTTTATGATTAACTGTCAGTTTTTCAGAATACTTATAATAATTAAATAATTAAATCTCATCATAGGTATATGAGAATCATAGAGTTCTCATTCTAGCCAGTACTAGCACTATTGCCAGTTTTTTGATTTGTTTTGTTTTGTTCATAACTGTCATCATAGATGTGTAACAGTATCTTACCGTGGCTATAATTAGCATTTTCCTAATGCCTAAGAATACAGCACAACTTTTCACATGCTTGTTTGTCTTCTGTATGTCCTCTTCGCAAGCTTCTGTTTAAGTGTTTTGCTAATTTTTAACAGGGTTATTTGTTTCTTTGCTATTGAAATTCGATCATTTTGTCATTATTGTTAATACTTTTATGTATTTCTATCCAATATACTACTACACAAAGTTTAGGTATATATAATTTTTTTTAAAATTTATTCTGAATACATGTTGTTTGTCAAATGCATTTTTATAAATATGTTCTTCCCCTCTGTTACATGTATTTCAATTCTTGTGATGAAGTTTTTTACAGAGGAGATTTTAAAAACTTTGATAAAATAAAGCAATACTTCTTAAATTTTATAGACATTTTTAGTGTCTTATCTGAGAATCAAATCCACACAACTTTTCTTATAGAAAATTTTTTTCTAGAGGTTTTATAATTCCATATCTTTTAGCCAAAATTCAGCCTCTCTTCACTGTTACTGCATTGCATCCCAGAGAGAGAGTTTGGGTAAAGTAGAAAATCATAGATTTTATTGCTTTTCCAGGTAAAGGGGGTCACAGCAGGCTATTCCTCTCAAAACTGTGTGTCCTAACCTAGGGGGTTTTTGGAGGGTCTTATAGTCAAAAGGTAGGATAGCTGACATGGACCAGGGTGCTTGCAGGGCCTGCATTCCTTCAATCCAAATGTCCTCTGATGTCAGGGATCTGGTGGTTCTTGAAGCTGTTGAACTGTGACTTTCTTTCTAAGATGAAAAATGTTCCAAGCAGTTAGCATTTTCCATTTGGTGGGGACTTTACTGCAGAGGAGCTCAAAAATATTGTTGTAGATATCCCTTGAGAAGGAATTAGGACCCTGCCCCATGGCTGCACTATTTGTCCCTGCATCCCCTCCCTTCCCTGATTAGCAACTGTTTGAAGCTGCCCTTTTTTTTTTTTTTTTATTTTTTTTATTAGTTGGAGGCTAATTGCTTCACAACATTTCAGTGGGTTTTGTCATACATTGACATGAATCAGCCATAGATTTACACTTATTCCCCATCCCGATCCCCCCTCCCATCTCCCTCTCCACCCGATTCCTCTGGGTCTTCCCAGTGCACCAGGCCCAAGCACTTGTCTCATGCATCCCACCTGGGCTGGTGATCTGTTTCACCATAGATAGTATACATGCTGTTCTTTTGAAACATCCCACCCTCACCTTCTCCCACAGAGTTCAAAAGTCTGTTCTGTATTTCTGTGTCTCTTTTTCTGTTTTGCATATAGGGTTATCGTTACCATCTTTCTAAATTCCATATATATGTGTTAGTATGCTGTAATGTTCTTTATCTTTCTGGCTTACTTCACTCTGTATAAGGGGTTCCAGTTTCATCCATCTCATTAGGACTGGTTCAAATGAATTCTTTTTGACGGCTGAGTAAAATTCCATGGTGTATATGTACCACAGCTTCCTTATCCATTCATCTGCTGATGGGCATCTAGGTTGCTTCCATGTCCTGGCTATTATAAACAGTGCTGCGATGAACATTGGGGTGCATGTGTCTCTTTCAGATCTGGTTTCCTCAGTGTGTATGCCCAGAAGTGGGATTGCTGGGTCATATGGCAGTTCTATTTCCAGTTTTTTAAGGAATCTCCACACTGTTTTCCATAGTGGCTGTACTAGTTTGCATTCCCACCAACAGTGTAAGAGGGTTCCCTTTTCTCCACAGCCTCTCCAGCATTTATTGCTTGTAGACTTTTGGATAGCAGCCATCCTGACTGGTGTGTAATGGTACCTCATTGTGGTTTTGATTTGCATTTCTCTAATAATGAGTGATGTTGAGCACCTTTTCATGTGTTTGTTAGCCATCTGTATGTCTTCTTTGGAGAAATGCCCTTTTAAGGGAAGGTCATGCAGGCTGAATGAAGCCTGTGTGCATGCGTGCTAAGTCACTTCTGTTGTGTCCAACTCTTTGCCACCCTGTGGACTGTGTAGCCTGCCAAGCTCATCTGTCCATGAGATTCTCCAGACAAGAGTACTGACTTGGGTTTCCATTTCTTTCTCCATGAACGAAGCTTACTTTATAAAAAATGAGAAACAGGGAATACAGACATTTTTGTGTCCTGGAGCCCCACATTTCAGGGAGCCCCACATTTCCCTTTCATCAGGGAAGCCCCCATTAACTTAACTATATGAAATCTTCCAAATATTAAATATAATATGTATCTTCATTTATTTAAGGCTTCTTCAAGGTCTAAGTCAATGTTTACAGTATTTAGAATACAAAACCTGTACCTGTTGTTTATTTCACTCTTCTGAAGTTTTGTAAACGGTATTGCTTTCTAATTTGGGCTTCTAATTTCCTTTTTAGTAGATCTAATGAAATTTTCTATACAGACAAGAGGATAATTTATAAATAGCTTTATTTTTCCTTTGCAAACTGTTTCAGAGATTAATTTTTCTTGACTTATTATACTGACTAGGGAATTCAGTGTGATGCATGGGAGTGGTAACAAAGATCCTGATCTTATTCCTGAACTTTGGGAGAATAACTGTTTTTCTTTTTATCATTTGAAATATTGTGAACTGTAGTTTTCCTGTAGATGATCTCTATCATGTGAAGGATACTGTGCCGTGCTATAATCAGTAGTGTTTGACTCTTTGCAAACCCAAGGACTGTGGCCCTCCAGGCTCCTCTGTCCGTGGGATTTTGCAGGCAAGAATACCGGGAGTGGGTTGCCATTTCCCTCTCCAGGGATTCTTCCTGATCTAAGGATCAAACCCATGTCTCCTGCATTAGGAGGTGGATTCTTTACCACTGAATCACCTGGGAAGTCCCTCACATGAAGGTTGCTTCAATTCCTCACTTGCTGAGTGTTTTTTATCATGTGTAGGATGAGTTTTGTCAAATACTTTTTTGAGCATCAATTGAAATGACTGTTTTTGCAGCTTTAGTCTATGATATAATAGATTACGTAGATTAATTTTTAAATTTTGAACGAGCCTTGCATTCTCAGGATAAATGACATTTGGCTATGGTGTATAATGCATTTATATATTCCTGGGTTTTACTTACTAGAATTTTATTAAAATTTTTGTGTCTATGTTCATGAGAGAACTTGATCTATATTTTTTAAAATTATTTTTGTTTGTTTTTGTACTGTTTGTATCTGGTCTTGGTGTTAGAGTAATTCTAGTCTCATAAAATGATTTGAGAAGTGTTTCCCTTTACATTTCTTAGAAAAAATTTCATGGGATTATTCTTATTTACTCTGTAGAACTTTGGTAGAATTAACCAGTGAAAATTTCTGAGTCTGGCGATTTCTTTTTCCAAAGTCTTTTAAAAATTAATTCAATTATTTTAGTTAGATAGAACCATTCATGTCATGTATTTCTTCTTGGTTGAATTTTGGCAATTCATATGTACTTTACCAATCGTATTTATTTGCAGTTATATGCCATTTTTCTCTACTATCATTTTAATGTCTGTGCAATCTCTAGTGATATTCCTGTTTAGTTTTTGATAGTAATGATTTGTATCTTTTCTCTTTTTTGTGTGACTAACTGCTTATTAATTTTATTAATCTTCTGAAAAGTGATCTTTGGTTTCTTTTATTTCAATTTTGCTGATTTCAGCTCTTTATTATTTCATTCCTTCTATCTTTTCTCGGTTTATTATGCTTTTTTATTTGTTTGTTTCTTTAACTAGAAGTTTAAATTGTTCACTGGAAATGTTTCTTCTTTACTAATGTAAGTATTTAATGCTATAAATTTTTTCTCAAAATACTATTGACTTTACCCTATACATCTTTTATCCTGTATTTTCATTTTCAATCAATTCAAAATATTTTCTAATTTCTCTTGAGTTTCTCTTTCAAAGGAGGATTTATTTTGAAATTTGTTGTTTAGTTTCCAAATGTTTGCTGCTGCTGCTGCTAAGTCGCTTCAGTCGTGTCCGACTCTGTGCAACCCCATAGGCAGCCTACCAGGCTCCTCCATCCCTGGGATTCTCCAGGCAAGAACACTGGAGTGGGTTGCCATTGCCTTCTCTGTTCCAAATATTTGAGGATTTTTCAATTATCTTTATATTATCAATATCTAATATAATTCTATTATAATCAGAAAATACACTGTTTGGTTTCAATTATTTTAATTTTGTTGAGGTTTATTTTATGACACTAAGATATTGCGTATTTTGGTTAATGTTCTGCGGGTACTTAGGACATATATTATGCTCTTGTTGTGCAGGATGTCCTATAAATGTCAATTGGATCCAATTTATTGATGATTAGTTCTTCCAGACCTTGCTGATTTTCTTCTCTAGTGGTTTTAACAATTGTTGAGAGACGCGTACTGAAATCTCAAAATATAATTGTGGATTATTCTATTTCTCCTTTCAGTTCCACCAGTTTTTCCTTTATGCATTTTGAAGTCCTTTTGTTTGGTTCATGCCTATTTGGGATTGCTGAAACCTATTGCTAGATTTATTTTATGTATCACCCCTCTTTATCTTTGTAATTTCCTTTCCTCTGAAGACTAATATGTCCTCTATTAATAGAGTTACTCAAATTGTCTCTTGATGATAGCTTACATGTTACGTTAATGTCCATCCTTTTACTTTTAATCCATCTATATAATTTAATTTGAAGTGGTTAAATGCATACAGCAAATACTCGGGTCTTTTAAAAATATTTTCTGATGATTCTGATTTTTAAATTTATGGGCCTAGACCAATTTATATTAAAATTATTATTGATTTGTTTGAATTCATGACTATCACTTCCTTATCTGTTTTCTGTTCTTCTCCCTTTCATGTTAATTATTTTTTTCCCTTTTCTTGCATATTTAGATAATTTGTATATTTTAATATAGTTTTTAAGTGAACTTACTGATTTCTTCTCACATTTCTACATAGTATTTAGTGATTGCTCAGGATTAAAATATGTATACCTAATGTTTACAGTCTACTTAAGATTGGCATTTAACCATTTCAAGTAAAATGTAGAAAACTTACCACTATCTATTCCTCTTTATCCCCACCCCCACCTTTCATATAGTAATTAATGTTTATATTACATCTATTTGCATTGATAACTTCTTGATAATATTATCTATTTTTCTTTCAGTCATTATTTTAAAGAACTTGATAGGTTATGAATACTCTAATATATTTATCCAAGTAGCTCTAATTCAGTACTATGCTTCCTTCATTCCTAATGTTCCAAGTTTCCCTCTAGATCATTTACTTTTTGTATAAAAAGCCTTCAGCATATCTTTTAGAGTATATCTGCTACATATTAATTTGCTTTAGTTTTGTCTCAAAGTATTTTTATTTTACCTTCATTTCAAAAAAACTTATTTCCCCTGGATCTAGAATACTAGTTGATTATTCTTTTATTTATGTACTTTACATATTTTATTCCAATTCTTATGGTATCTGTAGTTTCTGACAAATAATTCACAGTTCCTTGAATCACTACTTCTTTACATAAAATGTTATTTTTCTCTAGTTGCCTTTAGGACTTTTATTTCTCTTTAGCTTTCAGAAATTTGATTGTGATGTGTTTAGGAATGGATTTCTTAGAGTTTATCCTGCTTGCCATTGATGAGCATTTTCAGTCTGTTTATTCCTGTCATCAAATTTGGAAAATTCTTAGTCATTATGTCTTTAAATGTGTTTTGTTCTTTATATACTTTTCCCATTTCTTCTGGGCTTTCTGTGTCCTAAGTATTAGATCCTTCAACGTTGTCCTACGGGTCACTAAGGCTCTGTTTACCTTTTTCAATTGTGTTTTCTGTTGTTGGATTGATTTTTTTTTTTAATGATGTATCTTTTATCTTAAAGCTAATTGACTCTTTACTCTGTCATTCCCACTGTGTTACTGAGCTCATCTATGGAATTGTCTTTGTTTTATTTTTCATCTTTAGAGTTTCAGTTTGATTCTTCTTTATATCTTCCATTTCTTTGTTAAGCCTACCTTCTGTTTATTTTAAAAATGTCTGTCCTTATTTACTGGAGTAAGTTTATAAAATCTGCTTTAAAATCTCTTTCTCATAATCTCTATACTGACAGTCCAGTGTCACTGCTAGATTGGTATCTGTCATTTGTCTTTATTTTTTTTTGAGTTGAGATTTCTCCATCCTTTTTATGTCAAGTAATATAATTGCTTGCTAAACATTTTGACAACTGTATTATAAATGCCTGTGTCTTATCTTAATTCTATGGTGAATGCTGGCCTTTTGATTTGATTTGTTTTAGCATGCATTTGGAGAAGGCAATGGAAACCCACTCCAGTATTCTTGCCTGGAGAATCCCATGGGAGGAGGAGCCTGGTAGGCTGCAGTCCATGGGGTTGCTAAGAGTCGGACACAACTGAGAGACTTCACTTTCACTTTTCTTTTCATGCATTGGAGAAGGAAATGGCAACCCACTCCAATGTTCTTGCCTGGAGAATCCCAGGGATGGGGGAGCCTGGTGGACTGCCATCTATGGGGTCGCACAGAGTCGGACACAACTGAAGCGACTTAGCAGCAGCAGCATGCATTTGGCCATATTACTCTCAAAATGCAAACTCTGATGTAACTTTTATGGGCTTGGTTCCCATGTCATTTCAGTTTTTTAAGCATTTGTATTGTTAATCAAAATCAACTATGATATGGGTGGAGATTACTGTGTACTTCAATTTTCAATACATGTGGTAGGCTGTTTACACTCAAATTCTTTCATAAACAACTGAGAGGTTAATCCATGAGTTCATATGCAACCTTATGTGATCTTTTTTTTTTTTAACTTTCCTTTTCACTGTACGCTTTCTGAAATTTTCTGGCTTCCTGTATTTGCTTACCTTTTTCCAGGCAGAAATCAGGGGCTTGATGGTGGTTTAGTCGCTAAGTTGTGTCCGACTCTTGCGACCCCATGAGCTGTAGCATGCCAGGCTCCTCTGTCCATGACATTCTCCAGACAAGAATACTGGAGTGGAATGTCATTTCCTTCTCGAGAGTATCTTTCCCATCCTGAAGTCAGACCTGGGTCTCCTGCATTGCAGGCAGATTCTTTATTGACTGAACTACGAGGGATTTCCAGCCAGAAATCAGGGACTTACCTTCCTTATTGTGCCATGTATTTCTAGAGACTGTATCTGAATCCAGTTCCACTTGGTAAGTTTGCAGATGAAGAGAGCAAAATGGGAAATTTGCTCTATGTTCTCTGGAGGAGCACAGTTCCTCTCATTAGAAAGAGTATTTCTCTTTCCTCTGAGCTTAAGATGCCTCACTGTCTACTGCTGTCATTAGTAATAAAAATAGCAGCAACAACAATAACAATGAAATAGTGCTAAACTGATGATTTTTCTCCTCTCTGCCATACCCTTTTTCACTTTCTTTACCTTTAGGAACTGTTTTCCAACTCCTCAGTCAAAAGTAAGTGCATATTTTGAAATTCTCTCAGTACACACCTATTGCACACTTCCGGGTTTCAGGCTGTTTATGAGATCAGGTAGAGTGATATCAGATACCAACAGGTCAGTGGAAATCTGAATTTCAGTTTCCTTCCCCATCTGTACTATTATTATTTACTTTGTAAGTCTTCAGATAACTGCTTCATGAAACTGATCTAGGATTCGTGGTTGCATTCATTAGGAAAGACAGCATGTGCTCAGTCGCTCAAATCATGTTCAAATCTGCGACACAATGGACTATAGCCCAGCAGGCTCCTTCTGTCCTTGGGATTACCCTGGCAGGAATACTGGAGTAGATTACCATTTTCTTCCCCAGAGAGACAGCATGTGGCGGTTTGTTTACTCCAACTTTCCCAGAATTAGAACCCCCAAATTAAATGATTTTAAAGGTAAGTTAGAGAGAAGGCAATGTGGTAACAGACGTAGTCAGTGGCAGAATGTGACAATACTATGTTAGCTTTGAAGATGAAGGATTCCATGGCCAAGGAATTAGTTGGTCACTAAAATCTGGCAAAAGCAAGGAAACAGATTTTTTTTTTCCTAGAACTCCTAGAAGAAACCAACCCTGTGACATTGATTTTAGCCTGATGAGATTAATTTTGGGCTTCTGACAAGAAACAATTTCAGAATGTGACTGTGGGACCAGGAGGTTGAAGATAAAAGAAGATGAAGATCAGTTGAAAGAACAAGTCAAACAACATATATGAAGCAACATGCTGGAGTGTGGAATAAATGGACAAATAAGTTTTGAATTCACCCAGGATAATGGCAAGACTTGAGGTGAAGAAGTGAACCAAGAACATAACCTGGCTACAGTGTCTACACTAAGGTAGGATGGAGGGTGGTCAACTCTAATGGCAAGAGCATCGGAAAAGAAGGGATGCTCTCTTTTTAAATGAGAAGACACCATCATTTGGAAACCATACCATGACCCAATAAAAATGCCACTGACCCCACTTCCCAACCTCAGATGCACATGGGCTCTGGTTGTGAACATGAATGTACCTGGGAAACTGTTTTAACTATATTGCCTTGAGTGAGGGATGGTGAAGCCAGATGCACACCTAGAGAGACAAGAAGTGCTACACAACTTTGTTACTCAGAGGTCCCTGGGGAGACCCTGGGTACCCTGGGCCACTCAGGGGAGCATTGCAGCTGGTCATAAGCAGAGGGAAAATGGAACTGAGAGTAAGCACCTTCACTGTGGTTTCTGTGGAAAGGAACAGGTAGGCAGACTAAGCTGATCTATTTAAGGGGACTGGCAATTTCTTTTGATGATTTCAGTAGGCTCTGGGCATAAGTGCTATCCCTGTTTGTCTGATAGCTGGCCCTGGGATGAATAGGTTGGATGTACAGTGCCCCAGAGTGTGAGATTCCAACATAGGAGGTGATCTGGGGGTGTGGGCTTAATGGGATGGACTTCCCAGGTGGCACTGGTTGTAAAGAACTCACTTGCCAGTGCAGGAGACATAAGAGATGTGGGTTCAATCCTTGGTTCAGGAAGATCCCCTAGAGGAGGGCATGGCAACCCACTCCAGTATTCTTGCCTGGAGAAAACTCATAGACAGAGGAGTCAGGTGGGCTACAGTCCATAGGGTCGCAAAGAGTTGGACACAATTGAAGCACCTTAGTATGCACATAAGCATTTAACGGAATACTCAAAGAGGGGAACAGCCACTCCTAACCAAGGGCTCAAAACTGAATCAAGACAGCATATTGAAAGCTTTTATCTACGTTCTTTTCTTCTAGCCTCATGGTCTGTTAGACAGTGGGGCATCCACCTCTTTCACTGAAGCTCCCAAGGCCGTGCTGCTTAATGCTTGGTGCCCAAGCATCTATGCCAGGACCTTGCTATGACTGGGAATCTTTTCTATCCTGCATAAGCATGTTGATCCATCACAGAACTCACCATCCCTTTGCCCTTTCAGGCTCTGAGGACCCAACTTTATCTCAAGCTGGTATCATCTTCTCCTAGAAGCACCAGCTCCATTACCCTGCAGATAATCCAACAGTATTATTTTAATCATACCTTTAAATCAGTGTAATTTGGAAGACTTCCATGCCTGCATTTGCACCTTTTAATACATATTACTGATAAATACAAAAATATGTGAATATTTTCATATGATAAAGGAACCCTAAACATAATTAGACCTTGGAGAAGGAAGAGGCATCGTACATTTTTATATGTCCTAGAAGGAAAGGAAATCTTTTTCATTCATTTGCAAATAAGTCCACAGCAAGAAAAAGAAACCAGTAATATATTAAAGAAAATATTAAAACAAGATTGCATTTCCTCAGTATATATGCATTGAAAGGGAGTGGTGAAGTTTATCTGGGATTTACAAAAGTTACTAACTGAGTTCAGCTCACTCTGGGCAGGGAAAAAAACAAAAACAAAAACAAAAACTGGTGGAACTCTAAACAATGTACACAACAATAAAACATTTTAGAAAGCAAACCAAACAATAGAACAACACTTAGTGTTCTCAACTATTGTTTAATGATTTTATATAATTGGGACTAAATCAAAATAATGAAATAATTTACTTAACTCAGCACTATAGAATATTGTATTCATTTTTTCCATGAGTCAGTTTGCTATCTTATTTGCCAAGAAACCCTTGAAGACCCTACCAAAAGGGTAGAAAAGAAACATTTATAACTAGCATTTACTTGTGTTCAGCATTCAAAAATGAAGTATCAATGATTTTCTAAATATCTGAAACAAGTCATTTTTCTTTCACTTTAAGTCTATTATATAGCTGAATCAAAAAATGCGTGGTTTTATTGTTATATATTGAAATGACTGATTTCAGTCTGATCAGTGTCCATGTAATCGTATGTTTAACATACATTAGATACACGGTAATGAGGTTTCCTTACACATCTACTTTAGGCATATTTTTATTTCTTCTTTTTTGTTGATTTGCTTTTGCTTATATCAGTTTCTAATTTCAACACTGTTTCTAATTAGGAAGCTCAACTTTACATTCAAATCATAATATGATATTGAATTTTGAAGTTGGTTATAAATCATATCCAGTGCAGAACACTTTATATAAATACTGAATATAATATAATTTACCAAAAAGGAATTTTTGCATCTTATAACAAAACACTTTCCATTTTGCATGTATCTTTAAACTCTGAAGTGCAGATTTTAGAGCTCTAAAAAGGTAGAAAACAATTGTTCACCAAATTATATAAAAAATATTTATATGAGAATTTAAGACTTATCTATTTAGCTCAGATCCAAACAAACTGACTACCCCCTCAAGAATGGCTTGTGGTTAGAATTCTGGATGAGTAAGATCTCGTTAATATGTATGCTTTGTTAAAGATTTAATTGTTTCATTTGCTTTAAAGACTTGCCTAAGATTGAATAGGGAGGGCACACAAAAGCATCTTTGGGGCATTTTCTTATCTCTGAGGTGGTGGGGAATACACTGCATGTGGATAGAAGAGTCCAATTGTTTCCTAAAATAATCTGGAAACAATCAGATCACCTCAGTCACTATTTGAGAACAAGAACAATGAACTGGGAGCCATAAGGGAGAGATGTGTGAGGCTGAAGTTCCACTCACAGAACAAGTTTTTCACATAAACAACAAGGGGTTGCACCATCAAACCTCTGAGCTGGAAGACTGATTTTCCTGAGTGCATTTTTAAAGAATGCCCATTGGAGATATTTGTGATACAATGTACAATAATTTGACATTCTTTGAAGCAGCCAACAGCAGAGGATCAGAAAGATACCAACTTTTAAGACATTGCTCATTCTAAGTCACTTTGAACTTTAAAGCTTCTTTTTTCAGCGTTAACAGGGTCTACAATAGGAGATCAAACTTGGAAATCACAGCTTGAAATGCCCATCCAGATGAAGTCATGCAGAAAATGAAACAAATCTGGCAGAACAAGGCTGTGGTCAGGGAAGCAAGATAATGTCAAAGAAAAGGGCAATACGTGGATAATCAGGACCCATTCCTCTTCTTTCCTTCGGTTCTTCATTCTTCATGTTAGGCCCTAAAGGAGTCCTAAGAGTGTATGAAAATAAGGCATATGCAGACCTAAGCTGAAATGAATACAGAATCCTCTGGGAACTGTTTGGTGGCTGTGTAAGCCCATTTGACTGAACACACACACAGACACACACACACACGTAAAGGAGTGAGGCAACTCTGGGATCATCAAGACCTGCCGGTTCTGCGTCTATCATGTCTTGGTCAAATATCTGGCAGCTTGTAGAATGTAGCCAAGGAAGGATGAAAGAGGTCATAGCCCTCTGATGTAGTTCAGGTATTTTTGTGTATCTTTTTCTTCTCATCTACATTATAAATTTATTGGGAAAACATGTTTTCTCAGAGCTCTTATATTATCCCCAGCACCTTGTAATTCTGGGGCATTCAATGCATGAATTTTCTTTTGTAACTGTTTTTGAGTTTATGACTTTTGCTGTTCATTAGATGGTTTTTAACATTAGATGAAAACTTGATTTATTTTATTATTAATTAACTGGCAATTGTGGAGTTATAAGTGCCCCTTTGTCTAGGCCTCTGAAAACTTTCCAATTATGGGAAACTTTTCTCACCCATCTCTAGCTATATTTTGAAATTGACACCTTCTTATCAAAAGTAATTAAGAATGGAACATTTCTGTAGTTTATTTTTTGGTGTGTATTGGTTAGCTTATTTTTTGTTTGTTTGCTTTTTTCAGAACAGCAGTTACTGCCTAGTTGTTCTGCTGGTGAGTGTATCCATGTAGGTTAGGTGACACATCCAAAGTCACTTAGTTATCTCCTGTTGATTAAAAAAGAATTCAAAATTCCTAAATTATAGTCCAATGAATTTTTGTAATAGATAGCTGTTGAGTTCTTCCCTCAAGTAAAAAGAAACTATAAATACATTTTACATTAGACAAGTAAACAAGCAGCTCCAAAGTTGCTCTTGGAGATAGTTTAGATGACATATTATTACTTTATAGAATACAATTTTAATACATGTATAACACTTGAAAGGTTGAAAATGCATTTTCATATACACTATCTTATTTGTTTATCATGATTAGGAAGCCCATAAACTATATGCCATTTCATTATTCTCAACTAAAGATCGTAAGCAGTTAATAAATGGTGAACCTGAGACTCAAACCAAACACTTTTTATTATTAGGTTTTTATCCCTTTCTCTAAGAAAGATACCCAGACTCCTAGATTTCTCCAGTTGCCTCCAGTGAACACAGGCTTGTTCATTTATATTCTTGGAAGGCCTATGTCTGTATTCTCTCCCCATAGGAAGCAGAGGTGAGTGATCTTTAGGCTTTGTAGCTACACTGTGCATACAAGATTACTCAAATGATTATGTGAGGTAGTATCAGTTCTTGACTTCATTTCAAAGTGTAGCTTGCCTTAACTTAACATTTAACCTTATCCTAAACTGCTCTGTGAATTTAACATTGTACAATAAGTTTGCACAAGTCATTAGCAAGTTTTGTGTTTTGTTTTGTTTTGTTTTTTCCTTTTGGTCATAGCCAAAGAAGTAACATAAATCCACAGAAAAATGAGTCAAAAAGTAATAGAATTCTTCTGTACTCCTCACTAAGTGGTTACTCAATTCATTTAATGAATGCCAACTGTCATGGTATGATAGAAGTCTTACTCTGGGAGGAGCCTCTCACTGTGAATTTGAGAATAATTAAGTATTGTTATTGTTGTTCAGTCACGGAGTCATGTCTGCTCTTTGAGACCCCAAAGACTGCAGCACGCCAGGATTCCCTGTCCTTCACTATCTCCCGGAGCTCGCTCAAACTCATGCCCACTGGGTCAGTGATGCCATCCAATCATCTCATCTTCTGTTGCCCCCTTCTCCTCCCAAGAATGCATGTACACAAGACTAAAATAAGATATGATCAGATGAAATTTAGTTTTGAATATTCCTTACTTTTCTCTTTTAAAATTAGAATTCATGTTATCATAAAATGTACTGTTGGAGTCCCTCCGAATTGAGATCACTGATTAAAATAGTAGCATCTCCTATAAATATTTCTGTGTTTGTCTATGTGTAAAGCTCTAGGAGAGGTTTTATGGAGCCTCATAGAGCTTCTCACAGGCTATACACATATTTTTTTAAAAAAGTCTAATTGCATAGAGCTGCTGGTAGTAGTCTCTTATGATCCTTTGTATTTCACTGCTGTCTGTCGTGATCTCTCCATTTTCAATTATAATTTTGTTAATTTGGTTCTTCTCCCTTTGTTTCTTAATGAGTCTTGCTAATGGTTTGTCAATTTTGTTTATTTTTTCAAAAAATCAGCTTTTAGCTTTGTTGATTTTTGCTATGGTCTCTTTAGTTTCTTTTGCATTTATTTCTGCCCTAATTTTTAAGATCTCTTTCCTTCTATTAACCCTAGGGTTCTTCATTTCTTCCTTCTCTAGTTGCTTTAGGTGTAGAGTTAGGTTATTTATTTGACTTTTTTCTTGTTTCTTGAGGTAAGCCTGTAATGCTATGAACTTTCCCCTTAGCACTGCTTTTACAGTGTCCCATAGGTTTTGGGTTGCTGTGTTTTCATTTTCATTCGTTTCTATGCATATTTTGATTTCTTTTTTGATTTCTTCTATGATTTGTTGGTTATTCAGAAGCGTGTTATTTAGTGTCCATATGTTTGAATTTAATAATAATTTTTTTCCTGTAATTGAGATCTAATCTTACTGCACTGTGGCCAGAAAAGATGACTGGAATGATTTCAATTTTTTTGAATTTACCAAGACTAGATTTATGGCCAAGGATGTGATCTGTTCCAGAGAATGTTCCGTGTGCACTTGAGAAAAAGGTGAAGTTGATTGTTTTGGGGTGAAATGTCCTATAGATATCAATTAGGTCTAGCTGGTCCATTGTGTCATTTAAAGTTTGTGTTCCCTTGTTAATTTTCTGTTTAGTTGATCTATCCATAGTTGTGAGTGAGGTATTAAAGTCTCCCACTATTACTGTGTTACTATTAATTTCCTCTTTCATACTCATTAACATTTGCCTTACATATTGTGGTGCTCCTATGTTGGGTGCATATATATTTATAATTGTTATATCTTTTTCTTGGATTGATCCTTTGATCATTATGTAGTGTCCTTCTTTGTCTCTTTTCACAGCCTTTATTTGAAAGTCTATTTTATCTGGTATGAGTATTGTGACTCCTGCTTTCTTTTGGTCTCCGTTTGTGTGAAATATTTCTTCCAGCCCTTCACTTTTAGTCTGTATGTGTCCCTTGTTTTGAGGTGAGTCTCTTGTAGATAGCATATATAGGGGTCTTGTTTTTGTATCCATTCAGCCCGTCTTTGTCTTTTGGTTGGGGCATTCAACCCATTTACATTTAAGGTAATTATTGATAGGTATGGTCCTGTTGCCATTTACTTTGTTGTTTTGGGTTCCAGTTTATACAAACTTTCTGTGTTTCCTGTCTAGAGAAGATCCTTTAGCATTTGTTGAAGGGCTGGTTTGTTGGTGCTGAATTCTCTCAGCTTTTGCTTGTCTGTAAAGCTTTTGAATTCTCCTTCATATCTGAATGAGATCCTTGCTGGGTACAGTAATAAAATGGACAACTTGGAAGAAATTGACAAATTCTTAGAAAAGTGTTTCCAAAACTGAACCAGGAAGAAATAGAAGATCTTAACAAACCCATCACAAGCAAGGAAATCAAAACTGTAATCAGAAATCTTCCAGCAAACAAAAGCCCAGGACCAGATGGCTTCACAGCTGAATTCTACCAAAAATTTAGAGAAGAGCTAACACCTATCTTACTCAAACCCTTCCAGAAAATTGCAGAAGAAGGTAAACTTCCAAACTCATTCTGTGAGGCCACAATCACCCTAATTCCAAAACCAGACAAAGATGCCACAAAAAAAAGAAAACTACAGGCCAATATCACTGATGAACATGGATGCAAAAATCCTTAACAAAATTCTAGCAAACAGAATCCAACAACATATTAAAAAAATCATACATCATGACCAAGTGGGCTTTATCCCAGGAATGCAAGGATTCTTTAATATCTGCAAATCAATCAATGTAATACACCACTTTAACAAATTGAAAGATAAAAACCATATGATTATCTCAATAGATGCAGAAAAAGCTTTTGACAAAATTCAACATCCTTTTATGATTAAAACTCTCCAGAAAGCAGGAATAGAAGGAACATACCTCAACATAATAAAAGCTATATATGACAAACCCACAGCAAGCATTACCCTCAATGGTGAAAAATTGAAAGCATTTCCCCTGAAATCAGGAACAAGACAAGGGTGCCCACTCTCACTATTACTATTCAACATAGTTTTGGAAGTTTTGGCCACAGCAATCAGAGCAGAAAAAGAAGTAAAAGGAATCCAGATAGGAAAAGAAGTGAAACTCTCGCTGTTTGCAGATGATATGATTCTCTACATGGAAAACCCTAAAGACTCTACCAGAAAATTGCTAGAGCTAATCAATGAATATAGTAAAGTTGCAGGATATAAAATTAACACACATAAATCCCTTGCATTCCTATACACTAACAATGAGAAAACAGAAAGAAAATTAAGGAAACAATACCATTCACCATTGCAGCAAAAAGAATAAAATACTTAGGAGTATATCTACCTAAAGAAACAAAAGACCTATACATAGAAAACAGAAAACACTGATGAAAGAAATCAAAGAGGACACAAAGAGATGGAGAAATATACCGTGTTCATGGATTGGAAGAATCAATATTGTCAAAATGACCATACTACCCAAAGCAATCTATAGATTCAGATTCAGTGCAATCCCTATCAAGCTACCAACGGTATTTTTCACAGAACTAGAACAAATAAGTTCACAATTTATATGGAAATACAAAAAACCTTGGATAGCCAAAGTAATCTTGAGAAAGAAGAATGGAACTGGAGGAATCAACCTGCCTGACTTCAGACTCTACTACAAAGCCACAGTCATCAAGACAGTATGGTACTGGCACAAAGACAGAAATTTAGATCAATGGAACAGAATAGAAAGCCCAGAGATGAATCCATGAACCTATGGGCACCTTATCTTCGACAAAGGGGGCAAGGATACACAATGGAAAAAAGACAACCTCTTTAACAAGTGGTGCTGGGAAAACTGGTCAACCACTTGTAAAAGAATGAAACTAGAACACTTTCTAACACCATACACAAAAATAAACTCAAAATGGATTAAAGATCTAAATGTAAGACCAGAAACTATAAAACTCCTAGAAGAGAACATAGGCAAAACACTCTCCAACATAAATCACAGCAGGATCCTCTATGACCCACCTCCCAGAATATTGGAAATAAAAGCAAAAATAAACAAATTGGACCTAATGAAACTTAAAAGCTTTTGCACAACAAAGGAAACTATAAGTAAGGTGAAAAGACAGCCCTCAGATTGGGAGAAAATAATAGCAAATGAAGAAACAGACAAAGGATTAATCTCAAAAATATACAAGCAACTGCTGCAGCTCAATTCCAGAAAAATAAATGACCCAATCAAAAAATGGGCCAAAGAACTAAACAGACATTTCTCCAAAGAAGACATACAGATGGCTAACAAACACATGAAAAGATGCTCAACATCACTCATTATCAGAGAAATGCAAATCAAAACCACAATGAGGTACCATTACACGCCAGTCATGATGGCTGCTATCCAAAAGTCTACAAGCAATAAATGCTGGAGAGGGTGTGGAGAAAAGGGAACCCTCTTACACTGTTGGTGGGAATGCAAACTTGTACAGCCACTATGGAAAACAGTGTGGAGATTTCTTAAAAAACTGGAATTAGAACTGCCATATGACCCAGCAATCCCACTCCTGGGTATACACACTGAGGAAATCAGATCTGAAAGAGACACATGCACCCCAGTGTTCATCGCAGCACTGTTTATAATAGCCAGGACATAGAAGCAACCTAGATGCCCATCAGCAGACGAATGGATAAGGAAGCTGTGGTACATATACACCATGGAATATTACTCAGCCATTAAAAGGAATTCATTTGAATCAGTTCTAATGAGATGGATGAAACTTGAGCCCATTATACAGAGTGAAGTAAGCCAGAAAGATAAAGACCAATACAGTATACTAACACATATATATGGAATTTAGACAGATGATAACGATAACCCTATATGCAAAACAGAAAAAGAGACACAGATGTACAAAACAGAATTTTGGACTTTGTGGGAGAAGGCGAGGGTGGGATGTTTCTAGAGAACAGCATCGAAACATGTATATTATCTAAGGTGAAACAAATCACCAGCCCAGGCTGGATGCATGAGACAAGTGCTCGGGGCTGGTGCACTGGGAAGACCCAGAGGAATCGGGTGGAGAGGGAGGTGGGAAGGGGGATCGGGATTGGGAATACATGTAAATCCATGGCTGATTCATGTCAATGTATGACAAAAACCACTACAATATTGTAAAGTAATTAGCCTCCAACTAATAAAAATAAATGGGGAAAAGAAAAAAGTCTAATTGCTTCCCTTAAAGGGTTTAAATTTGGAAAACTTGTCAGTGGCCACAGAACTTGAAAAGGTCAATTTTCATTCTAATCCCAAATCATGTTCAAACTACTGAACAATTGCACTTATTTCACATGCTAGCAAGGTAATGCTCAAAATCCTTCAAACTAGGCTTCAACAGTATGTGAACCAAGAACTTCCAGATGTATAAGCTGAATTTAGAAAAGGCAGAGGAACCAGAGATCAAATTGCCAACAACTGTTGGATCATAGAAAAAGCAAGGGAATTCTATAAAAAATATCTACTGCTGCTACATTGACTGTGCTAAAGTCTTTGTGTGGATCATAACAAACTGAAAAATTCTTCAAGTGATGGAAATACCAAACCACTTTACCTGCCTCCTGAGAAACCTGTATGCAAGTCAGGAAGTAACAGAACCAGACATGAAACAATGAACTGGTTCAAAATTGGGAAAGGAGTGCAACAAAGTTGTACATTGTCACCTTGCTTATTTAACTAATATGCAGAGTTCATCATGTGAAATGCTGGGCTGGATGAAATTCAAGATGCAATCAAGATTTCCAGGAGAAATATCAATAACTTCATATCTACTCTGATGGCAGAAAATGAAGAGGAAATATAAACCCTCTTGATGAAGATGAAAGAGGAGAGTGAAAAAGCTGGCTTAAAACTCAGCATTCAAAAAACTAAGATCATGGCATCTGGTTCATCACCCATGGCAACAGTGGCACCACTTGGGAAACAGTGGAAACAGCGACAGATTTTAGTTTCTTGGGCTCCAAAACCACTGTAGACAGTGACCACAGCCATGAAATTAAAAGATTCTTGATCCTTGGAAGAAAAGCTATGAAAAACAAGAGACATTAATTTGCTAACAAAGGTCTGTATAGTCAAAGCTATGGTCTTCCCATTAGTCATATACCGCTGTGAGAGTTGGACCATTAAGAAGGCTGAGCACCAATTGATGCTTTTGAACTGTGGTGCTGGCGAAGACCTTGAGAGTCCTTTGGACAACAAGGAGATCAAAAGAAAATCAACCCTGAATATTCATTGGAAGGACTGATGCTGAAGCTGAAGCTCCAGTACTTTGGCCACTGATGCAAAGATTTGCTCATTGAAAAAGATCCTGGTTCTGGGGAAGATTGAAGGCAGGAGGCAAGTGGGTGACAGAGTATGAGATGATTGCATAATATCACCAATTAAATGGACATGAGTTTGAGCAAGTTCCAAGACATAGTGAAGGACAAGGAAGCCTGGCATTCTGCAGTCCATGAAGTCACAAAAAGTCGGACACGACTGAGCGACTGAAGAACAGCAAAAGCGTGATGCTTTTTAAGAAAGCATAAGTACAAATTGACAATTACAGCACATTGCAGCTAATCTGGTAAAAATATAAAGGGTATTTCAAAAGAACATGAAGAAAGGGCACAGAATCCCACCAGGGAGGAAGGTTGGAAGAAGATTTCTGGAAAAGAAGACCTATACTCAGACGTGTGCAGGACTGCTGGTCCTGCAGGGAACCATCACTGACAAAGACCAGAAGAAAGACATCAATACTGAAAAAGCAAAAAGTATTTCCACAAGGCCAAAGTTCAAGGAGAAAAGTGTGTTAGGTAGGATTAGACAACAAAGAACTGCCTACATCATATCAAAAATGAAACTTTTGCTGAAGTCTATAGTCAGAAATGCTTTACCACTGTAGAAATATCATCCTCACCAAGGTATATAAACTGGTTTAGAAGTAGGCAAGCCTAGAAGCAAAAGGCCACATGGAGGAAGTGATTCATAATCAGAAAACTGCATGCGGGTAGCCTGACCAAAATGGTAGCCAAGAAAGGGGAAAAGTGAATGGTATTTGGAGATAACTGAGAAAGTAGAAAGGGAAGGACTTCCTGACTGATTGGATATCAGAAGTTCTTTCAAGACAGGCAGCTAGGGTGAGGTTTATGTTCTGATACCGGTAAGGGAGACATTGCTGTGCAATTCACTAGGAGGAGAAGTCAGAAGGTAAAGCTAATCACTTCAAGTGGCGACAGACCAGGAAAGAAAAAGAGAGAGCAAGAAAGAGGGAGAGCAAGACTGAGAATTCATGCAGTGATTAGTGTTGTTTGAATTACTCCCATATCTCTCCAGAAGACTAAAGGAAATATCTATCTATCTGTCTGTCTATATTTTTCTAGAAAAAGACTATCCAGAGCAGCATCACCTAAAACTATGTGGACTTGAAGGTGGACTCTTAGAATGACTCACATAGGATTATTTCTAACATTTTATTGGAGAGTGAAACGTTAACCTCTTTGCTTTGATAAGATACACCTCCCAAAACACATGTCTACACTTCCAAAAGTGTGGCAAACCCCTTGCAAGACCCCCGTGTTCAAAGGAAATCAAATTATTGGCAGGAAACCAGCATGAATATATACTTACAGACTTACAAAGCTTATTGTTCTCTTTATGGTTCTTTTGAAATCCTACTGCTTCTCATTCCTACTCAGAGGCCACCAGCTCCCTGAGGCTTTTCCAGTCACCCCTACTGAACAAGATTATCTTCATCCTCTGAAGTCCTTGAATATGTTATGCCATTTGCGAGCCCTTAATCATGGATTACTTTGTGTTATAACTGCTTTCTGTGTTTGTTAATTGTGCTCCTTGAGATAGCTATAATTTCTAAACAGGACTCATTGGACCTCCATATTTGACCACATAATAGATGTACAATTAGCTAAAGGATTTACTAAATTAATTTTTGAAATGTCGCTTTATTTTTTGGACACTCACACTGGGAAATGTGATCAGTGCTTCATAGAGCTACTTTAAAAGCTAATAGTTTTAATGAAAGTGTCAATTAATTAACCTTTATGACTATTGAAGGCCATTGCTACTGTGGCTTAATGAAATGAATTTGAGTAATCAGATGTTCTCCTTTAAGGAAATCTTCCCAACATAAGTGGTTCAGTTATTTTAGTGGAAGCAATAGACAGTGTTCTAGAGTAAGGAACAGAATTAAGAGCCCAATTACAGTATAACTATGGAGTAGCAAGCTACAGAATTCAGAGAATTCTTGTATTTCAGTGAGCATGAATTTTTGTACTGTGTATGTCTTCCTCTGTAGTTATAACATTGAACAGTGTTTTATTTTAAATAGCTACATAGTAAGATGGATTATATATAATGTTGTGAGCAGGGTGGCATGGATTTTGGTTAAAGTACATAGCTGAAAAGAGGTTGTGATTTTATTATTGTACTGTGCCCTGAGACAGGACTTAAAGGAAATAATTTATTGAAATAAATCCAATGTGCCTACCTGGTGCTTTCCTGATGCGGTCAAATATGCAGGATGAGATAATGACACTCTAAAAAGGGAATACATACTGAAAAGTATAATGAAAGAAAAACTGGAGAGAAAATCATTGGGTCAATCTATCATCAAATATTTTCCAGTTGTCCATTTTGACATTTACCTCTGCAATTCATATTATGCGGGTTGCTAGGAAGAAATATAAAAAGTTTGTTTCTACCTTCAAAAATGTATAGCATTTTTATGTATAATACAGGAAGCTCAACCCAGTGCTCTGTGACAGTCTAGAAGGATAGGATGAAGTAGAGGGAGGAAGGTTCTAGAGGAAGTAGTGGGAGGAAGGTTCTAGAGGGAAGGGACATATGTATAACTATGGCTGATTCACGTTGCTGCATGGCAGAAATGAACACAACATTGTAAAGAAATTATCCTCCAATTGAAAAGAAACGAGAGAAAAAAGTCTATAGCATTTTTATGGTATTAATACTGATAGAGAGCTTTCCATTAAGTTTAAATAATGTCAAAGAGAAAGAAACAGAAGAAAGCTACTATTAGTTGAGCACATACTATATGTCAGGAAAAAAGCTACCATTTATTTACATACATGATATAGTTTAATTTTATTGCTGAAGAAACTGGACCTCAGGGTTATAAGTTCTTCAGAGTTACAGAGTGGGACTTTACTGGTTTACCAGATGGTTTTATGACATCATTTAGTGAATTCTTTAAATTTCTTCCAGTGTACGTTTTATGAGTCCTATTCATGTGGCACATATTATATGCAGTCTACCAGACAATAAAATGAGAACATGCCTGTATATATCTCCCTGAAAATCTCCTATAGCTGAGGCTGAATTTTCTATGGATTTTTACTTTTTCCAGATCTACTAGTCTTACCATCACTTCTCATATATGATAGTTGCCCCACAAATATTTTAAAATCAATGAATGAATGGGCAAATTTTGTAATTGGTCTTATTAGCTAGTATATCTTACTCTGCAAAATATTTCTGACTCTTTCTTTGGAAATTGTATGCTGTGCCTTGTCAGAGGATTATTGAAAAACTCCTGAATAATCAAAAATATCAACTCACAGAAATATAAACCTGGAAGGAACCAATAGCCAGCATTCATTTGGACTGTGTCTACTGCACTTTTAAAAAGAAGTTTATTTTAAAAAAAACAAGGAAGTTGTTTAGTACTCCAAAAAAAATCAGTTAAAACTTAAAAAAAAATTATTTTCTACCAGTTCTGTAGACATACTCAGATATTTAAGCCTAATTGGCAGACAAATGCTGTGTAACCTTGAGATGTAACCCTGTGTAACTGTGTAACCCTGAGATGCTGAAAACCTAACAAATACACTTTATTCCTTTCTTAATTTTTCACTGAAGCTCAAACCCCAGAGAGTATACCTAAGTTTTTCCATAGTTTTCTTTATATCTCTCAAAGATATTTTTCTTTATTTTGAATAAAATTTATTTAAGTAGAAAGGTCACCCATGATTTTTTCAATCCTCCTTAACTCTTTTTGGGGTTGCTTTTTTAATTTATTCCTTTTTAATCAGAGGATAACTTTACAATATTGTGTTGGTTTCTGCCATACATCAACATGAATCGGCCATAGGAACGCATGCCTCTTTCCTCCTAAACCTCCCTCCCACCCCATTCCAGCACTCTAGGTTGTCACAGATCATCAGATTTGAGCTCCCTGAATCATACAGAAAATTTCCACTGGCTATCTAATTTTACATATGGCAATGTATATTTTTCAATGCTACTTCCTACTTAGATTCTGCCCCTAATCAAAAATATTCAGAGAAAACTAATGCAATCGTATTTTTTTTTTTTAAATTTCTGCTATGTTTCATTCATCTGTGAGCTAAATTAGAATGAATTCCAAAGACTCAGAAAGGATTAAGTTAAGATATAATCTTGAAAATACTTAATAAACATAGAGAACTGTAACATGTAACATCTAGCAAGGAATCCAACTGACTTCTGCTCAAAGTGGCCCCCTAAGATAAGCCTACAGACTTGGGAGTGTGAATCCACAGATTTGATGGTATCATCTGTCCATTTCCATAGCCACAGGGGGAGAGATTTTGCCGGCATGTCTCAATGCCAATCCAAACAATGATATAACTTACCACTTACAGCCATGGTGCACATTCCTCATCAGGAGGCTTTATGAATGGAAGCTCATTAATCAAGCCGTCATCCCGAGAGGCAGAGAGAAGGCACAATCTGAGTTTGGAAGTTGTCCGGAAACTGCCCGGTGCAGAAGCATGCATTTACTGACTCGTCCATCAGTGCCTGGGTGTCAACAGGGCTTTATAAATAACTGCTCTGCTAATACTGTAATTCTATTTGCTGTACCCCTAAATATTTTGCCGCCTGTATATATCAGCCCCAAGACAGATCCTAACCTTTGCCCTTAGACAGACGTCTATTTGAAATCCATCTTTAGTGCATAATTAAATTGGTGGCTTTGGGCAACTTACTTAAATGTTTTGATCTTTAATTTTCTCATCTGTAAAATTTCTCATCTGTAATGTTTGTTATCTAGTGTTGTTAAGAAAATTTCATAAAATGACATAAACAAAGGACCCATCAGGGTCAAATTATATGCATTTCATTAGCTCCTTTGGAAAAAAAAAAAAAGTTGCTTCCCCAAAACACGATCACTTCTCTGTTATTTTGGTCATATCATCATCATCTTCATCTCTCCTTTGTCAATGAGACTTTTGCTGCACTATCTCATGTGTGTGTGTATGTATAAAAAATTACATAAACGTGTATGTATAGTTAATCTCACATAGTTAATAAGTGTTATTCATTCACTTTAAACAAATAATATTTACATTAATTCAATCAATAAATATTGTTTTTTCTCATTTGACAGTTGAGAAAGCCAACTGAGATTGAGGAACAAAAGCAGTATTGTGATGAGTCAGTATCTCAGTTGAATTCACATCACCTTTTATTTTTTTATTTTAGTCTATTTTTATTGAAGTATAGTTAACTTACAATGTTGTGTAAATCTGCTCTAAAACAAAGTGATTCAGTTATACATCTATACATATACATTATTTTTTAGATATTCTTTTCCATTATGGTTTATCATAGGATACTGAATATAGTTACCTGGTCTGTATAGGACTCTGTTGTTTATCCATTCTATATGTGATAGTTTGCCTCTGCTAACTCCAAATTCCCACTCCATCCCTCTCTCAGTCCACTTCACTTTGGCAACCACAAGTTTGCTTTCTATGTCAAATCAGGTTTTTAAATTCCAACATCTACCTGCTGCCTCCTATATTAAAGACATCACTCCCGGCAGAATATCTACAAGTGGGGGAGACTGAGACCAGTCTCCAATCATGGGCCAATCAGATCATTTAGCTCCTTATATTCCCTGCTTGTTTCACTCAGAAATAAGGAAAAGTGCGTTCTCATTCTGCAACCAATGAGCTGGACAAGCTTGGACATATAACTTAATTTTCCTGTGCTCAGTTGCCTCATCTTTAAAATGTGGCAATATAAGTATAATCAAAATCCTTCCAATTTTATAAAACATCAATAACTAATCAATATATTTGAAAATATACTAGAAGTAGCCTACCAGGCTCCTTCGTCCATGGGATTTTCCTGGCAAGAGTACTGGAATGGGTTGCCATTTCCTTCTCCAGGGGATCTTCCTGACCCAGGGATTGAACCCAGGTCTCCCGCATTGTAGGCAGACGCTTTACCATATGAGCCACCAGGGAAGACTAGTTGAATACACAATTTAAGATAATCAGTTGCATACAAAATTTTACATGCAGAAGTATTTCATTTTGTATTTCTGTATGTAATAATATATCCCAAAAGTATATATCTCAGTATGTTTTCTTTATAATAAAAGCATTTGACATATATGTATAGACCCTTGTAGTGCACAAGTGTTCTCCATAAATATTTCATTCAATTTTCCATCACCACTCAAGGAGGAAGGTAGGCATGTACAATGTCCCTTTTGAAAATGAGAATATCTAACCTTTGAGAGTCTGAATGAGCTCATGTTTGTGAACGCACTTGTCTTCCTAAGGATTCAATCATTACTGTAGCGGGTTGAACAGTGTCCTCACAAAAAGAGCTCACAACCATTTAGAAGTTCACAATGTGACTTCACTTGGAAATAGTGTTTTTGTAAGTGCAATTAGCTCAGTAAAGAAGAGGTCACCCTGGGTAAGGGTAGGCCTCTAAATCTACTAATGACTATCTTACAAAAAGAAGAAAGAACACATTTATGCACAGACACAATGAAAGAAGATCATGTGATGACAGAGGCAGAGATTGAAGTGATGCAGCTACAAGCGAAGAAACACTTGGACTTCCAGCTAGTATCAGAAGGTAGGAAGAGTCAAGGAAGGATACTCTCCTAGAAGACTTCAGAGAGAGCATGGCCTGCCAAAAACTTGATTTCAGACTTCTGACCTCCAGAACACTGAGAACAAGTTTCTGTTAGTTGAAGCCACTTAGTTTATGGTGTTCTGTGACAATAACCTAAAGAAAACATTACAACTGCTAAGAGGCTGTGTTCTTTGCCCATGTTTTTTGATGACGCAAGACTAGAATGAGAGCAACTGAGACAACACAAGTGAATAGACTTACAGAACTTATTTTTTCACCCTACAACCTCTTGTGGAGGTAATTTATGTGATCTAATTTACACTTTTCAAAATGTCATACAGCAAGAGGGCAAAGTTGGAGGTCAGGGAGGCAGATTGAAGACTACACAGTAATGCAAGAAGATGATGGTCCAGGAGGATAGATCCAGCTGGGTAGTGGTGAAGGTGGAGAGAAGGGTGGGATGCTGGCTTCACAGCATGTAGGTGATAATCCTGGGGATGAGTAACCTACAATAAAAGAAGACTAGATTTAGAGGAAAGGAGGCTTGTGATGGAGACTTTGTGGGAGTGAAGTCATTGGTGGTGGTCCTGCCGATGGATTAGAAGTTTGAGGCAAGGTTAAAGAAAAAATCATTTGAGATGCAGGAAGCACAAAATGCGATCCTGAATATTTTATATATTCTTCTAAGACAGTTCCTGAGTGCAGCTGGGTGTTGCATGTCACCTCCTCTTCAGCAGACACCATGCACCAGCCATCTTCACATTCCTAGAGCTTGTCACATTCTTGGTGCTGAAGAATTCAGGAAGTGCTTCAGGGAGAAATTATTAGAATTATTAGAATACCATCTATTTCTGATTAAAATGTTTTTAAGGGAATTTCTACTGAAATTACCTCATGGAGTGCCTGTGTGTTAACACTCATGATATAACTGGAAACAGACAAGAACAATACTCTTCACGCATACACACACACACACACCCTCATACACTTTTAGTCAGTGATTCTGCATTTGAGAAAAACACAGTATAATGACACATAAATGACCCAAAGTGAATGCAACGTGGGCCGAAGGCAGTGTGGCAGCCTGTGACCCACGGCATAGGGATTCTACTGTCAACAGGAGCTTTCATGGCAGAAAAAGAGGTTGAAAGCTGCTTTCTCCATAAGTAGTATGTTTATGTATTATTCACAGTAGCAAATAATTGCAAAATGTCAACATTTCATTTTCCTCTTAAGAGCTTCTTTTGATTAGTGACCTAATTAACCATTAAGAAGAAAAGGTTTTTTTAAGTGTAAATATGAAAAGAGGGAGTGTTTCCTAGCAGCAATTTGTGATCTTAAAATGTCACAGGCAGGCATATCACGGAGGTGCTACCAACCAGCGCTTTTCAAAATATGACTCTGTGTCAGAAGCGTGTGGCATGGATGTGGTTTTTTTTTGGTCTTTATTCTGAAACAAGCAATGCAAATATAGATATGGTTGCCCGAGAGATTTTCTTCCCTTTTTGAAAACCCTTCAACATTTTCTCTGACAGACTAGGAAAGGTTGTTTTTAATCTGTTTAATTTGAGGCTGTATTCTCCACAGATAATGACACATTTTCTCTTTCATTTCATGAGCATATATGGAAAAAAATGCAAAACTGCCACACACAAGCACATACCCATAGCACATACATATTTATTTTTGTGTACAACAAATGTACAGCTAAACACATATGAAATGCACATACATACAACACACAGAAGCATGCACACTACACAAAACAAACATGAACATGCACAGAACACACATATGTACATTAATATACTCTCACATAAACATATGCATACACTTATATACTCATGCAAATACAACACACACGTGCATATAATCACATGGGGTAAAATTTACATATGAATTTTAAGAGCATCTCCCTAAAACCTTATTCCACATGTCAAGGTGTGACACCTCCTGGGAGATCTCAGCTGGAAACATTTCTGAAACAGCCTTTCTCACAGTTGACAGTAACCTGACCTTTCATTCAGCTGCCCACAGGGACCAGGGATGAGCAAGATGCATAAAATGGGAAGACACAAACAAGCAGCATCTATAACTGCATAGCTTTCCTTTAAAAAGCTCTAAGTTTTCAACACATTCTACCTGACGTCCACCCAATAATGAGATAATGAAGTTGTGTTATTAGAAACAAAAATATTGTGAGAACCTCTCTTTTGGGGAGTGATGATCAAAAACCAGGGTCTAGAAAATACACCATACTATTCAAATTAACATAGATTAAATTATTTTATAAATTTTATTACAGTGAGAGATGCATAAAATCTTAGCAGTTAGTTAAGCCCTATCTAGACCTAGTCTCCTAATCCTTTGTGTGTGTGTGTACACAGAGTCTTTGTAAATAAACCTTTCAAAACCAAGTGTTTGGGTTTTTTTTCCCTTTCTTTTTCTTTTCCCTCTGAAAAGGGAATTATATACACACATAAATGGCGTGTGCTAATAATTTTTGGTTAATAAATAGATCTGTCTTTAAGAATAAGAATTCAGGTTTATTAAAGCATTGAATAGTAGGAATTATTGAGATCCTACTATGTGCCAGGCACTGTGCAAGGCCTTATTAGACAGCAAGTGTGAGAAAACTCCTCCTTTCCAGGACTCTCCAGACCAGTGGAAGAGACACATATCAAAATAATTTGAGGTTAGAGCTCTGATGAGGGAAGGCACAGGCACTCCTGGAAAACAGAAGCAAATCTAACCAAAGCCTGCGGTCAGGAAAGTCTTCCTTTATCCCAGAACACCCTTACTCTGTACCAGAGCTTTATTTCTAGAACCAGGAACTTGATGGCCTATAAATTGAGATAAGGGCTGTCATACTGATGGTGAGGCATCAGAAATACACAGTGGGATGTTACTATGTCTGTAGAGGCTAGAACTACCCATTATAGACATGTGCCTTGGGCAAAGTCCCACAGGAAACATAAACTGCTTAAGTAGTATTTCTAGATCTCAGTTTGGATATTATCACAATCATGCAGTTGAATTCTGGTAAGTCAACTTGAATACGTTGCAAGTAAAACTACTCCCACACTGCTATATCCTATGTGTGCCCTGACCTCAGACATCTAGCTCTCAGTAAGGGCCCCAGATGCCGACAGCCTTTTGCAAGTCTCTGTGGGTGTGTATCTGCATTTGCACGTGTGTGTGTGTGGGGGGGGGGCATATGCTCCAGCTCTTTGCTCTTGACTGGCTCCAATTTTTGTCTTGAGTTTCTGAGAAATCTTACTCCAGAACGCCCTGGATTTGCTCTGCTTCCGACTTTGGCACATCAGAGGTCAGATAAAATACCTTGCGCCAAGCCTGCTCTGTGAAGAATGATCTCTAGAAAGAGCAGGAGAAAATCTCTCTGTGAGGTTGAGTACGTCACCATCTAAAGGGACTGAGGCCATGTACTTCAGTTCCAATGAGGATGACCAGCCCCTGATCCCCATTCTTGGGGGAAAGACCTGTTCTCCCCAGTACTCTTAGCAGTTGATCACTTTTATCTAGTCTAGTGCTATTGCTCTACTTTTCAGCTTACGTTCCCACGTGATTCCTCAGCCTGTGAACACTCTAACAATGGGGACAATGATAGCATTGTCCAGTACTCTACAAATAAGGTAGAGGCTGTGTGTTTGACTACATCTCTTGATCCAAATGACAACTCCTTACTCACTCATGAAGAAACACTGTTAGAGAATTTAGGGGTATGTTTGAGTGACAATGGTCATAAGAGGAAAGCCTCGGTGGCTGGTCCAGCAATGCTATTTATGATATCAGGTTCTTGCAAACAGTATTAGTTGAGTTCCTTGACACGTTCAGTTCTGACTTTTGCCCTGGAGGAGATTTTTCTCTTTCTCTGAATTTTAGGTGAGAGACAAAAACGAATGGGGATACACAGACATTCTTTCTTCTAAATACTGTATTTCGTCATTGAGAATGGAAATTCCTGTGGACATCTATCCGGTTTCATCATTTCATATTTGTAAGATCTTGGAAAGGTTTGGCAATCCATGATCTGAAAATGGTATTACTAATAGTACTCTTAGAAGGAGGAGTCCAAGAAAACTATAGCACAAGATGTTAAGGATTCAGGAGAAAGATGGGAAAACAAGGGGGAAGTGTTCAATGTACATATTAGAAGTTCTCTGGGTTCTGTCTCTTAAAGAAAAAGAAAACTTATCTTTAATCATTTGTGAAAGAAAAGAATTAAAAGAAACAAGGCCCTTGAACCAAAGTCTGCTATCCCTGGCATTCATAGGGCTCTGTTAGAAGCCTGTGACAGCCTCTGTGTAGAAAAGATAATATAGCTATGCAGAAAGGACCAGCAATGGGCTGATTTTTCACACATGCTTCAGACTCCTGTAACCAGACAATGGCCAAGCAGGCTGTGTAGAAGAAAGATTGGCCAGTCACAAAGCAGGGACTGATTTTCTTCTCTATTGCCTAAAAGCAGATGAAATTATCCTTATATAACAAGCAGCCAGGAATTCTGAACCAATTGCCTGAGCCCCAATCTGTCTTTTCTTGTGGTTATGGGCTCCTGTAGTCTGATTTCTAATCTAAATATTTTTTGGTTACTGAGCAAAGCTAGGTGACTCCTCTGAACCACTGGCCTTTTGCAAATGAGGGCCCATGCCCTCACTAAAGGCCCCTTATTCATCCTATCAGCAGTGACTAAACTAGCACTTATTTTTATATGATATCAGTTCCTGCAGAATATACGCCAATTCCTAGGTGTGTTTTTGCAAAACTCATTCCCCCAAAGATCTTCAAGTATAAATTTCAGTGATCGTTAAGTTCACCAATTGTTAATTTAAAATTTGTGGAAGTGAGACATTTAAAACAACAGTTCCTATGGAAATAGATGCCCAAAACAAACTAATTCTTGGAATAAAATAGGACATCTATCTTTCTGGGGTGAGTCTATGTGCAGTTTGTTTGAAGACAGAGGGGAATATGTTGATTCTAAGTTGCATCTTAGTTCCAAGAATTTTATTCAAGAGGTCAAAAAAGCTGAGAGAGTAACAAGAAAGGAAAAAAAAAAAAAAGAAAAAAAAAAAACTTCAAGAAAAGACACTGAACTTCACTTTGCAAGAAGTACATTGATATGGGCAACGCCGCCTCTGTCTTTCTGTTCTGTCTACAGGACTTTTGCCAGATCTGTCTACTCTTTACTTCTGCTGATTTTCAGTTCAGCCACCATCACCTCTCAACTGGACAGCATAAAGACCCTTCTCACCGGTCCCCTGCTTGCCCATAGTAGCCTTTCTCTATAGCAGGAGTTACTCAAAACTTTGTCACAGCCATGCTTGAACCTCACTAATGACTTCTTATTTCCCTAGAATGAAAACCAACTCCGTATCCACCTCCTAGTGGCCTCTTAGGTCTCATGATGAGCAACTCCCTGCCTTTTCTATTATTCTACTTTCCCTGGCCTTGCTTGTATTTTTTTCAATGGAACACTTTTCAGTGAAACACTTTAGTTCCATTTTTGAACTTTGTATTAACTATTCCTTCTGTCTGAATTTAATCTTTCTGGCTATTCAGAACCACAGACATTTGAGTTTAAATGCTGTCTCTTCAGGGAAGGCTTCTCTGATCACCCATTTAAGTGTCACTACCTGAGACATAATCCTGTAGTTCAGTTTGTCTCAGTGGCTCAGTCGTGTCCAACTCTTTATCACCCCATGGGCTGCAGCATGCCAGGCTTCCCTGTCCATCACCAACTCCCAAAACTTACTCAAATTCATGTACATCGAATTGGTGATACCATCCAACCATCTCATCCTCTGTCATCCCCGTCTGCTCTAACCTTCAATCTTTCCCAGCATCAGTATTTTTCCAGTGAGTCAGTTATTTGCATCGGGTGGCCAGAGTATTGGAGTTTCAGATTCAGCATCAGTCCTTCCAATGAATATTCAGGAATGATTTCCTTTAGGATTGACTGACTGGATGTCCTTGCAGTCCAGGAGACTCTCAAGCGTCTTCTCCAAAATCACAGTTCAAAAGCATCAATTCTTTGGTGCTCAACGTTCTTTATAGTTCAACTCTCATATCCACACATGGCTACTGGAAAAAATGATAGCTTTGACTAGATGGACATTTGCTGGTAAAGTAATGTCTCTGCTTTTTAATACACTGTCTAGGTTGGTCACAGATTTTCTTCCAAGGAGCAAGTATCTTTTACTTTCAAGGCTGCAGTCACCATCTGCAGTGATTTTGGAGCCCAAGAAAATAGTCTGTCACTGTTTCCATTGTTTCCCATCTATTTGCCATGAAGTGATGGGACCGGATGCCATGATCTTAGTTTTCTGGATGTTGAGTTTTAAGCCCACTTTTTCACTCTCCTCTTTCACTTTCATCAAGAGGCTCTTTTATTCTTCTTCACTTTCTGCCATAAGGGTGGTGTCATCTGCATATCTGAGGTTATAGAAGTTTCTCCACCAATCTTGATTCCAGTTTGTGTTTCATCTAGCCCAGCATTTCACATGATTACTCTGTATATAACTTAAATAAGCAGGGTGACAATATACAGCCTTGACTTACTCCCCTCCTGATTTGGATATAGTCTGTTGTTCCAAGTCCAGTTCAAACTGTTGCTTCTTTATTTGCATCCAGATTTTCAAGGGGGCAGGTCAGGTGGTCTTGTATTCCCATCTCTTGAGAAATCACAGTTTGTTGTGATCCACACAGTCAAAGGCTTTGGCATAGTCAATAAAGCAGAAATATATGGTTTTCTGGAACTCTCTTGCATTTTCCATGATACAAGCAATGTTTGCATTTTGATCTCTGGTTCCTCTGCCTTTTCTAAATCCAGCTTGAACATTTGGAAGTTCACGGTTCACATACTATTGAAGCCTGGCTTGGAGGATTTTGAGCATTTGCTAGCATGTAAGATGACTAAAAACAAAAGAACTGAGGAGGCCTTACAAATAGCTGTGAGAAGAAGGGAAATGAAAAGCAAAGGAGAAAATAAAAGATATACCTATTTGAATGCAGAGTTCCAAAGAATAGCAAGGAGAGATAAGAAAGACTTCCTCAGCAATCAATGCAAAGAAATAGAGAAAAACAATAGAATGGGAAAGACTAGAGATCTCTTCAAGAAAATTAGAGATACCAAGGGAATATTTCATGCAAAGATAGGCTCAATAAAGGACAGAAATGGTACGGACCTAACAGAAGCAGAAGATATTAAGATGAGGTGGCAAGAATACACAGAAGAACTGTACAAAAAATATCTTCATGACCCAGATAATTACAATGGTGTGATCACTCACCTAGAGCCAGACATCCTGGAATGTGAAGTCAAGTGGGCCTTAGGAAGCATCACTATGAACAAAGCTAGTGGAAGTGATGGAATTCCAGTTGAGCTATTTCAAATTCTGAAAGATGATGCTGTGAATATGTACTCTATATGCCAGCAAATTTGAAAAACTCAGCAGTGGCCACAGGACTGGAAAAGGTCAGTTTTCATTCCAATCCCAAAGAAAGGCAAGGTCGAAGAAAACTCAGACTACCACACAATTGTACTCATCTCACACGCTAGTAAAGTGATACTTAAAATTCTCCAAGCCAGGCTTCAGCAATACATGAACCGAGAACTTCCAGATGTTCAAACTGGTTTTAAAAAAGGCAGAGGAACCAGAGATCAAATTGTCAACATTGACTGGAGCATCGAAAAAGCAAGAGAGTTTCAGAAAAATATCTATTTCTGCTTCACTGACTATTCCAAAGGCTTTGACTATGTGGATCACAACAAACTGTGGAAAATTCTGAAAGAGACAGGAATAACAGACAACTTGATCTGCCTCTTGAGAAACCTGTATGCAGGTCAGGAAGCAACAGTTAGAACTGGACATGGAAAAACAGATTGGTTCCAAATAGGAAAAGGAGTACGTCAAGGTTGTATATTGTCACCCTGCTTATTTAACTTCTATGCAGAGTACATTATGAGAAATGCTGGGCTGGAAGAAGCACCAGCTGGAATCAAGATTGCTGCGAGAAATATCAATAACCTCAGATATACAGATGACACCAATGTTATGGCAGAAAGTGAAGAGGAACTAAAGAGCCCCTTGATGAAAGTGAAAGAGGAGAGTGAAAAAGTCGGCTTAAATCTCAACATCCAGAAAACTAAGATCATGGCATCCGGTCCCATCACTTCACGGCAAACAGATGGGGAAACAGTGGAAACAGTGTCAGACTTTATTTTTTGGGGCTCCAAAATCACTGCAGATGGTGACTGCAGCCATGAAATGAAAAGACGCTTACTCCTTGGAAGGAAAGTTATGACCAACCTAGCCAGTATATTACAAAACAGAGACATTACTTTGTCAACAAAGTTCGTCTAGCCAGGGCTATGGTTTTTCCAGTCATCTTGTATGGATGTGACAGTTGGACTATGAAGAAAGCTGAGAGCCAAAGAATTGATGCTTTCGAACTGTCATGTTGGAGAAGACCCTTGAGAGTCCCTTGGACTGCCAGGAGACCCAACCATTCCATCCTAAAGGAGATCAGTCCTAGGTGTTCATTGGTAGGACTAATGTTGAAGCTGAAACTCCAATACTTTGGCCACCTAATGCGAAGAGCTGACTCATTTGAAAAGACCCTGATGCTGGGAAAGATTGAGGGCAGGAGGAGAAGGGGATAACAGAAGATGAGATGGTTGGATGGCATCACCAGCTCAATGGACATGGGTTTGGGTGAACTGTGGGAGTTGATGATGGACAGGGAGGCCTGGCGTGCTGCGGTTCATGTGCTCGCAGAGTCGGATACGACTGAGCAACTGAACTGAACTGAACTGAGTTGACTGCAATTGTGCGATAGTATGAACATTTTTGGTCATTGCCATTCTTTGGAATGGAAACTGACCTTTCCCAGTCCTGTGGCCACTGCTGAGTTTTCCAAATTTGCTGGCATATTGAGTGTGGCACTTTCACAGCAACATCTTTTAGGATTTGAAATAATTTAACTGGAATTCCATCACCTCCACTGCTTTGTTCCTAGTGATGCTTCCTAAGGCCCACTTGACTTCATATTCCAGGATATCTGGCTCTAGATGAATGATCACACCATCATGGTTATCTGGGTCATGAAGATCTTTTTTGTATAGTTCTTCTTGTGTATTCTTGCCACCTTTTCTTAATTTCTTTTGCTTCTGTTAGATCCATACCATTTCTGTCCTTTATTGTGCCCATCTTTGCATGAAATGTTCCCTTGGTAGGTCTAATTTTCTTGAAGAGATCTCTTGTCTTTCCCATTCTATTGTTTTCCTCTATTTCTATACATTGATCTCTGAGGAAGGCTGTCTTATTTCTCTTTGCTATCCTTTGTAACTCTGCATTCTAATGGGTATATCTTTTCTTTTCTCCTTTGCCTTTTGCTTCTCTTCTTTTCATAGCTCTTTGTAAGGTCTCCTCAAACAATCAATTTGCCTTTTTGCATTTCTTTTCCTTGGGGATGGTCTTGATAACTGCCTCCTATACAATGCCACAAACCTCCGTCCGTAGTTCTTCAGGCACTCTGTCTATCAGATCTAACCCTTTGAATCTATTTGCCACTTCCACTCTATAGTCATAAGGGATTTGATTTAGGTCACACCTGAATGGTCTAGTGGTTTTTCTTACTTTCTTCAATTTAAGTCTGAGTTTTGCGCTAAGGACCCATGATCTGAGCCACAGTCAACTCCCAGACTTGTTTTTGTGGACTGTATAGAGCTTCTCCATATTAGGCTGCAGAGAATATAGTCAATCTGATTTTGGTACTGACCATCTGTTGATATCCGTATGCAGAGACTTCTCTTGTATTGTTGGAAGAGGGTGTTTGATATATCCAGTGTGTTCTCTTGGTAAAACTCTTAGTCTTTGCCCTGTTCCATTTTGTACTCCAAGAAAAATTTGCCTGTTACCTCAGGCATCTCTGACTTCTTATTTTTGCATTCCATTCCCCCATAATGAAAAGGACATCTTTTTTGGATATTATTTTAGAAGGTCTTGTAGTTCCCATCAAACCATTCAACTTCAGCTTCTTCAGCATTACTAGTTGGGGCATATACTTGGATTATTGTGATATTGAATGGTTTGCCTTGGAAATGCACAGATATCATTCTGCTGTTTTTTGAGATTGCATCCAAGTACTGCATTTCAGAGTCATTTTTTGACTGTGAGGGCTACTCCACAATCCTGTAGGCTTTGCCATTATAACACATGCTATTTGGAATTGCGAGCATGCAGACAATGGGAATTACCCAATGGTATTATCTCCGTAGATAATTTATGAAATCTGATCTGAATTTCTATCATTGGTTTACAACTTTATTAGTTTAACTATTATTCTTTGATGTGCTGTTTACATTTAAGATTGTTCCAGTCACACAATCCTGTGGTCGGACACTGAGTTATTTGGAAAGATTTTAAAACACAATGTTTTCCTATAAAAAATTCTAGTTTGCTGTCAAAACATATGACCTGCACTTGGCAAAGAATAACATGATTGTGAGCATAGAATGGACCAGGTTCCTAGCAATATGCCATAAAAACTTGCCACTCCACTGATATGTGAACTTTATAGCTTTTAGCTTTTAAAATCATACTCTTACCCAGTGCTGCATGTCATTCTCATTAAAATAACAATTAACCCTATACACTGCTGAGTGGCATTAGCATCTTTTACAAGAAAAGCACATGATTTCATTTCATGCAAAATGAATATAAAAGGTCATGCAAATAACTCAACTATTTTCTTTCTATAGGTCACCATGTGAGCTGGAAGAAAACCAGCACAACTTAATTCATAGAAACATAAACCAACTCCTTCATAAGAGAGATAAAATTGGAGGAAATAGAAGAAGGGGAATTTTACCTCTAGAGTGGCATGTAAAAATGCAGAATTGTGTAACAGAAGTTAACGGGTGGATGGAAATTCCAATCTGTGTATGATGACAATTTAAACATCCACAGACTGGATGGCTTTATTCTGCAGCTTTATTAAACTCATACTTGCAGCCTTAGGTCATTTGCCTTTGCATTAATTACTTTATATTAATGCAATAACTTCATTGCCAAATATAGCCATTATGATTATCCAGTTCACAAATAGGTGTTTCTGTTTTTAATAATGATAATAAAACCATTTGTATTTGAATATGTTAGAGTTAAGCTAACAAGTTCAAAAAAGATTAGGGAGTCTTATGAACAGGATAAAAAGAAATATTTTAATTATAAATAGTTGACATAGAACCCCACTGTGTAATCTCATTGCCATAAAAATGCATAGGCAGAGAAGTGGTGATATCTTACAAATGCCTACCTTCTGTGCAAACACCTTAACTCTGTTTTGGGCTTCCATGGTGGCTCAGACAGTAAAGAATCTGCCTGCAATGTAGGAGACCTGGGATCGATCCATGGGTTGGGAAGATCCCCTGGAGAAGGAAATGACTACCCACTCCAGCATTCTTGCCTGGTTAATTCCATGGACAGAAGAGCCTGGTGGGCTATAGACCATCAGGTCGCAAAGAGTCAGACATGACTGAGTGACTAACATTACTATTAACTCTGCCTTGATTTGGATTCAAATTCAGAGATTGTCATTTCAAAGTAGAGAAACATGGAAAATATCTTTCAATACAAATAGAAGGCTTATAACAGAGAGATCCCTAATATTCCTTTAGCAATTGTCTGTTGTGGAAATCAGCCCCATAATTTAGAATCTGAATGAGATTGCACAGAAGAGTATCATTAGTCTGAGAATATTTTGATATGTATGGAATTAGAATATTAATAACATTTTATTGTCAAAAAAAAAACCTTTGGTTTCATAGAATGCAATTCCCCAGCTACTGTGTGTATGGAACAGAAAACTATGGCCATTTAGTTCAGCTATTGTATTTCTAGCGAAGACGTCCTCATCACCTCTCACTTTATGTAGCTCCATGTAATAGAAATTCTTCTGGGTTGAGAATAGAAGTCTGATATATTCCCATAGTTTCCCCCTTCTGCTCTCCCTGAAAATATTCATTCTATATACTCCTCTTCTACATGCAAACCTCAAAATATTTTGAGACATCTGTTTTCTAGCAAACATCTCAACCATTCCTCATACGAGAGTTTCTTGTTGCTTAATTATTAAACTAATTTCTAGTCCAATATCTCGCCTGGATTATTTTTGATGGATTTGGTTTATAACTAAAATGTGATATCTAGAATTAAGTGCAGTTCTTTTACCATGGTCTACTACTCTCTTGCTTTCAAGGCACCATAATTCTATTAATGTAGCTCAAATTTTGTTAGTCTTTAAATAACCACATACCTCATCATTGGCTCATATTATCTTTCAGTCAAACCATCTTTTATTATTTTCCAATTTGTTTCATGCAAACTTTGCATATCTCTTCACCAGAAGAGATGTAAAGTTTAAAGGAACCAAAATGTGTTTTGCTTATCCATCCTTCCTAGCAGAACCTCCTGTGATTTTCCACACTTTACATACACTGGTCATTTGGTTTCATGGTTGTGGGTTGTGTTTGTGTGATTTACTCTGGTTTATATACCCAAAATGATCTCTCCAGATTTTCTTTCTCCTAGTCTTATCTGGACTTTTAAAGCTTATATCATATGTTTCCATCATATCATAGTTTCTGATCAGATTAGCCCACAGCATCCTCACAATCTCTCTGAATTTTTATAGCAAAAGCAATTTCCTTTGAGGTTAATTACACATATTATAATTTTTTTTTACAAATACATACTTTAGCAACCCAAGTAGAACATAAAGTGTTTGAAAGAAGGGATTTTATTTTTTATTTTTTTCTAAATATAAACTATGCAGTGGATGCTTGATAAATGGTAACAAAAATGAAAAGGATCTGTCTATCACTGTGGCTAGGTAGAAACTAGACTTAGGTCTTCAGTTTGAAGGGATTTTGTCATAGATTTGTGAAGCTTCCTTTCCTTTTAGGATAATCTGATTGCCTTAAGTGTTGGGCTGCTGAAGGCATTACATGGGAAAATAAGCATTGTTTATGAATTATCTACTCAGCCATTTTCAAAACCACAGTGCTATCTGTTGGGCATTGTTTAGATTTTGTCCTTTGGTATATATATATTCCATTTAACAATTAAACATGTTTTGATATATTATGCTTTGCATAATATACTTCTAGTTTGACTCTAAGTGTTATCCTTGAATGTAAGTCTTTTTGTGTCCAACATATATAACATTTAATGGGTCACTCAACAAAGTAATGCTTGGATTGCTTCCATTTTGTAGAGTAGGAAAGTGAATCATAGAGAAGTTAAGTCAGTTCCTCCAAGGTCACACAAATCTTATGGTATGAAGTTGAGGTTTGCATCCTTGTTGCATTACTCTGCTTTTAATCACTCTACTACATTGTTGGAAGAGAGTGGCAAGACAGAGAGAGGAGGAGAGAATTAAATTTTCAATTTATGAATAGAAATAGTGTGTGCCTTGTGGATATGGGTTTTAATTTCTGAGAACATTGAAAGGATCAAATGTAATACCAACACAGTGCTTGTTCAGTTCATGTCAGTCACTCAGTCATGTCTGACTCTTTGCGACCCCATGAATCGCATCACGCCAGGCCTCCCTGTCCATCACCAACTCCCGGAGTCTACCCAAACCCATGTCCACTGAGTCAGTGATGCTATCCAGCCATCTCATCCTCTATCATCCCCTTCTCCTCCTGTCCCCAATCTTTCCCAGCATCAGGGTCTTTTCTTTTCTTTTCTTTTTTTCTTTAATAACTGCTTCAACCATTTAATTCATTTCAGAGACGAGAAATTTAGTTGCTTTTCTTTCTCTTCTTCTGGCAGCTGTGCTGATCACATAGAGACCAGCACAGTCGCCTGACTTTCTGTCCTTTGCAGCTCGAGTGATCGATGTGTCTAACAGGAAAACCCACGTGACTGACAGCTGTTTAGAAGAAACCGGTGGCCTCGGAGTGGACATTGTCCTAGATGCTGGAGGTGGGTATTCACTAAATCAGTGATCTCTGTCATTTTTTTAATTGTGATGGGTAAATTTCTGGGAAAAAATATAACCAGGAAGTAATTACTTATATATTTATTAGGTTGAGGTTGAGAGTTTTTTTTTTTTTTTCCTGGGAGATCTAGTTTTCAGATGAGGGATTGAACCCAGGCCTCCTTCTTTGGGAGTGTCCAGTCTTAGCCACTGGACCACCAGGAAGCCCCTGTTTTGTTTTTAGATGAGATGCTATCTAAGGTGATATCTTGGGCCATTTCAGTCACTGACTCAGTTTCCTGAGTTTCTCCAAAACATGCACACTGCTACTGCTAAATCACTTCAGCCGTGTCCGATTCTGTGTGACCTCATCCCTGGGATTCTCCAGGCAAGAACACTGGAGTGGGTTGCCATTTCCTTCTCCAATGAATGCATAAAAGTGAAAAGTGAAAGTGAAGTCGCTCAGTCATGTCCAACTCTTTGCGACCCCATGGACTGCAGCCTACCAGGCTCCTCTGTCCATGGGATTTTCCAGGCAAGAGTACTGGAGTGGGGTGCCATTGCCTTCTCCCAGGGTCTTTTCAAATGAGTCAGCTCTTCGAATGAGGTGGCCAGAGTACTGGAGTTTCAGCTTCAACATCAGTCCTTCCAATGAACACCCCAGACTGATCTCCTTTAGGATGGACTGGTTGGATCTCCTTGCAGTCCAAGGGACTCTCAAGAGTCTTCTCCAACACCACAGTTCAAAAGCATCAATTCTTCTGCGCTCAGCTTTCTTCACAGTCCAACTCTCACATCCATACATGACCACTGGAAAAACCATAGCCTTGACTAGATGGACCTTTGTTTTACCACTTACTAAATATTGGTTGAGTGGCTTGGTCATGGTGGCTCTAAGTGTGGGTTTACAAACTACTTTCTGGAGTGTTTGTGGTCAGTCAATTAGATTCTTCCTGATATTACCAGTGATCATACTGGTAACCCTCAGATGCACCTGGAAGAATTCAGAAAATGGAATGATTAACCATATATATATACATATATGGTTAACCAATCATATATATATATGATTCCAGGTCGGAGGGTAGCCGTGTGATTCTGGGCATGCATTCCTAGTGTTTTCTACATGTTCTTGGGTGTTATTTAGTCACTAAGTTGTGTCCAACTCTTTTGTGACCCCATGGACTGTAACACATCAGGCTCCTCAGTCCATGGGATTTCCCAGGCAAGAATACTGGAGTGGGTTGACATTTCCTCCTCCAGGGGAACTTCCCAACCCAATGATTTTACCTGTGTCTCCTGCATCGGCAGGTGAATTCTTTATCACTGAGTTACCTGGGAAGCCCTGTTTTCCATATACCACTCCCTAATCCTTTCTTTCAAAACAGGTAAGGGTCTGTATCAAAATCAGCTACGCTTCAACATCATAAGAACTAGCAACATACTAGCACTGGATTGACTGTGATTTACTTAAATTACATTGGTTGGGTGGTAGAAAGAGTTGAAATATTCTCCAGTCTCTTTTATTTATATATTGACTTGGGGCAATACAGTTTTATTTTGATTTATTTTGAGTTTCAGCATTGCAACTAATTACAACCAAAATACTCAAATATTTTCATTGGTTTTACATTTGAGGACAGTTTCTTGAAAACCTGGCTTAAATCCAAAGCAGGTTTCCCTCTCCCTAGGGGTGGGATTTTAATACCACAGTTTTCTACTGCAACTCTGAAGTGAACCGATAAATCTCAGCAAGTTCATAAGGGTTCACATTCTATTAGAAAAGGAGAACAAAGGAACAACCGAATTAGAGACAAATGATGTGACCGGGTGCCATGAAGAAGGTTCATTAGAAACTAAAGACAAAGCTATGAAACGTTCACCTGAAAAATGTTTGCATTTTCATAGAAAGGTCTATTCTGAATTCAGTGACTGATTTGTGGGGGGTCACAGCGACAAGAGCGAAATGGCATTCTTTGTTCATTTGTGCTGCCACCCAAACAACCTGAATTTTAAATCTTTTTTCTTTTTGAAATACATTTTCTTCTCTCTCTCTGAACCATCATCAAGAGGCTTAATTAATGAATTAGTATTTGCAGAAATCTTTGATATTCTAAGATGAAAGGTTTTGCACAAGGGTAAGGCATCAGCGCCAGCAGTAAAATGTCCTCTTGATGACAGAATGCATGAAGTGTTAGGCTGGAATACATTTGACAGCTGCAATTAAAGAGGTTTGATCCTGTTCTTCTGCTCTGTTTTTATCACGTACATTATTCTGGAGGATATGAGGCTAATAGGAAAGCTAAATTCTCATTGGCCAGAAATTGTTGATATGTACACACACATACACATTCCCCAGTGGTTAAGGCAGGTGGAAAGTTTATGGGCAGCCTCTTTCTGGGGCAATAAAAGCTTCTTTTATTTCAAATTCTCTTTTTACACCAGTTGCTATTACTCTGAAAAGCTCCTGGCATTTGGAAGGCAATAAGCAGGGCATAAAATCCATTCTTTCTTGAACAGGTCCCATTCCTAGGACTGCTTTTAAACTAACTGGTTTACAGCAAAGAAACAGACAGCTGAGTCTCCTGTAAAGCCTCTCAGAAAATGCAGGGGACTGCAAGCCGGCTAACTAGCTGAGACCAGTATTTGGGTAATAGATAACTGATACTGACTGGGTCTGTAAGTATTTTCTTACCTGACTGAAATTCTTTGGATCTTAAATAAGATTAAGTTGATAGAATTGATATAGACTGTGGATAGAGAAAATGCCTTTTCACTTCCCATTTTCTGAAGAAATCTTTTTGGTTTAGGCTCACCCAAAGTCTTTCATTTGAGAAAATCCTAGGGCCAGCTCCCTCTTATGCTGGGGTAGGGATGGAAGTGAATGTAGATTTGGGGTAGATGTTTAGTGCCTTTCCAGGGTAATCAATTCAGGGCCTTATCTGATAAAATGAAGGTCTGCTTGACATTCTTAGAGTGTAAAAATCAAACCAAAGCTTACCTCATTGTATATCCCAGTGTCTGTGACAGGTACCCCTGTCTACCCATCTAGCAGACTGCACCCCTATTCTTCCTCACTTAGAGGGAATGAAAGGTCATCTTTACCTCAAGAGGAGGCTAGAAGGGTGAAGCTGACTTTACTGATTTGACCCTGACATGGAATAAAAATTCTGGCCCAGAAGATATGCATGGAAGTCAACTTTTGGGATTCTGAAGAGAATGTTACAGATGTTAATCATAAGAATGTGATGGGTTTGGTCCAGATCTTGCAGTAGTATGACCAATTTCAGAACCACAGTGAAAAAATATCTAAGAATAAAAGGAATTAAGTCAGAAATAATTTGGAAACTGAGTATAAATTTGTAATAACTGCCTACTTATACTTTAAATTGGGCTCTGTTCACGCCATTTGAATGATAGCAACACACAGCTACCTCTTGCAGATAGTGGCAGAATTGGAATCATCTGATAGCTTGAAGATATAATGTTTCTCAAACTAGTAAATACTTTAATAGGGAAAATGATCTTAAATGTATGAAATGAATTATTCCAGGAAACAGGATTTTATCCCTCCTTTCTTCTATAGTCTTTTGTTCAGGAATAATAAAATTTGCCTGCCATTAATGGATTTGCGACTATGACAGGCAGCCTCCAATTCCGTTCTTCTGGGCACAGAACTGAGAAACAAGATCCAGAAAGAGGTGAAATCTACTGGAGAAGTTCCAGGGAGGGAAAAAAGTATATTTTTTTTCCAAAAGGAATTTAAGTTACCTTTCAACAAAGCATTACTGAAGAGATTACCAGGAGATACACGGACGCAGAGCCACCCAGGAAGTAGGACATATAGCAAGGACACAGCTGAGGTATCTCAGGTATGGGGAGAGAAAGCCTCCTTGTTCTCATTCAGGGGTTTGTGATTGGCCCAAGACCACAGTTTCTTGGTGATTTCTGTTGACATTTGTAACCTGAAAATGTAATGTGGTAGCTTTTCTCTCTGCTAATTAAAATTGCTTCCTGCAATAATTATTGCAAGAATAACTATGCTATAGATAATTTCTAAATAAATGGATTGACAGTATACTGACCTTAACACACATGTACAATCCCTCAACAGCTTCTTTTAAAACCAAAAAAAAAAAAAATGGATTTATTATGGATGAAGGCATAACAGTTCAGTTCAGTTGTTTAGTCGTGTCTGATTCTTCGTGACCCCATGGACTAAAGCACTGACAGGCATGGACAGGCTTCCCTGTCCATCACTAACTCCCAGAGCTTACTCAAACTCATGTCCTTTGAGTCAGTGATGCCATCCAACCATCTCATCCTCTGTCATCCCCGTCTCCTCCTGCCTTTAATCTTTCCGAGCATCAGGGTCTTTTCAAATGAGTCAGCTCTTCGCATCAGGTCGCCAAAGTATTGGAGTTTCAGCTTCAACATCACTCCTTCCAATGAATATTCAGGACTGATTTCCTTTAGGATGGACTGGTTGGATCTTCTTGCAGTCCAAGGGACACTCAAGTGTCTTCTTCAACACCACAGTTCAAAAGCATCAATTCTTTGGTGGGAATTTCTCAGCTCAGCTTTCTTTATAGTCCAACTCTCACATCCATACATGACTACTGGAAAAACCATAGCTTTGAATAGATGGAACTTTGTTGGAAAAGTAATGTCTCTGCTTCTTAATATGTTGTCCAGGTTGGTCATAGTCTTTCTTCCAAGAAGTCAGTCAGTCAGTTCAGGCACTCATGTGCCTGAGTCATGTTCAACTCTTTGTGACCCCATGAATTGCATGCCAGGCCTCCCTGTCAATCACCAACTGCTGGAGTTCACCCAAACTCATGTCCATTGAGTCGGTGATGCCATCCAACCATCTCATCCTCTGTCATCCCCTTCTCCTCCTGCCCTTAATCTTACTCAGCATCAGGGTCTTTCCAATGAGGTAGCTCGTTGCATAAGGTGACCAAAGTATTGCAGTCTCAGCTTCAACATCAGTCCTTCCAATGAACACCCAGACTTATTTCTTTTAGGATGGACTGGTTGGATCTCATTTCAGTCCAAGGGACTCGCAAGAGTCTTCTCCAATATCACAGTTCAAAGGCATTAATTCTTTGGTGCTCAGCTTTCTTTGTAGTTCAACTCTCACATCCATACATGACTACTGGAAAAACTATAGCCTTGACTAGACAGTCCTTTGTTGACAAAATAATGTCTCTGCTTTTTAATATGCTGTCTAGGTTGGTCACAGATTTTCTTCCAAGGAGCAAGCTTCTTTTCATTTCATGGCTGCAGTCATCATCTGCAGTGATTTTGGAGCCCAATAAAATAAGTCTGTCACTGTTTCCACTGTTTCCCCATCTACTTGCCATGAAGTGATGGGACCTGATGCCATGATTTTTGTTTTCTGAATGTTGAGCTTTAAGCTAAGTTTTTCACTCTGCTCTTTCACTTTCATCAAGAGGCTCTTTAGTTTTTCTTCACTTTCTGCCATAAGGCTGGTATCATTTGCATATCTGAGGTTATTGATATTTCTCCCATCATACTTGATTCCAGCTTGTGCTTCATCCAGTTCAGCATTTCTCATGATGTACTCTGCATATAATTTAAATAAACAGAGTGACAACATATAGCCTTGACATACTCCTTTTCCTATTTGGAACAGTCCATTGTTCTATGCCCAGTTCTAACTGTTGCTTCCTGACCTGAATAGAGATTTCTCAGGAGGCAGGTCAGGTGGTCTGGTATTCACATCTCCTTCAGAATTTTCCAGAGTTTATTGTGATCCACACAGTCAAAGGCTTTGGCATAGTCAATAAAGCAGAAATAGATGTTTTTCTGGGACTCTCTTGCTTTTTTGATGATCCAGCAGATGTTGACAATTTTATTTCTGGTTCCTCTGCCTTTTCTAAAACCAGCTTGAACATCTGAAAGTTCATGGTTCATGTATTGCTGAAGCCTGGCTTGGAGAATTTTAAGCATTACTTTACTAGTGTGTTAGATGAGTGCAATTGTGTGGTAGTTTGAGCATTCTTCGACCTTGTCTTTCTTTGGGATTGGAATGAAAACTTATCTTTTCCTGTGGCCACTGCTGAGTTTTCCAAATTTTATATTTCCAATTTCCAAATTCCAGTTTCCCATTTCCAAATATGAAGACATATAGAGACAAGCAATCCCATTATGAACAGTGAATAGACACTGTGTCTAGGGTTGTGTGGGCCATGATTTACATTGTTTAACTCGAGAAATTTTAGTTTTGGACTATACCTCAAAGTGAAGAATTATCTAGGCAGGCTTTGGAGTTACTGTTATTAACTGGAAATGGAGAAAACATTTCCGTAATTAAATGCCCTGCTGAAGAAGTAGAATCATGGAAAATTCCTAAGTCCTATCATGACAGCCTTTCAAGCTTCTATTTCCCTCCTTCATTTGGTGCGGGGCTATCCATATATGAAAGCTAAATTGTGGTTTGTTTGAAAGTCCTTAAGAGCATGGCTGAATTGAAGGGAGGGAAGAAGTAGTTCAGGAAATAGAGCTTTCCTCCCACAATTCCAGACACACTGTTATCTTTCCTGAAAGGAATAAACCACAGAATGTATGCTATTTATAAGATCACAGGTAGAGCAAATTATAGTTCTCCCAATTTATTAAACTTGATAATTTGATAGAATTCAAAGTAAGGAGTTCATGTATTCTAAACAAAGTCTTTGGTCACAGGCATTATCCTTCTATGAGTTTATTAAGACATCAGAATTCTGGTATTAGTGAAGTTGTCTTTCAATTCCATTCACCAGATGAGTGTCCTTTCTCTAGTTCACAGCTCTTTCCTATTCTAGTAGCTGTGTGACATTTTACTCTCCCAGGCTCAATCCCTCCCTTGGCCATCTTTGCTTTCATTCTTTATTCACACTCAATTTTCTTGGGCTGATAAAAGATCAAGCAGCACATCTGTCCTGCTGAGTTCACATTTTAAAGGAGGGAATGTCCAGGCTTAGAAAAGAGGAGAATAATTCAGGAGAAATAGTCTTAGTGCCCCTGAAATCACATTCTAGAGTAGTTAATAAACTTTGTATGAAATTTACTTTTTCACTTCAGGGTGTGTTTACCCAATTTTAGTTCATAACTTTTATCTCTGGTCTCATTATTGATACATTATTTTTTTTCCCATTTATTTTTATAAGTTGGAGGCTAATTACTTTATAATATTGTAGTGGTTTTTGCCATACATTGACATGAATCAGCCGTGGATATACATGTGTTCCCCATCCCGATCCCCCCCCCCCCACCTCCCTCCCCACCCCATCCCTCTGGGTCTTCCCAGTGCACCAGCCCCGAGCACTTGTCTCATGCATCCAACCTGGACTGGTGATTTGTTTCACCCTTGATAATATACATGTTTCGATGCTGTTCTCTCAAAACTTCCCACCCTCGCCTTCTCCCACAGAGTTCAAAAGTCTGTTTTGTATATCTGTGTCGCTTTTTCTGTTTTGCATATAGGGTTATCGGTACCATCTTTCTAAATTCCATATATATGTGTTAGTATATTGTATTGGTCTTTGTCTTTCTGGTTTACTTCATTCTGTATAATGGGCTCCAGTTTCATCCATCTCATTAGCACTGATTCACATGAATTCTTTTTAATGGCTGAGTAATATTTCATGGTGTATATGTACCACAGCTTCCTTATCCATTCGTCCGCTCATGGGCATCTAGGTTGCTTCCATATTCTGGCTATTATAAACAGTGCTGTGATGAACATTGAAGTACGTTCTTTTAATCTTCAACCAAGAAAGTAAATTTACCTCACAGTATGAAGATGGAGAAATACGAGCCCTCAAGATGATTGTTGCAAAAATTAGCAACCCCCTGCCAATTTACACAAGAACTAAATCAAGTGGTCAATTTGAAATTTTGTGGTGATCTTTATATTTTGGGTCCAAATTATAGATAGAAACTGGGGATACTATCTCACTATGGCCTGTAGCTCCAATAAAATAACCTACTTGTCTCCTCTTAGACATACAGAGTTGACTCAACCATCCCTTTTGTTTTTTTCTAAGTGTAATAATTATTAACCCACTGCTATCTCCATTCCTTGCTAAATTCTAGATTCTTATTATATGCATTTATAGTCTCATAACAAAATCCATGCTTTGAATATTAGTCATTATCAAGGATTTCAGTTATTAATACCCTAATAATAACTAAATAAGTAAATGCTAGGAGAACCACCATGGGCTTTATGAAGCTAATATGTCATTCTAATTTTTGCAGTCTACAGTGTTAAATAGGTATCGTGTATTTGAAAATAAGATTTTCATCATCTAAATCATTTTCTCTCTCACACACACATGCATACACACTCACAGGCACACATATCTTTTATAAAAGCAAATGCAATATTTAACTAAATTAAATAATTACCAAAAATCTACTTTTATTTATTTTTTTTGTTTTGGAAGTCACTCTTCATTTAAAACTTGACTTTAAGTAGACACAATAAACCTGAATGAAAAAAGCTTTTGATAAGAATGGTCAGATAAGGTCAATTAAATTTCAGTTTTCTCAAAAACATCATCTTTTGAGCTTGGAATTTCTTGACTTGAAGCCAAGGTTAGTTCTGATTTTAACAGAATTGATCTCCATATAATTATTTCAACAAAGATATTTTTGACAAATCTTAGGACAGGCCATCAGTCAGAATGAAAGTTTAAATTTATTGTCTGAAGGACATATCTCATTATCAGTAATCAGTGTATATTTTGGAATGAGGACTATGATTTATTTGTGTATACATGTGAACAGGCATATATTTTCTCTAACTATTCCTATTTCACTTAGGATTTATAGGAATTAGAAATAATGATTATATTCCTTACAATATTTACAATATGTGCTCAGTTGCTTAGTTGTGTCCGACTCTGCAACTCCACGGACTGGAGGCCACCAGGTTCCTCCGTCCATGGAATTTTCCAGGCAAGAATACTGGAGAGGGTTGCCAGTTCCTCCTCCAGGAGATCTTCCTGACCTGGGGATTGAACTTCTGTCTCTTGTGTCTCCTGCATTGGCAGGTGGATTCTTTACCACTGCCCCACCTGAGAAGCCCATTTACAATGATACCGATAGAACTAATTATCTTCAAAACAGTGTGTAATGAGCATATCTCACTGCATTGTGGAAGAACTTGAGTAACAGTAATTTAAACCTGGTTTCTGGTTTTATTTATTCAAGGTCACTGTAAAATGTTAGGAACGTCACACTGAGTCCACGGCATAGTGGTTATCTCAGCACATTCCTTTGTGTTAGATGAGTGTTTTGAATCTATCTCCAGTTAAGGGGTTTGTTTACTAAGTGGAGACCCTCAGATAGAGGCTGGAGACACAAAAATGCAAGTTTACAGGGACACAAAGTAAACAAAAACAACCGAATAAATAGAAAACAGTGAAATCACAACCAAAAGAGAATTGTATGCAAAGTCAACCTACAGTGACTGTTGCCTGGAAAGTCAGAGAATGCTCCATTAAGAATGTCATTTACATGTTTAGTGCTCCAGGGCACATGGGATTGCTAACTGAGGGTATGGGTAAAGTGAATTTGGATAGAGAGAATAGCATGTGCTTTGCTAAGTTGCCTCAGGCGTGGCCAACTCTGTGACCCCATGGACAGTAGCCAGCCAGACTCCTCTGTCCATGAGATTCTCCAGGCAAGAATACTGGAGTAGATTGCCATCCCCTCCTCCGGGGGATCTTCCCAAGCCAGGGATCAAATGCTCCACTCATATCTCCTGCACTGGCAGGCAGGTTCTTTACCACGAGCGTCACCTGTGAAGCCTCGAGAGAACAGCACACCTGCATGCAAATAGGAGCAAAAGAAAGGGGTCCACCCGAAGGACTGCAAAAGGGCAGAGACAGGGTCTGAAAATGGGCAGGAAACAAATCACGAAGGATGAGGCCCATCATGCTGAGTACTGTGAGACTTATTTTAATAGTAATGGTGACAGCTTGACCAGGAGCAAGGAGAGGATTTCTAGTGAGAAACTGGGAATTGATGAGGCTGGATACAAGAGGTAAAATGGCCTTGGCTAGAAGAGAGTTTGTGCATATAGACAGGAAGTGTTGGGCTCTAGAGATGATTAAAAGGGGGTTAGGGGTTGATAGAGGAGAAGGCAATGGCACCCCACTCCAGTACTCTTGCCTGGAAAATCCCACGGATGGAGGAGCCTGGTAGGCTGCAGTCCATCAGGTCGCTAAGAGTTGGACACGACTGAGTGACTTCACTTTCACTTTTCAGTTTCATGCATTGGAGAAGGAAATGGCAACCCACTCCAGTGTTCTTGCCTGGAGAATCCCAGGGACGGCAGAGCCTGGTGGGCTGCCGTCTATGGGGTCGCACAGAGTCGGACACGACTGAAGCGACTTAGCAGCAGCAGCAGCAGCAGCAGGGGTTGATAGGAGAGTTTGGGTGATGTATAATTTAACATCCAAACCAAGACACTTTTGAGAACCCATGGAGCCTGTAGCACTACTAATTAGGCCAGAATGATAGATATAAACTGGACTGTCCTGGGCCACCATGAATATATACTCACCTTGAGGATGGAGCAGGTCATACCTATAGAGCCCAGAACCAGGTGACTAGAAGAAAAATCTTGACAATGCTGCTCAGGAAGACAAGAAGACTGACAGCAACTTCAGATATTAATATTCATGGAAGCTTTTGCATTTTAAAAAGACACTGTTTGAAGAACTATAATGCTTTAACTCCAAATAATCACTTTCTAATGTTTGCCTGGACCTTAGCTTAGATTCATTAAACGAGCTCTCTTAGGTGTGGAGCCTATGCATTAATATTTTAAAAACTTCTCCCAGTTGTTTCTGTTATGGAGGCAGTATCAGGAACCACTGGATTAAAACACAACATTCTTGGGACAATTGTTCATTTCCTAAATCTCTTTGTATCTGTTTATATTCTTAATACATCATTTTATACTTAGTAATTTCTCAATATTTATTAAGTCACTTTTTGGTAAGCAAGTGACTGAGTTCCTATGAATCAATAAATAAGACTCATTTGTAATTGGCATATTAATCATGTGTATGCAAATGCTTGGTGCTAGGATATTTGAAAGAAAATTCTTTCAAGTAGCTAAACAGATCTTTATATAATTTATTTACACAATGAATTTATTTAGCAAACTCTTTTTCATTGGTAATACAAAGGCAAACTTCAGTCCCACCACCTTCTGAATTATCACAGTGTCTGTATTGGCGAGGGTTCAAATTAACGAGTTTTACAGAGAAGATTGTTGAGCTGTCAGGACCAAAACACTGATAATAGTAACGCAGGGTTTTTTAATCTCGGGGAATAAATGAAATTTTCCTAGATGGTAGCTGATCTACAAGATATTTATATTTCATACTGCTAATAAATGTTCATTAAAACATATTTCATTGTTAATTATACAGACTAGCATTCAGAGCGCCAATAAATTGTATCCCTATTATAATAAAAGTATTTAATTACAGAAGTTAGGTGGTAAGGCTTATTTTTGTAAAGTAGGTTTATTAGGTGTGTCATATGGTTTAAAAAACACAGAAGCAGACCTCAGAATGCATGAAAATTGTTTAAACATGTCAGACTGGAAATTACTGTACTATGTGATAACTGATCTCAGATTTCTAATTATCACTTTTTAAAAATTTTGCTTTATCTAGCATTAGTCTTAAAGCAAGATAAACTGCTGACTGATATTGAATGAATGATAGGCATCATCCCTCTTGTATCCGTTGTGCCAATACATCATGTGTGGTTATCTGTGGTTATATCTTGGCCACATATTATTAGGTTGTGGTAAATCATTCCTTGCCCAGAAGGGGAACTGCCTCAGGGCATGGCATTTTATTAATACATGGTCAGCACCTCTTCCAAGAAATGGGCTCTTGTGGTGGTGACAACTGTACAGCTGACAAAATTGAGGCTTACTGTACACTTTATAATTTTGTTCTGGGGAAATATCAGTTTTGAGATAGAGGAAAATGAGTCCCCATGAGGTTAAATAAGGGGCCCCAAATTAATCAGCAAAATTAGGCAGGCAGATAGGGAGAAAATGAGCAGAGGTAGGCAGCATTATGTACAGTATGTACATTACTCAGGATTATGTACAGTACTCGGGAGATGCCATGAGACAAGGTGTTAACCTTACCTCTGCTGCTTACAATCCTACGACAATGGTCAAGTTTCTCCACTTCTTGGGTTCAATTTTCTTATATGCAGAGTGGACAAGTCTTATCTGCCTCACTGATCTGTTGTCAACCAAAGACACTCTACAGTGTCTGATGCCTCCATCCCCCTAAAAAAGCTGTAGTTTAGTTCAGTTCAGTCACTCAGTCGTGTCCAACTCCCTGCGACCCCATGGACTGCAGCACGCCAGGCCTCCCACTCCATCACCAACTCCTGGAGATTACTCAAACTCATGTCCATTGAGTCAGTGATGCCATCCAACCGTCTCATCCTCTATTGTCCCCTTCTCCCCATGCCTTAAATCTTTTCCAACATCAAGGTCTTTTCAAATGAGTCAGCTCTTCGCATCAGATGGCCAAAGTATTGGAGTTTCAGCTTCAACATCAGTCCTTCCAATGAACACCCAGGACAGATCTCCTTTAGGACAGACTGGTTGGATCTCTTTGCAGTCCAAGGAATTCTTGAGAGTCTTCTCCAACACCACAGTTCAAAAGCATCAGTTCTGTGATGCTCAGCTTTCCTTATAGTCCAAATCTCACGTCCATACATGACCACTGGAAAAACCATAGCCTTGACTAGACAGACCTTTGTTGGCAAAGTAATGTCTCTGATTTTTAATATGCTGTCTAAAAAGTCTCAAAACATGTTAATTCCCTCACTTTCCCTTGAAAGCTGCATTTTTCAACTTATGATCCTATCTGCTTCCCATGAGATCTCAGTTGCTGCTGCTCATTTTCCCTGTAGTCTCAGAACCTATGTTCTAGGTTTATTATTTGTTCCTGAATGACATTCTTAATAATGAGTTCTGCTGGCAATGTTTTGAGATATTGGAAAGAGCTGGCAAGTGAGACAATACTGCCAGTCTCCGATGAGGTTCTCAGGTTGACCTCACCCACTTCTGGAAATATTAGGACAGAGACTCATAAATAACTGAAAACTTTGAACTAGATGAATCCTAACTTCTCTTCATATCTGAGGTTTTATGATAATATTTCCTTAACACCTTTGAGTAAGAGGGGATCTTTGATGAATTTGATCTGACCCACTAAATTAAATCTTCTTGAGGACTGGAAAGATGTCTTACTCACTTTGTATTTCCCATGGGTATGATTATGCCAGACACAGAGGCCCTGATATAGACAAAAAGCTTGCTTTATAACTCAAAGGGCTCTCTGAGCCCTGGAGAGGTGGAGTTACTTGTTCCTACAAACTTACTGGCAGAACACAGAATTGTCACTTCATGCTTGTATATGAAGGACAAGCATAATGCTGGGTTATCCATTGGCTCCAGAAGTGCATGTTGAATAGTTAACTCACTAGTTTTGTTTAGCCTGGTCTCATCCAGTCCTTTAGTGCTCCATTCTTTGCCTCTGTTATATGGGGGTTCACAGAGTCCTGTGTATGAGAGGGAATTAAATAGGTTTGTTGACATTCCTGGGGAGTGTCATGTTAATATCTCTCTTTGTTTTTGTTTTTGTTTTTTAAGGTCAAAGTTTTTCTCACTTGATTTCAGTTTGTTGAGAAATTGTTGTTTCTTTCTCTCTGGAAATGATATAAGCAAAGTGACATAAAAATAAACAAGGAGAGCTTTTTTTTTTTTACAATAAAACTACATCACATTTACCAAAATGCTGTTTTGAGTTTCTGTACAAAAAAGTAAAGTGTATTTTGCCATAAACTTTGAGAGTTTTTTTTTTTTTGGAGAAAGTGTGTGTGTGTGTGTATGTGTGTGTGTGTGTGTGTGTTTGTGTATGTTTTTCTTTTCTGGCTCCGGGGAGCTGGTGCTCCCATTCTTAAGCCTTGGCTGTGAGTGGCTTGCTTTAGAAACAGCAGAAATAATTAACAGGGATAAGTATTCAACAAGAGGATTAGGCATTCATATGAGTAAAAATAACATCTGCAGTGACATGATAAAAATGATGCAGACCATTAAATCGTGTACATCGGGGCATAAACTGATCACCAGCTGAGGTCAGAAAGAAATCTCCCGTCCTCATATAATATTGTACAATTAAGCAAATTTGGAAGTTTTATGCCTTATTTTAGAACATTTATTATCATCCAGCATCCAAAACAAACTCCAGATTCTTGATTGTCTTCTCAGCATTTCCAATGACCTTAAACATTCAGTGTTAACACCAAAATCCATACTTTCATTACAACTGCAATTTCAACACTCGCTCCATTGTTTTCCTGCTTCTGTCACTCCAGTGACTGGCAGTGTGGAGCTTTCCACTCTTCTTGTGCTGGCCTACTTTATGGTCAACAACATTCATGGAGGAGATGGCTGGCCAAAGTTTGATGTGTAAGCCTCTGGCAAGGGCTGATGTAAGTTTCAAAACAGAACTCAGATTTGCCATTATCCTTTCCTTTATTCATAAAGCTTATAATATAGTTAGAAAAATATTAATGTGTTAATTATTTAATGGGCTTCCCAGGTGGCTCAGCGGTAACGAATCTGTCTGCCAATGCAGGAGATGCAGGTTAGACTCCAGTGTCAGGAAGATCCCCTGGAGAAGGGAATGGCAACCCACTGCAGTATTCTTGCCTGGGAAATCCCATGGATGAAGAGCCTGGCAGGCTACTATCCATGGGGTTGGAAAAAGACTTGTACATGATTTAGTGACTAAACAATAACAATTATTTAATGATAACCTACTCTTTGTTCTAGGTGCTAAAATACACCATTGAATAAAATAAACACATTATTTGTCTCATAGAGAAGACAGATGAAATGCAGTTAAAAATTCCCAAACAAAAACTGGAAGAAATGAAGAAATAGACTGATAGTAATGACTTTCAATAGTGGATAGAACAAGTAGGCAGAAAGTAAAAAAAGAAATGGAAGTTTTGAAGAATCCTGTAGCCATCTAGACCTAACAGGCTTCTACAGAGCACTGTTCAATAACAGTACAATACACTATACTCTCCTTAAGTGCAGGCGAAACTTCCGCCAGATTGGGCTATATGCTAAGCCACAAAGCAAGTTTCAACATCCTTTTAGGGATAGAAATAAGTTTGCTCTTTGGCTACAAAGTAACAAAATTAGAAATCAGTAAGGAAAACAAATTTGGGAAGATGAAAAATATGTGGAAATTAAACAACACATTTCTAAAGGACTAGTAGTCAGGAAAAAATATATGAGAAAATATTTTAAAATGAATAAAAATGAAGATAAAATAGCAAACTTTGGGATACAACAAAAGCAGTGTCCCCAAGCAAATTTATAGCCGTAAGTACCAATACCAAAAAAAAAAAAAAAAAGACCTCAAGAATATAACCTATCTTTCCACCTAAAGACTTGAAAAACAAAGTACAAAATTAGCCTAAGTAAGAAGATGGAAGGGAATAATAACTATTAGAATGGATATTAATAAAATATAGAATAGAAAAATAATAGACAAAAATAAATGGTGGCCAGACAACTGCACACCCACGTGTGAAAGAATGAAGCTGAAATATTCACAACACATGCAAAAATTAGCTCAAATGGATTAAAGTCCTACCTAAGCATAAGAACTAAACTATAAAACTCTCAGAAGATGACATAAGTCCAAAATAGGCTATTGTGTGGTTGCTTAGGGCTGGAAAGGGGTGATCGGGAAAATAGAAGGGTAATAACTAAAGGATACAAGGTTTTTTTTTTTTTTTTTTAGATATAGAAAATGTTAGAAAGTTGATTGTGATAATGGTTTTACATGCTGTGAATATACTAAAAGCTATTGAATTGCATACTTTAACTGGATTAATTGTATGGTAAGTGGATTATATTTTAATGAAGCTGCTTTGTTTTTAAAGCCAACACATAAAGTATAAGTTTCAATTTTAGGCAGAGATGATGATGAGGATGGGCTGCCATTCTAGGCACAGAGCGTGGGGATGAGCTGCTCTTATGAGGATACATTGAATGAGGCCCTATTTATTTATTTATTTTTAAATATATGTTGGCATTACACTCTTAGACATTCAACATTCTCATTCCTCTTGATAGTTGTTGTAATTGCTTCCTCTGAGGGATTCATAGAAGTGAGAGAAAAGGAGAAAGAGATTACACTTCAAACAACTAAAGATTATCCATAATGTTCATTATAATGAAAGTCTCATTCTGATTTTCACTGTCAGCCCATCTACTTTTCTTTCTTTTTTCACTTTTTCTCCTTTTTCTGCTCCTTTTGCTTCTCTGTTCTGCCTTTATATGCTCCTTCCTCACTCTCTTTTGGTCCACTTCTCTCCTCTGACTTATTACGCCTTTCTTCTCTTCTATTTCACTGTAGTTTATTTCCAACACTGAAGATAAGTAAAAATTAAAATGGAACACACACTCAGGCATTATAAACTAAAAGTATTTGCTCAAGTTATATGTTGTTGTTTTTTTTTTTTCCTCCTCCTCAGAAAAAAAACAAACAAACATATAATTTGGTGATTTGAATTTTCTTGATTGTGTCTTGTCTGCTTCTTCATTATATAAAACACGCTCATAGTTATTCATAATTATAATCCAGGAACTTCCAACCTCAGTACTATTGACGTTTTATGCCAGATGATCTCATGCTGAAAGGAGTTTTCCAGTGCATTGTAGGATGTTAAATGATATCTCTGTTCTCTGTACACTGGGGCCAGTACCATGCTCTCCCTCATCCTTAACAATCAAAGATATGTCCAGATGTTGACAAATATCTCCTGAAAGTAAACCAGCCCTTGTTGAGAATCATTGTAAATCAGACCTGCAAGAAAAGCTCTTCTCTTTATTGGTTCACATTGGTTCTTTGTTATGTCCTTTTTCTCTCCTAAAAGTAGGTTTTCGAAAGAGATATACTTAAAGACAAGAGATAGCCAAGAAGGTGGCTTACTTTTCCTTATTATAGGGATCCAGTGACCTTGTGAACAAGATGGAATTTTTCATTTTAACACTTTGACCATATTTTATACGTGATAATTATGTTATATCATCTTTGTCTTTCTTCCTGAAAATCCAACAGGACACATTTTATTTTTCTTTGCTTCTCAGCAACAAACACACATTTTTTTTTAACACATTAAGTAGCTTCCTGTTTGGTTTAGAGATAGCTGGGGTTCAACATTTGAAAGAACTGACACAAATCTAGGCAGAGTTTAGCAATAATCTTTTGTGCTTAGATTTGTCTGCTATAACACAATGATGACTTACCTAAAGATCAGTTACGAAGTACGTGCATAGTCTCTCCAGGAATACATTCTTTTTCTGGTTATCAATGTTATCTGTTTTTCCACCTGCTCTGTTCCAATCATCACGTCAATAAAAATTTATCACATGCCTACTGACACTACAATGGACAGCAAAACTTTCAATGAAAGATGATGAGGGACAGATTAAGAATAAGCATAAGACAGTAGGAGTCTAGAAGACCTAAGGCCCACCTGTCCTAGTCTAAAGATTGGAAGAAACCTAGAACATCAGCTGTCCCCTCATGTTTCATCACACTGCGTCTGGATCAAATCTCTGAAACAACTCTTTGTAATAGGGAAGAACAAATCCGACTCCATGTTAGATCTGTTGCTTTTACTTTAACTCTTGTGCTTTGTTGCCTGTGCTTAGTCAAGCTGGCTCTGCACCTTTTATAAAAGAAAGTTGCCTATAACCTGAAATATACAGATTGGCCTATTTTCAAGGCTCTGACCTTTAAGAGTCCATTTATATAGAGATAAAAAGTCACAGAACAGAAAATAACATTTGTTTTACTGGAGGTTTATAGGAACATCTTGACCTGACAAAGATTCCAACACCAAGATGTTTGCAGCAACTAACCATGATCCTCCCTCAAATTGCCTTTAAAGGTGCTTTGGTGAAACCTTTCCAGGAGTTTGGACTTTTTGGGGCATGGGTCAGTCATCTCCTTGCACGGATGCCCTGCAATAAAGCTGCCTTTGCTCCAAATTCTGACATTTGGGTTTGTTTGGTCTCACTGTACATCAGGCTGAGCATCTTGCTTTTGGTAACAGCCTTGGCATCCTTTTTATTAAGGAAAACATTACCTCAAGGAAAGTATCATCTCTCAGGTATCCTATTTCATGTTTCATACCACTCTCATTGTTAAAAAGTTCTTTCTTTCTTGTATGATAGTTCTCTCTGCAGGACTTTCAAACTATTCATTTTGGACCTCATAGAATAAGTCAAAATCCCTCATATAAATAAAAACTTTAAACAGATGGAAACATAATTTTTGTGGTTGCCCCACCTGAAACATATTTATAAGTTAAAATCTTTCCTGACTCCAACTGTTGGTCAAACGGCATGACTCAATACCCTGCATAGAGGCCGTAATTCAAAGGTCATGTTAAGTTTCTGAATGTAAGATGTTTAAATTAGAGCACAAGACCACAGTTCTCATCTGACAGCAAATGACTCTGTCTTCCTGGAACCCACCTCCATAAAGTCAGCACAGCGACTTCTTATCAACCAGGAGAATATAAAACAGAGTTTAGTGCAAGACAATTCACAAGGTTTTCTGGAAGGTCCACAACTTTTCAGGGAAGGCAAATCATCCCTGAATCTGGGGTGAAGTTCTGGGCCCTGCCATCAGCAGGCCTGTCTCCAAGCCCGAGCTATCCCTGAGAACAACTGCTGAGCTAGGTAAGCAAAATCTGCCCTTTGGGGCTGACGTAGGGAAAGATCAAATGAGCAATATTTAAAACATTTTTTCTTTTGAATTAAAATGCGCAGTTTTAAGCCATATTTCAATTATCAGCTTGACATTACTCTTTAAGCAAATGACTAGAGTTAACAAGAGAGCTACTACATTTTGAATACATTGATTTTCTGCTTGGTGTAAACTCTAAATAGCCGATTAGAAAGCTGTGAATCAGACAGACTCAGTGTACCTAATATATCCTGCAATATACTGCAAACTGGAAACGTTCGGATCTTTGAAGGTGAAATGAATTAAAAGCACATGATTGTTACAACTTCAATATATAAATAGTAACAACACACTAGCTCTTATCTGGCAATTTAAAAAATAGTCCATATTTTGTTATGCACGTCAACCTAATGCATAAAACTACTGAGCTTAAAGGTATAAAGAAACATAGATTTATTTTTCAAAAACGACTGTGAAATGAAATGAATACTTAATTGAATAGTTTCCAGTTACAGAATATGCTGAAGTTGCCCTTCATTATTTTCATAAGCTGCAGGATATTCTTGCCACTGTGTCTCTCACTTATATCTTAGTGTGACACTCTTGTCCATGTTTAGCCTGGGCCCCCATTTTATCGATCACAGGAATATCACCTCAGCTTAAATAGTATTCTTTGAATTAAGAATTAGTTGTCTTTCCTCAGCTCTACTTCCAGCACTGACAGTGTGACCTTGGGGAAATGACTTCACCTCTCAGTATCCTGAGTTTCTCTAACTATAAAATTATATTAATGAAATGATAGCACGTGCCATGTCATTGAGAAGGGTAAAAGGTGATTATAACAGCACAGGCTTGTCATTGCAATTATAACATCAGGAAAAAAATCATGTAATTATTCTAAGGCCCCTTTCTTACCAATCACTAAAAAGTATATTTCATGATATTTTGGTTCTGAAATTTAAACGTCATAACAGAATTGAAAAACTGGAAGGAGACTTTATCTATTTGATGTGATTATTTAGCATATAAATTGCATTTATTGATGCAAAGCACCTCCCAGTAATTTTTCCAAGCTGTTTTCCTCACACAAATCCAGGTATCAGATGGCCTTTGAGCTAAGAAAACTCAAGCACAGGGGATTGTTAGCCTAGCACAGTGAACCACAGCATACAAAGATGGGAGCATGTCTACAAGGAATATTTACATCTTCTCCTGCCTTAGAGGGAAGGACAGTGCAGACTCAAGTAGACTTCCCCTTTACCTTCACCTTTACTGACTCTTAGCCTACCCCTGGAATACCTTGCACTGCCTGTTACATTAAATGACTTTGTGCCACCCTCTCATTTCCAAGAGAAACAGAGGATTCCTTTCTCCCATTCAATTTTCCCAGGCAGGCCCAGGAGATCCTAAAGTATTACCTCCTCTTCACTCTGCAGTACAACTTAGGACTCCAGTTCCAGGAAACTGAAATCATGTTGAAGTTTTAATAATTAAAACAAAACAAACCTGTGGGAAATTATCCTTCTCATAGGTCATTGCAAAAAAACTCTATTTTGCAACAAATCAACAACTTTTAAACCAGATTTCAAAATCTGGAGGGAAAGAATGGAGTAGTGGATACTTCCCATTCAATTAAAATCATTCCCATGTGCTGTCATGAATTAAGTCTCATGGGTTGGGTCCACTACTCTATTGAATCATTGGAAATGTTAGATGGAAGCTCAGCTAAGTTCATTTGCCCAGGCTTCACTTCAGGAATAAGCCACACTTTGCTTAGTGGTGTTATGTCTTTTGTTTCAAAGATAGTTAGAGAAAGTTAAGAGAATATAGCAATATCCAAATGAAGGAAAATGTTTTCTTTGGGGACATCATATAATCAGGTTCTTCAGTCTGAATAATTCAAAGTTGAATTGACTCAAAGTCTAAAAGTCTATGAAACTGAAAAGAACACAGAGAGGACTGAGATGGACTTGTTCATCAAATTCCAGAGCAAAGGGACCCCTTTGAAGCTTGAAAAAGAAAGATTTAGGATAAATGGAGAGAACCATTTTTTCTTCTTTTTTAAACACAGTGGGGGATAAACTTACAGAACTCATTATCCCAACTTTAGCTATTCATTAAAAATATAAATAGATTCAGACTAAGATTCATTTCTGAATAAAGATTGCTGATGTGTTCCTGAGGAAGGTTCTGGTTTAGTTTAACAGTTGGGAGCCTTTCCATTATTGTCATCCACATCTGATTTCAAATTCTAGCACTGGAAAGAGAACTTAACTTGCAAAGCCCCAGTTTATCTTGTGTCATAGGAATAACAATAGTATATACATTTTAAATGTTTTACAGTGATTAAATGACACAATGCATGTTAACTTCGTGGTTGTTGCTGTTTAATCATTAAATCATGTCCAACTTGGACTGTATCCTGCCAGGCTCCTCCATCCGTGGGATTTTCCAGGCAAGAATAGTGGAGTGGGAGGCCATGTTCTTCTCCAAAGGACCTTCCCAACCCAGGGATCAAACCTGTGTCTCTTGCATTGGCAGTGGATTCTTTAAAGCTGAGCCACCAGGGAGTTGATGATGAAGATGAAAGAGACAAAGATGAAAACAAAGAAGAAAATGAATAAGACAGATGAATATGAAAACTAAGTAGAACAAGAAGGATGGTAAAATCTTTCCAGTTTGCCATTTTCAGCTGAATCTTAAACAGGATATTTTTTACATTTGCAGGGCAGTCTACTCAACAATTAATTGTGCTCTTCAAAAAGCAGTGGAGCCTCATTCAAGAAATCCAGATTTAGATGGTAGATCTGAATCAAAGAAAACTATTCCATACACAGTCTTCTTAGTTATGGGTTACTGAGACGTATTGAAATACACAGGCAAACAAGTGCTTTTGTTTATACACAGACACATATAAGCAAGTAAGTAAGTAAGTAAAGTCGCTCAGTCGTGTCCGACTCTTTGCGACCTCATGGGCTGTAGCCTACCAGGCTGCTCCATCCATGGAATTTTCCAGGCAAGAATACTGGAGTGGGTTGCCATTTCCTTCTCCAGGGGATATTCCCGACCCAGGGATCGAACCCAGGTCTCCCGCATTGCAGGCAGACGCTTTACCCTCTGAGCCACCAGGGAATCCCTACAGACACATATGGAGACATGCAAACATACTTCAACTCTTGTTCCAATGAGTCTTCAGTTTAGTAAGAAATTAAATTTATAGATTGATAAGCTGATTTGACGAAGAAACAGCTAAACTAATTAATTTTGTTTATAAATACAGGCTATCTTTTAGTATATACTAAAATCTGAGGTATTTTCTTCTTTGGCTCATATCTTTACCCTCCTATTGAAAAATAAGTAGAAAGCAATGATTCCATATCAAACATCAGAAAACACATCTCTGTGTGCACTCAACTTATACCCGCACTCCCATGCTCATTGCAGCACTATTTTCAGTAGCCATAATATGGAAACAATGTAAGTATATATCAAAATATAATGAAATATTCAGCTATGAGAAAGAAGGAGGTCCTGCCATTTACAACAATTTGGATGACACTTGAGGGCATTATACTAAGTGGAATGTCAGACACGGAAAGAAAAGCACTGTATTATATCACTTATATGTGGAATTTTATAAACGACAAAATCAGAGAGAGACTAAAATGATGATTCTCAGGGACTAGGCATGGCAGAAATGTAGACATATTGGTTAAAAGTTACAAATTTCTAGCTATAAGAAGTTATGAGGATCTAGTGGACAACATATGATTTTAGCTAACAATACTGTGTTATATACTTGAATGTTACTAACATATCTTAAATGTTCTTACTGCAGAAAAATAAATAATAATTTTGTGATGAGATGAAAGTGTTCGTTAATGCTGCAGTGGTAATCACTTTGCAATATATAAATGTATCAAATCAAGACATTGTTCACCTTAAACTTACACAATGTTATGCATCATTTACATCTTAATAAAGATGGAAAAAAGGAATTTGAGCCAAGCATTTTCTTCCATCCTCTTCAGCCCTTCCTAAGAATGGTCTGAAATGAAATGTACTATCCGTGAAGGTTCATAGCCAATCTCTCCTTTTTCTTTTTAAATTTATAGTCTCTTATGGTTATTACCTCTATACCAAATGGCTCCTTTTTTTTTCCTGAAAATATATAACTTTTCTCTTTTACCCACTGTAAAATCAACGACACCTCCACAATTCTTTCCTAACATTCATTAAAAAGATCCACATGAAGGGGCCACCCCTAAACACACACATAGTCTCTCACACACACACACACACACACACACAGAGGCACACACATATCTTCTGTCATCCTCCTGAGCACACATGTCTCACTTATATGGTGTTGTCTTCACAGTTCCAGCAGAGGTCCTGACACTCAATCTGCATGGCTCTTATCTGCCCTACACAGGAGCAGGCAAAGAGGTCTCGGGGCAATGGAGGCATATTTGTTGCCGTTCAGTGCAAGTTGTCCTTTTTTTCCCTTTCTCTCTCTCTTTTTTCTCTCCCCTTCCAAGATAAATAGAAGTAGAAAGGACAAGCAGTTTTGATTAGCATTTAAAATGTTGTCAATTTTTAATGAAAGCGTAACCTCCAACCATCAACTTCACACAAACTAGAGACAAGGTTGCAAAGCGAATGCTAATATATTTGGCACACTTTCTCACACTTGTCCTTCCATGAACTTTTCTTGTTGCTAATTTGTTATGTCAGCCCATATTAGTAGGTTTCAAAAGTCCAAACTGGCAAGTGTGGTGACCCAAAGAGAACCAGTCTTTGGAAGATCTTTAAATCGAAACATAAGAGTCAGGCAGTTTATTAGCTGTGTACCTGTAGTCCTAGAGATGTGACTATATTCACTTGGAGGAGTTGCCAAGCTTCAGGAGTAATCTTTAGAGTCTTTCAAAATTCGTTTCTGAATGTGACATTTTTATTCAGGAAATAAATGCTTGCCAGTCAGTCGACAACATTCACTGCATGCAAATGATATATTTGTTCTACCCTCTATTGATAAAACCCAAAATAACAAAAGGAATGCAGGATGCAATGATTTCACTCAAGGAACTTACATTTTTAATAGCAAAACACAAAAATAAATATGAAAAGAACATAAAAACACTGAGATAAATATGTAAATAAGTGTGAAAAATTCAAGAGCAAACTGCTGAGAGGGGTGGGTTAATAGATGGCCCATATACAACTGAACACCCACACCAGTACTCTTGCCTAGAGAATCCCAAGGACAGAGGAGCTTGGCAAGCTGCAGTCCATTGGGTTACAGAGAGTTGGACGACTGAAGTGGCTAAGCAGAGCAGCAGCATACAGCAGAAGAGACTGGAGTGTCTCTTAGACCACAGCTGCTTCATGAGCCAGTGCCCACAGCCTATTCTTCCTACCATCCATCTACTTGGAGGAAGCCTGGTGATAAAGGCACGGTAGCAGGTTATCTCTAGAAGCAACAAAAATGGAGGCAAATCCCTGAGCCATGTTCCACAAAAACCATGAGACGTTTGACCTCTGCTTGAATCTTCATTGAAAAAACAAGAAAGCAGCCAAGCTAGTTTCCACTTTTGGTGGATTAAAAAGAAATATTTGTTGTTTAGGTCAATTCAGGTTTACTGCTGTCACTTTCTTACTATCTCTCTCTCTCTCTTTAATTCACTGACATTATCTACAAATGAAAGTGCCCCTGTAGGGCCCACTTGCAGCAGACAGTATGTGATTTCTATGAAAGTAGGCTGAGTTAGTCACAGAGGTCTTCAAACACAAGGTACTACTTATTCCAGTATTTTCCTCAGGAAATTCACATTGCTCAGTTTTCACTGGGAATGGGGCTTGAAGAATATTAGTTTTCTCAGGTGCCTGACATAATGCTTTCTCTAGTTATTCTAAGAGTATCTAGAATATTCATTTATCAGAAGTTGTCTGTGGTTATTTGCTTCATGTTTATGAATTTTAACAAGAATTTATGGTTCTTTCTGGGCAAATATACATATATTCACTCCTCTAAGCTCTATTCTTTTCCAAACTTTCCATCATCTTTTGGGGACTATTTTATACTCTGGAGAAAATTCTCTCATTGTTGTAAAGGGGGAGTTTTCTATTAGGACTAATGCTAAAAGGAAAACATCTTGTCAAAAATAGAACTTAATGAGCTCTGCATTTTATTCTAAATTGAAATATGCAAATCAGTAGAAAGAAAATCAAAGATGAAAGCTCTTAACATTATAATGTGCCCCTAGCACACTTTAAAAATAATAGTCTCTTTAAAGTATACGGTCATGAAGGTAATATAGGTAAGCTTACAATAAAAACAAGCACATTTGTATTTCCATTCCCTGGCTTCTGTATTTAATTCTAGAGTGTTAATGTTGTATTAAGTGTCTGAGTTAATTTAGCCGGAAACACACACACACATACACGTATCTTTATTAAAAATAGGAATTGCATGAGAAGATATGATGGAAGAATTAAAAGTAAAGGTCATGAAATTTGATCATCTCCATATTTAAGGTTACTCTAAGTGCTCTGCAAATAACAAGGTGCTTTAATGCCGTGCCTGCACTTTCGTCTCATTTAATATGAAACCCATGAAAGATTGTTCCTGAAGTCATTATCTTCAACTGTTGAGAGCATAGATCATGACTAAGTGACTGAAGTGCCGTGGGAACTCTCAATGGGATCCTGTTCAGGATCTGATATATGTCTCTTGGTATCCATCAAACTCAAATGATGTGCAAAAGAAAAGAAAGACAGAACTTTATTTTTTTTTTGAAGTTTCTGTCCTGCTGCTGAAATGCAGGATAAAGGTAAGTTGAGAAACTGATGCCCAAGAAAGTTAGTTTTAAAATGCTATGTGAAAGAATATTTAAATATTCCTGTATGAAAATTGCATCTGGCTTATTTTAAAAGTTACACATTGTACACTTTTGAAATAGCAAAGGTGTTTTGAATCACACTTTATATGTTTCCTTTCTATATGAAAAGTTGGTTAACCTATATGACAAATATGTTCTGAATAATTAACATTCATGTAAATGGACATAGGAGAGGGTGTCATAAAATAATTTTGCCTTAAGAGAGCAGTACCTGGCTTGAGTGATTAAGCATGCTATAATAGATGAGGAAGTATTTGAGGTAGACTTCATAAAAGGCATCATGAGAGGGCATTTCAAGGTGAAAGAATGAAGTCAGTAAATCCATAAAAGAGGAGAGTAGGAGACTTCATTCTATTATGAAGAGATTATCACTAGTAGAACCTCACATACACTTGGAGACAGTTGGAGCCTCTTCAGCTGGATGAAGACTTTAACAACTTGGACTTGTAGTTAAAAAGTTTACTGTATGCTATGAGGAAGAAAATGACACCAATCAAAATATTTTGGAAGGACAACTTTTGGAAGCAAAATGCATTGATAAACTGGAATGGGAAGAGATGGGGGCAGGAATATTTATTAAAAGATTATTAAAATAATGTAAGGCTTAGTACAAGAGAGCTTTCAAGTGTGGTAGACATTGGAAAGACAAGACAAAAAAAAAAGATTACACCAAAAGAATCCTAGACTAATAGTGAGGGAAGTTATATGAGGAGAAAAGTCTCAGTCGATATTATTCTAGGTTTAAATATAGTTAATAATGACCCTGCTAGATACTTATTCATCTATGTGGACAAAGGAAGGAGTCTTTGAGTTAAATTCTAAGCATTCTCTGTTTTAAGCATACCCTCTGGATGGAAGTATGCAACAGCTACTTGGAAAGTCAAATTTGGGTGTTAAAGCGGTCCAATAAAGATTTAGAGTAGAAGTTCCTTGAATAAAGAAGGCATTCAGAGCAAATGTTACTGCAAAAATGAAGAAAGCAAAGAAAGCAGGGTGTAGTGGGCTGAACAATACTCCGATCTTACCCGTGTTCTAGTCCTTGGAACTCACCAATGTTACCTACCATGCAAAGAGCCTTTGTAGATTTGATTAAATTAATGCTTTTGCAAATATGAGGTTATCCTGATGTGCCTTAGGTGGCACTGGCAGTAAGTAACCCTCCTGCCAATGCAGGTGACAAAAGAGACCTGGGTTTGACCCCTGGGTCAGGAAGACACCCTAGAGGAAGGCATAGCAACCACTCCAGTATTCTTGCCTGGAGAATCCCCGTGGACAAAGGAGCCTGGAGGGCTTCAGTCCATAGGGTCATACAGAGTTGGATATGACTGAAGTGATTGAGCATGCTGTAAATGTAATCACAACTATTCTCAGACAGAGGCAGAAGATGTAACTACAGAGCAGAAAGTTATGTAACAATGAAAGTCAAGATCAGAATGACGCAGCCACAAGCCAGAGAATACCCACAGCCCCTGGAGCATGGAAGAATCAAAGAACAAAATACCTCCCAGCACCTCTGGAAAGAACTAGCCTTGCTGACACCTTGAATTTAGTCCAGTGATAACCGTTTCCAACTTCTGGCCTCCAAAACTACAAGAAAATACATTCCTATTGTTTTGAACCACTAAGTTTGTGGTACGTTTTTAGAGCGGCAGTAGGAACCTAGCATACAGCACGTATTAAATATGGTAGAAGAACAAAGACGAGATTGAGAAGGAGTAATAGGAATCTGTGGTGTTCAATGAGTCACAGAAATTAAGGGAGAGGTTTCAAAAGAATATCTAGGATTGAAAAGCAGACAGAAATTCTATACATCTCAGATTACAATTTCAAGGTGCAGAAGGGAGCAGAGGGTATGGGTGAAGGGGGTCAACTGTAAGGACTTTTAAATTCATTTGGTTTCCTTGCTCAGATCCAAAAAGAAGTTTGAGTTTTCAATATATAGGCCCAAGGTCAACTCTCTTCTATTCCCTGATGTTCAAAGGAAAATATTTTTCTATGTATCTTGCTGGGCTTTAAGCTTTTCATATGCATATTTTGAGGCAGCATATAATAAATACAGTGGTGCTCTCACTGGAAGATTTCCATATCAGCTGCAGGAAGCTGGTGAGATAGTGGGCTGAATTACTCAGGTAAACTGTTAGTTTCTCGGTGTCATTGTTTGAAGTTTCAACAAGTTAGAATACAGACAATTTTATACCTAACTGATTAATTCCTTTCCAAGCCTCTGTATTTTATGAAATGATGGTTTTGATGTAAGTGTGTGTGTGTGAGTGTGTGTGTGTGTGTGTGCACGCACGTTGTTCAGTGATGATATGACAATAAATGAATTTACGTAAAGTCAGCTTCATAGATCTGTATGTGAAGTTGTCCAGGCTCCCTACCTGATTTGACCTTGGGACCAAAGAATGTTTACATCAGTGATGAGTCTATCAGTTCTTGATGAATCACAATGCTTGCTATGTTTAATCATTACTGATAGTAACAGCTGACAGCAAAACCTGAATTATATTTAATAGAAGAGAAAAAACATTTTTTAACAAATGACTGTTTTTGCATATGGATGGAGTGAACTGAAGGTTATTCTGTGTATTTTTATAAAGTATATGAAATTACAGAGGCTGCATTTATTTCCTTTTGAAAATAAACCCTGAAAATGCTTCCTGATAAGCCCTTTAATTTAAAATACCAGAATGTAATATCCTTTGACTTTACAGTATGAGAACTGCTTGTCCTAGCACCCCTGAGGAGTGAGATTCTCCCTCATAGGTCAAAAATTATTTTGATTGAGTAGAAGGTAGGGGAAAGAGAGTACTGATGTCTTTAATGCTCTTAACCATTGAGGATGGAAAAGAAGAAGCAAATCTTGTTTAAATATCCTGTACTTCCTTCACTATACCACCCACTGGCCAAAGGGGCATGTGCTGAGCTCTGCTGGACAATTGTTTGGATTTTTTAACAGGAGAAAGCTTCCATTTCTATGTATATAACTGGGAAATGATTTTCTCTGCCAAAACAAAGCAGAGCAAAGCAACGCTTCATCACCAGTCTGAACACACAAGCCTTTTTCCTCTCCATAAATGTCTTTAAGGTGCTATAGATTCCTGTGCAAACCAATCTGATGGGCTGCAGCTGAGGATGCTTTCAAAGGCATGTGACTGTGTAGATGCAGTAGCTTTTATGTAACCATGGCAACAACAAGCTTCTTCTCTAGTGTCTTAATTTGGGAGAGGGCAGGGAAAATAGCATGGGACCTGATAGGAACTCCTGTTTCAAGCTGGGAAGGGAAGGGGTAGCTATGGCTATAATATGTAATTTGTCCTTTTCATACCTATAATGTTACAAGGGTGGACCTTGGACAGCTTTTGCACTTTGTCCTTCTTGTCTGTCGTCCACTGTCCCCCATTTTTCTACACTGACTTAAGCCTGCTGCAACTTGGGATGACACTCATAGGCACACAAGCTAAGATTCCAGGTAGAGCTGTTAGACCCAGCCCTTCCTCCTTCACACTTCATGTTTGTAATGTCCCTCTCTCCAAGCAAACATGACCCAAATCTCCTTTGTGTCAATCACACGTAGGTCCTGCTTCCATGGGAACCCTGTTGTTCAGTGGCTAAGTCCTGTCCAACCCTTTGCGGCCCCATGAACTGCAGCACTCCAGGGTTCCCTGCCCTTTAACATCTCCCTGTTGTTGTTGTCCAGTCACTAGGTCAGGTCTGACTCTCTGCAACCCCATGGGTTGCAGCACGCCAGGCTTCCCTGTCCTTCACTCTCTCCCAGAGTTTGCTCAAATTCATGTCCATTGAGTCAGTGATGCCACCCAACCATCTCATCCTTTGTTGCCTCCTTCTCCTCTTGGCCTCCATCTTTCTCAGCATCAGGATCTTTTCTAATGAATCATTTCTTTGCATCATGTGGCCAAAGTATTGAAGCTTCAACTTCAGCATCAGTCCTTCCAATGAATATTCAGGGTTGATTTCCTTTAGGATGGACTGGAAACCCTCAGCACTTGTAAGTCACCTCAGTCATTAACCCCTTATTCAATTTTTTCCTCAGCTTTTGGACTGGTTTTAGTTGGTCCGTACTCTCCTAGGATCATCCCAGTCTCTCAGATTAACCCTCCTGACTAGGAATTGAGCAGGACCCTCTCCTGCAATGGCAGATTCTCCATCTATCCCTACTGAGAGGCATCTGGTAAGGCAAAAAAATGTAGCTAGAGGATGACAATCTTATTTCCCAAATACTGGCTGTTGCATGGCCTTGTTGTGTGTGGCAGGCTTGGGAGCAAGGTCTGAGAGTTTCATGGGTCCTGGAGGTGCAACTGTCCTTTCCTGGAAGCCAGCTCTGGCGAGTGGCCTGGGAAGTGGGCTTTCTGGGGACCTCAGCTCCCTCTTTCTTCACATCTTCATGTTTGTGCCACCACAACATGCCTCTCTCCTAAAAGAACACAGAAACTAAATCAAAGCTCAAAATGGCTTTTGATCAGTTTTGTGTTTCAACTTCATTAACCACCCACTGTTTGCACTGAAATGGGAGACTGTGGTCAGTCTGTAGTTGGTCCATCCACACTGGACCCCCTTCAGCTCCACAGGAGATCTCCTATGGGTTTTGTGCTCTGGAAGCAAAGAAGGATGATGACTGTCTTGGGTCAGGGACAGGGAGATCCTGGGAGAAAGGAAGAGCCTTGCCCTTCTTTTATCTGTATCACAATGACCTTTTAAGGAGTTTCACTTAGGAATAGAGAACAAGAGGCTAGAAATACTGTGGATGCTGGTAAATGGGGCTAAAATTGGTGCTGGGTCTGACAGTGGATGAAGAGGACAGAGGCTTCATTAGTCTATGATTTCTACCCTAGCAAAGTGTTTTTCCCTTTAAGGGCTGAGATAAGTGGCTTCTGGGGGTGTTCAGCCCTAAATGCTATTAATCCATATGTAGTCAACTGGGATATTTCTGCATCATACCAATGTTCTCTTGGTAACCATTTTATCTAAAATGGAACATTTCCAAAAGCTGATTATAAGCATGTGAAAGAAATCTTAGTTGCTATTTTTTCAAACTTCAATCAATTCACAGGGATGATTATATTCAACTATTGAGGGAAGGGTTGACGTAATCTATCCAAAATTGTTCCTGAGTCATCGCTGAAAATGTTTGTATCCATGGACTGATTCTTGTCTCGCAGTTCCTTTTCCTTTTAATTAGCAATCTTCTCCTCTTGTGCGTGTATGTATGTGTGTATGTGTTTCCTTTTCCATCCATTTAAAGCTTCTATCCTAGAAAAGATCCCTACAAACAGTAACTGCTATTTGAATGGTGAAATCAACAGCAAAGCAAGTACGGTTCTTATAATGAAGTGAGACCTGTTGCCTCTTCAGTCTCATAAGAAATATTTGAACACATAGATATTTTTAAATGTTAGGAAAGATTGTGTGAAAAAACATACTGACTCCACCTGTTACACATTAGGAAGATTCATTTGATTCTGTGTCAGTCTATTATTTTAAGAATCATTTTAATATCCATTTCTGTTTCTATTACTTAGTTGCCCCTGATCCTTTATTTAGACTCTTTGCCATGCAAATATTATTTAAGCCTTACTCAGCTTATGTGGTGATTTTAAAATGTTTTAATGTTCCATTTGACATTCCCGCTGGTCCCATTTCTTGTGCTGAAAATGTATTAATTCCCATATCAATATATATGTATATACATTCTTGCCAGGCAGGGGTATAAAAAGACATTTCTTGTGCATATATTAGAGAAGTCATTATAAGTAGAAGGGGAGAGGGAAAGGAGGGAGATAAAAAGAGCAAAGAATAAAATGAGAATATAAAGCAAAAGTAATGGAAGTAAGAGAGAATTCCAAAATACAGAAAGTACCAGAAAGATGGAAGACATACTCAAGTTAAAGTTGGAAAAACAGCGAAGCATACTTTGAGAGGGAAAAATGCACAACAAAATCAAATAACAACCAAATAAATTGTTAGAGAAAAGAGAGAAAGAATCAGATTAGGGGCTGAGACAAATCACAAATGAAAACAGAAAAGGCAGTAAGCCTTTGGTACTGGGCCATTTCAATTTAACTGAAATATTCTGATTTCCGGTACTATCAGGCACATTTTTTCTAACTTTATCAAAAATGTTATCCCCCAAGTATTATTCTTATTAATGTTCTCTTCATTTCTGCAAGAGGCATAAAAATAACTGATGAGTGCGGGAACATAAGCTGTGTGGTTAGTGAGGCAGGGGTGATAATTAGAACATGCTGTACTACGCAGTAAACAAAGCTATTATGAACGGGAGAGTTCTTTATAGAGTGTTTAGAAAGAGGATGGAAATAATATACTTTCCCTTGACTGGCTTAAAAGCTCAGCTGGTTTCTACCCCGAGAAATTAAAAAAAAAAAAAAAAAGTTGGAGTTAATTGGCCAGTGGATTTGGAAGCTAGTTAAATGCAGTCACAAATATTATTAATAGATGCATTATTCCATATTAATTTCTAACTTACATGATCCCTTTCCTACTGAAAACTTCATTTTTTGAGGTAAGTCTCAAAAATTTCATGAAACTAAGTTAATGAAAAGTCTGTGATTTTTGAACGCATGTTTTAAGAATTTTCTTCTTCTTTTTTTTTTAATAACCTTTAATAGTTCTGATTTATAGTCCTCAAAATGTGAATTACTATTGTAACCTCTGATTTATTTTGTTCCTCACTTGTCACACTCTTATTTATCTATGTCAATTAATTCTCTGATTCTGGAACTGTTCTCCATTGTTCAAGCATGCTCAATTGTTCAGTCGTGTCTGCATCTTTGTGACCCCATGGACTATAGTAACCTGCCAAGCTTCTCTGTCCATGGGATTTTTCAGGCAAGAATACTGGACTGAGTTGCTATTTTATCCTCTAGGGGATGTTCCTGACCCAGGGATCTCACCGGGGTCTCCAGAATCTCCTGCATTGGCAGGTGGATTCTTTACCACTACAGCCCTGGAAAATCTATTCTCCACTAAATCAGTCCAATATGACCATATGACTATATTTGGAAGAAACATTTTCAGAGCTATATCAAATTTATTAAATATTTTATAATGTATTTTCTCTCTCCTTCCCCATCCCCAAGGAAAGCTTAGTTATATTAAGAAACTCATGTTATAATTTTGCCTTCTCATCTAAGTCAATTGATCATTATCACCCATATTTTCCATAATACAAATTGTTTTCAGCTACTGTAAAACATTATATTTATTGTCCCTCCTAAAAATAGAAGAATTCTTTCTTAAACTAAAAGACTCTAATAATCCAATATTGTACATAGTATTTTTCATGGTAAACATTGCTTAATCACATTTTTGGGTTAGTCACAATGGTCTGGGGATAAAGTAATGCATTTTTGTGCTTTCTATGGCCACATACTCTGGAAAAGAATTGTGAAAAAAGTCTGATTACTTATTCAAGAAACTGTAAGCCAAGTAGGGAAATCCTTGATAACACAAGAAAAATAGGTAAAGTTATGGATGGCATCATAAGATAGGGTACACTTTACCTGTATGTGAAAACAGGGTCCAGAACTCAAAGCAACTTTTTAGGTAAAGACATTGATATAGTTGCCCAGTGCTGATACTTGTAAGGAGTAGAGAAATTTCGTCTGGCTTTATTTGTGCTCATGTGCCCAACACTGGCCTTGGTTCTAGGAACAGGAAGAAATAATTGTCCTTATCTAGATGGACTTGATGATCTATCAGGAGTGGTGGAGATGGGCTCATAAGCAACCAAGTCCGCTGAAAATTGCTGCGGCTATATTCCAAGTGCATACGGAGGAACACAGGTCCAGAGTGTGAGCAACAGGCCACAAAGGACAAATGGCCTGGTGAATATTCACACCTGGAAATAGTTTCTGAGCTTGTCTCCCTGCTTGCCCTTACAATCTTTTCTCCAGAGTGATCCTTTTGGACACTTAAGGCTAATAATACCATCTATCACCTCCAGATTCTGCAGAAGCTTCCATTTCATTTTAAACACAATCCACAGGCCTTGCCTGGTATCCACAGGCCTGTGATTTGGCCTCTGACAACTGTCCAGCCTCATGTCCATCTCCTCCCTTCTCCACCCAGGACCTTGTCTCCTCTATACCTCCCCCAGCTCGTTCACACCTTTGGACCATGCTCTTCATTCCTACTGTTATATCTACTCTCCTCTCACTTCCTATAGGGGTCTGTTCAAACACCTGCTCAGAGAGGACTCCCCTGAACAGACTATGAAGACAGACTCCCCTCTTTCTCTATCACTAAAATTGTTTTATTATTTTTCATATAATTTATTACCTCTTGATGTTACACAACTTATTAATGTACTTGCTTACTGCATGTTTATTTTCACCAAAGTATGTAAACTCAGTGACAGCAGAGATTTCATGAGTCTCTTTCTCTGAAACATCCTTGTCTAGAATGTTGGTGTTATTGTTTAGTCATCAAGTCATGTCCAACTCTTTTGTGACCCCGTGGACTAGAGCCTGCCAGGCTCCTCTGTCTATGGGATTTCCCAGGCAAGAATATTGGAGTTGAGTTGTCATTTCCTTCTCCAGAGGATCCTCCCAACCCAGGAATTGAACTGGCATCTCCTGCATTATAGGAAGATTCTTTACTGTAGAACCACCAGGGAAGCCCTCTGTCTAGAATACTGCTTATCAAAAAAAGAAGAAGAAGAAAGAAGGACTTTCAATAAATATATGCTTTAAATAAATAAGTAAAGAAAAATGGGAAATAGTCCTAAGGGAAAGTGTAGTCATTGTCTAAAAATAAGCAGAAACCAGAATTTTCACTCATTCTGAATCACCTTTCAAAAACTGAAGCTTTCCTCCATTAGTCTTTCTGGTTTCATAAGGTAGGACTTTCAAAGATATTCAAGCAAACCCTAAGTTGTCATGTGTTAAGAAGAATTCCTCCTGTAGAAAATTCCATGCCTTAGACATAAGATTGGTTTAAATGAGCTCAAAATTCTTCCAACACTAATAATTCATGATTCTATAGACAAAAATACTTAATCACAGGAGACCTATGGTTGAATACAAAGTATTTAAAACTGTTTCAAAAAGTAATAATGTCTTGGGTCTGAATCTTTGTGATAAATAAAAGTTGATTCAAATATATTTGTGAAATTTGAAATAAATAAATTGAAATAAGCTTCTTGATAGAATGAACTTAACTATGTGAATGGGTATCGCTAATCTTCAAAGCAGGAATATCCTTGGCAGTATTAACCAGATTAATTTGAATGTGAATATATTTGGTTACAGAGCCACTTATATACTTTAGGAAATAATTTTTCTTCTTCTTTTTTTTTTTTAATAAAACAGTCAGTTAGCAGGACTTGGCAAACGTGTGAAGTGCTTAGAATTTGCTTTCTCTGTCCTACCTCTCTTTTCTGAGTCCCTTTCCCCCTTTTAGTACCCTTCTGCCTGCACTAACTCAGATCTGCAAACTTCTCTGAACCTCACACATCATGGAAAAACAATCTGACAAGCATTTCTCGAAGTTTTCACTAAACATAATCTAAAATAAATTGTGGAAATTATTCTATGTGATGATGGTCATATTTTAAAATGATTTAAATAGTAATAAAAATAATGGCAATTTTTAAAATAAAATTCTGAGTGACTTCATCTTTAACCTTAGAAATAAACAGTGCAGATATGATCATCTTTATAGGAGAGAAAATTAAGGCTCAGAAAGAGAAAATAGCTCCTTCTTTTCCCTGAATTACTAAAAATGGAACCAGGGACCTGATGTGAATGCATTCACCCTAATGTTCAGTGCCAAAGATGCCTAGTAAGACATCATCAAGCATTGTGGCATCAGTGTAAGTGGTGGTGTCTGCTGATAGAGGAGGTGTAGACTGCCCCAGGGTACTTGAAATAAGAGATCAACAGAATATATCTTTTAATAAAGTACTACCAAACCTGTCCCCCAACCCCATCCCCCAAGACTACACAGAGTGAGAAGGTTGGTTCGGCTTCGGAGAGAAGGGTAGCGCCAGTCAGAGGGGCGAGGTCATGTTTCCACTTGGTTTTCTTTCCCTGCACCCAGTCTGACTGTTTGCTATGCTTCTTCTCCATTGCCATCAACAACATATAAAACAGACGAATTGTGTCTTTAACAGTGAAGGCACAATGGAATTTGAATTTGGGAGGCTTGCCAAACATCTCCTCTTTCTGAGCCTCCACTTAGATTTTTTTTTTTTTTTTTTTTTTGCTACCAGCCATAGAGAAGGTCAGGAGAAAAAGGCATGATGATAAACTCACTTGTAAAATTGTTCTAACAAAGCATCTGTGAGCTACTGCTTGATCAAAATGACAGACATCAATCAGAATAATAACTTCAAATATGAGATTTTCAATTAGTGAGTGAACATAAATAAACGTGTCTGGAAAATCAGCATAAGGGATTTTAGACAGAGACAGCCCATACATAACAAGAGAGGGGCAGGAAGCAGGGAAAAGGTATATGGTTTGGCAAATGCAAAAGAGACCCCAGAACTCAGGGTCAGAAAGGACCTAGAGAGATCAGCTTTCAGATAAACGAAGACCTATGCATAGTTATCCTTGAGTGATGCTTTTGAGCTCATATATTCCTTATTAGACATGTGCAAAGAAGACTAGCTTCCATTTTGTGAGGAGTGGAATAAAAAAGCTTCCTCTGCTGCTTAATATCAGTTCCCAGATCCCCCTAACCAAATCACCTGATTAGACAAACTATCAAAATAGAAGGTGTAGCACTCTTGAGGGGATATCCTTTAGGGGTGGAAAGGAGAAAATGGAATGCTACAAAGGTCTGGGAGTTTTCTGAAATCTTGAGTTTGGCTTTTCAGCTAACTGAGTAATCCAGAGTTTAGTCCATGGTATCTGACAACAGAGTAAAAAAGTGATTAACACAACTAGGACAGAATTACTCTTCAAGTATAAACAAGGAAGAAGAAAGGAGGAGATGCTTGCCTCGCTGTATGCCTCACAGACCAGTGTAATTATAATAACAACAAAAAAACCTTGGAAACTCTATGTATATTCTACCTTTCATTATAAAGCCACTAAGGTCTTTTCAAACAATAACTCATTAGTCTTTACAATACCCTTGTGAAAGAGTTGAGGATGTATATGTTACTAGTATTTTGCATTTCTATTGTATTTTCCCTCTAAGGAGATAGAAGCCGGGTGGCTTGAGGTTGTAAACTAGAAACCACTTCAAATTGATAGATGGCTTTGAATTCAGGCTTTGTTATGGCTTCAAATGTGCTCTCTCACCATGAAAAATATTGTATGTTGTGGAGAGGAAAGAAAGAGAGGTAACAGTAGGCATCTGCTTTGATGGTCCCTCGATGGCTCTTTTTCCCTCATATCTTTGTACCCAGTTGTTCTGAGTTCAGGCAATGAACACTTGGCCACATTGAGGGGAGTCTCAGCCCAGTTTCCCCATCTTAAAGGAATAGAAGTCTGACTTTCAGACACTCCTCTACGGTAGCTAGTTCAGGGCCTCTTAGTGTTTCTCTAGTTTCTGGTGAAGTGAAAGTGTTAGTCGCTCAGTCATGTCTAACTCTTTGCGACCCCATGAACTGTAGCCTGCCAGGCTCCTCTGTCCACAGAACCCTCCAGGCAAGAATGCTGGAGTTGGTAGCCATTCCCTTCTCCAGGGGATCTTCCCAGCCCAGGAATCAAACCCCCATCTCCTGCATTAAAGACAGCTTCTTTACCATCTGAGCCACTAGGGAATTTCTGAAAACAGGTACCCTAACACTATTCTAGAATCCCCTGCATTGCTCTCCTCACTCAGGAGCCCAACTCCATGACTGATGTTCTTAAGCTGGTAAAGTCAGGTAAGGACCTGAAAGAGTTTAATTATAACCACCTTAAGCCTCTGCTTTCGATCTAATGAAGATGCCCTTTTCTCAAACAAGAGACTGAATTAAAGAGTCTTTTCCAACATACAGCTTCCCCAGGGAGTTTCTTAAATATTTCTTGTGATCTCAGCTCCATAACAAAAGAGAGATTGAAAACTATTCTGAATAGTGTAAGTAGACCAGCAGATGGGTTGGAGGTCTGTGTCTAAGAAAAAGTAAGAATTCTTTAAACTTTATGTTTTAAGAATGCCATGTAACATATATAAAATAGTGGGTACAAAGCAGAGCTGTATTATCATAAGTAATCAATGATATAAATGATATAAACATAATCAACAATAACAATAATTGATGATCTAAGGTAATATAGACTATTAGAGAAAAGAGTTCTTGAAATGTGCTACCAAATTCCTGCGTATCATGGGAGTCTTTTTGAGTTGCTGTTTCTGCCTTGAGAAGAAGGGTCATTTTTCTGTAATCTACAGATTTATGATTTCTTTTTTATTATGTATCATGAAAATTTTAAAACATGAAGAACTGTTCTATTATCTAGATTTATCAAAAGTGAAATTGTTTTGAGGACTATAATGTTGCAAATTCAGTTGAAATGACCTTTACTGCTCCCTAAGCCATTTTGCTCTTTCCCTCCTTCAGAGTAATCAGCATTCTTTAATTTGACGAGCATCTTCATACTTGTTATTATTGTATTATTTATACTTATAGCCACATGCAATGTATAGCATTGTGCTGTATCTAACAATTTTATTCAACAGGAGTTATACAAATGATTTTTTATCTAGGTTTTTAAGTCAGTATTATTTTTAAAGATAATTATGATGATGTCAATATTGTCAGGTTTTATTACTGAATTGGGCAATATTTCAATCAAATGGAAATATTACCAAATTTAATATAATCTACTCTACCTGAATGAACAACCTGTATTAACACATGAAAATATTTTGCTGTATTTGTTCAGATTTCTCTCTCTCTCTTTAATGCAAGAAAACATGATTGAAAGAATTAAATCCTGACTTTCCAGTCCTTTCCCTTCTTCACTGATTAGATATAATCATTATTCTGAAGTTGGTATGTGCTATTTCCAATTTTTTTATTTGTCTGTAATATAGTCTTGAATATTTTTTAGTATTTGGGGGTATTTTTATTTATACAATACCCTAAGTTCAGCTTTTTACATATAGATAGGCTCTTTCATCTAAAATGAAAGATTTCTATCTACTTTATTTGTCATTTTTTTTCAATCTCTAAGTCATGTCTGCCTCTTTGAGACACCATGGATTGTAGCATGCCAGGCCTACCTGTTCCTCACTGTCTCCTGGAGTTTGCCTAAGTTTCCATTGAATCAGTGATGCTATCCAACCAAGAAGTCAAGAGATACCCAGAGTTGCAGGCAAGTTTGGCCTTGGAGTACAAAATGTAGCAGGGCAAAGGCTAAGAGAGTTTCACCAGGAGAATGCACTGTTTGTAGCAAACAGCCTTTTCCAATAACACAAGAGATGACTCTATACATGAACATCACCAGATGGCTAATACCAAAATCATATTGATTACATTCTTTGCAGCCAAAGATGGAGAAGCTCTATACAGTCAGCAAAAACAAAACCTGGAACTGACTGTGGCTCAGATCATCAGCTCCTTATAGCAAAATTCAGGATTAAACTAAAGAAAGTGGGGAAAACCACTAGGCCATTCATGTATGACCTACATCAAATCTCTTATGATTATACAGTAGAGGTGATGAATAGATTCAAGAGATTGGATTTGGTAGGCAGAGTGCCTGAAGAACTATGGACAGAGGTTCTTAACTATGTACAGGAGGCAGTGACAAAAACCACCCAAAAGAAAAAGAAATGCAAGAAGGCAAAGTGGTTGATTGAGGAGGCTTTACAAACAGCAGAGGAAAGAAGAGAGGTGAAAAGCAAGGGAGAAAGAGAAAGATATTCTCAACTGAATGCAGATTTCCAGAGAATAATGAGGAGAGAAAAAAAGGCCTCTTCAATGAACAATGCAAAGAAATAGAGGGAAAAAAATAGAATGGGAAAGAAGAGAAATCTCTTCAAGAAAATTGGAGATATCAAATAACATTTCATGCAAGGATGGGCATGATAAAGGACAGGAATGGTAAGGACCTAACAGAAGCAGAAGAGATTAAGAAGAGGTGGAAAGACTATACAGACCTGGACAAAAAAGGTCTTAATGACCTGAATAACTAGGATGGTGTGGTACCCACCTAGAGCCAGACATACTGAAGTATGAAGTCAGTTGGGTCTTAGGAAACATTATTTTATTACTTAGACAAATATATTATTTTCCCAGTGAACAGCTATTTTTCAAACACTATTTGTAACAATGTCTCCCATTGGTTTTTCAATACTGCTCTTGTCAGCCATCACATTTTCACACATAAATGGGTCTAATTTGGGTTTTTCATTCTGTTTCATTGATGTGATATATTTGTATTGTCCAGCACTACAGTGTTTTAATAAATAGGATAAACAGTGAGACGATGCCCTACTCTACTTCCTCCTTTCCTTTTCATCTAGAGTATTCCTTGCCCTTTAAACTTCCAAATGATCTGTTGGTCACATTCTTGGAATGTTTTTGTAACTGTATCAAATTGATATAAACTTTAAGATAAATCAACATATATTGATGGATTATTTTTTATGTTTCTAGGTATATAAATATTACTTTATATTCTTCAAAATTATTCATAACTTTCCCTAAAATTTTTATATCATTTGTTACATTGTTAGATTTACACCTAAGTGCCTGAATTTTGTTGCCATTTTTAATGATATGTTTGTTACTACTTTTCAAATTTATTACTGATTATGTATTAGATTGCAAAGAAATGGTAGATTTTAGAATGTTAATCTTGTGTACAGCAATATTGCTCTCTCCCTCATTAATTCTAACAAACTATTTGTAGACTCTCATACTTTGCAGATAATAAAGCTTTATCATTTAAGTTTTACCATCCATTTGATGTGTCAAATCATTAGATAACTTTGATTACTTTAAGGATATGCCCTTCCACTCCTAATTTGCTATAGCCCTTTGTTGTTATCATCCATAAATGCTTTATTTTGTTCAATTTTTTACATCTACTTAGATGTTCACAATACCACTGTCCCTTAATCTGTTGATGGGGAAGAACAGTATATTTTCTAATGTTAAACTATCCTTGCATTGCTGGTATAAATCCTAGTTCATTTGTGGAGCTAAATGTAGTATGAATGATATTTGTCCATCACTATATTTTCTTATATTGTTGTCGCTCAGTTTAATAAAATTTATCCTAGTCTTAAAAAACTGTATAGCTTTCCTATTTTCTCTAAGACAGGGATTACAAATATGATTCTAAATTCATCTACGTATCATGTGTATACGTAGAGATTAGAAAGAAGGTAATATTAACTATCATTTCAGTTTCTGTAATATATAGCTTTCTTAGAATTTACTTTTTTCACTTTATCTGTTTCTATCAGATTGTCCATTTCATTTTTGTCTCCAAATTCATTGGTATACAGTGTAAAGCTAAGATGTTTTAAAATTAACATTATCTTTGCAGTAATATTCTCTGTTTTTATTAATAATGTGTTCAGTTGAGCTATTTTTTATTTGTTCCACTGTCTTGCTAGAGATATTTATATTTGTCAATTCCTTTTAGGAAATGGCTTTTAATTTTATTATTATACTTTTTTATTAGTTTTGTTTTCTATTTCATTTGCATTGTTTTAATTGCTATTATTTTCTCTCTTTTACTGTTTGCATTAGTTATATTATTTTTCTGGCTTTATGTTAAAAGTTTATACAAATTTGTCAATCTTTTTTTAAATTTTTTAAATGTATAACTTAAAGCCACCTATTTCTATTTAAATTTAAATCCATTTTTCCTTATAAAGTTTAATGTTTATTGATTAGTTTTCTATTTGCTTCTTAATATTTTATTTCTATTTTTCCTTTCACTAAGGGCTTATATAGGTGTATATATATATTGAAAAATACAAATACTCAGGTATTGCTTTTTCCTCCAGATCTCCAGATATGTTTTTAATGAGCAGTCCTGTTTAAAAACAACTGGCAAACCAGTACAGCCACTATGGAGAACAGTGTGGAGATTCCTTAAAAAACTGGCAATAGAACTGCCATATGACCCAGCAATCCCACTGCTAGGCATACACACCTAGGAAACCAGAACTGAAAGAGACACATGTACCCCAATGTTCATCAGAGCACTGTTTACAATAACTAGGACATGGAAGCAACCTAGATGTCCACTGGCAGATGAATGGATAAGAAAGCTGTGGTACATATACACAATGGAATATTACTCAGCCATTAAAAAGAATACACTTGAATCAGTTCTAATGAAGTGAATGAATGAAACTGGAGCCTATTATACAGAGTGAAGTAAGTCAGAAAGAAAAACACCAACACAGTATATTAACACATATATATGGAATTTAGAAAGATGGTAATGATGACCCTATTTGTGAGACAGAAAAAGAGACACAGATGTAAAGAACAGACTTTTGGACTCTGTGAAAGAAGGCGAGGGTGGGATGATTTGAGAGAATAGCAATGAAAAGTGTATATTACCATATGTGGAATAGAGCACCAGTCCAGGTTCAATGCATGAGACAGGGCACTCAGGGCTGGTGCACTGGGATGACCCTGAGGGATGGGACGGGGAGGGAGGTGGGAGGCAGTTCAGGATGGGGAACACGTGTACACCCATGGCTGATTAATGTCACTGTATGGCAAAAACCACTACAATATTGTAAAGTAATTAGCCTCCAATTAAAATAAATTGAATAATTAAAAAATATAAACAACTGGACTATATGATGTTCTTTTATTTAGTTTTTTTTCCCCACTTTGTCTGTTTCATACTTAGTACTCCCATTTCAGTTAGTTTATGTTCTCCAATTTCTTCATCTCTTCTTTTTTTTTTTTATGTTCTTTCTCAAGATTTTATCAAGTGTAGTAGAAAAGCCTTTGTATGTGCTGTGCTGAGTCACTCAGCCATGTCCAACTCTTTGTGACCCCATGGACTGTAGCCACCAGGCTTCTCTGTCTTTGGGGATTCTCCAGGCAAGAATACTGGAGTTGGGTTGCCATGCTCCCAACTAGGTCTCCCTCTTTGCAGGAGAATTCTTTACCTACTGAGCCACCAGAGAAGCTCAAGAATAATGGAGTGGGAATCGTCCCAACCCAGCAATTGAACCAGGGTCTCCTGCATTGCAGGCGGATTCTTTACTAGCTGAGGTACCAGGGAAGCCCAAGCTTTTGTGTATGTATATATACATACACATCATATATATTTTAGGAAACTTTTTTAAAAACCCAAAATCTTTTTTATTATTTAATTTTCCATTTTTATTTCTACATTTACTGTCATAATATGGCTTATGTGACATTGATTCATTAAAATGCATGAAAACTTCTGCTCCATGTATACTTCAAAATACTCTATTTTTTAAGCATGAGGTGTTGTAAATAGTTATAAAAAAGTAGAAAAAGACATAGATTTAGATATATTCCAATTTATTGATATATTTATTTCAATAATTTGGATGTTGACTTTTTTTGGTCTGTTTAATTTTTCAGGGTCTGAGAGATTTATATTAAAATATACACAATAAATAAATAAAATATTCAGTATACCTTGACTTTTGATTTTTCTAATTATGTTAGATTTTGCTTTATATCTTTCAACATTATTACTTTAGGAATATACATGCTTATGACTGTAATGCAGTGTTATGATTGTTCCTTTTACCACAGCATTACTTCTTTCTTTTCCTTAGATTCTCTTTGCTATGACATGTGTTGTATTAATTTAATATTACTATATTATTCTAAAGCATTCTTTTTGTTATTTTTCCCTTCCATATTTTCTTTCTCTCTTTCTTTGATTTTTTAATCATCCTGTGTCACTTTATTTCCATGCATCTTCACCAAGCAGCATAATGGATTAAATAATCTATATTACATTTTCTGACATTAATAAGAAGTTTAATTAATATTTGTAAATATTATATTTGTTGATATACTTGGTCTCATTTCCACCACACTTATGTTTTCTATTTGTGTTTGTTATTGTCACCTTTTTATTCTCCTGCAAGCTTTTGCTTTATTTATTTATCTTTTTAAATTAATTTTTTACATTTTATTTTATATTGGAGAATAGTTGATTATCAATTTTGTGTTAGTCTCAAGAGTATAGCAAAGTGATTCAGTTATGTGTATACATATGTCTATTCTTTCTCATATTCTTTTCTCATTTAGCTTATTATGAAATATTGAGCAAAGTTCCCTGTGCTATACAATAGGTCCTTGTTGGTTATCTTTTTAAAATAGCAATGTGTATATGTCGGTTCCAAACTCCCATATCATCACATTTTTCTTTATTTACTTAATTCTTTTTTGTTTTTCTTTCTTCTTCTGGTTTGACAGTCCTGCATTACATTTATCTTCTTTCAAATGTTTAGTCATATATATTCATATATATGTATATATATTTGAATTCACATATATCATAATAATTTAGTAAAACAAATTATTTGCGAGGTTTCTTTCAGGATATGACATAACAAAGAAAATGTTATATTTTGATTTCAGACTGAAAGTATCCTCTCAAATATTCTTATCACTAATCATTTAGAGTTTTAGTTCTGCCTTTTAAAAGATATAAAACAGTTAATATTCTTTTTTTGCAATTAATAATTATATCACCAATATATCTTATCTATTTTATTACTTGTCATTTTTCTTAGATCCTATTTCAACCCTTAATAAAAAGTTTATTCTTTACTTGTGATCTCCTTAAAGACTTGTGGACAGTAACTCAGCATTTACCTAAGAAAAAATTAGATAGTCTGCCTACTTTTCAATAATGCTGGTTATAAAATTCTAGACTGAGGACTTTCTTACCCATTACTTTGACATTATTACTCACATTCTTTAGTGACACCTCCAGGATGGTGATATCTGCTTTCAGTCCATTTGTTGTCTCTTTGTTTGGAATAAATATTTTCCCTTATTTGTCATTTCTACTAGTAGCTGTCTTAGGGGGTGGTTTTTTTTTTTTAATCCCATTTATAAGATTGAAGAATGATAGGATAAAGGTGTGGGGTGAGGAAGATTGGTCCAGAAAACACTCTTAAGCACACTGGAAACATCGACATATTTACTATCACGTGTCCTACTATTTAGGTACTAATGTTATTTCCAGAGTAAAGATGAGAAAATGGAGACAATACCTTTCCACAAAGTGCTTACTAATTATTCAGAGTGAAGTAATTCAGAAAGAGAAGACAAATACCATATATTAGTGTATGTATATGGAATTTAGAAAGACATTACCTACAATCCTACATTCAGGGATGCAAAGGAGACACAGATGTAAAGAACAGACTTTTGAACTGTCTGGGAGAAGGTGAGGGATGATTTGAGAGAATAGCACTGAAGCATGTACATTACCATATGTAAAATAGATGGCCAGTGAAAGTTACATGCATGAAGTAGGACACCCAAAGCCAGTGCTGTGGGACAACCCAGAGGGATGGGGGAACACATATATAACCTGTGGCCAATTCAACTTGATGTATGGCAAAAACCACCACAATATTGTAAAGTAATTATTCTCTAATTAAAACAAATAAATTAATTATGATAAAAACTCAGTTTTTAGATCTGAACGTGAGATTCTCCAATTTGAAGAAAAGTCAGCCACTGTGTTTTGAACATTGACATTCTTGTTCCGTTTAATCTTATTTTTGAGAATTCTTATTGTTATTAACTATATTCCAAAGCCATTTTCTATAATGAACACGTAGCAGTGATATGTATAATATTGAAAGTGTTAGGTGCTCAGTTGTATCCAACTCTTTGCGACCCCATGGACTATAGCCCACCAGGATCTTCTGTCTATGGAATTTGCCTGGCAAGAATACTGGAGTGAGTAGCTACTCCCTTCTCCAGGGGCTCTTCCCAACCCAGGTATTGAAACTGGGTCTCCCACTTTGCAGGTGGATTCTTCAACATCTGAGCCACCAGGGAAGAGAAAAGTTAAGTAAGCATGGAGTAGGCTGCAAGTGGACTGGAGTCTGTTTTCTTCTTTAGTGTTTCTTCCATCTGCTGGTTAGTGCAAAAAGGTTTATATGGAATGTGATCCCCATCTTTTGTTCATCTGTTTTCAATTATTGTATCCAAGATGGTGTACTTGAAAGAATTCACACGCTGGTTTTGATTCTGATTATTTTATTTGATCCATTAGAATACTCAGTTAATGTTAGTCGCTCAGTCATGTCCGACTCCTTGTGACCCCATGGATTATAGCCTCTGTCCTTGGACTTCTCTAGGCAAGAATACTGGAATAGGTTGACATTCCCTTCTCCGTGGGCTCTTCCTGACCCAGGGATCAAATCCAGGTCTTCCATATTATAGGCAGACTCTTTACCATCTAAACCATCAGGGAAGATCAATACTCTGATCTGCAACAAGTTCCTGCGCCAACTTGTTATGGTGAGTACAGTACAATGAATTACGCTCCCTGGATTTGTCTTCATTTTCTCATATACAATATGGACATAATATTGATGTCTAACTAATCAGACTCTTATTGATAGTATATAGATTGATATTTTAATATACTTAAAATAATGCTTCATGAAACTATTTTCCTCTTCCCCATACATTTCTATGCTATCACTCTCCAAGTCCTATTAACATTATTAAGAATTGCCAATCATTCCCTGCTATCTACCACGTTGCCGCTTCAGTTCAGGCTCTGATTATTGCTCAATTAGACTATTATAATAATTTTCAAAGTGGCCTATGTGCCTCCACCTTCACTTTAATTATTCCTCCACAGTGTCACCAAAATTCCTTTCTAAACTGCAACTCCACTCACATCACAATCCAAAGTCTTCTAGCGGCCTCTCATTATTTTCACATACCTTAGCATGACTTCTTTCAGCTTCTGGCCTCAGTTTGATCCTTCGTGCTTCTCTCAGTCTATGATTTTCTTCTTACGTCTCTTTGGACACAACAGAGCAGCTAACATTTTCAATTGTCTTCTCTCTCTCCTCTGTGTTTGTGTTCATGTTATTGCCCTCTAGGAGACCCTGACCAACTCTGGCCACATGTCTAGTCTTCATTCATCTCCTCAAGCCGGCAGGATCCACCAGCATTTCCTCTTCTTGGCAGTGTTTTTTAATCCTAATCCCCAGGCTGAGCTCCAGGCTCCTGGTCTGTGTTGATGAGCACAGATAATGTTGTATTTACTATGATTGCTCATTTTTTGTCTCTTTCACTGATCCTAAAGTGAACTCCTTGAAGATAGGGACCATGTGCTGTTAACCTCTATTGGAAAAATAACCATCTGGTATATAGTGAGAAGGCTCAACATATATTTGCTAAACTCAAGAATAGGTGATTCATTTACTGAATTTTAATAAATGATTCACAGTGAGGTGCATGGAATCAATATGATTAGACCATTGATGAATAAAGGTCCATTAGATTTATTTTCAATATTATCATTTAATTTAAAAAGTAATGAATGAGGTACCTATCTTGTGGACAACAATTTGTTACCAACCATTGGCCATAATAAAGGATATAAAGTAATTTAGGTCCATATGATGCTCACAGAGATGTTAAAAGAAACAGTTAAAAAGTTATATAGTACAATACAGAGTGTTATATTGAGCTTTAACATCAACAATAGTTTTGTGACGTTTTCATTCTAGAACTCTAACAGGCATTTTAATCTATCTATTCCTGTAAGTAGTGAAAGTAGGCAAAATGTTAGGCACTCAATCATGTCTGACTCTTTGCAACCCCATAGACTATAGCCTGCCAGGCTCCTCTGTGCATGAAATACTCTAGAAGAATACTAGAGTGGGTATCCATTTCCTTCTCCAGGTGATCTTCCTGATCCAGGGATATTACCTGGGTCTCCCGCATTGCCGGCAAGGTTTTTACCATCTGAGCCACCAGGGAAGATCTATTCTTGAAAAGTAAATGCCTAATAAAGATATCATGATCCCTATCTATGCATGCCCACCCACCTCGGTCATCTGCACTTTAATGCCCTCTGGAGAGTATGGCCACCCTTTAGTTCATGTGTGTAATTCCTATTAATATCAGAAAGCGGCAATCACCAAAGCAATAAGAGTGAATTTAATTTTAAAAGTGCAATCATGTTCTGCCTTGTGCAGAACTGGACTTGGAATTATTTGTGACTGTGATTTAGCATTATTTCTGGGGGGAGAGTCACTCTGTTTAATACTAATAGTCTTCCCAGGAAGTTTCATTAGAGTGAAGTGCAATTTTTATTGCTCAGGATTTAACAAACTCCTATCTAAAGTCTCAGTGCCACTTTCTGCCAGCCTCCCAATCTCAGGTGAAATTCTAAATTCCAAGAATGTCAGCCCAGGACTCAGCTCATCACCCAAGTTTCCTGGCTGAATCTCATACACCAGAGACCTCATGCCTCTTCCCTCCTCAGGAGCGCCTTTCTCCTGAAATTTCTCTGCTCAACACTCCTGACAGCAACCTGTCTGCAGATGCACCAACAGCTGCTCCTGCTGAAAAATGGGCTTGTCTCTCTCACGGGGGCTATGATTTCTGGCATATGCATGCCTCCTACTGTCTCTTTGGTTTTAAAGCAATTTTCAGCACACCTGCTTGCTTGAACTTTACTGACAAGCCCTCTTAAGAGTTCACTGAAGAAAAAAATATCCGTTTCCTGGGTACTTCCCTGTAATTCTAAATTTCACTTTAAATCTCCCAGTAAAGTGTTTACCCCTGTGGATGGAGAGACAATCTGTGTAGAGGCAGCCTCGCTGCCTCAGGCAGATCTCATCAGTTCTCATATCACAGCAGATAGAGAAAGGCATGATCCATTAAGGCAATAAGGCCAGCTTATTCCTCCCACCGAAATTGCACCTAAGAGTGTATTTGCTACTGCCGTGTCCAGTCTGAGTTTAACTATCACCTGAGAGATTATATCTCACTCAAAAAATTCTCCAACTGGTTGCTTCTTCTTTTTCGGTTTTGGTTCTACCAGCTTTTCAACTTGAGTCCATCTCTTAGATATACTCAATTCATTTTTACTACATTTTCTAGCCTTACTTTGAAAGTGTTCTCTATAATGTTGTACTCTTAATTATGCAACAGGCGCATTTGTGTGACCACCAGCCTTAAGTGTCACTATTTAGCCTCTGCTTAGGCTACGTAAAAGCAAATACTTACTCAGGTTATACAGTCACCCAGCAATTTAAAACTTTTGATTTTCTATAGTTCAGGGGCCTGGTCTTGTCTCAGTGTTCCAATGTAGTCATCATATGACAATGCTAGATGTCAGAAATCACTTCAGATGATTGCTCCTGTGGAACTGGTGGGTACTCTCAACTGTGGTCAAGGTCGACCCATTTCAAGTAACGTGAGGCCAGTGAATTGAATAATAATTGAAAGTTTCTAATGCAGGCTCATGTCAGTTGAAGTTTATCTAAAATAGTGAGAAAAGGTGGTCTAAGTGCAACTATAGGCACTTAACACTAATATCATGAAGGTAGCAGGAGGTCCCTTAAGGCCAGTGCACAACATCTCAAAGCCGAAACTGATAAGTATCCCTGAAGTAGATGATGGCTGGATTCAGTGGGCCTTTTGGACTTAGAATTCTGTCACAATGTCCCAAACAAAGCAACATAAAAATACAGGAGAGGGAGCAAGACAATCCACATAGGAACCAAAGCCAGTGCTGTTAACCCTTTGCATGCGGAATTCAGTCAATGATACAGGAAGGCAGTAAACCATCACCACATAAAGAACTCCTCTTTGATTCATTCCAGTTCTCATTTTTAGTAAATTTTCTACTGCAAAACATTAAGAAAAAAATTTTTCTTGGGTGAAGAGAGTGGGAAGTTGAAACAATATTAGCTTAAACAACTACTGTGGATTATTTACTTAAACACTGGGCTTCACTATACACTGATGCAATGGATATTGTTATCTCCATTTCATATCTGATTAGGCTCAGTGTCAATGACAGCACAGCCTGTTAGTACAGGGCCAAGATGTGAATCCACTTGGTTCCCTTAAGCCAATACTTTTCCCATTATGTTCTACTGCCTCTGAGGCTTCCATCTTCAGCTCAAGCATAAAGATGGCTCAGTCTCAGCCACCAAAATCACATAGACTCCAGTGGCATCCCTCGTTCTCTCTTTATCTTAAATGGCTCTTTTTCTATGCCTGTGCAAAAGGCAGCTTTGGGATGGGGAAGACCATGGCTGTGAAAGGAGACTGGCTCCATTTACTCTCTAGCTCTGCTTCATACAAGCTCTATTAACCTGGACAATCAAATTAACCTCTCTGAAACTCAGGTTTTTCATCTGCAATGGGGAAATAAAAATTCTTGAAATAGACCTGTTGGGAGGCACAAACAGCTGGCAGACAATAAATGTGAAGCAAATATTAATTCCCGTCCCTTTCACTGTCAATTTGTCGGCTCCAGATTGAATATGATCTTCCTGGTTTGACCTCCCGTCTCCCTCCTTATACAATTCAATTCCATTCACTTAGCATCTGAGCATAATTGACACTTAATGAATACACGTTGAGTGAATGAAAGACCTCTTCAAGATTCAGATCAAATGTCTTCAGGATTCTGAAACCCCAGCCCCACCCTCGTTAAGATCCGTGACTGTCATATCCACACAGCACTGGTTTACTGACCTTCATTAAAGTTTATCATGTTGTCTTACAGTTATTAGCTCCTGAATTTTCTCACTAAATGATAAGTTTTTCAAGAGTAGAAAATATTTTTCACTTTTCCTTTTAAACTTAGCAGTTAACAAGTATTAGAAAATCAATTTAACAAATTATTGCGTCAAGATTTAACCTGAATTATTAATATTAGTTAACATTGATTAATCTTGCCTATAATATCTTTAAAGGCATTTGAATGCAAAAAGGAAGTTAAGGAGATTAAACAAGTCAGTCCTAAAGGAAATTAACCTTGAATATTCATTGGAAGGATTGAATTGAAAAAGGATTCATTCAGCTGAAGCTGAGTCTCCAATACTTTGGCAATCTAATGCGAAGAGATGACTCAATGGAAAGGACCCTGATGCTGGGAAAGATTGAGGGCAGTAGGAGAAGGGGACAGCAGAGGATGAGATGGTTGAATGGAACCACTGAATCAATGGACATGTGTTTGAGCAAACTCCGGGAGATAGTGAAGGACAGGGAAGTCCAGCGTGCTGCAGTCCATGGGGTGACAAAGAGATGGACACCACATAGCAACCGAAGGAACAACAAAAGCAACAAAGGAAGTCAGTTAAAGAAGTTTTGACTATAACCTAGCCAGATATATTAGTTTACTTAGATGTATATCATAGTTCTAGTCCATATTTATGCAATAGTTACATTTTGAACAATCGCATATTTAATGATTGAGGGGTGGAAAAATGTTAGGTGTAGATTGTCTACAGGTGTAGATTGTCTAACTCTATGGTAAGTTGGTTTATGAAACAAAGAATTTTTTTTGCAGTTTTTTTAAAATTAATTAATTTATTTTAATTGGAATCTAATTACTTTACAATATTATAGTGGTTGTTGCCGTACATTGACATGAATCAGCCATGGATGTACATGTGTTCCCCATCCTGAACCCCTCTCCCACCTCCCTCCCCATCCCATCCCTCTGGGTCATCCCACTGCACCAGCCCTGAGCGCCCTGTCTCATGCATGGAACCTGGACTGGCGTTCTGTTTCACATACGGTAAAATATGTTTCAATGCTATTCTCTCAAATCATCCTACCCTCACCTTTTCCCACAGAGTCCAAAAGTCCTTTCTTTACATATATGTCTCTTTTGCTGTCTTGCATATAGTGTCATTGTTACCATCTTTCTAAACTCCATATATATGTGTTAATATACTGTATTGGTGTTTTTCTTTCTGACTTACTTCACTCTGTATAATAGGCTTCAGTTTCATCCACCTCAATAGAAATGATTCAGATGCATTCTTTTTAATAGCTGAATAATATTCCATTATGTATATGTACCACAGCTTTCTTATCCATTTGTCTGCTGATGGACATCTAAGTTGCTTCCGTGCCCTAGCTATCGTAAATGGTGCTGCGATGAACATTGGGACACACGTGTTTAAAAAAGTAAATAACTCCCACAATCAACTTATTCAGTATATACCAAGTTTTCTTAAAATAGGGTCCAGTGTATACTAATATGTATATGTGTGTGAGTGCTAGGTCACTTCTGTCATGTCCTATTCTTTGCAACCCTATGTACTGTAGCCCACCATGCTCCCCGTCCATGGAATTCTCCAGGCAAGAATCCTGGAGTGGGTTGCTATGCCCTCCTCCAGGGGATCTTCTCAACCCAGGGATCGAACCCAGGTTTCATAGGTCTCCTGTATTGGTTAGCAGGTGTTTTACCATTAGTGCCACCCCCATATATACATATGTATATATTTATAGATATGCATATATTTATATTATATATAGGTGATTTATTATATATATATGTATATATATATAAAATCTTGAATAAGGATACAAAGCAAATTTTAAAAAATGAAACAACAGCCCCCCCTCTGCCTGCAATAAGGACACTCACTCTCACACCCTGGATTCAGTTTGGTGGTAGTGTTTGTGGTATTGCTGACATTAGGTGTACGCTGAAAGCAAATGCCTCTGTCTGTGTTTCCCCAGGAATTTCCAAAAAAAGGGTGAGTTCTAGTCACTACCATTGCCACTTTTGAATAGGAATAATGCTCAGTTATCTCTTTAAAATAGAGCCTGCCAGCCTCATCTGGTTGTCTTAGAGAATTCCCAGAATAGCAAGTACAGGGGAGATTCATTGCAATCATACGTACTTTGACCTCAGCTCTCACTCCCATTTCAAAAGCACCAGAAAACAGTTTGAATTCATTTATAAACAGCAGGAAAGGAACTTCTTCTGGTTGCTGCCTTCTACCTTGCCTAGTGTGTTATCATTCCATCCCTTGTGACTCAGAACAACCTCCTACCTTATAGCCCTCATTCACTGACTCTTTGCTCTAAGCTGTCTGCTAATCTGCCCCTCCGATGTTGGTTGATAATTATGTAATGTCTTCATTTATTCTCTCAGACTTGTTTTCAGCCTTCAATTAATTATGAAGACCTATCAAGTAGACTTTCATATTGTGAATATGGCTCTGCTGCTTTTGAAACTCCCCCAGGAAGGTGGTTGAAGATGGTTTCTATCTGGCCTATTAAAAACCCATTCCTGCTTGAAGGATACCCACCTCTGAGAGGACAGAGCTTCTCTTTGGGCTAAGTCAGAGGGCAGGACCAGGTAGAAGTCAAGGCTGACTTTGATTTTCTTTGGAATGGTCATTTGAGTCCCTCCCAGGATGTGGGGAGGGGTGCCTAATTAAGAGAACGAGCAAATATACTTGGCTTTGGGAGGATGACTCACCCCTAGGAAAACCCATTACTTTCCCAGAGCCCTGCTATATTCACAATTTCTCCCTTTTTATGGCACATATAAAGTGGTTAGAACTCCCACACACTTTTCCTTTAGCATCTCTGAAAATTGTTCAGCCCTGTTCAGGCCTTCAGCAGTGATAAAAAGCTTATATTGCATATTCTCAGACAGCGAATGGCATCGAAGACACCTAATGTGACTGCCCAGTGCATTGACATTCATATTTAGTACTCAAAGGCAAGTCATTTCTGAGAGAGGGAGCCGGGCTTGTTCTGTAATACTCCGAGACAGTCCTGTATCTCCTGCTGCGGTTCCTGACAGATCTTATAAAAGATCATAAATTACTATCTGTTGAAATATATGAATTTAATGGATTCCATTAATGCACACCTGCACAGAAGAGATTTCAGGAGCCCAAAGATATGATCAGTCAAACAGCTTTAATAGTTATTAATTACAGAAGCAGACTATTTATCCCCTGCCTACACAGAAATCTGCAAGTAGTGTAATACTCATACTTCAAGGCTTTCTGGATGGAAGAAGGAAATGGGCTTTGGTTGAAAGGATCAAACACTTATTTTAGCTAATGCATTTCCATGCTGGGATTTTTTAAATTTATTTATGGAAGAGTGGTCACTATTTTTGTATGTGGATTTTAAGTAATTTAGTGTCGTGGAGAGTGTGATTTTTTTTTTTAAGAGTTGTTAAAAAAATGCTTTGACCAGCATTTAATATGGGCCACTTCCTTTTTACCTCTAAGTGCATGGAAATCAAAATGTGTAGATAAAACCTAAAGCAACCATGTATGGTTGTGAGAGTTGGACTACAAAGAAAGCTGAGTGTTGAAGAATTGATGCTTCTGAACTGTGGCGTTGGAGAAGACTCTTGAGAGTCCCTTGGACTGCAAGGAGATCCAACCAGTCCATCCTAAAGGAAATCAGTCCTGAATATTCATTGGAAGGACTGATGCTGAAGCTGAAGCTCCAATACTTTGACCACCAGATGTGAAGGACTGACTCACTGGAAAAGATCCTGATGCTGGGAAAGATTGAAGGCAGGAAGAGAAGGGGATGACAGAGGATGAGATGGCTGGATGGCATCACCGACTCAATGGACATGAGTTTGAGTAAACTCTGGGAGTTGGTGAAGGACAGGGAAGCCTGGCATGCCACAGTCCATGGGGTCACAAAGAGTCGGACACGACTGAGCATCTGAACTGAACTGAACTGAAGCAACCATTTAGGGAAGTTCAAATGCTCCTGTGTAGTCTCTACAGCATGTAGGTTGAAATGCTTGGGAGAATATATGAAGTATCATAAACAGCAGCTATGACTCAGTTATCTAGGGACAAAGATCTCATCATCTTTACATCATAAGAATCATAATCATGAGAGAAGTTAATTTTTATTACATGTTAGATGCCTTACAGCATCTCTATGAGGCAGATACTATTATTATTTCCATTTTATAGCTAAAAAATTAGGGCATGGGACAGTGAAGGGTCTCACCTTTGATCTCATACTTAGGGCTAAATACAAGCTACATATTGCCTGATTCCATGCCCTTGACCTCTATGCAATGCTGCCTTCCAACCATATGAAAAGAATGCCCAGATAACCCAATTTTCATTCTGGCAACAATTACTTTATCTACCTGAACACAAACTTTGTGATACCAGCTATATAGAGGCATATCTCCTAGAGGAGGATAGGTTTCTCAACACAGAATCAGTCTCTAAGTCTGCAAAATCTGATGACAGGAAGAAAAGGGCCAAGAATCATGTCTAACTGTGTACACCATTTTAACCATAAACATCTTAGACATCTTTACCACAGCATTTTTGCTGCAAATCTTTCCACCACTTAAGTAACTGACTGTAAGGCAATTTTGCAGCAAAAGCAAAAAAAGCAAAAATTTTGCAGCAAAAAAATAATTTAAAAAGGGGATATTAAGAGGAGCACAATAAAACATGAGGAATGAATAAACAAGATTAAAAAGACTTTAATGAAAAATACAAAATATTTGAATACACTTAAAATGGCTGTAGATTCATGGAAATATGGCACAAATAATTGATTTTATTTTGTGGATTGTATCTGATCACTTGTCTTCCAAGTTTTTCATTTATAGTATTTCATACTGTTTTTGTTTATTCATTGATCTGTCTCGTTTTGCATCATTCTTTTTCTTTTTCACTAAAATTTCATTAAGAGACATATCAGTCCAAATATTAGGATGCATATTTGTAACTGAGTTTTGTGTTGCGTTGTGACAACTTTCTACAATATTGCTGTTCTTGGCACACTATCACATGTCTATTGGTTGTTATTCCAAAGTTCTATGGGAAATGTGACTTCAACTCTATGCCTTTGGGGTCCTTGACCTGTTTATCCTTCAATGTATCCTGTTTTAAAATAGGGAACCAACTTTTAGGGCAAATCATTGTCAGCTGGCAAGATTTTTTGTATTGTATATGTCAAACCAAATTGTCACCCAGTTATTTTCTTTTAGAGCAAAATTGCCTTATAGCCAATTAGTTATGTGGTGAAAATGTTTGTGGCAAAAGTGTTTGTGACAAAGATGTTTGTGGCAAAGATATTTACAATAAAAGTATACAGAAAAAGGTCTACTGATGGAATTAACTAAGATATCCTTTTCCAGTTATGCAACTGGGGAATGTGCCTGTAGTTTGTGGAACTGAGGTCTGTCCTCAACTACCAGAGTCAAAGGTAGATCATTACAATGGACATTCCTACATGCTCTGCACTTTATCTAGGTATTTGACCATGGCTATACTTCTACATGGGCTTCCCTGATGGCTCAGACGGTAAAGAATCTTCTTGCAATGCAGAAGACCCATATGTCTTTTGAACTTATTTAAAACTTATTTCTTTTAATATTAGCTGTCTTATTGGATGAGCTATACTCTGGTGGAAAAAAGACTGAATCATCTTTCCTATTCCCATAGTGCTTAGCACAATGCTATGAATGTGGGTAATATTCTATACCCACAATTTTTTATTCAATCAGTGTTAGAGTCTGATTTGGTACATTAGCCTTTGTTTTGCTCTCTTTTCAAATAGCTTCCTTATGGGGAATTCCCTGGTCGTCCAGTGGTCAGGACTCTGTGCTTCCACTGCTGAGGGCCCAGGTTCATCCCCTGCTCTAGGAACTAAGATCCCGCAAGCCATGGGGCATGACCAAAACACACACACACACACAGATATTTTCCTTGTGATTTAAGGCACTATTGTGATTTAAGGTACTATTTTAGTCCCACTTCGTCTATGAAAACTTTAAAGACAACAGTAGCTCACCCTATTCTTTTTCTGAATAAACACAAATTTAGACTGTTGATTGCCCTTCTTGGGGACCAGTCCCCCAAATTAGCAAACATTTATTGAGGAATTACCAAGTGCCAAGTGCTACTTGAAATACTTCTAATGTATCTGCACTTTCAAAAATCACAAAAATCCACTAAAATTTATCATTATTACCCCCATTTTACAGATGGGAAACTTGAGGCACAGAGAGCTCAAAATTTCTCTGTGTCCCCAGTTGTGAAGTTCAACTTGGTAGAACCAGGATCCATACCTGAGCCTTTGATACAGAACCAGAGCTCTTAACTGTTGCCTCTCAGAAGCCAGAGGATTGAGGGCTTCTAATTAACTAGAGAGGATAATTGGAGATGAAAATTAAAAAGAAAAAAACAGTTGAGGCAGCTTAGCAGTGAGGTGGAAGATAAAATGGTATAGGTAGCCAGAAGTTTGTTTTGTTTTTAAGATAAAAGGTCCTTAAGCTTCTTTAAATGCTGATGGGTTAGGACAAGGCAGAGGCTAGAGACTGTAGGAATGAGAGAAAATAATTTAGCAGAATGTGGTCACTCACCCAATTCACACTGCTTTGGACCAGGGGAACAGCCATCCTCACTTATACGGACGATGGCATGCTGTCCTGTCTCATCAACTACTACAGTCTTTTTAGCATGAAAATTTGCTCCTTGGCTTAAAATCTCCGATGACTTTGTCACAGCTCAGATTATAAATTCTAAATTCCTCCACCTGATTCCAAAAGTCCTCCATGATTTCTCTTCTGCACTCTGGCTTCATAATTTATTCAGCAAGCTGATCATCCCTCCTCTGTCCATTCCATATGGAGCTACTCTTAGTTCCCCATTATCTTTGACTAAGGAAGCCTGCTGTCTGCCAGTAAAATCACTCGTATTTTATTAACAAGAACTATAGGAAACTTCACCTCCTTTATAAAGTCATTCTTTCTTCCCAGGCAGAATTAAACATTCTCTTTTTTGTCCCCCTGCATACGCTGCACACACTTCTATCATAACAACTGTAATATTTTATTGCTCTAATTTGTTTACATGGGTGGTTTTCCCTATTAAAGTAAAAGGTGCTTGGGAGCAAGGGCACCTCCATCAGCTTCAGTTCTCTCGTATGAAACCAGCACATAGTGGGTGCCCAGATATTAGTTGTGAAAGAATGAATAAATCCATGTGTTTTTAAGGAAAGATAGAATATATTACTGGTTGATGTGGGGAGAGGAAATATGATGAAGACACTTTTTTTTCCTCCTCTAAAGAGCTGGAATAATGTACTTGGTTTACAAACAAATCATTCTTTCAAGAACAGCCCGGTAACTGTCTCAATAAGTGAAGGACGTATATTAGAAAAGTATTACACTTTCTGTTGACATTTCATTTCCTGTCATTTTTTATGTGCCCACACAGCTGTTATAACCTTGCTTCTACAATCCTGGTGATTGGGAAAACCATTTCTACGCATAAAGTTTCTGCATGTACAAGTGTGGCTTAGAGTAGGTAGATGTGGATGATATAGCTGACGGTCATAATGGTGAGTTCCCCAGCTTTACCCTTCATGGCTTAAGCAGGTCCACAGAAATCACTGATAGAGTTTCATATGGTACCATGCAGTATTTACATTTATAGGAATAGCATACTTCTTTGCATAAATAATATGGTACATTGTGACATTCTTTAATTTGAGCAAAAGTTTAATCCAGTGAAGGGGATCAAAAGTATATTACTATCCATTCTATGGCTGTGAATGCCAAAAAGATGGTTAGTGATGGAGCCAGAATGAGAATCTAGGAATTCCAAATCCCTATTCTACTTTTTTACAGTATGCAATTTGACTTTCTGAATAGAAGCTATCTTGGAAGGAAGCACCACTGACAAAATTCCGAAAAATAAATGAGATACTTTTAATCTAATTGTTATTTAGATAATAAATATGTCAGATATTTATCTAATGATTATTTATGTAGTAAGTGTCTCTTGGCTTAACATGATGAAGAAAGACATTCTTATTTCTAAAGCTTATACCTGAATTATATGAGTGTAGAGTATTTCTGTATGTCTGGCTACTTGGAAATTAATTGTCATTTTCCCCATATTGACATCATCATCTTCAATATTGCTAGCAATTTTATACTATTTAATAATTCTTACAATACTTTTATTCATATCCTCTAGCCTGATTTTTACAAAAGCCTTGTGAGATAAGTAGCATAGTTATGTATCCATTTTACACACAAGGGAATCAGGTCTCAGACAAGTTAATAAATCAGATGATAAGGGGCATGACTTACTCTTGACCTCAGGTAGTGTAACATTAATTATATGCTCTTTAAACAGTTGCTGTCCCCTCAGACTTTGCCATCGGAGAAGGCAATAGCAACCCACTCCAGGACTCTTGCCTGGAAAATCCCATGGACGGAGGAGCCTGGTAGACTGCAGTCCATGGGGTCGCTAAGAGTCGGACACGACTGAGCGACTTCACTTTCACTTTTCACTTTCATGCATTGGAGAAGGAAATGGCAACCCACTTCAGTGTTCTTGCCTGGAGAATCCCAGGGACAGGGGAGCCTGGTGGGCTGCCGTCTATGGGGTCGCACAGAGTCGGACACGACTGAAGCGACATAGTAGCAGCAGCAGCAGACTTTGCTCTACCTTTTGTTCTGGCATTCTTTTCATGGCCTAAGGAGGTCTCTACAAGGCATAAATCAGAATCTTAGCACTATCCCTTTGTTGAGCATCTACTTTGGTAGGAAAAAAATGAATATTATTAAGGTATATATAGGAAAAAAATGTTATATACAAAAAGACTGTGGAAGTGAAAAGGAAGTAATAGTCCATTCTTTTTTGGAATCCTGGAACTTTGGGAAGGGATGATACTGTGCAAAGGTGACTAAACTTCTGATGGGTTTTAGGTGTTCCCATGATTTCCTATCACTTATAGAATAAAATCTAAACAAACCCTGGACTTCCACAGCCAGGACTTTTCTACTGACCTAACATCATCTCATACCATGAGCAGGCTCTAGCTGTACTCCATTTCTTACATTTCCCTAGTTAGAGCACACAGAACACACATTTTTAAAAAATATTCTGTGCCGTTACATAGACTATTTCCTTTTCCTACAGGTTCTTGACCCTGTCTTTCTCACAAGTCTTAGCCTAAGTCTTACCTTCTCAAAGATACCTTCCAGCAACCCCTAGGAAAACATATGATTCTCTCTTTACGTGCTAGTATTCATTGTCTTTTCCTCCATTATGGAAATTTATGGTCATCCATCTGTTTCCTTTACTAGAAAATGAGCTATTTGAGTCATTTAAGGTCAGGGAGTATAGCCTATTTGACCTTTATGAGCTCATCACTGAACCCAGTCCTAATAATTTGTTGAATGAATAATGAATAGATACTACAGATTGTAAAGGACAACTCTCATTAAACTGAACACATAGTTTTCAATAGAGAAATTTCTTCTACATTAGCCCTGAAAGTCATTTCTCCTTTACTTTAATCACTGCTGGTATAGAGATTGCTGCTGCTTCAAAACAATAAACCCAAATTCTTTTGTAAATTCTGCATTACTAGAGTTCATAGTATGATCCTTCATAGTATGATCATAGCATGATCATTCATAGATGACCCTCTTTAAAATATTAAAACTGGTAACCATGTTCTTTCTAATTTCTTTCTTATCTAGAATAAATAATCATTATATATTTAATTATTTCAGTTATGATATAGCTACACACATTTTAGTTCATTATTCTCTGGTCTGGGAGAGCTTTGTCAGTGTTCCATTTCAAATGGATTTCCTGGAGTCTGCTTGTAACTCTCTGGAACACTTCATAGAAACAAGGAGAAAAAAGTCAGAATTGGCCTGGAGCTCAGAGCTGACTTAACACTGGGAAAGGGCTCGGAGGAGTCTTCTAAAAGTGAGAAGGTAGATTATTATATTGCATTATTAATATGCAATGGATATGCATTTATTCATGTATGGTTGGCTCTACCTTTTCAACATTAAATTACTTTCTACCTTATGAAAACTTAGTTCCAAATGCTTTTCTGAAGTGCAAATTGTCCAGGGAGAAAAGCTGGTTCTGTTAGCTTGGTATTCGAGGCCAGCCCTAGGTAAAATGGTGAAGTAGATGATGATTTTTATTGGTATCTTTCCATCCTAAATAAAAAGGAAAAGAACAAAAATGAAGAAAACTCACACTGCTAATGTGTCATTATCTTCATTTATTTCTGTTTTCCATAGTTTCTATGGGCCAACATTCCCCAACTATTGTGCATGCACCCTATGTTTCCTTTTAGGGTAATGATAAGATAGACATTTGCTGTGATAACAAACAACTTCAGATCTCAGTGGCTTAATACATAAACATTTATTTCCTGATCACACAAATCTAACATAAGTCCAACAGTTCCACAAGGCAGCTATCTTCCAAGTAGTAACTTAGCAACCCAGGTTGCTCCCATCTTTTTCCTGACATTCCATAGCACAGGCTCCACAGCCACACCAAAGGGGAAGAGAAGCTGTAGGGTTGCCTCCCAATTGTAAAACACTTTGACCAGGAAGTGATATTTATCATTTTCATTTGTAGTCCTTTGACTAGAACCAGTCACATGGCTGTATCTAATAGTAAGGAAGTTAGGAAATGCTGGAAAATTCCCAAACGTTGAGTGAGAAGTAACTATCCATTCTCCACTCTATCTCCAGCTCCTGCTAAAACAGAGGTGGGCAGGAAGTAACATTAGAACTAATCCTATACAGCAATAAAACTTGCCCATTTGGAGTTGTATTTTCTAGTGGGGTCTGGGGCAGGCAATCAATTCAATTTGCTGTTTCCATCACCTTCACTAGATAATATTTTTCTCAACATCTTAAACAGATTATGGTATTTCTCACCTTTGTGGCTAAAATGTTTCTACCCCAAATTTATATGATGAAGTTCTAAACTTTCAGTATGTGACTATGTTTTGAGATTCAGTCTTTAAAATTCGATTAGCCTAAAATGAGTGGAGCAGGCCCTAATCCAGTCTGACTGGTGTCTTTTTAGGAAAAAGAAATTGAACACACAGGGAAAAGCGAAGGATACACATACGCAAAGGATAGACCATATGAAGAGACAGCCATCTGCAGGGTAAGAAGAAAGGCCTCAGAAGAAACCTGTTCCACCAACACGTTGAACTTGGACTTCTAGCCTTCAAAAGGTTGAAAAAGTACATTTCTGTTGCTTAAGTCACCCAGTCTGTGACATTTTGTCTTGGCGGCCATACAAATTAATACACTCATCTTTAGCATGTCCACAGAATCAGACAGGGTGGACTAAGTTACATTGTAATACATAAACTCAAGCTGTCAATATCTGAAACACAAGCAGTTTACTTCTTGATCTTTGTAGGTTCCCTTCATAGGCCAGCTTGAGGCTCTGCTGTGTGATACTGACTCAGAACCAGACTTACAGAGCCTCCAATGTCAGAAACATTGAGAGCAGCTCTTATGCAGGAAAGAGAAGCCACTGAAGTGGTTCCTGGCAAATACTTTGTCTCCTATTTTCCTGACCAAAGTGGGCCCTGTCTTGGCCCAAATCCAGGGCAGGTGCAGGGGATGTGGCTCTTTCATCGTCAGGAAGGAGTGGCGCCTGGAGTCCTTGAGGACCGCTCTATGGCTATCCTACCACACTCTGTGATGGTGCAGGTAACGATGAAACGTCTGCAGATGTGGAGGGTCACTAGAAGTAGTAACTGAGAGATCTGCTGACTTGACTCTTACGTATGTTGGAAGCATGTTCAAGCACTCTGGATTGAGTATATTCTAACTTCTGCTAACTTTATCCAAGTCATTTTTTTTTCCCACAAGTCATTTAAAATCTCTAGGTTTCAATTTTTTCCTTATTAAAAGATGGGACAAACCCAGATGATCACTAAAAATCTTTTCCTTATTAAAATTCTGAAATTTCATTGTTTTGTATTTGTTCTCTTTCTCCAGCTAATTTAACTTTTATTTTCCTCTCTTCCTTCCTTTTATCCACCCTTCCTTCCTCTTGGCTTTTTTCCTTCTTTTTTTTCCCTTCCTTCCTCCCTTAAAAAAAAATATAGTAAAAGTATACTTTAAAGGCCTATGACACATCGGCCTCTGAGTGAGATACACTGAAAATTGAAAACTGCTCAAACTTCTTGGTGTTTTGTGGTCAGAAAAATGAGGGGATGGGCAGACACATGAATAATTATGTACCAGTTAGCAGATGTAAAGACACCTCAAAAATAATTAGAAAGCCACTCAGCAGGCTTCAGAGAGTAACAAATATGTACTAAACAAATCATGAAAAAATCCGTGATGAAAATGCCAATAGTTGAAACCACGATGAAGATTCCCTGAGTGAAGGAATTCCAAAAAAAAAAAAAAAAAAGCAAAGCAAGAAAGAATGTCACTCAGAAAGCTCCAAGATGTGGGCCAACTGATAGCATGGTTTGAAGGATGCGAGCCAGTAAGACTGAGACTGGCTCGACTCAGATTGTGGGCAATCTGAGAACATTATACAGAAAGGAACTGGGGACCTACCACTAGTTATGAAAGAAAACAGTGTGATGAAGAACGTGAAGCTGATTTGTAAGTATTTAACAAAAGTAAATAATAATAATGTTAAGAATGTTATGAAGAAATTAAAACAGGGGTCATATAGAGCAGAACTATATTTTAAGGCAGTGATCCCCAAACTTTTTGGCACCAAGAACCAGTTTTGTGGTATATAATTATTTCGTGGACTTGGAAGGGGGAATGATTTGATAAATGGAATAAATAATTATATTTATTGTGCACTTTGTTTCTAACCTAATGCATGCAGCTACTAATCTGACAGGAAGTATTGTTCCACAGCCAAGAGGTTGGTGACTCCCATCATAAGGGACTTGCACTGCATCCCAGGAGGCTTACAAATGTGTGTGTGTGTGTGTGTGTGTATACAGGGGTCCCTTAAGGATGCTTGATGGTTACTTTTATATTTCTGCTTAGTAAGACTATGAGTCCCTATTGTTTCGTGAAACAGTAGTCAAGATATTAGTGTTGATGGTATTTTGTAGATGTGATTAGCACTTATAATCAGCTGACTTTATATAAAGGAAATTATCTTCAATGATGTGTGTGGGTAGCATTCAATCAGTAGAATACTTTAAGAATAAAAACCAAACAGAGAAGCAACAACAGCAGCATACAAAAACTGAGGATTCCCAGAGAAAAGCAATTCTGTCTCAAGATTGTAAAACAGAAATCCTCCTGAGTTTCTGGCCTGCCCTCCAGACTTCAAACTTTTCAGTCCCCACAAGGGCTTGAGTTAATTTCTTAAAATTTATCTGTTTATCTATCTGGGCCTCCCTATTTGCTGAGATGGTAAAGAATCTGCATGCAATGCAAGAGACCTGGGTTGGGAAGATGCCCTGGAGAAGGGAATGCCAACACACTCCAATATTCTTGCCTGGAGAATTCCATGGACAGAGGAGCTTGGCTAGCTACAGCCCATGAGGTCACAAAGAGTTGGACACGACTGAGCAGTTAACACACACACACACACACACACACACACACACACACACACACACCTATCTATCTACCTATCTATTGGTTCCGCTTCTCTGGAGAGCTTGACTGAAACAGGTGGAACAAGAGAAGCAAGAATAAATCTTTCATCCACTTTTCTGAGAGCAAACCTCTGTCCTTAAGGCCTTTGTTAAAACTGATAGACACAATTTAAAATGTTTTTGGTAACTGACAAGGATCAATTTCAGAAATACCATTAATCACAGGAATTCTTCAACACACGAAATGATTTTGCTTTGCCTTTCTTTTGTTGCCTAAAAGTGAAAGTGTTATTCACTCAGTCCTGTCCAACTCTGTGATCCCAGGAACTGAAGCCCACCAGGCTCCTCTGTCCATGGAATTCTCCAGGCAAGAGTACTGGGGTGGTTTGCCATGCCCTTCTCCAGGGATTTTCCTGACCTGGGGATCGAACCTCGGTCTCCTGCATTGCACAGTCTTTACCCTCGTAGCCACCTGGGAAGCCCCACCTGAAATTACAATTCAAATCTTTCTTTTTAAAAATGTTCACATTTACATCCAACCCTTCTAACTGTATTGCTGTGTCATGGGCAAAACCTCACCCACTCCAGACCAGTGATTTCAGGCACACTTTTGCTGGTTTGATTGAAGAAGAACACAGGATCCAGCGTCTGAGCTCTCGAGGAGCCCTGGAGCTCTGCGAAGGGTGTCACTGACAATCAGGCTCTGCCTGCGCTCCAGGCGCGCCGTGGTCCACCCATCCGTCTAGGTGGATGAGAGCCGCTTCCGCCGTCTCCCATGAGTGCCCTCATCTCACTCTGCGCGGAGTAAGTGATATGACTGACAACCGAGAAGCTCACCCAATTCATTTCCAAGACACTTCAATTTGGACTACAGTATAATCATACCCCAGATCAGATGGAACAGTTTCTTGTCTCTCAAATAGTGAATATTCAGACACAAAAATGATCAATTTAGCATATGTTCTTTCTCTGTCTTCACTTCTGTTTGCAAACTTCTAGAGGGAAATGTGTTAGGCAAATGTATAGCAAAGGGTACCTAGATCAAAAGATTGGAACTGTCTTACTTTTTAAAAATGCATTCTTCATCCTCCATGCCATATCAAGGAATTGCCAAAAAGCAACCTACATGGCAACACCTAGTGAATTATATTTTTATTGTTGTCATTCAAAACCTTATGCAAATTATCTCTACATGTTTTCTTAGGACCCATGTTATTTCACATGGGTCAAGTTCTCCTTCTGTCTTATGTTAAAAATGCACTCTCTCTGTTACAAAGTACTATACCACAGTATCAGGAGGATAGGATGGGTTTTTTTTTTTTTTTTTTGCAGGAGTGACAACTAATGACTCAATGGAGAAAGTTTTGTTTGCATGGAATGCTGAAAGACAGAAAAAGGTTTAAGTGAGGTGTGTCTAGAAACAGTCTTTATTGCCTGCCTCAAAAGATTTATTTTCAAATTCCTTATCAGGAGCAAGTTTAATCTCCTTGTTTGTCAAAGAGCATCACTAACAAGAATATTTTCTTGGTTAAAAAAAAATGGAAGAAAAATAGTCATATTTCTTTATGATTAGTTCAGGTCTTATTTAGATCCCCATCCAAGAATGCAAAAGTGCAAAAGTCTGAAGCAGAATTTTAATAAGACAATCTATTCTTTAAGGCAGTCCCAAAGTATGGCTATAGAGGACAGTTAGAAAAGAGCTTCAATACGAGGTGATGGAGAAATTTTGGAAAAGAATTAATAGAACTGAATTGGCCCATGTGGTGATTTTCCTCTTGGCACAATGGTCATGTTCAGTATATGCTTTGCCATGCTAAATTCAAGAAGCTTGGAGTTGATCCTGTGTCTACCATCCCCACACCTTCCATCCCACCTCTTGGAATCTTGTCTGTTCATCAAGAACCTGCTGTGGTCTCCCCTGCCATTTCAATAACTTAGCCCCTTTGGATAGGGTCATTCATTCATTTAGTAGATATTTATTGAGGGAGGGCTTAGACTAAATTTTACAAATCTAGACTGTATTCTAGGCTTCCCAGTTTGCGCTAGAGGTAAAGAGACTGTCTGCCAACGCAGGAGACTTAAGACACACGGGTTCAATCCTTGGGTCGGGAAGATCCATTGGAGGAGGGCATAGCAACCCATTCCAGTATTCTTGCCTGGAGAAGCCCATGGACAGAGGAGACTTGTGGGCTACAGTCCAAAAGGTCACAAAGAGTCATGCACAGCTGAAGTGACTTAGCACTCACACAGGCTGCATTCTATTTTAGTGTGGTTGTTTTCTGATTATTTCCTGTGTTTCTCCATGGAGGAAGGCATACTGCCTGGAAATCTGAAACTTTTCAGTAGGAATCACTGTCTACACCCATAGTTTTAACCCTATCCTTGATTCTGAGACCACTTGTGCTCCAGGAGAAATTAGAAAGGAACAAATGCCCACTAGTTCAAGGAATCAACACTGTTTGGACCTTTAGGACTTCAATTTATTTTTTGTTCAAAGATTTATTGAGCATCTACCCTATTTCAGGCATGAGGATAGGGACATACAGAAAGTAAAGATGCATAGACACATTCTCATCCAGAGTTGTCTAATTAGGCAAACAGATAAGTAAGGGCAAGATTTAAGGTAATGTGGGAGGTGCTGAAATTATAATAGAGGACTCTAATTTCCATGGTGATATGAGAGGAGGGGTATAACAGAAACAGTCTGCTTAGAAAACATTAATTTTTCCTTCTGAGCTTTTATGTAGCTAGGTCCTCACAGTGTTGGACACCCTTGGTACTCCCTATTTTCTTGTCTGACTGTTAAGGTCCATACCACCTTTGTCTCTTATTCCTCTTTTGCTTCTTCTACCTTTATTTGTTGCATTGGTTTGGGTTATAAACTTGGTTTAAACTATTAGCTAATGCTTCTTGTACTGAGTTTAAATTTTCCATAGGGGCATGTTATTCCGGATTACATTTATGTTCTAATGTAACTAACTGTCAGTTTTGTGGCACAAGCCTGTTAGGTCTATTGTTTAATTTTTTAAAATCCATCAAGATTCCAGGGGTCATTCATCATTCTACAGCTACAGGAATCTGTAGTAAGCCTTTGGCTCTGGTAATGTATTAAATGCACTTTTTTTTTTTTTTAACAAAGTGGAAGAGGACCAGAATTTGAATCCCAGGCCACATATGATTTTGCAATCCATCTTTTTATTTTAGGAGAGATATGTAAAAAAGAACTCTTAAGGCAATCATATATTATTACTGGCTGGGATATTATCCTCCAAATTTAAGTTAAATTTCTATTTTCTTGCACCATGTTGGCCCTCAAGGTCATTCTTTCCTTCTTAACTAAACTAAATGTAGGCCTAAGGGTCCAAAGAAAGCCTCATCCCTTTGTTCCATTTGACATCAAAAGGGCAAGGGTAATCTAACATGAAAGATACCCAAGGATCCACTGTAGTGCATTCATGTCGTATGATAAAAGAAGGAAGGAGAAAACTGTGTGATAAAAATACAATACACAAATCACAGATGAATTGAGAATTTGCTCCTCTCTAACTCTGTTCATTTTCACCTTATTCTTTCCATTAAAATGTTTAACTGAATATGGTTATTTAGGACACTTAAAGATTAATTTAATTGCTAATGTACATCAGAATCTTTCTCTTACAATAAAAGGCTGGATGTGCATGTAGGTTAGGAGGGAGAGCTCTGTAGAGGAAAGGGAAAGGAAGACAGAATAAAGCAACATCCTGTCTTTCGGGGGAACAAAATTTGTCATCCCAAAATGTCTCTTTGACATGTAGATTATTTTGGTCTGAAACAACCAAGGACCAAAATACTCAGAAAGAAATATTGACCTTCTCCCTAACCACCTGAAGGATTTAGTTAGGAAGCCTGCTCTTGGAATAGAACTACAAGAGACATTGACTAAGAATATGTACTAAGTATGGTGGGAGAAATTCAGCAGGGCTTAGAGATCTGAGTCCTCTTTATGTCTGTCTCTGCATGGAACCAGCAAACGCTGAATTACCAAACAATTGCTTTTTCATGTACAAGTGAATTGCCTTCCTCCCCTTTTGAAGATCTAAACTGCTAAACCCAATATCCTCTCTTGTCTTTAGCCAAAGATGTTATTTAAGGCAATACATTCAGCCATTTTGGTGAGTGACTCAGTTTTCCTGAGTCTCTCCAATGTACACATGTTATTAAACTTTAGTTTTATTTTCTCCAGTTAATCTGTCTCATGTCAATTTAATTCTTAGACCAGCCAGAGGAATCTTAAAGGGCAGAGGACAATTTCTTCCCTCCAACAGCCTTATTCTAACCCATATAACGTTCCACTCAAGGTACTCACTAGGCACTGGCATGGGCTTGGGCAACTCTCCCGCTTAATGTGACATCTCAGTCCTTAGACTAGAACCAAGAATGAGGACAATAGTCAGGACAACCGATAACTGACACATCATAAATATCTAAAATCTCACATCCTCATAAGGCATCTTCCTTCGCTAAGACTTGTGTAAATCATTAACCAGAATTCAGAAAATAAAGGGTTGTTTATTAATATATTCATCCTCCCATCTTGTACTATAGAAACATCATGAAATAGAAAATTTCCAATCTAACATGGATAAAAATACTTTGATACTTAAAAAAAATATTATTTATCTAAACAACTCATATTGTTCCAGAAAAACATCTGCTTTATTGACTACACCAAAGCCTTTGACTGTGTGGCTCACAACAAACTATGGAAAATTCTTCAAGAGATAGGAATACCAGACCACCTGACCTGCCTCTTGAGATATCTGTATGCAGGTCAAGAAGCAACAGTTAGAACTGGGAATAGAACAACAGACTGATTCCAAATCAGGAAAGGAGTACATCAAGGCTGTATACTGTCACCATGCTTATTTAACTTATATGCAGAGTATATCATGCAAAATACTGGGCTGGATGAAGCACAAGCTGGAATCAAGATTGCTGGGAGAAATATCAATAACCTCAGATATGCAGATGACACCACCCTTATGGCAGAAAGTGAAGAAGAACTAAAGAGCCTCTTGATGAAAGTGAAAGAGGAGAGTGAAAAAGTTGGCTTAAAACTCAACATTCAGAAAACTAAGATCAGGGCATCTGGTCCCATCACTTCATGACACACATATGGGGAAACAATGGAAATGTGAGAGACTTTATTTTTGGGGTCTCCAAAATCACTGCAGATGGTGATTGCAGCCATGAAATTAAAAGACACTAGTTCCTTGGAAGAAAAGCTATGACCAACCTAGACAGCATATTAAAAAGCAGAGACATTACTTTGCCAACAAAGGTCTATCTAGTCAAAGCTATGGTTTTTCTAGTAGTCATGTATGGGTGTGAGAGTTGGACTATAAAGAAAGCTGAGCGCTGAAGAATTGATGCTTTTGAACTGTGGTGTCAGAGAAGACTCTTGAGAGTCCCTTGGACTGCAAGGAGATCCAACCAGTCCATCCTAAAGGAAATCAGTCCTGAATAGTCATTGGAAGGACTGATGCTAAAGCTGAAACGTCAATACTTTGGGCACCTGATGGGAAGAACTGACTCATTTGAAAAGACCCTGATGCTGGGGAAGATTGAGGGCAGGAGGAGAAGGGGATGACAGAGGATGAGATGGCTGGATGGCATCGCTGACTGGATGGACATGAGCTTGAGTAAACTGTGGGAGCTGGTGATGGACAGGGAAGCCTGAAGCGCTGCAGTCCATGGGGTTGCAAAGAGTTGGACACGACTGAACAACTGAAATGAACTGACTTACTAAAACAATTCACATGGCTGAAATCCTTTGAAAGAATACTTGTTTAAATATTTTTAAAGATTATTTGCATTGTATACACATTATCGACTTATTCAATACTATTATAATGGTAATTAATATCTTTCAGAGCATAAATGAAATGCTAAAAGCTCAGCCATCATCCCTTGGTGAAGAAAGTAGCTGAAGTCAAGAGCACACAGGTAAGAAAATATGGTACTAACTAATATGGTCTATACATTAATTAAGATATTGCATTTAGGTCTTTACCATTTTGGAGTAAAACTGAATGCAGAGTTTCTGAAAATAACAAGGAAATATATGAAAGCCTTCTTAAGTGGACAATGCAAAGAAATAGAAGAAAACAACATAATGGGAAAGACTAGAGATCTCCAAGAAAATTGGAGGTATCAAGGGGACATTTCATGCAAGGATGGGCATGATAAAGGACAGAAATCATAATGACCTAATAGAAGCAATGAGATTAAAAAGAAGTGGCAAGAATATGCAGATAACTATACAACATAGTCTTAATGACCTGAATAACCATGATGGTGTGGTCACTCACCTAGAGTCAGATATCCTGAAGTATGAAGTCAAGTAGGCCTTAGAAAGCATCACTATAAACAATGCTAGTGGAGGTGATGGAATCCCAGCTGAGCTATTTCAAATCCTAAAAGATGATACTTTTAAAGGCCTGCACTCAACATGTCAGCAAATTTAGAAAACAAGGCAATGGCCAAAGGACTGGAAAAGGTCAGTTTTCATTCCAGCCCCAAAGAAGGGCAATGCCAAAGAATGTTCCAACTACCATGTAATTGCCTTTCCTCCCATGTATTTACCTACATACAGGTTATTTTGTTAAAAAATATTAAACTGCAGGAAAATTTTTAATTAAATCTGTAATATTCTACTTATTCCACTTCAATGAACCTGAGGGTTGGCAAATTCCTAACATTATGATTTTTTTTTCTCATCAACTATATTTGTGTGTGTGTGTAGAACACCTTTCCAGAGCTTCCCTGGAATGCTGGAGACCCCACAATGAACCCTTGCCATGCAGGAGACCCTGGTTTGATACATGGGTCAGGAAGATCACCTGGAGAAGGAATAGGCTACCCACTCCAGTATTCTTGGGCTTCCCTCATGGCTCAGATGGTAAAGAATCCAGCTGCAATGCAGGAGACCTGGGTACAATCCCTGGGTTGGGATGATCCCCTGGAGGAGGGCATGACAACCCATTCGAGTATTCTTTTCTGAAGAATCCCCAGGGACAGAGGAGCCTGCAGGGCTACAGCCCATGGGGTCACAAAGAGTTGGACACGACTGAGTGACTAAACACAGCACAGCGCAGCACCCCTCTCCGCAGGTAAAAGGCTAACAGAACTACAGAAGTTGACACTCAGAATTGGAATGTGCCTTATCTCTCTTGTGGCAGTATGATTCTGTTGTGTGACCAAGATGCTGCAAACCCTACCTCAAAACCACATATCAACAAGATACTGGATCTTGAATAACAAATTAATGAAAAGCAGAGAAAAGCTCTTTCTTCAATAATAGAAAATCACTCCCACATAGAGGCTTGTCCGCTACGGGCAATTCATTTTTAACCTTGAGAAAAGTTTTAGTTACCTTCTATGATCTTCTCATGTTCTTCCAGCTACTTCTTCTGCTTTGTCATCCAAGCCAAGTCGGGGGTTATGCTATTTAGAAATAGATGTGCTGACTTCCAGGGTACCTCCAAACCTTCCATTATGTTACTTTCAATTCAGGGGTTCTGTGTTCTCTCTTTCCCACTCTTCCGTCTCCTAACACTATTCATTTTAACTTCCTGAAGAGCTATGATTTAAGGTTGTGAAAACGCAAGAAAAAGTACATTATGCATACAGAGTTTTATAATATTTCATTGAGCTTTTCCAGGCTGACCAACACAAAAGGCCCAGAAATTCATGTGTGAAATTTATATCCAGTTGTGTTCATTTCACATGCTAGCAAGGTTATGCTGAAAATCCTTAAAGCTAGCCTTCAGCAGTATGTGAATGGAGAACTTCCAGACGTACAAGCTGGATTTAGAAAAGGCAAGGGAACCAGAGATCAAATTGCTGACATTGCTTTGATCATAGAGAAAGCAAATGAATTCAAAAATTCTTAAAGATATGGGAATACCAGACCATCTTACCTGTCTCCTGAGAATTCTATATGCAAGTCAAGTAGCAACAGTCAGAACTGGAAATAGAACAGTAGACTGGTTCCAAATCGGGAAAGGAGTATATTAAGTCTGTATATTGTCACCCTGTTTATTTAATTTATATGCAGAGTACCTAACGTGAAATGCTGGGCTGGATGTATTACAAGCTGGAATCAAGATTTCCAGGAGAAATATCAACAGCCTCGTATATACCGGTGATATGACTCTAATGGCAGAAAGCGAAGAGAAACTAAAGAGCCTCTTAATGAAATTGAAAGAGGAGAGTGAAAACCTGTCTTAAAACTCAACATTCAAAAAAACTAGGGTCATAACATCTGGCCCTATCACTTCATGGCAAATAGAAGGGAAAAAATTTGGAACAGTGACAGATTTTATTTCCCTGGGCTCCAAAATCACTGCAGATGGAGATAGAAGCCATAAAATTAAAATATACATGCTCCTTGGAAGGAAAGCTATGACGAACCTAGACAGCTTACGAGAAAGCAGAGACATATGATGTCAGCATCTTTGCCGACAAAGATCCATACAGTCAAAGCTATGGTTTTTCCAGTAGTCATAGAAGGATGTCAGAGTTGGACCATGAAGAAGGCTAAGTGCACAGGAATTGATGCTTTTGAACTGTGGTACTGGAGAAGATTCTTGCAACTTGGACTGCAAGAAGATCAAACCAGTCAATCATAAAGGAAATAAACCATGAATATTAATTGGAATTAATATTCCAATATTAATTGGAAGGACTGATGCTGAAGCTGAAGCTCCAATACTTTGGCCACCTCATGTGAAGAACTGACTCTTTAGAAAAGACCTTGATGCTAGAAAAGGTTGAAAGCAAAAGGAGAAAGGGCAAGCAGAGGATGAGATGGTTAGTGGCATCACCAACTCAATGGACAGGGATTTGAGCAAACTCTGGAAGATAGTGGACAGGGACTGTCATGCTACAGTCCATGGGGGTCTCATAGAGTTGGACATGACTTTAGCTACTGAACAACAACATTTTGGGGGTAAATTATCTAAGTGTGCTTTGGCAGATGTAGCTATATGAAAAAATACATAAGGATTATATTAGCTAAATCAGTGTTGGTTATAAAGAGTAAGTGAAATAATGTGCACAAATATTTAAAACAGTTCTTGTCACATAGGAAATAATTAATATCTGTTTTATTGGACTGAACCTGAAAAAGTGCAACTAGCAGCATCCACTGCCATGTTCTCTAGGATTTGTCTTTAACTCAGGCTTGGTATAGATCAATGGCCTTATCAGAGGGTATCCAGTCCTGGCTGCTGGGGGATGGGGCAAGAGGCTTTAGGCAGAGGCAATGAGGGCAATCAGGTGGTTCTTGATGATCTTTGGCAAATGTCCACATCCATGGTGGAAATGAAGGCAACGGGCTCCAACCCCCAAAGGATGGTAATGAAATTCTGAATAGGAATTCAAAGTGAATACAATAGAGCCTAGGGGAAGGTCATACCTTGGTAAACAAAGAGAAGTCAGAGGAATACCCCACATATATCAAGTAGTGGGCTATTAACAGTTGAGGCAAATCATGCTCCTTGTTTTCCCTTCATAATAATGCTCTCATGTTCTCAAGTTGGGGGTCAAGATTGGCTCAAAAACTGGACTGGACTGGAACTGCAGTTTGAAATGTCTGCAGGTGAGTAAGTTGGGAATAAAGTCATTTTAGAATGTATTCTAAATGTTCCAAGTATTGTTGTTATATTTCTCCTGGTTCAAAAATGTCAGGATTGAGACGCCAAATACTATCCCCAAAGCCTGACATTTATAAGTGATGAAGTCAGGCATAAAACCTTACTCTTCTCTTCCAGTACTGTCAACTGCTTCTTTTTTAATAGTAGTGTTGCCGTAATTGTGGCTTTATGTAGATGTGATCTTCTAGTTGGAATGTAAAGGAGATGATGTATTGGGTTAGTTGCACCTAGCCAAGATCGCTGCACAATGGTGCTTCATATATGATTATTGATTAATTTATAGATTGCTTTTGTATAATCTAATTACCTCATATAATGGCATCCACTTATGCATGTAATAAAGAATGGTGATATTTTAAAAGTTAAAATGTAAAGATTAACTTGTAATTGTAGGACAATAGAAGCAAAAGTATACTGAAGATATTTTCCACATTTTTTAACTCTTTAATTTAGTTCATATTGATGGGCCTAAATATATACATTATTCTGTATGTCTCATTACATACTGATAACATTATGAAGATAAAACAGCCATATATTTACATGTCTAGTAGGAAACATAATACATTAAATCCTAAAGCAGGTAAAACAGACATACATTAAAGATTGCTTCAGATAAATGTATGTGTGTTAGATCCCATGGTAGATGCTTGTAATGAGCAAGGTTCATATTGCATGCCTGTGTGTGGGCACACTAATTTTCTTCAGTCGTGCCGACTTTTCGTGACTCTATGGACTGTAGCCTGACAGGCTTCTCTGTCCATGGGATTCTCCAGGCAAGAATACTGGAGTAGGTTGCCAGATAACAGAATTTATCCTCTATAGTTTAAGTATAGAAAGATTCTAAGTTGAGATTTCAGAATCATGTTAGGGTCACTTTTCTTTTGCTCTGGGCAATAGTTACTGAATCAGAAATCCTGTATTAATGCTGCTTCCTGTGTAAGCTTTTCTTTGATTTGCCCTTGCAAAATGTGTTCTAGACACACTTCCACTTTCCCCACATAATTCAATTACAAATCAGTTTTGTCAAGGAGCATCTGTAGAACCTAAACATATCTTTGAGCAGCCCAGGTGGCCCTAGTGGTAAAGAACCCAACAGTCAATGCAGGAGATTCAAGAGACTTGACTTTGATCCCTCGGGAAGATCCCCTGGAGAAGGGCTGGCAACCCACTCCAGTATTCTTGCCTGGAGAATCCCATGGACAGAGGAGCCTGATGGGCTACAGTCCATGGTGTCCCATAGAGTTGGACACAACTGAAGTGACTTAGCATGCATGCTCATAAACATGTCTTCATCCCAGCTACAAGTTAGCTGGAAAATTCAGCTTTCTTTTTTATTTATTTATTTTTGCTATAATTAGGTACTGAAAACATAGAGTTTGCATTACCTGGAAACAATATTTCAAACAGTCCCTAATGTTGAACAGCTACTTCAAATGTCAAGAAAGCACACAGCCATTAAGAATGTTTTGTCATTTATGTTTAATTTCGTGTTCAACAACATATCCTCTAAAAGTCCGTTTTTGTCCTCATCATGGATTGTACTAAATAGACTATGTGCATCTAAAATCTTCTTTTTTTTTTTTAATGAAAGAAAACAGTTTGCACAATGTTCTTTCTTTATCAAATGTATTCAGAAGCACACTGTGAGTTTCAGGAATCTGGATGTGACTCATTCACTTCTGAAACCATGAGGGTTCTGGTTATATCACATGACATAATTCATGAACTAAACTTCTGAATCCTGGTTTTGATTACAGTCAAGGAAGTATGGTAAGCTGAAAGGAAAAATAGTGCCAAATCTTTTCTTATCTTTATTGTTTTAGCACTTGAGAATATTGACATATGTATTTGTAAAGCTAGGCAGAAGCTCTTTAGTAACTTTATTAACCTATCATTCCCAAATTATTTAAAAATGTGACATAATGCAATAAAGAAAACAGATCTTTAAAACTTAAACTTGATGTTAGTAAAAGTTAAACATTTGCAATTTGATTAGTCAATTCTTTTTTATCTTAGTCACAAGTCAAAGGCCATGTTGAAACTCTCCAAATAAGTACTCTACAACTTTTGTTTAGACAGCTTACCTTCTTCATCTGACAAGGATACAGGGCTCTTACTTTCCTTTTGCTCACAAGTTTTCCTCTTTTCTGATACCATCCAGCCTTCTTAACCCAGCTCAATCTCTCCATAATTCTACTATTTACTTTTTTTGTTTAAACTTTTTCTTTTGTATTGGGATATAGCAAAATAACAGGTTTCCCAGGTATTGCTAATGGTAAAGAACCTGCCTGCTAATGCAGGAGACATAAGAGATGCAGGTTTGATCTCTGGGTCGGGAAGATTCCCTGGAGGAGAGCATGGCAACCCACTCTAGTAATCTTGCCTGGAGAATCCCACAGACAGAGGAGCCTGGCAGGCTACAATCACAAAAAATCATAGGGTCACAAAAATTCAGACATGACTGAAGCATCTTAGCATGTATACATGCATAGCCAGTTAACAATGTTGTGATAGGTGAACAGCAAAGGAATGAGCCATACACATACATGTATCCATTCTCCTCCAAACTTACCTCTCATTCAGGAAGCCACATGACACTGAGCAGAATTCCATGTACTATACACTAGGTCCTTGTTGCTTATCGATTTTAAATATAGCAGAATCTACTGTTTTCTTACCTATTTCACATGCTCCAACTCTACACCCCTGCCAAATTCTTGGAGCGTTTTAAGTCCCCAGCTCTAAAATTCAGCACTTAATGTATCATCTATCCTTTGTTATTGTTTCTTCTATCTTAATTTTCGTACTCTGCTGAACAAATTACAAATGATACCAAGCAGTGTGAGATAGCTAATCACAGAAAAAACAAATTACAATAGTCAGGAGTAATGGGTACAAGACAGCATCACAAAATTTGATAAGAACAAATGAAAAACCTGACTTTGGCCAATGACAAAAGCGTGCCATGAACTACAGAGCAAAATTAATTCAATTCTGTGCATTTCAGAGTCCTTAAAAGAATAAAATAACAGAATTCCCATACTTAGAAGCAAAAATGGAGACATGTAGAGAATAGTAGTGTATATGGTAAAAACTGTTTATATAAAAATAGGAATTACATCTTTCATTTGTTCACTTATTTTTATATAGTCATTAAGTATTTTTGATGATGTGAGAGATGTCTCACATTGAGTTGAGTATGAGGAATTTATGGGTGAAAAATGAGCTGCCTTTCTCCTCAAAGATCTCAAAAGTTGCTGTGCAAACTAGGGACTTGTGTACAGTGTGAGGAACTGAAAATAGACATGTTTAAAATGTTAAGTGATTACTGATCCATAGACAAATTATAGTGAATAAGGGGTCCACACAAGCTGAGGCTGATTCCAGGAAACATAGTATTTGAAAAGAGCAACAGAGATTGTAACCGCACAGTCAGGCAGTCAAGACAAGAAGGATGTGGTTCAGTTCATTTCGGGTGCTCAGTGTCTGGCTCTTTGTGACCCCTTGGACTGCAGCACTTCAGGCCTCCCTGTCTCTCACCAACTCCCGGAGTTTACTGAAACTCATGTCCATTGAGTTGGTGATGCCAGCCAATCATCTCATCCTCTGTCATCCCCTTCTCCTCCTGCCCTCAATCTTTCCCAGCATCAGGGTCTTTTCAAATGAGTCAGTTCTTCCCATCAGGTACCCAAAGTATTGAAGTTTCAGCTTCAGCGTCAGTCTTTCCAATGACTATTCAGGACTGATCTCCTTTAGGATGGACTGGTTGGATCTCCTTGCAGTCCAAGGGACTCTCAAGAGTCTTCTCCAACAACACGCTTCAAAAGCATCAACTCTTTTGCACTCAGCTTTCTTTATAGTCCAACTCTCACATCCATACATGACTACTGGAAAAACCATAGCCTTGATTAGACAGACCTTTGTTGGCAAAGTAATGTCTTTGCTTTTTAATAAGCTGTCTAGATTGGTCATAACTTTTCTTCCAAGGAGCAAGTGTCTTTTAATTTCATGGCTTCAGTCACCATTTGCAGTGATTTTGGAGCCCCCCAAAATAAAATGTGTCCCTGTTTCCACTGTTTCCCCATCTATTTCCCATGAAGTAATGGGACCAATTGCCATGATCTTAGTTTTCTGAATGTTAAGATTTAAGTCAAGTTTTTCACTCTCCTCTTTCACTTTCATCAAGAGGCTCTTTAATTCTTCGCTATCTGCCATAAGGGTGGTGTCATATGCATATCTGAGGTTATTGATATTTCTCCCAACAACCTGGATTCCAGCTTGTGCTTCATTCAGTCCAGCATTTCTCATGATGTACTCTGCATATAAATGAAATAAGCAGGGTGACAATATACAGCCTTGAAGTACTCCTTTCCCAATTTGGAACCAGTGAGGGATGACAGAGGATGAGATGGTTGGATGGCATCACTGACTCAATGGACATGAGTTTGGGTAAACTCTGGGAGTTGGTGATGGACAGGGAGGCCTGGCATGCTGCGGTTCATGGGGTCACAAAGAGTCAAACACGACTGAGCAACTGAACTGAACTGAACTGAACTGAATTGTTCCATGTACAGTTCTAACTGTTGCTTCTTGATTTGCATACAGATTTTTCAGGAGGGAGGTCAGGTGGTCTGGTATTCCCATCTCTTTAAGAATTTCCCAAAGTTCATTGTAACCCACACAGTCAAAAGCTTTGTCATAGTCAATAAAGCAGAAGTAGATGTTTTTCTGGAACTCTCTTACTTTTTTGATGATCCAACAGATGTTGGCAATTCGATTTCTGGTTCTTCTGCCTTTCTAAATCCAGCTTGAACATCTGGAAGTTCATAGTTCACATACTGTTGAAGCCTGTCTTGGAAAATTTTGAGCATCACTTTGTTAGCATGTGAGATGAGTGCAATTGTGTGGTAGTATGAGCATTCTTTGGCGTTGCCTTTCTTTGGGATTGGAATGAAAACTGACCTTTTCCAGTCCCGTGGCCACTGCAGAGTTTTCCAAATTTTGGCATTTTGAGTGCAGCACTTTCAAAGCATCATCTTTTAGGATTTGAAATAGCTCAACTGGAATTCCATGACTTTCACTAACTTTGTTCGTATTGATGCTTCCTAAGGCCCACTTGACTTCGAATTCCAGGATGTCTGGCTCTAAGTGATTGATCACACCATCGTGGTTATCTGGGTGTGGCTAGATTTTAATTAACACATATGAAAATAATTAAGAGATTAAGATGTACTCTTGGAGACCACATGGATTTGAAAGGCTGAAAAAGTAGTCCTGTAGTAAAAAATGACAAAAGAAAAAGAGAAATAAAAAGGAGATAAAGATAATCATTTTTCAATACCTGAAGGACTTATACAGGGAAAAAGTTCGACCTACTCTGAAAACATACAGGGCAAAATGAAACTTTGTTACAGAATGGTAAGGAGATAGATTTCTGGCTCAATAATGAGAATTTTCTAACAGTAAAAGCTGTTCAAAATTAAAATGTGCTGCTTTGGGTAGGAGAGTCATCAAATAAATGACCCTTGTTCATTTGGAATTTTATTGCATCATATGTGAGCTTCTTGCTTCCCTGGTGGCACAGATGGTAAAGTATCCACTGGCAATGTGGGAGACCTGGGCCTGATCCCTGGATTGGAAAGATCCCGTGGAAGAGAGCATGGAAATCCACACCAGTATTCTTGCCTGGACAATCCCCATGGACACAGGGCCTGGTGGGCTACAGTCCATGGGGTTGCAAAGAGCTGGCAAAGACTGAGCGACTAAGCACAGCCCAGCACAATTGCTCTGTCATGTCCGACTCTTTGTGACCCTGTGGACTGTAGCCCGCCAGGCTCCTCTGTCTATGGGGTTCTCCAGGCAAGAATACTGAAGCAGGTAGATGGTCCCTTCTGCAGGGTATTTTCCTGGCCCAGGGATCAAATCTGGGTCTCCTGGATTGCAGGCTGATTCTTTACCCTCTGAGACACCAGGAAAGCCCATTTTATAATAATGATGAAGATTTGATTGTGCTTATTTTCATTGTATATTTATTTCCATCATGCTTACTGGTTATCTTCTAGTTACCATAAAAGAGAACTTATATTTAGCTAGTTTATTTTGCTGTTTCTGAAATGGGACACAGCCATGACTAATAGGAAGACAGCAATAGAACAAGTTAAAGGATATGGACAAGGTTACTCAAGGTAGGAGCAGACTCCCAGGGAGGTACAAGCTTTGTAGGAGCCCCCGAGTTCCCCATAAGATGACTAAGCTGCTGTTACTACCACTGCATGAGTGCACGCTAAGTCACTGCAGTTGTGACTGACTCTGTGGGACCCCATGGACTATAGCCTGCCCGGCCTCTCTGTCCATGGGATTCTCCAGGCAAGAATACTGGAATGCATCACCATGCCCTCCTCCAGGGGATCTTCCTGACTCAGGGATCCGATCGGCATCTCTTATGTCTCCTGCACTGGCAGGCAAGGTCTTTACCACCGGCACCACCTGGGAATGCCCTGCTACCACTGCAGTTAGCGAAAAATCAGCCAGGACATTCATCTTATTATTTTCACACAAGCGTTTGACGCTTCATCCCCTATTCCCTGAGTTCTCTAGAAAATCTGTAGGAGAACCTGCTCACCAAGTGCAATGGAGTGGTGCAAAAGAGTCCCAGAGTTTGCTACTTGAGAGTGGACATCAAATGTAAGCTCCTTGGAGTAGGATGCTGTGGCAAAGATTGGCTACAGGCTTGATGATCTCAATGGACAATGGCCTGGGATGTGTCCAGCTTTAAGGGATGGAATGAACAATCTGACTATGACTCCAAGCATCCCCCAAATCTGAAATATTCAGAGAAGTTTTTGAAATCTTTCCAGAATAGGTATTTATGAAGTATACTGAGTAACAAACAATGGCTAGTTTTTTCAATTATTAGGAATCAGAGTCTACATTTACATACATAGAAAAATTATCATAATTATTTAATTACAGACAGCCACATTTACCTTACTGGATAACATGCTTATTTATAATTATTTCTTACATATATATTCCTCTATGGGGACACATGGTGTGGAGGATAGTGCTCTTTTCTATTCAGCTTTGCAGTGGACGACTTTTGGACCCAGAGCATTGCAGACTGATGTTGTGTTCCTGTCCCAGTGTTCACAAGGGTCAGCAAAATGAAATTACACAGTAACAGAAGTACCACACTGAGGGACCTGGGAATGGTGAGAGAATGCCATTCACTCCTGGATGAATACTAAAACGGAGAAACTAAAAGATGACCAATATTCATTATTCCAAAATACACCTAGGGTGCAGGAACCCTAAGATACAAATGTAAGACCTGATTCTGGACTGATTCTTGATTATCTGTAATGGGATTATCTGTCCGGGAAAGGAATAGTATCATCAAAGTGCTGCTGTTTATGCAAAAGATGTTGTTGTTGTTGTTGTTGTTTAGTCTCCCAGTCAAGCCCCACGGACTGCAACACACCAGGCCTTCCTGTCCCTCACCATCTCCCAAAGATGCCCAGGGTCATGTCTATTACATCGGTGATGCCATCCAGCCATCTCATCCTCGGATGCCCTTTTCTCAACTCAGGGACTTTTCCAGTGAGTCAGTTGTTCACATCAGATGACCAAAGTACTAGAGTATCAGCATCACTTCTTCCAATGAATATTGAGGGTTAATTTCCGTTAAAATTGATAGACTTGATCTCCTTGCTATCCAAGGGACTCTCAGGAGTCTTCTGGAGAACCACAGTTCGAAGGCATCAATTCTTTGGCACCCTGCCTTCTTTACGGTCCAGCACTCACAACCATGCATGACCACTGGGAAGACCATAACCTTGACTATATGGACTTTTGTCAGCAGAGTAATGCCTCTGCTTTTCAACACACTAAGTTTGTCCTAGTTTTTCTGCCAAGAAGCAAACATCTCCTGATTTCATGGCTTCAGTCACCATCCACAATGATTTTAGAGCCCAAGAAGAGGAAATCTGTCACTGCTTCTACCTTTTCCCCTTCTATTTGCCATGAAGTAATGGGGCTGGATGCCATGATCTTATTTATTTATTTATTTTTTAATATTTAGCTTGAAGCCAGCTCTTTCAGTCTTATCCTTCACCCTCAACAAGAGGCTCTTTAGTTTCTCTTCACTTTCTGTCATTAAAGTGGTATCATCTGCATATCTGAGGTTGTTGATATGTGTCCTGCCTATCTTGATTCCAGCTTGTAATTCACCCAGCCCAGCATTTCTCATGATGTGCTCAGCGTGTAGATTAAAAAAAAACAAAAACAAAAAACAGGGTGACTGCAGACAGCCCTGTCATATTCCTTTCTCAATCTTGAATCAATCAGTTGTTCCATGTAGGGTTCTAACTCTTGCTTCTTGACTGACATGCAGGTTCTCAGGAGACAGGTAGGATGGGCTGGTATTCCAGTCTCTTTAAGAACTTTCCACAGTTTATTATGATTAACACAGTGAAAGGCTTTGGTGTAGTTAATAAAACAGAGGTAAATGTTTTTCTGGAATTCTCTAACTTTCTCTATGATCCAGAGACTGTTGGCAATTTGATCTCTAGTTCCTCTTCCTTTTCTAAACCCAACTTGAACATCTGGAAGCTCTAGGTTTGCATAATGCTGAAGTCTAGCATGCAAGATTTTAAGCATGACCTTCCCAGCATGGGAGATGAATGCAATTGTCCCATGGCAAGCACATTCTTTACTACTATGCTTTTTGGGAATTGGGATGAGGATTGACCTTTTCCAGTCCTGTGGGCATGGCTGGGTCTTCCAGATTTGCTGACATATTGGATGCAACACCTTAATGGCAACATCCTTTAGGGTTTTGAATAGTTCTACTGGAATTCCATTGTACCCACTAGCTTTATTAACAGCCATGCTTCCTAAGGCCCACTTAACTTTGCTCTCCAGAATGTCTGGCTCTAGGTGGCTGACCACACCATTGTAGTAATCTGCTTCATTCAAATCATTTTTTGTGCAAGTTCTTCTGTGAATTCTTTCCATCTCTTCTTGATCTCTTCAGCATCTACTAGGTCTCTACCATTTCTGTCCTTTATTGTGCCCATCTTTGGGCAAAATATTCCCTTGATATCTCCAATTTTCCTGAAGAGATCTCTAGTCTTTTCCCTTCTGCTGTTTTCTTCTAGTTTTATACACTGTTAATTGAAGACAGCCTTCTTATCTCTCTGTGTGGTTCTTTGGAAATCCGTGTTCAGTAGAGTATACCTTTTCCTTTCTCCCTTGCTTTTCACTTCTCTTCTTCCCTTAGATAGTTGTAAGGCCTCCTTAGATAACCACTTTGCCTCCTTGCTTTTATTTTTCTTTGGGATGGTTTTGTTCACTGCCTCCTGTATAACATTATGGATCTCCATCCATAGTTCTTCAGTCACACAGTTTACAAGATCTAATCTCTTCAGTCTATCCATTTATCACCACTGCATATTCATAGGTGATTTGACTTAAGTCATATCTGGCTGGCCTAGTGATTTTCCTCACTTTCTTTAGTTTAAACCTGAATTTTGCTATGAGAAGCTGATGATCTGAGCCACATTCAGCTCCAGGTCTTGTTTTTGCTGACTGTATACAGCTTCTTTAGCTACAAAGAACATAATCGATTAGATTTTTGTATCGACCATTTGGTGATGTCCATGTGTAAAGTCATCTCTGTGTTGCTGACAAAGGTGTTTGCTTTGACTACTGCATTCTCTTGGCAGAATTCACTTAGGCTCTGTCCTGATTCATTTTGTTCTCCAAAGCCAAACTTGCCTGTTATGCAAGGTATCTCTTGGCTTCCTACTTTTACATTTCAATCCTCGATGATCAATAAAACACCTTTTTTTTTTTTTTTGATGTTAGTTCTAGGAGGTTGTCTAGGACTTCATAGAACTGATCAACTTCAGCTTCTTCAGCAACGGTGGTAAGGGCATAGACTTGGATTACTGTGATGTTGAATGGCTTGCTTTGGAAACGAAAAGAGACCATTCTGACATTTTTGAGGTTGCACCCAAGTACTGCATTTTGGACTCTTTAGTTGATTATGAGTGATACTCCATTTCTTCTATGTGATTCTTTCCCATGGTAGTAGATATAATGGTTATGTGAATTAAATTCGCCCATTCCCATCCATTTTAGTTCATTGATTCCTAAGATGTTGATGTTTATTCTTGTCAGTCTCCTGCCTGACCACGTCCAATTTATCTTTGCTCATGGGCCTGACATTCCAGGTTCCTATGCAATACTGTTCTTTGCAACATCGAATTTGCTTTCATCACCAGACACATCCACAATGAGTGTTGTTTATGCTTTTGCCCAGCCGCTTCATTCTTTCTGTGGCTTGTCGTTGTCCTCCACTCTTCCCCAAACCTGGGAGATTCATCTTTTGATTTCATATCGTTTTGTCTTTTTATATAGTCCATGAGGTTCTCACAACAAGTATACTGGAGTGGTTTGCCATTTCCTCCTCTGGTGGCTCACGTTTTGTCAGAACTCTCTGCTATGTCCCTTCTTCTGTCTTGGGTGGCCCTACATGGCATGGCTCATAGCTTTATTGAGTTATGCAAGCCCTTTTGCAATGACAAGGCAGTGGTACATGAAGGGGATGCAAAGGATATCATCCAAAAAAAAATTCTAAAAATAAGTGAACAGACTGAAAAAAATATATATTTGAATGTAAATAAATAATAGAGTAAAATCTACCAGGTAGAAGTTTACCAAATACTTATTGTGGCTAAAAAACAAATACTTGGCCAGCTTTGAATGTAAATATTATAGAGTGAATTTCTTGGTACAAAGTTAAATCTGAATTTTTGCAAACATAAAGGAATGTAGCAATTTACTTATTGAGAATCTAAATGGTCAAATATTAAAGTTTAACATGGTGCAGAAACAATCATTTCTCTGCACAATAGTTACTCTTAGCTTCAATAGTCCCACTGATATGCTAAGAGTAAAGTTCACTTGTAACAGATATACCATAACATCACTAATCTAGTCACATGCACCAAATTGCAATTCAGGGGGAAAAATCAGTAATATTTCTTTCTTTGTTTCTTTTTTTTTTTTTTTTTTTAGCTTTGAGCATATCTCAAAATTCCTTCAACTTTGTCTACTGAAAATAGTTAGCAGTCTCTAAAATGTATTTCAGCCATGCCAAAAGTTTGGGACTCCATAGACTCAAGGGGATGAGAAAGTATCTTCTTAAAGTGTACTTTTAAAAGATGTGATTTTGAAGTTGGTAAGTGAGAGGAAACTTTGAGCTGTTTTTTTTTTCCCCTCCACTCTTTCACCTAGGCTTTATATTCTTCACCACATTGAGATCAGAAATGGTTCATCATAAAATATTGTTGCACATGATTTTGCAGTTTTTCCTCCTCATGACATTTAGCAGTAGCAAAGTTGAAATTCTGCTTTTAATTCATCCTCATGAGATAAGAAGCCTCCTCAAATAGGACTTTTTTCTTGAAAAATTCTTAGCCTAAGCTGAATTAAATAACTTAAAATTAAATATAGCTCTTAATGCTTCTAAAGATTAGCATTGTGATAGAATCTAATTTCTATTATCCTGCCTTTTTATTAGCATTTAAATTTTTATAAACATTTGCAGGCTCAAAACGGATATTATGTTCTTGCTAATGTTATCTATCTAATGCACTCTCTCTTATTCATAATAACTGCTAATATTGCTTAACTATTTGAAGTTTCTTAATAATTTTTGTACAACAAATTAACAGCTTTCAAAATCAGCATTAATTATTTTAGGACTTTATTATTGTAATAAATAAATATGCTTATAATTCAGTTGCCTGAAGAAGGAGTTTTTCAAGTTGCCTCTAAAATGTTTATCTAAATATAAAAAGGAATATCAATGAATATTAAGATGTTAATGTCAATTCAGTGTCCATATAGTTTCATATTGACATCACTGTGCTGATTAGAACTGATGGGAATATGTGTGGCCATATCCCCATTTAGCAGGTAGATGACCAGTATGCCAGAAACAAAACAGATGTTTGGTTACTTTGTCTTTCAATGGCTGATGAAACCAGACATCATATTTTTATGAATACTGAAGCCAAAGTTAAACTTTAGAGCATCACTATGTAAAAAAAAAAAAAAGAAAGAAAAAGAAAAAGAAAAAAAAAAAAAAAACTCCCAAAATAAAGTTAAGAAGAAAAACAAAAGAAAAATTCCCTAAATCTATAAATAATCCCTAAAGAGGAAACTTGAATCATCAAAAAAAAAAAAAAAAATCCTACAGGAACTTCCTTAACCCTGCCAGTAATTGACTACTGGAAATTAAAACAGCAATGAGATGCCATTTCACACTCATCAGGTTGGAAACAAAATTAACAAGTATCAACCTTTGGTGACAACACATATAAGCAAAAAGCCATAAGTGACTCATTAATACACAGTAGATGTGAAGATAATATACTTAGCAACCAGCAATTTCATTTTTAATCCATATCCTACAGAAAGATTTGCATATGTACATCACAGATAATGTAGGAGTTGAATTGTAACCAAATGATACTATTTAGCAATCTTTTAATTTAATAAACTTTTTAATTTAACAATTTAATAAATGGGATCTATTTTGTTAAGTTAACAAATATAAAAAAATATTCTTGAGTAGAAAAAGCAAGCTATAAAATGATAACTAAATTAAGGTAATACATAATATTTTTAAAAGAAGCCAATTATGTCTTTTGTGGCTTCACCAGATGGTAAACATATAAAGAAAATGCTTGGGAATGTTGCACAACAGTTTTAAGATGGTGATTGCCTCAGAGAAGGTAACCAAATATAGCTATTCTATTATATTAGCCAGAAAACATATGTGAAAAATGAAATCTTTAGAAAGCAAATAATACTTTTTACAGATGAAGAAACTAATATACAGAGGACTGAAGTTATTGTCCCATGATTGCACAAATAATTAGGGAGGAAGCAAGACTTTGAACTAAGGCTGTCTGGTTTTAGCCTACTCTCTTAATTATGGCAATACACTGTGCTAAATGGTGAACCTATTTCAGTAGGTATTGAAAAAAAAAAAAGAAAAAAAGCTGTTTCCATTAATTGGCAGGCAGACAATTTGATTTGAACCATTTCTAATTGATTCAAAACACCTCCCCATGGCCTTAGAAACTTAACAGAGGAGGGGTATTCAAATATTTAGCTCAAATGATGGAAGCTCTGTTACAAAATAAATGACAATTTAGTGTAGACTGTGAAATCCAAGGGATTTCTATATAACCAATCAATCCAGAAATTTGGTTGCTCTTGGTAATTGGTGTTTCTTTGTAGGAATTCCAGGCTGGCATTTCTTAGAAAATTGATATGACTTCCTGTATTGTGAGAAAACATCAGTTAAGATGTTGGGGAGATAGGGGAAAGAATTATAATTTTGTGAGATTTAAAATGTGACAAGCAGCATTGAGAATTTACTAATTTAAAGGAATCTGTTAATGCCAACTCCAAGCAAGAGCAATTAACAGAGACATTTCTGGGAGTCAGAATAGGGGCATACAAAAGAAGTGATAACAATTGAATCAATCTTGCATTGTAACTGATACTATGTGTTTGTGGTGGCCCTACCTACTATAAACAATGAGCTGCCCTTCCAAATAAAGCATAGAAATAAATTTAGCTGCATCATACAAATCCTATGAGCAATCTTCCAAAAATAAATTTGGAAACAAAATAAGCCCTCAAATTGGTAAGCTCAGTAGATGTTTGTGTGTATTATGAATGATGCTAGGAGATCAGTATGTTACATTACTAAATGTCACCTGGGGATGAACGCTGGTGTTTGAATATTTGCTATAAGCAAATATTTGTAAAGTAGACACAACACTTTCATCATTGAAAAGGAGAATGAACTTGTGATATATAGCATCACGGTCTCCAAAGATGCTTGCATCCTGAACCCTGGAATCTAAATATTCTTATATGGCAAATGGGATTCTGCAGACGCGATTCTACTCTTCTTGAAAAAAGGAAATTATCCTGAACTATACAAGTTAGTCCAATGTAATCACAGATATCAAACAATGAAAGAGGGAGGCAGATTAGAAAGAAAAACATTTGAAAGTGCTATACTGCTGACTTTGAAGATACTGAGAGGAGCCACTAGCCAAGGAATGCAGGTGCCTCTAGAAGGTGAAGAAAGCAAAGAAATGGCTATTCCCCTAGAGTCTCCAGAAAGAAAGCAGCTTACTGACACAATGCTTAGCCCAGTGATAATTTTAACTACAAATTATAAGATAATAAATTTGTGCTGCTTTAAGCCAGTAATTTTATGGCAACTTGTTGCAGTAGCAATGGGAAACTGATGAAGAGTTTGTATGAAACACTATGAAGATGCTTTGGATTCACTCTTTTACATATACACCATGGAATATTACTCAGCCATTAAAAAGAATTCATTTGAACCAGTCCTAATGAGGTGGATGAAGCTGGAGCCCATTATACAGAGTGAAGTAAGCCAGAAAGATAAAGAATATTACAGCATACTAACACATATATATGGAATTTAGAAAGGTGATAACGATAACCCTATATGCAAAACAGAAAAAGAGACACAGAAATACAGAACAGACTTTTGAACTTTGTGGGAGAATGTGAGGGTGGGATATTTCAAAAGAACAGCATGTATACTATCTATGGTGAAACAGATCACCAGCCCAGGTGGGATGCATGAGACAAGTGCTCGGGCCTGGTGCACTGGGAAGACCCAGAGGAATCGGGTGGAGAGGGAGGTGGGAGGGGGGATCGGGATGGGGAATACGTGTAAATCTATGGCTGATTCATATCAATGTATGACAAAACCCACTGGAAAAAAATAATAATAATAAAAAAAACATTTTTATAATGTGTTTATTTTTAATTGGAAGATAATTGTTTTACAGTATCATATTGGTTTCTGTCATACATCCACATGAAACAGCCATAGGTATACATACATCCCCTCCCTCTTAAAACTCCCTCCCACTTTCCACCCCATCCCACATATCTAGGTTGTCACAGAGCCCTGGTTTGAGTTGCCTGAGTAATACTGCAAATTCTCACTGGGTATCTATTTTACATATGATAATGTAATTGTTTCCATGCTCCTCTCTCAATTCATCCCACCTTCTCCTTCCCCTATTGGGTCCACAAGTCTGTTTTTTTTATGTCTGCATTTCCAGTGATGCCCTGCAAATAGGTTCATCAATACCATCTTTCTAGATTCCATATATATGCATTAATATACAATATTTATTTTTCTGCTTCTGACTTACTTCACTTTGTATGATAGGCTCTAGGTTCCTCCACCTCATCAGAACTGACTCAAATGTGTTCATTTTATGGCTGAGAAATATCCCATTGTATATGTGTATCACAGCTTCTTTATCCATTCACCTGTCAACGGACATCTAGGTTGCTTCCATGTCCTAGCTATTGTAAATAGTGCTGCAATGAACATGGGGGTACACGTGTCTTTTTCAGTTGTGGTTTTTCTCAGGGTATATGTCCAGTAGTGGAATTGTTAGGTCATGCGGTAGTTTTGTTTTTAGTTTTTTTAAGGAATCTCTGTATGGTTCTCCATAGTGACTGTATCAATTTACATTCCCACCAACAGTGCAAAAGAATTCAAAGCATAGTGGATTTACAAGAGTGTGCCAATCTCTGCTGAATAGCAAAGTCACTCAATTATGCACATTTATACAATTTTTGGTTAAATTCTTTAACCCTGTGGCTTATGAGAGGATACTCAATGTAGGCCCCTAACTCTAACCCAAACCCACAAGCCACATGGTGTGGCCAAAAAACAAAAGGTGAAGATGGATTCACTCTTAATAATCCAACCACAATGTTAATGAAAAATAAAAGAGAATTTTCCATGTTGGCAACATTTGTCATGATTTAAAGATGAAGAATATGGAGAAAGGAGATTAACGCTTTCCAGGTTTTAAAATTTTTATTTTGAGTAGTTTTTAAATATTTGTGGTTTATCTTTCAATATTCTAAATTGCTTTATTTAACTCTTATTTTGTGTATAACATGTATCAGGTTGCTTCTTAATGATTTCTATTATCAAATGAAAATATCAGGTAAACATCATTTTCATGTATTATTGAAATGCATTATTTCGTCACAATTTGGCAGTTCATAATAATACAAAACTATGCATTGATTATTGTGTCTTTTCCTTTTTTCCCCATACAGAATTCTCTACAGCTTTATATAGTTCTGTCATAGACAAATAATTTCCTATGTTTTATTGTTGTGGCTCACTATAATTCTAACATATGTAAATAAATTAGCAGGAATTCCTGAGAATTCCTGGAAATTTTTATTCACATTTTCTGATTCCTGAAGATAAATGTCTTTAAAATTTGACAATTGTTGGTATCAAGAGTGCAGCAGTGTGACTCCTCTTAAAAGTACAAAACTAGTGTATTGTTTTTTAGAATCCACACATTTAAGATTATGTATTCTCAAAGCTATAATATGTGAAACATGTAGTATCTTCCAATCAGCACTGGCAGATATAAAATTAAGTGCTGTAAACAGCAAAGGTGAATTCCTGGAAAAATATGATACACCCGTGATTATAATCATATAGTTTCCATTGTCTCCACAATGTAAGAACAATGGTTGAATCATTTCTACCTATGTGATAGGAAAAGGACTAATTGGAATAGATATGGGAGAACTACCTATATTGAATAGATTTCTATTTCTGAGTCAGATTTCACAGTATTATCATTTGAGTCTCCATCTATTATTAATACAAATGGAAAGCCCAAACTTGAAGTAGCTAAGTTATTGGCACAAATTCCTTAATTCTTACCTTACTTGATACTCTGAACCATTCACACAAGTCATCATCTAATGAGATATTAGCATAGACTTTGAATTAAGCATTTCTGGGGTTGGAATTGCACATTGTACTCTGCTTGTAACTATTTCTATGAAGTGAATGAAATGTAAACAAATCACTGGCAAACTAAAACATAAAAGGAACAGCTTTTCATATTATGTTTCTCATTTTTGTGGGCTTCCCTGGTCCCTCAGCTGGTAAAGAATCCACCTGCAATATGGAAGATCTGGGTTCAATCCCTGGGTTGGGAGGATCTCCTAGAAAAGGGAAAGGCTACCCACGCCAGTATTCTGGCCTGGAAAATTCCATGCACTGTAGAGTCCATGGGGTTGCAAAGAGTTGGACACGACTGAGTGACTTTCACTTTCACTTTCTTCTCATTTTTGTGGATACAAAATCAGACAGTTTATACGTGTGGCCCAATATTTCAGAGATGTTCAGGAAAATGACAAACAATTCAGACAAAAACCTGTTCGCTTGACACCTCCCTTGCCAGGGGATGAAATGAAGCCCTTCATGTCACGGTAGAGTGTGTACTGGGTACGAGCGTTCCTTAGCAGCTGGAATGAGGATGAGCACCTCTGGGAATGGCTTCATGAGAATTCCATCTCAAACACAGAAAATAACCTACTCCAATGTCCTAATTAAGACTTCTGAAATTGAGATAGCAAAGAAAAAAGCAAAATCCATTCTCTTTATTTAGACATTCTGACAGAAAAGTGTAATGGAACATCTGTTGTGTAGTATGTTTAAAACAAAATCACAACAGCAAAGTTTTTTTTCTGTACTACCAGAGGTAGAATCTACCTTTTTGGAGCTTGGCTAGACTGAGACCCCCATGTGGTCGGCCTACTCTTGGTTGGAGGTAATGGCTCTTTCCTTTTCCTCTCATTCTAAAGACCTTCCATATTCTAATTGTCCACTCTTTCCACTCTTCTTTGGGTTTTCAAAAAGGAAAAAAAAAAAAAGTAATACCAATGTGAAGAATAGCATGCCCTATATTCATTGACTATAATCATTTAATCATTGACTATTTAAGCTAAAAATGTTCTTATTATCTTTTTCGACCACCTTGATTTTTAGAGTCACAAAGTAAGACCAAAATGATTTGGGTATCACTACATATAACTTTTAATCCAGAGTCTCTTCTACTTAACAATAGATACTATCTAAATTTTCATTTTCTGTTTTTTTCTGTTTATTTTACTAAATTCCAAGATATCAAAAATCCAACATGGGCTTACATCCACATTTCTAACTATCACATTTTATTTGAATGCACAATCAATCTTTAGAGGGAAAAACAAAATCCTTCAGATGCATATTTAATTGCATAAGAAATCAACAAATAAGGACTCCAGTGAAGTGAAGATGGTTCAGTTTGTTACAAATCATCAAAAATATGTCAAGAGATGCATTTCATGAAATGCATTTCATTGCAATAATAAAGTCTTTGGGGATAAAATATTCTATAGAGAATACTTTCAAACCCAAGTATATGTATATGTGAAGTCAAGTGAAAGTCTCTTAGTCGTATCTGACTTTTTGTGACCTTATGGACTGTAGCCCGCTAAGCTACTGTTCATGGAATTCCCCAGGCAAGAACTGGAATTGATTGCCATTCCCTTCTCCACAGCACCTTTGCTTTCAAATACACACAGACACACACACACAGACACACAGACACACAGACACACAGAGACACACACACACACACACACACACACACACACACAGACACACACACACAGACACAGACACACACAGACACACACAGACACACACAGACACACACAGACACAGACACAGACACAGACACACACACACACACACACAGACACACACAGACACACACACACAGACACACACAGACACACACACAGACACACACACAGACACACACAGACACACACACAGACACACACACAGACACAGACACACACACAGACACACACACACACACACACACAAACACACACACAGACACACACACACACACAGACACACACACACACACACAGACACACACACACGTGTGTGTGTGTGTGTGTATATATATATATACACATGACTTTGACATGTCAGAATATGTATGTCAAAGTTCGTTGTTCAATTATGTAAAAATTTGGGCCTCGGCACTTAAATTCATTATAACCAGTGTAGTTAGACCTCTGGAAGAAATTATTTATTCTTTGTAGCAATTGTCACTTGTCATTTTCTTAATAGTAAAATTGTAGGTGTACCTACTTGTTTAGGGTCTCTCTATGAGTTTCATATGGTCAGAATCTAGTTTGAAATTGTTTATTTTTTAATTAGTACAATATAATTGTATTAAATCTCAAGACTATGAACTTATTTTGTTTTCCTTGTGAGAAAATTCTATCATCTCCCTTTCCAGTCATAAATTCAGAAAATATGTTAGGACTGACTTCAGTTTTTGTTGCATGAAGTTATACTAATTGGGGATGATGATATTCATCATGAATTTATTTGAGCACATATTATGTGCAAGAGTTTGGGTTTAAAAGAGCTTTATCCCATTTTCCACTTAATCATGAATTTGAACAATACAGCATAGAGCAAATTTGAAGACTGTTTTGGGTTAAATTGTTTCCTTTAAAGATGGAGATATGTTGTCATTTTAATCACCAGTATCTATAAATGTGACCATATTTGGAAACATTTGGTCTTTGCAAATGTACTCAAATTAAGATGAAGCCATAGTGGGTTAGAGTGGGTCCTTATATGACTGACTTTCCCATAGGAAGAGGAGAGACGCAGATGAAACTAAGTAGATAATGCCGTGTGAAGATAGAGGTAGCAGTTGGTTAGACCTCTGGAAGGCAGGGGACCCCCAGGATAATGCAGCCACCAGAAACTGGTAAAGCATAGAATAGATTCTCCCTCAGAGCTCCTAGTGGGGAAGGAAATGGCAGTCCACTCCAGTATTGTTGCCTGGATAATCCTGTGGACAGAGGCTGGTGGGCTGCTGTCCATAGGGTCACGTAGAGTCAGACACGACTGAAGCGACTTAGCATGAATGCATGCATTGGGGAAGGAAATGGCAGCCCACTCCAGTGTTCTTGCCTGGAGAATCCCAGGGACAGAAAAACCTGGTGGGCTGCCGCCTATGGGGTCGCATAGAGTTGGACACGACTGAAGCGACTTAGCAGCAGCAGCAGAGCTCCTAGTGGGAGTCAATCCTACTGACACCTTGATTTCAGACTTCTAGCCTCCAAAGATTGAGAAAATAAATTTATATTGTTTTTTGCCACCAAGTTTCTGTACCATGTTACAATGACCCTAGGAAACTAACACAAAGAGTTAATGTGTTGTGATGGGATTAATACATGAACAATAAACAGAAGGAAGTGTGCATTCTAGCTCTTCTACTTAGTATGTACATTCATAGACAAGTTACTTAACCACCTCTGCTAATTAATTTCTTTATTTATAAGATAAGGACTGTTATACATACTTGAAGACTTACTGTGAGGACTAGAGATAAATTTTAAGATATCTAATAATGTCATTTGGTGATATGTATTCAATAAGTTATTATCTTTGTTACTAATTACCAAAAGCATTACACTGTTTATAATTTTAATACTGCTTAAGATCAGAGTCTCATTGCATATCACTTCATATTTAGTTTACATCACATATACTATTGGGATGTGCACAATTTGGATACTCAATAAATAAATTTTTGATTGATGTAATGGTTTTGAAAGCATTGCAAAGGTGAACAGCAGATACTAAGCTGTCGTCTTTCTTCACATTTTAAAAAAAATTGGGGGAAAGGATTGATCTGTCACTATCAATGTGTTTAAAACTTACAAAACCCTTTAGAAAGAGCATAGAAAGATTTCAGCTGGACCTTGAACAGGAAGCATATGACACAGAAAGGATCATTTGAAAAGTGGTGTGCCCCACTCTCATTGACTGTTCAAGAAACCAGACAGTGATTGCTCTTTGAAACATCAGTATCTGTCCACGTGCTTCCAGCCATGCCTCTCTGGAAATTAAGAAGTCGAGTGAAATTGAACATTTGTTAGTAGTGCTTGCTCATTTGCCTCTTTGTCGATATGATATTTAAAATGCATTGGGGAGGCTTCCTGTCCCATCTTGATTGATCACCTGTAAATTACCAGGGACAATTCCTTTTGGTGAATGAGAAACATAAACTTGTTTATCTTTATATCATATCTGCTTCAAATTAAAGTAAAAATATAGAGTTTGTACACTAAAGTGGGTCTACTGTGGAGCAATGTGGCTATAAAACAGCATGCTAACAAGCATGACATGATAAATGGAATACGATAAACTGCCATAATTTCCATTTCTCCCCCCAGCTGATCTCAGGACTCTCACCTATTGGGGACACAATAACAGCACTTCAGGGAGCTCAGTAAACCACCTTGAGGGCAATGATCCTCAGCTTGCCCAAGGTAGCTGCTCATCCAAGTCAAGATGAGAAATATTGACCACATGATACATCATGTAGACCTATCTTCCACTCCTGTATTTACATGCATACTGACAACCATAAAAGGCACAATACTGGTAGGGGTGAGAGCAATATTAGGACAAGGAGTATCTTGAGAAGACATGAAGGCAGAAAGAACAAGGACTGGCAACTTCTTCAAACTTCCTAAGAACAGAGGGCCAAGGGAAGTGAATCATCCCTTTCCTACCTTTAAAGGCACTGTTTTAAGAAAGAACAGAATTATTACTGTGGAGACATGTTAACTTTGAATAGAGTCCCCAACACAGATCAAAACCAATTTAATAAACTCTCTCGTTTGGATTCTACTCATACACTCTAGGAACTTGAGACTTGGGGAATGTGAAATACATGGAGTAAATCTTCTTACAAAATACTTCACTGCACTGTGCATTTTTTAATAATGTAGGTCAGGTTCCAAGTTCTGTGTAGGTAGGAACATTGAAGTTGATCTTTCACACTGTGCCATAAGGAGTCCATTATTTCCTACTTCCCTAGACCATTCACACTAAATTCTCCACATCATATTTCCCTTTCATATAAAATGTGCACATTTGATCCATTTCTTCATTTTCCTAGCATAGTTTTTTTTTAATATATTTATTTGGCTGTGCTTGGGTCTTCCTTGCTGCATAAAGCTTTTTGCTAAGTTTGGTGAGAGGGGGTACTCTCTAGTTTTTGCACTGGCTTCTCATTGCAGTGACTTTTCTTACTGTGGAGCACAGGCTCTAGAGCATTTGGACTTCAGTAGTTGTGGCTTCCAGGCTTTAGAGTACCAGCTCAGTTGTTGTAGGCACAGACTTAGTTGTCCCATGGAATGTGGGAATCTTCCTGGACCACGGATTGAACCCGTGTCTGGCAGGCACATTCTTTACCACTGAACCACAAGGACAGACCTCTGAGAATATTAAATGCACTTTTCCACTGGATAATACATTAGTTATTATTTTTATTATTATTTTGCATTGCCTTTATGCCCAAGTTTTATCTAATAAACAAGGGGGAAAGGAAGTATGGAAGAACAAAAAACAAAGCTGTTTCTTAACAGTGAGTAGTCTCAGCATTTAGTAGACTCTCAAGAAATACTTGACTAATTTATGACAAATGCAATAATTTATTAGTCAATCAAATAAATATTGTATTGATTTTATTTATAAGTCAAGTGGAATAAGGATTATCAAGAAGTCATATAAAAAGTATAGTGATTTGGACACTTTCCCTTCTAGCTAAGATAGAGTGATAGCCACCAGATTTACCTTTCCATTTGAAACAACATATAGACAGAATATATGAAATAGTGGTTCTCAAGATGCTGAGCATCAGCTTATAAAGCACAGTAATTCCTATACATAAGAAAGGATCAAGTGATAGGAGCCCTTTGATTGTCCCTGCTTACTTCCAAGAGAGGATTTCCAGTCTGCAGGAGCTATGAGTGCAGAAGGAGCTCAGTGGAATTCTTGAGTTAAAGAGATGGAGTTGACAGTCCAGGGAAACCAGGTGGCTAAAGTGTGCAGGGCAGAATATTTGAGAAGAGAGAGCAACACGGACAATTTGAATTCTGCAAAGCAAATCAATTGAATATTCAGCTGAGTACATGAATGTGAGGACACTTCCTACAACTGGGGAAAAACTACTCTAAAGGATAAGAGGGAACAACCTACAGAGTCACACAGAGTCAGAGAGAGTTTGTGTATTCACCAGCCAGGGTGAATTCTTCATAATTTATGGGGCATCAATAGAGTAATGTTTTGTCTCTGAAGTAAAGAAAAATTAATCCTAGAACAAATGTTGTTTTTATCCTATCTAACAATGCTTTATAGCAAGGCCTGAAAGGATCACAATGTTTCCAAGTGACATAACTGTATCCCAGAATAAAAAAGATTTAATATTTATAGGATATAGGAACAAAAATATTCAGGACTCGACAAGTGAGAATCTGCATTCTAGGAATGCAAACAAAAAATCAAGAAAATAAAATTTGTAGTGAAGAGAAAAATCAGTCAAGGGAAACTGACTCAGAAATTACACAGATCATAGAATTAGTAGAGTAGAACACTGAAACATTTATTATAAATGTATCTGATATATGGGAGGAAATATTGAACATGTTAAGCAGAGACATGAAAGCTATAAATTCAACATAAAAGGAACCAGTAGAGATGAAAATTACAAAGTCTACCATGAAAAATGTACTGAATGGTATTAATGGCAGACTCAACACTACAGAAGGAAGTGATTTAAAGTCATTGCAATAGAAACTTTTCAAAATGAAACAAGGAAAGAAAATGAGAGATAGAATGAAAACCCTGGGAGAATGTAGGTAGTGGAAATAACTGAGCTATAATTATAATCCCTGAAGGAGTAAAAAAAAAAAAAAAGCAAATACTTGGAAAAATATTGGCCATATATTTTCCAAATTTGATGAAAACCAAACACCTCAATTCAAAAATTGCAATGACTTCCAATCATCCCAACCTGAACCAGGCTAGTAATTGTTCAAATCTATCCATTAAGAGAAAAATCTGGATAGTAGCTAGCAAGAGGATTGGGGTGGAAAACATCTTATGAACTAAAGAACAAAGATAAAATGATAGTAAATTTCTTGTTTGGACCAATGTAAAAGATAAGAGAAGAGGCAATCATCTTTAAATTATTAAAAGCAAAAGGAAACTAAGCTGAGAAACCTTTATCCAGTAAAAACATCCTCCAGCAATGAAAGAAAAATAAAAGCTGAAAGAGTTCATCACCAGTATATATGCCTTATAAGACGTGATAAAGGAAGTCCTACATGCAGAAGAAAAAACTAGACCTATACAAAGAAAAATACACTATATTATAAAAATAATACAAAATATATATTAAGTGTAGCATAAATAATAAAACATATATAAAGTCATATAAATACCAAAAATAATTTAAATTTCACAAGGAAAGAATTACACAATTGAAATATTTTTGTGCTATGTGTGGCATAGTATCACTGGAAGGAAGACTACTGTAAGTTGGAGAAATCTTAAAAATAAACTGCAAACAACCACTAAAGTCCCAAGACAAAGAGGCATAGCTAACAAGGCACAAAAGAGATAAAATAGTCATTAAAAAAAAAAATTATTCCAAAAGAAGAAAAAAACTCATTTGCCAAATAGAAATCAAGTAGCAATATGGTAGAATTAAAACCCATCAAATCAATAATTACAATAAATAGAAACAGTCTATTCCAATTAAAAGTCAGATATTTTAGTTGGATATAAAGCAAGACAAAAGTATGGACTACCTACAGGAAATCCACTTTAAATAAAAATACAAACATTGGTTACAAATAAATGAATGAATAAAAACATACTATATGAAAAGGAGCCTATCAAATACAAGAATCAGTTCAGTTCAGTCTCTCAGTCGTGTCCAACTCTTTGCGACCCCATGAATCATAGCACGCCAGGCCTCCCTGTCCATCACAAACTCCCAGAGTTTACTCAAACTCATCCCCATCAAGTCGGTGATGCCATCCAGCCATCTCATCCTCTGCCATCCCCTTCTCCTCCTGCCCTCAATCCCTCCCAGCATCAGGGTCTTTTCCAACGAGTCAACTCTTCGCATGAGGTGGCCAAAGTATTGGAGTTTCAGCTTCAGCATCAGTCCTTCCAATGAACACCCAGGACTGATCTCCTTTAGGATGGACTGGTTGGATCTCCTTGCAGTCCAAGGGACTCTCAAGAGTCTTCTCCAATACCATAGTATATAATATAAGAATAGTCATTTCATTAAATTGACTCATTCATTCAGAGAAAACAGCAATTATAAATATTTCCCCACTTCATTAAAAAAATTCAAAATAAAGGAAGCAAAAATTGATACAACCACAAAGAGAAATATTCAGACCTAGGCAAAAACTTGTACATAAAATTTTATAGCAGGTTTATTTTTTAGCAGCCAAGACCTGGAAAAAATCCAAATGTTTATCAACTGGTGAATAATATATTGGGATAATAACTTTTGCAGCAACATGAATGGACCTAAAGATTATCATATTGAGTGAAGTAAGTCAGACAGAGGAGAAATATCATATGACATCCATTACTTGTGTGGGGGGGAGGAATAATATAAATACAATTCACAAAAGAGAAAGAGGTACACAGAATTAGAGAGCAAACCTGTGGTTACCAGGGGAAAGGATGGGGGGAAGGGATAGTTAGTTTGGGGTGGCCATGTGCACCGTGTTCCATTTTAAATGGATAACTAACCAAGGACTACTTCTAGCCCACGGAACTCTGCTCAACAGTTATGTGGCAGGCTGAATGGGAGGGGTTTTGGGGGAGATGGATACATGTATATGTGTGGCTGAGTCTCTTCATTGTTCACCTGAAACAAATCACAATACTGTTAATCGGCTATACCCCAATGCAAAATAAAAAGTTTAAAGAAAAGTGAAGTTACCTTTAAGGGGAAAATGGGAATATATTTATATAATGGAAAATGACTAATCAATATAATGAAATATTACAACATACCACAACATGGGTGAATCTCAAAATAATTATTCTGAATAAAATAATTCAGACTAGAAAGAGAATCTACTGTGTTATTCAATTTATGTAGGATTTTCCAAAATTCAAACTGATCTATAGTGACAGAAATCAGATAAGTGGCCATCTAGGTGTTGAGAGAGAGTGGGAAGGAGAGAGAAAGACTGGCAGAAGGGAGAGATTACAAAAGGGCATCTGAAAACTTTTTTTGAGTGATGCATATTATATTTCTTATCTTGATTGCAGTGATAGTTCCATGCATATACACAATATGTTATAAAACAAATAGCTCAAATATATTTACAGCTTCTGTGTGTTAATCACTCAGTCATATCCGACTCTTCGCAACCCCATGGATTGTAGCCCACCAGGCTTCTCTGTCCATGAAATCTCCAGGCAAGAATACTGGAATGGGTTGCCATTCCCTTCTCCAGCAGATTTTCCCCACTCAGGAATCAAACCAAGTTCTGCATTGCAGGCAGATTCTTCACCATCTCAGCCACTGGGGAAGCCCATATATACAGCTTATCTTGTGCCAATTAAAAACTGCATTTGAAATGTACTGTTTATCTAAAAATAGGTGTCAGAAATAACTATTTTTGTGGTTCAATAATGTGAGGATGTTTGACAGTCCTTACCTGCTTTCTGTTTCCCTTCAGTCTTACAATAGTCCTGTGAATGAATCAGATGTATTTCATTTGTTTATTTATTTATTTAAACTTTTTACTGGAGAATAGTTGGTTTACAATATCATGATAATTTCGGGTGTACAGCGAAGTGAATCAGTTGTATACATATATATATATATATATATAATTTTTTTAGATTCTTTTCCCATATAGGACATTATGCATTATTGAGTGGTATTCCATATGCTATATAGTAGGTTCTTATTAGCTATCTATTTTATATATAGTAATATGCATAGGTCAATCCTAGTCTCCCAAGTTATCCATCCCCCTTGTCCCTGATAACCAAGAGTTTGTTTTCTACATCTGTAATTCTACTTATGCTTTGTAAATAAGTTAATTTTTTACCTAAAATCCATATCATATAATATTTCTTTCTATGTCTAACTGACCCCCTCAGTATGACAATCTCTAGGTTCATTCATGTTGCTGCAAATTGTATTGTTTTACTCTTTTATATGGACATTTACTTTAAAATAAAAAGAACTCTCCTATTGTAAATAAGATAAATTATATAAGATGCATGTACTACATGGGCACTATACAATATAATAGCCACCAGCCACATTTGGTATGGAAATGGTAGGGACAAAACAGATGCAGAAGATATTAAGAAGAGGTGGCAAGAATACACAGAATAACTGTACAAAAAAGATCTTCACGACGCAGATAATCACGATGGTGTGATCACTCACCTAGAGCCAGACATCCTGGTATGTGAAGTCAGGTGGGCCTTAGGAAGCATCACTACAAATAAAGCTAGTGGAGGTGATGGAATTCCAGTTGAGCTATTTCAAGAGCTAAAAGAAGATGCTGTGAAAGTGCTACTCTCAGTATGCCAGAAAATTTGGAAAAGTCAGCAGTGGCTACAGGAATGGAAAACGTCAGTTTTCATTCCCATTTCTAAGAAAAACAATGCCAAAGAATGCTCAAACTACCGCACAACTGCTATATCTCACATGCTACTAAAGTAATGCTCAAAATTCTTCAAGACAGCCTTCAACAATATGTGAACCATGAACTTCCAGATGTTCAAGCTGGTTTTAGAAAAGGCAGAGGAACCAGAGATCAAATTGCCAACATCCGCTGGATCATCGAAAAAGTAAGAGAGTTCCAGAAAAACATCTATTTCTGCTTTATTGACTATGCCAAAGCCTTTTACTGTATGGATCACAATAAACTGCGGAAAATTCTGAAAGAGATGGGAATACCAGACCACCTGACCTGCCTCTTGAGAAATCTGCATGCAGGTCAAGAAGCAACAGTTAGAACTGGACATGGAACAACAGACTGATTCCAAATAGGAAAGGAGTATGTCAAGGCTATATATTATCACGCTGTTTATTTAACTTATATGCAGAGTACATCATGAGAAATTCTGGGCTGGAAGAAGCACAAGCTGGAATCAAGATTCCTGGGAGAAATATCGATAACCTCAGATATGCAGATGACACCACCCTTATGGTAGAAAGTGATGAGGAACTAAAAAGCCTCTTGATGAAAGTGAAAGAGGAGAGTGAAAAAGTTGGCTTAAAACTCAACATTCAGAAAACAAAGATCAAGGCATCTGGGGAAAAGGTGGAAACAGCAGCAGATTTTATTATCTTGGGCTTCAAAATCAGTGACTGCAGACATGAAATTAAAAGACACTTGTGACTGAACAATAACAACATTTTGGGTTTTATATTTAAGCACTCTAAGTCATGTCATTGAAATTTGAGGGACTTCCTTGGCAGCCTCAATTAAGACTCTACATTTCTACTGCAAGGGGTGCAGGCTCGATGCCTGGTTGGGGAACTAAGATCCTGCATGCCACATGGTCAGAAAAAAATTTTTACTTATTCATATAGATTTTGTTTACTTATGTAGTGTTAAACTACTGAAGATGAACATCACAATGCAAAGATATCTTAGTTGGTAAAATTAGTTCAAAATGTCTTGATTTACTAGATGAGCCTTAAGAGCTTGAATGATTGGTAAGATTTGGTGTGATAGTCTTGATATAGTCCTACTTCTGAATCATTCCTTAATTGCAAGATAGATTTGTCACACTTTTGTTTTTCCTTATATTAGAATTGGTCTCATAGTTTTAAGTGAATAACCCAATCTTCCAAATTACTTGTAAAGCTTTTAAATGCCAATCCCATGCCATCTCTTCTCTCACATCTCTTAATTTACTTAACACAGGCAAAGCACAGAGGAGGCATTTGGTCAGTGCTTGTTAAACAGTATAAAACACCTAGTGTCTATTCATATCAGAGCCCTTTAAGATTGGACCTTCCCTGGAAACTAAATTATATCTTCCTTTTACGGCTATGAGAGGCTAATATTCTAAAAGGATAGAGAATATGGTGACTCTGTATTTTGAAATATTTGGTTAGTTTTGAACCATAAAGAGAATCTCACATTTTTGTTGTCCAAATCAAATATTTAATAATTCAATGAACATGCTGATATCACCACTTCAAAGGCTAGTGATTCATCCATTAGTTTTGGAGTACCTATCATATGCCAGGTACTGAACATTCATGGAAAATATCTTTATCAGCAGTCAAAGGAAGGGATGATTAGTAGGAAGTTGGGAAATGAGACTAGATAAATAAAATAAGAATTTCAGTTTCTTAGGGTATTAAGACTACATGAGATAACAATATAAAATTCAGCACAGGAAAAAGCACATTTTGTGTATTTCACATGTGGTACTAGTTATTACCATGATGTGATGGGGCTGAGGTGGAAAATCTCTTTGCATTCTATAGTTTTATGATTCAGTAACACAGATTGGTATATAACTGGATAGAATTTTCTCCAGAGTACCGTTTGCACTTTTTATCTTTAGTTTCCCCTCTCTGGGGAGAAAAATGTCTTCTCTACTCAGTTAAGCCCATTTGCTAAATTCTGAATATTATGCAGTCTCACATTCTACACTTATCCTTAAGGAAACAAATGGGATTCACCTAAGCAGTGTTTCCACAGGAAGCAGTGTCTTCACTTGGCCTTTTTGAAAACTTGCGTGTAGATGGAGTAGATAACGCAGGGGGATCATCAAGGCTGATTGGAGAAGTGAGTGGATTCTCTTATAGGAGATGAGGTCAGTCATGGGGAATTGTCCATCAAATACCTTTAGCACTCTTACCACTCAAAGCCACCAGGTTCTTAATACATGCCCTGAAAGACGTATATGTGTTTGCTAGTCTGGAAACAGCATGGACTGCATTCTGTTCTCCTTTCTGAGGAAAGATCTCTTAAAAATGTTTTGCCATCTGATTAAACATATTTTAAGCTTTTTCTTTTATGTTGCTTTCATAATGACAAGATGTCCAGTGTTTTCCTTGGGAAATGATAAGAATTCCAAACAGTAAGTGACAGCAGCTGAACACTTGATTTCTGGCTCTGGCATTACCTCAACTGATTTATCTTGAGCAAATCATTCATCTTCTATGACTCTCAGTTCCTTGAAGTATCAGAAGGTCTCTGCTTCCCTCTCCTTCCCACAGAGAGAAAGTTTCAACCCCTATTCTTAAGCAATGCAACCAAATAAAAAGAAGCATAGGCTAAATTTCTCAGGTATTAAACATATATCTAGATTTATATCATATTAAGTATCATTTAAAAACATATTTTCCTAAATTTGTAAGAGTATTGTACTTTTATTTGCAGTCATTTTGTTTTATTCATAAAAATGTTGTAGTCAGCCTGGCTTCAGTTTGCTAAACTTTGGCCTATAAGGTATAATTAAAAAGCAAACTTTGGCCAACTCAATATTGAAAGACAAGGACAAAATCGGTGGACTGATACAACTTGAGTTCAAAACTTACTATAAAGGTACAGTAATCAAAACAGCATGGTATTAGTGAACAAGCAGACAAATAGATCAACAGAAAATAACAAAGGGTCCAGAAATAGACATATAAATGTAGTCAAATAAACTTTGACAGATAAACGATGAAAAAAAGATAGTCTTCTCAGCAAATGGAGCTGCAACATCTAACACTAACATGTAAAAAAAAAAAAAAAAATCTAGACACAGACTCTAACATCCTTCACAAAAATTAACTCAAAATGTTATCACATACTGAAATGCAAAATGCAGAATCATAAAATTTATAGATAACATAGAAGATAGCAAAGGAGAAATTCCAGATGACCTTGAATTTGGTGATGACTTTTAGATGAAAAACTAAAAAAAAAGAAAAAAAATGAAATAAATTAATAAGCTGGACTTCATTAAAATTAAAAATTTCTATTCTGCAAAAGATAGTGTCAAAGAATGAAAAAAACAAGACATGGCCTGGGAACTATATCTATTTCCAAAAGACATAGCTGATAAAAGACTATTAACCAAAATAAAAAGAACTATAAAAACTCAACAGTAAGAAAATAAGCAATCCAATTTATAACTCAAAGACAATAACAGATACTTTACCAAAGAAAATGTACAAAATGATAAGTGAGCCTATGAAAATATGCTCCACATTATGTCATCAGTAGTGACATGCCACTATGCACCTGTAAGAATGGACAAAAGCCAGAATGCAGAAAACAGCAAATGTTGGCAAGGATGTGTGTCAACAGGAAATGTCATTACTTGCTCCAAGGAATGCAAAATGGAATAGCCACTTTGGAAGACAGTTGGTCAGTTTCATGCAAAACTAAACATACCTATACTATATGATTAAGCAATGTTTCTTAGTATTTACCCAAATGAGTTGAAAACTTATGCTCACAAAAACCCTGCACACAGAGGTTTACAACATCTTTATTCATAGTGGCCAAAACTTGGAAGCCATTAAAATGTCCCTCTGTAGAAGTAATGGATAAATAAATTGTGGCATATTCAGAAAATGGAATATTACTCAATGGCAAATGGAAGAGTTATCAAACCATGAAAAGACACAGAGGGAACTTAGATGAATATTACTAAGTGAAAGAAGCCAATCTGGAAAGATTACATGTTATGCAAATTCAACTAAATGACATTCTGGAAACAAAAAACAAAACAAAACTATGGAGATGGTAAAAACATCAATGCTTGCCAGGGGTTTGGGGGGTGGGGATGAGTAGGTAGAGCACAGAAGAATTTGGGGGCAGTGAAATCACTCTGTATGATACTATATGATAAATACATGTCATTATGCATTTATCAGGGTCATTGGAAAAGACCCTGATGCTGGGAGGAATTGGGGACAAGAGGAGAAGGGGATGACAGAGGATGAGATAGTTGGATGGCATTACCGACTCAATGGACATGAGTTTGAGCAAGCTCTGGAAGTTGGTGATGGACAGGGAAGCCTGGCATGCTGCAGTCCATGGGGTCACAAAGAGTCAGACACAACTGAGCAACTGAACTGATGCATATATATAAACCCATAGAGAATGTAAAAAACCAAGAGTGAACCCTAAGGGTAAATTATAGTCTTTGGGTAATGATGATATGTCAATGTAGTGGACCAATTGTAACAAATGTACCTCTCTGTGGGGGATGCTGATAATGGGGAAAATCATGCAAGTGTGGGACAAGAGACATAAGGGAAATCTCTGTACGTTCTTCTCAATCTTGTTGTGAATCTACAACTGCTCTAAGATACCAAAGTATATTTAGAAACAAAATCAAAAGCAAACCAAGACAAAACAAAATGACCACAGAGTATGGGCACAATTGGCCCATCATTGTTATGTGACTTTTCTACAAGGATTAGACCTTCCTTTCAAGGAGTTCATAAAAACACTGTTGAGAATGGTAACACTTTAAGGTTTATTTCAGGAGTTTTTCTATCCAAAGGTGGACTACCTTGAGTCAATAGAACAAATGAGGATAAGAGGCTCAGTTTTGGAGAAGGAGCCTGTGTTGGACCCTGATGTTTGAATGAATGAAAGTGTTAAGTCGTTTAATTGCATCCAACTCTTTGGGACTCCATGGACTGTAGCCCAGGGCATCAGGTTTTATCCATAGAATTCTCCAGGCAAGAATATTAGAGTAGGTAACCTTTCTGTTCTCCAGCAGATCTTCTTTGACCTAGGGATAGAACACAGATCTCCCCCATTTTAGGAAGATTCCTTACTATCTGAGCCACCAGGGAAGACCGTAATGGTTGAATGACCCTATATTAATCAGGATTTGCCAGAGAAACAGAATCAATAGAATTGTTTCATTTTAAGGAACTGGCTCATGCAATTGTAGAAGCTAAGTGAGTTCAAAATCTGATGGAGGAGCTTGGCAGGCTGGACAGTCAAGAAAGAGTTGCAGTTGGAGTCCAAGGCAGTCATCTGTAGCATCAGCAAGAACCAATGTCACAGATAAAATCCAAAAAGTAGCCTGCTGGAGAATTTCCTCTTACTCAAAGTGGTCTTTTCTTTTTTTAGGCCTTCAGTTGATTGGGTGAAACCCACCCACATTATGGAGAACAATCTGCTTCAAAGTCTACTGATTTAAATACAAATTAGATATAAAAAACACCCTCACAGAAATATCTAGAAAAATGTTTGACCACATATCTGGATACTGTCACTCAAATAAGCTGACACATAAAAATAACCATCACAGGCTTAAATAACAAGGAGCAATTATAGAATTTGGTGAAATCATAAATAATTGTAAGATTAAGAGACACCATGGACAAATATACACTTTGTGGTTTTGCTAAATGCTAGGAGTTTTAATAGGAATGCACACTCTACAAAGATAGGGAAAGAAAATGAAACTTCATTTCCTTAGCCAGATATTATTTGGAACCTTTTTGCTTTAGGGAGGAGATACCAGAATTATTGAAAACACAGCACTCTTCAATACTTTAAATTTTAGGATGCATGACTGGACATGGATACCTTCCTTTTCTTCCGATTCAGTGTGTTCTTAGAAATAAATATAGGGAGTTAGTAGTCAGATGAAAGGCAATTGGGCGACAAATAAAATAAATAAGCTAAAGAATTTGTCTTATCTCTTTGTATTTTTAAAGTATTATATATTTAATTTTATTTTTTTCCAAGCCTTATAATTGCTTGCTCTTTCTTACAATTTATGTTTCAGATCAAAAGTCACAATTCAGAGAAGTCTTCTTGTACTTATTTGCTCAGTCATGGCCAACTAGTTGTGACTCCATGGACTGCAAGTCCTTTGTTCAAGGGAATTCTCCAGGCAAGAATACTGGAGTGGGTTGCCATGAAGTCTTCTTGCTCTGCAATAAAAATGTCAATCCCAATTCCTTTGGGTCATGTGGTTCTCTTTTGTTTACATTATAGCAAGTGTCACTGACCTACACAATGGATACAATCTGACTTATGAAAATAAAAGATCCATGGGGGCTGTATGCACCTCTTGTGTATGTATGTCATGATGTTGTCCAGATCTGGAATAGTACCTGGAGCATAGCAAACATATAACACTTAACTAGTGCAAAGGAATTTGAAGCTTCAATTCTTGTGAAATATTTTAAGACCATTTTGCGCAAAGATTCATGCCCTAAAGAGATGAGTTTGTGGAAATATGTAAAGTTATGCCTTTGAAAAAATTCTCCAGCCAGTCAGCTGCAGGGTACAAAACATTGCTCCACACAAATAGAGGCTGAAACAGCTAATTCTCAAACCCTTCTTTTAGAGGTGAGGTAACTGCCAACTAAGGTCTGTCTAGTCAAAGCTATGGTTTTTCCAGTAGTCATGTATGGATGTGAGAGCTGGACTATAAAGAAAGCTGAGTGCCAAAGAATTGATGCTTTTGAACTGTGGTGTTGGAAAAGACTCTTGAGAGTCCCTTGGACTACAAGGAGATCCAACCAGTCCATCCTAAAGAAAATCAGTTCTGAATATTCATTGGAAGGACTGATGCTGAATCTGAAACTCCAATACTTTGGCCACCTGATGTGAAGAACTAACTTATTTGAAAAGACCCTGATGCTGGGAAAGATTGAAGGTGGGAGGAGAAGGGGATGACAGAGGATGAGCTGGCTGGATGGCATCACTGACTCAATGGACATGAGTTTGAGTAAACTCTGGAAGTTGGTGGTGGACAGGGAGGCCTGGCATGCTGCAGTCCATGGAGTTGCAGAGTCAGACAAGACTGAGCGACTGGACTGACTGACTAAACTGAACTGCAGCCCACAAAGTCTGAGTAAATTCCTCTAGGTTGATTTGAAGGAAAGATACCTTTAAAACTTCAGAGCGCTCAACAATAGAAAGAGCTATTTTGCTATAAACATGTTATTCTATTACTATGTCATGTCCAACTGTTTTCAACACCATGGACCACAGCATACCAAGTTCCTCTGTTTTCTACCATCTCCCAGAGTTTGTTCAAATTCATGTCCATTGAGTTGTTGGTGCTATCTTATCATGTTATTCTCTGCCACCCTCTTCTCCTTTTGCCTTCAATCTTTCCCAGCATTGGGATATTTTCCAGTGAGTTGTCTCTTCACATCAGGCAGCCAAAGTATTGCAGCTTCATCTTCAGTATCACTCCTTCCAGTGAATATTCAGGGTTGGTTTCCTATAGGATTGACTGATTTGATCTCCTTGCTGTCCAAGGGGTTCTCAAGAGTCTTCTCCAGACTACAATTTGAAAGTATCCATTCTTCAGTGCTCAGACTTCTGTATGGTCCAATTTGCACATTCATACATGACAACTGGGAAAACCATAACTTTGGCTGTATGGGCCTTTGTTGGCAAAATGATGTCTCTGCTTTTTAATATGCTGTCTACATTTGTCATAGCTTTCTTTCCAAGCAGCAGGCCTCTTTTACTTTCATGGCTCTAGTCACCTTCTGAAGTAATTTTGAAGCCCAAGAAAATAAATTCTGTCACTACTTCCAAATCCCCCCCTTTTATTTGCCATGAAGTGATGGGACCAGATGTCATGATCTTAGTTTTTTGAATGTTGAGGGTTTTTTTTTTTTTTTCATTTATTTTTATTAGTTGGAGGCTAATTACTTTACAACATTGTAGTGGTTTTTGTCATACATTGACATGAATCAGCCATGGATTTACAAGTATTCCCCATCCCGATCCCTCCTCCCACCTCCCTCTCCAGAATGTTGAGTTTTAAACCAACTTTGTCACTTTCTTTCACCCTCTTTGCTTTCTGCCATTAGAGCTTTAAAACCTTCATTTGACATTGTTGATATTTCTCCCAGCAATCTTGACTCCAGCTGCGAGTCTTCCATCCTGGAATTTTTCACAATGCACAATGTATTTTTCATATAAGTTAAATAAGCAAGGTGACAATATAGAGCCTTGATGTACTTCTTTCACAGTTTGGAACCAGTCCATTGTTCCACGTCTGGTTGTTGCTTCTTGGCCTGTATACAGGTTTCTTAGGAGGCAGGTGAGGTGGTCTGGTATTCCCATCTCTTTAAGAATTTTCCACAGAAATTCTTTAGCATACATAGTCAATGAAGCAGAAGTTTTTCTGGAATTCCCTTGCTTTCTCCAACAAATGTTGGCAATTTGATCTCCGGTTCCTCTGCTACTTTGAACCTAACTTGCACATCTAAAAGTTCTTGGATTATGTACTGCTGAAGCTTAAATTGAAGGATTTCAAGCACAACCTTCCCAGCCTGTGAAAGGAGCACAATTGTAGTAGTTTGAACATTCTTTGGCATTACCTTTCTTTGGGATTGGAATGAAAACTGACCATTTCCTGCCCTGCGGCCACTTGTGAGTTTTCCAAATTTGCTGACATATTTAGTGCAGCACTTTAACAGGATCATCTTTTAGGATTTGAAATAGCTCAAGTGGAATTCCATCACTTCCACTAGCTTTGTCCATAATAATATTTCCTAGGGCCCACTTGACTTCACACTCCATGATTTCCCATTCTTTGTGAATGACCACACCATCATGGTTATCTGGGTCATTAAGACCTTTTTGGATATTTCTTTGTATTCTTGCCTCCTTTTCTTAATATCTTCTGCTTCTGTTAGGTCCTCACTATTTCTGTCTTTTATCATACTCATCCTTGCCTGATATATTCCCTTGATATCTCCAGTTTTCTTGAATAGATCTTTAATTTTTCTCATTTTATTGTTTTCCTCTATTCCTTTGCACTATTCATTTAAGAAGGCCTTTTTATCTCTCCTTGCCAGTTCTCTGAAACTCTGCATTTAGTTGGGTATATCTTTCCCTTTCTCCCTTGCCTTTCAATTTTCTTCTTTCTTCAGCTATTTATACAGCCTCCTGAGACAACTATTTCACCTTCTTGAATTGTTTCTTTGGGATGATTTTGGTCACTGCCTTCTGTACAGTTTTACGAACTTCTCTCTATAGTGCTTCAGGCACTGTCTCCTAGATCTAATCCCTGAATACATTTGTCACCTTCATTGTATAATCATGAGGGATTTGATTTATGTCATACCTGAATGGCCTAGTGGTTTTCTCTTCTTTCTTCAATATTAGCCGGAATTCTGCAATGAGGAGTTCATGATCTGAGTCACAGTCAGCTCCAAGTCTTGCTTTTGCTGACTGTATAAATCTTCTCCATCTTCAACTGTAATGAACATAATCAATCTGATTCTATTGACCATCTGATGATGTCCATGTTTAGAGTCCATGTGTAGATGTCCATGTATAGAGCTATATAGTACAAATAAAGCTATATAGTACAGCTAAAATAGCTTTTAGAATAGCTTTTTTCAAACCAGGTTCTTCGTAACTTTATTCTACTTAGAGATTCCTAGTATTAAAGTTTAGAGAACAACACTTGAAAAAGACTTGTCTGTTGCTTTATTTTAAAAAGTAATATTTACTAATGAGCATACATAATAATATACAATATTCAACCCCTAATATCTGGCTTCCACTTTTGCAATGCCTGCACAGTTTATACACAAAAGATAGTAATGCTTGACTTTTTTAAGGCAATAAAATCCAGTAAAATTTTAAATGAAAAACTTTTAGAAATATGAAGTCTTTTGAAAATAGTATAAAGTATTTGAGTAAAGAGGCAATATGAATCCAAAGAAAATGTTGTGAAATAAAGGTCAAAGTCAGGATTTGGTTGGTCTTTATATTATCAAACACAAAACCCTGAAATATGAAGCAAATTTCTCAAAAAGACTCTAGCTAGGTTGCTTTGGAAACCTCACCACTGATAGAGGATCCAGTCCCCTTTGAAAGAAAAATCCAGTTCAGTTTCATCTTAGGATAGCCTAAGTGCTCAACTTTCCTGGTGGCTCAGGCGGTAAAGCGTCTGCCTACAATGTGGGAGACCCAGGTTCAATCCCTGGGTGGGGAAGATCCTCTGGAGAAGGAAATGGCAACCACTCCAGTACTCTTGCCTGGAAAATCCCATGGGAGGAGCCTGGTAGGCTACAGTCCATGGGGTCACAAAGAGTCGGACACGACTGAGCAACTTTATTTACTTAAGTGTTCTTAAGGTTTGCATATTTCAGGATCTCACATTTCAAGAGACAAAATGACAATCCTTTGTCTTTGAGGAGGGACAAAACAAGTTTAATGTATCAAATTCTTAAAAGAATTTCAAATCATAAAAGTCACTGATGGGGATGAGTTTTTGAAATTATTTAATATAAAGGATGTTTGGAATATTTAACTTCAAGAAGAGAAGGTATTTTTTGATGATGTTTTTAAAATACATAGGAGAGTGTTTAGATTTATTCTGAATACATCTGTGGTCACAGAGTAGTCAGAACTAGAAGCAATACCTGGACAATACAGCAATTCCAGCTTAAAATAAGAAAATTTTAATAAGTGGAGCTGCAATTGGATATCTCAGTATATTGAGTTATCCATCCCCAGAAAGATAAAAATAAATCAAATATTAGTGTGATCTTCAGTACTGCAGTAATCAACACTTTCATAAGTAACTGAGCCAAATAAACTCCATGGTATCTTCTTGAGGTTTGCTGAATTTAGATGAGATTTTTCTACTCAAATGACACTTGGAGCTAGATGCTAGCTCCATGATTTGTAAGTCATAATACTTTTAGAGCTCTTCAAATTACATCTCAACCAAAGTCTTAACATTCTCCTTAATTATAAAAGTTCTATCTGATTTATTGAAGCACATATATTTCTTCTAATTTAATCGATACACTGAAGTGACTATTTACCACTTAAAAATATACTTTATTCCATTATTGAAGAAAACATGGCTTTCTTAGTCTGATGAACTTGGACAAATAAACCCACCTTCCAGAATCTCAGTTTTCTCATCTGTAAAATGGAAGTTTTATGTTCCAATTTCTGTTTCAAGTTCTGCATCAAGTAAATACCTAGTCATTATCAAAGGCTGGACAACTATTTAAAGGAGACACCCTTGGTTCAGTTTCAGACCTCTATTTAGGAATTCTTCTCACCATCAATTAATGACACAATAATACAAGTCTTATTAGGTTACAGTCAAACCTTGTTTTTATCCCAAAATCCCATTTTTCAGCTTGATCACTCGTCTTTTTCACTAGTCTTGACTCTGAGTGACTTTTAGCTACTTCCAATAATTGAATCTATCTGCAAGAGATGACTATTTATCCCTATTGAGGCCTTTTAAAAAAGTGCTACAAAAAAGGCTTTGAAGAAAATTTCAAAAGAGTTGAAACAGCATTCTGAACTATAGCAGGATCATTAACAATAATTGTATAATTGCCCAAAGGACAAATATTTTTTGAGGGTGTAATTTCTGATATGACTCAAAATGGTAACATAGTATATTTCCTTCACAAAAACATTAAGGAAAAATACAAAGCAGCATCTGAGAGACAGAACATAATAAACCTTATAAAAGTTCAGAGGAGGGGAGGGGAACCCCTTATATTGACTAGTCAAAGACAGTTCAATGGAAAAGATAAAATCTGCCTAGGCTTTGAAGAGTGAGCATATTATTGGCATCTATTATTATCTGAATTTTAAAAAGTACTTCATCAGAAAGTATTAATTGGTAATACTAGTTAGATTTCACTTAGAAAAGAGTTGAATTCTGAGGGACTAGAACAAAAAGCAGTTAACCTTTGTCTTGGCAAAGGTCTGAAAGGGCCAAGAGGAGAAGCCACAGTCAGAGCAAACTGAAGTGGATGGAAGACCAAAGGGATGGTCCTCTCTCTGCCTCCTTGGCAACATGTTCAGTTCTCTCATATATAAAGACCAGCATCTTCTTAAGGAAGCAATATCTCACCCACTGCCGACTAGCACCACCAAATATGCCAACAGACAACATCAATAAGAAACTGAACCAGGGTCTACCTTAGATCACTTATGCAGTCCACTCAGCCGTATCTGACTCTTTGTGACCCCATAGATTGCAGCCTGCCCGGCTCCTCTGTCCATTCTCCAGGCGAGAATACCTTAGATAGCTAGTTCTTAATCCCTGTTTGCGTACTTTGGTTTATAGTTTTTTTTTTTTTTTTGGTTTTGTCTTTATTTTTTCCTAGGAAGATGCTATTTAACAGGGCTCTCAATTTGACTTTTATAACCATGCCAGAAAAACAGCTATTAAATGACAAGATTATCAGGACATTTAAACACACGGAGATGGGTTTACACAAGGAGGCTGGTGATGATGAAAATGATCTTTTCTCAGAAGTGTCACTCAAGTGAAAACCACTTACTCTTTCTCTGTCTCTGAGAGCCGGGATAGGAATGTCAGTAAACTGGTGTGTCACATGTATGCAAATTTCTAAGTGTTCTAAAGGTCATTTACAATTCACATGGCTTGGCATTTTCCTTCCAGAACACTAAAAGAAATAATTTAATTAACTCTTCCAAAGAAACATAATCAGACTTAATTGGAATTTGTGCTGGTCAAGATATTTGTGTCTAGGATCTAGATAACTGAAAAATAAATGGTAATAATACACACACACACACACACACACACACACACACTATAGTTGATGTCAGTAAATTAAGGTTAAGTATGTGAAAAAGAAATCAGAACTTAAGAGTATGCACTTCATAGGAATTCAGTTTAGCACTCTGGTAGTTTTTTCTTGGCCCCTTTCTTCAAACTCTTAATCTGTAGAAAATATATCAAAAATGAGTCAATAAGAAAGCTTGCCTCTGAAACAGGAGACTCAACAACAAATACTGTCCAACCGTCATTGTTTAAGCTGCAGTTTACTTATGAGCAATTGAATCACATTATTTCAGCTAAATTATGTTTTACTGCAGTGAGAAGCCAAAAAAAATAAACTTTTTTTTTCCTTGCACTTCAGAGCTCAGTGATATGGAAAAACATTGAGCTCTCAAGAAAACAAAAACATCTTTAACCAAAAAGAATATCCCAGGAATGATAACTAGGTCTTGTAGACCTAAACAATAGGTTAAAAAAATAGCAATAATAATAACATTTTAGCCAGATATTTATCATCTGTATACATAGTTACTTAGAGAGTGATTGTCACCATATAGAAAGCAAACAGTGAATATTTTTAAAATGCATTTGGCATGTTATAACTTTTTATAAGATCTGTCTTGCTAAATGACTAAGAATTGCCACTACTAATGATAAAGCTATTATAAATTAAGTAAGGTAGTATGTTAAATTATTTGCATGGATTTTCTCTTTTAAGTTACCAAAACACTATATTTCTACAGGTGAGAAATCTGAGACTCAGAAAGGTAAGTATTTTGCTCGAGGTTACCCAGCTAGTGAATGGAGTTACGCTGATATGTTAGCAAGTGGCAATACAATGCCAATTGGCTAAGATTGGGGAAAAAAGGAAGAATGAATTATTTCATGAACCTAAACATTCAATAGCAGATGTAGTCTCAGTATGCGAAAGATATTGAGATTCAGTCTCTTACCTCTGTGTGATCTTCATTCTCAGGCACATTTTCTATATGATGGCAAAGATGGTGGTAGCATCCTAGGTTATGTCTGTAGAAGTGGATATTATATATCTGCAGAGATATAATACCACAGTCTCTGCCACTTTAAATCAGTCTCTACTAGAGTATTTTAAGGTGTTGCAAATAAACACTTGAAATGTGAGGTTCAAATATTTCTACAAACTCAGAGATTGACTCATGCATTGATGTTTTTGCTAATGATGTGATGGACAAGGTGATTAGTCTTCAAAATTTACAAATAGCTCATGTTGCCTAACAGCATCAAAACAAACAACACAATCAAAAAATGGGCAGAAGACCTAAATAGACATTTCTTCAAAGAAGACATATGAATGGCCGATAGGTACATGAAAAGATGCAATGAATTTCTTTTATGTCATATTCACTGTTTTCTTGGGGGACATAAAATGCTTAAATACAGCAAAAAAAGAAACTCCATTAGGAGGAAGGGGAACACATCACCAACCCTGTAGTATTAAGAGTTCCTCTTGATGGTTTTAGTAAAGTCATGAGGATGACTCACAGAGCCCCACATGAGGTCTATGCCTAATCTGAACTGACTTGTGGAAAGGAAATGAGACACTTTCATTCCTAAGACTCAGGTTAAATGCTAATATGGTAGAGATGAGATAGAGATTAGGCTATGGCTCCACCTAAACACAAACATAGTTTCAAAGAGGAGAGTTTAGAAAGAAATAAGTGATTTGTTACAAACTATACATAAGTATTGCCTGCATAGTAGATACAAGGGAATGCCTCCTTTCATAATTAATTTACATTAATTTCACTCTACATACTTGGAAAAATGTATAAACCAAGATCTATTTTCTATCTATCTATATCTATCTATTTATCCATCCATCCATCTGCGTGCATGTGATAAGTCGCTTCAGTAGTGTCCAAATCTTTGCAACACTATGGATTGTACCACACTGGTTTCCTCTATCCATGGATAGAGGATATTTTAACAGACGAAAATACTGGAGTGGGTCATTATGCCCTCCTCCAGGGGATCTTCCTGACCCAGGGCTCTAACCTGTGCCTCCTGCTTTGCAGGTGGATTCTTTACTGCTGAGTCACTAAGGAAGCCCATCCATACATCTATCTACACCTTTATATCTCAACAACTTGACCTCTACTATCATAAGGGAATGTAGTCTTCAGCCTAAATACAAAGCCCCAAATAAGTTAATCCAAAGCCTCTGAGTATCTAATGTCCCAAATTCTAGTGATTGCAATTTTAATTTTATTTAAGCAATTTTCAATAGCATATTTCATGATGTGAGATTTTTTTTTTTTTTCAATTCATACCTTAGCATTTCAAACTGCCAGTAAGTCACCCCCTACCTCACACCCCTCTGACATGCATGCATACCTAAGAGGCTGTTCTTCTGAATTCAAAAAATCATAATCAAGGCCAGGAATCAAAATGTCTACCTGAGTGACATTTTATCCTGAGTTATGGCAATTGCTTCAAATTGTGGTGTTATTATTGTTTACTTGTGTCTTTACATGCCTTTTGCTCAATTACATAAGGTTTTCCTTCTGTTCTCAGGACAGAAGTCAAAGTCCTGCATTTAGTGTTTAAGATCTTTTATAATCTGGACTTGATGTATATTTCCTAAAACTAATATTTCTATACATCATTAGTTCTAAATATGTAGGAAGTTCAGCATTTGAAGATTTTGCTAAAAATTAAGAATTCTAGACTTCACTTACTGTTGATTCTAACTCAAGTTGTTTAATATGGTACAGAAATCTATATTTTTAATGAGCGTTTTTGCTAACCAAGATGGACTCTGTTCCATTTTATAAGAAACAAACCTCCAAATCTTAAGGGCATTGAACAATCAAAGTTGATTTTCTTCTTGACAAATTATACAATGTAGGTCAGCTAGAGGCTCTTCTCCAGGACCATAGCAAAGAAATTTTAAAAAGTTACCATTCACCTAAGCTGAAGAAAAGAGAATGTATTAAACTGCTCACTAGCTCTAAAATCTTCCACCCAGAAGTGACAACATCTTCTCATCTTTTTTGTTCAGACTTTATTGTACACAATTAGTTCTGTGGCCATGATTAAGCTGAAGGTGATAGAAACTATTTGGTAAATGATATTTATGCAGTTATTTTGAGAACTTTGTTTTGGGACACAGGTGCCATAGTTTTTATTCTGAGATAGCTTGCCCCCAAAGATTTCAAAAAAAAAAAAAGAAAGAAATGTTAATCGCTCAGTAGTAGCCATTCCCTTTCCAGGGGAGCTTCCTGACCCAGGGAGCCCAGGTCTCAGGCATTGCAGGCAGATTCTTTACTGTCTGAGCCATCAGTTCAGTTCAGTTCATTTCAGTCGCTCAGTCATGTCTGACTCTTTGCAACCCCATGAATCGCAGCATGCCAGGCCTCCCTGTCCATCACCAACTCCCGGAGTTTACTCAAACTCATGTCCATCATATTGGTGATGCCATCCACCATCTTATTCTCTGTCATCCCCTTCTCCTCCTGCCCCCAATCCCTCCCAGCATCAGCGCCTTTTCCAACGAGTCCACTCTTCGCATGAGGTGGCCAAAGTACTGGAGTTTCAGCTTCAGCATCAGTCCTTCCAATGAACACCCAGGACTGATCTCCTTTAGGATGGACTGGTTGCATCTCCCTGCAGTCCAAGGGACTCTCAAGAGTCTTCTCAACACCATAGTTCAAAAGCATCAATTCTTCAGCACTCAGCTTTCTTTATAGCCCAACTCTCACATCCATACATGACTACTGGAAAAACCATAACCTTGACTAGATGGACCTTTGTTGGCAAAGTAATGTCTCTGCTTTTTAATATGCTGTCTAGGTTGGTCATAACTTTTCTCCCAAGGAGTAAGCATTTTTTAATGTCATGGCTGTAATCACCACCTGCAGTGATTTTGGAGTCCCCCAAAATAAAGCCTGCCACTGTTTCTCCACCTATTTGACATAAATTGATGGGACCAGATGCCATGATCTTTGTTTTCTGAATGCTGAGTTTAAGCCAATCTTTTCACTCTCCTCTTTGACTTTCATAAAGAGGCTCTTTAGTTCTTCACTTTCTGCCACAAGGGTGCTGGCATCTGCATATCTGAGGTTACTGATATTTCTCCCGGCAATCTTGATTCCAGCTTGTGTTTCTTCCAGCCCAGCGTTTCTCATGATATACTCTGCATATAAGTTAAGTAAGCAGGGTGACAATATACAGCCTTGATGTACTCCTTTTTCTATTTGGAAGCAGTCTGTTTCTCCATGTCCAGTTCTAACTATTGCTTCCTGACCTGCATACAGGTTTCTCAAGCAGCAGGTCAGGTGGTCTGGTATTCCCATCTCTTTCAGAATTTTCCACAGTTTATTGTGATCCACACAGTCAAAGGCTTTGGCATAGTCAATAAAGCAGAAACAGATGTTTTTCTGGAACTCTCTTGCTTTTTCAATGATCCAGCAGATGTTGGCAATTTGATCTCTGGTTCCTCTGTTTTTTCTAAAACCAGCTTGAACATCTGGAAGTTCACAGTTCATGTATTGCTGAAGACTGGCTTGGAGAATTTTGAGCATTACTTTACTAGCGTGTGAGATGAGTGCAATTATGTGGTAGTTTGAACATTCTTTGGCACTGCCTTTCTTTGGCATTAGAATGAAAACTGATCTTTTCCCATCCTTTGGCCACTGTTGGCCAAATTTGCTGGCATATTGAGTGCAGCACTTTCGCAGCATCATCTTTCAGGATTTGAAATAGCTCAACTGGAATTCCATCACCTCCACTAGCTTAGTTCATAGTGATGCTTTCTAGGGCCCACTTGACTTTACATTCTAGGATGTCTGTTTCTAGGTGAGTGATCACACCATCATGATTAGCTGGGTCATGAAGATCTTTTTTTGTACATTTCTTCTGTGTATTCTTGCTACCTCTTCTTAATATCTTTTGCTTCTGTTAGGTCCATACCATTTCTGTCTTTTATCGAGCCCATCTTTGCATGAAATGTTCCCTTGGTATCTCTAATTTTGTTGAAGAGATCTCTAGTCTTTCTCATTCTGTTGTTTTCCTCTACTTCTTTGCATTGATAACTGAGGAAGGCTTTCTTAGGTCTCTTTGCTATTCTTTGGAACTCTGCATTCAAATGGGAATATCTTTTCTTTTCTCCTTTGTTTTCACTTCTCTTCTTTTCACAGCTATTTGTAAGGCCTCCTCAGACAGCCATTTTGCTTTTTTTGCATTTCTTTTCCATGGGGATGGTCTTGATCCCTGTCTCCTGTACAATGTCACGAACCTCCGTCCATAGTTCATCAGGCACTCTGTCTATCAGATCTAGTCCCTTAAACCTATTTCTCACTTCCACTGTATAGTCATAAGGGATTTGATTTAGGTCATACATGAATGGTCTATTGGTTTTCCCTACTTTCTTCAATTTAAGTCTGAATTTGGCAATAAGGAGTTCATGATCTGAGCCACAGTCAGCTCCTGGTCTTGTTTTTTCTGACTGTATAGAGCTTCTCCATCTTTGGCTGCAAAGAATGTAATCAATCTGATTTCGGTGTTGACCATCTGGTGATGTCCATGTGTAGAGTCTTCTCTTGTGTTGTTGGAAGAGGGTGTTTGCTATGACCAGTGCATTCTCTTGCTAAAACTCTGTTAGCCTTTTCCCTGCTTCATTCCATACTCCAAGGCCAAATCTGCCTGTTACTCCAGGTGTCTCTTGACTTCCCACTTTTGCATTCCCGTCCCCTATGATGAGAAGGGCGTCTGTTTTGGGTGTTAGTTCTGGAAGGTCTTGCAGGTGAGCTGTCAGGGGAGCCCAGAGATTTCAAAACCTGCCTTTAAACTCCCTCTGTACATCTGTATATCCATTACCAATGCTGGATTTGTCTCCCTTATTTCTAGCTGCAGAAGTAACTCCAACTCTAAGTTTATCTGCTAGAACTAAGAAGTCAAAAGGAGTTTTCTGCTCAATAATTTATTTGCTTTTACTATATTTTCTAATACTCACCCTGTTCAAAAATAACTTAATATATCTATAATATATAACATAATCTTATTTTTGAGGAAAAAAATCTTTTAGCAATCAAATCATGGCAAAAGAAATACAAAGGAAATTAACTTTATCTACTCTGCAGAATACAACTATCAACAGATTATTTTCTGAAAATTTCTCTATAAATCAGTTGTTTAAAAATGTTTTATATTTCTCCATTGGGACAGTATCACAGTGACTGAGATATCTAGAAGAGTATTGCCAATGCCTAATTAACTCATTAGACTGTATGTTCAAAATGAAACAATGTAAAATAAAATAGTATAAAATGAAATGCAACACCTTTACAATGCTAGTAATTTAATGGAACCAAAAAAGAGCTAAAATTGAAACCATATGTTTGCTATGTATATTTTAAGCTAATACTGAGGCAAGCCTTTTAAATTAGAAAAAAATGAAAAGCTAGGTAGAGATTTTGCAGATATTTTGAAAGAATTATGAGTATATTCATGGGTTTATATACTATCGGCAGAAGATCTTAATTATTCCTAATTGCCACTTCAAATTGTATGATGTCCTTGCTTCAACAAAGGTATAGCACTACTAATATTTTAAAATTTCAAACTATGATTAGCCCATTGTTCAAATTATGATTGCAATAATGAGGGTGAGAATAAAAAAGTTAATGAGTAAGAAAATAAGGAGAGATAAAATATACAGTGCTAACTAAGAGAGACATTTAGCAAATCAAGGAGAAAACAATAAAATTGAAGTAGATGTGTTTATGTTGTGAAAAGTTGTCTGATGAGGAAAAGTTGAGCTACTACCAGTAAACTAAGAATAACAGAGAGAGACTATGGTCTGTGCATGATCCATTTGACAGAAAAATAAAGTTGACTGTATAGAATATACAGTCTTATAAAATATAGAAACATTTGAGTCAGACAACTTACATAAAATAGGACAAGGGAAAAGAGGAGAATGAAATTACTTGCTTGCTTTTTAAAGTAATGTGTTTCAGTGGGACTTGAACTTCCGAGATTGATAGGAGTAGGGGTGGGGAAATCTGTGAAGTGACGTGAAAGTCGCTCAGTCGTGTCCGACTCTTTGCGACCCCATGGACTATGGAATTCTCCAGGCCAGAATGCTGGAGTGGGTAGCCTTTCCATCTTCCAGGGGATCTTCCCAATCCAGGGATCAAACTTAGGTCTCCTGCACTGCAGGCGGATTCTTTACCAGCTGAGCCACAAGGGAAAGCTGAGAAGGTGCCTAAAAGATGTTTTATTTAGCATTTAAGAATAAGATCATCTGCCCACTTAAGTTTCCTAAAGATGAGGAAGGAGTTTCCACAGTCCCACACCCTCTGAATGAGCAGAGTGCAGAACCTTCGTCAGCTTTTCTTTTGTTGATCAGTGAAAATTGGCACCTCTCTGTGTGGATAAGTTTGCTAGTCTTCATTACATTATGTCCACACCTCAACTAAGCCACCATTTTCAGGCTCAACTCAGAATTTCTCCAGTTCCATTCAGTTCAGTCGCTCAGTTGTGTCCGATTCTTCATGAGCCCATGGACTGCAGCACGCCAGGCTTCCCTGTCCATCACCGACTCCTGGAGCATGCTCAACTCGTGTCCATCAAGTCAGTGATGCCATTCAACCATCTCATCCTCTGTCGTCCCCTTCTCCTCCTGCCTTCATTCTCTCTCAGCATCTGGGTTTTTTCCAATGAGCCAGTTCTTCCCATCATGTGGCCAAAGTATTGGAGCTTCAACTTCAGCATCAGTCCTTTCAATGAATATTCAGGACTGATTAAGAACCCCCATTTTCTGAATTGAACCCCAGGCTCAATTCTGACAACTTCTCCAGAGTAGATCCCAAATTATTAATAGACTAAAACTAGGACTATTAACAAACACTAGCTAGGGAAAAACCATATTAACAATAATCCAAGGAGGACAGTGATTTGATTCAAATTAATCAAGTGTATATTGTGTGCCTATTTGTGGATCAGCTACTGTGCTATGAATTTTACATACATAACTCATATTTGGACTTCCCCAGTGACTCAGTGGTAAAGAATCTGCCTGCAAGGCAGGAGACCCAGGTTTCCTGGGTCAGGAAGATCCCCTGGAGAAGGAAATGGCAGCCCACTCCAGTTTTCTTGCCTGAGAAATCCCATGGAAAGAGGAGCCTGGCACGCTATAGCCCATAGGGTCACAAAAGATTTGGACACACTTATCAACTAAACAACAACACAGAAACAACACATTTCTAGTTACCATTTAATCAGTGTTTTATTGATCATATTCTCAGCAACTTTAGACAGAAGCTGGAGGACTAACTGGCACAGGTACAAGTTCAAATCAGAGGAAGCAGAAACCAGAGCAGAATCATGAGAGGTGTAGACCACTGGGGAGGTAAGGCTGAGGGCAAACTCTGAGTTCTGAAAATGTGCCTTTTGTGTCCCTGTCTCTTCCACTTCTCCTACTTTGAATCCCCCTCAAGGAACAGTTGAAAATGAAAACTGGTTCTCAGAGTCTTCATCACAGTGACATGTGAGTGAAACCAGCTTTAGGTGCCAGCTGGCTAAGAACACCAGACAATTTCTCTTGAAATGAAGGTTTGGAATAAATAAATCCACTCATTTATATATTATTCAGTCACATATTGAATACCTTCTACATGTCACACATTAAATTAGTCTTTATTGTCACATGTCAATAGAAGCTATAAAGTGAAAACTGAAATTCCAAGTATTATTAAGAAAGATGAGTTCGAAGAATGAGATTAGCAAGGCCTTCAATGTGCTCTAAAATGAGACCTCAATGCCTTATTTCCTCAGTTTCCCCTTATTTGTTTAACTTGTTCATGACAATACAGGGAGAACATGGCCCCTTATTTAGAAGGAATAAGTCTCAGCTTACACACTTGAACAGGCCTTCTTATAAGAGATTGTCAACAAAATAAATACATGCATGGAATGTAGTTTTATACCTTGGAGAGGAAGTTGAAACATTATATCAGAAAAAGCATATCTCTATATATACCTCTATAAATGAGTAAAATTCAAATAAAATTTTAATGAAAACCATATCCCAAGATACTCTAGTTCTTTCCTGAAGCAAAGAGACACTGTCCTGTGTGATAGGGCAGTGGGGAGGAAGTCCAGGCATTGCTATATGAAAGTTCAGGTTCAAAACAGTAAGGCCACCTAAGAGGTCTTTCCTGTCGAGAAATATGTTATATTCTTCTGTCACTAAATTGTTCTCCAAGGCATTCATTGTTTTCCTATATTGGGACCCATAACTGTCACTTTCCTTGGAGACCCAGATATTTCTAGGAGGGACAGCAAGATGCTGGAAGTCACTTCACGGACAAGGGTTAGGTTCAGAGAGTTGTCTCCCCACATGGCCACAACCACAGAGTGAAGGAAGGACCGGGAAGGGCCAGGCTTGGCTGAGACTAGGCTGTGAGGTCAGGGTGTTCCCACTGGGCTTTTCATGGGATTTAAGCTAACATTTGAAAATAGCAAGCCAATCACTGGTTTCAAAGTATGGCCCCCAGATTAGTGACATCAGCTTTGCTTCAGAACTTAGTATTAATACACACCCTCAGTCACCACTTCAAGATTATTGAAGAAGAAACTGCGTTGGGGGCCCAGTGATATGTGTTTCAAGAAACCCTGTCAGTTCATTCAGTCAGTTCAGTCGCTCAGTCGTGTCCGACTCTTTGCGACCCCAGGAACCGCAGTACGCCAGGCCTCCCTGTCCATCACCAACTCCTGGAGTTTACTCAAACTCATGTCCATCCAGTCGGTGATGCTATCCAACCATCTCATCCTCTGTCGTCCCCTTCTCTTCCTGCCCCCAATCCCTCCCAGCATCAGGGTCTTTTCCAGTGAGTCAGCTCTTCACACGAGGTGGCCAAAGTACTGGAGTTTCAGCTTCAGCATCAGTCCTTCCAATGAACACCCAGGACTGATCTCCTTTAGGATGGACTGCTTGGATCTCCTTGCAGCCCAAGGGACTCTCAAGAGTCTTCTCCAACTCCACAGTTCAATTTTTTGGCGCTCAGCTTTCTTCACAGTCCAACTCTCACATCCATTCATGACCACTGGAAAAACCATAGCCTTGACAAGAAACCCTGTAGGTGATGCTAATTCATACTCAAGTTTAAGAAACAGTGACCTACATGGCACTTTCACTGGGGCCCACCCTATTTTGTGGATTCAGGAAATAACCTAAGGTATAATAAGTTTCCAGTTCTTTCCTGAAATCAGAATTTGATGTCATGCAGAAGGGCTAGAATAAAAGCTTCCAGTGCTGGGAGTTGGGATTAACAAGAGTAGGATGAGATGAGAATAAAAGGTGATAAGGATGGTGTGAAAAAGAATCCAGAAACAAAAGAACAAGACTGAGAGATCCCAAGCAGACACATATTAGCATGTTTTCTAACTTAGTCGTAGTTTAACTTCAGTCTTTTCCATGATAGAACTTTATACTAGTGACTACTGGGTTGCAGACCTGCATTAAGTCTGCACTGGGGATCATGTTATCCTGGGATTTTGTTTTTCTTTCTCTAAAGACAGTAGCAGTAGGTTAAGCTGTCTCCCTGTTTGTGAGCTTTCTTCTGCCCCAATTTGTGTGTGGTTTTTTTTTTTTTTTTTTTTTTTTGGAAATGAATTCTAATGTACTTACATCTTTCCAGGGATTAGGCCTGACAGCAACAGCCCACAATAAAGTGAGCACTTGGTCACACAACAATGAGGAAGAATGAACTACAATTAAGCCAATATAATTGCATACAAGCAACACCCTCCAAAGTAGGGAACAATGAATCTTTGGCTCAAAGTAATAAAGGATCAGGAGATGAAAATTTTGGAACAGCTCACTGGAGCAGTCTTAAAACTCACAATGAAAGGAAAAATCATAACAAAACATTGCCATGGATTCCTAACCCCAAGAAATCAGCCTGTCCTCCAAAATGTAAGACACATACTTTCTAAGGTACATGGTTATCTGCACATAGGTGCTCAGTCATGTCTGGCTCTTTTTGACCCTATGGGCTATAGGTTGCCAGGCTTCTCTGACCATGGGGTTTTCCAAGCAAGGATACTGGAGTAGGTGGACATTTCCTTCTTCAGGCAATCCTCCTGACATATGAATCCAACCCGTATCTCCCATGTCTCCTTCATCTCCTGCATTGGCAGGCGGATTCTTTACTACTGAGCCACCTGGGAAGTGCTACATGTTTAATGACCACCACTTAATCCCTCCCGGTTTGGATGGACAGTGGATCATTATTTGGAAACCATGTTCATTTGCAAGGGTAATGAGTCTTATCAATTAGCTCATATTTAAATTGTTGCAATTCATTCTATTTATTAGTATTTTCATTCCAGCAACCAATTAAGTACATACTTTCTTTGACATGATTTTTAGAATTCTCCAGTCCCTACAAAGTAGAAGTAGGTTTCCAAAGTAGTTTTTCTTACTGCAAGTCATCTAGAAAACTGACTTACTCTCAGAGAGAAACTGTGCCAGTGAAGAGCTTGGAGGTACAAGCTAAAATGAATATGCTTATTACTTTTTATCTCTTCCTGATGGAGGAGCAAAGAGGCCATTGTACTGTAATAGAGGGGGAAAAAGCAGATAGGTGCTTCCATTTTCTTTAGAAATTATTTTTCTACTTGAGACTTTATAGCAGAGGATTAAGTAATTTTGATTGAGTTTATGTGTTCCTCTACTACCCATATCATAAATCTTTCATAATTAAGAATTAGTGAATTAACAACTCATTTAATTGTTCAGAAAATATATAATGAGTTTTTACTAGGCTTCTGAATGTGGTTTAGTCATTATCCCAACAGGTCATGATGTAGTTCTTTTTTCCAAAGAGCACATCCTCTATTGTAGGGTTGTATTTGGTCAAGACTAAGATGCTTGTCAAATCATAGATTGCTAAGTGCAGAAGCAGAGAAACTATAGAAGCACAGAGAGAAATACAATACCTTGGAACAGAGAAGCTGAACATTTTACAACTGAGCTGTACTTGAAAGGAAATTTTTTGCAAAACTGCAACGACCTTATTATCCACCTTCTTCCTTGTACTCTCCCTACAAACTTACAAAACTGGGCAAAAAGTTTTCAGTTTACTTGAAAACCATCTGCACCATAATCTAACCAGGGAGTGTATTTTGTCACATTACCCTTTTGTGGGATATGGAGGACCTCTTTTAAAATTTAGCTGTTGTCAATGAAGAAACTTGGTAGCAAAGGCATCAGACTGGCTCGAATTTTAATAAAGTTATAGGGGCTTTTGAAACTTTCCCAAATGAGGAAGAGACAGAAATGGAGAGACAGAGAAATAATGAGAAACAAAATAGACACAAGAGAGGGAAATCAAGGGAGAGGAGAAGAGGAAAACAAACAAACAAAAAAATGAGAAGAAGGAAAAGTCAGGATATTTGGAATATTTCCATTTTTGTTTAATGTGAAATCTTATGTTTTAGAAGCACATTTTATGTGTGAGTGGGTATATGTGTACATTCTCTATTTGATCTTACCTGACATGTGTTTGCTTTACAAGTGTGATTAGCCAGTTGGGTTTGTGTCATGTGGGAAAACCTTTTCTGCTCACCACAATAGAAGCAGGGTCGTATGATTTTGGTGTCAATGTAGTGAACACAATTCTGGATCCCTTACCTGTGCTTGGTATCTGCTAACCTAGTGACCTGAATACACAGGGTTAGTACTAGCTTTCCTTTGGACCCAAGTTAGCTGACTTAGAAGCCAGGAGCCATAGACTTGGAAGATAAGCCCAGAGACAAAGAAGCCTGAAGCTATAAGGACTGATAAAATTAAGGACTCTCTCACCTCAGATATGGAGCAAGCATGTGTTAGAAATGCTTGTGCTTACTAATTGAGTACCTTTCATTTGACTTTACATCATTTTTTTGCTTAACCTAAGGAGAAAATGTGCATTATTTAAAGGAACCAAAGAGACTGAAAGCACAACAAAGCAAAGAAACCATTTTGATTTAAATCTTGGCAAATATCCAACTTGCAATAACTTGAAGATTTAATACTATTACATGCACAAAAAAATAAAGCCTAATGCTCATCCAAGCATATTTCAATCAAAACTCTCTCTGGGAACCTTCCTACTGACAATACAATTTCGTGCAAAATAAACAATAAGATGCAAAAACTACTGTAAGCAGTTTAGGAAATTACATATCAAATATCTTCCTAAGAGCCTGGGGGTCTTACTGAGCAGAAGTTTTGCCTAACAGGTCTCATTGCATATGCAGATTTAAATAATTCACTTGTTTAAGAAATCTCCTATTCTCTGTTTACTGAAGCACTTCGGTGGTGGATTGTCACAAGCAGTCATGCCAAGAGTCAAAGAGAAAAAGGAAAAAAAAAAATGGTTATTTTTCTAGTATTGAAGAAAATGATATGAAAATAATTAACAAGCCTAGGGTTTTGCAGTAAAGTCAGGTAATGATAGTATATTCAACCAAAATCTATTCTCCATAAATGTGATTTCATAAACCAGGGTAATTTACACAGATGTGCATAGACTTACGACTTATGCTGAAAAGTTGTACAGTCATCCTTAGTTAGCTACCTGACCAACTGGTCTCGTATGTCTCTTATTACATAGGTAAGAATCCCAGACAGAGATGTTGTCCAAGGTCACAAGACCAGTGATCATGGGCACTTGAATGAGTTGACAGAACTTCCAAAGTTTGCTTCTTGTCTTAACACATGGCATCCTGTATATGTGAACAAATCTATACAAAATCTTAAATGTGTGTGTATGTGTATGTGTATTCTCCCAAACTTAAAAGTTATTTAGACTTTGATTAAACAGAATAATTCTCCAGTTGTCTCATGCACTCACAGATCTCTGATGATTTAGCCAATAATAGAATAATAAAATAAAAAGGCAGCAACAGTAAATTAACCAGATCTTCTCTAAAAGAGAGAATTAACAAAATCAATGTCTGCAATACAAGTTGTACTAGGGTAGCTATTTAGAAGTTTTTGGTCTGAACTTTGAATAGAAATGGTTTGATTACCAAAACTCTTGTGCTTTCAAAAGATTCATTTTTCTTTCAGTCTCATTTAGAAAAATTAAATTAGCATATATTAGAGGGGATATAGAAATACTTTTTTACCACCTCTTTTTCAGATAAAAGTGGCCCACAGAGTCTAAGGCATTTATTGATAATGAAAGCACAAAATAGGTGTGACCATAATTGGATGCATTATTTGTGATTTCCAGACTGTATTTCACATTTTCAGTTTTTCTCTATAAAATCTTCACAGGCATTCCAAGACATCATCTTCATTTAAATATTGAAAAAAAAAAAAAAAGTACCATGCTTAGAACAGTGGGAAATTCAAAGTAGAAGAAATTGTCCTGTCTCTAGTCGAGTTCACATACTTGCTTGGAAGAGATGACCTTTTTAGATGAAAAGTGAATTTCCAGTTCAAGGCTGTATCCCATTCAGCAGCAAAAGTAAAAGAAAAATGGCATAGAGGAAAAGTTGGATCCAATTAAGTGCAGGAGACACTATCCTAAGATGGAGATTAAGGAGGTTTTCCTAGGAAGATAGAAATGCGTGGAATAGACATCAATGAGGAAAGAAAGCCTTCACATGAGAAAAGTCTGGAAGGGTGAAAGCCAAGTTAATAGTGTTTTCCAAGGATAAGATCTATATGATTATGGTATTTTAGTGAGAAAAGTCAAAGTTTGCTTTATGTATATACATATATATTTAGTCATTAAAGCCTTTGCAATAACATATATATTATTAATATAGTTATAAGGAAAATAATATAAGGCCTAGTGAACAGTTTAAACAAAGTAGCAGGGGCTTGATATCTATATAGCATTATGGGAATGATGAGGAAGCATGGTGGCTAGAATTGACATGCGGAGGGTGATAGAATGGAGTGACAACAGAATTTGCACTCAAGTTTAGTAATGTTATGAAATTAGATTTGGAAACTCACTGACTAAGATAAATCAGATGATGGCTGATCCTCATTCATCAAGTAATTCATCATTTTTCAACAAATATTTGTTGTGAACATTAGCTCTATCACAGGCATTGCTCTTCAGAGAAAAATAGCTAACTTTCTTAGCAAATGAGAAAAAGAGAAAAAAGAGAGAGCTTTCTTAGCAAATGTATTGCATGGGGAGAGAGGGTTTGCTACGTAAATTAATGATAAAATAAAATTTTAAAATCAGATCGCTACATTCTTTGAAGAAAACGAAGTGGAGAAGGTGCAAAGGAGATGAAACCTGTGGGGTCCTGCTGCTGGTTGTGAATCCTTATCTGAGAGGGTGACACAAGCTATGATGTTAATGATAAGTCTTAATGAAGAAAAATGGAGTGGACCTGGTCTGATAGGCGTTGAGTACCAACCAGAATCCCTTGGAGGAGGAAAAGACAACCCAGTCCAGTATTCTTACCTGGGAAATCCCATGGACAGAGGAGCCTAGTGAGCATGCATGGACACATACCAACCACAATACATGAGATTATGTGCATACAGAAAGGTAATGTGACACCTAAAATCTCAGGACTTCTCAGAACACCGTAAAAAAAAAAACAAAAAAACAAAGCCAAAGGTGGCGGGGGCGGGGGGGGGGGCAGGGAGGAATCTTCCTTCCCAGACAACTTTTAGCTATTCAAAGGCAACCTACCCTTTAATGCTTTAATGGCCTTCATCCAATCAGCTTCCTGGTGGAAAAATAAAGACAGATCAACAAACATAGGATCCTGTCCCTAAGTCTGTAGTTTTCAGTTTCATAAACCAACCCTTTTCTTTATTTGGGGAGACAGCCTAAATAAATATTGCTCTTCCTCAGATATGAGTAAATATTCAACTAAACAAAAACTAAATATCTCAGAGTCATTTGTTGATGGTATTTAAAAAAAAAAGTCATTGTAAATATCAGGAGGAAAATCATTCTGAACAGATGGAAAATCTGGGTTAGAATAGCTTGAATGAGCTGTAGACGACTCTGGAGAAAACAGATTTGGATGGTTGGAGACAGGTGTTGTCAGGATCTTATTCTGACCATGCTAAGCATGGATGCTTTGTTAGTCAACTTGACTGCTATAACAAAATACCATAAACTGGGGGACTTGAACAAAATGCATTGATGTCAGTTCTGGAGGATAGATCTGAGACACGGGTGCAGTGTGGTTGTATTCTGGTGTGGACTCTCTTCTTGACTTGCAAATAGGTCTTTTTGCCCCATCCTCCTACATCAGAAAGAGTAAGCATCATTCTCTTCCTACAAGGAGACTAATCCTGTCTTGGGGGCTCTATCCTCATGACCTCATTTAAACTTAATTACCTTTTTCAACTTGAAAAATACACACAGCCTAAAAGAAGAAATTATGCTTTACACTGAGGGCTTTCGCCTGAGAGACAGCCTCTCAGATAACTCTGAGGGACTGCTCCAAAGAGGTAAGGGAGGAGTTAGGATATATAGGAGTTTTTGCAATCAGTCAGTCAAGCGATCAGTCCCCCAAAATCAGGTAGTCAGAACATCCAAAGATTACTGTTACTTAATGCAAACCAAACATCTCAAGTTAATGAATTTAGCACTTTCCTGTGTATGGGGAGATGCAAAAGTCTAGACTTACTGAATTTATTACTTTGATATACACCCTAACTTTCTAGGGCCAGTATCTTATTTTATCCATCCTGAATTCCACTGCAATGTCAGTGGCTGACGGCTTAGGGTGCAAGGTCCTTTGCTGATATGACAGGCAGAGTGCTTTGTCTACACTCCCAAAGACCCCACCACCAAACACTATCACATCAAACATGAGTTTCAATGGAGGGAGGAACAAAAATTTAGTCCATACAGATGTTTATTATATTTACATATGGTGAGGTCAAGGATGCAATGACATGTTCACATTCAGTGTTTTGGAAAGAGGGCAAAATGGAATACAGGATTTGAGAATCACATTATGTAGTTTTGTTTTGTTTTTTTTTAAAGAAATGGGACTAGATATAATTGAGAGGTTGGGGAGAGTACATAATACTGATGGGGATCTGTATTAATAGGAAAGCATCAAGACCATTTAACCTGAGAATATGAAAACAGGTTAGTTAAGTAAAACCTAAAGCTATCTTTCTGGCATTTCCCCTGGAGAAATCATGAAAACAAGTCTTATCCTTAGTTTAAATAAATCAATTTGTTTACTTTATAGTTGTATATCTTTTTTTTTTTTTTTAATTTTTTTATTAGTTGGAGGCTAATTACTTCACAACATTGCAGTGGGTTTTGTCATACACTGATATGAATCAGCCATAGATTTACACTTATTCCCCATCCCGATCCCCCCTCCCATCTCCCTCTCCACCCGATTCCTCTGGGTCTTCCCAGTGTACCAGGCCCGAGCACTTGTCTCATGCATCCCACCTGGGCTGGTGATCTGTTTCACCATAGATAGTATACATGCTGTTCTTTTGAAACATCCCACCCTCACCTTCTCCCACAGAGTTCAAAAGTCTGTTCTGTATTTCTGTGTCTCTTTTTCTGTTTTGCATATAGGGTTATCGTTACCATCTTTCTAAATTCCATATATATGTGTTAGTATGCTGTAATGTTCTTTATCTTTCTGGCTTACTTCACTCTGTATAAGGGGTTCCAGTTTCATCCATCTCATTAGGACTGGTTCAAATGAATTCTTTTTGACGGCTGAGTAATATTCCATGGTGTATATGTACCACAGCTTCCTTATCCATTCATCTGCTGATGGGCATCTAGGTTGCTTCCATGTCCTGGCTATTATAAACAGTGCTGCGATGAACATTGGGGTGCATGTGTCTCTTTCAGATCTGGTTTCCTCGGTGTGTATGCCCAGGAGTGGATTGCTGGGTCATATGGCAGGTCTATTTCCAGTTTTTTAAGGAATCTCCACACTGTTTTCCATAGTGGCTGTACTAGTTTGCATTCCCACCAACAGTGTAAGAGGGTTCCCTTTTCTCCACACCCTCTCCAGCATTTATTGCTTGTAGACTTTTGGATAGCAGCCATCCTGACTGGCGTTTAATGGTACCTCATTGTGGTTTTGATTTGCATTTCTCTAATAATGAGTGATGTTAAGCATCTTTTCATGTGTTTGTTAGCCATCTGTATGTCTTCTTTGGAGAAATGTCTGTTTAGTTCTCTGTCCCATTTTTTGATTGGGTCATTTATTTTTCTGGAATTGAGCTGCAGCAGTTGCTTGTATATTTTTGAGATTAATCCTTTGTCTGTTTCTTCATTTGCTATTATTTTCTCCCAATCTGAGGGCTGTCTTTTCACCTTACTTATAGTTTCCTTTGTAGTGCAAAAGCTTTTAAGTTTCATTAGATCCCATTTGTTTAGTTTTGCTTTTATTTCCAATATTCTGGGAGGTGGGTCATAGAGGATCTTGCTGTGATTTATGTCGGAGAGTGTTTTGCCTATGTTCTCCTCTAGGAGTTTTATAGTTTCTGGTCTGACATTTAGATCTTTAATCCATTTTGAGTTTATTTTTGTGTATGGTGTTAGAAAGTGTTCTAGTTTCATTCTTTTACAAGTGGTTGACCAGTTTTCCCAGCACCACTTGTTAAAGAGGTTGTCTTTTTCCATTGTATATCCTTGCCTCCTTTGTCAAAGATAAGGTGTCCATAGGTTCGTGGATTTATCTCTGGGCTTTCTATTCTGTTCCATTGGTCTATATTTCTGTCTTTGTGCCAGTACCACACTGTCTTGATGACTGTGGCTTTGTAGTAGAGTCTGAAGTCAGGCAGGTTGATTCCTCCAGTTCCATTCTTCTTTCTCAAGATTACTTTGGCTATTCGAGGTTTTTTGTATTTCCATACAAATTGTGAAATTCTTTGGTCTAGTTCTGTGAAAAATACCATTGGTAGCTTGATAGGGATTGCATTGAATCTATAGATTGCTTTGGGTAGAATAGCCATTTTGACAATATCGATTCTTCCAATCCATGAACACGGTATGTTTCTCTATCTGTTTGTGTCCTCTTTGATTTCTTTCATCAGTGTTTTATAGTTTTCTATGTATAGGTCTTTTGTTTCTTTAGGTAGATATACTCCCAAGTATTTTATTCTTTTTGTTGCAATGGTGAATGGTATTGTTTCCTTAATTTCTCTTTCTGTTTTTTCATTGTTAGTATATAGGAATGCAAGGGATTTCTGTGTGTTAATTTTATATCCTGCAACTTTACTATATTCATTGATTAGCTCTAGTAATTTTCTGGTAGAGTCTTTAGGGTTTTCTATGTAGAGGATCATGTCATCTGCAAACAGTGAGAGTTTCACTTCTTCTTTTCCTATCTGGATTCCTTTTACTTCTTTTTCTGCTCTGATTGCTGTGGCCAGAACTTCCAACACTATGTTGAACAGTAGTGGTGAGAGTGGGCACCCTTGTCTTGTTCCTGATTTCAGGGGAAATGCTTTCAATTTTTCACCATTGAGGGTAATGCTTGCTGTGGGTTTGTCATATATAGCTTTTATTATGTTGAGGTATGTTCCTTCTATTCCTGCTTTTTGGAGAGTTTTAATCATAAATGAGTGTTGAATTTTGTCAAAGGCTTTCTCTGCATCTATTGAGATAATCATATGGTTTTTATCTTTCAATTTGTTAATGTGGTGTATTACATTGATTGATTTGCGGATATTGAAGAATCCTTGCTTTCCTGGGATAAAGCCCACTTGGTCGTGGTGTATGATTTTTTTAATATGTTGTTGGATTCTGTTTGCTAGAATTTTCTTTTGTTTGACTTGGTGGGCATTTTTCATGTTCCTTTTCCTGTTGGGTATTTCTTTGCCTTTTCATCTTGTTTAGATTGCTGTGTCTGGACTGGGCTTTCTGTATTCTGGAGGTCTGTGGTTCCTTTTTATTGTGGAGGATTTACCCAGTGGGTGGGGTTAGACGATTGGCTTGTCAAGGTTTCCTGGTTAGGGAAGCTTGCGTCAGTGTACTGGTGCGTGGAACTTGATTTCTTCTCTTTGGAGAGCAATGGAGTGCCCAGTAATGAGTTTTGAGATGGGTCTATGTGTTAGGTGTGACCTTGGGCAGCCTGTATGTTGACATTCGGGGCTATGTTCCTGTGTTGCTGGAGAATTTGCGTGGTATGTCTTGCTCTAAAACTTATTGGCTCTTGGGTGGTGGTTGGTTTCAGTGTAGGTATGGAGGCTTTTGGACGGTCACTTATTACTTAAAGTTCCATGTAGTCAGGAGTTTTCTGGTGTTCTCAGGTTTTGGGCTTAAGTTTCCTGCCTCTGGATTTCAGTTTTATTCTTCCTGTAGTCTCAGGACTTTTCCAACTATACAGCACTGATAATAAAACTTCTAGGTTAATGGCGAAAAGATTCTCCCCTGTTAGGGACACCCAGAGAGGTTCACAGAGTTACATGAACAGGAGAAAAGGGAGGAGGGAGATAGAGATGAGCAGGAGGAGAAAAAGGGGGACTCAAGAGGAGAGAGACAGATCTACGCAGCTGTCTGTTCCCAGAGTGTTCTCCGTATCTCAGACACCTACAAGGATTCACAGAATTGGATTGGGAAGAGAAGGGGAAAGGAGGAAATAGAGGTGTTCTGAGGTAGAAAACAGAGAGTTAAGATTGGGAGAGAATAATCTTCGGTTTAAAGATAGGGCTTCTCTTTTTTTTTTTTGTAAGGTTATAGTGTAGTGAAAATGAAAATGAAGAGTAGTAGAGGAGTACTAGAGGACTTTAAAAGAAATAAGAGAAAAAGAAAAATAGAAAATAAAAGAGAAAACGGAAAGAAAAAAAAAAGAAAAAAGAAAAAAAAGAAAAAGAAAAAAAAACAAAAAAAAAGAAAGAAAGAAAAAAAAATTTTTTTTCCCCTAATTAAAAAAATCGTAAAAATCTATGAAAATGAAAGTTAAGGAGTAATGGGGGAGTAATAGGGAATTTTAAAGGAAAATAAAAGAGAAAAAATAAAAAAGAAAAAATATAAAAAGAAAAAAAATTTTTTTTTCCCTACTTAGAAAAAAAAAAAGTAAAAATATATCTAGGAATTTCTCTGGAGCTGTTGCGGTCAGTGTGGGTTCGGCTCCGTTTCAGATAGCTCCTCGTTCCAGCTTACACTTCTCGATATCTACAGGGCCCTTCCGGTGAAGTCGGTGTTTTCTACAGGGATTTTAATCTGTTGCACCAGTCCCTTCTGAAGCGGTTCCCTTTGTTTATTTGGCTTCTGTTTGCCGGTCTCTTCAGAGCCTCATTTCCGCCCTGACACAGGCGGGCGGAGGTGGACTCTTATTCAGTTAGCTAGTTCCGTTGCGCTGCTGGGAGGGGCTGACGCTGCGGGGCGGGGCTGACGCTGCGGGGCGGGGCTGACGCTGCGGGGAGGGGCTGGCCCTGCGGGGGCGGGCTGGCGCTGCCGGGAGAGGCTGACGCTGCTTTCTCCGTCTGCGCTGCTCAGGCTCCCGGCTGTTCTATATGGAGCGCACTCCGCGCTGCGCGAGGTTCCAGCCCTCGGGTGTTCCACAAAAGCGCGGAAGGAAAAGCTGCGCCTGCCCTCTGTGCCTTCCCCGTCAGAGCGGTCCAGGCAGCCAGGGGCTTGGTGGGCGCACTCTCCCCAGGTGTGGCGCGCCCACTCCTTTCCGCGGACCCAGTCTCAGTTTCTGCTGGCGCCAGTCGGGTGCGCGCGCCTTCCGCCCTTTGCATCCCCAGCCCCAGTCCCCGCCCGCGCCGGTCGGGTGCCTGCGCCCTGTGTCTCGCCGCGACCTTCCCCTCCCCCCTGCCTCCTGCCTCCGGCGGGGCTGGGCCGGTCCGCAGCCTGCGAGCTCTTCTCGGGACTTTCTCCGTCCCTTTGTTCTGCGAACCGCCGGCAGTGTGTTCCGGCCGGTTAATTTTCTCCCTCTCTTTTGGTCTCCCACAGTTCAAGTTGGCACCTCACAGAAGCTCCCTCCGATTGTCCTCAGGGCACTCAGGCCCGGACCCTAGCCCAAGCAAGGCCGCCTAAGACTCCCTTCCCGGAATGGGTCTCCGTCCTTAGCTCTTTTGTCTCACTTTTTATCTTTTATATTTTGTCCTACCTCCTTTCGAAGACAATGGTCTGCTTTTCTGGGCGCCTGATGACCTCAGCTAGCGATCAGAAGTTGTTTTGTGAAGTTTGCTCTGCATTCAGTTATTCTTTTGATGAATTTGTAGGAGGGAAAGTGGTCTCCCCGTCCTACTCCTCCGCCATCTTGGCTCCTCCCCCTAGTTGTGTATCCTTATATACTGATTGACATTAATCAAACTTATAAGGAAATATTTTAACAGTGGGAATTCCTGTCACAGGGAAATTGGAACTTATCCTGGTACTAGTTACCCATCAAAGCACTGAAGGAGGAAACAGACAGAATAGGCTTCATCTTGAAAGCAGGACTCCATCTTGGGCTGGACTGTGGACTTTGAGCTCCATCTATGCCCAGTATTTATGGAAATGACATACCAACTGGAAAACCAGACCCCCCAGATGGAAGAGCCACAGGGCTCATACATAGACTCTCTGACACCTAAAGTTCAGTTCAGTTCAGTTCAGTTCAGTCACGCAGTCGTGTCCCACTCTTGGTGACCCCGTGAATTGCAGCACGCCAGGCCTCCCTGTCCATCACCAACTCCTGGAGTTTACTCAAACTCATGTCCATCCAGTCAGTGATGCCATCCAGCCATCTCATCCTCTGTCGTCCCCTTCTCCTCCTGCCCCCAACTCCCCCCAGCATCAGGGTCTTTCCCAATGAGTCAACTCTTCCCATGAGGTGGCCAAAGTATTGGAGTTTCAGCTTCAGCATCAGTCCTTCCAATGAACACCCAGGACTGATCTCCTTAGGATAGACTGGTTGGATCTCCTTGCAGTCCAAGGGACTCTCAAGAGTCTTCTCCAACACCACAGTTCAAAAGCATCAATTTTTTGGTGCTCAGCTTTCTTCACAGTCCAACTCTCACATCCATACATAACCACTGGAAAAACCATAGCCTTGACCAGATGGACTTTATTGGCAAAGTAATGTCTCTGCTTTTTAATATGCTATCTAGGTTGGTCATAACTTTCCTTCCAAGGAGTAAGTGTCTTTTAATTTCATGGCTGCAGTCACCATCCACAGTGATTTTGGAGCCCCCAAAAAATAAAGTCTGACACTGTTTACACTGTCTCCCCATCTATTTCCCATGAAGTGATGGGACCAGATGCCATGATCTTAGTTTTCTGAATGTTAAGCTTTAAGCCAACTTTTTCACTCTCCTCTTTCACTTTTCCAGCTTGTGCTTCTTCCAACCCAGCATTTCTCATGATGTACTCTGCATATAAGTCAAATAAGCAGGGTGACAATATACAGCTTTGATGTACTCCTTTTTCTATTTGGAACCAGTCTGTTGTTCCATGTCCAGTTCTAACTATTGCTTCCTGACCTGAATACAGGTTTCTCAATCTGCAGGTCAGGTGGTCTGGTATTCTCATCTCTTTCAGAATTTTCCAGAGTTTATTGTGATCCACACAGTCGAAGGCTTTGGCATAGTCAATAAAGCAGAAATAGATGTTTTTCTGAAACTCTCTTGCTTTTTCGATGATCCAGCAGATATTGGCAATTTGATCTCTGGTTCCTCTGCCTTCACTAAAACCAGCTTGATCATCTGGAAGTTCTTGGTTCACGTATTGCTGAAGCCTGGCTTGGAGAATTTTGAGCATTACTTTACTAGCGTGTGAGATGAGTGCAATTGTGAGGTAGTTTGAGCATTCTTTGGGATTGCCTTCCTTAGGGATTGGAATGAAAACTGACCTTTTCCAGTCCTGTGGTCACTGCTGAGTTTTCCAAATTTGCTGGCATATTGAGTGCAGCACTTTCACAGCATCATCTTTCAGGATTTGAAATAGCTCAACTGAAATTCCATCACATCCACTAGCTTTGTTCATAGTGATATTTTCTAAGGCCCACTTGACTTCACATTCCAGGATGTCTGGCTCTAGGTGAGTGATCACACCATTGTGATTATCTGGCTTGTGAAGATCTTTTTTGTACAGTTCTTCTGTGTATTCTTGCCACCTCTTCTTAATATCTTTTGCTTCTGTTAGGTCCATACAATTTCTGTCCTTTATTATCTGTGTAACCAAATAGAATCATAAATTCTATTATGCTTATTGGGGTATGACCACAGGCCTATTCATAATTGTCCACTGTTAACTACCTAGGCTTAAGGCATATGAATCACAGGTTAGCTTTGCATCTTTCTTTTTCTTTGTTGAGACTAGTTTCAGGGAATTTGGGGAGATGGCTTTGGGCACATACACTTAGGGTATATAAGGTTTTCACAAAAACTGGTCAGCCTTGGCTAAGAGGAGACTCTGCCTTGGGCCTGCTGGTGTAATAAACTGCACTCTACTATCTGAATTGTCCTTCTGGGTGAGTTTGTACGCATGGCTACAACAGCTCAAATTGGGTCAAGATGTTAAAACTTGTTTATTGTAGATCATAGTCAAGAATTAGATGGCATATAATCATCTAATACTTTTTATAGTGAGTTAAACAGTAATTCTCTTTCTTTACTTAATTTTGCCAAGAAAAAAGATCTTGTATTCAAACAAATCTGGTTTTAAATCTTAATACCGTAAATTTCGATGAATTTAGGAAAGGTACTTAACACTTTTATTATTTTCTATACCTTGGAAATACGAATATTACCTTTCTTCCAGGATTGTTGTAAGATTTAAGTAAAATAGTGAATAGAGGGAGGGATTAAACATGTGACTGATACATAGTGTTCAATCAATGCTATTGATTGTTTTGTTAACATTAGAGGAGAGGAAACATGCAGTCAGGGATTTAAGCATTTGGACTTAAGCAGTTGGATATAAACATTTAGTTTCTTTGAAGTCTTCTGTTGAAGTTTAAAACATTGTGTGCACTTTTATTTTCTCCCATAGCAATCTGTTTATGTTGATATAAAATCTTTCTCCATCAAATTGTGGTACATATTGACCCTCCAAGAAAAATCTCTGTGGCTTTACACACTATCTAGAATTCTGCTTCATACCACCTGGGATACCATGCATTCGAAAAGAGTGCTTGTATGTAGAGAAGAGCTCATCATGCAGTCCAAATAAAACTGTTGTTTAATATTAATGTAACATTCATATTTGTGAGATACACGCTTTATCTCTCAAATAAAAAGACAGAAACATCTTAATATTTGGCAAATAATAGACTATTATCTCATATAAGAAGCTATTCCTCAGTAGGCTTTTACAGATGGATGTTTTGATCCACTTATATAAATTCCTGTCAACTGAGTTTCAGTGACCTTTATTAATCAGTCATATTAAATCTAGGGATATGCCCTACAAATATACACTTGGGAAAGGGTAGGTAGGTAACTTAAGTTCAAGTCTGAGCTATTGAGTTCTGGGAAATATGAAGTATCATATGGAGGATGATATACTCAGGGTTATGGTTCTAGTATACACACACACACACAGATAAACATTCTTGGTATTTTCCCCCCTGAGGCCCTTGTGTTTTAAATAATTTTATTTAACAATATGTATTTTGACATTTTTACTGATCATAGGTAGATGCTTGATAAAGCTTCTGATCAGCACGAGATAACTTACTTCAGCCAGGGTTACTACAGTGACTGGGTATTGTCCTACACAAAGTAAAGGACCTGGAGACTTGGTCTAAGTGTGAGAAACTTTTATTAGTTACTAAGGAGGATTTCTTTTCTTTTTTTTTGCTTATAATAGTTGACATTTGTGGACCTCTCTTACTTAGCTTTATAAGTTTAAAGACCCAGAATATAATTACTAATCAGGAATGTAAACTTTCCTCTCTGGCACTTAAGGTTGAGAGAGTATTTGGAAGTGGGGACATGTCTGATATTCAACCCCTGAGGAGGCAGCTGAGCCCCTTAGGAGGCATTCTTTATCTGTGAATCAGTTGAAGTCTGCCTTTTATATGCCCCAGTTTCACAGAACACCTGTTGGTATTTTACAGTCTCTTACTATCTCTCATTGCACTTTGCATAGAATTGCAAATTCCTAGTGATTGATTAAACCAATTTAGACTGGTTCACTTGCAGATGGCCCAAAGGGAGAAACAGAAAAACAAACCAGATGGGGGGGGGGGGGAAGCAAGTTCTTTCTCTTCCAGAGACTTTGGAAATTTTTTAATACAGAGAGCAACCTCTCCTCACTCACTGTTTCTTTTTTCAAGATTCCATACAGGTGGTTTTGTGCCTCCCACCACCAACACAATTTGTAAATAGCAGAATATAAAACAGGCCATTTTTCCTAGCAATTTGCAGTTTCAGGCTGATATCTTGATGTCTTTTTTCCTGAGTCATTCATTACAACATAATGGGGCAAAATCTTACACCCTCACACCTCCTTCAGATGAATGTGACTAATTCACAGTTTGAAGAAAGGACAGGGCCAACTCTCATTCTTTTTGAGCTTTATGGACTGTGTGTGCAACTCAGTCCAATTTGGACTCTGCATCTGAAACTTTGAAAATGTGGTGACCTAGGTTTGCGGGGAACAGGAACTGAGACAGTGTGTTGAGTGCTAGCTGAGTCACTTCGGTCGTGTACCACTCTTTGTGACCCCATGGACTGTAGCCCACCAGGCTCCTCTGTCCATGGGATTTTCCAGGCAAAAATACTGGAATGGGCTGCCATGCCCTCCTCCTCCAGGGGATCTTTTCTACCCAGGGCTCAAACCCGAGTCTATGATGTCTCCTGCATTGGCAAGCTGGTTCTTCACCACTAGCGCCACCTGGGAAGCCAGAGGTGTGACGTAGTTAAATGCTCCTACTCTGGTTGATTCTGTTCAGAGGCCTCAAGAGGAAAAGGCAATTTCACTTAAAATTAGTAGCACATAGAAAAAGAGGAACTACCAGTTGGGGGTAAAAAGAAACTGTGCAATGTTTTTACTCGTGATAATATTAATTTCTCTAGAAAATGTTCCTGAGTCAGTCACATAGTCCATTCAGTCGTAGGCTATGACTTTGATCAATGACATGGCTCTGTTTGGGGAAATTAGTTTTGTTCTTGGTACCAACTTCAACGTTTGGAGGTGTGTTCTTATGGAGATATTCTTTGATGATTCATTTTATTGTTAGCAGATATCTTAAACTATTCACATTTATAGGTTACTGTAGGGAAGCAAAACTTATCACTCCAAAATGTCTCTTTGGCATGTAGATTATTTTAAACTGAAAACAGTCAAGGTCCAAAAGGCCCAGGAAGAAATTTTGACCTTTCCCCAAGTACCTAAAATTATTTCATAGATGGTTTGTTCCTGGAATAGAGTTCTCACCAGAGGTATCTGCAAAGAAAATGGGCTAGGTGTGGTGGAAGAAATGATTCAGGGCTTAGAGGTCAAGTCCACTCTGTCTCTCATTGTCTCTGAATCTCAGAAGATATTTATTTACCAAAGATTTCCTTTTTGATCTCCATGTGAATTGCCTTCCTCCCCTTTGAGGTTCCAAATCCCTACCCTAACCACCTCTTTTGTCTTTAGGTGAAGACTACAGTGAGGACTTCAGGCATTTTGGCAAGTTACTCTGTTTTCCTGGATCTCTACTATGCATGCGTGCTGTTGGGCTGTAATCTACAGGCTTGCAGACACTCTCAAAACTGAAGAGTGAGCCTGGAGGGAGGAACAGAGACATCTGTGGTTTAATGAGTAAGGGATCTTACATGTCTGAAAGAAAATGTCCTGGAACAACTCCCCACTGAGGACGGCAGACAGCAGGCAGGACAGGACAGCAGTCTTCACACCCAGGGAGAGAAGGAGATTTCCAGTTACAGAAGTAATTGAGTCAAGTTGGCTCATTGGTTTCTAGGAACACCAGCAGAGGAGCACACAGTACACTACCCCTTCGGTAATCATCCTAGAGACATTCTGATCTAAAGATTAGAACAATCACTAGCTGGGCTGGTGCAAGTGCACAGACATTTACTGATTAGCCTCTATGCTTAGAGAGAAGGTCAATCACGTGAGCGGGGTGTAGGTGAAGCTGGCACTGGCCAGGAAGGGGATTACAGAGAACAAGAGAATAGCCATCTTGGGTGGTCTGAACATAAATATGTTATGGAACTTTGGTTTGATTTTTTTCCTGTTACTCTGTCTTGTGTTAATTTAATTCTTAGACCAGCCAGAAATACTGACAGGGCAGAGAAAAAGTTCTTCATTTCTGACAATATTCACTATTTACCATTCATTTCTTGGGATTATGAGATTTAGCCCTCTGTTTCCTAAGGATCAAAGAGATTTCCCTCATATATTTTATTAATTTTTAATTATGATTATCTCATAAAAACTGAGGGGATATATTTTATTTCCAAAATGATGTATTTCATTATTTTATAGACATGATATAACTTTGAATACTTAGACTTCATGATTTAATAGAATTTTAAAATATCCACTCTATGTCTTTGTTTGATTAATGGGTTTTAAACTGGGTTTCTAGATCTCTTTTCAGCGTCAAGGCAAAAACAAGGAAAGAGAAGGGAGAGCCCCTTCCTCCTAACCTAATTCCTTATAGCATATTCTCACTTTCACCACTTTGCACATTGAAAGAAAGTGAAAGTGAAGTCGCTCAGTCGTGTCCGACTCTTTGCGACCCCATGGACTGTAACCTACCAGGCTCCTCCATCCATGGGATTCTCCAGGCAAAAGTACTGGAGTGGGTTGTCATTTCTTTCTCCAGGGGATCCTCCTGACCCAGGGATGGAACCCGGGTCTCCCTCATTGGAGGCAGACACTTTAACCTCTGAGACACCAGGGAAGACTTATTAGCCTTTACACATTAGGAGACATATTTGAAAAATAAAAATTAGATAACTACCAGTCAAGACTACAGCATTTTAGTTCTTTTATTAAACAATACATTTTTATCTGATATTGATTGATTGCTTCTCCTAGGTGCACTTTATGTGTTTAAAGAATATAAACTTAATGATTAACTCCTTCTCTGAGTACCTTCCTGGCCCATTCCAAGGTATAGCTTGGAAGTGTTTCTTTTTCTGTTTCTAACAGATTGTTCCATGTGTCTTTTTAGAAGCATCTTTGTAGCACTGCAATAATTTATTTCCCATCCTCCACATCACAACATGGATTCCTGGAAGGTAAAGACTTCAGCATTTTTCTTTGTATCCCTAATATCCAGCTCTGAGGATGAGTCTAGTAGGCATGTAAGTCAAGATGCCAATTGAATTTGATCTAATCTGAGCAGAAGACCTCAAGAAATGATGCAAATTTCACTTAAAATAGGTAACCAAGTGGGAGAAATACTTCTCTAATCAAAAGGAGATTGTGTATTCTCACTACAAAAGGCTGTGTAAAAGACAATTATTATTATATCATTATTATATCTTTGAAGCAGTAACCCTTTGCCTCTTAGTTGAAAACTAGATTACCTGAGTGATGAACTGATTCTTTCCTTCTGTCTTTCATTAAATGTTCATCACAAATCTACTACATACACAGGGCTACACTAGGGACTGGAGTACAAAGATGAGCAAACTGTGGTGGACAGTTCTGAGGTTCTCATGATGAGGAAATAAGACCTCCATGGAGACAGATTCAAACTGTAGCTCAAGGCAGAATATAAGGGAGCTAATTAATTTCTAAGAGAATGCACTCTAGGGAGGTTCAGAGGAAGATGGAATACTTTGGGAACCAGGTTTCTTCAGTTAGGGAATGGGGGTTGAAGGGGGCCTTTAGGAATGGTTAGGATGGACATAGGCATACACTGTGTGTCTGGAACTATATGGAAGAAGGTGATGCAGAAGGAGCCGGGCGGGGAGGGGAGATGCAGACAGCATTAGCCAATCTCAGAATGAGCAGGAAACATCCAAACAAGCTGAGTAGCTATTCACAAATAGTTCAGGTTCAGTTGTCTAGTATGTGTCCAGTATCATACCAGGCTTTGTGTTGTTTACTATTCCTCCATATACATTCACTGAAAAACAAACAAATCCAACATATATTGAGAATTTCCAGGTGCCTAATTTTCCCAAATGACAAGAAAAACATGAGTATTATACTTCTCAAATAAGAAAACAGGGAAAAAATATAATAAAAATTCATATGGAAGTCATTAAATATTGGTATGAGTTAGAAGAAGATAATAAGTCTTTACATTTTTTTGGTTTCACGCTTACCTGACCCTACCATGAAGGCAAAGAAATAGAACTTTCAAAGTCTCTTCATATAATTCTAAAACATTGCAACCAAAAAGTCATGGCTTTCACACCAGACTTTCTGGGAGATAGTCAAACACCAATTTTTCTGACTTTTTGTCCTGTGAGAGCACAAAATGTTATGGCTAAAAATGACACTTGGAGTGAGTTCACTTTATTAGGGAGGGATCTTAAGACCAGAGAGATGCTCTCTTTGGCTTGAAGACTTTATATCCTCCCATCTGAATCCCTGGCAACGTATGTTTTTCCTTTTGTTCTAACCCAAAAGTACAGCTTCCACACCTAGGGCCTCGTTTGTGTTCGCATCTCAGGGAGGGAACCCAGACTCATTTAGGAACTTGGATCATTGGCCAGTTTCTTATCCAAAGTGAAGAGAAAGCTTCCACATCTGGGAGCCCTGGCAGCCTTCTGGCCTCCTTGAAGAATGGGTATCTGGCTGTATGAAGTTTACTCCCTCTGCTAATAATTCTGATTTCCAGGAGGAGAAATTAGGAGAGATTTGGAAAACATGCACAACCTAGAGAGGGCTAGGCTAATCTCCATCTCTGTTTCTTGCCTTGATAAAATTCCTCAGCATGTTAAAAAAAAAAAAAAAAGAACAAACCGAGCAATTACCTACAATTTGTTCTTTGTTTTTTATTTATTCAATACTGAAATCAACACCTTCCTGTGCACTGACTTGTATTTTTGCTCCTTTTGTTAACTTTTTATATTAATAAGTGGGGGAATCTGAATGACCCAGATTCATTCAGGGTCATTCATTTTCATTGTTCAAAAAAAGAAAATGAGCAAATTTGACATTTGGATGTTTCAGTCATTTTTTTTTTCCCATCTAAAAAAATCAGCTGCTCATTCAAACTTAAATGTAAATGTTTAAAGTGTTAATAAGTCAGACATTTTACATTTTAAATATAAAGATCAAATCCTTAAAGCATAGAAGTTTCCGTGGTGGTATTATGAACTTCACTGAATTTGGTCTTCACTGTTTCTGAAACCAGATTGGGTGGGTTATTTACTTGTCTTTCAGATAGAAGAATAAATGCTTCTAGAAAAATGGTTAGATGATCTGATTTGTAAGGCAGAAATAGAGGCACCACTGTAGAAAACAAATGTATGGACACCAACAGGGACGGGGAGGGAAAGAAGTAAGATGGATTGCTAGACAGGGATTGACATATATACACGATTAATATCATGTATAAAATAGGTAAGTGATGAGAACATACTGTTCTCAGCTCAGAGGACGCCACTCAGTGCTCTGTGATGACCTAATGTGAAATGAAGTGAAAGTCACTCAGTCGTGTCTGACTCTTTGCGACCCCATGGAATATACAATTCATGGGATTCTCCAGGCCAGAATACTGTGGTGAGTAGCCTTTTCCTCCTCCAGGGGATCTTCCGAACCCAGGGATTGAACCCAGATCTCCCACATTGCAGGCAGATTCTTTATCAGCTGAGCCACAAGGGAAGCCCAAAAATAATGGAGTGGGTAGCCTATCCAAAAAAGAGGAGATTATATGTAGAGCTGATCACTTTGCTCTACAGTAGAAACTAACACAACATTTCAATCAATTGCACTCTAATAAAAATTAATTAAAAAAAAAAAAAAAGTGAAGTTCAGTCAGACCAGGAACCTCTATCAGGAGTATAGCATTTGCTCCTGATTTTCACCTTTCTAGGTTCACTCTACAAGCAGAAGGCTGCCTCTGCCTCCCAGGAACCATGTTTAGTTTTTTGACTCTTATTTGCTTATTACTGGTCAAAAAAAAAAAGAAAGAAAGAAAAGCCCAAAACTTTCAGACTAACTAATTTACTTACCAAAGGAAGGTTTAGCACAGCTCAAATTTTAAAATTCTTCTTCCAAACCCACTCGGTTTTCTCTTTTTCTTTGGGGTTTCTTTCTTTTTTCTTTCTTCACATTCTTTTCCTGTCTTTTATTTTTATTTTACATTCTGTTTCTCCCAAGAATGTTCTGATAATATGGCAACTGACCCTGTGGAAAACAAGCGAGCATGCATTGTGTTTGTGGCCTTGCTTATTTCCGTGGTGTAAATATTGCTGTCACGGATACAAATACTCCTTTCATGGACAGTTTGCCTTGTGTGAGTATGTGTAAGCAAACTCCAGGACACCAGATTCCCTCAACACCTCTCTCTCACACTCACGCATTCATGCTTGCACATGCACACACACACACACACACCCCTGAAAAGCCACCTTTCAGAGAGAAAAAGAGATGCCTAGAGAAGAAAACCCCACCACCAAAGAATATAGCCAAGAATTCGCCCACTTATTAAAGTGTCACTTTGGGCTCCTGGTATTTGAAGTTTAGGGCCATCCATGTTCTAACTCTTCTCTGTAGAATTGAAGAAAAATTCAGCTTTCAGCTGGGTTCTTACATTTTTGTTTCCTTTCTCAGAAAAAGTGAACTCTAGGGAAGAGGAAAAATTGAAAGAGTTAGTGTGTATGTTTTCATTTGTTTCTTTGAGATTCAGAACTTTCCTCTATTGTCAGTTTGAAAAAACACTTTTTTTTTTTTTTTCTCTAAGTGCGCAGGGACCTACAGATGATAAGCTTAGGACTTGGTTTCAGTCCTAAGGCACAACATCATAAGATTTAAATAATGTCTTATAGGTTTTCATACTGTTTTTTTTTTTCACCAGGGAGTTCTAAGCTGTTAAAATGTGCAAGGTTGGCTTTCAGTATTCATTCCCCATTGGTTTTCTTTCCTTGCAACATTTTTTCCTCTAGAAGACTTTTCTCTCCTTCTTTTTCCTTCTTTTATTCCCTTTCCTCTTTCATTCCCTCTCTTCTCTATATCTTTAATCACCTTTTCCTTTCCCTTCTTCACCTCTGACTTAACTCTTCTTCCAAAATTCTTAAAAATCTTCACCCAAATTTCTTACAAGACATAACCATGCAGTTCGGTCTCATTGCAAAACACTGAAGCATTTTGGAGCAAGAAAAAGGTAACTGACATAAGTAATGAGGACAGCCCAAAGGGAGCTGAAGCTATGGAAGGAGGGGGACCATTCAGTCAAACCTTAAGCAAACCCTGCTGCTGCTGCTGCCGCTAAGTCGCTTCAGTCATGTCCGACTCTGTGTGACCCCATAGACGGCAGCCCACCAGGCTCCCCTGTCCCTGGGATTCTCCAGGCAAGAACACTGGAGTGGGTTGCCATTTCCTTCTCCAATGCTTGAAAGTGAAAAGTGAAAGTGAAGTCGCTCAGTCATGTCCAACTCTTAGTGACCCCATGGACTGTAGCCTAACAGGCTCCTCTGTCCATGGGATTTTCCAGGCAAGAGTACTGGAGTGGGGTGCCATTGCCTTCTCCAAGCAAACCCTAGAGGAGTCAAATTCAACATGACAGCTTATCATTAGAACTGGTCAACCTACAGCTCTGCTGCTTCTTTCTGGCATACTGCAGTATATGTTGAGTTGGGTGTGACCATGATACAGGTGTCAGAAGGTAAACTGTGAGAGGCAGTGAGATTATTTCAAGATAAATGATTCAAGAGCTGATGGCATGACAATATTTTCAGGAAGGTAGAGACTGAGTCAGACTGGGTTCCAGAGCAAGGAAAAGGCAAGACAAAACCTCCAGAAGATTTGTAGTAAAACCGCAAGATGAGCAAGAAATTAAATTTGTTATAAGACTCTGAGATTTGGAGGTTGGTTGTTACACAATGCATAACATAACCTATTCCGGAGAATATAGTAACCAAGAGGAGAAAACATAACATAAGCTATTGGCTTTCAGAGATAAGAGTGTAGAAGCTCAAAAGAAAATGAAAAATGAGGTTAAATTATTGTCACTTCAAGGAAGATTTGCCCAAGAGTATAAAAGATGGCTGAAACTAATCTTGTATTTTGGATAAATACAGAGAGCACTAATTCCTGTTGTCCATGCACATGACATGCTTAAGGTCCAACATGTACTTCACAGCATTTGCAAATGTTGCTGCAGCTAGCCAAGAGGAAAATGCGCCTTGTCATAAATGTTCCAAAATCCAAAAATCCCTGCTAGATCAAGCTCTAGGTCTGTGCCAACCTGGGGTGTAAGTGAACCCACTACTTTCTCATGCTATGGGATAAGCAGTATTCTATCATCATTTTCATATTTTATTCACTAAAAAATATCCATCACATATTTACTTCATTCAGTATGTTTTATTATAACACATGTGGAAATATGTATGACCATGGAGAATTGTTTTACCCATTGTTTTCATGCCATTGGTGGCTTCTAGAAAATTTTCCCATGAACCTTTTCATCAACAATTTTGATTGATTAACTCATTTCAAATAGCATTCAGTTAAGGAATTCAACAGGATACCACAGCAGGAGTGTCAGACTACAACATTTGACCTCAACTGTATCCCCAAGTTTTTATTCCCAACTAGGTGAACAGAAACCAAATCACATGGTCTACTCTAGAGAGACAGGTGGAGCTTTCTCCTCATGTCTCTCTGTTGACCTGGAAATTTCCACTTGGCCTAAAGTGTTAAAACAGGCATAGCAAATGGTATGGGTGATTGCAGCTTCCACCTCTGCCCAGGAAGAAGTATATGGTAATTCCATCTTCCTCAATATAGGCAATGAGTTGAGGTTAGAATCTGAATATCTCCTAGTTCCAAGAAGGTTTCATTGGTCACTTAAGGTAAAGAACAACTTTTGCACCACCTTTAGTAATTAAATGGGCCCCACCACCCAGCACATGCACAATATAATATGATAAAACATAGTTATCCCTCTTGCTATTAGAGACAATTTTATCACCAAATATGAGAGATTTCAAAACTGTATTAGGTGTGAAATTGCTGGAACAATGCCAAACTAAAATAAAATGAATTATATATTTCATTTACTGTCTAAATGTTATAATTTAAAGTGTCCTCCAATAATGCTATTGATAATAGTTTCATTCCTTTGAAACTCCTAAGACCTTTTATTTTTTAAAAAAAATATGAGAATGAATGTTCACAAAACATTGATTTGGGCAAGCTTTATTTGCAGGCAGAATAGGTATTTCCCACAAAGCCTTCAGGAAAGCAGCTCTGATTTAAATAAATTCCTTCCTGCCAATTGCCTGACATTGCATCTGAAATTTCCACCATTAGATATAAATTTGTTTATACCCATGTAATATATATAAATATATAATTTGTTTGCATCTCCACCTATAAATGATAGAGAGTTTCCTGCTCAAAGCAAATATCATTAAAACAAGAAGTGCTCTCAGTCACTTTTTATTTTCCACACATTTTCAGTTATTATGACATTTTTCCATTGTGATAACACCTATTTAAAAGAAACTTCTTATGAGATGAGATCACAACATGTCTGTTTTGAAGACAACAGAATAAAGGAAGATGTATTAAGATAAATGTGAAAATGGGGGAATGTATGGGGTGGGAAGGAGGATCATAAACATTGCAATTTAAGGATGCAAGGTGTCAAGAGGCCAGGGCAAAAAAATCTAAAACCAAAAGACACTGTAGAGATGAGATAGCATGAAAATCTTGGTATTTCCTAATCATGCTCTTTTCGAATATAAGGAGTTGTGAAGTGATTGTGATTGGAACCTGGGAACAGAGCTTTTCCTATGATGAAGTGTCCCATTAAAGCATACTGACTCTTTATTTCAGAACAATGTTGACTTGAGTCCAATGAGATCCATCAACATCCCATCCCTGCTGACTCATTTAGCTGCAAGAAGAAGTTCACAAATCAGTTCAAAATAAAAAAATAGGGAAGGTGCAAAAAATAACAAAGAATTGAAGAGGTACCATGTAAGATTTCTAACATTCTTTTTTAAAAAGTAAAGCAAACAAAGAAAAGGAAAAAAAAAAACCTGTTTGGAAATTATTTTTAGGGGAAAACTGAGCACAAGACCCTTGTACCAGGAGTATAGTAAGCAAGAGACATAACCTTTCATCTCTAGGAACAATATATGGATGATCATGAAACTGTACAATTTGGAAATGGCTTCCCCACCACTGCTTGAATACCTGTCTCCTGGATCTCACATCCATAGCCTAGATTTATTATCATGGAAGCTAAAGGGAGATATGTGGGACTCAGCTGTCAGCCCGTGTTGACACCATGCAGCAAAGGCTGTTCAAATGGACAGATTTTCACTGGGATGATGCCTAACTCAATCGTTAGTCACTCACCCTTCATGGCTTATCTGCTTTAATTTGTTTATCTTGTTTGGTCATTAGTTTTGTCTAGATTTTATATTCATTATTCTGTATCGTATCTCTGACATTTCAGTTTAGGAGGTGATTGTTTACCATATACATTGATTCTCCTAGGCCCTCAAATATTCCACAATCGATGCTAACAAGATAGTACCTACGAATAGTCATTATTTGGCTATTTTGGGACACATTCTCTGGCTCATTTTAATGCATTCTTATGTTTCCAGCCTCCTGGGGCCTCTCGCATATTCCTTTTGAACCTTTACTCTTTAATGCTACTCAGACAGAGCCTTTGTACCTCTTTGGAATGAATAAAAACAGTCTATCTCAGGTGATTTAAATCTCTCTCTCATGTGCCTTTAAAAATGCACACTTTGCTTTTATCAAGCCCATATTTTGCACTTTCAAGAGAAAACACTGAAGCTGGCATAGGTTCTCTTATCAGCCTGTATTATAGGCGAGGGGACCAAGTAGGGACAGGCTTGTCTTCTCAGTTCCCGAGTCACAGCCACACAAGGAATGTATTATGGGTGTTGTGCATCATTTGTCTGGCCTGTTTGATATTGTACTTTTCGTTACTAGTTTATCTGTTTACTGCACCTGGAGTTTGCATGTGGCCTTTAATTGGGACTGAGCAGGGAATAGTTACTCCTGGGGCCTAAGTAAATATGCACAGCCGTGGGTTTCCTGGGAGTTTGCTAAGCCTGGTGCTATCAACTCGCTGGTCCTAAGGGAGTGAACCTGGGTACCTACTGGTACCAACTGCTCCTTCCACTCTCCTTCTTTGCTTTTCTAGCTTTACCTCTGCTTTTTTTCTCCCATAGTGGAGTTACCACTGGTGTCCAGTCATTGACCCATGATTAGGAAAGTCAGTGAAAGCTCCTTGGGATATTTAGATGCATTCCATGTATTGGCAAAATTTGTGTGCATGGCCTTCTTTCTCTACCTTCTGTCCTTAGACTATAGTTTTCATATAATAATAGTATGACCTAGTATAATATAGTATAATGTACTTTGGTATGAAGACAGACAAGGTAGCTTTAGATGGCTATGATTTCATGAGTAGACCTAAAAAAGGCTCTGCTTCCTGCTATTCTAAAAAAACAAAAGATCTCACCTACTTATGTCAAACTGCTCAGACATACTGACAAAGAAGTGAATGCAAAAATGCGGCTGACTTCTGCAGGATTGTGTGAGCAGTCAAGCATCTCTGGCCAAGTGCCAGACTGTCCAATACAAGGTCTGAACACTGTGTCAGATTGCCCTGTACCCTAGACTTGCACTGGAAGAGACATAAGATGGAAAAGAAGGCAATAGGAGTCTTTCTCCTCAGCATCATGTGAGGTTCATACACATAGTTTAATTCTGAGCACAAATGAGCCACCTAACCGTAGATAAGCTTTTTTTTTTTTTTGCAATATTCTGTTATTATCCTTTCCATAATAACCAAAATACAAAAACACTTTCAAGGCAATGATAAACACTGAAGTAGAATACAACTCCATGTATTAGAACCCCAGATTAACCAAGTTAGATGTCTAGTCCAGGGAATAAAATATTCAAGCTTTAAATAAATACACAATAAAAATAGCACACTCTTACTATAGGGTTACTGGACTGTAGCAGTAAATGAACTGAATAAAATTTTATGGCTTCTTAACATGCTGAGGTTTTTGCTGTGTCTTCCATCTTGTAGCTTAACAACATTTTGCAGTCTGCTATCAGTGAAACTAATAGTGCAGATGAAAATTTTATGAAAAATGGGAAATCTGCATTGGTTTTATATTATGTCAGTGAAATGAATAAAGATCATATTTTGGCATTAACAGCTAATGGTGAGAAAAGGAGTGGGGGCTGGTTACTCCATTTTTGGCCTTGGAATTGATGTTTTTTAAAGAGTCGGCTGTAATTACGATATTTGAATGTCATTATCGTTAAACTGATGAATTATTTAGGAAGAAGGTGAACAAGGCAAAGAGTTCCTCAGTGTGCTCATGCGTTTGAGCTGTATTTTACTGGTCAGGTGCTCCTTTTAGAGGGCTGTATTAATCACATGGATGGTGTAGATATGTTGTATTATTACTTCTCTCAGCAAGGTCAAATTTCTCTACTACAGAGTATTTGGAATAGAGGAATAGAGGAAAAGGGGAAGAGGAATTGCTAAATAATCAATCATATTATAAATGTTGCTAGGAAATAGTCCCTACTCTTTGAAATGGATTGTTTTATGTCTTCTATTTGAGTTGTTATAATGATCTCCTTATCAACTATTCACTGGCCTCCCAGCTTTGCTTAGCTTAAAGCAAGCTTTTTGATAAGGAAGAAATTTAATTTGAGAAAAATAAGACTAGAAGAATGATATCATGTGGATGAGAGAAATATTTAGTTTAAGATACAAACAGTTTTCCTGCACACATTTTCCTTAAACCAAATGTCATATTGATATTGAGCAACTTTTATTTTCTCATTTCTTTCTCTAACACTCTCTCTCCAGGAAATAGCATTTACTTGTTTCAGTAGTTTCATTCCTTAGGAGACTAAAATAGTTTTCTCTCTAGATTTATTTTAAAAATTATATTTCACTTACCTGGCTTAGATCGTTATGTCTCTGCCTCCAAGCAGACACTTGGCATGTTGAATCCTTCCTGATCACTGATTACCAAGGAGCATAATTTTGTGTGTTATACAAGATGGAACATACTGGCTTTTACTTTGGGATGCTAGAGTTAATGGCATATTGTATCTTAGCTTCATCCTACAAAATACAAGTAAATCTTTTGCTTCTTACACACTTTTGTGCATTTTTAATAGTTTATAGAATAATGAATAGTTTTGTAGTTTATAGATTGAATACTTTTGTTATAAACCATTCTGAAAGTTGTTTCTGGCTCAAAGACACTTCTTTGTTTTCCTAAAGAACCTATAGATTCTAATTATTCTAGTGATGTGATCTCTCACATTTGCCATTATTTTTGTGATTTTGTTTCCCCTCCTTTAGGGGCTAAGACTGTTTTCACTGGGGATTCCGCTATGACTCATGTCCCAGAAGAAAACAAAGAGCGGAATGCTTGGAGTTGACTTGTGTGACTTTAGGAACAACTCTAAAGGATATTCTTTTCTAATGTTTCTTCTATTCAGCTTAGTTTTTTCAGAAAGGGTCCAGGAATGCATGACCAAACTCCTGTTTAATATAAAGAGTATGCATTTAAATGAACTAGCCATTCTACTTTACATTAGAGGAAAAATGCAGTGGGAAGTCTATGGAGATAAAGAACACTCATCATCCAAGTCAGTTTTCAGTCAATTTGGCAAGATTAGAACAGGGAAGTGCAAATCAAAATTGCAATGAGATATCACCTAACACTTAGAATGGCTATAGCATGTGGAGAAAAGCGAACTTTTGTGTACTGTTAATGGGAATGTAAACTGGTGCAACTGCTACGGAAAAGAGTATGGAGCTTCTTTAAAAGATTAAAAATAGAACTATCATATGATTTGGAAATTCTATTTATGGCTACTTATGTGAAGAAAACAAAAATATCAATTTGAAAATATACAGGCAATTACATGTTTATTACAGCATTATTTACAATAGCCAAAATAATGGCAACAACCTAAATGTCCATCAATGGATAATGAATAAATAAATTGTAGTATGCTGATACACACACACACACACACACACACATATATATGTATATATAAAATGAAATATTATCCATCCATGAAAAATAATGAAACCTTGCCTTTTGTGACAACATACGTAGACCTTGAAGGCTTTATGCCAAGTGAAAGAAATTGGACAGAAAAAGTAAATTACCATATGGTTTCACTTGCATGCAGAATCTAAAGCAAAGCATAACAAAAACAAACAAGACAGAACAAAACAAAAGTTTTGATCTCATAAAAATAGAGAAGAGATTAATGGTTGCCTGAGGTGGGTCATGGAGTTGAACAAAATGAACAAAAGGGGTCAAAAGGCACACAGTTCCAAATATGGAATGAGGAAGTCATGGTGATACAATTTATAACACAGTGACTATAGTTAAAAGTACTGTATTCCACATGTAAAAGTAGCAAAAGATGTTGAATGTTCTCATTACAGGAAAAAAAGAGTAACCATCTATGGTGTCAGATGTTAACTAGATTCATTATGGTGATCAGTTTGCAATACATACAAATATTTCAAATCACAGCATTGTACGCTTGAAACTAATATAATATTATGCTAATTAAATCTGAACTAAAAATAAAGAAAAAAAATCAAGACTAAATTTTTTTCCATTAATCTTTTTTTGGGCAGTTCTTAAATTTTAGTATTAAATATTTATGGTAAAGAATTTCCTTTCATTAATTTGAGAGAATATTCTAAAATTATTGCTTGTTAAAATACTTTTGATTTTTTTGAAAAAAGCTCGAATAAACTTATTTCACTTTTAACTTCGTACTGTCTTTCATCTGTTTATCTAGGTTTTTCTCCTCTCCAGTGTTTCAAATACCTCACATCTTTACCAAAACCAGTCCCACACAAACACACATAGATACATACACTCTCATGACAAGTGGATATCAAAAAGAAGCCTGTTAATTTATTCAATATTATTTACATTGAATGAGTAAAATTTTATTTTTTTCAACAGTATTTATATTTCATACCACTGACTGTATAATAGGGGCTTCCCAGGTGGCATTATTGGTAATGAAACCACCTGCCAATGCAGGAGACTCAAGAGATGCAGATTCGATCCCTGATTTGGGAAGATTCTGTGGAGGAGAACCCACATGGCAACCCACTCTAGTATCCTTGCCTGGAGAATCCCATGGACAGAGGAGCCTGGCAGGCTACAGTCCATAGTGTTGCACAGAGCTGCACATGACTGAAGTGACTTAGCACACACACAAAGTATAATGAAAAGTAAGGATCAGACACACATCTTATTCACATGTGAATTTGTAAGCACTAGAGCTGACACAAATTAACAAATGAGTGTTGTTGTTCAGTCGCCCAGTTGCATCTGACTCTTTGCAACCCCATGGCTGTGGCATGCTAGGCCTCCCTGTCCCTCACCATCACCCAAAGTTTGGCCAAGGTCATGCCCATTTCACCAGTGATGCCATCCAGCCATCTCCTCCTCTGACACCCTCCTCTTCTTCTGCCCTTAATCTTTCCAGGCAACAGGGACTTTACCAATAAGTTGGCTGTTCGCATCAGGTGACGAAAATACTGGAGTTTCAGCTTCAATGGCAGTTTTTTTCAATGAGTATTCAGGGTTGATTTCCATAAGATTGACTGGTTTGATCTTGCTATCTAAAGGATGCTCAGTAGTCTTCTCCAGCACCACAGTTCAAAGGCATTAATTTGTTGGTGCTCTGCCTTCTTTACTGTCCTGCTCTCACAACCATATACAACCACTGGGAAGACCATAGCCTTGACTATAAGGACCTTTGTCGGCAGAGTGATACACCTGCTTCCCAACACACCATCTAGTTTTGTCATAGCTTTCCTGCCAAGAAACAATCCTCTTCTGATGTCATGGCTGCAGTCTCTATCCGCAGTGATTTTAGAGTTCAGGAAAGGAAAATCTGTCATTGCTTTCACTTTTTCCCCTCCCATTTGCCATGAAGCAATGGGGCCAGATGCCATTATCTTATTTTTTTTTTTTAATATTAAGTTTTAAACTGGCTCTTTCATTCTCCTCACAAATGGTTAGCTTTGACTAAACAGTAAAATCTGAATAGTAAGAAAGTAATAATATTATGTTTCTTGTTACTTAACACAAATCCTTGTAAGATTGCTATCTCTTACTTGTATCTCTTTTCTCTCTTGATTTTTAATTAATAAATTTTTTTTTCAGAAATTGTGCAAATTATTCAGTCTTAGCTATAGATGAGCTCTAAATTTAGTTCCACTCCCTTTTTGACAAAAAAACAGATACACAATCTGAATTTCATGAGAATGAGATGCTAATAACTTTAGTGCTTGAAAACCATATATACATACACTGTGTTTGTATTCTTCTGGAGAGTTAACACTAATGTAGTCAATTGACAAAAACCTTCCCAAGAAATGATCAGTACTTTTTTGGTCCCACTGATAAGTTCTGAGTTTGTTTATTTATTTGCTATTCCTGCCTATGTGCTTGCTATTTTTATTCAATTCTAGTTTAATAGAACATATAAAAACACTTTATTTTACTGTTTGAAGCTGCAAGAATTGACAGTCCTAATTTAAGAAAGATACAATAAGGTTTAAAATGTGTATCTACTTCTTACACCATTGGATGTGGAGTAGTGAGGATTAAAAACAGAAATCAAGTCTTCCCTTCTGGAGTTTTTTAGAATCAGAGTTAGAAAAAGTATTTCTTTGGGATTTTGTCAATCAATATTTACAAGATTTCCATGAAATGTTTAGAACTGAGGCACCATGCTGAACAAGTCAAATGTGGCTGAATTTCACCCGGGGATGAATGTTGCAGGTATTAAATTATCCATGGGCTCCAGTCAAGCAATTCAATACTCAATCTGCTCAAAGCCCAAGGAAATAAAAATCACATAAGGAATTACAGTTTGAAAGAATATTTTCTTTTTAATTTCTGACGTACAATGGCAGGCCATCTGACATCATGTCACATCAGCTTAACTCCCTGGCTGCACCAGACCTGTTGTGCGGTATCGGTGGGGGAAATGTACAAAGAGATTCTTGTCCTCAATCAGATTTCCCTGGTATCAGTCTGGACAGCAAGCAGTCAATCCCAATTGAGTAGGCAGATGGAGACAGAGCAGATTAATAAGTGGATCCTCTTTATCTGAAGAGCTGGCAGGCATCATGGTTCGCCAGGCACCTGAGTTATATTTTTAAATAGGTCAGCACATAGAGCGTTTACAAAGGGGAAATGGAGTTCTCTGGAAGATTGGCACCAGTAGGGAACACAGTGTGGGAGGTGGGGCTCAAGGTGTGCTTTGATGGAGGCAGTGGATTTGGAACAGCAGAGGATGGGACATAAAGAGTTGCTGTCTCTGTTTCACCATCCAGTTTGAAAAAAATAATAATAATAACTGTACCTTGGAAATCACATAAAGCACATCCGGATAACATCTCTGAACCTGGTCAGGCATTTTTGTTTTTAAAACTTCATATACCATTACCACTGCCACTAAAGAACTATCATCAGGGCAAAACACAGGGTTCTTATTCATTTCTTTTTTAATTTTGCATCTTACACAGCACAGACTTCTCTGGAAGTACACAAGAAGTAGAGAAATTGGTCCTTCAAACAAAAGCAGGTAAACATGAGCTATCAGGTTCAACTGTAAAATAATAACACAGGAGTGTGTGTGTGTATATGTCTGTGTGTGTGTGTGGAAAAACTCATTAAATTGCCTTGAAATCAAGCTCAAAAGGAAATACAATTTTGTTTTGAACAGAAGCAGCCAATAAACCAATATATAAGTAACACCCTTTAATGATCCCCAAGATTCCCTAATTGGAACAATGTGATTGTTACAATTCCCAAATAGGCAACAATGTGATCAATAGCTTTGAACATTAGCCTGTCTCAACCAGGGAGCTTCAGTCCCTAAAACAAAACAAGATAAAATTTGTTACCATGTTTTCCAGAGTATGGATTCCAACAGATGGAATTATAAGAGTCCAAGTTTAATGATTAACTTCAAGAACAGGTGGTGTATTTCAAACATCCTATTTCCAAACAAACCTTGACTTACCAAAGAAGCCCAGGGAACATAAATGAGCACTTACTAGTTAGCTGCTAGCTTGTGTGAATGGATAATTTACAATTAAAAGAAAAAAAGTGTCCAGTTTTTTGAAATGATAACATTTGTCTTTGGCTCCTTTCTCTATCTGGTGGTAGAGGAGAATTCTTGGGACTGTGCCACATTACCCAGATTGAACAAGGAAGGATCAAGTGATTCACACTCTCAGGGTTTGCCTCCACACTTGATTTGACAGCTGGAAGTCAAACTCCATTTGCTTGTGTTGTTTCCAAGGGTAGATAAAAAAGACATTTGAAAAGAATAATTTGGGACCTCTAGGGAGAATAGTGTATTGATTGAGATGAAGTGTGGAAGCCTAAAGGAGCAAATTTCTCCTAAAATGAGACTCAGGAAAATTAAGTAGCAAGGGAGCAATGAAGTAACAATAAATGCTTAATTTGGAAAGGTTTTTTTAAGTCTCCCAGAGTTATTGAATCCTCTGATCTCAGCGTCTTAGATTTAGTCAGTGATTAAATGATTATCAGATATGACAGGGCAGTATGGTGAGAGTTTCCTCTATAACGTCTGTGTGGGAGCAAACATTTTCTTCCCTTGGAGGATGGAGGCACCAGGATTGGTGCTAGACGTCTGAGCTGTGCTGGGATGTTACAGTGAAATGACACAACCCCAGTCTTTCTTCAAGTTGTTTGAGAAAGCAGAGAAAACCAGGAAGGTAGGTAGAAACAGTCTCAGCATTGAGAGTTGAGGCCATCCTGGAATCTAGAAAGAGGAAAGTGACCGCGGGAAGACTGGATGCAGTGGGTACCGTGCAGCCATCTTGGGGCAGGGAGATACAAGTGAGCTGGAGGTGGTGGTAGGCCTGGATTTTTCAACTTGACAACTTGGTTCTAGGAGAGCCTGGGTCACTAGATCTAGAAGTGGTGCTCTGAGGCATCCACCTCAGCTTGAAAAGACAAGCAGCTTTGTCTTTCCTCAGTTCTTCTCATGCCCAGCAGAAAATGTTTCTAGTGTTATTGCCCACCTCTCCTTCTCTCACACTGCCTCTCAGGAGCTTAGTTATAAAAATGATAGCCAAATGGGTCTCCCAAGGAAACAAATGATGATCACTCCTCGAACAACCTCCATGTCCCACAGACCAGTAAGAGATTGGTTATATCTCTGAATAAAATATCCTTCTCTGACTTCTGGCGTGACTGCAACTAGAGACGGGTGTTGTTGTTCAGTCGTTAAGTTGTGTCTGACTTTGTGTCACCCTGGAGTGCAGAGTGCCCAGGTCCTCTATCCTCCACCATCTCCTGGAATTTGCTCAGATTCATGTCCATCCAGTGGATAAGGAAATGGCAACCCACTCCAGTATTCTTGTCTGGAGAATCCCATGGACAGAGGAGCCTGGCAGGGCTACAGTCCAAGGGGTTGCAAGAGTCAGACATGACTTAGTGACTAAACCACCACCACCAATATGTCCATCAAGTCAGTGATGCCATCCAACTATCTCATCCTCTGTCGTCCCCTTCTCCTCCTCCCTTCAATCTTTCCCAGCATCAGGGTCTTTCCCAGTGAGTCAATTCTTTGCAACAGGTGGCCAAAATATTGGGGATTCAGCTTCAACATCAGTACTTCTAATGAATATGCAGGGTTTATTTCTTTTAGGATTGATTGATTTGATCCTCTAGTAGCCCAAGGGACTCTCAAGAGTCTTCTCCAGCACCACAATTTGAAAGCATCAGTTCTGCACTCAGCCTTCTTTATGGTCCAGCTCTCACATCTATACATGACTATTGGCAAACCATAGCTTTAACTATAAGAACTTTTGTCAGCAATGTGTTGTGTCTACTTTTTAATACACTGCTTAGGTTTGTCATAGCTTTCTTTACAAGGAGGAAGTGTCTTTAAACTTCATGGCTGCAGTCACCATCCTCAGTGATTTTGGAGCCCCCCAAAATGAAATCTGTCACTGCTTCCATTTTTTCCCCTTCTATTGCAGTGAAGTGATGGGACCAGATGCCATGATCTTATTTTTTTAATGTTGAGTTTCAACAACTAGAGATACCAACAATGAAATATAATCATATAGCTTTTAACAGAATATAATGAAAATAAAATAAAATTTAGAAGTAAAAATAAAACTCCTACTTCTGTAACATAACACATTTCATTTGCTACAGTCTCAATTGTTCAGTTTATTCTAGCAGACATACAGTCAACTCTTAAGAGGGGTAGAAGGATGAGTAAGACATTATCCTCACCACCAAGAAGGGAAGAAAATATTCATCTACAGTAACTATGATATATTTAGTCTAAGGAAGAAAAGAAGCATATATTTTAACAATTCCTTTTATTATGTGAAGCATTTTTCATATTTTAACGTAGACTTTAAATGTGTCAATCTTGAGATTTTCATTGTGGGCCTATGCCATATTTTCTTAGATATTTTACTGTTTCGGATATAAAAGATGTTTCTCATATTTTCTTATTAGTAATACAGCTGTAAAAACATCTTTTAATATGCTATTTTCTTCTCATATTTTTACACTCTATTTACATGAGTATGCCAAAAGAAAAGCAAGAAGATATTATTAACATTTTTTTTTCTATAGAAAAACACATTTAGATGCCTTAATATTCATTTGTCTTCATTTAGTTCCTCTAGAAATATTGCACATCCCATTATGAACTGGCTGGTTGATCATAAAGGAACCAAGAACATTCTGGGGTAGCTTTGAGAGAACATCCTAACATCACCTAGGTGCATTTATTCTATGTATTTGCATACCCTCACTCTTGAACTTGAAATAATTTTGCTGATTTTCATGCTTTGTTTTGTCTCTTTTACCCTTTCTGAGTACTAACTTCTCTTGGTTTTACTAATTTAATTAATGCTTATGTTTAATTAATTAATGTTTAATTAATGTTCACTACTGCTCAAGAAAATTCTCTCTCTGAACAATACTTGTCTGTTTTTTTTCTGTCCATGGGAAATACCAAAACACCTTCCCTAGCTTCGCTCAGACCTTGGTTCCCTCCATCCTTTATCTAGCCACAGTAAGGCAAGATCATGGATGAGTCCAATAATTAGAGGACAAAAACCTGGCTTTGATATTCAAGCTGCCTTACTCCCAGGAAATGTGTGAATGGATCATAATAAAAAATCAGTATATAATAAATTTCAGAAAAATTTCCCAAGGAATTTATATGTCTACTTTTTTACTCACTGAAGGTGAAACATCATCATCTACCAGGAAAAAAGCCTTTGTGTTGCATTTACCCTTTGATTTCCTTTTCTTATTCATTAACCTGGTCCTTCTTTTCATACTTGGTGTGAGTGCAATGACTGTATTAGAGTGAAAACCTCTATCCTGATGCTGAACAGATTTGAAGTATTCATCAATTTTGTGTGTATGCTTATAATTGTATATACATATAACTATATATGTATAATTCTTACTAGCTTTAATACAGCATATACATAATCAATAATATAATACAGAAAAAAGAATCAGTGGTTTCTTTAGTCTCTCTCAATACATTTTATACAACAAGGATGGCTCCTTTCTTTCTCTTAACCTACAGATCTCATTTATATAATTTATGTACATATGAATGCATGTATATATTCTTAGGTACATGTTTTCTCTTCTGAAAATGTTATAAACCCCTGAGGACAGAGGTTGTGACTTGTATCCCCCTTGTATTCTATTCAGTTATTAGAATAGTACTAAGTATAATAAATATCAGGTGATTAATGATGTTAAATATTAGATATATATCTAAGATCACTCTTAGTCTATTATCACAAATGAACCTCAAGTTGCATTTTCTACCTATAAATATCCTAATTGTTTTGCTATCATTTGCAATCTATTTGATATTTAGGAAGAAAAAGCAGATGTGTTTATAGTGGCTAGCATTAAAGTTGCCAAATAAGGCAATCATTAAGGTACAAGAAAGACTCATGTTGTGATTAAAATCAGCTCCCTCATACCAGAATAGGCAGAAATCAAAGTATGAAAGCAAACCCAAAGTTCTGCCTCTTTTATATCTGTAGTCATAATATGTGGCAGCCTCCTTTTTTAGTCTGGCTTTTACCTTCTTCCCAGAAAAGCAGACACTCCATTATGTTTTCTTTTTTTCCCCTTGATAAATGACTCCATTTTTCCCCAAGTTGGTTGGCAGAATGGCCAACATTAAATGTTCATTTGTTTAAACTAACAGAGTGTGGTCAGTTGATTCCCAAGGGAGGAGAGAAAGCCAAACAGGTCTAAAATGGCATCTTTTAAGAACACATTCAATTCATTATCTTTTTCATAAAGTTCACATATGCAAGCATTAATCATCATGGTGTGGCTCTGGGCAGGAAGTTCTTACCTAAGCAAGTTCTACTCTATAATATATCTTTAGTGTTTAATGGCCTTTACAGCTTAGATTTTATTGTGTGCTCACTCATCTGTTGTTTTATGAGCCAGTCTGTGTCTTTGTGATGAACTGATTAAGCAACTGGCTTGGAAGTTAAATTCATAAGCAAGTCAACACTCCATCCATATCTAATAAGTACTTTAGCCCATTATGCTCTTATCTCTTCTCTAGCAGATACAGTGTCAGGCGTGGGGAAAGTTTCTGGAAGAACTTAAGACTGCTTAATAAATTAAGCCATTGAAGAACTCAAGATGATGATTGAAAAATGAAAATATTAAAGGAATATCTTGGTGACCTTCTTCATTTTGCAAAATTTCATCTATGTTAAAGTAAAAAATAAACTCCAGAGAAAACAATAGTCCTATGAGGGGAAAAAAACATAAGGATCAAGAGAAGAAAGAACTTTCTCAGCATGCAACATGAAATAAATTAACTGAGGAAAAGTTGAGGTTATAGTCAATGAAATGATTTCAGAAGAATTTGGATGAAGATATGTCCAAGGTATTGAAGTGAATCATATCTATGTTGGGAGATAAACCTGGTGACATTCACAGTCAAAGTCCATGATATTAATCATTATTTGAGAATGAACAGAGTAAGGGAGCAAAAATTGCCACCCCTAAGTGCCTCTTTGGCATATAGCTTATTTCAAGCTGAATACAACTGAGGCCAAAACACTCAAGAAGAAACTTCAATCTTCACCCTAACTTCCTCCCTAAAAATATAGATAGAGGGGCTATCACAGTAATAATTCTATCACCAGGGGTCTCTGCAAAGAATAAGGGCTGAGGGTAGAGGGAGGAATTCTTAGAGACCAGGGTTGTCCTCCTACCCTTTGAGTTCTCAAAGCACTACCTCCATCACCCTCTTGTGTCTTTAGCTGAAGATGAAATTTAAGGTGAGAGCTTCAGTCATTTTGGAAAATTATTCACTTCTTCTGGGTCTGTTCCATGTATACATTTTATTAAATTTTGCCTTGATTTTCTCCTATTAATGTGTCTCATGTCAATTTAATTTTTAGACCAGACAGAAGAACCCAGAAGAGCAGAAAAAAATTTCTTCCTCCCCAACAATAGTTTTAACCACTTACCAACCAATCAATTTGGTGAAATAACCAGTTTGATTGTTTTCTCTTTTCTTTCTTTCTTTCTGTTTGTGTTTGTTGAATTTTTTAGCTCTACTTAAAGCCTTTTAATGATGATTATTTCATATATAAGCACAGTCACAACTTCAGTTTGTTCACTGATGCAAACACAAAATTCAGAGTGAATTTGTGTACTGAAGGGTAGTTTTATACCATTCTATGTTCGGCTACTTTCTGTGATTAGCATGATGTGATTTTTCAAACAAACCCGGCTTATAGTATCAAAATTCAGAACAGTCTGCCTCATTTTTCTTGAATAAGGAAATAAAATTGCTTAATTTTCTAGTTTAGAAGGAAATTTACAATTTTGGGTCATGTATATTAAAAAATAAGATACAAAAAAAAAAAGAATGTCAAGAACATTTCCAGTTCATCCTAAAATACATGCCAGTTTCGCTCACCTAGAAAAGACAGCAGAATTTCTTTAAAACTTAAAAAAAAATTGTTGGCTAACCAAAATTCCCTATTCCTTTAATTCAATCTAATTTGGACTTCCTTGAATATGCAAAATAATTGATTTCTTATAGAGATTTCTCCTATATTTGAAGATGATGATTAAATCGCCCTTTAGCCTTCACTTCTCTGTATTAAATTAGAACTCTATCACCTCCCCAGCACTGTTTTATGCCAGCTCTTTAAAGATTTATGTTGCTTTCTGCTGAATTCTTACTCAAAATTATTTCTGTACAAAATTGGGCTGAATTCTTTACATGCTAAAGCTCATACTGCCTTTCTAAGATTGATGTATATCATCATCTACATTTTGAAAGTTGAGGAAGAAGTTAAAGAGGAATTAGGCCTGTCATCATTAATAGACCCTGAATCATGGCTAGGATTAGAAATGAGAAGCTCACACCACAAATAATAGCAAGATGAACAGCAACTTCATCACTCACCAGTCACCAAACAGGTTGCCCTCCAATATCATCTTTATTTTATAGCACTATATTTCTTACCTCTGGGGATCTTTGTGAAATGGATGGGATGATCAGCTGGGCTGTGATGGATGAAACCATGTTGATTACTTGTTTTCCAAGATTGAAGACTCTCTGAATGTTAAACCATATCCAGTCTGTGGTGGACAGACTTTAAGTGGCCACGACTCCCACCTCCTAATGTACATGCTCTTGTGTAGTCTTCTCCCTTCAAGTGTGGATACAAACTATGCCTTTCTTCTAACTAGTAGAGTTTGCAAAGGTAGTAGGATACACTCCCCATGATTATATCAGCTTTTATATACTCTGGCTGGCCAGACTTGTACTTGCTTCCACTCTCTTACTAAAGAAGCAATCTGCTATGCTGTAAACTGTCTATGGTGAAAACGACAAGGCAGGGAGCTGCAGAGTCGAGGATGGCCTCCAGGTGACAGCTAGCAGAAAGCTGTGTCTCTCAGACTTTACACACACAACAAAATGAACTTGCCAATAAACTGAGTGAGGTTGGAAGTGGATTTTCCCCAGTTGAACTGCCAGATGATAATGTAATCTGGTCAAAAGACACCTTGACTACAGCTTCATGAAATCAAAACAAAGAACTCAGCTAAGCTATGCCCAGACTTTTGACCCACAAAGACTGTGAGATAACAATTATATGCTATTTTAAGCTGTTTTTACACTCTTTTCACACAGTGTATAAAATTTGCATGTCCTCTTTTCAGATAAGAAGTTAGGAATACTGGCTAAGATGAAGATACTTTCCCAAGAAGCTCCATAAAGGGACCATAATGCAAAACTGTGCAGATGATGATAAAGACATTTTGTAGGCTTTAATCAAATTATATCTCAGTGTAAGAAGATATGACACAAGATCAGATTTAACACTAGGATATGCATTTTACTCCCTCCCCACACTCTTCAGGAAGTTATACCATAAAGACTGGAAATGAAGGAAGAAGGTCTAAGTATAATACAAAAATGTTGATGCAATTTTTAGTATTGTAAAGAGCTATACTTTATTACAAATCTTAAAGAAATTTTAAATTTCAACCATGCATATTGGTCTTATGTTCAGTTAAGTGTTTCCTTAAAACAAGAAAATAAAAAGAGTTATTTATATTTCACATATGGGAAAAATAAGAAAAAAGAAAGAATAAAGAAGGAAAGTGTGGAAAACAGAAAAATTGAAAAAAAAAAAGAGAGAAGTGAGGAAAACAAGGGAAAAGGGAGAGAAAGAATATTAACACAATATAATAACAACACTTTCCTTAGAATATATAAAATGCAATTATTTGTATACCACTACAGTAAATTCATGTGTGGATGTAAGAGCTGGACTATGAAGAAAGCTGAGAGCCGAAAAATTGATGTTTTTGAACTGTGGTGTTGGAGAAGACTCTGAGAGTCCCATGGACTGCAAGGGATCCAACCAGCCCATCCTAAAGATCAGTCCTGGGTGTTCATTGGAAGGACTGATGCTAAAGCTAAACTTCAATACTTTGGCCACCTCATGTGAAGAGTTGACTCATTGGAAAAGACCCTGATGCTGGGAGGGATTGGGGGCAGGAGGAGAAGGGGACGACAGAGGATGGGATGGCTGGATGGACATGAGTTTGGGTAAACTCCAGGAGTTGGTGATGGACAGGGAGGCCTGGCGTTCTGCAATTCATGGGGTCGCAAAGAGTCGGACACAACTGAGCGACTGAACTGAGAGTAAATTGGACTTCCCTGGTGGCTCAGATGGTAGAGAATCCCCTCACAATGCAGGAGACCTGAGTTCAATCCCTGGATCAGGAAGATCCCCCAGAGAAGGGAATGGCTATCCACTCCAGTATTCTAGCCTGCAGAATTCCATAGACAGAAGATCCGGGAGGGCTACAGTCCATGGGATCACAAATAGTTGGACACTACTGAGTGACTAGCACACTCAGAGAACTCAGTAAATTAGTTGCTTTAACTTTGTGTTAATATAGAATAATTCAATTAAAGTAAATGTTTAAAAGGAATAGAAATTACTCATGTTATAGACCTTATCACATATCTAAATTATACTTCTGCATAGTACTAAAAATTAATGACTCAATTTTTCAGAGTTTTGAAGAAAATGTTCACAACTTCTGTATTCTTTTTAAGTTTCAAGTTTCAGCTTATTCTCAACTACTTGTCAAGTTTGTATTACCAGTAATCCTCTTGTAACAGTCTTTCAGGTTTAATATCTATGGACCTCCTAATCTTTCCTTGTCTTCCAACTCTAGCTACCCACAAGACTGGTATTTAAGTTAGAAGTACACTGACTGATAGCGCCCTCCCTGGCACAAGCCGTTTTGCTACAGGAGGTCTTAGTAAGGAACACAGAACTAATAAGCCACCACCAACCAGAAGAGTTTGGGAAAGGTCAACAGGAGACCCCACATGTCCAACCACCTCCCAGAATCCTTATCACTGGCATCCATCTTGGCTGAGCAATGTGTGTGCCACCAGGAAGGACTCTGGGTCAGAATGATTGGCCAAAGACAACCAGGAAGCTAACCATCACCATAAAACCTGAGGCTGCAAGCCATGTGGCAGAGCAGTTCTCCAGGGCTGCCTCACCCTAGTGCTCTCCACTCGGGGACCCTTTCCAATAAAGTGTCTTGCTTTGTCAGTGCATGTATCTCCTCAGAAAATTCATTTCCAAGTGTTAGACAACAGCCCACTTTTGGGCCCTGAAAGGGTTCCCATTTCCTGCAACACTTACATCCTTTTTTAATTGAGCATGATTAACTATGTTCACTTAATATAAAAAATTAAATGAGAAGGATCCATTTATAACCTCTGACACACTCTGACATGCTAAACCAGTGGTTGTCAAGACCTTCAAGGGATAGAATTGAAAACTTTTGACAGAGCTTAGGCAAGGATTTCTGAAGACGGGTAGCATTCAGTCACTGATTCTGTAGCTTAACACTCTTGTTCACTGTGATTTCCTGCTCAGGCATTCAGGGCCCCTCATGCCTTCCTTGGATAATCAAAATTTTCTGTTTTGGTTTTCCATGTGCATTATTATGCTTAAACATGTTCTAATTCTTGTACTTTCTCACCCTTGAAGAATATTCACCAGAAGGAAAACCTTCCTTGTACTATTAGGTGATGCTTGCTGTCCTGTTTAGTTCCTGTTTAGAAAGTAAAAGTGAAAGTGTTAGTCACTCAGTCACATCTGACTCAGTCATGTCTGACTCTTCATGACCCCATGGACTGTAGCCTGTCAGGCTCCTCCATCCATGGGATTTTCTAGACAAGAATACTGGAGCGGGTTGCCATTTCCTTCTCCAGGGGATCTTCCTGACCCAGGGATTGAACCTGGGTCTCCCACATTGCAGACAGACTCTTTACCATCTGAGCTACCAGTTCTGGTCTAGAGTTCCACCTGAATGACTCCACTAAAACCAACCTTCCACTTAAAATACCCTATGTCTCTATATTTTATTCATGATGTGAAGGTGCCTGACTAAAGAATGTTGGATCTGAACCTCAAAAATATGGGCAAATGCCTTCATTATTTCAAGGTCTGATCTGGGCCTTCCCATTTCAGTTTATTATTTGATCAATCTTGACACAATTTTCAAAAATATTATTTAGTTTGGAAATTCTAGAATCCATTTAAGGAGTCTAGAGTGCTTCTCAAATATCACAATAAAAGCTATCATTCTGCTTATATTGTACATAGGCAGTGTGTGTGTGTACCTATGTATCTAATAGGTAAAAATAAGATTTTGACTACTTTTTACTTCCCATAGTCAAAGATATAGTATTTTGTATAGCATTTGATGCATTGACAATTAATTAAATACTTTGGTGAAATAAATACTTGCTAATCAACAGTTAAAAGCCAGTTTATAAACCATTGAACTTAGAAGTAAACAGCTCAAAAAGGTTTATTTTTCTCTATTATTATATCAAATGACATAATTAAAAATACTCAAAGTACCCAGTGCTCAATGTGGAAGATGACTCCCCAAGTAAAGGTAGTTTAAGTAACATTTTTAAGGAAATAGGACCAGGTCCCTAGGAGGCCAATAATGTCATGTTGCCTCAGCCTCATGATTCAGTGTTTACCAGAGAGATCATTTGAGTAACAAATGCAGGAGAACAGCTGCGAGTTTTCCATGGGGTGGAGGTAAATTTAGGTGTGGAAAGAAGCTAATTGCCTTAGTATGTGCCAGACTTTTCAGGTGCTAACAAGATCCTATTCAAGGACCCTGGGGGTGTTGGAAGGGGAGCCTGAACTCAAGTTATTGACTCATATCCTAAAATCAGTATAAAAAAAAAAAGTCCTTGAATGCAGCCAAGGACAAGAAAGAAGGTTAATCTGTCTATCATCTATCTATATAGATAAAATAAAGATAAACTTGGTTTAATTAATATGTATTATTTCTTTCAGGAGAGATGTGGTCTAAATCAAATACCTTGACCAAGGTGGATACTTAGAAAAAGATTCGGTTTCTAAACTAAACTGTTCATGTCTAGAGAGTGGTAAATACACTGTCCACAATTTCTACAGTATTTTGGGAGAAGATGGTTCTCAGATCCAGAAATAAAGTGAAAGCTATTTCAGTTCTTCACTGTGACTTTGAATGCATAATGCATATGTGTGTGTGTGTGTGTAAAGTATATGTGTATGTAAGTGTGTTTGTATACTTCTTTTGGATGAGAATCATACTAAAAAGTACTCAGTGCTCAATCGCATATACTTAGCAGTTAAATAAATGTCCTCTAAATGGTCTGAAATGATAAAGAGCAAAGTAGCAGAGAAATCAACTAGTTTTCAATTGGACTTTTCAGTGCCATGGGGGGAGAAAAGATTTAAGAGTGATTAAACAGTTTGATAGCATCTGCCACAGGTTCCTGGTGGTTCTTTGATGGTGGACTTATCCATATGGGACATCCATGCCTGTGCCATCACAGGTTGACTATGGGTAAGACCTCATGGTAGGACAAATAGATTTGCAACACTGGGATCTTACACAGTTCGTCTGTCTACAATCCTTTATGGCTTTACGCGCATGCATGCTCAGTCGCTTCAGTCATGTCTGACTCTTTGCAACCCTCTAAGTTGTAGCTCGCCAGGCTTCTTTGTCCACGGGATTCTCCAGTCAAGAATGTTAGAGTGGGTTGTCACGCCCTTCTCCAGGTGATCTTTCCAACCCAGGAAAGAAACCCACATCTCCTGCATTGACAGCAGATTCTTTACCGCTGAGCCATGGGAGAATCCCTTGCCAGTTTTAGGACTGGACTATTCTCAAGCAACAATGCCGATAGTGTCATTTTTCAATTTGTTTCCTTTACAAATTATCCACCACTATCTTCATCAGTTCTTCACTTTTAATTTCCCGGAGATTTTCAGTTAGGGCTAGAGAGCAATTATGAAGCTGAAATTTTAGAGAGTTAACCTTTGAGCCAGCCTTCATTGACAATGAATGAGTAAAGTACTCTCTAGAATTTTCCTGAAAGTCTTCACTCCTACAGCTACTTGCTAAACTTCTTTCTCTACAAAAGTCACTTCTTTCAAGGAGTTTTCCAAGACTCTCTCACTTCTAATTGTTGCACAGTATTTAATCTACACTTAAGTTATAACTTGGGCTTCCCAGGTAGTGCAGTGGTAAAGAGTCTTCCTGCAATGTGGGAGTCGCAAGAGATGTAGGTTTGATCCCTGGGTCTGATCCCTAGGTCAGAAAGATCCCCTGGAGTAGGAAATGGCAACCCGTTTCAGTACTCTTGCCTGGAAAATTCCACGGACAGAGGAGCCTGGTGGTCTACAGTTAATGGGGTCACAGAGTCTGGCATCACTGAGGGACTGAGCACCACCACCAAATTGTAACTCAGCCCTGAGTCTTAGATCTCGGCCTAATGTTGGTTGCAGACTCATTTTATGGAAGCTCACTGGCCTAGAGCCTGCACTCTGCAACAAGAGAAGCCTCCACAATGAGAAAGTTGCAAATTACAATGCAAAGTAGTCTCTGCTCATCACAACTAAAGAAGACCCACACACAGCAACACAGACCCAGTGCAGCCAAAAAAAAAAAAAGGAATCAATTAAAAAAAAAAAAATAAGGAATACAAAGAAAAACAAGCTTATCCTAATCTCCAAAACCCTTTTAACCACTTTTTTTTTTTTTTTTTTTTTTGCAAATTCTACTGAGATGGGCTTCTGCCATAGGATTTAACTCCCTGTGTATATCCTACCTTCACCTTTGGAAGAGGCATCATGAGTTCTTTCTTTTTGAGGGCTTCACATCCTCACTCTAGTCCTAACAATGCAACCAGGGATACTCTATTTGTTTTAAAAAATGAAATATACTTTCAGAAAACCCCCGTTGTCTACTCAATACGTGCCTTAAGCTATTTATACCTCATAGTTTCTACATTTCTTCTCTTGAAAGTTAAGCTCTTGAAGAGGGGGATAAAAATGTGACGAGGTTTCTCTTCAGCTCTGGGAAAATACTATGACTTGAGGTGGAATGTCGTGTATGGCTGATACATGTAGTCATATTTTAGGACTCCAGAAATGAGGAAGACATTTCAGTGGGACATACATGGGATGAGTGTGGGGGTATACTTGAGAGAAGAGATGCTTGTAATGTGTGGTGTTTTTTTTTTTTTTTTTTCCCTCACGATGGATGGTTTGAGAAAGTTTAGCTTAGTTTTTTTTTTTTTTTTTTTTTTCATACTCAACTAGTTTCAGGATGCCAAAGAGACCATATGCATTTACCAACCTGTTTCTTAGGAAAATAGTTTATGCCATTGAGCTGCTTATTGAAGAATTGAGAATAAATACCATACACAAATTTTAGGTCATTGACAAATGTTCAATAATTCTTGATAGATAAAAACTGAAATGAATTGGGAAGAATTACAAAGTAATAATATTAATACATGTAGAATCTTATGTTATATGGTAAAACACAAGTCTCTAATGAAAGAAAGAGCAAATAATGTTTGAAAAATGAGTGGCATTAATTAGGAAAAGCCTATTATCACAAACCCAAAATCTTCTATTGTGTCAATTTCCTATTCTTTCCTCCCTGGAAATGAAGAACAGCTGGTTCCTGTCCTCTATTTAATAGATCATCATATTTCAAACACAATTCTCAGAGCACCCTTTAGTCTCCTCTTTGCCAAGCTAAACAACATCACTTTCTTAAACATTTCCTGGGGGACATATTTACCCTTGAATCATAGTGTACACACTTGAAGTATATTGCCTTCCATATTCCACCGTTTAAGCCTGTTAATTTTAGGAAAACTGCAAAAAAGGTAAAAAAAAAAATGTTTTGACAATAACTATTATACTTTGGTAATTATTTTGTTATTAAGAAAATAAAAAAGACTTGTGCATCATGGATACACATCAAAGACAGTTTAACCTGAAGGATATATATTTAGGTTTCTTATCCCAAAATCATTCTTAAAATAACATTCTTCAGATAATGGGAGTTATGGCTGACCTGTCCATCACAGCTGCTTCTATGGTCCATAGCAATGGCCATGTGCAAATATACATGTGATGATGTATATAGATCAACAGTAGGAATAAGTCAGACAATCTGTTGACTTTAAACAAATAGATTACTTTAGGGATTCCCTGGTGGTCCAATGGTTAAGACTCCAAGCCTCCACTTCAGAGTAATGGATGTGATCCCTGGTCAGAGAAATAAGATCCTGCAAAGTACATTGTGCAACACACACAAAAAAAAAAAAAGAAAAAAAAGGACTATTTTTTAGAGCAGTTTTAAGTTTGCAGAAAATTGACAGAAAGTGCAGAGTTCCCATATGCCCCTTTCTCATCTTTGCCCATATAAACTGTTTCCTTCTTTTACTTATATCTTGCATTTACTGTGGTATATTTGTTACAATTGATGATCTTGATTGACTTATTTGACTTAGAAGCTATTTCCTATCATAAGGCTTGAATCTGAGGCCCTCAAAGCTGTCTTTTAAGGGAATGTAGTCCATATTGTAGTATTGGAATATAGCTCCAATACTTTGGCCTCCCGATGCAGAGAACTGACTCATTGGAAAAGACACGGATGCTGGGAAAGATTGAAGGCAGGAGGAGAAGGGGACAACAGAGGATGAGATGGTTGGATGGCATCACCGAGTCAATGGATGTGTGTTTGAGCAAGCTCCAGGAGTTGGTGATGGACAGGGAAGCCTGGCATGCTGCAGTCCATGGGGTCGCAAAGAGTCAGACATGACTGAGCGACTGAACTGAATTGGACTAAGTCCAATACAGAGCCTAGAAGTGGGTTTCCTCCCATCTGTCAAGTGAATTGCTTGACTATTTTGAAGAGATGCAATGTTTTCTGAGGTTGCTTCCATGCTCTGCATGAAAGCAGGTCAGCTTTGATTAACAATTATTGCCATACACAGAGATGAAGAGGATGGTTGCATAGATGAAGCCTATTTACTGTATTAAACTATCAGAAAGGCACTGGATTATAGAGCAGGAGCCTGGATTCTAGATTCCTCCAGTCTAATTTTTTGACCTCCGAGAGCTTATCTGACCTCTCTGAACCTAAAGTGCAATAACATGGAAAAACATTATTTTACCTTCATTAAAGTAGCACATTGAACTAGAAGTCTTGAAAGTACTTACAGCTCTGAAATGCATGATTCTAAGTGTTTTTGAAAAACATTGCTGATACAGCTTTCATCAAATCAACCAAGAGAAATACAGCTGACATTTTATCTCCTTGTAGTCTCCATGTCTATAAGTGACTATTTCCATAACTGAATACAATAATTTATATCTGGCCCAACTATAACCAGAGTTATACACTAAAAATTCCAAAAGAGGAAAACAAGATGGGGAAGAAAAAATAACTGAGATATTTTTCATTTGATCATTACACTCTATTTTGGTGACTGTCAAAAATAATATCTAATTTACAATGTTTTATATTTAAGCATCTGGCAGTTTGATTAATTTGATTAATTCATTTCTTAGAATTCTATCAACTCTGCCACACCATAACTTGTATAAAAAACTACACAATGAAAAATAGCTTTAAAAGAAATTAAAAATGTCATTATTTGAGATTTGATGTTATTAAGTTCTCATCTGGAAAAGGCAAATAAGGTGAAATTAGAACATTAAGAGAAAAGGGAAAAAAATAAATTTTGAGGCTAAGAATGCATTGCAAAAATATGTAACAGGTGCTTTATTTTAAGGCTTATAGAACATATATTGCATATAATATTCTGAAGAATACTAGATTGTTGGTTTCTTTGTTGGGAAATACATTATTATATTTTAGGGCAAGTCTTTGATTTCCAGTTAAAAATAAGATTGCCTTCTTCTTGGCACTCAAGTGTAGTAAGTCCAGCAGGACCCTCATGGAGAAAGTCTGCTCAAGCACTGGGTTACCTCCTTGTGTCAAACATTTTGCTCTGGGGGGAGAAAATCAATCTATTTGCTGCCCTAGTCATTATGCAATCTGCTATCTGGACATCATACTGCTGATATGTTGAAAACATCTCTAAACTGACAGCTTTCTGAACTGGTTTTTCCAGCTCTCCAGCTGATGAGCTTATAGCCACCCCACATTTTCCTGACCACTGCAATTTCACAAGCAGGGTCTAGTGAGGTAATCACCTGACCTCAGCAAAACCATTGTGTAAAGGGAATTTTGGTAACCTTGCTGTCAGCACAGCTGGATGGGTTCACATTGCTTTCCTTTGCAGATTTGGAGGCTGTGAATTCCAGCAGCCTGAGATGGTGTTCCTGGGATCTTGCTGGCATGTGTCTGCATCTGGCTCATGCTTCTTTCTCAGGTGGTTAAGCAAAGGTGCCCATTTCTGGAAAAGTTCAGGAGCACAAAAGAATATTTGCATGCAGCCTTTCTTGTGACACAGGATTTCAGGACTGACCTATTATATCAAAATAGAGATAAAAGAATCTGCAGAAAGGGCAAAATCCACATAGTCACCCAATGCTTCCTGAGTGCTTATTGCAAGTGTAAATGCTTTTTTGGTATATGTGCACACTCAGATAACGATTGCATACATTTACATATTTTATTCTAACCCTCACAAATTGTTGCAAAGTCCAAGGCAGGATTATCATCCAGAATAATATCTTCATGGAGATTTTAAGTTTTCAGTGATCTCACACTTATTAAAATAGCTTCCTACTGATTGAGTACTCCCTGGACATTGAAATTGGGAAGGACAGGGACAGAAACTGAGGGCAAGGGAGGAAAGAGCTAGAGACCCCAGGAATTTAGAAGCAAAGGAAAAGAGAACCACAAATTCATTTCTAATGGGATTGGTGATGAGAGATTAGGATATTGGATTGCTGGCTTGGTACAACCTTATTCACATTTTGAGATGTGTATTTGTCTTCTCTCACCATTCCATCGTGTTCCATCTAAACTCCAGTTTCCCAACTATTTTCCCTTCTCCAGAATCCTACTTAGGATAGACGTGCTTCCTTAGAGCTGCAGACTAACCCAGTGACTCCAATTTCACACCAGATCAAATGTTTCAGCTCTTCAGTTCTGACTGACATTCAGCTATACTGTAAAGGATGGGGAGACCTCATTAACAATGGACCAGAAACAAATGACTAACAATAGTACTCATAATCTTAGATCTCACTGAGATATTAATACCTAAAAAACATGGGTAGAGACTGAGCTATCTTAATTGAAATAAACAATGGAGGGTTTTATGGGTTAGGGGAGGCCTTAGTCAGAATGATCATTCTAATATTCATCAAATCAATAGGCAGGTGCCTAAATATATAAGCAATTTATGCTGCTGTTCAACAAATTCTAGGTGTTGCAATTGAATGCTTACTAAAGTGGAAAGAATTTTTTTTTTCTTAATCTAATGAAGGGAATCTTCCTTCTCACTGTACCAAGATATGGTATCCAAAATAAAAGCAAAAGCAGTTTCATGAGAAACAAAGAGGAACTTTATGAGTCATGTGGATGTTAGGTGATAGTTTAGCCATTCATTGTCAACATCATGAAGTTAAACATGACAACTCATCAATCACCCTCCTGTGGTCCTAAATCATATGGGCCACTCTGCAGAATTAGGAGCAGTTCCAATGTGACTACTTTCTAATTGTACTTAATCTTTTTCCTAAACATCAAACAATTGCTCTTAGGATCCACTCTCAATTATTAAGCAGTGAGTTCAGAGACCTTGAAGCACAGACTTGGTCATCCCTTGTACAGAGATATAAGTGAGCATAGGAAAACAATATCCCTCTTATTTTTGGTCTTAACTTCTAAAGAAAAAGGGTTAGAAGAGCTAAGATGTCTCTTAAAACAAAGCTGGTGATAAATTTTTCATTCAAGTGAAAAATATTTGATGTTCATACGTTTTGAGTCCTCTCTTGCTATGACCTCACTAACTAAGGCCTTGAATATTATTATCCTTCATATATATAGTGTTGTGATAAACTAAAATGATTAAGTTGCCCTGACCCCTTGACTAATACCTGGTTATTTGTTCCACAGCCCTTCTAAGGCAAGTCTCTATGAGGTAACTTGGGAGAACCCCTTTGAATCCTGAACTGCATTGAACTTACCTCTTTGATATTTCATCCTTAACATAGCTTACATTATTAATTGCAAAGAACAAGAGTGGTTGAACTCTGCATCTTTGCTTTAAGCTCTTCAGGTAAGCAGATGAGAACATTTGCTGACTGCCCACTGTGAACAGGGCACTCCAATGGACACTGAATTTATAAGCAAAGCAATTAAGCAAACAAACAACACTGCTTTCCTGGATCTGAAGTTTTAATAAAGGAGGGGTGTTATAAGTGGAGATAATATACACATCCTATTCCAAACTATAATCAGAGCTTCAATTAATAATAATATTTTGAGAATTGATTCCCTAACTTGGTGAGATTCAGACTTTCTCTCAGGTCATTGTTGCTGCTCTGCTGTGTCAGGGCGCTCCAGTCCCCCTCTCTGCTCACCTCTCACATTCAATTTGATGGAACATCCTATAAGCTTCCCAGGTCTGCCCTACCTACTTATTTGTTTGTACATACTCCACCTCCCTATTTATATGTGAAATTTCTGAGATCAGGTAGACATATGTTCTTGTATTCTTTACTCTTGGCAGAAAGGACTCCCAAAGGAGTCCATAACACTCTCTTCCTCAGGTTGGTACAAGACTAATCACTTCTCAGACTCAAGATCTTAATGTAAATGTCACCTTATCAATGAGGACTTCCTTCAAGAACATTGTTCAACACTACCAAGGAGTCAGTCTATTCCTTAGCATCCTGTTTATTTCAGAGCAACTCTTATAATCATTTGCTTTATATGCTTCTTCATTTTCTGTTTTCCTATTAGACTAAAATAATCGTGAAAGATTATGCCATGAAAGTGCTTCACTCAATATGCCAGCAAATTTGGAAAACTCAGCAATGGCCACAGGACTGGAAAAAGTCAGTTTTCATTCCAATCCCTAAGAAGGGCAGTGCCAAAGAATGTTCAAACTACCACACAGTTGTGCTCATTTCACATGCTAGCAAGGAAATGCTCAAAATCCTTCCAGCCAGGCTTCAACAGGACATAAACCAAGAACTTCCAGATGTGCAAGCTGGATTTAGAAAAAACAGAGGAACCAGAGATCCAATTGCCAACATCTGTTGGATCAAAGTAAAAAGAAAGAGAATTCCAGAAAAACACCTACTTCTGCTTCATTGACTACACTAAAGATGTTGAATGTGGATCACAACAAGCTCTGGAAAATTATTAAACAGATGGGAATATCAGACCAGTTTACCTGTCTCCTCAGAAACCTGTATGTAGGACAAGAAGTAACAGTTAGAACAGAATATGACAAAAAGTGACTGGTTCAAAATTGGGAAACAATACATCAAGGCTGTATGCTGTCACCTTGCTTATTTAACATGTATGCAGAGTACATCATGTGAAGTCCTGGGCTAGATGAAGGACAAGCTGGACTCAAGATTGCTAGGAGAAATATCAATAACCTCAGATAAGCAGATGATACCACACTAATGGCAGAAAGTAAAGAGGGACAAAACAGCCTCTTGATGAAGGTAAAGAGGAGAGTGGAAAAGCTGGCTTAAAACTCAACATTGAAATAACAAAGGTTGTGGCATCCAGTCCATTACTTCATGGCAAATAGATGGGGGGTAAATAGAAATAGTAACAGACTTCATTCTATTGGGCTCTGATTTCATTGTGGATGGTGACTGAAGCCTTGAAATTAAGACACTTGCTGCTTGGAAGAAAAGCTATGACCAACCTAGGCAGTGTATTTAAAAGCAGAGACATCACTTTTCCGACAAAGGTCCATCTAGTCAAGGCTATGCTTTTTCCAGTCGTCATGTATGTATATGAGATCTGGACCATAAAGAAAGCTGAGCACTGAAGAACTGGGGCTTTCAAGCTGTGGTGCTAGAGAAGACTGTTAAGAGACCCTTGGACAGCAAGGAGATCTAACCAGTCAATCCTGAAGGAAATCAACTATGAATATTCTTTGGAAGGACTGATACTGAAACTGAAGCTCCAATACTTTGGCCATTTGATGCAAACAGCTGACTCATTGTAAAATACCCTGATTCTGGGAAAGATTGTGAGCAGGAGGAGAAGAGAGTGACAGAGGATGATACGGTTGAATGGCATCATGGATTCAGTGGACATGAGTTTGAGCAAACTCTAGGAGATAGTGAAGGACAGGAAAGCCTGGTGTGTTGCAGTCCAGTGGGTCATAAAGAGTCAGACACAACTGAGCTATGGACAAACAACAAATCATGAAATAAGAAAATTTCTGGTTTCATTCTCTAGTGTAAAACCTGAGCTTTGTTCATTCTCTATTTCATTGATTCATTCATTCATTCAAAACTATACATTAAAATACTTATATTTCAAATATAAATACAAAATATATTTTAAAATATTGAATTATATATAATTCATGCATCTGGATCCTCAAAATGGTGAACAGATGATAATAGGAATAAACCTTTGCCAAAAAATCACATGTATGTAATTCATCAACTCTAAAGAGGCTTCTGATTCTCAGTTAAAAGTCAATTTTTAAAACCAAAATTATAACTTTGAAACTAAATTTTAAGAAATTACAAGAAAAAAAATGCTAGAAACAATCAGTATATTTAAAGTAGAAGAGTATCCAGTTTTTGATGAGTTTGGGCACAAAAGATGATGTTGACTGTAGGTGACTGACCTCTTGAGTTCTATGGCTCACACTGGTTAATGCCGAACAGGCTCTGAGTCTTTACAGTAGCCTAGAGTCTGGGAATTCAGGAGTGTCCCACTTGGCAAGTAATGAACACTGATAGAGGAAGTGGCTCTATTCAGATTACTGCCTTAATTTCACATTGTGTAGCCTATTCTTTGTCAACCATCTTGACACTGGAGATACCCTCTCCAGTGTCCAGTTGACAGACATAATTGTTTCTTTTTCATGCAGATCTTACTATTTCTGCCAGGTGTTAAACAGCTACAGATGAAGGTGGGGTGGAACAGAGGTTCTTACCAAAGTAGTTTATTATTGGATCTAAATTAGACAATCAATTGCAATAACCCATGTATCTGGCAGCACTCTGGGCCTTTTTGTAATTGTGTATGAAATGTTAAGGTTAAAAGGAAAAGTATGAAACTTGCTTAGACTGAAAACATACCAACTTTCTTCCCTTTATTGACCTGGTAACATCTACCTATCTTAACCATGGCTTTGACAGTACTTTTGGATCAACGTGGAAAGGTCAAAATCAAATCCTAAGGTCATGTATATGTGGAATTTCCATTGTTTGCTATCAACAGAACTTCAGGGAAAGCCAATAGTTTGATTCACTGATTACCTTAATTGTCATCCAGGTGATCAATTAATCAGAACTAGATATCTAGGGGACTCTAAGGATACAGTGAAGTATAGGAAATTGTCATAGGACTCAAGGAACTCACAAGGCATGGACAAGGGGTGCTTTCATGGAATCCATAATCCTAGGGCTGGAGACAGCATTAGAAATAATCTAATCAAACACCTCACTTTACAGCTTTGCAAAATGAAGCCTAGAAAATGTAAGTGACTTGTTCAAGGTTATTAAATGTGCTAATGGCAGAGGAGAGCCAGAGCCTTTGATTCCCCACCAGGTAACAATTTAGAAGGAATTAATTGACATCAACTGAACATAGAACAGGAACTGGGACAACACCTTGGGGAGTACAAAGATGCTCGGGAGCTGCCAAACAGAAATCTGGAGAAAGAAATTACAATAACAGCCTCCATTTATTGAGAAGCTATTACGTGCAAGTCACATTGCTTGACATTTTATAAAATGTTATCTAATGCTCACAATAGCTCTGCAAGGTAGATATTATTCATTTCATTTTCCAACTGAAGAAATAGATTCAGTGAAGTTAATGAACTAGCCCAAGGTCACAGAGTTGGAAATAACATTCACACTGAGCTATGCTGAACCAAAACTTATATTCTTTCTGTTAAACCAAATTTTCTCAAAGGAATATGAAAGATGTAGAGGCCATGTTTGATCTGACCAGTAAGTTCAGCTAATGGAAGCACATAGCGGGTAGATTCAGATGATCTAATTGGACGTGATTATGGGAGACTTTTCATGCTGGTCTAATGAGTGAGGGCTTTGATAAGGATTCATGAACTAATAGAGACACATTTGAAAACTGCTGCTTCAGAAAAGGGTCTTTTTGTAGTGAAGGCTATGTGATCAATTAGTTAGAAGATTGATGAAGACATAGATATCAAACCAAGAGTTTGCTGTTTCCTAATTCCTCTAATTTCTTTATAATACTCAGAACTATTCTGGCAGAAGAATTGGAAGGACAAGTTCAAGTCCCCGGCAGATACTTCTCCTTCCTGCAAAGCTAGTATTAATTTTCAGCTTGTACTATTTTGATTGGTCACACATCTGTTCTGATGGAAGTACCCAGGCCACAGTTGATGTTGCAATTTTGGATAAAACTCTTTTGTATATCTAAAATAAATTAAAGCTTTTAAAGGCATCCTACTGCATCGTGTGTGTTTCCCTGTTGTTATTGTTTAGTTGCTAAGTCGTGTGCAACTCTTTGTGACCTCATGGACTGTAGCAGGCCAACCTCCTCAGTTCTCCACTATTTCCCAGAGTTTGCTAAAACTCAGGTTCATTGAGTTAGTGGTGCTATCTAGCCATCTCATCCTCAACCACTGCCCCCCTTCTCCTTTCACCCTCAATCTTTCCCAGCATCGGGGTCTTTTCCAATGAGTCAGCTCTTCCCATCAGGTGGCCTAAATAATGGAGCTTCAGCTTTAGCAACAGTTCTTCCAATGGATACTCAGGGTTGATATTCTTAGGACTGACTGCTTTGATCTCTTTTAGAGTCCAAAGGACTCTCAGGAGTCTTCCCCAGCCTGTTTTTTGGTGTTCAGCCTTCTTTATCATCCAACTCTCACATCCATACATGACTACTGGAAAAACCATGTGTGTGCTCATTCCCTCAGTCATGTCCAACTCTTGAGACCCCATGGACTGCAGCCCACCAGGATACTCTGTCCATGGCATTTTCCCAAGCAAGAATTCTGGAGTGTGTTGTCATTTCTTCCTCCAGGAGAGCTTCCCGACCCAGGGATCAAACCTGCCTCTCCTACATCTCCTGCACTGGCAGGCAGATTCTTTACCACTTAGCCGCCTGGGAAGCCCATTATAGCCTGACAGACTAGAGGTATCAGAGAGCACAGTCAAAACCATAGCTTTGACTCTATGGATCTTCGACAGCAAAGTGATGTCTCTGCTTTTTAAAATGCTTTCTAGGTTTGCCATAGCTTTCCTTCCAAGGAACAAGTGACTTTCAATTTCATGACTGAAGTCACCATCTGTAGCGATTTTGGGGACCAAGAAAATAAAATTCATTAGTAGATCTAATACTAGTCAGTCTAATATTAGTGTTATTAAGCTCTGGAGCTCTACATTTTGTTGTCACTGTTTTCTGAGCACAGCAAATGAGGCTGTTTAGCATTTTGCTCCTGTTTACCTTTTCCTTGCTCTAGTTTCCCCCCCTCTCCCCACCACTCATTAATAGATACAAGTCACTTCTAAAGGCTCAGAGAGCTTTTTGTCTTTTCTGCCTCGTCTATGGGAACTCCCTTTGCCCCCTGGAACACTTCTGTTCAATTTTTAAATAATCTTAAAAACAACCTCCTGTAGAACATTACCGTATTTATGCTACAAGAGACTCTTGTAGTTAATCATCTCAGAAGAATTATATTTTTGGGCTGCTGTTAATTTGATTTCATGTTTCCCTTTAAATGAGAAATTTTTCATAGATGGAAATTCTGATTTTCAACAGAGGTTTGATTTTTTCCAAGCTACCAAAGCAGAAGAACTCTTTCATAAATATTTTCAGGAGAAAATATTGAAGAAAAGAACAGAAAAATGAAAGAAAGGCAAGAAAGTGATGGAAAAAGAAAGAAATATTTATGCATGAGTGAATTAAATCTGTTAGTAGTGGGTTTTTTTGTTTGTTTGTTTTGTTTTGAGATTTCTAATGTCTCAATTTGTGGTTGGTTAAAGAGGAAGGTTGATTGTTTTACCTTAATGTGGATACCAGTTAGATTTCCCAATGTATACCAACTGCTACCAACCAAGAAATATAATCTACATGTGGGTCACTGGGAAACTCAATCATTTATAAATATTGAATGAGTACATAAGAATCCAGATTCAAGTAGAATTTGATCCTTGTTTAGACTGAAAGCTCTTTAGCGAATTATTGGGAACGTGTTACTTAAGGAAAGAGATGATGATGATTTACCATACTTTTTAGCTTCTATGCCTTGCACAGTATCTGGCTCATAGCAATGTTTTAATCAAAATGTAGGTGAATATTAAAATAATATTCTGTACTCTATGCTTGTTGACTGAGCCCTGACTTTATTACTAAATAGTGCTATAACCCGTGTGAGCCCCAATTTCCTCTGAAGAGGAACAAATAGCTCTGCAAGGTACTTGCTGTTCTGAAGATTATCAGAGATAATATATTTTAGAAGACTGATTTTTTAATATTAAAATACTTAGGAAATCTGAGTTATAGTTATTAGGAACAGACTGAAATAGGTTAATCAGTTCTCCTTATAGCAATTTTGAGGAGGCAAATGAGAAAGAGTTATTGGTAAGTATTAAATATTATGAGGGTTAATGCTAAGGGTCAATTTACCTTTTTTTCCCAGTTTCATCTCTCAAATTATTCTTTTCATGCCTTATTATCTTATCAGGTAAAATTGTCTATACTTAGCCTCACATTGTAAATATAGCCAAGAAGTTAAAACAGCCAAGGTATAGCTTAGAGAGATCCAAATAAATAGATCACTGCTAAGACAAATTTGTCTCCATAACGATCTATCACTGAAACAAAAGAACTTCCACTAGTAATCTATAAATATCAGTTGAGCACTAAAAGAAATTTCTAAGAAATATTTCATATCAATTACTATAGAAAACATGTTTTTTAAAATAGTAAAAATTTATCAACTTGTGCCTGATTGGATGCAGTTCATCAAAAAACTATGGTTCTATTTAGTTTAGCATTGACCTATAGGAGCTGAAGTGCTGAGTTTAACTCTTTTTGTTTTTTAACTTTTATTAAAAAGTTCTTCACCTATTTCTCCCACACCTCTGTCACCACCAATCTGTTCTTTCGCATCTATTAGCTTGGCTTTCTGTTTATTTATTTGTTTTTAAACTCCTTATAGAAGAGAGATTATACAATATTTGTCTTTCTCTGACTTATTTCACTAGCCTAATAACCTTTAGATCCATCCATGTGGTTGAAAATGGAAAGATTTCATTGTGTTTTAATGGGTAAAATTATTTATGTATATATCACCATTCTTTTATCCATTCATTCATTGAAAAACATTTTGTTTGTTTTCATATCTTTGCTATTGTAACTAATGCTGCAGTGAACATATGGGTGCATATATTCTTTCTGAGTTAGTGTTTTCATCTTCAGATAAATACCTAAAGTAAAATTTCTGGCTCCTACAATAGTTCTATTTTTAATTTTTTGAAGATGCTCCATACTTTTTTTTTTTTTAATGTTTATTTATTTATTTATTTTATTTATTTATTTATTTTTTTTTGCTCCATACTTTTTTGAAGAAGCTCCATAATTTTTTGAAGAAGCCATAATGGATGCACCGCATTATATTCCTTCTAACAATACACAAGGGCTCATTTTTCTCCACATGCTCATCAACAATTGTTATTTCTTGTCTATTTTATAATAGCCATTCTAACAGTTGTGAGATGATATCTCATTGTGGTTTCGATTGCATTTCCCTGATGGTTATGGGCATCTGTTCATGTACTTCTTGGTGATCCATATGTCTTCTCTGAGAAATGTCCATTCAGATTTTCAGCCCATTTTTAATTGGATTTTTATTTTTTTATAGAATTGCGTGAGTTCTTTATGTATGTTGGATATCAACTCCTTATCAGATACATGGTTTACAAATATTTTCTCCCATTCATTAGATTATCTTTTCATTTTATTGATGGTCTCTTTTGCTGTGCAGAAAGTTTTTAGTTTGATATAGCCCACTTATTTACTGTTGCTTTAGTTGCTTTGCATTGGTGTCAAGTTAAAAAACAAACACACACAAAGGTCTATGTCATGGAGCTTATTGCCCACATTTTCTTCTAGAATTTTCATGATTCCAGGTCTCACTTTAAATCTTTAATCAATGTTGAGTTATTTTTTGTGTATTGTACAAGATAGTGGTTGAGCTTTTGTATGTGACTGTCCAGATTTCCCAACATCATTTATTGAAGAGCCAGTCCTTTCCCCATTGTATATTCTTGGTTTCTTTGTTGTAAATGATTGGGTTTATTACTAGGCTCTCTCTTCTGTTCCATTGATCTATATTTCTGTTTTTATGTCAGTCACATACCTTTTGATTATTATAGCTTTGTAATATAGTTTGGAATCAGGGAGCATGATGCCTCCATCTTTGTTCTTCTTTCTCAGTGTTGCTTTGGCTATTTAGCACCTTTTTGGTTTAATACAAATTTTAGCATCATTGCTCTATTTCTGTGAAAAAATACTATTGAAATATGATGGATATTGCCTTGAGTCTGCAGATTACTTTGAGTAGCATGGGCATTTTAACAATATTGATTCTTGCAATTTATGAGGATGTCAAACCTCTCCATTTATTTGTCTCTTTTTCAAGTACTTTCATTAATGTCTTGTTAAGATATTTCTTGGTGTATATCTGGTGTCTGTCAAAGTAGGAACCAGGAAGAAAGTATTAATGAGAATAGTAACGGAAAACTTGTTCCTACTTGGAAGGTGACTGACAAAAAGGAACTAATCCTCCTTGAGTTTTTCTTAGCACCAGACAAGCAAGGGCTTGTTGATATGCAGGCCGTTGTTGTTCTTTAGTCACTAAGTCCTTTAGGACTCTTTGTGACCTCACAGACTGCAGCACACCAGGTTTTGTTGTCCATCAGTATCTCCCAGAGTTTGCCCAGATTAACATCCTTTGAGTCAGTGATGTTATCTAATCATCTCATCCTTTGCCTCCCCCTTCTCCTTTTACCTTCAATCTTTCCCAGCATCAGGGATTTATCTAATGATTCAAATCTTGGCAGCAGATCACCAAAATATTGGGGCTTCAACTTCAGCATCAATCCTTTCAATGAATATTCAGGATTAATTTCCTTTAGGATTGACTGGTTTGATCTCCTTGCTGTCCAAAAGACTCTCAAGAGTTTTCTCTAGCACCACAATTTGAAAGCATAAATTCTTCAGTGCTCAGGCTACTTTATGGCCCAAATCTCACATCCTTACATAACTACTGGAAAAACCGTAGCTTTAACTATGTGGACTTTGTCAACAAAATGATGACTCTGTTTTTAAATATGCTGTCTGGGTTTGCCCTAGTTTTTCTTCCAAGGCACAAGAGTCTTTTGATTTCATGGCTGCAGTCATCATCTGCAGTGATTTGGGAGCTCAAGGAAATAAATCTGTCACTGTTTCCAATTTTTCCCCATCTATTTGCCATGAAGTGATGGGACCGAAAGCCATGACCTTAGTTTTTTGAATGTTGAATTTTAAGCCAGCTTTACCACTCTCCCCTTTCACCCTCTTTGCTTTCTGCCATAGAGTTGTATCATCTTCTTAAGACGTTGTTGATATTTCTCCCGGCAATCTTGATTCCAGCTTGAGTCTTCCCACCCAGCATTTTGCACGATGTACTCTTCATATAAATTATATAAGCAGGATGACAATATACAGCCTTGAAGTATGCCTTCCTCAATTTAGAATCAGTCTGTTGTTTCATGTCTGGTTCTAACTGTTGCTTTTTGCCCTGCATACAGGTTTCTAAGGAGACAGGTAAGATGGTCTGATATCCCCATCTCTTTAAGAATTTTCCACAGTCTGTTGTAATCCACACGGTCAAAGTTTTTAGTGTAGTAATGAAGCAGAAGTCAATATTTTTCTGGAATTCCCTTGCTTTCTCCATTATCTAGTAGATGTTGACAATTTGATCTCTGGTTCATCTGCCAATCTAGCTTGTACACCTGGAATTAATGAGTCACATACTGTTGAAGCATACCTTGAAGTATTTTGAGCATTACCTTGCTAGCATGTGAAATGAGACCAACTGTGTGGTCATTTAATTGTGTGGTATTTTGAACATTCCTTGGCTTTGCCCTTCTTTGGGACTGGAATGGAAACTGACCTTTTCCAGTTCTGTGGCCACTGTTGAGTTTTCCAACTTTGCTGACATATTGAGTGCAACACTTTAGCAGAATCATCTTTAAGGATTTGAAATAGCTCAGCTGGAATTTCATCACCCTCATTAGCTTTGTTTGTAGTAATGCTTCCTAAAGCCCACTTGACTTTGCACTCTAGAATGCCTGACTCTTGGTGAGTGATCACACCATAACGGTTATCCGGGTCATTGAGAAATGTTTTGTACAGTTCCTTTGGTAATCTTGACACCTCTTCTTAATCTCTTCTGCATCTGTTAGGCCCATGCTGTTTCTGCACTTTATTATGCTCATCTTTGCCTGAAATGTTCCCTTAGTATCTGCAATTTTCTTGAAGAGATCTCTAGTCTTTTCCATTCTATTGGTTTCCTCTATTTCTTTGCATTCTTCTCTTCAGAGAGCTTTCTTATCTCTTCTTGATAGTCTCTGGAACTCTGCATTCAGTTGAGCATATCTTTCTGTTTCTTCTTTGCCTTTCACTTCTCTTCTTTTCTCTGGTATTTGCAAGGACTCCTTGGACAATCATTTTGCCTTCTTGCATTTCTTTTTATTGGGGATGGTTTTGGTCACCACCTCCTATACAATGATGCAAACCTCTGTCCATAGTTCTTCAGGTACTCTGTCTACCATTTCTAATCCCTTGAATCTATTCATCACCTCCACTGTATAATCATAATGGATTTGATTTAGGTCATACCTGGATGGTGTTGTGGTTTTCCCCGCATTCTTCAATTTAAACCTGAATTTTGCAAATAAGAATACTATGATCTGAGCCATAGTCAACTCCAGGTCTTGTTTTTGCTGACTGTATAGAGCTTTTCCATCTTCAACTGGAAAGAATACAATCAATCTGATTTCGGTATTGACCATGTGGTGATGTTCACGTGTAGAGCTGTCTCCTGTGTTATTGGAAAAGGGCGTTTGCTAGGACCAGTGCATTCTCTTGGCAAAACTCTGCCTTTGCCCTGCTTCATTCCAAGACCAAACTTGCCTGTTCCTCCATGTATCTCGTGACTTTCTACTTTTGTGTTTCAGTCCCCTATGATGAAAAGAACCTTTTTTTTTTTTTTTCCTGGTGTTAGTTCTAGAAGGTCTTATAGGTCTTCACAGGCCTTATAGGTCTTCACAGAATCAATATGCATGTATTTTCATTTAATCCTTGAAAGGGAGTAATTAGAATTTTACTATTACAGAGAAGGTAATTAGGGCTTAGTGAGCCCAGGTAACTTGCCTAAGGCCCACTAACCTGCATGCTAAGTGACAGAGCATATATTGAAACCAATGTCTCAGATACTTATTGCAGGTTATGCCAAAACTCTTCTATTTACCTCCAGAATGTCTCTTCAAATTGTGTCTTTCTTTCAGTCCTGCATGGCTGATTTGTATGTAATGTACCATACTCCCATGCCCTCTGGCTTCTGTTAGGTTTAATTGATAGAAGCCTCAGGAGAAGATGGGGAGGAAAGATAAAGGAGAGGGAAAGGGGTATTTCTTACCTGGCTCTTTTGCTGTCAGATCCCCTTGAGGCATCTATGTCCTTAAATAGAAGACCACCACTTTTCTCAAGGTGGTCTGTTTAATAGAATACTGTCCTTTTGGGTCTTGGTCACTTTATCTTCTCCTTGTTCTTTGGGCTTAAAGGTGGTAACAGGTCTCCAGGTGTTGACCCCAGGTTCTTGCACTGTTTGTGCTTCCTCTATAATACCAGCCTGCTCCTTTGTGTTAGATCCTCCTGGAATTACCATAAATTGAGTATGCCATCTGTTTCCTATGACACTTTGGCTGATACAGGTGAATCTGGAATGCCTTTCTCATGTAGAAAGTTGCATAAAAATACAATGCAAGGTAAATGCTTTCTCCAAAATTCATAGCACCACAATTGTGTTGCTAAATCTGTTTTTAAAAGTGAATTGAAGTTTAAAACTGTTTGTGACTTAAGAACTCATACCTAAGAATGAGTGCTCTCCTAGCACTCTGTTCCCCAGACAAGAAGCATGCTATGACTTTTAATCATGAAAAATGCATTCACTGCAGAAATTCAACACTTCCTCCATGAAGTTTATGTAGAGAATGTTTTCAGTCAACAAAATGCTTCAGAGCAGTGAGTAAAATTTTAGAGGAAAAGCCGATTTTGGGGGATGCTGGGGAAATACCAATTAAGGATCACATTTTTCAATGTCTGTCTTAAACTACAAGAAACAAATGTATCCTTCAGTGAGAAATCATTGAAGATATGGTTAAGTGCTTGTAAGAATTGCTTATTTTGTGATGAAATACATTTCTTAAAAAATTCATTGAAAACATTGTTTTTAAACAAGCTTCTTAGCACAAACTATATGCCTTTCTTAGTAAAAAGTAAATAAATAAAAATAAATAATTCTTAGATTTATTTTTTCTGTTTTGTTTGTTTGTTTGCTTGCTTAGCTCTTCTTTTCTCTTTATTATAACAGGATTTAAATAAAAGGAAAATAGTTTTAAGAGAAAATTATGAGTTTATTTTATATACTGTTAAGAGTTTCAGAGGAATTCAAATTAAGCTTAAAAATAGGTGGTTTTAAACTACAGAGATGGCTATTCTAATTCACACATCAAAATGTAAATGTTTGAACTTTGCCTTTGAGGATTTAAACAAATTTCATAGACAACGCCTTTAAGTTTAGTCAGAAAAAATTTATTTTCTTAGATTCATGTCAAGAAACCATGTTCTTATTCTTCTTAGAAATGAAATCCAATAATAAACTATGCTATATTTTATTTAAAAATGCTAAAAATTAATTATATTTAAATTATTTAAAAACTAGAATCCCAAGGGCAAAATAATAAATAATGATACAGTTTGAATTACCTTTAAGAATGCATTTGACAATGGCAACAGTATTGCCCTGTGGAGTATCCATTCCAACCTGCTCAGTCACACCTAGAGCTAGATTTTCCCTGTTTCCTTCCTTTGCAGCTGTCCCCTCTCATTGCCAAAGTAGTCTTTTGAGTCTCCCCTGACAGTTGAATTCACTGGTTCTCAAATTTTAGCATCTAAATGAAACTTCTGTAGGATTTATGGTAACACAAGTTTCCTGAATTCTCCTCCTCTAATTCAGTAGAGGCCTAGAAATCTGTAGTTGAACAAGCACCTCAAGGTTCCTGATGCCTGTGGATGGAGAACCAGATCAGGAATAAAAATGAATTTGATATTCTCTAGGATTTTGCATTCATCTTGGTCAGAGAGAAAAGCCAGTAGATTAAGGAGATCAAGGTACTTCATCTAGCACAAGTCTTGACTCAGCAAGGAGACTCACTCTCTACAAATGTAGCTTTTTAGGGGTGTCCTTCCAAAAAAAACAGAATTCTACTTGGTTCTTAAGATGAGGAGTAACATTGACTCTCAGATGTGCTAATGTGTTTTGCTGTGTCCTGCCCAAGTGACTTCTGGGGTCAGCACTCTGTCTCACTCTTACCAGTCTCTCTTAAGACGTGATGTTCTCAGTGAGAACTTGGTAACTGCTCAAAGTGTTTGCTCATGCATGTCTACAGATCACCTCTCTTCAACTTGTCCTTACTCTGAGTTACCATTATTTCATGTGGGGTCCTTTGTCTTGAAAGAAGAATGGCAGAGTAGTTGATTTTACATGCACTAGAATCAGACTCTCTGAACTGGAAACTCAATTCCATCCTTTACTAGCTGGCTGACCTTGAGTATGTTACAGACATCTGTAACTCAGTTCTTTCGTGTAAAGCAGAATTAGTGATTATTCATAATATTGTTCAGAGAATTAATATGGTAATATGTACAAAGCACAAAACACAGTTTATGCCACATAAAAAGTCCTAAATAAGTATTAGCTAATAGTATTATCAAAGTGACTGCCTTACTAGATTACACAGTTTTTAGTATGATCTCATGGTAGAATGGACTGTGTTCATCTCCTGCCATTTTTGGTCTCATCCTAGAAGGAGGACACAGCTACTCCTGGTCTATATCCCTGCCCCTTCAAAGACAATCAGCTAGCTGTCTGAGGGTGACAACTACTTGAGGTTATTAGCAATGTCTTCTTATTTCTCTATCCTTTGTGCTTTTCTGGAAAAAGAGGATTCCAATCTTTTATTGTTAACACACAAAGACATGGATAAGGCTCCTAAAATCTCAAACTGTTCTTCCGTGGGTTTCTTCCTTTGTTGGTTTGCCAGAACGATTATGTAGCAAAGATTATCTGGCTAAAGTTAGCATTTCCTTTGACCTAAAATGAAGAATGAAGTAACTTGAGATGAAAACTATAAAGAGGAAAAACCTTCTCAAGAAGGGGAATGGCATAGATTGTGTGAGATTTCTAGCCACTCGTGTAAGAAGTATTTGCATGCCTAATGGGTGTGCAGGAACTCTCAAAAGTGCTGGCACTACCTAACCAGTCTACTCCAGACTCCACTTGGGGCAGCAGGCTAGGCTCTTGCTATATGTTCTTCTTTGGAAGGCAGGCTGTCCCAGTTCACATACTTCACCATTGCACAGATTCTTCCATAAACTGAATTTGAAAGGTAAAGAGAAGAGGGGGTGCTGGTCTAACGCTGCCTCTTAACCTAACACAGTGAGCGATGCGGAGAGCGTAATGCGGCCTCTATCCTGTACTTTGGTGATGCTGAAAAGCCCTGATTTGCTTCCTCTCACCGAGGAGGCAGCTGTGTTGTGGCGATATCAGTCCATCCGATTCAGCAGCAGCCCACAAGGCCCCGTGTGACATGGCATAATGTCCCAGAAATCCGCACTGTCAGTGAGGCCCAGGGATCAGCAGAGCATTTGTGGCTCTGGGGCCCGACCTGAGGTCTGCCTGGGACATCTCCATGTAAATGAATGCTGGGGACATGATTTGGACAGCTTAATCCTGCATTGTCAGGAAGGCTGGAGCCAACGTAAGCTCCAGACACGCTTTCATTCAAAACCGTAATACAATTGGACTATCTCAACTTCTATTTCCCATTATCTCCCAGAGAGCTGCAACAGTTTACTAGGAAGAAAGGAAAAAGGGAGAAGAGAGGAAAAAAAAGACCAGTTTCTATCCCCACTGAAATCCTGTTCAGAGGATTTGCTGCAATGGCATTCCAGCTTCAAATAAGACTGATTAAAATAAAATTACTCAGTCTCCTGACCCATAGCAAATTTCATGAGCTGCAATTTGTCTAGTAGTTGAGCTGTGAGTACAATCTGATTGGCTATAATTTAGGTTTATAGTTCCTTTTTTTCCCCCCTTTAAACACAGTAGAACCCAGCGATCCTGAAGTAAAGAACTTTAGAAAGGAAAAAGGAGGATTTAGTAAAAGCTTAGAAAAAAATGGAAAGAAAAAAAATTAAATATGTTAATAGTTTGCTTTTCTAAAACCTTGAATTCTCAGCGTCTCTAGAGCTTTGCAGAGGGAGAATGTCCTTGCTCTGTGCTTGCGCTTTCCATTCTAAACTTCCTAGCTGTGTTTGCCTTGCTAGATTGCCTTTGTCTTTTTTTTTTTTTTTTTTTTTTTTGTCTTCTGTAGTCTTTGTTTCCTTCTTTCTCTGTTTACATCTCTGATTTCTAGGTCTGTGAACCATGGTAGATTTTCCAACTCTGAAAATGCTGAAGACCCACAGTGCCAAGAATTTCCAACCCCTACTCCAGGGTGAGTGGCTTTTTCTTTCCAGGCTCAGCCAGTTTTGCCACAGTTATCAGTGCTCTTGGAGACAAGCTTGCTTCCTTTCCAAATGATCAAATGGCCTATAAGTCACATTAGCAGTCCTGGCTGGAGGGCACTGTGGAAAATGCCTGTGACCTTCTATCATCCCAGGTGTTGGGACAAATCTTTTCAATATCCAGAAAGGGAAATGCATTCAGGGGACAAAAACAGTAGGTAACAGTTGTCTGTTTTCTCTTTACAAAGCAGAACCACAGAGATTTATATATGTATGGTAAGCCTGGCCTTAGGCCTGCAGCCCTGCTATTAACATGTCTCAGGTGAGTTAGGGTAAAGTATGGCGATCAGTTCAGTTCAGTTCAGTTGCTCAGGCGTGTCCTACTCTTTGCGACCCCATGGACTGCAGCATGCCAGGCCTCCCTGTCCATCACCAACTCCTGGAGTTTACTCAAACTCATATCCATTGAGTTGGTGATGTCATCCAACCATCCAATCCTGTGTCATCCCCTTCTCCTTCTCCCTTGAATCTTTCCCAGCATCAGGCTCTTTTCCAATGAGTCAGTTCTTCTCATCAGGTGGCCAAAGTATTGGAGTTTCAGCTTCAGCATCAGTCCTTCCAATGAATATTCAGGACTGATTTCCTTTAGGATGGACTGGTTGGATCTCCTTACAGTCCAAGGGACTCTCAAGAGTCTTCTCAAATACCCCACTCCAAAAGCATGGTGATTTGGGAGGTTAAATGGACAGACAGTTGGAAACACAGGCAGGTGTCCAGGCTTTTCAGTGATACATCACTATGACTAAAGAATAATTATATACTTTGGATACAGAATTTCCTTAATTTACTCCAAGATGAAGAAACATGCCAGCCCTTCCTTTCTGTAACCAGAGCTCACTTCCTGGCAGTCGAGGCCTAAAGAGGTTACTTGGGGGTAACAGTTAAAGAGCAGATGGACCCGGGCAGAGATTCCCGTGGCTGGGCTGTGCCGATGTCTTCTGGAAGCCACTGCCTGGTGAGTTCTTCGAAGGAGGGGATGGGCAACACCATCTTTATTCCCTTGGAGGCATCTGTGATATTTCTTCAGGCAGATAAAGAATTTTAAAGTTTTACTGCCCTAAAAGTACATGGAACGCAGCAGATGTTCAATTAAAGGCTGTAGAAGGGTGAAGGGCTCCATGGAGCTGCTCTGCTGTAGACTGTGCTCTGAGTGGGGAAGGACCCCAGCAGCCTGCTGTGGGCCCCTGTTGTCAGGGTGACAAAGCAGGAATGCAGACAGCATCGCCTGCCTCTGGGATTCCTTACAACCATCCACTGTGAGGCAGAAAGACATTTAGAAGACCTCTGCCAGAATCATGGATTCAGGAATTCCTTCCCTTCCCCATTTTGCTCTCTAGATGAAAAGAAGCTACTTCTGTGGAAAGTAAGACAGCTTGGGTTCAGACAAAATTTGGCCTGAATATGAGCGCTACAGGTTGCATGTTAACTGGGACAAATCGCATTGCATCTCTGAGGCTGAGTTTCCTTGTCTAGAAAATGCAAATAAGACAATCTGCCTTGCAGGAATGCTAGAAGGATTAAATAAAATGAGGTCTCTAAAACTCTTGGTACCTAGTAGGATCTTAATAAATGAGCTTGGTTATGATAAAAACATATGAAGAACACTTGACACACTTCTGCAGAAATCCCTCTCTCTAATTCACTTCTTCTCATATATTGCTTAAGGCCACTCTAAAAAGGGGGAGATTTTTTTGAACTGCCCATGCTTATTTTAAAATATGTAATCATTAGAGAGTTTAAAATGAGAATCAACCATTCTTCCTATTTTATAGAGTCTCATTAATTTGATATTCAGGAGAACATGGAAAATTGATTCCAATTGTAAGTCATTTAATTTTTTTATTATGAAAAGATTCAAACTTATGCATAAGGAGGTTAATAAAATCCACGTACCCACCAGCCATCTTCAGGTAGGATGGAAACCCAAACCCTGACAGTCTCATAGGATCTCAGATTTCCATATTTCCACCTCCAGATGACAAAGATGACCTGGACTTATATTCTTATTTTATACTTGAGAAAACTGAAGTTCCTAGAGATTGTGATTTGTCCAAAGTCACATTTAATCTGAAAGTGGAGTTCAGCCCTGGTCCCAAATCTACTGTCCACTCCCCAGCATTTCTCTTTCTTGACACTTGCCATGGATAAAGATGGGAGAAGAAGCTGGATAGATAATCCAAGTGTTAGCCTGGCTACTCTCTATTTATCTGCATCTTTCATCCTCTTAAAAGAACAATTAAAATAGTTACTGACTTCTGACAAATAGCTATTTTCTAGAAAAACTCACTTTGGGTAACCCAGAGTGTATTTCAGATTTCAGAGTGGCAGTTTTCCTGTTACTTATGTGCAAAAATACACTGGATTGGTTACACTGCTGCTACTGCTGCTAAGTCACTTCAGTCGTGTCTGACTCTGTGCGACCCCATAGAGGGCAGCCCACCAGGCTCCCCTGTCCCTGGGATTCTCCAGGCAAGAACACTGGAGTGGGTTGCCATTTCCTAGTTCCACTTAATTTGATGATAGGAAATTTTTCCCATTAGTATACTCTTTAGTCACATAAAAGGTGATGTCAGATTAAGGAGTTTCTCACTCTAAATTGCTGAACATCCCAAGGAAGTACATCGCTTTTGGCAGGAATGATCATTGTCCAATTCTGAAAACCCAGGAGAGTTTTGGGTTTTTGGAAGACTGGACACCAGAGGGTGCTAAAGAGCTGCACAATTTACTTCTGGGTCTTTAAGAAGTTTCCATGGTGATGGGGTCAGCTGGCCTTGAGAGGAGAGTTGAGCATGTTTGGTGCTGGAGGATGTGTTCCCAGCTTAGAGCTCTGTTGGAGGCATTTGCCTACCTGGAGCCACAGGCCACGTTAATGGACTGCGGTGTGCCATCGTCTGGTTGCTGCTGACTTGACAGTTGGTTTGGTCAATCCCATTGATTGTGAGGAAGTCAACTGTTAAAAATAGAATCAATGGTGCTACCACCAGCTCACTAGCCATTTACAGGCACTCATAAATACTGAAAATGACTGCCCAGAGGCTGAGCTTCCAGGCTTCTTTTAGCTTTACTTTGAATTTGCTGATTCTTGCTACATCAGCAGAAAAGAGAATTTGAAAGAGCTGAAAACAGCCCAAGCTGCATGAGTCTCTCAAGAAAGAAATTATTAACAAAATGTCGACTCCTGTGCATAAAGCTTCTTTTGAAAATCTTTCCTAAATTCATGAAATGTCAGGTTTGGTGCTTTGGTCCTGCTCTTCATTCCTGGTACCCACACTTCTACTTCTCAAGAACAAATTACTCCTTTAGCTGTGAAATCAAGTCCATCTCCTCCCCTGAATGTAACTTTTTAGGGTTTGACACAATGCTCAGCACAGTGTAGAATAATAACAGATTTTAACCTTCAGAATCTTATAATGACTTAAATGTAAGAGACATGTAGTGAGCAATGTGGGCTATTATATAAGCTCTAGGTTTGTTTGGTATATTGAGTTAACATATTGGTGGGAACTCAGTTTAATTTACATTAAGAATATGGAAAATGTATGAGTATGTGTATATATATATATATTTATACATGTACTCAATCGTTCAGTCGTGTCTGACTTTTTGCTGCCCTATGGACTGCAGCCTGCTGGGCTAATCTGTTCATAGAATTTTCCAAGAAAGAATATTGGAGTGGGTTGCCATTTCCTCCTCCAGGGTATCTTCCTGACTCAGGGATCAAACCTGTGTCTCTTACATCTTCTGCTTTGGCAGGTGGACTCTTTACCACTAGCACCAGCTGGGAAGCATTCATATAAATACACACACACACACACACACACACACACATACATATTTATATATATATATATGTTCTTTATATACTCACATATATATGATTCACATATCTGCAAGTAAACAATTTATGACTATTAATTTGTGCAGGTTGAATATTATATAACACATAGCTTTGAAAGCTTAGTCTTATAGTCTTGTTTTTCTTCTAATCATACACTCCTTCCCATAGTAATTTAATTCTGTATTCATGATGATTAATGATGATACACACCTCAATAATTTTATTCATACATCACACTCTTTACCACTCATTCATTTTTTTCAATAATTTATTCAGTTTTGAATTTAACAAATATTTTGGAGACCCACCATAAGGCAGAATAAGAATCTGCCTTAGGATACAGCAATGAATGTGATGCAATTCCTGACCTCATTGGAGCTGACACAATAAAACTGTTAGGTAAATCTTAAAATAGAGATATGCATGTAGCTATACAGGAGAGATGGAAAACTATCAACTCCTGATGCCCGAGATCAGACTAAACATCTTCTGGGAAGAGGAAGAATATTGACTGAATCTTAAGGAATGAATTAAAGTTGGCCAGGTAGTAAGGGGAGAATGAGGATACCCAATGGAAGGTCAATGTGTGAAGAGTCTCAAGGTGACAGGTGCTTGATACATGCTGAGACTGACAAATCTTTTAGATGAAGAGATGAAGCGTCAAGGGACCAGCAAAGAGAGACAAGCAGAAAAGATCAATTACAAAGAAATTTGTGTGTCATCCTAAGGGGTTTGGATTTTATGCTGTTCGAAATGGAGAATTATTGAAGCGTTTTAGACAGGAGATTGGTAAGGTCAGAGCTGTGTTTTAGAACGATCACGCCGGGTACTGATTAGAAGAGAACAAAGCAAGAAACAAGAACGCCAGATAGGCAACTGTTTCAGTCATGCAAGAAAAGTCCATAGAAAACTGAACTCAAGCAATAGTTGTCATGAAGACAGGCAAAGGTGTTGAGAGACGTAGGTCTTTTTGTTGTTATTGATGAGCTCTGGGGCATAATTGAGAGGCATGGAGTTGGTGATGAAGCCCTGGATTCCAGATCAGGCCATAATCTGGGTGAATGGTGATGCCATCTTCATAGAAATATGAAGCCAAAGACCTTCTGAAAGACTCAGCTCTGGGATGAAATATTCTGTGCTTATTACTACTATATCTTTGAACACATGTCATAGCCAGATTGTACCATGAGCACTTACCACACACTATGTTGTATTCTATAATTGTTTAAGGTAAGGTATATTGTATTTTAAAATTGTTTAAGGTAAGTAGGTCACATTTCCATGTCTATCAGATAACAAAAACAAATATTCTATCTGCGCTCACGTGCTCAGTTATTTTTGTAACTGGATCACATAATCATGTTCATATTCATATTTAATGATCCTCTGATTTCAGTTTAGGGTTGAGGTTCATAATGTGAAATTGTGGGTTACAAAGAAACATTTTAACCGTGGGATCAGCTCCAATATTTTGGCCACCTGATGAGAAGAGCCGACTCATTGAAAAAGACCCTAATGGTGGGAAAAATTGAAGGCAAAAAGGGGACAATAGATGATGAGATGGTTAGATAGCATCACCGACTCCGTGAACATGAATTTGAGAAAACTCTGGGAAATATTAAAGGATAGGGAAGCCTGGTATGCTGCAGTCTATGAAGTTGCGAAGACTTGGACATGACTTAGTGACTGAACAAAAACCACCATGGGATCAGAATCTGCAAGTAGCTTTCAAGTTCTTTCCTGATAGACCTCCAGCTAGCTTCATATACATGCATACACATACATATATATATATATCTATATATGTATATATAGATAGTTTTTTTTAATGACATTCTGACTCCTTATGTATTCTTTGGATTTAAAGGAATGAGAAAAATTAAGCTAAAATCAATCAATTAGTGACTTGGAAACCTTAATTTTAGTATATACTGATACCATTAAACCAAGATAAATCCATGGTTTGGGGAATACATTTTTTTAATTCATATTAATCATTTTCTCACAAATGCATTGGAGAATTCTGCAGATCACAGTCTTCACCAAGCCTCTGTATTGTATCCCACCCACACACACAGCAGAACCCTTTCCTTAATGTTCTGTTGCTTGTTCTGAGTGTGGTTGAACAAGATGTCCAAAACAGAATCAGAATCACTTCCCCCATGGGCAGAACTCATAGATGGCTATTTCAACTTAGAGAGTAAGGCGGAGAAAGCAATGGCACCCCACTCCAGTGCTCTTGCCTGGAAAATCCCATGGACGAGGAGCCTGGTAGGCTACGGTCCATGGAGTCGCTACGAGTCAGACATGACTGAGCGACTTCACTTTCACTTTTCACTTTCATGCACTGGAGAAGGAAATGGCAACCCACTTCAGCGTTCTTGCCTGCAGAATCCCAGGGACAGAGGAGCCTGGTGGGCTGCCGTCTATGGGATTGCACAGAGTCGGACATGACTGAAGCGACTTGCAGCAGCAGAGAGTAAGAGGTTACTCAAATAAATCATTCAGGTGCCCCAAATAAAATAGTTTTCCCATGATAATAAATAGTGTTTTAAGCTATTATTTTTTAGGCTGAAATGCATAAAAAAGGAAATGAAAACCATATACCTGAATTTTATTACCTAGGACTGATGCTGAACCTGAAACTCCAGTACTTTGGCCACCTCATGCGAAGAGTTGATTCATTGGAAAAGACCCTGATGCTGGGAGGGATTGGGGGCAGGAGGAGAAGGGGACGACAGAGGATGAGATGGCTGGATGACATCACCGACTCGACAGACATGAGTTTGAGTAAACTCTGGGAGTTGGTGATGGACAGGGAGGGCTGGTGTGCTGCAATTCATGGGGTCGCAAAGAGTCGGACACGACTGAGCGACTGAACTGAACTGAACTGAATGGAACTGAAATATTATTAAGATTAATTTCAAATAGTGAAATTTGAGTAGGGATATACAAACGTTTTGATATTTTTAGAATTTTTATTTTATCTTGGAGTAAAGTTGATTAACAATGCTGTGTTAGTAGGGTTTACAGCAGAGTGATTAATATTTATTTTGCCAAATTTTCCTCTGTCGAAGCTGTACCAACTCACTGTCCCATGAAGACTACAAGAAAGTGAGAAAGTCCTCGGTGCCCCTGTTCTCACAATGTAGCATGGAATGTGGGTCTTTGTATTATTTATTGATTCAGTGAATATGAATATGCAATTATAGTGTAGACCTTCCTCAAATAGCAGAAATATTAATTTAATCTTTTGATTGTATTTTGCCCATTCATTTTTCTCCTTTTGCAATAATTTATTCTCTTTGCTTCAATCTATAGGAGTATCTTCAGCATTGGTGATGTGTTTGTTTGCTCATGACCAATCTTATCAAGTTTAAACCATGGCTTTGCTGTGTCTTTGTAAACAGTAAAAGTCTCACAGAAAATGAATGTTTTGTAAAGGTTTGAAATGAATCACCAATAAAACAAGGTAAGTAGGCTTAATTTTTTTTAATTACTTTCTATTAAATTTCTAAATTTCCTCCATGGTTCAGGTTTGTTTGTTTGTTTGTGTTTTTCATTTTTAAGTGACTTTTGGAGGCATTTTTTTAATTTTCATTTTCCTTGGATATTCTTCAAATGACTTAGTTATCCAATGTTACTTTTACAGGGTCTGTCAAAATTGTTTTATGACAAGTGTATTAAAGTTATGTTGTCTTCCTTTTCTAAAATTCTTACATTTATTTATTATTATTCTTTAATAGTTTCTTTGTTATGAACATTGGAATTAACTTTCAATGTTCATGTATTTTTTTTCTTTATACAAAGAATTCTTTCCTGGCTTATTTTTCAATTTTAATCTTCAGAAACATAATTTTGGCTCTTATCTTTCTCTCTCTCTCTTTTTTGCTTTGATAGAACTAAATATCTCCTTCATTTTCTAACCCTTTGAGCTGATAGATTAATTCAGATATTTTTTGTTTAATGATAAATTCATGTTTATGAACTTCATGAATTTATTTTAACAGCATTATTGAGGTGTAATAATTGACAGGCAATAATATTTAAATCATACTAGTGGATATGCTATAAGACAATTGCCACAGTCAAAGTAATGAACATCTCCAGCCTCCCAAACATTTCTTTAGACTTCCGTGTCCCGCTGTTTTGCCTCCCTCCTGCCTTGCTCCACACACTCCCCTCCATTCCCAGACAACTTCTGATGTGCTTTCTGTCGCTGTGCACTACTTTGCAGATTCTTGAGTTTTATATAAAAAAAAAAAATCATACAGAATGTATTCTTTTTCAGGGCAGGGGAGGGACTGGTTTCTTTCACTTAGTATATTTATATTGGGATCCATCCACATTGACACAGGTATCAGTTGCTCATTCATTATTATTGCTGAATAGCATTTCAATGTACCAACACATTATGTGTGTGTTAGTCACTCAATCATGACTGACTCTTTGCAACCCCAGGGACTGTAGCCTTCCTGGCTCCTCTGTCCATGGAATTCTTCAGGCAAGAATACTGGAGTGGGTAGCCACTATTCCCTTCCACAGGGGATCTTCCTGACCCAGGGATTGAACCTGGTCTCCTGCACTGCAGGCAGATTCTATACCATCTGAGCCACCAGGAAGTCTAACATATTACAGGTCATTTATCCGTTGGTTTGTAGAGGGACATTAATGTTGTTTCTAGTTTGGGGATATTACAAATAAAAATGCTGTGAACACCCATATACCCATGTTTATGGACATAAGCATTCATTTTTATTTGAGAAATACTTAGGAATAAAATGGCTGGATCCTATGATGATAGGCGCATGTTAACTTTTTAAGAAACTACTGACTTTGTCTCCAAAGGGATTGAACCACTCCTCTCAGCCGTGTCCGAGAGTTCCAGTTCGTCCACATTTGTGCCAAGGCTCTATGTACTCAGTCTGCTGAATTTTGCTATTTTAATAGGTACCTAGTTGAAACTGGGGTTTTAAGTTGCATGAAAGTCTGTGTTCAGATGTATCCTAGGTATTCTGTGATTTCCCTTTCAAATAATAATTATTAAATGTAGTTAAGAATTCCTACTGTTCGGATGTTTTGCTTTCATTAGTTTTATAACCATTATGCAATATCCTAAAATTATAATTTATATTTCAGTTGACTCTTGAACCACATGGGTTTGAACAGTACATATTCACTTATATGTAGGCTTTTTTTGTTTTCAACAAATACATATTATATTTCCCATTGATCTGTGGTTGGTTGTAACTGGGGATGCAGAAACCATATACCAAAAGTAGACTATAAAGTTATATATGAATTTCCTACTGTGGTGTAAGACTTGACCCTAATCCCTGCATTTTTCAATGGTCATCTGTATTTCTAATGTGGACAAAAGTAGTATTTACTTCAGCTGATCTCATATAGCCATTAATTAAGATATGATAATGCTATAAAATACTTAACACAGTGACAGAAATTATAAATTAAATGAAACAATTGTTTTGAGGTCAGCAGTGAGGACTCCATCGTGTTCATGATGGGACATTGAAGAGAAAGGACTGGGGACTCGGGTATATGAGAGGAACCTAAGATTATGAGTTGTGAATCTGGTTATCTTATATTTATGCTTGGATAGCTAACCTTGGAAATTCTCTCAACAAGAATCTTTACATATATTTCCATTCCTTGAAGGACTACCTTCAGAGTCACATAAAGAACCAACAATCTTGAAGTATCCCAAAGTTCTTAAATGGTGAAAACTCATAAAATAATAGTAACATAAAAATGATGATTATAATAGTTGATACATAAAGGGTAATTTATTGAGTGTTATAATATGCACAATTTTAAAATATAAACCTGTTCATTAAAAATTATATCTCTGCATTTTGCTTATGTATTTTTCCAACAGCCAGGACTTATCAGTATGCATATGGATGGAAAGATAAGTATCTGAGGGGAGTAATTACTATCTAATCACATCACAGACAAATTTTGATGCCACCAGTTTAAATAACTGTTTGGACAATCGGTCATTAAGAAATGATAAAGGTATCATTAGAAATAACGTTACCAACTCAAAGAGAGTAATGAAATTAGAGATCCAGATGGATTTTAAAAATAACCTTTTAAAAAAAAATAGGAACATAGATTTATGAGATACTCATGAGTACCTACAAGACAATCATTATACCTGTTAAGTTGTCAGACAGCTTTTTTGGTCCTCAATTTCCTAATCATTAATCAGAGGATACACTTACATGTTCTCCACATATGGTTAAAACTCTGATAGTTCATTAATTTTGTATTTTTATGTACCCCTCTTTCTGACAAAACTTTAAAAAAAAATTACATTGATTAGAAAGAAATACTTATTCCTACAACTCAAAACAGTGGCCAGGAAATGTAATGCTCCAGAGTAAACTCTATTAAGAAATCCTGGAAGAATTGGATCATTTAGCCTGGAGAAAAGAATACTGAGGGAGGGTTATTGTTATCTCCTGAGGCATTTTCTCAGTATCTAAACCAGTTGGCTTTTCTTATGTTTCTTGTTTAAGCCACATGTAAATGAAGACATTAATATGATCTGGTGGTAACTTTCTGTCCATGACCTTACCGAGACCATCAGAACGTTCCTGTGAACTGCATTTTTCCCTGGCTGTGAGCTACAAGTGTGGCAAGTTAGTGAATAACCAAATGTGACCTCTCAGGTGTCACTAGTTGTAAAGAACCTGCCTGCCAATGCAGGAGACATAAAAGACACAGGTTCGATCCCTGGGTTGGAAACATTCCCTGGAGAGGGAAATGGTAACCCACTCCAGTTTTCTTGCCTGAAGAATCCTATGGACGGAGAAGACTGGTAGGCTACTATCCATAGGTTTGCACAGAGTCAGACACGACTGAAGAAACTTGGCATGCAGGCAAGGATTCTGATGGAATGAAATGAAGTGATCCATCCCACAGCACCCTGAGGAGCCTGGACCAGTGAAGAAAATCTTAAACCAACACAAGAAATGTAGTTTTGCTTTTTAACATGTACATCAAAGACTCTGTTCAGGAAAACAGTGAGTTATTCCAGAGTTCTGAAGTGTCCTAGTGTTAACACACAAACGTTCACATACGCACACACACATAACCACTATGATGGTGAGTAAAAACTGTTTTCAGAGTGGACATCTTAATTCCGTAAAGACACTTACTGAATATTCATTACTTTAGCCATTTCATAAATATTTTCTTAGAGCTGACTATGTAGTAGACACTGTCCTGAAAACCTAGCACATTGGTAAGCAGAATTTCATGTAAATTGTGTTCTTTAAGCTTAAGTGCAAGCAAGATAATGATAAAACTTTTGCACAATTAAACATCAAATTATCATGAAAAATGCTATAGATGGTAGTGAAAAGCTACCACAAGAGCCCAACAGAGAGAATTAACCTCGGTATGCAAATCATTATGAGATGATATTTGCACTAGGCTCTGAAGGTTTAACAGACATTAAAGTGAAGTAGAAAGGAGATTATTTCAAGCAGATGATATAGGATGTGCAAGTGCCCTGCAGTCTCAGAGACTTTATTTCATTACTTCCTACCCAATGTGTATCCGCAGTATTTATTATATGTCTGCTATGTGCTATGTATGGGCTTCCCTCATAGCTCAGCTGGTAATGAATTCACCTGCAATACAGGAGACCCTGGTTCAATTCCTGGGTGGGGAAGATCCCCTGGAGAAGGGATAGGCTACCCTCTCAAGTATTCCTGGGCTTCCCTTGTGGCTCAACTGGTAAAGAATCAATCTGTAATACGGGAGGCTTGGGTTTGATCCCTGGGTTGGGAATATCCCCCAGAGAAGGGAAAGGCTACCCACTCCAGTATTCTGGACTACAGAATTCCATGGACTCTATAGTCCATGGGGTTGCAAAGAGTCAGACACAACTGACTTTCATTTTCAATTTCACTTTTATGTTCTATGTATAGTCACTGTTCTCTAGGTTGGGAACAGGGTGATGAAAAAAAAATTGGGTCTGAGATCTCATGGAACTTTTAATCTAGGGGAAGAGGTAAATATTAAATTAATAGTTACACAGAATATTGTTAAATTATGATGATAATAACCCCCAGAAGGCACATTACGCAATGCCTTACCTTGGATATGGGGTGGAGTTGCAAGATGGGAACAGGAAGTCCTTAATGAAATGATATTTATGCTGAAGGTTGAAAGATAAAGATTTGATTATTCCAAGAGCAAGAGAAAAGTTTTCTAGGGATTGAAAATTATTGATTTGAAGTTTCTGAGGCAGGAAGTATCCTGGTGCATGGATGGAAAAGAACAGTGACCGAGGTGGTGGGAGCAAAGCAGAGCAAGGCAGAGAAAGGGTCAGAAGAACTGGCCTGACCTTGGAAGCAATGGTAAAGGATTTGGTCTCTATTTTAGTGGCATTAGTCAGCTACTAAAATAGTTTAAAGGAAAGAGATATAATGGGATTTGTATTTTAAGACTATCTGATGACTGCTTTGTGGAAAAATGGGTTAAAGGTAGGCAGCTGTGGAAAAACTTGATCAATGCAGAAACTATTGGCATCTTTCAGGTACAAGATGATGGAGCTCAGAATACAGACTTAGAGCAGGAGAAGGAATTTGATTCATGTTTAGGTCGCACGTTTAGGAAAGATCTAATGCTGTTTTGATGCTATGACCCAGACCCAGTCACTGTGTTGCCAATACAAGCATATGACAGCATGTAGCATACTCTCTGAGTTCTGCTTGCTGTAGTGTTACATACTGGAAAGGTTACATTTCTACCCATCACTGCTCAGTGACCTTAAATTTAGCTTTGGTGCACACGTGAATCACACTGATATTTTAGAGCATTAAAGCTAAGTCATTAACAGTGCACTTTCCGAACTAAGGCTCAATGCTTACCTGAAAGAGGAGAAGAGTTTTTGTTAGATGTCAACAGCATAATGGCACATTTTAAAGAAGTATTACATCTGATGGTAAAATAAGGAGAGTACAATTTCAATAAAAATAATTTAAGTCAGAGATAGAAGAGTTTTATCCTGATGAAAAGTGGAGAAAATTCAATACTTAAATGAGGTAGATTAAAAAGATATTAGGTCATGAAGCGAACTGTGAACCATGGAAACTTCTAGAGCTTTGGCAAGGGACTCTGCAGATTGTTCATCATAATTTTCATAATCAGTGCTTCCTGGAGTTATGCAATGAGGAGCCTAACCAAATGTTTGTGGACAAAGAAGGCTGAGCACCAAAGAATTAATGATTTTGACTTGTGATGCTGGAGAAGACTCCTGAGAGTCTCTTGGACAGCAAGGAGATCAAACCAGTCAATCCAAGAGGAAATCAACCCTGAATATTCATTGAAAGGACTCTTGATGAAACTGAAGTGCCAATACTTTGGCCACCCAATGTGAAGAGCTAACTCACTGGAAAAGACCATGATGCTGGGAAAGCTTGAGGGCAGGAGAAGGGGATGACAGATGATAAGTTGGTTGGATGGCATCATTGGCTCAATGGACATGAGTTTGAGCAAGCTCCGAGAGGTAGTGAAGCACAAGGAAGCCTGGTGTGCTGCAGTCCATGGGTTCACAGAGGGTTGGCCATAATTAAGTGATTGAACACAAAATACTGGTCCAACTCTGCTGTCTGTCTGCTCCATGAATTTAGACAACTCATTTCACCTGTTGGATCTTTGGTCTGGTTTTAGAATTGGACTGTGTTGCCTAGATATGTGAATCTAATTCTACAGTTCTATGACTTCAATTCAACATTGGAAGCTGACAATCATGTAGTTTCTTAAAGTGTTGAAACAGTGTTTTTTACCTAGGTCTGGGGTCGGCTTTTGTTCACTCAAGGATTCTTCTAAAGGTAGTTTGGTATATTTAGTGAAACTGAAATCAGATTGGGATAGTTAGCGAAACTGAATATCTGACTTCTTTCCATTACTAGACCTCAGCAAAGCCTCATTTCATAATCCTGTGGTTCATTCAGCTATGCTTTGTCTCTGAGTCCTAGATTAGAAACTGTTTTACAAGATGGGGTCTCGGTAAATCTGCCAACACAAAAATGTGCAATCCTCAATGCCTGAAGTCAGTTTTCCATACAACTTGACGAGGTTTGCTATGAGACCAAAATACATTTTCAGCTGTTACAGACAGCCCTTAAACATTTGCAGTTCGATGCAGTTGAATATTCACACTGTGTTTTTAATTAGGCTAATGTGTGCTTGTTCCAATGTATAATAAAAGACATAATCCATAATTATAACCCCTTTGCACTGCTTCCTGTCAGAGGGATTGTTTAAAAAAAAAGTCTTGTTCTATCTTTCAATTTGTTAATGGGATTATGATGAGCAAAAAAGCCTGATTACCATGGCCGAGCAGGCATGCCTTAGCAAGGTGAAAGGATTAATACTACAGGTCATCAGTAATTTAAAGATGTCAATTGCCAGGCTCATCCATGGGTTTCTGAGAAATGAGAGAATCTAGAAAATGTTTGCTCCTAGGGGGTGAGCACATCAGCTAAGTGAGTGGGGAAAACGTATCCTCATACAACTCTTCAATTCAAAATGACGCGCCAGTAAAAGGAAATACTCCAACCGTGAATCGACATATTAGGAACAAAAAATAAGAGTGAAAGGAATGGAATGCATTTTCAGTGAATGGAATTTAAAACATATTTTATATAATGAATCCTATTCTGGTTCTTCATCATGAATCTTAGCATCTATTATCGTGTACCGTGGGCTTCCCTTGTGGCTCAGCTGATGAAGAATCTGCCTGTAATGAGGGAGACCTGGGTTCAATCCCTGGGTTGGCTATCCATTCCAGTATTCTGGCCTGGAGATTTACATGGACTACTCCATTGGGTTGCAAAGAGTCGGACACAACTGAGCAACTTTCACTTTCATCATGCACTGTTACCTGTGTAAGATTTTTTTTTTTTTTTTCCTTAGATGGATTTCATACTCCACAAAGCAGGAATTTCAACATGTAGCACTGGACATTGTCCATAGTGGGTTCAGGTCACAAGGTCACTGATAATTATGATGAGAGTAATCCCTAATGGCCAGAAAAGGCCATTTCAAGCCAATCTTGGTGGTGGTTTAGTTGCTAAGTTGTGTCCAATTATTGGGACCCCTTGGACTGTAACCCACCAGGTTCCTCTGTGGGATTCTCCAGGCAAGAATACTGGAGTGGGTTGCCATTTCCCTCTCCAGGGGATCTTCTCAACCTGGGGATTGAGCCCTGGCATCCTGCATTGCAGGCAGATTTTTTACTGACTGAGCTACAAGTCATCTTAGTAGCATTCAATGGTTGGTTTAGTTTCATTTTAAAAATATATAGAATTAATGTTTAGTGGACTATAACACAAAATACTTAATCCTGTGTCTTTTGTCAAATATACTTTTTCCTTCTGGACTTTTTGAATATAGTCACTTTTATGGCTACTTACCTGTTTATAGGAAAGCTGAGTGCCGAAAAATTGATGCTTTTGAACTGTGGTGTTGGAGAAGACTCTTGAGGGTCCCTTGGACTGCAAGGAGATCCAAGCTGTCCATCCTAAAGGAGATCAGTCCTGGGTATTCATTGGAGGGACTGATGCTGAAGCTGAAACTCCAATACTTTGGCCACCTCATGCGAAGAGTTGACTCATTGGAAAAGACCCTGATGCTGGGAGGGATTGGGGGCAGGAGGAGAAGGGAACGACAGAGGATGAGATGGCTGGATGGCATCACCGACTCGATGGACATGAGTTTGAGTAAACTCTGGGAGTTGGTGATGGACAGGGAGACCTGGCGTGCTGTGATTCATAGGGTTGCAAAGAGTCGGACACGACTGAGTGACTGAACTGAACTGAACTGAACCTGTGTATAACTATCATGGCTGTAAAGTTCACTAGGTGATATGAGGATATAAATAAGTCTTGGGTTGCACAGAATAAGCATTTAGAGCTTTGAAAACAGAAATTTAAAAATTAGTGTTATTCTCAAACTAAAAAGAAATCAATTCTCTCCAATTGTTAGGGAGTGAGAAAATTCTTAACCCCTTTACAAATTATTTTATTGAATTATCTCCCCTCTTCTTGTGTGAGAAGCTTTATTTTCTCTAGGCTGGGGAACAGCAGAGGGAAAAGAATGGCTGAGAGCCTCTGTGCATGCAATGGCAAAGAAAGCAGAATACTCATTGGAGATGAAAAAATACAGACAAGCTAAATATTAGTTCTTTTGAGTATAAGTTTTAAACAATTTCTACTTAAGTAAATAAAATCTGAAAACAATGAATTATTTAAACTAAAAGAGCATTGATTTAAATATCTTCAAGTCAATAAACCAAGGAGGTCGTATTTTACTGATTCTGACAGTGTAAGTAATAATAAGTTCTTTTTCCAGGACTATTTTTCAGTTGTCTTTGATGTATCTCTGTTGTCTTAGAAGAAAATAAAAGAGCAGAATAGTGTGGGGGTTTTTTCGGAATTAATTTTGTCAATAACATCTCTTCTCTTTATTACACAATATAAGAACAATTAAGTCATTTTTAAAAAGAAAGTAACTTTGAAGATAGCAATTTTATGTTATTGCCTTTCTTTAAAAAAAAAAAAATGAAGGACCTAATAAGGAAATACTTTTTATTACATTTGTTATTGATGCTATAAAACACAATTTTAACAGCCAGGAAATGCAATGCAATTGATCATATGTTAGAAATGCATTAATTTGAGTTACTGTATTTTTCATATGTAATTTGAAATTATGTATAGACATAAAAATGTCTTATTGCATGGTATAAATCTATGCATTACTATTTCATTACATTAAATTAAAACCATGTCTATAAGAGATTTTCCCTAAACTTTCCCTGAATTTTCTGACACAGTTTCCTGGAGGATGCTCTTTTAGATTGAACTGACCATGGTCTATTATTTGGGATATTTTTCTCCATAGTCCCAGCTCTGGTCTATAGTCTGCTGCTTTTGACCTATTGTTTCTTGAAACAGTCATCGAATGAAAATAATGTCATCCATAAAAATGACCATTTAGTAATAAAAAATAAAGGACTTTACTGAGGACAGAATAATCAAACAAGAGACAGCAGTTTAACAGCCCTTTTTAAAGGCTACTTTGTTTTCAGAAGGAGATGCTGCCTCCCAGATCCATCTCCATCACTCCGTGTGTCAAGAAGTGATGGTGAAGGAATGTGCTCTCAGCCTGTTTGGGTTCCTCTTGCACAGTTAGCTGAGCTCAGAAGAAAAAGGATGCTTCCAGTTAGCAGCATCAGAGCATATTTCTCCAAATTAATGGCATCCCTTTGATTTGTTTGAAGCCATCAGTCCGTTAACAAAATATCCCACTTCTAACCATATACGGGACTCAAATTGCCCAAGTATTTGCCAGGTAAATGTAGTGTGTTTGTGTGTGTGTAACCTTAGGTCTCTGTGATCCTCAAAACTCAAATGTTTTAGTTGTTAATCCTGTCTTAGATAGAATTTCAAGAAACATTTTTCATAATATTGTACTGATCTGCTTTCCTCACCTCTGCTACCCAAAGCATAATTATCTCACTATTTTATATTCTATCTCTACCTATCTGAAACTTTCCTAGAGTTAAATTTGTAAGAGAGTAGAGTTTCTTTGACTTCCAACTAGTAACTGAAGAATGCTTCATATTTTACTGTTTCTTTTTCATGTGATGATGCAGTCTCCTGCTCAGGTTCATAACCTTGGAGGTCATCTTTCATCCTGAACACCCTTTGATTATAAATTTACATCACACAAATCTCCTTCTATCATCTCCAGAACATAGCAAGGCTGTGACCAAAGCTGTCTCAGGAAGATGCCAATTCAATAATTCATACCGTTATTATATCTCGGCTGGTCGCAGTAATTCATCCTAGTTGTAACATCAGTAACTCTCTCGGCCCTGTATTTTAGTAGTGCTGAAGAAATCTCCCATCTATTGCCAGTGCTGTGGCTCTAACATATCTGACCTATTCATCTAATACAATTGAATTATGCATCCAAGTGTCTCCATTTCATTAACAATTTATACAGCTTTTAGCACCTCAATACCTAAATTCTTCAACAAAAGATAATATAATCAATGATTATGGGGATTGAGGGCCATCATAACCTGAAAAGCAGCTTTTTGAAAGCCTAATGTTTCTCTAAAAGAATCCACCTAGAAAATTACAAAGCAAGCAGAAACATAAAGAGGTGTCAAATCAACCTTATTAAAGGAAAAATCTAAAAGTGAAACTATAATGGAATGAAGAAGTATTATCTGAAGGTACTTTTGAAAGTTCTGAAGGCTCTTCATTAAGCTAAGAGAGAGAGGGGAGAGGTAGAAAAGTAAGTCTGTTTATTATATCATTTAACAGTTATTTATTAGGCATCAAATATGTGTTAGGTACTTTCTAGAATATAGCAGTAAGCAAAATAGGGAAAGACCATGAAGCATTAATGGAAGTGAGTGAACAAAGAGACAATGACTATGTGGTTGTGTTTTAACAAGGTATGCCTGGGAATGGCAATGCTTTGGCTATAATTTGAGGACCTCACTCTTACTGACTAATCAACCCCTAACAGAATGTTCTCTTATGTTCTTATGAGAGCTCCTATCTACTTATATCAAAGCAGAATGTGGGCAAACAACTGTCTAATTTTATAAAATAAGTTTGGGTTGTCTTGTGTTCATATCTGTTAAAACAGCCAACAAAAGAGAGAACAAAAACACAGGATAGCTTTAAAGTTCAATATTAGTCAATGACAAATTTAAGTTTAAAATACTATAGAGCAATGCAGAAATATATTAGAAAAATAGAGAAAAGTAAAAAAAAATAATCTATAGGAAGCAAATGAAAACCAATCATCAATTTATTTTCAGTGAAGGATTGTGAAGAACTTTCAAGGAAGACTTAAAATTATATACAAAAAAAAAAAAATTATAAGGCTTTTGACTAACTCACTCTTAGGAACTGATTCAAGGGAAAAATGCAAATTCTTAATGATAAAGTGTAGATAGCTCTTTCAAGAAGTATAGCAATATTAGAATAAAGTGGAATCAAATTAAGCAGTAGGTCTGAGGATGGAATTTTCTAGAATGGGAGACAACTGAGCTTGTATGTTCTCAGTTACAACTAAGTTGCAAGGAGTTAATTTGCAGTGGAGGGAGGAACAAAACAATGAAACAAGTAAATAAGTAACAGAGGGCATTATTCACAACATACAGTCCTAAAGGAATAGTAGAATCATTAGATAAAGTAAGGTTGAACAGTAAATGTTAATGGAAATACAAAATGTGTAGGTAGGTTTGGAAGGAAAAAAGTTAAGAAGAGAACAGTAGGATTGAGCTCTCTCTCTGTCTCTCTTTCTCTATCAACAAATGGCTTTTATAGCTCAAGAAGGAAATGCACACCCTGTTGAGTGTGTATTTATGTGGATTTACTTAACAATATGGTGGGCTTATAAAGAAGAGATGGTTTGAAGTAAACAGTGTGTATGCAAAATTTCCATATGGAGTTATTTAGTTAACAGAACCAGTGTTGACCCTACCACAAGAAAACACATTTTCAGAAATATTATAATAGCAGTAATGTACTAGCAAGGGTTGTTTCATTATGTCATCCAGCTAAAGTTTAAACAAGGTGTATGTCTTGTGATGAGAAGACAGTTAATGGATATTGCTTTTAGCTATAAGTCCTGTAACTATTTAATATGGTGTTTATGTACAATGAGAGGGATCTAAACTTTAGTTTGAGCTTAAAAATGAATGGTCACTAATTTCTCTCAACCTTATTTTGTCTGCCTCAACTTCTAACCCTGTGCAATACATTCAGGGACATGTCTTTCATTACATAGAAATTTTCCTTTATCTTCCTACTATTCTTATGATTATTTCTACCTCTTCAACCACTCCAAAATATTAACTTTTTTTTTTTTTAAGCACCATTTCTTATGACCTCTAAGTTGCAGCTTTCATTCCCCCACAGGCATTATCCCAGGGCCAAAAGTCAGCTTAGGTCCACGACTGCTCCCTCTTGCTGCTCACCACTGGCTTCTCTCCTGACTCTCTTTTCTTGGAAGCCTATTTCCAATTATACTGTCTGCATCACCCGTCACCATCACTGACTGACATCCTAATCACACCTACAATATCAACGAAGGTTTTGAAAGCTTTCTGGAACCCATTTCTCCACTTGTCTTTATCCAATGAGGATTCAGTATTCACAGTTATGCCCCTTTAAGAACTCTGGGCTCTGAGGTTAATCTCACTTGGATTTCCCATCCCTGTGACGTCAGTTCAAGATGAGGGTCACACTTGGGCTTAGAGTATATTGAGGTCTTCTGTTATCTCTCTCTTCAAGTTCCTCTCATAAACTACATCTATAAGTGTATTCCTAACACCCATGATCATGCTATTACTCAAAAAGCTCTCATGAATATAATTCTATATTAGAAAATATTATTCATACTACTTTGCATGGAGTCAAAGACCCTTTAAAATTTCACTTTATATTTACAGACTTTTGATGTTTTGATACCTTATTTCCTTTAAAATACCCTTTTCTTTAAAATGTGAGCTTTTGCTTCGTGATCTCTGAATAAACTCTGAAGTTTTCATGCCTCTGTGCTTCAGCTAATTCTGTATTTTCCATCAACACTAAGTTTTTCTTCATTTTTCCCTCTTTTTCTGGCTCAGTTCTTCTGGGCCAAGCTCCAATATCCCACATTTAACTTTCCTATGTCTCTGCTTCTAACATAACCATGCATGTGCTTCATCATAATCTCACAGCTCTTGGCTTATGTTTCTCTCTTTCCTTATTATAGTGAACTTATAAAGTAGGCATGCACTATTGATTCAATGATAAGCTCCCTTGGTCTATGTTTCCATACTTATAAAAAGTGATAGCTAGAATAGATGTCACCTAATATTCCCATTAGCTAAAATATGTTATGATTTACTAGCAGAATATCAAATTTTCATCATCTTTTATATACCAATTACTCCCTCTAAATAGTGGTATGGCACTTGTATTATAATGCTTTACCAGCTTCCTTTGTCTAGTCATTGTTTATTGACAGCTTGCTATATACAAAACACAATATGTGTAATGTGTGTGTGTGCATATAAAATTATGAGCCATAACCTTCAGTGGATTACTACCAATTAAAAGAAATTCTCTGAACTGTCACATTTACCTGGACTTATTGACTTTACATACACTGTCAAATCTTCCTGTAAAGCATACATATGGAGTCCTATAGTAAACTGAAAACTTACTCTTATTGGTTGAGTTGTATATTTCCCAAGACTCAATTGTATTTATCTTCAAATCTGTTCACACCCATTTTATGTTGTATTCTAATTATTTAATTGTATATTATATCAACTGATGAAAGATGCATATAAAAAAAGACAGCTGTTAATTTTAAGAAAAGTAGTTTACTTTGAATGCCTATGATGGACATAACCTAAGGTCATCCTTAATGAGTCATACTCTTGTATAATCTCTCACCTCAAGTGCAGGTAGAAACTGAAATTTGCTTCTAATCTACAGAATATGACAAAGCTGAGGAGAAGTCATTTCTCTGCCTAGGTTATGCTATGTGGCAAAAGTGATGGCATATTTCTCCTATGATTCTATTACATTACAAAAGACTCCATCTTGGCACACTAGAGATAGAGATTCTTACGCTTGCCTTAAAGAAGAAAAGAGCCTTTTTGAAAACAACCTGTGGGGGAAAGCATGTAGCAAAGAACTGGGGGTAGTTTCTACGACCTGAAGGTCACCTTCAGCAAAAAGCCAGTAAGAAGCCAAGATCATCAGTAACAAAGCACAAGGAAGTAACTTTGGCCAAAAACCTGAAGGAACTTCAAAGATGATTCTTTCCTGTTGAACCTTAGATGATAAAATAGGGTGGCTGACACTTCGATGTAAGCTTTGTGGGCCTCTGAGCAGAGACTCCAAGTGTAAGTTATGTCAGGAGTCCTGACCTTTAAAACCTGTAAGATAATAAATGTGTATTGTTTTAATCCTCTCAGTTTGGGGTAATTTGTTATGTAGAAATAGAAAACTAATACAGTGCCATAGAAAGTTTCATTAAAATCAATTTCTTAGTCACAGAAAAGCTACCGCATAATACTGCTCTCCAATTTAGTCAACGCAGGACAATGATAAATGTTGGAGGAAAAAAATGTAAATTTACACAAGTATATTTCAGATGTTGCTCCATTTTAAAGAATCTCAATCTAGAAATCATAAATAATGCATTAAGAGAGTTTATGCAAGGAAAATAGTGATAAATTATAATCACCAGGTTTATACTCAAATCAGGGTGTGGACAATACCAAAAAATGAGTTATTTTAAGCATCTCTGTTTTAAGTTAGAATAAATAATTTAAAGAGTATATTCTTAGAAAATCATCTTTTAACTCTTTCAATTAGTAAACTCACCACAGTTATTGATTATTTTGGATAAAAGGGTTTTCTCTACAATAACTAGAAAACTGGCCTAATGAGTGACGAGGATGAGCATCCTATGTCATCTCTTCCACAGGCATTTTTACAGAGGAAAAAAAAAAAAAAAAAACTATCGCTGAGACTATAGGGAAGTTTTCAGGAGTGAAGGCATTTGATACGGATAGTGGTCAGGGAAGAACAAATGGGTATGGCTTCAGTAGGTCCTGGCCTTCTCTGGTGACTCAGAAGGTAGAGTCCACTTGCAATGGAGAACTGGGTTCAATCCCTGGGTTGGAAATACTCACTGGAGAAGGGAATGGCAGCCCATCTCAGTATTCTTGCCTGGAGAAGTCAATGGACAAAGGAACCTGGTGGGTCACAGTCCATAAGGTCACAGAGTATCCAAACCGACTGAGTGACTAGCACTTTCAGTAGGTCTAAGAGGGTCCCAACAACAAGCATAACGTGATGTCAAGTGCAGTTGTAGGTAAGAGTGTGAGTTTTAGAAGTGACGAGACTCCAGCCTAAGAGAAAGAAGTCACTACGTGATCACGAAATGACCGAACGTGGGAGGACGCATTCCATTTACTTAGTTTTAATGCTCTGTCCTTCAGTTTGCAGGAAATAGTATGTTCCTTTCAGAAATCACAAAATCATTGAATCCATGATGTTTTTAGGAAAAATCAATTTGGAGCTTTACCTGTAAGTATAGTTAAGACTCAGTTCAATTCCCAAGACGTACAATTTAAATAAAAGAGAATCTCAAGACATTAGGAATGAATTCACTAGTATTATTCCAAGCTGGAAGAAAGAAGAAAGTTTAATGAATCACCCTACCTAGGTGTCCACTGTTGAAGAAAGCTCAGTTAGCCAAGAACTCCATTAAAAAGTATGGTATATAACCTTTGGTTATTATAATTTTTATTGCTGCTATATTATCCTTACACTGAATGCCTATTATCCCAGCTACTGGTTCTCACAGGTATTTGTTAGCAACTTTATCATGTTGCAGTTTATACTTTAGCAGGCCATGATGATATATTACAGTCAGCTAAAGTGTAGAACATTCTTAGATTTATTTTGACACCTAAGGCAACTTTTCATTAGGCTGGTAACAAGCCATACAGATGCCACAGTCCTCGCAAAGGCGTCATTAGGATGTCGAAAAAGTGCTGACATAAATGTGGACGTTCTCAAAAACATGTTTAAGAAACTGATAGGGTGAAAGCTCTTAATTTTTTCAGGTAGCAGTAGGAGAGGAATCTATATGCAAATGGCAAAGCAACAGTGCCCATTTCTCTTTACAGAAAAAGTTCCCATTATGCACGTCTAAGGGCTCCACCCTCGCCGACTGACTTTTTTATGAAATTACAGAGAGCACTGGGACATTGTTTGAGCAACATCAAGTGCCTTCAACAGGCAACAGCTGCTTTGCAATTCTTGGGATGGCCTAATCGTTTCATGGGACACATAAAGGACTCAGGATGAGTTAGGCAGAGGAACTCACTGAAATGTATTATGAAGTAATGAAACATAGAAACAAAAACAAAGCCATGCAACTTATTCTGAATCTATATGTAAATTTATGTGACCATCTATATGACGGAAAAGAAAAGAAAGGTACAATTCCCATGGACCAGACTGCCAACATTAGTTACTAAGGTAAGGGAGTTCCCCATGTATCTCTGTGCAAGAATTTCCCCTGGAACTTCTGTTGATTTGAAGTGAAGTGGGACCATCAGCCTACTAGATGCATTACTTCAATAAAATAAAGTTTTCACATAATTCAAGTGGGATTATTATAGATATATATGTTTAAAAAATGATATGCCAGACTGAATAAAGTATATCAGAAAACAGACATATCACATAATCTGGTTATTCATTTGTTTATATTATGTATAACAGTATTCATGACTGTTCATTTAAATCCCTCTTTTTTACTATTTAGTAATCACATCTCAATTCTCTGTCTTCAGCTAAACTAATCAAGTCATCCTCTTATGTTATTGATATCTTTTCAAACTTTTTTTTTCTTTTCAAACTTTGAGTCATTGCTTTTTATCTTGATCATTTCTGCTTTCCTGTGTAACAAATCCTTTTTTATAATTTTTTAAAACTTAAGAGTTATGAAAAAACATTCCATTCTTATTTCCACCCTTGTACTCAGCGTTTTTAAATGGCTATATATACAGTTTGAATAATTCTTATTATTTAACACTTATCATTTTATAATATACAAATAGCCTTCAATTGTCTATGCTTATCATGCTAAATATGATGTATCTGACTTAATGGGACATACTTGAATCACTCCAATCTCTGCCCTAAACCCTGTCTAGAATTTCAGCAAAATACTCACTTCTAATTGTTGTTGCTATTAGCATTAGTGATAAGAATTAGCAAATATTACTACTTACTATTGTTTACTTTATTATTCTAATTATCTTGACAGTGATGTGATCTGGTTTTTGTTACACATGTAGACCTGTCCTGAGTGCTATAGATCACATATTATCTCTCAGTGTTTAAATACCAGGATTGCATGCCATTACAAGATCACATATTTGATATGCTGCATCATATGTTTAACTTGACTGGATAAATCAACACAATAGACTCAAGTAAGTTTAAATGTCTTGTTAGACTCACACACAGCAGGTGGAGTCATTACCTTGTGAATACTTCTCCATCTATTCATCCTTTTTCTTCCATTTCAGATGACTTGAGAATTGACCAGAGAAAGAAGAAGAGGATAATCTGGCACAGAACAAATGAAACACAAATGAAACCTGGGAAATTACACCCAAGAGGTACTGGAAAGATGTGAGAGACATTCAAAAGATACTTCTGCATGCATTTTTCCTTATCATCTAAGCTCAGTTTATCTCCAACATCATGTGAATATCCTGACTACTTGTGTATTTCTGGGTTCCACCATGGATTCTCGCTTTAGTTAAAACTCACAACTACCATTATACTAGCTTCCATGAATTATTTTATTGCACCATAAGTTGCAAAGCTAAGATGTGGTTTGTGGGACATTCTAAATATGTAAAAAATACAAAGAACTTATTTTACACAAAATAACACACTACATATATTCATAATATGCAGTTTTATGAGTAATTTATATACTAGGAAGGCAGTATATTAAAAGGGAAATAAAAGCTCCTGTAGATACTCTCTGATTCTCTAAACATCCTCATTGAGAAAGACATGACCGTGGAAATAATGACTCGTAGATCAGTCTTGATCACTATGAACTGTGACCTTCAATAACTTATTCAAGGGGAATGTCAAAGAGCTGAGTCAAGCAGCTCCTAAACAAACCAGTGCTTACCAAATCAGTTCCTGCCAATGCCTTCATGGGAGTTCTGTTTCTTAAATTTATATATGATAAGTCATTAAAACTAATAAAAAAATAAAAACATTGAAAACAACTATAAAAATGAACCATGTATAAAAATAAAAATTGTTTGTAGGTCTCAGAAAGCTAAAAAAATTCAGTAAAGAACTTTGAGCTCAAAAATCTATGAGAAAGAAAACCAGAGAGATGAGACTTTTAACCAGAAAAAATTGTCCTGACAGAGTTTAATCTGGAATGATATCACCTTAATCTCTGAACAAACTAAAATCATTCATTTGAAATTACTAATTCCCATATACCCATGAGAATTAAATGTAAGTATTTTCTGGTGGAAAATAGTATTTCTGTCACCTCAAGGCACAATGGCTAGTACTCAATCAAAACTGCTCAGAAAAAAGACAGATAAATTACCATAATTTAAATCAAGAGCACAAGACTTTAGAAATAAATATACAGAACATCTGCAATGGAGTTAATTATTATGGGTTGTTAAATAAGCTTAAAATATTCAAAATAAAACAAAATTGTTGCAGAAGAAAAAAAGTTAGAAATCTAAATATATATATATATATATATATCTGAAAAATGTAATTTTGCCAGAAAAGTGGTTTATTTATGTGCATGCATGTAAATGAAACTTCTGGAAAAAGAAAATTCAATAGGTAAGCTTAATAGCATATTAGATATAGAAGAAAAAGAATTACAGGATTGATCATCAGAAAATATTAAAGCAAAAAAAAAAAAGAAAAGAAAATATTAAAGTCCAAGAAAACAAATAGAAAATTTAAAAGATCATAAGAAGCTTGTGGAAATCTGGTGAAACAATTTCACATATAATTGGAGTTCCATATAAAGGAGGAGAGAGAATTCCACAGACATCATTGCTTTCAAGACATCATTCCTGATTCAAGAAATGCTAAAATTTTCAAGCAATAAATACTAGATTAAAAAAAAAAAACAAACTATAGAATGTTACTGTATCAGACAACCAAAGGCAAAGAGAAAAATCTTGAAAACAACCAGAAGAAAAATAAATCCATTACCTTCAAAGATCAATAATAAGACATACAGCTGAATTTAAAGAAGAAATGATGACAAAAGCTAAAGGAAAATAATTGACAAGCTAGAATTTCATATGAGGCAAAAATATCTACAAGTATGTCTTGTGAATAGAACTGCAATAAAGATATGCTAAAGGAATTTCTTCAGGCAGAAAGAAAATGATCTAATATGGAACCTGAAAATGCAAAAATGATAGAAGTTATCTAAAAAGTAAACCTTATGGTAAATCTAAATTAATGTTGATAGCTTAACTCAAGGATGAGCACATGATATTCTATAATGGGTCAGATAGTAAATATTTTAGGTTTTGAAGGCTACATATGTCCTCTGTTGAAGATTTCTCATCCTTCAGTTCAGTTCAGTTCAGTCGCTCAGTCATGACCAACTTTTTGTGACCCCATGAACTGCAGCACGCCAGGCCTCCCTGTCCATCACCAACTCCTGGAGTTCACCCAAATCCATGTCCATTGAATTGGTGATGCCATCCGACCATCTCATCCTCTGTCGTCCCCTTCTCTTCCTGCCCTCAATCTTTCCCAGCATCGGGGTCTTTTCAAATGAGTCAGCTCTTCGCATAAGGTGGTCAAAGTATTGGAGTTTCAGTTTCAAAATCATTCCTACCAATGAACACCCAGGACTGATCTCCCTTAGGATGGACTATATATTCTTAGCTCCCAGGCCATAAATAAACAGACTAGGGGCTAGATTTACTGAATCCTTATTTAAAGTAACAACAATAAATTAGCATGGGTTGCCATGCCCTTCTCTAGGGGATCTTCCCAACTCAGGGATCAAACCCAGGTCTCTTATGTCTCCTGCATTGGCAGGTGGGTTCTTTACCACTAGTGCCACACAGCACAGCCTTGACTATGCAGACCTTTGTTGGCAGAGTGATATCTCTGCTTTTCGATACGCTGTCTAGATTGTCATAGCTTTGCTGCTAAAAAGCAGTCTTCTGATATCATGCCTGCAGTCATGATCTGCAGTGAATTTGGAGCCCAAGTAGAAGAAATCTTCCTCTGCTTCCACTTTTTCCTCTTCTATTTGCCTTGAAGTAATGGAATCAAGATTTCCGGGAGAAATATCAATAACCTCAGATATGCAGACGACACCACCCTTATGGCAGAGAGTGAAGAGGAACTAAAAAGCCTCTTGATGAAAGTGAAGGAGGAGAGTGAAAAAGTTGGCTTAGAGCTCAACATTCAGAAAACTAAGATCATAGCATGTGGTCCCATCACTTCATGGGAAATAGATGGGGAAACAGTGGAAGCAGTGTCAGACTTTAGTTTTTTGGGCTCCAAAATCACTGCAGATGGTGATTGCAGCAATGAAGTTAAAAGACACTTACTCCTTGGGAGGAAAGTTATGACCAACCTAGACAGCATCTTAAAAAGCAGAGACATTGCTTTGACAACAAAGGTCCGTCTAGTCAAGGCTATGGTTTTTCCAATGGTTATGTATGGATGTGAGAGTTGGACTGTGAAGAAAGTTGAGCACCGAAAAATTGATGCTTTTGAACTATGGTGTTGCAGAAGACTCTTGAGAGTCCCTTGGACTTCAAGGAGATCCAACGAGTCCATCCTAAAGGAGACCAGTCCTGGGTGTTCATTGGAAGGACTGATGCTGAAGCTGAAACTCCAATACTTTGGCCCCCTGATGTGAAGAGTTGACTCATTGGAAAAAACCCTGATGCTAGGCGGCATTGGGGGCAGGAGGAGAAGGGGCCGACAGAGGATGAGATGGTTGGATGGCATCACTGACTCGATGGACATGGGTTTGGGTAGACTCTGGGAGTTGGTGATGGATAGAGAGGCCTGGCGTGCTGCTGTTCATGAGGTCACAAACAGTCGGACACGACTGAGTGACTGAACTGAACTGAATGGACTTAATTTCATGATGTCAGTTGTCTTGTTTGTTTGTGTTCTTTTTTTGACATTTAGCTTTAAACCAGATTTTTCATCTTCTCCTTCACCTTAATTAAGAGGTTCTTTAATTTCTCTTCGCTTTCTACCATTAGTGTAGTATCATACACATATCTGAGGCTATATATTTCTCCCACCCATCTTGATTCCAGCTTGTAAGTCATCCAGCCCAGTATTTCTCATGATGTGCTTAATGCATATGTTAAGTAAACAGGGTGACCACAGACAATCCTATTGTACTCCTTTCTCAGTCCTGAACCCATCAGTTATTCCATACAGGGTTCTAACTGATGCTTCTTGACCCGCATACAAGTTTCTCAGGAGACATGTAAGATGGTCTTGTATTCCCATCTCTTTAAGAGCATTCCACAGTTTGTTATGATCCACACAGTAAAAGGCTTTAGTGTAGTAAATGAAACAGAGGTAGATGTTTTTCTGTGATTCCCTTGCTTTCTCCATGATCCAGTGCATGTTGGCAATTTGAATACTATTCAGCCATAAAAAGAATGAAATAATGCCGTTTGCAGCAACATGCAACATGAATGCACCTAAAGTTCATCTCATTAAGTGAAGTAAGGTAGACAAAAAAAGACAAATATATGATACCACTTGTGTGTGAAATTCAATAAAATATTAAACTGTAGTAACTTATTTACAAAACAGAAATTGGCTTACAGACACAAAAAATACACTTATGGTTACTAAAGGAGATAGTGAAAGGGGATTAATTGTATGTAAAACAGATAAATAAGGACTTAATGTGTACCACAGGAAACTATAGTCAATACTGTAATAAAAAAAAAAAACTCTGAAATTGTTTATATATAAAAATGAATAACTTTGTTGTATGCCTTTAACATGACATTGGAAAATTGACTATACTTTGATAAAAGTAGTTATTAAAAGTAGTTATTCTTTATCTTTTTTTAATTGCCATAGTGTCTATTTGTTTATATTTTGTCTCTGTCTTATTTTTTCAAGTTTTTTTAAAAATAAATTTTAATCAGTGTATAGTTGATTTACAATGCTGTATTATTTTCTGATGTATAGCAAAGTAATCAAGTTACCCATTACACATATCCACTCTTTTTTTTGGTTCTATTCCCATATAGGCCATTACAGAGAATCGAATAGAGTTCCCTGTTGCTATATTGTATGCTCTTATTAGCTAGCTATTTTATATTTAATAGTATATATATGGCAGTGCCAATCTCTCAATTTAGTCTTTCTGTTATTTCACCCTTGTGAGCTATAGTTTGTTTTCTACATCTGTGATTCTATTTCTGTTTTGTAAATAAGTTCATTTCTACCATTTTTTTAGATTCCCCATTTTCACATACAAGCAATATCATATGATATTTGTTTTTCCCTGTTTGACTTACTTCACTTGGCATGACACTCTCTAGGCAGTTGATCAAATGGCATAATTTCATTCATTTTGAATGGCTGAATAATATTCCATTGTATATATACATCGCATCTTCTTTATTCATTCCTCTATCAGCGGGCATTTAGGTTGCTTCCATGCCCTGGCTACTGTAAACAGTGTGGAAATGAATATCAGGGCACATGAATTTTTTAAATGTGTGTCCAGGAGCGGGATTTTTTAATTATATGGTAGTTCTGTTTTTAGCTTGTTAAGGAACTTCCATACTGTTCTCCAGAGTGCCTGCATCAATTTACATTCCCATCAATGATGTAGGAGGGTTCCTTAAAAAATTAGGTATTCTTGATTGAGGATTGTAAATAGTTGTAGAGAAGGATACCACTGTTACAGAGTTAAGATCTGACCTCAAACAGACTTTCAGATCTTTGTTAAATCTTTAATTTTCCTCAGCAACTCCTTCCTCTCTTGTTCTCTTCAGCAAATATCTAGAGCTCCGAATAGTCTCTCTATATCTACTATTCAAAGATATAAGAAGATATAAGAAAAAATGTATATATCTTATATATCTGATATAAGAAAACCTGTATATTGACTAGGTCATCCCAGGTGGCACAGTGGTAAAGAATCCACCTGCCAATGCAGGAGACACAAAGATGTGGGTTTGATCCCTGGGTCGGGAAGATCCCCTGTAGTGGGAAATGGCAACTCACTTCAGTATTCTTACCTGGACCATCCCATGGACACAGTAGCCTGTCGGTCAACAATTCACAGTTTTTCAGAGTTGGACATGAGTGAGTGACTGAGCACACACATATACCTATTATTCAACCTCTACTTTTCTCTTTCAATAATGGTTTCTTGAAACACAGAAAGAAAATCAAGATCATAGAGTATGAACTACCCAGGTTCTGGTTCTTACACTTGCTTCCTAAAGCTTTTATTTATTTATTTACTTTATTTATTTATTTATTTTCCTTTCCAGGTCTAACTTCCCCATCAGTGCTCCAGAGAGCTATCAATTTCTTGCAGGCCTTTGTTTCAGCAATTTTTAATCCTTTTCATTGTCAGTTGGTTCTTTTCCAATGCTTCTTTACTTTCAGGCTGCAAATCCATCTAAAACTCCCTCTTTTTGCAAATAACCTCCCACAAAACTGTGTGCCTTTCAGTCTTTTGATCTCACGTCACTGATATGTATAATCATTGCTTTTTCAGATTATACAGGTTCACTGTAGAATATTTGAAAGTTTCAGAAATGTATAATTAAATAAAATTCCTCCAGAAGTGATTTTAGTTAAGCCTTTAACATATCGGTGTATTCTTTCTTGTATTTTATTCTGTGTATGGGTTGTTTTACTTTTAATACAATTTTGTGGCTCAGATAGTAAAGAATCTGCCTGCAGTGTGGGAGACCCAGGTTCAATCCCTGGGCTGGCAAGATTCTTTGGAGAAAGAAATGGCAATCCACTCCAGTATTCTTGCCTAAAGACTTCCATGGACAATGGAGCCTGGTGGGCTATAGTTTGTGAAGCCTCAAAGACTCAGACACAACTGAGTGACTACACTTTAACTTTCAAGTTAATTTTACTGTAGCTTAAATTCTATTGTTTTCACCTTATTATATCAAGAATGTTATCTTTGTTATCACATATTTCTTGAAAAATAATTTAATGGCAATATGTTAGTCCATTTATTGCTGCAGCATATCTTTATTTTTCCTACACTTGTGGCATTAACAAATATGTTACATTTGTCAGTTTAGTGAACAAATAAACATATGTTTGTTAAAAATAAGTAGGTTCTATTTATGGTCTTTATTTCTCATGTAAAATCAAGTTAATATTTAGTATGTCATTTCTACTTGAATCCCATTAACGTTGCTAATAAAACAAGTCTGAAAGAAAACTCTCAATCTTTATTTATTTAAAAATATCTTAATTTCTTCTTTATTTTTGAAGAATAGTTGTGCTAGGTATGGAGCTTTTGGTTAAGTCTTTCTTTTAGGAATTTGAATATGCCATACCACTGTATTCTGCCTCTGTGGTTTCTGAGAAGAAAGAAGTTATTCTATTGAGGATATCTTGTACATCATGAATTATTTTTCTCTTACTACTTTCAAGATTCTCTTTGTTTTTCCATTTTTTCATTATATGGCCTAGCTATAAATATCTTTGTGCTTCTCCTTTCATTTGTTGAGTATCTTGAGTGTGTAAATGAATTTTTTTATCAAAAATAATTTTCATCAAGTTTTTGTCAATTATTTGTGGTTTAAATGGTCTATTGAAGCACTCAGAACCAGAAAACATTGAACAAATGCTCCTAGAAGAAATATAGGATTAGGTATCTGAGAGCCTCTGGTTACATCATTTTATTAACTGATTAATACATAGCCTTTTTCTATATGTATTGCTATTTAAATACATACAACTATATACATATATATGCATGTGTGTGTGCATATATATATAATTATTATATATATGGTTTATTGCATTGAACTCTTTATATATATATATATACACACATATGATTTTATATACACACGAATGATTTAGTGCATTGAACTCACTCCCAGAAACACTGTAACTAATGCCTGAACAGAACTTAACACACATCTGTAAGGCACCTCTAAGGAAAATTGCATTTAAGAACACTAGTCACTCTTAACCTCTAGACCTAGCAGCCCTTATAAAGAGTAAAACCATCAACACAAAGTACAAAAGTGTGAAAGAAGAGGTAGCAAATCGAATGCAAAACACATCTGTTTACTGTACAAGAGGTGAAACAAGAAATAATAATATCATCATTTTATCTGGGAATATTTGTGTTGTTGACTAATTTTTTTTTCCACTCTGCATGCTCATAAATGGTCATTAAATTACCACAACCATTTATTGCAGGGTTACAAATCAGTTTTAGTGAGTAGATGGATTTGTAAATGTGGATTCTGTGAATAATGAGGATTAACTATACACATGTATACACACATTCATAGAAATATCTCAAACAATAAGTAATATTAGAAGAGTTGATAAGTACATAGTTGATTTTTAAAAAATCAATTGTTTTTGTAAATAACACCAAACAGCAATTAGAAAATATTTTATTTTTTTCTTGTAAATCTTTATTTTTTTTTCCATTTATTTTTATTAGTTGGAGGCTAATTACTTTACAATATTGTAGTGGTTCTTGCGACATGAATCAGCCATGGATTTACATGTGTTCCCCATCCTGAACCCCCTCCCACCTCCCTCCCCATCCCATCCCTCTGGGTCATCACAGTGCACCAGCCCTGAGTTTTAAAATCATGCTATTTTCAAGAGCCTCAATAGTATATCAGATACATATAAGGAAACCTAATGAAATACATGAAAGACTTTTTCAGAAACAATGTAAAATGTTAATTATATTAATAAATTGGAAAACTCTATACTTTTAAGTTAATTATTCATAAATTGGAGGATAGATTCTATGCAATTATGCCATTATGTGGAAAACTTGGAAAACTCAGCAAATTTGGAAAACTCAGCAGTGGCCACTGTGCTGAAAAATGTCAGTTTTTACTCCAATGCCAAAGAAAGTAGATGTCAAAGAATGTTCAGACTATCACACAATTGCACTCATATCACATGCAAGCAAAATAATGCACAAAGTTCTCCAAGTGAGGCTCCAATAGTATGTGAACCGAGAACTTCCAGATGTTCAAAGCTGGCTTTAGAAAAGGCAGAGGAACCAGAGATCAAATTGCCAACATCTGTCAGATCATAGAAAAAGCAAGAGAGTTCCAGAAAAATATCTACTTCTGCTTTGCTGACTACACCAAAACCTTTTACTGTGTGGATCACAACAAACTGTAGAAAATTCTTCAAGAGATGGGAATACCAGACCACCTGACCTGCCTCCTGAGAAATCTGTATGCAAGTCAAGAAGCAACAGTTAGAACTGGACATGGAACAACAGACTGGTTCCAAATCAGGAAAGGGGTACGTCAAGGCTGTATATTGTTACCCTGCTTATTTAGCTTATATGCAGAGTACATCATGTGAAATGCTGGGCTGGAGGAAGAACAAGCTGGACTCAAGATTGCCGGGGGAAATATCAATAACTTCAGATATGGAGATGACACCACCCTTATGGCAGAAAGTGAAGAAGAACTAAAAAGCCTCTTGATGAAAATGAAAGACGGGAGTGAAAACACTGGCTTAAACCTCAACATTCAAAAAACAAAGATCATGGTTGAGCAAAAGTAAAACCATGCATGACAAGGAATGCCTCTTCAGGATCAGTGCAGCTCTGAAGCCTCAAAGCAGGAACGAACAGAGGTATCAATTAAACATAGTGCCTTAGAACCTCCTTCAGGTGCTATGGACCTGTGCTGGTCTAAGTGGAGCTTACATCTCTAAACGATGGCAATAGGGCTTGCCTCCTGGCCGTTCATCACAGGAGAAGAAATGCAAAAGAAATTCACTTCTCACTCTCCTGGGCAGGGGAAAGAGGTCTTCATCCCTATTTTCCAGGCAAAATATGAGTCTACCATTTGGTTTTGTGTTTCAGTGATGATAATTATTATTTTTTTCGATCCTACAAACCATAATCAAATAGCTTTATGTTAAGTTTTTTGGTCATCAAATGTTGACAGTGACTCCCTGAACATATTTAATTCTTCCAACTAGTTATCAAATGATCATTCTTGGCCCCTGTCTACCTTTATTTCAAAAGTGCTGTGTTAAAAAAAAAAAAAAAGTGCTGTGTTAAGGGGCAAACATTGGAGTCCTCAATTCTGACTGAAATTCAGGCTATCTGGAAGTGTTTATTGGAGTTTCAGAAGCAATAATTAGGTATCAACAATGAAGATTCTTGCTAAGACATTTTATTCCCATGAGAATTTTGCTATATGTTTTAAAGGGAAGAAAACAGGCAAGAGGAGGCAGAAACCCAAACTCCTGGTGTAACAGTTTAATAGAGTCCCAGTCCAGACACATTTGTGGTCATTTTGGTACAATCAGCCATTAGAGAACTGTTCAGTTCCAAAATTCTGTGTTGTTTAACCAGTGAAACTTTCCAAGCTATCTTGGAATCTAACATGATTATCAGAATGTTGCATCACTGGCAAAAAATGGAAACAAATATATTTGGATAACTTGTAGTAATATTTTTCTTCGTTGAGTTGAGCTCAATAAGTTCTTCTTATTAAATTAACTGTGTTTTCAATAATCAAAACATTTGTCCTTTCAAGGTCAGTTGTGACACAAAAACCTTGATTACAATTTTCATCAGTCTGACCCAAGTTTTCTTGACTCGATTGAGGAGAGAGATTATTAAGTCCTCAAAAATGTTATTTAAAATACTATTCTTTCGGGTAAACATGTAGGTTGTTTTTAGATATGATTGTATTCAATCATTTGGGGGATATTTTATTGATTTTTCACTCACTTCAAACATTTCTCCTTTTCTCTGATTTTGTATTTACTTTCCCATAGTGGAATGCATTTCTAAGATCTCTGACTCCCTCTGTACCAAATAAACATATATGCAAAACAAACAGAAAAAAAAAAAAAGATCTGTTCTATTTTACCACTGAAGAATTCAGAGATGTTCATTTATCCCCTAATAAGAGGTTAGCTGTTATTTGATGGACCTTCTTCTAAGATTGATACATTCTTTTTTAATCTTCTATAATGAGAGCTACAGAGATGAACTTAATTCTGCTAAAATGACAGAATCTGAGGAAACTCTTAAGTCTCAGAATGAACATATATGGCATTTCACATGGAAATTTTGCTTTTCTATTAAACAAAATAGCAGACTTTCAGCATACTTTGACTCAGAATACAGTTTTGACTCAGGTTTTGTTGGTGACTCAGATGGTAAAGAATCTGCCTTCAATGCAGGAGACCCAGGTTCATTCCCTGGGTCAGAAAGATCCCCTGGAGAAGGGAATGGTTATCCACTCCAATATTTCTTGCCTGGAAAATTCTATGGACAGAGGAGCTTGGAGGGCTACAGTCTATGGAGATGCAATGAGTCCGGACACGGCTGAATGACTAATATTTTCACTTTCACTTTTCACTTTTTCTCATATATGGAAGGATTAGTCTTTTTGCCTAACATCTGAAGCAATAAAGTAGTGATGTCAAAGAAGAAGAAGAAATATTGGAAAATGAGGGAGGAAATGTCTCAAAGAGATTATTTAATTTTTAACAGCAACAATAATTCTTTTCAAAATTGCCTAGCTAAATACCTTATTTAAATAAAATTTTTTTATCGACAAAAGCTTCTGATTCTTAAAGAATGCATGATGTATAACATTCCTGGTGGAAAAAATAAACTCATTTGGGAAGAATTACAAATAAAGAAAAGAAAACTCTCCATTCAACTTATTAAAAGGTTACATGATACTTCAAAAATAATGTAATTTACTACTGTTATGTATTCCTGAATCCCCCACCTCAAATTTGTAATAACAAGTTTTTCATATGATCTGCAAAGGGGTATGGCAGTTACTCTTAAATTTTTTAATTGGAGGAGTCCACTAAAATTTTCAATCCACAATAACAGAAACTGCAAACCAATACGTCTCCATTTCTTCAAGCATCTATTACAGCATCTGATCTGCTGCTCTGCTCAGATACTCAGTCATGTCTGACTCTTTGTGTCCCCGTGGACTGTAACCCACCAAATTCCCTTGGTATATAGTAGTTATTATTATATGACTTAAAATTAAATACATATTAATAGACTGGTTGAATTTAACTGAAATGTTTTTTAATTGCTAGAATATTTTAATACAGGATCAAAGACTCACCATTGACTGAAGTAAATTTCTTGATGTGACATATTTTCAGGTCAAATTTGTATACGTCTGAAAATACCTTTTGATTCCTAATAAAATAATGACTGTCATCAATTATTCCTAGGAAAACTAAGATCCAAAACATCCAAAGTAGTTGTCTAGTTATGTGAAAAAATCTTTTCTTCACTGAAAAGCTTCATAGTTCTTTCTTTGTTTTCTGATTTGTTTTTCACCATGTTTTTTGAAGCGTGTCTTCTACTTCAAGAAAGGAAACATCATTTATCACTATGGAAACTCTCTCTTTCTCTTGAAATCCTCTCTAATACACAAATCACATTTTTTGGATATCATGTTGAATAGGTAATTGAGAGTATAAATTGAAAATTTGTTCTCTGGAGAAAATATGTTATCCTGGAGAATATCTCCAAGGTTTCCTTGGGTATTTGGATTTTGTGACAAAATTTTGTTGGACATAAACATTTTAGCCTATTTTATTCTTAGGTTGATTACCTTTAAAACGTAATACAATAAGTAAGCTTATGATAAATGTATTACTACTATGTGTATTCTGATCATTTATGAATTTGGTTCTTGGTTATCTACATATATACTAAATGTGTGTAAAATGAAAAATTATACTTTCAAATTTGTGTGTAGTATTAAAAGTTGAAAATGATATCTTTTCTAACAATATTGTAATTTTATGTTTTGTTAGGAATTTTCATCCAATATTGACTGAAAAGATCAATAGACTATCTCAGCATGCTATGCTGTACATTTATTTACTGTTGCCACTGATGCAATAAAATTATATTAGAGTACTTCATCAGCCCATACTATCCTGTATTAATTTACTTACAATGTCATTCCCAATAATATCTGATTGGTCCCATGAAAATTGTGAAGACAGTTCCTTTAACAAATAAAAGAGTTGGTAGTCAGCAGGAAATGAGGAGGAATACGAGCTTATGCAATATATAGCAGAAGCATGTGTTCAACCACATTCTTCCAACCACCTTTCATCCTGTTTCATTTCTTGTATTTTGTACTCAGTGTCACTGGTACCCAGGTTCCTGAAATCTTCAATAAAAATACAACCATTATCATCATCAGTATAGATTACAATGAAAACGTTGCAGAGTGTTATTGGAAAGACTTCTTAAAATACAATGAAATCCTTGGAAATCCCAACTGGAGCCCAGTGCTTCCTCTTGTGTGTGTAGCAGTTTATTGGTATAGAAGAGTTGAAAATATATTGGGGCAGATGTATTCATTACTTCATGTGTTGGACCACTAATTCAATAAATATTTATCTGATATCTTTTATTTACCTTAGAGTGTGGTTGGTCTTGGGGATAAATGTGATCTTTTGACTGGAAAAATGGCATTTATCAGTTATAGTACAATAGCAGTAGATAGTGAACTTAGCAGAGGCGAATGCATCTTCATCCGCCTAAGAAGGTCAGTAAAGATGGTGATGTTTGGGTAAGTGTTGCAGAAAGGGAAGGCTGTCTCTGGAGAAGGCAATGGCACCCCACTCCAGTACTCTTGCCTGGAAAATCCTATGGATGGAGGAACCTGGTAGGCTACAGTCTCTGGGGTCGCTGCGAGTCGGACACTACTGAGTGGCTTGCTTTCACTTTTCACTTTCATGCATTGGAGAAGGAAATGGCAACCCACTCCAGTGTTCTTGCCTGGAGAATCCCAGGGACTGGGGAGCCTGGTGGGCTGCTGTCTATGGGGTCGCACAGAGTCGGACACGACAGAAGTGACTCAGCAGTAGCAGCAGCAAGGCTGTCTCAGAAGGAAACGTTGGTTAAGTAGACTCCAGGGAGAGCCAACTGCTAAATACAAAGATCACATAGATAAGTGAGAGAGAGAGACTCAATAGAAACTCGAGTACTTAAGTATTGGGTATTGTTAGAATCTGGCACTTGGTAGGTGTTCAGTAAACTACCCCATCGTTGTTTTTATGGGCGTGGTTCAGGGGTGGAAAGCGAGAGAAGATCGTGAGCAGATTCAGTGACAGTGCTTTTGTCGATGTGATTGTCTCCCGTTTAGAAAACTGGATTAAATTATTTCTTTCTATTTAATACTAAGGTTAGGCGAATTGAAAAAAAAAAAAAAATTAACCAACTTGAGTTTAGTTTCTACAAAGTAATGTATAGACTTCGATTCATAGTCATCCTCTTCTGTCCCCTTCCGTCCCGCCTCCCCTTCTTCCCTTTTGGTTCTCTTTCGCGCTCCCTCTTCTCACCTTTCCTCTCTCTCTTCCTTTCTTCTTCTTTTTCTTTTCTTTTTTTTTTCTTTTTTTAATTATGTGAATATAACTCAAATCTGAGACTCTTGTCTTTGACTTCACATGTGTAGAAAGAACTCAAATGCATTTATGAAATCCTAAATCAACGCTTTAGAGCAGAACCGAACAGGCTCATTATCCCAACAAATATCCAAAATATTTCTTCCTTTGGTTTTTATCTAATATCTTCAATTCTACTATAGAGTTCTAAGTTCCCAAATATTACTCTCTGACTGCACTGTGGTCTTATCTCAAATCTCTTTTACCACCACCAATCCTAGCCATGTAATCGTTTGCCTCTTGAGCCCTCTTTTGCTTCCTGTCACTGTCCTACAAACCTCCTGTGTGCTATATCCATTGTTTCCCCTGCCTCTGGTTCAATTCCCACCCAGGCCAGCCTTGGTACCAGAGTCCATTATTTTGATTATTTTCTTGCCAACCACCGACACGCACTTGATCTCTCTCATCTTTCCATCATGCCAACTTTGTAAAACTTTATTCCTAATTAACATGGTCTTTCCTGACATTTTTCTTGGGCTTTTATAGTGCCAGGAGAAAAATGCACACCTGTTATGATTGATCTCATTATAAATTCAATATCTTCAATATAAGCTAGAATCCAGTAAGTTTCAGATTTGGTAAAACTCTTCAAATCATTTTCTCTCACCTTTCTCCTTCCTCTTCCTTTTCTTCTTTACAAAAATAAAAAATAAAATAAAAAATATAGATTTTATTACCTATGTTGAAAATGGAAACCCTGGAAGTTAAAAATGAACAAACTTGCCTGTGAGCTTTTTATATCTAATAGGAAAAAAAGATGCTTGACCTTCTTTTCTATATTGTTCTGCTCTGCTTTCTCCAAATGTATCTTTAGAACTCAACTGCTATCCAGCAAATTCTCTTCCTCACAGTTTCACTTGGGAAGATCCAAGCCTTGAAGCATTGTATCATGGAGCACTTTTTTTTTTTTTCTTTCTATGACTGTTGCATATTAGGTAGAATTCTTTACTGAGCAATAATTCAACTTGCTTGCACTGACCATCCTACTTTAATTTTCTTGGCTGCTGAGATAGTTAGCTCTTTCAGGCTAAACCTTGGAATTTACTTCCAAGACAAGGATAATCTGAGAATTTCTAGACTCAACTTTTGATGAGGCTTCAAAATCATTGAATTTGAATTAAATTTAAACTCTTCTGACTGAGCACTCAGGAAAGAGGCTGAAGTCTTTAAGAAAACTCAACAATAGAGAGAGGAAAGAGTCGCTCTAGAAATTTTAATGTGTTGCCACCTTCAAGCAACACTGCTCTGGTAAGTTGAATTCCTCATTTCTTTCCCAGCAATTCCTTGCTGATAATCACCTACAGTCTCCTCAATTTGCAAAACCCTCTGGAATCCTTGCTCTTGTATTTGCTATATATGTCTTTCCCCGAACTGTTCTTTTCCATTTTCTCTCGTCTGAGCCTTTCCTCTCAGATAGTTCTCTTTTTGTGGAGAAGGGAATGGCAATCCACCCTAGTATTCTTGCCTGGAGAATCCCATGGACAGAGGAGCCTGGCAGGCTACAGTTTATGGGGTTGCAGGGTGGACATGACCGAGTGACTAAGCCACACCACAAGTCTCTTTTTATGTATGTTAACAATCACTTCTTTCTCTGCACTTATATTTTCATTTCAAATGTACTAGATAATGTATCTAAATTTAATATGTTTTATGTTTCAAAACCTTTTGTTGATCATTCTTGCATGCTTCTCTGAAAATATTAAATAAATAACAGTATTTTAATATAAAAAATAATTTTATATGATTATAGGTTCTAACTATCATTTTTTTCTGGATTGAGTTATCATTATGATTATCCATAGTATACAACTGACCAAATGATATAATTATTGTGCTACATTTTGAGAAATAATTGTTTTACAAAAATTATTAGAACTAATCTCTTAATGACATAAAGGGCACTTATTTATAAGCTTTTAAATTCATGTATCTAGCTATGAATATTATTTCTAGAACAAGACAGAATTCACCAACTCTTTCTAGTTTTAGTTTTTAAAGACTAAACATCTTGTTCAGTAAATATATAGAGGGGGATAGAATACTCTTGTCAAATGGTTTTCAATTCTTTGACTCCTTGCTGAGTTATAAGGTAAAAAGAAAGAAATCACATAGTGATTTTGCATTAAAATTTATTTTAATATTTTATATGCCATCAATTTGATCAGTTGTCCCTTAATTTTTTTGAAAGCAAACATTAGAAACATCTGGTTCATAGGAGGATTTTTTTTTTTTTCTTTTTTTAGTTACCAAAGTCTTTCCTTCTCAGGCCCCAATTCACCACTTTGAATTGTTCTTTTATTTGATGTCTCAATGTAGGTTCTGATAACTGCAGGTGATAAACCATAAGCTTTTCTTTTTCAAAGATAATGGCCATTTGAGAGGGTAGGCAGAAAGGGAAAATCTGGCAGGAAAATCAGCTTCAGAACAGATGACATCTGAACTGTTCAGGTTCTGAAAGTTGATGTCTCAAACACTCCCTAAAACTTCATACCTTTAGAAAAAATATCATCCTTGAGAATTTTGATAGAAAAGACATATATTTTAGTCTGCCTCCATAATTAATGTCTTTTTTAATCCAACAGCATAATCATCTTTGTGTTTTCACTAAAAAGTACATTCCTTAAGGGCAAAGCTTGTGTTTTTTACCTACCTTCACTTTGCAAAGCAGGGCACATAGGAAGTATATAACTAATGCTTTTAAGAATGGATGTAATAAAATGATGAATACAAAAGTTATCAAAAAAATCTAACCCATTTTGGTTCCTTCGTGCTTTGGGCCTGCCTTATGTTAAAAAAAAAAAAAAAAAAAAAACCCTTGGATAAAAGAACTTATGAATTATCTACCTTCATTATAAATTAGCTACTACTTCACTTGCTGAGAACAACAAATGGATTGAAACAAAAAGAAGAAAGACAGGAGGACCCAGTATAGGGAAAAGATTACAAAGAGAAAAAGGAAAGACAAATAATGCAGAGTTCATAATTGGAGATAAAACATACCTGGTATTTGGAAATAAAATGGCTAAAGGTTTCCTAGTATCCTAGGGAAACTGAATCAAGAAAAAACAGAAAATTTTGAATTCAGTAGTTTTTGAGGTGCAGCAGAAAGATAGGAAATTCCAATTAAAGGATAAAAAATGATACTTATGCACAAATTGAAGGCAGCTTCATATCTGAAATTGCAAATTCACTGCAATAAAACCCATCCCTTTCCCTGCCAGAGTTTATTCTTTTCAAGGTGAGCATATTCTCTTATAGCTCCAAGGCTGATCTCTTGGGCTGATAAGGTCTTGGTTGTATTTCCATTGCAGTAGAATCAAGTAGAGGACCTTGTAAAATTAACGTTCCTCTGCTGCTCTGAAGATAAGTACTTGGCTGACCCCAGAAGTGCAGAGCTGACTATTAAGTTCACCTTCTTTCCATACCCCTGTGTTGAAAAAAGGCTGAAATGGTGAATAATTCATCTGGCAGTGATAAGCAATGTGGCCTTGTTGGTAAGGGCTTTGTGATGTTATCACCATCCTTTCTCTGAGTGGAAGCCTATCAAAAGGTTTTGCTTTATGTCTATTTCACTTAGGAAGCAAACAAAAGAAATTAATGAAGGTCAAAGTGCAAAGGTTCAACTGGAATAATTTCAGTCATTTTTTGCAGTCTGATATTATTACATTTGGGGTATTGATTATACTAAAAATGCTGGTTTCTCAGTATGGAATGTAATGAGTCAGTTTAAATATTAGGTTTTATTATGGACCAGGGAAGCCACCATCCATGTCTTTACACTGATTGTCAGTGTACTTGAAATGTTGAAATTTTAGTTACCCAAACTTCTTCAATCCACCTTCATAGGAGTCTCTTCTTTCTCTTTCAAGAATATATGTGCCCTTATACTCATCACTAAAAAGCTTTTGTAATTTATCAGAAACTTAAAAACCATAACTAATCAGAAACATTGGCCCTGAGCACAGGACTTGATCAACTACTTCAACCAGTATATTTGAACCAAGAAGAGTCAGGGAAGAGTAGATAAACCCAAGGAAGTTAATTTGATTATCAATACAATAAATCTAGGGTAGACTTAGAATCCTAAATCTAGGACTAGGTTATATTTCAAAGAACATTTACATTTAATTGGAATCAAAGTCATAAGTTAAACTAAGAAGATAATTCTAATATTTAAATGTCTGCATCTAAATAGGAACATTATTTGTGTTTCAGAGCATTTTATAGTATACATAAAAATAACCAATATATTTTATTGTCAGTTCATAAAGCTGGCCTTCCTGGCATCATTCATTCATTCATATAACATATTTCTTTTGAGATCAGTGTGTGCAAAGCACCATGCTGATGCTATGAGAATAGATATAACTAACATAATAGGTATAAATAAGGGCTTCCTTTCTATAGGCCAGGGAGATAAGTAAGCAACTGAAAACCAAAAACATTGTCCTATAACACAAAGATAATTGAGGAATACTGGAACATTTATACCAGTCTGAATATGACAGGGAAGGTTTAACAAAAGATATTACAGGGTAGTGTGTGTTGGTGGTAATAGGTAGGTAGAATTGTATCCCAAACAAAAATAGTTTTATACTTACAGACATAAACAGGAATATATTATAGAAAGTACACATGTTTCATCTTTATCAAAGTGACAAGTGAAAAAAAAATGGCCATAGAATGGGCTAGTCAGGTAGATGGAGTATATATAATGGTTGTATGCTGTGCATATAAATGCATTTTATTCTGTAGGTGGCGGGAAACCATGAAAACAATGAACAGAAAGGTGGCCCAGTCACTCACTCCATTCCTTTCAGGTGACATTAGCTGTATTTCCAGATGCATGCATGCTAAGTTGTTTCAGTTTTGTCCAACCCTGTGCAACCCTATGAACTATTGCCTACCAGGCTCCTCTGTCCATGGGACTCTCTAGGCAAGAATACTGGAGTGGGTTCCCTTGCCCTCCTCATATTTCCAAGTACTTCCATTTTAGGTACAGAGTGCCCTCTTTTAGCATTTTTGTGTCCCTTTTGGGCTTAAAATTTATTAAACAAACCATATGTGCGTGATGTACACTGACATTCATTTCGTATTTGGATAAGCCCAGCAGTAGGATGGAATGGAACACATTTTGTGATTTCCTGAGTCCGCAGCAGAACTTTATGGATATAAAAAGAATTCTTATGGATATATAAGAAATACAGCATAATATTTCTTAGTTATTTAAGTAAGAAAAAATAGAGAATGGACATGTGTTGATGTTTAAACCTCTATATTTGTTTTTTAAATATATTTTATTGATGTATAGTTGATTTACAATGTTATGTTAATTTCTATTGTACAGCAAAGTAATTCATATGTATGTATTCATATTCATATTCTTTTTCATTATTGTTTATCAGAAGATATTGACTACAGTTCCCTGTGCTATACAGTAGGACCTAGTTTATCCATTCTGTATATAATAGTTTGCATCTGCTAATTTCCTTTTTTTTTCTTTTTTTTGGCCATGTTGCTTGTGGGATCTTAGTTCTACAACCAGGGACTGAACCTGCATCCTTGGTAGTGAAACCATAGGGTCCTACCCACTGGAACAGGGAATTCCCTGTCCTATATACCTGTTTCACAGTCTTGAGGAGCATAATTACAACTAATAATTTTTTCTTTCATGTATTCCTCCTTGAATTAGAGCCCCTCTCCCACTTAAAAAGGTTTTAATCAAATTTTAGAAAGATTTAGAAACATTCACCAAGTTTCTTAGCAGATAACTTACCACTTAGTTATCTGAATGCGTGTGGTTTTCTTGAAAACATTTCTTGTCTACTTCCTGACTTCAAGTTTCTCCTGTCTGCATGTGCTCACCTTTGAACATTTTTAGCTTACTTGGACATTCATAAGTACCACTCACCCGGGCTTCCTCCTGGTCTTAATTGCCCCCATCTTTTCCCTGCCATTCTCTCATTATTGTTTATGTCCACTGCTGAGTCTCTTTGATCTACTCCATAGCAGTAAATTTGTATTTCCCTAAAATTAAACTAGAATTGGTCATTTCAGAGATATAGGGGTCTAATTTGCCTTAAAGTATCTAGAAATATTCCAATAATTATAAATCCATCTTTTAAAAAGTAGTTTAGAAAACTATTTAGGGCTCTCTGACCAGAATGATTATAGCAGTAAGAACAAGTTATAGGGGAAAAAAAAAAAGTTTTCCCATGTACCTGGGAAGGCCAGGGATAAGTCTCATTTCAGAATTTGTTTGATTCAGTAACTCACAGATACCATGGAGCCAGTTTCATCTGGTTCTTCTGCTTTGTCTTTTATAAAATAAGGTTTATTTTCATAAGGGTAGATTGGCTGTAGCAGTTTCAGACTTAGTATTGTCACACCAAGCTGTCCAGCAGAAGGACTTACCGGCTTTGGAACACACTGGGCTTTTAGCTAGAGCTATAGATCTTGACTTGTCTGAGTACTTGAGCCCGATGATATTTGTCTCCGAAGCAAAATATCTCAAAGCCCTGCCCATCTCTGAGGCCCTTACTTTAAAAGTGTCTGTATCGATCATGGCCTCTGCCTTTAGGTGATTCACAATGACAGATTCTGGTGGAGAGAGGCTGATAATTTGCTCTTGTCTTCAGGCTGCATCTTCATCAGGAGTTCAGCTGTCCTCTTTGTAGTCATAGAATATCTACAGGAGATCCTTGAAAAGGCCTCTGTGTTAAGCTCGTGATGCTACATTCTGTTATGTCATTTACTGCCTGAATTTTCTTATGAAAATCTAGCTCGGAGATGAGAATTTGGCTTTTTTAGGCCTTTCAGACTTCAGATGTCTAGACTTTGAGCCATTTGACTCTGTCTGCAAGCAGAGGAGCTTGCTGATAACCTCCTTTTCACCACTCGAAATAGTACAAGATGGCAGCACATGAGATACCTGAAACCCTGGACAGATGAGCTTGACAGCAGTTTGTTAGCCGCTGTGTATTAGTGTCTTGCTGTGACACACAGGAGCTGCAACTATGAGCAGAGTGAGTCAAAAAAGACTGTGCGAGGCAGGCAGTGTAGTAGTTAGGCACCCCCGGTTCCACGGGAGGATTGGCATTGCTGAATAACTGTGAGGTTTGACAGGCAGGCAGAATCCACTGGGTTGAGGCCTGGGTAGAGTACAGCTGGCCCAAGTAATAGGGGAGCTAGCTTGGTGGGGAGACTTTTCCACTGAGTTGGGAGCATTTCTGACAAGAGCAGGGAACTCACATTGGGTTCTTCAGGAACCTGTGAAGATGAAAAATGTGAAGGTAGAATTTGCATTTGTAGATTTTATAATTCAAGGAGTTCTCTTTTAACAATGATGAACTTTTTTTTTCACTGCTTCAAAATAGCCATTATCAGATGAAGCCAGTATCTTCCTTTCTTTTTGAAGCTGGCCAGTATTCCAATATATGACTTTTTCTTAGGCTATTGTTGTGCTTAGTATATACATGTTCTAACTCCCAAAATACAAAAGCTGTGGTTAAAACATTGTTTTTACTGTTAAATAATATTTCAGACATTTCAATCTGGAATATGGAAACCTTCTTGCTTCTACAATACATTCTCTGGTTGAGCTATTATTTTGTGATACTTCATTTCTGATTTTTTTTTAAACTAAAATTTTTGGTTGCAAGGAACAGAAATTAACTGTAGAAAATTTATACAGAAAGTATGAGTTATTGAGTAGTTTATAGACTCAAGAAAATGCTGGAGAAACATGTTCATAAAAATGAGCTAGAACTAAGAAGTCTAGACAGCAAAAATCACTGGCATATAATGGCCCAGGAAGGGTCTTGATCTTAATACTGCTGGACCTCCCATGACCACATTGCAACAGCAAGCCAACTAATAATGAAACTTGTGCTAAATTCTCAACTCTTTCCTGGTGGGTCAGACAGTAAAGAATTCACCTGCAATATAGGAGACCTGGGTATGATTTCTGGCTGGGGAAGATCCCCTGAAAAAAGAAAGGGCTACCACTCTAGTATTCTGTCCTTGAGAATTTTATGGACAGAGGAGCCTGGTGGGCTATAGTCCATGGGTCACAAAGAGTTGGAGACAATTGAGTGACTAACACTAGACTGCTATTGACACCAGACTCTTGAAGCCATCATTACTGTAAAAACGCTCCAGTTGATAAAATCTTATTTCTTGACATTTAATGGTGTGTTATGCACATAAAGGGAATAAATCTTAGGTGTGTATCTCAATGAATTTTTGCAAATCTATTAACTTTGACATTAGACCTGATATCAAGATGGTAAAATTTTCAGGGCACTAGATACCTTCAGCGTCCTTCATAGCTATCTTTTTCCTAGATTAGCTTTTGATTTTTTCTGCTCTTGCATTTAATACAAATGAAATCATATGTGTGTATTCATTTGTGTCTGAAATTTTTACAAATATTAATTATGACATTCAAAGATGTTGTACACGTCTGGCTTATTTTTACAAACATTAATTGTGAAATTCAAATGTGTTATATATATTATTTGCTAGTCATTTTCATTGCTGTATATTATTTCATTATATTAATAAATCAGTCTATATTCATTCTTCTGTTGAGGGCCCCTCACTCTCTCTTGGGTTTTGGTTATTCTAAATGAAGTTGCTATGGACTTCATCACACTTGTCTTTTGGTACTCATTTATACTAGTGTCTATTGAGTATGTGTGTATATATATATATACACATTAGGCAGGTGTTCAGTATTGTTAATAACTAGCATCTTATTGTTAATAGCTACAAATGTCTTCTATTCTGAGACCTGAATTTTTGATTTCTCAAGGATTTCCTCAAAGTAATAGAGATTTTTAAATTTAGTGAGGTTCAAATCATCAATTTTGTTCTTGTGTTAGTATTTTTGGTGCAATTTAAAATAATATATTTGCTTACCACAAGGTTATGAAGATATTATCCTATATTATGGTACTATTTTTAATATCTTTTGCATTTATATAAATGACCCATCTGGAATTTATATTTATACATGCTATAAAGAAGGAGGTCAGGGGTCATTTTTCCATATGTAGTCTTAGAGGAGGTCATTGAGACAGCATGAGTGATGATTGACCTGTCATTTGGACATAGACAATTGGAAGCTCCTTGCCTCCTCCCTGTCTTTACAATGTGTGTTCTGACCATCATTCTAACATTGGGATCATTTTCAAGGATGTAGCCTTGAGAGAGCAATGAGTTATTGAGACCATCTGAACAGTGTATGTGACTGAACCCCTATTAAAACCTCTCTATAAGCTCTTGGGAAATAGATGGGGAAACAGTAGAAACAGTGTCAGACTTTATTTTTTGGGGCTACAAAATCACTGCAGATGGTGATTGCAGCCATGAAATTAAAAGACGCTTACTCTTTGGAAGGAAAGTTATGACCAACCTAGACAGCATACTAAAAAGCAGAGACATTACATTGCCAACAAAGGTCCGTCTAGTCAAGGCTATGGTTTTTCCAGTGGTCATGTATGGATGTGAGAGTTAGATTGTGAAGAAAGCTGAACACCGAAAAATTGATGCTTTTGAACTGTGATGTTGAAGACTCTTGAGAGTCCTTTGGACTGCAAGGAGATCCAGCCAGTCCATCCTAAAGGAGATCAGTCCTGGGTGTTCATTGGAAGGACTGATGCTGAAGCTGAAACTCCAGTACTTTGGCCACCTCATGCGAAGAGTTGACTCATTGGAAAAGACCCTGATGCTGGGAGGAATTGGGGTAAGGAGGAGAAGGGGACAACAGAAGATGAGATGGCTGGATGGCATCACCGACTCGATGGACATGAGTTTGAGTAAACTCCGGGAGTTGGTGATGGACAGGGAGGCCTGGCGTGCTGCGATTCGTGGGGTCGCAAAGAGTCGGACACGACTGAGCAACTGAACTGAACTGAACTGAATAAGCTATTAATATGCTGTTGAGCATAGGCAGGGATTTAATCACCTTATGAATCCCTAGAAAAGGCTCCTACGTAAATTCTCTTCCTAGCCCCACCACCTACCAATATGAGTGGCTGCTTTTTTCTTAGGCCTCTCTTTGCTCCCCATGTGGAGGCCAGTTTGCAAATCAACATATAGAAATCCAGTTGATCCTACAATATTTGTGGAAATAAACAAGCAAAGCCTATTCAGAGGTCGCTATAAAGAGGGAGTCATCCACCTCACTTGTGTTTGGTGGAGACTCAAAAGCAGATAGAGAGGCGGGAAAGTTTTATAGCGGAAAAATGGGAAGGACTGAGATAGTTCTTGATTGGCAGCTTTTTATTTGTATTTGAGTTCTTCTTTCATTTTCTTAGTAATATTTTTTTTCTAGGAATTTAATGATTTGGGTCTAAGTGCTATTTTAAAAATATGTCCTTTCTTAATTATTTGTTCAATTACTTAGTAGGAATAATTGTTTATCTGTAGAAGATATAAAGAAGTGAAGTGTAGTGTAGTCGCTCAGTTGTGTCCGACTCTTTGTGACCCCATGGACTGTAGCCCACCAGGCTCCTCTGTTCACGGGGTTTTCCAGGCAAGAGTACTGGAGTGGGTTGCCATTTCCTTCTCCAGAGGACCTTCCCGACCCAGGGAATGAACCTGGGTCTCCTGTGTTGTAGGCAGATGCCTTACCATCTGAGCCAGTCGAGAAGTAGAAGATATGGATATGGATAAGGAATAGACAATCTGCTTGTTCTGTCTATCATTGAGAGAGAGAAACATTTGGTAAAACCTCTAGGTATGTCTGTATGCTATGTGTCTATTTCTCCCTTTAATTCTGTAAATTTTCTGCTTTCAATATTTTGAAGGGGGCTTCTGCTTCTGCCTTGGGTTATAGGAAGCATCAAAGAAAATCACTTCCATCTTAAAAATGAGTAAGACCCAGATTATCCACAAAATTATATTTTTCTTGAGCCCATGAGACCATTGAGGTACCAAGGCAGCCACAAACCATAAAATACCAAGTGGATTCTTCCTCATTCCAAGTGTTTCCAAGGTAAGCTGGAACATGTGATCTGTCTCAGCTATGGCAGAACATGGAGGGAAGGACTTCTTGGCTGCAAAACAAGCAGATAAGGATCAGCTAAAATTTTAAAGAACTCTCAATGTCCAAGTGTGGGCTGGCAAGACATTGCCAAGTATTGCTGGTACACCTGGCCAAAGGAAAAGCAGTATTCACATGAAAGGTCTTTCCCACCATGTGGTGAGGAGCACATTTGGGGCAGAGTCAGAGACTGAGTCCACTGATAATGCAGGAGCTGATGAGGGTCACATTGGAGGGACATGCCTGGAACACCTGTGGGCTTCCCAACCCTCCTCACTCACAAAATGAAAGCTCTACACCTGTAAGTGAGAGACAAAAAAAAAAAAAAAAAAAAAGCCACTTTCTCAAGGCACACAGACAATGAAAGTGCCAATTGGGGATGGTCATAGAAATCTCTGCATCACAGAGACAGGGATGAGATGCATCCTTGGACCAAATCTGTTATTGTGACAGATGTGCTACTGTTGAGAAAAGGGAGAGGAAAAGAGGGGCAACATTATGCAAAACTCCCCTCATTCATAAGGGTCTGACTGCCAAGGAGGTGGGGCAGGTAGGCTGAAGAAGTCCCACTCCAAAGCTGCTTCACAGGACCTTCCTAAAACTGAGGCTGGACCAAAACAACCGAGAAACCCTCTTGCCTATGTCAGCAGCCTGTGGTCAGCATCGAGGTTGCAGGACTTCTATGGTCAGCATCCAATTGCAGAGAATATGGATAGAATACGCAGATGTGTTTCTCCTCTGCATGTGTGGAGACTGAGTCTTTGCTATAATGCTGTTTCCAGTTTTATTCTTTTTTTTTTTTTTTTTTAACCTGGAAAATGCTAGCTCTGATGTGCTTCCTTTCTGAAGTTGCCTGCTTCTCTATGAGAAGAAGATTATTTTCCTTTTGCACTGGCATGGTGTGAGGACTTCCCTCACAGCTCTGTTATCCTTGAGCTGTGATTGATATTTGCATCTCATAGGCAAGAATTGCACATCTTTCATCTTTAAATACATTTCTATAACAACCGGCACACTTGAGTGTCATCTGTCGTCATCAATGTATATATGAGTGAGCAGATCTATGATTGCCTAACTTTTGGCTATTTTCTTAATGTTTCTTAGTTTCCATTTATCAAATGAATAATACCCATAACTTTATTTTTAAAAATATCTCAAGTATTAATAGTACTCATATGCTTGTGGGACTTCATCCAACTGTCTGGAGTCCAGATTTTAAGTCTTGTTTTTTTTTTTTTTTTTTCCCCAAATGTCTCAAGTTAGCCATCATGATTTCCCAGAGATTCTGAGTATGTTAGTTTGCATTTCTCACATCCTTTGTAACCCTTCACAAAGCCATTTTTTATGTTCTATCCAACTATAAATCCTATCAGTGCATCCAAACAGAAGACTTGGGAAGAATGGAGGAGACAGAGCTTCAGTCAATCTGTTAAGGTGAGTGCTTTAGGATAACTGAGTGAGAAAAATGGTCAAGGACTCTAATCCTTTCTGGTTTCTGACATAAACATAGACTGGGTTCTTTCCCCTTCTTGATCAGGGGACATTTACACATTTACACAAAGACATGAACTCAAGTAAGCTCTCTCTAAGAAGTTGTTGGGATTTTGAAAGTTCTGTAAGTCAGGCTTGAAAAGGGGCAGGCCAACAGGCAAAGTGGACTAGGCAATGTTACCTGAGAGAGAGCCACAGGCCCTGGGAGGTCAGAGGAGAGACCACTGACTTTCGTGTACTCTATGGTGTCTCAGGCCTAGTGCTAATTTAACAAAGATCATTAGAGTTTTACCCTTTATAGATCCAGCTAGGTATGATCTGATTTACTCAAGAGCTTTGAAGAAAGTAAAAATCTAATATTTTATTTCATCAGGGATGACTAAGTATCTGGTATTGATCTGCCTAAGCAAATCAGATATGGTCCATGCTTCCTTGGATCAAAAATAGAAAAATAAAACTCATTGATCATTGAAAAACCCCATGGCTCTCATTTTTCACATATGTCATCAGTATGTAAGCTCAAATTTTATATTAGGTGGAATTGACAAACCAGCTTAATTCCTTAAGTATTTGTTGTTGTTCAGTTGCTAAGGATGTCTGACTCTTTGTGACCCCATGTACTGCAGCACAGCAGGCTTCCTTGTCCTTCACTATCTCCTAGAAGTTTCTCAAACTCATGTCCATTGAATCAGTGATATTATCCAATCATCTCGTCCTGTCATTCCCTTCTTCCGCCTTCAATCTTTCTTAGTATTGGGGTGTTTTCCAATGAGTCTGCTCTTCATATCAGGTGGCCAAAATATTGGAGTTTCAGCTTCAGCATCAGTCCTTCCAATGATTATTCAGGGTTGATTTCCTTTAGGATTGACTGGTTTGAACTCCTTGAAGTCCAAAGGACTCTCAAGAGTCTTCTCCAGCACCATAGTTTGAAAGGATCACTTCTTTATGGTCCAGCTCTCACACCCATAATGACAACTGGAAAAACCATAGCTTTCACTAGATGGACTTTGTCTCAAAGTGAGGTCTCTGGTTTTTAATACACTGTCTAGATTTGTCATATATTTACTTCCAAGGAGCAAGTGTCTTTTAAATTCCTGGCTGCAGTCACTGTTCACAGTGACTTTGGAGCCGAAGAAAACAAAGTCTGTCACTGTTTCCATATTTTCTCCATCTATTTACTATGAATTAATAGCACTGGATGCCATGATCTTAGTTTTCTAAATGTTGAGTTTTAAACCAGCTTTTCACTCCTCTTTTTCACCTTCATCAAGAAGCTCTTTCATTCCTCTTTACTATCTGTGATTAGAGTGGTATCATCTGTATATTTGAGGTTGTTGATACTTCTCCCTGCAATCTTGATTCCAGCTTGTACTTCATCCAGCCTGGCATTTTACACAGTGTATGCCACATATAACTGAAATAAGCAGAGTGATAATATATAGCCTTGACATACTCCTTTCCCAATTTAAACCAGTCCATTGTTCCATGTCTGGTTCTGTTTCTTTTTTACCTACATACATGTTTCTCAGGAGTCAGGTAAGGTGGTCTGGTAGCCCTATCTCTTTAAGAATTTTCCAGTTTGCTGTGATCCACACAGTTAAAGGCTTTAGCACAGCCATGAAAGAAGTAGATGTTTTTCTGAAATTCCTTTGCTTTCTCTATGATCCAATGGATACTGGCAATTTGATCTCTGGTCTTTAGCTTGTATATCTGGAAGTTCTCAATTCACATACTGTTGAAGCTTAGTTTAAAGAATTTTGAGCATTACCTTGCTAGCAGGTGAAATGAGCACAATTGTATAGTAGTTTGAACTTTCTTTGACATCACTCGTCTTTGGGATTGGATTGAAAACTGATGTTTTCCAGTCCTCTGGCCACTGTTGAGCTTTCCAGATTTTCTGAGATATTGAGTGCAGCACTGTAACAGCATCATCTTTTAGGATTTGAAAGAGCTTAGCTGGAATTCCATCACCTCCAATATCTTTGTTCTTAGTAATGCTTCCTAAAGGCCACTTGACATCACTACCCAGGAAGTCTGGCTCTAGGTTAGTGACCACACCATCGTGGTTATTGGAGTCATTAAGACCTTTTTTGTACACTTCTTCCATGTATTCTTGCCACCTCTTCTTAATATCTTCTGCATCTGTTAGATCCTTACCTTTTCTGTCCTTTATTGTACCCATCTTTGCATGAAGTATTCACTTTGTATCTCCAATTTTCTTGAAGAGATCTCTAGTCTGTCTCACTCTATTGTTTTCCTCTTTTAAGCAAATCATATATGGTCCATGCTTCCTTGCATTGTTTAATTAAGGCTTTCTTATCTCTTCTTGCTATTCTTTGGAATTCTGCCTTCAGTTGGGTATATCTTACCCTTTCTCCTTCGCCTTTTTTCCTCTTTTCTTTTCTCAGCTAAGTAAACCTCCTAAGTAAGGCCTCCTCAGGCAACCAGTTTCTATCTTTCCTTTCTTTTTCTTTGGGATGGTTTTGTTCACTGCCTCCCATACACTGTTATGAACCACCGTCCATAGTTCTCAAGTACTCTGTCTATCAGATCTAATCCCTTGAATCTATTTGTCACTTTCACTGAATAATCATAAGGGATTTTATTTAGGTCATACCTGAATGGCCTTTTGGCTTCCTTGGGTAGTTCGGGTGGTAAAGAATTTGCCTGCCACTTAGGAGACCCCAGTTTGATTTCTGGGTCAGGAAGATCTGCTGGAGAAGGCTTAGGCTACCCACTCCAATACTCTTGTGCTTTCCTGGTGGCTCAGAAGGTAAAGAATCCATCTGAAGTGTAGGACACCTTGGTTTGATCCCTGGTTTGGGAAGATCCCCTGGAGAGGGAATGGCTAACCATGCCAGTATTCTGGCCTGGAGAATTCCATGGACAGAGGAATCTGGCAGTCTACAGTCAATGGGGTTGCAAAGAGTCTGACATGACTGAGTGACTTCACTTCTTTTCACTTTAAATGGCCTATTGGTTTTCCCTAATTTCTTCAATTTAAGTCTGAATTTTGCCATAAGGAGCTCATGATCTGAGTTGACAGTCGGTTCAAGGACGTGTTTTGTTGACTGTGTAGTGTTTTTCCATCTTTGGTTGCAAAGAATATAATCAATCTGACGTCAGTATTGACCATTTGGTGATGTCCACGTGTAGAGTCATCTTGTGTTATTGGAAGAGAGTGTTTGTTATGACCAGTGCATTCTCTTAGAAAAATTCTGTTAACCTTTGCCCTGCTTCATTTTGTTCTCCCAAGGCCTGCTACTCAAGGTATCAGTTGACTTCCTACTTTTGCATTCCAGTCCCCTATGATGAAAAGGACATCTTTTCTGGTGTTAGCTCTTGAAGTTCTTGTAGGTCTTCATAGAACCATTTGACTTCATCTTCTTTGGCATTAGTGGTTGGGGCATAGACTTGAATCACTGTGATATTGAATGATTTGCCTTGAAAACAAACCGAGATAATTTTGTCATTTCTGAGATTGCACCCAAGTTCTGCATTTCAGACTCTGGTCAACTATTTGGTTCAGTTAGACTGCTCAGTCATGTCTAACTCTTTGCGAACCCATGGACTGCAGCATGCCAAGCTTCCCTGTCCATCACCAACTCCTGGAGCTTGCTTAAACTCATGACCATTGAGTCAGTGATGCCATCCAACTATCTCATCCTCTGCCGTCCTCTTCTCTTCCTGCTTTCAATCTTTGCCAGCATCAGGATCTTTTCCAATGAGTCTGCTTTTCACATCAGGTGGCCAAAGTGTTGGAGTTTCAGCTTCAACATCAGTCCTTCCAATGAACACCCAGGACTGATCTCCTTTAGGATGGACTGGTTGGATCTCCTTGCAGTCCAAAGGGCTCTCAAGAGTCTTCTCCAACACCACAATTCAAAAGCATCAATTCTTTGGTGCTTAGCTTTCTTTATAGTCCAACTCTCACATCCACACATGACCACTGAAAAAACCATAGCTTTCACTAGATGGACGTTTGTCAGCAAAGTAATGTCTCTGCTTTTTAATATGCTGGCTCAGGTCTTAGTTTTTCTTGCAAGGAGCTAGTGTCTTTTAATTTCATGGCTGCAATCACCATCTGTAGTGATTTTGGGGCACAAAAAAAATAAAGTCTGTCACTATTTCCATTGTTTCCCATCTATTTTCCATAAAGTGATGGGACCAGTTGCCATGATCTCAGTTTTTTGAATGTTGAGTTTTAAGCCAATTTTTTCACTCTCCTCTTTACTTTCACTGAGAGGCTCTTTAGTTCTTCTTCACTTTCTGCCATAAGGGTGGTGTCATCTGCATATCTGAGGTTATTGATATTTCTCCTGGCAATCTTGATTACAGCTTGAGCTTCATCCAGCCCAGCATTTTGCATGATATACTCTGCATATAAATTAAATAAGCAAGGTGACAATATATAGCCTTGACCTACCCCTTTCCCAATTTGGAACAAGTCTATTGTTCTATGTCCAGTTCTAACTGTTGCTTCTTGACCTGCATACAAATTTCTCAGGAGGCAGATAAGGTGGTCTAGTATTCCCATCTCTTGAAGAAATTTCCATGTCAACTACTAGGGCTACTCCATTTCTTCTAAGGGATTTTGCCTATAGTTGTAGATATAATGGTCATGTGAATTGTTTGCCCATGCCTGCCCATTTTAGTTCACTGATTCCTAATGTCAGTGTTCACTCTTGCCGTCTATTTGACCACTTGCAATTTACCTTGATTCATGGACCTAACATTAGAGGTTCCTATGCAATATTGCTCTTCATAGCATTGGACTTTGCTTTCACCACCAGACACATGTACTACTGGCATGTTATACTTTGGCTTAACCTCTTCATTTTTTTTGGAGGTATGCTCCTGCTCTTCCCTAGTAGCATATTGGACACCTACCGACCTGGGGGGATTCATCTTCTTATTTCATATAATTTTTGTCTTTTCATACTGTTCAGGGGGTTCTCAAGGCAAGAATACTGAAGTGGTTTGTCATTCCCTTCTCCAGTGGGCCATGTTTTGTCAGAGTTTTCCACCATGTCTTATCCATCTTGGGTGGCCCTGAAGGGCATGGCTCATAATTTCATTGAGTTACACAAAGCTGTGATCCATGTGATCATTTTGGTTAGTTTTCTCTGATTGTGGTTTCCATTATGGAGGCCATGCAATTGCAGTTCTTGCTTCTTATGCCTGCCCTCTGATGGATGAGGATAAGAGGCTTGTGCAAGCTTCCTGCTACTAGTGACTTGCTATGGGGAAAATTGGAACTTTCTCAGGTGGGCAGGGTTATGCTCAGTCAATCTTTAATCCAGTTTTCTGCTAATGTTGGGGCTGTGCTCCCTTCCTGTCGATTGGCCTGAGGTGGCCCAGTTCTCTCTGCTGCAGTCTCCATGTTAGGGCTGCAGGCTCTATGGTAGGGCTAATGGTGACCTCCTCCAAGAGGACTTATGCAAATATACCAGCCTTCCAGGAGTGCTTCTGGCAGTTCCCCGGACCCTGTGGCAGGCCACTGTAAAATCATGTCTCTGAAGGAGACTCCCAACCACACACAAGCAAGTCTGGCTCAGTCTTTTATGGGCTCACTGCTCCTTTCCCCTGGGTCCTGTTGTGCACAGGTTTTGTTTGTGCCCTCCAAGAGTCTCTGTTTCCCCCAGTTCTGTGGAAGTTCTGTAATCAATTCCTGCTGACCTTCAAACCTGGCAATTCCCAGTCCCTTTGCTGGAACTCCAGGAATACCTAAATATAATTTAGGTAATTTTATTTAGATAATTTGTTTAGGTTTTAATCTGGGAGACAGTGTGATTTCAAGGGAAAAAGTCATATCACAAAATAGTATCTTCTCAAAACGGTATATGTTCCAGGAAGGATTGTCCCAGGGATTCCTTATCAGGAAACAGAGCTGTCCCTGGGCATGTGAAGGTAGAATCATTTGAGAATGATCCACCTGTAGCTGTAAATATGTGTGTTTGTGTATGTACATTTCTCTTCCTCTTTGGAAATTCTCTCAGGATTCACTTGAAACCAATTAAACTTCAATTCATAAGGAAAAATACATGACATGCTACTTTAAATATTCTTATTAAATAATGATATTCATCAGAAAATGTTTATGAATCCCATTTCATTCCCCATTGTACAGACCCTTTACTCTCCTGGGATAGCTGAAATGAGTATAATAAGAAATTTGCATTGTTTTCTAATTATTTTCCTAGTGTTGCCTCTATTGCTGGAGTTGCTTTTATCACCCTCCTCCACCCTTTTAGAAAGACTAACAAGCAATATGTTAAACTAAGATACTTGAAATGCCACAGTCCAGTGTACTGTGTTTTGACCCTTTCCTTTGAGGTAAAACATCCATATGATTATTCCCTTCAGTTTGAATTTTTAATTCAGTACCAACCCTTTGCCTTCTTCAGAAATTCTCCCCTAAAAGAGTTCTGTAGGATTGCCTGGATTTTTGCCTCTCATAATTTTAAATCTATCTTTGTCCTTAACATCTGACCCTATGATGATGATGATCCTGTAGACTCTTTAAAAAAAAGCTGAAGCTGCCAACCCATTGCTCATTAAGTTAGTAAAAAATACCCTCTCCATGGGAGTTTTCTACAAATAAAATGATTTGCAAGTGCTTCTTCCAACTCCCTCGCTTCAAACCAAAGCTTTTACATTATTCAAGTCTCCATTGCACACTACTATTTTTAATTTTGTTTAATTTTTTTTTTTCATTTGTGTGTCTGACTTTGAAGATCTATAGTTCTTTTCAACATTCAAGGTTTTTGGGCCCCTTACCTGTTCACAAAGGCATGCTATTTGAATTAATATTAACCATCAAAGCTTATTGAATTCCACTGACAGTAGTCATTGTGTAGTTAGCTTTGTTTAAATACTTATTGCCCACACTGTCTTTTGGTTTTCAGGGGCCTTCTATCTGTGTGACCAAAGAAGCTATTTGATTAAAAAACCTAACTGTTCTTCAATGCTGAAACTTCATAGCCCTGAAGAAGCAGAAGCAGGATCACCTATTCACTTTTTTTAAAGACTATAGAGAATTGAGTAATGCATTATCTGTGATGTAACAAAATTTGGAATTAAAAGCAATATATTACTTTCAAAACAGAATAATTCATTTAAAAAATGACAGGAAAGTTTTTGGTCCTGGATGGATGTGTTAGACTGGTGATACTTCACAAGTTGATTACAGATTCCCAAATAGAAGGGGGAAAAAGATAAGACATTGAAATTCAGCATTAATTTACTTCCTCACTCATTCACTGACTCCCTTAAACATTCAATTTCATTTATATATATTCTGAGAAATCATAGCAGAAGACACTTTACTATGATGGGAACTCCCAATTTTAAAGGAGGAGAAAGAGAACAATAAAAAGAAAGCAGTAAAAAGAAAAGAAAAGAAAAAAAAATAGGATAAGAATTAACATTAATTGAGGGAAACTACATTGATGTTTTTGTTAATATTTTTAATAGGCTCCTTTGTGCCAGACATGATTCTTTGTGCTTTTATGAAATTAGGTCATTTAATAAAAATAGCTCCATTAAATAGCTATTATTATCACCATAATAATAAGGTGAAAGTGTATGCCATATAGGTTACATGACTAGACTGTAACAGTCAGAATTTCAATCTTGGCTTCCTAGTCTGAATTCCACATATATGCAGATACCAACTATTCAGTAGGAAATCTTTCATGTCAAACAAATAAACAATAAACAAAGGCATGCCTTCTTTTCATTAGACAACTGAAATTTCTTCATTTAAGCTGGTTTTGCTGATCAGTGTTGCTTGTGGCCTGAGGGCACTTGACATTTGGAAGTTGCAGTTAGGAGGAGATGAAAGTCACTGAAAAAATTAGACAAGGGCTGAAAGATAAATTTCACTAGCTAATCAGTTATCAGAAAATGGCCTCTATCTAGTTCCTTTACTCCTTATATTTGGATTGCCCATCAGACTGTAGTGGTGAGTTCTCTCTTCTCCGTCACGCTCATATACTTAAATAACATTTAATAAATATCTAATATGCATCATGGATGGTGCACATCTACTTCTATGGGAGATGCCATGCTAAATTAATGCCCAGGCAACTTTAGAATCAGAGTAGCCACTTGGGTTGCCCGCTTGGAATTAATACAGGAGTACATGGAGAAAAAGAAGAAGAAAAGTGGAAATATCAAGGACCCAGGTTCCTAGCCTGCTTTTAGGACAGTGCCACTGAAATGTGAAGTCTGGCTTCAAAGGTAGGAAGACAGTTTACAAAAGAAGAGCAGGAGCATGGGCCTTCTGGTCCTTGCTTTGTGTTTGAATTTCTTCATGTATGTGTGCCTGAGTCAGTGACGTTGTGACTGCTTTAGAGAAGAAGGCAAGAGAAGGCCTCTGGCCCTGAAGGAATTACTGTTGACCCAAAATCCAGTAACTGCAAGGAAGCCAAGCAAAGTCAGTGACAAAAAGGATCCTTCATTAAATACTCTTTGGAGAACTGCATCTGTCTTTCTGTCCTTGTGTTATCCATTCTGTTTCTCTACTTTCCCAGCTGTATATATTTTACTTCTATCATCTGACTTCTCATGTTCTCTACCCTAACTACCCTTTTTCATTGACTCCCATTTGTAGACTGAGTTGTCCATCAGGAAATAAAGAAGCAAACCTAAAAAATAATTTACCAGGGCAATCAATTTTTCTAACCAGAGTGTGTTTACTGGTAACCATATGAATGCACACATTTGCACACACACATAACATTTAAATGGCCATGTAAAAACACAAGAGTTAGCTAGAAGCCAGATAGCAACTGCATGTTCTGTTAATAATTAAATGTGTTAATCAGTTTTCCTTCTAATATGCATCTTCATGTCTTAATGCCTTGGGCTCCCCTGGTAGCTCAGCTGGTAAAGAATCTGCCTGCAATGCAGGAGACCTTGGTTTGATTCCTGGGTCAGGAAGATCCACTGGAGAAGGAATAGGCTACCCACTCCAATATTCTTGGGCTTCCCTGGTGGTTCAGCTGGTAAAGACTCTGCCGGCAATGCGGGAGACCTGGGTTCGATCCCTGAGCTGGGAATATCCCCTGGAGAAGGGAAAGGCTACCCACTCCAGTATTCTGGTCTGGAGAATTCCGTGGACCATATAGTCCATGGGGTCACAAAGAGTCGGACACAGTTGAGCAACTTTCAATCACTCACTCTCTTATAGCTTGTGTTCATTTTGATCCTTCCTTCTATGAAGCCCTACTACATACTTAACTCCATTGATAAATGCTTCACCATCCCCAGAGAGCCAGCTCAGAGATCAGTAAATATTTATTGAAAGCATTTGTTGAATGAATACCAATGCCCTACTCAGAGAGGAGCTCTTCATTCCCTTCTCTACATGCTTAAAGATTTCAGAATCTACAGAGAAACTTCACAGGGGAGAGGGAAGAAGAGTGGTTCCTGAATGTCACACTGAAGGGGATGGGACATCTGTCCCTCATTGATCACGTGATTTCATCTGGCTTGGTTGACTGCGCCAACCTTCCCCCATTAAGGAGGGCTGCTCATTCTATTTCCCTATCGCTGTGAGCCCCAAAGGAACATCTGCCAATTAGAAAAGACATTAGATGATCATACAAATTGTATGATCATACATTTGGAAGTAATCTTCAGAACCTGGTGACAGATGAGATTGAGAAGAGAAAAGAACAGAGGAGCCCTAGTTATGGGGGTGAGATACCAAGAAATGTGGGAAGGGAGTGCTAAATCTGGGGCTATTTTGGATTGGCATAGGGAGGGTGGATGATACCCATTTTATCTATAAAGCTTTCTTAGTGACACCTGTGGGTAAAGACATATAGAGTTGGGATTAGTGGAATGGATGAGATCAGATCTGTAACTCTGATGATGAATTTAGTTTTCGTCTTTGTCCTCTTTTGCTTTCAGCTTTATTTAGACAGGAAGCCCACTGAACCGAAACAGGTATTACCCGCCCACCGTACAGAGCTGAGTGCACTGTCAGTGCTGTATAAATCGCCTTCTTCTTCAGGATAATAACAATATAGATCATTCCTCTCTTCTGGGATGGCAGATCTCATGTTCATTTATAACATTTTGGACATCCAATTCAGTTTTCATCTTCATATTTAAACACCTTTGCATTTGTGATAATGATAATAATGAAAACTAAAGATGGTTGGCATATTTCACATTTGAGACTTGGGGATTCAGAAATCCAAGCTAGAATTTTATCTCCTGTCTCTTTACTGTGAAGTGTATGTATTATCAGGATGGTTTGCTGGATGCTTATCCCTTTCTTTAACTAATTGGTGGAATTTATTCTCTATTTTTGAACGGAATCTTCCAATTTCCCAACTAAAAATTCTCAAATTCATTGTTATCTCTGTCATATGCTGTGCATACACATTTACATGAATACTAGATAAGTTTCTTAGGTTAAGAAAGGTTTATATATCTTTGAAACACCTACAGTACCTCCTAATGATCTGACTATTTGAATTTGATTGAAAATTACCTCAAAGGGGAGTTTTCTTATATCTTTGTGAATGAGATTATTTTTGTATAGAATAATTGCTCTGTAATTTTTGGTTGTCACTTAGCTGAACTGCCACAGAAGTTTTAAATTATCAACCATTCTTAGCATATCTCTAGGTATTTATGAAGTCAAAATAATCGGTTTGTAAGTGAGAAGGCCTGTGAGTGATGACTTACTATCAAGTAAGCAAAAGCAATTTCTCATGCTATTTTACTGAACTGAGATCATGATTTCAGTCAAACATGGTATTTGTATATAAATATCCAGAAGTCCCTGTCCGGAAAACAAGTACAAAACTATTCCCTTTAGAGCTTTATGTTATACGAGAGCCACTTTGTTGGTGTCTGGGCATCACCATAACAACCAGTTTTGAGAAGGAATATAAATGCTCATTATTCTGAATTTTATGTATCAAACATCTTTATAATGTTGACAAGACAATTGGATTTTTTGGTTTCTTGCTTGGCTAATTAAGTAGCATGTATAATGTTCATATGTGCTTACTATGTTTGTCTCTATTTCTAACACTGAGAGACAACATAGATCTGGGGATTATAGTAAAAACATATTTTTAACCTCATCAATAAAGATGAGATAATTTAAGGGAAATCAGAGAAACCACTGTATATATTGGAGTAGAGATAAGATGTGGAGTGTTTTGACTATAAAATAGGAATTTGGCTTTGGTTTAAAATTTTCCAGTCCAAACTCTGCCAGGTGAAAAACAATAGCTATTTATCAGTTTATACTCCTGAGTATATATGTTCAGCTTTCATTACAACTCAGTTGCTCACCAGAAAAGGCACAACTGATGACTTGGGCTGTTTCTCTATTATGGTGAAGTTGCAGCTTTATAAAGTAAAAACTGTCATTTTAGATTCTTACCAAGGAGAGTAAAACTAAGTTAATCTTGGTCAATTTCAATGGTTTCTTTTGCTTTATTGTTATTACAAACCATTCAGTGGAAAGAAAAGTAAAGTGTCACCATAGGTTCATGAAACTTGAAGCTAAAGGCTAAATGAGTTTCTCAGACTGAGCTCATTCAGAAACAGAGGCATACGTATCTCCATATAACACACTGATTAATCTGCATTTATTGAACACCTGGCTTTATTTGGCATCTAAGAGTCTGTGACTAGAATATTGAAGGCCATCTCTCTATTTATTGGAAATATCAGGAGAAATTTTATATATATATCTATCTATATATATATATTTCTCTTGATAAATATATATATTATATATAGTTACATAAAATGATATATAATTTTATATTTATAAAACTGTAAATATTATATATAAATAAAAGACAGAGGGCTTCCCAGGTGGTACTAGTGGTAAAGAACCCATCTTGCCAATGCAGGAGACATAAAAGACTTGGGTTTGATCCCTGGGTTGGGAAGGTCCCTAGAGGAGGATATGGGAACTCATTCTGGTATTCTTGCCTGGAGAATCCATCCCCAGGGACAGAGGAGCCTGCCCGGCTACAGTCCATGATGTTGCAAAGAGTCGGACACAACTGAAGCGACTTAGCACACACGCACGCATAAGACAGAGAATAAAGCATATACAGCAAAATTAAGGGCTTTATAACTTTCTACATAGGATTATATATGGGGAACATCAGTGAAAATTGTCAGCTTTACTGTCCTGTCATGGTGTCCAGGATGTTTATGATTTCAGAAATATGTGTAGATGGAACACCATACCTGAAAGAAATCGGAGAGATTTTATATTTCAGTTTCTCTTTCTTCAACTGAAATACTTGCCAGAGTTCATGGATCTGGCCAGAGGCAGACTGTGAAGTGGAAAAGTGGAGTTTATTTCCTGGTTCCCAAGCCAGCATTCTTTTCTTTGTACTGAACAGAGATTTTTACCTTTGACTCAAGAATTGTTAAGACCTCAGGTGCCCACATAAAAAAGGAATGCTCTGCACTGTTCTTCTATAAGATTTTGGTGTACAATAAGTTTGACCATGCTTTCAATTATGACAACTGACTAGCAAATAAGCTCCTGAGGGAATAGGGTGTAGACTAGACATCTGGATAATAAGAATTCTAGAAAAAAGGAGGAGGGAGCACTTATTTTTGCTTCTATTCTAAATGCAAGGTGAACAAACTGATCAGTGAAGTCCCGTGCTTTAATATGGCACATAATTATGGAGTGTGTGTTAATTTGCATGCATGTGTGTCCTTTCTGACCAACATAGAAGAACAAAGCACTGCAATTATTTATTTGTGTGCATATCACAAAAAATTCATTTAGCCTTAAATGTCCTTTGAGGACAGATTTTATAATGGTTGCATCCTACGTCCAACTATGTGTAAGAAAACCAAGCTACTGGTTTGGGCCAGACTGGTACACAATTGTCTAAGTTTAAATGCTTTCATCTGTCCTATAGCTTTATTCTTCAAAGTACTTTACTCCACCCCAGTGAGCATGCTTGTGGATAAAAGCAAACTAATTTACCTTTTTTTCACTTTGACTAAAGTCCTCAAAGACCATGTAAGGACTGAGTGAAGTAAGCACCTGGAATAGCAGCCTTTACTGTCTAAGAAACAGGTATAAATGAAGAAATACCACATGAAGCTGTGGCTCTAGTTTAACTCAGTTCAAACCATAAATGTGCATCAGACAGGAAAATCAAAAGAAAGATTTCCAGAAATGCTCCAGCCTGGCTAGTTCAGACTTGTGACGTTAATCACAAATCTCTAACTTCTTTGATCAAACTAATTACTTAGTATCCCTGATCCCCATGCTAAATGAAAGAAGCAACCCAATCCTGTGTATTGCAGAATTGTGCCCCCTTAAATAAAGTGGCAGTTCCTTTTAAAGCTGAACCTTGGTTCTGGGAAGTCCTCACTGGGGAACTCACATGCCATCTCCTGTCCAAAACCCCAGGGATGGCTTTCTGTTGCAAAGCTTCCTTCATCAATGCCTGACTCCTTCCTAAAGATCCAAATTGAAAGTTCAGTTCCTAGTCCTTCTACTCATTATCCAAGGACAATGCATAACTTCTTTAAATAGAGTCATTCTAAACATTAAATAAATAAAAGCAAAACAAAAGCACAAAAGAGCCTAATAATGGGCACAGGGAAGCTGCTTGTAGTGGAATTATTTTCCCCTTTACATACCTGCTACACTCTTCATTCTATGTTCCTATTTGTCCCATTCCAGCTGCAAGGGGTGATGCACTCTTCCCATCTCTTGTCTTTTTGCTCTTCCAAGAATATGTCCAGAGGTCCTTTCCATGCAAATTAATTTATAGCAACTCCTTAAGGAGAAATTATCTTGGGAAGCAGAAATTATCAACAGACCTAGGACCCTAGGGATTTAAAAAATATTAGATCTATTACTTTATGATATTTAAAAAGGTATGACATTTCATAATTAATTTTCATTACTCCATTGTGATAACAAAGTCATTTTGAATAAGAATATGCTTTTAAATTGTTGAACATAAAACACAAAAGAGATTTAGTTGTGGTCAGGCTAGTTGTTCATTGGACTATACCAAATGAATTCTATTGATCTTCTTCTTCATCATCATAGAATCATAGAATCTCTTCAAGCATTTGTGGGCCAATGGCAATCAAGTGTTCCTTAAGCTCAACAGAGCAATTCTATTTCAGTGCAATTCCAAACCACTAACTCATCCCAAACATCTCCCCTACCTGAAGGAGGAACAAGCTCCCTCAGGTTTTGTTGCATCCTTTTCCCACTTCAGACACAAAGGACCATTTTTCCCAGAGCCAACAAGAAGCATGACCAAATAGAGAAATATATTTGGAGTGCTACAGGGAATCTGCTGACTTTCCAACCTAAAGAAGGCTGGGGCTTAGAAACTGTAATAAAGCTGTCAGGGAAATATTGAAGGTAGACCAAGGCACCCCTGGCCTCTCTTTCTTGAATCAGTTTTTATGCAAAGGTCAAAGTTCTGGAACACCGAGCAGTTAAGAAGAAGGGTTTTTGTAGGGTATTGTGTTGGGGCAGGTATGGACAAGGTGGCTTCCTGGTGGCCTTGGAATTGTCCTGAGCAGATGACTGCTTGCTCGGTCTGTCCAAAGCTTGCTTCCTTGCCAACAAAGAATACAAGCCAACCCTGTACTTCCTCAAGAGTGCAGCATGAAGTGAATGTGTTAGCTCTTCACCTGCCTTTGTTACCTGCTCCTCGTGAGGTTTCCTCTCTCTGGCAGAGTTCTGTGACTGATTTGTCTTTATTTCTTGGCAGCAGTCAGCGTGTTTCTCTGCAGCTCAGCAGAAGGGCACACCTGCTGCCTCCCAACTTTTGAACTGGAAACCAGAATTTGACTGAGGTCCTAGGGCAAGCTCTGCCCTCTGTGGGTGCCTGGGAGGATGACAGAGCCCGAGATGACACGGATGATACGCATGGAAGTGTTAGCAAGAAGCTGAGCCTTCATGGCCCAGGGAGTCAAGACAACACGTTTGAGGTTTGCAGCCTATGCAGGCGTTGGTATTGCAGTAATGAGAGACTAGAATACGCTGATGGTGAAAACACAGCAAAGTCTTGTTGAAGTGTATTCTCCTACAGCCGGTTAATTAAGAGTAGAAAAAACACTCTGAAATGCTTGGGTTCACAGACCTGCAACTATTAACCTTAGCTTTATAATATGCCAGGCAACAGAATGAGATATAAAAACTCTAGGGGAAAAAAATGTCATTTGAATGAACTTTTAAATTTCCAAAACAATACACACAGTATTTGAAATTTTACTTTTAATTTTGTGTTTAGTGGATAATATTGATGTGCTTCTTAATTCATGCTTTCTCTGTGCCCTCAGATAAATGCTCCATGAGGACAAGGACAGTGTCTGGTTTTTCACTTTCTGTGACTTAAAACTGAAATTCAGAAACAGCAACCAGAAGAGGAGAGTGTTTGATGAGGAGAGGTGAGGAGCAGGTGAGCAGTGTGGCTGTCTAGGGCCACTGGAGCTGCTTGTAAGAAACTGATTTGTTTGTCTGCTTCCATCCAAACAGAAAAGTATATACGAAATTTATTCCTTCTAAGAGCAGCCTAGAGCATAGAAGGGGCTCTGTCGATTCATAGCCACTGAATAAATAGATACAGAAGTAAAAATGGCCTGTTTTGCTAATAGAAGGACAAATGATGACTAAACTAAGCCAGCCTCTCCCAGTCAACGGAGAAACTGGTTCTCAGCAACATTTTAAATTCCATGACTTAAAGGAGATTATTTGTCCCGATTTCTGTTTCCGTGCTCCCCTTTCTTAATCGTTATCTGTTTTCTTTTAGGTACTTAACAGCTTTACCTGTTTCTTCTCATCTATTATCAAAGTCTATTCACTTACAAAGCTCTGAAATCAGTCTCAGACACCTACTGGGAATGGAAGTCACCTTGATTCTTCTCATATGGTTATTTCTGTATTTTAGTCTTGGATTTTCCTCCACGCTTTCCTATCTCCCTACAGGATACCTGGTCTCAAGTTTCACTGGCCTGCAGTCTCTATCATTGGGCAGGTCTTGGAGTTATCTTATCAAAGTCAAATTGTATATTAAAATCAAAGAAAACTGAGGAGATCATAACTTACTGCTGACTTCCTTTCTGAATCTTTTTGTAGGAAATCAGACTCAGATGTCCCAGTGAAAACTAACGATCTCTTAGAAACCACTTTGTTTCTTAACCCAAACTCCTTTCTTAACTCTAAAATTCCTAGTCCTGTGGATAGCATTTTTATACAAAAAACACAAAAACAAAACAGATTTTTTAAAACTCTCCAAACGCTATCATCAACCAATTCCTCAAATAATATCCAATTCATCAGAGCAAACTTTTGATTCCAAAACCAAAATCTATTTCAAATCTTTTCACTTTTCTTAACCCTTATCACCCCTCTAGGTCAAGCCACCAACATATCTTAGATGAATTCTGTAGTAAATTCTTCATTGCTTCTTTGCATTTTCATTGACTCTGAGTCCATGCTCAGCCACCAACTAAGAAATCTATGTATGAATCAGTCATGATACTGATCCCACACAAAGTCATGCTCATGTTGTTCCAGTCTGTCCCTCTAATATTATATACTCACAATTTTCTCATCTCCTACCATGTCCCAGCTCTAAAGGCATCTAATATTCAAATAGAAAAAAGCTGCTTCTCTGAACTTATGGTTGCCAGAGGGGAAGGCGAAGGGGAAGAGATAGTTAAGGAGTTTTGGATTGACATGTACACACTAGTATATTTGAAATGGATAACCAGCAAGAACATACCATATAGCATAGGGAACTTTTGCTCAATACTATGTACTGACCTAAATGAAAACAAAAATAATTTGTAAAATGAAAAATACATGTATACGCATAACCAAATGACTTTGCTGTACATCTGAAACTAACACAGTGTTATTAATCAATTATACTCCAATATAAAATAAAAAGTTGAAAAAAGCTTTTACTCACTCCAAGATCTTTGTAGACATTATCTATAAAATTGGAACACTAGCACTCTACCTCGCTATTTAATGCTTTTCTTTCTTCTTTCAGGTCTCAGATTATTGTTTTACTTTCCCAGAAAATTGTCTCCTGCATCCACACCTACTCCTTTGCTTCTTTTATTTATTTCATATCACTGAATTCATTTTCATCATTTTACTTATTCACTGTTTGCCTTCTTCACTGGAATGTAACCTCAGTGAAGACAAAATAATGTCCTGTTTTTCAACACTTACACCGCCAACATGGACCATTGTGATCAGCACCATCAGTATTCAGTAAGCCTTTGTTGAATGAAGAAATCAAAAATGGCATGAATAAAATTAAAATGTAACTTTCTTTGGTGGATATTCACACAGGTGCCCCTGAGTCAGCACCAATTAATCTTCAGTCTTTTAAAACTAAGCATCTCATTTTATAATCTTCTGGAAGAATTCACACACTCTTCTATTAATCCAGCAAAACATCATTCTAATAAAACACAATGGTTTTCAACATTTTTAACACTTTTTTCAGTTCTGAATAATTGTATTTGGCTTGAGAAATGAGTAAAAAATATTTTTGCCTATGTATAACTAAGGGGCATAATTTATATATAATCGGTTTAAGGGTACACTCTTTTCTCAGGTGACACACAGCTTAAAATTACACTTGTAGAAAAATGATACAGGAAGAAGGGAAGGAACAACTAATTGCCTTGGAACACATCACATTTTTGTGCCATCGAAGAACACTGGACGTTTTGTCTGCTTCATGGAAAATGCAACCAGCATTATTATAAACTTACAGTCCAAAGAAAAAGGCTGTGTATTTTGTCAAATAGTAACTTATATCACTTTGCATTGTCATTAACAAAGCAGACACAGATGGGATACTCACTCCAATTGTGGAAAGAGAGAGAAAGGAAGGAAGGAAGAAAAGGAGAGAGGGAGGACAGAAGGAAGAAAAAACAAAGAGGCAGGCTTGTCTGCTGCCATTCTTTCTTATCATTCAACCATCATATCCCCTTCTTCCACTTTTGCTTCTCCTAGATTCTCAATTTACAATTTGACTCAGTAAGACCTTGCTGTCAGAGAATGCTGAGGTAAATTAAGGCGATCAGGATGAACTGAGTTAGAACATCAGCTGTGCCACTTACCACAGCTGTTTTAAACAGTTTTGGCATCTATAAAATGCTGTTTTTAGTTCATATCTGCTTGAATTGTTATGACAATTAAGTGAGATAATGAATTAGCAGTAATAGTACAGAGCCGCAATTGTGGAGGTGGTGGTGGTTTAGTCGCTAAGTTGTGTCCGACTCTTGCAACCCCACGACTATAGCCCTACAGCTTCCTCCGTCCATGGGATTCTCCAGGCAAGAATACTGAAGTGGGTTGCCATTTCCTTCTCCATAAATGTGGCAGGCTTTAATTAATATTTACCTACATTTATTGATAAACCATGTCAACGTGGAATCCAACCACCAGAAGTGTCTTTAATTACCAAAATAAGCTGATAATAACTCTTGGATAGAAAGCACCACCATTGAATGCTGTTGGGGTGAAGGTTGAGATTCTTTAGGTAGTTTCTTTCTCCTCTATCCCTTTGAAGACTTTCTTAGCTATTTCTCAGTGTCCTTCTCCGTGCTGTGCTGCGCTTAGTCACTCAGTCGTGTCCGACTCTTTGTGACCCCATGGACTATAGCTCACAGTCTCCTCTGTCCATGGGGATTTGGCAGGCAAGAATACTGGAGTGGGTTGCCATACCTTCCTTCAGGGGATCTTCCTAACCCAGAGACCAAACCCAGGTCTCCCGCATTGCAGGAAGATTCTTTACCAGCTGAGCTACCAGGGAAGCCCATCCTTTTCTATACATGACTTAAAATTCATGTAAATAAGGCCAAAGCAGAGATGCTTCACCTAGTGAGACATTCACACATAAAATGTAGTTATTGGCCTCTATTCTTCCTTGAGAAATTGCATGTTTGACTACATGGGTCAAGCGGAGTTGACTGCCAATCAGAGTGTATGTATAATTTATTCATTGGTAAATTGTTGTGGGGATGATGTGGAATCTTTGCCCAAAAGTAGGAGACCACATAAACACATATTTACGGCTGATGACCCCAATTTATGCTTTTTGCTCTTTTTCTTTGAGTAGAGATAGAGTAAGAATGGCAGTGCAGAATGAGCCACGCTGTCATTCATTTACAATATTTAATTGAATGCACTGTCTTTGTATTTTATCTTTTATTCCTGGCCCCTCGGGACACTGGGCAGTATGAGGTTCTAAGTCACAATTCCGTTCACTAAGTGTGTGCTGGAGCTTGTAATGAGTTTGTCTAAAGCCTTTCACACCTCTGCTTTCCATAGAAGATTCATTTATCTTTCTGAAACAGAACAGAGCTGTTTTTAGATTTCCCTGATTTCCACAGACGAGACACTCCTGGGAGCCTGCTGTAGGAAGTTTTTGCTAAGGCACATTCTTAGCTGACTGGCTGATGGGGGAATAGAGAAAAGCAGCCAGAAAGCCCATGTCCTATATGCTTCGTCCAAGCTTCAGAGTTATTAATTGTACATCACAGCATTCTCTTTCCTTTAAATACATGTCTAACTCCTTTATTAAAACTTCACACTAATTGCTTCCATTGCATCCCTCAATGGGTTGATTTCATATGCAATGTATTAATTACACTCTGCAAAGACTCTAACATAAATTCCTCTGGTGTCTGTCCCTTATTGCTTCTTAAAATTGTGCTCTTTCATTTCTTTACTTGATGATAACTTATTCTAGTTGCTTTCCCTCTTGTTCTACCTTCATTGAGACATAGCAATCATATAAATGGAAGAGATTTCCAACAAAGTATTGACAGAAGTGGGTTCACATGCTTGTATACATTCCTCTATTTCATCAAGTCATAAGGTATGCTAGACAATTTTTTGTATTAATTTTTATTTATTTATTTGTCTGCCGGATGATAGCTGTGTCATGTGGCATCTTTGATCTTCACTGTGGCATGTGAAATCTTCAGTTGCAGCATGTGGAATCTAGTTCCTGACCAGGGATTGAACCCTGACCCCTGCATTGAGAGTGTGGTATCTTAACCACTGGACTACCACGGAAGGCCCTGCTAGACACTTTTTGCTATGCTATAGTCTCTTTAGGTCTTTAAAGCAATATGGATGCGAGTAACAGACCAGACTTGTGGGTCAGATTAATTCAACACAATATTAATGAAAGAGTGGGAAGCTAAAGTAAAAAAGAAGGGAGAGTAAATGAAGACAAAAGGAAGACTAACGTGAAAAAGGAGAACTCTTCCTGACATGCCCCGTATGTATGTTTTACTCTTGAAAGCAAGAAATAGCCATCAAAAGTCCCTGGAGTGGTCACAGCACACCACATAGTCTCTGTCCAAGGAGAGGAGTATTACCCTAAAAACTCAGCCCCAGCAACAGAGTATCCAATGGACAATTATGCAATTATTCACTTCCTTCATGCCACAGAAAAAATACATTGTATTTGACTCAGATAAAACATTCATAGATTTCCTAATGATGCAAACTGGTTGTTTGTATTGATTGTATACAATCAATTTTGAAAGACTAAGAGGTAAATCCATATTTCTCTCAAATTGTCCATATGATTTGTAAATGTGATGTAGTCTTTGGTATTTGAAAACCGGAATGTTGAAAGGCCAGTGTTTTGAAGACCTGATTGCCATTTTATTTTCTAATAGTGTAAGTTGAGCTATAAATACTGTTTCTTGGAGCAACTAATACTGATTGATCAGCATTTGACAAGTAGTTCAGAGGGTGAAGACTCTTGAGAGTCCCTTGGACTATAAGGAGATCAAACCAGTCAATCCTAAAAGAAATCAGTCCTGAATAGTCATTGGAAGGACTGATGCCGAAGCTGAACTCCAATAATTTGGCCACCTGACATGAAGAGCCAACTCATTAGAAAAGACCTTGATGCTGGGAAAGATTGAAGGAAGGAAGAGAAGGGGACAACAGAGGACAAGATGGTTGATGACATCACTGACTCAATGGACGTGAGTTTGAGCAAGCTCTGGGAGGTGGTGAAGGACAGGTAAGCCTGGTGTGCTGCAGTCCATGGTATTGCAAAGAGTCAGACATGACTGAGTGACTGAACAAACATAAGCAGAGGGTGATCTTGCTAGTTTAGCATGAAGAATAAATGATACTTACTGTTCCCATTGACTTCAGAGTCATATAATTGTATTATGGTCCATCACTGCAAACAGATAGAAAAGAACAAATACCTGATAAACCCAAGCTTCAAGGAAAATATGAAATTTGGAGCTAAAGTTATGCAAAGGCACTAACTGGGAATCAGAACACACGAGTTCTTATTTAATCTCAATCTCTCCAAGCTTCAGTTTTGTAATTTGTAAAATGAGAACAGTGCCTACGCTGCCATTTTTGTTGTTATTGCTGCTTAGTTGCTAAATCGTGTTCGACTCTTGTGACCCCATGGATTGTAGCCCACCAGGCTCCTCGGTCCATGGAATTTCCCAGGAAGAATACTGGAGTGGGTTGTCATTTATTTCTCCAGGGGATCTTCCTGACCCAGGGATCAAACTTGCATCTTCTGCATTCACAGTTGGATTCTTTACCACTAGGCCACTTGGGAAGCCCCATTGATATTTTAAGGACAAGTCATTTGATGATCATAATACTTTAAGGAAATGAGTAATTCTGATTATTTTTATCATTCATATTAGCCAAATTGGCTTATATTAGTAGGCCAAGTTGGCCTATTATTAGCCCTGTATTAATGTTCTTTGTATCCTTTATCTTGGAAGTATAGGTGTGCATTGTTTAATTCCACACATCTATTGTTTGATTTCTATTGTTTGTTTGTTTGTGTTTTTTTCTTTCTTTTTTTTTTTTTTTTGCATTTTCTTGAGGAATTCTCATTGAGTACCTGAAGCTGATAAATTAATTTTTAGAAACCTAGAAGCTTTTTGGAAGTATCTTGGAGCTTACATTTAATTACATGGAAATAGTCTTTTCTATCTATTCTGTGAAACAACTAGACATTTGAAACATCTCCCCAAAGATCTGCATCTCAAAACATGAGCCTGTCTTGCAGGAGCCCTTCATAAGAACGTGGGTCTGTAAATGGGATCACTGGTGCTTTATTGATGTTATATGCCCGAGGCAGCCTTCTAGAGAGTTTTTCTGTGTTGTATTTCACTATTATAACTCCATCATGGTCAATTAGCAAGACAGACTCTTGGCTTTTAGGTTTGAAAATGAGGCTTCTTGATTATTTATGTTTCTAAGATGTTATTGAGTAATTCAGCTTAGTAAAGAACTTCGATGTATTCCATCATGATGACTGTAAATCCAGGTGTTAATACTCTCAGATGGCCCATCATCTCACTGGAGATACCTAATAAAGCAGCCATTAACCGACTGTATATGGTGATGTAAACTATACTGCTAGCTGAACTTCCCATTACCAAGAGTACCACTGTGGAGGCGGAGGAGATTATCTAAGTAGGGACCAGCCATGATCATAAAGAAAGCATAGAAACAAAGATGTTCCCTGTACCCAGTGAAAATATGTATGCATAAGGCATCAGTCCTGAAAGGGAAGTATGAAGGAAGATTTTATATGTTGCATTATAAAATTAGCAAGGTAGATTACTTTCACTCTGCAGACATTGAGCCGTGTGGAATGTAACAGCTTTTAGTGATGCTGGTTTGTCCCAGAGAATTTTTAGTTATTTTTGCCTTGGCAAATCCACTGTCACAGAGTACTGAAAATCAGACAAAAGAAACAAAAGACGCTTGTGCATCTGCCTATAGATACACACAGTAAATGTTCTGACATCACAAATATTTGGGTCTGGAGTTGTCACTTAGTTTTATGCTTTTAGGAGATAAAAAAAAAAAGAAAGAATTCCAATGTCCTAAACAAAACTGCATGTGAGATATTGGAATGGTGAATAAAACCAAGACTGTGACCCTGGAGACATGGAGTCCAGTGTTAACTCTTCCTTCAGACTAACAAGCTCTAGAGACCCATCACATCACTGTGGATCTTGGTTTCTTCTTAGTTGAGGAAAATCAGGATTGATAAAGACTAAGTTTGTGTGCTGTCTTCGCTTTATCCTGAGCCAGGGAAGATACTATCAAATAATCAATTAAAAAAAAAATTGAACCCAAATGTGACATCACAGTCCTCTACACAGTTCTCCAAGAGCAGCCGCCTGACAAGTGAGCCGAATCCAGGTGTGGGAGGACACTCTTAGGGCTATAACACAGTTTACCACAGGACTGTACAATCCAGCACCATGGCCTTTTCAGTTCCCAGTCTTTGTATTTAGCAAAATTTCTTAGCCTCCTACCCACATGTAGTCAGAGGGCATCCCCCAGCATTTTGGTCACCTGTGCTCTGAGAGCCAACATTTGCATCAGCCCATTGCCTGTCAGTGATATTCCCTTTTTTTCCGCTTCTTTTCACTTTTTTTTTTTTTTTTTTAATAATCAAACACTCCAATCACTTGGGGCATTTATTTATTTTTTATTATTTGTGTTTATTTTTTAAATTTATTTGGCTGTGTTGGGTCTTAGTTGCAACATGTGGGGTCTGCATGCGGACCTAGTTCCCGATGAGGGATAGAACCTGGGACCCTGCAATGGGAGTCCAGATTCTTAACCACTGGACCAAGGAGGGAGTCCCCTCTTTTCACTCTTACTATTTCTGTCCTTTTCAATAACTTCTTCTGTTACTGGACACACAGTTCTGACTCAGAAAAAGAAAAAAAAAGAAAACACACATTCTTTTAATTTAGCCTAGGGAAGACAATATGACTGCGTGCTAAATACCCTGAAATATTTGAATATTCTTGACCATTAGGTGGTTTTTCTGCATTTCTTTACCATCACAACTAATAGACCAGCACTGGGCTAAATGCTGTGGGAAATTGAAAGAGTCAGCTGAAAGCATGGTCTCTGCCTTGCTAAAGTTTATAATCTAATGGAGGAGAGAAAAATATATACAAAACACCCCCAAGGAAACATAAAGTACTATAACAATATACAATCTTTAAAATAGCATCCATCCTGCAAACTGTTGACAGATTAATCTTCCCCAAGCACTGCTTTTATCATGTCCTCTGCCTCTCAACAGCCTTCACAGCCTTATTTCTTATCACATTAAGTCCAAACCCCTCTGCTGTTTTTCAGGACCTCTTTAATCTGGTTTCACCTGGTTTATCCAAATTTATGTCCCACTTTTTTCCCCATCAGGCCAGAATATTTCCAAATCTTTGGTGGTGGTGTCTTTCCTAGCTTAAACATAGAATGTATGGCCCCATACCTGCTTTACCTTACAGCTCTTTGGAATATTAAAATATTACCCCAAAATTCAATGTGTAAAACAACAGCCACAACAAAAGATCAAATTTGATTTCTTCTTTGAAACTATTTATTGATGGGGCAGGTCATATTGACCTTTCAGTTATTGAAATTCTAGTATTGTTTGTATACTCTTTAGATATTTATTTTCAACTCTTGGGCTTTCCCCATATTATCTGAGCAACTGTGAACTGCAGTTTCTAAAATCCTTAATCCTGGTTGCTTTAACTGTATTGTGATGCCTTGTAGAATCACTGTGATAACTAGAGATAATATATTTAATGGACTTAAACGTGGCTTTGGCTGTGTGTGTTGTGTGTTAGGCACTCAGTCTTGTCTGACTCTTTGTGACACCATGGACTGTAGCCTGCCAGGCTTTTCTGTCCGTGGAATTCTCCAGACAAGAATCCTGAAGTGGGCTGCTCTTTCCTTCTCTAGGGATCTTCCTGACCCAGGGATTGAACCCATGTCTCTTGCATTGTAGGCACATTCTTTACCATGTGAGCTGCCAAGGTTTGGGCTAGTTACCACTAAACCAACTTTTATTTTCCTTTAAATGGCTACAAAAATGAAAAAAGTAGAATAGAAATGTCACGACTGACTCTTAACCTACTGTGTCCATAATCCTTACCATATGGGGCAAGAGTATCTATTTCTCAGATTTAAAGAATACATTTTGGGGAGATTACACATTGTCTGGTGGTTCAGATGGTAAAGAATCTGCAGGAGACACTAAGTCAGGAAGATCCTCTAGAGGGGTCTGTAGCAGGCTCAGCAAGCACTCAGAATAGCATAGAATCATCTTCAGTGTACCTAGAGTATCAGCTTCTACTGAGAGTCGTTGAAATGCTGAGACACAAAAGCACAGGCTTTGATCTAGGTAGGAACATAGGGAACTCTTGAACATTCTAGGCAGAGAATTGTCCATTGGTATACATGGGTTCTTTACTGTCTTCACCAAGGGCAAGGAGATCAAACCAGTCAGTCGTTATCTTTTTTGTTTTGTTTTGTTTTTCAGATGCTAATTTTCATTTATTATTTGAACTTTAAAAAAATCAGTAATTATTTTACATGGTTCTCACATGTGCAGATCTGAGAGATTATGGTCTTAAGGGAGATCAACCCTGAATATTCACTGGAAGGACTGATGCTGAAGCTGAAGCTCCAGTATTTTGGTCATCTGATTCAAACAGATGACTCATTGGAAAAGTCTCTGATGCTGGGGAAGATTGAGGGAAGAGGAGAAGAGGGCATCAGAGGATGAGATGGCTGGATGGCATCACTGATGCAATGAACATGAACTTGGGTAAACTCTGGGAGATGGTGAGGGACAGGGTGGCCCGGAGTGCTGCACTCCATGGGGTTGCAAAGAATCGGAAATGACTGGGTGACTGAAAAACCAATAACCATGCATGGGTTTTTTTGGTAAAGGCGCACGTGAGTTTAGGGTTCTCTTGGTGGCTCAGCTGGTAAAGAATCCTCCTGTGATGAAGGATACCTGGGTTCCATCCCTGGTTTGGGAAGATCCCCTGGAGAAGGGAAAGGCTACCCACTTCAGTATTCTGGCCTGGACAATTCCATGGACTGTATAGTCCATGCAGTCTCAAAGAGTTGGAAACAATTGAGCAACTTTCACTTTCACACAAGTCTGGACATGCAGAGAGCAAACTGAGACAGATAGTGTCCTTCTGTGTACAGGTATATAAGGCAGTTGCTTCACCTCTGTGATGCAGATGGGGAGCAGTAAGAGCAGTCACCTCTTTCTTCAGGAGCTGAATAGCTTCTGGACATGGTCCTCCAAACCAGGATACATCTAATACATATAGCCCATAATGCTGTCTCACTGCTACTTTGCAAAACTGCTCTTCAGTTTTGAACTAGCACATGCATGACCATGAGGAACTAGAAAGAAAATGCAAATTATTTTATTTTGCAAAATAATGGATGTTTGCATAAAAATGTACAGAGTAGTCATTGCTGTTTCTGGCTCTACCTTCAACAGCTGCATGAGCTTTGGCAACTGACTTCTGAACTCAGTCTCCAGGAAAGCTAAGAGAACTAAGTAAATTATTTCTGCAGTTCGTTTGATTTCCATAGTACAACGATTTCATCAGTCTTCAAACAAGTAGAGTTAATTCTCAAAAACTCGTAACTTTAACATGAATTTTAAGGATACTGCAATGTGATAGTACTTTGTCGAAGTTCTGCTGAGTTCTTCCATGTGCTCCAGTGGCTTGACCAATTTTACAAAAGATGCAGCAATTTCAGGTATTAGAATTCAAGTGTCAGCATTTTTCCACATGAAATTCTAGGTCCATATTAGGGTTCTCGCACCAAACCTGATCCTGAAAGGACCTTCCCACACCTGTGGGTCTCTGTGTGAATGCACATACGTGTCTGTGTGAGAGGTGGCTGAGGGAGGGTAGGGAGGAAATGTGTCCAGGAATCTTTTCTGGTAAAAGACACACCCGGTTAAAGGGGCAAGGGGAGGACTATACACAGTCCTGTGAACTTTTGTGGTTGGATTCAGGGCCCAGAAACACTTAGCCTGGCAATTTTGACTATGTTTGCCTTTATTCAAAGCAACCATTTAAGAAAAAGTCAAGAGGACAAAAACACGGTTATATTCATTGTTTGCACATCTGGTGGTAGAAGGATAAATTTTGAAAATGCCCTAATAAAAATTGAAGGCAAATGGAGTAACATCCAAGGAAAATGTTGGTTCTGTATTAAAAGCACCTCGTTTGTACCAGCTCATTCCAGATGCACAGCTGGTTGCCCTGCAACCTCCACTGTAATTCTGTAAAAGCCTCCCTTGTAGGCTGCGCAGCCTGTCTGCTTTTTATCCCCTGTGATATCCTAGCCCTCCCACCCCGCCCTTTTTTGCTTTTACTGTTTCCATGTTTATCCCAAGGAAAAGTTAAAAAAAAAAAAAGGCAACAAATATGCTACTTCTTTTTTGCTTTTTTTGGAGAGCACTTGTGCAGTGGGAAGCAACATATCTACGGCACCTAGTGATTCAACTGGGAACTGTAAGACTATACTACATGCCATAGCTTTGGGCCAACTTTTATAGCTCAATAAATTTAGAGTTTGTTAATGGATCTGCTATAAAAGATTAAAATTCATTTATAAATACTGATTCCCAGTCCATTATATTAGGATTATCTACAGATTAAAAATGAAAACTATGCTAAAACAACATTAAAGCCTTAGATTCAGATCTTCTCTATTTGGCACAAATCATCTTTAGGCTTGAGAGCAAAAGAAAAGAACAGAGAAGCTATTATTTTGTTAGAGAGAGAAAAAGAGTAAATTGTCTTAAAATCCTGGTCAAATATACAGCCAGTTAAAGGGTCCTTTGACGAATATTTCTTCCTCTCTGACTGGTTTCAGACTTTGGACATTCAGAGGAGCAAGTATCATTTGAACAAGACTCTCTTGATTATAATTTAAGGGTAGTAATAAAGATAACGTCATTCATTTTTAAGTTCATACTGCCCAGCATTGGCCATTCAACTGACCTTGTTTACAAAAGCAAAAATCTCACAGAGTCTACCTAAAGGGTGATTATTTTCATTCAACCGACTTGTCAATGCCATGGACATGGTCACAGGCTTCTGATATTATGGTGCTCAGTCACTATTCATGAAGCAGGCATGGACTCTCGTTTTCTCTCAATTTTTATGGTTAGTAAAGATATATAGCAATCTTTCATTTGTTGGTTAATCACCAAGTTGAGAGTAATGATGCCTGGCATGCGTAAAGCACTTTGTACTTTCAGAAGAGCTTTCATATATGCTGTTCTGTGACCCTTACAGTGTTCCCATGAAGTGTGTGTGGTTGAGTACAGCCCGTGGTGTAGATGAGGACATGGAGCAGAGAGCAGGAGGCGCTCCTCTCAGGCCTCCCCACCAGTCTTGCATCTCCTGCCCTGCTTCTCCCTACCTGTCCACTCTCATTTGGGCAAATACATACTTAGGAATCTATTCTTGGTCAGGGTGGCCAAGATTTAACAAAAAAGTAGATTTTTTGTTAAAATCTGAAATCACACCAGGAACTCTTCATGTGATTCTTGCCAGGTTAATATGATCCCAATAACAACTGGTTATGCTAGATGACATGCCGTTATGATTCTGGGTCACTAAAAAGGAGTTTGTGTATACTTTGTGAATGTGTGCATTTTAAATATAGAGTTTTTAATTTATGTTTGTTTCACCTGTGATGTAAAGCCTCTCCTGGGTTGTATGTATGTGTGTGTGTGTGTGTGTGTGTGTGTGTGAATAAGCAGTGGAACAGTAATGCAGCATTATATGTTCTATTTATTCATGTAAAAAACATGATTTTGTTTTAGTAAATTATAGTAACTCAAATACTGTTTGAATATGTTCCCCTTGCTAAAAAACATTTAAAAAGGCTACATCTACAGCAAAAATTTCCTTTAACCAATCATCCCAATCTGAATCCTCCCTATTTGCTACTATATTTTCTACATAACATTTATATACATTCTATGCCTGTTTCTTTTTACAAAAAAATACATTATGAAAAAAAATATTATGGTTTGTATATCATTCTGATGGTTTTGCTTTTGGGTGAAAATTTTGTCTTAACTATCAATCTATTATCATTCTGTATATCTAGCAGTCTGTAAAGACAACTGCTTCTACAGTATGCCATAATACAAATGCACCATGTTTTAATGTCATTTCCCTGTTAAATTAACATTTGCACTATTGCCAAACTTTCCCTGACATAAACAGTGCTGGGCGAATACCCTCCTACATGACTCACTTTGCATATGTGCCTGTTTCTCTAGGGCAGAAATGATTAAGCGCTGGTGCTAGCTATATCATAGAGTATGCAGACTTTTTTATTTAAATAGCTATTGCTTAATATACTTCCCCTCAATGATTGTGCCAATTTACATTTCCACCAGCTGTAGATGAGAGTGTGCTGTACCTTCATGTAGCTGCCAATATGCGATTCTATCAGACCTTAAGTATACTCTAAATAACAAATGTATGAGCCTTAAGCACCAGAAGCCTCCTTTGATGTTTGGCTCCTAAAGTTACATTTTGAGGTACAATGGCAAACTGGGTGGAAAGAGCAGAGGGGAAACATTTTAAATACTCTGGAGTGTGAGCCCAAGGAAGATGTTTATCTGAGAGAAGAGATTCAAAAACAAAAAACATGCAGCTGTCCTCAGATGCTTGAAAGATTCATGCGGAGAGTTCCAAGAGCATAGGACCAGGGCCAAATACAGAAAGGGGACGGACAGAGGCATATCAGTATCCCGTCAGTGAAACTTCACACACCAGGAACCTTTGCCTGCTCAGGCCAGATATGCAATCATTCACATGGTCGTATCTTTATGAAAACTTCCGAGGTAGGATACTTTTACTAACACTTTCTCTTGCTACTCCAACTTTCCTTCTGCCGAAATCATTGTTGTCAGGTGACTTTGAAGTGGCTATCAGTTTCCTGAAATCTGAGTAGAGAAGCCCAGTTGCAGACACATATAATGTAGATTTAATGGGTTATATTTATACAGTACGCAGTCACATTTGTGTGGTTAGATTGCCTCTCTAGGTTCCATAGGCTAGTATATGCAAGAATTGTATGTGTAGAACTTGAATGAAAACAATCATAAAGCTACACTTCGTGTGCATAATAACCCAGTAACAGCCTGTCATTTTCTCATCTTCAAATTCTGATAGACTGAGAGCCACTGTCCGGGGATCAGTCTTATCTTCAGTTCCCTGGTTGGCTTCACACACGTGTCTCATCGTCCCTGGAGATCTCTACTCCGCTGCACCACACCGCTCTCCTTGTCGGCACCCAGGCTGTGACTTTGCCCACACTTATCTCTGTCTAATGGGGCATTTTCCTTTGCATCTACACTGGTTCTTATTAATTTCTTAATGATCTGCTACAAAGTCTAAATATTGGTAAAGATAACATAAAACTCTTAATAGGCCACTATAAAAAGGGCATTTATCATAAATCGGCTGGTGTGTGTCATTAATTCACAAAGGATTTTAGGCTCATCACTGCATGTATATGCACACACACACAGACACAGACATTGAAATGTTCTGACATCTTTTACATTAATAGCTTGATATTAAAAAAAAAAGAAAAAAACCTTGGGAGATGTTTACCCAAATTAGATACTAGTCTCAACACTTTATGTGATGTAACAGACCAGTTAAGATGTGGACAGAAAATTTAGCAAACTATTAAGTTAACAAAATATCAATGGTTAGAAACACATATCTTTCAAAACTTGCTAATAGAAAGACATTTTTTTGGTACCTATCCCATAAATCATTAAAATTAAAATGCTATAAAATTATTATCATATAGAGAGATGATCAAAGAGCGAGCAGTCAAAAGTTTCAGGAAAATGGTAGATAGTATGCCAGGCAGTTACTAAATAAATATAATAAGTGTAAATATGCTGTTTTGCTGTATTTCTATACTTCAGAGTGTATACTATAGTTTTGCTTATAATTTAACCAAATATTAGGTTTTATAATTGATTTCGTTTTTAATTTTTTTATTTTTTCCTTTTAAGAGGGTCACCCAAATACATGGGCTTCTAACTATATAAAATCATGGATATTTTCCTACAGGAGTGTATAAATGATGATGACTTTTTAAAAAGTGTGTTGCTCCCCTTCAAAGTCAGTGAGCCTCACGTATCTGAAATAAACTAGAGACTGGATCATTATCAGCATATTTAATAGAAAAAAATTATGGACAAGTTGAAAGATCAAAATTCCATGGTTCTTTTAAGTTGCTCTATATCTCTATTTCTCAACATGAGAAAGAATATCTTAAGAGAAAAGATTAATTAGACTCAATGACTATTTTCTTAAGATAAAAGGGAAGAAGAAAGAAGAGGAGGAGGAGGAGAAACAGAAGGGAAGGAGGAGGATGAAGAGGGAAACAAGCTAATCATATATCCACATAGCCAGTCCTTCTGGAATGAAGTTAAAATTAACATTCCATAAAATAATACAGATTGCATATGTAACTGTTCAAAACAGAGGTGCCCAAGTAAGCACACACAGCAAGCGACCAAGAGTTCTCTTTCCTTCTAATTTAGATATTACTCAAAACGCACAAGTTCAGAGTAAAGTAGCACACTTGTTCCCCTGGCATTCACTATGGCTTGCCTTTGGCAAAATGCTACTTCTTCTTATATTAAGGGATGTGAAAATAAAAAAAAAAAAAGATTTTCCAAAGCGTGTTTGAAAAAGCCCAAGGGCTCTTGAATATCAAATAGATGATATTAAACAACATGGATGATTGAAGTGTAAATGAATAAAAAAAAAATCTGGAGTTTTTCCCCATTACATTAAATATCCTTAAAAAGCTATGAGAAAAGAGAGCTAAATATCTGAAAAATGCTCTGAAATATTTGATGATCAAAAACTAAATTCTGCTTATCTGTGCACCCAAAATGTATGTGCATATATAGAAGCACATGAGGTATGTGTGTAAAGATAGAACTAGTTTGTATTTATTTTACAGCCTGAAAAAGTTCTGATGGTGAAAATGTTATGATAAATGTTGATAGAATTGGAAGCCATTTGTTCCATTTGTTTCACCTATGGATAATCAGATATTATTTCAACTTATTGGTTGCAAATAGCATTTGAAGTTGTAGTAAGCTGACCTCTCAGGTCTGACTTTTCTTGACACTACCATCAACATCTCTCTCCATCTGGCCAATACCCTTGCTGTCCTCCTGATTAGCAGTAGGCTCTGACTAGTCAGCAGTTTGGAGAGTTTGCAAAGCAAACACTCACTTTAAGTTTTCCTGTCACTCAGGGCAGCTTTTTACCTGTGAACCTTCATCTAAACATGTATGTGTGCATATATACACTTTCTCATGGCCCACACACATTAAGGAAACATCCAGAAGATCTAGTCATTGAACGATATACGTGGCTGAAACTCAGGTTCATAGAATTCTACAAAAAATTTCTAAATTCTTAACAGTTTTTGGAAACTAGCAATATGAAGGATCCATTGAGAATTTTTGCTTTTCTTTTCTTAATTTTTATAGTTTAAATCTGGCAATGGGTGGAGAAGAGACACATCTAGTATTTGAATCATGAAATGATTCTACCATGGTTTTTTCTATCATGAAATGGTAGAAAGCTCACTCTTCAAAGCATATGTGTATATGTGTATATTCAAGTTTAGATTTTCGTCCAAAATGGCCTATGTTTTAATCACTTTGAGAATTGACTTGATCGCAATTTCAAAGTTTCCTTTATGTTTCAGACTTTTCTTTAAGTTCCTCTTTTTTCCTATAGACTAACTTGGGTATAAATCTTCTTGTTCTAATCAGAGAGAGTATGGGTGCAGCATGAAAATCTGTGTGAATATTTTTGACTTTCACAATGACTGGAACTGAGAAGGGCAGCATATCAACTGTAAGGTAGTTCCCTGCAGCAAGAGAGGTGACTTTGCAAAGAAAGAATTGGTTTGCAGTTCACGTTAATTTCCAGTATTCCATTGGACATTCATGTAGGTGAAAAAGCAGTTTAGTAATACCTCAGCTAGAAAAATACTTGGTTCTAGATTATAAAATGAAAATGTTATTTTCTCAGTGATAATGTATGTGACAGTGTTCAGACATGCCTTATCCTGTGTGTGCTTTGCAATCACTCTTCTGCAAGCATTTTAAATTTCATTTTACTTTTGTTATCAGCAGACATAGTTATACTTTGGACCTTACCAACATAATTGACCCCCTTCCTCTATATCCTCCATTTTAAGAATCCCCCTCTCTGATAATCATTACCCACATTTTCAGCTTACATTCTAAGCATCAGATTGAAAAAGGCTTTGACCTCACAAATATCAACAGTTAGGTGATTCTTCACCTTTTTAGAGTCCCTCACTCCTTCTCCATGTCTTCATTTTCTTCCTTAATTTAGACTCCATCTTTATTACCTTTTCCTTGTTTAACCTCTCAATTTTCCTGATCTTTTTTTCTTTATTATACTGACTTGTATAAAAGGGCCAAATTTAGTTAGATCCACACTTCCACTTACTCTGAAACTTAGAGGCAAAACCAGTATAAACAAAAACACACAACCATGTTAACTGAGGTCAGTTAACATTTATGACCACCAAGCACACAGGTCTCCTTGGTATTGCCTAGCAAGACTGAAATATTTTCTTTCACTGGTTGTCTTTCCTAGAGGATGCTTTCAACAGATATTCTGTTGTCTTTTTTCTGTATCTCTTTCTTTGAGGGTGCGATATCACAATATTAGTAAAATCCATCCTGACGTTTTTACTTAAATTAGTGTACACCTGTCTTGTTCAACCTCCCCTAACCTTGTATTAGCTTTCTCCCAACCTTATCACCACATGACATACTTCATATATTTTTTATTTGTGTTTTATGACATCTTTAACCACATTAAAATGCAAGTTTGATGAGGACAAATATTTTTGCTAAAATATTTCATAGTACTTATAATTTTGTTCGTGTAACTGCCAGATGTAAAATTTATCCTAGCTTTCTAACATGAAGAGGTCAATTTCCTTTCTCAAGCCATTTCAGCTATTCTGTCATTCCCTCAGTTTCAGGAAGAATCACTGACCAGTTGCTGTCCAACGACACCATAAGAAGTTTCATGCCCTGCATAAAGATATTAGAAATGTCTGAATGATATATTGTAATGCAATCTCCTCTCAATGCTGCCTGTTCTTTTCAGCATAATCATCTCTAATCCATGATTTACAAACTCATTTATTAAATGGAAGGGATGACAATGATGTTTTCCTATTGCTGGTGTATTTTTGGCATTCAGTGATCTATATTATCACCAATTAATTTGCACTGATTCCAAGTTTTAAAATCTTCCAAATTTTCCATCACAATATTTTGCATCATAACTTGAGTTTAAGATGTTAAATCATTTGATAGTGTATAAATATATATGTATATAATAAAAGATGGGAAAAATTAGGCATCATCTTAAAGAAGCATAGTAAACTCCATGGATGGAAAAAGGGAATGGTGTGAACAGTAGTAAGAAGAGGGAAAATATTCCAAAATGAAAAAATGAAGAAACACACACTTCAAACTCTATGCTGGGATGTATGTGTGTGTGTGTGCATGTGTGTGTGTGTATATATATTATTTATATATAATATATAATATATATATGAATAATATATGTATATAGTCTGTATGCTGAATAAAGCACAGAAAATTTTCTACCAGAAAGGCCCTTTAAGTCAAGAGTCTCGAAGCAGGAAAGAACTAGAATATTGGTGAATGAAGCCAAAAATTATAAACCACAGATGAAATGATGTGTAGAATCAAATCTATGGTAAGGAAAGTATAGCTTAGGGTGGATTTGGAGCATATCTTCCAACTAGTGACTGTGGTGCTCTTTGTATTGGTAGCCAGATCCAATAGCCAGATCCTGTTAGGTGCTGGAAGGAAGACTTTATTATATTAGAATCATGCTGTATACAAGTTGCTTATGGAAGATAATCATTGATGGCTATTTGAGCCCTGTTATATGTCTAGTACTAGAGAATGCACTAAAGTTTTGATTAAAAAAAAGTATAATAGAAGTATCTTTCTTCATAAGAAGCTTATACATGGAATAATTAGAAACTGGAGAGGGTATAGCATAATATTTAAATCAAATGATTGGAAATAAGATAACATGATTATGATTGTTGACAGGATCTAAGCTGTATGAGATTGGTTCAGATAATAAAGTTGGTCATAATCCCAAGAGAGGGCTCACTAAGCCAAGAGAGAACAGAACAATCTTGATCACACAGATTACATTTGATATTCAAGTTGTTGAATGAGGAATGAGTGGATGGGACTGGTAGTGGAGCTTGTAGGTGATAATTGTTTTTGGTGGTAATGACTGAATCATGGCTCAGAATATACATTCAATGTGATGTAAAGGAAATTAGGTGCTTTCAGATTGTAGTGCTGGAAAAGACTCTTAAGAGTCCCTTGGAGAGCAAGGAGATCAAATCAGTCAACCAGGCAGCATCAGGACTGAAGCTGAAGCTGAAGCTCCAATACTTTGACCACCTGACAGGAAGAATCGACTCCTTGTCAGAAGAGTCTGATTCTGGGAAAGACTGAGAACAAGAAGAGAAGAGTATGACACAGGATGATCTGGTTAGATGACATCATCGACTCAATTACTATGACTTTGAGCAAACTCCAGGAGATACTGAAGGACAGGGAAGCCTGGTATTCTGCAGTCCATGGGGTCACAAATGGTCGGACATGACTTAGCAACTGAAAAACAACATAGAAAACGAGAAACAAAGTCTGGCACTATGGAGTGACACGAGCTAGGTTAGCAAGTCGGGAATCATGTGAATATCCTGAATATCCCTGGGCAGGACCAGCCAGCAAGTCAACATGGGAAAAGAAAGTCTCAAATAGGACTGGTCAAATACCATTTAGTGTTGGAACATGAGCTCTAATGTACTTCCAGAGTTGATCGTCTATGATTCTGTGATGGGATAAGGATGAACTGTTAGGGTTGTTAATCTGTTTAAAAAAAAAAAAAACAAAGGTAGGCAGGAATGGATACTGTCTGTGCAGGACAGACTTAAAAAAAAAAAAAACAGTAAAAGCTCAAAGGTAAAGGTGAATGTGAGTTAGAGGCATCAGAGGAAGCCCCCATGGGAGAAACACAGCTTGAGGGTAGCCGTGAAGGACGAGTGGATGCATAAAGGATGTAGGAATCAGGAATGGAGAAGAAAAGATTAAAATCTTTCAAGTGGAGAGCAGGTATAGACATCTTCAAATAAAATATGGAATAATATTAAAATGAGCATGGCCATGAAATGGTGAGAAGACTTGGCTGGTGAATGAGAAAGAGGACCATATTGCTGATTCATTTCAGGCAGATCCAGTACTTTGTTGCAGGATTTGGACATCACTCTTCCTCAGTTCTTATCAGTCTGCCTGGGTAAGCTCTGTGCTCAGGCATGTGCATAAAAGCTCCTAAAGTAAACCCATACACAGTCATTAGGAAAATGAACCAGGTCCCTGGGGAAGCATTGTGATATACAGTGTCTGAGCTTCTTCAATATCCTTATGTAATAAGGTACCTTATAAATGTTATTAGCTGCAGGTTTTATGGCAAATTTTATGCCATTTTGATTATGATGCCGCTGGATGACAGCTAGTTTACGTTGCTTAAACATCCTCCGTATCTAATGTCGAAAGGAAGCTAATTAGCTATAACCGTGAAAATGGCTATGTCATGTGAAAAGGAAACTATGTGGAGTAAATTTCTTTACCCTAGGATTGAGAATGTTATACAATGATTACCTCCAATTTTAAAACATTTAGGCGAGCTAAAAGTCACCGAAAGGAAATTGAAAAAAAATGAGAAGGTATAACTGTTGTTTTTAAAATATATTTTTTCTTATTTGTAACAGGCATCATGACCCAGATTCCTTAATGGTTTATGCCCCAATGAATCACTTTCTCTCGGTCACCACTTCCATGTGGTTATATCTTTATTAATGTTTCCTGATGGATCATCAGTCCATATTTCTTTAGAACATCCTCGACAACATATTCTGAACATTATTTAAGACTCATTATTCATTGAAATAAAACTTGCAAAAGCACAAGTTGGGTAGTGGGGTATATTTTATTAGTATGTGTTGTATTCCAAGTCCCTCATCAACATAAAACTCTGTAAAGAGTCTATAAATCTAATTAAGGGCATTAGAATAAGAAAAAAAAAAATCACTGAATGGTTAGTTAGGACAGGGAAGCCTTATGTGGAAGGGGGAGGATATTCTTAGTTATAGTTATAAATGACTATTGAAAAATCCTCATTACTTTTTAACACTTAAATACAGAATTGACACAGATACTGTTGACCACGAAACCAGCACAAACATGGGAAATAGGTAAAGGCTACTATTTCTTTCATTGTAGAGACAGTATTTCATGAAAGTAACATCAAAATTTCAGAGATATTTATGGCAGATTTTCTCACACACCATTTAAAAAGTCCTTTCTTTAAGGAATATATTTTCCTTTTGTTGATAGACCAGTAAACTGACCATATGGGGGTCAAATTAGCAAGGCGGAGCATGGGAGGTGGGATGGAGGTGGAAACTGCTTTCAGTATAGCCTCTATCGTACCACAAATTTGTTAGAAAAAAACAAACAAACAAACAAAAAAACAGATTGTCAAACTAAGAGTCCACATCCCGGATATGGTTCATGGGTATATTTTCTTTATTCTTAACAGCATATTAATATTACCCTTAATACTCCCTGGTGGTCCAGTGATTAGGACTTGCCTCTTTTACTTCCAAGCCCAGGTTCAATCCCTGGTCAGAGAATCAAGATCCCACAAGCTGTGTAGCAAAGCCAAAAAAAAAAAAAAAAAAAAAGGCCAAAGTTTGAAAATTGAAAGATTTCATACAAAATGTTCATATTTCGGCTCTGTTGGAGATCTGATAACACTGCATTCTTGCATGGTAGAGAGCAGCCTCTAGAGATGGGTCCCGTCCCTCCAGGCTGACACAGTTTCGTCCCTCTCTGGTCGTCCCAGTCTAGCTTAATTCATGATTTTATGAGCAACCTGACCCTGGGGGGGTCCTTCCTTCAGGAAATGAGAAACTCCTTGGCTTACATTTGATAGCTGAGAGGGAACATTCACATAAATTCTCTTTGAACAGAGAATATTGTTCACTAGTGACCCTATGACTCTCATATATGAGGGAGCTGGACATTTCTTTACAAAAGAAAAAAAAAATATATATATATATATATATATATATATATGAACAAGAGTGTCCATTCCACCACTGAGGTCATCCTGGCTTATTGGATTCTTTGTCAGGAACAGAAAGAGAAGTTCCTAAACTTTAGAAAACCGAGTGAATGCAATCGTCCAACAGATATCTCTATGGAGTCTAAGTCCCTGGGGCACATAATCTTTCCATGAAGTGATTAAACTGTTAGTTGCTAAATTTATTTAATTTACCTTTATTTGTATTTATTTTTATTGATGTATAATTGGCATACAACATTACATTAGTGTCAGATATGCAGTTTACTTCTACATTTATGGCTTTGTGCCCCTAAAATGTCTGGTCTCATCCAATTTCCTGGTGCCTGGTATGCCACAGACAGGATCATTTTTCCCATGCTTAAAATAAACTCTATTCCAAGAGCAAGGGAGTTTATCCCATGCTTTCTGGTGCCTCTCTTTTGGAGACAGAAAGAGTGAGTCCAGGGAAACTCAGACAAGGAAAAAAGTGGTAATTGAAAGAACTGATGTAGAAAAAAAGGAGGCATCAAGATAAAACTGTGTGTTACCAAGTGTAGTGGGCCAAAGTTGATCTCATCTGTCCACGTGCTTCTGTACGGCCTCGAGTATTTGAGTTAGTATCAGTTTAACCATACCCCCTGCACACTAAGAACTGCTTTTAGGTTGATGTAGAACTCACCAGCTGAGCTAATGGAAATCTTTTCCTGTTTCTTTTCTCACAGACCAAATGAGATGGAGGACTCCTATATATCTTTCATCCAGATCTGTAACCAGCAATGATTGACACAGGGACCTGTAAACATCTGTGTTAAAAATAAAAACAAAAAACAAAGAAGCAACAAAACTAAACCATGTCTCAAAACCAGGTATTCCCGATTCAATTCACTTATTGGGACACCTGAATCATCTTCAGCAAAAAGAAACCAAATTCAAGAAAACCAAATACTTTTGTTCCAGATAACAAGTGGGAAAGGAAAACAAAAAAAATGTCAATCAACATAGCATTTTATCTAAATTGACACAGGGCTATCTATTTTGATGGGCTTTTCTCCAAACTGAGCAGCTTAGTTGTTACAGAATAATACATATAGAGCCTCATGCTCACTCACTTATTCTGTGCAGAAAATTAAAAATGACTGAAACAAGGTCTCAGCTCTCAAGAAACTCACCATATATTTTGCTGAAATAAAGCTCACCTACAAATTGTGGTAACATCAGTCAAAACATAGAAAGTGTTAGGTAAATGGTCTAAATAAAGAACGGGTATTTTATAGAGGAGAGAGAAGCCTACAACAATGCTTGGCATATAGTCAACCTGTAATAAATCTGTGTTGAATAAATGACCAAACAAATGAATGGACACTGTTCGCCACTGACTTGATCAGGTAATGCCTTAGTGAGAGGCTGAGCTATGTATACATTGGTCTGCAGGGGATAGTAGAATTGTCACAGCCAGTGATGAGGTAAAATAGAATATATTCTAGATGAAGGCAGTTTTATGGAAAAGGGTGTGAAAAATACTTGGGAAACAATGAACAGATAAATTTGACTGAATGAGAAAACTGGGAACGTGTAATGGAATAGTACAACTAGAGTCAGGATCTAAGTTAGAGACAATTTGTAAATATAATATTTACATCATACGAAACAAAGACCAAAGTGAGAGATTAATGGAGTTCAAGCTTTGTATCAATCTATATTAAATAATTTGGGCGGCAGCATTCCAAGATAGATAACCACAACGGTGTGATCATTCACCTAGAGTCAGACATCCTAGAGAGCAAAGTCAAATAGGTCTTAGGAAGCAACTCTACAAATAAAGCTAGTGGAGGTGATGGAATTCCAGTTGAGCTATTTCAAATCCTAAAAGATGATGCTGTTAAAGTGTTGCTTCAATATGTCAGCAAATTTGGAAAACTCAGCAATGGCCACAGGACTGGAAAAGATCAGTTTTCATTCCAATCCCAAAGAAAGAAAATGACAGAGAATGTTCAAACTACCATACAATTGCACTCATTTCACACTATAGCAAATAATGCTCAAAATTCTCCAAACTAGGCTTCAACAGTACGTGAACTGAGAACTTCCAGTTGCTCAAGCTGGATTTAGAAAAGGCAGAGGAACCAGAGATCAAATTGCCAACATCCATTGGATCATCAAAAAACAAGAGAGTTCCAGAAAAACATCGATTTCTGCTTCGTTGACTATACCAAAGCCTTTGAGTGTGTAGATCACAACAGACTGTGGAAAATTCTTCAAAAGATGGAAATACCAGACCACCTTACCTGCCTTTTGAGAAATCTGAATGCAGGTCAAGAAGCAACATTAGAACTGGACATGGGACAAAAGACTGGTTCCAAATAGGGAAAGTAGTACATCAAGGCTGTATATTGTCACCCTGATTATTTAACTTATATGCAGAATACATCATGTGAAATGCTGGGTTTAATGAAGCACAAACTGGAATCAAGATTTCTGGGAGAAATATCAATAACCTCAGAAATACAGATGACACCACCCTTTCGGCAGAAAGAAAAGAGGAACTAAAGAGTCTCTTGAAAGAGGAGAGTAAAAATGTTGGCTTAAAACTCAACATTCAGAAAACTAAGATCATGGCCTCTGGTCCCATCACTTCATGGGAAATAGATGGGGAAACAATGGAAACAGTGAGAGACTTCATTTTCTTGGGCTCCAATATCACTGCAGATGGTGACTGCAGCCATGAAATTAAAAGATGCTTGCTCCTTGAAAGAAAAGCTGTGACAAACCTAGACAACATATTGAAAAGCAGAGATATTACTTTGCCAACAAAGGTGCATCTAATCAAAGCTATGGTTTTTCCAGTAGTCATGTATGGATGTGAGTGTTGGACCATAGTCTGAGTGCCAAAGAATTGATGTATTTGGACTGTGGTGTTGAAGAAGACTCTTGAGAATCCCTTGGACGGCAAGGAGGTCAAACCAGTCACTCCTAAAGGAAATCAACCCTGAATATTCACTTGAAGGACTGATGATGCAACTGAAGCTCTGATAATTTGGCCACCTGATTCGAAGAGCTGACTCATTAGAAAAGACTCTGATTCTGGGAAATATTGAAGGCAAGAGGAGAAGGGGATGATAGAGGATGAAATGGATGGATGGCATCACTGATTCAATGGACATGAGTTTGAGCAAGCTCTGGGAGATGGTAAGGACAGGGAAGGCTGTCATGCTGCAGCCCATGGAGTCACAAAGAGTCGGATATGACTGTGACTGAACAACTACAAATTCCAAGACAGATGCCTAAGTCAGTTTTTGGCTCTTTTTTTCTTTATTTCTCGTATCTATAATATCACATTATTGAAACTCACAAAAGGCCAACAATATATGTATCAATGAATCAACCAGAAATGAAATATGGGTAGAGTACGGCCACTGTAACCTTTACTTTTTCCTACTGCATCATTGTAAGTTTGACTTTAAAAAACAGCTAGGTTTTTAAATTATTTTAATTTACTTTCTTAAATACCCATGCTTCTCCTAAGTGTGAATAATCAAACCGGATAATGAGTGCCATGTATTGACAATAAATTTAGTATCTGAAATTTTACATTTTTAACCAATTATTTTATCGTCAGGTACACCTTCACACAAAATGATAATTTAAACAGTAATTTCCCAAGCTGTACTTTTAAGGTTTTTATCTTACTTTGTTATTTCACTGTCCTGTTCAAAGTAACTAAAAACAAAGCTTCAAATTTAACCACTTAAGTCTGATTTTTCAAACAAACAGGAAAGCTACTCAGATAAGGAGTATAGACATAAATAACTAGAAGAGGCAATTTTATATTTCATGTGCTGCTTCTTATAACCTTTGTCAACATCCCAAATTCTAATAAAAAAGTTTAAGAACACATTCACAAGGGCACCCAGAATTTCATTTGGTTAGTTATTCTCAAATTTTCTGGTGCCATGTCCCTTCAGCTGTGATTATTGGTACAATCCAGTCATTTTATGGGGAATGGATTGGCTGTCCCTGGTTGCTGCTTCGTCAGTGAAACGTTTAATAGTTTCCTCTTGCTAGAACAGGGCCCCAGTGAGAAATGAGACTCCTGTGCTACTTTTGGAATTAAAGAAACACGTATCTATAGTGTTCCTTTTGACTACCTCGTAGTCTAGCAAAACTAACACCTTACACACAACTTGCACAATAATGCGCCAGTTATAAGTATACTATTGACATTTGGCAAAAGAGTAAGGACTTTATAAAAATATATGTTTCTGCAATTCCTACAGCATCAGAACATAGTGTTACAGTCTGTATTACTAATTTTTTTCTTCCTGAATATATTTGTCCCTTTTTATTACTCATTATTCTATTTGAAGATTCCTTCTCAGATAAAATGGGGGCACTTTCAAAGAGGGGACTTAATGAATATAATTAAGACAGATATATACTTGTCTCTCATTTTTATTGCCCTAAATATTTTCCCCTATGTTTAATTATTTGGGGTCTAAGTTCTGCTTTAAATAAGTATCAGAATTGACCCAACGAGGAATGCAATTTCTTCAAAAAGAGAACTAGAATCCTGATTGCAATATATCCATTAAAATGTCCCCACAAACTGCTCCAATCTAAATTATCTCAGGCTGCTGTGTCTTTCCACCCTTATTGATTTGAAAAATAACAAACAAGTATAAATGACATTTACAGCTCTTAATTGGTGTCATTAGCGGTTCTTATTATTCTGCAGGACAAGCACTAACCCTTTATTGAGAATTCAGTGATGCAGGTCTGCTTGGGACTCATCAGCCTTAAAGACAAGTAATAAAACAGCTGAGTGACTGACTTAGAGCCCTATTCATCAACAAAGGCCATAGGCAGCTGGGCCCTATTTTCCCTTGATTTGTTCTATGCAATTATTTAGACCTTGGAACTCCAAAAGAAAAAAAGGCACAGCAATGGGAAGAATTTTAATTAATTCCTCATACCCTTCAGTCTTAGAAATCCTTGGGGCGCATTTTAGGGTTTTTATTTGTGTGGCCGTATCTGTGTTTGGTCATTAATGGATTCAATTAGACATATGAAACAATGGGTAGGAAAAGGTAGAAGTTTCCTCTGTTCTCCCTTATCTGAAGTCATCTTTGGCATCCACTGGATTTCTACTGATGACTCTCTGTGGTAAAGAATCCACCTGCCAATGCAGGAGACAGGGGTTCAGTCCCGGGGACTGGAAGATGCCCTGGAGAAGGGAATGGCTGCCCACTCCAGTATTCTGGCCTGGAGAACTCCGCGGACTGTATAGTCCATGCAGTCGCAAAGAGTAGGACATGACTGAACAGCTTTCACTTCACTGTCTCCAGATCTGAGTAGCTGTTTTTCATCATGCTAAAAAAAAGTTCAGAAAGGTAACATGAAATGGGCATCCATCTTGTAACCCTGTCTCTATGAGATTGACTGAATAATTGGATATAAATAGTTATACATAAAAACCTAGCAGTCTTTGAATCAGGTTCATTATAAATGAGTTGCACAACCCATGTATGTGGGTTTATATTTTTTAATTTCATTATTTGCCATGGAAATCTAACTGAGAAGTGGTATCTGATTTTTTACCTATAGCCTGCTTTTTACTTAGCTGCCTGAGCCTGGCCTGTATGAAGCAGAAAGTAGATCAAGTAAGTAGTGTAGATTGGGCAAGTGGCTCCATTAAAATCCAAACCGTGCTCCACCACATTCCTCCTCAACGCCCTTTCCTGCCATTAGACAATTGTGTAATGGAACCACTCAGCCTTGCTCTCAGACTTCATTGTGGCAGTCTGCAGTCAGATCAGACTGACACACTCAAATTAATAATCCAGGAATTTAAGGAAAAAAATACTACATTATAAGCCCAAATTCTATTATATGAGACTGAGAAAAAAGTGTGTATCAAAGGCCATTTGATAAGCCGGTTCAAAGTTGTCAATCAAAATTTGAATATATATAGATAAATGTCTGAGGAATAACTTACATATATTCCCTTGCAAATATGAAAATCTGATGTAAATTTCTGCCCAGAAGTGAGGTGTTTGCATTCCATAAGGAAAGGGTGGATGTCTTCTTTTCATTTTCATTTGCCTGCCAAAACCAAGCTTAGAGTTGTGTGTTTTCCATGTGGGAGCCAATGTTATGACTTGTCTATGAGAAACAAGGTATAGGTGACAAACGCAAGCTGTTGTGTGTTTCCCACTATGGATCTGTGGGCCCCCGGCTTCTGTGCTCCTATTCTGGTGCTTAAACTGCAGGAAGCAGCCCTCTTCCATCAGAGGGACATGGCAACCAGGGGTGGTTTTTTTCTACTGTCATGCCCAAAGATCAGTCATGTGTCAGAAGACAGTCTTAGTTGGGAATAAAAATTCTAAATCCCCAAATTCAGTCCTTCTGGTCTTTCTTCTACCAAGGCTAAGCAGGAGAGGAGGGGCCTTACCTAATTCTGTTTAGCACTGCCCAGCAGCCAGCTGTAGACAGGCAGCTCCAGAGAGCTCCTTAATGGGCTCACACAAGACTATGTCATCCTAAGCCATGATGAGCCAAACAGGAGAAGCAGAGGGCAAAAGATGCGGTTTCTGCATCAGATTCCAACCCTTTGTTCTTAGTCCTCAATAATCTTTTTCGTGCTCTTACTATTCAGTCGACTGTCCCATTTTTCTGCTGAACTTACTATAGTGAGTTTTTATGTATTTCCATTTTCAGATCAGCTTCCTAATATTCATGCACCATTTGTGTAGATGCAAACAGACAAATACAAGATTATATGAAGGGAAAAATGTTTTGGTTGCCCTAATACATCAACAGCAATTCTTCACTTTCTCAAAGTTATATCTACCTGGAACTTGTTAGATTTTCTAAAGGGTTATTTTTACTGTCAATTACCATCATCATGATTTCTATTTACTGAGTCTTTGTGGCCAGGTGCTCTGCTAAATGACTTAGATCCACGATTTCCTCTAAATATCACTAAAATCTTTAGAGATGGATATCACTACCCTTAGTTAAAATATGAGAAAACTGAGACTCAAAAATATTGCATATTTTATCCAATGCCATGATAGTGATGATTAAGAGAAGCTATCAATAGATTTTAAAGCCCATGCTTAAACTCAAAGCCCATATTTTAAAATGCTTTATAGAGCTTAAAATGTTTTATAGGGTTTCATCTAGAAACAGTAGTCTTGAAAAAAATTAGTTTATACATTCTAAACACAAGGTTCTTGGATCCATAGGGGTCAAGAGATGATTTTTATGGAGCTGTGATGTCACTGAAAGGTAAAGTGGGTGTGAATGTTTGACCATGGGATGATATTTAGTATATTCTTAAGAGGACCTAACCCCAAATGGTTGAAGAGGGTGGCTTTAATGGTAAAGAATCTGCCTACAATGCAGGAAACTCAGGTTTGATGCCTGGGTTGGAAATATCACCTGGAGAAGGGAATGACTACCCACTTCAGTATTCTTCAAGAAGAATTCTGCAGACAGAGGAGCCTGGTGAGCTACAGTCCATGAGGTCACAAGAAGTCAGACACAATTGAGTGATTAACCTCAGATGTTTATGGACCACTAAATAGGTTTTCCCACTCTCAGGTGTTAATGTACAAAAGAATACTGTACCCTGGGCGCTTGATGTTCAAGTGCACCTTTTCAAATGGAGGTGCTGGAAAACTGGTGAAAAGCATTCATGTTTAATTATATGCTGTGAACTGTGACACTTAAGAGAAGACGTACAGTGTGGAGACCAGTGTCTCATTTTGCTGTGTTGAAAGGACAACTAACACCAGTTAGTTCCATCTCAAGTACACGAAAACTACTGAGGAAGTCAGAAGCTGATGATGGAAGCAGGAAGGTATATGTGTGGGGCAGTGGTTCTCAATGCTTAATGTACAGCAGAATTATCTGTAGAATCAGATAAAAAATATCAGTGACATAGCACTCTTCCAAGCCAACCAGAATCAGAATTTCTGGGGTCGGTTTGGGTAACTGTGTTTTTGATGTAGAGAGAACTGAGAACCATTGATTTGGTGGTTAGCTTCAAAGACAGGAGGAATAGGATTTTGAGGGTAGGAAGGATTATAGAAAAGTTTCACTGTTGGGATCATCTCTTGATTTCTCACTATGTCCAAAACCATAAGTATACACACACTCACCCCCCAACGCACACATGTATATATATCCTCTATGATATTTTCTGTCTACCATTCCCCTGGGCTCTATCATTAAAATTGTGCTAGGATATTTTCAAATCAATTCATTTCTCCTAAGTTGTAAGTGGTGATTTGCTACTTTTCAAAGATATTTAACAGAAATGATGTTCCCAAGAAATTTCACACATCCAAAAATAGGGACTTTATCCACATGTTTCCTAAAACCCACATATCCCTTTGTATAGAGACTCATATATGGAGACCAATGGTGATGAAAAGTCATTTAGTAAATTAGTTCATTGACTTAATGAGAGCTTAAGAGCTCTCAATTGACTCATTGAGTTTAAGAGAAAAGTCGATGAGTTATGTGTGAGGTATTTCAAGTTTGGGATTCCCATGGGAGGTTAATATGGAGTATTGTGAGTGGGATGATATATCTTAAGAGAGACTTCAGTAGTGATGAAAATAGCATTCTGATCAGTGGGCTTCTGATTTCCGAAATGATAGGTAGATACCTGTTCTACTTAATGAAAAATTTTGAAAATAGACAAGATTTTCAATGTCCAGACATTTGTGGAAGTTTGTTGTTCTATACCGTTTTATGGCGAAACTGTGTTCTCCACCAGGCTGACAAACTCCACACTTGAATGCCAAACATTCTTTCCAGAAAAACCTGTAAACATTACCAGGTGCCAATGTAGATCCACAAATCTATATCTACATGGCATTTACACATTCATGTTCACCAGCCTCTGTGAAGATGGGGGGTTCTTACTGAGGTCTCTTCTTCTGTCTTTCAGTGGCTGTGGTGAGGCTATCAGATTGGATTCTGTGGGTCCTCAGATATTTACAAACCTACTCAATTTTGATAAGAACTAGTTTGTGCATGTGTGTTAAGTCACTTCAGTCATGTCAGACTCTTTGCCACCCTATGGACTGTAGCTCACGAGGTTTCTCCATCCATGGGACTCTCCAGGCAAGGATACTGGAGTGGGTAGCCATGCCCTCCTCCAGGGGATCTTCTTGACAAAGGGATCAAATCCACGTGTCTTATGTTTCCTGCATTGGCAGGTGGGATTTTTACCACTAGTGTGACCTGGGAAGCCCTATGGAATGGTTCAGGAGTTCTCAAATGCAAATGCCAATGCAAGGATTACCCTTAATGGTAAGATGCATTTTAAACTGCTCAGTAGAGGATGTCAAACCAGCAACATTTATTTCAGCTGACAAAAGTTACTCTGTAAATGGTATGAGACCCATTCCTAATCTGTAGGATTGCTATGAAAAGCCAAGGTTGAGAGAGAGAAGGCTATGAGATCTCCATTGTTCAATCAAACATTCAAAGGAAGTGGAAGACAGATTTCTCCCAACTCACACAGCAAAAAATTTATGAAACCTGTTATTGACAGGCCATCAGAGATAAAGATGAGTATTGATGATGCTATTTTAGACAAAAATATGACTTTTGAGTCTTACTATTTTGCAAAGAGATACCCTCTTTTAAATGTTATGTAAGTATACTACCCAAAGCAATCTATAGATTCAGTGCAATCCTTATCAAGCTATCAATATTATTTGGTAGAAGAAATACTTTCACAATTATTTAACTAGAAGAAAGAATTTCACAATTTGTATGGAAACACAAAAAACCTGGAATAGCGAAAGCAAGCTTGAGAAAGAAGAATGGAACTGGAGGAATCAACCTGCCTGACTTCAGACTATACTGCAAAGCTACTGTCATCAAGACAGTATGCTACTGGCACAAAGACAGAAATATAGATCAATGGAACAAGTCAGAAAGCCCAGAGATAAATTCACGCACCTATGGACACCTTATCTTTGACAAAGGAGGCAAAAATATACAATGAAGAAAAGACAATCTCTTTAGCAAGTGGTGCTGGGAAAGCTAGTCAACCACATGTAAAAGAATGAAACTAGAACACTTTTTAACACCACACACAAAAATAAACTCAAAATGGATTAAAGATCTAAATATAAGACCAGAAACTTTAAAACTCTTAGAGGAAAACATAAACAAATCACTCTCTGACATAAATTACAGCAAGATCCTCTATGACTTACCTCCCAGTGTAATGGAAATAAAATAAAAAATAAAAGCATGGGACCTAATTAAACTTAACCGCTTTTTCACAATGAAGGAAACTATAAGCAAAGTGAAGAGGCACCCTTCAGAATGGAAGAAAATAATAGCAAATGAAAAAATCTGACATAGAACTAATCTCTAAAATATACAAGCAGCTCATATAGCTCAATACCAGAAAAACAAGCAACCCAATCAAAAAGTGGGCAAAAGAACTCAGCAGACAGTTCTCCAAAGAAGATATACAAATGGCTAATAAACGTCATTTGTTATCAGAATGCTCAACATGAAAAAATGTTCAACATCATTCCCTATCAGAGAAATGCAAATCAAAGCCACAGTGGGGTATCATCTCATGCTGGTCAGAATGTCTGCCATTGAAAAGCCTATAAACAATAAATGCTGGAGAGGGTGTGAAGAAAAGGGAACCCCTTTACACTGTTGGTGGGAATGCAAACTGGTACAGCCACTATGGAGAACAGTGTGCAGATTCCTTAAAAAACTGGGAATAGAACTGCCATTAACCCAGCAACCCCCAGGCATACACACCGAGAAAAGAGACACATGTCCCCCAGTGTTCATCGCAGCACCGTTTACAATAGCCAGGACAGGGGAGCAACCTAGATGCCCATCGGCAGATGAATGGACAAGGAAGTTGTGGTACATGTGCACAAAGGAATATTACTCAGCTATAAAAAGGAACACATTTGAGTCAGTTCTAATGAAGTGGATGGAACTGGAGCCTGTTATACAGAGTGAAGTAAGTCAGAAAGAAAAACACCAATACAGTATATTAACACATACATATGGAATTTAGAAAGATGGTAACGATGATACTATATGCAAGGCAGCAAAAGAGACACAGATATAAACAGACTTTTAGACTCTGAGGGAGAAGGCAAGGGTAGGATGATTTGGCAGAATAGCACTGAAACATGTATATTACCATATGTAAAGTAGGTGACCAGTGCAGGTTCGATGCATGAAGCAGGGCACTCAAAGCCAGTGTTCAGGGACAACCCAGAGGGATGGGGTGGGAGGGAGGGGGGAGGTGGGTTCAGGATGGGGGGCACATGGACACCCATGGCTGACTCATGTCAGTGCATTGCAAAAATCATCACAATGCTGTAAAGTAATTATCCTCCAATTAAAGTAAATGAATTAATTAAAATATATAAAAGCTATGTCTTCACAATAAGCCCATGTGAAGAGTATAAGGAAGACAACCAGGAGAAGCAATATTTATAGATTTAACTATTCTTTAGGCTTATGAAAGTTCTAACCTCAACGGAAAATTGTCATTTATCCCAGTCATCTTTGTTCATCTGAAAGTCATCTTAGGGGCTTCCCTTGTGGCTCAGAGGTGAAGAATCTGTCTGCAGTGCAGGAGATGCAGGAGACTCGGGTTTGATCCCTGGGTCAGGAAGATCCCCTGGAGGAGGGCGTGGCAAGCCACTCCAGTGATTTGCCTGGAGAACCCCAGGGACAGAAGACCCTGATGGGCTATAGCCCACAGAGTCACAAAGAGACGAACACGACTGAAACAACTGAGCACGCATCTTAATTAATGATTTAGAAGAAAGCAAAGTCAACTAGAATTCACATTAGTTTTATACCTGGCTTCCTCACTGATTGACTTTGTGACCTTGGACTATTTATTTAATATTTCAAGACTTCAGTTTTCTCAACATAAAATGAGGGAATCAGATTAAATGATCTCTAATATTCCTTCCAGCGTTAATAATCTGCAAATGTATTCGTTGAAGATAGGAAACCTCAAATGAGCATTTGGTTTAAGTGTGACTGGTTTTGTAATCAGATTTATTGTCTATGACCTATTCAGAATCCACTGTCTATCGAAGGAATTCTAAACTCTGGTTTCAAACATCACCGCATTCAGAACCTCAGCACTGAGAGACTCTAGCTGGTTTCTACCCTGACATTTTATTTAATAGATTAGAGGACCATGCCCCAGTAAGAGGATGTCTGGCTGAGGCTATTCAGGTGAGCTAGGCACAGAGCTAGGATATTCTACTTGAAAATCAGTACTCTATACTACCTCTTGTATCTGTATTTAAAATGTGTATTTCTATATATAATCTGAAACCTAAATCTCAAGGTCATCTGATTTTAAGGAAAAGAGACAAAAGTAAGTAAATGAAAAGGTTGATTAAAGTTGGAAATTGCACAATAGTCAATCCTAATAGATTTTTTACCTCTAAAACCGCATGTACAAACTCCACAACTTATAAATTAGGAATTGGCCAAATTATTTCAATGTAGTTCTTAAAGTTCACATTAATTAATCATAATCTTTAGTAAGGTCATAGGAATGGGCTTATGTTACTCCTGTTTTGTTATCTGTTCTGCATCTGAAGGCTAGGAAGCCAAGACTGAAAAGAGAAATCATCTTTAGCACAAATTGTCCACAGAAACATGAACAAATCATTTCTCCTCGAATATTTTCTCCACATCAATTAAACAAGGGTATTGGAATATAAAGCCTTTATTGCTCATATTAACTCTCAAACTCCAAGATTCCAGTAAATTGACAGATATATTTTATTGACAGACCTATGCACCCCCCTCCACCAAATTAAACTAGATACAAACACAATGTTAAGATGAGTGAGAAGTTCAAGTTTCCAGCTTAAGAATTGTTTTTTTCTCCTCTTCTTCTTCATGGTATGCAGTAGGAACTGGTTAAACTAGAAATTTTTAAGTTATAAATATTTAAACTGCTTTTTTACAACACAGAGCTTAGATGCAAAGGCATTAGGCACTTTAAGAAATAGATTGAAAAGAAATGTCATTATCTTGATTTTCTGAATTGATTTGCTTAATAACAATACTTAGCATTTATATAGTGTTCTGTATTTTCAAATTGCTTTATAATCATTAATCAGTTAATTCATGCAACCTCTCTGTGAGGTCAAGATTATTATCCCAATTTTACAGACAAAGAAATTGAGATATGGAGAAATTAAGTGACTTGCCCAAGGTCATTGAGGAAGTGAGTGACAGGCTCTGGATTAAAACTTTGAGACTGAGTCTACACTGGCTAAATAAATTGTAGAATTGACATAATCAACTGAATAATTAAAGAAGAAATAACCATTTTCTTCAAAATAGCTAGAAAATTGATATAGCACTGGACACTTACAGCCTTGAATTATCTAAATGGTTATTTCACATTTCACATATAGAAATAAACTATAAGCATATTTGTAATTGAAATCTTATGTGATGTTTTGCTTTTCTTAATCATAACTGTCTGTCCCAATCTTATTGACTTATTGGTGCTCTGTAAAATGTTCTCTTTTATTTGAGAAATCCCCAAATAGCCCCAGGATGCACTGCATTCTAATCTTTCTCCCCACCCTCAACCCCATCCCAGGGGAGAAAATTAGTGAACATCTGGATAAACGGAGAATGTTTAACTTAAGAATAGAATACTTTTATTATTACTATTATACAGCCAAGATTAATAAGGAGAAATAAGAAATATTTTGCAGACCAGATACATTTTTGTTTGGTCCTTAAAGTATGGGTCATACTCTGATAAAAGGAAGCTAAGACAGAAGAAGCACCCTGAGCAAGAAGGAAACAGTGAGGAAGAAATAGGTTGGGTAAAAGTTGCAAGACAGAAGTCAGGCTTGGTGGGAAAGATGTTGCAAAAGAGGAGATAAGAATGTACAATATGATGAGGCAGAGACACATTAAGCAGATCATAAGCTTGATTCAGAGGCATATTGGAGACTTTCAGGCAGAAGGGTGGAAACCCATATACAGGTTTATTTACTCCTCTCAATTAGTTTTTACTGTTGTTACTGTTTTCCCCCAACTACCTTTAAAATTTTATAATGAAAACAATGCTTGAAGGAGAGATGCTGAAAAGCTTCTAGGCTTTGTTATGCTTTTAACTAGCTCTGGAACCTGGGACAAATCACTTTTGTTAGCAAACTCTCCTTCATTAAACTGGTAAAGTAAAAAAGGGGGCTGATGTTGCCTGAGCACCATAGCGGAGTACTGTGTCAGATCCTTTCCATCTATCGTCTCATATAACACCGAAGGGCACTGGGAAATGGAAGTTATTTATTTACGGATGAGAAAACAAAAATTTAGAAATTTAAAGTAACATGCTCAAGGGAGTGTCAGAGCTGGTTTTTGAATTAAGGTTTACACAGAGTTTAAATCTTAAGCTCTAAGCAAAATTATCTGACATCTACCTGTATATGAAAAACATGAAATTAAGATAAATTTAAGATAAAAGAAAAGTAAGTACATTTTCAAGTAAACTGCTAATTTCCCAACGCTACTGCACATTAGGATCACCTGGGAATTTATTTTTCTTGGTTGTGCTGGGACTTGATCGTGCATGCGGGCTTCCTCTAGCTCCAGTGAGCAGCAGCTACCCTTTGTTATGGTGTGCGGGCTTCTCTTGCTGCGAAGCACGGGCTCTAGGTGTGTGGCTATAATAGTTGCAGCTCACGGGCTCAGTAGTCGTGGCACAAAGGCTAAGTTGCTCCATGGCATGTGGAATCTTCCTGGAGTGGGGATGGAATCCATGGCCCCTGCATTAGCCGGCGTATTCTCATTCACTGTTCCACAAGGGAAGTCTTCTTCTGGGAATTTATTTAACTATTACGCCTGACTCCTACTCAAATTTTCTGATTTAATTGACAAGCAATGTTACCTAGGCATTGGAATACTGTAAAATTTCCCATGTGATTAGGGACAATGGATCTAAACAAACAATGTTAGACTCATCTGGAAGATGCAGCAGCTAACCATACTCAACATGAAAAATGATAGAGATCTATTCTGGTTGAGATTTTTTTATAAAACTGTAATAGAATTAACATTGGGCTTCCCCAATTGCTCAGCAGGTAAAGAATCTGCCTACAATATGGGAAATATAAGAGACATGGGTACAATCCGTGGGTCAGGAAGACCTCCTGGAGGAGGAAATGACAAGCCACTCCAATATTCTGGCCTGAAAAATCCCATGGATAGAGGAGCCTGGTGGGCTATAGTCTGAAGTGTCACAGAGTCAGACAGGACTGAGAGACTAAACCTGCGATAGAATTAACATAATGTGTTGATTAATTAATATAATGATAAGTAGCTAAAATATACTAAAATATCAAAATAATGGAAATCATTTAGCTGACTTTCAAGAGTTTTGTTCTCTTCCTCATATTTTGTCTTATTTCCCTCTGAGTCTGTCTCTTTTTTGGTCTCTTTGACTTTCTGTGTCTTTTCTCTTCATGACAAGATCTAACTGGAATCAGCTGAATTTCTGATTATTTCAAAAATCATCACAGGCTATAGTTTCCTCATTTGCAGAATCAACTCATGCTTTGCTCATGAATGGAGAAGCACAAACTTTGGGGATAGACACACCCAAGTTTTAATCTATCGATTCTTGTTCAGCTGCTCAGTCATGTCCAACTCTTTGTGACCCCAAGAACTGCAGCACGCCAGGCTTCCCTGTCCTTCACCATCTCCGGAGCTTGCTCAAACTCATGTCCATCGAATTGGTGATGCCATTCAACCATCTCATCCTCTGTGGTCCCCTTCTCCTCCTGCCTTCGATCTTTCCCAGCATCAGGGTCTTTTCCAGTGAGTCAGTTCTTCCTATCAGGTGGCCAAAGTATTGGAGCTACAGCTTCATCATCAGTCCTTCCAATGAATATTCAGGGTTGATTTCCTTTAGAATGGACTGGTTTGATTTCCTTGCTGTTCAAGGGACTCTCAAGAATCTTCTCTATCTATATCTCTAACGATTACATAAGTATGTAGTTTTGAGCAAATTGATTAACCTTATTAAACCTCAACCTTCCTCACCTGTCGAGTAAGAATAAATATATTTAACTCATAGAAAAAGATGCTAAAATAAGTGGACCCAAACATGCTTCCCTGATCCACATCCTGGCAGAGACTGGTCTTCTTTCATCTACTCCCCTTTCTGTCACGTAGTAATGCCATTCAAAGTAGTAGCTTTCTCCTTCCTTCCTTGACACAGTGTCTATTCCACATAGTTTCATATTAACCTTTATTTTCTTTTATATCATTTTACCATCAGACTTGTTCATGCTGGATTTAGAAAAGGCTGAAGAACCTGAGATCAAATTGCCAACATCTGTTGAATCATTGAAAAACCAAAAGAGTTCCAGAAAAACACCTACTTTTGCTTTATTGACTATGCCAAAGCCTTTGACTCTGTGGATAACAACAAAATGTGGAAAATTCTTAAAGAGATAGACATAACAGACCACCTGATGTGCCTCCTGAGAAATCTCTATGCAGGTCAAAAGCAACAGTTAGAACTGGACATGGAACAACAGACTGATTCCAAATAGGGAAAGGAGTATGTATTTTTTCACCCTACTTATTTAACTTATATGCAGAATACATCATGTGAAATGCTGTACTTGATGAAGCACAAGCTGGACTCAAGATTGCCAGGAGAAATATAAAAAACCTCAGATATGCAGATGAGACCACACTAATGGCAGAAAGCAAAGAAGAGCTAAAGAGCCTCTTGATGAAAGTGAAAGAAGAGAGTGAAAAAGTTGGCTTAAAACTCAACATTCAGAAAACTAAGATCATGGCATCTGGCTCCATCACTTTATGGCAAATAGATGGGGAAACAATGGAAACAGTGACAGACTTTATTTTGGGGGGGCTCCAAAACCACTTCAGATGGTGACTGCAGCCATGAAATTAAAAGACACTTGCTCCTTGGAAAAAAAGTTATGACCAACCTAGACAGCATATTAAAAAGCTGAGACATTCCTTTGCCAACAAAGTTCTGTCTAGTCAAAGCTGTGGTTTTTTCCAGTAGTCATGTATGGATGTGAGAGTTGGACTATAAAGAAAGCTGAGCACCAAAGAATTAATGTTTTGGAACTGTGGTGTTGGAGAAGACTCTTGAGAGTCCCTTGGACAGCAAGGAGATCCAACCAGTTCATTCTAAAGGAAATCAATCCTGAGTATTCACTGGTAGGATTGATGCTAAGGTTGAAATTCCAATACTTTGACCACCTGATGTGAAGAACTGACTCACTGGAAAAGACTTGATGCTGGGAAAGATTGAAGGTGGGAGGAAAAGGGGACAACAGAGGATGAGATGGTTGGATACATCACTGACTCAATGGACATGAGTTTGACTAGCATCTGGGAGTTGGTGATGGACAGGGAGGCCCGGCATGCTGCAGTCCGTGGAGTCACAAGGAGTGGACACAGTTGAGTGACTGAACTGAACTGAACTGAACCATCAGACTTATTTTACTATCTCTAATTGTTCCTACTTCATTATATTTTTTTCACTTGTATATGTTTCTTATGCAGATAGAGGAATATGATATTTATTTATTAATAGTTTTTTAAAAAATTTCCAGTCCTCTCTGACCTTATCCTTGTCCTTATTCTTTTTATCCTCATTCAAAAGAAAATATCTCATAGGATCTACATCATTAATTGGTGAAATATATGAGAAGCATGGTTTACAATCAAGCTTTCTGAAAAGCAGTAAGATTCTCATTAATGGCATCATTTTTCCGGTTGGTCTTAATGATGAGGATTTAAGCAACCAAAAGGTTTGAGGGATTCTCTGAGGGTTGAGGTGTGGGAAAGTGGAAATATGTCAAAGTCCATAGAAATTTATTTTTGTCTAAAGTTATGCTCACACAGGACATCAGTAACCTGATCTTGAACACGACTTTCTCTTGATGTTACATGACAATGAGACTGGGTAAAAATCCTCACTAGGGCCCTTCAGCAAAAACCTGATGCCCTAAAGCATGAGATTTGATCACCCTATCTTAGCACAAGACTTCAAATGATTGTTAGACTTTAGAATTCTTTTAAATCCAGCTACTGTGCTTAACTGGAAGGAGACAGCGAATTTCAACAGCTGATATACAAAGTTATCTAGGGACATTTACCCCTCTTTCATTGCAAAGATTTTAGGGATATTTACCCATCTTTCATTGCAAAACATCTTGATTCAAGTTTCTTTGAAATTTATGAGTAAAATTGATTTTTCCCCCCAGCTCCTTCACCAGTATAATGGGTATTTGAATTGCAAAATGTATTTCCAAATTGTTTCTTTTTTGGGCACTGGAATCTGGAGTTGCTTCCCTGGTCTTTCTTTCTCTTTACTCAAATTTTGCTCAGACTTAAAACCCCATTCCAAACACCCCTGTGATTCTGTCTCTCGTTTAGCAGTTCTTGCTGATCTCCCTTAAATCATTTTCAGTGAGGATGTGCTGCACCACAACAATTGAACAATTTTAATTATATGATATTTTATGGTCTGCCATTTCCTAATTTCTACAATGCATGCATTTTAAGTTCATGGGTCAGCATTGATTGGAAGATTCTGAATGACAAGGTACTTGTTTCTCAACATGCTATCTCTACAATTCTGTATTTATAGAAGGTCCTCACAAATTTATGCTTATTTTTTTGATCTTCAGTGACTTTGGTTTTAAGGAGGTGAGGAATGGAAATAATTTTAAGATAGAAAAGTTGGCCTACAGAACAAAGGGTAAATTTAATGAAATCTTGGATTATTTACATACACATTTACTCTATGACTTTTGTGTGGCATTTGAAAAAGCTTATCCTAGTTCTCTCTCCCTTGCTTTTTTCTAAGTCCCCTTTCTCTGTTGTTACTTGGTATGTGCTTTGGGAATGCAAATTATTTTTTTTAAAGATTAGACCAAAGCAAAACATAATTAGAAAAGGAGATCAAAGATGCATCCTCTAATATATCTCAAGGCCAAATATGAATGATTTCTGAATGATCTGCTATTTTACTAAATCATGTCACACAGATAATCAAAAGTTATGCTATCACATTTAATCATGCATTTTGAGAAGGATAGTGTGAATTTATCCAAAATAATATTGATCTTCTTTAACACTGCAAGTGGACTCCTTGGCTTGGCAAACTAAAACTTAGCCTGAAAGCTAAAGAGCATGGTGATACTTTAAAAAGAAGACATAAACAGAAATAAAAATGAAAAGCAATAAAAAGCAAAGCATGGACTAGAATCACCTGATCTCATGAAGCCTTTGGAAGCTCTCTAGATTATCAAGAGGTGGAAGTATCCCTTGTAATAGTAGGAAGGAAGGACTTTTCTGCATAATTGGTTGCCTGACCTGGCATTCCTACTTTCATGATAAAATATTTGCCAAAATTGTGAAGCTTAATGAAATTAAACACAGTATTTTGCCTTAAAGGAAAATAAAATTTACAGTGGAGCATCTATTGTACTCTTCATATATGTGAAAGATTATATTAAATACAAGTAGGAAGACTTTCTCTGCCTTTTAATATATGATAGATGGAAGCAAGCAAACAAATAAAATCAAACAATCAAGGCAAAAAGAACAATATTTGATGGTAGACAGTACCTTGAAAATCAATTAATCCAATCTCCTTATTATGATGAATAAACAAACTGCCTGAAGGAGGTGAAGTAACAGCCACCTAAGTTGACACCTTGTTGACATAGTCTGGTCACCTTGGTCAAACATGGAAAAAACAGAAAATGACTAATTCTCAACTTACCATTTTTTCACTACATCATCATGCAAAAGAGTGACTCTGATAGAAGATTGTGATCTTATTAAGATCTTATTAAGATCTGATTAAGATTGTGGGATGCATTTTCAAAGAGAATTGTAGATGTGTATTTTGAAAAAAGCTTTGTAAAAAGTAAATATCTACCAAATGTGCTGTGTGTTGTGCTAAGTCACTTTGGTCATGTCCAACTATTTGTGACCCCATGGATCATAGACTGCCAGGCTCCTCTGCCCATGGGGTTCTCCAGGCAAGAATACTAGAGTGGGTTGCCATGCCAGGGGACTTTCCAGACGCAGGGATTGAACCTGTGTTTCTTATGTCTCCTGCATTGGCAGGCAGGCTCTTTACCACTAGCACCACATGGGAAGCCCATCTACTGAATAGGCTGGTTCAACTGCACGGTTATTTGAGGACAAAAAATCGATTAGATGATGCTAATATGTCTCTGTGTCCCAGAAAGGAGTTTCAGTGATAACTTTTTTAGAAGCAGGTTGATAAAAATTTCACAGATTTCACAAATGGTCATAGATGCTGTTCTGAGGTAAACAATATTTCTTTGTTTCTAGAATAATGCTGATCAAAGTCCCTTGCTCCCCAAGAAGTGATGGTGACTAGATTGTTAAATGTTCAGGACCCCAACTGGCTGAATAACCCAATTTTGTGACCCAATAATTTGCAACCTTAGAGAATGACTTGGCTTTCAAATCTGAGACTGTTGATGCTGGGGCAAAATATGGTTATAGAACTCCACCATCCTGGAATTTTAGGAATCAATTCTGCTACTTTCCATCCCAGCAATTTGGGAAAGTTGAGTTACTATTAGTTTCATTTCATAATTCATTAGTTTGATTGACTGTCACTAAGCTGAACATCTGGAGACAAATGAAAGGTACATAAATAACAATCACATTTTTACAAGATGGGAAAATAAAAATCTATTTTAGAAAATACAATGGTAATAAGCTGCTCTAGAAACTGTGTAAATGAAAGGAAGCCATCCATGTTTCACTTTGTCATAAATCCAAGTAAAACAGCTCCTTTAGAAATACAAGATTCCAACTGGCTATGTGTTTTATCTTGGCAATTTCTGTAAGTGTGTGAAAATCTTTCTAAAATACATATAAGTTATGTATATACATGTACGCATATATGTAAATATACACAACTATATTCCTTGAAATGTTTCTGTGAGGTGAATACATGTTAGTGGAAAATCCTTCCCCAGTGTGATTTTGTGTCTGAATTCTAAAGCACAAGGAACTGTAAAATTATCTGCTCCATCACTGCACTCTTTGTAATACCAACCAGATCACAGAATCTTGTGCATATTCAACTGGTAAATGAGATCACCATCTTTTTCTTTCTTTAAAACCCTCTAATTGCTTCTAATTACACTTCAAATTTCATCCACACTTACTGTCATCACAAGGCAATTTTTCATCTGACCATGCATGCCTACCTTATTTCAAACCATCATGTCCTTTTATCCCTCCTCCAGTCTATTAAACCTTATTTTATTTATTTATTTTTTTATTGAGCACCACAAAGACTTGTCCTCAACTTAGGCCTTTCATACTCACTTGTCTCTGCCTGGAGCCCTGAAATTTTAGGAATTTTATGACTACCTCTTTCCTGCCAGTTCTTCAGAAGGACCCTATTTGATTATCTAATCTATAAGAGCTCCATTCATTCCAATCAGTTTCTGTTCAGTCCCTAAGTCATGTCTAACTCTTTGTGACCCATGGACTGCAGCACTCCAGGCTTCCCTGTCCTTCAGTATATCCCAGAGTTTGCTCAAACTCATGTCCATTGAGTTGGTGATGCCATCCAACCATCTCATTCTGTATCACCCCCTTATTCACCTGTCCAGAATCTTTCTCAGAATCTTTTCCAACATGTCAACTCTTTGCATCAGGTGACCAAAGTATTGGAATTTCAGCTTCAGTGTTAAGTCCTTCCAGTGAATACTCAGGGCTGATTTCCCTTAGGATTGACTGGTTTGATCTCCTTGATTTCCAAAGAAATATCAAGAATCTTCTCCAGCACCACAGTTCAAAAATGATTCTTTTGTGACTCAGAGTAGGTACCAGATAAATATGAAACAAACCCATTTATTGAAATAGGGGTCTAGGAAGACAAGAGAGAGAAAATATCTAAACCCTAGAGTATCCTATAACATCACAGTTAAGCTGGGCCTTTTCTCTCTCTACTTGGGGAGAGGTGGTGGTGAGGATTGAGCTTCTTTCTTTATCACAAGGAAGAGGATCACAATTTTTGGGAAAGTGAGGATGGATAACTCCAATGCTTCAAAAATGAGACCTTCTTACTTTTTATAAGACCTGAGGAAAACCCATTACTGGACTCTAGAGGAGGGAGCCTACATAATTCACTTTCCTGTCCACATGATTGTGCTTAAATTAGCACGAAATGGGGTAGAGAAATCTAAGAATTTATCAATATCCCCTACTGTTTCTGATGTGAAAACATTTTGAGAATCAAGTGAACTTCCAATCCTTCTACTTTAAGTTCAGTTCAGTTCAGTTGCTCAGTCATGTCCAACTCTTTCAGACCCCATGAACCACAGCACACCAGGCCTCCCTGTCCATCACCAACTCCCTGAGTTTACTCAAACTTCTGTCCATTGAGTTGGTGATGCCATCCAACCATCTCATCCTCTGTCATCCCCTTCTCCTCCTGCCTTCAATCTTTCCCAGCATCAGGGTCTTTTCAAATGAGTCAGCTCTTCATATCAGGTGGCCAAAGTATTCGAGTTTCAGCTTCAACATCAGTCCTTCCAATGAACACCCAGGACTGATCTCTTTTAGGATGGACTGGCTGGATCCCCTTGCAGTCCAAGGGCCTCTCAAAAGTCTTCTCCAACACCACAGTTCAAAAGCATCAATTTTTTGGCCCTCGGCTCTCTTTATAGTCCAACTCTCACATCCATACAGAACTATTGGAAAAACCATAGCTTTGACTAAATGGACCTTTGTTGACAAAGTAATGTCTCTGCTTTTTAATATGCTGTCTACTTTGGTCATAACTTTCCTCCCAAGGAGTAAGCGTCTTTTAATTTCATGACTGCAATCACCATCTGCAGTGATTTTGGAGCCCAAAAAATAAAATCAGCCACTGTTTCCACTATTTCCCCATCTATTCGCCATGAAGTGATGGGACTGATGCCATGATCTTAGTTTTCTGAATGTTGAGCTTTAAGCCAACTTTTTCACACTCCTCTTTCATTTTTATCAAGAGGCTCTGTAGTTCTTCTTCACTTTCTGCCATAAGGGTGGTGTCATCTGCATATCTGTGGTTATTAATATTTTCCCCAGCAATCTTGATTCCAGTTTGTGCTTCTTCCAGTCCAGCGTTTCTCATGATGTACTCTGCATATAGGAGACACAATATGATTTCTGTCTTCACTAACACTGTGGTATAAACAGATGCCTTTGTTCAAGTCACCGGTCTCCATATGTATTCATCTCTTGATGGAAACCATGGTGGATTAGTGGCATGTGACTGAGTTATAAAGTTAATATTTCTTAAAGCCTCTTACATTTCCTGTAAAGTGTTGACTTCTATATGCTTTAAAAAAGAAAAAAAAATATCATGGCAGTGATTCTACCTCAAGTACCTAAATGATATTTGAGGAAACAGGCTTAGAGGACACAGTCAAATCACTGCACAGCAAAATTGAGTGCCGTACAGATTTAGTCCATCCCTCCTTTCTGTTTTCAGAGTCATGACTCTTATTTGGATAGACACTGAGTCAGGATATTAGACTCTTGATTTTACTTTAAATTGTGTGTGTGTGTATGTATGTGTGTGTGTGCATGTGTGTGTGTGTGTGTGCATGTGTGTATGTGATATAAGATGGTTTGGATTCCAACTATGGATCTGTACCACAAGGCAAAGAATGTTAAACTTGGCCAGAGCCAAAAATCATTAAGTTTTGAAGCTCACTTATAAATGATCTTCAGTAAATCATTCTGGTCCTCTGGCCAACTCTAATCTAAAATATATCTGAGTTTAATTATGAAGTGACTAAGAAAATCACTCAGAACCAAAAACTTTCATAAATAAAATATAAAACAATAATTTGGGATGAATGCACAGTGAGGATTATGTAGCCTGAAAGAGTCAAATATGGTTTAATTTTGGAGGTGAGACTAAAACTGGTTTCTGAAAGATTCTTAGCCATTTCATGGTTGAAAATGAGAGAAAACACCAACTGAGGGAGTGAGGATGATGAAGATGCTTTTAATGGTGACACAATGATATTCCTCTTTGAAAATTTCCTTAAACTATATTTATTCATTTAACATATATGAAATCCCTTCTGTACATTACTAGAATATCAAGGAAGGCAATGGGAAATTGAGTACAGACTTCAAGGTAAGAATTCTGATATTTTCTGGCATTTTTGCTAACTCTATGGCCTTGTCTATGCACTTCATTTCTTTGAATCTCATTTCTTTTTTCTATAAAATGGGCGTTATAATACCTACCTCACAGAATCACTGTAGGGGTTAGGTAACATGAATGATATTGCCTGCCTAGCCCAGTACTTGACATAATCTATAAATCTTAGGCACTTTCCTTCACCCTGAGGTGGAAAGGAGATTGGTTGTCTTCTAGGTCCAAAGTGTAGCTAATAAAGATATCATCACTCTGTCAAGTTAAGGAGTTCTGATGTTGTGATAAGATTCTTCACCGATTGTCATTTGCCCCTATTAGTCACTGCGAGAGTCCCATTTCTCAGAATTCAATTTCAGGGCTTCCCTGATAGCTCAGTTGGTAAAGAATCCTAATGCAATGCAGGAGACCCCAGTACGATTCCTGGGTTGGGAAGATCTGCTGGAGAAGGGTTAGGCTACCCACTCCAGTGTTCTTGGGTTTCCTTTTTGGCTCAGCTAGTAAAGAATCTGCCCACAATGTGGGAGACCAGGGTTCCATCCTTGAGATGGGAAGATCCACTGGAGAAGGGAATGGCTGCCCATTCCAGTGTTCTGGTCTGGAGAATTCCATGGACTATATAGGCAATGGGGTCGCAAACAGTTGGACACAACTGAGTGACTTTCACTTTTACATTCAATTTATCAAAGCTTTAGTGAACACTGCTCTGGTCTAAGTTGTGTGTTCACAGAGGAGTGGGTAGCTTTCTCAACCTCAAGAAAAATCTTTTTTTACTGGAGAAAACCATGGCAAATTAACATAGAATGTAAGCAATGAGGAAATCAGAATATAACCAAGTCTTTAAGTGAGTTGTACAGAATAAAAGGAGAGGAAGAGAAATTCATCATGAACTTAGGTCTCGAACTGGTATGTAAAGTATAAACAGCAAATTAATATGCAAGCGAGAGAGGGAGAGAATATATAAGCTGATGGTAAGGCTGCAAGGGAATGCAAATGAGCATTCCAAATCTTGGGAAGTGAGCAGCTAAGCCTGACTACAGAGTGAGGAGGGGGAGAGTGAGAGAGAACCTGGAAAAGTAAAGTTAGGGTGAGATTTTAGAACTGTTTAAAAGTCAGGCGGGTGAGTTTGGAATTTAACTTCTACACAAAATATAACTAACTTCACTTTGCAGATGAAGGAAGGGGGTTTGGGGTCAGCCAGTCTCCAATGGTCAGTTCTAATGACAAGTTTCCAGTCACACCAGTGAAATGCACAGTGCCCAGGACTATAAAGCTCTCCCATGTAGGAGTTCAGAAATAGCATTTCCACCAGCATACATTTAAAATATGATTTGATTTTTTCAGATATTTTATTTAGACACAGCTTGCATTCTTTGTAAAAAAAAAAAAAAACAGGAAGAAAGAAAGAAAAGGTGGATCCCTCTGTAATAGAAACAGGATATCCAGGAACGAAAAACACTAATCAAGTCCATGTAATTCTATTTGATGCTCTTATCCTCAGGATAGTGAAAATCTGATGGATTAAAACAGCATAATAGACTTACAGCCTTTACAAAACTCTATGGGATGTTTCTAGGGGTAAAATCAGCAATTTTGAATTCTGGTGAGCAGCAAATATTGTTTGGGCAGACTTTTTAATATTTCTGGTCTTCAGAAACCTAATCTGTTCCCATTTGGGGGCGACAGTGACTTTAAATCAGCTATTCACAATCTGTTGGCAAGTGAAATCAAAATATATGCTTAGACAACCTTTTTTTGCACATCTTCATGGAGGGGAAAAAATAATAAAAAGGAGTTCTTGGCTCAGAATATAAACTGTGCTGACAATTACACTTGGCCTGCCTAGACATTTCCTCTGCTAAACTCCACGAAGAGAGTAATGCAGAGCTGCCTTGCACATGGAGAAAAATCAATTTCATAAGAGATATATCTTCATGTGTCATGATCCAGTGTATGATTGTGGCCTTTGATGTCTATTTAGCTGGCAGCAAATTTACAGCCATAACTTTTAATTCCCAGCAATGAATGCAGCAAAAATAACTTAACAGTTAAATAGGAACCTTGTGCTCATTGGGTGACTGTAATCAACTGCCAGGAATGACCTTGAAATTGGACATTCCTCTCTGCTTAAGCGCCATTAGCAATATTTTTCAGAAAGCAAACCATTTAGCTGGTTGGCCAAAAAAAAAAAAAAAAAAAATAACCGATAAAAATCTATTCTTGGCTACTCTCTAAATTGCATTGCACTATCTGTTCACCAGCTGAGGGTGAAGAGCATTGTATATTAAAAGATTTTCATTATGTAATAATGTGAATACCAGCAGCAGTAATTATAAAATCAATAATTCGTAATAAATATGTCCTCCTCATATAATTACTAAATGATTGCAAAACCAATATTATGCACTAGTTAGAAAGGAAAAGGTTGCTGTTAAAGACTTTCTATATTACACATTATTGTTCAAATCTTAAACACCCTTGGTCAAATGAAGCAAAGCTTCATCCTCATCAGAATAAAACTAAATGCTATTTCTTTTCAAGCTACTAAAAAGTATTTGATCCATGGTGAAACTAATTATTAGATTAAAATACTTGTCTTCAACATGACTATGTATGGTCCCTCTACTGCTTCCTTTGATTTGTATTGCATCCTATTGTGATTTTTACCTCAATGAAGGTATGTATAGGTACTATCATTCATTTGCTTCAGGAATTCATCTAATTGCCATGTCTCATGTCTTTTAATGAAGCCCAACCCATAGAGAAAAGTTTGTTAATCTTATATTTCAATTGCCACAAGAAGGAGCCTGTTCCTACTGGGAGAAAGTCACTAAATTCCTTTTTTTCTAAAATTGGGGTGTGTTTTGGTCTTTGTATTATTTCTGAGCTGTCCACAACCATCTGTGGTTGCTAAGGGGTCATGACTATTTACTTCTGGTCCTAGCAACATGCTGGAGTCGGCGACACCACTCTGATTGAAACTCAGCACCTTTGGCATCAGAAGACTTAGAGGTTAGTCCCCTAACTAGAGCATTCTCCCCATAATTCCTCAAGGAATAGTTAATATGCACATTTGTTAAGTTCCTACTCGATGTGTAGCCAGCCCTATCTTGAAAAACATGAGGAAAAAAAAAAAAGACAGAGAGAGAGAGAAACAAAAAACAAGCTTCCAGCAATTTATATTATTAGGGTCATTAAGTATTTTGGGAAAATTCTAGGAGAATTATATTTTATGTCACAAAATTAAAAAGTTATGTGTCACAAAGACTGTAATAGTCTTGACTCATGAAAATAATAATAATTAGCTTGCCTGATGAAAACCCTCATACATGACCACATGATACAGAAAAATCTGATTGGTATATAGCAGCCTAATGTCAAGATCAAAATGAACACTGAGGCCTACAACCAGGACAATTCAAATACCAACTCCATATTTCTAGGGCTATGTCTCTGGCCACTCAACCTAAACCTGGTAGTTCACATTCCTGAGCAGCTCAAATACCTGCCTAGCATTGTGCTCTTTTTACTTTACATATTGTGTTAGAGCTCTCTGGAGAAATAGAATAAATAGAATTCATGTGCTCCTGTGGTTGTGTGTGCATGAGAGAGAAAGAGCATGTACAAAGAAAGACAGCTAGAGAGAGAGAGAGGGAGAGAGAGAGAGATTTCTTTTAAGAAATTAGCTCATATGATCATAGAAGCCAGTAAGTACAAAATCTATTGGGGAGGCAGGGAGGCTGGAGATCCAGAAAAGAGCTGATATTACAGTTCAAGTATAAAAGCAATCTGGAGGCAACATTGTCCTTCTTGTGGGACCTCAGTCTGTTTTTGCTTCAAGCCTTCAACTGAATAAAGCCCACCCATATTACGGAGTGCAAGTTGCTTTACTCAAACTCTACTGATTTAAATATTGCTTTCATATAAAGAATACCTTAGGGAAACAACCAGACTAGTGTTTGACCAAATATTTGGGTACCATGGTCTAGCTGAGTTGGCACATAAAATTAAACATTACACATCTTAATTCCACAGCAAAGAATCTACCAATCGAAAAAAAGACTTTTGATACCAATTCTTGTCTGAACCCTTCATTTTTTATGTGATAATACAGATAACTAGCTCCTTGCAGTTCCACATACTTGACACAGTGTGGGGCTCATCGATTTTTTTTTTTTTCCAGCAAATATGTGTCATGAGCTAATTCTTAAGTGGAATTCCCATTTCTAACTAGTCTTAAAACATAAATTGTTTACAAATATAACACATATGACTATTGACTATAAAGCAACATAAGTGATTTTTTTTTTTTTTTTTTTTTTTGGTGTCTGATGGAAGCAGAGAGGTGATCATAGCAAGTCACATGTTTCTGACTTTCCTGCTTGGCCTGGTGCTAATATTTACAATGAAAATAAGTATATGATATTTCACAACATCAGAAACTTAATGACTAGACTATTTTATGAAAGAATATTGATAAAGATTATTAATGGCTATTTGGTATTAGCTTTTGGAAGTAAACTAACTAATCTTAAATATTTGTAAGCTTTGGCCTACTAATTCTATTTCTAATAATTTGGTCTATAAAAATACTTATCAAAAATACTTATACACTTGTCAAAATATGCAGGTGTTCTCATTGTAGTGTATTTTTCATGGGTATAAAATGGAAACAATATACACGTTTATCAAAAAGGAATCAATAGTTATAATACGGCTCTACTCTGAGTATAGGTTAACTATTAAGAAGTGTAAGAAAGGCATATGAATCACCAATGGGAAAAAAACTTCAAGATATATTTATAAGCAAAAAAAAAGTCACAGAATAACATATGGGATATGATTCCTTCTATTTTAAAAAGAAATATATATGCATATTTGTGCACATATGCAAAAAATACTCAAAAGACTATCAGAAGACACATCGAACTCCATCACAAGGAAGAAAAACACAAGTGTACAGAGTGCAGTAAAGGGAATATTTTGTGTTTTAATCTATATGCTTCTATTTTTTTTCAGCCATTTAAAATTATGCATATCTGTTCAGTTCAGTTCAGTCGCTCAGTCGTGTCCGACTCTTTGCGACCCCATGAATCGCAGCACGCCAGGCCTCCCTGTCCATCACCAACTCCTGGAGTCTACTCAAACTCATGTCCATCGAATCCGTGATGCCATCCAGCCATCTCATCCTCTGTTGTCCCCTTCTCTTCTTGCCCCCAATCCCTCCCAGCATCAGGGTCTTTTCCAATGAGTCAACTCTTCACATGAGGTGGCCAAAGTATTGCAGTTTCAGCTTCCGCATCAGTCCTTCCAATGAACACCCAGGACTGATCTCCTTTAGGATGGACTGGTTGGATCTCCTTGAAGTCCAAGGGACTCTCAAGAGTCTTCTCCAACACCACAGTTCAAAAGCATCAATTTTTCGACACTCAGCTTTCTTCACAGTCCAACTCTCACATCCATACAGTATGCATACCTGTAGTCTATTCATTTTCCTTGCTGTATACTGTATAACACCTCACTTAACAAATACATACAAATATGTTCTTTGATACATCTATAAATGACTATTGGAAAAAACAGCTTTGACTAGATGGACCTGTGCTGGCAAAGTAATGTCTGTGCTCTTTAATATGCTGTCTAGTTTGGTGATAGCTTTTCTTCCAAGGAGCAAACGTCTTCTAATTTCATGGCTGCAGTCACCATCTGCAGTGACTTTGGAGCCCCCAAAAATAAAGTCTCTCGCTATTTCCATTATTTCTCCAATTATTTGCCATGAAGTGATGGGACCAGATGCCTTGATCTTTCTTTTTTGAATGTTGAATTTTCAGCCAATGTTTTCACTCTCCTTTTTCACTTTCATCAAGAGGGTCTTTAGTTTTTCTTTGCTCTCTGCCATAAGGGTATTGTCATCAACATATCTGAGGCTATTGATATTTCTCCTGGCAATCTTGATTCAGCTTGTGCTTCATTCAGTCCATCAATTCTCATGAGGTTCTCTGCATATAAGTTAAATAAACAGGGTGACAATATACAGCCTGGACATACTCTTTTCCTGATTTGGAATCAGTCTGTTAGTTCCATGTCGTTCTAACTGTTGCTTCTTGACCTGTATACAGATTTCTGAGGAGGCAGGTAAGGTGGTCTGATATTCCCACTTCTTGAAGAATTTTCCACAGTTTGTTGTGATCCACAGAGTCAAAGGCTTTGGCATAGTCAATAAGGCAGAGATAGATTTTTTTTTTCCTGGAACTCTCTTACTTTCTCAATGATCCTACAGATGTTGGCAACTTGATCTCAGCCTTTTCTAAATCCAGCTTGAACATCTGGAAGTTCACAGTTCATGTATTGTTGAAGCCTGGTTTGGAGAATTGTGAGCATTACTTTACTAGTGTGTGAGATGAGGGTTATTGTCGATAGTCTGAGGGTTCTTTGGCAATGTTTCTCTTTGGGATTGACATGATAACTGACCTTTTCCAGTCCAGTGACCACTGCTGAGTTCTTCAAATTTGCTGGCATATTGGGTGCTGCACCTTCACAGCATCATCTTTTAAGATTTGAAATATCTCAGCTGGAATTCCATTACAATCACTAACTTTGTTTGTAGTGACGGTTCCTAAGGCCCACTTGACTTTGGAATGTAGAGTGTCTGCCTCTAGGTGAGTGATCATACAATCATGATTATCTGGGTCATGAAGATCTTTTTTGTTTAATTATTCTGTGTATTCTTGCCATCTCTTCTTAGTATCTTCTGCTTCTGTTAAGTCTATAGCCTTTCTGTTCTTTATTGTGCCCATTTTGCATGAAAAGTTCCCTTGATATCTCTAATTTTGTTGAAGAGATCTCTAGTCTTTCCCATTCTATTGTTTTCCTCTATTTCTTTGCATTGATCACTGAAGAAGCTTTTCATATCTCTCTTTGCTATCCTTTGGAACTCTGGATTCTAATGGGTATATCTTTTCTTTTTTGCCTTTTTCTTCTTTTCTTTTCATAGCTGTTTGTAAGGCCTCCTCAGACAGCCATTTTGCCTTTTTGCATTTCTTTTTCTTGGGGATGATCTTTGTCCCTGTCTCCTGTACAATGTCACGAACCTACCTCCATGGTTCTTCAGGCATTCTCCCTATCAGATCTAATCCCTTGAATCTATTTGTCACTTTCACTGTATAGTCTTAAGGGATTTGATTTAGGTCATACTTGAATGGTCTACTGGTTTTCTCTACTTTCTTCACCTTAAGTCTGAATTTGGCAATAAGGAGTTCATGATCTGAACCACAGTCAGCTCCCAGTCTTGTTTTTTGCTGACTGTATAGAGCTTCTCTATCTTTGGCTGCAAAGAATATAATCAAACTGATTTCAGTATTGACCATCTGGTGATGTCCATGTGTAGAGTATTCTCTTGTGTTGTTGGAAGAGGGCGTTTTCTGTGACCAGTGCATTCTCTTGGCAAAACTGTTAGCCTTTGCCCTGCTTCATTCTGTATTCCAAGGCCAAATTTGCCTATTACTCCAGGTATTTCTTGACTTCTTATTTTTGTGTTCTAGTCCCCTGTAATGAAAAGGACATCTGTTTTGGGTGTTAGTTCTAAAGGTTTTGTAGGTCTTCATAGAACCATTCAACGTCAGCTTCTTCAGCATTATTGGTAGGGACATAGGTTTGGATTACTGTGATATTGAATGGTTTGCCTTGGAAACGGACAGAGATCATTCTGTTGTTTTTGAGATTGCATCCAAGTACTGCATTTCAGACTCTTTTGTTGGTGATGAGCACTGCTGCATTTCTTCTAAGGGATTCTTGCCCAGAGTAGTAGATACAACAGTCATTTGAGTTAAACTCACCCATTCCAGTCCGTTTTAGTTCGCTGATCCCTAAAATGTTGACATTCACTCTTGCCATCTCCTGTTTGACCACTTCCAATTTGCCTTGATTTTCGTGGACCTAACATTCCAGGTTCCTATGCAATATTGCTCTTTATAGCATCACATTTTACTATCATCAGCAGTCACATCTGCAACTGGATGTTGGTTTTACTTTGGCTCCATCTCTTCATTCTTTCTGGAGTATTTCTCCACTGATCTCCAGTAGCATATTGGGCACCTACTGACCCAGGGAGTTCATCTTTCAGTGTCTTGTCTTTTTGCCTTTTCATACTGTTCATGGGGTTCCCAAGGCAAGAATACGGAAGTGGTTTGCCATTCCCTTCTCCAGTGGATCCCATTTTGTCAGACCTCTCCACCATGACCCGTCCATCTTGGGTGGCCCTACATGGCATGTCTCATAGTTTCATTGAGTTAGACAAGGCTGTGGTCCATATGATCAGATTGGTTAGTTTTCTATAATTGTGATTTTCAGTCTGTCTGCCTTCTGATGGAGAAGGATAAGAGGCCTATGGAAGCTTCCTGATGGGAGGGACTGACTGAGTGGGAAACTGGGTCTTGTTCTGATGGCGGGGTGGCAGGGTTGGGGGGGGCATGCTCAGTAAATCTTTAATCTAATTTTCTATTGGTGTGCGGGGCTGTGTTCCCTCCCTGTTTTTTGAGCTGAGGCCAAACGATGGTAGAGGTAATGAAGACAACGGGGGCCTCCTTATAAAGGTCCCATGTACACACTGCTACACTCAGTGCCCCCAACCCTGCAGCAGGCCACCGCTGACCCACGCCTCTGTCAGAGACTCCTGGACACTCGCGGGCAAGTCTGGGTCAGTGTCTTGTGGGCTCACTGCTCCTTTCTCCTGGGTCCTGGTGTGCACAATGTTCTGTTTGTGCCCTCTGAGAGTCTGTTTCCCCAGTCCTGTGTAAGTTCTGGCAGCTCTGTGGTGGGTTAATGGTGACCTCCTCCAAGAGGGCTTATGCCACACCCAAGTCTGCTGCAGGCAGAGCCCCTGCCCCTGTAGCTGACCTGTACCTCCTCAGGAGACACCCAAACACAGTTCTCTCTCAGTCTCTGTGGGGTCCCTGGGCCCTGGTATGCACAAGGTGTGTTTGAGCCCTCTGAGCATCTCTGGTGGGTGTGGGATTTGATTCTAAACATGATTTTGCCTCTCCTGCTATCTTTCTGGGGCTTCTCCTTTGCCCTTGGATGTGGGATATCTCCTCAAAGTTGCTTCAGTGCCATGCAGCCTCCGCTCCAGCACTAGTTCAACATACACATAGATATTTAATAGACATTTTGTCCACATTGATGTACAAGAATATCTACAAAAGCATAATTGTGTGATATAAAGTAGGAAAAGAGGAATGGCCATTATTTACAGAGTTTGATCTAAATATAAATGGAGGATAAATATATAGGTTAGAGACATTTTTGTAATACAGTATAAAGGAAGCGCATAGAGATGTAATAACATTAAGAACAAAGTATTTTGCCTAGCATGAAAAACTCAGGATAGCAAGAATAAGTGTCTTTAATGAATTTAATTTTACAGAATCCAAAGAACTTTCTGCATACTCACTTTTTGTCTTCACTTGGTTATCAGAAAAGTTAAATTTATGCATGAGATCCAGAGATTCACAGAATCAGAGATGTTTAGTGAACACACAGACCTTATTATACCGTGATTATTCTATCAGTGAATGCCTTCCTTCAGTTGTGTCAGTCTTCCAGTCCTACCACTGTACTTCTATTCTTCAATGCCAAGCTGCAATATGGATATTTGTCACTACAACAAGTGCATTTTTCAAAAGTAAACTAAATTTAAAAAAATAGTTACAGCAATAGGTAGGATTTAATTCTATTTGTATAACCATTATTTGATGACTGGACAAATATTTTATTATGATGATTTCCCTTACAATAACCTTTGTTGTTATTGTAATTAAGATATTAACCGTTTTTTATTTTACAATTTTCTGCTTATCTATTCATAATTTCTCTAAAATGGTCATACACCCATAAACAATTTTCTTTAGCAGGCAAATATGTTATATAATTCACCAATTCATTCCCTTCTTCCTTTTCAGTATGCATTTAAGTATGTATGCATCTGTCTATCCATCTATATGTGTGTGTGTATATATATATATATACACATAACTTGTCTTGTCAACTTTCTATCCTGGGTACTATTTTTGCCATATGTGCTACATTCAGGATTTTTTTTTTTTTGTTCTTTAAGTCTCTGAAATAATTGTTATAATTGAACATTTACTTACTGTTCAATCATTTTATAATTCCTACTCACACCATCTTTCTTAGTCTTACCCTCGTTTTGTTGATGTTCATCATCAAAAGTTTACTTAAAGTGTGCACTAGATGTACATTTGTTTACACATTTCAAAATGCCTCTATCTAGTTAGAATTAAAAATACATTAAAATAATTTTCATATGATCTTTGAAGGCTTTCCACCACTCTTCTTGATTCAGCATTAATTTGAAAAGTAATTTTACTCCAATCTCATTTCTTGTATGTGTAATACCCCCAACCCCAGTTTAATTGATTTTCTTCATCTCTGTTGTTTTATTATTTTTCAGTGTTGTGCTTCATTGCATCAATTTCCAGTCCTTACACAGAGAAAAGTTACCAACTTGGTTAGTATTATATTGGAATATACTTAAGGGTCTTTCCTTTAACAAGCACAGTTTAGAATAACTAATATCCTTTTTCTTTGAAGCATGTCCTCCAATGCAGGCATAGCATGTTACTCATTTGAGATGTTCATGTATAATCCAGTTTATTGTCAACATAGATACTGCATAAAGTATCTAAATATTAGTGGTAACTGGACAAGTCAACTCTAGTGTCTCTTTCCCTTCTCTTGCATAACTCAGATCAAACAAGGCTTTGCATCTTATTAATATAATATTGCTTTCTTGTTAAAACCTAATGTATGTTCCTCTTGCTTTCTCATTAAACTCAGCCTCTTTGTGAAGAGACCATGACTTACATTGTTTATGTACTTCAACTGCCTAAAATTTTACAGAGAATGTAGATAATTTTCAGTGGGTTTCTGTTATTTTCTCATGAATCCATTCATACAGATTTTAGCTCTGATCCTTCACTTGTATTCTGTAATAATCATCCACAATGAGTCAAACCCAATTCTAGCAAAGCAAAAAAAGAAGTACCACAGGGGATTTTCGGTATTCTCCTGTTTCCCTTGCTCACATATGCTTTCTTCCTTTTGCTGTTCTCCTTTTACTATGGGATGGATGCTCTTTTACCATCTCTTAACTTCTCAAAGCCCTCGAATTAAGTACACTAATAGTGCCTGCTCTTCATGTCATTGCTTTATTCTCCATTTTTTTCTTTCTTTCTCAAGCTTGATACATTATATTCAAATTTTCCATCAATATTTCATCATCTTAGGAGTTTTATTAGTTATTGCTATGTAAAAATAACACATTAAAATTTATTAGCTTAAAAAAACAATTATTTATTATTTCTCAAAATGCTCTAGAAAGCTGGCTGGGCCTGGTTAGGCTTGACTGAGCTGAAGTAAACTCTTGTATATGTGATTAGCTGGTGGATAAGTGGGGTCTACCTAGTCTAGATGGCCTCACTTGCTAATCTGAGTTGGCTGTCAATTGTAGCAGTGGAGTGACTTGGTGCCCTGTCTTTTATTATCCAGAAGTCTACCTGGGGCTTGTCCACATCTGGGCAGCAGGATTACCAGAAGGAAAGCAGAAGTACACACGGCCTTTAGAGGCTCAGGCTTCAAAATGGCTTACTTTTACCTCCCCTGCATTCTGTTGGTCAAAACAAAAAGAAAAACCCAAGGTCAATGTAGATTCAAGATGTAAGAAATTAGACTCCACTTCCTAATGAGAAAAACTGCCAAGTTTCACTGCAAAAGGACTTAGGTCAAGGCAGAAAATTAGTGCAGTCATTTTTAAAATCAGTGTGAAACTTTGTGTCCTCTGGTCATAAATTTTCATATCCTTCCTACATTAGAAATGCACATATCCCCTCCTCCTAAGACTCCCCAAAATTTCATTTAATCACACTATTGCACTTGAAGTTAATGACCTTGTGGCCTCTGTTAGGTCTAGAGGTAGTTCTTACTGTGCAACTTGTCAATTCAGAGACCTATGAACAGAAAAGAACAGATATTTTTTTTTTTTTTTTATTCACCCTCTCTCTACTGTAGGGTCTAGGTGTGTTTATTTCTAGACCTTTTCATATGCCAGAAATTATACTCATCATTCTTCCTATTAGGGTCCAGAGGCACTTTATTTTTCCAACACTCTGAAGTCCATTTTTTTTTTTTTTTTTTTTGGGGATTTTTTAGTTCAACTTCTGTTTGAAAACCAGCTGATTCTCTCCTGAACTGACCTCTTTCTTGTAAAACTTTGCTAAAGGCCATGATTTGAAGCCAACTCACGATGCCATGGCACCTTTCCAACCATTTTCCCGTGAGCCATAGCTCAGTGGGCAAGATCTTCCTTCTAAGTTATTGCACATAGCAATTTTGCCAAATATCTGAGACCAGATTAATGTATTTTCTTAATCTTTCTTAATTAATGGGTTTCCTTGTTGCCTAGTGTCTATCACTAAACTAATGCTTCAAATTTTACTTTTGTGTTTTTTCTGTTAATGATGACAGTACCTAGCTTTTATTATCAGTTTATTTATTATTTAGTAACACTAGCTGCTATTGCAAGCAAACCATTCCATTTCTGATACCAATTCTGATGTGTGTTTTTCCACACCACCAAGCAATTAACCCAAATCTGACACTTTCTTCCTGGAAATAGCAGCAGATCTCATAGGTTAATGGCTCAGCAAACAAGACTGCCCTCACTTCAGATGTCAGTTGCAGATCCAGGTTTCTTTCTGTGCTTCTGACCAACTAGCTATTCATTGGACGTTCCCATGACCCCCTTCTCTTGGGTTTGATTAAGTTGCTTGAACAGTTTACACAACTCAGAGAAATCATTTACTTACTAGATTACCAGTTTATTATAAAAGACTATAAATCAGGGATGGCCAAATGGAAGAGATTTCTAGGGAAAAGGTGTGAGTAAGGGACACAGAGCTTCCACGCTCTCTGGGTGCACCACTCTCCCAGCACCTCATCAGGCTCACCATCTTGGAAATTCCCCAGAGCATGTCTTTTGAGGTTTTATGGAAGCTTCATTACATAGGTACGATTGATTAGATCACTGACCTTTGGTGTCTGAATTCAATCTCCAGCCCTGTCCTCTTTCCTAGAGGTCAGGGGTAGTATTGGAAGTTTCAACCCTTCAATCACATGGTTTCAATGTTTCAATCCCACAGTTGGCTCATTGGCAAGCAACCACCATCATTGAGTGCTTTCCAAGAGTCACTTCACTAGGGTCATAAAGGAGTTTTCTCATCGGAGGAAATTCCAAGGGTTTTAGGAACTCTGTGCAAACAACATGAAGACCAAATATATGTTTCTTATTATAGATCATAATATCACATACTTCAGTACCTTAATGCCATTTCTTGCTCTAGCCAAATGTGATGAAAGTATTAGGTTGGTGACCTTTCACATGGGGTTTAAGGACATAGGCTCCATTTATAACCAGAAGGCTAAAGAGGAGACCAGATTCCTTAAGAGCCTATCATACAGTTACAGTTCTGAGCAGTAACTCCATCCACACATTGTTTCCCACCATAGTTAACAGTAGTTAAATTAGGAGCAGAATAGCTGACTGTGCTTACCATTTTTATCCTCTTTTTTATTCCATATGATTCAGAATTTTTCTATAAAATTCAGTGAGACATTGAATGTCTTTCAAGATGTGTGTGTGTGAGAGAGAGAGAGATGTGTATGTGGAGGGATGTGGAAGGAACCTGGGTGAAACAATAGAAGTTCTCTTACCTGTGTAAAAGAAGGAAACTGAGAAAACATCAGTGGGACCCATGATGATGCCAATGGTCAGAGAAACAGTGAGGTTCACTCCAGACTGTGCCCTTCACTGCCCAGAGGAGAGTCAAAGACACACATTAGTCCTGTAACCCAGGGAGAATTTCCCTAACTGTCATCTGTTTGTGATTTTGACCTGTATGTGCCTGGAATTTCTATGATATTTATCATCTCTGTATTAATGTGGCAATTGATATAAATTCTTCCCTGGTAGTTCAGCTGGCGAAGAATCCACCTACAATACAGGAGACACCAGTTTGATTCCTGGGTCACAAAGGTCCCCTGGAGAAGGGAGAGGCTACGTACTGCAGTATTCTTGGGCTTCCCTGGTTGCTCAAATGATAAAGAATCTGCCTGCAACGCAGGAGACCTGGGCTCAATCCCTGGGTTGGGAAGATCCCCTGCAGGAGAGCACGGCAACCCACTCTAATATTCTCGCTGGAGAATCCCCATGGACAGAGAATCCTGGCGGGCTACAATCCATGGGTCACAAAGGGTAGAGTGTGACTGTGTGACTTAACACAGCACAGCAGATAAATTATCTCTTTTGTTAAAAACACTTTCAAAAATGCGAATTGTCTAGGTGTTCATTAAGGGGCTCTATCTAAACTAACATATCCTCCATTAAATCTATAAATATTTTAATGTAGAAGCTAGCAAGTAACTTTTATTTATTGATTAATTAATCAATTGTTTTGAGTTTTTTAGGAGAACAGCAGCGAGGTTGTTTTCCTCCTTCAGACACAAATTGTATGGTGCCTTACCCAACACCACTTCTCCAATTCTGTGACACCAACTGGGTGTCTAAAAGCTCTGTTAAATTCTGACACTGTTTAACTGAAGGTTGAATAAGATCCCGTAAGCTAAAGAGTTCAGTCCCACAGGATTATCACATTTCAGATGCCAATTGAAAGTTTCAGGCCACTCATATTTTCACTGGCATGCTGTGAATAAGGAGTTTCTAGGATTCCCTCCTGGAGTTTGATCATCTGCTAGGACAGGCTCCCAGAACTCAGGAAAGCACTTTAGTCACTCTTGCTACTTTATTATAAATGCTACAACTCAGGAACAGCCAGACAGAACAGGTGTGTAGGGTAAAGTGTGGGGGAAAGTGTGGGTGGGGCTTCTCTGCCTTCTCTGGGTTTGCCTCTCTCTCAGAGGTTGGAAAAGTGGGGCTGAAATTGCCACACTTCTAGTTAAAATTTGGTCTTTTTGACAAACATCCTCAATCCTGAAAGTATCTAGGTTTTTAACTAGAATTTTAACTGGAAGCATGGCAATTTCTATAAAGAGTTGCTAATAGGAAAAAAAAAGAAAAGAAAAGTGATGCTTCTATTTTCTCTATCATTTAGGAAATTCCAAGAGATATAGGAGTCTTATATTATATATATATATATATATATATATAATTTTTGTTGTAGAAGCTATATATATATATATATATATATGTAGCTATGTCACACCTGCCTACCTCACTCATTAAGTAAAGGCAAGACATATGCTAGATATTGAGAAATTTCCTTTTCTGTGGTGAGAAAAATGAATCTGATTATGCATGCTATAAACAAGACAGTATTTTTTCTAATGGACAAAGTGCACTCAGTGAATTAAAAGGGCTGCCACTGTGCTTCCATAATTCTTTTTCTGTCTTCAAAGTGAATAAAACAAGAATACAGTAAGTAAATAAACAAGTGAATAAAATCAACAATAAAATCTTTATCACTTCTTTCTGCCTAGAAATAAACATGATACATCTCACATAAGGTTATTTTGATAGTGCCACAGTAGAACCCAGTATCCAACCGGCCTTGCACCCAAGTCCTTGTGTGTGTTCTCTTTTCTTATTATTGAGGTATAGTTGATTTACAATGTGTTAGTTTCTGGTGTACAACAAAGAGGTTCAGATATATCTATATATCTATATATACATTATATATTCAATTATATATAGATATAATTATATATACATATATATAGTTATATATAGATAGATTCTTTTTCATATTGCTTTCCATTATAGTTTAAGATTATTAAATATAGTTCTCTCTGCTATACAATAGAAACTTGCTGTTTATATTTTTATATGTAATATGTAATAGTTTCAAATTTATCCCTTCCCCACTCCCCTTTCCCCTTTGGTAACCATAAATTTGTCTCCTTTGCCTATGAATCTGTTTCAGCTTTGTAAATGAGTTCATTTGCATCATTTTTTAAGATTCTGCATACAAGTAATATCAAATGATATTTTTCTTACTCTATTTGACCTTTATGCTTAGTTGCTCAGTTGTGTGACCCTTTGTAACCACATGGACTATAGCCTGCCCGGCTCTTCTGTTCATGGAACTTTTCAGGCAAGAATACTGGAGCAAGCTGCCATTTCCTACTCCAGGGAATCTTCCAAACCCAGGAATAGAAGCTGTGTCTATTGTGTCTTTTGCATTGGCAGGCAAAATCTTTATTGCTGCTCCACCTGGGAAGTCCCTATCTAACTTAATATGATAATCTCTAGGCCCATCCATGTTGCTGCAAATGGCATAATTTCATTCTTTTTATGGTTGAGTAGTTTTCCACTGTGTGTGTGTGGGGGGGGGTGTTTCCCAGGTGGTGTTAGTAATAAATAACCCACTTATGCAGAAGACATAAGAGACACAGGTTGCATCCCTGGGTCAGGAAGATCCCTTGGAGGAGGGCGTGGCAACCCAATGCCCCCCCAGTGTTCTTGCCTGGAGAATCACATGGACAGAGGAGTCTGATGGGCTACAGTGCATAGAGTCACAACGAGTCTGACAAACCTGAAGTGACTTAGCACTCATACATACACACGTGTATGTGTATATGTGCATACATATCATCTGAATGCATATATATTATCTGGCAGTGGATACTTAGGTTGCTTCTGTGTCTTGGTTGCTGTAAATGGTGCTGCTATTAACATTGAAGTGCATGTATCTTTTCGAATCAAGAGTTTTTTCCAGATATATCCCTAGGAGTAGGATTGCTTTATCATATGGTAACTCTACTTTTAGTTTCTTAAGGATCCTCCATGCTGTTCTCACAGTGGCTGCACCAATTCCCATGCTCAATAACATTGTATAAAGGTTCCCTTTTCTCCACATATTCTCCAGACTTTATTATTTGTAGAGTTTTTATTGATAGACATTCTGACCACTGTGAAGTGATACCTCATTGTGATTTTGATTTGCATAACTCTAATAATTACTGATGTTGAACATCTTTTTATGTGTCTATTGGTCATCAGTTTGCATTCTTTGGAGAATGTCTGTTCAGGCCTTCTGCCCATTTTTTGATTGGTGTTGTTTTTTTTCTTTTTTTGCTGTTATTGTTTGTTTGGTTTTGACTTCTATAAGCTATTTGTATATTTTGGAAAATAATCCTCTTTTACTCACATTGTTTGCAAATATTTTCTCTCACCCTGTGGGTTTTTGTTTTGTTAATAGTTTCCTTCTTATTTGTTTATTTTTGCTTTCATTTCTATTGCCTTGGGAAACTGACATAAGATAACATTGCTATGATTTATGTCAGAGAATGTTTTGCCTATGTTCTTTTCAAGGAGTTATTTGGTGTCATGTCTTACACTCAAATCTTTAAGCCATTTGAGTTTATTTTTGTGTATGGTGTGAGGGAATAGTCTCGGTCCACTGATTTACCTGTAGCTATCCAGCTTTTCCAGTACCACTTGCTGAAGAAACTGTCTTTCCTCCATTGCGTATTCTTGCCTACTTTATCAAAGATTAATTGGCCGTTAAGTATGTAGATTTATTTCTTGGCCCTCTATACTGTGTTATTGTTCCACATATACATGTTGTTGTGCTATTGCTGCTTTGGTTACTGTAGCTTTGCAATGTTGCCTAGTATTTGAGAGTGTTTTGCCTCCAGCTTTGTTCTTTTTCTGAAGGACTGCTTTAGCAATTCTAGGTCTTTTATGGTTTACTATAAATTTTAGGATTACTTTTTTCTACTTCTTCAAAAAATGTCATGAGTAATTTTATAGGGAACATATTAAATCTACAGCATGTTTAATTAAGCATAGTCATTTTAGCAATAATTCTTCCAATTTAATCCAAGAGTAGAATATATATTTTCATTTCTTTGAATTATATTCAATTTCCTTTATCAATGTTTTATAGTATATCACTTTTTCACCTCCCTAGACAGGTTTATTCCTAAGTATTTTGATGCAATTTGAAAAATGATTTTTTTCTCTTTCTGATATTTCATGTCAGTGAAATGTGAAAAATTTTTGTATGTTAAACTTGTATACTGAAACCTTAATTAAGTAAGTAGTTTTTCTAATAGTTTTTGTGTGTCTTTAGGGCTTTCTATGTTGAGTATCATGTCGTATGCATATGATGATTATTTTACCTCTTCCCTTCCAATTTGGATATCTTTTATATCCTTTTTCTTGTCTTATTACTGTGGGTAGAACTTCCAATACTATGTTGAATGGAAGCAGTGAGAGTGGGCATCCTTGTCTCATTCCAGAGTTTAGCAGGAAAGTTTTCAGTTTTCACTGCTGAGTATTATGTCGGCGGTGGGTTTTTCATAAAGGACTTTTATTATGTTGAAATATATTCCCTCTATACTCACTTTGATAAGAGTTTTTATCATGAATTGATGTTGATTTTATCAAATGCTTTTTCTTTATCTATTGAAAAGGTCATGTAATTTTTGTCTTTTCTTTTGTTAATATGGTATACCACAATGTTTGATTTGTGTATGTTGAACCCTCATTGTGACCCTGGGATGAATCTAATTTGATTTTCAGTGTGATTTTTTTGTGTGTTGTTGGATTCAGTTTGCTAATATTTTCTTGAGAAGTTTTGAATCTACATTCATCAAAGGTACTGGCCTGTAATTTTGCTTTTTGGTAGTGCCTTTGCCTGGTTTTGGTATCAGGGTGATAGTTGCTTCATAAGATGATTTTGAGAGCGTTCCCTCTAGAGGCTGAGTTCTTGAAATGACTCCAGCTGTGGGAGTGATGGGCAGCAGGTACATTCCAAGGATAAGGGAATGGTGAGGAGCTCCTAACTGTCTGGGTCTAGTCGGTGGTCACATCCTCTGCATCACCTCCTCCAAGATGTATGTATGTATGTATGTCAGTGGGTTATAAGAAAGGACCGAAAGTTATCAACAGCAAATAGCTTTATTTTGCACAATGAAATAAAGTTATACTGGGCTATAACCCAAATTATAGAATAAACACCCATGAGTTCACACTGATACAAATAAAATATAAACAATTGAAGAGGAAGAGGAATATTCCATGCAGAATTCAAGTCATTTACACTCCCCACAAAGAGGTGAAACATAACTCATCTCTCATTATGAGCTGCACATAATGACCACAGTGACTTCCTTCCAAAGAAAACAGTATGGAAAATGAGTGAAAAAAAGTAATTTTGCATTAGAGAAGCCTAACAAACACTTTTTCAGCCAAGCAATCAAAGTCAGTAGCAACAATGATAAGTCATGTTGATAGAAGGTGTTCTTTATATATGTAGAATGCCACTTCATCTCTGCAGGTTTCCATTTCAAAGAATTATGAGAAAATAATCAGATAATGAAATAAATCAAAATTGAGGGCTTTCTACAAAATATCTTTTTGTAGAACTCAACGAGGTCATGAAAAACAAGGAAAGTCTAAGGACTTGCCACAACTAGCAGGAATCTAAGGTTCAATGTCACCAAATACGATTTGATATCCTTTATGAGTCCCCAGTCATAGTCACCAGGAAGACTGACACATTTAGCCTCAAAAACAAAGGTTGCAATAGGGAAGCACACACTCACATACACATACACTCACCACAAATATAATAATTATTGACCAAAGAAAGCACAATATAAGTAGAGGAACATCCAAGACCTCCTGCATTTTTATCTGCCTCTCCATCCAAGGAACTCACATAGTTCATCTTCCTTGACTCCTGTCATTTAAAAAAAAAATTATAAGTCAAGTTTCCTGATTTCTATTTGAGTGTATTTCAATACAACCTGGTATATATAAACCATTCCTGTTCCAGCTCTCAGAAAGGTTTACTCCTTCATTTCTTTAGAACACCTAATGTTAGAAACTCGTTTACTTTATGGGAGTTCTTTAATACTTGGATAAGAAAAGTAAAACATGTCTTGCCTCAGGCCGGTAAATAAGTGACAATCTTCAAATTTAATATAAAAATGATTAATTTTCATAGATAGTGGTATAGTCTAGTAAAACCTTGTAAATTTGCTCTATTAAATAGGTGAAAGAAATAAAAATTTAATGAAATATTTTATTTATAGGATTTTTTTAGTATAAAGTAAGAGAGTGATGCTGTTCTAAAGCTGAAAGGAATTTTTGACACAGGTTTTTATATTTTAACATAGAAATGACATGCTTATCTATTTACAGGATTCCATTTTAATGGATCCATTCATTTTATTCATGTAGCTAAACTGGTTATCCTACTGCCCTTCACTATGAAAAGAGCTAAATACTTTTTCACCTTAGCATTGTCAATTTAATGTTTTAAAAAACAGGAGTGAACTTTGGGTGCATGTGTGCTATGTCACATCAGTTGTGTCCAACCCTTTGCCACCCTATGGACCATAGCCCACCAGGTTCCTCTGTCCATGGGATTTCCCAGGCAAGAATACTAGAGCTGGTTGCCATGCCCTCCTCCAAGAGATCTTCCTGACCCAGAGATCGAACCCGTGTGTCATGTCTTCTGCATTGGCAGGCAGGGTTTTACCACTAGCGCCACCTAGGAAACCCAAGAGTTAACTTTTTGTTGTTCTGTTGCTAAGCTGTGTGCGACTGTTTGTGGCCCCACGGGCTGCAGCACACTGGGCTTCCCTGTCCTTCACTATCTCCAAGAGTTTGCTCAAACTCATGTCCATTAAATCAGTGACGCCATCCAACCATCTCATACTCTGACACCCCCTTCTCCTCCTGCCTCAATCTTTCCCAGCATTAGGATCTTTTCCAATGCGTTGGCTCTTTGCATCAAGTGGCCAAAGTATTGGAGCTTCAACTTCAGCTTCAGCATCAGTTTTTCCAATGAATATCTAGGGTTAGCTTTAGCATGAACAAATAGCTATAACTCCAAGTAAGTAGAGAATGAAATTTTGAAGTTTCATACATTTATGTTGTGTGTAGGAACATTTCAGTTCTTCCAGTTAACTGACATCTAACCCTAACAGAATATTTATTCATTTATCTATTGATTAATTTCTTCATAAAAATGTTTTAATAAAAAAAAAGACATTTGTTGTAATACTACATAAACCTCTCTACCTAAAAGGAAATGGCATTATACTGTTGTTTAGTTGCTACGTCGTGTCTGACTGTTTCGTGACATCATGGACTATAGTCCTCCAGGCTCCTCTGTCCATGAGATTTCCCAGTCAAGAATACCGGAGTGGGTTGCCATTTCCTTCTTCAGGGTATCTTGCTGAATCAAGGATTAAACTCGTGTCTCCTGCATTGGAAGGTGGATTCTTCACCAGTGAGCCACCAAGGTTGGGCCCTCAATCCAATGACATAGATCCGGTGTCCAACTGTGTCCTTGTAAGAGACAGAAAATGAGAACACACACACAGAAGGAGGGGAGGAGTCACATGAAAACCCACATGCAGACTAGGCAGAAGCTGGATCTGTGCTGCTCTGAGCAAAGAGATGCCAAGAATTGCCAGGAGCCACTAGAGAAAGGAGGAAGTCCTGGAATGGAGTCCTTGGAGCCTCCAGAAGGAATGAACTTTGCCAACATCCTGATTCTGGACCTCTGGCCTCCAGGACTAGAAAAGAAGAAAGTTTTGTGGGTTGAGACCATTTGGACTGGATACATGACTAAACCCCTTTAATACTTCCATAGGTCATATATTGCTATCTCCAGGAAATTGGCTTTAGGATCCTCGGGGCTACCAAATTCTGAGGATGCTTAAGTTCCTATGTGAAAGGCACAGTACAGTTGTGGATACAGAGGGCTAACTATATAAACTTTTAGGATTCTGGTGGGCAGATGAGGAGATCTACTTGACTTGTGGCTACCCAAGACAAGTCTTATGTATGTAAGATTTTTCGGTGTTTATTGATATGTACCAATCTATAGTGATCTACCTCTTTTTTATTTATGGTCTTTTCATACCCTCTGGGAACTAAGGCCTGTTTCAGATTTTACCCAGGGAACTCCTGAAGTTCTGAACCAACATCCCATCATTGTGGGATTTTTTTTTTTTTTTAAACATGTCACTTCTTCTTGGCATTCTAAGATGCTCTGGGTTCATCTTGTAAATTGCTGCCCTCATTCTAATATCAGTCATTTCTTCAATGAGCTCTTTTTTCCTTTATTGGAGCATAAGAACAAAGGGGTAGAAAATAAGTATGTTCATTCCTACTTGGATATTGTTTCTAGGTTCCCTCAGAGCAAAAAAAAAAAAAAGGTATTTACTAGTCAATGTGAATATGCATATCTATAAATATTGTGTATGTAATTATTAAATGTATATATATTTCTGTATGTATCAATATTAAACTACACATGAGGCCATGCTACCTCTTATTCTAATTCATTATCATGTTATCCTTCTAGCCTCCGTATACTTATCTCCAATAAAGCATCCAGGTTCCACCATTTTCTATCCACTTATTTAAGTGTTCATTTCTGTTATTGAACACTTGCTTTATATGATTTGATACCACAAGAATACTATTATCAAAATTGATAACCCTTATCCCAGTGAGAAATTCTTTTGCAAACTAGTACAGGCCATATGTACTGTTTTCTTTGCCTTAGGCTTCACATATCCCCTTTATTTCTAGCAACTTAGATCAGTACACTGTTATCTCCCCATCCCCGTTTAGTGAGTTTATTTCATACATTTGTGATACATTTATAATGTTTTGTCACATTCTACCCTCCATCTTGTGATTCACAAGCAAGATTCACTCAAGTGTTGTAAAGTTCAATACACTTTTACAAATGCATTGTGTAGTATATCAACATTAAGCAGCATATAGAATAGTTTTGCAACCCTAAAAAATCACCTGTGATTCAACTCTCTCCCTTCCCATGAGCCCCTGAAACAATTGATCTTTTTGCAGTCACTATAGATTTACCCTTTGCAAGGTGTCATATCACTGGGATCACACAGCATGTAGCCTTTTCAAATAGGTTTCTTTCACTTGGAAATTTAAGATTCATCCATTTCTTTTCATAGCTTGCTAGCTCATTGCTTTTTATTACTAAGTAATATTCCACTGTACCAGCATACTGCAATTTGTTTATCCATTCACCTAGTGAATAACTGGTTGTGTTTAGTTTTTTTATTATTATTGTTATTAATAGAGCTGCTCTGGACATTTATGTGCATGTTTTTATATGGATATAAGTTTTCAGATCAGTTGGGGAAATATCAAGGTGTACAATTGCTGGATCACACATTAAGACTATATGTGACTTTGTAGGAAACTGCCAAACTGTCTTTCAAAATAGCTGTTCCATTTTACATTCCCATGAGTAATAAACAAGACTTCCTATAACTCTACTCTCTTGATAGTAATTGGTCTCATCAGGTTTTTTGGCTATTAGACATTCTAATGTGTGTGTAATAGTATCTCATAGTTATTCTAAATTGAAATTCCCTAATGATAAATAATGTTGATCTTTTCAAATGACTTTTGAAATCTTCATGTCTTATGTGGGGCTTCCCAAATGGCTCAGTGGTAAAGAATCCACCTGCAATGCAGGAGCTGCAAGAGATGTGGGTTCAATCCCTGTGTTGAGAAGATTGCCCAGGAGGAAATGGCAACCCACTCCACTATTCTTGCATGGAAAATTCCTTGGACAGAGGAGCCTAGTGGACTGCAGTCCATGGGGTTGCAAAGAATCAAACGCTACTGAGCAGTGTCTGTTAACATATTTCTCACATTTTTAAATTGTGTTGTTTATTTTCCTGTTGTTGAGTTTCACACATTCTTTGTATAGGTAATATTCCTTATCACATATATTTTGCAATATTTTCTCCCATCTTTGGTTTATCTTTTCAGTATCTTACAGTATTTTTCACAGAGCAGATATTTTGAAAGTTAATAAATCTGGCTTAACAATGGTTTTAAAATTATATACTTTTGGTGTTTGTCTGAAAAGTCTTTATTGTTGCTCAGTCACTAAGTCGTGTCTGACTCTTTGTGACCCCCATGGACTGCAGCACACCAGGAACCTCTGTCCTCTGCTATATCCTGGAGTGTGCTCAAATTCATGTCCATTGAGCCAGTGATACCATCAAGCCATCTCATTCTCTGCTGCTCCCTCCTTCTTTTGTCTTCAATGTTTTCCTGCATCAGGGGCTTTGCCAATGAGTCAGCTCTTCCCATCAGGTGACCAAAAAGTATTGGAACTTCAGCTTCAGCAATAGTCCTGCCAATGAATATTGAGTTGTTCTCCTTTAGGATTGGCTGGTTTGATCTCCTTGCAGTCCAAGCATGGATCACAGCCTTGTTGTACCAAAGGAACTCACATAACTCAGTGAAGCTATGAGATATACCAAGGAGGGCCACCCAAGACAGACGGGTCATAGTGAAGAATGCTGACAAAACATAATATGCTGGAGAAGGAAATCGCAATCCACTACAGTAATCTTGCCTGGAAAATCCCATGGATAGTAGGAAAATTCATTGCCATTCTTCATAAAAAACATCCTCTTTCTATGGAATTGCTTTTACCTTTCTTCAAAGACTCTGTGACTAAATTTATAAGGGGCTATTTCTGGGCTTTCTATTCTATTTTTTTGTTCTATGTGTTTGTTCTTTCACCAACATCACATTTTTTATTATTAGCTTTTTAGTAAGTCTTCAAGTTGGATGATATAACTCATAATTTTACACTTTTTCAGTCTGTATTGGTTAGTCTAGGTATTTTATCTTTCCATGTGAATAGTAAATCAGTTCATTGCTATCTGTAAAATAGCTGACTGAGACTGTGATTGAGTTGTATACAATAGATTAAGTCTGGAAGTACTGGGATCATAACAATATTGAATCTTCTAATTCATGAACATGAACTGTCTTTTCATGTATTTATATCATTTTTTATTTCTTCTGTCAGAGTTTTGTATTTTTCACATACAAATCCTATTATTTATATGATTAAAGTCATAACTGGGCTTCCCTGATGGCTCAGCTGGTAAAGAATCTGCCTGCAATGCAGGAGACCAGGGATCCATCCCTGGGGGGGAAAGATTCCCTGGAGAAAGGAAAGGCTATCCACTCTGGTATTCTGGCCTGGAGGATTCCATGATCTGGAGAAGTCCATGGGGTTGCAAAGAGTAGGACACAACTGAGTGACTTAAACTCACTCACTCAAGGGCATATATAAGTAGTTCAATTTTGGGGTTGGGCTGAAATTATAAAGGGTATGCTATTTAAAATTTTAAATTCTAAATGTTTAACTGTAAGGAAAGCAATTGTTTTTTGTATACTGACCTTGTATGTTGTGATATGGTTAGTCATTTATTAGTTACTAAGAGTTTCATTATCACTTCTTTGGAGTTTTTACACAGAGACTGTATCATCTGACAGTAAAGAGTGAAAAGCTGGCTTAAAACTCAACATTCATAAAACTAAGATCATGGCATCCAGTCCCATCAATTCATGCAAATAGATGAGGAAACAATGGAAACAGTGAGAGACTTTATTTTCTTGGCCTCCAAAATCATTGCAGATGATGACTGTAGCCATGAAATTAAAAGAAGCTTGCTCTTTGGAAGAAAAGCTATGACCAACCTAGACAGCATATCAAAAAGCAGAGACATTACTTTGCCAACAAAAGTCCATCTAGTCAAAGTTATGGTTTTTCCAGTAGTCAAGTATGGATGTGAGAGTTGGACCATAAATAAAACTGAGAGCCAAAGAATTGATCCTTTTGAACTGTGGTGTTGGAGAAGACTCTGAGAGTCCCTTGGACTGCAAGGAGATCAAACCAGCCAATCCTAAGGGAAATCAATCCTGAATATTCACTGGAAGGACTGAAGCTGAAACTGAAAGCTCCAATACTTTGGCCACCTGATGGGAAAGACTGACTCATTGGAAAAGACTCTGATTCTGGGAAAGATTGAAGGCAGGAGGAAGAGGGGGCGACAGAGGATGAGATGGTTGGATGGCATCACCAACTTGATGGATGTGAGTTTGAGCAAGTTCCAGTAGCTGGTGATGGACTGGGAAGCCTGGCGTGCTGCAGTCCATGGGGTCACAAAAAGCTGGACATGACTGAGAGACTGAACTGAACTGAACTGACAGTAAAGAGAGCTTAATTTTTTCTTTCCTAATATGCTTATGTTATTTCATTAGCTTAGACTTCTAGTCTTATTTTGAAAATGAGTTACGAGAGATGATATCATTTCTTTATTCTCTGTTATAAATGGGAAAATGTCCAGTTTCTTACCATTATGTATATTGTTAAATGTAGGCTTTTGTTGATTTTTTTTTTTTAATTAAGTTGAAACTGTTCCCTTCTTTTTTGAGTTTACTGAGTTTTAATCATAAAAGTTGTTGGAGTTTATAAAATTTTTTTCTTCATTAATATACAGAAGAACAGCATTATATCAACTTCTTGGAAGGAGTAAATTTCTAATCATGCTGTCTAATATTGTTTTTTGTATAGGGATTGTTTTATAGTAAGTGAACTCGAAAGTATAAACTGCTCGTTTCTTTAGTTGCTTCTTGAATATGAGGAAAAGAAATGAAAAGAGATCTCATCATTAAATACTGTCTATATTTCCTAAATATTTAATATTTACTTAAACTGACATTTTAAAAATCAATAATTATTAATTTCAAAAGAGCAATGAAACTTAGTAGAGCATATATTCTGCAGCGAGGCCTCCATAAACGCTAACTGCATAGCTCTAAAATTTACCATGTGTGTGTGCTCTCTCAGTGTAGAAAATATATTTGATATAATTTTTGAATAATAAAATATTTTTATTTCCAATTAAAATCTGGGTGCAAGAACCAAACCAACAAACAGGTAAAAATAAAAGAAGTCAGAATTTTTTTTTAATCTCTATAGTGCCTCCTATTCTAATGCTGATTAAATTCTCAATGCCCTTTGAATATCAACTTAAATTCAGGCTTACTTGAAGTCTTTCTTGTTCCTATTAGCCTGTGGACATCTATCTTTTAAGGTTGGTTCAGTATCAATTAATTTCACATGATTCCATATGTTATTAAATTACTGTGTGTGTCTGGGTCCTCAGTGAGAACATGAGCCCCATGAGAGCAAGATCACCTAGTGATCTTTATCTCGCTGAGCACACATGTCGAAACCCAAGGCCACAGACTTCTGTCCCATCAATATCAGTATTTGTTTCTGATACATGGCCCCCGTTGCAACAAACGCTATCTACTCACCAACACCTATTTAAAACTAACTGGTATATACCTGTTTCTAAAGCTTTGCCCCAATATATTTCTTTCACTCCTGTTTGTTTATGTAAGTCTGATCTACAAGCTCATTTCACGTCTATTTTATTCAGAAGATCTTTTCACTTTATCTCACAGGATTCACTGTTAACACATTTATTATCTGTATAGAAATCTATTGCATTTTGTGTTTTATGTCATTTCTTGCACTTTTGTGTTGTCAGTTAAACTTCATAAAACTATCTGTTTTCTCCAAAATGAATAAAATACTTTCTGAAAGCAAAAATCACTTATTTGATTTTTTTATATTTTCTATACACATAATATTGAAAAATACACATGCAAATGATTCATAATTGATGGATTTAATGCCCTTAGCATAAAAAATTTCGTCCAATAATGGCTGAATGATCAGTTCAGGTCAGGCTTGAAGACATTGTGCAGAGAGGTCAATATTAAGGATCAAAAAAGAGACTGTGGAAATGTGTCAAGGAAAATCTCAAGATGATAAAAGAGATGGGTAGGAGTAGGGACATAATGGGGCTTCCCAAGTGGTGTGAGTGGTAAAGAACCCACCTGCCAATGCAGGCTAGACATAAGAGATGTAGGTTCCATTCCTGGATCCAGCAGATCCCCTAGAGGAGCAAATGGCAACCCACTTCAGTATTCTTGCCTGGAGAATCCCATGGATAAAGAAAACTCACTGGCAGCAATCTATAGGATTGCATAGAATTAGATATGACTGTAATGACTTAGCATGCATGTACAGGGAAGTAATGCATTTCTTATTTTCCAAAGGCAAAGAGGAGTTCTCCACTTACCTCAGGAAAACAGCTTGATTCTGAGGAGGAAAAAAAAAAAAAAATATATATATATATATATATATATGTAAAAAAATAGGTGAAATATGAAATCTTGTTGTAAATTAGTAGATGAAAAATTGAACTAACCAAAAATAAACTGGAAACTGACTTAACAATCAGAATTTTAGTTAAGAATCCATCCTTAGATTAGCTTGTCTTTTGCCAAAACATTTATTTAGCATCTCTTATGGACAAAGCATTGTTCTAGGAATTGTGCAACTCCAAAAATGTCTAAATCATGGCCTTTTGTCTTCCCAGTTCAGTGCCAATACTATCTCTGACATTAACATTCTTTCAAATTAGGATTAGGCACTTTGCCACTCAGGTTCCCATGTTCTTCTTCAGTAAAATGATGGGGTTGAGCTAGATGAGCTTTTTTCTCTAACACTCTACAATTGGATGAAACAAATGGCAGTCATTTTCCTTCTTAAGATACCTCTGTTCCTCCACGCCCCTAAACATTTGTTTGCTGTCTTAGACAACACTTTTAGTCCTAAACTGAGGCTGCTAACAAGATGAGATTCTGACATTCACCACACCTACTGCCAAGGAAGAAGGAAGCCTCTGGGAAGGCTAATTGTGGGATCTGTCATTCTGAGGCCTTGAGCAAATGAAAAATTAGCTGATGCCCAGTGGGAGATGAGGAAGATTGCGGGTAAAACATTTAGGAGATGAAAGTGTTTTGGAAGCTGCCAAGAACAACCTGATAGTTATCTCAGTAGTGAGAGCAAAGCTTGGGAAGGGAAACATTGTTGGAAATAGAAGTCTACCTGTTGGAGAGATCTGTATGCACCTGCCATGTATGCAAGGAGGGGTTCAGTGTTCTTAGAAAGGCAGAATACACCTGTGAGATTTCACACCGAAGCTTCCAGCTTCTCTCTTAGTAGTACGCTATAAACAGGATTTCTCTCACACCTAATGCAAACTAGTGTTTGGGTTCTCATTTTTACAGGTTCTACTAGTACATTTTCAGTTCTGGTCCATATCATACCTCTCTCCTCAGCTTGCAGTGGTCATTCTCAGGTGTGCACAAATAGCTAGGTGAAAAGTTATTTTGTAAGCTTCACCGCTTCAGCTCCTTTATGGTATGTCCTATTCCTTCCCCTCTTTCCCTAAACAAAACTAGACGAAAGTGAGTCTTCTTTTTTCCAACCTATGAAAATGTTACACATCCTAGGAAAAGCAACTCAAGTTTCATTGACCATATTTATGTCCTCTTTCCTTTCATGATGCAAGGTATATCACATGCAAATTTTTGAAGGGAAAGGAATAACTTTCCATGATTATTGTTTCCATTTAATTCTTCTTTTTGTTAATTAGCTGGTACTTAAAGTTTTACGTTATTCTTAGATTTTTATGTGCCTTTTCAACTAGTCAGTAAGTATATGTAAGTAAATACAGGAGATTTTCTCTGTATTTGCCATAGCACGTTCTCTAGTCTGGAGCACATATTAGTTACTTAAATGATACTTTTCAAGATATTGTTGGTTCAATTTTCTCAGTTTAGAAACATGAAGGTTTACTACTCCAGAGAATTTTATGTTTGATTGACTGTTACAAAATGGACTGGGCAGATTTTAATGATGTCAAGTAATTGATAAAGGTTTACAAGGGTCTGGGTTAACCTTTTTCATTCCTTTAAAAGGGCAGATTACCTCACAGGCCACAGTGCAAATGTCAATGACTCACTGCAGGGAATTGGGTCCAGCTGGTGCATGGCTTAATCACTGGAGAGTGCTAATGAAATATTGATCCCAATATAACTCTTTGGGAGAGTGTGTAAGTTAGTATCTGCCCATAGTACATGTGGGTATATTAAAATTATGGGGCTGTGAAATCTACGGAGATGGAAGTTCATGGCTCTCATCAGCTCCATGAAAACCACTGATTCAATGTTGTTTGATGGGATTCATCACTAAAGCACAGTTTCTTATGAGTAACACATCCAACTCTTCCAATAAGTCCAAAAAATTGAAGATATGGGCTGGTGCCTGTAACACCAGTAGTTCTAGATTGGACCAAGATCTGTTTCAGACTCTGTGTAAATAGAGGGTTGGCAAATTCAGTGAACTAAATGGTATTTAAAGAGATCATAGACCCTGACCTGCAGATATATTGTACTAATTGTACTTAGGCGAAGGACCAGAGTTGAGAGAAGAGAAAGTATTCTACTAACATTCTACTTTATAATTCTAGTGTCTTTCTGAGGACTAGATTTTTTTTTCTGATTTAGTAAAAGCACACAGTGAATAATAACCTTCACCCTCTTTCAGTAAATACAGAGTAAACTGAACTTGGTTGGTATGGTCAATGGCGCAGATCCACTCACTGTAGAATGAAAGACTGTCAGACCATGATATTGATGGTGAAGTAGTCAGGCAAGATATTACCTGTTACTTATTGATACTCTGGCCATATGGGCACATTTGGTTATATTTTGGGGGGCCTAGAATCAAAACAGAAAGAACACAGACTCTGTTACTCTGCTAATTACTTTTGCATTCCTTCAGTAAGGTACAAAAGAAGAAACAAGCTCCAAATAGAAAATTTCCACTAGAAGCAAATTCAGGAAATCTGTACTGCTAGATCATATTTCTAAAATTCTGGAAGAAATGTATATGACATAGTATTTATGTTGTTTCATTTATTACTTCTATAGATAACATTGAAATACTTTTCAAGAAATGGAAATATACTGGAAAATAGCATGAGAGTACTTGGAAGGAGGAAGAAACTTCAGGAAACCAAACCTACCAGGTCTCTCCTGAGGAGCTCTTGCCATACCCTCTGGCCTCATCTCCACTTGCCATTGCAAAGTATATTCCATGACTAGACTTGAAATGTAACAAAGGAGCAAAATTCCAGGAAGCTGTTATATTGCTTTCTGCTTTGTTGTTGCCGCTGTCTATTGAAGCATAGTTGACATTCGATCTTATGTTAGTTTCAGGTATATGACATAGTGATATGACAATCAAATACAGTATAAAATTATCATCACAAGTTCAATAATCATCCATCATCATGCAAAATTATTACAGTATTATTGACTATATTATTTATGTTGTATATTGTATCCCTGTGACTTAATCACTTTTAACTGGAATTTTGTACCTCTTAATTACCTTCACCTATTCAGCTGACTCATTTGAAAAGACTCTGATGCTGGGAAAGATTGAAGGTGGGTGGAGAAGGGGAGGACAGAGGATGATAGTTGGATGGCATCGCCGACTCAATGGATGCGAGTTTGAGTAAACTCCGGGAGTTGGTGATGGACAGCGAGGCCTGGCGTGCTGCAGTCCATGCGGTTGCAGAGTCAGATACGACTGAGCAACTGAACTGAACTGATTTAGCCCAACCCCTGAATACCTTCCCCCCTTTCACAAACAGTGTGCTTTCTTTATCTGTAAGTTTGTTTCTGGTTCATTTTATTTAATTTTTATTATTCCACATATAAATGAAACAACCCAGTATTCATCTTTTTCTGTCTTATTTCACTTAGCATGATGCCTTCTAGATCCACTTATGTTGTCAAAAATGGCAACATTTCATTCTTTTTTTTTTTTTTTGGCTGAGTAAAGAGTCAGACATGACTGACTAACACACAGTATTCCTCTCTCTTTTTTATTAGTTCATCTTTCAATGTATGTTTCAGTTGCTTCAATATCTTTCCCATTGTAAATAATGCTGCAATCAACATAGGAGTACATATATCTTTAGAAATTACTGTTTTTGTTTTCTATTGGTAAATACTAAGAATAACTGCCCTGTATGTTTAATAGTTTTATTTTTAGTTTTTTGAGGAAGAGCCATTCTATTTTTCATCATGGCTGTACCAATTTACCCTCCCACCAACAGTTAACAAGGGATTCCTTTTCTTTAAGTTCTCACCAACACTTGCTATTTGTTGTCTTTTAGAGGGTGATCACTCTGATAGGTGTAAGGTGATACCTCATTGTGATTTTGATTTTCATTTCCCTAATGATTGGTTAAACTGAGCATTTTTTCATGCATCTATTGGCTATTTGTATTCTTTTTTTTTTTTGGTAAAGTTCCCTCCCACTTCCTTTGCTCATTTTTAAATCATATTGCTTGTTTTCTGATATGAAATTGTGTGATTTTTTAAAATATAAGATATTAACCTCTTATCAGATAATATCATTTGAAAATATTTTCTCCCAACAAAAGGATTGCCCTTTGGTTTAGTTACTGGTTTCATTTACTGTGTAAAAGTTTTCTTTTTTTCTTTTTTTTTTTTCAGTATGATGTAGTCTTATTTGTTAATTTTTGCTTTTTATTTCCCTTGCCTGAGAAAACATATATAAAATGGATTTAGGAGATCAGTGTTAAAGAGTATATTGCCTATTTTTTCTTTTAGTTTTATTTTTTTTTTTAGATCTTACATTTATGTCTTTAATCCATGTTAAGTTTATTTTTGTGCATAGTGTGAAAGAATAGTACAGTTTGATTATCTTGGATGTAGCTCTTTCTCCAGTTTTCCCAACATGATTTATTGAAAGGCTACTTTATCCCTCTATTGTACATTATTGCTTCCTTTGTTATAGATTAATTAATCATATAATTGTGGGTTCATCTCTCATTTCACTATTCTCTTCCATCAATATGTGTCTATTTTTGTATGAGTCCCGTACTATATATTGACTGTAGCTTTGTACTATAGCTTAAAATCAGAGAACATGATGCCTCCATCTTTACTCTTCTTTCCAAGGATTGTTTTAGCTATTTGGGGGGTTTTACATTTTCATACACATTTTAGAATTCTAGTTCTTTGAAAAATATCATTAATAGTTTGATATTGTGTTAAAGCTATTATTGTTTTGGATAATATAGGCAACTTAACAAAATTAATTTTTCTGATCTATCAATACAGTATATATTTTTATTTATTTTTATCCTTTTCAATTTCTTTTATCAATGTTAGTTACAGTTTTTAGACTACGTCTTTCACCTCCTTGGTTAAATTTATTTATAAGTTTTTAAAAAAATCTTTCTGATGCAATTGTAATGGGATTAACTTTCTTAATTTGTCTTTCATATAGATCATTGTTACTGTATAGAAATTACACAGAATTCTGAACATTTGTATCCTACCACTTTTCCGTTGTTCAGTCACTCAGTCATGTCTGACTCTGCAACCCATGGAGAGCAGCATGCCAGGTTTCCCTGTACTTCACCATCTTCTGCAGCTTGCTCAAATTCATGTCCACTGAATCGGTGATGCCATCCAAACATCTCCTCTGTTGTCCCCTTCTCCTCTTGCCTTCAAGCTTTCCCAGGACCAGGGTCTTTTCTAAAGAATCAGCTCTTGGCATCAGGTGGTCAAAGTATTGAAGTTTCATCTTCAGCATTAGTCCTTCCAAAGAATATCTAGGATTTATTTCCTTTAGAATTGATTGTTTTGATCTTTTTGCAGTTCAGGGGACCTCTCAAGACTCTTCTCCAACACCACAGTTCAAAAGCATTAATTCTTTGGTGCTCAGACCTCTTTATGGTTTAATGCTCACATCCATAAATGACTACTGGAAAAACCATAGCTTTGACTAGGATGGACTTTTACTGGTAAAATCTTTTTGTTTTTAATATGCTGTCTAGGTTTATCATAACTTTTCTTCCAAGGAACAAGTGTCTCTTAGTTTCATGACTGGAGTCACCATCTACAGTGCTTTTGAAGCCCAAGAAAGTAAAGTCAGTCACTATTTCCATTGTTTCCCCAACTTTTTGCCATGAAATGATGGGACAGGATACCATGATCTTTGTTTTTTGAATGTTGAGTTTGAAGTCAGTTTTTTCACATCCTTTTTTTACTTTCATGAAGAGGATCTTTTGTTCCTCTTCATTGCCATAAGAGTGAATTCATCTGCATATTTGAGGTTATTGATATTTCTCCTGGCAATCTTGATTTCAGCTTGTTCTTCATCCACCCAGCATTTTGCATGATGTACTCTGCATATAAGTTAAATAATAGGGTGACAGTATGCAGCCTTGACGTACTCCTTTCCCAATTTGGAACTAGTCCATTGTTCCATGTCCATTTCTAACTGTTGCTTTTTGATTTGCACAAAGGAGGTAGGTAAAATGATCTGGTATTCTTATTTCTTGAAGAATTTTCCACAGTTTGCTGTGATCCACACAATCAGAGGCTTTATCAGAGTCAATGAAGCAGAAATATATGTTTTTCTGGAATTCTCTTGCTTTTTCTATGATCCAACATATGTTGATCTCTGGTTCCTCTGCCTTCTCTAAATCCAGCTTGAACATCTGGAAATTCTCCATTCATGTACTAAATTTTGAACATCACTCTGCTAGTATATGAAATGAGTGCAACTGTGAAGTAGTTTGAGCATTCTTTGGCATTGCCTTTCTTTGGGATTAGAATGAAAACTGATATTTTCCAGTCTGGGGCCACTGCTGAGTTTTCCAAATTTGCTGGCATATTGAGTACAGCACTTTCATAGCATCATCTTTTAGGATTTGAAATAGCTCAGCTGGAATTCCATCACCTCCACTAGCTTTGTTCCTAGTGATTCTTCCTAAGGCCCTCTTGACTTTACACTCCAGGATGTCTGGCTCTATGTGAGTGAACACACCATCATAGTCATATGGGTCATTAAGATCTTTTTTGTACAGTTCTTCTGTGTATTCTTGCCACCTCTTCTTAGTGACTTCTGCTTCTGTAGGTCCATACTGTTTCTGTCCTTTCTTGTGTCCATCTTTGCATGAAATGTTCTTTTGGTATCATTGATTTTCTTGAAGAGATCTCTTGTCTTTCCCAATCTGTTGTTTTTCTCCCTTTCCTACAACTTACTCAATTTGTTTACTAATTCTATTAGATTTTTGTTGACATCTGTAGCATTTCCTAAAACTAGTGTCATGATATCTGTAAACAGCAGCAGCCTTACTTCTTTATTCTCAGTTTATATACTTTTTATATCATTTCCTTTCTTTGGTGTCTTTGTCTGCTTTTTTTTATCAGTGTATGTTGGCCTGGTAGAATGAGTTTATATGTGTTCTTTCCTCTTCAAATTTCTGGGACAACTTGAGAAAAATGATATTAAATATTCTTTAAATCTTTAGTAGAATTAGCCCATGAAGTTATCTGGCCCCAGACTTTTGACTGCTGAGAGTTTTTTGATTGCTGGTTCAATTTCATTGATAGCCATTGTTCTGTTGAGATTTTCTAATTCTTTCTGGGTCAGTTTTGGAGGATTATATGCTTTTAGAAATTTATACATTTCTACTGACATTATTTTTGTAGTAATCTCTTATGATGTTCCTGTGATGCTGGTTGTAAGTCTCTTCTTTATTTATTTTGTTTTACGTATTTGGGGCTTCTTTCTCTTTTTTTCCCTTTATGAGTCTACCTAAGGTTTATCTTTTCAAAAAAAGTGTTCCTAGTTTCATTGATCATTGCTATTTTTTTTGTTTCTATTTTATTATTGCTCTGATCTTTATTATTTCCCTATTTCTATTAACTTTGTGCTTTTATTAAAAAAAATTCTTTTTCTAGTTTCTTTAGGTATAAAATTAGATTGTTATCTGAGGTAGGTCTGTGTAGCTATAAACTTCCCCTTTGCCGTGTTGCATGGATTTTGGAATATTGTGCTTCCATTTTTATTTTTGTCACAGTATTTCTTACTGGCCCCTTTGATTTCTTCAGTGACCTCTGATTATTTGGTAGTATGTTGTTCAGATCTGGAGTGTTTGTAGTGTTTTTTTCCAGTTTATTTATTGTTCATTTATTTTTTTTTTTTTCTCATAGTTGGCTTCTAATCTCATATAGTGATTAGCAAAGATGTTTGATATGATTTTTACCTTCTTAAATTTATTGAGACTTGTCTGGTGGCCTAACATGATCTATCTGGAAGACATGGGAGCCTAATGTAGGATCCAGAGTCCTCTGTTGTCAGGTGGAGGCTCTGAAGCTGTGATATCTCTTCTGCTGTGGGTCACACTCCCAGGGTGTGGGTACTAGATAGATCACATCTCTGCTCCTCCTATCTGTCAGTGTGTTTTTTCTCTTCTATCCTTAGTTTTGGAGAATCTTTTTTGATAGTTTGTAAGTAATTCTCAGAGATAATTTCTCTATATGTAGTGATAGTATTAATATGTTTGTGGTAAGAGACAAGCCGGGAATCTTCTTACTCGGCCATCTCATCCTTTTCTCAATGGTATGCTGTTTGTTTGATCACTCTATTCCAGGTCTGTTCCCCAGACAACTTCTGAATTTAATGCAATTAGGCATCAAAAAACAAGACTGGGAAGAGTCCCAGTAGCAGCTGCAAGTCAACTGAAACAAAGTGGAAATGGCATTAAACACCAAACTATTAACATGACTTAACGATCAAGATTCTGGAAATATTTTGATCAGTAGAGAATTCTGGAAATATTTCTTAGCAAATAAAATCTCCAAAATACAAAATTTGTAGATCCTCAAAATTTTTTTTGGAAGTTTAACCACCAGAAAAGTGTAATCTTAGAAAACACATAGCAGAATTAACCTAAAACCAATAGGGTAAGGAATCTCAGCCCTTCCTATAGGATAATTTAACCTAAACATTAAAGATTGTGATAAAACTTGGACATGCCATTCTCCACCAGGGCATTTGTGCCAATATTCATCTCAAGTCAAGAACAATCTTCTGAACAGAAAAAAAAACAAAAAAAAACACACAAAAAAAACCTTGGCCAACTGAACAAGAAACCGTTTTCCATGATAGCTAAATAAGAATAAGACAATATAATGCTATCTTTGAGCATACCTGGTCCTAGAGTTTACCTTTCTATGTTCACCAGGGTGTAATATATCTAGATGCATTGCTGTTCTTGAGATTTTTTTTCCATTGCCTTTTAAACTGAAAATGTGGTGTTGAATGCAAGTGTGTTTGTCCTTTTCTTTCTCTATTACTGTATCTTGCATTGGAAGAGATAAAATTTATGAGTTAACGCTCTTAATTCGCTCTTAATACGGTGAAGTCACAACATCCCAAATCCTCCTCCTATGGTTAACTGTATCACAGTAATATACTTGGAATTCAGAAAGATAGCAAATAAATGGTTTGGCTAAATAACATCCGGAGAGAAATTTCAGTAATGTTTGTAGAAGAGTGTGTGACTTTTCAAATTTTTCATCAAAATATAGTAATATAAGAGAGGAGTTCATGCAGTTTGAAGGAGTTTGAAGCATGTAGTTAGAAGCACATGTACAATTTTACAAGTCTAAAGTACTGTGCTTTATCTGAGAAAAAATATATCAAATTTTCATGGAATTCCACTCCTTACCATTAAATTAGGTTGATAAGCCATGTTTATCTGTGGCATTTTGTACCCCGAGCATATTGCTTGTTATCCTAGTTTGAGAAACATGACTGCAGCAGTTAAGTGGTTAAGCTGTTCGGAGTTTTGGTCCAAACAACCACATTGCAAATATTCCACTTAGGGAATGAATGGTCTTTAGCAAGTTTCTTACTCACTCTAATTTTCAATTTAATCATTTCTAAATTGTAGATAATACCTACTCCATAGGGTTATTAGGAGAATGAAATGAAGTGCTATATGCAAAGCACATAACACAGTGCTTAGAACATAACTTGACACTTTACAATCAGTAGATATCAATATCATTCATAGTATTGGCTCCATTAGGGTATGGCCTTCAATATGTAAACATCCATTTCCATTTAGGACTAATTTCAGATGACATGCTTTTGAATACACATAACCACAAACTTCCTCTAGGCACTTTTCAAAATGCTTGGTCCATTGACTATATTCATTGCAATCTGACACCCACTGAGTTTATCTTTTAAATAATTATTGATCCCATCATGCTATTTTATAAAGAATGAAGTATATTATAGCTGCATGGTAAGACTTACCTTTTAGTAGGGAAATTTTTTCTTTCTCTGAAGAAAAAGAATGTTCCCAGTGTAAATCATTTGAAAGAAAAGGCAAGACCTCAGCATGGAAGCAAAAATGCAGAAAACAGGACTTTAAAAGATAAGGAGGGAAGTCTAACATTTCAGTTTTAGGGTATTTGAAATGAATTTGAAGGTTTAAAGTAGGCTTGAAGACATTCTTTGGGGATAAGGCCAGACGACTGTTTTATATCTAAACTATTCATGTATAGGCACAGTGATCTCCCACAAGATTTGTTGTTGTTGTTGACTTGCATATTACTTTGAGATCTAACTCTCTTTATTAAGTTACCAGTTATATTTTCCACCTATGCTTAGATATGGAGGATTAAGAGTGTCCATCCTTAGATTGAATGGGAAGCTATGACATCAAGTCCACTGAAGTGAGGGAAGGAGTAATCATCAGGGGATCCCTAGAGAAACTGAAATCTCTTCACAGAGCAACATTCCTTCCATAGCTCCTGTTTGTTTGATATTAACAGAGTCAGCATGTTTTCTTACAAATTCACCTGTATACCTCTCATCTTCACAGAGATACTCGATCAACCCTAAGGCAATCTTGCTGCAATATGTGTTTGCAAAAGCTATCTAGCTCAATTCAGGAAGGCAACAACTTTCCAAACTCAGAAGCTCTTAAGATATGGTCCATGTGACTTAGAGTCTTAAAGTGGGAAAAACATAATTAACACTTTTCAACTTCAAAGAAGATTATAAACACTAGCTAATTAAACTTCCCAACACCTTCCTTGTACAGATGTAGTTATATCCTCTTTCTGGACAGGATAAGACATTTATTCAAGAAGGAAAATACAGCTGCTCCTTTCTTACAAGGCAGGAATGACATCTTCTTTCACTCAATAGGGGGTCTAGGCTTAAAGTTAAGCTTAATCAAACATTTAATCAGTATAATTTTACTGAAAAGCTCTGTGCCTAATTTTGTGCTCTTTGATTAAAGGGGAGAAAATAGTGTCAAGATCTCCTGTCCTTAGAGAGCTGAACATGAAGCTGAACAGACCAGACACTAAAATGTTATATTAAAAATAATGCAAATGAGAATATAATCAGTTGTTAGATTTCCCTTCCCAGACTACCTTTCAGTTCTCCATTATGTGTACTTTTATTAAAAAGATCTTTCTGAAATGCAAATACAAATCCAGTCATATTATTCTTCTGCTTATAGTCCTTCCACAATTTCATATTACTTGAAGGATACATGCCAAACATATAGAAAATATTTATTAACTTTCACAATCTTGGTCACTATTTACCTGCTTGGTTCAACTTCTTGCATGCCCATATTTGCACAGCAAGCCCTAGAGCTAGAAAATTTCTTGCTAATCTACGTACGTGCCACATCTTTCTGGTAATACCCATGCCTGTACTATCGCTCAGTTGTTGCCCCAAATGTTTCAGGCAACAGAAACTCTCCCTCATAAACTCCTCTCTTCATTTAAAAATCATGTTAACGGTCATACATCTCTTGACAGCTTTTCTGATTCTGACTTTCTTCTACCCCTGTAATAAAATGCAATCAGATAAAATGAATATTCGATGTCCACATTCCACTGTGATTATTTGCTTCTAATTAGACTATAAGTATAAAGAGCAGAGATTGAGTTTTATATATTAAAGTATTTATTTACAAATCCCCAGAGTCTGGCAAATTAAAACTGATGCTTTTGAACTGTGGTGTTGGAGAAGACTCTTGAGAGTCCCTTGAACTGCGAGGAGATCCAACCAGTCCATCCTAAAGGAGGTCAGTCCTGGGTGTTCATTGGAAGGACTGATGCTGAAGCTGAAACTCCAGTACTTTGGCCACCTGATGCGAAGAGCTGACTCATTGTAAAAGGCCCTGATGCTGGGAGGAATTGGAGGCAGGATGAGAAGGGGGCAACAGAGGATGAGATGGCTGAATGGCATAACCGACTCAATGGACATGAGTTTGAGTAAACTCCAGGAGTTGGGGATGGACAGGGAGGCCTGGTGTGCTGCTATTCGTGGGGTCGCAAAGAGTCAGACACGACTGAGTGACTGAACCAAACTGAACTGGCAAATTAAAGTCATTATTGAGTGACTGGATGGCCATTCCAACTCGTGTCTCACACTCAATCCATTTCTCACACTACACTCTGCCCTTAGTGAGAATTCTCTCTCATACCTGGGCTTTTGTATATGCTGTTCTCTTGGCCTAGGATACTCTTCACTTCTCCAAGTATATCACCTAGCTAATACCCACTCACATGTCCAGGCTCAGACACTCACTCAAGTGGTGTGTCACCCTAATAACATCCTCTAACTGAATCAGGAATGATTCTTATGTGCCTTCAAAAAATGTTACACATCCATGTCATAAAACTTTTCACTTATGGAGTTTTGGGTGGTCACAAATTAGCCCATAACTGACTGTTTACATTTGGAAAAACAGCAAAAAACAATCAAACAACAACAACAAGTCCTCAAACATAATGGGTTGAATTAATAACAGATTCACATGGGTTTAAGCAATCTGAGAAGATTCTACAAAAATACCTGTACTTTAAATTAATAACTGAGGAATGGAAGGCCTATAGAATGCAGAGAAGGAAGAGGGAATCCCATCTGGATAAAATAACATCAGCGGGAAACTGATGTGATAATTATTATAGTTGCTTCAGAGGCCCATGAGAAACCAGAATTACCTTTAGAAGGGGATTCATCCTGTGGGGTTGTCCAAGAAAATAAGTAGATATTGTAGGGGCAGTTAAGAGAAAGCCAAGAAAGACACATTCTGCTAATTAGCTTAGGTAAAATCTTTAACAAGTCTAAACATTCATAGAGCATCTCATGGATGCTCTCATGTTCCTCATATATATCTTTTTTTCTGTTCCCTTATTTATTTTTTCTTCACCCTTGGTAAACTCCATGGTTTATTCCCTTGAAATAAGCCCTTGCTTCCCTGTCAAAGTCTGCAGTCACTTTGGAATCTTTATTTGAACTACAGTGGACCCTATGAATGAACAGAAGGAGTTGAACACTCAAATTGACTTTGGTCTCTTCTCCAGCCATGGCTCAGCCACACTGGAAGCTACTCTTCTTAGATCAAGGATAGCTCACCTGAGTGAGTGTTCATTTTCTACCACCAGAAGCATGAAATAATCCTATGCATAAAGCACATATCTCCTATTAACATGATTTAGATCCTACTCTAAATCTGGCATCCTTGTGCTAAGGAGGCACTTTTATCAAGGCAGATTGCACATCAAAGGTCATCAAATTAGCTGAATGAACCTGGACCTATTAGAGCCAGCTGGAATAACATGAGCTTATCTGAAATATATTGTCCTTGATCTCCAAATCTCTCCTGAGATAGAAAAGAAAGTAAGATCGGCTGTATCAGACTGGCTCAGGGGCAAAGTCCAAGGATACCTTAATGACCAATCAGCCACTCATTCTGGTAACAGTCACTAAGTGCCCTGGAGATATCTGACCTGAGGATATCTCCTGAAGATATCAGGAGATAAATGACCAGAAATAGAGGCAAAAGAAAATTCAAATACCTGGGTTCTTTCTTTCTTTTTCTTCACGAATTTGTGTACCTGGGTTCTTTCATTCCAAACAACTAGGTAGTCTCTTGGGATTAGACTAGACAGTATTAAGCCACAAAACTGTTACCTAAACGGTAGCATAGCTGCCTAATTTGTCTTTCCTTGGGGTCAGTGATTCTTACCCTTAATTGTAAATTTAATTTACTGTCTGCAGTAGTGGGGGGACTATCTTATAAAATAGTAATACATTTGCCAGGACTTCAAGCTCAAGAAAAGCCAATTCAAAAAATGTGGGATTGATTTCAAGAATATACCAATGCCCCAGGGTTCTCTGTGGTAGACCATGAATTAGACTATTCATTCTAGATTTTAGCACTGTGCTGGTATAGAAAGAAAAACATAAGAAAGGGCACATTAACAGCAAAGAATATGCGCCCTAATGTCAGAGCAAAGTCTGTCTAATCAGCCTGCTCTCAGGCAGGAGGCGATCCTTGTCAGCTTCACTGCTCCAGCTGAAGTTCTCATCCTTCTCCCACCGCCTGTGGTCCTTGATCTCAACAAAACTTTGAGGAAAGGAGTCTTGAGCTCCATCTCGTGGCCAGAAGCAGCCTTTATTATTAATACTATTATGTTTATTTTGCCAAAGGCCAACTATTTAAAAAATGGAAACCTTTTAAACAGTCTTTTTGCTATTGCAGAGAATATATATGAAGGCATTTGTAGAAATTATTAGAACAAAACAGAGCTGCCAAAGATTCCTGAACTCTCCCCTCCACTGAGATCCCTCACACATATTGGTATTAAAATACATTTATCTGAATTCCTTTTTCTATGCTTTTATCTTATTTCTTCATTTGAGAAGATTTTTTCCCTGTGGTTATAGCTCTTTATTTAAAAAAAAAAAAAGCACTGATGCTATTTAATTAAAATAAATAGAATATTCCTGATTCAATCTAAAGACATCAGTCTCAGATTGAGTAGGACTGAAGTACTGACCTTTGATTTGGTGATTTTTTTTTTTTAAAGTGCTCACAGAAGACATAGCAATATCATGGTTTGGAAGTTTCTTGTCTATATTGGACCTAATGGGCAAAATGTTGAAGGACTTTCTGTGAGATAAGACGTATTTAATATTAATAGCTTACTGCAAATACAAACTAGTTTATTTAGTTTTTATGGTGATCATAATGTCCAGGTAATTCATCATATGTAGAGCTAATATCTTGTATATGAGATTAGAAGAGCCTAATAGAGATTCACTCAAACATTTTCATTCAAAGTTAAACTACTGTTTGATGGTCTGCTGCTGCTAAGTCACTTCAGTCGTGTCCAACTCTGTGCGACCCCATAAATGGCAGCCCACCAGGCTCCCCCGTCCCTGGGATTCTCCAGGCAAGAACACTGGAGTGGGTTGCCATTTCCTTCTCCAATGAATGAAAGTGAAAAGTGAAAGTGAAGTCACTCTGTCATGCCCGACTCTTAGCGACCCCATGGACCGCGGCCTACCAAGCTCCTCCGTCCGTGGGATTTTCCAGGAGAGAGTACTGGAGTGGGGTGCCATTTAATAGAGAGCTAAACAGAAAATTTCACATATTCCCAATTTTACATGAAATTTCAAAGGATTCAGGTGCCTTTCATAAAGGAGATTTTAGATCTTTTCTAGCAATAAATACTGATATGAGGCAATCTTCTTTTTTCTAAACAGAAAGAGACATGCAAACATAGCTGATCTCTTCACCACATGTTTGACCTGGATGCAGTTAAACTGTTCCTGTCTGACACTTGAGTCCTCAGTGTACAACATTCCTGGGTTAAAGAAAATAGGTTATACATTTTTGTCTCTTTTCACTTTTGCTTCAAACTGGCCTATTTTATTAATGGTTGTAGTTTATCTCCAGGCTTTAAAAAAAAAAATTAAACTTCTTCATATGTGTGCAGATGTTCTATTTTTTTTCCAAAAATAAGTCCATCTCTTTCCAATAGATCCCTGATAGGCATTGCATTTTGCACCCTTAAATTAATTTAGCCTTAAGCTCAATTTTCCTCACTTGAATGCTCATCTTGATAAACTTCTTAGGTCTTGGTCCCTAGAGATTTTGTTAAACCTAATTTTATTAAAACTTAGGATATGAAAACCTTGTTTGCATAATTATCTATATTAAATATTTCTACCTGTTTCTTTGGAGACTTCACTAGTAATCTCCCCATTTTTCCTTTGGACTTTATAATTTTATTTTTTTTAAGGATTTCAGACTTGCTTTCAAACCAGGAAGGTCTATAAAGGGAAATGTGGTATATTTTTTAAACTGAAACTAACCAAAACTCTACATGCCATACATTGTGTTGGATAAAAAGTTAGGGTTGTTATTGTTGTCATATGGGGTAAAAATTAGCTTCTTTTCTCTTTTCCCATTAATTTATACTAATGATACATGTCCTATCATATCATATACAGTTGTGAATAATTATGAAGGTGGCTTTCCTTGCAAATGCTCCATATATTAAAATATTATCATGTTGTCCTTCTTATAGCAAGAAATCATGTCAGCAGGGGTTATTTTAGGGCCTTTTTCTGAGTCAGCTCAAAGATAGTAGTTTACTTCAAAATTACCATGTGTCTACCACTTCATGAGTATTTTGTGATAATTTTAGTATTCTCTAACACTGAGCAAGCTGATTTGTAGCTCAGTCCCTCCACCTGAGCAATTTGAAATAGAAGATCCAGAAACTGACCTCTCAAGTAAAAGAGGTATGAGCCACCTTTCTCATCAGTATCACTTCAAAGTCAAATTATTATTCACAATGTGGGTAATTTCACTTTTTGGAAAGCCAAGCAACCCTTCAACACAGTGGACATTATAGAAGGTTATAGACAAAAGGCAGGAATCCTCATCTCCCACCTCATGTGGCAGGGAGTCACATGAATGAATGAAAAATTTCACCTTGCAGAATTTTTTCCTAAGGGACAGATCCATATAAAAGTCTCAGAAACTGAGCACAGACTCGCCAGCGCTCTTCAGATGATGTCAGATATATCCACCTTCATGAAGCAGAAACTGAAATAGAAGCATATGGGGGCGATAATACTCAATCTACAAACTTAAAATAATGCTGCCCCTTGATGCATATTGTATCATGAAGTAATCAAAGCAGAAATATTCAAATCAACACAACCAGCAAGTTGATCACAGAATGATTGAAAATGATAATATATTTTTAAAAGAAAAGCTTAGAGCAAAATTGGGCAACTAGAAATAAAAACACAATAAAAGGAGAACGAAAGAGGCAATATCTAACAGTATGGTAGGGAACAGAAGTGTCCTATTCTTCCGACTGGTTCTGCCTTTTTTATGTGGATATAAGAATTTGATGTTACTGACTGTAAATTATTGATAATCTGCCTTATTCTGATCTCAGCTAGACTGTGATAACAAGTGCAATAATGATAGTGGTATCAGTTTTCAGTGGTTCTCCACCATACCTACTAAGAAGTCAGAGCTTTGAATTCCTAAATAGTACCACTCCAGGTACTTATGGAAGCTTCCACAGTACTCATATGTGCTCACAAACTGCCTCTCAACTATCAGGGCCTTTCCTGATGGCTCAGTCAGTAAAAGAATTCATCTGCAGTGCAGGAGATGTGGGTTAGATCCCTGGGTTGGGCAGATCCTCTGGGAAGGAAATGGCAACCCTCTCCATTATGCTCACCTGGAAAATCCCATGGGCGGAGGAGGCTGGCAAGGTACAGTCTATGGGGTCGCAAGAGTCAAGATATGACTTAGCAACTAAATCACTTCTACTATACCTGTTAAGAAGTCAGAGACTTGAATTCCTGAAAAGTACCCCTCTAGGTACTTATGGAAGTTACCATAGTACTCACATGTGCAAATAAACTACCTGTCAATTATCACTATTATTCTGTATCTTCAGGGCCACACCTCCACGGCTGCCATGGATTCCCTGGACCACGTGGCTTGCAGGTACACAACTGCACCATTCCCTATGCTCTCAGTGACCACTCGGTACCAACTTTCTGCTCTGAACTCTATGGGTGTTGGTTAGTACCATAAATTCCACTGGTTACTGCCACATATCTTGGACACACCACTTCCTTCCAGACACAGCATTTTCTTCCTGGGAACCACTGCCAATTTTCTAGATCCCAGTGGGGCAACCCTTTGTGCTACAATCACAGTTTACAAAATGCACTTATGTTTAAGATAATTGTTTAATGAAATGTGTATGGATCTTCCTTCACAGTGCATGGCTAATAACCCTTTACAAATCATTCCAACATTTTTATGAGGATTCAAATGATACAACCCCACAAGGGTCAAAATGTTTTCTTAAGCTTTACTTAAGTCTAGATAGGTTCACTTAAAATTCAAAGCCTTTATTTCAGAGATACAGACGAATAATATAGAACAGCCCAATCTTTGGAATCAGGCTGCTTTGGGTTCAAATTCCGACTATCATACTACTTAACTGTAGACAGTTGAGCTTCAGTTTTGTTTTTGGGTTTTTTTTTAGCTTTTCAAATTGGCATCACATTTACCTCCAAAGATCATTGTGAGCATTTAACAAGATAATATCTATTTAGGTATTATTATAGTACTAGGTTAATGAGAAAAGCTAAGTAATTTATAATTCTTATTATCATTATTAGCCACATTTCCCAGCAGCATCCTAGAAACTTGTTTCTGAGTCAAAGGGCAACTTTCTTGGACCTTCTGATTATGAAAGAAAAGGATGGGACAAAGAACTTTACACTGATGTATTCATGGCCTAATATGATACTCTGGGGAAGAGGAAACAAGGAAGGTTGGAAATAAAATCTTTTTGTCTTCAAAATGAGTAATAGTGGTAAAATCCACAGCTCTGATCCGGTCCTTCTGGTAAGATTAGCTTTATTAACTTTGCTGAGGAGGTCCAATAGAAGATTTACCTGAGTGAGTTTGGCCTCACAAATTCCATTATCCCTCCTCCAGCCCATCACACCAGCCAGCATGGAAATGGGCCTTTTATTATAAACTAATTACTATTCACTTTTTATCAGCTAACAAATCGATTTGCACAGCACCTTTTAAAATTCAGGAACTGCTATATGAATTTGTTGAAACAAAGAGGGTCATTACCAAGTCTTATTATACATCCTGCTGGCTTTCTCCTGGGTTTTAATTATTCCAGCCACGAGTAGATATTGGAAAGGAAGGCAGGTCACTGAGGTCCTGCCAGTGTGAGGCATGTGTGCTAGGTCTTCTTAAACCTGTCAGCCACATGGCCTTCCTTTCTTCCAAGACCCAGCAGTGAGAATAGATGATAGTAAGCAGCTGTCTCCTCCTCACCTTCATCCTCAATTAACCACCAGTGAGCTCCCACCAACGCACACTGTAGAACCAAAGAGTCCCTGGGGTTTGGAGAACTTTTAAAGATTTAGAATACGGGAGAAAGAAAACTAGGAAAGAATTATAAAAATGAGACCCGCAAATGAATGAAGTGATTTGGGGATGCCCCAAGTCCTCCAAGTAGGCTCTGGACCCAGTAGCAGTGGTTTTGTGATTGCCTAGGAAAGAAGGTGGAAGTCTGGCCCTATTTTGTGTCTCAGAAACCAAAGCTGTTTACAATGGCTAACAGTGAGGGAGAAACTGAGGTGAACTCTGACTCTATAATACTTTTTAGAAGCATCAGCACTTTTTACCTTCTAATATACTATATAACATATTTATTGTATTCATTTTTCAGCTTTATTGAGAAATAGAATTTATTTAATGTATTTAAGTATGTAATGAAATATGTACATTGTGAAAAGATTCCCACCAATGAGTTAATGAACACATCCATCACTGTACTGCTTTTCTTTCTTTTCTTCTTATTTTCTTGGTTAGAGCACTTAAGTTTTAGCAAATTTCAGATATACAACAGGGTGTCAACTCTATCACCTATTATCAACTAGTGACCATGTTACATATTAATATCTCAGATTTCATTCATCTTGTAACTGAAAGGAGTTTGCTTTTTTTTTTTTTAACCAGCATCTATTATACTCACCCTCTTAGTCTCAGGCAACTACCATCCTACTGTTTTCATGATTTAATATTTTTTTTTTTTAGGTTTCACATATCGGTGATGCCATGTAGCATCTTTCTCTATCTGACTTATTTCACTTAGCTATTGCCTCCCAGGTTTGTCCATATTGTTACAAAGGGCAGAACTTCCTTTTGTAAGATTGAAAAGATAACATTCAATTGTTTGTATGTACCACATTTTCTTTACCCATCCGTCAGTGGAAACATTAGGTGGTTTCCATTCCTTGACTATTGTGAGTAATGCTGCAATGGACAGGGAGTACAGATATCTCTGAGTTAGTGATTTCATTTCCTTTGCATGTATACCCAGGAGTAGAATTTGTAGATCAGATGGTAGTTCTAATTTTAATTTCTTAAGGAAAATCTGTACTGTTTTCCATAGTGACTGTTCCAGTTTATATTCCCACCAACAGTGTACAAGAGTTTCCTTTTCTCCACATCCTTACTGTCATTTGTTATCTTTTGTCTTTTTTGACAATAGACACTCTAACAGATACAAGTGATGTTTCATTGTGATTTAGATTTACATTTCCCTGATGACTAGTAATGTTGAATATTGTTTTATGTATCGGTTGGCCATTTGCATATCTTCTTTAGAAAATCTTGATTCAAGTCCTTTGCCCATTTTTAATTGAGTTATTTGTTCTTAGGCTATTTGATTTCTTCAGTATGGGTTTCTTGTATATTTTACATATTAACCCCTTATCAGATGTGATCTGCAAATATTTCCTCCCATTCTATAGATTCTGTTTCCTTGATGGTTTTCTTTACTGTGCTGAAGATTTTCAATGTGGTATAGTTTTTACTTATTTCTCTAGCTTTTGGCTTTCCTTTTAGTGTCAAATCAAAGAAAGGTATTGCGAAGGTTGATGTCAAGAAGTTTCTTTCTTATGTTATCTTCTAGGAGATTTATGACTTCAGGTCTCATATTCAAACATTTAATACTCATTAACAGAGGAATGGATAAAGAAGTTGGGGAATATACATAAAATGGAATATTATTTGGCTATATATACACCATGGAATATTACTCAGCCGTTAAAAAGAATTCATTTGAACCAGTCCTAATGAGATGGATGAAACTGGAGCCCCTTATACAGAGTGAAGTAAGCCAGAAAGATAAAGAACATTACAGCATACTAACACATATATATGGAATTTAGAAAGATGGTAACGATAACCCTATATGCAAAACAGAAAAAGAGACACAGAAATACAGAACAGACTTTTGAACTCTGTGGGAGAATGTGAGGGTGGGATATTTCAAAAGAACAGCGTGTATACTATCTATGGTGAAACAGATCACCAGCCCAGGTGGGATGCATGAGACAAGTGCTCGGGCCTGGTGCACTGGGAAGACCCAGAGGAATTGGGTGGAGAGGGAGGTGGGAGGGGGGATCGGGATGGGGGATACATGTAACTCTATGGCTGATTCATATCAATGTATGACAAAACCCACTGAAATGTTGTGAAGTAATTAGCCTCCAACTAATAAAAAAAATTAAAAAAAATAAAATAAAATAATGAAATAATGTAATTTTTCAGGAACTTGGATTGACCTAGAAATTGTCATACTAAATGAAGTCATACAAAGACAAATATCATATAATATCATTCTTATTTGAAATCTAAGTTTTAAAAATGTATACAAATGAACCTATTTACAAAACAGAAGTGACTTATGGTATCAAAAGGAAACATGGTTACCAAAGGGGAAATATGAGGGGGAGGGATAAATCAGGAGCTTGGGATGAATACATGCACACTACTGCATATAAACTGGATGATCAACAGGGACCTTCTGTATAGCACAGGAAACTCTCCAATACTCTCTGATAACCTATATGAGAAGATAATATAAAAAACAATGAATATATTATATGTATAACTGAATCACATTCCTATACACCTGAAACTAATATAACAAAGGAAATCTACTATGCTCCAATAAAATTACAATGTTGAAAAAATAAAAATAAAAACCTTCATGAAAAATAAAAATCTTTAATCTATTTTGAGTTTATTTTTGCATATGATGTAAAAGGAATTCAATGAGTTCATATATAGATACCTAGTTTATCTAGCGCCATTTTTTGAGAAGACCATTCTTTCTCTATTATAAATTATTGGTTTCTTTGTCAAAAATTAGTTACACACACATGCATTGGGCTTTGTTTATGCATATAGCCTACTGTAGTGATTATAGCAGCATTGTGAAAGTTTTGCAATCAGAAAGTGTTATACCTCTAGTTTTGTTCTTCTTTCTCAGGATTACTTTGGCTATCTGGGTTCTTTTGAAGTTCCATATATCGATTTTAAAGATTGTTTTCTATTTCTATAAAAAATGACACTGGAATTTTGACTAAGATTACATTGAATCTATAGATCACTTTGGGTTGTATAGTAGTAATTTTGACAATATTAATTCCTCCAATCCCTGGACATAGAATATCTTTCCATTTCTTTGTGTCTTTAATTTCTTTATTCAGTGTCTTGTAGTTTTTAATATACAAATCTTCAAATTACCTAGAAGACTATCTCAGTTCAGTTCAGTTTAGTTCAGTTGCTCAGTCGTGTCCAACTCTTTGCGACCCCATGAATTGCAGCAAGCCAGGCCTCCCTGTCCATCACCAACTCCTGGAGTTTACTCAAACTCATGTCCATCAAGCCGGTGATGCCATCCAGCCATCTCATCCTCTGTCGTCCCCTTCTCCTCCTGCCCCCAATCCCTCCCAGCATCAGGGTCTTTTCCAATGAGTCAACTCTTCACATGAGGTGGCCTATCTAGGGTATAGTAAATGCTTAATAAATAGTGGTTTAGTAAATATTTCTTACTCATTCTTCTAAACAATGGAAAAAATCATTTAGACAACTCATTCTTTCTCTATGTCAAATTTAGGGTTCATAATTTGAGTCTTTTATTGAAATGGAAGTAGGAATTCTAGTTTTATACTTGCTCTCAAACTGTATTCCGAACTTGGGAGTTAACCCAATTATCCATCTCAATCCTTGTCTAGAATTAAGGGCTTGACGAACTCATCATCTTAGTATGTCTGACTCTTCTCTTAAATCTTTGTTTATACTTACACTTTTGCCATATTTCCAAATACCTTTCTTTTCCATTTCTTGTATTTGGTAGAATGTCCTATTGACTGAAAGGTTCTTTCCTTTGGAAACATGTATCTAGCTTTCCTCCGTAAAGGTAGATGATTCTAAAAGCACTTTTTTTTCCTATAACGCAGAAGGCTACAATTAGTGGTGTATATACTTAAGCATATTTTTGCATTGTGTTTCCTAGGAGCCCATGATGATCTGTACCTGAAAGAGTGGAGTAGGTCTTTGGCCCATTTTTTGATTGGGCCATTTATTTTTCTGGAATTGAGCTGCAGGAGTTGCTTGTATATTTTGGAGATTAATCCTTTGTCTGTTGCTTCGTTTGCTATTATTTTCTCCCAAACAGACATTTCTCCAAAGAAGACATACAGATGGCTAACAAACACATGAAAAGATGCTCAACATCACTCATTATCAGAGAAATGCAAATCAAAACCACAATGAGGTACCATTACACGCCAGTCAGGATGGCTGCTATCCAAAAGTCTACAAGCAATAAATGCTGGAGAGGGTGTGGAGAAAAGGGAACCCTCTTACACTGTTGGTGGGAATGCAAACTAGTACAGCCGCTATGGAGAACAGTGTGGAGATTTCTTAAAAAACTGGAAATAGAACTGCCATATGACCCAGCAATACCACTTCTGGGCATACACACTGAGGAAACCAGATCTGAAAGAGACACGTGCACCCCAATGTTCATCGCAGCACTGTTTATAATAGCCAGGACATGGAAGCAACCTAGATGCCCATCAGCAGATGAATGGATAAGGAAGCTGTGGTACATATACACCATGGAATATTACTCAGCCATTAAAAAGAATTCATTTGAATCAGTTCTAATGAGATGGATGAAACTGGAGCCCATTATACAGAATGAAGTAAGCCAGAAAGATAAAGACCATTACAGCATACTAACGTGTATATACGGAATTTAGAAAGATGGTAATGATAATCCTATATGCAAAACAGAAAAAGAAACACAGATGTACAGAACAGACTTTTGGACTCTGTGGGAGAAGGCGAGGCTGGGATGTTTCGAGAGAACAGCATCGAAGCATGTATATTATCTAGGGTGAAACAGATCACCAGCCCAGGTGGGATGCATGAGACAAGTGCTCAGGCCTGGTGCACTGGGAAGACCCAGAGGAATCGGGTGGAGAGGGAGGTGGGAGGGGGATCGGGATGGGGAACACATGTAAATCCATGGCTGATTCATGTCAATGTGTGACAAGACCCACTGCGGTATTGTGGAGTGATTAGCCTCCAACTAACAAAGATGAATGAAAAAATAAAAAAAAAAGAGTGGAGTAGGGAAAGGTGAATTCTGCATGTTTATCTTTGCAGCAATCCCTAGAAACTCAGCCTGTTTTCCTTAGTTTTCAAGAGTGTAATGACCCCTGTATACCTTGCAGTAAGCTTAGTATGAAAAGCACAAACTTTATGTTAATCTAAGTCAGATTTCAATTTTGTATTTTTAAATTAGTCCTCTGGTACAGATAAATTATAAATTCAATCTCATTTCCCTTTCCCAAATGTGTGATGGATCAGATAAAATTCCATTTTTCCCTGAGGATTGTACTAATGTTTCTAAATATTGTGATCTGCTTGACTGGTTTGTTTTATTTTCAAACAATTCAGCAAAAGCTATGTTTGTAATATCTGCATGAGATACAGCTGGAGATAAAAGCAGAAGGGCACACATTAAATGTTGTGAGGTGAACACTTTAAACCTAAGAAAATCTTAAAATGGTTCATTTTTCTGGAGTCCAAGACTTTATTTTCATTAAACTATAATTTCAATAAGAATATGAACTATGATTATTTAAATCAACCCAATCAATGCCTAGAAAACTGTCTGGTACATAGAAAGAGGAAAAAAAACTATCTTGAATTAATTAATTAATTAATTAATGTTAGCATATTTTAAACTTTATTTATTTTGGGCTATGCTGGGTCTTTGTTGCCTTGCTCAAGCTTTCTCTTAGTGCAACAAGTGTGGACTACTCTTCACTGCAGTGCACAGACTTCTCACTGCAGTGGCTTCTCTTGTTGCAGAGCACAGGCTCTCGGTGCCAGTGCTTCAGGAGTTGCAACGTGTGAGTTCTAGACCCCAGGCTCAATAGTTGTGGTGCAGCGGCTTAGTTGCTCCATGGCATGTGGGATTATCCTGTACCAGGGATTGAACTATTGTCCCCTGCATTGGCAGGCAAATTCTTATCCACTGTGCCAACAGGGAAGTCTTAATATAATTTTTAATGTACAAATTCTTCCTACAGTTGGATTTGGAGCTAAACTAGGTATTCAGAAAGACAGAGATTATTTGGTATCACTATATGCAGAGTACCTCATGAGAAATGCTGGGCTGGAAGAAGCACAAGCTGGAATCAAGGATGTTGGGAGAAATATTAATAACCTCAGATATGCAGATGACACCACCCTTATGGTAGAAAGTGAAGAGGAACTAAAAAACCTCTTGATGAAAGAGAAAGAGGAGAGTGGAAAAGTTTGCTTAAACCTCAACATTCAGAAAACTAAGATCATGACATCTGGTCCCATCATCTCATGGGAAATAAATGGGGAGACAGTGGAAACAGTGTCAGACTTTACTTTTTGGGGGCTCCAAAATCACTGCATGCAGATGGTGACTGCAGCCATGAAATTAAAAGACACTTACTCCTTGGAAGGAAAGTTATGACCAACCTAGATAGCATATTAAAAAGTAGAGATATTACTTTGCCAACAAAGGTTCGTCTGGTCTAGGCTATGGTTTTTCCAGTGGTCATGTATGGATGTGACAGTTGGACTGCGAAGAAAGCTGAGCACTGAAAAATTGATGGTGTTGACTGCGGTGTTGGAGAAGACTGTTGAGAGTCCCTTGGACTGCAAGGAGATCCAACCAGTCCATCCTAAAGGAGATCAGTCCTGGGTGTTCATTGGAAGGACTGATGCTGAAGCTAAAACTCCAGTACTTTGGCTACCTCATGAGAAGAGTTGACTCATTGGAAAAGACCCTGATGCTGGAAGGGATTGGGGCCAGGAGGAGAAGGGGACGATAGAGGATGAGATGGCTGGATGGCATCACTGACTTGATGGACATGAGTTTGAGTAAACTCCAGGAGTTGGTGATGGACAGGGAGGCCTGGCATGCTGCAATTCATGGGGTCACAAAGAGTCAGACATGACTGAGCGACTGAACTGAACTGAACTGAACTGAAGGATAGCTCATAGTAAGGAGCTTCCCTGGTGGCCCTGACAGTAAAGAATCTGCCTGCAATGCAGGAGACCCAAGTTCCATCCCTGGGTCTGGAAGATCCCTGTAGAAGGGAATGGCCACTACTCCAGTATTCTAGGCTGGAGAATCCCATGGACAGAGGAGCCTGGTGGGCTATATAGTCCATGGAGTTGCAAAGAGTTGGACATGACTGAGCAACTAACACACACACACACACGGATAACTTAAGGCATTTTTTATAAAAGAACCAAGACATTAAATAGATACTGTAATGCATAGAACACACTCTCTGTTTCAAGAATACGGTGGGTGATTTACAGTTTACCTTTGAAGGTTCTCATTCAGATTTTGACATAATAATCATGTCTACTAAAAGGAGGAAATAGCTGATTAGGTACAATTTCCTTGGTTTCATCATTGATGGTGGAACCATCATTTTGACATTTGAGCTTTGTATCTCTTTCCCACATTTTCATAGACCATAAACAAATCTGTTGGAGAGGGTGCTTAGTGAATGAATATGAGATCATGAATGTACCAAGAGGAGGAATCTCTGCCTTAACTGAGCAACCCAGAAGTAGATGCTGCTGCTGCTAAGTTGCTTCAGTTGTGTCTGACTCTGTGTGACCCTATGGACAGCAGCCCTCCAGGCTCTTCTGTCCACAGGATTCTCCAGGCAAGAATACTGGAGTGGGTTGCCACTTTCTTCTCCAGGAAGTAGAACTTGTTGCAAAAATTAATGAATTCATTATGGTGTTTCATTATCAGTGGAAAAAGCTCCAAAGAAGCAGGGAGAGGAAAAAGGGAAATGATGAGGGAAAGAGGCAGAGCCAACATGTGGTTCTGGACATGGCTAACATCTGCTTGTTGTTAAAGGAAGCATCAAAATGTTCCCTCTTGTAGTAGAGTCTTTCAACACCAGTCATCTCTTACATTGTTTCAAGTCAGGAAGGCCCTAGGTTGGAGGAAGGAGAATTGACCCTTCTGCTACTATCTTTTATGGGCCAAACACTTATCCACAAAAGAACACACAACTCATGTCAGACTTGAGCCTTTTGGGAGCCAACTGCAACTCCATCATCTCATTCCTCACCGAAGCCCATAGATGGGAGGTGCAGATTCAGTCAAGGTCATAATCATGAACGTAGGCCGAGAGTCTAACTTAAATCAGTCTGAGCTTATGAAGTACTGGTTGCTGTAGCTATTACTGGGGAAAAAAACAACAGGATCAAGATTCTGGGGGTGAGCTTAAGAGGCTCTAAGGTGATGCCTAAATGGTCACTGGAACAACTGATCCATTGAAAGGCTTTGGATCAGATTTTCCAAATGAAATGGGCAAAATACATGATCCAGGAGGATTCAGGCAGTAAAAATAACACTATGAAGGTAGAGAGACTATTATACCAAGTATCTAGGGAGGGATGAATCAGAGAGAAGGCGAGAAAATAAATGGAAGTGTGTGTAGCATATTAAAATATCTAAAGGAAGTCTTTGTGCAGAATAAGTGGAGTGCCTTGATAATGTGAATCATAGTAATACTTGGCAACTTCTTAATTACTCCTTTAATCCAGCATCCACAAGTTGCCCAACATACTGTTGAAACAGATACGGCACTTAGAAAATACAAAGGGGATGACCAATTTCCAGAATACAAATAGGAAGAAAGCATGGAAGTAAAGAAGAAAAGAAAAAGTAAGAAATGGCAGAAAGGAAGGGAGAATTTTGAGGTCAATGAAAACTGAAGTCAAGTATATTCCCATTCTTTTGCTGAAAATAACACTTTGGATATTTTTAACACTAAAAAAAAAAAAAGTAAATAACTTTCTAAGAAATGAAATATGCATGTTGTGTATATAAAAAAGTGAAAGTAAATGCAGAAGTTGAGCAACATTCTTTGAAATGGAGATTAAATTTGCCATATGCTCCTGTAGAGCACTGTTGAAAAATTACACATCAGCTTAATTTCTGGATAGTCACTCTCCTTATATATATTTAACATATTGTCAGTATATTTCTTCTTAAAGTTTGCAGTATGTTACATTTAATTGTCTACCCAAATTTTTGGAGAGTCATCATAATTTATTCTGAAGGGTCTTAACATTTCCTTTGGAAGAGCAATCTTTAATTACATAAATTCAGGATATTGAAATCTTACGAATATTGTTTTTCAGGTTTTACTCATGTCCCTTAAGATACTTTGACCTTACTGACTAAAAGTGAAAGTCTACCAACTGATACCATTAAAATTTTTAATCTATTTTCTCAACAAATATTTATTAAACCCTGTGTCAAACCCTCTGTTGGGTGATAGCAATGCAAGAGAACAAAATATACATGTTTCCCAACCTCGTGGAGCTCACATTCCAGTGTGGAAGACAGAAACATGCAAATGAACTTAAATAATTTTCAAAGTATAAGTTTAGTAAGTACAATGAAATAAAGAAGTGAGAGGCTGAAAAATCAAGAGTGCCCTTTTATTAATAGACCTAACATAGACTTTCAAACATTAAGAATAAGTAACTATGTGAAAACCAAGAGAAAAGAGCTTTCAGCAGAAAAGGTAGTATATATGTATATATATTTTTTCTTTTTTCTTTGAGAAAGAGCTTTGGGAGTTCAAAAAACTGAAAGAAATGCAGTGTGGTTGCAGCATAGAGGGAACAAGGCAGACATTGACGATGAGTTTGATGAAACAGACAGAAGTCAGATCATGCACGACTGGTCAGACCATGATAAGAAATTTGGATTTTATTATAAGTGAAATGGGAAACTGCTTAAGTGTTTTGAGCAGGTTAATGGTTTGAGTATAATTTAAGAAGATCACTCTGGCTGCTAAGTAGGAAATGGATTAAATGGAGCCAAGATGAATGCATGGAGACCAATTAGTAGGTTATTGGCATTAGTCAAGAAAAGTGATGGTTGGTAGTTTAATCTGAAACACCCTAGATTAGGAGATTAATAAATTTTTCAAATAGTAATCAAATGATAGAAAAAATGTAGTATGGAAATTGTTCATATGTATTAAATGAGAGACTAGAGAACACAGAGATAGATCAGTTTTGATTTACATGGAAAGATGGACCTCACAGAAGATAATTTAAGAAAATAAGCTGTTTGAGATTCATCTTGTGGAACTGAGGACTGGAAAGAAGGAAATCCAGGTATAAGAAATGTAGTATATGATGAATTGTAGAAGAAAATTGTACAGCGCTTGAAGGACCATGAAACAACTCCACTTGAATGGAGAGTGGGATGAAAGGGGTGATGGGAGATGGGTTTCTGAAATAAGTGGGACAAGTATACAACTTCAGTGTTTTGTGGCAGTAACAGGGTGTTGAAGAGAGTAGCATCAAGGCCTGGACTGTTCTTTGGGAACAGCAGAGGAAAGGGAATACAGCTGAAGTAATTTCCATGGAAGAGAAGAACATCTGTGCGGTGACTTGAGGGTGGAGTACAATGGTTCTCAGGTAGGAATACTGTGGACCTTGTCCCAAGAATAGGAAGAGGTAGCAGGCAGTAGGAAGATTTGCAAAAGACAATGATGGTTTTTTAGTTTCTGTCATCTTTTCCAGTTACATTTCATTGCCTTCTGATTTTTTGCTCCTTTTAAAAGTTGGCCACAGGACAGAAAATGCTCTTCAGACTTTAAAGTTTCAAAACACCTTTCTAACATAATTTGGGAAGTGTGGTATTTCAACTGATTTTACACTTCAATCATGTAATTTCTTGCACCATAATAACTATGGTTACTAAATTAGTACTCATCTTAGGAAATAATTTGTAATTTTCACTACTAAATTCCTGTATATAATTAATAACCTTGGGCTAAGTGAGCTTCTTCTGTTACATAATTATTCTATTTTTTATTGGTGTCTTATTGTCAAAAGCTATTTCTACATTCCCAAACCTATTGATAATATTTTGACTTGATAAAATAAAAAAGTAAACATTTTGTTGTCTTTTTAAAACTATTTGGTGACAATATATGCATCCATATTTAGACAGAAATCTATAAAAAATTTTTGTATTAAAGTCATTGAAGATCTACTATGTACTAGTTTTTGTGCTACGTACATTATTTAGACTATATCTATTTTTTATAAAACTACATAAATACTTTAAAACACACTTTCCCACTAAGAAAACTGATGTTTTGTAAAGATGAGCAGCCAAGGACCACACAAATAAGTAAAACGGTTTGCATTTGCCACTGTTTTCCTGATTCTGAAGCCTCTGCACTTTCTTTCTATTAAAAAATTCCTTAACTGATCTAGATCAGCCTTTTTTAAATAATTTGGAGTCTAGATACCTTTTACATTCTTAAAATATTGAGCATGTCTCCAAAGAAAACATACAGATGGCTAACAAACACATGAAAAAATGCTCAACATCACTCGTTATCAGAGAAATGCAAATCAAAACTGCAATGAGGTACCATCTCACACTGGTCAGAATGGATGCTATCAAAAAGTCTACAAACAATAAGTGCTGGAGAGGATGTGGAGAAAAGGGAACCCTCTTACACTGTTGGTAGGAATGTAATCTAGTACAGCCACTATGGAGAACAGTGTGGAGATTCCTTAAAAAACTGAAAATAGAACTGCCATATGACCCAGCAATCCCACTTCTGGGCATACACACTGAGAAAAGCAGAATTAAAGAGACACATGTACTCCAATGTTCATCGCAACAGTTTACAATAGCTAGGATGTGGAAGCAACCTAAATGCCCGTCGGCAGACAGATGGATAAGAAAACTGTGGTACATATACATAATGGACATTACTCAGCTATTAAAAAGAATGCATTTGAATCATTTCTATTGAGGTGGATGAAACTGGAGCCTATTATACAGAGGGAAGTAAGTCAGAAAGAAAAACATCAATGTAGTATATTAACATATATATATACTGAATTTAGAAAGATAGTAACAATGACCCTATATGTGAAACAACAAAAGAGACACAGATAAATAAACAGACTTTTGGACTCTGTAGAAGGTGAGGGTGGGATGATTTGAGAGAATAGCACTGAAACATGTCTATTACCATATGTGAAATTGATGACCAGTCCAACAAGTTCGATGCATGAAACAGGGCACTCGAAGCTGGTGCACGAGGACAACCCACAGGGATGGGAGGGGGAGGGAGGTGGGAGGAGCTTCAGGATGGGGGACACATGTGCACCTGTGGCTGATTCATGTCAGTTCAGTTCAGTTCAGTCGCTCAGTTGTGTCTGACTCTTTGCGACCCCATGAACCACAGCACACCAGGCCTCCCTGTCCATCACCAACTCCAGGAGTTCACCCAAACTCATGTCCATTGTATGGCAAAAACCACCACAATATTGTAAAGTAATTAGCCTCCAATTAAAATAAAGAAAGTAACTTAAAAAAAATTGAGAACCTCAAAGAGCATCTGTTAATATTAATTACATCTATTGATAGTGACTGTATAAAAATCAAAAGTAATAAAATTCAAAATTTTTATTTATTCATTTATAAATAACAGGTCCATTATGTAGCAAAAATATCTTGTTTTGTGTAAAGAAAAAGTGTATCTTCTATAACAAAATTTAATAAGAATGGCATTGTTTTATATTTTTGCAAATGTATTTGCTATCTATCTGTAAAAGATGCCTAGGTTCCTATAGCTTCTATAATTGGGATATAGAGTGTGTTTCTCTGATGAATTATATGAACAAACACTAATCTTACTTCAAATATGTCCAAGGGTAAATAAATATGAGTTAGATAAGGTAGGACTGTTTTTAATAGCCTTTTCTTTACAGTTGTGGATTTTTTTATATAGTATACCAAAACTCAATAAATTGTTCCCTATATGTTGGTTGCAATATATAAACCATACCAACAAGCTTTACACACTGCTCCATTAAATTCTTTCTTATATCATTTTTTAAAAAATTACTCTTGTCTGTGCCTAATTTTATAACATTGTGCATTTGTTATTTGGAAAATATGAGTTTATTGAGCTTTGCAATGTTGATAAATACATTGATCAATGTCATCCATCTTTTCAGAAGAAATTATTAAGTATTGGGGAACTGTTTAGCTTAAGGTAGTAGATGGAACTTCCTGGTGACTTAGACAGTAAAGAATCTGCCTGCAGTGCTGGTGAGACCCAGATTCAATCCCTGGGTCAGGAAGATTCCCTGGAGAAGGGAATGACTAGCCACTTCAGTATTCTTGCCTGGAGAATTCCATGGACAGAGGAGCCTTGTGGGCTACAGTCTGTGGGATTGCAAAAAGTTGGACACAATGGAGTGACTATCACTTTCACAAGGTAGAAGATACACGTTTTTCAAAATTTTATTTTTTTTCAAAACTTCAACTTTGAGCAACGGAAAAAAAAAAAAAAAATGCTGTCAGTTGATTGCCTTGAAATGACAGGCTCGCATAGTTCATTTTCAAGAAAATGTCTACTCAATACCCAAGCCTGAATAGCCAGTTGTTTATCAATGCCTTTGAAAAATGACATTCCATATTTTTCTAAAGTGATTCGTTCAGTTTAGAAGAGTAGAGATTTAATAAAGTTAGTATTTTTGGCTTCTTCTTTAAGGGCATTTTTAAGTAAAATGCCTTTTGCTTTTCCTGAAAGTAATGGCAGTGAATTTACCATGACTACTGCAGGATCCTGCTGCTGGATTATTCATACTAAAGGCAATGCCAATTCTACTCACTATTGCTTTTGCACCATTGGTGCCATTGTCAATACAGTGAAAAAGGTAAACATCATCTCTAAAATTATCGCAACACTAGTTTTGATTCTGCTCTCCCCCTGGAAAGGGTCTTGGGTACCTCCAGACATTCAAGGCCTCAACATTGAGAACCCCTGCTCCCTAGAAGATCTCGGTGTTAGCCAGCTGAACAGAAAGTATAAAGATCTGTACTGTGCATACTCTTGTATCTTCCATTTCTGCATTGTATAAAGTCATTATACAATGACTTGACTCTCTTGTATCTTCCATTTCTGCATTGTATAAAGTCATTATACAATGACTTGACTCTCATTTCTGATGGACTGTGAAATTACATACAACAAATTCACATAGTATGGAGACATAAATGTTGCCCTAGCTGAAGTCTTTTAACAGTATGAAAACTTCAGAGTTGTTTTTTCCTCTAAAACCACTTTTTAAATTTTTAATAAAAAAGGCACCAGCTTTTACCCACAAGCCCTTTCCCCTGAAGTCCTTTCATGCTATCTCAGATGCCATAAATATTTAACATTTCTAACAATTGAAATAAGATTTATTTCAAAACAACTGCTTAGCAAGCATTTAACTAATTTTTCTGATGACTAGTTTAACAAAGTTTTGTCTTTATTTTCGCTAAAATTTTTGACAACGGAACCAGTCTAAAAATTAGCAGAACAAAAACTCTTACTCATATGGTAAATCAGGTTGCTATAGTCTTTCTGTTGGCAAAGAAGGCAGTTCATATAATTTTGTAGATAACAAGAACCAGCACCCATAGACGTCTCCAAAAGTATTGTCAGAAAAGAAAAGGAAAAAAAAAAAAAAAAGTAATGGGAACCTCTCTTTGCCTGTCATAAGGCAGGACTTCACACTCCCAAAGGAATTATAATTCTGTAGTTAATCAAGATTTGGTTATGTTTTCTTATTCTGTGCAAATTCCAACTCAAAAACTAGTCTAAGGTAATTTGAGCTTCATTCACCCAAAATTCTTCTCCCCCCATCTCCTAAATACAAGTGATAAATAAGGAATATTTCACATCCTTCCTGCACATCTCTCCTCTTCATCCTTTTGTTTCTGTCTTGATTCCAATCTGTGACTCCAAAGAGTATGCTCCCTATTCAAGATAACCAGACCAACTCCTTCCCACCCTCCTGGATTCATACTTCACCTCATCCTCTTCTTTTCTTTTTCTTTCCTCTCCATGTCTTCCTCCTTCTCTCCTTATTCTTCCTTTCTTTGTTTATAAATAAATAAATATATAATATATAAATATTATTTGTTTCTAAATTATTATTGAACACTACTATTTCAATTGTAAAACTGAAGCTTGTCTCTTTATCATGAAAAATAAAGTTCTCTGAAATTCTTCTCTAGGATAACAGAAGAAACACAATGGATTTACAACTTCAGGATTAATTTTGTGTCAGAGGTGAGTGGAGATACTAATTCTTTTTATTGGTTTAAGGAAATAGTGTAACCCAGGAGTTAACGCCATGTATAGGAAGTTGATTTATCTTCATACAGAGAGTCAACATTTACTTTTCTACTTGACTTTCATACTAGCACAGAACAATTCCTTGTTTATGCTAATACTTTTTAAACACTATTGCATTCAGCATCTGAGTCTGTTTCAAAGTATCAAATAGGGGAAACATACCAATTTATTCATGTTAATATATGTGTGTATGTATATGACAGATATTCATATGTATGTATATATAATTATATATAGCCTTGGATATATGTATATATAGATGTATATATATAAAACAAAACGAGAATTAGGCCAAATGTTCAAAATAAATCTATTTGACCCATGAGTTCTAAAAATTGAGGTGGGTCAAAATGCCAATACTTTACATGGGTTTTCTGTTTTTCACTGTTACTCAAATCTTTCTATATACCACAAACACTTTTATACACATTCAAGCATAATAGCTATTATAAAACCTTTCTGAAATCTTACCCTGGGAAGATCAATTATCCTCTATGATGACTTAATTCCAAATTATATATTTCTTTCTTTTCAACTTATATGTCTTTATGGATATATGAAAATATATACTATTTGTTTATATTGAACAAAGCATTTTGGAGGAAAAAATACATCTGTATATGTCTCTAAAGATGTGAATAATTCCATATACATTTTATACACACAATAAAAATAAACAATTTTGTGTGTGTGTGTGTATATATATATATATATAACACAAACTATATTTTACTCTCCTGTAAAATAGTAATTAATCATATTACATATCAACTTTTTATGATATATGAATCCTGATTGCAAATTCCTTGATATGAAGGAGTATGGCTTCTTTCTATAACCCCAGTTTCTAGAATCCCTTCTCAAGCTAAGCAGGTATCAAAAATGTGTATTAGATGAAAAGCTGACTTATTTTGCAAATCAAACATCTCTCTCTCATCCTTCTAGGTAAACCATTTAATTCCCTAAACCTGGCATTTGGTGCTAAATCTATCAATCTTAGCATTTTTTTATAGGAGGATGTATATCCAATTATGTATATATCATTCCACTATTTTTTTTAACCAAGTTCAGTTTAGTTTTCACATATTGATCTATGAGTTAATATAAGAAGGAATTTTAATTTACTTTTCTGGACCTAGATGGCTTCACCCCACATGTCCAGGTGAATATGTCTCCTTTCATTAACAGAATGTGGGGATATCTAGTGTCTTCTAGGCCCCCACAAAGTGCCTGAACAGTTTACACTGTTCACTCTCCTGATTCACGGTTAGTCTGTCTTCATATATTTCCTATTTGTTTTTTCACAAGCACCTCTGCCTTTATCCAACCCCTAAATGCTGGTCATACCAAATACTCTACTTTCTTCTTGTATCATCCCCAAAATTCACCGAGTCTCTGTAAGCCACTTATTCCAAGGTCTGAAGCTTTGTATTACAGAAGCTCCTTCCACAATATCTGCTTCCATTTAATTAGTTGGGAATAAGTCAAATTGCCACCATTGTCTGCAGTCAGTGTGGAAAATGTAATATTTTTAGCTGTGTAAGTTTGTTATTGCCAACAGATTTGAAAGTATCTTAAAAAGAAAGAAGAGAATGAATATTAGGTGAATAAGTATAGTACCATATTTATTATAAAAAACAAACTCTCTTTTTCTCCAGCAGCATCCTCAATAGACCCCTATTGCCAACTCCATCAAGTTCTACTTCTGCGCCTTGTGGTTTAAACTGCTTCATACCCATAAGACCTCATTTATTGCTACTCCCGGCACATTATAGTAACTGTGTGCTTATAGGTATACTCAGGCCCCACATGTTGCTCAAAAATGGGTTCACCTCTTCATGGATGTGGAGCCAAATGACACAACCAAGCCAAAGAGTGGAAGAAGAAAGGATTTTAATATTTGCAACAAGTAAGGACTCTGGGGATATCTCCCAAAGTGGTGTCTCTCCAAATAACAGGGTTGGGAAGTTTTAAGTTAAGGATACATGCATGTATTTGAAGTGGGCTTACAATCTTCTAGGTAGAGATGGACTTTTCTCAGATATACTCCCTTGATAGATAGGGAATTTCAACATACAATTGGGACAAAGGTCATTCTAGGTTGAGAGAGACCAGGCTCTTGTAGATGAAGTCATGAATTCTAGCAAGGATTGGCATCATGAATTCTCAGGCTTCAGCGAGTCTGGTGGTTGAGTGCTCAAGGGATTGAGATCCTGTAAAACAGCTCAAGAATGCGCACCAGGGTAGTCTTTACCTTTAAAATAGATCTGGGAGTCTTTACAGCTGATTATCCGTGATGTGGTTAAGTTACTTTCCTGGTCTGGTAATAACGGTTTGTTCTTACATTATTTTGTTCCCTCAAAGTCATTATCTACTGAGACCTACACTTACGCAGGGCTAAGCATTGCAATCAGGCTTAGATCACAGAATAGTTTAGGGCCTAAAATGATTTCTATTATATCCAAAAAGCTTTGTCTTATTCTTCTTCCTCCTGAGATCTCTGACTAAACATAGACTCCTTACTTTGCTGATGATACCTTCTTCCCTTCTAGAATGTCTTACTTACTGAATCTCAGGATCCAGCTAATGTCTCAGCACTTAAACAAAGATTTCACATCTGAATTGATGTTTGTCCTAGGAGGTTTACTAGGTGCAGATACTTATTATTTTTTCACCTTTTCAGTTCTTTCATTTTTACTTCAACAACTAGAAAGATGCTAAAGGCAAAGAAAATGCTTTAGTTCCTTCTGTCTGCTGTAAGGTCAGTGAAGTTTTAAGACCAGCATAGGTGGTGTTTAAGAAATTTTTCGTGGTTGCTATACTGAAAAACTAATATGTAAACCTTGTGTACTCTTTATTTTTTTTTTAATGCTACAAATGATGATTTATGAGATTTTTTTTTTCAGTATTTGGATATAACATTTTGCAGGGTTTTTTTTTTTTTTTTTTCCCATAAATTCTGAGACTGAGTTTCTGATATGCAAAAACTCATGGAAACTCAACAATAATAAAGTTTGAGTAGAAAAATTTATCAAACTCTGGTAGGGACAGGGAGGCCTGGTGAGCTGCAGTCCATGGGGTCACAAAGAATCAGACATGACTGGGCCACTGAACAACAATAGGAAGATTTACATAATAGTAAATATCATTGTGAATTTTTCTTTCTTCTCTGGATTTCCTAGGATAGACATAGCTTGAAAATTCCCTTCTAGGCAATCAATAGTCTGCCTTCTGTCACTTATTGATATATTGACATTTATGAAAGTATTATGATAATAAAGGCATACTATTTCAGTCTGGCTTCTTTACATCAATATACTTATTCTAGATTCATCCATGCTACTGAATATATCAATAGTTCATTCTTTTGTATTACTAAGTAACACACCACAATTTGCTTATCCATTCATCTGTTGGTGTGTATTTGTTTTATTTTTCCCTAGATTTTTCATTATTTAAATAAATCTATGAAATATAATGTGTAAGTTTGAATAAAGGTATACTTTTATTTCTCTTGGGTAAATACATAGAAGTGGAATGCCATGATCATATAGAATTTGTATGTGTAACCACTCAGGAAATTGTCAAATAGTTTTCCAAAGTGATTGAATCCCTGCAACAGTGTAAAAGAGCTCCACCTGTTACACATACTTGCCCATGTGTGATTGTAACTTTTTACAATGGTAGTCGTTCTACTGGTAAATAGTATAGTTCACTGTTTTTTTTAATTGTTATATATGGTTTTCATTTTTTAAATTGTTTAACTGGAATATGATTTCTTTAAAATGTTGTGGTATTTTCTGCTGTATAACATTGTGAATCAGTCATAGGTACACATTTATCCGCACCCTCTTGAACCTTCCTCCTGCCTTCCTATTCCACCACTCTCGGTCATCACAGAGCATTGGGCTGAGCTCCATGTACTATACAACAGTTTCTGATTTACACATAACAGGTTTTATAGGTCAAGGCTGCTTTCTCAGCTTGTCCCCCTTTTCCTTCCCTGTCCATGTACATAGATCCATTCTCTATGTCTGTGCCTCTATTCCTGCCCTGTGAATGGATTCATTGGTGTCATTTTTCTAGACTCCATATATATGCATTATTATTGATATTTGTTTTTCTATTTCTTTCTTCACTCTGTATGACAGATTCTAGGTTCACCCACATCATTTCAACTGACTCAATTTCATTTTTTTTTATGGCTGAGTAATATTCCATTGTATATCTGTACCACATCCTCTTTATCCATTCACCTGTTGATGAACATATAGGCTGTTTCCAAGTCCTGCCTATTGTGAATAAGTGGTTCACTGAACACTGGGGCACATATCAAAGGAAGCAAGAATACATAATGAAGAAAAGACAGCCTCTTCAATAAGCGGTGCTGGGAAATCTGGGCAGCTATATTTAAAATAATGAAATTAGGACATAATCTAACACCATATACAAAAATAAACTAAAAATGAATAAAAGACGAAAATGTAAAATCAGACACTATAAAACTTTTAGAGGAAAACTTGGGAAAAACACTCTGACATAAATCACAAGATCTTTTTTTATCCACCTCCTAAAATAATGACCCTAATGCTGGGACGTATTGGGGGCAGGAGGAGACGGGGACAACAGAGGATGAGATGGCTAGATGGCATCACTGTCTCGATTGACATGGGTTTGAGTAAACTCCAGGAGTTGGTGATGGACAGGGAGGCCTGGCATGCTGCGATTCGTGGGGTCACAAAGAGTCGGACACGGCTGAGTGACTGAACTGAACTGAAAATAATGAAAATAAAAATAAACAATTGGGACATAATTAAATTCAAAAGCTTTTGCACAACAAAGGACACCATAGGAAGATGTAAAGAAAAATCTCAGAAGGGGATAAAAATCTTTGTAAATGAAGCAATAGACAAAGAATTAATATCCAAAATATACAAAGAGCTAATGGAGTTCAATATCTAAAAAAAAATAATAATCTAATAAAAAAAATGGGCAGAACATCTCATCAGACATTTCTCCAAAGAAGACATAGAGATGGTCAAGAGGTACATGAAAAGATGCTCAGCATCACTAATTATTAAAGAAATGCAAAACAAAAGCTACAAAGAGTTATCCCCTCACACTAGTCTGAATGGCCATCATCAAAAATCTACAAATAATAAATGCTGGAGGGGGTGTGGAGAAAAGTGAACCCTCTTACACTGTTGGTGGGAATGTATATTGGCACAGACATTGTGGAAAATAGTGTGGAGGTTCCTGAAGAAATTAAACATAGAACTACCATATAACCAAGAAATCCCACTACTGGGCTTATACTCTGAGAAAATTGTAACTGAAATAGTTCACTGCAGCTTTAATCTACATTTCCCTAATAATTAATAATGTTGAATATCTTATCGTGAACTTATATGCAATGTGTATATCATGTTTGGTTAAACATTGCCTATTTTTATTAGGTTTTTGTTTCCTTATTGACTTTGACAGTTTTTTATGTATTATGTTATACTAGTATTATAAAGATGTGTTTTATTCTTTTAGTGAATATCAAAGAGTATAATTTAATTTAGATGAAGTCTAGTTATCAAATTTTTGCTCTATGATATCATATCCAAACCACTTTTGCCTAACTCAGGCTTACAGAAGTTTTTCTACTTGACATTTTAAATCATATATTTTAGTTTTAGGATCTAATTTAAATTCATTTTTAAACAGAGTTGAGGTATGGACTTAAGTTCAATGTGTCCATCAATAGAAAAATAAATACACAGATACACAATGGAATAATATCCATTAAAAAAAAAGACTAAACTTTGCCATTTGCAGCAAAATGGTTAGACTTGTAGAGAATTATGTGCTTAGTCACTAAGTCATGTCTGACTCTTTGCGACCCCATGGACTGTAGCCTGCCAGGTGAGAATACTGGAGTGGGTAGCTAAATAATTCAGGCAGAAAAAGACAGACACCATATGATGTCACCTATATGTAAAATCCCCAAAATACAACAAACTAAAGAAGCAAACTCTTACAAAAAAACAAAACAAAAAAGAATCAAACTCATAGAGAACAAACTCATGGTAACCAGTGGGGAAGTGTAAGAGGATAAGGTCAATATAAGGGTAAAAGAGTAACAGGTACAAACTATTAAGCATAAAATAAGTTACAAAGATTTATTGTACAACATGGCACATATACCCAGTATTTTATAATGACTATAAATGCAGTATAACTCTAAAAATTGTGACTCTATATTGCACATCTGTAACTTATATAATAATTTTTTTTAAAGTAGATAATTGTTCCAGCAATTCCAATTCTGGGTATTTATCTGGGCAACATGAAAACAAACTTCAAATAGTTATTTCAGACCCCCTGAAATTGTTCCATAGTACAGTGACACTCTGCTCAATTTTTAGATTTTCTTGTCTTACTATGTTTCATTTTGTCTTCAAATTCAAATTCACTAATCTTTCCTTCTGCAACATCTATTCTATTGTTAATGGTATCCAGTGTGTTTTTCATTTCACACATTAAAAATATTAATAAAATCTCTAGAAGTCTAGTTTGAGTCTTCTTTTAAATGCCTTAACTTGCTACATTTAACTTTCTACATTTATGGGATATAATTATAACAGTTATAATGTCCTTGTCTATTAGTTATAATTCTGTATTAGTTCTGGGTTGGTGTTGATTTGTAAATTTTGTTCTTGATACATGGCATATTTTCTGTTTCCTTGCATATTTGACAAATTCTGAATGGATGTAAGACAGCATCATTTTGGAATATAGGTACTAGATACTGTACCTATTCCTCTATTGAGCTTTGGCCTGGAAGACATGTTATTTGAAAATAGCTTGGTATTTTTTGGCCTTGCTTTTATTATTTGTTAGATTGGATTGTAGCAGTGATTAGTGTAGGTCTAATTATTTTCCACTACTTACACGGACCCTTTCTATGTTCTCTATTTCTTGGCCTGTGAATCAATAGTCTAGCTGTTGGGAAAATGTATCATTCCTGGCTATACGTGACTTCTGGAAAATCTCCTCCTACTCTTGGCTGGGGCAAGTGAACAATGTGGGAAACATTAGAAAGCAAGGTCAGAAATATAATGAACTGGATGGTCAGGTAAGACTTTGAGGGCTATGTACGAAATTCAAATTTCATTTTAAGAGGAATAAGGAGACTAATACAAATAAGGAGGATAAGGTGACAATCATTTTGCAATTCATAAATATCATATCAACACTGTAGAACTTACACAAAGTTTTATGTCAATCATATCTCAATAAAGTTGAAAGATACAGTAAGCTATTGAAAAGATATAAGAAAAGAAGTATATTCCTTGCCCTTCCTGTTTACTGGAAAATTTTAAATCCTAAGTTTTAAACAGTGTATATAGATGGCAAGATGAAAGTAAAGAACAAATTATAGTGCTCTCAGTAGATGGCATTACATGTAGGGGAAAAGTTTGAAATCCAACAAAATCTCTTCAAAAAATAGAGATAATTTGCACCTGTAGAATAAAAGGGTTTTGTTAATTCAAAAAACACTACGAAAGCCTCAGTGATACATTCATATAAAAGATGTAAACATCAACCTCTGCCTTCTGAAAGAGTTATGATTTATCAGAGAAGATGCTGAGTTAGAATAGGAAGAGAGGTTATCTGAATAATGAAATTATTCAGCTGGTGACTTCTGGAATGAGCACTCCTGATATGTCTAGAGGAGTACATGGAAAGAGAAGAGGGAATTGCCTGTAGAAAGCATATCACAACCATAGCATATAGGCATCAAAAATATCATTGTATATTCAGAGGACATTAGGTAAATTACTTCCACTATAACATTGAATTCCTTAAAGTAGAAGTAAAAAGGGAAAAAATGGACACTGGTTTCATACAGGGGGTGACATTTAAGACTAAGCTATTTAAACTTTATTCTAAAAGCAGTGAGGAATTAATATAGATTTTTAAATAAAAGAGAGAGTGGGATCAGTGTAGGACATAATTTGAGCAGTGCTTCAGGAAGAAAATCTCAACCTACCAAGTTCTGGATGACAGAGTAATGGGATGATATGATCATGGAGAGCAAAGGAATGTATTATGGTAGATGTGATGAAGGCATGAACCAGAATGGGTGATGGTGTGACTGGAAAAATAAATGTATTATGGATTTACTATATCTCAGTGATAAGTGCTTTCCATATAGTTTCTAATGTATTCCTCTCAATATCCTTTTGATATAGCCATTATTTTTCTGAAAATTAGAAATGAAACTGTAAAAGTTAAATGACTTGCTTATAGCTCTATAGCTGAAAAACATCAAACTTAGACTTGAACCAGACCATCTTCTATACCCATGTTTCCAATTTTTTGTTTCACCACCCTTCAAGAAATAGACTCTTAGAAGTATTAGCTTATCATTAGAAGTGGATATAGAAGGACTAGGAAAAGGAGATAAAAGAACTGGAAGAAAAGAGAAAACTTCAATCTAGCACTTGACCATGGAGAATGCATTTATTTAAAAGATAACTGAAAGAAAGGAGATATTGGAAAGGTAGGGGAAAGAGGAGATAATGCTGAGAGTCAAGGAAGATGAGAAAATTATACTAATGCTGATTGTTAGGGAGTTATTTCTCTCCTTGGAAAGATAAACTATGTATTTCTATCTTCTAAGGTAGGTGGAGGAAGAAGTCACACAAAAAGAATCTGATGGATAAGAAAGATGATGCCAGAGACTTCATTTCTTGTTCACCAAGTTAGCTCATCAAAAATAGGGAAGATTGAAGGAGGCAACTTGAATGAGAATCAGATCATTGAGTTTTTTGTCCTTTTTGTTTTGTTTTGCTACTATTAAGGGGCTAGTATATGTTTGTAAATACATGGAAATTATTGATGAGAACAGAAAAATGAAGATCTTAAATGGTATGGCAATTTTTGATATAACAGATAAAGGATCAGTACAATTATATTAGTGGCATGAGTTAGCTATCGTTGGTGAAAAGAAAACGCATGGATTCATATGAATGATATGAAATGAGTCAGAGGAGAAAAAAAATTGGAATGTTATTTAAAAGTTCAGAACATGACTTAAGAAGGAGACAAGGTCACTAGAAGAGGGAAAGTGTGTTGTCTCTTCTCAAAGAAGAGTATTTCGAAAAGAATTCTACTTAAATGTATTGTAAACAATAGTCCTTCAGTTTCATATTCCATCCAATCCAAGATGGCACACCTTTGAGGGAAACTGTAAATAATTATAGGGGTTCCCACAGTTTTACCTATAACCTGATCCTCACAGAACTCACAAATTCTCTAAAACATGGCTGTCTCATGGGACAAGATCTGGCTGCCACAAGGCCTTTGATAGACATTCTTCATTATAGTTTAGAAGACATTATTCCTTCACTTGTGGTTTCTTCCACCACTGAAGTTTTCTTTCTTTCTTTTTAAGCAGAATTGAAATGTTCAAAATTCCCACCAGGCCATGAAAGATTCTATTTTTCAGCCAACCTCTTTCTCTCTCTCTCTCTTTTTTTTTCCCAGGCAGGACACATAAAATTTAATTTCCTGACCTCTTTTGCTGATGTATAGCAGTCATTTTTCCACAACATTAGACTAGGTAATCTATTCTTAGGGGAACCTCGTCAAGCCTGACTGATATTCTACATTTTTCTTTCTTTTCCCTATTTTATATATATTTTTTACTCTTTCTCCCCCATCATATTTTCTGCTGTGGAAATATGATAATAATAATAAAATATCTAGAGAAAGATAGAATATATTTACTAGTCCATGATGCTAAGATGAAGTGAGAAGTAGAAAGGTCATGTTTTCCATTTTTGAAAATAAAGTGAAATAATAAATTTGCATGTTGAGAAAAATCCATGATCTCAGCTAGAAATATCCCATTTGTAGGTTGTTTTGATACTGATATCATATTGGAAGATGAATTCTAGTGTCAATGAAAAGTGCTGGTGCAATGACAGCTATGGAGACCAATATCTTCTATTAATGCAAAGAAGACACAAAAATACCACTGGGTTTTTTGCTATCCTGTCAGAATTAGTCACCCAACTTGCTTTCAGGGGACTGCCAGCATGCCACCTTGTTTTCTTGACAAGGCTGAGCCCAGGACCTTGTTCAGAGAGGGCACACTCTTGATTGTCGTGATAATGTTAGACTCTTCCTATATTCCTCTCTATTTATCCCATGGCCCATCAGAAAAAGGAACACTGTCCACACGTTCTCATTTTTTCTCTCCACAAACAAGACACTGGACAGCTGTCAGACTGGAATAACTTCTACTCACAATCAATTTGTATCTGATTCAAACAACTGAGCCAGAAATGCAATGAGAAAACCCATTCCCATTGCCTGGAGGTTTAGGCCGAATCTGGCCAGAGGGTGGTGAGAAATGAACCAGTGCAGTTGGTCAGTACAGACCATCTCTCCTGTAATGAGATGATAAGCAGCATTAAGCATTTATTGAGAACTTTCTGTGATTGTGCCATTGTACCAAATGCACTGCCCGGTAGAAAACCAAGGGGGAAAAGTTTACAGTTTAATTGGAGATTGACTTACATAAGGAAAACATAAAGCCCTATATTCTCAGCATGAAATGGATGATGCCAACAAGTAAAAGCTATAGGAGTTTAGAGACTGGAGAGCCCAGCACGCACGTTCAGTTAAGCTATATGTTAAATATATATCATAAATCATCTCTTACAGTGCAAGTGAGTTTTAAAATCTGTTATCTGAACTTGAAATCTACCCTTTGAATTTCACTCAAATATTTATTTTACTTGGCTCTGTAAGCCAGGTGCTATATTGTTCTTTTGTGTCATTTTCTTCCTAAGAATATGTCTGAAAAATTGAATAAATATGTAAAGCTAAATATTCTGATTTATGTACTTTTAAAATGACCTTTTGTATTTCATTAGATAAAACAGAATTATAGCATTAAATAATATTAATGGAGATGAAGTGTACTGAAGTTAATATAGACCACTGGCAATGTAGAAAAGGAATATAAATGGTATAAACAGCTGTAGCTAAAGGGATTTGGATCTTAGGGAAAAGTTTAGCTATGTAGTATATAAAAATGTCACTATTAAGTAATAACAGTGTGCTTGATATAGCAAACAAATCTGACAGATTCTCACATTTCTCTTTCTTGTTTCACCAGCCTTCAATGTTACTGTAATGCAGCAAAAAAAAAAAAAAAAAAATGCATTCTCATAGTAAGCAATAATTAAGACCACCCTCCCCTTCCTTAACACAGTATATTATTAGCTGTGTTGAATGAATTAGCCACCACATTTGTTTAAGTGTTTGAGTTTTAAAGACAATGCTTTATACCATTGAATTGGTTTTTATTTTATTGAAATATAGGTGATTTACAATGTTGTGTTAATTTCTGCTATATACCAAAGTGATTCAAATGTGTGTGTGTGTAGATGCATGTGTATAATACATTTTTATTCCAGACTTTTCTCCCTTCTCTCTACTATCCTACATTCTGGTCTGTGAAGTTCAAGGATGCATTTGTACAATATTGTGATGGCTTTTGCTATACATCAACATGAATTGGCCAAATGTATACATGTATCCTCCCAATCCCGACTCCCCCACCCCCTTCCTCCTCATTCCATCCCTCCAGGTTGCACAGAGCACCGCCCTGGGTGCCATGCTTCATGTATTGAACTTGCACAGGGCATCCATTCTACATATGGTAATGTACACAGAGTTTTTCAATAGCAACACTACCTTAGCATTTCTTATTACTTCATTCAGTATCTGGAATAGTAAATCAATGTCATCTCTAAAGGGACAAAAATAAAAAGTGAAGTTGAAAAAATAAATGGTATGATATAACTTACCTGTTTCTTTGACTGAAGAAAGAACATCACATCTCAGTTCAGTTTAGTTCAGTTCAGTCGCTCAGTCGTGTCCTGCTCTTTGCGATCCCATGAACCGCAGCACACCAGGCCTCCCTGTCCATCACCAACTCCCAGAGTTCACCCAAACTCATGTCCACTGATTCGGTGATGCCATCCAACCATCTCATCCTCTGTCATCCCCTTCTCCTCCTGCCTTCAATCTTTCACAGCATCAGGGCCTTTTCAAATGAATCAGCTCTTCGCATGAGGTGGCCAAAGTATCAGAGTTTAAGCTTCAACATCAGTCCTTCCAATGAACACCCAGGACTGATCTCCTTTAGGATGGACTGGTTGGATCTCCTTGCAGTCCAAGGGACTCTCAAGAGTCTTCTCCAACACCACAGTTCAAAACCATCAATTCTTCAGTGCTCAGCTTTCTTTGTAGTCCAAGTCTCACATCCATACACGACTACTGGAAAAACCATAGCCTTGACTAGATAGATCTTTGTTGGCAAAGTAATGTCTCTGCTTTTTAATATGCTGTATAGGTTGGTCTTAACTTTCCTTCCAAGGAGTAAGTGCCTTGTAATTTCATGGCTGCAGTCACCATCTGCAGTGATTTTGGAGACAAAAAATAAAGTCAGCCACTGTTTCCACAATTTCCCCATCTATTTGTCATGAAGTGATGAGACCAGATGCCATGATCTTAGTTTTCTGAATGTTCAGTTTTAAGCTAACTTTTCCACTCTCCTCTTTCACTTTCATCAAGGGACTCTTTAGTTCTTCACTTTCTGCCCTAAGGGTGGTGTCATCTGCATATCTGACATTATTGATATTTCTTCTGGCAATCGTGGTTCCAGTTTGTGCTTCCTCCAGCCCAGCGTTTCTCATGATGTACTCTGCATATAAATTAAATAAGTAGGGTGACGATATACAGCCTTGACGTACTCCTTTTCCTATTTGGAACCAGTCTGTTGTTCCATGTCCAGTTCTAACTGTTGCTTCCTGACCTGCATACAGATTTCTCAAGAGGCAGGTCAGGTGGTCTGGTATTCCCATCTCTTTCAGAATTTTCCACAGTTTATTGTGATCCACACATTAAAAAGCTTTGGCATAGTCAATAAAACAGAAACAGATTTTTTTTTTTTCTGGAACTCTCTTGCTTTTTTGATGATCCAGTGGATGTTGGCAATTTGATCTCTGGTTCCTCTGCCTTGTCTAAAACCAGCTTGAACATCTGGAAGTTCATGGTTCATGTATTGCTGAAGCCTGGCTTGGAGAATTTTGAGCATTACTTTACTAGCGTGTGAGATGAGTGCAACTGTGCAGTAGTTGAGCATTCTTTGACATTGCCTTTCTTTGGGATTGGAATGAAAACTGACCTTTTCCAGTCCTGTGGCCACTGCTGAGTTTTTCAAATTGTTGGCATATTGAGTGGCATATCATCATGATATGGCATATCATGATATATCATGATATTGGCATATCATCTTTTAGGATTTGAAATAGCTCAACTGGAATTCCATCACCTCAACTAGCTTTGTTCATAGGGACGCTTCCTAGGGCCCACTTGAATTCACATTCCAGGATGTTTGGCTCTAGGTGAATGATCATACCATCATGATCATCTGGGTCGTGAAGATCTTTTTTGTACAGTTCTTCTGTGTATTCTTGCCACCTTTTCTTAATATATTTTGCTTCTATTAGGTCCATACCATTTCTGCCCTTTCTTGAGCCCATCTTTGCATGAAATATTCCCTTGGTATCTCTAATTTTTCTTGAAGAGATCTCTAGTCTTTCCCATTCTATTGTGTTCCTCTATTTCTTTGTCCTGATCACTGAGGAAGGCTTTCTTGTCTCTCTCTGCTATTCTTTGGAACTCTGCACTCAAATGGGTATATCTTTCCTTTTTTCCTTGGCTTTTCACTTCTGGTCTTTTCACAGCTATTTGTAAGGCCTGCTCAGACAGCCATTTTGCTTTTTTGCATTTCTTTTTCTTGGGGATGGTCTTGACCCCTATACAATGCCCCTTGTCTCCTATACAATGTCACGGACCTCCGTCCATAGTTCATCAGGCATTCTATCTATCAAATCTAGTCCCTTAAATCTATTTCTCACTCCCACTTCTCACATCACATCTCAGTTGGGTAAAAACCCCATCTACTGCATAAGCTAAACCAACCAAAGGAAAGGAAAACCATCAAAATGATATTCTGATACAGAAAAAGAAATGTTTGCTCAAAAAAAAGGTCCATTTCTGGGGCAAGACATTTTGTCCGGGACGGGTGGAAAAGGAAAAATTGTCACATGAAAGAGAAAGTTCTGAGTTTAGATTTGAAAATCCCCATCATTAGAAGTTATGGTTTTTCCAGTAGTCATGTATGGATATGAGAATTGGACCATAAAGAAGGCTGAGTGCTGAAGAATTGATGCTTTTGAACTATGGTGTTGGAGAAGACCCTTGAGAGTCCCTTGGACTGCAAGGAGGTCAAACCAGTCAATTCTAAAGAAGTCAATCCTGAGTGTTCATTGGAAGGACTGATGTTGAAACCCCAATACTTAGGTGACCTGATGGAAAGAGCCAACTCATTGGGAAAAAATCTTAATGCCGGGAAAGACTGAGGGCACGGGGAGAAGGGAGTGACAGTGGACGAAATGGTTGGATGGCATCACTGACTCAGTGGACATGAGTTTGAGCAAACTCTGGGAGGTAGTGAAGGACAGGGAAGCCTGATGTGCTGTAGTCCATGGGGTCACAAAGCATCGGATGCAATTTAGTGACTGAACAACAACAATGGTTGGAATTATTGAGGACTTCAACTAGCAATGTATCTCGAAGAGCTCTCTGTTGGCTTTGATGAATTTGTGGAATTGTCTCCTTGTCTACTCATTACCACGAGAAAACACAAAAACAAAAAGGAGATCTGACAATTCCAGCAATCTTCTTTAGCTTCTGTTGTTTTCCATTAGCAACGGGAGCATATTCTTTTAGTGAAACACAAAAGCTGGTATCCCGGGCTACCGCTGAGCCTTGCAGCATGCGGGGCGATTCACTCATTCTGAGAGAAGCTCCAAAAGGTGGTTAGAGACTGTTTTAGCACTTTATTTGTCCCAATTATCTGCTCCTGCCTATTAGGGTGAATGGAACATCATGGCATTGTTTATCATGGGCTTTATATTCGCTAATAACATTGTTGTTTATTACTGCAAACATGCTGTATGCAGTCAGCTCCGCTTCTGTTTATCCCCACTGCTCCAAGTTCTTGTTTTGTTTTCTTGTTTTGTTTCTTCCCTTTTTCCTTTTTCTTCTTCTTCTTTTTTTTTTTTCCTACCCCAAACAAATCAGATGAGTTAACCAAATTTCCCACTTTGTGTGACTAAAGATGCTTCTTCAGTTAAGCTTCAGATTGATTAATTTCAGGCAGTTTCAGAAAATAGCAGAGTGATACCTACATGCTGGATTGCTCTCTGACCATATTTCAATGGCAAGTGCCTGCTGGAGCTTTTCCTTCCAGGTGCTCACAGTCTGAGTACACTAGTTTGAGCAACCATCAGAGGAAAGGATGCAGCAAATTGTTGCCATTAGATCATTTAATCTTCCCCAAGGTCCTCTTCTTCTACACACTGTTTTACACAAACGTATCCAGGGACTCTCCATGGCCTGAGGCCTGCTGAATGTGCTTTAAAAAATGCCCCTCATTTGAGCCTGTAGGAAAGATAGTATCTGTGTAGCCTATTTTTCCTGTAACCACACTGAATTGTGAGAACTCGGCAGTGTTCTTTCTCTCCACATATGCTTGCTGCATCCTAATATCTAGTGCCTTATTTAAGAAACAATTAAGATAGATGATCAATACCTTAATCAGGAGGAAAGATTCCTTAACTGTGCAAATAGTAAACTGCTCTTTCTCTCCCTCTTTCTTCCTGGTGGAGAGAGTTTGTAATCTGGACTACTTAGACATGTGCCTGTCATCACTAGAATATGAGAGTGGGGAAGGCAGGTCTTGTTCAAAGTAGATGGATGGATTAGGAAGTAAGGCCAAATAGAGCATCTTGTTGAAAAGATATGTGCTAATAAAGGGACACTGCTAATAAAGGGACAACTAAGTTTCAAACTGAGAATAAAACTCAGGGTTTCCTGATTGGGAGAGACTTTCTCTTGAAAAGTGGCCACAGAAACAGATACATTTACAGTTTATTAAAGATGTGGAAAAGTATGGTAATCATGGGGGAAAAAGTCTGTTTTTCAGATTTGGGCCCTATGCCTGCGTCCTCTCCGTGAGGACATTTTCACTCTAAGATTTTCACCTACTTTTGAGCTTTACTTTTTGAGCTTCAGTGTCTTCATTGTAGAATTGAAACTATAACCATCTTATGTGCTATGCTATGTTGAGTTGCTCTGTCATGTCCGACTCTTTGCAACCCCGGGGGCTGTAGCCTGCCAGGTTCCTCCGTCCATGGGGATTCTTCAGGCAAGAATACTGGAATGGGTTGCTATGACCTCTTTGATCATCTTATTATCTTGTTTAATAAGTAAAAAATAAGTGTAAATACCTTAAATACCTGTGTTATAGAAGAAGCCCTCAATGGACTTTAGCTTACATACTTGAAATGGAGATATGGAAACAGAAATTATTACCAATAAACCAGTTATTCATTTTAATGCAAGAGTTAACTCCAGTATATATAAATATAATCTACCTGCCAAAGAAGGTGAAATAACTGGAAGAATATATTTTTGAATGTACTTTATTAAAGTATAGTTGATTTACAAAATTGTGCTAGAAGAATACTTTTTAAAGCTCAAGTTTATGAAGGAAATAAGGAGTTTTTAATAGATAGGGGGAAATAACACAGGAAGGAAATAAGAAGGTAAAATAAAATCCAAAGATTGAAAGACAAGACAATGACAGTTTTAAAAGTGAGGAAGTGTCCCAGCTTCAAGAAATGATGTAATGACTTGGTCTGACAGCCCACCACCCATGAATGACAATTATAAAATCTGAAAACCATATTTAAGAAAAACATCTGAATGCAGAAATTTCAGGTATCATCTGCTTATATAAGATTGATTGCATTGGGTCTGAGGACACTTCTCAGTCAGCAGGTACCTCAAGACTACATGAAGCTATAACCTAACAGGCTGGAGATATCAGAGAGCAGAGAGTGAGGCTGGCAGAACACTCAGAAGTTAGGAGTAGAATCCTTCATTGTCAGGGGCTGAAGAGATGAGTTCCAAAATATGAATATAAAAATCCATCCAAATCCTTGTTTGACCTTTAAACTATACATGTAGTAGAGGAGGGGAATTTCCAGGGGGCTTAAGAATAAAGCAGAAGGTGAAAGTTAAGACATCAAAGTATAGAATCAGGAGACAAAGTTTGGAGTTTAACCGTAGATAGGTTAGCTTTTTTTCTGATACAGAAATCATTCTTCAGAAGAACATTACAGAATTAAGAGCTTTTATATTCAGGATCAAATTAAAACAAGCAAACAAACAAAACACACACACACACAATTAGGTATACAAAGAAAATAGGAAAATGTGAACCTATATTCAAGAAAACAAAGGTTATCAATGGAATTTCAGTGCAATATCACCCAGATGCTAAAATTAACAGAAAAATGCATTAGATTAAATATTATAAATATGTTCAAAGGATTGATAAATGAAAAATGAGAGAATGAAAAACCTTGGAAGAGAAACAAAAGTACAAAACATCCAATGGTAATTTTTGCATTAAGAATAAAGTAATTAAAATGAAAAATTAACTGGAAAACTTTAAGAGCAGATTTGAAATAAAAAAGTAAAAAGTACATTTATTTGAAAGTAGATTATTAAAGCATACATTCTGAAAAAGAAAGAGAAAAAAAAGATTTAAGAAAAAAAGACTGGATGTGCAGAAATTTGTGGAATAATAAAATATTAAGTGGTCAAAAATATGTACAATTGAAGCCCAGAAAGAAGATAGCCACAATAGGAAAACAAAAACATTTAAAAAGATGATAGCTGAGAATTTACCAAATTTGTTGAAATTTAGATGATCCCAGGCCTAAGAAGCTTAATAAGTTCCTAGTAAGATAACTACAAATATAGCTACATTTAGTTACATAAAAATCACATTTGTGAAATCCAAAAATAAAGCTAAAAATCTTGAAATCAGTCAGAGAAAATGAAGGAAGTCACAGATACAATGTTGATTAGCCTCTCATTAGTAACACTAAAGCCTCAAATGCTATGAAATATCTTTAAAGTATTGTAGCAGAGGAAAGGAGAAAGCTGTCAATCCAGATATGTGGAGAGAAAGAAAAATTAGCCTTCTAAAATTAAAGTGAAATAAAAATAGTTTCAAATAAAAATGAAACTAGCCCTGAAAAAAAAAAAAAAGAGTGAAATTCAGATCGTTCTAAATAAGAAAAAATAAGAAAATGCTCTTTCAGCTTCTGGACACATACACACAGAAAAATGTTAAAAATAATTCTGCAAAATGCAGAAAAATAGCACCAGGTTGAATGTCAAACGTATAGGAAACAATAATTATCAGCAGGAATGACAAATAAGGGATAAACATAGAAGAATGATATTTTTCAAATATTTTTCTAAGTATTCAAAAGGATATAGCTATTTAAAGCAAAAGGTATATAGAGTTTTAAATAATTACATGTCCAACTCCTTGCGCCCCGATGGACTATACTGTAGCTGTCCAGGCTCCTCTGTCCATGAGGACTCTATAGGCAAGGAAGCTGGAGTGGATTGCCATGCCCTCCTTCAGGGGATCTTCCCAACCCGGGGATCAAACCCAGGTCTCCCACGTTGCAGGCAGATTCTTTACCATCTGAGCCACCAGGGAAGTCCTTATTTTAGCAAGAGAGTTTAAATAATCTAGATGAATTATATATGATAACACCAACATAAAGAAGTGATAACTAAGACTGCATTCTTATACATCATCTGAAGAATATAAAGTCAAAATGCATAACTTAATCTTTTGGACAATAACTTCATAATACAAAGAACTGAATAACTATAGCTAAAACACACACACAGGAACCAAACTGGAATACTAAAAATAAGTTATTAAAAGGAAGGTAGAAAAACATAGAAATGAATAAATGAGAGAAAAAATATATTACTTTTACTTATTTATAGACATAAACATTAAAATATATTTAATAAACAGGAATATGAAAGTGTTAGTGGCTCAGTCAAGTCCGACTCTTTGCAATCCCATGAACTGCAGCCTGCCTGGCTCCTCTGTCCATGGGATTCTCCAGGCAAGAATACTGGAGTGGGTTGCCATTCCCTTCTCCATGGGGTTTCCCAACCCAGGGATCAAATGCAGGTCTCCCGCACTGCATGCAGATTATTTACCATCTGAGCCACCGGGGAACTATTTGCAGTCATACCCAGAATATATTACAATGCCACAAAATCATAACAATATGATACTGGCACAAAAACAGAAATATAGATCAATGGGACAGAACTGAGAGCCCCAAAATAAGCTCTCATGCATGGTCAATTAAGTGAGGCAGGTGAGGCAAGAATATACAATGGAGAAAAGACAATCTTATTCAATAAGTGTTTCCGGAAAACAGCACAGCTACATGTAAAAGAATGAAGTTGGAACATTCACTAATACCCTATACAAAAATTAGCTCAAAATGGATTGAAGTTTCAATATAAGACCCGAAACCATAAAACTCCTAGTGGAAAACATATGTAGAACAGTCTTTGACATAATTTGAAACAAAAGTCTTTTGGATCTGCTTCCTAAAGAAAAACCAATAAAAGAAAAAATAAACAAATGGGACCTGAAAGTGAAAGTCGCTTAGTTATGTCCAACTCTTTGCAACCCCATGCACTATAGAGTCCATGGAATTCTCTAGGCCAGAATACTGGAGTTGGTAGCCTTTCCCTTCTCCAGGGGATCTTCCTGACCCAGGAATTGAACCAAGGTCTCCTGCATTGCAGGCAGATTCTTCACCAACTGAGCAGCTTTTGCACAACAAAGGAAATCACTGACATTACGAACCTATTGAATGGGAGAAAATATTTGCAAATGACTTGACTGAAAAAAGGTTAACATCCAAAATATATAAACAGCTCATAAAAGTCTAGAAAAAAAAAATTCAAACAACCCAATTTAAAAAAAATGGGCAGAAGGCCCAAATAGACATTTCTTCAAAGAGGAAGTATAAGATGGCCAATGGACACATGAAAAGATGCTCAGCATCACTAATCATCAGAGAAATGATCATCAATACCATAAAGAGAATCAACTGACACATGTCAGACTGGATATTATTAAACAAATCACAGGTAAGAAATGTTGGTAAGAATGTGGAGAAAAGGGTACCCTTGTACACTTTTGGTGAGCTATTTACTGGTATAACTGCTATGGAAAGCAGTATGGAAGTTTCTCAAAAACTAAAACAGAACTACCATGAGACCAGCATTACAGGGTGTATATATGGAAAAAAAAAAAAACTAGTTTGAAAAGATACATGCACCCCAATATCCATACCATTATTCTTTATAATTGCAAAGATATGGAAGCAACATAAACATCCACCACCAACAACAACATAAAATGGATAAAGAAAACATGATGTATATATAAAGTGCATCACCACTCAGCCATGAAAAAGAATGAAATGTTTCCATTTGTAACAACATAGATGGACTTGAAGGTTATTATGGTAAGTGAAATAAGTTAGAGAAAGACAGGCACTGTATACCGCTTACGTGTGGAATCTAAACAATAAAACAAATTCGTGGATACAACAGAGAGATGCAAACTCACATATACAACAATAGAAGTAATAAATCTTACAGGAGTGCTGCTCCTGAACAAATGACTGGTTTAAAATTGGGAAAAAAGAATAACAAGGCTGTTTCACAACAACCTTGAAAAATCTTAAAGAGTTGGGAGTACCAGACTACTTTACTTGTCTCCTGAGAAACCTGTGTGCTGGACAAAAAGCAACAGTTAGAACTGTACATGAAACGACTGGTTCAATATTGGGAAAGGAGTGTGTCAAAGCTGCATGTTGTCACTCTTCTTATTTCACTTGTATGCAGAGAATATTATGCAGAATGCTGGGCTGAATGAATCACAAGCTGGAATCCATATTGCCAGGAGAAATATCAACAACCTCAGATGTGCAGAGGATACCACTCTAAAGGGAGAAAGTGAGGCTGAACTTGAGAGCCTCTTAATGAAGGTGAGAGAGGAGAGTGAAAAAGCTAGCTTGAAACTCAACATTTAAAAAACAAAACTCTTGGCATCTGGTCCCATCACTTCATGGCAAATTGTTGCTGTTGTTCTGTCACTAAGTCATGTCCAACTCTATGTGACCCCATCAACTGCAGCACGTCAGGCTACCCTGTCCTTCACTATGTCCCAGAGTTTGATCAAACTCATGTCCACTGAGTTGCTGATGCTAGACAAAAATATCGTTCTCTGACACCCGCTTCTCCTCTTGCCCTCAATCTTTCCCAGCATCAGGGTCTTTTCCAGTGAGTCGGCTCTTCACATTAGGTGGCCAAGGTATTTGAGCTTCAGCTTCAACATCAGTTCTTCCAATGAATATTCAGGATTGATTTCCTTTAGGACTGACTGGTTTGATCTCCTTGCTGTCCAAGTGATTCTCAAGAGTCTTCTTCAGTACCACAATCCAAAAGTATCAGTTCTTTAGCACTCAGCCTTCTTATGGTCCAACTCTCACATCCATACATGACTACTGGAAAATCATAGCTTCAACTATACAAACTTTTATCAGCAAAGTGATGCCTCTTTTTTCTTATATACAATGTCTAGTTTTCTCATAGTTTTTCTTTCAAGGAGCAAGCATCTTTAATTTTATGGCTGCAGTCACCATCCACAGTATCTTTGGATAGAAAGACATAAATGAAAATTTAAAAAAAAAGAAAAGAAAATCTGTCACTATTTCTATTTCTTCCCCATCTATTTGCCGAGAAGTGATGGAACCAGATGCCATGTTCTTAATTTTTTGAATGTTGAGTTTTAAGCCAACTTTTTCACTCTCCTCTTTCACCTTCCAAGAGGTCCTTTAAGTTCCTCTTCACTTTCTGCCATTAGAGTGGAACATCTCCATAATTGAGATAGTTGATATTTCTCCTGGCAATCTTGATTGGAGCTTGTGATTCATCCAGCCCAGAATTTCACATGATATACTTTGCATGTAAGTTAAATAAGCAGGATGACAGTATACAGTCTTAACATACTCCTTTCCCAATATTGAATTAGCCTGTTGTTCCATGTACAGTTCTAACTATTGCTTCTTGTCCTGCATGCAAATTTCTCAAGAGACAAGTAAGATAATCTGGTACTCCCATCTCTTTAAGATTTTTTCACAGTTTGCTGTGATGCACACAACCAAAGGCTTTTGCATAATCTATTAAGCAGAAGTAGATCTTGTTATAATCACCTTGCTTTTTAATGCCAACAAATGTTGGCAATTTGATATCTGGTTCCTCTGTCTTTTCTAAATCCAGCTTCTACATATGGAAATTCTAGGCAAATAGAAGGGGGAAAAGTGGAAGCAGTGACAGACTTTATTTTCTTGGCTACAAAATCACTGCAGACGGTGACTACATCAAAGAAATTAAAAGAAGCTTACTCCTTGGAGCAACCAGTCCATCCTAAAGGAAATCCAACCAGTCCAACCTAAAGGAAATTAATCCTGAATACTCATTGGAAGGACTGATGCCGAAGCTGAAACTCCAACACTTTGGCCACCTCATGTGAAGAGCTGACTCATTTGAAAAGACCCTGATGCTGTGAAAGATTGAAGGAGGGAGGAGAAGGGGACAACAGAGGATGAGATGGTTGGATGGCATCACCAACTCAATGGACATGAGTTTGAGTAAACTCTCAGAGTTGGTTGTGGACAGCGAGACCTGGCATGCTGCAGTCCATGGGGTTGCAAAGAGTCGGACATGACTGAGTGACTGAACTGAACTGAACTGCTCTTTGGAAGGAGAACTATGACAAACCTAGACAGTTTATTAAAAAGCAGAGACATCACTTTGTCGACAAAGGTCTGTATAGTCAAAGCTATGGTTTTTCCAGCAGCTATGTATGGACGTGAGAAATGGACCATAAAAAGGCTGAGTACCCAAGAACTGATGCTTTTGAACTGTGGTGCTGGAGAAGACTCTTGAGAGTCCTTTGGAAAGCAAAGAGAGAAAAACCAGTCATTCAATCCTAAAGGAATTCACCTTGGAGAATGGAACAGCAGAGGATGGGATGGTTAGATAGCATCACAGACTCAATGGACATGAATTTGAGCAAACTCTGGTAGATAGTAGAGAACAGAGGAGCCTGGCTTGCTGCAGTCCATGGGGCCACAAAAAGTCGGACATCACTTAAGAGAATGAACAACAAGAGTAATTCCACTTTTAGTTTCTTGGGAAATTTCTACTTTTATTTGTTTATTTATTTATTTTTGAGAAACTTGCATATTGTCACTGTTGCTCAGTTGCTCAGTTGTATCTGATTCTTTGCAACCCCATGAACTGCAGCACACCATGCTTCCCTGTCCTCCACTATCTTCCAGAGTTTGCAAACTCATGTCCATTGGGTTGATGATGCCTTCCAACCATCTCATCCTCTTTTGCCCGCTTCTCCTCCTCTTTTGCCCGCTTCTCCTCCTGCCCTCAATCTTTCCCAGAATCGGAGTCTTTTCCAATGAGTTGGCTCTTTGCATCAGGTGGCCAAAGCTTTGGAGCTTCAGCTTCAGTATCAGTCCTTCTAATGAATGTTTAGAGTTGACTTCCTTTAGGATTGATGGGTTTGATTTCTTTGTTGTCCAAGAGACCCTCAAGAGTCTTTTCTAGCACCACAGTTTGAAAAAATCAATTCTTCAGGGCTCAGCCTTCTTTAAGGTCCAACTCTCACATCCATACATGAAATGAGAAACTAATATAATATTTCCATTTCTACCAACAGTGTACACATGTTCCCTTTACTCTGCATGCATCCTCACTAACATTTGTTACTTGTGGTCTTTTTGATGATAGTCATTCTTATAGCTGTGAGGTGACATTATGGTTTTTATTAGAATTTCTCTGATGACTCGTATGTTGAGTATCTTTTCACGTTCTGATTAGCCATTGGTATGTCTTCTTTGAAAAACATCTACTCAGGTCTTCTGCCTATTTTTTAAACAGGCTGTTCTTTTTTGGCGTATTGGTTTATATGAGCTGTTTTTATATTTTTAATATTAAACCAATAACCATCATGTCATTTGCAAATGCATACTCCCATTCAGTTGGTGGCCTTGAAGTTTTGTAATTTTTTTTTTTTGCTGTGTAAAATCTTTTACATGTAGTATGTTTATTTATGCTTTTAACTCTTTTGCTTTAGAAGACTGATCCAAGAAAATATTAGTACGATTTATGTAAAGAGTGTTGTGTCTTTGCTCTCTTCTAGGATTTTTATAGTCAAGTTTTTCATTTAGATCTTTAATTCATTTTGAGTTTCCACATATAGGCATCCAGTTTTCTCAATATTACTTTTTGAAGAAGACAACCTTTTCTCCATTTTATATTCTTGCCTGCTTTGCTACAAATTAATTGGCCATAACTATGTCAGAACATTTTGGGTTCTTCTTTCTGTTCCATTAATTTATCTGTTTCTGTGCCAGGGCTATGCTGTTTTGATCACTGTAGCTTTGTATTATAGTTTGAAGTAAGAAAGCTTGGTATCTTCCTTTTTTTTTTTTCTACAAGAAAATTTGGTGTTTTTCATAGTTTAGAAGGAAATGGCAACCCACTCCAGTATTCTTACCTGGAAAATCCCATGGGTGGAGGAACCTGGTAGGCTACAGTCCATGGGGTTGTAAAGAGTTAGACATGACTGAGCAACTTCACTTCCTTTCTTTATATAGATTTTTGAATTACCTGTTCTAGTTCTTGGAAAACGTTATGAGTGCTTAGTAAGGTCTGCAATAAATCTATAGAGTACATTGAATAATATAGATAATTTAACAATGTTAATTCCAATATATGAACACAGTTATATTTCCATTTGTTTGTATAATCTTCATCAATATTTTATAGTCTTCACAGTAACTTTTTCCAGAGTATATTTTTCACCTCTTTTGTTAAGTTTTATTATTGCTGTTCAGTCTCTAAGTCATGTCCAACTCTCTGTGATCCCATGGACTGCAGCACACCAGGGTCCTCTGTCCTCCAGCAGAGCTTGCTCAAATTCATGTCCACTGAGTCTGTGATGCTACAGAACCATCTCATTGTCTGCTGCCCCCTTCTCAGTTTTCCTTCAGTCTTACCCAGGATCAGGTTCTTTTCCAATGAGGTGACTCTTCACATCAAGTGACAAAAGTACTGGCGCTTCAGCAAGAGAACTTCCAGTGAATATTCAGAGTTGATTTCCTTTAGAGTCTTGTTTCATTTCCTTGCAGCCCAAGAAAATCTCAAGAGTATTCTCCAGCACCACAATTCAAAAGTGTTTCTTTGGAACTCGGCCATTTTATTGTCCAACTCATATTCGTAGATGACTAGTGAAAAACCATAGCTTTGACTCTACAGATATTTGTTGGCAAAGTAATGTCTCTTCTTTTTAGTATGCTATTTAGGTTTAGCATAGCTTTCCTTCCAAGGAGCAAGCATCTTTTAATTTCATGGTTGCAGTTACCATCCAACAGTAATTTTGAAGTCCAAGAAAATAAAATCTGTCACTGCTTCCAGTTTTTTTCCCATTTATTTGCCATGAAGTGATTAGACTGGATGCCCTGATTCTAGTTTGGTTTTTTTTTTTTTTCTGATTCTAGTTTTTTGAGTGCTGAGTTTTAAGCCAGATTTTTCCTTTTCTTCTTTCACCCTCAAGAGGCTCTTTAGTTCCTCTTCATTTTCTGCCATTAGAGTGGTATCATCTGCATATCTGAGGTTGTTGATATTTCTCCCGGCAATCTTAATTTCAGCTTGTGATTCATCCAGCTCAGCATTTTGCACGATATATTCTGCATGTATGTTAAATAAGAAGGGTAACAATATACAGCTTTGTCATTCTCCTTTCCCAATTTCGAACCCTGTCAGTTGTTCCATGTCTGATTCTGTTGCTTCTTGACCAGCATACAGATTTCTCAGGGGACAGGTAAGTTGGTCTGTACTCCCATCCGTTTAAGAATTTATCACAGGTATGATCACACAGTCATAGGATTTAGCATAGTGAGTGAAGCAAAAGTAGATATTTCTCTGGAACTCCCTTCCTTCTCCCATGATGTAACAGATTTGGCAATTTATCTCTAGTTCCTTTGCCTCTTCAAAACCTGGCTTTTACATTTGGAAGTTCTCAGTTCATGTACTGCTGAAGCCTGGCTTGAAAGATTTTGAGCATAACCTTGCTAACATGTGAAATGAGTATAGTTGTATAGCAGTTTAAGTTTATTCCTGGGCATTTTATTCTTTTTGATGTAATTTTAAAGGAATTTTTTTCTTGATTTCTCCTTTTGATAGCTTATATTATTGTATAGAAACACAACATATATTTATATCAATCTTGTATCCTGCCACTTTAGCAAATTCATTTCTTAATTCTAATAGTTTTTGAATGAATACAGTGTGGTTTTCTGTACATAATGTCATGTCATCTTCAAATAGGTACAATTTGCTTCTTCCTTTAAAACTTCCTTTTAAAAAAAAACTTTTTTTTTTTTTTTGCTTTCTAATTGTTGTGGCTATGACTTTCAATGCTGTGGCTAGGACTTCCAATACTGGGCTAAGTTGAAGCAGTGAGACTGGCTGTCCTTGTCATTTTCCATATTTTAGATGAAAATGTTCAATTTTCCAATACTGAGTGTCATGTTAGCTGTGGGTTTGTCATAAATATCCTTTTTAATGTTGAGATAGGTTTTCTCTATACCAACTTTAATGACAGCTTTTATCATGAGTGGATGTTGAATTTTGTCAAATATTTTTTATACTCCTGGTGAAATGACTATATGATATCAATCCTTTTTTGTTGTTTTTAAATGTGGTGCATCATATTGATTTACTTTCTGATACTGAATCAGAATTGTATTCCTCAATCAAATCCCAATTGAAAATAATGTGTGATCCTTTTTATATATTGTTGAATCCACTGCTAATACTCTGTTGAAGATTTTTGCCTATATATTTATCAGAAATTTTGCTCTGTATTTTTTTGTTACTATCTTTTGTAGTTTTTGTATCATGGTAGTGGCAGCCTCAAAGAATGAATTTGGGACTTCTTCTTCAGTGTTTTGGAACAGTTTTCAAAGAATAGGTTTTAGCTCTTCCTTATATATTGCCTTGTGAAAACATCTGACCCTGGATTTCTAACTTTCTGATTATTAATTCAATTTCACTGCTAGTGATCCATCTGTTCATATTTTCTATTTCTTCCTGATTTAGTATTAGAATATTTGTAGAAATTTTTCTATTTCTTCTATGTTGTGAAATTTGTTGGCATAAAGCTGTTCATAGTATTCTCTTCACATATTTTTTCCATCTCTATGATACTGGTTGTGGGACTTCCCCATGGCCCAGCAGTAGAAGAATCTGCCTGTAGGGCAGGAGCCACAGGAGATGCACATTTGATCCCTGAATCAGGAAGATCCCTTGAGCAAGATATAGCAACCCACTCCAGTATTCTTGCCTGGACAACTCCATGAACAGAGGAGCTTGGCAGGCCATGGTCCATAGGGTCACAAACAGTTGGGCATGACTGAAGTGACTGAGCATGTATGATATTGATTGCAAACTTTCCTCTTTCAGTTTTTATTTCATTTGTTCTCTTCTTCATTTTTTAAAAAGTGAATCTGGTTTATGAGTTTATCTTTTAAAACATAGCACCTAGTTTCATTGATCTTTTCTACTTTTTTGTCTCTATATTACTTATTTCCTTTCTGAGCTTTATTATTTCCTTCCTTTTGCTGACTTTGGGCTTTAATATTATTTTCTTTGTTTTCAGAGTTACCTTAAATAGATAAGATTACTTATTTGAGATTTTTCTTGTTTTTGAGAAATCTCTTTCATCATAAATATAACTCTTACAACTATGTTTGCTGCATTCCTTAGATTTTGGAATTTTTTGTTTTTATTTTTATTTGTCAAGAATTATTATTTTTTTTAATTTTCTCTTTAATTTCTTGAATGACCCATTGGTTTTAATAGCATGTGATTTTGCCTAACGTGTGATTTCCCCTTTTTTTCTTCTAATTGATTTTAAGTTTTATATCATTATGCTTAGGAAAAAAAAACTTGATATAATTTCTATCTTCAATTTGTTGAGAATTTTTATGGCATATCATGTGATCTATCCTAGCGAAGATCCCATGTGCACTTAAAAAGAATGTGCATTCTGGTGCTTGTGGCTGAATATCCCATAGGTATCTAGTAGGTCCAGCTTGTGTAGTATATCAATTAAAATCAGTTTCCTTTATAATTTTCTGTTTGGATGATGTATCCATTTATGTAAGTGGAATGTAAAATCCAATACTATTGCATTATTGTCAAATTATTTATGCTTGTTAATATTTGCTTTATATATTTAGGTGCTTCTATAGTTGGTATATATATATTAAGGTATGCTGTATCTTATTATTGTGTAGATCCTGTTATCATCATATAATGTCCTTATTTGTCTTTTGTTATAGACTTTGTTTTAAAGTCTACTTTGTCTGCAATAAGTATTGATATCCCAGCTTTCTTGTCATTGTAGTTTGTATAACTACATTTTTCATCCAATCACTTTTAGTATCTTTCTATCTTTAGGTCTAAAATGAGAGTTTGGTAAGCATAATATAGATGGGACTTACTCTTTTATCCAACCAGCCGTCCTATGTCTTTTGTTTCACATATTTAGTCCATTGACTAAAATTATTATTGATAAGTATATATTTATTGCCATTTAAAAAATATTTTCTCTGTTCCTTTCTTCTTTTTTTCCCCTTTATTCTTCTTTTAGTCCCTTCTCTTATGATTTGATGATTTCTTAGTGCTATCCTTGTGTTCATTTTCCTCTAGTTTTTATATATTCATTTATTAGGTTTTTTATTTATTTTTCATGGGGTTTATATATATTGTTGTTGTTTAGTTGCTAAGTCGTGTCTGGCTCTTTGCAACCCCACAGACTATAACCCGCCAGACTCCCCCGTCCGTGAGATTTCCCAGGCAAGAAGGCTGGAGTGGGTTGTCATTTCCTTCTCTAGGGGATCTTCTTGACTCAGGGATCAAACTCCATCACAGGAAATGCTACATATGTTGACCTATAACTTTTTTAAAAAACTTGACAGTCATTTAAATTCAAGCATATTTTAAAAGCTTCACATTGTTTATATCCCCCTCACACACTCTGTGTTTTTGATATCATATTTTACATCTTCACATTTATCCCTTCACTTTATTGCAGTTATAGTTCATTTTACATTTTTTTTAATCTTTTGATCTTCATGCTAGCTTATTTAAGTGGTTGCCTTTACAATATATTTGCCTTTACTAGTAGGATTCCTTTCCTAAAGATTCTTACTTATTATAGCATTTTCTTTTCCACATAGAGAAGACTCCTCAGTATTTTTTAGGATAAGATTCATATTTATGAACTCTTTTAATTTTTGAAATTGTTTGTCTCTCAATTCTGAACGATAAACTTGCTGGTTATATTATCCTCACTTTGGGGGTTTTGTCTTTCAGCAATTTAAATATATCACACCTTCTGGCCTGCAAAGTTGCTACTGAAAAATCAGTTGGTAGCTTTTTGGGACTCCCTTATATGTGACTGTTTTTCTTTTTCTTTAAAACTGTCTCTTTTTTTTTTTTATTTTTAAGTTTACTATTTTAATTGTGATATATCTTGTGGTGTGTCTCCTTGGATTCATCTTGTTTTAGACTTTGTGATCCCTTTACCTGAGTATCTGTGTGCTTCTTCAAGTTTACAAAGTTTTCTGCCATAATTTCTTCAAATACATTTTTGACACTTTTTTTTTCTGGCATCCTTATAATGTAAATGTTAGTATAGTTGATGCTGTCCCAGAGGTTCATTAAACTGTTCTCAATTTTTAAGCTGTTTTTATTTTCGCTACTTTGACTGCATATTTCCATTACTCTATCTTCCAAATCACTAATGTACTCTTCTATATCTTCAAGCATGCTCTTAATTCCTTCTAGCATGTTTTTCATTTGCTATTATATTCTTCAGCTCTGACTTGTTCTTTTTGTTATGTTTTAGTTCTTTGCTCAGAGAGGGCAATGGCAACCCACTCCAGTACTCTTGCCTGGAAAATCCCATGGACAGAGGAGCCTGGTAGGCTGCAGTCCATGGAGTCGCGAAGAGTCGGACACGACTGAGCGACTTCACTTTCACTTTTCACTTTCATGCATTGGAGAAGGAAATGGCAACCCACTCCAATGTTCTTGCCTGGAGAATCCCAGGGACGGGGAAGCCTTGTGGGCTCCCATCTATGGGGTCGCACAGAGTCGGACACGACTGAAGCGACTTAGCAGCAGCAGCAGTTCTTTGTTAAAATTCTCACTATGTTCAAGATCCCAAGTTCAGTTAACATTCTTATTACTAATGTTTTGTCCTCTATTTCTGGCAAATTATTCATCTGTGTTTCATTATTGTTGTTGTTTTTTACTTTTGTTTTATTCAAAACAAATTGCTCTGTCTTACCATTTTAATTTTTCTATTTTTATAAAATAAAGTGAAAGTTACCTTATTTGGCTTCTGAAATTATGTCTTTGTGTGGGAGTATCTCTATGTAGTACACATGTACCTAGCAGTGTTCATGGGAGAGCTAGATCTAAATTGAGCATAGGTCACATATTTCTACAGTGTGTTCTGCGGTTATCATCTTGGTGTGAGGTGAAGCTGAAGATGGACTGGCTAGAGCCATAGCCAGGTATGAACTGGGACATCTCCTATGGTCAGTGGCCACCAGCACCCTATCTGGGGTTGAGGTTAGGTACTAAGGTTCCAAAACAGAAATCCTGAATGCCAGACCTGAGGTGGTTTATTTCCCTCTAAGTATGTGCCCTCCCCACTCCTGTCAATGGCACATTTGCCCCAGAGAAAAACATATTTTGCCAAATGATCAAAAAAAAACTATGTTGAGTCTCATATGAAGTGAGCTATATTGATATGTCCCTTCATTATGACTGTTAAGATAAAAATTTTTGTAAACATATATAAATTTTACCTAAAAATAGCTTGAAATTATAATAATGAAGTACAGATATGGGTAGATTGTACATTTTCCAAAATTAAAGATTAAAAGAAATGTTTTTTAAGAAAAAAACTACCAAAACCAGTGGAGATCTTTTCTGAAAGAAAGTTAAGCTGCATTTCTCTGAAAAGCAATAGATTTTTCTTTTTTTTTTTTAAGCTGCACAGTGCAGCTTGCAGGGTCTCCATTACCTGAATGGTGGTTGAGCCTGGGCCACAGCAGTGAAAACCCAGAATCCTAACCAACAGACCACCAGGGAACTCTTATAACATCTTATATTCTAGTATACAACAAACATGATTTTGAAAGATTTAAGAGAATTTTTGTAGGCTCTTGGGAGATGAGTAACTAATTATAGATACATACATACATACATACCTACATACATAAAAAATGAAAGCTCCCTTCTCTAAACTATTTTTTCAGTTGATAAATTAAATGGAGGATGAAATGGCTTTCAGTGGAGAAGGATTATGTTTCCCAGTGTTATAAAAGAAATTTGGAATCAAACTGATTATATCTCCCTGACCCTGTGACTGTGATTATGTTGCTTTATTTATCTTAACCTCCCTTATTTCATATATGAAAGAAATGATATTTGTAGCTTACAAGATTGTTAGTAGGAACAGTGAATGGTGAGAGCAACTATTTCAATGCTCACAGCAGAGGAGAGCTCAAGACTTTATGAATCAGGTTCTATTGATATATGAAGTTAAAATAAAGTGAAAAGAAGTGAAAAATATGTCTCACGTAAAGCCATAAAAGCAGTTGTATATTTTGCTAATTTAGTTTCCAGAGTGGAGAAATATAAAAGTATGGAGTGGGAAGAATCATGGAAATTGAATAGTTATTCATTAATTATATTATTTAGTAGGAATCTATTATATACTAAACAGTATTCTAGGCTCTGTGATTACAATGATGAATGAAACAAAGTTTTGATTTCATGGAACTTGTAGTCCATTGTATAAAATATAGCACTCAAACCTTCAGACTGTACCACACTAATATCCAATGTATGGGTAATATGCAAAGCACATATTTTTTTTTCCAAAAGAAGAGGGACTAATGATGGCAACTGATATACTATTCTTGGTTTTTACATTGATGAAATAGAAGTTTTATTTCCTATTATCCTTCCAATACCCAGCACAGTTTCTATTCAATTAACATCAATTTAATGAAAGACTTTGGAAAAATACTTTAGACTTTCATGCAGTTAAGAAGAGGACAGATTATACATAGCTTCATGAGCACATTTGCATTGCATAGACATAATTCCAAATGTCCAGCTTTACCCATATCAATTCTTTTAAGCAAAATGACTGAGCCCTTCTGAAAACAATTAGACTTGCTATGGCTCTGAGATTTGTCCAAATCAAACCATGCTTTTCCTTCTCTGTATGCTTTTGATTTAGGCTGAAAGACTAGATATTCTACCTCAGTTTACGTTACATGTTCTAGTCCCTTTCCTCACTCTAAGCTTCTCCTAAATCTCAGATTTCTCATCTAAGTCTTGAAATTCTTGGGAGTTTATTTTACCCAAGAGCACTTCCCTCATCTGTGCGCTAAGTTGTGTTGTGTCCAACTCTTTGCAGCCCCATGGTTTGTAGGCCACCAGGTTCCTCTTTCCATGGGATTCTTCAGGCAAGAATCCTTGAATGGGTTCCCATTTCCTCCTCCAGGGGATCTTCCCAATCCAGTGATCAAACCCTCTTCTCCTGTGTCTCCTGCACTGACAGGCAGATTCTTTACTGCTGTGCCACCTCTGGCTATTTCAGCCTCATCGTGAGATCTGGTTCCAGTCTAAATTGAATGCTCAGATTTTAGATAGTAACCCTCATATCTTTGAGGGTTACATTACAGACTTCTGCATAACCCTCCAAAATATAGCACCTTCTGGTTATGATTAATTATTTCCTTCTCAAATCTACAATTGTTTTAACCTCTAAACACTGCAATATGACCTGTTTCCACATCCATCCCCCACATAGCACCCTCAGTATTTAATGGTGAAGCTCCTGACCTCCGATTCTCGACAGTCAAGCTTTACCTTCTCTTTATGCTGGACTGCAAGGACTCTACCATCTGGAATATTGTGAGGCAGGCTTCTACCCCCCAAAAAACATAGATAATCTTCTCTAAAAGGTGTGATCAAAGCAAGTCGCATGGACCTACCTGATCGTAGGGAAGCCAAAGAGAGAGAACTGAACTGAACATTTACTGACCAGGATGGAAAGCTGTTTGTAAATTAAAGTTTGTAAAGTAAAAGATGCATGGCTATTTTTTCTTAATGGCAGAACAAAAAACAAGCGAAATTAACAAAACTAAGTAATTTTAACATTGATAAGATGCCACAGTGGAGACCAAGTTGGAAATCATCTAAGGAAGAATAAAGGTGATTTCTTTTTCTTCCTGCCTATCAGTTTTCCTCTTAATTTTGTATAATAAATGCCTTTTGCATAATTTTTTATCTTTAACAAGAAATCCACACATTTTCTCCTCCTTAAAAATCAGCTCTAATGGAGAGATACTATTATTTAAAGTGTGTCAACTTGGAATAATTACTTAGATATGAGAGAATGTCCCAACACAGGATTAATATTAAAATAGTCCTATAATAGAATCATCAAAAACAATAAAATAATTCTTATAATAAAGACATTTTAGTGAAACATAAAATCTTTTAGCAGTTGTGCCTAGAATAAGTGGTTTTGTTTAATACTAAGAGAAAATTAGTCACATTCTATATTGCTTCATTTTTTTTCAATTAAGGATAATTATTTTTAAACATGAAAGGACAGGACATATTTGCAAGAAAATCTTAAAACCCCCGAAATTCCAAATTTGTCAAACTACTTTAAATCTTTTTGTCATTAAATATTATACTCCAAAGTGTTGACAGAATTTGCAGAAAATCTATAGGATCGATACTGATCATTTACTAATAGTTTTGGAGAATGGAAGAGGAACAGAGAAATTCAGGTGATCACATCAATCTAATTTTCACAGAATGAAACAAGCAACATGACTAAGATGTTTTAAGTAGGGCAAAATATTACAAAGCAATGGTAGATATCATAATATTTAACAAATTTTTGTTTGTGTCTCTAAATTTTGAGAAAAAGTTGATGATTCAAAACTTGGCTAGGTCAATTCCATGTACTATGTTTCATGTTGCATTATCACTGTGTGGGTCTTTGGAATATCAGGATCATAAAAATGAATATGAGGGGAGTGAGACATACTTATTTGCTCAAATTTGTTGAATTTGTATCCAACATTATAATTACAAGGAATATTTTTAATTCATAGGCTTCAAATGAGTTTAATGTTGATCTCAATTAACATTTATTATCATTGTCATATTTGTAATCGTTAGTACACTTATAAAAATAAATCACTGAGTTTAATTAACAACAACAGCAACAAAAAACTAATTACAGATTTACCCTGTTTCCTTAAATGTTACTTTTACTTGATAAGCAGATCGGCAAAATGGCAGATAACATTTGTGTATAGTTTAATATGATATTTATCAGCTCCAGGCCCCAAATGACATCATTTTAGACAAATATAAAGGTGTGAATTGAATAACTTTGAAACTGAATTATAACTGGCTGACTGCATGCTGATTAAACTTGTAATTTCAAATTGGTAGAGAATCTTTCCCAATATATTCTAGATCTCAGTCTTAGCCTTTTGTGCATTTATACTAATTTACTGAAAAAGCCCAGCTCACAGATAGCTAAAAGCCAAAAATAGGTAGAAAATATTATATGGCAAAATTCAATCCAAATCTGATTTGTGAAATTTGATTAGGTATATTTCATGAAAATAAATGCGAGTTTTATGGTCAAATCCCGTCATATACATCCTTAGCTCTATCTCGAAATCTGTACAGTTTTGAAAAGGTCATAACAATTTAATGGACGAAAGTCAAATATGAGGTGACAACATAGTAAATGGTGATTTAAAAAGATTTGGTGCTGTAATTTCAGAAAAATAATCCTTAGTTCATATTTTACTTTTTGGTAATTGGCCAACTGGAACCAGAATATTGTGTTTTTAAATACTATGCTGCTGGGGAAGTAGGTCTAAATATTGTGAAGATGGGGAATATCTAAGTATTGTATCCTATGGTAATGCATTAAAGAAAAGGGGGGTGTTTACATTGCAGAATCAGAGTTTCTAATGAGAGCACAATAGTGATCTGAAATTATTTTAAGAACCTTAATGTACACAAAAGGAAGCTTCTACAGATACATCTAGGTCAATGAATTAGACTCACAAAATGTATGATTCACATTCAGGAAAATGGAAATATTCAATAATTATCATCTAAAATGGAATAAGCTTTATTAAAAGAAAATATTATTTTAGTTTCTTCATGTTTTATGAAGTCTGAATGTAGTTTGTCAATGATGTTGAAGTGGAACTTTCATTACTCAGGAATCTAATGTACAACATGATGACTACAGTTAATAATATTGTGTTGTATATTTGAAAATTGATAACAGAGTAGAAGTTAAAAGTCCTCATCACAAGAAAAAAATAAATAAACCCTGCATGTGTACAGATGTTTCCTAGACTAACTTTGGTGATCATTTCACAAGTTAACATAGTCTTATCACTTTGCAGACAGAGATTCATATAGTCAAGTCTATGGTCTTACCAGTAGTCATGTACAGATGTGAGAGTTGGACCATAAAGAAGGCAAAACACTCAGGAATTGATGCTTTTGAACTGTGGGGTTCTGGAGAAGACTTGGGAGTCCCTTGGACAGCAAGGCGATCAAACCAGTCAATCTTAAAGGAAATAAATCCTGAATACTCATTGAAAGGACAGATGCTGAAGCTGAAGCTCCAATATGTTGGCCACCTGATTCGAACAGACAACTCATTGGAAAAGATCCTGATGCTGGGAAAGATTGAAGCAGAAAGAAAAGAGGGCAACAGAAGATGAAATGGTTGGATGGCATCACTGACTCGACGGACATGAGCTTGGGCAAACTCTGGGAGGCGATGAGAGACAGGGAGGTTTGTCATGCTGTAGTCCACAGAGTCAGAAAGAGTCTGACATGATCTGGCAACTGAACAACAACAAATTCACTGTGTTGTACATCTGAAACCTGTATGTTTCACATCCATTATGCCTCAATAAATGATAATTAAAACAATTTAAAAACAGCATTTTCCTCAGAAATCTACTACCAGAATGCACAGGTTATCCATAATAAAACAAGGAACGTGTTAGGGAAAAAAACAACAAACGGTTGATAAGACTAACTACTAGAAAATACAGCAAATTTCATTCCTCTGACTTATTTTCCTTTTTTTATGTCCTTTATATTTGCTTGATTTATTGCTTTTGGAGAAGGCAATGGCAACCCACTCCAGTGTTCTTGCCTGGAGAATCCCAGGGATGGAGCCTGGTGGGCTGCCGTCTATGGGGTCGCACAGAGTCGGACATGACTGAAGTGACTTAGCAGCAGCAGCAGCAGATATAATCTAGAAATTTTGTATTTTAATATCAAATAATACATGGTTATAATTTTATTTTAAAAGTAAAGGGGAGAATTTAAATGTTTAATATGGTAGAAGTGGTAAGGTAGGGGCATAACTTTGCACAGATAACTTCTGAAATACCTTCCAATCTTGAGATACTCTTATTAGAAGTTCTACATTTCTTCTCCCAAGAGCTCAATTAGTAAAAAGTGAGATGTAGAGGCGTAGTATTATCATTTCATAACTATAAGAAGAGAATTCTGAAGACTGAGTAATAGATGGCAAATGACAGACTATGCAAGTATGACAGAAGATGGATTTGGGGGTTTTGAATGACCAATTTTTAACTAAGGAATATGGCTGGGACTTAAACTCTATAAATGAAACTTCTGAACTGTTGAACTAATACATCAGATTTGCTTTTGAAATACAGACCATTTTTTCCCCTAGAAAGTCTAATACATTGGGACGTAAATAATGACTCAAATTGGACTATAATTCACCAAGTAGTCTTCTAGGTTGGTGGGGTTTTCTGTATGCCTGTATTCAATTTCCAATGAAACAAAGTTCTCTATAAAATAACTGGAAATTTGTCAGTGTTCTAGACATGGTGCAACTTCTAAATATTAAATTACAAAATATAAGGACAAAAATAGGGTCAATCTAGTCGGGAGCAAACCTGTAGCAGTTTAGCAATCTGGACAAGTTCATTCTTTCCTTCAGCCAATCACAAACAAGTTGAAATCCCATGAAAAATAATGTGTCATTTTTTTATTCATCAAAATTTTATAATTTTCAGAGTATAGGTCTTTCACCTCCTAGGTTAAGTTTATTTTTAGGTATTTGATTTTTTTTTTTTTTGATCAATTTCAAATGGAATTGTTTTCTTGCTTTTTCTTCTGATGTGGAACCACCTAAGATCACAGGTTGCCAAAGAAATCTTGAGCAAAATGAGCAAAGCAGAAGAAATCATGCTCCCTGACTTAATAATAAACTACAAAGCTACAGTAATCAAAACAGCTTGGTACTGGCACAAAAATAAACACATTGATAAATGGAACTGAATAGAGTGTCCAAAAATGAACCCAGACACTTAAGGTCAATTAATTGATGACAAAGTAGGCAAGAACATATGATGGAGAAAAGGTAGTCACCTCAGTAATTTGTGCTAGGAAAACTGGACCATTACATGTAAAAGAATGAGATTAGACCACTCTCAAGTACAAAATGGATTAAGGACTTAAATATAAAACCTGAAATCACAAAACTTCTAGAATAGAACACAGGTAGAACATACTTTGACATAAGTTGTAGCAATATTTTTTGGATCTGTCTCATGCAAGATAAATAAAAACAAAAATAAACATATAGAACCTAATTAAACTTAAAGGCTTTTTCACAGCAAAGGAAACTATCAAACAAAAAAACAAAAATACAACCAACTGAATGGGAGAAAATATTTGCAAATAATATTATCAATGTGCAGTTTTTATCCAAAATATAAACAGCTGAAACAACTTGATATTTTAAAAAATATGACAATCTGATTAAAACCTGGACAGAAGACCTGGATAGACATTTTTCTGGAGAAGATGTACAGATGACTAACAGGCACATGGAAAGAAGCTTAACTTCTGTAATGATCAGGGGTATGCAAATTAAGATTCTAATGTGATATCACCTCACACCTGTCAAAATGGCTGTCATCAAAAAGATCACAAATAACAATGTTGCTCATGATGCAAAGAAAAGGGAATGCTTGTACACTGTAGGTTGGGATGTAAAATAGTTCAGCCTCTGGGGAAAACAGGTTCCCTGGATGCAGGTCAAGAAACAACAGTTAGAACCATACATAAAAGTTGTTTCAGTCTGTTGAGACTGGTTCCAAATTGGGAAAGGAATACATCAAAGCTGTATATTGTCACTGTGCTTATTCAACTTATATGCAGAGTACATCATGTGAAATGGTGGGCTGGATGAGTCACAAGCTGGAATCAAGATTTCCAGAAGAAATATCAATAACCTCAGATATGCAGATGATACCACCCTTACGGCAGAAAGTAAAGAGGGACTAAAGAGCCTCTTGATGAAGGTGAAAGAGGAGAGTGAAAAAGCTGGCTTAAAGCTCAACTTGCAAAAAGCCAAGATCATGGCATCCATTCTCATAATTTCATGGCAAACAGATGGGGAAATAATGGAAACAGTGACAGACTTTATTTTCTTGGGCTTCAAAATCATTGCAGATGGTGACTTCAGCCATGAAATTAAAAGATGCTAGCTCCTTGGAAGAGAAGCTATGACAAAACTAGACAACATATTAAAAAGCAGAGACATCAATTTTGCCACAAGGTCCATATACACAAGGCTATGGTTTTTCCAGTAGTCATGTATGTATGTGATAGTTGGACCATAAATAAGAATTGATGTTTTCAAACTTTGGTGCTGGAGAAGATTCTTGAGAGTCCCTTGGACAGCAAGGAGATCAAACCAGTCATTCCTAAAGGAAATCAACCCTAAATATTCATTAGAAGGACTGATGCTGAAGCTGAAGCTCCAAGACTTTGGCCACTGATGTGAAGAGGCGACTCATTAGTAAAGACCCTGATACCAGGAAAGATTGAGAGCAGGAGGAGAAGGGGACGACAGAGGATGAGATGTTTGGATGGCATCACCAACTCAATGGACATATGGACGTGAGCAAACTCCAGGAGATGGTGAAGGACAATGAAGCCTGGCGTGCTGCAGTCCATGGGGTTGAAAAGTGACTTAATGACTGATCAACAAGTATATAGCATATATATCAATTTAGATATAGATACAGCATGTAAACATATAAGGCATATATTTATTCAGTCTTAAGGAATGAAATTCTGCAACAGATATAGCATATACATCTATATATGTATACCATATATATAACAGATATAACATGTGTATAGCATATATTTATTCAACCATAAAAAAGAATGAAATCTTGCCATTTGCAAAAACATTGATGGACTTAAAGTACATTATGCTAAAAAATTTAAATAAATCAGACAGAGAAAGACAAATATTGTATCTTATGACTCATATGTGGAATTTAAAAAATAAAACATATGGATAACAAGAAAGAAACAGACTCACAAAGGTAACAAACCAGTGGTAACCAGAGGGGAGAGAGAAGTGGGAAGGGGCAACATGGGGATATGGAATTAAGAAACGCAAAGTACTCTGTAGAAAATAGTTAAGAAACAATGCTATACTGTTCAGTACGGGGGACTGTAGGCATTATTTTATAATAGCTTTAAATGAAGTATAATCTGTAAAATATTGAATGAATATGTTATGCACCTAAAATTAATATAATATTGCAAATCAACTATACTTCAATTTAAAAAATGAGAAATCATGCAATTTCTATAAGAATGTCAGACTATAATAATCAATAAGACTCTGCCAACTCTAATCCTTTATTGTTTTGCATAAAATAGGCTATTATATAATCAGAACCTTAGAGTTTAAAAGTACATTCAAGCTGATGAAGTCTACCCTCCTGTTGGAGGATATATTTTAAGAATAATGAACATCAAAGAATAGAAGTTAATTGAGCTTTGAAATGCATATTCTTTTTCATTTCTTTTTGTACAACAGACTTGGAATTCCACTGTTGCCCTCATGCAAGGACTGCTGGTTGTCCCCAATAGGAAACACAAATCTTCTGAGACTGTGCAACATTCCGTCTGTCTGTTCTCCTTAGAATGTCTTTGTTGAGTCTATCTGAATGTAGGGGATGACTGGAATCCTTTTGTGCCTAGTTCATTCAGGACAAGAAGCAATCTTAGATGGAGGATGATATGGTAATTGTTTACGTGACAGTCTCTTACTGTCTTTTAAGTATTCTAGCCTATTTGAGAGCAAGGACTGTTCATCTATGTTCCTTCATAGAAGTTATTTTTGTGTCTTCTGCAAAAAAAAAAGGAGCCCCGTGTGTCTTTCAAGAGAGTTTTCCAATGATTATTTTGTTATAGCCCCACAGTAACCCTGTGGATAGTCACGATTAAGCATCATCCTCATTTTCTAGGAAGCAAAGTAAGCTGAGACGACTCGTTCAAAATTAATAGAACAAATAAGCAGCAAAACTGGAACTGGAATTAAGTTTTCCCTGATTGGTTCTGTGCAGTTTCTGCTACTCCACTTCTGGATGTAGGATTTTTCTTACAGCTACTACTTTACAATTTTCTGTTTAGACCAAAGTGACAAACCAACTTCTCAAAACTCCTTTCAACCTGTATTCTATCTACTAGTTCAATCTTTATTTCTATACTAGAAAACTCATTTTCCTGAATTACTTATATCAATTCCTTAATTCAGCACAATCATCAATTAATTTACTGAAAAGGTAATTTGTATGATCCTTTATCTTAAATGCAATCACATTCAAATGTATATTGCATGCAATACTAAAAAGAAAATCACCCAGATAACACTGATTATTCATTGAGTTATCATGAAATATGGAGAGGATCCTACAATTAATGTAACTCCATTTATCACATGATAATTCTCAACAATGCTAAATTCTATTGGCCATTTGTAGGTTGATACTGTTATATAGTACTAACAGATGTTAAATTAGTTTATAAAAACACCTAGGAACAACTGTAGCAGCAGATTGCTTGTAAGTAATAGGCGAGATTATAAAATTCAGATAACATGAAATACAATAGGTTTGAACTTGAGAGAAAGAAAAATACATACAAATCATAGCAACAAGGTGTTGAATGGACTAAATTAAGATAAATTCAAAACAAACAGATTCAATATAAGTTAATATCATTAATAATAAATATAATTCACTAGGTACTCTCCTATCAGGGAACTTCCACGCTTCCCTCATCCATTTTTGAGATGCTTGCTATTATATATTCCCTTGAAATTTATCATAGTGTTTACTACATATAAATGCATATGTCATATATAGAAAATTAGCAATTCATAGAAAATAATGAATAAAATTTACCTAGAAAATAAGGGGTTATAAAAGTTCCATATTCCCTCTAACTCTGTGAATAAGTTGGTTATTGCAGTCAGTGATACTGGGGTGTTTCAATCATATTCTAATGGAAACAAGAGTGCCATCTTCACACAAGCGACACTTCCGTATAATGAGGCTAGATTTGATTCTGTTTGATTTCTCTCCAGAGATTGTCTTATGCAATAAACACAGAAACAATAACACAACAGATGTTTGAAAACAAAAACAACAACCAAAAATAAGCATTTCTTCCCTCCAGAAGTTGCTGCTGTCCACATTAGTTTAAATAAATTTGAAATTTCTCAACCACAATTACAGATTATCTGATAAACATTGGTGCGAGGGAAGATTTCTTTGAGACAAGGCATTAATGGCATTTCTCTATAAAAATATGCCAGAGTATCTAATGAAAATATGCATGCTTGCTGAAAATTGTTAATTAATAGGAATTTTTGATATTTGGATTTGTAAGGGAGGAGAGAGAGGTTCTTTTGGTGAGAGATCTGAAAGATGTGTACAGGGTAGATTCTAAGCAGCATTTTAATTCTGTTCAGTAAAATCATTTATTACTCTGGCTACAAAAGAGCCAGCCCTGTTGATTCTCCATGCTTTTTAATGCTCTGTGACTAGCATTACAATGACTGACGCAACACAATGCGTGGAGGAAAAAGTTCTCTCTCCCTCTCTCTCTCTCCGATCAATATGCTGGAAGAAAATGTCACAGACTCCATTGAAGGTAATAGGTTTAGATCACCATTACACTTTCTATTCAATGAGCTGAGGCTGTTTGGGCCATTTCTGTTGGAAAATTCACCTGTTTGAAAGATTCATTTTATTCAATGCATTAGAACAAAACAGCAGAGAAGCGAGACTGCTCCACCTCCGGCTTGTACCCTTCCTTCTTTCTGTTGCAGATACATTTCAGTCCCAGCTACACAGCCAGATCTAATTGAAATATATGGAAACCTCAGCAGCAGGGCCATTGAAAAAAAGGTAGTAGAAAGAGCAGGTGTAAGTTTTTCTTCCTTATCATTCTCCTATATCTCAGCACTCATTCCTTCCATTCAGTCTCTCCTCCCAGGCTTCTCTGAACCCTCTGTCATAGCATGCTCCATGCTAGCCTCCTCTTTGCAAGAAGCCCTCTCCTGGGGTCATGCCATTCCTTCTGTCTTCATCGTCCTGTGTGTCTAGTCCCATGATCCATCAAAGGTAATTAAAATTATATCACCCCCAGTCTCAGATGTTCTTGCAAAAACTGGTGTAATGACTCATTCCTTACTAATATTCCACACATTAGAAGATCATCATCTTACCTTTAATAAGTACCTCCCACAGAAGGCTTAGGAAGAGGAAATAATCTGTTCTATCCTTCTGTAAGCCTGACTCAAAGACTTTTGGCAATGGAATTTCAGTTCATTCTCTCATCTGTAAGTGGTTTTGAGAAGGAATATCTGAGTGGGTGGGTGGAGGTTTAGTAAACTCACAAACTTCATCACCTCTCTATTTCCATTGTTTAGCTGGCATTTTTCTCAATTCTTATGTAAAATAATGCAGAGAAGGCAATGGCAACCCACTCTAGTACTCTTGCCTGAAGAATCTCATGGAAAGAGGAGCCTGGTGGGCTACAGTCCATGGGGTCACGAAGAGTCAGACTGAGCAACTTCACTTTTCACTTTCATGCACTGGAGAAGGAAATGGCAACCCACTCCAATATTCTTGCCTGGAGAATCCCATGGACAGAGGAGCCTGGTGGGCTGCCGTCTATGGGGTCGCACAGAGTCGGACACGACTGACGCGACTTAGCAGCAGCAGCAGCAGCTTCAAATCCTCTCTCCAAAGAGATTGGTGTCCTTAAGTCTGATCTAAAATAAAATTGGAACCAACACTGGGTATGTCCAGATGTTTCCTTTCCAGAACCTGAAAATAAACAATCGTCAGAATTGGTAATGACCTTTTTTTTTTTTAAAGACAGTATTGCCTGGTCCTCAGCATGTGACAGCATGTAAGTTTTAAGTTTGTTTGGAAACTTACCAGAAGTATGAGCATGGCAAGTTGATATTGTGGCTAAATTGTTTCATTTACCAAGTCTCAGTACTTCATGGTATTTAGGCATATATGATCACCGCACAGTTGCTGTAGAGCTATATAGTTAAAGCACTTCAAGTACTTAGCAAATATCTCACCTTGTTAATACCTATTTAAATAAAATTAACTATTTTTATGAATGAAATAGGGTTTCCAAGTGGTGCTATTGATAAAAAGAACCTGCCTGCCAATGTAGGAGACTGTGGCTCCCATCTCTGGGTCAGGAAGAATCCCTGGTGGAGGAAATGGCAACCCACTCCAGTATTCTTCCCTGGAGAATCCCATGGACAGAGGAGCCTGGCAGGTTATGTTCCATAGGATCGCAAAGAGTCAGACACTGCTGAAGTGACTTAGCACACATGTACGTATAAATGAAAGAATAAAAGTCCCTAAGATGCTTAAATGAATCAGTTGATCAGAGTTCTTTCATCTGATAAAGAGTCATCACTTTGCAGTGCAGAGCATTTACATGGAAGAGAGCACAGATGGTGTTATTGGGAAACAAGAGAAATGGACACAGACTCAGTGGGGTCCCCTCTTCTTCCAAGATAAACGTTTATAAAATATATGGACCACATTTCAACTAATCAAATGATATATGCAACTTAGTTCTCAAAAGAAATACTTGGGTGTTATCTTCCTATGAGTGATGTTTATGCTGGGTAAAAGATCATTAAAAATTCAGATTCCAAAGCTCTGGACGTCCTTAGGCCTTCAAATCATTTAACCAAACAAAGAGAATTCTCATGCTAATGAGGGCAAAAAATTGGATTCCCCAGTTTACAGAGTATACCAAACTGAACAAAATTGTCAGCATAACATTTAAATTACTTTTTTGATAAGCTTGGCCATTTACAAATCATCAGACAATTACATCTTCCAAAAACTATTTAGCATCAATTCACTCTGCCTTTTCAACAGTGCACTTGACTAATTCCAAATAAATTGAAAAAAATTACCTTGCAGATTACAAGAAACTGACCAAAAACAATCACTAGAGTTTTAAATTATATATTGTTAAGCAAAAGAGTTTTCCTTCACTTCATCATCCATGTTCCAGACATTAACCCTTTAAAACAAAGAGAAAGACAGCAATGAATATGGGACCTAAAACCAAATTTCATCATAAGAATTCCTGTTAAAGAATTTTTGTTATAGTTTCTACTTTACATTTGATGGGCTATGTGAGGTCATTCTCTACACCTCTTTCTACATGTAAAGTCATACCTTTGGCCCTGCAATTACCGATTATTAACTAGAAGCTTCTTAATAGAGAAGAAATTAGAACTTACAAAATGATGCTAATATTGAGGGAATCCAAATCGAGGGCCCTAATAACCGTTACCTTCCCTGCAAAGTAATGAAATCATTAAATTTGGTTCTTCTCCACAGAAACTATCCTAGGACCTTAGGACTCCAATTCTTGAAACACCTAGTGGGTTCTCATCTAAAATCTGTTCAGAAGAAAAGATCTAAAATCATAAGTCTTGGACAACAACTCCATCTAAAGAATCCATAAGGTCAGAGGATAGCACTGGCTTCTGTGGATCAAGTTTGACAAATGCTGTTTCAATATATCCACATACATCCATATCTCAGGTATATGTAAGAATTGGATACAGAATATTTTGCATTCAGACATATTGTGTGTATTTAGTTACTCAGTCATGTCCAACTCTTTGCGACATTTTGAACTGGAGCTCGCCAGGCTCCTCTGCCTATGGGATTTTTCAGGCAGGAATACGGGAGTGGGTTGCCATTTCCTCCTCCAGGGAATCTTCCTGACCCCAGGACTGAACCTGTGTCTCCTGAATTGCAGGCAGATTCTTTACCCACTGATCCATCAGGGAAGCCTGTATTCAAATAAATATGGGGTGCTCCTTAATTAAAATATATTTTAGTCACCCCTATGATAAGTTGGCATTTCATTAGAAAAGGTTCATTTTAAAAATTATATTAGCTTCAGCATTTCTTAATAATAAGATGAAAAACAGGACTTTTCACTTAACAGTGAGTCAATACTACATAATAAAAGCACAAATATTAGTAGTAAATAAATCTATTATTTATTTTTTGTTTATGCCCTCTTCTGACATTCTCCATTTGCCTTCAGAAAAGATGGCCTTGTTACATGAAGACTGAGACGTCTGCATCAACAAGTCATAACAAGCGAATTTCACCTGATTCAGTGCATGGCCTTCCATGTAGCCTTGTCCTTGAGAATACCTGTCCTTGTGAGCTGGATTCATCTGATGTGGTGTTTGGTATAAACCATCAAGGTGATGGATTCTTCTTGATTAAAGAGATGGGGATGTCAAAAGTCTTGATAGATATAATGTCCATCAAAGATGTTTTAAAATCCAGTGAGAAAAAGAAACTCACAAGGTATTAAAAACAGAGATATATCTGTGAGAGACAGAGCGAAGTCAGCAGATAAAGAGCCACGGCCCGTGTCAACTTCTGTTCTGTTCTCAAAGGAAAAAGGAACTTCTGAGAGGTCGGTGGTCTTTGGCTAAAGGATACATAACACTTTCAACCTGTAAATCAGGGTCTTGTGGGGACTTGAGAAAAGTAAAAGGAATGCCATTGCTCCAGTTCACCGCTTCTATCAGGGGGATAACAATACAGGACAGTGATTAAGTAAAGAAGTATTAGCAGACCAGTGGCCAAAAATCCTCCACTGAGGACAGTTTGGGGCAAAAGCAATTTGACTTAAAATAACTACTGGCCCTAGAATAGACTTGAGCCTCCTGTCTCTCTATAATAGTTAAAAAGAAAAACAGAGACAGGGAGAAAACACAGAGGAACATTTTAACCCTTTGTATAGTACAGTTGTCATTCTTATCTTGGTAGTTATTTTATCCATTCTATGGTCCTAAGTTTAATTTCATTCAAAAGTCATAATAGTCTCTTAGCTCAAGTGCTTTACAACTGATCATTAATTTAGCTTCAGGGCATGAATACTAAAGAAAAGAACATACCAATTAAATTTCAATTGGCTATTTTTTAAAGCTGCAAACAGCAGAATCCCCATTTCAATTTAATTAACTGAGAGAGGGAGTTAGAGAAACAAAAACCTTGTACTTTCATATTTTGTACTTGTATTTCTACATTTTTTTCAAAAACTTGCTTTTCTAGATGAACAAGAATTGAACATCAAAAACCAATAAGAAAACAGATACTACTGACTACATCGGACCATTACCACCGCCATTATTACAAGTTTGTATTATATTTTGCCACAAAACAGAAACCTCTGTGAGAGTGGTGTTCACTTTATTTTCTTTCTTTTTAAATTTGAAACCACTGGGAAAGACAGAGATCTGTGCTTCCCAGGCAGCCTGAAAATTTATCAAACCATCCCAGAGAGAAACTCAAAAATGACATTTTTCAGTGCATGAAAGAGAGACTGTTGCTTATAGAGGAAAGAATATTCCTCTGTTGATAGAAAGTGAAATAAAAAAGAGGAAGAGAACAAATGTGGAAAATTATTTTCCTTTAAGCCATGCAACTCATAGTCTTCCTTTATTTTAAAGTTAGTTTTCCCTCTGGGCCAAAGCCAACTTCAATTTAGGTAGAGAATTTAGAAATAACATAACCACAGGTGTTCTAGATCTCTTCTTTGGCCTAGAAGAGTAGCGTGATTTCTACTATTCCTGCTCTCTTTTTAGAAGCTCTCTAACTGCAAAAGTCTTCACAGAAATGAGAAGTAGTAATACCTTTGATTTGTTTATTCAGGTCAGTCAGTTCAGTCACTTAGTTGTGTCCGACTCTTTGTGACCCCATGGACTGCAGCACATCAGGTTTCTCTGCCCATCACCAACTCCCGGGCTTACTCAAACTCATATGTGTTGCGTTGGGGACACCATCCAAGCATCTCATCCTCTATCATCCCCTTCTCCTCCTACCTTGAATCTTTCCCAGCATCAGAGTCTTTTCAAATGACTCAGTTCTTCCCATCAGGTGGCAAAAGTATTGGAGTTTCAGCTTCAGCATCAGGGCTTTCAATGAATATTCAGGACTGATTTCCTTTAGTATGGACTGATTGGATCTCCTTGCTGTCCAAGGGACTCTCAAGAGTCTTTTCCAACACCACAATTCAAAAGCATCGATTCTTTGGTGCTTCACTTTCTTTATAGTCCAACCCTCACCTCCATACATGACTCCTGGAAAAACAATAGCTTTGACTAGATGGACATTTGTTGGCAAAGTAATGTCTCGGCTCTTTAATAAATTGTCTAGGTTGGTCATAGCTTTTCTCCCAAGGAGCAAATGTCTTTTAATTTCATGGCTGCAGTCACCACCTGCAGTGATTTTGGAGCCCAAGAAACAGTCTGTCACCGTTTCCATTTTTTTCCCATCTATTTGCCACGAAGTGATGGGACTGGATGCCATGATGTTAGTTTTCTGAACGCTGAGTTTTAAGCCTACTTTTTCACTCTCTTTCACTTTCATCAAGAGGCTCTTTAGTTCTTCTTTGCTCTCTGCCATAAGGGTGGTGACATCTGCATATCTGAGGTTATTGATATTCCTCCCGGCAATCTTGATTCCAATCTGGGCTTCTTCTGGCCTGGCATTTTGCATGATGTACTCTGCATATAAGTTGAATAAGCAAGGTGACAATATACAGTCTTGATGTACACCTTTTCCTATTTGGAACCAGTCTGTTGCTCCATGTCCAGTTCTAACTGTTGCTTCTTGACCTGCATACAGATTTCTCAGGAGTTTGTTCAGATACTGAGTGAATACTGAATAAACTCAGGATTTTATTCAGGTAAACTTTATTCAGGTACCAAGAATATGATGCGGGCTTCCCTGTGACACAGATGGTAAAGAATCTGCCTGCAACGCAGGAGACCTGGGTTCAATCCCTGAGTTGGGAATATCCCCTGGAGAAGGGAATGGCTACCCACTCCAGTTTTCTTGCCTGGAGAATCCCATGGACAGAAAAGCCTGGCAGTCTACAGTCCATGGGATCACAAAGAGTCAGACACGACTGAGTAACTAAGCATAGCACAGCACACAGAGTATAATGCATAGCTGAAACCCTGTCATTCAGGGTTTTTGTTGGGTAGATATCTGGAAGTGCTGTTACTTTTTGTAGGGTACTGAAAGGGGAAATGAGGCAAGGGTGTTTGCAGTTAGAGATAAGGAAATAAGCAAGAGTATACTTGAAAGTTTCTATTTGTCTATCTGGGCTTCCCTGGTGGCTTAGTGGTAAAGAATCTGCCTGCCCATGCAAGAGACATGGGAGACTCGTGTTTGATCCCTGGGTTAGGAAAATCCTTTGGAGAAGGAAATGACAACCATTCCAGTATTCTTGCCTTGGAAATCCCCATGAATGGAGGAGCCCAGCAAGCTACAGTCTGTGAGGTTGGACACAACTTAGCCATTAAACAACAACAATTTGTCTATCTATCTATTGATTGATGGATTGATCAATCATGTATCTGCCTATCTCTCTGAGAAAAGAAAGAAGAACAAAGAAACTTTGAGATGTTGGCACAGAGTTCATACAGAAACCATGGTGGATGAATTGATGTATTTAGGCATTAATAACAAAATAAAAAATGTGGACCCATTCTAAAAAAATCTCATACCTTCTTTCACATCTGTCAAAATTTCAAAGACAGAACTCAGTGTTTCTAAGCTGTGTTTTTTCCAGGGTCCACAGTATGTCAGGGGAGGCCTGACATACTGCATGCAGTCCATGGGGTCGCAAAGAGTTGGACATGACTGGGTGACTGAACAAGTCTGTGTTAGTCTTTCTTCCTCTGAGACCATCCAGAAAGGTAGTATTAGAAGATGGTGATTCTGCTTGATTTCCATCATGGAGCTATGACCGGCTATTGTCTAAGCTCTCCAAGCCTTACTTATCTTATCCAGACCACTCCACAAATATTTACAGAGCCCCTTTAGTGCTGGTTCCACCCCAGGTGCTGGACTAAACCAACGAACAAAGCAGAGTCTCAGCTGGTCAGGGAGAGATAATAAACTAATCAGCATGTAAAGATACATCAACAGAAGAAGGTTTTGGAGAAAAGAAAAGTGAGGTGGTGAAAGAATTGGCTGCTAGGGTGGGGCCTGAAGTTTCCCTTAGATAGATTTACAAAGGTCTTTCTAACAAGGTTTGCTTTGGGAAGAGAATGGAAGAATTGGAAGAAATGCAGTGTGGGTCAACACTGAGGTATAAACAAACTCCATAAGCTCTGTGTGTTTTGAGGAGACAATCACATCCAGAGCATGCAGAGCCAGGGGGGAGACAAGGATCAGGAGGGAAGGGCTTAGCAAGGATGTGGAAGAGGAAGATGGATTCCAACCAACAGGCGTTATAGCCATTGTAAGAATTCTGCTACTACAGTGCCTGAGAAGGAACTATTGGCGTGTTTTGAGCTGAAGATGGTCTTGGTTGTATTCATATCTGATATGAACATGAATGATAATCACATTGATATCTTTGACTGATTAAAAAAAATTGAGATAAGTCCTGAAAAGTCAACACAGAAAATTTGCCAGCAGGCTCAATCAGTACCTGCAAAGTCTTAATATATAAATTGTAAAACCTATTCTATAGGCTCATCTGCCTTGTCAATGTTCTCTTCTGTGTGGGCTTTGCCTCCCAACTAGTCTTTGAATTCCTTGAAGAAAGGGCCATTTTGTACCTTTCTTCTGTCAGAGAATCTAGATTTGCACATGGTGGCTGGCTTAAGATTTTTGTGAATTAATAGATTACTGTAAGTATTAATAAAAATGTCTGTCATGCACCAACAAAAGTGTCTGTCGGGCTTCCCTGCTGGCTCAGCTGCTAAAGAATCCTCTTGCAATGCAGGAGACCTGGGTCTGATCCCTGGGTTGGGAAGATCCCCTGGGTAAGGGAAAGGCTACCCACTCCAGTATTCTGGCCAGGAAAATTCCATGGACTGTATAGTCCATAAGGTTGCAAAGAGTCAGACATGACTGAGTGACTCTGACTCACTCAGGCATCAACTCCCATTGCAAGCAAGTCTTGTGTTCACTAGGAAGGAATATACAAGCAAGTCTGGGAAAAATCTCCTTGTGAATAATGAAAGTGGGCTATTCCCCAGTAGTTATTCACTCAGACCCTTGTTCCTAAAAGTCTCTCTGTCCAAATTTCCCTTAAAGTATCTAGAAAAGAACTGAAAGTGAAAGTCGCTCAGTCATGTACAACTCTTTGCGACCCCATGAACTATTCAGTCATTTGAATTCTCCAGGCCAGAAAACTGGACTGGGTACCCTTTCCCTTCTCCAGGGGATCTTCCCAACCCAGGGATTGAACTCAGTCTCCACCATTGCAGGTGGATTCTTTACCATTTGAGCCACCAGGAAAGCCCAAGAATACTGGACTGGGAAGCCTACCCCTTCTCCAGCAGATCTTCCCAACCTAGGAATTTAACCAGAGTCCCCTGCATTGCAGGCGGATTCTTTACCAATTGAGCTATCAGGGAACCCCTAGATATTATTTTAAACACTATGCTTTAATATTGTTTAATGAAACTGTGAATGAAATAATCCCACAATACATGTCAACATTTTTATAAACGTAGTGAAAATGTTCCTTCTCCTGCACCATGCCAGAATCACAGTCGTTGTCTGAGGTTACTCTTCTGAATTAGAGTAAAATATATGTTCACCATCCATAATGTGCAAAAGGGTTAGAGGATGCAGCAGACATAGAAGTTGTGCCTCTGCCTGGGGCCACATGTGATTATGGACAAAATACTGAATATTTGTCAGGGAACACAGATCCCGGGCTGACCTTTATTTGCTACTTGGGGCAACAGGAGTCAGACTGGGCTTTATTGCCCAGTTTCTTCAACAACAAATACAAGTGCAGACATATGCTGCCCAAAACATCACAGGGATGTATTGTTTCCAAGCATAAAAATGTAGATAAAATCACTTAAATTGCCTAAAGGAATCAGGGTGCACTATTCCCTAAATAAAGTTTTATAAGTGCATCTATGATTAGGCAAACACATATTCAGGGCTTCCCTGGTGTCTCAGATGGTAAAGAATCTGCCTATCAATGCAGGAGACCTGGGTTCAATCTCTGGGCTGGGACGATTCCCTGGACAGGGGAATGGCAACCCACTCCAGTATTCTTGCCTGGAGAATCCCATGGATGGAAGAGCCTGGGGAGCTATTGTCCATGGAGTCACAAAGAGTCAGACATGACTGAACGACTAACTTTTTCACTTTCAAACAAATATTCAGGTAGTTAATGCTACAATAAACTTTTTAAAGAGAGTGGTTAATATGCATTATAGTAATCAGAGAAAGCTTCTGGAAGCAGACAAGCTTTAAGATGGACTAAAAGTCACAATTTTCCAATTTTACTTTATAATTTAAAGTCAGGCTTCTGGTGAAGTCACTCTTTAGCTTCACTTAACTTGCTCATTTTGTCTTCTCTCTCAGTCTTTGTCTTTTAAAATTTCACGTGCATATTATGTTCTACATTAAAATTAATTTAGTCATGACAATTCTATTCTTTTATTTATTTCTCATATCTCTTATTTTTTTCCAGACATTCTTGAACTTTCTTTATTTTTCTCCTCCTCAACTGGCTTTCCTAGACCCTGCAAATTCAAGGATATACCACCTACCATATGTTTGCTGAGAAATTCTGCCAGGAGTCCTGGGTTATATCAAGTCCTGCCTACCTCAGGCAGCCATTTTGCACTTCATGCTTCCCTCATTAATGTGCTGAAATGTTGCTGATTGCCTCTGTGGCCCCTTAATTAAAGACAATTAAAAGTTGCTGGGTTACCATGGGGATGACTGATTACCCAGCGGAGTTCACGTTTGAGAAGATGAACCCTCAATAGTCCTTTTGCATAAGAAACAAGGACTTAGCCCTCAGGCCCCTTTATTTCATTCCCACAATATTAGTAAGTTACCTAAGCTCTATTAAGGTTGGAACTCCCGTCCCTTTTGAATGGAGTCATCCCTCAAAACAATTTCTCAAATGTCTCTTTATTCCCTTTTCTCAGGCTCCTTCTTGAATCTGCCACCACAGAATGGGAGAGATAGAAATGCACTTAAACAGCTAATTAAGCTATAAATAGTTAAGCAAGTCAGCCAACGAGATATCAGTGCAGTCTGTTACATATCCCGGGCTTATGGAGGGAGACTTTCAGAGTGCTCCCTGTCCTCTTGCTCCCAGCCCAGTTTTTATTAAGTCATGTGCAGAATCCTGTGCACTGTTCCTCTTGGCTGCAGGCCTGGGTTCACAAAGGCAGGCACAAATTACTTTCTGATTGCTATTTCTACCCTCTTGTCTGGTTATTTTAGCCTGGGACACTATCTTCTTTTTCTTTTTTTTTTAATTAACAACAGAAGGGAGAGATGAAAAAGCAGAAAAGTTAATTTTTCCATAAGACACTAGTCTGATCTTTTAGAATACCATTAACTGACCCAATCCTTCCTCTTAGTTTCTTTCTCCCCCCTGCCCCTTATTTTGCCTTAGTGGACTTTCTAATCCTATGCTTCCACTGATTGCCTTCAAGACTTCCGTGGGAGAGGATTTTCCTTAAAATATCAGGGTTACCTCGGGGATCAGTGAGCCTGGGCACAGTAGCCTCAGTCCTGCCTGGATGGCCCTTCCAGTGCCATCTGACAGGCTGGGATTTCTGCCCCCTACAGCTGCATCTGTTCAATGACAGGCTGTTTGGTTCCTTAATCTGGTTCTCAATCACTCCCAGAAAATGGAACCCTCTAAAGGAGAAATCTTAACATACCCAGGCAACTCCCAAAAGGTTTTGCCTTCATTAAGTAACTCAAAAGATGTTTAACTGCTTTTAAAAAAAATAATAATTAATTAATTTTTGACTGTGTCAGGGTCTTCATTGATGTGTGTGGGCTATCTCTAGTGGCAGCGAGCAGGGGCTACTCTCCATTTACAGCGCTTGGGCTTCTCATTGCAGAGCTTCTCTTCTTGGCTCCTGGGCTCCTGAGCGTGTGGACTCAGGAGTTGTGGCATGCAGGCTTAGTTGCTCCACAGCATGTGGGATCTTCCCAGACCAGGGATTGAATCCATGGCAAGCAGATTCCTATCCACTGGACCAGCAGGGAAGTTCTGGTTTAGTATCTCTTGCCTCAAAAGATGAATAGAGCTCCTATGGGCCCTCTTATACCTATGAAAACACACAATTTTCCCACACTTATTTGACATGTCATTCAATAGATGTTGGTCCTTGCTATTTCCAGAGGATTCTACCCTCAGGAGCTCCAGGACTTCCAGGTAATTTTTTGTATTATGATAATGGTTGTCTAGACCATTCATTGACCAAGATGTATTCTCAATTGTAGTATTTATCTTCCACTCCTGCAGCCCAGGTCCCCATGTTCAGGACAGAAATCAATGTTTCTAGGGGCTCCTAAGCCTGGCATTGGGATCAGGGGAATATCAGTAAGTTTAGAGAAAGACCTTATATTATCTAAACTGACTCCTTGCAAAATTTTATTTGTTAAATTGAACCACAAAGTAAAGTTTTTTGTTTGTTTTTTTTTAATAAACCTCGCCCTCTGCTATAGTTATGATTATCTTTCTTTTTCACTTTTGATTAGAATTTTGAATTTCTATTTAATCCCAGTCACTCATACTATCTAAAATGCCTGGTTTGAAGGAATTAGAATGGTAACTCACAAATGTATTCAACCCAAGGGAAATAATAGAACAATGTAGTCAATGTATTCCCTATGTTTCTTCCCATTCTTCCTACCACTGTGTAAGTTCTTCACAAAAGCACACCGCATTGGTATTCTAAAAAAATTGTGATTATTATTACAGAGAGCTTCTCTAATGCACCCTGCATGTAACGCCCCAGCAATCCTTGATGGATTTGCTACCTTCACAATAAAATAATCTTAATAATTTTTAAAGCCAATAAGCAGAAACTAATTTCAAGAGACTGCTTTGTGCATGCTAGATCCTAGCCATGGCACTTAGTATTTTCCACAGATAATGGAAGCATAATAGGTGTGAAAGGCTGACAATTTGGACTTTGTAGGTGGCGAGGAGAGGGTCACTGGCGAGGCCACCTGTCCTTTGTTCGTGTGCAGCGCAGCCATGTTTCAAGTAGTCCCGGGGTAAGGTTCCCCCGCACTGTGCTCGCAGCAGGACGCGAGCCTGACCTGTAGAGACCACCTCGGAGAGCATGTGTAGTTCACTTTCCAGGACCGGCTCTGTCCTTGATCTCTGTGCTGTGACCGACATCAAGGTGACCAATTAGTGGGCACCGTGATGGTGTTTTCTGTGATGTCTGAAGGGCGCAGAGGTCACTGTGATTCAAGCCTCGCTCACTCCCAGGAGGCTGCACAAAGCCATGCCTCTGAAGTCTGACTTCAACACAGCATCCCACAAATGAAGGTATGGCTCCTTTTTTGAACTTGACCAGGAACCTGCTTGCTGAGCAGGGTACTGAAATGCAGCTGCTCCAGCAATTTTGAATAGCAAAAATTTGCTGATTGCCAAAACTGACTGGTAAACCGGGTCTTTCTTAAGGGGAGATGAAGGCAAGAGGACCAGGAAGGAAGAGACAGCTTACAGGGTTTTAGGGACTAGGGGACTAAAATTCTGCAGTAATTAAACCCATATCAATGTGTTCTTTCAACTTTCTATTCCATTAAACAATTTGCCAATATGTGTTTTACATCAGAGTTAACAGTCATGGAATCTTATGTCTCTTTAAAATTTGCAAAGTGCTTTGCCGTTCTAGCAATGTTGTGAGTTAAGGAGATTAATTGTCTGCAAGTATCTGATGAGGCAAAATAAGACTTTTCAAAACCCCTAGTCCTGTGTATTCTTTGCTTCATTTAGTTGGCAACAAGAGAGTGCCAGTCCAGTGAGTCCAGCATGAGGAGATGGATGAGTCCCTGCTTAGGAGGCTGAGACACCAGCAGGGCAAGCAGCCCTGAGAGAATCAGGCAGGAGGCAGTTCTGATGATCAGAGTGAGATCAGAGACCATAAACTTGTACAACTCAAGGAGCAGCCCAGAGGTGAATGTTTAACCTGTAAACAGACCATTGCTGTGATCTGTTTTATCCTACTGGGATGTGGTTATGGTAAGATTGGCAGATTTAGCAAATAAAAATATAGGCCATCAGTTAAGTTTGGACGTCAGATAAACAACAAAAAATAATATGCACCAATATTGCATGATATGGATATGTATCTTTACTTGAAATGAAAATTTAGCTTGGTGTCTTGTGTTGCAGGCCCATACTGGGGTGGGTACCAGGGCTGGAAGGATTCTGGAACCCAGCCAGTAAAAATGTCAGTCAATGGTTGAGAGTAAGTAAAATCAGGATCTGCACATATGAAGACTCTGATATTTCTAACTGTATTATAGTCACACAGTATTTTTTTTTTTCTTACTATGTTTTCTTCTTGGTGAAAAGTATATAGAAATACACAACCAAGCTAGTGTTGATATGGAAGTCACTTGGCTTCCTAGGTTGTCCAAACCAGTTTAAACATCTTTCTACTTCCTGTTTGCCTCACTTTTTCCTCTCAGGACCAGAGCCCTCATAGTTCTGTTGAATCCCACTCCCCCAACCTTGTTTTGGGGATTCCTCTCCCCATCAACTCACACACACATACACACAAAGGCATACACACTTTTGAAATCTTCTCAGTGTTCCCTATCTTAATTTCCTATAATGTGACTGAAGCAAATTCTGTAGACTACATCATGCTGTCATAATTGATGATGATATTAATAGTTTACATTGCCTAAGGCACAGGAATAAGGCCGCCCAGAGGTTGATCTTGAAGCAAAATGTCAGTCTCCAGTAGCCAATGAGATGGTGCTTCAGGTTAGGGAGACTTTCCTTGTTTCTGAAATCAGGCCATGTTGGAAACTTCTGGGAAGCAAGGATGGCTCTGTCTTCAGGGAATGGGAAAATCTTTGGGCTCTGCATTTACATTTAGGCTGACTTCCAAACAGGAGTCTCTGCTTCCTAAACAGCCAACACATAGCCACCATACTCTGCTTTTGACCTGCTTTATAAGCTCTTATCTCACATATTTTCTCAAATTTTGATGCTGCCTACCCAGATGACAATATTATAAACAACTGCCCCCTCCTCACTCCAAAAAAAAAAAAAAAAGGAAAATGAAAGAAAGAAAGAAGGAGAGAAAAAAGAAAGCACCATTTTGCTCGTATGGACCCCTAAGGAACACACTTGAATCTGGTTATAATACAAAAAGAACTCCATGATATTCAGATGAGAAAGACTACAAAATGTGCAAATGCCAAGTGTCATTGTAATCACAGAGTTCATCTTGCTAAAGAAGCTCATAATTTCTCAGACATTTACCACAGCTCTCTCTGCCCCCATGGAGATGAGTTATAATCAGATGCAACCACAGGCCATTGTCTCTGAGCCAGACTCAAAGGGACTCTCCATTAAAAAATACTAACATTATTCATTTGTCTTTATTTGGTGTGGTGATTATATCTGGGGAGCGAGACACCAGACCAAAACATCACACTACTCTTTGAGGCAGGGCTGCGGCTGCATTTTAATCTAACAGCCCACTGCTGCTATGATTGGCATTTGTGTGAAAAAGAAAGAATAACGGTTTACAGCTGAAAATCTCCTTATCCCTCTTGGCTATTGACTCTCTCTCTCTCTCTCTCCCCCTTCCTCACTGTTAATCTTCTCTTCCTGCACTATTGTCCCTACCTTATTCTCTCCCTCCTCCCAGTCCTCTCCCCTCCTCCTCTCCCCTCCCTTCTCCCTCCACCCCTTCCTTCAGGGCTCTTGTGCCGCGGCCTCATCTGTAATACCAGGGGACTGTCCTCTAACTGACGACTGAATTGCCCCTGTGAGTTTTCAGGGCTCCAGTTTATTTCCAGTCTGGGTTGTTTTGGGTAAGATTTCAAACTGTATTTACAAAAAGGAAGAAAACGAGCTCATTAATCTCTTCTGCTTTCTCATTCCTGCTTGCTCTAGTTCTTCAAACTTTTTTCTTTTTTTCTTTTTTTCCCCTTTCTCTGAAATAGACTTTGAAAATAGAGTTTGGTACGAATAAAATTAATCTGATCAAGCCGTGCCAACTGGAATCCTACAATGTGCAGAGTCCAATTATCACCCCAGTCCCTGTTAAGGGACTGCTCTGGCATATTTCTCTTATAGGTGAGGACTTCTGAGAAGATGAGAGGGGATATTTTATAGGACAGCCCCCAGAGACATAGATTTCTACCCCAGCTATATGCCCTTATGTTTCTGTGACTTCATATTTTGCCTTCCTCTTTATTACTAGATCTATTTTACTAATTTGAAGGTTTCATTACTGTATCACCAATTTTCTCCTTGCTTTGAGATCATTTCCATCCATCCCAAGGCACATGATATGTGATAATCTTAAAAAGCAAACAGGAATGACAACAACCAAACGAGCCTGTTTATCCCTTTACCACCCTAGTTATTGTCTTATTTCTCTTCCCCCTTTTCAAAGCAAAACTTCTGAAAGCACTATCTATATTGCGATTTTTATATCCTTTATACATGTGTTTTTATGCTATTCTGAGTAGATAGCCACCCAACATGCCCAAAACTATTCTAGTCAATGTTGCAGATGACCAAGTTGCTAAATTCCGAGGTTAATACTTAAGTCTTTGATTACCTGTAGAAATGCGGTTCAGGGTTGGAAACTGGAGACTGCTGACATAAGGAATCAAACTTTTCCTAGGAAAGAAGGCTTGATTCAACATTAATGTGCCAGCCCTGGAGGCAATGAGGTTAGCTGAGGAGACCAGGACTGCAGACCATAAAGTTGAAAGAATCAGAAGCTAAAATAACAACTTGTCTGACATAACCATAGTGTCCGGGGATGTGCTGTGGAGAAGAGGCACTAGTAACATTTTTATAAGAATAATGATGGCATCAAGATGGCATCATTATATTGGTGATGGTTGAACATGGTCACAGGGGTATTGGTGGAATTGGATTGCAGGATATAGGTTTTCTGCCAACAACCATTTTCTAGTTAGTTATGTTATATATGGTTCTCAGTACTCCCAGTTGGTTCAGTTGGTAAAGAATCTGCCTGACACATGGGAGACCTGGGTTTGATCCCTGGGTTCGGAAGATCCCCGGAAGAAGAAAATGGCTACCCACTCTGATATTCGCCTGGAGATAAGAGTCCACGGAGTCGCAAAGAGTCGGGCATGACTGGGCGACTAACACATATGACCTATCTTGTTTTTCGAAGTTGACTGAATAACAGATAAATTTGGTTCTTGCAAAATCAGGTGTTGGCACTTCGGAGAAGGTCGCTTGCAGGGCCGCCGGGCCATGAGCTGTGCGTGCCCCACGGGGCCGGCCCTGAGCTGGGAAGCTGTGCTGCCTCGGCCCTTGGCTTCCTCTCCATCACTCTTATAGGCTGCCGCTTCATATTGTCAGCTTTCCTATTGCTTCTAATCTGCTGTGAACTGAGAAGACAAAAATGTGTGTGCTGAAACGGTTCCTAAAATAAGACCAGAGAGGGTCTCAGTGAAGACGATGAGAATGACGGGAGAAATCTTGCATGTTTAGGAACTCTGGCTTTCCCGCTCTGTTTTGCTAGAGTCACACCCCCTTCCTCAGTATTGTCATGTGTACTTGCATGCCTGGGTGTTCCTGCCCTACTCAGAATCCTATAACTGACTAGAGATCCAGTATGTAGATTCCATCCTAACTATTAATTTCCCCTGGGTCCTACAACCCAGATTAATCTCCCATTGTCTCAGGTACTATTGCTTTACGTGTCTCCAATGTATTGGCACTCAGTATAGACCTCCTTATATCTTTATCTTTCTGTAAATTTATACAGTCCCCACAATTAATTTATGGGCTCCTTGAGGTCAGAGACCAATTGTCTTTTGTTTTACTTTATTTATTTTCGGTATTTATATCTACCTTGTTCCAAAAAGGATTTTAAGTGACTAACAAAATTACACAAGATAAGTGGATAAAGAAGTGGAAAATAAAGACAAGAAATCTTAGTAGAAAATAAGATGAAATCAAGGATTATATTAACGCACATTTATGTTTGCTGTGATATTCTCTGCAGCATTTTAGATGAGTTGTTGTGTGTCTTACCTAACAGCGAACCCAAAGGTGGATTCATGATCAATTACTTAATTTATAGTAGATATAACACAGACAAACAGATAACCAACCAAACAAAAAGCCCAGTTGTTCAGGGAAAGCCTATTTATTGAAAAAACAAACAAAAAAAAGTCTCCAGGGGTCTTTATAATCCTGAGGCTGTGTCAAGTAGTAAACAAAGTTTTTTTTTTTTTTTTTAATTTATTATGTAGCATCTACACAATAAACATGAGCAAAAGAGTTTCATCTGGCAATTCTGTATAATGTCCAACAGTTTGGGCTGAGGCACCCATTGAAGAATTAGGTTTTCTACATTGTTATACTCACATTGATTCAAAACCATAGATATGAACAATATTCAAAGGATAAACAAGCTGCCTTCTGCCCCCGGAAGAAGCCAGCACCAATTGAACACACACATATACACACCCTGCAAATGTTCATTTTAGATTAGTTTGTGCTTTTATCTGGCTCTGAGAGTAAATGGGACATTTCTAATGAGTGCTCATCATTTTGGCAGCCAGACTACGCAGAGATGATATGAACCGCTAACCACCAGGGACAATGTTTGCCCAGATGTGACTCTATCTTATGCTACAAAGCATTGTAAATGTCAAACCCCTGGTTGGCATGCAATTCTCCGTTTACCGTACACAAAGCCTGCTGGAGAACAAAAGGGGCCAGATAGGGATGTGTAAATCATTATAATGGGACCAACAGATCAACAACATCACCCCTTAGAAATAGGATGGCCTGAGGTCACGCTTCCTAGATCACTAGCCCCTTTTCAAAATGTCCTTTTTTTTGTTTGTCCTGTTTTTCAAGAGGCATCACGGGCTTTTTGTAATTAAAGTTGTATTGATTTTGTATTTTTAAAAAAGGATTATAAAAAAACTAGCATGAACCCGAACAAAGGCAGATAATGGATGGTAAACATGAGGAAAGATAACAGTCCAGAAATGTGCTCGTAATACCTGCTCCCTAAAGTTGATTCAGATACCATTTGTTTCAAATGCCAGCCTATGTACCAACAGTTTCCAAGAGTGATTCTAGTCAGTGACTTAACATTTACTATAGCAATTATGATTATAGACTTTCTATGCACAAGACCTTTAATTCATTTTAAGGAAATATTTGTTCCAGGGTCACAAATCAGTGGCATGCCTGGGGCATGATGATAAAAAGCTACTTTAGAACTTCAGGAATCTCCTACATTTTAGCACTCCTGCACACTCACAGAATGCTCAGGCTGACAATTCCTCAGGAGGCATATTAAGGTGATGATTAATTTTTTCATACTAGCAACAAAGGTAATTGGAACCATTTAAGAAGGAAAACCTCACCACTTCTACAGCTCTGTTCTCCAGAAAAGAGTTAGCATACTTTTTGGATATTAATTTTAGGGTACAAATGCAAATGATCTAAGTGTCTTGAACCTATGCTTAGAAAATAGTTACCAGAATGACTGCATCAGAGATTTCCCCAACTCCGAATCCCTGAAAATGTCTGCTGAGTTACATCTACAGTTCTGCTTAGAGTTTCACTGGTCTGCTCATTCTGCTGTGTGATGACTCCATGTTCTTTCTGCCTTTCTTATTGTATCTCACCAGAGTCATGTTGCATGTCTGAAGACTAAAGGCCTTTCTCTTGCTGGCAATGAGAATGCCATATCTTGGAGGATAGGACTAGCTCTTGCCACTTTCAACATCACTAAATTGTACAGTTCTTTATCTAGACTACTTTTCAAGGGAATGAGGAGATCGCCCTTCTCCGTTACACTTCGTTAACATTTCCCGTTTTGACCCTCACTGGATTGCTGGTCCTCATGGACACCACTGTAGCAGTGTCTCAGCTGGTAAAGAATCCGCCTGCCACCCAAGAGGCCTGGATTCAATCCCTGGGTTGGGAAGATCCCCTGGAGAAGGGAATGGCAACCCACTCCAGTGTTCTTGCCTGGAAAATTTTCCATGGACAGAGAAGCCTGGCGAGACAGTTCATGGGGTTACAAAGAGTGGGACATGACTGAGCGCTAACGCTTTCACTTTCATGTGACATCAGTAACTTCACTGGCTGCACTCAGCCCTCAGGCCATGAACTGAACCAGGTTCAGAGTCATGCTGCCCTCTTTTCCCTTCCCTGCTCCTGTACTGCAATCCCTTCCTTTACTCCTCAGGGGCCCATTCCCTCCCCATTTCAGTCAAAACCTAAATCCTTTTGCAAATCAATTTAGATAAATGAATTGTTGTTATTCGAATCTCAGTTTGTGTAGGAGATTGAAACTAAAGAGAAAATGAGATGTTAGATTGGCTGTGGTTTCCATATAGCTATTTGTTATTTACCAGCTAGCATGCATAATGCGGATTTGACTAAGACAATCAGATGGATACCTGGAACAGTTAAACGAAAGTGATTGATGTTAAACTTGTGAAAATTACAAAGGAAAATGTTAGTTTTGGAGTCAGGAAACCTGTGATCTAGCTATAGCTCTGTTACTAACTAGTTGTGTCACCCTGGGAAGCATCACTTAATTTTCTGGGAACAAATTTCTTCTTTCTATTAAATGTAGGGAAGTATAATCTCTAAGTCAGTTCCAGTTTTCTCCTTCTAGGAGAATGAACTTCTATTCTGGTTCTTTATTACCAAACAAACATATATTTTCTAGATGAATATTTGAAAATTTGCTAGGTCCTAGAGAAGGCAATGGCACCCCACTCCAGTATTCTTGCCTGGAAAATCCCATGGACAGAGGAGCCTGGTCGGCTGCAGTCCGTAGGGCTGCTAAGAGTCGGACACGACTGAGCAACTTCACTTTCACTTTTCACTTTCATGCATTGGAGAAGGAAATGGCAACCCACTCCAGTGTTCTTGCCTGGAGAATCCCAGGGATGGCGGAGCCTGGTGGGCTGCCATCTATGGGGTCGCACAGAGTCGGACACGACTGAAGTGACTTAGCAGCAGCAGCAGCAGCAGCAATGAGGACGGGGGTCCATAAGCAACCACTAAATCAATATTTTAGGAATATCTACAGTAAGTAAGAACTTATGCAAAACACCCTGAAAAATTCAAATCCTTTGAAAACATGGTCTTCTCTGTAATGTGATTTTAAGAGAGAAAAAGTTGTAAATGTAAATAAAGTTAACATATAATTTGTTAAACCAAGTGTGAAGCACACAATCACCTGAAGTCAGGTGGGATGCAGCAGAAGGGTTTCTGGGATCTTGAAATGGGACACAAGGGGATTCTGGGTAAAGGAAAAGAATGAGCACATATATTGGCTGGAAAATGTCAAGAGAACAAGTTTTGTGGTTTGTAAACTGGAGGTGATTCTTTAAGAGAAGTGAGTACGGTTGGCTTGTGGCAGTCTTAGAATTCCAAAGGGAGACATTTGGATTTCATCCCATTCCACCTAATGAGCAGTTGGAGGGATCTGCTCTTTCCAGAGACAGTGAACAACTGCATTTGTGAGATAAAGATTTCTCTGTGAAGATAGAATGTTGATTCTATATTAACCTTTAAAACCTGAGGTAAAGTTGAAAAAAAAATCTGACTTAAAATAAAAGACTGACATCACCAGAATATTTTAAAAACATCTATGAATGTCTGTGTTTTGAAAAAGCTCATGGGGGGCATCTTCTGGGCAGGGAGAGATGAAGAAACAAACATGAATATAAACTCTACATTTGGTTTGTGCCTTGAAGCCATTGGCATTAATTAAGATTCTATGGCTTCCAAACAATTATGACATAATTAAAGTAAGATTCTTTCTACAGTAAAACGATAAGAAATGACTTTTAGAAACCATGGGAACCATTAAAACAGCACATCAGTATCAAAATGAGCAATATTTACTAGTATTAGCACTATTAAAATGCCTTTTGAAGACAAACTTGGGCAATTATTACTCAGAAAAACTCACATTTGGAGATATAGAGCAGTGATAATTAAATCCCACACTCTATATATCTCTCTTTTTTGTGTTTGACAGGACAGAGTCTTTAAGAGAATCTATTTTAATGGCACTGAATTAGCAAGAATTTCAAACAGAGAAAGGGCACTTAGCAGGAGGCTGGTGTTCGAGGAGACACAACTGTCATTATTATTATTGTTATTTTTATTATTATTTCTACTCTTTTGGAGGTGCTAAAGCTCCATTTGTGGGATTGGTACATGCACAAATAAGTTCAGCCTCTGGCTCATAAACTTTCTCTAATGGGTAGAGCACACCCTTAATTAAAATGGACAATGTGCAGCTAAGCTGGATGATTATGCAGGTCTAATAGATAGAGCACTTGAGACTTGGGTCATTGGTTCGAATCAAATGGTGAGCCCATGTCCAACTGATCAAAAGCATGTACAAAATAAAGTCAGAGCTTCCAGGGAATTTTGAAGTTTTTAATGTTGGACAGACGAAATCATCACTCTGACTAAAGACAATCTTAATAGAGGTCAAACATGGTTTATTTTCTTTCTAGGACATTGGAGTTCCAGCACATGCACAGGAGGCATATTTGTTGGGATAGGGAGTAATTAAAGTGAGAAATAGAAGGGGGATAGTCAGTGGTCAATTGCTTTCACTTTGTTGGTATATATGATTAAATCATGGTGGCCCTAAGTGGAGATTTATTTAAGAAAGAAAGAGAACTCAAATGCCATAAAGCACTATCTGTATACCATTTCCACTATTTTTCAAAAGACCATACATGACGGAGCTGTTTCTGAAAGAGAAAATAAATGCATTTCCTCTAAAAATAGCAATGTCCCTAAATAAATGTGAAACATATAAGACATGAGAAGAAGGGACCAAGATATCATTTTAGAAGGGAACAATGTCATTCTTAAAACTTTTTACATGGTAGGAATGAGATGATATACACATAAACTAGCTTCAGTATCAAGTGGTGAAGTTTATACCTGAATTTTTCTGATTTTTAATTTTTTTAAAATTTTGAATTTAGTTCAACAAGTCCAAACTATTATGTATATAATTATGATTTCCGTTATTCTATATAACATGAGAAAGAAAGCACACTTCTAGAACTATTTTCTATAGTTTTGAAGAGAAATAGGACTTTTCAACTAAGACCCTCAAAGTTTTAACTTTAGTAGATTTTAGGTAATTGTTTTCTGTACTTTAAATGCTGTTAACAGTTATCAAAAAGATGATGAGGCTGTAGAGGAAAGTTAGATTTTTAGAGGAAAGGATCCAAATCAAGCAGGTGTTGTGTCTCAGACGCAGTGCTCGGTTGGGATGGTTGAGAAAAACATTTCACACTTGATATCATGAATTTCCATCCTTAGCATGCCATCTGAATGCATGTTTTTCTGTTTAATCATGTCCAAGGTAAATCAAGCCTGATACAAGTTAAAGTGGTGAGGGCAAATTTTAATCAGTAATACTGTAATAGGGAGAAAGGTCCAGTGTGAACTCTGTTCAGCTTCAGTTTTACAGAGGTGACTGGGTGGTTTAAACAGTGAGGGGCTAGTGAGGGACGTGAAACATTACGAAACACAGGAAAGGGCTTTGGTCCATGAGAAATCCATCTGGATTTTCAAACTGGGTCTAATTCAAGTTCTACTCTCCCATAGAGGCTGTAGACGGGGCCCCATCTTCAGGTGTTGGCTAAGAGGAACAATAAATTCTTTTGGCAGACTTGAATTTTCTCAGGCAAACAGTTTAAGCAGGAGAGCTTGAGTTATCCTTGGGATGTGGCCTTGAACTATTAGAAACTATGTTAGTGTTTATTCAATTCTTTACAGGTCAAGGTTGAGGCCTAATTGAGAAAAGGGTTCAGAGGAGCTTGACTAGAGTTTGGTCCAGAAGAGAGGTTGTCAATCACAAGTTCCTAGGAAACAGAGGCATTTCTATGGAATTGTTTGTGTGTGGTGCTTAGGTTTGTCCACTGACCACTTGCAGGAACCACAGGCATTACACCATGTCAAGACCTGTATGCAGACACACCTTATGTTATTGTACTTCTTTACTTACTTTATGGATGTTGTGACTTTTACAAATTAAAGGTTGGTGGCAATTGTGCATCATTAGATGATGGTTAACATTTTTTTGGCAATTAAGTATTTTTTAATAAAGGTATGTGCATTGCTTTTTAGACAGAATGGACTGCATCCTTCATAGACTACAGGAAAGTATAAACATAACTTTTTTATATGCTGGGGAAAATGAAAAAAAAATGTATCACTCCATTTATTGCAGTATTTTCTTTATTGCAGTGGTCTGGAACTAAACTCACAATGTCTCTGATGTATGCCTGTAAAAGGAAACTTTTTTTTTTTTTTTTTTACAGAGAACTATTATTACTACTGGTGGTGAAATAAAGAAAAGCCATCTTTAATTTGAAATTATTCACAGTTTATTTGGGGGAAAAGACACCTGAAAGAAATGGAGAAAAATGAAGACAGGGCAGAAGCCCTTGCCCATTTGCTTGGACTTCATCCTTCTCTGAACCTCATTGAAAATGCTTCTCATCATGTATCATCTTTATTGTCTTATTTGCTTTTAGTTTTGCCTTTTCCATATCCTGAAATTATTTATTTTCTACTCTCTGCTTGTCCACTTCATCCTACTGGGAATTCTTACCTTCTTGAAGCTTCTATAACACTTAGAATCCATACTTCACAACTAAGCATTTTAGTTATATATTTGCCTTGCTTGCCTTCCATTTCTTTTGTGTCTGTGAAGCTCACCTCCCCAGTGAGGTTAACACCTCATTTATGGTGGCGTTTCTTTTACAATTCCCTTGTATGGGGCACTCAATGTTTGTGACTGATAGAGTGTCATTGACTAAATACTTCTGCTGGATAACTGCAAATAAAGGGTATCAAATAGGTTATGCTAGACTATGCTGAAATAATAAACAACTTCTTAAATGTTAAAGATGTAAAATTACAGAGGTGCATTTCTGTTGTTCCCAGGGCAGCTATCCTTGAGGATATAGCTCAGCTTTGCACTGTCCCAAGGACCACTGAGGCCGCGGAGAGAAATATGCAGTAGAGTCTCACAAAAGGAAATATAAATTTCTGCCACTACTGCTTATATTTCACTGGTTAAGACAAATCACAGAGAGATGTCAAGACCTAGATTTAGGGAGGAACTGATCCCTTGAAGGCTCAGAAGGAAGAGAACCAGAAAAACTGACAAGTGGCTCTAATATTTATATTAGTAACAACCAGTATCAGATCCCAAATAGCAGAAAAATGTAGTGTTCTATAAACAGCACTAAAAGCTAGAAAAATTGATGAAAACTTACCAGAGAAAAAATTCAGAGACAAGAATATACATCATCTGATTTCAAGAAACACAGTTGAGGAATAATATTTTTAGTACAAATGTTTTACTTCTGTTTTTAAAGCAAAATCAAATGGATTATTACATTGAGGGTGAATCTAAAATGAGGGGAAAGCATATCAAAGATACAAATAAAAAACTAAAAAATGTGTTAACATATGACATAAGTGTGACATTTGATAAAAGCAAGGCTGGTTGCAAATTAAATTCATGGGGACAAAAAGGAACACTTTATGTGGAAAAGCAAAGTTAAAAAAATGGCTAATTAGGTGGTAACATAGACTTGGGATGAGCAGCATCTGACAAGGAAAGATAAGCAAACACCTTGAATTATTGAGTGTATACAAATCAGCATGTCTCCACTCATGCCTGTCAAGGTTACCAGGAGCCAGACAAAGAGGTGAATGACACACACCTTCATTATTTAGGCCAATTCTCCACTCTGGCTGGAGGTGATTGGGTTGCCCAGATAAACCATTAAACATTTATCCCCAAGCAATGGGTCAGATAGCTATTTATCTCATTTGGTCTCTAAAGAAACTTAGAGAGAGAGAGAAAAGAGAGAGAACAACAGGACACCATGGAATTGCCATCTCTGTTATCCAAACATCTGAATCTTGATCTCTCACCATAAGGTTGCTTGAACACCCTTTGTCTGTTTTAAATGTTAAAGACATTTTTGTATATGTAAATTTGGTCTGAACGAATATCTGGAGAGGAGTGAACACCATTCTGTTAGGCTACTGTATCACAATACATTGTCCCTGGAGTAGCTTACATGTAAACTGTTAAAAATAGAAGTATGCATCCCTAGGAAACAAACTTAACAAAATGATTAATCTAAATACAAAATATTTCTATGGATAAGTCAGGAATGGGTGATGTTGCTTATAGGTCACCAAATTGTGGAATAAAAGTGAATCAGACTTTAGGACATTTTGAAACATACATATTTTTGGCACCATTTAGGCTAATTATCCCAGCTGTTGCTTGAATTCCCCCTCCTCCTTTTAACCAGATATGTTGGCTTACACTTTGCAGAAAGTGGGTTTGCGTAATAATGTCTGACTGTCTTGATAAAATTACATCCTTCAGCATGCTTATCTTCCTCTCTTTACAGCTATAATCAGTTATTGTTTTTGGATACTAATCATAGCTTCCTTTGAATTTAAGTGTATTTTGTGATAGTCTGTCTTAGTGGTTGGCTCTTTCTCAATGGAGCAAAAATATCTGGTTGATAAGAAGCACGTTTTCTTCATGTTTGTTCTGTATTCCCAACACAGTACCCAACACAATGCCTTCTATATTATAGGTACTCCATAAAAGTGCTTGTAGTACTTTGAAAGTTCCTTTTGTCCATAAAGCTACATCCTAATATTTTCATACCATATACATACCATGTTTGAACTACCTTCTCCCTGTAAGACGGATCATTTTCTCCTTCTAGGGACAAATCAAGTATCTGTTTTGAGCTCATTCCCAAAATAGAGCCCACAGAGATATAAATGAGAATATCTCAGCCCCTGCTCTGTAGGCTGAGCAAGAATGTTTTCACATGTGGAAAAAAATTACAAACCGGAAAGATGAAAATTTAAAAGCAGCAAATTGTGTGGTACCTACCATATCACAAACATTATGGTTGGTTACTTAAGAAACCCATATGAATTGAATAGGAACCTAAAATTCTTGCCAGTAAGACTCCCAATTAGAAGCTGGTCTCAGGCACATGTTCATAGTTGAACATCAATGTCTAGCCATACTCACATATGTCAAAAATAACTTCCATGAGAGTATTCAACTATGAAGGAAGAAGTGAACTAGTTTTATTAAGACTATATCTTATTAGTGACATTGGAGAGAAAAAGCAGAGAAGGCTTATTCCTCACCATTTCATGTGCTACTTCATGACACATGGTTGCTTATAACTAGTTTCTTTGCCAGGAATTCAGTTTCTAAATGATATGTAAATGTATACAAATGAGATCAAGAAAACTCTCTTATGGCCAAGAAGGCTAGAGAAGGAAAGCTGTTAGAAACTATTATCACAGTCTAAACCACATATCCTGTATCAGTTGACTCTTCATCCTTCATGATGTGACCTGGTGAGTGTATGCTCAGTCATGTCTGACTTTGTGACCCCATGGACGATAGCCTGCCAAGCTTCACTGTCCATGGAATTTTCCAGGCAAGAATACTGGAGTGGGTAGCGATGGAAGCCCTATGATGTAACCTAGTGAACTGTAAGTGGCAGAAAATCTAGTCTAGCCATGATGCATCATCTCAGATGTTTGAAAAATTAAACATTTTTCATGTTTACTACTATATATATATATATATATATATATATATATATATATATATATATATTGCCATTTTGTTTGCTTGGCTTTTAGACAGTGGAAATTTACTTTTTATTGTTATGGAGGTTGGAAGTCCAAGGTCTAGGTGCCAGCCTGGTCAACTTCATGAAGATCCTCTTCCTGGTCCCAGATTGTTGATTTCTCTTCAAGCCTCACATGGCAAAGCACAGTGATGACTTTGCACTTTGAGCAGTATTAGTATAATGTATAGAATACATTTTAGAATGATTGGACTTATAAATATTGTACTCTATCCCGAATTTTCTAAAAATGAACAAGTTTTGTTTAAATCACAATTTCTATTTGTAACTACAAAAATAATAAGCTTGTGCTTACAATAACATACACTTATAAACTAAACCCACATTTCAAATGGAATAGGTACATGCTGCATTCTTTTTTCAGATAATACAAAATTGTACCTTATGTAAAATTAATATATGTCTTCCTCTTACAAAGATTTGTCATGTTTTGCATCCCTGTCACTCGCAGTGCTTTTAAGACATGTCTATTCTCCTTCCTTGATAGTAGGGTGCTTTAAGGTAGGGACTGTGGATTTCCTGTAACACTATGCAATGCCATCAGCATAGCAGTACTAGGTAAATCCTAGCTGAATGAACTGATCCAAGGTGGATTGTGGCCTTGACTGATAAAGTCCTTGATCTAATTTGGTTTTTCTTCAAATACAAACAAGCAGAATGAAGCAAGCTGAAAGCACTGCTTTGAGTTGAAGAATGCCTAGAGCAGAGAAGACAAATTAAAAAAATGAAATTATCACCTCTTTCCAGATGTTTCTCCACACCTGTTATAAACCTTGGTTTAGAGAAGAAAAGTTAAATGGAATTTTTTCTGGGTATAACAGCTTGGCCTTATTATTTTCTCCTTCCAGTTTGCGTGCTCAAGTAGAATGAGAAAACAAGTTTCTCCCTGAATTGCTCTCTGGCTCTGCGTTCGTTTTCCTTCAGACATTAGGTTCACTAATGTGTTTCCTAGTGGTTCCTACAATAGCCTCCCGGCCTGTGGCAGTGGGTTGTAGTCCCACCAGACCTCCGAGACCTGTTTTCTCTGTGGTCTTGACTTCGGCAGCACAGTACCACTGGCCTCATTGGGTGAGCTGGCACTCAGACATGAGATTTATGGAATCCTGGAGAAACCCCAGTGGGGGTCTGACATGAGGAGAAAGTGCCCCCTTACCCACTGCCTGTGCTGGGTAGATGCAGAACATCAGTCTCTGAGTCCTGTCCATCTTTCAGCAAAGCTCCAAAGCTTCAGGGATGAAGGCAGTAGAAGGCGGAGTTGGCCGCAGGGGAGTGAAAGAACATCCCTTTCCTTTTAGCCCTCCCTTGTAGGTTGTGGCCCCTTGCTTTGTTAAAGGCACAAGCTTCTCTGTTACTTAGGTTAGATATGCCATGCCTCCAGCCAGTTCCACAATCCGTTCTCATCCTTCAACTACTCCTTGGGAGGTTCTATTTTTTTCTTAACATGAAAACCCCATGGAATAGCGCCTACTTTATTTTGTGTAACTCATTTGTATAACTTTTAATGAATTTAGTTCTGCATGCAAAAATGTAAAAATAGCTGGAAGGAAAAAAAAATGGAAATAAACAAAGCAAAAAACAGCACCTACATTTTTTTTCCAATTAGAGCCAACAGTTTACTTGCATCAGAGCACATTTCTGGCACCAGCCAGCCTGTGTTTGTTTTTAATACCATTGTGCCTTGTCATATAATATAGCAGCTTTTTATTTTCAATGATATTAACTGTCTGCGGGGAGAAAGAGGCAGAAGACCTCTCCAGGACCTGAGAGTCTTATAAATAAATGAGTTTTTTAACCTCTGCTGTAATACAGATATCTTTTCAATATAATATTAAGACCCTTTGTGACAGGATCTGTCATTTTAAATACAAAAAGCACTATGCCCGTGGAATAAAAATACTTACTTGGCGGATGAAAAATATTTATGTTCCACTTTTACTTCTTGTGGCTGACAATACAAATTTCTTTGTTGTTCTACTCTGCCATAATCACATGGAATAAAGGAGAAAGTAAGACATAGCCAAATCATAGTTAGGTGGGTGCCAGCCCACTGATGGTAAATCTCAGTGCCAGAAGTTTTAGTGTACCTCATTTTCTCAGTCCTGAGACTAAGTCATCTCCATCAATGAGTATAACATAGCTGGAATCTTCTGGGCTTCCCAGATGGCACTCATGGTAGGGAACCCACCTACCAATGCAAGAATCCTCTGGAGATATTATGAAGGTCCAGGTAGCTCCAAGTAATCATGAAAATCATACTGAGCATCAATAGGATTTATGACTTATCTCATTTTCTCTTTTAGAATATTTCTGGTTAGGAGCTGAATCCTTACAAAACACTGAAAACTCCTGAAGAAGGTCATAAACTTTAACTGACTACAACACTTGCTGGGGTATGGAATTGTCAACATTGGGTAATTTGGCTACTATTAAGAACTACACATTTTTGGATAGCTCTGATATTCAAAGCTCTGTGCAAGACCCCATTATGGATATGAAAGGATATCATCGCTTCGAGGAAGCTGATACCAAAAAAAAAATAAATAAAATTTAATACCCTCAAAATGTATATACTTTTCAAAATTGTATGGCAGTTCAAAAAAGAATATTGTAAGTGTCACACACTGCTAAATGGATTTTATGAATGTGTGCTATGAGTTCAGAGTTAAGTAAGATAGCTGTGTCCTGTAATTGGTCTGTGGAAGTGTGATGATTTTTAAAAAACAAAAGCTAAATTATAAGAATTGGAGACTGTATATATATATGATGACTAGTCTAGATGAGCCACTGAGGATACCCAAACATAGGAGGGCTTTCCAGGTAGCGCTAGTGGTAAGAACTCACCTCCCAATGCTGGAGACACAAGAGATGCAAGTTTGATCTCTGGGTCAGGAAGATCCCCTGGAGGAGGAAATGGCAACCCACTCCAGTATTCTTGCTGGAAGAATCCCTTGGGCAGAGGACCCTGGCAGGGTACAGTCCATAGGGTTGCAAAGAGTCAGATACAAGTGAAATGACTTAGCACACAAAGCATAGTAAAGCATGTCAATATAATGAATAGCTTGAGATGACAAAAACAGTGGCAGCTTGTATCATTTTTCACTAAAACTAAAGTGTATATGGATGCAATGTCTTTTATAGTTATTATTATTCTTCATGCTACCCACGAAGACTGAATAGGACTGATTAGAACATTTAATTATCACTGGGAAACTGAAGCTAAGATAATTTAAGGAAATCTGTCAATAATACAAATGGTGGTAGCATTTGTTCTAGGACATGACTTCTGATTTCTCTCTCTCTTTTTTTTTTAGTACCTAATACAGTGCTGTTCTAGATTAAGAACACATTATTATAATAATAACAGGAGGCAAAGGAGAAAGGAGAGGGGGAGGAGGAGACCAAATATCAGAATCCATTAGCTTCAGTGACATTCCAGAGGAGAACACAGGAAAAAGAACCAAGTATAATATATTTATTTGGTTTTTTTTTGTTTGTTTTTTTCTTTTTCTGATTTTGAAGACTTGTACTGCTGATGTTAGCCCTTTTGACTAGATGTGACACCAGTCTGTGTTGGTCGACTGTTTTTCATTACCTCGGGTAGGGATAAACAAGAAATTGCTCTCAGTCATTGCTGCTGACTAGCAGGACGACTTGACTAGCAAGATGGTAACTCAGCTCTTTTGGCCAGGACCCCAAACCAGGAAGAGGTAAGTCAACTGCTGTTACATGTCAGCCATTCAGGCTCCTACATTTTTGTACAAAACTGTCCTTGGCTTATTGCAAATCCTCTGGATGATTTTAATTCTTATATAGAAATACTGAAAATCAAACAAAATCAAAAGCAGGAGGCACATTGCACAGATTGTGTATAATTCTCACTTCTGCCCTTTCTTCATATTGATCAGCTCCCCGTAAAGCATAAATCCTATAGTGAAGTGAAATTTCCTATTTTCTAGAACCTGTGGTGTCTGCTAGGTATATATTCGGAGTCAGAATCATGTTATCTGAGTTCTTATCCTGGTATCACCACCTATCTAAGTGTTGGCATTGGGAACATTACTTTACATCTATATGCTTCAATTTTCTCACCAGTTAATTGTGAATAATTGCAGTGTTCTTGTTGCAGGGACACAAGGGTATAAAGGATGTGATGCATTCACAAAAATAAGAATGCTTTGTATTTGGTGCTGTTGCTGTTTGATCTTTTGAAGATACCTATTGCAACAAGAGGAGGCTTCCCAGGTAGTGCTAGTGGTAAAGAACCCCATGCAGGAGACCTAGGAGATGTGGGTTCCATCCCTGGGTTAGGAAGATCCCTTGGAGGAAGGCCTTTCAACCCAATACAGTATTCTTGCCTGGAGAATCCCATGGACAAAGGAGCTAGCGGGCTGCAGTCCATAGGGTTGGAAAGAGTTGGACACAACTGAAGTGACAGACAGCACAGCACATTGCAACAAGAAGATAATGGGATTAGAGTGAAAAAGCCTGAGACCTCCTAAGTCTCTGTTTCCTCATCCATTACCAAAATAGGAATAATATTTATTTCCTTGATCTATTGGTCTGGGTAGACAATGCAAAGATTGTGTTAATCCCCAAGCCTCGGGGGTTTAACACAATACAAGCTCATTTCTTGCTCCTTTGAGTTCAGTGAAAGTGTTTGATGGGAAGCTTTCCTTGCTGATTCATGGCTCATGATCCCTCTATCCTCTGGTCCTGCTTGCCTTCATCCCTTCCACATCCTCTCAGTTCTGTCTATGGGCAGGAACAAGGAAATGGACAGATAGATTTTTCGGGATGGGAAGTTTGTAGCATAGGTTGTAAACAAACAGAACTCAGAGGGTAAGTGTTCAGCAACTTCTCCATATGGCTGAGACACAGACTCAACTCAGCATCCATTGTAATCTCTGTGGCTGTGGGGTTCTTAGGACCACAGTAAAAGTAAGAAGGGGATGAGGTAAACTCTGGAAAACTTAGCTCTTCCTTAGCCTGGTCACACTAAACAAGGCTATTCTTGGAGGAAGAATAATTTTTAAGCACCCTGAAGAATTCTTTCTCTACTTTAAGGTAATATTTAATTAAATTATTAGAGTTGGAAGGACCCATAAACCAAGCACCCTGCTACAGTCACCATGACAGATGGACATCCAGGTCTGTCTGATAGATGGACATCCAGGTTTGCCCTTTCATTTTGCAACAGTTTTCATTGCGAGGCCATCTTTTCACACGGTTATGGTGATAGTGGCTCATGTGTACTGCACGCCCTCTGAGTAGTTTGGAAGTATTAGCCCATTCAGTGTTTAGGCCAGCGCTCTAAGGTGTACTACCATTTGCATACTTACTTTACAGAAAATACTGGCTAGAGAGGTACACGGATGTATCCAGAGCTACAGAGAACTTAAAGGTCAGGCTGGGGATTAGGCAACCCAGGATCTTGATTCCTCTACCTCATGGTAACATCAGCTACTTATCCTAGTTAGAATCTTAGAATATAGACAGGAAAAAGGCCTTTCTTTATTGATCCCTTAAATTTCAAAATCTTTATTAAGTAGAAGTAAATAAAGAGTCTTTCACCAATGGTTCTGCTGAATCCTTACACCTTACCTTTCTCCTCCATGTCAACCTTCCCAAATCTTTCAACCACATTTCAGAGGAGATCCCTAGTTGTCAATGCCTCTTGAAAGGTTGTGCCAAAAATAGAAAAAGAAAAAGAAAATTCTGTGGTCTAGTCAGACCATAATGATATGACACTCTGATCTTTATGGATCTGTTCACTAAATCTCCTTCTTTTCAGCTCCATACTGTATTTGCTTCCAGTAACTAAGGAGCACAAAATGTGTGGTTTCTTTTATAGTCTGGGAACTTTCTGGAGACATCATTCTTATCCTTTGTCCTTCCAGTGTTCTCTTATCCACTCCTGTTTCAAACATTTCACTGAAGAAACACATCAGATTTAAAATTTTAGCTTTGGAAAGAAGGCCTTCCATGTCAGGCTCTTTGCAACCCCGTGGACTGTAGCTTGCCAGGCTTCTCTGTCCATGGGATTTTCTAGGATACTGGAGTGGAGTGAATTACCATTTCCTTCTCCAGGGGATCATCCTGGCAATGGAATCAAACCTGGGTGTCTTGCACTGCAGGAAGATTCTTTACCATCAAGCCACCAGGGAAGAATTTTACATCCTATGATTATACTGCTGCTGCTGCTAAGTCACTTTAGTCATGTCCGACTCTGTGCAACCCCATCCCTGGGATTCTCCAGGCAAGAACACTGGATTGGGTTGCCATTTCCTTCTCCAATGCATAAAAATGAAAAGTGAAAGTGAAGTCGCTCAGTCACGTCTGACTCTTCTCGACCCCATGGACTGCAGCCTACCAGGCTCCTCCGTCCATGGGATTTTCCAGGCGAGAGTACTGGAGTGGGGCACCATTGCCTTCTCCGATGCTTATATAAATGCCTAAATGTTTCTTTTATTGAAAGGATCTTTCTAAGCTTTTAGTTTATTAAAACAGGTTTAAATAACTGTCTTTTAATTACTGTATTCAAATACAAGGTTAAGTCCAAGCTTATTTTCAGCAGCTAAAATTAGAAAGATGTTTTAAGCATGTTCAGTTTGGCCTTTCAAAAATAAGACAAAAAAAGACAATTGCCAGTTTTCTATTGTTCTGGGCCTCGGATTGAATTGGCATTTTAAATCCAGTGTCCTGAAATGTCATCACAGAGAGACGCTAGAACATCTGGCTCCATGGCACCCTGGGTTACTCTTTTGTCATTCAGGTGAGAGGTCAGGTGGGTCTGAAATGTGTTAACCTATTACAGCCTTCATCTATTACACAAACCCTGACAGATGGTGCCGATTGGAGCTCTGTGAAAACCTGTATAATCACCATCTACACTCTGTCTCGATTGGATTACAGTTTCAAAGTTGACTTCCTGTCTGTGAAAACGAAATGTCTATTTATAAAATACAAACAAATAAGCAAAACCCTGGAAAGCTGGAACAAGCAGCAGAATAAGTTTTTCTGGCAGCCCCTGTAAGACATCAGAATATCTTGCCCCGCCTTCATTTCCTGCCCCTGTTTGGCATCATCACACTCAACAGACTTTCCATTTTAATGTTGTTACTCTCCCTTGAGGATGATCTCTTCTTGCAAGGACAGGGATTGAAGTCTCATGTAAAGTCATCATCAGGCATTCATATGGCCTATTTGCCCCCTAATTGTCAATGTCTCCTTAAAATGTGCCCATGCCTCTCAAAAAGAAATAAAAATGGTCTAGAAGTAGCTAATTCACCTAGCATAGCATGTGTTTATTGTTTACATAAGTCTGTTCACTGAATTTCTGTTATTTCAGTGAAAAAGTACAACTCAATTTTTAGTGCTTGCCAGACACTGAGTTTGTGACTTCTATTATAAATTGGGGACTTTCTGGAAGCATCATTGTTCATCCTTTTTCCCTCCTTGCCATGCTCTTACTAGAAAAATTAGGTTTCCAGATCCATAAGGAAGCTTTATTTGTTCTTATGTCTCCACTCTATCCTGGGCAGCTCATGGGGCTCTGCTCAGAGCTGAATGTGAGCTTCAGATCCTAGGACCTAGGAATTTTCCCTCCACAAGTTAGAATGAAAACTCTGCCAATCATGTTCCCACTGTTGTTCAGTGGCGTCCTAGCTTCCTAACTCTTTGCACTCAAACAGGGTTGGATTTAAAAAATCCTGCCCCTCAATGGGTCAAAAGTGGCCTTGGCACAGGGAACATCAACAGGGCCATCCTTGCCCACCAGTCCTCACCGAGTTATGGATGTTATCTCCCTTGACTGGCAGGCAACTCCCCTCCTCCACTTTCTCATCCACCAGAACAAAGCATGCATGCAACAAGCCCTAGTGTTTGCACAGCCCTTCCAGAGTTTCCATAACACACGCTCCCGTTTTCATTTGCAGTAATGAGAAAAGCTCACAACAACAGTTCTCGCAGCTTCCCTCCTTATTGTTCTTGTTTGGAAATGGGCTATAAAACTTTACCACCTCATCATTATAGATCACTTTACCAAAATAAAATAAAATCAAATCTAATTTACATTTTGTTCCGACTGGTTTTCTTGACTGACAGTTGTCCACAGCTCAGTGGCTGCTCTGTTCAGTGTACTTTAATTTTGAGCTTTCAAGTATTTCGGAAGCCCATTCAGAAGTAAATTCTCAGAGAAAATTGAGCTCTGTCATGGATGGATTAGTACTATAATAGTTGGTCACATATCTTGCATGAAACCTTTCAGAAGCAAGGCAAATGAGAAGGAAATGAAATTCATTTCATACTTCTTCAAGCACGCTAAGAGACTTTCTCTCCAAGTAATCTGTGAAGTAGCACTGGTTTATTGGAGGTTCGCATAACTACCATTACATTATACCTTGTCACAATCTCATGTGTTGGGTGACTGCTTTTTCTGAACGGATGGTACCTGCAAAGTGCTCTCTGAAGGCACTGAATAGCGAATGTCGTTTCTTTGATCAAAATGTATAGGTCTAAGGAATAGCATAAATAAAAGTACTTGAGCTAAATTGGAACATTACAGGTCAGAGGTGAGTGAAATCGGAAAAGTAGATATATGGAGGAGTCGTCACATTTGCTTTTTGATATATTGATGAAGCAAAAGACCAAAAAGGGAGGGTAGGAGTAAGGGAAGACAGAGAGGGGGAGAGAGAGAGAGAGAGAATTGTTATTAGATATACCTTATGGGAAAAGCAAAAGCTTTATTGATTTTAGCAATACCGCAATGTGGTATTTGGTTATTTTTCAAATTGCAATAATGCTTGCATTTCACTGGAATGTGTGTGTGTTGCATATAATTTTAGCATGTGAAAAACTCTTTCCATTATCTCACAAAGACATATGTAAAATATTAGTTGGAGGAGGGACTGAAAGCCTGCATATGAATTTTTTTTTTATCATCCTTTACTTTTCAGCAAGATTATTTCTTTAAGGACAACAAACATATACAAAAAGTGAAAAAGGTCAATTACTATGTTTTTTTTAATAAACAAAGACAAAAACAAAAAATAGTGTGATTGATTTTTTTTCCCCCCTGTTAGAATTGATTGGATCTTTAGTTTCTCTAAAATTTGCTGCCTCATTGTCGTGAAGGCAGCAGAACCAAAAAGTTTGACTTGGAGGCTCCTATGGGACATATCTCACTCAGTACAGAAAGCAAGGACCAGAGATGAGGACTGTTCTAATTCTGTCCCATCCTGGCCTAACAGATGAATTGCTGTGAATCCCAGGGCAATCTGATTAGAAGTAAGATGGAATAGAAACAGAACTGGTTTGACCATCAATCTAAGGACCTGAATGCAGACGGGGAGGTGGCATCTGTGTTGGGTGGTTTGGGAGTCTGAAAGGTGATATGTAATCCTTTAGCGGCCATCACTGGGTTCACATCCCATCTTTAGCGAATCTATCATTTCAGTTTTAAAGGCTGTCAGAGAACTGGGAAAGTGCCTGGGACTGAAATGTGTAGGTCTGGAAAAAAGAAGGGTTTTGAAAGGTAAATGAGTGAACATCAAAAGTAAATCTTAATTTCGAAAACAAACTTACGGTTACCAGAAGGGAAATTATGGGGTTAGGGGGCGAGATAAATATAAGCTTGGGATTAACATACACATACTTCTCTATATAAGATAGATAACCAACAAGGATCAACTGTATAGCACAGGGAAATCTACTCAATATTCTGTTATTCATGAGAAATTAATCTGAAAAAGAATGAATATATGTATAACCAAATAACCTTGTTGTATACCTGAAACTAACACAACATTGTAAATCAACTATATTACAATAATTTTTTTAAGTAATTCTTATTACTTACATTTCAAGTTCCTGCCTTGTGGAAACCAGTTATTAATTAATTAATCAGCTAATTAATTAATTTAAAAAAATCTGCTGGGTTTTATTCCACTGACGTCTGCCTAATTTAAAATTCTTTGGTGACAGTGCTTTATGGAGCTGGGAGAAGGATAAGATCTCCTGGATTACACTCACCTGGCTGTTCCTTGTAGTGGCCACTCTGTTGCAGTCTTTACTTTCAAATTTCCCATCCTTTCAGACATAGAAGCCTGTCTGTGAAGTACCATCACCTACCATCATCTTTTCCTTTAATCTGGGCTGTCTGTCCAGATCTCTGCTTCTGTTGCCATTGTCCCAGGTTAAAAGAACACTTATGCATATACAAGATGACATAAACAAATAAACCCCAGAGATATTTAGGGAAGAAGTTCCTAGAAACAGGCAATTTGAGGTACCTGTTAGATGTAATTATTAGGTCCCAATATTCTGATTCTGAAGTACCTTCCCATGTTAGAGCTTTAGACTATGCATTATTCAAAAGCCCTCAGTGATTCCAACACCAAGAATTTTTCGACGCCCTCTAGAGTGACAATCAATTATGATTCCTGATAGGAGGCAGGAACCTAGAATTCTAATTTGTAAACTCTGTAATTTTCAGTTTATCCATAGGAAAAACATGGGGTAAACTATTCTTGGCATTTTCCAGGGTTGTATGATTAATTAAAGCACACAGAAAATTAAAATATATAGTCACTATATTAGTTTTGAGTGAATGGTACATAAATTAATATCATTGCAGCTTCCCTGGTGGTCTAGTGATTAAGACTCTGCTTCCAGTGCAGGGGGTGTGGGTTCGATCCTTGGTTGGGGAACTAGGATCCCACACATGATGGGGCACAGTCCAGAAAATAAAAAATTAATCACCATCAAAAGGAAGTTGTTACTACTGAGTACCTACTATTTCTAATATGCAAAAAGTCAAATGTTTATATCAACTATTCACTGCAGTGTTAAGATATTTAAGGTTTTACTTGTGTGTTCTGAGAAAATTGCCACAATAAGGATGCTGGGTAATTTACATTTTCTGCTTATTCTCCCACATGCCTCAAGTATTGGATGAATGGTTATCTAATTCATCACAAATCATCTAACATAGCTGGTCATGAATGGAAACTAATCCTGTCATAATTCTAAAGAAATAACAACAAAAATATAAATTAAATAAATGAAAGGGCACTAAAACAAATAAAAACATTCTCTGAGCTTAATAGATTTGAATCTTCAGGCAAATTCTGGGAGAAGGTGAGGGATAGGAAGACCTGACATGCTACAGTCCATGGGGTTGCAAAGAGTCTCACACAACTTGGCGACTGAACAACAACAAAAATGTTTGAAGATGTCAGTGAAAATCTAACATGTAGGCTTCCCATATCCTCTTAGACTTTAGTGGGCAACTGATTTTCAGCTGTGACTTACCAGTTGGCCAAGATATGTAGTAGTTAAGTCTGTAGTGTAATTTTTGTAGTCATTTATATGACTTTTGCTACTCTTCAGGAAGGAAGTTGCTATCACATGTCTCTTTACCTTCGCAAAGTCATCCTTAGTAATGCAAAGTCTCTTCTGGAGGAAATGTTGCAAAAGTCTATTCACAGAACAAGCTTCCACTAAGAAATATTTTATTCATTTTTGAGAATATAGGCCCAAGCTAGTTTTTAAAAACACATTAGAATGTACTAGTATCCACCAAAAAAGTTATTTTTTTGCAAATACTTGGGAATTTGTGCAAGTATTCTTTCCAGCTAGGAAATGTCACTGCAGCTGAATTTTAAATCAAGTGTTCATATTTCTTTGGGGAGTTTCAGATCAGCAAAAGAAATGGAATATTTACAATTTGGTGCATAATTCATTTTCTGTGTGTAACTTTTTTTCTTTTTCTTTTTTTCAGGCTGAATTGTGCTGCATTTTAGACAAAAATGGAGATCATAAATTATTAAGAATCATTCCAGAAGCTGGAATAAGTAGATTATTATTAGCATCATTATCATTGTGGCTAATAAAAGAACTTAGCAGGAAGGGGAAAAAAATAATAGGATCTAAGATTGCTGACAAAGGTGGCTTAATGTTTTAGTGCTTGCATATTTATCAGAACCCATGTGGGACAGGATTTTCTTGAATCACCACTCTGATCTATGTTTTTTCCAGCTGGAAAACCCAGAGCACATTTCAAGGCTGTCATCCTGTCTCCTTCTGGCCTGTCTCCTTTGGAGAGCTGGCAGGGTGATAACATCTCTTAGCAGGTGGGTGTGAAATCAAGGCAGGTTTTCATAAAGACTCCCATTCAGTGGGGATTTGAATCCACCAGCAAGCACTGGACTCCCATAATCCTTCCAGGGGGTCAGTGAGGTGTGTTGACATGTGAGGCAAAAAGGATTAAACATCTCTGTAGTTGACTTTTCCTTGATATTTCTCATTCATTTTCCTTCCATTCCCAAACTTTTCCAGCCCCAGTGGATAGCCCCACCTGAAATCCAACCATTAGTCATTCTTTCCTTTAAATAGAAGTCTATTCTTTATAGAAATGCTAAGCTCCTTGCCAGGCAGCACCCACTGGGCTACTTTTTCTGATAACCGGGGCCGAGTTGCTGGCAGTGGTCTGAACTCATGCAATCTGGCTTCAGTTTGCCTCTGCTGTGCCTGTTGTAAGGGAGATCCTCTGGTGAGTGGTGAAGAGGTGAGGCAGGACTCACTTCCCTGTGTGACAAGACACCCTCATCCCCATCTTCCACTCCTGGCATTTTCCTTTAGAGACTCCAGAGAAAGCTGTACAGTATAGCAGCCTTTAATGAAAGAAAAAGACATTGCAACTAAAAGAAATGAAAATCTCTGAGGAAGAGAACTATACTTGATTTACAATGTTCTGTTAATTTCTGCTGTATAGCAAAGTGATTCAGTTATATACACATATGATTCTTTTTCATATTTTTATGGTTTATTATAGGATATTAAAAATAGTTCTCTGTGCTGTACAGTAGGAGCTTATTGCTTATCTATTTTATGTATAGTAGTTTCTATCTGCTAATCCCAAATTCTTAACTTATCCCTCCCCAACCCCTACCTGTGGTAACCATATGTTTGCTTTCTATGTCTGTGAGTCTGTTTCTGTTTCATAAATAAGTTCATTTGCGTCATATTTTAGATTTCACATATAAGGGGTATCATATGGTATATGCCTTTCTTTTCCTGACTTAGGAAGAGACTTTTAAAATGTATCCTGACAGAAAAAAAAATAAATGTCCAAGATTTGGAAATGGATGGAAGAGCTTCTGTATTTCTTTCAGTGAGTTGCTAGACCTTGTTTAGCAGATGTTCAGATGAACCTATAAGAGCATGCACCTTTGATTGTCTTTATATTGAAGAAATTCTGCAGGGGAAGAATGTGGAGTATATACAACCTATTATTGTTTAAATCATATTTTTAGCATAAGCTTCATATGTTTTAAATTTTGCCTTGTTGGGCCAATCAGAAGTAGGAAATAAGACTACTAGTGGCTTATATGCAGTTTGATCCCTCTCTTAGCCATACGAAGTCCAGAATAAATTTGTGAAATGACACTCAATCAAGTTTGGAATCAAGTCACCATTTTCTCTTTAATCTCTTGGTATGGGCTTCCCAAATGGCACTAGCAGTAAAGAATCCACTGCCAATGCAGGAGACTCAAGAGAGTCGGGTTCAATCCCTGGTTTGGGAAGAGCCTCTAGAGTAGGAAATGGCAACCTGCTCCAATATTCTTGTCTGGAAAAATCCCATGGACAGAGGAGCCTGACAGGCTACAGTCCATGGGATTGCAGAGAGTTGGACATTACTGAGCACACACACAGAAAGCAGGCGATTTTAACCTTCCAGTTACATAACAAAAGACCTTAAGGTAAAAACTAGGGCAATGGGAGACAAGTCAGTAATAAACATTTTTATAGTTGAACTTGAGGGGAAAGAAAAACTGGAGAAGTGTCACAGTGTTTTGTGGCTGTGAGTTCTGTAGATTGTAGGTTAATTCAGTGTTACTCAAAGTGAGGTCCTTGGACCATAGCATTAGAAGCATCTGGGAACTTGTTTGAAGAATAAATATTTGGGCTTCGTTGTTGTTGTTCAGTTACCCAGTTGTGTCTGATTCTTTGAAACTGTTTCGACTGCAGCATGCCAGGAGTCCCTGTCCCTCATCCTCTCTCAGAGTTTGCCCAAGTTCATGTCCATTGCATCGGTGATGCTGTCCAACCATCTCATCCTCTGATGTCCACTTCTCTTTCTGCCCTCAATCTTCTCCAGCATCAGGGACTTTTCCAATGAGTTGGCTGTTCACATTAGGTGGCCAAAATACTGGAGCTTCAGTTTCAAAAGCAGACCTTTCAATGAGTATTCAGGGTTGATTTCCTTTGAGATGCACTGGTTTGATGTCATCATTGGCCAAAGGACTCTCAGGAGTCTTCTCCAACACCACAGTTCAAAGGTACTAAATCTTTGGCACACTGTCTTATTTATTGTCATGCTCTCACAGTCCTATGTGACCACTGGGAAGACTATAGCCTCGAACATATGAATTTTTGTCAGTAGAGTGATGTATCTGCTTTTCAACACACCACATAGCTTTCCTGCCAAGAAGCAATTGCCTTCTGATTTCATGTCTGCAGAGCCCAAGAAGAGGAAATCTGTCACTGTTCCACCTTTCCCCCTTCTATTTGCCAGGAAGTAATGCTGCCAAATGCCATGATCTTAGCGTTTTAATGTTCTGTTTTAAGCTGGGTTTTTCACTCTCCTCCTTCATCTTCATCAAGAGGTTCTTTAGTTCCTCTTCGCTTTCTGCCATTAGAGTGGTGTCATCTGCGTATCTGAGGTTGTTGATATTTCTCCCTCCTATCTTGAGTCCAGCTTGTGATTCATCCAACACATTATTTCTCATGATGTGCCCATCATATAATTTAAAGACAAAGGGGACAACAGACAAACCTGTCATACTTGTTCCTCAATCCTAAATCAGTCAGTTGTTCCATACCTGGTTCTAATTGTTGCTTCTTGACCCACATACAGATTTCTTAGGAGACAGCTAAGATGGGTTGGTATTGCATCTCTTTAAGAGCTTTCCACAGTGTGTTATGATCCACACAGTCAAAGACTTTACCTTAGTCGATGAAACAGAGGCAGATGTTTTTTCTGGAATTCCTTGCTTTCTCTTTGGTTCAGCTAAGGTTGGCAATCTGATCTCTGATTTCTCTGTCTTTTCTAAACCCAGCCTTGACACTGAAAGTTCTTGGTTCACATAGCTGAAGCCTAACATGCAAATTTTTAAGCATGACCTTACTAGCATGGGAGATGAGTGCAATTGCCCAATGGTTTGAATATTCTTTAATACTGCCCCTTTTGGGAACTGGGATGAGAATTGACCTTTTCCAGTCCTGTGGCCACAGCTGAGTCTTCCAGATTTGCTGACAAATTGAGTGCAACACCATCTTTTGGGGTTTTGAATAGCCTACTGGAATTCCATCACATCCACTAGCTTTACTGACAGTAGTGCTTCCTAAAGCCCACCTGATTTCACATTCCAGGATGTCTGACTCTGGAAGACTGATCACACCATCATGATTATCTCGTTCATTAAGATTTTTATTTATTTATTTTACAGTTCTTCTGTATATACTTTCCATCTCTTCTTTATCACTACAGCATGTACTATGTCTATACATTTTCTGTCCTTTATTGTGACCATTTTTGGGCAAGATGTTCCCTTGATAGTTCTAATTTTCCTGAAGAGATATCTAATTTCACACCTTCTGTTGTTTTCCTCTATTTTTAAGCATTGTTCATTGAAGAAGACCTTCTTGTCTCTCTTTGCTATTCTTTGGAACTCTGTGTTTAGTTGGATATACTTTTCCCTTTCTCCCTTGCTTTTTGCTTCTCTCCCTCCTTCAGCTATTTGCAAGGCTTTCTCAGAAAACCACTTTGCCTTTTGCTTTTCTTTTTCTTTTGGATTGCTTTGTTTGCTGCTACCTGTACAATAATACAGACCTCCATTTATAATTCTTCAGGCACACTGTTTACTAGATCTAATCCCTTGAATCTATTCACCACCTCCACTGCACATTCATAGAGGATTTGATTTAAGACATACCTGACTGGTCTAGTGGTGATTCCCATTTTCTTTAGTTTAAGCCTGAATTTTGCTCTGAGCACCTGATTATTTGAGCCACAGTCAGCTCCAGTTCTTGCTTTTGCTGACTGTATACAGCTTCTCTGGGCTTCCCTGGTAGCTCAGTTGGTAAAGAATCTGCCTGCAAGGCAGGAGAGCCCGGTTCAATTCCTGGGTCTGGAAGATAACCTGAAGAAGGGATAGGCTACTCACTCCAACATTCTTGGGCTTCCCTGATTGCTCAAGTGGTAAAGAATACACCTGAATGTGGGAGACCTGGGTTCAATCCCTGGCTTGGGAAGATCCCCGGGAGAAGGGAATGGCTACCTAGTCCAGTATTCTTGCCTAGAGAATTCCATGGACAGAGGAGCCTGGTGGGCTACAGTCCATGGGGCCACAAAGAGTTGGACATGACTGAGTGATTTTCACTCACTATACAGTTTCTCAATCTTTGGCAACAAAGAATGTAATCAATTTGGTTTCAGTATTGACCATTTGGTGATATCCATGTGTAATAGTGTCTCCTGTGTTGTTGAAAAAGAGTGTGTGCTATGACCAGCGCATTCTCTTGGCAGAATTCAGTTAGCCTTTGCCCTGCTTCGTTTTGTACTCAAAGCCAAACTTCCCCATTACTCCAGGTATCTCTTGACTTCCTGCTTTTGCATTCCAGCCCCCAATGATGAATAGAACCATCTTTTTTGTTTTTGTTTTTGTTTTTTTTTTTGGTCTTCTAGGTTCTTCTGCATTGGTGGTAGAGTCATTGACTTGAATTACTGTGATGTTGAATGGCTTGCCTTCGAAATGAACTAAGATCATTCTGTTGTTTTTAAGGTTGCACCCAAGTATTGCATTTTGGACTTTTTTGTTGACTATGAGGGCTACTCCATTTCCTCTATAGGATTCTTGCCCACAGGAGTAGATATAACGGTCATCTTGATTAAATTCACCCTTTCTTGTCCACTTTAGTTCACTGATTCCTAAGGTATCAATGTTTATTCTTACCATCTCCTGCTTGATCACATCCAATTTATTTCGATTTATGAACCTCGTATTCCAGGTTCCTATACAATACTGTTCTTTGCAGCCTCAGATTCTACTTTCATCACCAGACACATCCAGAGCTGAGCGTCAGTTCTGCTTTGGCCCAGCCACTACATTCTTTCTAGGGCTATTAGCAGTTGTCCCCTACTCTTCTCTAGTAGCCTATTAGACAATTTCAAACCTGAGGGACTCATCTTTTTGTGTCATATCTTTTTGTGTTTTTATCCAGTTCATGCAGTTCTCACGGCAAGTATAATGGGATGGTTTGCCTATTTCTCCTCCAGTGGACCACGTTTTGTCATAACTGTCCAGTATGACCCATCTGTCTTGGGTGGCCCTACACGGCAAGACTTATAGCTTCATTGAGTTATGCAAGCCCCTTTACTATGACAAGGCAGTGATCTGTGAATGGGGTTTGGACTTCACCCCACATCAACTTAACCAAAATCTCTGGAGATGAGGTCCAGGAATTTGGACTTTAGCAAGCATTGCCTTGGTGGTGATACATGCTCAGGCAGAATTCTAGAGTGGGTAGGGCTAGAGACTTACATCCATTTCCTTACCCACCAGTTGCTCTCATAAGTTAAGGAGCTTCTCAGTGGTATACATGCAATCTTTAGTTAGGATTTGCTTTGAACGTGAGCTACTATGCTAAAAAAAGAAAAACAAAATTGGACTTTCTCATTTTATAATGAGATTTAATGATTACAGAGTCTTCATTCAAATTTATTTTTGAACCAGTCATGTAGCTTACATATGGAGGGAAAACAGATACCATAGTAGAAAGCAGAAAGAGTTAACTAAGAGGAGGTCTTCTTGTTTAGTTCCCATTATATCCTCATAGTCACTCTTTTTGTGTGATTTTTTTTGTTTTGTTTCATATTTGTAGTAATATGTTAAAATATATTAAGAAAAATACAACAGTGCTTGAGAACACATTATAAAAAGACAAAATAACAAGATAAAGAAAGGGATAAAAAATAAACAAGATTAGCTGGCTAAATGAAAATTACAAGTAAATAAGATGCATTGAGACAATAAAAATAAGGTAAGACAATAAAAATAAATAGGAAAATAATTAAATACACTCATCATAGTACAATAAAAAAAAAGAATTGCCAACCTGCATTAATTTAGCAAAATCACACATTTAAAATTGGAAAACTGATATTATTCTCTTTAGTAGTAATATAAAAATTGAAGGCTAAAAACTATAGGCAGAGAAGAAATATAACTTATAGTTGATAACATGATTTGATGTTAGATATAAGTACATGTTGAAATTCTGCCTTCAAGTCTTGTACTCTGATAATAGAACGGTTGTTTTTTTTTCCCCAATGTCTCTACGATCATGTACATAATTGATGGTGACAATAATTGTGGAATGCATTCTTGATTTGAATGAGACAACATGAGAAACACTTAGCACAGAGTCAGACTCTTACTAAATATCTAATGATGGTTACTTTTTAAAAGAAGAACTCTTTTCTTCTTTCTCACCACCCTCCCCTCTCTTTCCCTTTCAATCGCTCCCCTTACCTTCCAACAACTTAGTCCTAAAGCCATCAAGTGGTAAGAATAAAGTAAGCATAAACACAGGAGTTGAGAAGAGCCCTCTATGGTTCACATGGGGTGAGTAGTGCATTCACAAAAGAAGGAAGACCACTCTAGGGAGGCAGAGGCCCTGTGAAGAGAGAGGATGCCAGCATGTTCTGGTGCCCTGATGTGGGTATCAGATAACTAGCCGGTGGGAAGGGCACCCACACAGAGGAGCATCTCAGAATGTGTCAGAGTCCACGTATGGTGGTTAGAGAATCCTCAGTGTTGGAGTCGAAGTAGGACTCAAGGTGGGACAGCCCAGCAAAGTGTTAAAGCCCGAGCAGAAGGACCCATGGCTGCAGGTTCACATGCGGTGCCAGAGCCTGAATGGAACGACATGCGCTTCAGAATAGGGAGGGAGCATGGCAGTGATCAAAAGACATATTAATGAAAATGTAAACCAGGTTTCTCACAGACTCAGAGGTGTATTTATTTATATGAAGAATAGTTTGATACACTGGTTAATAAAAAGGTTTATGAAGCTTTTTCCACAATATGAGGCAACATTAAAAATACAAGAAGTATGGATTGAACCCTTCCTAGAAGAACGCTCCAAAATATCAATAGTAGTTATTTTAGTGTCATGAAATTAATGATTTCATAATCACATTTCTTTCCTTATTGTTATTTTTACCTACAATATTTATGCTTATTCAGTTATTAAACATCTACTATATTTCAGAAATGTTCTTGTGATAGATACATGAATATTATCTTCTTTATCTTTGAAGAGCACAGTAGCTGGGTATTACGAGGTCTAAAGTAAGAGATGCCTTAATAATTATTTTTAACAATGTAAGCTTAGATTGATTTAACATTCTTGCCATCAGATTCTCACAGACTCGCCATCAGATTCTCTTAGCTAAGCCAAGGCAAAGTGTAAAACACTTTTCATTGACAACTAGAGGCATCTGTATATAACTGGTCAGGTGGACTCTGACTGAGTTATTTAAACGAATCTTAGAGTTCATACAATGCAGAACAGGAGTAACGGTAATACAAAGGAAAAGTACATTCTGAAACACCTAAGGAAAGTACATATAATGATAATCTATTGTCAGCTATTTTTGATACTTCCAGATTTCAATAACTTTTTTGTAAATATGTGATTACTTTGAAAGTTGAATGCACTTTTCTAAAAATAGGTAGGTTGGCATGCAAAGGCTGTAACAGGTAGAATCACCTTTGGTTATGTCTATAAGACATAAAGTAAAGTGGAGATTTGGGAGTTATTAGGGTCTAATTTGATCTATGTAGATAACCAATCCAGATAATAAGTCCTTTGGGTGAATTATTCATACTGAATTATCTGGTTTGACTGTCTACATGTAAACATAGATCAAATTAATAGGATAATTGTCAAACTTGTTTTTCACCTTGTGGTGTGTGGACTTGCTCTCAGGACGTAATTGGCACTCTGGGAGAGTCTAGCACAACATTGAGTAAACGGTAACAATAACTAATGGAGACTCTGCTGAGCCTAGTAGAAAAAGTAACTTGCTATAGTTAAACCCGGAAATTGAGTTTTTGAAACCAAATATTCAGAATTGTTAAGGGTAGTCTGTATTCAATGATATATACTCTGAAAAAGTTGACTAATTCTAACTCTGTTTCTCAAGATCAAACATAGAAATATCAAATTAAATTCTGATCTATAAAGGAAAGGATAATAAAAACAATTTTTAAAATGCACTAGTAAAAAATAAATGGGAGAGAGGTCAGTTAAAACACAATTTTAAATAGCATTAGTTTAAATTTATTTGTTATTAGATAAGTGCCTTTCTGAAGCTTGACAGACAGAAAAATGGGTTTATGAAAAGAGTAATACGTGAACACAGTAATTATGTCCTCAAAAAAATGACATTTATCAGCATTCAAACCTTGTGTATTCTCAGCAAAACACAAAAATAAGACAGATTGTACAAATAATAAGTTAAAGGCAACATTTTTTGTTATAGAAAATTAGATTATTCAGATTGTTTCTGAAGGAATGATCTATATATTAACCAATATTAGATAGATCTTATTTGTTAGATATACAACACAAATATCTACATATGCAAACCTCCATTTCTACCTGGTACTCTGAGCTCATACACAATAGCTGCTCTAGGTGCAGTTGTCATAGAGGTGGAAGAGTTGGGAAAGGATCAGCTGCTGAGTAATCAGTAAATCAGTCTACCAATCAACTTGGCAAGTAAAATGCACTTTCTAGGTGCCTACTGTTAACTGTCATAATGTACTAGCAGTTGTGAGAAAGTGTAAGGAATAAAAACTGTATATATCCCTTGGGTTCAAGGGAAAAAAATGACTAAGTAGGAAACTGGGTTAGAAGGACCCATTGGATCATTGGAAGGAATGATGCTGAAGCTGAAACTCCAATACTTTGGCCACCTGATGTGAAGAATTGACTCCTTAGAAAAGACCCTGCTGTTGGAAAAGATTGAAGGCAGGAGGAGAAGGGGATGATGGAGGATGAGATGGTTGGATGATCACCAGTTTGATGGACATGAGTTTGAGCAAGCTCCAGGAGTTGGTGATGGACAGGGAAGCCTGGCGTGCTGCAGTCCATGGGATCACAGAGTTGGTCATGACTGAGCAACTGAACTAACTGAGGGAACTGGATATATGAAGTGGGAACAGTAGCTAAGACCAAGCGGGTATGTTTGGCAAGTTCTGAAGGAGTGCTGTGGGATGGCCAGTGATGACCAGTAAGGTCTCTAGATTGAAAGCATCAGGATTATATAGGAATCTGGTAAAATGCAAATACCCAGGACCCAACCCAGATACTAAAATTTAAACTTTGAGAATAGATCTTCATGCTTTTTCTCTTAATAGTCTCTTCAAATATAGCATACAAATCATGGAATAGTCTAAGTAAGAAGGGTTCTTGGGTTCTTTGTGTATATACAGGTATGGAGGAGAAGGATAAATCTGACCTGAAGTCTGAAAGATGAACATTAGGGTTTAGGAGCCTGGAAAGGAAGAGAAGGCATTCCAGGCAGAGGTAAAAGTGAATAACAGTAGAAATTCATTCATATTCCCCCTGGAGAAGTCATCTGTTAAATTTTATGTATATTTTCACCTATTTTTGTCCTCAAATGCACTGTAAAATTTCTAAGGGCAGAGACCTAATTTAAATCATTCTCTCGTTTCAGTGCTTCACACATAAGTGCTTAGAAAACATGAAAGAAGGAGGAGAAAGTAGATCAGAGAGAAGAGAGACAAGGAGGAAGAAGAAAAATATATATATATAGGCTTTGTAATAGAGTGAAAGTCCATTAGATTTAGAGCCAAAAATAATGTCTTTAATTAATACATTTGAAATTTACCATATTACCTTTGGGCTTCCCAGGTGGCACCATGGTAAAGAATCTACCTGTCAATGTAGGAGGCCCAGGAGACATGGGTTTGATCCTTGGGTAGGAAAGTTCCCCTGGAGGAGGAGATAGTGACCCACTCCAGTATTCTTGCCTGAAAAATTCCATGGACAGAGGAGCTTGGCAGCCTACCGTCTATGGGGTTGCAAAGAGTTGGTCATGACTGAGCATGCAGGCACACATATTACAGATAGTATTTCTTTACTCCAGGTTTTGCTTTTACATCAACACAATGGCAATGCAAATTTCACCTCAATGATGTTAGTGCAAAATAGATCCCAGATGTAATTTATCTGGCATTGTGTCTAGGGTATGATTGTCCTTGTTGTTGTTTTGTTGCTAAGAAGTTTCTGACTCTTTGCAAACCCTTGGACTATAGCCCAACAGATTCCTCTGTCCATGGGATTTTCCAGGCAAGAATACTGGAGTGGGCTGCCGTTTCCTTCTTCAGGGGATCTTCCCAACCCAAGGATCAAACCTGTATCTCTTGCACTGGCAGGCAGACTCTTTATCGCTGAGCCACCATGGAAACCCTAGTGTGTGATGTTGCTCAATAATATTTGTTAATACTGATATAGTGACTTTTCTGTGAATGGTCAAAAGCATAGTGTCTCCTGGATTCTCTTCCTTCTTTCTTATTCCTGTAGTCTTTCCCATTCCTTTAATAGTCTTTCTTTTTATCGTTTATAATCCTTAATACATGGCATTGAAAGGGCTAAATATTTTTGCATTGATGATATTATTTAAAAATCACAACATTATAGGAATTTTAACTTTTTAATTTGTAGACAGAATCCAGGATTTCAGAAAGATTCAAATAAGATTTCTATCAACACATGGATATCAAATGCAGGGTAAAGTTTGAGCCCCGGTGGTTTAGAGCTTCACAACAAAGACATTACTACAACAGGCTGCTTCTTCAGTCCCACAAGCATCTCACTATGCTCAACTCTCTAGTGAGACAAAAACAAAAGTTCATCAAAAATGGCATCAAACTATTTAAACCATCTACTTAATTTTAAGAATGCCTTTTGGTTTATGTTGCTTTGCACCTGGAGTGTTTATGTAAACACCTGACAAGTCTTTTGATTAATAGCTTACAGCATTCTTAGGTGGCCCCTGTCATCCTTATGAAGAAAACAGGGAAGTGATAACTGAATGTGGTTGATGGCCCAGGTAGTAGTTTCTTGGTCACCTTTACTTAGCAAAAGATTTGCTTGTTTGTTAATGAAGAGAGCTATCAAAAATACAACCACATCTACATACTTCATGTATATATACCTATACAAATACATACATACATATATGCAAAAATAAAAGTGTAGGTCACTTAGTCGTGTCTGACTCTTTGAGACCTCATGGACTATAGCCGACCAAGCTCCTCGGTCCAGGGGATTCTCCATCCAAGAATACTGGAGTGGGTAGCCAGCCATTCCCTTTTCCAGGGCATCTTCTCGACTCAGGGACTGAACCCACATCTCCTGCATTGGCAGGCAGATCCTTTGCCATCTGAGCCACCAGGGAAGCCCACGTATACACACACACACACACACACACACACACACATATATATGTATATATACATATATATATATATATAATGTGCTAATATATAAATTAGTAACATTTTAAATAAGATATCAGCTCACAATGAATGCATTTTTAAAATAAGACATTTTATGTTTAAATGGTAAGTTTCAGTGTTCTGGAAAATTCACTTATTTGTAACTCCTCTTTCCCAAACAATGCTCAATAAATAACAAATTGTGCACATCCCTTTTTTGTGGGTCTGTTGCCTCAATTATGTGTACAATCACTTCATTTTGCAACTTCACTTTGCCTGTGTAGGGCATTGCCCTGGTTGGTAATTGTGTGGCCTATTGTTTGCAGCACATGGATAATTATTATGCTGTGAACATCAATTTGTCGTATTGTGCCGAATGGCACCACTTCCCGAGGGACATGATGATAGCTGTGATTCTCCTCAGTAGGGGGTGGGATGTTGCTCAGGGCTAAAGCTCTGCCCAGTAATTCCCTCCTTACAAGTAAGACTATACATAGTACATCCTAGAAGTCCTTCATTATAGCATTTGTTTTCTGCTTGTTAACATCATTTCACGCTGGATGGGCACTAGTGTAATTTTCCATTTTGTTTCATCAAATTAAGGGAAGAAAGGAGACTGTCTTGCAAGTCTTTTATTTTATAGACAGTTGGTCATTTCATTAACACTTTTCATATTCTTGTTTGTCATGATGACTGACGATAGTAAAAAGATTTTCTCCCCATTAACTTATGAGAGAACAGCACTTTTATTTATTTATTTGGGGCTGAGAAGTATTGATCAACCAAAGAGGACATTTATTAAAATGTAACCAGCATCTTGGCACTTGCAAGTGGCGCACACTTTAACCGATTAAATAGTCATGAAGAAAGAAATCAATACATCTTGGATTCCTCTACTCTGGTCTCTGCCAGCAAAGTGGCCTCACAAATTAAGAAAGAAATAAACAAATGTGTTTACGCTGAATGTTTAAAGCACTTTGCACTTTAATCAGGAAGTAAAAGGACATTACTAATATTGGTTGGGTAGGTGGTTTGAATGTGGTTACTTTTGTACAAACGTGGTGATAAATAAGAAATTTACTACTGATGTTCCCAACCACAACAGGACTAAATTGTGTCCATGGGACTAAGGCAACTGTGACTGGTTGTCCTAGGAAATGGAGGGGTAAGGTCACTGGAAGTTCATTGGGGTTAATGCTTATTCAGTTTTCATTGTTTTTAGTTTTTTGATAATCCCAGTTTACATAGCCAAAGTTATCCAAGTCTTTCAGCTCCAGGGTTGTATAGTTTGGTGACTTGGAAACGATGCTACTTATGTGGGCACAAAAGAAACTAGCCATATTAATGGCTTCGGTAGTCAGTCATAGTTGATTTCCCATCAAATTCTGGAGTCTTAACACAAAATCCTGTGAGTATCTTCTAACATGTTTGGATATTTTCAGAGATGCAGTGCTTATAAACAACAAATTTTGATATCATAGATTTTTTGGAAACGTTGTGACTGTTTCAAGCCATCTATTTCAGGTCTGTTAAGAACCCATTAACTTTCATGCCTTTTCTTGCCAAATTTTGTCATCTCAATTTTAACTTATCATTCTAGGCTACATGTGATGGTCCATATCCCTACCAGGCTTATGTCACATGAGCATCTGAAGAGTACTTACAAATAGAAACAGAATGATAGAACACCAAGAAAAGCTTCACTGAATCCCAGTGTAAGGGTTCACTCACAATTAGATTTTGCTCAAAGCTTTTCTGATTTTATCATACACTTTCATCATCCTTGATAAAGAAATGCATTTTTCCAAGGTAAATCCATGCTTTATATCTTTTTAAAAAGAGTGAAGACTTCTACTTTACAATTTCAATTCATATACACAAATGCATACAGCAGTTGATCCAGCACTTGGTATATTTATTTATATTATTCTTAATCTGGGGAGGAGATTATGAAGATGTTTTGTTGGAGTTGGAGGATATTAGAAATATCCATTTTTAAAACGTCACCTTCTCAGTTAAACAGGGTGTCAGTGGAGCCTTTACTCTTCATGTTCAGTTCAGTTCAGTTCAGTCGCTCAGTCGTGTCCGACTCTTTGCGACCCCATGAATCGCAGCACGCGAGGCCTCCCTGTCCATCACCAACTCCCAGAGTTTACTCAAACTCATGCCCATTGAGTAGGTGATGCAATCCAGCCATCTCATCCTCTGTTGTCCCCTTCTCCTCCTGCCCCCAATCCCTCCCAGCATCAGGGTCTTTTCCAATGAGTCAACTCTTCACATGAGGTGGCCAAACTATTGGAGTTTCAGCTTCAGCATCAGTCTTTCCAGTGAACACCCAGGACTGATCTCCTTTAGGATGGACTGGTTGGATCTCCTTGCAGTCCAAGGGACTCTTGACCAGACAGACATTTGTTGGCAAAGTAATGTCTCTGCTTTTTAATATGCTATCTAGGTTGGTCATAGCTTTCCTTCCTAGGAGTAAGCGTCTCATATTACAGATACTCTCTGTGTGCCTACAAAAGTGCTCCTCAGTTCCTCAGGGATGAAGTGGTCTGTACCAGACAGGAAGAGATTATATTAGTGCAGTTGAAATAAACATGGTATATAATTGTTTGATCTCATTATCTACCTAACTAAAAACAAAATGAAACAAAACAAAAAACATTAATTGTAATTGTAAAGTGTTTAGCTGTAATACAGTTTATGAGAGTTAAGTTTCTTAATCTTGGCTTTATAGAGGTATTGAAGTCAAGTGTTGTAACTATTAACTTTTTCCTGCCAGTTATGTCTACAAAAGGCATTGACAGGCTAGAGGTATCCATAGAATACCTTCTCCATAGATCCATGCCCCACATGCCTCCTTAACTTCCTACAATTACTTGCTTCTCAGTGCTGTCCTATGAGATAATCTCTGTCCTCTCTCACTTCCATAACATAAATAACCTCCACTGCACATTTCCTGCTTAATTATATTTCTGTTAGATTACTTCTCTACTTGATTCATGTTTTAAAATCTTGATTCTCTACCTTGATCATAAGATCTTTTATGGACAAGGATAATAAATGATGATGATATATTATTATTTGATACACTTAGCATGGCTTCCCTGGTGGCTCAGTAGTAAAGAATATGCCTGTCAATGCAGGAGACACAGGAGACCCTGGTTCAATCCCTGATCAGAAAGATTCCCTGGAGAAGGAAATGGCAACCCTCTTCAGTATTTTTGCCTGAGAAATCCCATGGACAGGGAATCTGGTGGGCTATAGTTGAAAAGAGTCAGACACAACTTGGCAACTAAACAACAAAAACACTTAGCACATTTCTAGGCATATAGTGAATGTTTTTGCATTTGGATTCAGTTGACTCATAGCATCATATTTAAGTGCTGAGTCTTCATTCAGATCCTTACCCAGGCAAGGTCTTTGATTGTAAGAAATTACACGGTGACTTCACTTATTCTGGTTTCACTTCAGTTATCTTCTAATGCTAGAATTATAAGCCATCCTGGTACTTCTCTCCCTTTATCATTATTTTACTGATTGGTAATTTTGTTAAGACTGGCCTTAGAGATGTGGCTAACTCACTGACTTGTGACATGAAAAGAGCTACATATTCTGAAACAGAGGTTTATTCCAAGAAATCATTTCCTCAAATGAAATAGTAATACTTGTGATGTATCGACAAGGATGAATGATGTATAATCTCACTGTGAGGAAACAAGATGTGAGGTAGCTACATGCTGCCAGATTAATTCAAAGCTATCTCATACAAAGGAGACCCATCCATATAGGTCTTTGTTAAAAGAAGCTGCATTTTGGATGGGAAGGAGAATAAATATAAGGAATCACTAAATGGTCAAAACAACCTATGAATATAAATTTCAGATGTTCTTAGTTTCTAAAGGAAAGTTGAACTAACAAAGGAGGAAAATAAAATTTCTATATGCTTTGGACACATTTTTAAGTCAACCCATTAACAATAAACAAAAAAGGGACTCAAAGAAGAAAAAAAAGTACCAACTCCTGAAATCAGTAAAGATCTCATAACCAAAGAGATACAAAGAAGCAAAATAAAGTCATTAAATTCAAAGAACAAGCTAAGACACAAGGACTGTGGAGATAAAGGGAAAATATGTACAGAGTGAGGATCTTATCTCACTTAAGCAGAGGAACAATGGAAGCAGGCTGTCTCCCTTTTCCTCTAGATAGAGTTGAGGGTGTACTGCAAAGAGAGTTGGGGGAGGAACAAGGTTGAAGAAAAGGTTTCACAGTTAGGATTTGTACAAAAGCTTTTTCATGCCAAAGTTAGTGATGTGTGTGTGTGTGTGTGTGCATGCATATATGTGAGCGCATTCTCTAACACTGAGTAGCATTTACTGTTACATTTTCTAGAAAGTCATACAGACCAGTTACACATTACAGTATATCTCATAGCAATGTGTGTGTGTATGTTGGCCGCTCAGTCATGTCCGACTCTCTGCAACCCTATGGACTGTAGCTTGCCAGGTTCCTCTGTCCATGGGATTCTCCAGGCCAGAATATTGGAGTGGATTGCCATTCCCTTCTCCATCATAGGAATCTATAGAGTAGACAATGGCTGTGTTGGTTTGGTTTAACTTACGCTGCCACTTTCTATTTTTTTTTTTTATGCTTCCCTGGTGGCTCAGAGGTTAAAGCATCTGCCCACAATGTGGGAGACCTGGGTTCGATCCCTGGGTCGTGAAGATCCCCTGGAGAAGGAAATGGCAACCCACTCCAGTAGTCTTGCCTGGAGAACCCCATGGACGGAGGAGCCTGGTGGGCTCCAGTCCACAGGGTCGCAGAGTCAGACACGACTGAGCGACTTCACTTTCACTTTTCTATTTTTAGTCTACTTTATTTCCTTTAAAGTGCTTTTCCATTTGAATGATTATGCATAGTATCATTATAATATGTAATAGAATATGCATAAGCATTATACATAATATATGGCATCATATATGCCATAATATATAGCATATGTTATACATATGCTATATTATATTACATATACATACATATACACATATTTGGCATATATTAGCATATGTATGTATTATAATATTATACAGATTATACAGATTAGCATATATTATACATATAATATATAGCTTATATTATACATATGCTATCATAGATTGCATATATATGTGCATATACATATATATACACACACACATATATATATATGATTCTTCATCAGTGAGGCTGATTCTGGTTGCTCTGTCTATATCCTTCTGAGGTGGTTCTATAAGAATAATACTCTCATCTTAAGGTGCACAAGTCTCTGCTTTATTTAGTACATTCCAAATGTTGAATGACCCTGGTTCTTTCATACAAAGTTCCATGTCAATAGATTTCTGGTACTTTAGAAATTCAAGAATGATATTACTACTTATTCAGTGACAGACAAGGCTCTTGAGGAGACACAGCCTATTCCCAGTACATCAGGTGAGTATGCTGAATAGAGTCTTGTGAACTGGACTCAGGTTAGCTCCGGTGCTAACTCTCCTTCCAGGTGGAGGTGGAGGCTTTTATCATGGCTGGGACTGGAAGCCAGGCCCACCCACATGCACTTGTCCAGACACTGTCACGAGTGGAGTGGTGACTAATCAGCAACTAAACGATTATTTGCAAAATTTCTCTTGAGTTATATTTGAATGTAACTACTTACTCAACATATACTCCAATGCAGTAACATTTCCTGTTTGTTACGTCTTTTGTGCTGGTTGCTGAGGGAGTAGCAAAGAACTGTTGGGCATATTTCCTGCACAAAATGAGACTACATTATCAGGAAGGAAATATCTAACTAAGTGTAGATGATTGTGCAAGAGAATTTAGAGAAAAAATCCTGCTTAAAGGGATTTAATGGTCTTCTGAAAACCTTAGTCATGGATGCCCACTACTCTTGCATATATATATATTTTTAATTTAACATCCTCTCTTTTACTTTTCCAATAATTCAGTCTTTTAAAAGTGTTGGAGGTGCACCACTAACACTATGCAATGTGACTTCCAGTGCCAAGTTCCTACTCATTCCTATGGCTTGTGCATGAAGTATTAAATGTCATTGAATCACATAATGAGAGATTTATTCCCTTTCAATTCTCTTTCAATGCTACTGATTGTGTGAAAACCGAAGTCTCATTTGGGGGTTAGGAGGTCCCTATATTTGAGCTAATATCCCTTCTTAACAAAATTGGAGTAGACATTAGATTTAGGGCCTTAGACTGTCATTGGTTAAAGCTCTAATTTCAAAATATTGCTTCAGTTTTGTTGTCTTTATCTTAACTCTTGCTGGTTTAACAGATTAAATTCAGGGAAAAATTATATATGAATATGTGTGTGTGTGGGGGGGGAGTTATGTGTATATGCTCTGCTATTGCTGCTAAGTCACCTCAGTCGTGTCCGACTCTGTGTGACTCCATAGAGGGCAGCCCACCAGGCTTCCCCGTCCCTGGGATTCTCCTGGCAAGAACACTGGAGTGGGTTGCCATTTCGTTCTCCAATGCATGTGTATATGCTCAGTCATGTTCAACTGTTTGTGATCCCATGGACTATAGACCACCTGGTTCTTATGTCCATGGACTTTTCCAGGCAAGAATACTGGAATACTCCCAGAAAACTTCCAGACCCTGGGATCGAACCCATGTCTTTTGGGTCTCCTTCATTGACAGGTGTATTCCTTACTACTGTGCCAACTGTGAAGCCCATATATATGTGTATATATGGATGTATATACAAACCTCATATATGCAGATGATACCACTCTAATGTGGTATATATAACATATATATATATATATATATATATAAATATATATATATATATAAAAATACCACTCTAAAGTGAACTAAAGAACCTCTTGATGAGGTTGAAAGAGGAGAATGAAAAAGCTGGCTTAAAACTTAACATTCAGAAAACTAAGATCATGGCATCCAGTTCCATCACTTCATGACAAATAGAAGGGGAAAAAGCAGAAGCAGTGATAAATTTTATTTTCTTGGGCTCCAAAATCACTGCTGATGGGGTCTTCAACCATGAAATTAAGACACTTACTTCCTGGAAGAAAAGCTATGATAAACCTAGACACCATATTAAAAAGCAGAGACATCACTTTGTCAGCAATGGTCTGTACAGTCAAACCTGTGGTTTATACAGTAGTCATGTATAGATGTGAGAGTTGGACCATAAAGAAGGCTAAGTGCCAAAGAATTGATGCTTTTAAATTGTGGTACTGGAAAAAATAAATGACCCAATCAAAAACAGGCCAAAGATCTTAACAGACATTTCTCCAAAGGAGACATACAGATGACTAACAAACACATGAAAAGATGCTCAACATCACTCATTATCAGAGAAATGCAAATCAAAACCTCAATGAGGCACCATTACATGCCAGTCAGAATGACTGCTATCCAAAAGTCTACAAGCAATAAATGCTGGAGAGGGTGTGGAGAAAAGGGAACCCTCTTACACTACTGGTGGGAATGCAAACTAGTACAGCCACTATGGAGAACAGTGTGGAGATTCCTTAAAAAACTGGAAATAAAACTGCCATATGACCCAGCAATCCCACTCCTGGGCATACACACCGAGGAAACCAGATCTGAAAGAGACACGTGCACCTCAATGTTCATCGCAGCACTGTTTATAATAGCCAGGACACGGAAGCAACCTAGATGCCCATCAGCAGACGAATGGACAAGGAAGCTATGGTACATATACACAATGGAATATTACTCAGCCATTAAAAAGAATTCATTTGAATCAGTTCTAATGAGATGGATGACACTGGAGCCCATTATACAGAGTGAAGTAAGCCAGAAAGATAAAGACCAATACAGTATACTAATGCATATATATGGAATTTAGAAAGATGGTAACGATAACCCTATATGCAAAACAGAAAAAGAGACACAGATTTACAGAACAGACTTTTAGACTCTGTGGGAGAAGGCAAGGGTGGGATGCTCTGAGAAAATAGCATTGAAACAAGTATACTATCAAGGGTGAAACAGATCACCAGCCCAGGTTAGATGCACAAGACAAGTGCTCAGGGCTGGTGCACTGGGAAGACCCAGAGGGATGGGATGGAGAGGGAGGTGGGAGGGGGGATCGGGATGGGGAACACATGTAAATCCATGGCTGATTCATGTCAATGTATGGCAAAAACCACTACAATATTTTAAAGTAATTAGCCTCCAACTAATAAAAATAAATGAAAAAAAAATAAATTGTGGTACTGGAGAAGATTCTTGAGAGGCCCTTGGACTGTAAGGAGATCAAACTAGTCAATTCTAAAGAAAATCAATCCTGAATTTTCATTGGAAGGATTGATGCTGAAGTTGAAGCTCCAATACTTTGGCCACCTGATGGGAAGAGCCAACTCTTTGGAAATGTTCTTGATGGTGAGAAATATTGAAGGCAGAAGGAGAAGAGGTTGGCAGAGGATGGGATGGTTAGATGGCATCACTGACTCAATGGACATGAATTTGAGCAAACTCTGGGAGATAGTGAAGGACAGGGAAGCCTGGAATACTTCAGTCCATGGGGTCACAAAGAGTTGGACATGACTTAGCAACTGAATAAAAAATAATTTATTTCAGGAATATAAAATTTCCTGAATAAACTGATTTAAATTTAAATACAATTTTTATTAATACAAAATAAATAATACCTGTGGGTGGCAGTTTTGAAATTTGGAAAAACTCACATTAACCCAAAACCCCTACAATTCAAATGTCTCCTGTTCTGGTGTCCTCCTGTGATAATATGGAGGCTCAGTCATCTTCTTTACCTTTATTCTTAGCCTGTTAATAGTTGTCCCTTGTGGCTCAGCTGGTAAAGAATCCACCTGCAATGCAGGAGACCTGGGTTCGATACCTGGATTGGGAAGATCCCCTGGAGAAGGGAAAGGCTACCCACTCCAGTATTCTGGCCTGGAGACTTCCATGGACTGTATAGTTCCTTGGGTGATAAAGAGTTGGATATGACTGAGCGGCTTTCACTTCACTTCACTTAGCCTTTTAATACTAAGTGACTTCAGTCATGTCTGACTTTTGCAGCCCTATGGACTATAATTGGCCAGGGTCCTGTATTCATGGGATTCTCCTGGCAAGAATACTGGAGTGGGTTTTCATTTCCTTCTCCAAGGGATCATCCTGATCCAAGGATTGAACCTCAGTCACTTAAGTCTCCTGCATTGGCAGACAGTTTCTTTACCAATAACACCACCTGGGAAGCCCCTAGCCTTTTAATACGTCCCTGCAATGGTGCCTAGCAAATGAGATAGATGTTCATTTGATACAGACTGATTGACTGAGGTAACAATTAACCTACATAGTAAAATTGACAAGGACTAGATGCTGGAGACTAGAAAGCATGGCATTCGGATTAGTGAAAGGGGAGCACTCAAGGCCCAGATACAAATCTGAGTTGAGTGTGATACAACAACCACAAATAACCTGGCCCACCATGTTCTTAAAAGAATCGGTTCAGTCAGTTCGGTCACTCAGTCATGTCTGACAGTCTGCAACCCCATGGACTGCAGCACACAAGGCTTCCCTGTTCATCACCAACTCCCGGAGCTTGCTCAGACTCATGTCTCTCTAGTTGGTGATGCCATCCAACCATCTCATTCTCTGTTGTTCCCTTATCCTCCCACCTTCATTCTTTCCCAGAATCAGGGTCTTTTCCAAAGAGTCAGTTCTTCACATTAGGTGGCTATAGTATTGGAGCTCGATCTTCAGCATCAGTCCTTCAAATGAAAATTCAGGGTTGATATCCTTTGGGATTGACTGGTTGGATCTCCTTGCAGTTCAAGGTACTCTCAAAAGTCTTCTCCAATACCACAGTTCAAAAGCATCAATTCTTTGGCACTCAGCTTTCTTTATCATTGAACTCTCACATCCATACATGACTACTGGAAAAACTATAGATTTGTCTAGATGGACCTTTGTTGGCAAAGTAATGTCTTTGTTTTTTAATATGCTGCCTAGGTTGGTCATAGCTTTTCTTCCAAGGAGCAAGCAACTTTTAATTTCATGGCTGCAGTCACCATCTGCAGTGATTTTGAAGCCCCCAAAAATAAAGTCTGTCACTGTTTCCATTCTTCCCCAATTCATTTGCCATGAAGTGATGGGACAGGCTGACATGATCTTAGTTTTCTGAATGTTGAGTTTTAAGCCAACTTTTTCACTCTCCTCTTTCACTTTTATCAAGAGGCTCTTCAGTTCCTCTTCACTTTCTGCAATCTGCTTATCTGAGGTTATTGATATTTCTCCCAGCAATCTTGATTCCAGCTTATACTTCATCCAACCCAGCATTTCACTTGATGTACTCTGTATATAAGTTAAATAAACAGGGGGATGATACACAGACTTGATGCACTCCTTTCTCAATTTGAAACCAGTCCATTGCTCCATATCCAGTTCTAACTGTTGCTTCTTGATCTGTATACAGATTTCTCAAGAGGTAGGTGATGTGGTCTGATATTCCCATCACTTGAAGAATTTTCCACAGTTTGTTGTGATCCAACATAGCCAAAGGGTGTGGCATAGTCAATAAAGCAGAAGTAGATGGTTTCTGGAACTCTCTTGCTTTTTCAGGGATCCTATAGATGTTGGCAATTTGATCTCTGGTTCCTCTTCCTTTTCTAAATCCAACTTGAACATCTGGAATTTCTTGGTTCATATACTGTGAAGCCTTGCTTGGAGAATTTTGAGCATTACCTTGCTAGAGTGTGAGATGAGTGCAATTGTGCAGTAGCTTGAACATTCTTTGACATTGCCTTTCGTTGGGATTGGAATGAAAACTGACATTTTCCAGTCCTGTGGCCACTGCTGAGTTTTCCAAATTTGCTGGCATATTGAGTGCAGCACTTTAACAGCATCATCTTGGACTTGAAATAGCTCAGCTGGAATTCCATGACCTCCACTAGCTTTGTTCATAGGGATGCTTCCTAAGGCCCTCTTGACTTCACATTCCAGGATGTCTGGCTCTAGGTGAGTGATCACACCATTGTGATTATCTGGGTCATGAAGATCTTTCTTCTATAGTTCTTCCGTGTATTCTTGTCACCTCTTCTTCTTTCTTTTTTTGTATTCTTGCCACCTCTTCTTAATATCTTCTGCTTCTGTTAGGTCCATACTATTTCTGTCCTTTATCACCCCCACCTGTGCATGAAATGTTCCCTTGGTATCTCTAGTTTTCTTGAAGATATCTCTAGTCTTTCTATTCCTATTTTTTTCCTCTACTTCTTTGCATTGATCACTGAGGAAGGCTGTCTTGCCTCTCCTTGCTATTCTTTGTAACTCTGCACTCAAATGGCAATCTCTTTCATTTTCTCCTTTGCCTTTAGCTTCTTTTCTTTTCTAAGATATTTGTAAGGCCTCCTCAGACAACCTTTTTTCCTTTTTACATTTTTTTTTTCCTGGGGGATGGTCTTGATCACTGCCTCCTATACAATGTCATGTACCTCTGTCCATAGTTCTTCAGGCACTCTGTCTATCCGATCTAATCCTTTGAATCTGTTTGTCACTTCTGCTGTAAAATTGTAAGATATTTGATGTAGGTCGTACCAGAATGGTCTAGTGGTTTTCCCTACTTTCTTCAATTTAAGTCTGAATTTGCCAATAAGGGGTTTATGATCTGAGCCACAGTCCAATCCTTGTCTTGTTTTTGCTGACTGTATAGAGCTTTTCCATCTTCGACTGCAAAGTATATAATCAATCTGATCTCGGTGCTGACCATCTGGTGATGTCCACGTGTAGTGTCATACGTTGTATTATTGGAAGAGGGTGTTTGCTATGACCAGTGCATTCTCCTGGCAAAACTCTGTTAGCCTTTACCCTGATTCATTTTGTACTCCAAGGCCAAACTTGCCTGTTACTCCAGGTATCTCTTGACTTCCTACTTTTGCATTCCAGTCCCCTTTGAATGCCATTTTTAAAAGAATGGCAGGAAATAAAATAAATATATGACTAGTGCTCTGAATAATTCACTTGGTGCATGTTGCTTTCCACTGGACTTGCTCTGGACTCCTAAACCTCATCACACACATTCTGCCCAGTCATGATTCACCAAGGCTCCCATTGACCTCAGAGCCTCAGTTAACCACCCCTTAGATTTTAATATTATTTAGTCAATCTGTTAAAGCTGTCTTTTCTCCTTTTCTTTTTTTTTGGTAAGCCTCCAAATTCACAGAGAGACTATGTCTTGATATTAAAACCAAATTGTAATATGTTCTAAAGTTATATATTCATCAATTTTCCTTAAAGTATACCTGGTTATTTTCCATGATCTACCCTAATCCTCAGAGCAGCAAGTAAAGATAATGCAAGGAGTCTCCTTAGTAATAGTTAGCATTCTCTTTTTCATCACCGTGATTTGTCCAATGTTCAGCATAATGTGAAAATCTTAACAAAACAAGTGATTAAAGGAGAAACCATACCACCAATAAAAACTCCATGCTTGGAGGATGTGTTTAATAGTTCTAACATGTATAACATTAAAATTTTATCAACAAATCAGGGAAAGGACATTTTGTACACAGAAATCAATTTACCCAGTAACTATCTGTGAGACTTGCTTGTAATTTATTTTGCCTCAAAGAATACACTGCTTTTAAACCTCATTCTGTTGCATTTGAGACTGTATGAAGAGAAACGTATGTGAACATTTCTGTTCAAAACATAAGTGAAAGAGCCAGAACACTTCCGAGTACTACAGACAGAATTAAGCACTTTGCTAAAAGAAAATAAAATTTTGTGGAACCAGCTTTCCTGTGTGTTTGAGCCTTTGTTTAAAAATTTCCTCCATGTACATGAGCTGCTCTGTTTCTTTGACTAATGAGCCAATCTATCTATGAAAGAAAAGCAAGAAGGTCACAGGCTAAGTTAGCTGTAGGGAAACCAAATGCAGTGGCTGAGGAGATTATGAACCACTAGTTCAAAATAGAACACAAGATTGCAAGTCACATAAACCTGAGTTTGGGCATCAGTTTTAATGCTCATTGGCTGACTTTGACTAAGTTACTTCTAAATAAACTCCCATTTCATCATCTGTAAAATATGGATAACTTGTTTTTTGTAATATATATAGTTGCTGTGAGGCTTACATTATAAGACAATTCAAAGCTCCTGATATAGAGTCCAGACCATGGGGGAACTTAATAGTCCCCAGTTGCCTTCCTGACCTGGCTCCATATTGGAGGCACTTCAGACAAGATGAAATTCAGAAGCGTCACTGCTGATGAGATCTGGGCCATTGCTGTATCCTTAGAGCAGGAGTCATATCTGGCTGTCTCACCACTATAGCAGTCTTACACAAAGAACTGTCACCCCATCAAGGTTTGAGACCTACATGTAACACAACTGTACACAGCAAGTCCACATGTTGTGGTCCAGCCAGCCATCCTGATGCTTCCTCTCCTTTGTCCTCACTTGCTCTGTTCTTAGCGCTGTCCAGGCTTCTAATTTTGCTCTTTCATTTTCCAGAGGACACCATCAAAACTCTGATAGAAAAGCAAGTAGCAGGCTTGCCTAAAGTGTCACAATAGGGAAGTGGAAGATCAATAATAAACCCACAGTTTACCGACAGCCTTTTATTTATACAATGTCTGCTGTAGCCTTCAAGATGAAGAAAGTATCTCAGTCCTCAAGCAACTCAGGATTTGAAAGAGAACCAAGGAGCAAAGAGTTAGGCACCTTAGGTAAGTGTACTTAAAAATGGAAACCCACAGCGCTTCAGGCCAGGAAATCTCTGGTGAAAGGGACTCCAGAAGCTGAAGTCGATCACAGGGATCGACAGGAGGCTTCAGATGCTGAGTGGACCCTGGATTACCTCCCTCAGTTTGGTCAAAGGGGTCTGAGGGGCCTGGTTCACACTCATGGATGAGAGGACAGTGAGTCAGCTGTGCATGCGAGGAACAGACATGAGTGCCAAGAAGAAAATAACTTGGGAAAGGATTGTTTGATGCAATTATTCATTCCAATTAGAAATTGTTATTGTTAAAAGTTGAATAGCTCCATTAATTTAGCTAAAATATTAAAATTGGTCTAATCTTATAGTATTTTACCTCCATATAAATGGTTCTATTTTAGACTAATGCTAAATATTTCAGCCTTATTGCTCTTTTCATGAAGTTACACACACTCGTGCATATGCACACACATACACACCCCTTATGTGTGAACATGGATACACATGTATGCACATATATGAATATGTGTATATACACACACAAACACACATGGGGTGCTTTGCACTGTATTTGATTTTGCATGTCAAAAACTTATGTTAATGAAATAAATTGCATTTTCCTAAGTGTATACTTCTTCCCTACACTATTCCTTAATAAAGAAACTGTATGAATGGAATGGGAAAGCGTGGGTGACTTTAGGCAAGTCTGCGGCTTGCTTTTCTATCAGAGTTTTGATGGTCTCCTCTGGAAAATGAAAGAGCAAAACTAGAAGTCTGGACAGCTCTTAACATTTTGTCCCTCTGTTTCCTAACTGTGAAACAGCAATAATAAAAATAGTCGTGTCCTATGTTTGTTGTGTTAAATGAGCTGGTATATATAAAGTGCTCAAATAGGATTATCTATAAAGATCTAAATAAGCATTAATTCAATAAACATTGACTATTAGCTGCTATAACTTGCTATGATAGGTGTGATATTATTCTTTTGGTTTTATTAATAAAAAGCCTGATTAGAATCCAGTTATTAAATTCTTGGTCACTTGACAATATATGACAATATATGACTTTTACATTCCAATTTGGGTTAGGAATGCAAAAGTGAGCGCTTAATAGGAAAACATTTGAAATGCAAAAAGAAAAAAAAAGTCATCTCTATGTTGAAATTATAATACCTATGGATAAGTCAAACTGCTAACTCACTGAATTTAAAAATCAAACTACTTACGGTACATCTTGGAATTCTTAGCTTTCTCTGGTCTAGCGGGAGTTGTCATAGCTGGAAGGGCAGTACCATGTTCTGCTCCCCAGAAAGCCCCTTAAGCCCAGCTCCCTGAGCATCATTGCTATCTGGGAGGCAGGACAGGTTCTCAGAACAATGGGCTTTGGCTCTGAGTAATTAGCTAGTAAAACTAGCACTAATGAAAAGAGTAAAACTGCGCTAATGAAAAGAGAGTCTGACCACTGGCTGGCATGCACAGGCCAACCTAAAGAGTTGGAGAGCCAGCTCAGAGGCCCCTCCTCAATCACCACCTGCTCTGCGCCTCAGTGTGCCTCCAAGAACTAGAATTTGGAAGCGTAACTGAGAAAGCTGAAAAATGTGTTGTCATCTCTATTTTTAAAGATATAGTTGGAAATCAGAAAGTCCTGGAGGTACACAGTTTCATCTAAACAATTTGGTCAAGCTCAGAAATGACTGCATTTGGAGACACAGCAGTTTTTTGTTTGTTTTGTTGCATTTTTGTTTAATTTTACAAAAGATATTATACTTTCTGGATGTTCCCATTGATTATTTTGTTATTTTGTACATTGATATTTCCAAAATTTTGTTTTAGGTAGTATGAATTGGTTATCAAAATATTTCTATAATGAATTTGCATGGGTAATACCAAGTTCAACAAAAATGAATAGATCTGCTTCCTAAAGTATTTCTGCGGTGTAATATAAATATATTTGATCTTTGTTCCCAATTCTTGGCACAGAGTTTCTAAAGTCCTTGGGACATTTTTGATAGGAGTGTCATTATGCTAGTGAGATGACTCTTAAGGTCCCTAGGTGGCTGCAGGATGGGAGTTGGTAGCCAAAAAAAAAAAAAATCAACCATTTGATTAGACCCAGGTTAGAACTTTCAGTCCTACTCCAGACCTGTAGGGAGAGAAAAAGGGCTAGAGACTAAGCCCAATCACCAATAGCCCAATAATTTAATCAATTGTGCCCACATAATGAAGCTTCACTAAAGACTTGAGCCACGAGTTTTGGGGATCTTCTGAGTTGGTGAATATTGGGGTCCTGGGTGATGGAGCTCTTGGAAAGCACATGGAAGCTCTGTGCCCTTTCCCTTTATATTGTGTTTTTCATCTTTCATTTAACTGTTTGAGTGTTGTATTATTGAGAATTAAACTATAATTGAAGTATAGGACCTTCCTGAATTCCATGAGTCCTCTACAGAATTGGTGAAGTGTCATGGGAACCCCCAAATTTGTAGTCTCTTGGGCAGAAGTACTCATAACCTAAAGATACCCAAGATATGTGGCTAATGTCTAAAGTAAGAAATCTTTTGAGATTGAACCTTAATTCACCAGGTCTCCATTCGCTCCCAGTGTTTAGTGTTAGAACCTAGTTGAGTTGGTGACAGAGAATTGACTGTTGTTGGAAAATATATATGGAATTTAGAAAGATGGGAACAATAACCCTATATGCAAAACAGAAAAAGAGACACAGATTTACAGAACAGACTTTTGGACTCTGTGGGAGAAGGCGAGGGTGGGATGTTTCGAGAGAACAGCATTGAAACATGTATATTATCAAGGGTGAAACAGATCACCAGCCCAGGTTGGATGCATGAGACAAGTGCTCGGGCCTGGTGCATTGGGAAGACCCAGAGGGATCGGGTGGGGAGGGAGGTGGGAAGGGGGATCTGGATGGGGAATATATGTAAATCCATGGCTGATTCATGTCAATGTATGGCAGAAACCACTACAATATTTTAAAGTAATTAGCCTCCAACTAATAAAAATAAATGGATAAAGAATAAAAAAATAAAATTAAATTTAAAAAATGCATTTAAAATCATCATGAGGAGGACACTCATTTTTCCGAATTATTGTTTTTCTCTGAGACTCTTTACTTAGAGAACATCGCAGAGCCTTTTAATGTTTGAAACATACTTAGAAAATAATTTTATAGAAACTGCTTTAACTTATTTAGTAGAGTAATCTGCGTCTACCTTTGTGTCAGACACTGTAACTAGAGCAAAGTGAGAGTAATAAAACATGTAAATGCAAGTGATTTTTATTGTTCTAATTCACTGTCCAAGTAAAGCCCCTCTGCTTGCTTCTATTTCTACTTAAGATGTGAAGTCCTGCTTCTTGTTTAGAAAATCAATTCCAAAATACCTGGGTTGGCAAAACTTATGGTGAACCTCAAGCAAGAATCAATGGTTTCTAAGTAGGTATAAGAAGGTTTTGGAACCAAATGGAAAGAAATGTGGGTGATCTTGAAATGAACCCAGGGCCTCAATCAAGTTTGGCAAACACAGAGTCAACAGAAACAGCCAGCTAACATAAAATAAAGAAGCAAATTGGGGAGTGAATGTGTGCACCTCAAGAAGAGAATCGTTCTTCAGCTTCTGTTAGTTCTTGCCATCCAGCAATCCATGCCCAGTGCTGACAATTCTCCTGATTTTTCAAGAGAGGCAGAAATCTGAATCTTCAAATTTTTCAACTAATCTTAATTTAAAAAATACTGTGTGGGCAATATAAAAGTACATCTGTTATCTGAATTTGGGCCACCATCTGTGATCTGCAAAGATCTCTTGGAATATAAAACTATTCATGATCTAGCCTCAGACTACCATATTGCTAATAGTCCTACTTATTTATATTCTTGATCATACTGAATTACATATACTTTCTCTTAACTTTTAAAATGTCTTTCTTTGCCTAGGATGCCTGTTGAATTCTCATAACACCAGCTAATCTACTACCGCTTTTGAAAAAGAATTTGCTCAAACATCATTTCCTTTGTTAATCTTCCCTAACGCACTTCTCTTTTGCATACGTGGTAGATTTGCCATGTTCTCTGTACACCAGCAATGCATTAAAGTGCTTTCATCACAGCCCCACAGTTTGTATTGAAAGCATAGTTTTATAGGCTTGTATCAGATATTTAATCTGCAGTGTTTCCATATCCTGCATATCTGCTAGTCAGATGGATTCAGAAAGGCAGACATTTTGCTTTATGTACCTCCTCTCCTCCTGAAGATCATAGGTATAATGGTTTTTACTTGGTTTCTTCACTCTGTTTACCATTCTGTATCTACATTCTGTGAACATTCTAAGACAGTATTAAGACCAGGTCATCAGAGACAAGAAAGTTGAAACTAGTGAAAGAGACTAGTGAAGAAACTAGACAAGAAACTAGTGAAACTAGGCTAATGGAAGAAAATTAGAAGGCAGGAATCAAATTTACTGACTGTTAAATATGATTACTGCTAGAGTCACAGGCCATACTCCACCCAAATATGCCCCTTACTAGGCTCTCCTCTGCTTCACCCAGTTACTTCCATGTCTGGCAGGGACTTTCACTCTCTCCTATCATGTGTGCCTCCAGCTGTGTTCCCATACCCAGAATCTGAGTCCCCTCTCTCACTTCACCGAGCACCGGTGATAAGGGGAAAAAAAAAAAAAAAAATATATATATATATATATATATATATATATATATATGCTTTGCTAACCCACCTTTTTCTTTGCTCTCAATCCCTTTCTTGATGTCTCACAAGGAGAAGCAAATCTTTTATATTTTTTATGCTTAATATACCATGCTTTATTCTGTTCTTTATTTCTTCTAGGTTTATTGAGATATAATTGACATATATCACTGTATAACTTTGAGATATAATTGACATACATCATTGTGTACGTTTAAGGTATACTGAATAATGACTTGACTTACCTATATCACTTAGATACAAAATTAAAGAAAAAGGAAAAAAAATACTTTCAATGAGAACCCTCAGGATTTACCCTCTTAACAACTTTTATGTGTAACATAAGCTGTCTAAATTGTATTTAACATGTTGCATATTACATCTCTAGTACTTATCTATTTTATTTAAAAAAATACTTTCAATGAGAACTCTCAAGATTTACCCTCTTAACAACTTTTATGTATAACATAAAAGTCTAAATTGTATTTAACATGTTGTATATTACATCTCTAGTACTTATTTATTTTATTTTATAACTGGAGGCTTGTACATTTTTCATACCTTCAACCAATTCTCTGTACATCTTTTTTTTACTGATGTTTTACTACTTCTTTTCTAGAAATTTGCTAATTTGAAAGAGAAGTTGATTCTTCCTTGCATACATGAAAGACTCATTTAAGTTGTATACCATTCATCTTACTAAACCAGGGGGAATAAGTCAAGTTCACAGATGACTCTAAACCCTTACTTAGAGGAAGTAAAAAGTTACTACAGATGTAGCTAGCAATTTTAGCCTCATCTTAACTGACCACCTCTCTGCCAGTTCAGATCATAGCCTGACAAAGCATCAGAGTTCAAATTTATTTATCAGGCCCCATTAAATTCCCATAACCTGTTTTTGAAGGGGTGAGACAATCAACTACAGACCTGAATTTCTGAGGAAAGGAGAACATAGTTTGATGTGTCAGCCTAATATTTAATGTTATGTGAAAATAGAAGTTCCAATATTGTTAGAGATGTGAGAAAGTTGAAATTATATATATATATATATATATATATATATTTTTTTTTTTTTTAATTTTTTCATTGCAGTGATTTTAGGTACCATTCCTAAACATGATCTCCAGGGAAAATATGATTTCAAATACACCATCAATGATTTCCTCATTTAACTGACTTGCAAATTAAAAGTAAGGTACTGACTGGAGTTGAATCCTCAAATGTTCCAGGAAGAAACTTTATCTTAGACTACATTTGATGTATCAAACTATTTAAAAGTAATTGATGTAAGCAGTGAACCATCCAGCCACAGGCTCATGAATAACACAGATAGGGAAATGAATGTGCGGGTGAGTTTTCTCCAAGGCAGTCACTCTAGGTCAAATGCTGCTCTGTAGTTTCTAGTTACAGTTCTTAATTTCTGAAGGTTCAAACTCTGTTAACTTCCTAACTTCCTATTTCTAGACAATGGGCTAAATGGCTCTGGAAATGGTATTATAATGACACTGGAAATAGTAGCTATTTATATATATTTGCATGTTATTCATGGAAAAACTAATAGAAACATGATGAGCAGTTACAAATAATCATAATACAATGTGACATTATTACTACATCATAAAATTTTATCATATTGTTGATTTGTACGTCTTATCTTTGACAATGAATACTAAACATTATGCGATATAAAATCAGTAGCATAGTTCGCTGTCACTTGTATATTAAACCACAGGACTTGCAGCAAAATTAAAGAAACACCTGCTTTTTCTAACATTACTTCTCTGCAATAGTTGTAAAATCTTTACCACTAAAGTACAAATACGGGTGTCACTAAGTCACACAAAAAACTTACTAGGAGGAAGTATAAAGAAATTTCATTTCTCTTTTGTATAATATATGTGCGTGCATATATATATGCACATATATATATATAATATATATTTTACATTCAGAATAAAACCTTAACTATTTATTTATTTTGGCCATGCCACAGGGCATGTATGATCATAGTTCCCAAACCAGGAACTGAACTCATGCCCCCTGCAAATGGAAGCAAAATGTCTTAACCATTAAGGCACCAGGGAAGTCCCATAAAATGTTTTCTCATTATAAAAAATAATCTGTTTACCTAGGAAATCAAGGAAAATTTGCAAATACCAAAAGAAATTCTAGAGGTAATCAATGTTAAAAAGTTGATACACTTTATTACAATATTTATGCTTTATTGTTTGCATTTGAGAATACACTAAATATTTTGTTTCATAAAAAGCAATTCATAGAGTAGACTTTGCATGATAAGCTATCTATATATGGTTATTATTTTATTTTTTAAATCATAGAATGCCTTAGGTCATTCTATGTATTTTTAAAATCTCTAAGCAATTTAATTCTTCAATATTTGTGGAGCAAAAAAAAAAAAAATTTTGTTTTTTTGGAATTTTCCTGATAAAAGAGTCACATTTCTGAAAATAAAAAGTGTCAAAAAGATTAACCTGAAGTGTCACTTTTCCCTGGTTCTGTAGAAATCAATCTATAATCTATAGTACAATTCAAGTGAAATTCTGAGCCAAGAATCATGAAAATTACAAACAGATATGTAGAATTTTATCCCTCAGCTGCCTTGATCCTAAATTCTCAATCTTGTTTCATTTTAAGTCAACTTAATGATCATTGAGTAACATTTAAAAACATTTGTATTCTTAGCCTTTAATCATCTTATAATATTTATCTATTATCTTATAATTTTGAAATAAAAAGTTGCCCTAAATTGATGAATTGTAATATTTATTCTGTTGTTTTCTAGATTTTGATGTTGAAGAGGAGAAGTCCGAGGCAAAGCCATTTTTCCCTTTTGGTATTCATTTTTTTTTTAATCTGCAAGTCTATTTGTATAAACATTTTAATATTTTTACAACTAATATCATTGTCAGAATCCATGAAAGAATGGTTTCTTGTCATTGATTTCTTGGACTTATAGGTAAAACTCTTTGATCTAAATCTAGAATTTCAGTCCCTTTGCTCTGATTCAGGGAAATTTTTTTCATTTGAAAAAGAAAAAATGTTTTGTTGTCTATTTCTCTGTGGTGGTGGTCTAGTCCCTAAATCATGTCTGACTCTCGCAACTTCATGGACTGTAGCCTGCCAGGCTCCTCTGTCCATGGGATTCTCCAGGCAAGAATAATGGAGTGGGTTGTGATTACCTTAACCAGGGGATCTTTCTGACCCAGGAATCAAACTGGGGTCTCCTAAACTGCACACAGATTCTTTACTGACGGAGCTGAGAGAAGCACATTTGTTTCTTTACTTTATATTTTATTGCACATTGTGTGAGAGATTTTCAAGTTCATCGTATTCATGAATTACATTCTTATATGATGGTGATTGCAGCCATGAATTTAAAAGACATTTGCTCCTTGGAAGGATAGTTATGACCAACCTAGACAGCATATTAAAAAGCAGAGACATTACTTTGCCAACAAAGGTCCATCTGGTCAAGGCTATGGTTTTTCCAGTGGTCATGTATGGATGTGAGATTTGGACTGTGAAGAAAGCTGAGCACCGAAGAATTGATTCTTTTGAACTGTGGTGTTGGAGAAGACTCTTGAGAGTCCCTTGGACTGCAAGGAGACCCAACCAGTCCATCCTGAAGGAGATCAGTCCTGGGTGTTCATTGGAAGGACTGATGCTGAAGCTGAAACTCCAATAGTTTGGCCACCTCATGCGAAGAGTTGACTCATTGGAAAAGATCCTGATGCTGGGAGGCATTGGGGGCAGGAGGATAAGGGGACGACAGAGGATGAGATGGTTGGATGGCATCACCGACTCAATGGGCATGAGTTTAAGTAAACTCCAGGAGTTGGTGATGGACAGGGTGGTCTGGAGTGCTGCAATTCATGGGGTCGCAGAGTCGGACACGACTGAGCAACTGAACTGAACTGAACTGAACTGATGAATGTTTTATTTTTTCTTACATGGATTGTTTATTTTATATCTTTAAAACACCTTTTTCTTACTTTTAATTTAATTTTATTCCAGCTTCTCTTAATCTCGAGTTATTTTCATATACATTTTGTTTATATTTCATAGAGTCCAAATAATCTTACAATCTTTTGAAATTGTCAGAGTTTTCGACATTTTTTCTGATTCTTGTAATAGATCAGTTTAGGGGTCTGCTTTCATTAACCACAGTGTATTTTTTTTTTCAATTATTTTTATTAGTTGGAGGCTAATTACTTCGCAACATTGCAGTGGGTTTTGTCATACATTGACATGAATCAGCCATGGAGTTACATGTATTCCCCATCCCGATCCCCCCCCCCCCCCCCCCCCCCCCCGCCAACCCGATTCCCCTGGGTCCTCCCCGTGCACCCGGCCCAAGCACCTGTCTCATGCATCCCACCTGGGCTGGTGATCTGTTTCACCATAGATAATATACATGCTGTTCTCTCGAAACATCCCACCCTTGCCTTCTCCCACAGAGTCCAAAAGTCTGTTCTGTACATCTGTGTCTCTTTTTCTGTTTTGCATATAGGGTTATCATTACCATCTTTCTAAATTCCATATATATGTGTTAGTATGCTGTAATGTTCTTTATCTTTCTGGCTTACTTCACTCTGTATAATGGGCTCCAGTTTCATCCATCTCATTAGTACTGATTCAAATGAATTCTTTTTAACGGCTGAGTAATATTCCATGGTGTATATGTACCACAGCTTCCTTGTCCATTCGTCTGCTGATGGGCATCTAGGTTGCTTCCATGTCCTGGCTATTATAAATAGTGTTGTGATGAACATTGGAGTGCACATGTCTCTTTCAGATCTGGTTTCCTCGGTGTGTATGCCCAAGAGTGGTTTGAAACCACCACAAAACTTAATGAATCAAACAAAAATGATTCATCATTATTCATGTGTCTGTGGGTTTCCTGTGGGTATTGGCTGATCTAGACTAAGATCAACTGGGTTATATTGGACAGAGAGGCTCTGCTCTTCTTATCCTTCATCTTATTTCTGATCAGCTGGCTAGCTCAGACACTCTTCTGCTCCTGCTGATGGTGAGTATGCACAAGGATAAGCCAAAGGACCCAAGCCCATATAGGTGTAGGCTCAGAACTGGCACATTGTCACATTTACCTATTTTACCAACCAAATCAAGGGATGGGGAATATACTTTGACCCAGATCAAAGTCAAGGTTTAGGGAAATACATTTTATTTTTGTCAAAGGAATACTAAAATCGTATGGTAATGACATGTAGACAAGTAGAGGTGGAAAAACTGGAGTCAATAATACAATTCATCAAGGGTCTACTATTTTCCAAGTGTGATTCTATGTGATTCCTCTATCCTTATAGTAAAGTGCATCTTCTATTACTCTTTCTTTTCTTATTTAGCTCATATTTGAGCAGACTACAATGTAAATGGTGTCAGTGATTATCAACAGAAAAATTGCATGCATTTGCCTTAGTCATGTTATGCCATTTTGTGTATTGGTAAAATCCCCTTCTCTTATCTATTGAAGGACTTTGGATTGAAAGCTACAATCTAATGCTCAATTACTGGTGTCTATCAGCCATGGATGTATGTGATTTTGTGAAACTAAATTGCAATGATCCCCATCCTTCTGTTACCTGGGTCTCTGATTCTTAGGGCAGATGGAATTCTTGAGATATTGCAGTACTCAGAATACTCTGCCTCAAGAACTTTCTTCATTTCTATCGTCCTAAACTGTGTTTAGGGACACATATTCCAGAATGTAATATATCCCTCACTTCTCTATGTTTCATGTTCATCACATTATCACCTGCTCTTTTCTTTTTCATGATTTGCATTTTAAAGCAGTAAATCTTCATGGCCTTAGATATGGCAATGGATTGTTAGTTATGACACCAAAAAACAAACAAAAAAAGCAACAAAAGAAAAATTGATAAATAGAATTTCATCAATTGGATTTCATTAAATCTAAAAATTTGTTCACCAAAGGACTTTATAAAGAAAAGGAAAAGACAACTAACAGAATAGGAGAAAATAGTTGCAAATCATATTATGTCAGTAAGGATTTATTGTTCAAAATATATAAAGAAATCTTACAACTAAACAATAAAAGAAACTAACAATGCAATTAAAAAATTAAAAAATGGGTAGATATTTCTCCAAATAAAACATACAAATTACCAATAAGCATACACAAAAAAATGTTCCAGATCACTAATTACCAGATAAATGCAGATTAAAAGTACAATAAGAAACCATTTTACACATACTAGGATGGCTATAATAAAGGAAATAAAAAGGAAAATAACAAGTGTTGACAAGGATATGGAGATACAGGAATATTTGTGCATTGCTGATAAGAATGTAAAATGATGCCACTACTGAATACAAGTTCAGTAGTTCCTGAAGAAAGGAGTCATGGAATTATCATATGAGCCAACAATTTCATTCTATACCTCCAAAGAATTGTAAATAGAAATTCAAGCAGATACTTGTATATCAACATCCATTGCACAATAGTCAAAATATCAAAACAACCTAAGAGATCACCAACAGATGAATAGATTAAAAAAAGAAGTGGTACATAAGTACCACTATGAGTAATAGAATAGTACTCATTCACAGAAACAAGTTAAGTTCTGATACATGATATTACATTGATGAAACTTTAAAAATATTTTGCGATTATACTATGTGGAAAAAAAGTAGATGCAAAAGAAAAATGTTGCATGATTCTACTTATATAGGCAAATTTATACATACAAAATCAGATTAGAGGTTATCAGGAATGGGATGTGAGGATGGGAAGCAGAGTTTTGTTTGGGGCAAATGAAAAAGTCTGGAAATAGATATTATTAGTGCTGCACTAACATTACAGGTAGAATTAATGGCACTGAATTATATACTTAAAAATAGTTAAAATATTTTGTTCTTATATATGTTTCACCACCATTTAAAAAATAAAAGATAGAGGAAGCATGATAGCCTCTATACTTCTGCCCACTCTTCAGTTCAGTTCAGTTCAGTTGCTCAGTCATGTCCGACTCTTTGTGACCCCATGAATCGCAGCATGCCAGGGCTTCCTGTCCATCACCAACTCCCGGAGTTTACTCAAACTCATGCCCATCGAGTTGGTGATGCCATCCAACCATCTCATCCTCTGTGATCCCCTTCTCCTCCTGCCCCCAGTCCCTCCCAGCATCAGGGTCTTTTCCAATGAGTCAACTCTGCGTATGATGTGGCCAAAGTACTGGAGTTTCAGCTTCAGCATCAGTCCTTCCAGTGAACACCCAGGACTGATCTCCTTTAGGATGGACTAGTTGGATCTCCTTGCAGTCCAAGCGACTCTCAAGAGTTTTCTCCAACACCATAGTTCAAAAGTATCAATTTTTTGGCACTCAGCTTTCTTCACAGTCCAACTCTCACATCCATACATGACCACTGGAAAAACCATAGCCTTGACCAGATGGACCTTTGTTGGCAAAGTAATGTCTCTGCTTTTTAATATGCTATCTAGTTTGGTCATAACTTTCCTTCCAAGGAGTAAGTGTCTTTTAATTTCATGGCTGCAGTCACCATCTGCAGTGATTTTGGAGCCCAAAAAATAAGTCTGACATTGTTTCCACTGTCTCCCCATCTTCAGATTTTAAGAATAACCATGAATGTTTCTTGCCTCTTCATTTTAAGTGGAGCTAACAATAGAAATGAATCTCTTCCTTTCCTTAACTCTGCTTCCACTGTTTTATGCATGTATTTAAATGAAATTGCTTACTAGATTTAGTTGTAATAATTTACCATTTTACTTTACAGAGTAGATACTCCTTGATAACAAGAATCTTACATAGTGGCTGGTTCAAGAAAGTCGTGAGTTTGATAAATGTAAATTAGTAACTGTCCAGTTGTTAAATAAGTGAATGGCTCTCAGTTTGTGGCAATTAAGATATTTCTACTGAAGGGAGCTGAAACTCCAATAGTTTGGCCACATCATACGCAGAGTTGACTCATTGGAAAAGACCCTGATGCTGGGAGGGACTGGGGGCAGGAGGAGAAGGGGACGACAGAGGATGAGATAGCTGGATGGCATCACCGACTTGATGGGCATGAGTTTGAGTAAACTCCGGGAGTTGGTGATGGACAGGGAGGCCTGGCGTGCTGCGATTCATGGGGTCACAAATAGTCGGACACGACTGAGTGACTGAACTAACTAACTGAAGGGAAGCAGGTAGAGCTATATGGGTGGCTGTTGCCTACCATTATAAAGACTGAATCTGATACCATGCCTTTTGTAAATAGGACTTAGCTATATTTGAAAGTTAAATTATAGTGTGATAGTTTGCAATATTATATAATATGCATATTCTAGAACTGAACAATGCAGATATTAATACACTGTGTTCTTAACATGATAATATTCATCATAAGACACTATACTAACATGCTTTCTATACTTCTCTGTAAGAAACTTTCACATATTTATCTAATACAACCCTACAAATAGCTAAATTGTATTGTTGCTTTTCAATCATTAAGTCCTGTCCGACTCTTTACAACCCTATGTACTGAAGTACTCTAGGCTTCCCTGTTGTTCACTATCTCCTGGAGTTTGCTCAAACTCATGTCCATTGAGTCGATGATACCATCCACCTATCTCATCCTCTGTCACCCCCTTCTCCCCTTGCCCTCAATCTTTCCCAGCATCAGGGTCTTTTCCAATGAGTTGACTCTTCGCATCAGGTGGCCAACACATTGGAGCTTCAGCTTCAGTATTAGTCTTTCAAATGAATATTTATGATTGGTTTCCTTTAGGATTGACTGGTTTGAACTCTTTGCTGTTCAAAGGACTCTCAAGAGTCTTCTCCAGCACCACAATTTGAAAACATCAATTCTTCTGTGCTCATCCTTCTTTATAGTCCACCTCTTACATCCATACATGACTATTGGAAAAATCATAGCTTTGACTATACAGACCTTTATCAGCAAAGTGATGTCTCTGCTTTTTAAGGTGCTACCTAGGTTTGTCATAGTTTTTCTTCCATACAGCAAGTCCTCTTTTAATTTTGTGGCTACAGGCACTGTCCACAGTGATTTTGGATCCCAAGAAAATATAGACTGCCACTGTTTCCATTTTCTCCTCATCTATATGCCATGAAGTAATGGAACCAGATGCCATGATTTTCATTTTTTGAATATTTTTTTTCATTTATTTTTATTAGTTGGAGGCTAATTACTTTACAATATTGTAGTGGTTTTTGCCATACATTGACATGAATCAGCCATGGATTTACATGTGTTCCCCATCCAGATCCCACCTCCTCTCTCCCTCCCTCCCCATCCCATCCCTCTGGGTCTTCCCAGTGCACCAGCCCTGAGCACTTGTCTCATGCATCCAACCTGGGCTGGTGATCTGTTTCACACTTGATAGTATACTTGTTTCAGTGCTATTCTCTCAGAACATCCCACCCTCGCCTTCTCCCACAGAGTCCAAAAGTCTGTTCTGTACATCTGTGTCTCTTTTTCTGTTTTGCATATAGGGTTATCGTTGCCATCTTTTTAAATTCCATATATATATGGAACCATTTTTTGAATATTGAGTTTTAAGCCAGCTATTTCAGTATCCTCTTTCACCTTTATCAAGAGGGTCTTTATTTCTCTTTGTTTTCTGTCATTAGAGTGGCATCATCTGCATATCTGAGGTTGTTGGTATTTCTCTCAGCAATCTTGATTCCAGCTTGTGATTCATGCAACTGGGCATTCTGCATGATGTACTCTGAATATAAGTTATCCATTGTATTTGTAGATTATGAATTATTTCACCCATCCAAAATAGGAATGTCCTAAAGTCAGGATAAATTTAGTGATTTATCAAATTTATTAAGTGAATTAATGACAGAGCTAAGGCAAGAGCTCATATAGGTGACATTAAGATAACATGTTGAGAGTTTCTATATTTCAACAGAGATGGTGGAATGTTTCAGATGAGAAAGTTGCCATGAGAGGGAAGATGTTTCTGTGCATGCAGACCCTCTCTCTGAGGAGCTACCTTGTGAATGATCTGTAACCAGCCATCAGGTAAAAGAACAATCAAGGGATGACCATGGCATGCAGCACATGTGGAACATAGACACAGAAGGCTTCTCTGAAGCTGACATCAGTTGCAGTGGAAAGTAGGGTATTATTTGGTGTTCCCTGACATCCAATGCTCCTCTTTGAGATCTGAGGCCTATCTAGAAAGAAGAGACATGAAAAAGAGCAATGTGAATGTAACATCCATTGGGGAAATCAAAGGAAGACTACGCAAAATGGTTTCCAAGTTCTTGGGTTTAAGGTAAAGAAATCTGTTCAACTCTAGAGTATACAAATTATTCCCAGATGGAGCTTTAGGAACTTCATCTTCATCTCATACTCTATTCACTAGGTCAAGGAACAGAGCCAGTTATTAAACCATAACACTTTCAGAACCCAATCTGATAGGATTCCATGTTGCCCCAAATGATTGACAATAGCAGGAACAGCAGGTCTCTTTCAATGTCATTAGTATTTGACTTCTTCTCTTCTTGTTTTTACTCTCTCAAATCCTCTCTCTTAAAATCATGCAGCCCCAGCAGCAATCTTCTCCCACTGTGTTTTATTTCCTTCATTTTCCCTTCACTCTTCCAGAGACAAAGCCACACAACTCTCTATTGCCTAGGTCATACTTTCAGCTTTAACTCAAATCCATCATTCAATGATCTTTTTCCCATGACAATTGATCTTTTTTCCACTTTTGCACACCAGTGTTGTTGCATACACTCTCAACATTTACATTGGGATTATATGCCAATGAATATGCTTCTCTCCATATGGCCAGGAGTATTTGGAACAACAAGTAAAAGCAAATAAACAAAAACCAAAATATTTTAATGTATGTGTATATTATGCCCTAGTATGAAATTGTTTCTAACCTGATGGCCATTGCTGTTTTTTTTTTGTTGTTGTTGTTGCTGAATATTGTTTTATTTTTTTTTTTATTTTTTATTAGTTGGAGGCTAATTACTTCACAACATTTCAGTGGGTTTTGTCATACATTGATCTGAATCAGCCATAGATTTACACGTATTCCCCATCCCGATCCCCCCTCCCACCTCCCTCTCCACCCGATTCCTCTGGGTCTTCCCAGTGCACCAGGCCGGAGCACTTGTCTCATGCATCCCACCTGGGCTGGTGATCTGTTTCACCATAGATAGTATACATGCTGTTCTTTTGGAACATCCCACCCTCACCTTCTCCCACAGAGTCCAAAAGTCTGTTCTGTATTTCTGTGTCTCTTTTTCTGTTTTGCATATAGGGTTATCGTTACCATCTTTCTAAATTCCATATATATGTGTTAGTATGCTGTAATGTTCTTTATCTTTCTGGCTTACTTCACTCTGTATAAGGGGCTCCAGTTTCATCCATCTCATTAGGACTGGTTCAAATGAATTCTTTTTGACGGCTGAGTAAAATTCCATGGTGTATATGTACCACAGCTTCCTTATCCATTCATCTGCTGATGGGCATCTAGGTTGCTTCCATGTCCTGGCTATTATAAACAGTGCTGCGATGAACATTGGGGTGCATGTGTCTCTTTCAGATCTGGTTTCCTCAGTGTGTATGCCCAGAAGTGGTATTGCTGGGTCATATGGCAGTTCTATTTCCAGTTTTTTAAGGAATCTCCACACTGTTTTCCATAGTGGCTGTACTAGTTTGCATTCCCACCAACAGTGTAAGAGGGTTCCCTTTTCTCCACAGCCTCTCCAGCATTTATTGCTTGTAGACTTTTGGATAGCAGCCATCCTGACTGGCGTGTAATGGTACCTCATTGTGGTTTTGATTTGCATTTCTCTAATAATGAGTGATGTTGAGCACCTTTTCATGTGTTTGTTAGCCATCTGTATGTCTTCTTTGGAGAAATGTCTGTTTAGTTCTTTGGCCCATTTTTTGATTGGGTCATTTATTTTTCTGGAATTGAGCTTCAGGAGTTGCTTGTATATTTTTGAGATTAATCCTTTGTCTGTTTCTTCATTTGCTATTATTTTCTCCCAATCTGACGGCTGTCTTTTCACCTTACTTATAGTTTCTTTTGTAGTGCAAAAGCTTTTAAGTTTCATTAGATCCCATTTGTTTAGTTTTGCTTTTATTTCCAATATTCTGGGAGGTGGGTCATAGAGGATCTTGCTGTGATTTATGTCGGAGAGTGTTTTGCCTATGTTCTCCTCTAGGAGTTTTATAGTTTCTGGTCTTACATTTAGATCTTTAATCCATTTTGAGTTTATTTTTGTGTATGGTGTTAGAAAGTGTTCTAGTTTCATTCTTTTACAAGTGGTTGACCAGTTTTCCCAGCACCACTTGTTAAAGAGGTTGTCTTTTTTCCATTGTATATCCTTGCCTCCTTTGTCAAAGATAAGGTGTCCATAGGTTCGTGGATTTATCTCTGGGCTTTCTATTCTGTTCCATTGGTCTATATTTCTGTCTTTGTGCCAGTACCACACTGTCTTGATGACTGTGGCTTTGTAGTAGAGTCTGAAGTCAGGCAGGTTGATTCCTCCAGTTCCATTCTTCTTTTTCAAGATTACTTTGGCTATTCGAGGTTTTTTGTATTTCCATACAAATTGTGAAATTCTTTGGTCTAGTTCTGTGAAAAATACCGTTGGTAGCTTGATAGGGATTGCATTGAATCTATAGATTGCTTTGGGTAGAATAGCCATTTTGACAATATTGATTCTTGCAATCCATGAACACGGTATGTTTCTCCATCTGTTTGTGTCCTCTTTGATTTCTTTCATCAGTGTTTTATAGTTTTCTATGTATAGGTCTTTTGTTTCTTTAGGTAGATATACTCCTAAGTATTTTATTCTTTTTGTTGCAATGGTGAATGGTATTGTTTCCTTAATTTCTCTTTCTGTTTTTTCATTGTTAGTATATAGGAATGCAAGGGATTTCTGTGTGTTAATTTTATATCCTGCAACTTTACTATATTCATTGATTAGTTCTAGTAATTTTCTGGTAGAGTCTTTAGGGTTTTCTATATAGAGGATCATGTCATCTGCAAACAGTGAGAGTTTCACTTCTTCTTTTCCTATCTGGATTCCTTTTACTTCTTTTTCTGCTCTGATTGCTGTGGCCAAAACTTCCAACACTATGTTGAACACTAGTGGTGAGAGTGGGCACCCTTGTCTTGTTCCTGATTTCAGGGGAAATGCTTTCAATTTTTCACCATTGAGGGTGATGCTTGCTGTGGGTTTGTCATATATAGCTTTTATTATGTTGAGGTATGTTCCTTCTATTCCTGCTTTTTGGAGAGTTTTAATCATAAATGAGTGTTGAATTTTGTCAAAGGCTTTCTCTGCATCTATTGAGATAATCATATGGTTTTTATCTTTCAATTTGTTAATGTGGTGTATTACATTGATTGATTTGTGGATATTGAAGAATCCTTGCATTCCTGGGATAAAGCCCACTTGGTCATGGTGTATGATTTTTTTAATATGTTGTTGGATTCTGTTTGCTAGAATTTTGTTAAGGATTTTTGCATCTATGTTCATCAGTGATATTGGCCTGTAGTTTTCTTTTTTTGTGGCATCTTTGTCTGGTTTTGGAATTAGGGTGATGGTGGCCTCATAGAATGAGTTTGGAAGTTTACCTTCTTCTGCAATTTTCTGGAAGAGTTTGAGTAAGGTAGGTGTTAGCTCTTCTCTAAATTTTTGGTAGAATTCAGCTGTGAAGCCATCTGGTCCTGGGCTTTTGTTTGCTGGAACATTTTTGATTACAGTTTCGATTTCCTTGCCTGTGATGGGTCTGTTAAGATCTTCTATTTCTTCCTGGTTCAGTTTTGGAAAGTTATACTTTTCTAAGAATTTGTCCATTTCATCCAAGTTGTCCATTTTATTGGCATAGAGCTGCTGGTAGTAGTCTCTTATGATCCTTTGTATTTCAGTGTTGTCTGTTGTGATCTCTCCATTTTCATTTCTAATTTTGTTAATTTGGTTCTTCTCTCTTTGTTTCTTAATGAGTCTTGCTAATGGTTTGTCAATTTTGTTTATTTTTTCAAAAAACCAGCTTTTAGCTTTGTTGATTTTTGCTATGGTCTCTTTAGTTTCTATTGCATTTATTTCTGCCTTAATTTTAAAGATTTCTTTCCTTCTGCTAACCCTGGGGTTCTTCATTTCTTCCTTCTCTAATTGCTTTAGGTGTAGAGTTAGGTTATTTATTTGGCTTTTTTCTTGTTTCTTGATGTAAACCTGTAATGCTATGAACCTTCCCCTTAGCACTGCTTTTACAGTGTCCCATAGGTTTTGGGTTGTTGTGTTTTCATTTTCATTCATTTCTATACATATTTTGATTTCTTTTTTGATTTCTTCTATGATTTGTTGGTTATTCAGAAGCGTGTTATTTAGCCTCCAGGTGTTTGAATTTTTAACAATTTTTTTCCTGTAATTGAGATCTACTCTTACTGCACTGTGGTCAGAAAAGATGACTGGAATGATTTCAATATTTTTGAATTTTCCAAGACCAGATTTATGGCCCAGGATGTGATCTATTCTGGAGAAGGTTCCGTGTGCACTTGAGAAAAAGGTGAAGTTGCTTGTTTTGGGGTGAAATGTCCTATAGATATCAATTAGGTCTAGCTGGTCCATTGTGTCATTTAAAGTTTGTGTTTCCTTGTTAATTTTCTGTTTAGTTGATCTATCCATAGTTGTGAGTGGGGTATTAAAGTCTCCCACTATTATTGTGTTACTATTAATTTCCTCTTTCATACTCGTTAGTGTTTGCCGTACATATTGCGGTGCTCCTATGTTGGGTGCATATATATTTATAATTGTTATATCTTCTTCTTGGATTGATCCTTTGATCATTATGTAGTGTCCTTCTTTGTCTCTTTTCACAGCTTTTATTTGAAAGTCTATTTTATCTGATATGAGTATTGCGACTCCTGCTTTCTTTTGGTCTCCGTTTGCATGAAATATTTTTTTCCAGCCCTTCACTTTTAGTCTGTATGTGTCTCTTGTTTTGAGGTGGGTCTCTTGTAGACAGCATATATGGGGGTCTTGTTTTTGTATCCATTCAGCCAATCTTTGTCTTTTGGTTGGGGCATTCAACCCATTTACATTTAAGGTAATTATTGATAGGTGTGGTCCCGTTGCCATTTACTTTGTTGTTTTGGGTTCACGTTTATACAACCTTTCTGCATTTCCTGTCTAGAGAAGATCCTTTAGCATTTGTTGAAGAGCTGGTTTGGTGGTGCTGAATTCTCTCAGCTTTTGCTTATCTGTAAAGCTTTTGAGTTCTCCTTCATATCTGAATGAGATCCTTGCTGGATACAGTAATCTAGGTTGTAGGTTATTCTCTTTCATTACTTTCAGGACGTCCTGCCATTCCCTTCTGGCCTGGAGGGTTTCTATTGATAGGTCAGCTGTTATCCTTATGGGAATCCCTTTGTGTGTTATTTGTTGTTTTTCCCTTGCTGCTTTTAATATTTGTTCTTTGTGTTTGATCTTTGTCAGTTTGATTAATATGTGTCTTGGGGTGTTTCGCCTTGGGTTTATCCTGTTTGGGACTCTCTGGGTTTCTTGGACTTGAGTGGCTATTTCCTTCCCCATTTTAGGGAAGTTTTCAGCTATTATCTCCTCGAGTATTTTCTCATGGCCTTTCTTTTTGTCTTCTTCTTCTGGAACTCCTATGATTCGAATGTTGGGGCGTTTCATAGTGTCCCAGAGGTCCCTGAGGTTGTCCTCATTTCTTTTGATCCTTTTTTCTTTTTTCCTCTCTGCTTCATTTATTTCCACCATTTTATCTTCTACCTCACTTATCCTATCTTCTGCCTCCGTCATTCTACTCTTGGTTCCCTCCAAAGTGTTTTTGATCTCATTCATTGCATTGTTCATTTTTAATTGACTCTTTTTTATTTCTTCTAGGTCTTTATTAAACAATTCTTGTATCTTTTCAATCTTTGTCTCCAGGCTATTTATCTGTAACTCCATTTTGTTTTCAAGATTTTGGATCATTTTTATTATCATTATTCTAAATTCTTTTTCAGGTAGATTCCCTATCTCCTCCTCTTTTGTTTGACTTGGTGGGCATTTTTCATGTTCCTTTACCTGTTGGGTATTTCTTTGCCTTTTCATCTTGTTTAGATTGCTGTGTCTGGAGTGGACTTTCTGTATTCTGGAGGTCTGTGGTTCCTTTTTATTGTGGAGGATTTACCCAGTGGGTGGGGTTAGACGATTGGCTTGTCAAGGTTTCCTGGTTAGGGAAGCTTGCGTCAGTGTACTGGTGCGTGGAACTTGATTTCTTCTTTTTGGAGAGCAATGGAGTGCCCAGTGATGAGTTTTGAGATGGGTCTATGTGTTAGGTGTGTCCTTGGGCAGCCTGTATGTTGACATTCGGGGCTATGTTCCTGTGTTGCTGGAGAATTTGCGTGGTATGTCTTGCTCTAAAACTTACTGGCTCTTGGGTGGTGGTTGGTTTCAGTGTAGGTATGGAGGCTTTTGGACGGTCACTTATTGCTTAAAGTTCCATGTAGTCAGGAGTTTTCTGGTGTTCTCAGGTTTTGGGCTTAAGTTTCCTGCCTCTGGATTTTAGTTTTATTCTTCCTGTAGTCTCAGGACTTCTCCAACTATACAGCACTGATAATAAAACTTCTAGGTTAATGGCGAAAAGATTCTCCCCTGTTAGGGACACCCAGAGAGGTTCACAGAGTTACATGAACAGGAGAAAAGGGAGGAGGGAGATAGAGATGAGCAGGAGGAGAAAAAGGGGGACTCAAGAGGAGAGAGACAGATCTACACAGCTGTCTGTTCCCAGAGTGTTCTCCGTATCTCAGACACCTACAAGGATTCACAGAATTGGATTGGGAAGAGAAGGGGAAAGGAGGAAATAGAGGTGTTCTGAGGTAGAAAACAGAGAGTCAAGATTGGGAGAGAATAATCTTCGGTTTAAAGATAGGGCTTCTCTTTTTTTTTTTTTTTGGTAAGGTTATAGTGTAGTGAAAATGAAAATGAAGAGTAGTAGAGGAGTACTAGAGGACTTTAAAAGAAATAAGAGAAAAAGAAAAATAGAAAATAAAAGAGAAAACGGAAAGGAAATAAAAGAAGAAAAAAGAAAAAAAAGAAAAAGAAAAAAAAACAAAAAAAAAGAAAGAAAGAAAAAAAAATTTTTTTTTTCCCCTAATTAAAAAAATCGTAAAAATCTATGTAAATGAAAGTTAAGGAGTAATGGGGGAGTAATAGGGAATTTTAAAGGAAAATAAAAGAGAAAAAATAAAAAAGAAAAAATATAAAAAGAAAAAAAAAATTTTTTTTTTTTTTTCCTTACTTAGAAAAAAAAAAGTAAAAATATATCTAGGAGTTTCTCTGGAGCTGCTGCGGTCAGTGTGGGTTCGGCTCAGTTTCAGATAGCTCCTCGTTCCAGCTTACACTTCTCGATATCTACAGGGCCCTACAGGTGAAGTCAGTGTTTTCTACAGGGATTTTAATCTGTTGCACCAGTCCCTTCTGAAGCGGTTCCCTTTGTTTATTTGGCTTCTGTTTGCCGGTCTCTTCAGAGCCTCATTTCCGCCCTGACACAGGCGGGCGGAGGTGGACTCTTATTCAGTCAGCTAGTTCCGTTGCGCTGCTGGGAGGGGCTGACGCTGCGGGGCGGGGCTGGCGCTGCGGGGCGGGGCTGACGCTGCGGGGAGGGGCTGGCCCTGCGGGGGCGGGGCTGACGCTGCGGGGAGGGGCTGGCCCTGCGGGGGCGGGCTGGCGCTGCGGGGCGGGGCTGACGCTGCTTTCTCCGTCTGCGCTGCTCAGGCTCCCGGCTGTTCTATATGGAGCGCGCCCCGCGCTGCGCTAGGTTCCAGCCCTCAGGTGTTACACAAAAGCGCAGAAGGAAAAGCTGCGCCTGCTCTCTGTGCCTTCCCCGTCAGAGCGGTCCAGGCAGCGAGGGGCTTGATGGGCGCACTATCCCCAGGTGTGGCGCACTCACTCCCTTCCGCGGACCCAGTCTCAGTTTCCGCTGACGCCAGTCGGGTGCGCGCGCCTTCCGCCCTCTGCGTCCCCAGCCCCAGTCCCCGCCCGCGCCGGTCGGGTGCCTGCGCCCTGTGTCTCGCCGCGACCTTCCCCTCCCCCCTGCCTCCTGCCTCCGGCGGGGCTGGGCGGGTCCGCAGCCTGCGACCTCTTCTTGGGACTTTCTCCGTCCCTTTGTTCTGCAAACGGCCGGCAGTGTGTTCCGGCCGGTTAATTTTCTCTCTTTTGGTCTCACACAGTTCAAGTTGGCACCTCACAGAAGCTCCCTCCGATTGTCCTCAGGGCACTCAGGCCCGGACCCTAGCCCAAGCAAGGCCGCCTAAGACTCCCTTCCCGGGACGGGTCTCCGTCCTTAGCTCTTTTGTCTCACTTTTTATCTTTTATATTTTGTCCTACCTCCTTTCGAAGACAATGGTCTGCTTTTCTGGGCGCCTGATGACCTCAGGTAGCGATCAGAAGTTGTTTTGTGAGGTTTGCTCTGCATTCAGTTATTGTTTTGATGAATTTGTAGGAGAGAAAGTGGTCTCCCCGTCCTACTCCTCCACCATCTTGGCTCCTCCCCCTCGCCATTGCTGTTTAGTCACAGACAAAAATCTCACAGAGCTCTAGGCTCAATTGTTATGCGCTTCTTTCTCCAAAATGTTGCCTGCTAACTATTCTAATACTTATATCCAATTAGAGAAAAGATTGTCTAAACCTAAGCCTATAAGAAGAAGGCATTTCTTGAATATGAAACTGGAATACACAGAATTATGACACTGAAATGCCCCTCTGATGATGCTATACTAAGATATCATAAGTAGTAGAAGGGATACAGCTAGGAAGAGCACATCTGGGCTTAGGGTTCTTTTCTTTAGTCAGTTTCTTCACAATTTAACAGTGTAAGTTACAGGAAGAAGCTGCCACTCTCTAGGTTTTGGTTTTAGGACCTGTAAAAGGAGATAATTAGCTCAGGGATCTCTGTACTGTGCTTATATGGTGCCAGTGTTTCTTAGGGGTGCCTCAAGATGCCAGGGTAAGTAAGGGAGGGAGATAGGGTACAGGTATACAGCTAAAAACCAAACCAAGTTACACTGCAATACACCAGAGTGGGTTTTATATATTCTAGTCCCCAGTAAAATCTCCTCTGAGAAGAATTGCTATATAGGAAAGTTTGTACACCTAAGGCAAAATAGTTCATGGGGTCTCCTTCAACTATATGAACTGAAATAAATTATTTTATGCAAAAATGTTAATTTATATTCTTTCTTATTTCAAAAGGTGCTACGAGGTATTCCTTCTGTCTGCAGTATTCCAGAGCATTAAACCTGGGGGTGGCTGTCTGCCTTTACTTCACTTCCCCCTCTGGCCTGTGTTCAGGTTTATTATGAAGGAGAAAGATAAACCAATTCCAATCCATCTATCCCAATCCTATTCACGGCCAAGCAATAACAATTATCTCCGTCTTTACGTTTTCTCCCATCTCTTGCTATTTCTTGTACAGTAATGAATTGTAACAGCTACTTCTTGCTGACTTCTCTCCCATATAATTAATGTCCTAAGATATTCTATTTACTGGTGAAGCAGTTTGAATCAAGAAGTGATTACTTTTAGAGTAAATAGAGCTGCTAAACCCTCTCCACAAACAAAGCTGACAGCAGTTTTATTTTTAAAATAATCAAATTGAAATCCCCAAAAGCTTCAGGTTTGGGACTTCTTATTTATTATATGTATGTAGACATTTTGTATGTGAAAAGTTTATTAATATTTAGAACAGAAGATAGGAAAGTGGATAGATTGAAGGGAATTAAAACAACAACAACAACAACTGATAACAATGTCATCAGTCAGTTTCCCTGTTTGGCCCAAACCATAAGCCTTCATATCAGGTAAAAGTAACAGAGAAGAATAACCATTTATTTAAGAGTATAAATTCATTTCTAGAACACATCAAAATTAGACATTGGGCTTTCTGAATTCAAAATTCTAATAATGACTGAACAGAAAGGAAGAAAAACAAAAGTGCTTTTGCCACCAGTGTCGCAGTCTGGATTTTTCAGTTTGTGTTTGTGATGGTTCTTGCATTTTTGTAATATTTTAAAATTTTGTAGTGTGGGTTCAGGCTTCCTTTCACATTGAAAGGAGTACTATCCACAGTTAACAATTGATTAATACATAACCACGTGACAAGTAGATTGACCTGATTGCCTTCACATCTTAAAGTCTAGCCCTCACCTCTGCAAGCACTATAGGACGCCAATCCCAGCCACCACCTCAATCTATGCCACAGCTTCAACATATTTTCCTGAGTGCATTCTCTTTTAAGTTTCCAAGCCTCTGTCTCCAACCACTTTTTCAGACTCAACCCTTCAAATATCTGCTTCTTTAGGAATCTCTTGATAGTTTCAAATTAATTCTCTAAACTTAAAAAGTAACTGTCAATTTATTCCTCTTTTGCTCTCTACTTCTCTGATAGCTAATTCATGTGGATTCTTTAAAATATTTTCTCCCACTTCCAGTCTCTCTGCCCACATTCATCTTTCTATTACCTCAAATGTGGATATGGAAATAACCTTCTAAATGGCCTCTCTGTCACTCTGCATTGCCCTCTTCACTTCATGTGATGCCTCCCTGCTAAATTAATCTTAAATCTTTAATCAAGCATCAGAACTAGTGACATTCAGACAATGGAGAAATCATTGAGGGTCGAGCAGTTAGGGAAGGTGAAGCTGAGAAGATGGGCCTTAAAGTATGAATAGAGAGGATGTAGATAATCAGAGCAGAGGTTGGAAACAATTCTCAAAAAAAGAAAGAGCATCAAGAAAGCCATGGATGGCGAGTTTCAATAGCATGCATTGGATTGTTTCCAAGTCTCCTGTCTGCCCAGACTTAACACAAATTCAACTCATTTACAACTCTCTGACAGACATGCTCTTTTGCAAGGACAGAGAAACGGTTTGACAGCTTGGCTTTTTTGAATGCCATCATTGCCCCCACATATGACCTTGTCATATTTGCATATTGTTTCACGGGGAATCTGAACTTATCTTCTAAACCATATTCTCTGCACCAGTTTATTCACAATACTCAAAATATAATTTTATCCTTTTGATCATGTTTTTTTCTTATCTAGAAGTCCTACTTCTCCAAATTTTAACCTCTATCTTTTAAAACTCTATCCCAGATTGAAATCTCCTTTCTCTTAACTATACTTCACATAGCTTTCAATATTCATCACATGAGTTTCTTTATATTGTTAGTATTTTTAAATGTTGTTTTATACCATATAATTTTTCAAAATATAGAAGACTCTTAGTTCATTGCCCTTTTGTAGTATTTAAAATGCAGGACAAACTTCCATATTCTATGACATGTGTGTTGCTGAAAACTAAAAGTCCCCAAAGTTTGTCCTTAAAGCAAAAGGTTAATCATTGAATTAATAAGGATGGACTATGGTTGCATCTGGGATATTACATATTGATGACAATAAAATAATTCTGGCATTTCAATTGTCCTGACTGGTTGACATAAACAAGCATTTTCCTACCAGAAACTTTTTTTGTTTGTTATAGATTTTAATCAATGTACGTCTTTAATCAATTTATGTCTTTATTTTAATCAATTTATGACAGCAGCCTAACTATGTCTACTTTTTATTAAAAAAAAAAAAAAAAGTGACACAGGCACCAAAAATACACAAAGGGGAAAAGACAGTCTTTCTCTTACAACTCTGTTAAAACTGTTACATGGTACTACTATCACAGGAGATGGGATACAGAGTCCTCAAAACATTAAAAATAGAAATATCATATAATTTAGCAGTCCCACTTCTGGGTGTATATCCAAAGTAAATTAAGTCAGAATCTCTAAGAGATCTGAACTCCATGTTTATTGTGGTAGTATCCACAAAGCCAAGAGATGGAAATATCTTTGGTGCTCACCAACAGATGAATGAAGGAAATGTGGTATATACACACAATGTGATAGCATTCAGAAATAAGTAAGAAAGAAATTCTGCCTTTTGCAACCCTTTGCCTGCTTTTTCCTTCATGTGTTCTCACTAAGTATCCACATGAAGAGCACCTCCATAGCACATGCAGTGTAGAACTTGCCTCATACCTTGGAAGAGCAAGAAGTCACTCATAATATGACTTTCTCAAATCTAATATGGAAACACATAAATAATCCCAAGACATTTCCCTTACCTATGAAATGATATTTTTAGGTTTTTATTTAACAAATAAGTGCTGATTCATCTAAGATAAAATTTAAACACTTATGAATTCTCACTAAAATTTAGTAGAGCTTTAACTGTGGTCAAGCCACTACACTAATATCTAAGTACATACAAGGAAGTAGTACTATCTTCTGTAAAATAAATGAAGAATCTCATAAAAGAAAGTGCTGTGAGAGAGAAGAAAAGGGAACCATTCTATGATCCTAAGGAAAAAGGAGAGCGGTCTATTAAAAAGTAAAAGCTTTTGTACTGAATTTAGAAGTGTGTATTTTGGGGAAGGAGTAAGGGTAGAAATGTGAGCCCTGAAAGAATAAAACATCAAAACGTGCCCATGAAGTAACCAACTCTTTCAAGGAATAAGAAGTGTACAGGAGACTTGGTCAAAAAACTGTAAAAGTCATTTTGGCAGATAAGACTAAACAACTTTCTTTAGGCCAATTTGTTGAATGCTCTGGGCTTTTTTAGTCCTTGAGTACTAGGACATCATTCTGCCTTTGGATTAGACAGTGAGTCAGAGGTTATTCTTGGACTGGGGGTTTTGGGACACAGGAAAGAAAGTGCCCACCAGGTTAGAATGTTTAGCCTTGCTCACTAATTCTCAGTTGTGTAAGAATTTGCTTATTACAATACAGGCTGAGATTTGGACCTATGAGTGGAATGGGAGATAATTTTGAAAGGTAAGACAATGCATATATTGATACGATCTAGAAATGGGGCTGCATGGGGCTTCAGGAGAAGCCCAAGAAAGAAACAATTCAGTAAAGATGACAGAGGCAGGGAGGCTGGTAGGAATCTGCCTATAACATTTACTATTTTGATTGGCCACAATCCTGTGCATGAGATATAAAAGAGCATTTGTAAAGGACTTGAGTAAATTATTATTGTTCTCCCAAAATTGACACACATTAAAATATATCAAAGAGCAAAAATCAGGCCATGAGGATAAATTAAAATAAAAGTTGCCATTGCATTAGTAGGTTCAAGTGTTTTTCTTGACTTACTGTGTGGGTGACTGAGATAGGACAGACTTCATTCCATGAAGGAGAAAGTTCTGTATTTTCATCTTCAAATTGAATTCACATGCAGAAACTGATGGAAGGCAAAGGAAGATGCCAAAATCTTTCCCATTCAGGGTCAGTTTTACAAAGCTCTCATTTGGAGTAATCAAGTGTCACTAGTGAACAAGCTGAAAAAACTTCACCTCTATGACTCAGGGAAGAATCTATTGAGCATGCAATGAAATCACAAGTTACTTACCTTAGAAAAGTTAATTTGCATGCAGTAAAGAATCTGCCTGCAATTCAGGAGACCCAGGTTCGATTCCTAGGTCAGGAAGATCCCCAGGGGAAGGAAATGACTACCCAATCCAGAGTCCTTGCCTGGAGAACCCATGGACAGAGAAGCCTGGTAGGCTACTGTCCATGGGGTCACAAAAAGTTGGACATGACTGAGCGACTAAGCACAATAAATGCATACTCTTGTGTACTTAGCTGCTTAGTTGTGTCCAACTCTCTGCAACCCCATGGACAGCTCACCAGGCTCCTCTGTAGGTGGGATTCTCCAGGCAAGAATACTGAGGTCATGAATCTCCTAGACTATCTACACCTAACACCCTCAGGAGAGAAAACTAAGTGTATATCAGACCCATTCACATTTCCAAACTGATCATACTTTTGATTATATTTGATGCTTTCTCTTAATTATGATCATAAAGAGGTAAAACTGTTTATATTAGTACAGGTATTTTTTTCCCTTAATTTGTAACTGTCTTTTCTCTGGTTTAGCAGAATAATACATGTTTCTTTTAGAAAAATTGGAAAGCACAGAATGACAATAATCATAAGAAACAAAGAAAATTGCCTACAAGCACATCAGCCGTAGGAAAAATAAAATCATTTTGGAAAAACTTCCATAGATCTATTTAACTGTCTCATCTTCACTAAAGTAATTTTTAGTCAATATTGTGTGCATTTGCTAAATGTTTATTGTGTACATTTTATGTGGCAAACACTGTTCAAAGATGAATATCACAGATTCACTGCAAGCTAAGATATTACTTTCTGGATGGAAAGAAAGATATGTAAATAAAAGTTGTCACACAATATAATAAGCACTATAATAGAAGGACACCCCTTTCTAGACATTGTGTACCTTCTGGAGTGTGGGTCTTTATCTGCCATGTGGAGTAGAATGCAGAGTCTCAAAAATGATGACACGTAAGTGATTAATTCCAATTTACAAATCCTCATCATGCTTTTAAAAGTAAATTCTGTTTTTGATTAAGAATTGCATCATTTCACTAGCCTCTTCATACCAGACTTGACTGTATATAATTGTTTAATAGTTCTAAAAGTGAATCCTTCTTCAGACTATTGTATTAATAGGATGCTCAAAAGAACATTCTTCAGGTCCTGAATACCATGTGTCTTTGCATTAGCACAATCATGAAAGGGATTACTTTACTTGCATATAATTGGACATTAAAGAACAAGTTAAAGCATGGCTATAATACCCATACTTCATAGCTCAGTCAGTAAAAAATCTGCCTGCAATACAGGAGACCCTGGTTTGATTCCTGGGTCAGGATGATCCCCTGGAGAAGGAATTGGCAACCCATTCCAGTATTCTTGCCTGGAGAGTCCCATGGACAGAGGACCCTGGCGGGCTATAGCCCATGGAGTTGCAAGAGTCAGACACGGCTTAGTGACTAAACCAACCAACCACCAACCAGAGAGAAAAAATATTTTTAAAACTTTTCATTTTATATTGGAGTATAGCCAATTAATGTTTGACAGCTTTGTGTGGACATCAAAGGGACTCAGCCATAGACATGCATGTATCCATTCTCCCCCAACTTCCCCTCCCATTCAGACTGCCACATCATATTGAGAAGAGTTTCCTGTACTATACAGTAAGATGGAGATAAATTATAAAAGCTCTCTACAAAGAACTAAATTTTTGGAGATTTCAGAAACAAGCTTCTTCAGAGGAATGACACTTTCAGAAACTGTCTGGGCTGATGACAAAGTAGGGGACTTGGCAGTAGGTGAGAGGAGAAATCAGGCGATTATTGGGGGAGTGGCCTTGGGAACAGGAGGAGGGAGTGAAGCATTCACTGTCCTCAGGCTTCCTTAGGCCTCCTCTGTCAGCAGACCAGTAATAATTACACATCACCTCCTGCCAGCTGGAGAAGATCTGATTAGAGATTGGACTGGCCTAATGAAGACCCCTCCATCTCCCCGCTCCAGTAGTTCTGCAGGTCACATTGCTTTCTTTATGGACATGTCAAGCAAAGAGGTATCTCCTGCATAGGGAAGAGACAGGCTCACCCTGAAAGACTTGCATCTGAGGTCAAGGAGCAAGCTTTCCTTTCCAGGGCAAGATTAATAGAGAAGGGCAAAGTTCTAAATAGTCAGTCAAACCCACAACCATGAGTCTCAAATAGAGAAAAGTGAAATCAAAGGCCAAGGGAGCTCACTCTCAGCCAAGTTAAGGGTAGAAGGTGTTTCAGGGCAAAGCAATCTAAATGCAGTCTGGAGACACAAGCACAGACTAACTCACGGCCCATGCAATCGCTGCCAAACACTGGACCACAGATTCTGCTTATAAAACGGAGGGAATGATGCCAATGCACAAATGAACTCGAGAGAGTTGTAAACACTAAGTGCTTGTTGGAATTGATAACACTTTGCAGCAAAGATACTATCCAGGAATAAGAAGGGGAAAAACAATAAAGTAGGGAGAAATTATAGAAAACACTTATTGATTACTCATGTATTGTGAAGCTACTAAAGTCAGTTATGATGATAAATTTAATTTTCCTAATAGTATAAGAAATATCTTCCAAAGTGTGAATCCATTATATATTTCCAATCTGATTTTCCATAACTTCCTCTACAGACCACATGGCATCCTGATAAACCCTCCATTAGGGCTAACTAGCTTTCTTCAGAAACACAATTTCTCTCCCAGTTCCAATTCTTTCAGATCCAACCCGATCTCTCTATGTTCAGTGAAGCCTTCTTTAATTGTACCAGTCAATCATAGCCCTCTTTCTTGAGTATCTTTGATATTTATTATTTGAACAAGTCATTTGATGATTATTGCATTAACCTCTATCTTGCTGAACACAATTCTATGTCCCTTGATAATTAGACCAATGTCCCATGCAATCCCTTGTAAAATCAAAGACACAAAAACAGTTCATTAAAAAGAGAAAATGTAGACAACTTACTGTGGAATTTTTATTTTGTTACTATATAATACAAATAAATTATATTCAGACACGAATGTCTATGAATTTTATCTTAAATGTTCTTTAAGCAGTTGCTTTATGCTTTAATCTTATTTATTATGGATATAAAATAGAATTATAAATCTTAAGACTGGATATAACTTGAAGAGATTTCCTGGCTGGCCTATTTTCGTGTTAACTTTGGAACTGTAATGTACTTAGTGTATCATCTTGATCAAAACATGTTTTAAGGAAACATCAGTAAAAGATGAGTTGGTTCAGTGAGGTGTAGCCCCTTCGATGAGCAGTCAATGCTTGCTCTGATGGCACTGGAAAAGTCTAGTTTGCTCCTTATGCTTTGAGCATGACTTAGTTGCTTGAAATGTCTCCTCTCAGTCCTTGGCTATGCCTCTCTGAATCTAACTCTTCTTTCCTCACATCTTGCCACTTTGGCATCACATCCTTTATCATGGTCCCCAGCTTACCTCTTGGCTTTCGTCTCCACCCTAATTGCCAGTGCTGCTTCTTTTTGTCTGCCCCCCCATCCTGAGTGGAGCACCCAGAACTGAGGCCCATCTCTGAAGAGTGATCACTGGTCCAGGCTAGGGTGGCAAGATTGCTGAGAACTATACTTTTTGGATGCATGATTGTGGCGGAGGACTATAGACTGTTCTCACACCTACACTGTTGACCAATCACTAGCCTTCCCAAAACCCATGGAAGAGCCCCTTTCTCCTTCAGTAGTCTACCAGCACTTGCTCAGAAGAAAACGTAACATTGTGCTTCAGTAAAGAAGAAATTCTTGAGGAGCCCAATTTTTTGTTGCAGAGTATGCATTGAAGGGTAAATCTGGAGCTAAAAGGAAATATTTTCATAACTGGAACATCCTTGCATAGGATGTTAAAATAGGTATCTATCCCAAATGCAATAGGTGTTTTACTCAGGAATTGTATGCCACTTGATTTCTTATAAATCAAATATTATTTTAACCACATTAGTGAATGTCTATCACTAAACTGGATTTAAAAATTAACAGAATGTTTACAGTTGAGAAAAGAGCCTCTACACCCTCTCTCTCTCACACTATTCATTATCAAATTACATATTTACTTATAATTATACATATTATAGTATGTGAATCAAATATATATATTATATACAGTCAAAGTATAGATAAATATATAATGTGGAAATGGAGGAGGAGAAAAAAAAAAGAAAAGAGAGATTCTGACTGAATAACTATTTTCCTATCTCCAGAAATATCTCAAGTGTAGTGTAGTGTTAATCACTTAGTCATGTCCAACTCTTTGTGACCCCATGGACTGTAGCCCCGCAGGCTCCTCTGTCTATGGAATTCTTCAGGCAAGAATACTGGAGTGGGTTGTCATTTCCTTCTCCATATATCTCAAATTAAGCTAATTAAATCTGTATCATTGCAAAGAAACTTTAACACATTACTCTTTAAATGATTTTATTTGTATAAATATATAAGTAATGGAAATATGTGAGAGTTGGACTATAAAGAAAGCTGAGCGCTGAAGAATTGATGCTTTTGAACTGTGGTGTTGGAGAAGACACTTGAGAGTCCCTTGGACTGCAAAGAGGTCCAACCAGTCCATCCTAAAGTAAATCAGTCCTGGGTGTTCATTGGAAGGACTGATTTGAAGCTGTAACTCCAATACTTTGGCCACCTGATGGGAAGAGCTGACTCATTTGAAAAGACCCTGATAGTGGGAAAGATTGAGGGCAGGAGGAGAAGAGAATGACAGAGGATGAGATGGTTGGATGGCATCACCGACACAATGGACATGATTTTGGGTAAACTCCAGGGGTTGGTGATGGATAGGGAGGCCTGGTGTGCTGTGGTTCGTGGGGTCGCAAAGAGTCGGACACAACTGAGCAGCTGAACTGAACTGAACTGAATGGAGATAAGTTCCATTGTTTATCAACACAAATATTATTTGAAGAGAGTGCAAAAAAAATTTAATATAACATAAAATTTGAGATTTAGTATATTAAAGATAAAATATCAAAGCAATTTTGTTCAAAATACAAGTGACTGTAATAGAACTATGGTAAGCATACATGTTCAGGGTTAGAAAGACCCTCTTCTATAAGGATGTCAGTGTACAAAATTATAATATTGGAGAGTACATAGAGAAATACTAATATACATACAATGAGAAAGTAGACTGATTTTATTTTGGCCAATTGTTTTTAACCCACAACCTTTATTTAGCTCTTTAATCAAAGGCTAACCTAACTCACAATGCTTTGTCCTTAACTCAGAAAACACTTGGGGAGGGGGAAGCACCCAGGGTTTCTTTTTGAGGTAATGAAAATATTCTGAAATTGATTATAATGATGGTCATGCATACACATGAATATACTAAAGTCCATTCAATTGTACTTTTTCAGTTCAGCTCAGTTCAGTTGCTCAGTGACGTCAGACTCTGCGACCCCATGGACTACAGCACGCCAGGCTTCCCTGTCCATCACCAACTCCCGGAGCTTATGCAAACTCATGTCCATCAAGTCGGTGATGCCATCCAATCATCTCACCCTCTGTTGTCCCCTTCTCCTGCTTCAATCTTTCCTGGCATCAGTCACTTTTCCAATGAGTCTCTTTAAATGGATGAATTATATATGTGAATTATATCTCAGTAAAACCATTTACACGCACACACACACATATGCAAAGAAAGAGAACATTTGAGGAAGCCTAGTACAGCTTCCCTTGGGTTTCATGAAATTATAAACTTTGTGTTGGGAATCAAAAATTTTGGCTTTCTCTAAAATTCTCTTTTCCAAGGAAGTCTTAGAATAAACCACCAATCTTGTTTCTGTCTATGTACAATTTTGGAATAAGGTGGAGAATTTGGATATCTCTTATTGTTCTAGAATTGCAAGTAGGTCCCAAAACTGGGGACAAATTAGGAGGATTAGTCAATACTAATTTCACAAGAGCTGCAGTGGAAAAGCAGGGTCAATTGCTCTTTGAAGCTCATCAAGTATTTTCTGGCAGAGTGTATTCTGCTAGCACTAACCTCTCAGCAAGTCTCCTTATTTCCTGTTAACATCAGAAGTTGGTAGAGGGAAGTTGAAGAACTAGGAGGAACTGAGAGTCCAGTGTTTGTGGGCCACTACTCTTGGTGGAGAGCTGCTAAGTGAGGGTAGCCTTGGAGGTATTCCTATAAAGATTGATATTTTAATTAAAGAAGAACTTTCTGAGCTATGGAATCCGCAGCCCAAATGCCTAGTGAAGAGCAGTGTGATGAGAGATTTCTTAGCTTTTCAAGTGATCCCCAGAGCTTGGGGATCTATGAGCATACAGATTTCTGAATGCAGTGGTTTGCTAGAGCAATTTCAACAGCACTATGACTAGGAACTGCGGCAGTTTTCCCTGAACCCCCTGAAGATACAGAACAGAACCGCAGAGCATTCAGTGTTTCCTGTGAAGACAAGATCACAGAGCTTAGACAAGGACACAAAATCATGGAGGTGAAAGTAACACGTGCCAAGGCTGTCCCTCTTTGGTGGGTGCCCTTAGTGACAAAGGTGACCAGTATGAAGCTTAGCACAACTCCGAACTACAAGCAGACCACCCACATTTACATGGAGTCTATAGCTGTAGGTTAGGGGCTACTGACAGAACCAGCTCTGGCTGGAGATAGACACAAACGCCTCATGCCTCTCTTCTTTTGTAAGAGGATAAAAAATCAAATTGTATGCAAAAAGTCTCTACTTAATTCTCACTTCCAGCATCCAAGGACAATAAAACATTGTTCTCAAAATGGAGGGAGAAATGTGTCCAAGGTTAAGACCATGCCCCCACTCCACAGACTCTATCTGGAACAGGAGGAGTGTAAGGATAGATACCAAACTCACTGCTACTCCCTTGAGTCACAAGTCTGCTTACCCTGACAAAGGGAAAGAGAGTAGTTAAAATCAGGTTGGAGTTTGGAACTTTTAACTGGACTGTACATTTAATTTTTTAAAGTGATGAAAAGGTTTGAACAAAAAGCTTTGAGACCTACCTGAGGTGTTAGGAAGGGGTGGTAGATAGACATAGTAGAGCCAGTGACTAGAGGAAAAGAACACTTCACATTTACTCTCCACTGAACTGAAGCTTCTAACAAACTGGTACACGGCTCTGCTGAGAATGCAAAAGAAATAGAAACACAGAAAATACAGTTCCATTGTGGAGACAGCTATGGGAGAAGAGACAGGTGAGCTGTGAATGTGGGGGCTAGGTAGGAGGGGGACAGGCATTGGATCAACAGAGTAAAGATATAATGCTCTTGCCCATCCAAAGCAATTTATGTTGGTGCAAAGCTTGGACCAAGGTTTTAGAGTCAGCCTCGGCTCTTTCTGAACATCATCTCTCAGGAGAATGGAGGGAGGAGCTTACTTCTACTCCTCTCTGCTCCTCACAGGTAGCACCTACAGGACCATGGGCACTACAAAAGGAAGCAGTTACACCTATTATATAGCTGTCATAGCAGATAAAGCCACAAAGCCAAATAGCTTCCAGTTGACTGCCAGGAAAACTCCTGAAGTGTCAGTAGAAGACGACGTAGTTCAGAATGCAGTTCAGTAGTTCAGAATGTTTCTGTGTTCATCCATACCAACTACATGGGGGCTGGGCTAGACACCAGTTGGTTTTCTGAGTTATTTTGAAATGAAAGGTAGAGGACATCAGAATGTACACCTTTACTCCAGTGGAAGGAGTGGCCCTCAATGAACCTTTGTACACTCTCTTGAACATTTATGCAAAGTACTCACCTGACCGGAAAGTACTGCCACATGCTTAGATCCTCTGAAAGCCTCCCTTCTGAAAGGTCGATGGCACTCCCAATAAGAATGTATGATCCGGACATTAATGAGCTCTCTAATTACTTCCATCCTCACAGCCCATACCTATCAAAACTGTTTTTCTCAACTTTCTCTCTATTCAACTCAGGCATCATTTGGATGTGTTCAACACCCTTTTCATTTCAAATGTCCTGAAATTACCCTTGTAAATCCAATGTCCTATTTAAAGAAAGACAGCTGAGATATACAAATAGTAAAGGGATTAGAAAATAATTAATGGAGGGTAGTCTTCCAGAGAGAAGTATCCCAAACAACATGAGTATTTAGTGATGTTAGATAAAGTCATTGAATGTGACTGCCTGTTGACCCCAGAATTGGACCTGGGCAAACAGGCTCCTCATCCCTCCTCTGTCCTTGTTATGTACCCTTTGCCTACCATTCCCACAGTGGGAGCAGGTTTTAAAGGTGCAGCCATGAAAGAGTAATGCTTTGATGAGACAATCTGGACATGTATGACCCTGAACCCCATTAAGGTCTCTATAAACTCTTAAGATTCTAGCTGGGACCAGCTAGTCCTGAGATGCAGAAGACAAGCCTCCAATGCAAGTTCCCTTCTTAATAATGCCAGCCACCAGCCTGGAGTGGCTGCCTCTGTCTCTGATCCTGCCTTGTCCTCTGTTTATGGGGCCAGTTTGCAAACCAATAGATAATGTTAGTGTTTACTTGCTGCTCTTTGGATTTAGCACTAGATTACATTTGGAACCCTGAAGGATTATTGTGCAAAAATAGAAACAAAACAAATGAAATAAGCTTTTCCTGGCTAATATCCTCAGGTATTTGCAAGATCTCCCAGTTTGATATGGTTTGTGGCAATACTCCCTCATGTCAACTTAAAAAGTAATTTTCAAGAGTTCATTTTTCTCATTTTAGTACAAGAAACATAACATTAGTCTAGCTTCTGTCACTGGGTTGTTGTATGGGCCAAATAGACCAGTATCACTGAAAGTGTATTGTAAACCGCAAAGTATTTGCATATTTTAGTATCTACAAAAGTGTGTGAAGGTGAAATTTCTTATAGTATGCTTTTGTTTTATAATTTAATTGGTCTATGTGTGATTCACATTTTGAACAGTAAGGGCAAAAGGAATGAGAGAAAAATATTGCTTTTTTTTAAGGCAGGCATTTAACTTAGTCTTTGGAAGTTCTGTTTCAACAGACGAAAGTCTTTAAAGAGCCAAATAGGCTGCTATTGTTGGAATTCTCCCTGCTCTCTGTTCTTTAAAGGAACTAATATTAATTCAACCTTCAAGGATGAATGACCAAAATCTTTAGGAGCTACTTCTTTGTTACATGGGCATATAAACACAATAATGAGGATGAAAGGGACTACTCAACTTAAGACATTCAACTTAAGAATTCAGGGCATTATTGAGATAAATGAGATATTATTGAGATAAATATATATTATTGAGATAAATGGCTAAACAAGATTCTGTTTTACCAAGATTAAATCACAATGCCCAGCACAATTATCTCTTCAATGTAGGGCTTGAAATAAATTTATTCAACTTTTATGAAATAACAAAATGCCATAACAAATACACCAATGGTGTTTTCCATCCAAATATGATCATATATCCCTTGGAAAATGTTAAGTTTGGAAAAGAAATTATGCAAGATGTTGGTGATAGAAGTAGCAATGTTTCTTTTCCCTTCTCCAGGGCATCTTCCCAATCCTGGGATGCAATCCAGGTCTCCCACAATGCAGGCAAATTCTTCACCAGCTGAGACACAAGGGAAGCCCATAAATACTGGAGTGGGTAGCCTATCCCTTCTCCAGCAGTCTTCTTGACCCAGGAATCCAACCAGGGTCTCCTGCATTGCAGGTGGATTCTTTACCAAATGAGCTATCAGGGAAGCCCTCTTATCTCTATATTTGCATAAAATTAATCCATCTCCCTCAAATGATAACCACAGTTTCCTCTTTTCCTAGTACAAGTAGGAAAGTAGGTCTTTGACTAAGATCTCTCTCCGCTTCCTTTCTCCACCATACCCTCATTTTCTATACCATTATGTGGAACTTTAAGTATTTTGTGTAATTTATGGCATTATCTTTTAAATGTTTTTATAATTATGGTACCATAATTTACCAAAATATTTTGCATACTTTTCTTTCTGTGATTTATTTTTAAGATTTAACCATATTTTATATATAGCTCTGTTGAATTTATTGTAACTGTTTATTCTGTCATTTTAAAATATAGATTATTTATGTTTTGCTTTTGATTCTGTGATTCATTTATGTTGAAATATATAACTAGAGTTCATTTCTTTTCACCTCAGTAAATTATTTTATTTAGAAATGGCCAACAATTTACTTATCCATCACACAGATTTTGGATGTTTTTGTTGCTTCCAAGATTTTTAATTTAATTTTTATTGTTACCAATCATGATGCAATAACCACACATGAACACATCTTTTCATTTGCTGAATAGTCCATATCCATTCTCTACTGATTAATAATGAGACTAAAGTTTGGTCTACATTGCCATATTTCAACAATAATAATGCACATATTTTTCATATTTTAATATCTCTACAATTAGGACACATGTTAAAATTGATGGCATCTTGCAGTCACTCTAAGCCAGAGGGCATTTGTGATGGGAAATATGCAATGTGTCTGCTTATGCATTAATTTAATTGTTATTCCTGGTAGCATGACAGAATAATCATATTTCTCTGTTTCAGTCAACAAATCATTTAATAATTATTCAAGGAAAGAATATGGGTCCCAGAAATTATCTGAAAATGTTTTATTGATACCTTCTGGTAAAATCAACAAAGTGCCAGCATTAAAATTTAAAGAACAGGTATCTACAGCTTGAGTGAAAATTATGGAGATAATAGTAAAGCACTTTTTAAGGAAATGAGAATTATCAGCACTCATTATGATGCAAAAAAATAGTAGTATAAGATAAAATATAAACTGATAACTCTGAATGAAAAGATAATTCAAAAAATTCAGCCTCTGAATAGGAAAATGTTTCCATAATATTTTAGTCAATTTATTTCACTTATATTTTTCTTTATATATATGCACAGGTGTATGTATGTATATGTGTATATATGTTTACACACTATGCCTACATACATATGTGTAAGCCTAAGAGTTCTTTTAATACATATAAAAGTAAAAGTTTATGCATGTTTGCCATTAGAGAGCATTTAGGCATATAATTTAATTGGCAAATATAGTTTTATATCAGTTCAGTTCAGTTCAGTCACTCAGTCATGTCCGACTCTTTGCGACCCCATGAGTTACAGCATGTCAGGCCTCCCTGTCCATCACCAGCTCCCAGAGTTCACTCAAACTCATGCCCATCGAGTCGGTGATGCCATCCAGCCATCTCATCCTCTGTCGGCCCCATCTCCTCCTGCTTCCAATCCCTCCCAGCTTCAGGGTCTTTTCCAACGAGTCAACTCTTCGCATGAGGTGGCCAAAGTATTGGAGTGTCAGCTTCAATATCAGACCCTCCAATGAACACCCAGGACTGATCTCCTTTAGGATGGACTGGTTGGATCTCCTTGCAGTCCAAGGGACTCTCAAGAGTCTTCTCCAACACCATAGTTCAAAAGCATCAATTTTTCGGCACTCAGCTTCTTCACAGTCCAACTCTCACATCCATACGTGACCACTGGAAAAACCATAGCCTTGACCAGATGGACCTTTGTTGGCAAAGTAATGTCTCTGCTTTTTAATATGCCATCCAGGTTGATCATAACTTTCCTTCCAAGGAGTAAGTGTCTTTTAGTTTCATGGCTTCAATCACCATCTGCAGTGATTTTGGAGCCCCCAAAAATAAAGTCTGCCACTATTTCTACTGTCTCCCCATCTATTTCCCATGAGGTGATGGGACCAGATGCCATGATCTTAGTTTTCTGAATATTAAACTTTAAACCAACTTTTTCACTCTCTTCTTTCACTTTCATCAAGAGGCCTTTTTGTTCCTCTTCACTTTCTGCCATAAGGGTGGTGTTATCTGCATATCTGAGGTTATTGATATTTCTCCCAGCAATCTTGATTCCAGCTTGTGCTTCTTCCAGCCCAGCGTTTCTCATGATGTACTCTGCATATAATTTAAATAAGCAGGGTGACAGTATACAGCCTTGACGTACTCCTTTTCCTATTTGGAACCAGTCTGTTGTTCCATGTCCAGTTCTAACTGTTTCTTCCTGACCTGCATGCAGGTTTCTCAAGAGGCAGGTCAGGTGGCCTGGTATTCCCAGTCTCTTTCAGAATTTTCCACAGTTTATTGTGATCCACACAGTCGAAGGCTTCAGCGTAGTCAATAAAGCAGAAATAGATGTTTTTCCGGAATTCTCTTGCTTTTTTGCTGATCCAGTGGATATTGGTAATTTGATCTCTGGTTCCTCTGCCTTTTCTAAATCCAGCTTGAACATCTGGGAGTTCTCGGTTCACGTATTGCTGAAGCCTGGCTTGGAGAATTTTGAGCATTACTTTACTAGTGTGTGAGATGAGTGCAATTGTGCGGTAGTTTGAGCATTCTTTGGCATTGCCTTTCTTAGGGATTGGGATGAAAACTGACCTTTTCCAGTCCTGTGGCCACTGCTGAGTTTTCCACATTTTCTGGCATATTGAGTGCAGCACTTTCACAGCATCATCTTTCAGGATTTGAAATAGCTCAACTGGAATTCCATCACATCCACTAGCTTTGTTTGTAGTGATGCTTTCTAAGGACCACTTGACTTCACATTCCAGGATGTCTGGCTCTAGGTAAGTGAGCACACCATTGTGATTATCTGGGTCATGAAGATTTTTTTTGTACAATTCTTCTGTGTATTCTTGCCATCTCTTCTTATTATCTTCTGCTTCTTTAGGTCCATACCATTTCTGTCCTTTATTGAGCCCATTTTTGCATGAAATGTTCCCTTGATATCTCTAATTTTCTTGAAGAGATCTCTAGTCTTTCCCATTCTGTTGTTTTCCTCTATTTCTTTTCATTGATTGCTGAAGAAGGCTTTCTCATCTCTCCTGGCTATTCTTTGGGACTCTGCATTCAAATGGGAATCTTTCCTTTTCTCCTGTGCTTTTCGCTTCTCTTTGTTTCACAGCTATTTGTAAGGCCTCCTCAGACCACCATTTTGCCTTTTTGCATTTCTTTTCCATGGGGATGGTCTTGATCCCTGTCTTCTGTATGATGTCATGAACCTCCATCCATAGTTCATCAAGTACACTGTCTATCAGATCTAGTCCCTTAAATCTATTTCTCACTTCCACTGTATAGTCATAAGGGATTTGATTTAGATGATACCTGATAGTTTTATATAGTCTAAATTAAATAAAATTCAGCATATTATTTTGTGTTGATATCTGATATTAGCCTTGTTCTTCAAAATTGTTTTGGGTATTAAAGGCCCTTAGCTTTGACATATGAATTTTATGATAAATTTACAATCTTGTTGGGTTTCTTTGGAAGTCCTTCAATACATAATTATGGGAGCAATCCAATTTTACAATATATGCTGTCTTCTATAAAGCTTTATAATTTTCTCTATAAAGTTTTGACATATTTTACATAAGATAAATCATAGTTATCTTAGAATTTTTTTTTATTTTAAAAGGTATCACTTTAAAATGATATTTTATAATTGCTGGTATATATAAATGACATTGATTTATATATATGTAGTCAGAAACAAACAGTCTTGATGAACTCTGTTACTAATTCTAATAGAGGGTATATTAATTATCTTGGATTTCTTTTAATATAAGCAATCTTAATGATATTTTTCTACCTTTCTGATTCTTTTATGCTTTATTTATTTTTATTATATAACTGTAATAGTCAAAACCTTTAGTACACCACTGAAGTGGTGATAGTGAACCCTCTTTTTGCTTTTGAAACTAAAGGTAAGAGTTTTTAAAGTTTCTACCATTAAGTTCAATATTTTTTACAGTTTCTGATAGATATGCTTCATGAGAAAAATGTGTTAAAACAGAATATATTTTTAATCATGAAAGTTTGTTGAATAATGTCAAACACATTTATAAAAATGATTATATAGGGTTTTTTCCTTTGATCTGCTAAGTAGTGAATTTTATTAATATATTATTAATTTGTAAAATAGCCTCATATTCTTGGAATATACTCAAATTGACATGTGTGTATGTTTGAACACACTGTAGGATTCCATTTCCTGCTCCAAAACAGGATATCTATAGTAGTGATAAAATGTGCTTGCCTGCATGCACAGTTGCTAAGCCATGCCTGACTCTTTGCCTCATCAAGGACTGTAGCCCATCAGGTTCCTCTGTCCTTGGGATTTTCCAGCCAAGAATACTGGAATGGAATCCAGATTGGAAAAGAAAAAGTAAACCTCTCACTGTTTGCAGATGACAAGATCCTCTACATAGAAAACCCTAAAGACATCACCAGAAAATTACTAGAGGTATTCAATGAATACAGTAAATTTGCAGGATGTAAAATAACACACAGAAATTACTTACTTTCCTATACACTAACAAAGAGAAAACAGAAAGATAAATTAAGAAAACAATCCCATTCACCATTGTGACAAAAATAATAGAATACTTAGGAATAAATCTACCTAAAGAAACAAAAGGCCTATATATATAAAACTATAAAACACTGACAAAAGAAATCAAAGATGACTCAAGCAGATGGAGAAATATACCATTTCTCAATATAGTAAGATTCAATATAGTGAAATTTAATATACTACCCAAAGCAATCCATAGATTCAATGCAATCCCTATCAAGCTACCAATGGTATTTTTCACAGAACCAAAACAAATACTCTCACAATTTGTATGGAAATACAAAAAAAACCTCAAATAGCCAAAGCAATCTTGAGAAAGAAGAATGGAGCTGGAGGAATCAACCTGCCTGATTTCAGATTATACTACAAAACTTCAGTCATTAAGACAGTATGGTACTGGCACAAAGACACAAATATAGACCAATGGAACAAAATAGAAAGTTCAGAGATAAATCTACACCCCTATGGACTCCTTATCTTTGACAAAGGAGGCAAAAATATACAATAGATAAAAGACAATCTCTTTAACAAGTGGTGCTGGGAAAACTGGTCAACCACTTGTAAAAGAGTGAAACTAGAACACTTTCTAACACCATACACAAAAATAAACTCAAAATGGATTAAAGATCTAAGTATAACACCAGAAACTATAAAACTCTGAGAGGGAAACTAGGCAAAACACTCTCTGACATAAATCACAGCAAGATTATCTATTATCCACCTCCTAGAGTAATGGAAACAGAAGCAAAAATAAACAAATAGGACCCAATTAAACATAAAAACTTTTGCACAAAGAAGGAAACTATAAGCGAGGTGAAAAGATAGCCTTCAGAGTGGGTGGAAATAATAGCAAACAAAGCAACTGATGAAGAATTAACCTCAAAAATGTACAAGTAGCTCGTGCAGCTCAATACCAGAAAAATAAACGACACAGTCAAAAAATGGGCCAAAGAACTAAACAGACATTTCTCCAAAGAATACATACAGATGTCTAACAAACACATGAAACGATGCTTAACATCACTCATTAACAGAGAAATGCAAATCAAAACCACAATGTGGTACCATCTCACACCAGTCAGAATGGCTGCTAGCAAAAAGTCTACAAGCAATAAGTGCTGGAGACGGTGTGGAGAAAAAGGAACCCTCTTACACTGTTGGTGGGAATACAAACTAGTATAGCCACTATGGAGAATAGTGTGGAGAGTCCTTAAAACCTGGATATAGAACTGCCATACGACCCAGCAATCCCACTGCTGGGCATACACACCAAGGGAACCAAAGTGAAAAGAGACGCGTGTACCCCAATATTCATCACAGCACTGTTTACAATAGCTAGGACATGTAAGCAACCTAGATGCCCATTGGCAGACAGATGGATAAGAAAGCTGTGGTACATATACACAATGGAATATTACTCAGCTATTAAAAAGAACATATTTGAATCAGTTCCAATGAGGTGGATGAAACTAGAGCCTATTATACAGAATGAAGTCAATCAGAAAGAAAAACATCAATACAGTATATTAACTCATATATATGGAATTTAGAAAGATGGTAATGATGACCCTATATGTGAGACAGCCAAAGAGACACAGATATAAAGAACAGACCTTTAGACTCTGTGGGAGAAGCTGAGGGTGGGATGATTTGAGAGAATGCCATTGAAACATGTATATTACCATATGGGAAATAGATCACCAGTTTGATGCATGAAACAGGGCACTCAAAACCGGTGCACTTGGACAACCTAGAGGGATGGGATGGGGAGGGAGGTGGAAGGGGTTTCAGAATGGGGGACACATGTACACCCATGGCTGATTCATGTAAATACATGGCAAAACCCACAATATTGTAAAGTAATTAGCCTCCAATTAAAATAAATAAATTAATAATTTAAAAAAATACTGGAGTGGTTAAATGAATGGACTCTAATGCCCAAGTAACTATTGGATTTCAATATGAGATTTATCATTTACCAGCTAATTGACCTTGGATTACTTAATCTCTATGTATTTCAGTTTCCTCATGTATAAAAATAAGTATGATGAAAAGAGGGCTTCCCTGATAACTCAGTTGATAAAGAATCCACCTGCAATGCAAAAGACCTCAGTCTGATTTCTGGATCTGGAAGATTCACTGGAGAAGGGATATGCTACCCACTCCATTGTTCTTGGGCTTCCCTCATGACTCAGCTGGTAAAGAATCTGCTTGCAATGCAGGAGACCTGGGTTTGATGAACTATAATGAAAATAATAGTTCATCTTTCATAAGAGTAATAAAAAAAAGTGACAATATTTTGTACCTTAGAAATATGACTTGCATATATTAATTAGCATATAATCCTTTCTTGTGTAAAAGCAAATAATTCTCTGAGTGGCTTAGTTAGACATGCTATTGTTATTATTATTTTTAAAATTATTTTTTATCCTCTAGTGCAAGTAAGAGAGAACTAAATTTTAAAATGATTTAAGAAGTATTCACACTTCTTAAACAATTATATATAGGTAAAATTGGCATATAACAAACTGTGTATATTTAAAACATACAATTTGATAAGTTTTAAAAATATGTGTACAAAAACAAAATTATTACTACAATCAAGACACATCACTCCCCAAAATTTCCTTATGCCCCTATGTAATTCTTTTTTCCTGCGCTACTGATTTTTTCTATTCCTCAGAGAAGAATTGATCTGCTTTGTGTCATTGTAGATTAGTTTGCATTTTCTGAAATCTTATTTAAGTGTAATACTGCAGGAGGTATTCTTTATTATTTGGCTTCTTTCACTCAGCACAATTATTTTAAGAGCCATCAATGTTGTTGCCTGCATCAATAGTTCATTCTTTTTTATTCCCAAGTGGTATACCATTGTGTAGGGATACAATTTGTTTAACCATTCACCATTTGAGGAACATACAGATTGACTCAAGCTTTTGTCTATTACAAATAAAGATGATATGAATATTCATGTACAAGACCACATGTGGACATATATTTTACCATTTATAGTAGATACCTGGGAGTGGAATATCCTGGTCAAGCAGTGGATGCATGTTTAACTCTTTAGAAAACTGCCAAACAATTGCTCAAATTGTTATATTATTCCATATCCCCACAAGCAGTATTGAGAGTTCAGATCTATTAAATACTCAATATGTTCCTAATTTTAGACATTCTGGAACAGGTGTATAGAGGTTTCTCTTTGTGGTTTTAAATTACATTTTTCTAATGGCAAACAGAATTAAGCATTTTGTTTCCTGTACTCATTTGTCATCTCTACATCTTTGCTGAAAGTTTGTGTGCAATCATTTGCTCATATTTTTATTGGATAGCCTCCATCCTTATTGAATTCCAAGAAATCTTCTTTGTATTTTAACTGAAAATCTTGTATTAGAGACATGTTTTGCAATTATCTTCTTCCAAGAGAAATTAAGCTTGTATATTAATTCTCTTAGCAGAATGTATCAAACACCCTAGGTTCCTAATTTTGATGAATTACAGTTTATCAAGTTGTTTTTAATATTTTATTATTTTGTATTGAATCTAACTAATGCTTCCCTAATCTCAGATCACAAAGGAGCTCTTTGTTGTAAATGTTTCATATTTTTCATTTTTTTTAAACTCTATGATTAATTTTGAGTTAGTTTTTGTATATGGTAAGGTATGGATCAACATTCATTTCTTATCAAGTAGTATCTAATTTTTCTAGTGCCATTTTTTGAAGCAGCTATTTTTTTTTCTCCACTGAATTGCCTTTGTGCTTTCAGTGAAAATCATTTCTCCTTATATATGTGGGACTACCTCCAAACTCCATTTTGATCATTAAAACTATGTGTTTATCTCTTCATCAAGACCACACTATCATGATTGTGTAGACTTGTAAGTGTAGATTTATAAGTCTTCAGTTCAGGTAGTTTTAACTCTAAATTTATTCTCCTTGTTGAAAACTATTTTGGCTATTCTAGGACTTATTTATTTCTATAAAATTTTAGGTTTTGGTTGTCAATTATTACAAAAATTCTGCTAGAATTTTTATTTGGGTTATATCCAATCTATGTGTTAATTTCTGGGAAATTTGTTTTGTTACATATTGAGTTTTCTAACTTATGGGCAAAATATTGGTCTCCTCTTGAACATGAGTTGTTGAATTTTGCTCAGAATGTTTTTTTTTTTCCAGATTTTAGCATACAAGTGTTGGAAATATTTTGCCAGATTTAACTCTAAGTATTTTACATTTTTGGCAATATGGTAAATGATAATTTAAATTTAAAATTTTTCAAATTTGTTGCCAGTGTATAAAAACAAAGTTGTTTCTTGGATGTGGTTCTTCTGCATGACAATCTTACTAAATATGCATATTTACTCTAGTAACACTTTATAGATTTTATCAGACATTTTACATATTTACATTTTGACTGAAAATAAAAATCATTATTATTTTTTTCTTTTTAATCTGATGCATTTATTTCTTTTACTACTCTGATGGTGCTAGCTGGCAGTTTTGGTACAATGTGGAATAGAAATTCTGAGAAGTGGCTTTCCTATTTTGTTGTCTGTCCTAAAAGGAAGGCATTTAACCTTTTACCTTTAGTGTGACATTTGTCATAGATACATATTAGGTTAAGAGAGTTTCATCCTATTCCTAGTTTTCTCACAGTCTTTATCAGGAATAGACGTTGAAATTTTTCAAATATGTCTACTTAGAGGCTTATATGAGCTTCTTTTTTGGTTTCTTAATTTCATGAATTAAATGATTTATTTTCAAATATTAAACTAATCACCGATTCCTGAAATAAAATACACTTGATCATGGTATATTTTCATTCCTATTATACATATTGTAGGAATTGCTTAAACTTTGTTTTGAATCTTTGTATGTTTTCAAAGTAGTTTTCTACTTTATAAGTCTATCTTCTTTTGGCATCAAAGTAATATAACCTTGAAGAGCAGGAATCAACCTCAAATTTCTACAGGAATTGTGTAAAATTGGTATTAATTATTTTCTAAATATTTTCATAGAATTTACCGAAGTAGTCATCTCGGCCTGTAGTTTTTCTTGTTGAAAAGTTCCAAACTATGAAATTTATATTTTTATTATAAATAGGATCATTTTGTTTATGAGCTATTGAGAACACTTTGATAATACTTATCTTTCAATGAAATTTTTCACTTAACCTGAATTGTCCAGTTTATGCTCATGAAGTTGTTTGTTATCCTTTAAGTATCTGTAGAATGTGTAGTGATGTTTTCTCTCTTATTGCTGATATTGACATCTTGTGTCTCCCCTCTTCATCTTGCTCTTTTCCTTAATGAAACTAGAGTTTTATCCATTTTATTGATTTCCTCACAGAATCAACTTTGGGTTATTGTTATTTTTGCTGTTCTTCTCTTTCTGTTTCATATATTTTTACATTTGTGGCTAGTATTTCTTTCTTCTGTTTGCTTTTAAAAAATAATTTACCTTTAGCCATGCTTTTAAGGTGACAATTTACTTAGGTTATGGACTTTTTTTTCTTACATACAATTGTTTTGTATTCTAAAATTTCCCCAAAATAAAACTTTAGCGACATTACACACATTTGACATGTTATATTTTGATTTTTATTTGGATAAAATACATTATAGTTTTATTTTGCTTTTATTTTGTCCACTGCATTTTTTAAAGCATATTATTTAATGGTCAGATATTTATGAATTTTCAGACATGCTTCTGTAATTGATTATTAATTTAATTCCACTGTGATTAGAGAAAATATTTCATAGTGACTTGAATTATTCTATTTTTATTGACAAGCTTTATAGTTACTATCAATATGGTCACTATAGGGTAGGAAATGCAACCTACTCCAGTATTCTTGCTGGGGAAATTCCATGGACAGAGGATATTGATGGACTAAAGTCCATGCAGTTGCAAAGAATCAGACACTACTGAGAGACTGAGTACATAGTCAACTACAATCTCTTCCTTGGTACATTATCTTTGTGCACTTGAAAATAATATGTATTCAGTTGTTGTTGGGTTGAATATTTATACATATCAATTACAGTGAGTTGGTAGGTCGTTTTTAGTCTACTTGATTTTCTGCATATTTCTTCTTTTTGAAATGTAAAACAGCCTTTTTTTCCCCTTCTTTCTTTCTTTGTTTTTAATGGAGGATAGTTGCTTTACAACATTGTGTTGGTTTCTGCCATATATCAACATAAATCAATCACAGGTATACATATGTCCCCTTCCTCCTGAAACACCCCCCCCCCCACCACCCATCTTCCATCCCATCCCTCCCCTCTAGGTTGTCACAGAGCACTGGGTTGAGCTACTTGTGTTACATAGCAAATCCCCACTTGCTGTCTATTTTGCATATGGCAATGTATGCTTTCATATTATTCATTTCATTTGTCCCACCCTCTTTTCCCAGCTGGGTCCACAAGTCTATTCTCTATGTCTGTGTCTCCATTGCTGCCCTGCAAAGGAGATTCACCAGTATCATCTTTCTAGATTCCATATGCATATGGTAATATAAAATATTTGCCTTTCACTTTCTGACATACTACACTCTATAATAAGCTCTAGGTTCATCCATCTCATTAGGGCTGACTTGAATGTGCTTTTTTTTTATAGCTGAGTAATATTCCATTGTATACATGTACCACAATTTCTGTATCCATTATCCATCAATGGTCATCTAGGTTGTTTCTATGTCTTAGCTATTGTAAAAAGTGCTGTAACAAATATTGGGGGTACATGTATCTCTTTTGATTATGATTTTCTCAGGGTATCCAGTAATGGGATTCTAATCCAGTAATCGGATTCTAGGGCATATTGTAGTTCTACTAATGGTTTTTAAAGAAATCTCCATACTGCTCTCTGTGGTAGCTGTATGAATTTACATTCCCACCCACAGTGCAAGAGGGATCCCTTTTCTTCATACCCTCTCCAGCATTTATTGTTTGTAGATTTTTTAAATGATGGCCATTCTCACCAGTATGAGGTGATACCTCATTGCAGTTTTGATTTGCATTTCTCTAATAATGAGCAATGTTGAGCATCTTTTCGTGTATTTGTTAGCCAACTATATGTCTTCTTTGGAGAAATGTATTTAGATATTTGATTCATTTTTTTTTTTTAATTGGGTTATTTGTTTTTCTTTGTAGTGAGCAGCAAGAGCTGCTTTTGTATTTTGGAGACTAATCCTTTGTCAGCTGTTTTATTTGCAGTTCTATTCTCCCATGCTGAGGGTCATCTTTTTATCTTGTTGACTGTTTCTTTAGCTGTGCAAAAGCTTCTAAGTTTAATTAAGTCCCATTTGTTTACTTTTTTTGTTTGTTTGTTTGCATTACTCTAAGGGGTGGATCAAAAAGGATCTTGCTGTGATGTACGTCAAAGAGGATATCGCCTATGTTTTCCTCTAAGAGTTTTATACATTCAGGCTTTACATTAAAATCTTTAATCCATTTTGAGTTTATTTTTGTGTATGGTATTAGAAAATGTTGTAGTTTCATTCTTTACATGTACCTGTATAGTTTTTCAAGCACCAACTATCAAAGAGGCTGTCATTTCTCCATTATGTATTCTTGCCTCCTTTACCATAGATAAGGTGCCCATAGGCATGTGGGTTTATCTCTGGGCATTCTATTTTGTTCCATTGGTCTAAATTTCTGTTCTTGTGCCAGTACCACACTCTCTTAATAACTACAGCTTTGTAGTATAGCCTGATGTCAGGAAGATTGATTCCTTCATATCTATTCTTCTTTTTTCAGATTGCTTTGGCTATTTGGGGTCTTCTGTGTTTCCATACAAATTGTGAACTTTTTTATTATAGTTCTGTGAAAAATACAATTAGTGGTTTGATAGGGATTGCATTGAATCTTTAGATTATTTTGGGTAGTATAGTAACTTTCTCAATATTGATTCTTCCAATTCAAGAACACAGTATATCTCTCCATCTGTTTGTGTCATCTTTGATTTCTTTCATCAGTGTCTTATAATTTTCTGCATACAAATCTTTTGTGTATTTAGGTATTTTTTTTAGGTATGTGTCTTTATGTACTTCATTTTTGTTGTTGCTGTTGTTGCAGTGGTGAGGGGAATTGTTTCCTTAAATTCTCTTTCTGATTTTTTCATCGCTAATCTATAGAAATACAAGGGATTTCTGTGTGTTATTTTTATATCCTATGACTTTACTATATTCATTGATTAGCTCTAGTAATTTTCTGGTATAATCTTTAGGGTTTTCTATGTATAGTATAATGTCATCTGCAAATAGTGAGTATTATACTTCTTTTCTGATCTGATTGCTGGACTTCCAAATATGCTGAATAATAGTGGCTAGTGGGCACCCTTGTCTTCTTCCTGATCTTAGAGGAAATGCTTTCAATTTTCCACGTTGTGAATGTATGCTGTGGCTTTGTCATATATAGCCTTTTTATGTTGAGGTAGGTTTCTTCTATGCCTACTTTCTGGAAGGATTTTTTTTTTTTTAAATCATAAATGGGTGTTGAACTTTGTTGAAAGCTTTTTCTGCATCTATTGAGATGATCATAAGGTTTTTATCTACCGGTTTGTTGATATGGTGTATCACATTGACTGACTTGCATATATTGAAGAATCCTTGCATCCCTGGAATAAATCCCTTTTGATCATGATGTGTCATTTTTCAGTGTGTTGTTGGATTCTGTTTGCTAGACTTTTGTTGAGAAATTTTGCATCCATATTCATCAGTGATATTGGCCTGCAATTTTCTTTTTATGTGATATCTTTGTCTGGTTTTGGTATCAATGTGATGGTGGCCTCATAGTATGAGTTTGGGAGTTTTCCTTTGTAATTTTATGGAAGAGTTTGAGCAGGATAAATGCTAGCTCTTCTTTAAACTTTTGGTAAAATTCACCTGTGAGGCCATCTGACCCTGGGTTTTTGTTTTTGAAAAAATTTTTATTACTGTTTTGATTTTGATACTTGTGATTGGTCTGTTAATGCTTTCTAATTCAACATGATTTAGTTTTGGAAAGTTATAGTTTTCTAAGAACTTCTCCGTTTCTTCCAGGTTGTCCATTTTATTGACATATAGTTGCTTATAGTAGTCTCATGAACCTTTGTACTTCTCCATTTTCTGTTGTGATTTCTCCTTTTTCATTTCTAATTATATTGAGTCTTTTCTCTCTTTCTCTTTTTTTCTTTTGCTTGACTAGTCTGGCTAGTGGTTTGTCAATTTTGTTTATTTTCTCAAAGAACCAGCTTTTAGTTAGATAGATCTTTTCTATTGTCACCTTCATTTCTTTTTCTTTTATTTATGTTCTGATCTTTATGATTTCTTTCCTTCTACTAGCTTTGAGGATTTTGTTTTTCTTCTTTCTATTTTTTTTTTCTTAAGTTGCTTTAGATATAAGTTTAGATTGTTTATTTGTGTTTTTTCTTTTTTCTTGAGGTTAGTTTGCATTGCTACAAACTCCCCCTTTAGAACTGCTTTTACTGCATGCCATGTTTTGGGTGTTCATGTTTTCATTGTTATTTGTTTCTAGGTAATTTTAAATTTTTTCTTAAATATCTTCATTGACCTGCCAAGTGTTTCTGTTTTCTACAGTTTGTTCCTTTAGTTTAATTCTAGACTCATAGTGTTGTTATCAAAAAAGGTACTTGATACAATTTTGGTTTTCTTAAATTTACTGAGACTTGATTTGTGACCTAAAATGTGATTTATCTTTGAGAATATTCCATGTACACTTGAGAAAAAAAGTGTATTCTGCTGTTTTGGGATAGAATGTCTTGAAGATACCAGTTAGGTACACCTGGTCTAATGTATGACTTAAGGCTTGAATTCGCTTATCAATTTTCTGTCCTGATGATCTGTTCATTAGTGTGAGTGAGGTGAAAAAGCCCCTTACTATTATTGTGCTACTATTGATTTCTCCTTTTATGGTTGTTAACATTTCCCTTATTTATTGAGGTGCTCATATATTGAGTATATGAATATTTATAACTATTATATTTCTTCTTGGATTGATCCCTTGATCATTGTGTAATGTCCTTCCTTATCCACTGTAACAGTTTATCTTTCAAAGCTTATTTATTCTGATATGAATATTAATATTCTTGTTTCCTTTTGACTCCTATTTGCATGAGATATCTTTTTCCATCCCCTGTTTTCATTCTGTATGTGTCCATAGATATGAAGTGAGTCTCTTTTAAGCAGCAAACACATGAGTCTTGTTTCTGTATCCGTTCAGCCAGTCTGTGTCTTTTGGTTGGGGCATTTAATCCATTTACATTGAAGGTAGTTATTGATATGTATTTTCCTATTGCCATTTTCTTAATCCTTTACTGTTTGTTCTCCTCAGTCTTTTTCTTTTCTTGTGTTTCATGCTAAAGTTCCTTTAACATTTGTTGTAAGGTTGATTTGATAATGCTGAATTTTCTTAGCTATTGCTTGTCTATAAAGCTTTTGATTTCACCATCAAATATAAATGAGATCCTTGCTGGATAGAATAATCTTGATTGTAGGTTTTTCTCTTTCATCATTTTAAATATATCCTGTCATTGCCTTCACACATACAGAGTTTCTGTTGAAAAATCAGCTGTTAGCCTTGTGGGGATTCCTTTGTATGTTATTTTTTGCTTTTCCCTGTGACTTTTAATGTTTTTACTTTGTGTTTAACTTTTCATACTTTGGTTAATATATGTTTTGGTGTGTTTCTCTTTAGGTTTATCCTGTATGGGACTCTCTGGGTTTCACGGACTTGGGTGGCTATTTCTTTTCCCATGTTAGGGAAGTTTTTGACTATAATCTCCTCAAATATTTTCTGATAAAATTTCTTTTCCTCTTTTTTTTTCTGGGACTCTTACAATTCAAATGTTGGTACATTTAAGATTGTCCCAGAGGTCTCTGAGACTGTCCTCAATTAGTGTCATTCTTTTTCTTTATTCTGTTCCTCAGCTGTTATTTCTATCATTCTATCTTACAGCACACTATCTGTTCTGCCTCAGCTATTCTACTATTGATTTCTTCTAGAGCATTTATAATTTTAGTAATTATGCTGTTCATCACTGCTTATTCCTTTTTCTTTTAGGTCTTTGTTTCTTGGATTTCCCCTTATTTTCAATATTTTGAAACTTCTTTACTATCATTACCCTAAACTTTTTATAGATAGGTTCCCTATTTCCTCTTAATTTTTAGTTATTGATAGTTTTTCACTTGCTTCTTCATCTTTTTTTTTTTTTTTTAACTCTTTGGGACTGTGTCCTTGTCTTACTAGTTGTTTGACCTGAGGCTTCCAGCAATGGAGTTTGTGGGAAGTTGGGTAGAGCTGGGTCTTGGTATAGAGATATGGACCTCCAGAATAGCTCACTCCAATTAATATTCCTTGGGCCCCTGGGGTTCTATCTTACTCCAGAAGTTCAGACACAGCACTTCAACCTCAGGGTCTCAGGTCAGGTCTCTGGCCAACTGTAGGTCTCTTCCTACCTGTCTGTCTTCTGGAGGTCCCAAACTAATGTCTGGTAGGTATTCTAGGTGTGGCGAGACAAGAACTCCATGTCTTTCTTCTCTGCCATCTTGGCTCAGAGTCAGAAAATCTTCATATTTCATTGAATCAATTATTCAAAATATGGTATTAGACTCTCACTGTGATTAAGGTTTTGTGTGTTTCTTACTGCAGTTTTATCAATTTTTACATTTTACATTTTGTAATTATTAGATACACAAACATTTCTTATGTCCATTTGATTAACTCATTTATCATTATGATTGTCTCATAACATTCATTGCTTTGAAATATACTTTGAGTGATATCTAAATGATCACTCCAGTTTTCTTTTGATAAGTTTTATTGTGGAATCTTCTTTATATATATGAATATACATATGAATCTATACACTATATCAGTTCGGTTCAGTTCAGTTCAGTTGCTCAGTCATGTCCGACTCTTTGTGACCCCAAGAACTGCGGCACGCCAGGCTTCCCTGTCCATCACCAACTCCCGGAGTTTACACAAACTCATGTCCATTGACTCAGTGATGTCATCCAACCATCTCATCCTCTGTCGTCCCCTTCTCCTCCCACCTTCAATCTTTCCCACTATCAGGGTCTTTTCAAATGAGTCAGCTCTTCCCATCAGGTGGCCAAAGTATTGGAGTTTCAGCTTCAACATCAGTCCTTCCAATGAACACCCAGGACTGATCGCCTTTACGATGGACTAGTTTGATCTCCTTGCAGTCCAAGGGACTCTCAAGTGTCTTCTCCAACACCACAGTTCAAAAGCATCAATTCTTCAGTGCTCAGCTTTATTTACAGTCCAACTCTCACATCCATACATGACTACTGGAAAAGCCATAGCCTTGACTAGACGGGCCTTTGTTGGCAAACTAACATCTCTGCTTTTTAATATGCTGTCTAGGTTGGTCATACTAAATATTTATACATATAATATACACAATATATATGTTTTATATGATTTTTGTTGTTATTGTTTACTTGCTAAGTTGTGTCTGGCTCATTGCAACCCCAAGGACTGGGGCCCACAAGGCTTTTCTGCCCATGGGATTTCCTAGGCAAGAATACTGGAGTGGGTTACCATTTCTTTCTTATGGGCTCGTCCTGACCCAGGGATCTGACCCATGCTTCTTACATTGGCAGGTAAATTCTTTACTGCTGAGCCTCCAGGGAATCCCTCTCTGGAGTGGGTTGCCATTTCCCCCTACACGGGGTCTTCCTGACTCAGTGATCAAATCTCCACCTCCAGCATCTCCTGCCTTGGCAGGTGTATTCTTTACCACTGAGCCACCTGGGAAGCCTCTGATACATGATATTATATGTGATATTTATATATATGATGCTATGTATGCTAAGTCACTTCAGTAGTGTCCAACTCTGTGTGACCCCATGGACAGCAGCCCACCAGGCTCTTCTGTCCATGGAATCCTCCAGGCAAGAATACTGGAGTGGGTTGCCATTTCCTTCTCCCTATATATATATGATATTATATATCAAATTTTTATATACTATATGAAAAGTGAAAGCATTAGTCACTCAGTAGTGTCCAACTCTTTGCTACCCACCAGTTTGTATCTTTTTAGATTAAGTATCTGTTAAGATCTTTGATTAAATTTTTAATGCTGTTGTTTTCTTTCTGTTGACTTTCAAGCATTCTATGTTCATGAGAGATATTGATCTTTAGCTTTCTTTTATTGTAATGCTATATATATATGTATATATAGATATTATAATAAAGCTGACCTCATAGAATAAATTAAGATATATTCTTTCTGCTTCTGTGCTCTGAAAGAAATTATAGAGATTTGGAACATTTTCTCCCTGAAATTGTTGAATTCATCAGTGAACCCATTTGGACCTGGTGCCTTCTTTTTGGACAATTATTCATTATTGACTTTGTTTCTTTAATAGAATAGGCCTATTAAGATTGTATATTTCTCTTTGTGTAAGTTTTGACAATTTGTCAAATTATATAATTTTATTCAAATTATTAAATTTGTGGACATAGAATTGTTCATAGTACTCATCTCATTTATCCTTTTAATGTCCACAGCAAAGTAGCAATGTCCTGTCTTTTATTTCTAATATTAGTGATTTGTATCTTCTTTTTTCTCTAATATATGCATTCAGTGCTATAAGTTTCCCTGCAAGTACTGTTTTCACTGTAACCCATAAATTTTGGTAAATTATTTTCATTTTCATTTAGTCCAAAATATTTGTTAGTTTCTCTTCTGGTTTCTTCTTTTATTAATGTGTTATTTATAAGTGTGTTTTTTATTTTCCCTGCATTTTGAGATTTTCTGTTACTCTTTCTATTATTGATTTCCAGGTAGTTCTATTGTGATCTGAGAGCATACATCGTTATGATTACTAATCTTTTAAATTTGTTAATATGCATTTTATTTTTTGATCATTTTAACAATCTCTGCCTTTTTATTGGTATATTTACCATTGACAGCCAAATGAGCATTTATATATTTGGACTCACATGTACCATATTTATTACTGTTTTCCTATTTCGTGCCCTGGTTCTTTGTTCCTATTTTTTATTCCACTTTTTTTTTTATTATATTTTGAATTCTCAGAATGTGGTAGCAATAATCTCAGAAGAAATGAGCACTTTGTGATCACAGAATAAAACTTTTGCTGAGCATTATGGAACAGGGAAATACAAGGAGTAAGTTTTTTGGTGAAGTGTTTGAATGCCTCCACCAGTTTTGCTTAGTCCCTTATGTTTTGCTACATGGTTTATGCTTTTTATTCAGCTTTCTGTTGTTCAGAGAACGGTAGACATTATTCTTAACTGATATTTTCTGTTTTATTTTGTTTGGCTTATGAGGATATTTTTTTAATTAAAAACATTTATTTATATTAATTGGAGGCTAATTGGTTTACAATATTACAGTGGTTTTTGCCATACATTGACATGAATCAGTTATGGGTGTACATGTGTCCCCCATCCTGAACCCCCTTCCCACCTCCCTCCACATCCCATCTCCCAGGGTTGTTCCAGTGCACTGGCTTTGAGGGCCCTGTTTCATGTATCAAACTTGGACTGGTGATCTATTTCACGTATGGTAATATACATGTTTCGATGGTATTCTCTCAAATCACCCCACCCTTGCCTTCTCTCACAGAGTCTAAAAGTCTGTTCTTTATTTCTGTGTCTCTTTTGCTGTCTTGCATATAGGGTTATTGTTACCATCTTTCTAAGTTCCATATATATGAGTTAATATACTATATTGGTGTTTTTCTTTCTGATTTACTTCACTCTGTATAATAGGCTCCAGTTTCATCCACCTCATTGGAACTGATTCAAATGTGTTCTTTTTAATAGCTGAGTAATATTCCACTGTGTATATGTACCATGGCTGTCTTATCCATTCATCTGCTGATGGGCATCTAGGTTGTTTCCGTGTCCTAGTAAACAGCACTGTGATGAACACTGGGGTACAGTGTCTCTTTCAATTCTGGTTTCCTCAGTGTGTGTGCCATTGCTGGGTCGTATAGCAGTTCTATATCCAGTTTTTCTACACTGTTCTCCATAGTGGCTGTACTAGTTTGCATTCTCACCAACAGTATAAGAAGGTTTGCTTTATTCCACACCCTCTCCAGCATTTATTGTTTGTAGGCTTTTTGATAGCAACCATTCTGACTGGCATGAGATGGTACCTCATTGTGGTTTTGATTTGCATTTCTCTGATAATGAGTGATGTTGAGCATCTTTTCATGTGTTTGTTAGCCATCTGTATCTTTCTGCTTTGTTTATATTTCCAATTATAAAACTATATATTTATAAGTAGCATATATATAATTTTTGTGATTCATAACATTTAGAACTTTTTTCTTGATACTCTTCTATGAAGAATGTAGGAGAAATATTCCTATTACAAAATAACTATCTTCTCTGAACTTTGATCCTCAAATTTAGTAGGGTCTCCATTCATTGTGTCAGTCAAAAACACCATCATAAACATCTGAAGTGTCTCAGGGGATAGCACTGTATCTTTTGAAATCTACTGGCTTACATTTCCTCTGATATCTTTCAGTAAGATTTTGTTAATTCCTCCATATATATTCTGTATCTAATTTGTATTTTTTATACAAATAGATTATACATTTCCACTGGTCTTTCAAAAGCTACTTTTTGCTTATGTAACTTAAAAAAAAATGTTGTATCCAGCCAATTCCTAAAGTTGCTTATTACTTCTATTAAAGATTTATAATTTCTTTTAGTTTTTTAATGCAATCACCTTGCCTGTTATTATTTTATTTTCTCTTCTCTCTCTCTCTTACCCTCTCTACAACTGACTAGAGTTACCAATACAACATCGAATAGATATACTGGTAGCCATATTCATTTCCGAGAAATTAAAAGAACTATTCTGGTGACTCACTAGAAAGTCCGATGTTGATGGTAAATCTCTAATATTATTTATCAGCTTAGGCAAACTCCTCTCTAGTGGAATCAGAAATGAATGAAAAACATTATTAAGTGTTTTTTTAAAATGGTCTGTTGAAAGAGTCATGGTATTTTTCTTCTTTTTTAATGTGGTAAAATTTATTAATACATTATTTTTCTTAGCCTGAATATTATACATTAACTTTACTGTTTTCTACTATGCCAACATTTAAAAAAATTCTTCCTTGCTTAACCAACTTTGTTGTTTAACATTCTTGTTAATCAGCCATAATTTTGACAAACCTTAATTTCTTTAGTATATTTAAATATGTTTTTAAGAATTAGATTCCAGAAGTCAGGGATAAAAATACATAATTTATGTTTTTGTTGATTCTTAGTTCCATTGACTTAATTTTTCCTATCAATGATTATTTTGCTAAATTTCATGTATATGAATTTTTATTAGACTGAACTGAAGATGTTTTTCCACAGAGAGTTTTTTTTCTGTTTTCTTATATTGTTTTCTTTTTTTAAATTTATTTATTTTTTATTGAAGGATAATTGCTTTACAGTATTACATTGGTTTCTACCAAATATCAACATGAATCAGCCATAGGTTTGCCTATGTAGCCTCCCACTTGAACATCCCTCCCCATCCTACCCCTTTAGGTTGTTAACAAGACCCAGCTGGTTTGAGTTCCCTGAATCATACAAGAAGCTCCCATTTGTTATCTATTTTGCGTATGGTAATGTATGTTTCCATGTTTCTCTCTCCATACCTCCCACCCACTCCATCATCTTCCCCAAAGAGAGAATTTGTTTTCTTTTCTGAATATAAAGAAGTGCTACCAATCATAGAACACTGTACTCTTAGCTTGCATTTTCCATGTAGGATGTGTAAATGTGAATTCCAGAATCATGTAATAGCAAGACTATTACTATAAATTATTAGATATAATTTACATATCATATTTTAATATAGTAAATTATAACATGAGTCTTCTCTGAGTATATTTTAATTAATATCATAATTGTTTTATTATTTTTAAAATTTTTCATCTAGAAGCATCATAGAAATCATTGTTGTTCAGTCCATTAGTCATTTCCACTCTTTGTGACTCCATGGACTGCAGCACACCAGGCTTCCCTGCCCTTCACCATCTCCCAGAGCTTGCCCAAACTAATGTCCATTGAGTCAATGATGCTATCCAACCATCTCGTCCACTGTTATCCCCTTCTCCTCCTGCCTTCTGTCTTTCCCAGAATCAGGGTCTTTTCCAGTGAATCGGCTCTTTGCATCAAGTGGTCAAAGTATTGGAGATTCAACTTCAACATCAGTCTTTCCAATGAATATTCAGGACTGATTTCCTTTAGAATTGACTGGTTTGATCTTCTTGCAGTCCAAGGGACTCCAAGAGTCTTCTCCAACACCACAGTTTGAAAGCATTAATTCTTCAGTGTTCAGCCTTCTTTACGGTCCAACTCTTAAATCCATACATGAGTACTGGAAGAACCATAGCTTTGACTATAACCATATAAATAGGTAAGCTTTACTTTTGACATATTTTTCTAACTTGTGGGTATTTTTTTCTAGCTTATATTGTCACCAAAAGTGTAAATCCTTCAAAATTCTGGACTTATGGGGCACAGATAGTAACTTCAAGTTCAGCCTACTTTTATGGACATGAAGCTTAATTTAATTTTATCAAAGTGCTATACCATATCTCCAGGTAACTGGAAAAAAAATACTTGTCTCAATAATATCCCAAGACTCTGATCACTTACCACTGTGGCTCCAATACAACAAGATTTCTTTTTTCTATTTTAACCTAAGTAATCTTATGAATTGTGTCTTAATATAATTAATACATTGAAAGGATCTTGTTTAATGACTTTATCCAGTCCCCAGGTGTTTTACAATTAGTAAGTTTTCAATATATACTGCAGAATTTTTAAAATAACAAATAATTTTCTATTTTCTTCATCACTTCAGTTTCATTGCACTTGAACTCTTATGTTCTGTTATCTCAATATGATTATCCTCTCTCTGGATTATTCCTTTTTACAGATGGACTACTATTAAGACCTATTGGATTTGTAGAAATCATATCTGCAGATTGTGGTGGGGATTCACAGGAGGTGACCAGCTAAGTGTCTAGAATTATTCCTTGAGGTCATGTGTATTTAAAATGCAAATAAAACCTAGTCTTACCTATGAATAAATGATAGTGTAGTAAAAAAGAAAGTGAAAATATTGGTCAGTCAGTCATGTCTAATTCTCTGCAAACCCATGGACTGAAGCCCACCAGGCTCCTCTGATCATGGGATTTCCCAGGCAAGAATACTGGAGTGGGTTGTCATTCCCTTCTCGAGGATCTTTTTGACCCAGAGATTGAACTCAAGTCTCTTGCATTGCAGGAAGATTTGCTACCATGTGAGCCACAGCGAAGCTTAAAATAGAAAAACATGTAAAATAATATTTCTATTTCATCTATGAGAAATCTGTGAGCTTATGAGAAAATTAAATAATACAGTAAAAATTTAGAGGTTTGTGCAGAGTGGTGGCAGACAGTGGAGTTAGTGACCAATACTGCCTATGAAATGCAAGAGAATTTCCTGCACACCCAGGTGTGAAGCAACAGCTTCAGACCATAGGGACACATTTGACAGGCACTGGATTAATGTCTTGATTTGAACTTAAAGTTATGAAATTGGAGAAATTTTGGAAGTGGTGCTAATCAGTCCTAAACAATAAAGCAAAATTGACATGAATAACTTGACTGAAAGGAAACTGCTGCTTGTTTACAATGTAGTCCATGTCTAAGTCATGGAAGTCATGGTTATATTACAAATATATTACAAATATTAAAAGCAGCAAGGGAAAAACAACAAATAACACACAAAGGGATTCCCATAAGGATAACAGCTGACCTATCAATAGAAACCCTCCAGGCCAGAAGGGAATGGCAGGACGTACTGAAAGTAATGAAAGAGAATAACCTACAACCTAGATTACTGTATCCAGCAAGGATCTCATTCAGATATGAAGGAGAATTCAAAAGCTTTACAGATAAGCAAAAGCTGAGAGAATTCAGCACCACCAAACCAGCTCTTCAACAAATGCTAAAGGATCTTCTCTAGACAGGAAATGCAGAAAGGTTGTATAAACGTGAACCCAAAACAACAAAGTAAATGGCAACGGGACCACACCTATCAATAATTACCCTAAATGTAAATGGGTTGAATGCCCCAACCAAAAGACAAAGATTGGCTGAATGGATACAAAAACAAGACCCCTATATATGCTGTCTACAAGAGACCCACCTCAAAACAAGAGACACATACAGACTAAAAGTGAAGGGCTGGAAAAAAATATTTCATGCAAACGGAGACCAAAAGAAAGCAGGAGTCGCAATACTCATATCAGATAAAATAGACTTTCAAATAAAGGATGTGAAAAGAGACAAAGAAGGACACTACATAATGATCAAAGGATCAATCAAAGAAGAAGATATAACAATTATAAATATATATGCACCCAACATAGGAGCACCGCAATATGTGCAGCAAACACTAACGAGTATGAAAGAGGAAATTAATAGTAACACAATAATAGTGGGAGACTTTAATACCCCACTCACAACTATGGATAGATCAACTAAACAGAAAATTAACAAGGAAACACAAACCTTAAATGACACAATGGACCAGCTAAACCTAATTGATATCTATAGGACATTTCACCCCAAAACAATCAACTTCACCTTTTTCTCAAGTGCACACGGAACCTTCTCCAGAATAGATCACATCCTGGGCCATAAATCTGGTCTTGGAAAATTCAAAAATATTGAAATCATTCCAGTCATCTTTTCTGGCCACAGTGCAGTAAGATTAGATCTCAATTACAGGAAAAAAAATTGTTAAAACTTCAAACATATGGAGGCTAAATAACACGCTTCTGAATAACCAACAAATCATAGAAGAAATCAAAAAAGAAATCAAAATATGCATAGAAATGAATGAAAATGAAAACACAACAACCCAAAACCTATGGGACACTGTAAAAGCAGTGCTAAGGGGAAGGTTCATAGCATTACAGGCTTACATCAAGAAACAAGAAAAAAACCAAATAAATAACCTAACTCTACACCTAAAGCAATTAGAGAAGGAAGAAATTAAGAACCCCAGAGTTAGCAGAAGGAAAGAAATCTTAAAAATCAGGGCAGAAATAAATGCAAAAGAAACTAAAGAGACCATAGCAAAAATCAACAAAGCTAAAAGCTGGTTTTTTGAAAAAATAAACAAAATTGACAAACCATTAGCAAGACTCATTAAGAAACAAAGAAAGAAAAACCAAATTAACAAAATTAGAAATGAAAATGGAGAGATCACAACAGACAACACTGAAATACAAAGGATCATAAGAGACTACTACCAGCAGCTCTATGCCAATAAAATGGACAACTTGGATGAAATGGACAAATTCTTAGAAAAGTATAACTTTCCAAAACTGAACCAGGAAGAAATAGAAGATCTTAACAGACCCATCACAAGCAAGGAAATCGAAACTGTAATCAAAAATCTTCCAGCAAACAAAAGCCCAGGACCAGATGGCTTCACAGCTGAATTCTACCAAAAATTTAGAGAAGAGCTAACACCTACCTTACTCAAACTCTTCCAGAAAATTGCAGATGAAGGTAAGCTTCCAAACTCATTATATTACAGTATCTTTCCTTTAATTATTCCTGTATTTAATTTCGACATTTACTTACCACCTTTGCTTTCTGTTCAGGGGATGCGTGCTCTGTCAGTTGTGTTTTTTGGGTTTTTTTCTCCTCTGATCTCCACATTTAGCACACTCTTCTTTTTTTTTTCCAATCAGGCCAGTAAGAGGAGTTGAAAAATCACCTTTGTTTACTCTACACATAATGAATCTCTAAACCTAACTGGCTGTTCATTTCAGAATATATTGGTTTTTCATTAAAGGATTATATTAGCATAAATTGATATTTCTGTTATAGGAAAAATGAAAGATTCAGGGTATACACCTCACCTATCCATCCACTCATCTAGTCAAGCTTTCAAGATCACTTGCTTGCATGTTTACCTTCACACAGAAAACAGAGTGCTTCACATAAGGATCTGGGGAGTGAATTAAGGGTGTTACCTGAGATCCAGGATTTACTTACATAAAAAGACGTAGCCAGAAGTCATGTTCGCCAAAGTCCATTTTAGCTCTCACATATAACATTCTGTTTTATTTCTATTTCTATTCTATTCTAATTTCTGCTTTATTGACTATGCCAAAGCCTTTGACTGTGTAGATCACAATAAACTGTGGAAAATTCTGAAAGAGATGGGAATACCAGACCACTTAACCCGCCTCTTGAGAAACCTGTGTGCAGGTCAGGAAGCAACAGTTAGAACTGGACATGGACCAATAGACTGGTTCCAGTCGGGAAAGGAGTACGTCAAGGCTGTATATTGTTACCTTGCTTATTTAACTTATATGCAGAGTCCATCATGAGAAATGCTGGGCTGGAGGAAGCACAAGCTGGAATCAAGATATTGATATTGGAGAAATATCAATAACCTCAGATATGCAGATGACACCACCCTTATGGCAGAAAGTGAAGAAGAACTAAAGAGCCTCTTGATGAAAGTGAAAGAGGAGGGTGAAAAAGTTGGCTTAGAGCTCAACATTCAGAAAACAAAGATCATGACATCTGGTCTCATCACTTCATGGCAAATATATGGGGAAACAGTGGAAACAATGGCTGACTTTATTTTTCTGGGCTCCAAAATCACTGCAGATGGTGATTGCAGCCTTGAAATTAAAAGATGCTTACTCCTTGGAAGGAAAGTTATGACCAATCTAGACAGCATATTAAAAAGCAGAGACATTAGTTTGCCAGCAAAGGTTCATCTAGTTAAGGCTATGATTTTTCCAGGGGTCATGTATGGATGTGAGAGTTGGACTGTGAAGAAAGCTGAGAGCCAAAGAATTGATGCTTTTGAACTGTGGTGTTGGAGAAGACTCTTCAGAGTCCCTTGGACTGCAAGGAGATCCAACCAGTCCATCCTAAAGGAGATCAGTCCTGGGTGTTCATTGGAGGGACTGATGCTGAAGCTGAAACTCCAATACTTTGGCCACCTGATGGGAAGAGCTGACTCATTTGAAAAGACCCTGATAGTGGGAAAGATTGAGGGCTGGAGGAGAAGCAGACAACAGAGGATGAGATGGTTGGATGGCACCACTGACTTGATGGACATGAGTTTGGGTGGACTCCGGGAGTTGGTGATGGACAGGGAGCCCTGGCGTGCTGTGGTTCATGGGGTCACAAAGAGTTGGACATGGCTGAGCAACTGAACTGAACTGAATAAAATTCTAAGCAACAAAATGATTGATTATGGTGTAGGGAATTAGATTCTTGTTAAAACAGAAACAGATTAATAAAATAGTCTTTATATACGTGGAGAAATGAAACGTGACAGAAATGGGTAAGCAATACTACCACTCTCAGCATTATAAATAAAAAATAAATATAAAAAATAAATAGTATTAAAGAAATAAAGGCCACCTAGCTGACAGTGCTTAATGTCTGGCCAACCATGTACTCATCTTCTAGGTGACATTTTCATTACCATAGAAAAAAAGGATGGTGGGGCTCTCAAATACCAATTTTCACCACTGTATTCTACTTGAAATAGTTTATGCATCAACCAAAAGATAAGTATATTCTGAAAGATTATGCCTCAAGGAACTTTTCCCTATTAGAGACATAAGAAACATTAAGAATACACCAAGGATAGAAATTAAGAAATGGACACAAACTCTAAGAGAAAAAACACTGGACAGTTACCAGGAGAACTTATTTAATCTTGGGTGTATCTTTAACTAGTTTAAGAGCACCGGACAATCATTAATGATTTCTGGGTTTTAATTTCTTCATCTGTTAAATAATTTTATTGTTAGAAGACTAAGATTTATTTCTCAAATATAACAGGAGTCAGACAGTAGTTAAAGCCGTAAGCATAGATTTTATTTAAGGAAATAATGAGAATAATAGGAAAAAAATGAGACCGCAGTATGGAATCACCAACTCAATGGACATGTGGTATAGGTTTAGTTGCTAAGTCATGCCCGACTCTTGTGACCCCATGGATTATACTTTCCAGGCTCTGTCCATGAAATTTTCCAGGCAAGAATACTTGAGTGGGTTGTTGTTTCCTTCTCCAGAGTATCTTCCCGACCCAGGAAGCGAATCCAGGTCTCCTGCATTGCAGGCAGATTCTTTACTGACTGAGCTATGAGGGAAGCCCCAATGGAGACGGGTTTAAGTAAACTCTGGGAGACGGCAAAGAACAAGGAAGCCTTATGTGCTGCAGCCCATGGGGTCGCAAAGAGTTGGACACAACTGTGACTGAACAACAACAAATGGAACTGTACATGAATGACAAGTGGTATATAACTCAATGAGCAGAATGGGGGGCTGGGTAGGTGGATGAAAATTTTCTAAGAAAAATATCCCCAGAGCATAGGAAATTCTTACTGAAATGATGTAATAGGATTTTTGCTGAAGGCATGCCTGGGTGACCAAATATCTGGGTGTGGTGAGTGGTGAATTCTCACTCAGTTGACTTAGCAGGATTTTGGTTAAATCTGAAGTAGGCAGCCTCAGCAGGGATGGTGGCTAAAGCCTAAACACAGTTGAAAATAGGGTTTAGAGGAACCGGACTAAAATTGGTCAAGGAAGCAGTTTTTGTAGCCTTCCATGCTTAACAGTGTATTCAATACTATTCCATGGAAATTAGGTCAATAGGCCAGAATTTACTTTGATCTGAGGGTATAGTCTCAGAGAAGCAGGGCAAGGAGGGAGACTTCAGGGTTTGGCATGAAAACTGCCCTTTAGAGCTAGAGAGTCTCAAGCTATAGATGTTGCTGGGGAGGTAGAAGTGGCTGGGGAAGAGTTGCATAGTGTGTGAGCTGGGGTAAATCTAGATATAATAGTCTACATGAGAGTCCCATTTGAGTGACAACATTTTATGAAAACAAGATGAAACAGAGAAGAAATAGTCATCTTAGAATATTATAAACTACACAGAATTGTAGAATTGAGATTTAAGGATTCCTATTCAGACTATATTACCTCAGTGAGTTAACTGAAGTCCAAAGAGATTAAATAACTTGGCCAAATTTACTAAGCAAAAAGTAGGAGGTTAAATTCACTTTTACAGCGTGTTTCAATTTTAAAAAGAATGCTAATTCTCGGAGAGACAAGGTATCTCAGGAACGTATGTACAACTTACAATGCATACAAATTCACATAATCTTAAGAAATCAACAATGAATTACAGTGTCTCTGTAGGTCTATCTGATCGGTGTTCTGTGCTGCTGATGCAATAAGATTAAAAAAAAAAAGAAAGAAAACTTTAGAGAAATAGTATTTCATATCTGCTTTTTTGTATCTTGCAATATCCTTTCTGGTCAAGTACCCTATCTCAGGAGCAGATATTGATTTTTTTTTTTTCCCCCAGCTACAGTACAATGCTTCACCCTTACCCTCCACATTCCAACAGTTTCTAGCTTATAATTATAAAATGTTAAAGGCACAGAAAGCCATGTTGTTTCCCATGCTTGTTAGAATATTAAAAAGTTAGCTGCAGCTTAGTAATAAAATAACATTATTGACAATAATGAGTTTCTGGAGAGAAGCAGTGCTCTTGTTTGCCACACCATTCAGTGAGAAGAATGTGAAGACAACAGTTACTCGTTACTCAATTCATAAAACCCTATTTTTTTCCTGCACTCCTGAGATCCCCCAAGCTGGATTCAAGGTGAGAAATGCAGTCTACTTAAGAATCCTGGTATCTGTGTTAGAGTATCTGTTTTCTAGTCCTGGCTCTGTCAGTGAGTCATACTATTACTGTTAACTTCAGGGAGAGATGAGAGGGAGACTCTTTTTGCTAGCTGTGAGATTGGGAAAAATGGTTTCTGTAACCATCTCATGAAGGTTTTATGGGATAAAATATATGTATTTGGAAAGAACATAAAATTTGATATTGTTTTACTTTTTTCTTGGGCATGATTTCCAAAAAGAAAAACATTACTTTTATTCTATGGAGGGGTATTTTACAAATAAATTTTTAAAAAAGTGTAAATATTATTTGCATCTGTGTCTGAATGAGAAACACAGACTGGCGTTTTTATATTGTTGGTAAGGTGTACTTTGAAGGTTAAGACCTGTGAATGACATGACTCAGAAATTATAGAACGTGGTCTTCCCAATTAAAAAGTGAATACCCTGACCTCTTTGTGGGGGATACTAAAGGGTTTTCTGTGTCTACATTTCCATTCTGCTGAACATCAAGAACTATACTCTAAATCTGGTTTTATTAATAATGATGCTCATTTGCATTCCAGAGCAGCCCATATACTGGATATTTCCATGGACAAAGCATAATTTACAAATCATAACAAGCAAAAAGAAAATAAACATCTAACTCCACATAGTTAGATGAAACTTTGTCTATGTCATGAAAAGATCTGCATAAAAAGTGAAAAAATAAATGCATTTAAACACCCAGGTTATTTTGGTCTACCTATCAATATATGTGGGGAAATCAGAAATATGGGGTTTTGTTTTGTTTGGTTTTTTCCTCTTTCCTTCCAGGGCTTTTAGAACTATGATGGACGTATTCTGTATCTGAGCTAATAGCAGCCACTCATCACATGTGACTACTGAACACTTAAAATGTGGCTACTGCAACTAAGAATTGACCTTTTAATTTTATTAGTTGATTTGCCTTTGAACAGCTTCGTGTGACTGTGACTACCATATTATACAAGGCAGATCTGAATGTTTATTTGTAGCCTTTATTGCAATTTCAGAGAAACTTATTGTAAATAATCCTACCTGATGTCTGATTAGACAATTGTTACATTCTCCTATGTTCTTTTTAAATTTCAAATTCAGGAAACAAACACCTATTAGAATGAGCCCCTCTCTGATGTTAGTTCTATCACCTAATCCGATTATGGGAAATTAATCCTTTTGACAGAAGCTGCTTTTTATTTACTTAATAAATATAATTTTTATTATTTTTTCAGTGCAAAATTGTTATTGCACTTCACTAATAAAAAATAAAAGTGGGGAAAAAGCCTCTGTTGGCTCACACACAATCTTAACCTCAAATACGCGTGATGTCCACAGGGAAGGGCACTCGTGACTTCCACAGATATAGGGACTACCTGCTTTGTCACGTCAGATGCCTTTCAAAGCCAATCTCTGTTCAGGATGCAATTCATCACAGTTACCCTAGGTCACCACGTGTTCCTCTGTGTCACTTCACACAGGAACACAACATGACATGATGTAATTAAAGGAACGCAATGTGGTGGCTTCCATTAGAAAGAAAAGACACATTTTCCAGATCAGCTCATAGGTCTCCACTCCAGCTGCCACAGAGAAGCTCTGAAGCTTCTGTGATAAAAGCTGGTGATCGTGTGTGTTCCAACGCACAAGGTCTCTACATTTCTGCCCATTTCTATTAAAAGCCAAGTCAAGCACTGTCAGAGAGTGTTACAGACATTCTCCCTCAAACTGTGATCTTGTCAGATCTCATAAACCAAACAAGGTTGGGGTTGGGTGGGTACTTGGAGAAGAGGCTTAAAAATAAAGATGATTGTGATTGAATCAGGAACTCAGTCCACTTTCCCAATCCAAAGAGGATCTCAATGACCATCCTTGCTCTTAGCGCCTTGGCCCATGAGCCTAGACTGACAGCATGCTCACATACCACACTTTGCCTTCTCCTTCCCAAAGTTAGGGAGAATCCTGTCCTGCTTGCCTGGCTCTATTCCAGCTCCGCTAATTGCTTCCTCTTGCTTTAAATTCCCCCTGCGGTGTCTATCGAAGGCTGTCTTCTTCATTTATGATTCTAAATGGTTGTGCCATGTTGCTGTGTGCTGGCAAGCAGCTGTTGCTCTCCATTCCAGCTGTGGTGGAATTTTTGTAGTGGCCACAGTGAATTGTACACATGCCATACTCAATTGAGGAGAGAGGAGTCGTAAAGTCCTGGAGCTCATCCCAACGATGCATGCCATTTTAGTGAAAAATTATTCTATATAATCATATAGATGCAAATGCAGATATATACTCCCACAGTCTAGACTTGTTAACTCACTACCATCTGTCTGAGACAAATTCTCCAAAGAAAACCAGGGTGGTGAGGCAAAGCGTGGGCTGGGAGTTGTGAAATTGGAAACCCTTAGTTTCATAATTTTTATTTTTTGCTGTAGCAGGAAGATGCTAATTTAAATCAGTCATTGTAAAAATGTATCCATATCAGTTTACAGACTTTCGTTTGGAAGCTATTTTTCTGTTTCTGATTTTAAAAGGGGTATAATGTTTTGCTACCCTTGAGAAGAATTTTAATATTCAAAAAAATGGATATCATAAAGTATTTGGCTTGGAAACATATGTGAGGACTTGAGTAAGCATTCAAAATGACTCTGTTTTTGGATAAAGATCATCCCTAGCTTCTTTCTAATTCCCTTTTATTCCCCATTTCCATAATAACTATGAAATATTTTGGTTGTTGGGAGTTTGCCTCTATGATACTCTTCATTTTGATCTACACTTGCCCTTCACAGTACTTCAGACCCCTAAACAATTCACTTTACATATAGTTTCCCCATTTTAGACCCTCCATTTTCTTACTAACAAGCAATCTACTTTAGTTTGAGAAGAAACAGCCTGCTTAAAACAATTTCCACCAAAATGAGCATCACTGTATTTGTTTGCCTGGTTCTGTGGTCCTTTAAACTAGTCCAACATATCCAGGCATGGGCTTTAGGGTCCACATGGCAGTTTCCTTATCATCCCTTCATTTGTTCCAAATCTGATCTTTTTCTAACTTAACCTCCACTAAACTTTGAAATCCTGGCACATGACCCACATTGCAGTTCTGCTACATGCAGTATAGGCTCTGCACTTCATGTTCTTAACTTTTGATTCTTGAGTGTCCACTTGCTGAGGCTGGACTAGGTTTAACTTCAACTCTCCTTGCATTGGGACAACATGTTCTTGAGGTAGAAACCTGTCCTCCCCTGAGTCACCTGGGCACTGCTGTAGACAGGCCACATCTGACAGCCTCTTATGGAGACTGAAGGATGCATGGAAGACTAGATTATAAAACTGCCTTTAATCATCTTCCTTTGATGACTCAGTGGGTAAAGAATCTGCCTGCAATAAAGGAGACACAGGAGATGCAGGTTCGATCCCTGGGTTGGGACAAACTCCTGGAGTAGGAAATGGCAGCCCACTCCAGTATTCTTGCTGGAAAAATCCCATGGACAGAGGAGTCTGGCGAGCTACAGTCCATGGGGTCACAAAGAGTTGAACATGACTTAGCATATGGCATATTGCTTGGCACATTAATTATCCTGTACTTATATATTTAGAAGAAGTATTTTGGATTAAAAATCAAGAGACCTGACTCTAATTCAAAAAACTGTATTTATTTTCTGTACCTTTTGGTAAGTCAGGCAATCTTTTTAATTTAAGTAATTGTACCAGAGTTAGAGATGTTTAAATTATTAGAGATTATCTGATACAAAAAAAAAAAAAAAAAAAACCTCACTTCATGAAGGAATTTGTGAACCAAATTCAAGACAGATTCCCATCCAGATGAGACTGTTTATGAGCACTTGGAAACTTGATGCTTCTGATGTTCTTGACTTTCAAGACACTCAGTTGATTGATTCTTTAACAGGCTTCCAGGTTAGGTAGGAAGCTAGCTACTACTTAGAAAGCATCTATTAAGGTTAGTTTAATTGTATACACTGTTTCACTTTCCCAAAGTGTAATCTGCTACAATAGATGTTATTTGTAGTAGGTGAAGCTCAGGCTGATATTTCAGTAACTTTCCCACAGGACAATAGAAGTGTGGATAGTGTTTGACTCTCAACCTGACTGTGGTCTCCCTTCTCATCCAGGAGTGCCACACCAGCTCTGAAACTTCCTTCCTTTTGCAGTTATGGAGTCTACAAAGAATTCTTCACTTCTCTCTCTCTCTGCGAGTGTGTGTGTTTGCGTATGCTCAGTCTGACTCTCGGCGACTGACTCTTTGCAACTGTATGGACTGCAGCCCACTAAGCTCCTTGTTCTCTCCTATTTTCCAGGCACAATACTGGAGTGGGTTGCCATTTCTTTCTCCAGGTGATCTTTCCTGATCCAGGGATCCAACCCACAGCTCTTGTGTCTCATGAATTGGCACTAGTGCTACCTAGGTTAACTATATTGATACTTATCTGAAACTGTCAGTCAGGAATTAAAGAATCATAGGATCTCAGCATTGCAAAGTCCTTTCAATGCTACTTGCTTTATCTTCCTTAGCAGGTTTACATGTTTTCTCTAGTCATTATTGTCCTTATAAATAAGACTTGTCCTGTTCATCAGGGACACAGCCGACATGAAATAAAGAGAATGCTGCCATCACAGTCCCCAAAACTGACATAGAAACTCCTGCAGAAAGCTTTCATTTTGTTTTTTTAAACTAAAGAATCATTAGAGACAGAAATTGTTGTTTTGGTTGTTTGGTCACTAAGTCATGTCTGACTTTTTTGTGAGCACATGACCTGTAGCCTTCTAGGCTCCTCTGTCCATGGGATTTCCCAGGCAAGAATATTTACCACTGAGCCACCTGGGTAGCCCAGAGATGGAAATAACAAGTGTTAAAGACTAATCAGTTCTGAGTTTAGTGTTTCTATTTCACTACAGAGATACATACATAGGAGTAAAGCAAAATTGTAAAAAAAAAAAAAAAAAAAAAAAAGACTTTCATTGCCCTGTAGTTAGGTAACCATGATATTATGACTTCTTCAGCATTCAATTAAACCAGAGTGAAGAGACGAGACCCAAGTTCACTGTACTTTGTTAGGCTAAAGTTAGCTCTCCAAACTCTTTACACTCTTCAGCTTTGACTGTTTACAGCTGTGCCCAGGTTTGGCTGGCCACATTTGGAGTTAGATGGGAATCTCCCAGGCTCACCTCCAGAGGAGGACCATCTGCGGGTGCTCATAGCAACATTGCCTTATTTCCCAGGCTCATCAACATGCCTGTGATATCCTCTTTTCACTTCTATTAATCTTGTTAACAATTTAATGCCTTCCATGTATTCTTTTCTGACCACATCTATATATTACTTTTGAAATCTAGGACTCACATCACACTTAATAGCATTGTGTTAGATCTTTGTTCTCTTGTTTTCCTTTTAAAATGATAGTCAAGGACAATATCTAGGTGGTGTGAGTGTTTATTACCAAGGAAAATAGTATAAGGTACTCAATAAGTCATTGCCAAAAGAAAGCCACACATTTCACTTACATCTCTGTTATTTCTGAATGAAACCCAAACAAAGATCTAAACTGGGGAGTACATTTGAATAGACCAGATGTTCTAACCACAACCCCACCTATTTTATTCAGTGTGAGTGTATACTTCATTTAATGAAATCTAGAAAAGCATTGCCTGGTCTTTCAACCCTTGGATGAGCATCTCACCAATAACTGCCTGGGTCACTGAGAGAAAGTATCTGAGAGTATATTTCTTCCTGAATCGGGCTGTCCATTTAATCACTTTCCAACAGCCTCCTCTATTCACATGTCCACTTGATCTACATTAATTATTTTAACTGACATCCTTGTTAAGTGAAATTGTTTTTCCTAGCCAGACTATAAATAGGCTCCACCTTGTTCATCATTTATCTCTTCGGAGATCACACTGGCTGCATTTATAAAGAGAGAAAGTCATGACTTGGCCAAGATGCAGAAAGCAGCCCTCTCTAGGGGCAAAGGAATTTCACAGTTATTGGAGAGACACAGCTTATTTTTTTCCTGACAACACACCCAGGACAGGGCATCGGCTTTCTTTTAAGTGTGAAAGATTGCTTCTTGTAGTGTTCTTTTTCTGCTGTCCAAGGAGGAGGCGAAGGAGAACACCAGTAATAAGGGAAAGCTGCAGGAATAACTAAAATTAATAAAACCTCATCTTCTGTCAGCTCTTCTCATCCACACAACAATATACACCCATGACAAAGAAACGGTTCCAAGGTTAGGTTTTATTTTAAAGAGAAGAACAAAAAGGGAATAAGTTTTCTGTGACTATATGTAAAACAGTTATGATTAGTTAATCTCTCAATTTCTCTAGTCCAATCAAATAATTGACTGCTGAAAAGGAGACAACATTCAGTGTGGAATATGTCCAAAAAATTCCAGCTTATATTACTGCTTTTCCACTGAGATATTATGACCTCCTTACATCGTTCAGGGCCTGATTATTCTACACTAACAAGTAGCACCATTATTTCAGGGGCTCAAAAAATCAAAACTTTCTTACTCATGCTGTGTCTCCACTTATTATCAGCAGTGTTTTATATTCCACGTCATCTTTAATCAGGCACTAATGGAGACTTCATAATTTTAAATGTCGCTAGTCACCTACAAGGGTACAGGTAAATACCAAGTTACACATAGTTTGTAAGGACTTTTGCTCAGAAGTAAGGTGTCACTTCTGTTAACATTTTATTAGCCAATGTAAGACACATAGCCTGGCCTGGCTTCAGAGGAATAGGCAAGTGCAGACTTGTCCCATGTTTCTGGAAGATGAGTAGCAGCAGATGTTTTTGTTAAACAACACTGATGACTTCCATGAATCACTTCTTTCAGTATTAAGTATTAATTTATATATTTTTTTCTATGCAGACTTTCCTCTACAGGTGAAATCATATTCAAGTGCCCCTGATTCAATTAAAAGTCCAAAATCTCTTGGAGATGCAGAGCAGTCTCTACACTAGGTTTGGTTTTGCCTACTCTTGACCCAGACACCTACAAATTATAAAGAAAAAAGTCACTTTGTGTGGGCATCATATTGACTAGCCAGAGGCTGACCAGCAAAAAATCAATGAGATTGTCATTTTCTCTGGTTAAAACAAATTGGCTGTCAAATTGATTATTTTGCTGATCTTAACAATTAAATTCAAATAGACTCTTCAATCTATTTGATTATGTGGCAGTTAGCTATAAGACCATTGGGGAGGTGCATTAAGCTAAATAAAGAAAGGCTGAACAACTGTATTTTGATTGAGAGGATACTATAGAAAGCATCTGGATATCATTTCATAGTATTCTAGTTTTCCGTCCAAGCATTTTTTTTTTTCTATTTGTTTTCTACTAGCTTTAACATTTCATTTTTCTCTTGGCATAGTTATGGTGGGTGGAAAGTTAATTATTTCTAATCATATTTAAGTTTATGGTATCAGTTTTAGAAATTTGGAATCAATAGCTAGAGTTACTAATTGGCTACTGCTCTTCATTCTTTCATTTCACTCTCACTTCTCATTTTCTCAACACTTCTTATGGTCTCAGGGTTTATTCTTCAGCTCTTTTTCCTTCTGTCCTATTTATTGCATCTAACGTTGCAAAGTGAAACAGATCCTGGAATTTTCCCAATAATAAAATTTCAAATTGACTATAATTTCAAAGAAATGAACATTTCCTAGGAGAAGAAGAGACGAAAGATGAACATTTCCAGATTAGACAAATTATTTCTGTAGCAAGGAATAGATTCCTGAATCAAAGTAGGTTATATTTTTTTAAAGCATATATATCAACTACTAGTCTGTAACAAACTGCCTCCAAAACTCAGTGGCTTAGAGTAACAATCACTTATTTTCTTTCGAGAGTTAGTAGGCCAGCTGACCTCAACTGAACAGCTCAGCTTTGAGGTGCAGATATAGCTAGGGATAGCTATCTCTATACAATGGGTTGTGTCTGCTCCATGAACATAAATTATGAAGCTCAGGGTGAAGACAAGTAGCACTTTTCACGGAGATGAGAGAAACACTATAGGGCAAGTTCAATGGTACAAATACATTTTAAGCCTCTGTTTACATCACATTTGTTAACATTCCACTGGCAAAGCAAGTCATGGGGAAGAACTCAACATCAATGCAGGGCGAAGTATGCACCTCCCATGGAGGTGGTAGAAAGGGAAGGAGTAATTCAAGCAGTGTTCTCATCTTCTACAATGAGCATTATATTGGTTTATGTATCTGGGAAGTCCAAGGGCAGTAATTAGACTGTGTGCACAGCCAGATTCAAATCAGGTCATTGCTTTTCTCCTTCTCTCTTCTTCTCACTGGCTCCATCTCCTATCCTTGATCTCTCAGTAGGTTCATTTTTATTCTCAGGCAGGTTTCCCAACATGACTCAAAATGTAGCCTCTGGTTCTTTGAGGCTTATGTTCTCACGTGTTACTATCCAAATGGAAAAGAGACTTTTCCTCCCCTAGAATCTATACAAAAACCTCAGATAAGATTCTGATTAACTGATTAGTTTAATAGCCCTAAAATCAGGGGAATAGTCTATGTGATCAACAAGCCTAAAGAAAGTGGGGCATGATAATTGACAGCCTCAGTAGAATCCTGTGCAGTGGGGAGAAGATGGCACCACAAGGGAAAACTGGCTGGTGTTATAAGCAAAGAAGTGATTAATGCTGAGCAAATAAAACAAGAGGTGTTCGTTAAAATAACACTGTATAATTAATGTGCATAAACATTGTGCAGCTCACCACACTCCTCTGTCCATGGAATTCTCCAGGCAAGAATACTGGAGTGGATTGCCATTCCCTTCTCCAGGGTATCTTCCCAACCCAGGGATCAAACCTAGGTCTCCCACCTTGCAGGAAGATTCTTTACCATCTGAGCCACGAGGGAAGTTCCATAAATACTATACATAATAGTAATTATATGATTCCACAAAAATAAATAGATGTGGAATGGAATTTAAATGGAGTTCACCCATTTACAAAGTTCAGGTTAATCCTTCACCTGAGTTTTCAGAAAGGGAGACTGTTCCCTCAGTTCCAGAGTACAAAGGTATCTTTTCACTTAAAATTGTATAAAATGTGCTTATTTTCACTTTACTTTTAAAGGTATAGAAAATAATATCTATATTTGATTGAAATGTTTATAATGAGGTTCTGATACAAATTATTGAATAGCCAAGGAACTTAGTGGTCCTATAATATAGCTTAAGTACTAAGTCATTTCAGTCCTGTCTGACTCTTTGGGCCCGATGGAACCCTCCAGGCTCCTCTGTCCATGGGATTCTCCAGGCAAGAATTCTGTAGAGGGTTTCTGTGCCCTCTGCCAGCAGCTATTCCTGATCCAGGGATGGAATCCATGTCTCTCAGGTCTTCTGAATTGGCAGGCTGGTTCTTTATCACTGACACTGACCGGGAAGCCCCTATAACATAGCACACTCATTCAAAGATAAGGAGAGAGAGGCATCAAGATAGCAAGTGATTCTATCAAAGCCATAGCTAGATGTTGACAGGACAGAGCCAAATCAGACTATGAAAGCTAAAATAAACAAGAAAAACAAAGTGGCTACTTTGAGTTTAGTTTCAACCAGACCTGTTGCTTAAATAGATTAACTTAACAGATGGATGGGGAGTCTAACCTTCATTCCTTAATTTATAGAAGCAAACCATCCCTTTCAAGACCACATGCCAATTAGAAAACACTGAAAGTTCTAGTCATACCAATTTTCTACAATTCAGAGCTTGGCAGGGATTTTGAAACACATCCCCTACTGCCCCATGCCCAGTGTTGTAAACAATTACATCTCTCTTCCTTTTTCCAAATTCCATCATGGATTTCTAGCCAAAGCCTTGCCACCTGGCTGACCCTTGACAAAATGAACTTCAATCTTTAATTTCCTAGTTTTGTTCTTATAGGATATTTGGGAATGGTAAAGGAGTAAGATGTGCAAAATAGAGGATCAGCATGAATAATGAAGAAATTCAGTCAAAGAAGTAGTATATGTGTTTAGTGAGAAAATTACATCAGCAACCATTACAATGTTATCTGCTTCTTCTCTGGGAGGGCAGGCAGAAAACTATATAGGCAGTGTATGTATGCCCACCTGACAACTTTTAGTGGGGAAGAGGGGAAACAAAGACTTTTAGTTTGGTTATAGCATTAGCTGAATTGTGTTCTGTTCTTCCTCACTTTGGCCAGAGCCAATTTAAGCAGATCTTCATTTTCTTCTCATGCTCCATTTCCACCAAATGTCTTTTCAGTTCAGATAAAGCCTCTCTCAGCCAGACTTTACTTCTGTCTTGCACTGGCATAATTACAGAAAATTGCACTGTTTGCTCAATTTTTGCAAATTGAGCTAATGTAAAACTATGTAAATTATTTACCAAAAAGGAGCAAAATCAAACAAGTAAATGGGTTAGTGCTGCACATTAAAGGAGCAGAGTGGCACATCCAGCATCTTGACTACAGAGCCAGCTTGATTAAGTCAGCCCCGAGCTACAGAGTCCTTGTTTGGCTCCAGTGCACGTTCAAAGGGGTACCCCTCACTGCACTCCCCAAAACCCTAATAAGTTTTTTTTCAACTTCTGAGTCAGCTGGATGACGTGGAGAGGTCAATATTTTGCAGTCTGATTAAGGCTCCTCTATTGCTTCTAGTCTTCCTCATTCTTTCCTTTCTTCTCTTTGTGTTGCCTTTTAACTTTTCCCTTCCTTCTCTTATCTTCTTTCATCATAAAGGGGTTGGCATTTTGAAACAATGAGAGATTTTGTCTTCTCCATTTTTTTTTCTCTCTCAAAACACTTTCCCCAGACAATCTTGTTGATTGTCACATCTTCAACTGTTATCACCAAGGAAATGACTAATAAATCTTAGAACTTGTTGCCATTTGACCAACATTCTGCACCCCATTGCCTCCTTTCAGTCTGCCTTCTGAGTTGAATATTGCTGTGTGGGTGTCTGACATCTGAGAAACTTCTTATAACATTGTTCTTGCAAACATTTGTCTTTCTGTTTTCCACCTTTGTCTGATAGAAGCACCATTCTCTTAGTTACCTGGGCTTATAGTCCCAGAATTATATTTGGTTCTTTCTTCTCTTTTTTCAAGTTAAATCAATGCCATTTAAAAAATTTTCACATCTTGTTCATATCCAATATAGGTTGCTTCCCTTGCTGTGTTCCTACTTCAAACTCTTAGCATTTCTGTATGCTGTCCACTCTGTGCTTGTTGTCCATCCCTCCTGTTCCCCTTCCAAGAGATGTTTCTCTAACATGAGACTCCATCTACACGCTTGACCAGTGTCGATGATGTCAGAGATCAAGTTGGCTATGGCTGTTAGAAATTTGAGAACTTCATTTGAGACCACCTCTAACAAATTTAAGGAGATTATCTCTTGTTTTACAGACTGACCTCATATTACCTTCATTTTATCATTCTACTTTTCCTTCCCTGTTTCCATATTGTCCTCTCATCTTTTATTTTAATATTTTATTTAATTGTGTTTAAAGACTTTCTGAGAACTGCTATAAATAAGAAGTTTCCAGTCATCAAACACCCCATAACAAACCATGTGCCATTCAACAAAACCAGTCACTCATTATTACCTCTAACAGTTTCGGAGGATGACTGACTGAGATCAGTTAGGTAGTTCTTAGGGTTTCTTGTAGAGTTGTAATCACACAGTGTCTGGAACTGGAGTGATCATCAAGTCTTCTTCATTCACATGTTTGGCCTCCGAGTTGGGAAGACTCAGAAGCCTGGCAGAGGAATAGCCAGAAACATTCAGGCATCTCTTCTCATTGCTATGGGGTCTCTCCAGAATGACAGATTCAGGGTAGCTGGACCTCTTAAAAAGTGTCTTAGGGATCCAAAAGTGTAAATCCTGAGGAGAGCTGGGTAGAAACTCTATCTTCTTTCATGCCCTCATCTAGGAAGTCATGTGCCCTAACTTGTGAATCACCTTATTGCTTAAGGCAACCACAAAATCTGACTCAGTCTCAGATGGAAGAGATGAAGACTACAGCTCTTGGTGGGGAGTGGCAGGGTTCTGGAAGACCATGTGCAATGTAAGATGTTATTGCATTCATTGTTGGAAAATAAAACCTGTCATCTTGAGTTAAGATGTAACATAAGCAAATATATTAAAAACATAATTTATCTTGCCACCTTCAGTGTCTGTCACCTACTGACTTAGCTTGCTAGGGATTAATCTCTCTGCAACATAAACACATACCCTATGACACTCTTCCAATCAATAGATGAGAATTCTCACTTTTGTGATGTCCCTTTGTGTCCTGTGATAGAAAGGTTTATGTGGTCAAAAATTGTTAAAAACATTTAAATTAATTTCTATACCACAGAGCTTGTAAGGATGCATTGCAAATATTTTAGAAGGATGTAAGTCATATACAATATTCTTACAACAGTCTACAGAAGCCTTTTTTTGTAATTATATTCTGCTGGATATACTGTGGAAAGCATCTAACTACAGAACATTGTCACAGCTCCTTATGTACAAGATGATCTTGTAATCTGCTATCAAAACCAGGCACTTTTGAGAGACCAAAAGTTGCTGTTACTAATCAAAGCTGTTAATTATTCTAGACATCCCAGGATAAGGGTCATTCTATTCACAGTCTATAGAATATCCATTCTGGATTCTAAAGCAACCTCATTCTTGCACGCTTATACATTATTGTATACTTAGCAGGATAGCCCCTATCTCCTGGACTCACAGGAATTTTGGACATAGTGTATTCTTTGCACACTCTATGCCTGCATATTTTCTCACCTTGAAAATGTTCCCATTTCCACCAGGAAATGTTTAAAGTCCTCCAGTGAAAGGTACCACCCTCCTGAATGAAGCACTTCCCCAAGGCAAACCATCCTAGCCTGTACAAGTATTTCCTACTCTTCAAAAATCTGTTTTGTGATAGTTCACTTTTATGAAAGATCTACATTAATATCTGTTTTTCATTCATTGACTGACAGAAATCTGAAGAAGATATTTTCTTTTACCAAAAAAAAAAAAAAAAAGCAAAATGTAAAAATCAGATTCAGCATTGTTTTGTCACATCATGGAGACAACAGCACCCAAGCAGTGAAAGCGGCACGGCCAAGCTCCTTCCCTGAGAACCACACAGCATCTCAGCACCTCTCATCAAGCAGCCACAGCTTTGAACTGCGTCAAAGCCAAAGTAGCATCTCTGCTTAATCTCAATGTATTTTGTGCCTTCATTAGTTAAGATTTATGCTTAGGTAATTGCCTCTTTACTTTAGGCCATTTGGCTTATGAGATTTCATAGAGACACTGTAACTTCAGATACCAGGGGAAACCTGTACTAAGCTACCTACATCCATGCCTCCCCTTTCCTTTACACTGTGAGATCCAGGAGTTTTGGGTTAATAACTCATTTTGTTTGAATTGATGGACATCAAACTATCATGTCTTAACTACAAGCAGATGGGTATATCTCACATGTTGAAGTGTTACAGTAAAAGTCATTTTTACTCAAATATTATTAATTAAAAATAGTTTGGAGGACTTACTAGACCAGCCTTTCCTAGCGCTGAGTATCAAAGGAGAAAGAAGATATTGCCCACAATTTTGAAGGGCAGGGGAGATTCACACATGCGATATGGTGAGTACAAATATGTGCAAAGGCTCAAAGAAACAAATCGTTGCAATGAAGATCTATTGACTTTATGACAATTGACCAAAAAAAACTATAATAACGTAAAATGAAAATATCTCCAAACATATCAGTAAACAAGAAATGTCATAGCTATCAGTGGTTTCTGGCCTCCAAATATGAATGAGGGCTTCCAAAACTGAGATCCAGCAGATTCTGCCGCTCACCATGATGACTGCTGAAGAACTCAGAGGGAAGGTCAGAAGTAGCCATCTGCCACTTCCTAAGGTGAACAAGGAAAGGGACTTGGTCCCAGAAAGCTGGGATGCATATGAAAGGAAAGAATTCAGTGAGCCCAGAGGCTTGCATCTTCCCATACATAGAATCCTAAATTCCTTAACTTGATGCCTGATTTTGATGTTCACGTGGCCTGCTCTCTTTGTTATAAGCTTGTATATAGCTCAATTCTTCTGCCCACCTCCTTGGAGTAGTTTTCTCAGAGCTACTGAAATGCTGTCTTTGCATATTGCTCACAAGTTTTTCTCCAGAGTCTTGGATGTAACTCTCCATCCATGGAGGAAGATCCCACCTTTGAAAGAGAGAAATGAAAAATGCAGACATCAGAGTGGTGGGAATACTCAATGGAGAAAATGTTAGAGGATGCAAGGAAGTGATAGAAGCTAGAAAAGAAAGAAAATAATGACTTACATAATTAAGTTGATTTGAAATCAGCAAAGACAGTGTGGTAGTGGGAAGCCTAGTCACAAGAGAGGGAAGCCTTACAAATGTGCACATGAGTAAAGCAGGGGAGAACTTTGAAGTCAAAGAAAATATATTTACATTTTAAAAAAGATTCTAAGGGGTTAGCTTGAGGGAAAGAATGGCCTGCTTATTGAATAGCAGGGAGACTTGTCAGAAGCATTCTGAATTATGTGCAAACAAAAGCTATGGAGGAAACTTGACCCTGAAGTCTCCATATAAGCAACATTGGGTAACATTATGAATGATAGCTTTACTAGCTCTATTTACTGGCAGAAAACGTGTAAAATTAACACGTATGATAGGTTATTATTTTGATCTTCAAATAAGCCAAGAGGTAATTATCAAAGAGTCAATCTACACAGAAAAGTGAGAATAAATAACTATAGCTACTAGAAAATCTGTGATCTCAAATTCTCATGTACCTTTTATCCAGCTTCCCTGTTCTATGTCTAATTCAGTTTTAGGCTATCCTAGAAATTGAATCATCAGTTTACTGGGGATCCCTGTCATTCATGGTACAAAAAAAAAAATAATCAAACTTTGAAAAGAGTCCTCTTCCCACTTTTTTAATCACCCATACATGCATACTCCCTGCCTCAACAAGCTTACCCATCCCTACTTCTTGAATTACCAATTATAAGAAGATGACTCACAAATACACATGTTCAGGTGAGACATCTTTGAACCTCAGGTGTGTTTAGCCATTTGTTCACCTTACAGCTCCTCCTGTAAATATTTCATTTATTTCAATCTCAGTATGATGAAAATTCAATCTGATGTAATCTTCTTACATATTTCTTGTCTTTGCACAGGGCCCCACCATCCATCCATATACAATCTGGAAACTAGGATTCATTCGGACACTAACCATGCATGTTTGGTGCCAAATCTTCCTCCTCCTGCCGCTGCTGCTGCTGCCGTGGCTGCTCCTGCCAAGTGACCTCAGTCGTGTCCGACTCTGTGCAGCCCTGTGGACTGAAGCCTGCCAAGCTCTTCTGTCCATGGGATTCTCCAGGCAAGAGTACTGGAATGGGTTGCCATGCCTTCCTCCAGGGGATCTTCCCAATCCAGGGATCGAATCTGTATCGCTTATGTCTCCTGCATCGGCAGGAAGGTTCTTTACTACTAGCACCACCTGGGAATCCCAAATATCTTTTTATCCAATCTGTTTCTTTTCATATGCACTTCTACAACTGTTGTGCAGGTTGCCATCTTTTCTTTTTAGAATTTTTATATTAATTCCTGTACTTGTCCATCTTTATCTCTTCTCTTCTCCATGTGTCTCTTTCCCATATTCAGTCAGTGTTATTTTCAAAATACAGATTAGAATCATGCCTTTTTTTCAGCTTAAAAATCATTCAAATCTCATTGTTCTTAAATTTCTAAACTCAGTCTTCAAAATTTGACATGCTCTAATTCCTACCTACTACTTCTTCAACTTTTTTATTACTTAATCTACCTCATATTTTCTGTTTCATTCACCCCAATCTTCTGTTTGTTCCTTTTAGACTCTATGATCAAACCTCCCTTGCATTTCAGTAGCTTGGAACTTTCTTTATCTCCAACTTAAAATGTTTTGCCCTATCATCAGTCACTACTCTCCTTGTTCAACAGTCATTTCCTCAGTGAGAGGTCCCAAGCATCTGTAGCTGGATAAAATTCTACCACTTATGGTACTACGTACTTCAACTTTAGAGCATTATAATTGTTGTAGTTTTGCATTGGTTTGTATAGTTGATAATATTTGTCTCTTTTATTAGAATGTGTTTAGTGATATCAAGGGCCTCATTTACTTTACTTTATCATTGTATTCTCAGGATCTTGGACTGTATCTCACACATATTAAGCATTCAATGGAGATTTGTTAGGTGGATACATGTATCAATCAATGAATCAAAAGATAAATGATAGCCCAAATGAATATAAATACATATTTTTGTTCTCAGCAGAAATATGATAGAGTTGACTCAATATAAATGATAGTACTGCTGCTGCTGCTGCTAAGTCGTTTCAGTTGGGTCCGACTCTGTGTGATCCCATAGACAACAGCCCACCAGGCTCCACCATCTCTGGGATACCTCAGGCAAGAACACTGATGTACAGAATGTAATTAATTATTGAGTTTCACTTACAGTAAACTTCAGTGGAATGCATTATTCCAGTGAGGGATCTTCTTAACGGCCAAGGTTGGTATGCCAAGGTGCTAGAACTGTTTTTAGGCTTTTATGAAAACTAAGAGTGATGAGCAATAAAAGAAAGATGTACAACAGGCTAGAGCCAGTTGGCAGTAATGAAGAAAGGGGTGATTGCCAACAACTACACTTTTCAGTGAAAAAAGAATGTGATCAAAGCGATTAAAACCTCAGGGATTACACATCAAGTCAGTGTACTTGCCAGCCAGCAGTCAAATCTTCATCCAGTGTACCAGAAAAAGCCCTGGCAAGAAACCAGAGCCAATTTGTATATTGTTAGGAAGTGTTTTAGTTTTATCAACATTAGGGGTGTGGTACTTCGTCTACTTATTGTCCTAGAAAGGTTGTTTAACAGGAGTTCCAAACGAAAGGCTCAGCTGTCAGTCTTGAGATAGATAAGCCAATCATATGGATCGGAGACTACAGAATACAGATAACACAGAATTCTCCTCAAGTTTCAGTTTTGTGTTAGGCACTGAATTATGTTCATGTGGTGCATGCATGTGTGTGTGTGTGTGTGGGTGGTGCATGTGTGTTTGAAGGGGTTATTGAAGTCTTTGTCTGAAGGGATCACTGAAGTCTTTGTCTTCAATGAACTTATTTTAGTTTAGCATTCAACAGTCTCGCCTTCCTTCTGTAACCAGAAGTTGACTAATAAATTTACAAAGGGCTTACTCTGCCCCATGCATTGTTGGAAATATCTCATGTGCCCTACTTAATTTAACCTTCTTGGCAAATTCATGCTAGGGATTTTTATTACTATCTCCTTTGAGAAGATTAGGAAACTGAGACATAGGTAGACTGAAAAATATGTCTGAGATGGGGACTGAACACAGGCCATGTTACTGTAAAACCTGTGTGTTAATAGCTGTGGGATTTAGCTTGCAATCTCTTTGCCAACTGCAAATATAAGCTGAACAATTTGTTTAGTTGAACATTCAGGAGATATAATCTTAGAGCAGCAGTGCCATGATGTATTAATTTAATGGCATGACCTGAGAGAAGAAGGAAGCTAAACATTTGAGTTTTATGTGATTTTTCTATGCCAATTTCCAGAAATACTGATTAAAACAAACAAACAAACAAACACCTTAGCTATTCATACTATTTTGCAAATAGTGAAGCCTTAGGTAAAATCATCCGTATAATTGTCATTTGGCCCTTTGACTAGGCAAACATACATGCAGTTTGGGTCTGTCCCTGAAGAAGAAACTACAGTACAGTGTAGTTGATAAGCCATGACCAGGGATGTCAGGTTAATCCCTTTGGGTTTCTGTGATTTGGAAGAAAAGGGCAGCATGTGCCAATATTCTGGTCACCTGAACACACAGTTATGATGGGATTGGACCAGATGCTGGTCATTGTTATAAACATACATATAATAAAGAAATTATATGTAATCCTATATATAGATTCTGGATATATGCTTTTCATCCAGAGAAGTTTGGAAGACCTAATAAAGTTGTTATAACTTCTGAAGAACAGGATTATGTACCAAAATCTAGGTCAACTTATTGCCACAAGCCTCTGAATGTAGGGTCTCCACTGAGGAACTAGAAGAGCATATTCACCTGGTCATCATCATCATCATCATCTCCCTGATTTATACACTTTATTAGTGTTTCCTAAACGTGTATTCTTTTGGCTCATCTAAGCAAACTGTAAATTATATAATATCTATAAGGCTTGATTTCATGCCTACCAGAGTCTGTTTATAGCTTTTGGTCCTTTTAATCAAAGGTGTTCATTTTTTCACAAGATTTAAATGCCTAAAGGCAAAGGAGAAAAGGAAAGATATACCCATCTGAATGCAGAGTTCCAAAGAATAGCAAGGAGAGATAAGAAAGCCTTCCTCAGTGATCAATGCAAAGAACTAGAGGAAAACAATAGAATGGGAAAGATTTACCTCTCAATAAAATTGGAGATATCAAGGGAACATTTCTTGCAAAGATGGGCACAATAAAGGACAGAAATGGTATGGACCAAACAGAAGCAGAAGATATTAAGAAGAGGTGGCAAGAATACACAGAAGAACTATACAAAAAAGATCTTTATGACCAAGATAACCACAATGGTGTGATCACTCACCTAGAGCCAGACATCCTGGAATGTGAAGTCAGGTAGCCTTAGGTAGCATCACTAAGAAAAAAGGTAGTGGAGGTGATGAAATTCCAGTTCAGCTATTTCAAATCCTAAAAGATGATGATGTGAAAGTGCTTCACTCAATATGCCAGCAGATTTGGAAAACTCAGCAGTGGCCACAGGACTGGAAAAGGCCAATTTTCATTCCAATCCCAAAGAAAGGCAATGTCAAAGAATGTTCAAACTACTGAACAATTGCACTCATCTTACACTCTAGCAAAGTAATGCTCAAAATTCTCCAAGCCAGGCTTCAACAGTACCTGAACTATACTGTTTTCAGTACAGTTTTCAGAATTTCCGGATGTTCAACCTGAATTTAGAAAAGGCAGAGGAACTAGAGATCAAATGGCCAATATCCATTGCATCAATGAAAAAGCAAGAAAGTTCCAGAAAAACATCTACTGCTTTAATGACTACATCAAAACCTTTGACTATATAGACAACAACAAACTGGAAAATTCCTCAAGAGATGGGAATACCAGACCACCTGACCTGCCTCCTGAGAAATATGTATGCAAGTCAAGAAGCAGCAGTTAGAAATGGACATGGAGCAATAAACTGGTTCCAAATAGGGAAAGGAGTATGTCAAGGCTGTATATTGTCACCCTGCTTATTTAACTTATATGCAGAGTACATCATAAGAAATGCCAGGCTGGCAAGGCACATGCTGGAATCAAGATTGCTGGGAGAAATATCAATAACCTCAGATATGTAGATGACACCACCCTTATGGCAGAAAGCAAAGAAGAAATAAAGAGCCTCTTGATGAAAGTGAAAGAGGAGAGTGAATAAGTTGGCTTAAAATTCAATTTTCAGAAAACTAAGTTCATGGCACCCAGTCCCATCACTTCATGGCAAATAGATGGGAAACAATGGAAACAGTGAGACTATTTTCTTAGACTCTAAAATCACTGAAGATGGTGACTGCAGCCATGAAATTAAAAGATGCTTGCTCCTTGGAAGAAAAGCTATGACCATCCTAGATAGCATATTAAAAAGCAGAGACATTACTTTTCTAGTAAAGGTCCTTGTAGTTAAAACTATGTTTTTTCCAGTAGTCATGTATGGATGTGAGAGTTGGACTATAAAGAATGCTGAGCACCAAAGAATTGATGCTTCTAAACTGTGGTCTTGAAGAAGACTCTTGAGAGTCCCTTGAACTGCAAGGAGATCAAACCAGTCAATCCTAAAGGAAATCGATCCTGAATATTCATTGGAAGGACTGATGCTGAAGCTGAAATTCCAATACTTTGGCCACCTGATGCGAAGAACTGACTCATTGGAAAAGACCCTGATGCTGCGAAAGATTGAATTCAGAAGGAGAAGGGGATGACAGAGGATGAGATGGTTTTTGGCATCACCAACTCAATGGACATGTGTTTGAGCCAGCTCTGGGCATTGGTAAAGGAAAACCAGGGAAGCCTGGCATGCTGCAGTTCATGGGGTCACAGAGAATTGGACACGACTGAGTGACTGAATTGAACTGAAATAATATAGACAATGAGAAATAATGTTGAAGAGTCACATGTACCCCAATGTTCATCACAGCATTGCTTACAATAGCCAGGACATGGAAGCAACCTAAATGTCCATTGTCAGATGAATGGATAAGATAGCTTTGGTACATATACACAATGGAATATTACTCAACTATTAAAAATAATGCATTTGAACCAGTTCTAATGAGGTGGATGAAACTGGAGCTGATTATATAGAGCGAAGTAAGTCAGAAAGAAAAATACCAATACAGTATATTAACACATATATATGGAATTTAGAAAGATGGTAACAATGACCCTTTATGCGAGACAGCAAAAGAGACACAGATAAAGAACAGACTTTTGAATCAGACTCTGTGGGAGAAGACGAGGGTGGGGTGATTTGAGACAATAGCATTGAAACACGTATATTACCATAAGTGAAACAGATCGCCAGTCCGGGTTTAATTCATGAGACAGGGTGCTCAGGGCTGGTGCACTGGGATGACCCAGAGGGATGGGATGGGAAGGGAGGTGGGAGGGGGGTCAGGATGGGGAACACATGTACACCAATGGCTGATTCATGTCAATGTATGGCAAACCCCCCACAATATTGTAAAGTAATTAGCCTCCAGTTAAAACAAATAAAAAAATAAAAAACAAAACAAAACACAAAAAGAAATAACATGTAATAGTGACCAATAAAACTGTTACTTAGTGGCTGTTAGGGATGGAATTTAAGAGCATTTTTGACTCTCCCTACCTCACGCCACTTTAGCTGCTCCATTCCTGTAATGGCACATAAACCACACTGCATTTTTATTTGAGAAGCAGAAGTAATGCCCATGATTTATACTGATACCTGTACAATAAGAATTGAAGTCAGTGTTTTACCCTGTCTGCAATATTTGCATCTTATATGTTATGTTTCCGTTTCAGTAAAAATTTTCCAGACTGTTAAAGGAACATCAGAAAACTGAGGGCCTGGGTATATATCGTGTGGGTGGAGGGGAGGGGTGTGGAGGGTAATGAAAGGGCTTCCAGTGGTCCTAAAATCGCACCGCAGAAAGGACTACTCGGCTGCCCATGAGAGTCTAGCTGGCACTGTGAAGGGGGACAGCAGACAGATAAAGTGGCTCTTACTTGATGCACTTGTACCTAAGCCTCCAAATGGCACCCACAGCATCCTTTCCATACAGCAGGCTCCCTTGACATTAGAGGAAATATCACCGATACCAGCCCGCCATATGGGCTTCTCCAGGCGGCGCATCTGCTGTGTGCTCTGGCGGCACATGGCGGAGACGGGAAAGGTTTAACATTTTTCATTAGTGTATGCCATAGACAGTTGAACTCCATTATAATGTCTGCAGGAAGAATCTGATCCATTCCATTATCACAGTGACAAAGAGAAAGGATGGCTTGTGATTTCAGAAAGGTCACAGTGAACCGGTGTTCAGCTGTAAGCACTCAAGGTATGATGATAATAATGGGAGAAAGGGTTTGAAAGATAAAGTTTGCAGTCAGACAAAAATTAACATTTAAAAAGAAACTCTTATCTATGAGATATTCCTATTCCTCTCTATTTCTGTCTCCTAGAAATTGCTGGTTGTTAGTGTATTTATATATAAATATGTTCTCTCTCCTTCAAGAATTCGTATCTGCTGTCTGATAGAAATGCCTGTTGCTATGGGAGGGACTGTGATGTCACATGCAGAAGACAGTTGCTTCTTTGTGCTATTAAACAAAAGAAAGAAATGAATTGGGAAGAAGAAAGCTGATCGTTTATCTGCATTTCAGGCTATAGGTGGCTAATTATTATTAGTTCTGTTGGCAGTCTTGGAAATAACATTAATCATTACGGAATTCTTGGTATACAAACACGTTTGGGGTGTGGCATGTAATGCTACTAGAATCCACATTTTATGGTGACATGTCTAAAATAGTGACAAAAATTAGCTAGATATTTTAGAACATCATCTGCAGAACTGATAACAAGAATCCGGTAACTGGCTGCCTCCTCCTCCTGAAAACTTCTCTAATTCTCTAACTAACGAAAAGCTCTCTGATATTTGCTTACCTGCTAGCCATCCATTTATTTACTTGATATTGCTTCCCTATGCAGGAGACACTGGTTCATCCCTGATCTGGGAAGATCCCTGGAGAAGGGAATGGCTACCAATTGCAGTATTCCTGGCTGAGAATCCTATGGATAGAGGAGCCTGGTGGGCCACAGGCCATGGGGTGTCACAAAGAGTTGGACACATTTTAGCAACTAAACAGCAACAACATTATGCCAAAAAAGGGAAAACATTAGATAAGTTTAATAATTATAACAACTTTCCTTCACTACATCGATTATAGGAAATAAGTATTTAGAATTACCAAGACCATTTTTTACTTGTTTGTTTTTCATCTTTCTTCACTCTGCCTCCTCAATCCCTGGCTTTTGTTGTTGTTTCTGTTTCTCACGATGTTATCTCAGTATTCAGTGAATACTATCTGAATTGAATCTAGTGTTAGGTATTCCAGACTCTGCAGCTTTACGATGACACATTTACCTCTGTGTCTATGCTACAGTTTCTTCCCAATTAAAATCAGCAAATATATGTTAGCAATCTGTCTGCTGCAATCAAATTAATTTTTACGTTGAAAATTCAACCCTAAATCTAACTCAAGTATTGGCCCTAATGTTACCAGCCTGCCTGATCAGGACAAAGTTTATTCTAGTTCACCCCATGATGAAGACTAGCATGCTGGACATGGAGACTCCATGTTTTTCACTTTTTTCCATGCACCTAATATATTCTGGATCTTAAATTTCTTCCCATTCACTTCTATAGCCAGATGATTTCCCAATGATCTAATGCTACTTTTACTAAAACAATTGCACAATTTCAAGATGTCTTTTGATACTTACTGCTCTGGGCCACTATGACAATATTTGATATCATGGACATTTCTCCTTTTTCAGTATTTTTTTCCCTGACTCTTGGATTTTGCATGCCAGTCTCTCCTTTTACCTTTATAACAGTCATTTCATGTATTCTCTTAGAATTATTTTATTCTACTCTTACTCAGAATGTACACACAAGTTTAATTCTTTCCTTGGCCTTTCCATGTTCTCACTCTAGATATTTTTACTTAGGAAATGAAATTTATAGGTTGCATATCCATGATAAGTTGTCACTACTATGTATTTGCCTAAATATGAAAATACTCAAACCAATGTCTCAAGCTCAAAACTCTTAACTAAACTGACTTTGTATTAACCGTCATTACTCAAATGTCCCATAGGTGGTTTCTATGCAATTTAACTTTAATACAAATTCATTAATTGAGTAATGAATTGACCCTCCACATATACAAAACTTGCTTGCCTTAAGAACTTCCTGTTTCAGTCCATGGTCAAATTATGCAAAGATTATCAACATCCAATTAATTTCAGAACCTGTGGATTGTGCTTCAGAAATATTTCTGAAATCCTTCTCTCCTTTCTTGATTCTCATAGCAATACGTTAATTTAGACTCTCGTCATCATCACGCTGCTTGGTTTTCTAACTGGAATTCTTATCTCTAGCCTCTCCTCCTCTCAACCATCAACAACTCTTCACACAATAGTGAGTTTCTACTTTCTCAAACACAGATACAATCATTTTATCCATTCTTCACATATCACCTGAAGCTTGACCAAGCTGAGCAATTTAGCAATATGTGTTAAAAGCCTTAAAATTTGTTTTAGCAATTATACTTTTAGAAATATTCCATTAGGAAAAAATAAACAAGTTAGCAATTATGTACATAGGAAAATGTAAACCAAATTATCATTAAAGATATCAAAAATTACTCTCAAATAATGCTGCTAAATAATGTGTGAAAAACTCCATATAATGCAATATAATAAAAATCACTATAATAGTTTTAACAGTTATGTTTTTTTTGCACAAGTAAAAGTACAAATATATCTTTAATCTCAAAAAAGATAATTATAGAAAATTCAGTTCTGGCCAAGATGGAGAAACAGGGTATATACTTACCCTCTTACCTGAAACAACTAAAAATTTAGACAAGAGATATGAAATTAGGATTCTTAAAATATTAGATATCAAAGGACAGTGATCCAGGGGAAACAGGAAGCCAATGAAGTGAGCTCTACAACTGTCCCAGCTTGCAGCCTGTATAAGTTTTCCAAGCTTAGACCTAAGGTAAGTAAATCACATTGGAGCCTTGAAGTCTTCCTAAGGTAGATGATACAAAACTGGAGTGTGGGGAAGCCAAGAGAGGTAGATTTCACAGCATAGGGCACTACAGAGAAGAGGAAAAATTTGGAGCTCTGCAGAGGATCCTTATCATGTTTCAGCTGAATACTGAACACCTCTTATATATAAAGGAAGTAATGAAGACTGAGGAAAGATATACACAAAAATAATTTAGCAAACAATACTCAGAAATTTCAAAGGACTGGAAATAGTTCTTATCACAACTAGCTGAATAGAAAAACCTCATAATCCATGGGACAATAGTGGTGTAAGAGAAGGTATTGGGATTATTAGTGGAGAGAAAATAAGATCTAGAAACTTAAAAGTGAAGCTTAAAGAATCAATTGAATTGTTTAAAACCAGGGATAAAGACGCTTCCCTGGTGACTCAGTCAGTAAAGAGTCTGCCTGCAATGCCAGAGATTTGTCTTCAATCCCTGGGTTGGAAAGAACCCCCGGAGAAGGAAATTGTTACCCACTCCAGTGCTCTTGCCTGGAGAATTCCATGGACAGAGGAGCCTGGTGGGCTACAGTCTACATGGTCACAAAGAGTGGGGCATGACTGAGTGACTAATATTTTCACTTTCAGTGATAAAGAGACAATCTTAAAAGCAGCCAAAAGAAATGACACATTATATACAAAAAAAAAAAAAAAAGGAAAGAAAACAAATTCAGCAAACTTTTCTTTGGAAGCAACTGGAGTCAAAAAAACAGGAGAGCAACACTTCAAGAGTACTGAATGAAAAACTATTAGCTTAGAATTCTATACTAATGAAATGTTTTCCAAAAATGATAGTGAAAGAGAGGCAATTTCAGACATACAAATGTTAGAGAATTCATCATCAGCAGACCTGCACGTCAAAAAATATTAAAGAAATTCCCTCCCTCAGACAGAGAAAATAGTACTAGGAAGAAATCTGGATATACCAAAAATAATAGAGTGCTGTGGCTGATTCATGTTCACGTATGGCAGAAACCAGCACAATATTGTAAAGCAATTATTGTCAAAAAAATTTTGACTACCTAAAACAAAATTTTAAAATGCATTGTGTAAGCTATAATTTAAGTAGAAATAAAATGTTTAACAGTAAGAATCCAAAGACTGGAAAAGGAGAAATTGATATATACTGTTTTAAGTTTCTTAAACTATATATGTGAAGAGGTAAGAAGTTAAATTCCCAACATCCGTTGGATCACAAAAAAAGCAAGGGAATTCCAAAATACATATACTTCTGCTTCGTTGACTACACTAAAGTCTTTGACCATGTGGATCACAACAAACTGGAAAATTCTTAGAGATGGGAATATCAGACCAGATTACCTGTTTCTTGAGAAACTTGTATGCAGGACAAGTAGCCACAGTTAGAACTGGACATGAAAAAATGGGCTGGTTCAAAATTGGGAAAGGAGTATCTCAAGGTTGTATATTGCAACGCTGCTTATTTAACTTACATTCAGAGTACATCATGCAAAATGCCTGGCTGGATGAAGCACAAGCTGGAATCAAGATTGCTGGGAGAAATATTAATAACCTCAGATATGCACATGATACCACCTTTATGGCAGAAAGTGAAGAGGAACTGAGGAGCCTCTTGATGAAAGTGAAAGAGGAGAGTGAAAAAGCTGGCTTAAAACTCAACATTCAAAAAACGAAGAACATGGCATCCAGTTCCATCACTTCATGGGAAATTGATGGAGAAAAAGTGGAAACAGTGACAGACTTTATTTGCTTGGGCTCCAAAATCAGTGTGAATGGTGACTGCAGACGTGAAATTAAAAGACACTTGTTCCTTGGAAGAAAAGCTATAACCAGTCTAGACAGCATATTAAAAAGCAGAGACATCACTTTTCTGACAAAAGTCCATCTAGTCAAAGCTATGGTTTTTCCAGTAGTCATGCATGGATGTGAGATTTGGACCATGAAGAAGGCAGGGCACCAAAGAATTGATGTTTTCAAACTGTGGTAATGGAGAAGATTCTTGGGAATCCCTTGGACATCAAAGAGATCAAACCAGTCATCCTAAAGGAAATCAAACTTGAATATTTATTGGAAGAACTGATGCTGAAGCTGAAGCTCCAATACTTTGGCCACCTGATGGAAGCAGCCAATTCATTGGAAATGACCCTGATCCTGGGAAAGATTGAGGGCAAGGGGAGATGGGGACGACAGAGGATGAGATGGTTAGATGGCATCACTGACTAAATAGACATGAGTTTGAGCAATCTTTGGGAAATAGTGAAAGACAGGGAGTGCTGGCATGTTGCAGTCCATGGGTTTGCAAAGAGTCAGACATGACTTAGCAACTGAGCAACAACAACATTACTTGAAGAAGATAGATTGTGATGAGTTAAAAATATACACTATAAACCCTGGACAACTACAAAAATTTACAATGTATGAGCTAGCAAAGGATATAGCATGGAATTCTGAAATTTCTCGATCCAAAAGAAGGCAGAAAAAAGAAGCAAAGAAGAAATAGCCTACAACAAATGCTTGTGGCAAGAGTACTGTTTTAAAAGCAACTATATCAGTAATTGGGTTTCCCTGGTGGCTCAATGATACAGGAACTGCCTGCAATGCAGCAGATATGGGTTTGATTCCTGGGTCAGGAAGATCCCCTGGAGAAGGAAATGGCAATTTCCAGCAATCTTGCCTGGGAAATCCCAAGGACAAAGGAGCATGGTGGGCTACAGTCCATGGGGTTGCAAAAGAGTCAGGCACAACTTAGCAACTAAACAACAACAACAATATCAGTAATAACATTAAATATAAATGGCTTAAACATCGAAATTAAATGGCTCAGATTGTGATGACAAATTATAGATTCAATTCCCTACTACCTAGAAAAGAAGTAGGTGTATCATGATAAAAATAGCTAAAGGGAATCTGGAGAGGCTATATTAATATTTTATATTTTATTTATACTTTATAAATATATAGTTTATAAAAATTTATGTTTCTTTTTAATAAAAAGAAAAGGCTTGCCTCATTGACATTATGCTCTGCTGGTCTAGAGGTCCTAGTACCAAAGGGAAGAATGCTTTTATCAGTTCACATAACGAAGCTTCTGTTGAACTGAAAGATGTAACTGCTGGCTGGTTGTTTTGGGCTCCTCATGCTTCTAAATCAACAGGCAAAGAAATGTGTTACTATACTGGTTGGAGCACTTAATCCTGATAAATGGAGAAAATTGGGTTGTCACTACAATATACAGGTAAGGAAGAGTGTGTCTGGAATATAGAAGATTCCTTAGAGTGTCTTTTAATGTTATGCTATCCTAGTATTAAAGGCATTGGACAACTATGATAACTAAGTTAAGGCAAGGCTTCTAATGACTCAGATCCTTCAGGAATGAAGGTTTAAGATATGCATCAGTAACAAGTTGACAAGAAATGAAATATGATGGTTAGATTTATGTATCAACTTGGCTAAGCTTTAGTCCTCAGCTAAGCAATCAAATACTAAACTAGGTATACTGTGACATTATCCTGTAGGTATGATTCACATTTATAATCAGTTGACTTTAAAGGAGGTTAACTTAGAAAACCTGGATGAGACTTATGTGCAGAAATGAAGTTTCTCTAAAGAAGAAATTCCATCTGTGACCTACAGCTTCAGCTCAGGCTCAAGAGTTCAAACCTACCCTTTCTAATGACCTAGCATATGGATTTTGAACTTGCCTATCCAGGCTTATATTTGCATAATCCAAATTCTTGCAATGAATATTTTAATATATACATCCTACTGGTTATAGCCTAGATCCTATATCCTTTATCCTTCTGTTCCTCTGGTTGAATCCTATCTTTGACTGATAATGATAGATCCTAAAATTTTATTGTTGATTTTCCCTGGATGATTCGATTTTTAGTAGTTTTTTTTTTTTTTGCTCATTTTGAATAAACACTGCAAAATAAATGTCTTTTTTTAAATGAAGAAATTAATATTATGCTTTGTTTTCTGAAATTTCCTATGTCAATGTCCTCTTTTTTTTTTTTAACTTTGTGTGTGGTTTGTGCTATTGTTGCTCTTTGCACTGTGCATTGCAATTATTTGTGCCTATTTTTTCCTCTTCTACTATTTTGTTTGCTCTCTTGCAATGCTATGTCTAACATAAATATGGACGAGTTAGATAATATTTTATTGAATTGAAATTTTGCTAACAAATTTACTATACATGGCCCCCATTCTGAGACCTGAGCTATTATCAGAAGATGGCCATGCATATCTTGCAGCCAGAGATATCATTCATTTCCTGAGTACTATTTTTGTTTATGGGTTTTTAGTGTGCATGAGGTGGTATCTGGTCTATTTCATGCATGTTCCTTAAAGAGAAAACATTTTCCCCACAGCAGACAAGGTGCTAGGGAAAGTCTTGAGAAATTAAGTAAGAGGGAGATAGGGTAAGTCAGGTTTAATTTTTTTTTCATAGCCTTCTGTTCTGTTTAGTTACTTAGTCATGTCCAACTCTTTGCGACCCCATGGACTGCAGCACACCGGGCTTCCCCGTCCACCATCTCCCTGAGTTTGCTCAAACTCATTTCCCTTGTCTTGGTGATGTCATCCAACCATTTCGTCCTGTCATCCCCTTCTCCTCCTGCCTTCAACCTTAGCATCAGGGTCTTTTCCTATGAGTCGGCTCCTAGTATCAGGTTGCCAAGGTATTGGATCTTCAGCTTCAGTATCAGTCCTTCTAATGAATATTCAGGGTTGAATTCCTTCCAGACTGATCTGATCTTGCTGTCCAAGGAACTCTCAAGGGACTTTTCATAACCTACTATAAGGGATGATCAAGGCAGATGTCCCATCTTGCTACTGAAGTTGCTGTATGCCAGTACTTGGATATCAGGATAGTTATTATTTACTCCAACAGACATAAGCATCTAGGATTAAGGGCAACAATTAGATCAGGTGTTGTAAATAATCAGCTTAATTATTATAGTGTGAGAGGGGGAACTTGACCTCATATCATCACCTTGATGCTTAGTATATCTCAAAGCATAGCCCTTGCCTACTCATGACTAACCTTTCCAAAAGAAATGTTGCTTGTATAGTAGTTTGTAAGCCTGGTTTGAAAAACTTAACACTGATATCCACACATATGTAGGCATCTACACACACTTGCATATATATTACATGGCATTTTCCAATATAAGCTATTGGATATAAAGGTCCATCCTTTCTTTGGCTTTAGTCAGTTGATCCTTTATAGACACATAAGCTCTTCTTTTCAGCCTAAATATATTTTTGAAAAAATTAAGAATGGGAATTAGCCTAAGTACAGTTAATTAACATTAGAATAATCGGGTGATTTTGAAAACTTAGCATTATCTGGGTCCCACAGCTAGATATGAGATGTAGACATGAGCATATGCCATTCAAACTATAAATTGTATGTCCTGTTTTTATGGTCCTGGTGCTCACTTAGGGTAGTTCTTGGCTTCCCCTGTCTAAGTCAAGGCCCTGAATTATGTTGCATTACAAGGAAGAATTTGTTTTCGCATAGGTAAGCTGGATGCTCAGAGGTCTAAACAACAGCAGCAAAAGCCATACAAATAATAAGAATATAAAATAACATGGGACTTTTCCAGGGATTTTTCAATGGGAAAAATATAAGGGAAGCAAGGCTTTAGAACATGAATCTTATATAGACCATACACCAAAATACGAGTACATGACTTTTAAGGAAAACATGATTGTTAAAGGAAGAAAGTTAGCAATGTGGGTCAAGAAGATGTAGATAAGCATGGATGTTCATGACATGGGAAGTAAGTATATTTGAAGCACATGAACACAGCTAATGTTAAAAAAAGGGACAGACATTGGATTTATTGAACCAATCCTATTGGACCACACTAGATCCTAACTTTTGTATTTGTCCTCTTCCCAGTACCGAGACTTATATACTGACATGAGGCAGAGTGTACTCAAACCCTTTAACAATCCCTAAAGCCCATCTTGATGGTAGTATCCTATTTTTTGTTGACAAATCTCCCCTAATTCTGAGTGCCTGCTTGCTTGTATTTGTATTTGTGCCCCCATTTATGTGATTTTCTCACTTTCTCTTCTCAACATAAAGCTTTTGTTGTGCCTGTCCCCCTTAGCCCAGTAGTTTTTAAATCTATGTGGTGAAACATGCTGTTATGATCTTCTCTGTTTATATTTTAAAATGTCATCAGTTTTGCTTTTGTTTTGCCCCATCTGTGCCTCATATTTTACCCCGCAGCACACCGTATGGGGCTTCCTCGATGGCTCAGTGGGTTAGGAGTCTGCCTGCAGCGCAGGAGACACAGGAGAAATGGGTTTCATCCCTTGAGTAGGAAGATCCCATGGAGGAGGGAAATGAAAACCTACTCCAGTATGCTTGCCTGAAAAATCCCATGGACAGAGGAGCCTGGTGGGCTACAGTCTAACGGGTTGAAAGTGTTGAACACAACTGAACAATTGAACACACATCCTAAGCACAACATGAAGAAGCTGTGGCCCCTCCTCTTTACTGACCCAGCTAAGTCAGATACCAGATAAACTCTGGATTTTAATCCTGAGAAGCAAGTGGAATCAGCTTTTGAAGTGAATTGTTTGCCTAGGTTAGGAGGTTGACCAACCAGGATGGTGAAATCGCTCAGCATCAGATCAAATAGAAGTAACACAAAGCATCATGTTCATGCTTAGTTTTTTTTTTTTTTTTTTAGGTAAATTCCATATCTCTTCCCAAAAGTTTTTGACTTCAAGAATGAAAATAAAATAAGCATATTTGTCTCAATCCAAATACCGACACCAGAAAGACAAACTGGGACTATACAATGAAGTAGCTTGCAGGATAATACTGAAAATATAATCATGCATAAATCATGCACAAAGTAGAAACCACAAATTCTGTATTTGGCAAGCCTTCGATTCCTTTGCATAATTCTTTCATTTTCATCTTGTTGCTTCCATTCTCTTCTCATAGAAATAGCTACATAAAACAAAGACATAAACTGTGTGCAATTAAAATGGGGAAATAGCTGAAAGGAATGTATTGATAATTATGTTAAAATCTATACCGTAAGGATTCTTGCATTGTTAGGCATCTAATTTGTCATCTGTTGACATCAGCATCTCGGTTCTCCAACATCTGAAGCTTTCTTTTAGGCAACTTCTTTGAAAGTGAGCAAACTTATGTACCATTGAGTTGACAAAAGTATAACTATATCTTATAGAAAGAGACCATTGATAAGTCTCTGGCAGTTATATGGACATCCATGAAGATGCAACAATCTGTGAGAGGCAGAGCTGGGGGAGACAGCTTCCTGCAACTGAAGCAAGTGCTAGAATTGTGCTCTCAGGAGCGAGGTTGGCGGTGGTTGACTGGAACAAGAAGGAAGGCATAGAGTCATTTCCTGTGTGCGGAGCCCTGTTTTACCTTTATGACCTTGAATGAAGGGAGTTTATTTGGGGAAGGAGAATGCACTATCTTTACATATAGGGAAGGTGCTAGCTATTTGCATCAGGATAGGGACAATTATTATAGCCTCCCATATCTTTTTTCTTAATTATCATCGCCTGGTCCATGAAGCTCAGATATGCATGATTTCTTCTTTCTGTCACAATCTATTAGAAAATTAAAGCTCTAAGTCTCATTTCCATTGGGGCTTAAATGTTTCATTATAACTTAAAATCTTGCTCTGATGTTAAAAATATTAAGGTGAGAAACAGTATGGTAGAGTGCTAATGAGAACTTTGTAGTTCTTCCTGAATGTAAATCAGTGATGGTTAAAGTTGTAATAATAACATTACTAATTTTATGATTTGTGTCAGGATTAAATTAGATAATATATAAAAATAAAATGTCTGCCACTAATTACCATTTATTGAAATTTTATTGGCAAAAAGAATAAAGAATAGAAAAAATAAGAAAATAAGAACAGTGGTAAGACCTAGTAAGTTGAGGTATGTGATAATGCAGGAAACAATTTTGGGGCTGTTACTAAAGGCCAGAAGATAGTGTGTTCCATTATTCTTCTTTGAAGTAAGTAATAATATCTCCATTTAAAAGATGTAATGCTGGGGACTAGCTTCTCAAAAATTCCACTTCTAGAAAATGACAGAATTTGAATGAGACAATGGAAGCTGGATTCTTAATCTTTATATTGTTTTATTTAAAAAAATAAATTTCAAGCTGTTCTTAAATATTAATAAATAGAATCAAAATAAAGCAAATCAAAATCAAGTCATTTCTTTGTATTGCTTATGTTGTGCTTTCCCTCCCCTCCCTCTAGTGGGATGTAATGGGAAAAATGTTTGGATGAACAATTGGGATATTGTGTTTTTATCCCTAATGCATCACATTGGGGGATCTGTGTGTAACATATAAAAGTACTTTGAAAACATGTTAAGAGACTATATAGACTAAAGACATGGCAAAACAGATTTCCCAGGGACTCCTGGGGGTTTGCTGTGCTGATGGTGTCCAATCCTAGTTACCATGCGTGAGCGGGCTGCCTGGATTTTACCTTTCAAAAACTTAAGAACATGCAACTAAGACTTATATTTCAATCTTTTCAAAGATTGCATTCATTAAAAGAATACACTCTTTCCTCTCACCATTAACTAGCTTCCGTCCTCACCGCGTTTCCTAGTCAATGAGACTTTCTTTTGTGTTTGCACCAACTCTATTGTCACGTTTTCTCCAGGATTGTGACACCCGAAACAGTATGAGAACCAAAAGAGACAAAAAGCTAGTCTAAGGAGTCCTGGGTATAATTGCTGCTAAGTTCCTTACAGTGGCAATGGAGAGAAATAGAGCATTCACAATTTGGTTGAGAAGGAACTTAAGCATCAAAACAGACCGCTGTGGTACAGAGCCGTGTCAAAGAGACACAGTTTGCTCTGCTCTGGAGTGACTTGCGCACCCATAACAAGCCCTTATTTATTAATAGAACTGCAGGGAGCATGGCCAGTGCAGAACACAGCGATTCAGTCAAGGTTTGGGCCCATGGGGGGAAATTTGGGTGGTGAGTTAAGAACTAGACACAATTTTCTAGAATCCATCGCCTTTGGTTTTCCTCCCAGTGTTATGTCCCACCCTTCTCAAACTTGTGTCTCACAGTGACTTCACAATCCAAAGGTCGCCACCAGTCAGTTCCAAAACCTTGCAGGAGCATCTACATCCTGCGTTTGTTGTTCAGCCTGCATTGTGTCATATACTGTCATTAAAGACAGCAGGGTCCCCTCAGTCAATTCATGGGAGGTGGGCCTGTTCTCTTCTGTATTAGCCGTTATATATTAAGTACTGGTATATATGTATTAGTATAGGATTAGGATTTATTAATCCTATTTTACAAACAAGAAAGCTGAGGTTCAAATAAGAAGTGACCTACTTGAAATAACTAAAATATCAGGCTACAAAGCAACATCTAACTAACCCCAAAATGCAAGCCTTTTTATTAATCCCATGTTTTATTGGTATAAATGTGCTCTGTAGACAAGAGACAACAATGTTTTTTTTCTCCAAACATTTTATGAAACGTGAAAAATTAATTCTATTCTGTCAGATGTTGCTCAGTTTTTTGAATTCAGCATCCACATAAGCAAAGAAATAAACAAATATCAAGGAGAAAAAGAAGAAACCAATGAAAACACAATGACTTATTTTACATTTTTCACATCTTTCAAATAGTTTGACCTTTTATATAGATCAAATTACCTTTTTTTCTGGTCATTTTTGTAGTAACACTTTTCTGCTGAATCACAATATTTATTTCCAAAGACAGAAGTTCAGTGAATACCTATCTATTCCACATAAAAGCTTGGGTTAATATGGTTAATATAGCAACTACTTTGCTCTTTCTTACTGATTTTCCTTCACATTCTGCTGGTATGTTTCACTTTTTTTGCCTCTGAATTTTCTGAAATGCTGCTTCAAATCACTCTTATGACTTTAAAAATGATGCATCTTTTTGAAACTGCAATTGTTCAGCTAATCCTTCCTATAAATCAGGAACAGGTTTGAAACAAAGATGGTTTCATCAAATGAGGTTGCCTGCTTCTCCTTTCCCTTTCCAGAAGTCTTGTACAATGAAGATGCAAGCTCAAGCTTTGAGAAGACATCTCCATTGGCAGAGGATCATGCAGGGTTTAGATACAGAGTGTAGCACAGTTAAGTGCCTCCCTTCACTGTATCAACATTAAAACCAAAGAATGGAATTATCTTGTGATCCATCAAAATTGAACATCTAAGGGAAGTACTTTTAGAAAAAGCACAGAACCTTTGAAGTTTTGTAGCACTTTTATTGGAAAAAATTTTATTTTAATACTGAAATAATTTCTCTACAATCAAATGGAATATTTTTTAAAGTATGTTTATGCTGGGAGTTTTATTGTGCTAGCAAAATCGTTTCTCTTTCATGGCTTATCTCAGTAAAACAAGGCAAATCCTGCCTAACAAAATGCCTCCAAACACAAAGTGACAAGGTCTGAGGAGCTTTCAGAAAACCAAGAAATTTGATCACTGCTGAGGGCATTTTAATATATTTAATTCAAAAATTACTTAAGTTTTGCTTTCTTACTCTGATTCTCTACTAGAATGAGAACTCAACATTCTGATGGTCATTTTTTCTCAATCCATATTACCACTCAAAGAATCTTTGCTAATAAATCAGTATCTCAATAAATATTTATAAACCCTTCTTCTGTGCAAAGCTCTTAGCAGGATATTAGAGGGAATACATAAACATAAGAATATTTGCCTTCTAGAATTATGTGGATCAACAAGGTATTAAGTAGGCACCTCCTTGTGGCTCTGCAGTAAAGAATCCAGCTGCCAATGAATGAGATGAGAGTTTGATTCCTGGGTTGGGAAGATCCTCCAGAGAAGGAACTGGCAACCCACTTCAGTATTCTTGTCTGGGAAATTTTTCAATGGACAGGGGAGCCTGGCAGCCTACAGTTCCTGTGGCCACAGAGTCAGATATGACTGCACAACTAAAAAACAACAAATAAGCATTATAATATTTGCCTTCCTTAATCACGTGGACCAACAGGTATACCTAATACTGTTTTAAAAAAACTAGAGCAATAAGCGGTGTCTAGAAATTGGTCCAGTAAAGGCATGATGTGGGAGTGCAGCCCAGGATGGACACACATTGCCTCTCTCCCAAACCGGAACCTACAGCAAAGAAACCAGCCAAGTTTGGAACAAGGATCATTTTCAGTGGTCTCATTTGGATTGCATATGTAGAATAATGTTTGCAATGACCTGTTTTAAGAACCACTGTGCTTCAGGTCTCATGGCCAAAGGGATGGAAAGGTTTGCCCCAGTTCATAAGCAGGATTAGAGACCAGGTCTTCTAGCCCTAAGCCCTGTGTGTTTGGACCAATTTAGGGAATCCTTTTGTTCTCTTTGCCAGTAGTACTCAAAGAAGGGGGGACTTAGGCTGATGCCCAGCAAGGAGATTATTAAAAGCCTAAGTTTTGGACTCAGTCATCCTTCAACTTTGGATTTTTAACTTCAAAGTAGAACCGCTCTCAACACCTGAAGATGAAGTGGGGAGCACACTCATGGTACCAGGCGTGGGAAAGGACAATGGAGAATGTCTGGTGAAATTCTTGACATGGGCTTACTAATAGTTTTCTTCTTTTTTCATTATAGAGCTAAGACATATTTATCTGTTTTAATAGAATTGACTGTCCAGGTAAATTTAAGTGGAAGAATAGCTTGTGGGTTTGAAAAGTATCTGTTTTCTCAGAACCTAAGAAAGTGGTTAAAAGAAAGTGTTTAGAGGAGACAAGGGCTTCCCAGGTGGCACTAGTGGCAAAGAGTCTTCCTGCCAATGCAGGAGACTTAAGAGACAAGGTTTAGCCCCCCGGGTTGGGAAGAACCCCTGGAGGAGAGCAGCCCACTCCACTATTCTTGCCTGGAGGATCCCATGGACAGAGGAACCTGTCAGGCTACATTCTATACAGTCACAAAGAGTCAGACATGACTGAAGTGCCTTAGTACATATGCACGCAGTGGAGACTGAGGTTGTGGTGAGACTGTTGTTTATTTACATGACATGGGTTAGGTGAATGCATATTCTGGGGTGAGCACTTGGTGCATATGAGTAAATGAGACAATAAGGTCTTTACACAGACTCCACTCAAAGGTGTATTAGAGTTAATAATATAAATATGGAAAGAGAAACCCCTGGACTCCATAAGCAAATGAAAGAGCTGTTCCAGAAATGAAGCCAATTGGGAGCACAAGGAAACTTTGTTTTTTGTTTTTTTTGGGGGGCGGGGGGTGGCAGGGAAAGGTCTTTAATTTGAAACATGAAATAGGCTAGGTAGAGGAACAGAGAGAACGAGAGATATAAATGTCTAGAGAACAAAGGAATGTGGTTCATTGGAGGAATAGGAAGCCCTTTAGTATGTTACCAGCTAGTCTGAGGTGAGTAATAACAAATAATGAGGTTGGAGACACAAAAATGTGACATTATACAAAGCCAGTATATATATATGAGTTTCTGTAAGGTTTTGTGTATCTGTGTTTGTTTTCTGGATTTTTTGTTTCTTGTGTTGTTGTTTGTTTTTGTCCTTAGACTTTGGAAACCACTCACATATTTTAGAAAGATTTTGGAGAGATTTCCCTGGTTACAGTGAGGAGAACAAGACTGGAATGGGTAGTTGGAAGGTAAGGCAACCAATGAAAGGCTTTGTAAAATTTCTAAAATTCAAGCATTGGTGATGATGCTGGAGATCTACTGGTATTGAACTGGATGGTACTCTTTGGGATGACACAAAGTGAAAAGACTTTCAGCAGTTAGAACTGACAGGACTTGGTAACAGATTAGATGTGAGTTGTTGAGAGATAAAAAGTGATAAGTAGTATTCCTGGTTAAAGTGGGTGTAGAAAAGGCTGAAATTAAGGAACCAGGAGTAATAGCCATACAGCAAAGAGCAGGTCATGGAGAATGATAACTTTGATTTGACACCCAAACTGCCATCAGCATGCCAACTCGCCTAGACTTTTATTCACCATTTATTGGCAGAAGTCAAGATCCAAACATGAGTGAACTGCTTCTGGCACTTTCCAGAAGAGCTGGTGATTACTGAACCTCATGTCATAGAGAGTAGCATGAAGGATAAAATATTAAATTGCCGATTGAGTTTTAAAAAGTGAGTAAATAACTGTTTAAAGCTTATGAGTAATAATATATTCTCTGTTCCCTCCTTCACCGAAACAAAGAAAAAAGCAAATAAAAATAGTAGAAAATCTCATTTTTCCATCTGTATCAATTGTCCTTAGAAAGCAGAATAAATAGGTAGATTTGCTCTGCTTTCCTGCATATTTTTTCTTCCTGATTGTTTTTAAAATCATGGGAATTGTTTAAATTTTGACCTTTATGGATTGCTAGCCATGCTTCCCAATGTTGAGCAAGATTCATAAAGATTCAATTTCCCATCATCCATCAAGTTATCTTACTATAACATAGTTGTATCTTTTCTGGAAAGGGCAAAAAATAAATGCCATTCCTGAGTATTATCAAGGGGCAAAAGAATGGATGGGACCAAGGATGCTGGAGCCACCTCAGAAGGCCTCATGAGGAAATAGAACCCTCTAGAACCTTTGATATATATATATAGTCTCTCTCTCTTTCATATTTGTGGTTTTGTAAAAAGTCTTGGGAAGTAGCTGATAAGTGGACACATGGTCTCTCTGTTGGAGAAAAATTTGGGCCTAGACATGAGAAATGAGGAGGTGTTCTGTGGTCTCCATACAGATCAGGGGCCATAACTCTGCCTTCTTTAGAATCTTTATTCCAGGTCCTTTCTTGCCAAAACCAAAATGTGACTATGACAGAGAAACAGGTCAGAAGCCAAGGTTTGATTTTTCCTATGCCCCTATCCCTTAAACATGCACTATTTTATTTATTGTTTAATTAATTTATTTTAATTGGATGATAATTACTTTTAACATTGTGACAGTTTTTGCATAAATCAACATGAATTGGCCACAGGTATACATGGGTCCCCCCCATCCTGAACCTCCTCCTGCCTCCCTCCCCACCTGACCCCTCTCTGCTTGTCCTGCTTCATGCATGGAACTCACACTGGTCATCTGTTTTACATATTGTAATGTATATGTTTTAATGCTATTCTCTCAAATCATTCCCACCCTCGCCTTCTCCTGCTGAGTCCATAAGTCTGTTCGTTACATCTGAAACATGCACAATTTTAATTCAGTGATATGCAGTCCCACTTCCTGCCCCTCAAGCTGAGTGGTGTCCAAGGTTTGTGTCTGGGAAACCATGGAGAGGAGTCTCTGTTTATTAGCATCAATCTCTCTGCTACTTGTACCAATCAGATGGTTAAAGGCTAGCTTTTGTATTTGACTTTTCATCTCCCCTCCAAAACTATGTGGCTTGATTTTATTTTTCACATATTGCCCAGAGAGGGAATTGACTATCTTTACCAACTGGCTATCTGTCACTCAAACACAAGGGGGATTTAAGCATACAAATAAGATGTGGTTGCAGGAGTGCGGCATGCGTAAGCCAGAGGTAGGAGCCCCTCATAGACGACTGGTGAAGCCAGTCTCACACCTGATCTTCAGAATGCTGTAATCAAAGGGAAACTGAAGAATGCTCTTGATGAGAAAAGAACCAACTCCAGTCAGGATTGTCTTCTGAAAAACTAAGGACTGTCCCCCAGTGTACTCCCCATTGGGAAGTCTGCCACCGGCTAGCAAAAGGAGAAGAGTAGAGAAGTCAATTGCTGCTGACCTTTGGGTCAGTTCAGTTCAGTTCAGTTGCTCAGTTGTGTCCGACTTTTTGTGACCCCATGGACAACAGCATGCCAGGTCTCCCTGCCCATCACCAACTCCTGGAGTTTACTCAAACTCATGTCCATTGAGTCAGTGATGCCATTCAACCATCTCATCCTCTGTCGCTCTCTTCTCCTCCCATTTTCAATCTTTCCCAGCATCAGGGTCTTTTCCAATGAGTCAGTTCTTCACATCAGGTCACCAAAGTATTGGAGTTTCAGCTTCAACATCAGTCCTTCCAATGAGTATTCAGGACTGATTTCCTTTAGGATGGACTGGTTGGAACCCCTTGCAGTCCAAGGGACTCTCAAGAGTCTTCTTCAACACCACAGTTCAAAAACATCAATACTTCAGTGCTCAGCTTTCTTTGTAGTCCAACTCTCACATCCATACATGACTACAAGAAAAAGCATAGCCTTGACTAGATGGACCTTTGTTCACAAAGTAATGTCTCTGCTTTTTAATATGCTGTCTAGGTTGGGCATAATTTTCCTTCTAAGGGATAAGCATCTTTTAATTTCATGGCTGCAGTCACCATCTGCAGTGATTTTGGAGCCCCCCAAAATAAAGTCTCTTACTGTTTCCACTGTTTCCCCATCTATTTGCATGAAGTGATGGGACTGGATGCCATGATCTTAGTTTTCTGAATGTTGAATTTTAAGCCAAATTTTTCACTCTCATCTTTCACTTTCATCAAGAGGCTCTTTAGTTTTTCTTCTTTAGCTCTTCAGGTAAATTATAGTCTTGCCTTATAAGCATCACAAGAGCTAGGAGTAAATACAGGTGATTGAGATGATACATATCATCCCTTCTTTATCTTGTGCTCAGACCTTACCGTGGACCTGTGCTGTTGTCTCTTTGGTGAGAATGAGGTCATGACCTTCCCCAATTGGAACAAAGGATAGGATTTTTAATCACTCTAGCATTCAAAGGAGCTGGCCATAAAGTTTGTGTGTAAGGTTTTTTACAAGTGTGGTGTGTGAAATCTTTGATTCAAACCTATGGATAACAATAGAAGCTTTAGAAAAGCAGCCCATTGCATGATCTTGATTGATCCACATCATGACTAAGAGACTGAATTGTACTCTGTCTCATAGTACAGATGTATTGTCTCATTGTCCCATTGTCATACTTGTCCCAAACCTAGGCTCAGCTCACAGGCTATTTCCCATGTGATATACATTAAGGGATAATATAGAAAACAAGTAACATTTATCATTCTAATACAAGTGGAAGAAAAAAAATAATGAATCAAATACACAAAAATCAAATCAAAATCTGCCTAACACTACAAGTCTGTTTTCTATATTTGTGTGATTAAATTACTTCATACACATTGTACAGTTAGCTTTGCCACAGTAGCTGGATTCATGTTTAAAATAATGGCAGTATTTAAGGACAAAAAAATACACACTGATTATCGCATTCCCCTTCATAAAGGTTACTTACTGAGTGGAGCAGCACGTGGACCCATAGACCCATTTTATGTGGCAAACCTTAATTATTCTACTTCCTCAAAGATACTGCTAGTATTTAAAGTGTATTATTTTAGAATAAAGGGTTCACTTTGCCTAAGCATTAAGACTTAAAAAAAAAACATTTAACTTTGACATTTCATTTATAGGCATTTTAATTATCTGGATGGTTTCCTTTAAATGCTAGATGTAGGCAGAGAAAATTTGTACTTATATAGAAGAAAGTGCTTCTAGGACTCCCTAATTTTCATGTGTTATGAATTTTAATGCCTTATGCAGGTCAGGTTTTCATAGCCATGAAGAGGGAATACATTGACCTTAAACCATTGTACAGTTGTAACAGTGTTTTTAGTCTCTGTTTGTTATGGGCAGACAGGAAATATATTTTGTTTATGTTTTCTTTTTCAGAAGTCCTTACAGCAGAAGTAACAGAGCCCCAGGCATCTAAGAAAGGTCTCCTTTTTTTGCTATTTCCTTTTCACTTAAAAAAAAAAAAAAACACAACTTTTTTTAGACAGTAAGGTAGCAATAAAACAGACTGTGTCTGCATGGACTAAAATCAGTGAGATATTGCCTTGCAGGCGAAAGTCACAGAAGCTCCCCCTGCAGATGGGATCACCCATCTACTATAGTGCAGAGCAGATAAAATTGGCTCTCAGAGCCCTCTCCTCTTCCACTGTCTGTCCCCCACCCCTGACAAGACCCTTTCACCCAGGTGTCCAGAGTTCCAATAGCAACGCGGTGCTCTGGCGTTTTACCAACTTCCCTCCATCTCTCACTGTACCAATCCTAGCTATGTATTTCTTGAATCTTCTTCTATCATATCAAAACTTGCCCAGCGTCTCTACTATCTCTATTCAGGGTCTTGATTGGCAATGTAATCAACAGATTTAGGACAAGTCATTAGGAATAGATACTATCTCAACTACTCTCTGGATTATTGCATATAAATACAATGAATGTGTGAGTAGATAAGTAGATGAAAAAGAAGATGCCAAAACATCATCTGTCATTGTTTCCAGACAATACATGCCCTTGAAGTTTTAGCTACCTGGAGGCACAATATTTAGGCTATAATAAATGAATCACCAATGGTGTATTTTGCAGCTTTTAGCAAGTAGATGTGGGGTAACATCTGTGCAGATAAATATTCTTAAAAGCATGGCTACAGCATGTTGATGTTAAGGCAGTTTGGTTACTTAGACAATGAAAACCACATTTGTGATTTTACAAAACTTAAATAATGAGGAACTCTTCTTCTTCTTCTTCTTCTTCTTTTTTTTTTTTGGTATTTATAACCAATATGTTTTCTTTTCTAAACTCCCAGAGTACATATATCCTCTGCCATCAATTTAATTCCTGATGAATGGCTGAGATTCACTGTTCTCTGCTAGTTTCTGCATGGAAATACCATCTCTTCCACATGATCTCTGGAATAACATCTTTTGAATTCCTCACAAGTGTCAAGCACAGGCTAAGCACTGACAAAACATTAGTATGGACTCATTATAAATACTCTTGAAGTTCTCTTGTGTTTTAAAGTTCCTGAGTCTTAGGTAGATCACTGCCAACAGCCTATCATGGTCCTATAATAGCACATTTGCGTGATCCCCAGGAATCAATTTAAGGAAACTCTTCTACAGCTTAAAATAAAATGGTGCCAGTTTCTTTCAGATGTCGTCAAGCCATGACCTTCAAACTTAAATGAAATGGAATATTTTCAAGGTCAGCAAAGTCTAGGAAGTCTCTGTCCCCTACTTCCTGAACTCTCTCTCTGGACCTGGAATGGCCATCTGTTGCTCTGGCAGATTTACAGTTCGTTCACACTGTGAATGATAGGAGGAGGGAGTGAGCAGAGCTAATCACAGCTAAGTAGTTAACGAGCAGAGGGCTAACGAGCTGGTGAGTTAACGAGCTAAGCAGAGAGCTAATGAGCTGCTGTTTCCCACTACAGGCAGCAAATATATCTTTCAGGTGATTGTTTACCTCTAACATTCTTAGCAGATGTCCACAATGATAGAGGTAAGTTTTGACCGCTCCCTGAACATCTCAATCTGAAAAGAATTCAGTGATATCTTCAGTCTTAAGTGTATGCCACTGTTGTGACCTTGAAGTGAAGCAACTGAATTTTGTTAACTTAGGCTAGTGGCCACTCCAACAGGTTATTTTTTCATAAATATTATAGTTACTTACATAAAACTAGTAAAGGTTTCCTACGGGGCACCTATTTTGTACAAATTAACAGATAAAATACTAATGATGTGGGAGAAAAACAAAATTTAAAAACTAGAGTCAGTCCCTCAAGAACTGGCAATATAATTAGGAGGAGATCAGTAGGATAGTTAAAGAAATAGATATAATAAGTATTAGGAGTCAGTAATGACTGTCACTAGGAATCGAGAGAGTGAGGATACCATTGTGTAGTGGAGTACAGAATGGGTCTGCATGGTCAGAGAGTTTGCACTTTATTCATCTCAAGTGTCGGCCTTGAGACTGAGGTCATGATTTAAATGATATATTCTAGAGACAGGTGGCCTGAATCAAAATTAACCAGTTATGCCACACTTACTCCAAGTCTGAGGGTGCGTCAATTAGATGTGCAGTACTCCTTGCTCCCTACAGCTGAGTCCAGTTGCAGAGTTACTGGAAGATCTGGAATTCACAGGAACCCATGGGACAGCTGACCAGCTTAGGTAGGGTTGAGTCATCCTGCAATGAGTATGAAAAGACATCAAATTTCACTAGAAAATCAGGTAATCTAAGCCATTACCCTACAGGTAACTCTGCTCTGTAAGTTTCTCCTCTACTCCTGAGGCTGGTGGACTATCTCAAATATAAAATAACAAGAGTCAGTTACTAATGCAAACTGGCAATGCAGAAAAAGAATCACAAGATGCTATTCATCTATGTAATTAATGAATAATAAGCTATTACTTTTAGATGTAACAGTTATTGATTATTGTAAGAGACTCCTAAATAGTTTTTCCCATTTTCTCAGCTTTCTTATTCATTCATTTAAAAAGAAGAGTGTTAATTGAGCTTATCCTGTAGCAATGATTGTTCTTGGCACCAAAAATAGAATAATGGCCAGGGAAGCAGCTGCCATCATGGAGCTAACCTTAACTGGGAGTGGCAGGAAACAACAAATCCCACAAAGGAATACAGAAAACTATTTCTTCTAGTAATTGCTAGGCCAAGAAAAAAACAAAAACAAAAAGAATAAGAGGAAAGAAGATGACATTGGCTAGAGGGCAAGATTTCATAGAAAGATGAATCAGAGAATATCTCACTAAGCGGGTGATACTTGAGCAAAGATCTGAGTGGGGAACAAAATGAAGATTTCAAACCATCTCAGTGAAAATGGTTCCAGGTAAAGCTATCCAGTGTAAAATTTTAGAAAGGGTAAAGACTTAGGTTTGAACTGTTTACTGACAGCAAGAAGGCCAGGATGAGTGAGACTTAGTGAGTGAGGGACAGAGAACGAGTGAGCAGAACTCACATAGAAGGACACTACACGTCAGAGAAAGGAGAGTGCAATCCACTCAAGATGTGATGGCCAGTTACTGAATGATTTTTAAATAGAGGAGTGTCATTCAACAATTTTCATTTTAGGACATTTATTTCAGGTGATCTGTGTACAAAATGGGTTAAAATCTAAAGGTTTCTAAGATGAAAGAGCATGGGGAAGAGTAGATCTCTTGGATGGTGATATGGGGGATGGGTTCTTTAAAGGTTTTTTAGATGTGTTAAATGAAAAGAAAAGATGCTGGATATCACATGAGCTATTGGGGTGAAGATGCCGAGTCAATGAGTCAAGACAAGGTGAGGGTCAGAAAGAACTTTGCTCAAAATCAGATTCTGGAGCAGTTGAGTTGTAAATGACAAAATCTAGGGTATAAATATAGGAATGAAAGGATAGCAAGTGGTAGTAGGAAGTGAAGAAGTAGTTGATAGGAATGTATCCAAGAAAGATATTGAATTGCCAAGGATGATGGCAAAGACAAGGAGACAGATTGATTGATTAAAAGGTGAGAGAGAGCTAAACTGTAAGATCTGTAGAAGAAACTAATAAGACAGAGTTGTAAACTGTGATAATCTATACTTCAAAAAGAGTTGTAAGTATTGATAGCTGAGAAAAGAAGAAAAGTGAAAGGCAAGTGAGAAAAGGAAAGATACATCCATCTGAATGCAGAGTTCCAAAAAATAGCAAGGAGAGATAAGAAAGCCTCCCTAAGTGATCAACACAAAGAAATAGAGGAAAACAATAAAATGGGAAAGACTTGAGATCTCCTCAAGAAATGTAAAGATAACAAGTGAATATTTCATGCAAAGATGGGCACAATAAAAAACAGAAACAGTATGGAAATAACAGATGCATAAGATTTAAGAAGAGGTGGCAATAATATACAGAAGAGCTATGCAAAAAACATCTTAATGATCCAGATAACCATGATGGTGTGATCACCCATCGCTCACCTAGAGCCAGACATCATGGAATGCAAAGTCAAGTGGGCTTCAGGAAGCATCACTACTATCGAAGCTAGTGGAGGTTAAGGAATTCCACCTGAGCAATTTTGAAGCCTAAATGATGATGTTGTTAAAGTGCTGTACTCAATATGCCAGCAAGTTTGGAAAACTCAGCAGTGGCCACAGGACTGGAAAAGGTCAGTTTTCATTTCAGTCCCAAAGAAAGTCAATGCCAAAGAAGTTCAAACTGCCAAACAATTGTGCTCATCTAACATACTAGCAAAGTAATGCTCAAAGTTCTCTAAGCGAGGCTTCAAAAGTATGTGAACAGAGAGCTTCAAGATGTTCAAGCTGGATTTAGAAAAGTCAGAGGAACCAGAGATCAAATTGCCAACATTCATTGAAGCATAGAAAAAGCAAGATAACTCCAGAAAAACATCTACTTCTGCTTGATTGCGCTAAAGCCTTTGCCTATGTGGATCACAACAAACTGGAACATTCTTAAAGGGATAGGAAACCTGGACCACCTTATCTGCCTCTTCTGAAACCTATATGTATGTCAAGAGGCAACTGGTAGAAATGGACATGAACAACAGACTGGTTCCAAATTGGGAAAGGAGTACTTCAAGGCTGTATATTGTCACCCTGCTTATTTAACTTATATACAGAGTGCATCATGAGAAATGCTGGGCTGGAGGAAGCACAAGCTGGAATCAAGATTGCTGGGAGAAATATCAATAACCTCAGTTATGCAGATAACACCACCCTTATGGCCCAAAGTGAAGAAGAACTAAAGAGCCTCTTGATGAAAGTGAAAGAGGATGGTGAAAAAGCTGGCTTAAAACTCAACATTCAAAAAGCAAAGATCATGGCATCTGGTCCCGTCGCTTCATAGCAAATAGATGGGGAAACAATGAAAACAGAGACAGACTTTATATTCTTGAGCTCCAAAGTCACTGCAGACGGTGACTGTAGCCACAAAATTAAAAGATGCTTGCTCCTTGGAAGAAAAAACATGACCAATCTAGACAGCATATTAAAAAGCAGAGACATTACTTTGCCAAAAAAGCTCCATCTAGTCAAAGCTTTTGTTTCTAGTAGTCATGTATGCATGTGAGAGTTGGATCATAAAGAAGGCTGACACCAAAGAATTGATGCTTTTGAACTGTGGTGTTGGAGAAGACTGTTGGGAGTTCCTTGGACTGCAAGGAGATCAAACCAGTCAATCCTAAAGGAAATCAGTCCTGAATATTCGTTGTAAGGACTGATGCTGAAACTGAACTTCCAGTACTTTGGCCACCTGATGCGAAGAGCTCTCTCATTGGAAAAGGCCCTGATGCTGGGAAAAATTGAAGGCAGGAGGAGAAGGGGACAACCGAGGGTGAAATAGTTGAATGGCATCACCGTCTTAATGGACATGAGTTTGAGCAAGCTCTTGAGATGCTAAAAGACAGGGATGCCTGGGGTGCTGAGGTCCATCAGGTCTCAAAGAGTCCAGTACAACTGAGTGAGGGAACAAAGCCTGCAAAGGAATTCAGAATTGTGATACTAGTGTAGAAAACAAAAATGATATGGATCTGTCAATGAGGAGAAAAAAAAGACACCAGACATATGTGAAGTGTGAGAAAGGAAGAAATAAAGTATAAAACCACTACTTAAGATTCCAACAGTATTAGCAATAGTCTCAGAATACAGTCAAATTTACTCAGGTCAAAAAAAGTATGAAGTATACTCTCTAGGAAATTTTGCCAAAGATACTAATAGCACTGAGTACTATTCATTAAGCACTCTGTGCTGTGCTGTTCTTAGTTGCTCAGTCGTGTCTAACTCATTGCAACCCCATGGATTGCAGCCTGCCAGGCTTCTCTGTCCTTGGGATTCTCTGGGCAAGAATACTAGAGTGGGTTGCCTTGCTATCCTCCGGGGGATCTTCCCAACCCAGGGACTGAACCCAGGTCTACCTCATTGCAGGCGGACTCTTTACTGACTGAGCCACCAGGGAAGCCTTAAGCACTCTACAAGGAGAGTTTTTGTAATTTTATTTTGTTGTTGTTCCAAATGTTTTATGTTTATTCACAATTTGAATTCTCACAGCAACTGTATTACCATGAATGTTTATTTTTTTCTTTTTCATAGATATGGAAATTGAGGCTCAGAGAAGTTAAGTAAACTGCAACCAGGCAAAATCCAATACCAGGCATTATGAACTGTCCAAAGAGTATATTAGAATGTACATTAGATCTGATGGGTCAGAAAGAAATGGAACTTGGAGAAAAGTGTTACGGTAAAGAATTCAAAAGATCAAACAAGCTATATGGGAGTCTGTGTGATGATGGCGGTTCTGGAGTTATACTTCCATCAAGGAGATAGCAGAAGAGGGAGAATGTGTGATCTAAACCCTTATGGAGATTGTGAGATACCATAGGCTATGGATGTCTTAACTGCATCTGGGTAATCTTACTAGGGGCAGTAAAAGGTACTTAGATATTTTTTCTAACTTGAAGCTAGATCACCATTCTATTTCACTTTGCTGTTATTCCTGTTTGACCCACCCCCACCCCACGGTTGCAGAGCAGAGCTCCTCTGTATTATTCTGTGTATTAACAAAGCAGTGTTTCCTCATATTCTTGTCTAGAGAGTAAAATTCAAGCTATGTGAAATGACATTAATATTCTTCCATTGGCTAGGTCCAGTCAACCTGTTTTTGATACTTTCATGATCTTTGGAGGACTGGTCAAATCAAATGACCAGTAGTAGTTCCTATGCTGCTTGTTTTGTTTGTTTGTTTGTTTTTTCTTGAGGTATACTTCACTGAGACACCCTCCAGATATTTCTACAATCAAGAATATTTTCATTCTTCCCAACTCTGCTCAAGGATGGTTTTTACTGACAAGGATTGAGCGACCCTCACTTCCTCTGAATTCTGCACAGTTGTGAGTCTATGTGTTTCCTCTCACTCTTTGTATTTCCTCTTCTGTGCTCTAAGCTTTTTTAAGACAGAGATTGTGCCTGCTTTACCAACATTACTTTGGAAAGTTCAGCTTGGCACCTTCAAAGTGGTCATTCATTAACAAAAATAAAATAGTAAAATGACTGGTCAGGGAAGTCATTGTAAAGGAATAAGAGTGAAGCAGAAAGATGAGGCAGGCTTTGGGTGATTGGGGAAAAGAGGGAAGCACAATTATTGGGGAAAGAAACAGAAACTCAGAGCTGTGAAAGTGGAAGGTGCCTGCAGAATGGCCAGGGAGAGCTTTGCTAGAAAGATAATTCTGGATCAGATTGTGTGTGATTTTTGAATGCTACACTGAAGAGGATTGAATCTTTATTCTCTTATATTTTCCACCTTCTTATATTTCAAAATAGAGTCATAAAACATCATACTGAAGCTAAATGAAACTGAGCAGCTTCAAGGAGGCGAATAGCTGTCATTCAAGATGGTATCAAAGAAAATGGGCTGCAACGAAAGCTTAGATGATGATTCTACAGGGCTCAAAATAGCACACAGCTAGTGCACACAACAGTGATGGAGATGAGACTCCAAATGCACTCTGCTATCCAAAGGGCAGCTGGAACCACGACCTGGACATAGAGTTAACATGTAGGCGTACATGAGCTAGAATTATGTGGATAAGAGTCTAGAGAGCTTAGACTGGATGTGAAACTGACTGCCATTGACTTACTGTGCACCCTCCTCCCCCTCAAATTCATATGTTAAATCCTAATGTCCAGTGTGCTGACAGGTAGCAGTGGGGCCTCCCTTGCCACTTCTACCAAGTGCTTCTTCTACAGCAAGGAGATGGGTGTCTACGAACTGGGAAGCCTGCCTTCACCACATACTGAATGGGCTAGCACCTTGATCTTAGACTTGTCAGACTATTAGAAATAAGTGTTTGTTAAGTTTATGGTATTTTTGTTATAGCAACCTGAACAGACTAGGTAAGAGACTGATCCACAAAGGATGAAGGCCAACCATTTAAATTATAATATTCTGGGAAACCAGAAAAGATCTATTTAAGTTGTTCTGCATGAATTCATTAATTCCAAAATTAATTACTGGGTATTTTCTATGTATCACTCACTGTTATAGGCATTAAAGATCTAGAGGTTAAAAATGAGAGAGACTGAAAAGAGAAAGACAGAATCAGAAAGAAGTAAGTCTTTGTCCTCATGGAGCCTATTTTCTGGACAAATGGATCTGAGCTCATAAAATGATCCTCATGGACACACAACAAGGCTCCAAGGAGTTTTTTCTTAATTTGAAACTGAACCAGGGTCAATATAGGGGTCATCATGCATAGAGTCATGTCCTCTAGGAAAAGAAGACGCTGGAGTTCAGACTTCACTGTGGGGAACTGGAATACTCTAAAAGAACCCACGCAGAATGACCCTGAGACCTCCTGGGCATGTATATCTGTGGAGGTGGGGAACGTGGCAGCAATGTGGGTATTTAGGTCCCAAGCTGGGTCTAGGAAGTCAGGTTACTTCTACATCCTAACTCCTGCTGAGAATGCATCTCTCATTCTGGTAAGCATTTTCTAGTTAAGAAGATGAACTGAAATAAAGGCTTCAGGACCCTGGTTTTCTGTGTGATGAAGGAAGGGCAGCACACGGTAGTGGTTTCACACAAGGATTCCAGCAGTAGCTAGATTTCATGTTCATTCCTTGCTAATTGTCAGATGCACAGCATCCCCGCTTCATAGGTAAACTGTATGAGCATGCCACACATTTGGGAACCCTAGAAGTGGCAGCCGTTCTTATCCCATTTTAGTTGCAATAATTAATACCAATAGAAACACAACCAGAGTACAACAGGGTTAGCTCGAAGCACTGGATGATAGAAAAGATGGGGGAGGTGTATAAGGGAGGAAAGAAAAAGAAGGATGGGAGCTTCCAGACTCACACAATCTCAATTTCCTGACTGGGCAAGTGTTATTGTTGTTCAGTTACTCAGTCATGTCCAGCTCTTTGTGACCCCATGGACTGCAGCAGGCCAGGCTTCCCTGTCCTTCACTATCTCCTGGAGTTTGTTCAAACTCCTGTCCATTGAATTGATGATGCCATCCAACCATTTCTATATCCCCTTCTCCTTCAATCATTCCCAGCTTCAGCATCTTTTCCAGTGAGTCAGCTCTTTGTATCAGGTGCCCAATGTATTGGAGCTTCAACTTCAGCATTAGTCCTTCCAATGAATATTCAGGGTTGACTTACTTTAAGATTGACTGGTTTGAACTTCTTGCTGTCCAAGGGACTCAAGAGTCTTCTCCAGCACCACAATTCAAGTGCATCAATTCTTCAGTGCTCAGCCTTCTGTAGGATCCAACTCTCACATCCGTACATGACTACAGGAAAAACCATAATTTTGACTATATGGACATTTTTCAGCAAAGTGATGTCTCTCAAGTGAATGTGTATAAACCCTGTGTAATAATATAGCATTTTATTCACAGAAATGTGGAAAAAGACTGAGTCTCCCAGGAGAGATGTAACCTGGATATTGATTTCCACATAATCAATTAAACCAACTGAGTTTCAATTTTCTTATCATAAAATGAAGACAATATTAAATTTTTTCCCGCAAGAGTGTCTTGTGCATCAATAAAGTCATGAGTGTAAGAGTACTCATCGCCACAGTGCTTGAATTTATGCTAAGCACTCAAAAGAAATTTTGGTTCATCCAAGTCTATTTGGGATTGGACTAAAAAAAATATTTAAGAAGCATTAGATCCTAACATGAAGTATCATCATGGTTAGCTTTACATGTCAAATTAGCTGGATTGTAGTGCTCAGAATAATTAATCAAACATTATGATGGGTGTTTCAGGGAAAGTCTTTCTCGGATCAGATTACTCTCGATGATGGGAATGGGCCTCATCCAATCAGGTGAAGGCCTAATAGAGTGAAAGGGGACCCTCTTCAGAGCAAGAAGGACTTCTGCTGATACACTGCCTTGGGCCTCAATCTGCAACTTTTCCTGAGTCTCCACCTTGAGGGCCTCACCAGGCCATGACATGTGACTCACGATGCCTCCACAATGAGGTGACCCAATGCCTTAACTTCTCAAAAGTTTTTAAAAGTATTTATATCTCTTCATAGTTTCTCTGGAGAACCCTGACTAATACAATAACTACACATTCTTCTATGAAGATTGAGCTTTGAGTGTTGCAGTCAGAGAAATTGACAACACCCAGCAGCCTTTCCCAGTGGGATACATTAGAATCTTGTGTGGTTCTGGGAGGCGGCAATGTGGCAAAACTGACAAAAGCACAGACAGGTACTAACTAGTACTGAGATAACAAATGATTCCTGCTTACAATAAGGGTTCCCTGAAGAGATGTTGGTGCATCACATCCTGTAAGATCCCACAGTAAGAACAAAGCTATATACTATTGGAAATACACAATTTTTTTTTTAATATTACTACGAGTGAAACATTTTTCCATCTCATAGTCAAATTTAGCTTTTCTTAATTAATTAAAGCTTACAGTTAAGCAAATTGTTTCAAATATATATTTAACATTGAAATACTTTAGTTGGGTGGAGCTCACTGGCACTTTAAAGCTACTGTATTGCTATTAAAAAAAAAGAAAAAGTCTAGAGTAGTTGTTATGGAAAGAATGTTTATGTCCCCCTAAGATAAATGTGATGAATGAAACCCAAGCATACAATGTGATGGTATTTGGAAATGAACCTTTCGGAAGTAATTAGGGTTAAATGAAGCCATGAGCACAGAGTCCTAATGAGATTAGTGACCTTATAATGCCAGAGAGTCCTTTCTCTCCCTGCCATGGAGGACATAGTAAGAAGGTCGTTTTTTGCAAGTCAGGGAGAGGGCTTTCGTCGGAACCCAACCATGCTGGTCCCCTGTTCTTGGACTTCCAGATTCTAGAATGTGTGTTGTTTAAGCCCCTGAGTCTGTGGCATTTCATTATGGCACCCTGAGGTGACTAACACAAGTATTTTGTCATTGAAAATAGCATTTTAAATTAGAGCAACAAAAAATTCCTTTTTTATCCATTTATATTACAGTAGAGTATTAGTCTATATGTATGGCTATTTCTAACTTAGCCGCTCTTCATAGACGTGCCTGCATTTGAAGTCATTGTTCATATGCAAGCACTGGGTAAATCAAGTCAGCTCACGGCTTACAATTGCACCACGCTCTTTTTAAACAGAATTTCATAAACATGTAGGACCCAAAAGATATACGTTAACCTATGAATTTAATTTCTATCTTAACCCATTAAATTTTATGATCACAATGATATGACTATTTTTTTTTAAAGTATATATGCCCTGGATGGCATCACAGTAACAGTAGCATAAATAGTGTATGTTAGTTCCATTTACATAAATGGTTTAGAGTGTAACTATTATTACCATTAGGTGTATTAATAAGGAGTCTTGTGGCAATTCTAATGGAGTCTGTTTGCAATTGATGGCCCTCAAATTAAGGCTCATGTTTCAAGCAAGTTTAAGTGTCTTTCTACTCAAAATATATATTATTAGAAGCTCCCCTTTGATGGCAGAGGCATATAATCAGAAAATGTAGCATCTCACTTCCTACAGGTTTTAGATAAGTAAGAAATAGCATGGATCTCAGGAAGTCTTCATGAACCAACTCAACTGGGAACTTCTCCCTGAGAAATTACTACTACATTGCCCAGTCATGATTTGGATGCCATTGGTACGCTTCGATTAGGTGTGGGCTGGCCTCGCATTAAACTTGGCTAAAAGTCAGACTGCTTGTTCTACCTTTAACATTCAATCAAGGTCATCAGTTCTATTATTCCATATTTGCATAACAGATAAAATACCCATCAGTAATAAATCTCAGAATGTGAAACAGATTTGCACAGGGAACACTCACTCTTGCAGATATTCTATCTTAGTGTTAAAGGGCTACAGTGTGGTATTTGTGAAGGATTCTAGGAAAAAAGTTGTTTGATGCAGAATTTAGGCATCAAATTAAAGAGCTTGAACAGTATTTCTTTGTGTGGGAGTGTGAGTGAATGTGCGTGTGTATATGAAAGAGAAAGGACAATGGAGTGTTTCTTTTTTATTTATTTATTCTAATTCTCTGTTTCTGGATAGGAAGACAACAGCAAAACAAGAATAGTGAATCAATATTTATCTCATCTATTATATCTTCCAAGAAGTCTCCCAAGACTTTCAAGTTTTTCTGTTGATGCATATCTTATATTTTTCTCCAACTGACCCTGTAATTTTGACAACTGCAAACAATCAGTAAGACTCTTGACTATAAATTGTCATGTTTTCCTGAATTTACTATGAAGCTACCCAGCATAGGAGGGCAGTTAGAAATGCAAAATAGATTTTTTTGAGGGAGTAGCTTCTATTTCAACCCAGCTTATCAAATGAAATGTGGAACTTTTTTCTATTGTACCTCTTTTAACCATTCAATATTCTTCTCAGTTTCTAGTTTAAAATACTTAATGATGAGTACCCTCTGAATTCTGTATGTTGAATGCAACAGGAGCCACATAAATGGAGAAATGAAAAAAATGTGGCCCCCACAGAGGTAGAAAAGTATATATATATATATACATACACACATATACATATATAAAATGATTAGGGAACAGAATAAAGTACAATTTATCCTTGCCTTATGCTGCAAGAGGTTGATAATTGTACAGTGAAGACTATACAAGTGAGGGGGAGTGAAGGAATTAATTCAGTATAGGGATGCTACAGGTTCAGTGTGATTTCATTCATTCCAAAATTGATTGTAGTAGCAAATAATAGCTCCTTGTATTTTTACAGTGTTTTAACATTTTAATTTTTTCCCTTTACTTAAATGTAGTTTTAATTGGAGAATAATTGCTTTACAATATTGTGTTGGTTTCTGCCACATATCAACGTGAATCAGTCATAGGAATAGGTATATCCCCTCACTCTTGAATCTCCTTCCCACTTCCCACCCCATCCCACTGCTCTAGGTTGCCACAGAGCACCTGATTTGAGCTCCCTGAATCATACAAAAAATTCCCCTGGCCACCTAATTTTCCATGTGGTAAAGTATATGTTTCAATGCTACTCTCTCCATTCATCCCACCGTCTCCTCCCCGCTCTGTGTCCACAAGTCTGCTCTCTATGTCTGCATCTCCATTGCTGCCCTGCAGATAGGTTCCTCCACAGCATCTCTCTAAATCCCATGCATATGCCTTGCTGCTGCTGCTGCTGCTGATGCTAAGTCACTTCATTCATGTCCAACTCTGTGCGACCCCATAGACGGCAGCCCACCAGGTTCCCCCGTCCCTGGGATTCTCCAGGCAAGAACACTGGAGTGGGTTGCCATTGCCTTCTCCGATATATGCCTTAATATGTGATATTTGTTTTTCTTTTCTAACATACTTCACTCTGTATTCTAGTTTCATCTACCTAATTAGAACTGAATCAAATGTGGTTTTTTTTATGGCTAATATTCCATTATGTATATGTACCACTAGTTCTTAATTCATTCATCTGCTGATGGACATCTATGTTACTTCCATGTCCTAGGTATTGTAAAAAGTACTGCAATGTACAATGGGATACATGTATCTTTTTCAGTTATGGTTTCTTCAGAGTATATGTCCAGTAGTGGGACTGTTGGGTCACATGGTAGTTTCATTCCTAGTTTTATAAGGAATCTCCATACTGTTCTCCATGGTGGCTGAATCAATTTACATTTCCACCAACAATGCTTGAGTTCCCTTGTCTCCACACCCTCTCCAGCACTTATTGTTTTTAGATTTTTTGATAATGGCCATTCTAACTGCTGTAAGATGACACCTCATTGTAGTTTTGATTTGCATTTCTCTAATAATGAGCAATGTTGAGCATCTTTTCATGTTTTTATTAGCCACATCTATATGTTTTCTTTGGAGAAATGTCTGTTTAGATCTTCTGCCCACTTTTTGATTGGGTTGTTGTTTTGGTATTGAGCTGAATGAGCAGCGTGGATATTTTGGAGATGAATCCTTTGTCAGCTGTTTCATTTGCGATTCTTTTCTCCCATTCTGAGTGTTGTTTTTTCATCTCAATGGTCCAGTAGCTAGGATTTAGTGATTTTTAAAAGCTTTCTTACACATCATTCTACTTGATTCTTTTAACTAAACTGTAATGTAGGTACAACAGTTTCTGTATTTTGTTTCTTTATTTATTTGATCAATGAACACATTGATTCTCAGGACAGTTTGGGAACCTCTACCATATATATGAGTAACTAAGCTTAGATTTGGAATAAAAGACCTTCCTCTTGATAAACCAGGTCCTGTTTATTCCTGTTATTGTTCTTTGTAACCCAACTGGAAGTGACCAACCCAGTCTGATTGGCTCACATTTTTTCCATCAGTGGGAAGAGGTTAGCTTTGGTGGTTTATATATAGATACAGAATTTTCTTTATGAGATTATTTTCTGGATTAAATAATTCTGCAACTTCAGAGATCTGTTTCTTTTGAGAATCACATGCCATTTGATTATCCAAAGCTACAGAACAATTCATTCAGTTCAGTGGCTCAGTCGTGTCCGACTCTTTGTGACCCCATGGACTGCAGTACACCAGGCTTCACTGTCTATCCCCAAATCCTGGAGCTTGCTCAAACTCATGTCCATTGTGTTGGTGGTGCCATCCAACCATCTCATCCTCTGTCATCCCCTTCTCCTCCTGCCTTCAATCTTTCCCATGTCAGGGTCTTTTCCAGTGAGTCAGTTCTTTGCATCAGGTGGCCAAATATTTGAGTTTCAGCTTCAACATCAGTACTTCCGATGAGTATTCAGGATTGATTTCCTTCAGGATTGACTAGTTTGATCTCCTTGCAGTCCAAGGGACTCTCAAGAGCCTTCTCCAACACTGCAATTCAAAAGCATCAATTCTTTGGCACTCAGCTTTCTTCATAGTCCAGCTCTCACATCCAGACATAGCTACCGAAAAAGCCATAGTTTTGAATAGACAGACCTTTGTTGGAAAAGTAATGTCTCTGCTTTTTGATATGCTGTCTAGGTTGGTCATAGTCTTTCTTCTAGGGAACAAGTGTCCTTTAATTTCATGGCTGCAGTCACCATCTGCAGAGATTTTGGAGCCCCGAAAATAAAAGTCTCTCACTGTTTCCATTGTTTCCCTGTTTGCCATGAAGTGATGGGACCAGATGCCATGATCTTAGTTTTTTGAATGTTGAGTTTTAAGCCAGTTTTTTCACTCTCCTCTTTCACCTTCATCAAGAGGTTCTTTAGTTCCTCTTCACTTTCTGACATAATCGTGGTGTCATCTGTGCAACTGAGGTTATTGATATTTTTCCCGGCACTCTTGATTCCAGTTTGTACTTCATCCAGCCCAGCATTTCACATGATGTACTCTGCGTATAACTTAAATAAGCAGGATGACAATAAACAGTCTGATGTACTCCTTTCCCAATTTGGAACCAGTCTATTGATTCATGTCTGGTTCTAACTGTTGCTTCTTGACCTGCATACAAATTTCTCAGGAGGCAGGTAAGGTGGTCTGGTATTCCCATCTTTTTAAGAAGTTTCCACAGTTTGTTGTGATCTACACAGTCAAAGGCTTTAGGACAGTCAATGAAGCAAAGTAGATGTTTTTCTGGAATTCTCTTGCCTTTTGGATGATCTAATGGATATTGACCATTTGATCTCTGGTTCCTCTGCCTTTTCTAAATCCAACTTGAACATCTGGAAGTTCATGGTTCACATACTGTTGAAGCCTGGCTTGGAGAATTTTGAGCATGACTTTGCTAGTGTGTGAGATGAGTGCAATTGTGCAGTAGTTTGAACATTCTTTGGCATTGCCCTTCCTTGAGATTGGAATGAGAACTGATCTTTTCCAGTCCATGACCTTTTCCAGTCCATTGATTAAAGGAAATGGAAAAAAAAAACCACACTAAGGAGTACAATAATGGTAATATTAATTACATGGAGAACATTCATGTGTTTGTATATATGTATGTATGTGTGTGTGTGTGTGTGTGTGTGTGTGTATATATATATATATATATATATATATATTCACTAAATCACTTTAGTCATGTCTGACTCTTTGTGACCTTATAGACTATAGCCCACCAGGTTTCTCTATCTATGGGATTTTCCTGGCAAGAATCCGGGAGTGGGTTGCTGTGGCCTCCTCCAGAGGATCTTCCCAACCCATGGAGCCAACCCAAATCCAGGGACTGGACCCACGTCTCTTATGTCTCCTGCATTGGCAGGCAGGTTCTTACCACTAGTGCTACCTGGGAAGCCCATACATATATGGGAAGCTACACACACACACACACACACACACACACACACACACACACACATTGTGTGCATGGAGTTCTCCGCTGACTCAGTGGTAAAGAATCCGCCTGCCAAAGGAATCAAGGGTTTGATCCCTGGGTCGGGAAGATCACCTGGAGAAGGAACCTGCTCCAGCATTCTTGCCTGGAGAAGCCCATGAACAAAGAAGCCTGGTGGGCTATGGTCCATAGGGTCACAAAGAGTCAGCCACAACTGAGTGATTGAGCACACATGCATCCATTGCGTCTATATATATATAGTCTATTAATTTTAGAAAGCTGGTATTTATTTTTTCTCCCTCTGTATATGTTGTCTTTCTCCCAGTTCACAATTGAGCACGTTATTTTTAAAGATTTCTGAGTAGTTGCTGAAGTTTTCTCCTGACTTGAAGGATGCAGTTGGCAGCAGTTGCTGGAACACCTGTTCAGCGCACATCCAGGTTTTAAGAGTCACTCTCCTGGGAAGTGATTTCAGACTGTGCTTCTCAGTGGGAGGTTTCCTGCTGAGAACTCTTCGAAAAATTTCTGACATTCAATTGCGAGGCACTTGTTCCTTGATGATGTTGTTATTGTTTTCTGTTTTAGTAACATCTTCCTCCATTAGTGTTTCATAAAGTCAAACAAGGATTCATATCCAGACGCCTGTACCTTCAACTCAATCTAACTGAGGCAGCTTCAAGTCATTCCCAAGACGCTGAAACTGCTTAGGAATAAAACACAAAAGATGTATGGACATTTTCATTCTACTCTACTATTTTAAGGGAAAAGTATTTTTCTTCTCAAGACATAACAATTTAAATAATATTCAGAAGTTAGTTTGCATTTCACATGTTTTTCTGAAAGCAGTCGCCTCCTTCCTTGGCCTCAGTTGAACTGTGTTCATCTCTTGCCGGGAGACTACACAGAATCTGTCCTGCACATGGAATATGTGTCCTTCACATGTCATTCTACTTGTCCTTTCATTCTGAGACTATGATTGTGGATCCTTCTTAGTCTCCAATAGACCAAACAGCTTGCTCCCTTTGTTTCAAAATCCCTTGTGAAAATATTGTGAAAAGTAATTTCTTGTCTCCCTGGATGATGACAATAATGATGATGTTTCTAATACCTAGTAGTGTGCAACGGGCACACAACTGAACAATTGACAAATATTACCACACTTAATTTATGACAACCTAATGAAATTAATGTTATTGTGATCACATTATTGGTGGGGAAACTGAAGGTTAGAGAGAATCAGTTATCATTACCCATGATCACCGAGCCAATAAGTGGCAGAAACAGGCATCAAAGCCAAATCTCTCTTGAACTGTGTTCTTCATATTTGGATCATTTCAGACAGGAAAGCCTGCTCCATCAGGAAAGATTTTTGAATGATCAGCAGGTGAGTCAGGACAACTTATCATATTCACTCAAGAATGAAGACTGACAGAGGCTCCTTACATGTGTGAGCTTTTCATGGTCAAGGCAGGAAGACAGAACTGGCAAGATACACACTATCTCTGAAAGTTGCTGCCTAGAAGTGCCTCATTTTACTACATTTTATTGACTGAATCAAGTCCCATAACTACCCCTATCTTTAGGAGCATGAGGACTTGTAATCTGACATAGGCCTGGAGATAGAGGAGAATTGGAATATTTCTTTAAAAACCCTTATAATATCCACCATGCTTTAACTGTTTTATCAAAATAGTACTTGTTTCTGAAACTCTCATAAGAGTTGCCTAAAGGTTCTCTTATCTTATTCAGTAAGTTCCTAATGTTTATTCCATTTAGGAAATCTTTTCAGACTAAATAGAAAAGTGGAGATTGGATTTAAATTTCTATGTTAGTTGGTGTTGGGCCCTATCCTTTAATATATACAGCAGTACCAATTTCCTCATTTGAATAATGGTCACCCTAGGACATTGCTTAGCTGGAAGATGAGAATAAAAAGTCATCTAAGAAGCATAAAAATTGTTAATGTGAGGCCTGACACACAATAGGCACAATGGTAAATATAAAAATATATCTCTACTCCAATCTTCTTTTTTCTATGTTATATCTTGAACAGAATTAAAGAATGATCACTTTTCTTGAATTCTGATTTGATGACTTCTATGAGAACAGTTTATCTTCTCTGGCCTTCACTTTCTAAAGGCCCTTCTTGCTCTAACGTTTTTATGTATTTAAGACAATTTGCAGAATTTTAAGAAGGAAAATTAGCTAAGAGAAAGAGCTAAAGTGTGATCTTTGTTGACGTCTTTTCAACTACAGTGATTCTCTATAGAAATGAAAACATGACATTATAAAGCCCAATATAATCTGGGTCTTCTATTTACTGACATGTCATCTCTTCTTGGACAAGCCATTGAGCCTCACTAACAGCATAGTTTTCCCATCCTATGAGGCATGAAGTAGAAAAAAGTTTCAATACCAGTTGTAAAAAGTCAATTAACTGTCTTCAATTTCTGGGAAATAAAGTGTGAAATTAATGCTTGGGCATGAGGTTGAGCAACCAAATACTCACACACACTAGAGAAGACACTTTCTCTCACATACGCCTTCATCCAGGATCTTCTTAGCTCATGTTTGAATAAAAGTTTCTGTGTCATCCATGTTTATATTTGAAAAGAGGTTGAAACATAGCATGAGCATGGTAAAAATGATACTGCATGTAGAAAGATGTTGCCACTTGCCTACTATTTACACAGCCTATTTATTTAAAAGTCTGACTCATTCTAACTGCATCTGGTAACTTTGTAAGTGGTTCTTATTAGTCATTCTATGATAAATAATTCAGGACTCTTTGTGGTTGAACATTTCAATTAATAGGTATAAAACTCTAAAAATGGAATATTCTGCATTTGTTAAACAGTCAATGAATTAACCAATGCCTTAATTATTGTTTCCAGAGCACCCAGTAAGTACCAAATATTGAGTTAATAACATAGAAGACTATCTCATTGAAATCATAAAGAGGATACATAAAGAAAAAAATTAATAATGTATTTTTCAAATGACAAAAATTCTTAAATAATGGTATATTTTCAAGTGACAGGAAAATTAATATGTCCAGCAATATAAACTATACCATTCGGAGAACTAGGGGAGGAGTTGGTGGTTTGAACACCAAAAGGAGTTAATGACCTGTGAACTAGGAAAGAAATGTGAGAGATTGTCCTAAGAAAGATGTCAATAACCATAATAGCTTCAATTAGTTCTCCCTAAGGCAGCATTGGGATTTTGCTTTAGTTCAGCCAAGTCAAATGAATTTTTAGAAATTACTTTTACTAAGTCATTTAAAAGGGTGAGTGAAATAAAAGTAATATAAGACTCTAGAAAGCAGTATTCGATGACAAAGATTTCTGGCTTTTAGGTCCCAGGAATATCTAATAGAAACCCCTGCAAGCTCTGCCATTCAAGAATCAAGCCTTCTTCCTCTGTGTTTATGCTAAGATACTGAGCTGGGTTCGTGTGAGTTGGTTCTATTGCCAGATGCCAGAATCCTTAGTTCTTTCTGGAAGTTGTTTAGACTCTGGCTCAAGATGTGAATCAGGTTCCATTTTGGCCTGCATTTTGGTTCTTTCTGACATACACTGGTCCATTATTGAACTCAGGACACAGTTTGTTGCCTGGACTCTCAGTCACCCTCAACATGAATGTCTTGGATATGCTTTTCAGGGGTTGTTTGTTTTGTTTTATGTGCTTCAATTGGCATGTTGTTAAGGGTCGTCATTCTTCTTCACTAGAGCTTCTAAACCTCCATCTGTCTTTTTCTCTCCTTTTGGCAAAATAAGATGTTGTTTCTCTAACTCATGCAAATCTTAATCCTTAAGGGCATTTGTAGCACCTGATGCAGAGTCTGTGTGTAATCAATTTTTGGTGAATTATTGATAAGAAAAAAAATTGACTGATATGTCTTGACTCCAGGAATGATCCAGTCTTCTGTTCTACAAATAACGGGACTGCTCCTTGTTTAAATTTTGTCTTGATGAGTTATTATTCAGATTCTTCCCATGGGAGCATTTTTATTCAGACTATTGTCACTACCATTTCAAGTTTACCAAAAATACATGTAAAATATAGGAAATATAGTAAAAGCAATTTCTACAAGTGAGAGGAGATAAATAGCATAGTAAATAAAGCCTTGCCAATTTTCCAAACTAAATTGCTTTGGTAAAAGCAGATTTACCAGAGTACAGAACCCCTTTCTGCAGCCCTGCTGAAGGAGAGAGTAGCTTTTCCAACTATAATTTATAAGTATTGAATTCAGACCCACTATTTGTACACTTCTAGGGTGAGGGTTGGGGCTTCCCAGGTGGCACTAGTGGTAAACAACCCACCTACCAATGCAGGTAGACATAAGAGACACAGGTTCGATCCTTGGGTCGGGAAGATCCCTTGGAGGAGGTCATGGCAATCGATTCCACTATTCTTGCCTGGAGAAATCCATGGACAGCGGAGCCTGGCAGTCTATAGTCCATAGGGTAGCAAAGAATCAGACATGACTGAAGCAACTCAGCATGCACACAGAGGCAAGGGTTATATTATCTTTCCTCCTGACATTCTTAGGTGTGTATTACAAGGATGATAAACATAACATAAAGGAGGAGAAGGGCTTCCCTTGTGGCTCAGCTGGTAAAGAATCATCCTGCAATGAAGAAGAGCTGGGTTCGATCCCTGGGTTGGGAAGATCCCCTGGAGAAGGGAAAGGCTGCCCACTCCAGTATTCTGGCCTGGAGAATTCTATGGACTGTATAGTCCATGGCATCGCAAAGAGTCAGACACGGCTGAACGACTCGCACTTTCAACAAATAATGCTTAAGTATTGGAGAAGGAAATGGCAACCCACTCCAGATTCTTGCCTGGAGAATCCCATGGGCTGAGGGGCCTGACGTGCTACAGTCCATGGGGTCACAAAGAGTCAGACACAACTGAGTGACTAAACAACATCAAAAGGGCTAGAAATGCAGGACAGCAAAAATTATTATTATATAATAATTTATTACACATGATTTATACAATTTATTTTTAGCAGGCCATTTAGGGAGGAAGGGGGACACTTTAAATGCAACTTCCACACAATCCTCCATCTTCAACAAAATGTTCTTTGTCTTTCTCTCCTTTTATGCAATCACCAAGAAAACAGGCCAATCAATGCTGAGTAAATCAGTGGCTATTCTATTGATTTTATTTTTGTTTACCATAAACCACTGGTGCCACATGATAGCACTGTGATGGAAAGGTATATAAACATATTAGTGGGGAAAAGAATTGCCTCTAAAAACTAAAATGTACACGTGGTCATTTAACATATTCTGACCTATTTAATGGCATCTCTTTAGTTTTATTTTCCCCCTGTTGGAAGAACAACAACTATTTTAGGAAACCCAAACATTCAAATGTCAAAATTGTCCAAATGACTATTCACTCATACCTGGGTACATGAAGACACTGTAGTGTAAAAAATACAACTCCCTTGTACTTATTAGAAAATGAAAAAAGGATTTATGTGATATCCAGGATATGAGAGATTCCCAGAGAGATGTCCCTACCCTTAATGAGAAATCACAGAGAAGGCTGCCATCGCTTGCCTGGGCGCCTGGGCTTATCAGCAGGTCTCAGAGTTTAGGCCTCTGAGATATTGAGTGAAGATTATAAGCCAGATGGGCCACAAATTCTGTCAAGCCTTCTTGGCAGCTGCTCTCATTACAAAAGCCAGCCAGCCTTTTCCAAAAATAAGAATGTGAAGCAAATTGGGCTTATAGACCCTTATAATGCAATTGCACGCAGAGATAGGGGCCTGAGCGGGCAGGCAGAAATATTATTGATGGCTGGTGAAAACAGGGAATAAGATGTTATTAAGGCAACTCAGAGATAGATATCGATAGCTAATATAAAACCTTTATTGGTTTACAGGCTCTAGGAAAAAGGGTTCACAGCTTCGACCCTTTACTTTGCTTTTAATTTCACTGGAGGTGCAAAGTTTATGAATAAAACATATCTTCACTCATGATTCTGATATTAGTCACTACTTTCTCTGTCCCTTGTCCACCAGAAGCAAGCAGCAGACACTAACAACAAGAACCTTAGAGGCTTTTACTTAGGAGGAGAATTTTGTGTGTGTGTTGGGATGAGAGAGGACCATTTTCTAGAAACACTAAAATTGGAGGGAAACAACAAATTGCGCTTAAAGAAAATTTCCAGAACAAGATGCTAAGGTAAAACATAGCATTCAAGTTAGCTCATGTGGTAAAGAGAAACTAACTCGCATGACACAGTAAATCAAAGTGGGAGGGGCTGGTAGAATCACCAGAAGTCCCAATGAATCAGACTTGTAATGCTTAAGGAAACATGATTTGGAATGATATTTACTTGAAAGTAGGGCATCAGATGGAAGAATTAATTATTACTTTCTTCAGTCTTTGCATATTATAACTGGGACTGATTCTCGGGTCCCATCTGCCAGGCATCACCACGAGGGTGAGAGTTTTGCTCAGTTTCCTCCATTCTAGTAGAAAATAATAGCTAAACTGCATGTGAAACTGACTGAACTAATCAACCACCCCTTTGATGGACTATTATGCAATCACTGCACTTTATTCCAAAGTATTTATAAAATCAAGGGTGATGCAGCCCAGCTTGTATTACAATTAGCTTAGAAGTAGAATTCAATTTGCACTCCTCCTCTCCCCCCACTCACTCCTCTACCCCTGAAGAATGCAGAAACCAAAAGGGTGGCATGCTCACACACAGCTTATGTCTCTAATCAACCTAATTCACTGGATACGGATCTCTGTAATCTGAAAAGGTATTGTTACCTGGTGTTTGTATCTTGTTGGGTCATGAATAGATTTTTAAATAAAAAGACACTTGCTTCTTCCACAGACCACACTGCAAATGTGGGTGTACACTACAATAGTGTCCCTGAGGACACACTTTAAATTTAAATATTTACCGTTTGCTAGTGAGCACACACGTCATATTTCAACTCTAAGAATATTGATATCATGTTAAATTATCTGAAGAAAATATGAGAACTTTAAGAAATTATTTAGGTAAAAACAAACACTGGATTGATTGGACTGGCAGAATTAAAATCTATTAATGTAAAGGTCTTTTTTTTAACTTTTCATCAAAGTCATTAGATTCAACTGAGCAAAATCTGTGATATTTAAATAACTTGTTGCTTTTCAAAGAATATTCCCATAATCATCTGCTACTGTGGTTATAGAGTTCACATTTCTGGACCATTTAGAAACATTGGGTTTTCTGAGTATATAACTAATTATTTAAAGCTGTCAGAAAATGTGTATGTTAACGTCAAGTTCACATGAATAGTAATTTCATGTATTGTGTAATTTCATTCATTGTATCTGTGTAACTGAGAGTCAAATAATTCTATTTAATTACCTAATATTGTTTGTAATCAGTTTTGTGAATTTTAATCTTGAGTATTTTGATGGCTTGCAAACATATTGAACAGAATTATGACTTAGCATTTTTAAACTTTTAAAAAATTGTTTAAATATTTGTCTTTTTATCATGAAACATCTGGTGCTATTCCATATACTTAACAAACACAGAATATGTGTTAGATGGTTTTCTCATTGTTATATGCATTTCCTTAATGGAAACCCTACTTGAATGATAAAGTCCTTAAAATCATTTGATGTCATCAAGCATAAGAAGGGACTTATATTTCTTCTCCCATCTATCTACTGATTCTTCTCACCCAGATTCCACCTGGGTAAAACAAATTCAAGAGAATAATTGTAACTCCAAAAGTATCTTCTATAAGGGACCAACGTTGTAGTAGAAGGAAAGGAGGGTGTCAGATAAAAGAGTAGATCAGATGCACTAAAATAACATGTCTTTTTTTTTTCCTTACAATTTTGAAATAGCATAAAATTATTGTCAAAATGGCCATGCCATCATATATAAGCTGACAGAGGAGAAACTATGGTTCTGACAGTTGTTTTATTTTGACTCCTATGGGCTCTGGGACACTAAAATGCTGCCTCGTTCTATGGCCTCATTTCTAAGTCTTATAGTGTCTATGTCCACAGGGCAACTCAGGGGCATAGTACTATTCCGATGCCTTTCTGCTCTGTGCTGTCCTGTCTCCTCAGCATCAGCACTCACGGTGCCTCTGAATTGGCAATTGGCATACAGAAGTGCGAGCTCAGAGGACTGCGACAGACATTACTGAAGTCCTAAGTGTGAGAGAAGAAACAGGAAACATACTTTTGTGCTCCTTGTTCTTGCTGGTATCGCAGAATTCTTTAATCATATTGAAGTCTAATCATTTATCCTAAGATAGTATCCACAAATTTTGCATTTTTCATTTCCCCCTAAAAGGGCATAGATGGCTCAAGCTTTATTGAGTAGAGAAGGGAACTAACATATCTTTGTCAAGTGCTACAAATTAGACACTGATCTAGGTACTTTTAATATATAATAACAAATATTAACTGAGTTTCTTAAACAACACGTCTAGTCTAGCCATTTATTTTTAAACTATCAAAGTTTTCTCACAAATACTTGAAGTATGCATTGTTTTTGTTCAGAAGAGATCATTGAATTTGAATATAATATAACAGTTTTGAGGTTCTCTTAACATTACTGAAACCTTAACTTGAAAAAAAAAAAAAAGCCTTTTTCACATTCAACTGAAATGGAACTTACTTTTTCTAATGTACAAAACCAGGTTGGTTTTTTGGTTTCTTTAAAAATATCTTAATAATGAAAATAAGAATCTGGAAGAAAAAGAAAGAAAGAAAGAATATGAGAGAAATAAACATTCTAAGTAGCTTTAGACACACAATAACTTAAAAAGATTAAAAAAATCTAAAACACTCTATTGATTTCTCATCAACTGTTGCAAAATGAATGGGAAGCTCAAGTAAAGGGCTTTATGCTCTCAGATAAAAATGAATGAAGGAGAACATAGGTTTACTTATAAATGTTGGTCCAGAGGAGAGTTTTCTGGCTGTCATTTTATTTAGAGATCTGACTTGATGTGGGCAGAGTAAGAATGGATCTTCTCCCTCCCCAAACCAAATGAAAACCACGGAAAAGAACAAACATGTTTATAAAGCATCTAGGAGTGATTTGTAAATCCAAATCAGTGTAAGAGAAATGGCCATAATTAGCTTAGTGACAGCTGGATGAAAGTGGGAAAAGATCACAGAGAGATCTGCATAGCAGGACATTCACTGCAAAAAGTACACAATGCAGTGACTGAAAGAAAAGCTTCATATTTGAAATAAGAAATTTTGGGGTATATAGGTTGACTGTTGAAGTTTCTTGGGGACTCACTTGGTATTGTGGAATAGCTGAGGAAAGAAGACACAGTGTACAGGTGTGAGATTGCTGAATCTGTGGCTATTCTTTCAACGGGGCTGAAGAGAGGCTGGGCTTCGTGAGTACCCTCCCAGCTGCCACACTTTGTTATTTGAAATTGGAAAATCAGCTCTCTCTTTCTGCCTCTCTCTGTCTCTATCACTCTCCTCAGGTTTCAGTCTCTTTCCAAGCTTACATTTGCACAAGCAGACATTTGTGCACAGACAGACCTAAGTTAGGGGCTCACTGTTTTCTCTATGGACACCTGGTCCAAGAAGATTAAACTTCGCACCAAGATTCTTAACTTTCAAATTGTTTCCATGAATATAAAGAAGGACAGGAAACCTACCCACTGGAGACAGATAAGAGCAAGAATTAAAAATATCTGCCATGATGTAGATACATTTAAGACATATTTTTGGCAAATCCAAAGATTTTACTAAAATTAATACCTCTATGAAACAAGGACTTCCCCAGTGGCTCTGTGGTGAAGTATTCACCTGCAATGCAGGAGATACAGAAGATGTGGGTTTGTTTCTTGTGTCAGTAAGATCCCCTTTAGGAGGTCATGGCAACCCACTTCAGTATTCTTGCCTAAAATACGCCATGGACAGATACAGTCCATAGGGTCACAAAGAGTCAGACATGAACACTATGCAACAAACTCTCAGATAAAATATAAATATTTTAAGGGTAAAACAGGCTTCCTTTGTGGCTCAGCTGGTAAAGAATCTGCATGCAACGTGGGAGACCTGGGTTCAATCCCTGGGTTGGGAAGATACCCTGGAGAAGAGAAAGGCTGCCCACTCCAGTATTCTGGCCTGGAGAGTTCCATAGACTGTCCACGGGGTCGCAAAGAGTCAGACACGACTGAGCGACTTTCTCACTAAGGACAAAATACTAAGACAACATAAATGTAATAACTATAAAGATATGGAAAAAATACAGTGAAGGATATGTAAGAAGCTACACAATAGAATTACTATTGTTGCAAACACAGCCAGGAACATAATAATAAGTCTGAAAAGGAAATTAAATTTTTAAAAAATAGTCGAAAAGGTTTGATAATATAAAGCTAGATATGAAAATAGGCAAAGTAAAAGAACATAAGCATAATTGGTATTCTGGTAGAAGGGCAACCAATGAATGAGGAAAAAAAGATATAATTCAAGAAAATTTCTAGAAGAAAAGTAAAGACTGAAATACACAAGCTGAATTCTCTGGTGGTACAGTGGTAAGGGGTCTGTGCTTCCACTACAGGGGATATAGATTTGATCCCTGGTTGGGGAACTAAAAGAGATAGATAGATAAGATAAATTATATTGTAAAGAAAACCAATATATGTCTCTTTGGAGATACACCTTGGTAATATTGGATTTCAGAGGTAAAGAAAGAAACTTAGGGTAAACAAGCCATTTTTTTCCCTTTAAAAATCAATTCACAGAAGACAGAAAGACAGAAATGGCAGACTGACTTCAAACCTCTTCAAAGACATATTCAAAATTAGAAACAATATTATATCAAGTTTCTTCCCAGAAAATACATTGCTTATATTTTCTTTGCAGCCTAAACTGTCATGTAGCTTCACAGTCAATTGATAGATATTTTCAAACTATAAAGAGGTTAGTCAATGAAATCTTACTAAATAACAGCTAAAAAGTAGTGTTTATCCAACCAAGAAGTAAATGGAGAAACATATAGAAGGCTAGATGATGAGCACAGAATCCATTTAAAAGTAACAGGAACACTGAACCAATTCTCTGAAGCCATGAGCCTCGGACTCAGGCTCCCTCATATGCACGTGCTCTTTCCAAGGCTGGGTGTGTGTATTTTGGATTCACGTCTTCCCAATATTACCTTCATTTGTGTTTATAGATTTTAAAATTTGCAAAAAAAAAAAAAAAAACAAAAAAAAACTTTAACACTATGTGTTATGACTTCTGCCTCTACTTTAGTTTCCATTTCTATTATCAATATTCTTCTGTTGGAAAATGTACAGGGCTCCTGTGAAATTAGCTAACGGAAACTGACTTAAGAATATTTTTAGATGGAATTTAATGTCATAAACTGATGTGATTCATTGTCATTTCCATGGATTAGAGTAGAACTCTACCAACACCCAGTGTGGCCACTGTCAAGTGACAATGTAAATTCAAAAATATTCTGTCACTCTAAGTACATAAGCACTAGAAATGTGTGGGTTGCAAGAAAGAGCAAGGCTTGAAAAAGATGGAGCTAGAATTGGTTCCTGGAAAAATTTTTGATTATTAACATTTTGTCATCATCACCTAGTCAAAAGTATGTGATTTCTCATATTCACACAGCATGTAAAATTATAAATTCACAGTTTTTAACATTTTTGATGAGAATGGTATGAAATAAAAATGCTGTGCTTGTAGAGCATAAATTTGTATCAGTGCTAAAATCAGTAAATCTATATGTGTGGGAAATCATACCTTGGACTGTGTCTTACTGTACACAGTGACTTATCTTGCCCTGATATCTAAGGGGTCCAGAATAAATTAAATGAAAAACAGCCACTGCAACAGAAAACAAATAAATTAATAAGTGATTTCATTATTTAAAAGAGTGTTTACCAGGTGTAAGAAAATTGAACTGTTTTGAAAGCATATAGCTTGTTATGAAAAAAGCCTGCTAAAGATTATCCTAAATTTGATAAGCATGATATAAACTTGTATACTATTATGAAAAAAACAACCTCAGATAAGCACATGATACCACTCTAATGGTAGAAAGTGAAGAGGAACAAAAGAGCCTCCTTTTTATTTTTGATTATTTATTTTAATTGGAGGCTAATTACCTTACAATATTGTGGTGGTTTTTGCCATACATCGACATGAATCAGCCATGGGTGCACATGTGTCCCACCATCCTGAAAACTCTCCCACCTCCCTCCCTACCCCATCCCTCTGGATTGTCCCAGAGCACCAGCTTTGAGTGCCTGCTTCATGCATCAAACCTGCACCAGTCATCCATTTTACACGCAGTAATATACATGTTTGAATGCTAGTCTCATACTGTCCACCCTCGCCTTCTCCCACATAGTCCAAAAGTCCGTTCTGTATCTCTTTTGCTGTCTTGCATATAAGGGCGTCGTTATCATCTTTCTAAATTTCGTATATGTGCATTAATATACTTTATTAGTGTTTCTCTTTCTGGCTTACTTCACTCTGTATAATAGGCTCCCGTTTCATACACCTCATTAGAACTGACTCAAATGTGTTCTTTTTTATAGCTGAGTAACATTCCATTGTGTATATGTACAACAACTTCTTTATCCATACATCTGCCAATGGGCATCTAGGTTGCTTCCATGTCCTGGCTATTGTAAACAGTGCTGCGATGAACATTGTGGTGCATGTGTCTTTTTCAGTACTGGTTTCCTTGGTGTGTATGCCCAGCTGCGGGATTCCTGGGTTGTATGGTAGTTCTATTTCCAGGTTTTTAAGGCATCTCCACACTGTTCTCCATAGCGGCTGTACTAGTTTGCATTCCCACCAACAGTGTAAGAGGGTTCCCTTTTCTCCACACCCCCTACAGCAGTTATTGTTTGTAGACTTTTTGATGGCTGCCATCCGGCGTGAGATGGTACCTCATTGTGATTTTGATTTGCATTTCTCTGATAATGAGTGATGTTGAGCATCTTTTCACGTATTTGTTAGCCATCTCTAGGTCTTCTTTGGAGACATGTCTGTTTAGTTCTTTGGCCCATTTTTTGATAGGATTGTTTATTTTTCTGGTACTGAGTTGCATGAGCTGCTTGTATATTTTGGAGATTAATTCTTTGTTAGTTGTTTCATTTGCTATTATTTTCTCCCATTCTGAAGATTGCCTTTTCACCTTGCTTATAGCTTCCTTCATTGTGTAAAAGCTTTTAAATTTAATTAGGTAACATTGCTTTTATTTCCATTACTCTGGGAGCTAAATCATAGAAGACCTTGCTGTGATTTATGTCAGAGAATGTTCTGCCTATGTTTTCCTCTAAGAGTCTTCTAGTTTCTGGTCTTACATTTGAATCTTTAATCCATTTTGAGTTTATTTTGGTGTATGGTGTTAGAAAGTGTTCTAGTTTCATTCTTTTATAAGTGGTTGACCAGTTTTCCCAGCACCACTTGTTATTGTATATTCTTGCCTCCTTTGTCAAAGATAAGGTGTCCATAGGTGTGTGGATTTATCTCTGGGCTTTCTATTTTGCTCCACTGATTTATATTTCTGTCTTTGTGCCAGTACCAGACCCATCACAAGCATGGAAATCAAAGCTGTAATCAAAAACCTTCCAACAAACAAAAGCCCAGGATCAGATGGCTTTACAGGTGAATTCTACCAAAAATTTAGAGAAAAGCTAACATCCAACTCAAACTCTTCCAGAAAATTGCAGAAGGCGGCAAACTCCTAAGCTCATTATATGAGGCCACCATCACCCTAATACCAAAATCAGACAAAGATACCACACACAAAGAAAGAAAACTATAGGCCAGTATCACTTAAGAACTTAGATGCAAAAATCCTCAATAAAATTCTAGCAAACAGAATCCTACAACATATTAAAAAGATCATACATCATGACCAAATGGACTTTTTCCCAGGGATGCAAGGATTATTCAATATTCACCAATCAATCATTGTGATACATCATATTAATAAATGGAAAGGTAAAAACCTTGTGATTTCTCAACAGATGCAGAGAAAGCCTTCGACATATTTCAACACTTATTTATGATAAAAATTCTCCAGAAAGCAGGCATAGAAGGAACATGTGCTAAGTCATTCAGTTGTGTCCAACTCTTTGAGACTCCATGGACTGTAGCCTGCCAGCTTCCTCACTCTATGGGATTCTCCAGGGAAGAATACTGGAGTGGGTTGCCATTTCCTATACCTTAACATAATAAAAGCCATATATGACAAACCTACAGCAAACCTCTTCAGTGGCAAAAAACTAAAAGCATTTCCTCTAAAACCAGGAACAAGACAAGTGTGCCCACTCTCACCACTACTATTCAAGATAAGTTTGGATAAGTCCTAGCCACAGAAATCAGAAAGGAAAAATAAATAAAAGGAATCCAGATTGGAAAAGAAGTTAAATTATCACTGTTTGCAGATGAAATGATCCTCTACACAGAAAATCCTAAAGATACCACCAGAAAATTACTAGAGCTAATCAATGAATATAGTAAAGTTGCAGGGTATAAAATTAATACACAAAAATCCCTTGCATGCCTATACACTAGCAATGAGAAAACAGGAAGAGAAATTAAGGAAACAATCCCATTCACCATTGCAACAAAAAGAATAAAATACTTAGGAATGAATTTACCTAAAGAAACAAATATCTATATATGGAAAACTATAAAACACTGATGAAAGAGATCAAAGATGACACAAATAGATGGAGAAATATATCATGTTCACAGATTGGAAGAATCACCTACAGTGAAAATGAGTATACTACCCAAAGCAATGTATTGATTCAATGTAATCCCTATCAAACTGTCAACGGTATTTTTCACAGAAATAGAGCAAGTAATTTTACAATTTGTATGGAAACACAAAAAACCTTGAATAACATCTCAAGAAAGAAGAATGGAACTGGAGAAATCAACCTGCCTGACTTCAGACTATACTACAAAGCTTCAGTCATCAAGATAGTATGGTACTGGCACAAAGACAAAAGAGCCTCTTATGGGGATTAAAGAAGAGAGTGAAAAAGTTGGCTTAAAACTCAATATTCAAAAAACTAAGATAATGACCTCCAGTGCCCTCGTTTCATGGAAAATAGAAGGAGAAAAAGTGGAAACAGTGGCAGATTTTATTTTCTTGAGCTCTGAAATCGCTGTGGATAGTGAATGCAGCCATGAAATTAAGAGATGCTTGCTCCTTGGAAGAAAAGCTATATCAAACCTAGACAACATATTAAAAAGTAGAGACATCACTTTGCTGACAAAGGTCCATATAGCCAAAGCTATGGTTTTTCCAATAGTCATGTACTGATATGAGAAGTGGACCATACAGAAGGCTGAGCACTAAAAAATGATGCTTTTTAATTGTGGAGGTTGAAAAGACTTTTGTGAGTCCCTTCTGTATCAAAGAGATTGAACTGGTCAGTCCTAAATAAAATCAATCTTTCTAGTATTCATTGGAAGGACTGATGCTGACACAAAGGCTCCAATCCTTTGGCCATCTGATGCTAAGAGCTGAATCATTAGAAAAGACCCTGATGCTGGGAAAGACTGAGGGCAAGAGAAGAAGGGGGCAACAGAGGATGAGATGGTTGGATGGCATTACTGATTCAATACAAATGAGTTTGAGCAAAGACTGGAAGGTAGTGAAGGATGGGGAAGGACCATTGTGTTGCAGCCTATCAGGTCACAAAGAGTTGGACATGATTTAGCAACTGAGCAACAGCAAATACCAAAAAATTATGGAGCTACAAGAAAGTTTCCCAGCTGTGTAAAGGTCAACTGACTGTTCTAGAAAAAGACTGAATTAGGTTTTTTTATCCATACTATAGTGATTTTTAAAAAATAATTGATCATATGACAGTGTGAAGTCAAATAGAGAAACAAATTTATTATAAATATATGCCTGTTAATAAAACTATGCAATTTCCTGAGATTTTGGAAAGCTTGTTTTTATTTGATATTTCACATTTCTAATTTGTTGTGATTTCTCAGTCAAAAGAAATAATAATCTTTCTTATGTACTTTTTCAATTATAATTTTGTATTATTTAATTCAAGAGGTCAAAATTATTTATGTTCTGGGATCCACCAAAGCCAAATACACCCTTGAGTTAGAAAAAATATATATATTATTTAATATAAATCATGACAAAGTGAAAATAAAAATCTAATTAATGAAAAAATAGAAAGATGCAACAAGGTCAGACTGTGTGTTAGTAAGTTGATTCTCTTGTTGCTTTTGATAATTGAGAGTAATAGAGACTTTTTTTTAAAACCATAGTGATACTCAAGTAAAGAGGTTTCTTATATAAATATAATAACTAAATTATCTAAGAAAATAAATAACCACAATATTAGATGAGAGATGAAAATAAAACCTCTAAAGATTAAAAGACCTTGATCCTGGGAAAGATTGAAGGCAGGAGGAGAAAGGGACGACAGAGGACTAGATGACTGAATGGCATCACTGAATCAGTGGACTTGAGTTTGAGCAGTCTCTGGGAGATGGTGAGGGAGCAAGGGAGGCCTGGTGTGCTGCAGCCCATGGGGTCACAAAGAGTTGGATATGACTGAGTAACTGAACAACAAAGATTAAAAAGACAGTAAACTTTCTTCTCTTTCATGATGGAGGGTTGCAGTAGTTATTGAAAATGCTTGAAAACCAAGATAAGACATAATATTTTCCAAAGGCATATTTTAAAATTCTTTTCATATAAATTCATTAAACTTTATATAATTTATGACAATACTAATTTTGTAGGGTGAAAAGTAGGATTTGGGGATAAGTGGAAATTTAGTAATTCATTGTCATTCATGTTGCAGTGCTAATAAACCCTACTTAGGGGGAAGAGAATTAAAGTTTTAAGTGGAAAGGAAAAAAATGAATTGAAAATATACAAATATCAAACAAACAAGAGAAAACATATGTTATAGTGATATTTATGTATCAAGAAGCACTGAAAACTGAATATATATTTAATCAGGAATTCCTTTAGAAAATAAGTATTTAGTTTAAGACCCTTCTTTCAATCTAATTATCAAATTCTAAGTTTTCAAAATAATAGTTGAGCTCTTTAAAAATTTATATGATTATGGATCTGGCAAAATAATCCCTGACCAGGATCACAAGGGATTTTACAGAGATCTTTGTAAATGCAAATTTTAGAAAATTTCCTAAAATTAGTACACTGTGTGCATATTTTGCATGTCAAAAATAAATCTTTTTCTGAGGAAAGATGCTTTTCTTTGCCAGCCTTCTCAGGGCAGAAAAAAGTTGGATTCTGTTTATAGTTAGAAAATAACTAGGTATTTGTGACTATGTAGACATCTCCCTATTGGGTGAAACAGAATGAACCCTTGGCATTCTTAGGTTTGCAGTTCTAGGGCTGATTGCATAGACATTTTGGAATCTCTGCCAACAATTGGGCAAAAGCATGGTTAGATTTGGGCATGGAGGGAAGTAGAAGGATGAGTAAATGACCTCTCTCTCATCCAAGCCTCAAAAAACACTCATTGTTTTGTACCCATGACATACCCACATGGTGACTGTCTTATCACACCCACTTTGAAAAATCCACATCAAAATGAGTGCAAACAGACAGAAACATTCACCTTCGAAACTCTTGAACTAAATTACCATCTGCAGGGCGATGTGTGGGGGCAGTCATCTATTCATTTCCAATTACCTGAGAATAGCAAGAAAAATTTGTTTCCAATATTCTTGCACCCCAGCTGGTCGTCAGCTTTCTGGGACATGACATCGAGGGTCATTAATGCCAGAAGCACTTGTTTTCCAGGAGAACTGACTAAATGTTTCACTGTGCTGGCTGCTGTTAGCTCAGCTGCCACTTGCTCTGGTTTTACTTCAATTTCTCTTTTCATTTTAGATTTTGGTCTCCCTTTTTTTCCATTTTACTGAGTAATATATGACTCTGAATGATGTGTATAATGGGAAACTGATGTTATGTGTGTACTTTATTGACACAGCTGCCAAAAAAAAATGGCTTAGCCTATATCTCTAAATAGTGCAATTTATTGTTCTCTATCCCCCACTCACCCACATATAATGGTAAATGAAAGAAGAGATTGAAGAATTGTAATTTCAACTTTCTCACCATATACTTAAAAAGAACTCAACTCCCAGTCATAAAACTTGAAGCAAGCTGTTCCTTCTCATGGAATTTCATGCTCTGAGATATGCATTCCACTGCAACAAAACTGTCCACTGGCCTTGGGGGCCCCTGCTTACCTAACAGGAGGATAACTGGGGACTCAGTTATCATCATTGCATTACCCAGAGCTAAAGGCTGCACTCTGAGAACAACTTTATCCCCTTTACTAAGCAAGCAGAATGGCCCATCGCTGCTTCTACTCAATATAGAAACCTCTAAGCATTTTAATTGGCCTATGGTGATGGTGAGACTCTGGGAGAAGACATTCTTCAGTCTAATGTTAGAGGAAATTGTGATTCTGTGCTTTCAGTTTGCAGTTATATGATGATTGATGTGCATTAACTGGCTAATACCCATCAGTATCTCTGTGGCACAAGGCATATGGACTTCTATTTTCTAATTATATTTTATATAAAGAATTCATTGCTGTGTGTTTAAGTATTTCTATGAGAATAGTCAACTAACTTGTTTAATAAAAGTAAGTATATTGCAACAATTAAAAATGTTTGATAAATGAAAATGTAAGTACAAACAGTGTTTAAACATTTTGCCAGGGATCAAAAAATTATATTTATGTGTATATCAGAGAAATTGAAGAGAAGATTGCAAGAGTTTTAATGGGGACAAGAACCATCAATAAGCAAAAGCAATATTCATGTAGACTACAATACCACCATGCTGGCTACTGATATTAATAGATCATTTTTAAGGTTGTGTATATCTTTGTGGGTGTGTTGATGTGTAGTTATGTACATGAGTGCTGTTTTACAGGCAAGTATATCTATACAAGAATGTGTATTTTGAAGTGTTGGAGTGAGAACATGTTCTTTTTGGCAAAAAATATAATCAGGAACTGAGATTGGAAATAAGATAATGGGATTGAAAATGTTATGTAAACTATAACATATTCCACATATGCTAATAATTGCTATTTGAATTGTATGTTATAATAATTATTAATGCATAGTAAAATGATCACTTTCTAGTGGAAAAGTGAGGCTCTTTAAGCAGTTCCTTAAAGATGTAAATTGTCCTACATTGGCTTGTTATATTTTAGAATATAAGTGAAGGATTCCAATGCAGTACCTCAAATCTTTAACTGCAGAAATTAAATTTTTCTGGTACAATGTGATCTTCACTAAATTATTCGGGCTATTTCCTAATAGCTTTTGTTTTAGGTAAATATGTATAAAAATTTTATTTGTATTTTATTTTACCCTTCCAGGTTATACCACATACTGGCGGTCACCAATGCACAATTAAGACAAGACTCGATCCCCTTCTACAAATCAAAATTATCTCAATGTAGCTTCAATTTTTTTCAAGATATATCCAAAACACTAATTCCTCTATGTTAATCCAGTTATTCAATCAATATTTATCATGTGTTAATACTCTCTGACAGGAGCTCTCTCTTCTCATACTGCTAATGTTGTTGTTTCTGTCCAGCTGCCAAGTTGTGTTCAACTCTTCGTGACCCCATGGACTGCAGCATGCCAGACTTCCCTGTCCCTCACCACCTCCCCAAGTTTGCTAAGGTAGCCATGAAGAAATTTACACAATCTGTCTTTCTGGTACACTGGGACCAATTGAGCTATATGACATACTGGTTCCAGGGGAGAAAGCTAGGTAACCCCAAAATACTAACCCTTATTACAAGTTCTGCTAGGAAAGATTAAAAAGTTGAGTAAGACAAGACAGCCTGGATATCTGGTAAAATTAGAGCAAGAGAGAGAATTGGTTATAAAAGTATTATCTAAGAGAAATTACAAAATTAAATTTTCAGTTTAAAAGGATGTTTTTTGGGTCACAGGGAGGGTTGGAGGTGGGGAGTCAGACTTAAAGTCAAGAGCAGCAATCTAGGCAAAGGACATGAATGCTTCTACTGTACTGGTAATGGTGATTGGCATAGAACCAAGATTGAAACTCAAATCTGGCATCAGAGTCCACAAGCTCACCTCACACTCTGATAGGCGGCAAGGACAGACTGTGTGCTCTCTTCGTAGTCTGATGAAGCACCTCAGAGCCTGCATTTGTGAGCTGGCATGTCTGTGTTCAAGTACAGCCTCCATGCTTTCCACATTGTGTACACCCTTGCAACTATCTACTGCTCGTTGCCTCAATTTCCTTTATTGTAAAATGAAGATGGTAATAAAACAACCAATGCATGTGTGTGATAAAAAGACTGAATGATTTCAAACTTATAAATCTTTACTCCAAGTAACCATGGACACATAAGTAAAAACATATAAATGTGAATTAAATAAAACACAATTTCAAATGTGTACTGGTTATTGAAACTGCCTTTGAAAACATTACTTGGAAGTACTGCTTTCATTCAGATATCTTATTTTCAAATGCCCATGGGAAAATAATCAGCCATTCTATTGTGTCCTTCCGTTGTTTTTTGGATGACAACTTTAACTTTAGTTGCATAAGTTACTTAATAGCTTCCCAAAATGCAAAATATTCAGTGCTTGTCTACAAAATTGTTATTATCTTGAAAGTTAGGCAAACACTTGTTTTTACTTTAACTGCTCATGAAGGTGAGGAGAAACAATTTTTACACCTTGGGTAATTCTGACAGGTAACTAACATATATGTAACTAACATTTCATTTCTACTGTTTACTGTTGGTAGACATTATGTCACATATCTCAAAAATGGTCTTGTAAAAACAAGATTGGGGTGGGGGCTTGGGAAACATGTAAGAGAAACAAACTTGTTTCACTGCTTGTCTTACTTCTAGCAAACAGCAAAAGAACTCATCCCTTCCTTGGCTGAAGTAGCATTAGTTGAGCACTGAAAATTGCACTGTTGCCACCGTTGAAAAGTTCATCGTTTTTTACTCACTCGCCAGGAACAGGGTATTGCTAAACCAATAGTGAATTTGATTCAAGCAATGGGTTCAGGTGCACGAGATGATGTGAAGCAGCCCACAAGCAGAGGATGGATCACAGCCAGACAGTCTGTCTAGGACAGGATTCAACCTGTTCAGCTTTGTGATGACTCAGTATCTTATCATTTACTTGGATCTGTTACGAGGTAGGATGTTGGACAGCTATCATCTCCAAAGCTACAAATATCAGATAAAATAGAAAGTTTCTCTAAACGCCCAGCAGGATCCTTACTCCCAATCAGGCTGCTTATTCACAGAAGCAAGCCTCCATGGGACTACGGGTTAGTGGGAGGTAGGGATGAGAATCCTTCTAGAGATGCCTTCGTGCTGTCATGATCTTGGATCATTCTCTATTCCTTGTCTGCATGTATTGGTATCATTTTGTCTTGGATTATTGTTACCATGGTGACAACCAAGCAAATAGAACACTGAAAAGAAATGTAAATGTTGCTAACTTCACAAGGAAAGAAGATGGAGAAAGAAAAATAGATGTGATAATTTGGACATTTCCTGGTATTTAACCATCGAGAACTAGAGTCCAAAGCTCAAAAAAAAAAAAAAAAAAAAAAAAGAGGCATTTTCAAGCAGACCATGGGAGTCCCAGCTTGGAAAGACTATGGATGGAGTACAAGATGGAAATATTTAACATGTTCACATAGCAAGATTCTGTTTTTCCCTGCATACGATGAGTAGATGAGATTGAAACTGAGAAGAGAAGTGATATATTAGAGAAAGGGCAGATTTGAAGGAAAATCATGAAGATGTTTGGTCTTTAGAAAAGTGCCATGTTCAAAGTGGAAGATTGGCCTGGTTTATTTCTTTTCCCTCCCAGAAACCAAGGACACTGCAAGGCACTCCTAAATAATAGTAGCCAGGCTGTTTATTTCGTGAAAGGGTTCTTCAGCAACAGACTTAAGAGTTGTCCCTGTGCCTAACTGAACAGAGGGAAGAATTGGAAAGAATTGCAGGACCAGGTGAAAGAGTGGGCCTAAAGAATGAGAAATTTTCACTGAGGCTAATGCATTCTTAAAAATGTATTCAGGTTTCAAGTAAATCTCATCTAAGGAGACTGCTCCCTTGTTGAAGGGACCTCAGTGGCAGAATAGGCTGAGAACTATAAGAGCCAAACTACACTATACATTTGTCTCCTTACTCTTTTCAGCCAGGTCCCCAGCTGAAGACTCTACTGGGGAGAGGGAAGGAAATGGGATGCAAATTGAGTTTAAGATTAAAGTTTTAAAATAGTTTGAGTTTTTATAGCAAGATCAACTGGAAAGTTATGGTTTCTGCCCAACATGTCATTAAAGGACAGGAAAAGGAGATTTAGCTGAGCAGTATTCAAACCAGTGGATGGGGAAATGATTCATATTTATATCCTACTGCATAATTTAGAGTCATCAGTAAACTGATGATATATAACATGTATAATAAATATGTAGCAAAAATTAATGATAAATCATCTTGTTTATTTGAGTGTTTACTTGTTTATTTTCTCCCTCCTTACACTAGATTATAAGCGCCATTAAAATCTCAGCAAAAATAAGTGAATTTTATAGTTATGCTGCATTAAATCAGTCTAACAATTGTAAAATATAAAAAGCAAATATTCTCAATCCATCAACATTTATTATAAGACATTTAAATTTCCAAGGATCTCTGAGTTCTTTGCTGTCCTGAGACTCAATATTTCAACTGCTTATTTCCCCATTTATTCACTCAATAAATATGTATTCAAATGCAGTATGGTAGGGAGGATAGGGATTGCAAACATACTTAAGAAACAGCTTTTCCCAAAGAACATAAAATCTGAACTGGACAGACAGGATTGAAATTCAATAAATTAGTTGAGTAGCAGGCACAAATTAGAGGTGAAGTTGTATTTACAGGTTCCAGTATCTTTTCAGAAGACTGAGTTGATCTGGCGTGTGGTTCTCAGGGAAGCAGTCACAGAGGTGTAGTTTGTGGAGACCACTGAGAGTTGAACGTATTGGTTGCAATAAGTGAGGATGTGGGAGTAAATTGGGGGTTTTTATATGATTTGAAGTTCTCTACAAGAATACCAGTCGCATTTGTGGTGACTAATGGGGGCGAACCCAGAATACAGTGCTGAAGACTTTGATATAACCTGATGGAAACCATATCATCTTTCTAAAGAAAGCTGTAGAAGACAGAACTCCAGTGGGGAGAATAGGCAGAAACAACCAGTGGCCTAGGTGTGTTTAAGATCAGGTATGTTTAAGACCAGGGTCTTGAGATTGGAGTGAGTGTCAGGATTCAAGGAGGAGTCAAATTGCAGAAAGTGGGAGTAACAGAGGCAGAGTAACAGACAGTTGTATTCTTCTTCCTACCAATCACTATTATAAACCTAAATTTATAATCCTAGATGTAATATTTGCAATGTGATTAACATGATTTTAGAACTGTATTGGGGCTAATAAATGGAGAATAGTGATTCTAACCCAAACATCCTTAGCTAACCGGATTGAATTGAGAAATTTAAAGAGCTATGGAGAATAGTTTTTCTCCCAATGGTGTAATCCAGGAAATATATTAATATATGATTATTACATCTGATATAAACAGTAGGGGCCAGTATTCCTGAAGCTATCTATCTGTATGGTCTTGGGACTCAGTCACTGGAACATCTACAATGTGAACAAACTGAATTTATGTGCTCTTCAGGTTGCTTTCATCCTTAAGAAAAGCCCTATAACTGCTGATCAATATGCTGTGCAGAGACTCTTCCTGAAACTGCTGGATAATTTTTACTGCAGTTATAATTATAACATTTACTCATTTTTTGGTGTAATTACTGATGCTCACAGTAGCTCCACTTGAATATTTCAAAATCATTTGAATATTAATTTAAAATACATTTCTCCTGTTTATTCTTCTTTTATTTTTAGCTGCTACAGTTGCTGACTTTCTAAGAGAAGTCAAAAGGAATGTCACATCCCTGAAGCCTGCCCTGACTTTTGCCATCAAGTAATGAAGTCAGAGCACATGTATCCTGTACTGTTCATTTGTTGTTAATTATGACATGTAAAAATCTGTTACATTTTTAATTCTTTCATTAATCTTAACTCTTTACATGCTTGTGAATTCAGTTAAATTTTAAGTTCTTTGAAAGAGTGATGTGATATATCAAAAATAACTGTAGCCATGAAGCAAGGTTGTTATTTCCTCTTAATAACTATTATGTCTGAATGCAATGAAATATGATCACATTTACTTGAATCATTTCCATTTGCCTTTTAGAGCCAGAAATGGGTTGGCAGTTTTCTTTTTGTAACTCGAATGCCTTCGTACAATCTGAATTGCCAAATACCTCTCTCTCTTTTCCCCACAAACTTTCATCCACCTATTGATATCTTCCTGAATCCCTTCTCAGATCTTTTCATTCTCTTCCACCTTACACTCTATCTAAAAACAGAGAAACATGTTTCTGCAAATATACTAAGCAAATGGCTATCTTTTCTAGATAATAGTGACTTAGCCACTCAAATAAGTAATGGTATGATTTTTTACTTCTATTTCATTGACCATGCTAGAGCCTTTGATGGTGTGGATCACAACAAATTGTGGAAAATTATTCAAGATATGGGAGTACCAGATCCCCTTACCTGTCTCCTGAGAAACCTGTATGCAGGACAAGAAGAAACAGAACCAGACATGGAAAAAAGGAGGCAGCAGCAGGGTAGTGACCAGAGCGAGCCCTCAGTTTCTAGCATGGAGCCCGAAATTGTGGCAGATCCTCAGGGCGACCAGTGGCAGTGCAGAGGCTGGAGTACCATCTGTTCTTGGGGGATGGATCAGCTAAAGGGCTACCTGAGACTCCTAGAGGCAGATCGGCGTCTCTTGGAAAAGTCACTGTGGACAGAGACTCTTGGAACAGCCGGTGACTCCTAGGCAGCAGATCAGCTTCAGGATGGCAGCAGCAGCAGTGAGGCCAGGGTGCCTTCCGCTCCTGAGCATCCTCCAACGTTGACTCCAGCCTTCCTGGACCCACTTCCCAGACACTCCAGCAGGGCCCTTGCCTCAACTCCTGGCAGCACGTTGACGGACACCCAGTGGACAGTGAAGATTTAAATGCTCAATGAGGATGAGCAGTGAGACAGCCAGGGCACCAGGCATGTCATCCAGCTATGTTGAATAGTTGAAGAGCATGCCCCTGTTAGTTAGGGCCTGACAAAACATTGTCCCCTGGAGAAAGGAATAGCAAGCCACTTCAGTTTTCTTGCCTTGAGAACCCCATGAACAGTATGAAAAGGCAAAAGGATATGACACTGCAAGATGAATCCCCCCACCCCCAGGTCAGTAGGTGTCCAAAATATACTACTGGGGAAGAGCCAAGAAATGGCTATAGAAAGAATGAAGAGGCTGAGCCAAAGTGGAAACAACTTGTGATTGTATCTTGTGAAAGTAAATTGTGATGCAGTAAAGAACAACATTGCATGGGACCCTGGGATGTTAGGTCCATGAATCAAGGTAAATTGGATGTGGTCAGACAGCAGATGGCCAGAGTGAGAATTAACATTTTAGGAATCAGTGAGCTAAAATGGATGGATATGTGTGAATTTAATTCAGATGACCATTACATCTACCACTGTGGGAATGAAATCCCTTAGAAGAATTGTAGTAGCTCTCATAGTTAGCAAAAGAGTCTGAAATGCAGTACTTGACTGTAATCTCAAAAATGACAGAATGATCTTGATTCATTTCCAAAGCAAACTATTTAACATTTTCGTAATCCAAGTCAATGACCCAACTACTAATGCTGAAGAAGCTGAAGTTGAACGATTCTATGAAGACGTATAAGACTTCCTAAAAAAGATGTCCTTTTCATCATAGCGGACTGGAATGCAAAAGTAGGAAGTCAAGCAATATCTGGAATAACAGGGAGTTTGTCCCTGGAATTAAAAATGAGCAAGGCAAAGGCTAACAGAGTTCTGCCAAGAAAATGCACTAGTCATAGCAAACACCGTCTTCCAACAACACAAGAGATGACTTTACACATGGACATCACCAGATGGTCAATATCGAAATCAGATTCATTATATTCTTTGCAGCAGAAGATGGAGAAGCTCTATATAGTCAACAAAAATAAGACTGGGAGCTGACTGTGGCTCAGATCATGAATTCCTTATTGCAAAATTCAGGCTCAAATTGAAGAAAGCAGGGAAACCTGCTAAGCCATTCAGGTATGACCTCAATCAAATTCCTTATGATTCTATGAGTGGAGGTGACAACTAGATTCAAGGGACTAGACCTGGAAGACAGAGTACCTGAAGAACTATGGATGGAGATTCACAACATTTTATAGGAGGTGGTGACCAAAACCATCCCCAAGAGCATGAAATGCAAGAAGTCAAAGTGGTTGTCTGAGGAGGCCTTACAAATAGCTGAGAAAAGAAGAGAAGTGAAAGGCAAAGGAGAAAGGGAAAGATATACTCAACTGAATGCATAGTTCCAAAGAATAGCAAGGAGAGATAAGCAAGTCTTCTTAAGTGAACAATGCAGAGAAATAGAGGGACACAACAGAATGGGAAAGACTAGAGATCTCTTTAAGATAATTGGAGATACCAAGCGAATATTTCTTGCAAAGATAGGCACAATAAAGGACAAAAATCAAGGACATAACAGAAGCAGAAGAGATTAAGAAAAGATGGTAAAAGTACACAGAAGAACTGTACAAAAAAGCTCTTAATAACCCAGATAACCACTGGGTCACTCATCTACAGCCAGACATTCTGGAGTGTGAAGCTAAGTGGGCCTTAAGAAGCATCACTATGAACACAGCTAGTGGAGGTGATTGAATTCCAGCTGAGCTACTTCAAATCCTAAAAGATGATGCTCTTAAAGTGCTGCTCTCATCATGCCAAAAAATTTAGAAAACTCAGCAGTGGCCAAAGGACTGGAAAAGGTCAGTTTCCATCCCAATCTCAAAGCACAATGTCAAAGAATGTTCAAATTACCATACAATTGTACTCATTTCACATGCTAACAATATTATGCTCAAAATCCTTCAAGCTAGACTTTAGCAGTACATGAACTGAGATCTTCCAGATGTACAAGCTGGATTTAAAAAAGGCAGAGGAACCAAACATAAAATTGGCAACATATTCTGGATCATAGAAAAAGCAAAGCATTCCAATAAAAACATCTACTTCTACTTCATTGACTGTGCTAAAGCCTTTGGCTATGTGGCTCACAACAAACCGTGGAATATTCTTAATGTGATAAGAATACTAAGCCACATTATCTGCCTCCTGAGAAACCTGTATGCAGGACAAGAAGCAACAATTAGAACTGCACATGGAACAATTGACTTGTTCAAATTTAGGAGAGGAGTACATCAAGGCTATATACTGTTACCCTGCTTATTCAACTTATATGCAGAGTACATCATGTGAAAGCCCAAAATGGATGAATCACAAGCTGGATTCAAGATTGCTGAGATATGCAGCAACCTCAGATATGCAGATGATACCACCTTAATGGCAGAAATTGAAGAGGAACTAAAGAGCCTCTTGATGAAGGTGAAAGAGGAAAATGAAAAAGCTGGCTTAAAATTCAGCATTCAAAAAATGAAGATCATGGTATCTGGTCTTATCACGTCATGGCAAATAGATAGGGAAAATGTGGAAATAGGGTCAGATTTCACTTTCTAGGGCTCCAAAATCACTGTGGATGGTGACTGCAGCCACAAAATTAAAAGACACTTGCTCCTTGGAAGGACAGCCATGACAAACCTAGAAAGTGTATCAAAAAGCAGAGACATCACTTTGCCAACAAAGGTCCTTATAGTCAAATCTATGATTTTTCCAGTTGTCATGTATGGATGTGAGAGTTGGATCATAAAGTAGGCTGAGCACTTAAGAATTTATGCTTTGAACTCTGGTGTTGGAGAAGACTCTTGAAAGTCCCTTGGACAGCAGGGAGATCAAGCCAGTCAATCCTAAAGGAAATGAGCCATGAATATCATTGGAAAGACTGATGCTGAGGCTGAAGCTCCAAAACTTTGGCCACCTGATGCAAAGAGCTAACTGATTTGAAGAGACCCTGATGCTAGGAAAGATTGAGGGCAAGAAGAGAAGGGGATGACAGAGGATGAGATGGTTGGATGGCATCACTGACTCAACAGACATAAGTTTGAACAAACTCCAGGAGATAGTGAAGGACAGGGAAGCCTAGAGTGCTGCAGCTCATGGGGTTTCAAAGAGTCAGACATGACTTGGCAAATGAAAAGCAACAACAGTAACATATATGGTAGAATTCACCAGAGAACCCATATGGGACTGATACTTTCTCTTTCAGAGGTTATTTACTTTTTATTCTGTTTTATTCTGTTCCGTTTATCTTTAATAAGATAAACCTATTCAGAATATCAATTTCTCTTAGTCTGCATGTTAGCAAATTGTGTCTTTCACGGAATCTTTCCATTTCATCTAGGCTATCAGATTTCTGGGCATAGTTTCTCCTAGCACTCCTTTATTCTATTCTAAATGTCCATAGGATCTGTATATCTCCATTTTAACTTTGGATATGAGATATTTTTGTCCTTGTTTTCATTTTTCTTAGCCCAGGTTTTGTATTTACTGACTTTTCAAAGAATCATATTTTAGTTTCATTGAGTTTTCCCTACTAATTTCCTTTCTTCAATTTTCATTGATTTATGATTATTTATTTTATTCTGCTTACTTTAGATTTAATTTGCTCTTCTTTTTTCTAGTTTCCTGAAGTGGAAACTGAGATTATTAACTTTAGATCTTTCTTCTTTTATAACATATACAGTCATGCTGTACATTTATCTGTAAACATTGCTTTCACTGCATCACATACATTTTGATGTTATATTTCATTTTCATTTGTTTCAAATTATCCTTTGGAATTCATTTTTTATTTTACCCATAAGTTATTTAGTATTATTATTATTTTTTGTTTTAATTTTGAAATCTTCCTTATCTTTCTGCTATTGATTCTGTTATTAATTCCATTGTGGTCTGAGAGCAGACATTCTATGTTTTCTATTATTTAAAATTTGTTAAGGTGTGCTTTATTTTATCATCCATTCTTACAACATCTGTCTTTGCTTGGAGTATTTAGGCCAATGACATTCATAGTGATTATTGGTATATTTAGATTAATATGTACCATAATTTTTACTGTTTTCTATTTGTTTCTATTGTTCTTTGTTTCTTTTTTTAAACACCTTTCTGTCTTTTATGGTTTTAATCATTTTGGAATGCATTTTCTCTCCTTTAACATATTATTTATATATCTTTCTTTACTTCTTTTTAGTGGTTACCTCAGAGTTTGCAATCTACTTTTACAATTAATCTACTTTCAGATAACATTATAATACCTCATGAGCAGAATGGATAATTTATGAAGACAAAATAATCTTATTACATGTATATCATACACATATAAGATTGCTGGAATTATTATTTTGAATAAATAATCTGTTAAAATAATAAAAAATTCCTTTTTGGAAAATTATCATCTCTTCTTTCACCTTTTGCATACTTTCTTATTTTGTGCAAATTCTTGTTCTTAACCCTTATTTCTGTCAACTACAAATTGGCACTTGCCAAGAGCATTGCCAGTGACTGAACAAGGGCATTTGCCATCTACCTCTGCAGAGACTGAACCTTGTACTTCTGCAGCTGTTGACCTTCAACATCCCCTGAGGGGGTTCATGGCAAATGGATGGGGCAAATGTGAAAACACTCAGGATGGAGTGAGGCATTTTGTGTTCTAAGGAATCTGGTGGGGCAGGTCTGTAGATAGTTGGATGTTTTTAGCAACAGATTTTATAATCTCAATGCTCACACTTCCTCATATCTAGAAAAGCACCAACTCCCTTCATGGTGACATCAGCTGCTTGCAACTAGCAAAAAGCCTTTTGTAAAATGAGTGCTTAAAGATATTGAACTTTGCCTTCACCAAAACCTTATATATTGACTTTCCTCCTACTGCCTCTTTGGAGCAGTTTCTCAGAGCTATCTTGGGTGCTGTCTCCTGGACTGCAGTCCTCATTTAGCCCCCAGTTAAACTTAACTCACAACTCTCAAATTATGCATCTTTTTTTTTTTTGACATTACTTTCCTTCTCTCTAAAGAATTTCTTTTAACATTTCTTGCAAGTCACATCTACTGACAACAAAGCCCTAAGTTTTATTTGAGAAAGTCTGTCTCTCTTTGATTTTTGAAAGATAATTTCACAGGGGTCAGAATTCTAGATTGATTTTTTTTTCCTCTGAACACCTTTAATATTTCATTTCAGTCTCTTCTTTCTTACACGATTTCAGAGGAGAAGTCAAATGTAATTCTTACCTTTGTTCCTCTATAATTAGGATTTTCTTCCCCCACCCCAGTTTCTTTCAGGATTTTTTCTTTATCTTTTTATTTGTATGATTTGAAAGTGATATGCTTGGATATAATTTCCATGGGATTTGTCTGGCTTAGGATTCTCTGTCTCTAAGTTTTTTGGATCTGTGGTTTGGTGTCTGACATTAATTTGGAGAAATTCTCAATCACTGTTGCTTCAATTTTTTTTTTTTTTTCCTTCTCTTTTCTGCTTTTTCTTCCTTTGGTATTCTGATTTACATATTGCACCTTTTGTATTTGTCCATGTTCCTTGGATATTCTTTTCCTTTTTCTTTTTTTTCTTTCAGGCCCTGTTATTTTTGCTTTTGTTTTTAAGGGTTCCATTGAGATCTCCTCAATTTCAGAGATTCTTTCTTCAGCTGTGTTCTGGCTAACAAGCCCATCAGTTATTCATCAGGTTTGTTATAGTTTTTGTTGTTGCTTGTTTTATTTTTTATCTTATCTGTAGCATTTATTTTTGGTCCTTTAGGGGATTTTTCTCTGTTTTCATTACCCATATATTCTTCCTTGCTCTCTGCTCTATCTGGTATAACCCTTAGCATATTAATCATACATCCCTATGAGATAGTTCCATCATTCCTGCCATATCTGGTTCTGATGCCTATTCTGCCTCTTCAAACTGTGTGTTGTAACTTTTAGTTTGCCTGGTATCTTCTTTATAGTCTAAAATTTTGTCCCTGGTAAAATGTTAGGGTATAAATTGTAAGGAGACAGTGAGGTCTGGATGGAGGGAAGGCATTCTATAGTGTTGAAGTTAGGTCTCAGTTTTTTAATGAGCCAATGCTGCTGGACTAAAAGTTTCACAATTGCTTCTCAGTTTTGTTTTGTTTTTATTCCCCCCTGAGGTAGAACAGAGTGGATCAAGTTCAATATTTCTTTTCTCTCATGTGGGAGGCCAGAGCTGACTGGAGTTGAGTATTTGACTTCTGTCATGTTGTTTAGGCTCTGATGATGTCCCAGAATCTTAGGTTCTGGATGGCTACTTTCCTCTTAGGGCAGCCCTTTTAAGAAGGATGAAATGCTCTAGAGTGTTTAAAAATGGTTCCTTTTCCCCCTCCCCCTGCCAGAGGCATTTGAGGAATTTTCTCTATTATTTACTACTGAAACCTGATTGAGATCCTAGAGGTAAATCTCAAAATATTGTAGGGGTCTCCCCCCATGAATGAGTTCCTCTGAATTTGTTAACTCTTAATTGTTCCCAGAGTGAATCTACAAAATTCATCAATTGTAGTTCAGGCTTTCCAACTCTGGCACTGGTGCCTATGGCAGTTTCCCCTGTGAATCTCTGCCCTAGTAAGTCATGATAACCTGAATCTGCCTGTCTGTCTCTCCAATATTTAGGGTAGCAGTTTGTCCTTTTTCCTACTCTCTTCTTTTGCATACTGAAAAAGTTGTAAATTTTCCATCTATTTAGCTTTTTACTTGCTCTTAGGACAGAGTAGCAATTTTCAAACTCTTTACATGCAGAACAGGAAACTGAAAATCTCTCAAAATGTTATTTTTATTTCTTGCAACCATAGAAAGGTAAAATAATAATAATAATAATATTGCTAGGCAGCTATATCAGAGAGCTCAGTATATCTTATTACTATATAGAAGTTGATCACAAAAGACTATATCAGCATTAAATGGTTCATGTAATTTACTTGTATAAAATTGCCAAGTCTTGTTATTTCAGGTATTAAAGAAGGCAGATTGAGCATTTAAACACTTGGTGACTAATTCAGTCTGTAAATGTTCAGTGTGGTGCAGTTGTCTTTAATGGTACAAATAGTGAAGAATGTGGGTGGGAAGAAAGGTGGAAATGAAGATTATTGATGATGCTTGAGGTATATGTGATAATATCAGCAAGGTATGAATTTGATATTTTTAGCCTGATGATACACATGAGGAATCTGACACTTAAAGACTTTTGTGGTTAGCTGAATATTGCTCAAATAAGGGTGGATTGTTAAATCTCTGATGTGCTGATAAGTCAATACTTATTGACAGATCATAAATGCTTCAAACTTTGCCAGCCATTTATATACACATTGCCTCATCTACTTCTCCAACCAGATTTTAAGTTTGGTGTCTTATTCTATGTTATTTCTGAAGTAACAGAGTCTACAAAACTTCTGACAATTGATCAGAAATTTTATCAGAATAGCAAGTGATAGGTTGAGTTCAAAACAAAATCTATAAGAATTCACTGTGACACTATGTCGCTCTATATGTCACCCACAATCCAACAAAAAGGACATACTATTTCTTGATTGTTTTATAGGTGTGGTAGGATAGATGTTTTAGATTTGTAGTCATAAGTGCAACTTCCTTACCAAGTGAAGAAAAGATGTAAATCTTCAGATTTCCAAATGAGACTATGTGTGAGCATAAAAATACTTGCAATATTTTAGCTCTTACAAATATGTTTCAGATGAGTTGTCTTGTATTGTTGGTCCTGTGTTATCATGTATATATTTACTATCATGTAAATATTTACTAACTTTTATTTTATTCCTTATAAAATTTAAATCCCCAGGGAAGCAATAAAAATATGTGATTAATTCATGAATGCGTTTCTAATCAGTTTTGTGGTTTTTCTGGTTCAGGGACAGTTTCTACCAAGAAGACACGAATGCAATTAATGACTTGATAAAAAAAAAATGTGACTTTTCTTTATTGATATTCATGGCAAAGGGGAAAGCTTGTATCACTAGCAATTCAAATATGCATACAGACAAATGTACATACATGCTATGTTTTAACTTTTCTTTACAAATTATATTTTCTCTCTGCCACCTCTTGAACACGTTCCATAAGCTAAGAACTAGTTTGGTAAAATGGTACCCCATTTATTTATACTGAAAATTTCCTCAACTACACTTCACATCCTTATAGAAATGTCTTCTATCTCTTACTTGTATGATTGTCTTGAAATTCTTTTACCTATTTTGAAATATAGTCTTATTTTTGTGTAGTAAGTTCTATTAACCTCTATTTTTCCCCTGCATCTTTCACAAATAGGGTGCCAGTGTGCTTTCACTGAAACTTCCCGACATTTGTCATTCCATTGATATAAATATACTATTAGTCAATTCAACATTCAAGGTGAGTTCATAACACTGACTTACAGAAGAGCATTACAGTATTTTCCATATCATTCTCAATCATACCCTCATTTTTTTTCCTCAACATTGTACATTGAAATACTCACAATGATGCATAGATCCTTTTCCTGAGAGGTTACAATGCAGAATGAAATAAGAATACTTTCTGGTAATATATTACTTGTCACACAGTGATTTCAAAGCACTTTGTTAACAAAGAAAGATTATTACCATCAATTTAATGGGAACTGAAACACATAAGTTAAATTACTTTTTCAAAGTTGAACAGAAAGTAAGTTACTACATTATGAACATAATTCATGTTCCTGTCATTATAGTGTTTAATTCCATCTAGTGGAACACACTTCCTTTCAGGCTGTCTTCTACATAACAATTTACTGCCCACTTAGCAGAACACAGGCTTAAATTCATGGATATCTGCTGTATCAATGCAGAATCTGGGTTTACCTAATCATATGACATGACTTTGAGTGGATGGAGCCAAGAGGAATTGCTTCACTGCATCTGGATTACTCATATTTTCGAATGTCCATAGTTTTACGAGAATTGTTTGGACACAGAATCATTATATAGAAATTTGCAGAAAAAGATAATAGTTAAAAAATAGAGAATAAAAAGAATAGCCAAGAAAAATAGAAAGATCATCACCTGAAACTCAACACTGAAGTAATTTAGGTATTGATTTCCTCCATTATGTGTATAGGCATATGTGTATATAATTTAAACAATTGGATTATAGCATAGATAAAATCTGCATCTTTTATTTTTAGATATTTTATTAATTTTTATTACTATCTATAAAAAAACCTTTAAAATCTTAATATAAGTAAAATGATCAACCTCTCCTTTTTGGATTGTCCTATGTTTTTTATATTGTTTAAAATATACTCTATCCTGAAATAATTGCAACATTTTTCTAAAAGTTTTTTTCTAAAAGAAATAAAATTATATTTTTAAAACACAAGAATTTATTCTATCTGGATTATTTATTTATTTATTTTTATTTTATCATGATGTAGTGTTACATCAATCAAAACCTCTGTAACATTGGAAACCAGGCATTAATGTTCTTTAAAATCCTCCCACTTGACTCTAATATGCAGGCAGCATTGAGTTCTGGTACTTCATGTAAAACACAAAATAAAAAAGATACATATATTCTAAAAGTGGCTGTTTATTTCTTTTTTAAAAAGTTACTGATATTAGCACATAAAAATTTCACTATTGTGTGTTTTATCCTCTTTTCCCATCTCCCATTCTCTCCTCCACTTAATTTTGCAGAATAAAGTAATTTTCTTACATTTTATCTTTACATTTTAAAATCTGCTTTAAAATCTACTATTTAACGATATCAGTTTTTGGTGGTCTCTGTCAACTAACGTAGACAGCATATTAAAAAGCAGAGACATTACTTTGCCAATAAAGGTTCATCTTGTCAAAGCTATGGTTTTTCCAGCAGTCATGTATGGATGTGAGAGTTGGACTGTAAAGAAAATGAGCATCAAAGAATTGATGGTTTTGAACTTGGTGTTGGAGAAGACTCTTGAGAGTCCCTTGCACTGCAAAGAAAGTCCATCCTAAAGGTGATCAGTCCTGAATGTTCATTGGAAGGACTGATGTTGAAGCTGAAACTGCAATACTTTGGCCACCTGATGAAAAAGAACTGACTCATTTGAAAAGACCCTGATATGGGAAAGATTGAAGGCAGGAGGAGAAGGTGACAACAGAGGATGTGATTTTTGGATGGCATCACCAACTTGATAGACCTGAGTTTGGGCAGGCTCCAGGAGTTAGTGATCGACAGGGAAGTCTGGTGGTACATTACCTGATAGCTCAGTTGTTAAAGAATCCACCTGCAAAACAGGAGACCCAAAGTGGATTCCTGGGTCAGCAAGATCTGCTAGAGAAGGGATAGGCTACCGACTCCAGTATTCTGGCCTAGAGAATTCCATGGACTCTATAGTTCATGGGGTCGCAGATAGTCGGACATGACAGCGACTTTCACTTTGATTGCCAGCTATTATAAATAGGGCAACAGAAAGCTTATTCTACTTTCATCTTCCAAACCCTACCCATTTTGTTAGTTGTTTCATTTCTACGCTTGCAGATCACTGACATTTATATTCCATTCTGTCACCATGTTTCCCATGTAAGTTTTTGTTTTAATCTGCCAGTCCTTTTGCTTTCACTTTCCAAAACTTTCCAAAACTCATCTGAGCCCTATCTGCTCAGATTTTTCATGTTCAAGTCTTTATTACTGAGAAAGAGCTCATTGGGCTATAACGATTTTGGACTTCACTTTATCCCTCTAGAGTAACTTATAGATGCTCTTTACTGCTTTCTGCCCTGACTGTCACTGGAGAGAAGTCAGGCACAATTATAATTATTTTCCTTGGGAGACCCCTGATCTTTTTCTTTTACTATGTCTGGCCTCTCAAAGAATGGGTTACTTATCTTTAAAGTTTTAATAATTTTATACATATATATATATATATATATACACACACATTATATATATATACACACATATATATATTATACATTACACATATATAATATATATACATACATATATACATATATATAATATACATATACATTATATATATACACACACACATATATATGTATATGTTTTACTTATATATATATATTCTATTTATAGATGTAAGGCTTCTTTCCTCTCCTGAACATTTTCTTGAATAAAAAATGCTTCAGTATTATATTGTATTTTATTGTTTTGGTTTCACTTAGGTATTCTTACTCACATATTGTTTTATGGGTGCATTATGGATAGTGTTTACTACCCTAAACAGCTTTCATTTTTTTCTTACTCACTTCACAGTCTCTTTTTAGTGTGTTTTCCTTTCTTACATCTATCTTCTATAGTTTACAGACACATCGGGACTATATTTTCTACTAAATTTTCCTGCATTTTTCTTGTCTTACTATATGCATACATGTGCTAAATCACTTCAGTCATGTCTGACTCTTTGTGACCCTGTTTACTGCAGGCCACCAGGTTCCTCTGTTCATGAGATTATCCAGGCAAGAATACTGGAGTGAATTTCCATGCCCTCCTCCAGAGGATCTTCCCAGCCCAGGGGTGGATCATATCTGTATCTCTTGCATCTCCTGCATTGGCAGATGGGTTTTTTACCACTAGCACCACCTGGGAAGTGTGTCTATCTTCTTCTAATTGTTACTACATTTACTTATTTTTTTATTAATACTAATATGTAAATGAAATGTAACTTTCCCCAGAACAATTAAATATACACGGTCCCTATGTAAAGAATGAGAGGTCAGATACTAGCCAAGATTTTTCCATTTAAGGTTGTAGTCCTATAAATACTGAGACAGCCAGTTTCTTGCTAATGTGGCCTCTATATCAGCTATTGACTCCTTTGCCCCAGGATCTAATCTGACTCAGAATACATTCTGCCACCAAAACTCAAGTCCTTGTTTTCTTTCACAGGCTGCTTGTGCCAAAGGGCAAAGCCCTTTCTTCCTTCTCTCTGCTCCTGCATTTCTTTTAATTCCAATTCCTCCATTTACTCATGTTCGTGCAAGCCCTTCTCACAAAGTGATCAGTCAAGGTAAAACACTTATTTCGGGAGTCGTCACTGGGCTTCCCTTGTGGCTCAGCTGGTAAGGCCTCCGCCTACAGTGCAGGAGACCTGGGTTTGACCCCTGGATTGGGAAGATCCTCTGGAGAAGGGAAACACTACCCACTCCAGTATCCTGGCCTGGAGAATTCCATGGCGTGTATAGTCCATGGTCGCAGAGCCAGACATGACTCAGCAACTTTCACTTCACTCACTGGCTCTTAGTTCCTGGCCTCTTCCACATTAACCCATCTTTTTTTTTTTTTCCTCTCTCTTACCTCCTTGACCCCATATAGAGTTAGCCTTCTGTCTAGAATCAACTGTGTTCAGTTATTTCTTTTCTAACCCACATACTCACAATTAGTAAAGTATGATTTGTGTTTGTTGTTTGCTTTTTTTTTTTTTGTAATCTAGACTAATGCCTAGGTTAAAAGGTGAAATTTTGTTAGCACATTTTCTTGCATTAGCACAAATTGATTTTCAACTAGACTCAAACACACTGGCATCACATAGAATGAAGGTAATATGCTGAAAACTCAGATGGAGACACTTTGAGTGTCTTCATTGATATTTTATTTTCTCAAGTGGTATGTCAGGTATTTGGCAATAATAATTTTCAAAGTCGGCAATAAAAATTTTCAAAGTCTACGATATATGGAAAGTTATTGCAATTTTATACAAAGCTTCTATATCTTGAAACAAAATAGATTCATAGTTTATCTTCTTTCAAAACTTTTGGAGGATTGTAAATTGATCTTTAAAATTAAGCAAATAAAATTAAAATGACAATACCTACTTACAATATCTCTACAATTTATTGTTACATCAGGCAGGAAGTGAAGAACCACATTATGGGGAGCTTTATGCTATTGACATTGAAGTATCTATTTCATGGTCAGTCTTCTTCAGTAATTTTATTAGTAGAATATTCTCAACATAGTTCCAGATAGACTTACGTATGAACTTCAAACATTACTGGTGCCTTTATAGGAAGGCAGGGATTGTGGAAGTTCTCTCCATTCTTATTGAAGAGAGTAAAACTATGAATGTTGACCTTTTTCTTTAATTTTGTTTAGTAGGCATGTGTTAGAAGGTCAAAGAAAACCCACAGTTGTGAAAAAATCTGACAGAAATCAATATGGCACTTAAAAGACAATATATCTAATTCTGTTTATCAATAGATGTATAAGAGATATGCATTTGATTTATTTATATATGTTTACATATATATTTAAATCTATCTCTGCACTTACAAATACATATGTGTGTGTGTGTGTGTGTGTGTGTGTGTGTGTGTGTTAGTTGCTCAGTCATGTCCGACTCTTTGCGACCTCATGGACTACAGCCAACCAGGCTCCTCCATCCAGGAATTCTCCAGGCAAGAATACTGGAGTGGGTGGCCATTTCCTTCTCCATATATACATATGTATATATATATGTATTACTTCTTTCTCATTATAATATATATAGATATATACAGTTATCTATTTATATATTTCTGTGTATATATATAGGTGGTACAGTGGTAAAGAATCAACCTATCAATGCATGAGACACATAGACATGAGTTTGATCCCTGGGTCTGGAAGATCTCCTGGTGCAGGAAATAGCAACCCATTCCAGTATTTTCGCCTGGAAAATCCCATGGAGAAGCCTGGAGGCTCACAAAGTGTCAAATGTGACTGAATCACACACACACATGCACACACATATTCATATATATATACATATAGGAATATATGAAATGGATAAATTTCAAATCCTTTTAAATGGTGAAAAAATATATGCATTTATTGAGAAACCTATTAGAGCTAAATCAAGATTTTTATTAAGGTAGTTGGCTACAAGATCAATTTGCAAGTCTACAAGACATTTCTATATGAATAGCCAACTAGATAATATAATAAAAAATAAAGTTTCTGAAAATTAAGTTAACAAATAATGCATAGACTTTATGGAGAACATATTAAAATATATTGAAAGATGTAAAAGCCATGAATAAATGCAGATATATAAGATGTTCATTGAATGACTTAAGATCATAAAGATATTAATGCATAAATTTAATGCTTCTCAAAAGAAATTACAATTGCCTTTTTGAAGAATTTGAGAAACGTATACTAAATTTTATGTGAAAGAATAAAAGTCTATGAATAGCTAAGTCAATTTTGAAATAGAATAGAAAAAAATATAGACTTCATTCTATCCTATTAAGATAATAATACAAAGCCATATTAACAAACACAGTATAGAAATGATTCCTAGGCAATGGAACTGAAAGGAAAGTGTGTGTGTGGTGTGTGTGTGTGTGTGTATGTGTGAGTGTGTGTAAGTTGACTGCTTAATTGATGTTGTTGGAAATAGTTGTCTTAGTGTATGTAGAAAGATAAATGTAGATTTCTGCTTTTTCATTTTTCAAGGTCAAATCCAGTTTAATTAAGTCCTAGAGGTAAAAGTTAAAATTCAAATTACAACAGAAAAAAAATGCATAGTATCTTCATGATTTGGAGATAGATAAGAATATAAATCAATTATGAACCATGAGGGAAACATTCATTGTATTTAACTGGATTGTATATAATGGATTTAGTAGATAAAATACTGAGTCAACAGAAAACTGATTGGATGAAAGAAGATATTTCTAATGACGAAAATCAGCAAAAAAGTCCTATTTTTAAAAATACAATGAGTAGCTACAAATGGATCACAAAAAGAGAAAAAAAAAACAAAAATTACAAATTATTTGAATAGGTACTTACCAACAGAGAGGTCAATAGTAGTGAAGAATATAAGCCATCCCACTACTAATCAAAGAAATACACATTGTAAAACAGTAAGATCCAGTTTGATACCCTTCTGATTTTGCTAAACTGGGCTCCTAAATGATTCTAATTTAGCTAAATTATGGAGAGAAAGGAAATCTCATGTGCTCCTGGTAGGAGGGTAACATGATGCTTTCAGTTAAATGAGCAAGCCAGTGGAACTTAGTGAAATATAGACTGTATGCCCTATTGTTCTGCTTTCCACTTCATGGATATGTGTTCTAGAGAATCTCTTGCACAGGATCTATATATAATTTGTTTGTTAAAACACTCTTTGTAGTTGCTGAGAAATGATTACAATTGAAGATATCATTATTAAAGCAGGAGATATGAGTGACAATAGATAAGTGTATGTGTGTGTGCATGTGTGTGTAGAATCTATCTATCCACCTATCTATCTAGTTACCTCTCTCTCTCTCTCTATCTAATAAACTCCCATATGTATTAGTTTGCCATAATCAGATGACACAGATTGGATGATTTAAATAACAGAATTTTATTGTTTCAGTTAATGCTGGGGTCCAAAGTACAAGTAGAGGTGATTTTTCCTAAGTGCCCTCTTCTTGCATTAAAGATGGCCACCCTTTTGGTGCTTCTTTTCATGACCTTTTCCTCTTTGTCTATGTTGTGTTGTTGCTTGCATCTCCTCCTCTTCTTATAAGGTCACCAGTCATACTCAATTAGGTCATTGCCCTAAGGGCCTCATTTTAGCATAATCATCTCTCTCTCTAAGTACGGGTTATTCATATCTCACAATTAGATTTCAAAATTCCCATTGGGGGGCTGAGATTTCAAAGTGTGAATTTTGGAGAAACACAATTCTGCCTATATTATTATAGATTAAAAACATTGAAAATTAAAATCCCCTAAGTATATTTGGTAATCTAGGCAGAATTTGAAAAATGTTACATGAAAAAGAGTAATAGGTATAATTCTATTTACATGGCTCAATAAAATGTTTATAAATGAAATACACATATAAAACTATTAAATAAATATATTTATTAAATATATATATATATAATGAATTATGATGTATTTTGGAAGATGTATATATATGGTGGTGATGCTTTAGTCACTAAGTCATGTACAACTCTTGCAACCCCATGAACTATAGCCTGCCAGGCTTCTCTGTCCATGGGAATTCAACAGACAAGAATACTGGAGTGGGTTGCCATTTCCTTCTCCAGGGGATCTTCCTTACCCAGGAATTGAACCTGGATCTCCTTCATTGCAGGCAGATTCTTTACCAACTGAGCTAAGAGGAAAGCAATCAGTCTTTATAAGACAACTTTCTTGTTTTACTTTATTATTCTCTTTTTAACAGTTTGCATGTCTATTCTGTCCCCTTTAATTGGCTCTGATTTTCATGTCAAATATTATATATGTATATAATATACAATGTATATTATAATATATGCAATATATGTATATGTATAATATATGTAATAATATGTATATTATATCATAATATAATATGTATGTTCTATACATAATATACATATAACATATATATTGTTTAGTATATGTATATTATTTATCATGTACATAATTTATGCAGAGAAGGCAATGGCAACCCACTCCAGTATTCTTGCCTGGAGAATCCCAGGGATGGCAGAGCCTGGTGGGCTGTAGTCTATGGGGCCGCACAGAGTCGGATATGACTGGAGCAACTTAGCAGCAGCAGCACATAATTTGTGCATATAATATATACTGTATAAAATATAATGTATAGAATGTATTATATTTATATTATATAATATATATTATATATAACATATATACATATGTAGCATTTGACATGAAAGTCAGAGCCAGTTAAAGAGGACAGAATAGACATGCAAATATGGCAAAAAGAGAATAAAATGTAAAACAAGAAAGTTGCCTTATAAAGACTGATGAGGAGTTTGATAAACTCAACTCCAAATTGGAGAGTAAAATTTAAAAACTGATAACCAGACACATTAAAAATGACCAACACTCACTTCCAGTAGAAGATGGCAGAGCAAAAGTATGTGTGTTCATCTCTTCCTGTGAGAGCAGCCAAAACTGTAACTGGCTGTTGGACAACCATCAACAGGAGGTCCCTGGAATCCATCAAAGAAAATGCCCCGTGTCCAGAGAAAGGAGAAGCTGAAGCAAGGTGGTAGAAGGGGCACAATCACGATAAAACAAAATCCTATACCTGCCAGGTGGGGAACCCACAAACCCACAAGAGGAAAATAAGACCAAAGAAGGTCTCCCACTGTGGTGAAGTTCTGAACCTCACATCAGGCTTTCCAGCCTGGGAATCCAACAAAGGGACTGGAAATCCCCAGGGAATATGACCTTGAAGGACAGTGGGATTTGATTATAGGACTTCTATAGGACTTGGGGAAACAGAGCCTTCAGTCTTGGAGGGCATAGAAAAAATTTTGTTCACACCAAGACCCAGAGGAAAAGAACAATGATCCCCACAGGAGACTGAACCAAAGCTCTGTGCTGGTGATCGAGGGCCTCCTGCTGAGGCGTGGTTTGGCAGGAACTCACCACAGGGATGGGGACACAGGTATCAGCAGGCCAGAAAGGTCCCCTTGGCGTAAACCCTCTTGGAGTTCACCACTAACCCCACTGTAGACCCGAGGGCTAGGTTGCCTCAGGCCAAACAGCTACCGGGGAGCATGTGCAACGCCATCTGTCAGCAGATAATTGGATTAAAGCTTTACTGAGCAAGGCCCTACCCACTGAAGCAAGACCCAGTTTTTCCCATTGCCAGTCCCTCCCGTCAAGAAGCTTATGCAAGCCTCTTAGCTTCATCCATCAGAAGGAAGAAATAAGAGGCAAAAAGAAGCACAGTCCCACAGCGGCTGAAACAAAAACAGCATTACGGAAAATTGATCATGATGAAAAGCGGAAAGTTTTGTCCCAGATGAAGGGACAAGGTAAAACCCCAGCAAAACAACTGAATGAAGTGGTGATAGGCAATCTTCCAGAAAAATAATTCAGAATAATGTTAGTGAAGATGATCTAGGATCTCGGGAAAACAATGGAGAAGATGCAATAAATATTTACCAAAGACCCACAAAGACTAAAGAACAAACAAACAGAGATGAATAATACACTAGAAGGAATCCATAGTAGAATAACTGAGTCAGAAGAATGGATAAATAATCTGGAGGATAGAAAGGTGGAAATCACTACCATAAAACAGAAAAAAAAAAAAAAGAATGAAAAGAAATGAAGACAGCCTAAGAGACCTCTAGGTCAGCATTAAACACACCAACATTCACACTACAGGGGTCCCAGAAGGAAAAGAGAGAGAGAAAGGACCTGAGAAAATATTTGAAGAGCTAATAACTGAAAACTTCCTGAACATGGGAAAGGAAATAGTCAACCAAGTCCAGGAAGCACAGAGAGTCCCAGGAAGGATAAACCCAAGGAGGAACACACCAAGACATATAGTAATCAAACTGACAAAAATTAAAGGCAAGTATTAAAAGCAACAAGGGAAAAATGACAAATAACATATAAGGGGACTCGCATCAGGATATCAGCTTATTTCTCAAAAGAAACTCTACAAGCCAGAAGAGAATGGCACTATATATTTAAAATGATGTATGGGAAGAATCTATAGCCAATAATATTCTAACTAGCAAGATTCACATTCAGATTTGACAGAGAAATCAAAAGCTTTCCTGACAAGCAAAAGTTAAAGGAATTCAGCACCAGCAAAGCAGCTTTACAATGACTGCTAAAGGAAACTTTGCATGAAACTTGAAAATCACCTACCTATAGAAAATAAACCCCAAACAATTAATAAAATGGCAATAGGATAATACATATCAATAATTACCCTAAATGTAAACGGATTAAATGTACCAACCAAAAGACAGAGACTGTCTTGGTGAGTGAAAATGTGCATGTATGCACTTCCACTTACCACATCACTCTACTTGACCCCCTCAAATTCTATGTAATTTTATATTTTTAAGTTAATAGTGTAACCATTATGGCTTTCAATTGTAGCTACTTTTATATTTTTGGCTATTAATTGTGAACACTAATAAACACCTTTTACTATTGTGATTATGTAACTGTTACTCACTTAATACCATTGTTTCATGATTGGTCAACAGAAAAACAATAGAACTCTATATCACCAGAACTAGGATTTAATAGAAAAACCTGTAATACTTTTTCAAGTCCAGATGCATATCAGAATTATCTTGAATTTTTAAAATAAATTTATTTATTTTAATTGGAGGCTAATTACTTTACAATGTTGTAGTAGTTTTGCCATACATTGACATGAATCTGCCATGGGTGTACATGTTTTCCCCATCCTGAACCCCCTTCCCATCCACACCCTCCCCACCCCATCCCTCTGGGTCATCCCAGTGAACCAGCCCGAGCACCCTATCTCATGCATTGAATATGGATTGGCAATCCATTTCACACATAATAATACACATGTTTCAAAATGCAAATGCCCAGGTATTACTTTTCTTTATCCAGACTTCCAGGTATGTTTCTAATAAGTAGTCATGTTTAAAAACAACTGGACCATATGATGATCTCTTACTTTTATCTAGTTTGTTTCACGTTCTATTTTATATTCAATGCTCCCATTTCATTTAGTTTATGTTTTCTAATTTCTCCACTTTGTTTTTTGATGTTCTTTCTCAAGACTTATCAAGCATAGTATAAACTCTTTTGCATACATGTCTATTAATGATATGTATAATATATTTTATAGAAAATGTATGATTTTTGCTTAACTAAAAAATTTATGACAATTTGACTCCAGTTGTTTAGCTTAGTATGAATAGAATGCTGGATTTATAATTTTAAAAAAATAGATATAGATATGTAACAAAGTTTACTGTATAGCACAAGGAACTATAGTCAATATCTTATAATAACCTATAATGGAAAATCATTTCAAAAATAATATATATGTATTTATATAGCTGAGTCACCTTGCTGTGTACCTGAAATATTGTGTCAACTATACTTCAATAAGATATATATGTATATTAAGAAAAAACTAAAATAAAATCATTTTTTAAAAAGCTGATTATCAGATGTGTACAGAGAGTTATGGTGTGAAGACATGCATTAGATGTAAAGTTGTAGGCATTTTTTTTTTTTTGCAGGCATTTTTAAATATTGAGTTGACATCATCATGAATTTTGTTAATTTTATCACTGAAGGATCACTGAACTGAATACTGAATTTTTGGGATTAGGTGATGAAAACAAAGACAGAAAAGGATATAACTTTTTGTTTTTAAAGAGCATTGAATAGAATGAAACAATTATAGCCACAGTAGACACAAAAGTACTAGATTGAAATTCTCCCATTTCAGGTATGAAAGCTTTTGCAAAAAGAAACATGGGAGCAGAACATGGATCTGTACACTTGTTTATCTATGAAGGTTGTGGACTGGAAGACTAGACAGGGCATTATTTACACTCAATATTGACAGCAAAATTTACACCTCAATTTTTCTATGGTATTCTGGCCGAACTAAATTAGCTATAATGGATCTAATGACTGATCTTGAGAAATGTTACAGAAGGTTTCCTATTTGTTCTCTCCTGAAAAAAGAGACATCTGTACACTCAAAAAGAAGAGTTTCTCTTCTTCAAACTTAGGTTTCAAATATAAATGACTCCAAGGAGCTTCTACCTCATAGTAACTGTTTTCTAGCAAGGTTAGAAAATTTCTAATCTAATTTTCTACAAATTAGGCATTACAAATATGCAAATTGAGATTCTCATCTGAACATTTGATCCTTCATGATTGTGCTTCATAGCAAAATTTATACATAATAATATTTATTATTTAATCATTTATGAAATAAACATTTGTTGATCCCCTATTGTGATCAGGCAACATCCTCAGTACAAATTATGAGGCATAAAATAAGACCTTTGACAATGTATAGTTTATATCCTGTTAAAGTAAGAATAAATATAATGTTACAGAAGAAAAGTGTCACAATTAAGCAAATAATAAGATGTATGATGATTATCTGAATGCTATGGTATCACAAAAGATCAATGAAATCATAGTGCATAGAAAAGGTGGTTGAGGAAGTCTGGATGAGACAACTGCAAGGTTGCATCTTGAAAGTGAAATAAACATTTGTCAGAAAAACAAAAAGAATATTTGTGCATTTGGAAAAAAAAAAAACAGCACATGGGAGTCATATAAAAAGAACATATATCATATATGTATTACAATGTGCAGCACCAGACAAAGATACAAGGATTTCTTTCAATTATTGAGAAAAATTTGGCTGCATTGAATTTGTGGAGAAAAAATATATTATACATAAAATATGAATATCATACTTGATGATAGGTTTCAAAGCAGATTTTGACAATGCATCAACTGTTGCTAAATGCACTGAATTTTGAGTCTATCATTTGTGTGAACAAATTGGTGTATTTCAAAATGCCTATGGCATGATGGGCAGGTACATGATGGAGTTCAAGGGATGATGTTCAAGGGGAGCATATTCAGAGAACTCATGTGTCCTGCTAATAGCTTAGATTTCTTTCCTAACATTCAGTGACAATTTTAATCAAGGGTAGTGACAGAATCAGGTAAACATTTAAGAGAAATAAACATGGTGATGATATTGGACAATAGATTGAAAAAACAGCAAGCCTTGAGGCATGAGAAGCAGTTAGAAGATAATTTCAGTTATCCAGTACAAAATTATAAGTTGGACCAAAAAAAGAACAAGGAAGTTGAGTAAAGAGGACAGATTCAACTGGCCTGAAAGAAGGAGGGACAACAAGATATAGTGACCTATTTTATCGGAGAGGGAGGGGCTGGGAAGGGGAGAGTGGTTGTTTCCGGGTCTGGCTTGGGAAATTCTGAGTAGATGAAAATGCCTGGAAAGAGTTTATAGAATATTAGATTTACATTTTTATTTAATCTGCTAATGTAAGAGACCTGGGTTATATCCCTGGGTTGAGAAGATCCTCTGGAGAAGGGAAAGACTACCCACTCCAGTAATCTGGCCTGGAGAATTTCACGGACTGTATAGTCCATGGGGTCGCAAAGGGTCCGACGTGACTGAAAGCATGATTTCATTTTCACCTTAATCTGATAATAATAATCGATTTTGTAATAATAATTACTAGTGAAACGATTATGACTTAAACATCTGTAAGGTGCATTTTTTTATTTCTATGTTTCTATTATTCTAGTGAAGTGCGGACTGTGCCCTTTAAACAGCCCAGTCTATCATTCAGTTCAGTTCAGTTCAGTAGCTCAGTCGTGACCAACTCATTGCAACCCCATGAACCGCAGCACGCCAGGCCTCCCTGTCCAACACCAACTCCTGGAATTTACTCAAACTCATGTCCATTCAGTCGGTGATGCCATCCAGCCACCTCATCCTCTGTCATCCCCTTCTCCTCCTGCCCCCAATCCCTCCCAGCATCAGGGGCTTTTCCAGTGAGTCAACTGTTAGCATGAGGTGGCCAAAGTATTGGAGTTTCAGTTCCAGCATCAGTCCTTCCAATGAACACCCAGGACTGATCTCCTTTAGGATGGACTGGTTGGATCTCCTTGCAGTCCAAGGGACTCTCAAGAGTCATCTCCAACACCACAGCTCAAAAACATCAATTCTCTGGTGCTCAGCTTTCTTCGCAGTCCAACTCCCACATCCATACAAGACCACTGGAAAAACCATAGCCTTGACCAGATGGACCTTTTTTGGCAGAGTAATGTTTCTGCTTTTTAATATGCTACCTAGGTTGGTCATCACTTTCCTTCCAAGGAGTAAGCGTCTTTTAATTTCATGGCTGCTATCACCATCTGCAGTGATTTTGGAGCCCAAAAAAATAAATTCTGACACTGTTTCCATTATTTCCCCATCTATTTGCCATGAATTGTTGGGACCAGATGCCATGATTTTTGTTTTCTGAATGTTGAGCTTTAAGCCAACTTTTCCACTCTCCTCTTTCACTTTCATCAAGAGGCTTTTTAGTTCCTCTTCACTTTCTGCCATAAGGGCGGTGTCATCTGCATATCTGAGGTCATTGATATTTCTCCCGGCAATCTTGATTCCAGCTTGTGCTTCATCCGGCCCAGTGTTTCTCAGGATGTACTCTTCATATAAGTTAAATAAGCATGATGACTATATACAGGCTTGATGTACTCCTTTTCCTATTTGGAACCAGTCTGTTGTTCCATGTTCAGTTCTAACTGTTGCTTCCTGACCTGCATATATGTTTCTCAAGAGGCAGGTCAGGTGGTCTGGTATTCCCATCTCTTTCAGAATTTTCCACATTTTATTGTGATCCACACAGTCAAAGGCTTTGGAATAGTCAATAAAGCAGAAATAGATGTTTTTCTGGAACTCTCATGCTTTTTCAATAATCCAATGGATGTTGGCAATTTGATCTCTGGTTCCTCTGCCTTTTCTAAAATCAGCTTGAACATCTGGAAGTTCATGGTTCACATATTGCTGAAGCCTAATGGCTAATAGAATTTTGCCAAGAGAACACACTGGTCATAGCAAATACCCTCTTCCAACAATACAAGAGACGACTCTACACATGGACATCACCAGAAGGTCAACACTGAAATCAGATTGATTATATTCTTTGCAGCCAAAGATAGATGGACAAGCTCTATACAGTCAGCAAAAACAAGACCAGGAGCTGACTGTGGCTCAGATCATCAACTCCTTATTGCCAAATTCAGACTTAAATTGAAGAAACTAGGAAAAAACCACTAGACCATTCAGGTATGACCTAAATCAAATCCCTTATGATTATACAGTAGAAGTGAGAAATAGATTTAAGGGACTAGATCTGATAGAGTACCTGATGAAATATGGATGGAGGTTCATGACATTGTACAGGAGACAGTAATCAAGAGCATCCCCATGGAAAAGAAATGCAAAAAAGCAAAATGGCTGTCTAAGGAGGCCTTACAAATAGCTGTGAAAAGAAGAGAAGTGAAAAACAAAGGAGAAAAGGAAAGATATTCCCATTTGAATGCAGAGTTCCAAAGAATAGCAAGGAGAGATAAGAAAGCCTTCCTTAGCGATCAATGCAAAGAAATAGAGGAAAACAACAGAATGGGAAAGACTAGAGATCTCTTCAAGAAAATTAGAGATACCAAGGGAACATTTCATGCAAGATGGGTTTGATAAAGGACAGAAATGGTATGGACCTAACAGAAGCAGAAGATATGAAGAAGAGGTGGCAAGAATACACAGAAGAACTGTACAAAAAAGATCTTCACAACCCAGATAATCACAATGGTATGATCACTCACCTAGAGCCAGACATCCTGGAATGTGAAGTCAAATGGGCCTTAGAAAACATCACTATGAACAAAGCTAGTGGAGGTGATGGAATTCCAGTTGAGCTATTTCAAATCCTGAAAGATGATGCTGTGAAAGTGCTGCATCAATATTCCAGCAAATTTGGAAAACTCAGCAGTGGTCACATGACTGGAAAAAGTCTGTTTTCATTACAATCCCAAAGTTTATCATTACATACCGACTAGTGTTGAAATCTAGTCTGACACTTGATTTCCAAGTGGATAAAATGCAATAAGTAACCTAAGACATGAGCACATTGTCTTATTCAGAGTGAGAGTTTTATTAAATATTAGTAGACCTTATTCTTGTATTTTTGTGAATTCTGTGAGCATGGGTCAATAATTGTTTCAAAGTCAATAGTTGTGGATTATAGGAGGATGTTGAGTGCCTTAATAAGGTGTAAAGATTTTAATTGATCCTGTTCAAAGAAAAGATCAAGGAGCAAAGGAGTCAAGTAAGGAAGAGAGCATCATATTTTCAACTATATGAAGCATTATTGCTTCTTATTTTCTGAACTTTCACTTACAATTGCCTTGAAATTCAGTTAAAAAAAAAAATCTTTGATTTAGGCTTATGTAGTACCTCTAGTATCCACTAGGAGGAAATTGTGCTTGGTCTGGTAGGAAGAAAATCGATTTAGGAATCCAATTCTCTATCAGATCTTAAATTCATAGTAATACACTGTGAACTGAGGACCATAGCTTAATTTGGGGGAACTCAATTTCACTATCTGTGAAAAGGTGTAATACATATTGGCTATGGACATATAATAGGGTCCTGATGAAAAGAAAATAATAGAAATATACTAAATTAATATAAAATATTAAAACTGTATATTAATAATATTAATGTTTAGAAAATTATAAGGAAACATAGATATATCTTTTCAATTTTCTTATTTTAAGTGATTTAAAAGGATTTTTATAAAATATTTTTAAATATGGTAAGAATTATGTAGTGATTTAATGAATACATAAACTAACTTCAATTAATTTCAAAGCCAATATTAAAAGGTGACACATACTCTATGACCCATTTATGTAACAGTCTCAAAAAGACAAACAATACTATTGGAGATGAGATCAATCACAGCCAGAGGTTAGGGAAAGAGAGAGGGTGACTATAAAGTCATAGTGTGAGGGAGAATTTTGATGGGATTAAACAGTTTTGCATCTTAATTATGCCCATAATTACATGGATCTATACATGTATAAACATTCACAGAAAAACATCCTGCAAAGTAAATTTTACAGACTAATAATTTAGAAAATAGAATTTAAATTGACAAAAATATCACATGATAAACATTATGACAGAGATGAGCTTAAGATGTTATGGCTGCACATCTGAGAGCCAACATCTCATGCCTCATGCAAGTGGAGGAAAAGGTAACAGAGTTTAGTTCTAGGGGGTAAATCAAAAGTACCCAACTGGCTGACCAGGAGTATAAAGGGAATGCAAGGTTGCTCTTAACTCAGAGAAAGTCATACTTGTGTGAAGGCATGAAGGAAGATCTCAGGACATTCATGCAATTGTACGTGGTCTTGTTTAGAGGGGTAGTAGAATGAATAGGAGAGCAATAAGTGACAATAAACAGAGGTCAGCTCATGAAGATCATAAAATGTCATTTTATCCTGAAAGTAAGGGAGAAGGATTGATAGATTTGAAAACCAGGGAGGAAGAACTGTACAAATTACAGGAAAGATTAATGTTTCAAAATGACCAAGCTGGGAAGAAATAAGATCAATGAGGCATGGAGTGGAGGGGGAAGATGGTCTAGACTGTAAAGTAGTGTAAAAGATCATCTTGGTGGTTATGGAAGTGTTCTGTATTTTGAAGAGAGCATATGTGTATCAAAGCTCAAACCATATGTTTAAAAATAGGTGTATTTTGTTTGTAAACTGTCCGTATTAAATTCTATAGAACAATTCAAAAGGACAAGGCACTCCTACACATTACAACATGGATGAATCGCACAAACATAATACTGAGTAAAACAAAAATAACTTATTTACAGTATAATCAAAAATAAATAAGTTAATACATTGTTATGAACATTAAAAAAAATTATCTTTGTGAAGTAATGCCTGGGAGAGTCCAAATGGGAGCTGTGTGTGCCAATGATACTTTATATCTTGAACAGCATGGAAATAATACCCATGTGTACATTGTAAAGAATCATTGGAATGTACTTAAAATTTATAAATTTTATGCAAATCTGCTAAACATAAATTTAGAAAAAAAAATGGAAAGGAAATAAAAATAGGATGGTAGGAGGAATCTAACCATGTTACAGATATAGGACAGAGGCCCACTGAAGAGGATGGGGAAGGAAGGAACTAAATTAAATAATTTTCTAAAATAGTATTTTTACCAAACAGTGTTAGGCTAAAGACAACTACAACAAAACAATAACTGTGCAATTTACCCTTATTGGTAATTTGTTTTACACAGGAGACCAGGTAAATGATTGTGACTAATTTGTATATACACAAAGTTGTATACAAATATATTAGAGATAGTAAGCATTTCTTCTTGTAAAAGAAAGAAATTTAAAATGAACAAAGCAGGAAAAAGTGATATGAACCTCTAGGTAATACATCAGAATGAGAAATAGCAGAATGAATACATATATATTTTGATTGATAGACTGATATATTAAATTGATAGATAAGGAATAAATAAAGTAGTTATAGGTATATATGTCTACCTGATTAGTAGAAACACACACATTCCCTACCAAGTCACTGCAAGGGCCTAAAATCACTGAAAATTCACTAGCAATGAGCATACTTATTGATCTCTAAAATAAGATCCTTCCAAAAAGGATCCGATCTTGGGTTCCTTAAAAAATAAAAAAAAAAAAAAAGGAAAGGAGAGATGCATGTTCAAAGGATACAGGAACCAACATTAAAAAAAAAAAAAAAAAAAAAAAAAAACAAGAGAAAAAACTGAAGCAATTTAGGCAACTAATAACCTCACCAGACTCCTGAGAAATCTGTAAACAGGTCAAGAAGCAATGGTTACACCAGACATGGAACAATGTACTGGTTCAGAATTGGGAATGGTGTATGTCAAGGTGGCATATTTAACTTATTTAATTTATACGCAAAGTTCAGTTCAGTTCAGTTCAGTCACTCAGTTGTGTCCGACTGTTTGCAACCCCTTGGACTGGAGCATATCAGGCCTCCCTATCCATCACCAACTCTCAGAGTTTACTCAAACTCATGTATATTGGGTCAGTGATACCATCCAACCATCTCATCCCCTGTCATCCTATTCTCCTCCTGCCTTCAATCTTTCCCAGAATCAGGGTCTTTTCAAATGAGTCAGTTCTTCGCATCAGGTGGCCAAAATATTGGAGTTTCAGCTTCAACATCAGTCCTTCCAATGAACATTCAGGACTGATTTTCTTTAGGATGGATTGGTTGGATCTTCTTGCAGTCCAAAGGACTCTCAAGAGTCTTCTCCAACACCACAGTTCAAAAGCATCAATCCTTTGGCGCTCAGCTTTCTTTATTAGTCCAGCTATCACATCCATACATGACTACTGGAAAAATCATAGCCTTGACTAGACGGACCTTTTTTGGCAAAGTAATGTCTCTGTTTTTTAATATGCTGTCTAGGTTGGTCATAACTTTCCTTCCAAGGAGTAAGCGTCTTTTAATTTCATGGCTGCAGTCACCATTTGCAATGATTTTGGAGCCCCCAAAAATAAATCTGCCACTGTTTCCATTGTTTCTCTATCTATCTGCCATGAAGTGATGGTGCTAGATGCCATGATCTTTGTTTTCTGAATGTTGAGCTTTAAGCCAACTTTTTCACTCATCTTTCACTCATCTTTCCTATTCATCAAGAGGCTCTTTAGTTCTTCTTCACTTTCTGCCATAAGGGTGGTGTCATCTGCATATCTGAAGTTATTGATATATCCTTCAGCAATCTTGATTCCAGCTTGTGCTTCCTCCAGCCCAGCGTTTCTCATGATATACTCTGCATAGAAGTTAAATAAGCATTGTGACAATATACAGCCTTGACGTACTCCTTTTCCTATTTGGACCCAGTCTGTTGTTCCATGTTCAGTTCTAACTGTTGCTTCCTGACCTGCATACAGATTTCTTAAGAGGCAGGTCAGGTGGTCTGGTATTCCCATCTCTTTCAGAATTTTCCACAGTTTATTGTGGATCCACAGTTTATTGTGGATCCACACAGTCAAAGGCTTTGGCATAGTCAATAAATCAGAAATAGATGTTTTTCTGGAACTCTCTTGTTTTTTTGATGATCCAGCATATGTTGGCAATTTGAGGCCAGGAGCAGTGACTGCACTTCACTGGACTGGCCGTGTGGAGATAGCCCACATCCAAGAGCAAAGGAGAAGCCCTAGCAAGACAGTAGGGCGGTGAATTAGTGTTTAGAATAAAATCCCATTCCCACTAGAGATGCTCAGAGGGCTCAAACAAACCTTGTGTGCACCAGAACCCAGGGACTACACAGAGACTGAGACAGAACTGTGTTTGAGAGCCTCCTGTGGAGGTACGGGTCAGCAGTGGTCTGCCACAGTGACAGGGGCTCTGGGTGTGACTATGGCATAAGTCCTCTTGGAGGAGGTCACCATTAACCCCACCATAGAGCAGCCAGAATTTACATAAGACTGGGAAATAGACTCTTGGAGGGAACAACTGAATCTTGTGCACCAGGACCCTGGAGAAAGGAACAGTGACCCCACAGGAGACTTTCTGTAGTTTCCAGGAGTCTCTGGTGAAGGTGTGGGTCAGTGGCGGCCTGCTGCAGGGTTAGGGGCATAGACTGTAGCAGTACAGGCATGGGATCTTTTGAGGGAGGCATTACCTCCACCATAGTTTGGCCCCAGGTAAATAGCAGCAAGGGAACAAAGCTCCACCCATCAGCAGAAAATTGGATTACAGATTTACTGATCATGACCCTGCCCGTAAGAACAAGACCCAGTATCCCCCTCAGTCAGTCTATCCCATCAGGAAGCTTTCATAAGCCTCTTATCCTTCTCCATCAGAGGGTAGCCAGACTGAAAACCACAATCACAGAAAACTAACCAATCTAATCACATGGACCACAGCATTGTCTATATGCAGAGTACATCATGTGAAATGGAAGCTGGAAGAATCACAACCTGGAATCAAGATTGCCAGAAAAGATATCAACAACCTTGGATATGTAGATAACACCACCCTAATGGAAGAAAGTAAAGAGGAACTAAAAAGCTTCTTGATGAGGGTGAAAGAGGAGAGTGAAAAAGCTGACTTAAAACTCAACAGTGAAAAAACAAAGATCATGGCCTCCAGTCATATCACTTCATGGCAAAGAGACGGGAAAACAATGGAAACAGTGTCAGATTTCATTTTCTTGGGCTTCAAAATCACTGCAGACAGTAACTGTGGCCACAAAATTAAAAGACACTTGCTTCTTGCAGGAAAAACTATGACAGATCTAGACAGCACATTAAAAAGCAGAGACATCACTTTGCTGTCAAAGTTCTGTATAATCAAAGTCATGTTTTTGTTTTTGGTTTTTCCTGTATTCATGAACAAATATGAAATTTGGACCATAAAGAAGGCTGAGTGCCAAAGAATTGCTGATTTTGAATTGTGATGCTGGAGAAGACTCTTAAGAGTCCCTTGGTCTGCAAGGAAATCAAACCAGTTAATCCCAAAGGAAATCAATCCTGAATATTCATTAGTAGGACAGATGCTGAAGTTGAAGCTCCATATTCTGGCCCTCTGATGTGAAGAGCTGACTCACTGGAAAAAACCATGATGCTGGGAAATATTGAGGTCAGGAGGAGAATGGGGCAACAGAGGATGAGATGGTTGGATGGCATCACTGACTCAAGGGATGTGAGTTTGAGCAAACTCTAGGAGATAGTGAAGGAAAGGAAGGCTGGCAAGCTGCAGTCCATGGTGTCTCAAAGAGTCAGACGGAACACTTAGTGGTTAAACAGCAACAACAATGTGGAATCAAAAGAACTAGAGCACCTCTTCCCTCCCCCCAAAAAGGAAGTAGGGCTGAATGAAACACAGCTGGAATCAAGATTGTGGGCAGAAATATTAACCACCTCAGATATGCAGATGATACAATTTTAATGGCAGAAAGTGAAGAAGAATTAATGAGCCTCTTGATGAAGGTGAAATAGGAGAGTGGATAAGCTGGCTTAAAGCTCAACTGCTCGGGCCTGGTACACTGGGAAGACCCAGAGGAATCGAGTGGAGAGGGAGGTGGGAGGGTGGATCGGGATGGGAAATACATGTAAATCCATGGCTGATTCATGTCAATGTATGACAAAAACTACTACAATATTGTAAAGTAATTAGCTTCCAACTAATAAAAATAAATGGGGAAGAAAAAAAAGCTCAACATTCAAAACACAAAGATCATGGCATCCAGTTCTATCACTTCATGGCAAATAGATGGGGAAAAAATGTAAACAGTGTCAGATTTCCTCTTCTTGGACTCCAAAATCAGTGTGGGTGATGACTGCAGCCAGAAAATTAAAAGATGTTTGTTCCTTGGAAGAATAGCTATGGCAAACCTAGATAGTGTGTTAAAAAGCAGAGACATCAATTTGCTGACAAAAGTCCATATAGTCAAAGTTATGTTTTATTTATTTATTTATTTCAGTAGTCATGTATGAATGTGAGAATTGGACCATAAAGAAGCGTGAGCACCAAAGAATTGATACTTTCAAACTGTAGTGCTGGAGAAGACTCTTGAGAGTCCCTTGGGACAGCAAGAAGATCACAAACCATTCACTTCTAAAGGAAATCAACCTTGAATATTCATCAGAAGGACTTATGCTGATGCTGAAGCTCCAATACTTTGGCCACTTGATGTGAAGAGCTGACTCATTGGAACAGACCCTGATGCTGGGAAAGACTGAGGGCAAGATGAGAAGGGGATGACCAAGGATGAGATGATTTGATGGCATCACTGACTCAATGAACATGAGTTTGAGCAAACTCCAGAAGATAGTGAAGGACAGGAAAGCCTGGTGTGCTGCAGTTCATGGGGTCGCAAATACCTGGACATGATTTAGTAACTGAACCACAACAACAATGACAAGGGCTTGAGTCTTGATTCTCTCCGGATTTTTTCAGCTTCCTTGCATTGGGTAAATCTTTTCTGAGGCAGAGTTAGCAGTACACAGATTTTTGACTGTGCAGGTATGCAGTCACCCTTAACATCCTTAAGGTTGTTCAAAGATTGACTGTATTCAAAATTTATTTCAGACTTCTCTCTTCAGGAAGTGAAGCTTCATTCTCCTTTATTTGAGTGAAGACTGGATTTAGGGAGTCCAAAGAACAAAGCATGAAAATAGGGAAAATAGTAACCTTACAGTGGAGAAACCGAAAAACACCCCCTTCAGCAAGTGACCAAGTTTAATCTCAGGAGTAATAAGACACAAATAAGTTGAAATAAGAAAAACTCTTCATTTCTGTTTAATCCTTTCCAAATATCCTTAAACTCAGTCTCACCACAAGAAAACACCAGACAAAAAACTTAGTAGTACTCTACTGATTAACTAAACAACAGTAAGAAGGTCATGATAACAGACAAAAATTGAGAAACCATCATCCATGAGAAGAGAATAAGACAGAATGACTAAAAACAATATCAGATCCTAGATTAGATTCTTATAGGGAGAAAAGACATTAGTAGAAGACTGGTGAATAGCATTGTGTGAATGCTAATTTCTCAGTTGTGATTATTGAACTATTGTTTTAGAAGATGCTAACATTAGGGGGAACAGGGTAAAGGGTACCTGGGGCCTCTCTGTATTATCTTTGAAGCTCTTCTGTAAGTTTAAAATTATTTCAAAATTAAAAAAAAATAAAAATAAAGTTGGCAACATAATTCTGGAAGAGAGGAAAATAACAGAGTTACAGTGATAAATTTGGGAGGTGCATTTGAAGAGATAGAAGTTGAAGCTTGGAGGAGGAGAAATTAGATCACTTGGAGAGAGTAAGCCTGTCTTGACAACCATGGAACATTGCCATTCTGGAACATTTAAGTCTGCTTAAGATTTTAGTAACTAGAAATTCCAAAAAACTCTACCTGAGTATTTGAGAACATTAATGGTCATGGTGCATTTTCAAAGACTATAGCTCCATTATCCAAAGTTGATCTCAATTTCAGATTCAAAATAATAACAAGCTCTCATACTTAATTCACTTGCATTAATATAAAGTACTTATTTTTATATTTGAAGAGACTCTTGCCAGGTATATGATGAATAAAGTACTTAGCAGAGTTCTAGTGCCAAATAGGCACTGAATAAAATGGTAGCCATTTTTAATATTTATTTTTAAAGACAGAAGTCTAGAAAAAGTGAAAGAATTTATAGTTTGATTCCCTGGAAAACTGCTCTTTATTAAGTTTTATGATAAATTTATAGAGAGGTGAATATGAAGAATTCCAAGGGAATCAGGATCAGCAATCAAGGGTCTTCAAAATATTGGCCTGTTTAAGTGCCTCCTATCTCTTAAGCCATTTCTATTTGATTCTTCTAGCCTTTGTTCTTAGAGATAAAAATCCTACCAGTGTGATTAGATGGAAGCAAATGTATGAGGCCCTGAATATGGGGCAATATCTTTTGGGGAATTTTGCTCCTTTTGGATCCATGGGGTCATCACCCTACATATCTCACCTCTGAAATTGTTACTTTGAGCAAGTTCAAATTAAATGTTAGAGTGTCTCCAAATCACCAATACTTCAGGCCTCAAATAACATATTTGCCTTCTTTAATTATAGATTTTTAAATTAAAGGTTTATAATAGCAATAGGGTATTTGTGAAGTTGTCTTAAACATGACAGTTACAATGTGTAATGACAAGATTTATTGCCTAAATAAACAGTCAAGAAAGATTATAATGAACTGCAGCAATCCAGCCAAGATGTAATGGGGACATCCTCCCTTGAAAGCAGCATTGGTTTTGTGTTCCAGGAAGGAAAGGGATTAGAATTACCATTGTTATTTAAAATGGAATAACAATGATAATTGGAATTAGAATTTGACATTGAAAATTATTCTGAATTTTTACTGAAAACCCCTGTTAAGTAATTATTTCAAGTTTTTCTAGTTGCTGAAAATATATTCGTCTGTATACTAAAATCACCCAGAGGATGAGTAAAGGAAAAAAAAAAAAATCTTTTCCTACTTTCAATGTCATTTTCTAATAATTTAACTGTGAGACATTCAACACTCAAGACTGAGTATCAATTGACTGGAAAGAGTTTCCTTTTGGTCAGGGAAAATAATTCATATATCAATGTTATCTTAAGTGATTCCTTTGAGTGATGATATGTAACCACCTGGGAAGAAAGAAGTGAACCCTATCGGACTATGCTGAACATTTATAACTATTGGGAGAACTGAGCCATGATTGCGTATTGTGTGCCCTGCATAAAATAAGTCCCCAAACTTTTCTGAAAGTAGCCTAATGCAGCAATGTAAAGTTCAAGGTAGTTTTTAAAATTTCTAAGGAATCAGAATTACAGGAAATATTGCCTCTTGATTATAATCCATTCCATCTTCAGTCAATTCAGTTCAGTCATTCAGTCACGTGCAATGCTTTGCAACTCCGTGGACTGCAGCATGTCCAGACTTCCCTGTCCATCACCAACTCCAGGAGCTTGCTCAAACTCATGTCCTTTGAGTCAGTGATGTCATCCAACCATTTCATCCTCTGCCGTCCCCTTCTCCTCCTGCCTTGAATCTTTCCCAGAATTAGGTCTTTTTCAATGAGTCAGTTCTTCAGATCAGGTGGGCCAAAGTATTGGAACTTCAGCTTCAGCATCAGTTCTTCCATTCTCTCTTAGATTTTTATTTTCCAGCAGATAGAGGCGTGAAGGCCTAGTAGCAAACAGTTCCCCTTCTATTCTCTTTTTTGGGTTCTCTAGCAAATCTCCTGAGTCAGCCTGTCTGAACAGAGATTTACTGACAGTCATAGTGTTTGGTTTGATGCTATGGCAATAAACACTCAAACTGTGCTCTGTGCGCATGCTCAGTTGCTTTCAACTCTTTCAGACCCCATGGACTGTAACCCACTGGGCTCTTCTGTCTATGGAAATTTCCAGGCAAGATAACTGGACTGGGTTACCATTTCCTTCTCCAGGGGATCTTCCTGACCCAGGCATCAAACCTATGTCTCCTGCGTCTCCTGCATTGGAAAGTGGATTCTTTACCATTGAGCCACCTGGAAAGCCCAACACTCAAACGACTAACTTCTAAATTTTCCTATTATATTCAGAGGCAAGCTATGTTTTAGTGGAATTCTTGAGCATATCAGAAGGAAAATTCTCTCTCCTTTTGCCACACTGCAATTCTTCAACTTGGCTTTTGTATCCACAAAGCTGGATGAATCACAAGCTGGAATCAAGATTGCTGAGAGAAGTATCAACAACCTCAGATATGCAGCTGATACTTCTCTAATGGTAGAAAAATGAAAAGGAACTAAAAATACTCCTGATGAGGGTGAAAGGGGAGAGTGAAAAAGTTGGCTTGAAACTCAACATTTAAAAAACTAAGATCCTGGCATCTGGTATCATTATTTCATGGCAAATACAAGGGGGAAAGTGGAAACAGTGACAAATTTTATTTTCTTGGGCCCTAAAATCACTGCAGACAGTGATTATAGTCATGAAATTAAGACACTTCCTCCTTGGAAGGAAAGATATGTAAAACCTAGACTGCATATGTAAAAGTAGAGATATTAATTTGCTGACTAATGTCCAGTGATCATGTACAGATGTGAAAGTTGAACCATACAGAAGGCTGAGTGTCAAAGAATTGATGCTTTTGAATTGCTGTGCTGGAGAAGATTCTTATGAGTCCCTTGGACTGCAAAGAGTTCAAACCAGTCAATCCTAAAGGAAATAAACTCTGAATATTCACTGGAAGGACTGATGCTAAAGCTGAAGCTCCAGTACTTTGGCCATCTGATGCTAGGAGCCGATTCATTGGAAAAGACCCTGATTTTGGGAAACTTTGTGGACAAGAGGAGAAGGGGTTGGCAGTGGACCAGATGCTTTGATACCATCATCAATTTAATGGACCTGCATTTGAGCAAACTCTGGGAGATGGTGAGGGACAGGGAAGACTGGCATGCTGCAGTCCATGGAGTTACAAAGAGTTGGACATGATTTAGTGACTGAACAATAACAGCCTAATTTCTGATCTTTGATCTAAGGTCACTTTTCCACTCTTCACTGAAGCTCTCTTTCCCTGGTTTTCTCAGATTCCCTTGAAAGAGGCTTAATCCAGGGCTGAGTTGACATTGAATTAAAACTTCTCTGTCTAACAATTTCGATTTCACACACAGTATTCTTGCCCCTTGATTATGTGTTGTGAATAATTTTTCCATAAAAAAAGATTGGAACCCTTATTACATGTCAAAAAGTACAGTTTCTATTGGTAAGCTGTAATTGAATACTGGCTCTTCCCCTTACTACTTGTGTGACCTTGAGCAATTGCCTCTCAACTCTCTCATCTTTAACCTGGATATCTATCTCAGAGAGCTGTGTGAGAGGTAAGTGTATAAAGGTAGAAAGTTCTCATGGAATGCCTGAAAACACAGAAAAATATTCAAAAATTACATTTTCAAAAATAAAATTTAAAAATTATTTTTACTTTTTGTATTCGAGCTGTTTCACTTGAAAATGACAGAAAACATAATCAAAACTGACTCAGGAAAAGGAAGGATATTTACTGGGTCATATAACTGAATAGCACAGGGTAAAAATGGATTGAGTCACAGTTTGACATTGGGTTTCAAACTATCTCATAAAAATCTGCTTTTGTCTTTCATGTTTAGTTTTGCAACCTCTGTGAAGATTGTGTTCTCAGATATGTGTCTAATATAGACACAGGATGATGCTAGTAGTTTTCAGGGCTACATCCTTCCCAACTGATATTCTACCATTTCCAGTTAAAGTGTTATTGTATGCCAGTTCTTGAAAAGTTTATTGAAGCCAAATAAATGCACCACTGATAGGCTTATATGTAATTCATATCATCTCTCTGATGTAAAGTCAAGACTTTTGAAAACACATGAACTGTTATGGACACATGGGAGGAAACACGGTCCTAGACAGAAATTACAGAACTATTGCTCAGAAGAGGATGGCTGACTGCTAGACTACAGAAACAATCGGTGTCCATTACAAACTAGATATATGATCATGATCTGATTATATGCATGGAATTCGTTGGAATAAGACAATAGAAATTTAGAACACTACAGAAATGATAATGAAAGTGATAAAATAATAAATGATGATTACTATATGTTGCTTTTCTAGTCAAAAGTGTTTTCCAATTTTGCATTCCATATATGCATTCTCATTTTTTTATTTTCTGTTTAGAAACCTGTGTGATACACAGGGCTTCCTCTTTACCTTTATACTTGAAGGAAACTGAGGCTCAGTTTCATTAAGTAGTTTTTCCTAAGGCTATATAAATATCTGGAAGCAGAATTAAGATTGGAACCAATGTCTACTATTTTTTAATCTTGTATCACTTTCATTCTATCACTTTATTATATTAGAGAGATCTAACCAGTAGTTTATATCCTGGAGAATGTCAGAAGGAAAGGGTATTCACATTAGGTATTGACAATTGTACAAGATATATGAAGTGGGTAGCGATTGGTAAGCACTGCCTGTTTGATGCTTTAGAATTCTACTATACGATACTACTATAAAAATCATGCCGCTCTCTCTAGAGTGGGCAAAAAACTTAGTTAATGGAAAAAATGATTAGAGGTAGAAAGCTGCTCAGCAGCCCTAATGGTCTCAATTTTGTCCACAAAATAACTTATAAACCATTCATAGTATTCTACCAGCACCTCCTTCCTTGATTTATAATGTCTTTTTTATGGGTTCAGAATGGAATCAATGGTCTGGAAGCGCACAGGAGGGTAATGTTTCCCAGAAGAGATGATATTAGAAAAAATGTGCTGCCCTTGCAGCTTTTGATGCACTTTCTCATTGGTCTACAGGTTGTTTTCTTTCTCAACTGTGATCTGGAAATGTACAACCAGAGGATCTCAATAAATGCTCCAATGTGTGACCGACTAATTTTATTAACATCCGTTCCCTCTGAAATGATGCTGCATTTACTTGGTAACAGAAAGATGTGGCATGAATGAGGAGGCTGTGGGCACAGTTCTGTGACTGAGAGAAAGGAGCTGCTTCTCCTGAGGACAGGGCATCCAGGCTTCACATTTCTCTGTGAATAACAGTTTCAATAGGACTAAATATGAATACATCTATCTTCCCTTAAGGTACCTCTTCCAAGAAAAAAATTGCCTCAGTGTTTGTATTTTGTTTTAATTTTTGCCTGGACTGTTATTATCACTACTTTGCTAATGAGAAAATAATTTTCTCTGTTATCCATTGCCTCTTTTCCAGTACTCCTGTGAACTAGTAAAATGCCCTTTCAAAAAACTTTGTTGGAATTAAAAGTGCCCCTGTAACCCATAACACCGTAAAACTAACCTTAACTTCATGAACATTTCATAAACTAGTATCCAGTTATCCCAAATATCCATACTTTCATTTATTCAGTCACAATTATCAATCTTTCAAAAACATAATTTCCTGGAATTTGAAAAATTATGTTCCCATTGTTCTTTCCATAAACTAGCACCTTAGATTTTACGATTTTACTTGGTTACTTGGAAGCTACTGCTGCCCTTACTTGAAACAGCTATTTATCATTAAAAAAAAAAAAAAAAGTACATCACCATCCTATGCAAGAGAATATAATTGTTTGTCAAAATCCATCATGTATTTGTCACTTCTGCTATGGTATCCAGTTATGCAAAATAGCCATAAATGTTGTTTTAAATATGTGATTTACATCAGCTTTTGACTGAGGGTAAGTTAATTTAAAAAATTTATGGTAAAAGAGCTAATTTTCTCATATATCTGGTTGGAAAAAAAAGCTAAAAACATGAATTTGTTGTCAGGTATTAATCTCCTATATTGTCCCATAATTGTGTTCTAAAGATTAAGAACTTTTTATCATTTAGTGAATTCTAAATGCAAAGATAAAGTTCAATGCTTACGATGAGATTTGAGATACTGGTGTATAAGATGATCAGACTTTGGATTCTGGTGTTGAGCATGCTTAATTAAGCAAAGGTGAAAAGAAGACCTCCTAAGAACTTGCTTTTAGATAGCAATGCTCCAAATGCCACAGACGCTTACGATGGCCAAGAAAAGAGCATCGTCCCTATCGATCGAAACTAATCCCTGCATGCTCCAGGAATGACTACTAAATACAGTCAGAGACATCTATTGTAGTATTTCAGGAAGAAGTACAGATTCACACTTGACTAAGCAGAGACACAACAAGATCTATAAATCAATGTGAGTTGGGTCTCTGTTCTTCCAGCACACTAGCACGACTGTGGGCAGCTTTTATGGTTTATGGAAGCCAGCTTTTTGTGCTACCTATTAGTATAAGAAAGCAGATTTTCACTAACCACCTGAGGATGTGAACAAACATCTCTTTCCCTACCTGGGCCCCTCTGCTCCTTTTTGTAGCATCCAAAGTCATAGACTTAAATCTGGCTGCCTTATGGTCTAGAAGTTCTTACACACCTGAGACTACATACAAAATAATCATAAATTTGTGATTATGCTTTTTTTTTTTTTTCCTGTGCGAAGGATCTATACATTTCACTCCATTCTCACAATCCTTCCCAAAACTGATATAATCTGGTGCTCTTGTATCACAAAGGAAGAGGGAAAACATAGGACTCAAGTCATACAGTTAAGTATCCTCTTCTGATTACAGGCAGAGGTGAAAAACTACAGCCCAAATCTTCAGTCACTCACATAGCTGCTTCTTCTACAAGAGGACTGACCTACCTTTGGTACCATGCCATTGGCACCCCACAAAAAATTAAAATCGGTAATAAAGGGAAAGAGGAAGAAAGCGAAAGAAGAACAGAGGAAGAGTTAGAGAGAAATACTGAAAACACAATGCTTCCAAATGTTCAAAAGCCTCTATCTTCTATTATTAAGGTGGGGATGGTAGTTTAGTCACTAAGTCATATCTGACTCTTAGGACTGTATGGATTATAGCCCACCAGGCTCCCTCTGTCTGTGGGATTTCCCAAGCAAGAATACTGGGATGGGTTGCCATTTCCTTCTCCAGGGTATCTTCCCTGACCCAGCGACTGAACCCATGGATTCTTGTCTGCTCCATTGCAGGCAGATTCTGTTATTGCTGAGCCATCAGGGAAGCCCATACTATTATTAACAATTATCTTAATAATAGAAGATCTTTGTTATTGTTCAATCCCTCAGTTGTGTCCAACTCTTTATGACCCATGGACTGAAGCACACTAGGCTTCCCTGTCCCACACTATCTCCCGGAGTTTGTTTAGGTTCATGTCCAGTGAGATGGTGATGCTATCTAGCCATTTCATCCTCTGTCACCCCCTTCTCCTCCTGCCTTCAGTCATTCCCAGCATCAGAGAATTTTCCAATGAGATAGCTCATCACATCAGAGGGCCAAAGTATTGGAAGTTCAGCTTCAGCATCAGTCCTTTCAATTAATGTGCAGAGTATATTTCCTTTAGGATTGAATCTCCTTGCAGTACAAGGGACTCTCAAGGGTCATGTCTACCATCACAACTAGAAGACATTTGTTCTTTGGAACTCAGCCTTCTGTGTGGTCCAACTCTCACTTCTGTACGTGACTACTGGAAAAACCATCAGTTCAGTTCAGTTCACTTCAGTTGTCCAGTCATGTCTGACTCTTTGCAATCCCATGGACTGCAGCAGACAAGGCTTTCCTGTCTATCACTCAAGTCAACTCCCAGAGCTTGCTCAAATTCACATCCAGTGAGTCAGTGATTCCATCCAACCATCTCATCCTCTGTCATCCCCTTCTCCTCCTTCCTTCAAACTTTCCCAGCATCAGGGTCTTTACCAGTGAATCAGCTCTTCCCATCAGGTGGCCAAAATATTGGAGCTTCAGAATATACAGGGCTGATTTCCTTTAGGATTGAGTGGTTTCATCTCCTTGCAGTCCAAAGGACTCTCAACAGGCTTCTCCATAGCTTCGACTAGATGGACCTTTACTGGAAAAGTAATGTCTCTGCTTTTCAATATGCTGTCTAGGTTGGTCATAGCTTTTCTTCCAAAGAGCAAGCACATTTTAATTTCATGGCTCCAGTGACCATCTGCAGTGATTTTGGAGCCTGAGAAAATAAAGCCTGTCCCTGTTTCCATTGTTTCCCCATCCATTTGCCATGAAGTGATGGGACTGGATGCCATGATCTTAGCATTTTGAATGTTGGGTTTTAAGACAGCTTTTTCACTTTCCTCTTTCACTTTCATCAACAGTCTCTTTAGTTCCTCTTCACTTTCTGCCATAAGGGTGGTGTCATCTGCATGTCTGAGGTTATTGATATTTCTCCTGGAAATCTTGATGCCAGCTTATGCTTCATCCAGCCCAGCATTTTGTATGATGTACTCTGCATATAAGTTAAATAAGCATGGTGACAATATACAGCCTTGACATACTCCTTTCCCAATTTGAAACTAGTCTGTTGTTCCATGTCCAGTTCTAACTGTTGCTTCTTGACTTGCATACAGATTTCTCAGGAAGCAGATAAGGTGGTCTGGTATTCCCATCTCTCGAAGAATTTTTCATAGTTTGTTGTGAGCCACACAGTCAATGTATTGGCATAGTCAGAAAAGCAGAAGTAATTGGTTTTCTAAAACTCTCTTGCTTTTCTTATGACCCAACAGATATTGGTAATTTGATCTCTGGTTCCTCTTTCATTTCTATATCCAGCTTGAACATCTGGATTTGCTCAGTTAACCTACTATTGAAGCCTCACTTGGAAAATTTTGGGCATTACTGTGCTAGCATGTGAGATGAGTGCAATTGTGCAGTAGTCTGAAGATTCTTTGGCATTGCCTTTCTTTGGGATTGGAATGAAAACTGACCTTTTCAAGTCCTGTAGCCACTACTGAGTTTTCCAAATTTGCATATTGATTGAAGCATCATATTGATTTAACAGCATCATATTTTAGGGTTCAAAATAGCTCAACTGGCTTTGATTACAAGGACTTTTATTGGCAAAGTGATGTCTCTGCCTTTTGATGTGCTATCTTGGTTTGCCATAGCTTTGTCATGATCTTTGTTTTTTGAATAATGAGCTTTGAGCCAACTTTTTCACTCTCATTTTTACCTTCATCAAGAGGTTCTTTAGATTCTCTTCACTTTATGTCATTAGAGTCATATCATCTACATATCTGAGGTTGTTGATATTTCTCCCAGCAATCTTGATTCTAGTTTGTGATTGATCCTGCCCAGCATTTCACATTAAATATTCTGAATTTAAGTTAAATAACCTGGTGACAATATATATCCTTGACATACTCCTTTCCCAATTTGGAAACAGTGCATTGTTCCATGTCCAGTTCTAACTATTGCTTCTTGACAAGCATACAGGTTTCTCAGGTGACAGATACGGTGGTCTGGTATTTCCGTCTCTTTAAGAATGTTCCAGTTTGTTTGATCCACACAATCAAAGTATTTAGTGTAGTCAGTGAAACAGAAATGGATGTTTTCCTGGAGTTCCTTTGCTTCTTCCATGATTCAATGAATGTTGGCAACTTGATCTCTGGTTCCTCTGCCTTTTCTAAATACAGCATGTAATACTAGAGTTTCTTTGTTCTTGTACCACGGAAGCCTGGGTTGAAGGATTTTGAGTAAAATCTAACTTCCATCTGAAAGGAGTGCAGTTGTACAGTAGTTTCAACATCCTTTGGCATTACCCTTGTTTGGAATTGGAATGAAAACTGACATTTTCCAGTGCTATGGCTACTGCTGCGTTTTCCAAATTTGCTGACATATTGAGTGCAGCATTTTAACATCATCTCCTTTTAGGATTTTAAATAGCTCAGCTGGAATTCGATCACCTCCACTAGTTTTGTTGGTAGTAATGTTTCCTAAGGCCCACTTGACTTCACACTCCAGAATATCTGGCTCCTGATGAGCGATTACACTATTGTGTTTATCCAGGTCATTAAGATGTCTTTTGTATAGTTCTTCTGCGTGCGTATTCTTGCCACCTCTTCTTAATTTCTTCTGCTTCTATAGGTCCTTATTTTTTTTGTTCTTTATCACCCTTTACCTTACCTATCCTTGAATGAAATATTCCCTTGATACCTCCAATTTTCTTGAAGAAATCTCTAGACTTTCCCAATCTTTTGTTTTCCTCTATTTCTTTTCATTGTCCATTTTAATGAAGGCCTTCTTATCTCTCCTTGCCATTCTCTGGAACTCTACATTCAGTTGGGTATATCTTTCCTTTTCTTCCTTGCTTTTCAATTTTTCTTCTTCCTGCAGCTATTTGTAAAGCCTCCTCCAACAACTACTTTGCATTTTTGTACTTTTTGCCACTTTGGGATGGTTTTAGTCACTGCCTCCTATTAAATATTATAAGCCTTTGTGCAGCACTCTGTCTACCACCAGGCTCCTCTGTCCATGAGATTCTCCAGACAAGAATACTGGAGCAGATTGTCATGTCCTCTTCCAGGACATCTTCCTGTCCCAAGGATTGAACCCTTGTCTCTTATGTCTCCTGTACTGGCAGGCACGTTCTTTACCACTAGCATCATTTGGGAAGCCCTGATCATTGTATAAAGATCTATATTGTATGAAGTCATTTTTTCACTTCTACACTAAAAAATGTCCAGGAAAACCATAGCAATAAGTTTGGACATCAAAGAGATGTCTCTGTGGCCATTTAGCACCTCTCATTGATGTGGAATCCATATCAGTTTTAGACCAAGTTGTACTGAGCATCCCTATCTGACAGGTCAGCAGTCAGAGACAGAGGAACGGTGGTCCAGCTGGTTGTAGGATAGATATGATGAATTAGAACCAGGTTTAGATCCAGGTCTTGTCACTATTTAAAGTGCTTTTATATTTATGAGGAGACAAGTGATTCAAATAAATAAAAATGATTCATTCTACTTACTTCACCCACCTTACTCAAATGTGATTTTCAAAACAGTGTAAAAAATATGCCTTTATCTTCTCAACAAACACTTCCTAAAAAAATTGGTATAAGAAGTTAAAGTTACAGGGTCACTCAAGGTCTCATTCTGAGAGGATATAAAAAAAAGGGTAGGGGGACTTAGTAAATTATGTAAGTTATAGAACTGAAAAGAAAATCCTTTGAAGAATAGGTCATTGGTTTTGATATTAGAGGATAAGGTATGAGATGCACTTTGAAGAACTGTAACCTAACCAAGCAGCTCACACATAGTGGTTTTCATTAAAAAGTTGCCATTTATCTTATCATGGTGAGTTTATCTTACCATGAGCTGTCATTGAAAGGATAGGGAAATACTGTGACTTACTACAGCACAGCAGATATCAAAAAAAGACAGATGGCAACTTTTTAAATGACAGACACAGTTCTCCAGGGCTTATTGCTGTCTCCAGATTTAGGAGCGGCCACCATCAATACCAACCTCTGGGGCTGAGCTGAAAGGAGACATTAATAGAGCATATTCCTATATTAGTAATAAAATCTTAAACTCTTGGGAAAATTTTAAGTTTGGGGAGGGATCTGTCCTGTTCACAGTGGGGAAAAAACTCATGATAATGAGGCTAACTTGTATTTTAATATTTGATCTTAGCTTCATAAACAATGATGGTTTCTTGAAGCTTAAAATTTTTTTCTGAATAAAATTTAACAATTAAGATCCTGTGGTTTTGAGCCACACATTCCTGAAATCAATCTGCTTTTCTCTGTGTCTCGATTCTCTCATTTATAATGTGAAAAAATTCCTAACTCATGGGATTGTGTTAAGAATCTAAAAAGGGAAGAAATAAAATAACAATGCTGTGATTGCTGTTGATATCAGTATTAACCCTCATTTGATGTTGGATCCAGTGACTCAAATCTCAAGTTTCTAAATAAGAAAAGTAATTCTAGCTGACCCCTAAACAAATTGAGACAATGCTTAACTATCCTATATTTAAGACAATCTAACTAATACCACACACCCATATGTCCCAGTTCTGCAATCAACGGCTAAAGTCTACCATCTTCTGTACTATCAAGTGCTAATTGGCCATTTAGAGAGAACTTGCCCTCATTTAGGCTGGCTCATGGTCACCTCTCCTTTCTGGGCCACTGAGAGCACTTATTATCCATATTAAGCATGCTGATATCTTCATATATTGCATTCTATCATTTTGTATCTGAATCTTTCTCTCCCAACTAGATATTCATTCCTTGAGGACAAGTATATGCTACATATTTTCTTTGAAAGTTATGACCAACCTAGACAGCATATTAAAAAGCAGAGACATTACTTTGTCAACAAAGGTCCATCTAGTCAAGGCTGTGGTTTTTCCAGTGGTCATGTATGGATGTGAGAGTTGGACTATAAAGAAGGCTGAGTGCCAAAGAATTGACGCTTTTGAACTGTGGTGTTGGAGAAGACTCTTCAGAGTCCCTTGGACTGCAAGGAGATCCAACCAGTCCATCCTAAAGGAGATCAGTCCTGCGTGTTCATTGGAAGGACTGATGTTGAAGATGAAACTCCAATACTTTGGCCACCTAATGTGAAGAGCTGACTCATTTAAAAAGACCCTGATGCTGGGAAAGATTGAGGGCAGGAGGAGAAGGGGATGACAGAGGATGAGATGGTTGGATGACTCAATGGACATGGGTTTGGGTGGACTCCGGGAGTTGGTGATGGACAGGGAGGCCTGGCGTGCTGCGGTTCATGGGGTCGCAAAGAGTTGGACACAACTGAGCAACTGAACTGAACTGAACTAAAGCAGCTTAGTCTAGTGTGAAGCAAGAAATTAGAACTCATTGATGATAGTTTACCTTAAAACAATATAAATTAATTTACATAGACAAAACTTAGAATACCATCATTGTATTTGTCTTCCTAAACTCTTAAAGTTAACAGTGTGATGGAGAGACAAAATATTAAACAAATAATTTTAAACTGACTTCTAGAAAAAAAAAAAAAGAAGACACTTAAACTCTTGAACTTTAGTTTCACCATCTGCTAAATAACAAAATTTAGCAGGTAACCCTAAGATCCACTGCAGATAAAGCATTATTGGTTATTATTTCATGAAATTTGACAGTGCTTGGAATGTACTAACTGTAATATATATATTTCCAAACAACAGTCCGGCATATGTTCTAATCACATACATATGGTATTGGCCATAGACCTCACAATTTTAAACAAAGGGGAAAAATGGCTATAATCACTGTTTTACTTTCAAACACAGAATGATATTGAAAATTTAGAAAACCTGAAAGTCATTTCCTCTTAGACTGCTTTTAATTCCCTTCGGTGTTTCCCTTGGAGCATTTTTTCTTTATTTCTCCATTTATCAGATGCTTAAAAACTCTGAAGAATGAAGTTAACTAATTGTCCATTAGATGCCTTGGATCTTTCATCTATTTAAGAACCTCTCCTTGATGCAGTTCCTCTCATTAGATAGACTATGAGCTTTGTTGTGCACTCACAGATGGCATCCTAGCTTCTGCAGCAATGGGCACTTAAGCTCCAGGAAGCCCTGTTTAGACGTGGATGTTTTAATAGAGCAGTCCACATCCAACCTCTCACTCTTGTCTAAGTACCTGCTTGTGATGATCACTTTGCTTCCTGCTGCTCTAAGTGGAGTCATTAAAAGAAATGCAACTTTCAGCACAATTGAGAAAGGGTGGTAACTTTCTTCATTTGAAGGTCAGCTCCACCAAACATTTAACCTTTTTACTTCCATCAATTTAATCATTAGGAAGAAATCAGATAATCCTTATCTTTAAAAAGTCCTAAGAAATAATTGCATCTCTCTTTTTTTCTCTCAACAGTTGATGGGGGCAGGGAGGGAAGAGTTGGGAAAAATAAACTAAAATTTAGAACATTAATGGTTGTTCCTACATGTATTTAGATTTAGGTAAGATGACCCCAGAACATATTTAGGCATTTGATATGTTAGGGTTAGGTTTCTTCAGCAACCCCTAGCCCTCTGTCCTATGGTCATAAAGTAGATGGCAAGAATTTTTCAGTTTGGGATTGTCTTTATTAGAACCAGAATATAAGAACTGAGACTTTTGCAAAATATGGCAAAGAGGTTGAAATGAGCATGGACGATTGCCCAGTTTCTATGTTTATTGAAAATATTACTGGAAAACAAGGAAACTATTTCAATGATAAATGAACAATTTAGTCTTTCTTTTAAAATATTAGATTTATACACTGTCCCCCGTTAATCCCACAAGTATTTATCAAGAAGTTACAGGATATATCACTTCTTGGGAGATGTTTCAAAGAAGTTATCCGGCATGACAGCTGTTTTCTAGATTCTGAAATCTATTCAGGTAAAAAGAGACAAGTATATGTTTAGAAAATTAAATGTAGAATTAGACATGAAACAAACAAAGGTAACTATAAGTCTGCATAAATGTAGGTACTACATTTAATATAAAGTAAAAAATAAACAGTCAAGTATACAGCATATGCTAGCAATATATAGTCAAGATATTTAATAAATTACTGTGATTCCAATTAATGTCTGATAGGAAATTTGAATTTGAAATGTTTATTGAAGAAGCAGGATAAAGAAATAAACGTTTTAGCTGGAAAACAGTGCACAGACATTGAACCAGCATCTTCAATTCAGGTAGTTTTGTGCAAACTCTCATCAGGGAAGACCCTACCTCTTCACTTAGCCCTTGAAAGACGTTATCACTTTACTACCCACATGGTCTCCATGTCCACTTGTTTCACTTTTTCTTATTTCCATTGTATATTTATAAAATAAATATACCCTCCACTTTCAATAGCCTCAGGGTACAAGTACCAATAAAATTCCCATTGACTAAAGTATTAAAATACATGAAAAGGAACAATAGCCAGCAGCAATAATGATTAAACACATAAGTATCAAACAAAGCAAAATTGTATTAAAAACAACAGCCTCCTCAAATCTACCCTTAAAATGTAACAGGCCAGCTTAGAATGTAGGGAAAAAAGGGAATGAATTGTAACTATACACAACAACCTGGGCTATAAAATAAAACATAACTTTCATTTTACTATTTGACTCAGTTTCTGGGTATTCTCGGTATAGTTTGCTTTCCCCTCTGCGTGCCTCTGTTTCTCTAGGTGGCAAATGGGAAGGATATGGTTTATCATCACCTTTCAGGGATGTTGTGAGGAGGAATGAAATAAAAAATACCAAATGACTTAAAAGTTTTTTTTTGTGTGTGTGAAGTCTCTCAGTCGTGTCCGACTCTTTGCGACCCCATGGACTGTAGCCTACCAGGATCCTCCATCCATGGGATTTTCCAGGCAAGAATACTGGAGTGGGTTGCCATTTCCTTCTCCAGGGGATCTTCCCGTCCCAGGGATCCAACCCAGGTCTCCCACATTGTAGGCAGACGCTTTACCCTCTGAGCCAGCAGGGAAGCCCCAATAAAAGGTGGACCGGCACAAATACTAGTTGCTCCAAACACTGCTGTCATTCTGACATTTTTGAAATATTTAATCCCTAACTACATCCATAATCTGATAACAAAATCTCCATTTTTGTTGATAAACTCAGGTTGTAGGTGTCATATATAATTATGGAAATGGTATACAAATGGTTATAGTTTTATTATTTTTAATACTTATAGCTGGTGACACTGCCAGAGAAGTAAAATGACCCTACATTCTGTGATACATTGCAAACCTCACCAGGCACATATCTAAAGTCCTTTATTGAAACAGTTAAGTTCAGTCACTCACTCATGTCCGACTCTTTTCGACCCCATGACCTGCAGCACTCCAGGCCTCCCTGTCCATCACCAACTCCCGGAGTTTACTCAAACTCACGTCTATTGAGTCAGTGATGCCATCCAACCCTCTCATCCTCTGTCGTCCCCTTCTCCTCCCGCCTTCAATCTTTCACAGCAAGGGTCTTTTCAAATGAGTCAGCTCTTTGCATCAGGTGGCCAAACTATTGGAGATTCAGCTTCAACGTCAGTCCTTCCAATGAAAATTCAGGACTTATTTCCTTTAGGACGGACTGGTTGGATCTCCTTGCAGTCCAAGGGACTCTCAAGAGTCTTCTCCAACACCATTTATTGAGCCAATAGAGATTAAAGGATGCTAATTTTATGTTAAGACTTCAAAAGCCACGAGTACATGTCTGTACCACTACTTTTCTACCTAAAATATTCAACTCTACTAGATGAATTTATCCCCCAAGGAGAACAACAATCTTATTTGCTTTTAAGCCTTAATTTCCAAGTGAAATTCTAGAGGACTATTCTTTATTGTATTATTCACAAAGTCTGTTTCAAACACTTAGCAGGCACTTTATGCACAAATACACTCATAGCATCTGCTACTCTGACTGCTCTGTATGCCAAGTTCTCATTTTCATTTCTTTGGAAAGAGGGTTCACTGTTGGTCCTTATCCTTATTGCAAAATGTATTAGGAGAATAATTCAATAAAAATAAGACTGACTATGCATTAAGAACAAGGGCAAGAACAATTGAAGAAGAAGTGTTGTTCTCCAATTTTTGTTTGTTCTTTGGCTATTCACTATCTACTTTCAGATAAAATCTACTCAAATACTTTGTTATGCCATTAAATTCAACAATGGAGATAGTAATCACAGCATTTCTTTATTCTCTAAATTGTAACCAATATTTGACTTTCCTATTTTTCCTCTATTGCAAGGTTTCAAAGAAGAAGCAATAAAATTATTTAATTAAGGAATGAAAAAGTATACAGTGGTGTTTTTCCATAAAAGTTTCCAGTTATAATGCTAAAGTAGACAAAGGAACAATAGTGACAGAGAATCTAGATTAATTAATTAATGCCATTTCATTCTAAGAGCAGTGGATTGAATTCACTTTCTTGTCACTGGTGAGAGGCATACCACTGACAAAACTACAAGCATTGAATACAGTGAAAATGGCTTACATGCTTAGAGCTCTAAAAACTCAAAAACATTTCTGCTGATGCCTATATCTTCCAGCTAAAACAAATAAATACATAATTTAAGTATCTGGACTGAAACTGTTAACAGCAAGACCATATATGGTGAACATTTCCTTAGACATTTGACAGATTTTTTTCAAACTATGAGTTTAGCAGGGATGAATCCCAGCTAAAGGAAAGAAGTCAAGCATCTCTGAAGTGTAAGGCCAAGCTTACACGTTGTTGGTCAAGCACTTTGATGTAAAGAATGTTTGTAGGCACCATTGGGCATAAATCTAGATTTTTATCCTACAGTAATAAAGACTAAAATTTTATTTTTTTTATATGAGTCAATCTTTTAGAATATGATTATTCTACAGGTTAATGGACTTCATTATTCTAAAATACGAGTTATAGCAGTTATTACAAGAAAGTCAATTTAGGGAGATAAAATACATGTAGAAAAATATATAACATCAGACAATGATACGTGTTAGCAATGAAAATAAAACATGGCGAGGAAACGTACTGGAATGAAGATAAGAACAATGAGGCAATTTTAGATGTTGATCAGGAACAAATTTGTGTAGCGAGATGGAAAAAGTATGCATATATCTGTGAGAAGAGTGTACTGTACGGGGAAAAAAAAAAAACACAAAACCCTCTTTAGGACTCTAAAATTGTTCTTGTGACTTTTGTGAAACAGAAAGATGGTCAATGAACTGAGCTCTGTGAGGGAAAAAAAAAAAAATAATAATAATCATTATTCCAGTGAAAATTCTTGTAGCCCAATACACAATGAATTATCTCATTCTCTGATTTTATTTATGATAATCAAGTGTGGTACATAGGGCATATACTGTCTTTCATTTTCAGACTTAAAGAGAAATGGGGGACTTCTCTGGTGGTCCAGTGGTTAAGAATCCATCGCCAGCACAGGACCACATGGCTTTGATCTCTAGCTGGGCAAACAAAGGCCCCACATGGGATCTGGGCAATTAAGCCCACACACTGCAACTACTGACAGAAGCCCAAGCTGCAACTACAGAAGCCCCTTGCCACAATGAAGAGCCCATGCATGCAACTAAGACCCGATGCAGCCAAATAAATACAGATTTAGAAATAATAGTGATAAACTGGATTCAGGTATTCACTTCTACTGTCCAAGCTATTGGTGGGGAAATAGTAAACCTCAAAACTAAGCTTACTCACTTGAAGCTCACATTCTCTGTTCAGAAAGTCACTAATATTTGGTAGATTTCTTCGGACTCTACAAAGAAGTCAACATCTTTAAGAATTCGTTTCCCAACAGTGTGCATAAAATACATACATATTCATGCTAATAGTCTTACATTAATCCAAAGATATTGAAATTTTTTTCCTCAAAATCACTCTTTTTATAGAATACAATATTGACTGGGAAGAATTCAAAGAGCACATAGACCCTAATGGAAACACCAGAGAATATACTGGCGCTTAAATCGGGGATGGAAAAGCAGGCTGTCCAGGTGAGAATGGAGTTAGGGTGCTAGGAGCACATCCCCTCGCAGGTCAAGTCAGTTCCAGGGTCCTGGATTTGGCTCTGCAGCTCGAGGGCGGCCTCCTCGCAGCCGTGCAAATTGGCCACGCGGTAGCCCACAGTGCCCAGGGCACAGCAGTCAGCGGACACCAGCACGTAGATGGGCAGTGGCCACGGGACCTCCCGGCAAGCGGAGGGCGGCGCCAGGCCCAGGGCCGCCGGGTGGAGCCCAGCAGGGCCAGCCCCATAGCCCCTGCGCTAATTTCATCATAGTCACGCCCTGCCCAGCCCCAAACCATGATATTTTTAAGAAGAAATACCTTCAGATGATTTCTTTCCGAAATCAAATGCTGTAAAAGAAAAACAAAACAAAACAAAACACCGAAGAAGCTCGAGGAGGTGGACAGCGGAGCACCGCTGGACTCCTGAGGGTGAGCGCATTGTAAAATGTCCCGGGGCATCTAGTTACCGCAGAGAGAGCACGTGCAGTGATGTGACGACCCTTGGCTTCGCATCCAGAAGATGTCCTGAAACGGGAAAGAGCACTGAAATAAAAGGTACTCCTTACTCCATTCCCTTTGTGTTGTTAGAAGAGATACCTTTAGCAGTTCCATTAATCGCACCGCAAGTCCACCCACAGGGACAATAGTATCTATGGTTCCTCATAATGTTCTGTCTTCCCCAGTCCTTGGTAAACTGAGCTAGCTCACAGTTGAAGGTAAAACTGACCATAGTTGTCTGCATCCATTTCAGCTTTAGGTAGGAATTATCTGAACACGTGTGGGTGCATGCAAACACACGTGTACGTGTTTACCTCTATTTATCTGTACTGCACTTCTTTTTCTGTATTGCACTTTAGATGCAAAGTGTTCTTTGCCTGTTCACTTGTTTTATTCTCTCAGTCTGAGATCAGAAGGAATGTTGACAATGTGTAATGGGTTAAAAACATATACTTTTACATATAAATAAATGTCTTACAAACATTTCCACAAATGTGGAATTTGCTTTGTCCCCAAGTGAATTGATATGCATGTATGTATGTTTGATTTTTTTTTTTTTAAGCACTTAATAAATGCAACAATTGGGGAAGATGTAGGTTTGTTCCTTTAGGCAATGCTCCAAAAGGCGGGGTGAGGGGGACTTTTCTTCCTGATGAAATATGCTACACTGAACAAATCCAAGAAACTTTGGAGAAGATTATATACTCCTGACAGCCCAAATGTGATAAGTATATCAAGATTTAGTGTTCCTTTATTAGTTTCTCTTACAAGAGAACACCACAGCTGCCAAATCTGAATCATTACCCTCATTTTTCCTGATATAATCAGTATGAAAATGGTGACTACCTGGATATTGCCTCAATGTGAGCTTTTCTAACTAAATATGGTGAGATCCACCTTATTGTAGAATTCACTGATTAGAGTTCTGATTAATGCCTCTTCTTTTATTTCCACTCCCCAGATTAAGATTAATACCTCATATACATACATATATGCTTGAATTACTCGTCCCAGCACTTATTTCTGGATCAGACTCTCTAGTATATTTGCTGAAATTTTGGAGGGACACAGGGGCTTCTGGGAAAGTGAAATTACTTCCAGAGTCTGCCCTTCCATCTCTCTTTTATTTTCCGTATGATGGTATGTGTGTTCAGTTGTGTCCGACTCTTTGCAACCCCATGGACTGTAGCCTGCCAGGCTCCTCTGTCTGTGAGATTTTCCAGGCAAGAATGCTGGACTGAGTTTGCCATTCCCTTCTCCAGAGGATCTTCTCGACACAGGGATCAAAGCCGGGTCTCTTGCATTGCAGGCGGATTCTCTACCTACTGAGTCACCAAGGAAGCTATTTTCCATAACTTCAGACTAAAAAGAAAAATGCCCCAAAGCTGTGTGGTGTGTTTATTTCATTATATTGAACAAAGCCCCAGTCCAAAACAGTACTGGACCAGCAGCTCAAAATGCAGGTACTCTACATTTTCTGGTGAAACGCTTTCAAAAGAAGAAGACAGAAGAACATAGTTTTTGTGGTGAAAACTCACTATACCCCAAAATTCAACTGACAGAAAATCTTTTGCTGTTATCTGAAAAGATTTGGCATTAAGTACAAAGACAATTGAGCTGGGCTGAGAAAATAATAGGCAGCTCTCCTGTTGTTCACTTCCTTCAGTGGAGCAGCTGATCCCCTGGAAATAAAATGGGGAGAAAGCATCCCCCTCAGAGACCCAGGAAATTAAGTCAGAGAACAAAGCAGGGTTTTTTTTTTTTTTTTTCCACTGCAAGGGCAAGGCTTTTTAAATGGAGAGATTACTAGTCCCCTCCCTGAACCACAATCTCACTTTTATCTTACTCCCATTATGATGCTGCATTTACTCAAAAAAGAGCAGGAAATAGGGCAGGAAAGGCAGGTTGAGTGTCTACAGAAGATATTCATGGAAGATACACTTTCCGCAAATACGACACTGAAAGTTTTTCTCTGAGTTCAACATCTTATGACAGCGAATGACATATATTTAATTCTAACTAAAGGAAAAAAAAAAAAGAATGTATTATTTTACTTAAGTTTATTATTATTTATTTATTATTTATTATTATTATATTATTATATATAATATAAATATTATTTATTTAAATTATTTATTAATTTATTTTCTTAAATTTATTTAAGAAAACTATGGCCAGCAGCCACTATCTCTTTTTTATAAATAAATTTTATTGGAACAAAGGCACAATCATTCCTTTATGTATTGCCTTTGACTTCTCACACTATACGAGCTGAATTGAATAATCAAGACAGAGACCACCTGGCCATCAAAACTAAAATATTTAGTATTTAATCATTTATAGGGCTTCCCTGGTGTCTCAGAAGTTAAAGCGTCTGCCTCCAATGCAGGAGAGCTGGGTTCAATCCCTGGGTTGGGAAGATCCCCTGGAGAAGGAAATGGTAAATCATTTATAGAAAACCTTCTGTCAAACCTCCCTCTCCATTTATATAATTACATAATCATCTCTAGATGGTTCTAGACTCAGGGGTGTTTATGACTTACAGACTCATTCTCTCTGTCCCACTTCCATCTGTTAGCATTATCATCCAGTATGTTAGGTTCATTCCCATGTAGTCTAGCCCTGAATGGTTACAAAGAATATCACAGGTGGTTTCAGATTTGTGTTATCATAATAGTAACACTTGAGAAAGAAAAACATTTTTCCAATATGTGGTGCGCAAGCCCATGTAGGTTTCTGGCCTGACATGGCTAGTGTTCTCATCCTTAAAACTGTTTCCTGGGACCAATGAGATAGAGCAGGGATACTGAATAGGCCTGTGTTACACGTTCTTTTATAGGGACATGGGCAGGAAGAGGCTAATTCAAACTCTGGTAATGAGCATGACTATATCTGACTCACAAGAGAGTGATAGATCAAGGAGAAATAAGACCCTTGTAAAACACCTCCAGATTAATGGCAGTGGTGAGAAGAATAAATGTGCAGACAGCCCAGCTTGCTCAAGTTTGTAGTTTTTACTTGTTATTCAAGGGGTTAAAATACTAGGCTATGTGTTTAAATCCCTAAAACTATCACTGTAGTTGAATGGACACTTGATTCTAGCAACTGGACTTGCTGTTGCTCTAAGAGAGAGTTTAAACCAGAATCAAATTAAGAAATGTTAGAGTAAAACAAAAAATGGTTCACATACTCTATTCATTGATCTAAAAAAAAAAAAAAAAAAATGACAGATGGTCTCAGTTCATTTCTAAGGTGAACCATTCAGCATCAGAGTAATTTGAGTCTATGCCCCAAGCACTAATGCCAAAGAAGATGAAGTTGAATGGTTCTATGAAGATCTAAAAAGCCTCCTAGAACTAACACCAAAAGCAGATGTCCTTTTCATCATAGGGGATTGGGATGAAAGAGTAGGAAGTCAAGAGATATCTGGAATAACAGCCAAGTTTGGTTTTGGTGTAAAAAATGAAGCAAGGTGTAGGCTACCAGAGCTTCATCAAAAGAACACACTGGTCAAAGCAAATGTTCTCCTCCAACAACAGAAGAGAAGACTCTACACGTGGACATTACCAGATGGTTAATATCAAAATCAGATGGATTATATTCTGTGAATCCAAAGATGGAGAAACTCTATACAATCAGCAAAAACAAGATCTGGAGCTGACTGTGGCTCAGATCATGAACTCCTTATTGGAAAATTTAGACTAAAATTGAAGAAAGTAGGGAAAACCACTAGGCCATTCAGGTGTAATCTAAATCAAATCCTTTAAGATTTACAATAGAAGTGATGAATATATTCAAGGGATTAGATCTGATAGAGTGCTTGAATAACTATGGACAGAGTTTTGTAACATTGTACAGAAGACAGTGACCAAAGCCATCCCAAAGAAAAAGAAATGCAAAAAGTCAAAGTGGTTGTCTCAGGAGGCTTTACAATTAGCTGAGAAAAGAAGAGAAGTGAAAGGGAAGGGAGAAAAAGAAAGATGCACCCAAATGAAAGCAGAGTTCCAGAAAATAGCAAGGAGAGACAAGAAAGACTTCTTAGGTGAATAATGCAAACAAATAGAGGAAAACAATAGAAAAGACTACAGATCTCTTTAAGAAAATTGGAGATATCAAGGGAATATTTCATGCAATTATGGACATAATAAAGGATAGAAATTCTAAGAATCCAACAGAAGCATAAGTGATTAAGAAGAGGTGGCAAGGGCAAGAACACACAGAAAAACTATACCAAAAATGTCTTAATGTCCCAGATAACCATGATGGTGTGGTCACTCATCTAGAGCCCGACATACTGGAGTGTAAATTCAAGTGGACCTTAGGAAGCATTGCTATGAACAAAACTAGTGGAAGTGATGGAATTTCAGCTGTGCTATTTAAAACCCTAAAACATGATGCTGCTAAAGTGCTGCCCTCAATAAGTCAGTAAACTTGAAAAACTCAGCAGTGGCCACTGGACTAGAAAAGGTCAGTTTCCATTCCAATCTCAAAGAATAGCAATGCCAAAGAATGTTCAAACTACTCCACAATTGTACTCATTTCACATCTTAGCAAGGTAATGTTCAAAATCCTTCAAGCTAGGCTTCAGCAGTACATGAACTAAGAACCTCCAGATGTACAAGCTGGGTTTAGAAAAGGCAGAGGAAGCAGAGACCAAATTGCCAACATTCATTGAATCATAGAGAAAGCAAGGCAATTCTAGAAAAACACCTACTTCTGCTTAATTAACTACCCTAAAACTTTTGACTGTATGGATTACAACAAACTGGAAAATTCTTGAAGAGATGGGAATACCAGACCCTTCTCTGGTAAATGAATATTCATGAATTTGAGCAAATTCTGAGAGATAGTGAAGAACAGGGAGACCTAGCATGCTGCAGTCCCTGAGGTTGCAAATATTCAGACACAACTTAATGACCAAACAATCTCATTTATTTACAGGCACAAAAATTCTGTGTTATTTTTGCAGATTTTATAAATTCATGCAAAAAAGAATCTATTGATACTTATTCATTGCTGTGGCATTTTCTGCTTTTTAGGTTTTGGGTACAAGAATTTGAAAAGACACTAACAAATAAGGTTTACTAGTCTATAAGAGAAATTACAGAAGTTATATAAATGACTTATACTTCTTTAAAGTACCCTGTAAATGCTCTGTTAAGGAGAAAGATATGCATTCTGAAATCTTGAAATAAGAGCATATTTCTAATTTACTAAAATTATCAAATAAAATTTTAGACATCCATATGTCTTCATAACAGTACAAAATTTCATGATAATATTTTAAATAATGAACAAACTCATGAGCAGAATGGAGTAGGACAGAATAACTGGATATGAAAAGAAAATATGGTTAATAAAAATAAAGGAGATCACTGACATAAGCAAGTTTTGTATACTATTTAAAAAGATGGACTTTGGGTTTAACCATCCTTACTTCAGTTGCAGGTTTTTGTGTTATTTAACTTCACAAAGCTTCAACACATTAACATATAAATTTAATCTATTTTATCATTTTTAATGATAGATAACATTAATGAATATTTATATAGTAAACAACTACAAAAGAGTAATATACATACGAAGAATATTTAAAAGGACAGCATATAAAATAAAATACAAACTTATTAGCAAAATCACTGTAAATTAATTTAAACCTACATACAAAAATATTAAATCTCAAAATCAAGGGAGAATTAAGGCCAAGAGAAAGTATTCTTTAAGGAAACAGCATGGATAGTGTTAAGAAATGTAAGCACACATTGGAAATATTATTTGCTGGACAATATGAAATCTAAAACAGTTTCCTTAGGTTTTAATGAAAAGACTCTTTTCAAAATATGTGTAGCTTTTGTACAATGATCACACAATTTCATGCATCAAGTCATTTCTCAGCAAATTATATATATATTTTAAGATACCCAGAAACATATTTCTTATGAATCTTCTAACATGTATCTATTAGCATTAGATATAGGCAGTTAATGCAGCAAATACTCAGTGTGGTAATAATTAGTATAGTATATAAAAAAGGGTAAAACTGTTTCTAGGCAAGATGAAGTAAAAAGTACTGGACTTGATGCCCGATATAAACAACGGGAGTACTGAACAAAATGCATGGAAATAATTTTAGCTCTTTAAAAATTGGCAACTTAGCACTGAGATCATGTATGGAGGGAAACAAATGAGATGAACTCTATTGGAACCCCATTTTTCTCTGTTGAGATTTCAAAATCATTGGGAAGCCCAAAACACTTTCAACAAGAGGAAGAAATCACTCTGAACTTAGTGATTCTGTTGCATTGAGTTGTGAATAGGAGTTCAGGAGGCTGAGGCAGCTGGAATTTGTGGAGCAGAAACACAAAATGGATAGATTACTTAGAGAAAGACTTCCCCAAATCGTTATGGATTCCACTTGAGTATTTACTAAGTATGAGGAAATGACTAAATAAAGAAAAACTCCACAAGCCTGGTCAGATAATATCCAAGGATAGTATGCCTAATGAAAGAATACACACTTTCTTAAGACTGAATAAGACAAGGATGTATGTCCCAACTTCTATTCAACATTGTACTGGACTACTATTTGGATCCATGAGCCAAGAATAAAAATGCAAAGAAACAAAATTACCAAACTGATATTTATACTATCCTAAATTCAACAGTGCAAAATACACATTTTCTTCAAGTGCTCAAGGAAGAGTTATCAAGAAGATAGACAATGTACTGTGTGCCCTCCCCCTCAAAAAACAACTCAACAAATTTCAAAATAGTGAAATCATAGCATGTACTCTTTATTTGAAATTATAGCAACACTATTATTTTTAATTTTATTTTTCCTCCCTGCCATGCAGCATGTGGGATTTTAGCTCTCCAGTCAAGGAATCTAACCTGTGCTCCCTGAAGCAGAAGTGGCAAGTCTGAACCTCTGGACCACCAGGGAAGTTCCTAATGACACTATTTTAAATAACTAATATGTCAGAGAAGAAATTATAATGCACATAAGAGAGTAGTTCAGTATGAATGATAATAAAAAAGAGCATAATACCATTTGAAGGAGGTGGCTAAAACAATTAGAAATGTGTATTTTAAAATGTTCATATTGGTGTTGGTTTAGTCATTAAGTCCTATCGACTCTTGCAACCCCATGGAAGGTAGCCTGCCAGTCTCCTCTGTCCATGGTATTCTCCAGGCAAGAATACTGGAGTGGGTTGCCTTTTCCTTCTCCAGGGGATCTTCCCAAACCAGGAATAGAACTTGGGTCTCCTGCATTGCAGCCGATTCTTTACCGACTGAGCTATGAGGGAAGCCCAATGTTCATATTAGAACAAAATAATTCTTTACAATTAACAATCTAAGTTCCCAACTTGAAAATCTAGAAAAATTTGTGCAAATAAATCCAAAGTAAGCAGAAAATTTAAAAAAAAAAAGAGGAAAAAATCAGTTTTATAGAAAATGGAAAAGCAATAGAGAAAAATCAATAAAAAATAAAAATATTTTATATATGTTAAGGAAATTGAGAAAACCAGGAAGAATGATAAGGAAAAGGTAATATTACAACTTACAGTATTAGACATAAGAGTAGGAGCATTATCACAAAACTGACAAGAATACTGTAAGAAAATCATATTTAAAACTTATAAGCCTAAAGAATACAATTAAACTCAACAAATATTTGCAAAAGCTATTTCACGTGTTTATTTGACCAAACTTTATTTATTTTTAGTACAGGTGTCAAGTTACAGGGAGAACAAAAAAAAAACCAAAACACATACAAAAAAAGACAAAAGCAAATCCTTTCAACACAGGATCCTAGAAAAATAGGTTTCTGTATGAAAGAAAAAAAAAAAGTGAACCTCAATCCTCTACTTGACATTGTACACAAACATTTATTTGAAACGATCATAGGTAAACTGAAACATAAAAGCTGAACTATATAGAAAGCTTTCAAACAAAGCAGAGGAAAATATTATATAATGTCAGGTTAGATTTTAGATAAGACAAAAAAGCTAAGAACAAAAGAAAAAAGCAGCAGACTAGATTATATCAAAATATATCTTCTTTTCCAAATAAGTCATTAAAAATGAAACTATAAGCCACAAATTGAGGGAAATATTTTCCATAAATATATGAGTGACTTGTATCAGAATACTTTGATAACTCCTACAGCTCATTAAGAAGACAAAAATTCAAAAATGCAAAACATTTGTGAACTTTATAAAATAATAATATTAAAATAATAAATAAGAAACACATTTAAAAAGTTTTAATAAAAGTGGCCTTGTTTTATTCCTGATCTTAGAGGAAATGTTTTCACCTTTTCACTGTTGATTATGTTAGCTGTAGGTTTGCCATATATAGCCTTTATTATGTTGAGGTACGTTCCCTCTATGCCCACTCTCTGGAGAGTTTTTATTATAAATGGGTGTTGAAATTTGTCAACAGTTTTTTTTCTGCATCTATTGAGGTGATTATATGGTTTTTATTCTTCAATTTGCTGATATGGTGTATCATAGTGACTTGCAGATATTAAATCTTTGCATCTCTGGGATAAATCCCACTTGATCATTGCATATGATCTTTTTGATGTATTGTTGGATTACATTTGCTGGTTTTTTGTTGACGGTTTTTACATCTATGTTTATCAATGATATTGGCTTGCCTATAATTTTCTTTTTTTTCTCTCTCTCTCTCTCTCTCTTTTTTTAAATGTGGTATCTTTGCCTGTTTTTGGTATAAGGTGATGGTGGCCTCATGGAATGAGTTTGTCAGTTTTCCTTCCTCTGCAATTTTTTGGACCAGTTCCATTGCTGCTCTGTTTACATTGGCAAATATATGGAAGCAAACTTAGTGTCCACTGACAGAGAAATGGATAGAGTTAGAAATATGCAATGGAATATTTCTCAGGCATTAAAAAGAATGAAATAATGTCATTTGCAGCGCATGGATGGGCCTAGAGAATGTCATATCTAGTGAAATAAGTCAAGCAGGGAAAGAAATATATGATATCTCTCATATATAGAATCTAAAATAAAATGATACAAATGAACTTATTTACAAGACAGAAATAGACTCACAGACTTAGAGAACAAATGTATGGTTATTGGGGTAGAGGGTAAGAGTGGGAGGAAGGGAGAGTTAGGAAGGATAGGATTGACATGTTCACACTGCTATAGCTAAAGTGGATATCCAACAAGGACCTACTGTGTAGCACAGGGAACTCTGCTCAATATTATGTAACAATGTAATGGGAAAAAAATTTTGAAAAAGAATATATATATATATATACACATCTATTTATAAATCTATAAATCTCTCTCTTTATATAATTTGAGGTACACCTGAAATTAACACAACACTGTTAATCAACTATATACCAACATAAAATAAAAGGTTAAAGAAAAACAATACAATAATTTGATATTATAGATATAAGAAAATAGAAAGTTTAGATTATGAATTACCAATTCATATCTATTCAGTTCAGTTCAGTTCAGTCGTGTCCTACTCTTTGAGACCCCATGAACTGCAGCACACCAGGCCCCCTCTCCATCACCAACTCCTGGAGTCCACCCAAACCCATGTCCACCTAGTCAATGATGCCATCCAACCATCTCATCCTCTGTCATCCTCTTCTCCTCCTGCCCTCAATCTTTCCCAGCATTAAGGTCTTTTCCAATGAGTCAGCTCTTTGCATCAGGTGGCCAAAGTATTGGAGTTTCAGCTTCAACATCAGTCCTTCCGATGAACACCCAGGACTGATCTCCTTTAGGATGGACTGGTTGGATCTCCTTGCAGTCCAAGGGACTCTCAAGAGTCTTTTCCAACACCACAGTTCAAAAGCATCAATTCTTCTGCACAGTACTGATAAATTCTGAAATGTCATTACCAAGTGTTCTTGAGGAAATAGAACAACTGGGATCGCAGAAATTTTAGGAGGAGTTACAAATGTAGCTTCTCCAATAGGCTCAGACGGTGAAGCGTCTGTCTGCAATGCAGGAGACCAGGTTGGGTCTGTCTGCAATTCAGGACTGGGTTGGGAAGATCCCCTGGAGAAAGAAATGGGAGCCCACTCCAGTACTCTTGCCTGGAAAACCGAATGGACAGAGGAGCCTGGTCGGCTACAGTCCACAGGGTCACAAAGAGTTGGACACAACTGAGTGACTTCACTTTCACAAATGTAGGAATTATTTCAAAAATCGTTTTTTTTTTTTTTTAATTAAAATAGATCTGCCTTGTATTGCAGCAGTTCTCTTAGGATGTTACTAAGAGAAATAAAAAGATCATGAATTCTGAGAGAGAATTTATTCCTAAGAGTTCTAAACTGGTGGTAACTTAAATGTCCATAAACAGGAGAATGGATAAAACAAAATTATGACATATCCAGACATACAATATTCCCCAGAAGTTAAAATGATGAATTGCAGATTAATAAAACTGAATAATGGAATATCAATTTTTATGTTTAAATAAAGAAAAGTGAAGGTTGTTCAGTCACGTCCAACTCCTTGCGACTCCATGAACTATACAGTCCATAGAATTCTCCAGGTCACAATACTGGAGTGGGTGGCTGTTCCTATCTCCAGGGGATCTTCCCAACCCAGGGATCGAAACCAAATCTCCTGCACTGCAGAAGGATTCTCTACCAGTTGAGCCACTAAAGTCAGGCACAAAAATTGTTCACGTCCTTACAGTCTTAGGACAGATAAAATCTTATGTCAGTACGAATCAGAACGGTGGTTGGGGAGCGGGGAAAATCTGAAAAATATTCAAGGGACTATCTAGGTTAGTGAAAGTTTCCATATTTCCATCATGGTTGGATGAGATGGTGGTTATACTTGTTTATGTATTTATTAAAATTCGTCAGACAGAATGCTAAAAATCCATTCATTTTAAACTCTGTATAATTTATAATAGGTAATCAAGCATATAAATGCATGAACAAATAAAGACATAAACAAAACAACAATTACTCTTGGATGACTGTCCCCTTCCAAAACAACATTCTAGGCAAGTACATGTAAATTGCTTAACTTAATATTCTGGACACAGCACTTCAAGTTATAACCTTGGACATATTGAAATAGGGCCCCATTATCTACAATCTCTCTGTGACTTCATTTACCCATGGTCAACCTTGGTCTAAAAGCATTAAATGAAAAATTCCAGAAATAAACAATTCATACGTTTAAATTATACACTGTTCTGAGTAACATGATGAAATCTCACAGCTCCGCACTCCATCCATTGGTATTACCTTAACTCAGTGATCCAGGATCGTGTGAATTACATGATTCTCTTTCCAGCATATTGTCAGAAGATCAGTAGTGCCCTAGTGCCACTCACCTCACTTCATTTCAGTACATAGGGATTTTATCATCTCACATCATCACAAGAACGGAGAGTATAATACAATAAGATATTTTGAGAGAGACCACATTCATGTAACTTTTACACAGTATATTTTTATAACTGTTGTATTTTATTATTGTTGTTTTTAATATTACTCTGCCTAATTTACAAATTAAACTTCATTTTATGTGTGTGTATAAAAATATATATAACATTTTATATAAATTTAAAATATATATATATAATTCAGGTGGATTCTTTACTGCCTCAGTCACCAGGGAATCCCAAAGAAGAACTACTGTTGTTCAACTGTTCTTCACCTATATTTTATTGTCATCTCCATAATAGGACAACTGATTAAAAAATGTCGAGCATATAGAACAAAAGCATAGTCCAAACAAAATACATAGTAAGTTTTATTAATTTTTAAAATTATTTTAAAAACAAAACTCAAACAGAGATCAAGATGCATAGAATTTTTCCAAAGTACATTTATAGCTTCATATTCTTCCATTATTAAAAAACAAAAACAGTACTGAAATATATATTTTGTCAGACATTTTGGAAAGGAATAGCTAAAATGCTTTCCAAATAGGACAATCCTATTCACAGAAAAAATAAAATAAAATAGCTAATAAATGTGTTAAGTTAAAACATGAGGCATGTATGTTAAATTCAAAACAGCTTATTTAAAGCAAGATAAAAATGCATGAAATTATGAAACTTTAAAGAGATGTATGGGTGTGAGAGTTGGACTATAAAGAAAGCTGACCGCCAAAGAATTGATGCTTTTGAACTGTGGTGTTGGAGAAGACTTGATAATCCCTTGGATTGCAAGGAGATCAAACCAGTTAATTCTAAAGGAAATTGGTCTGGAATATTCACTGGAAGGACTTGTGCTGAACCTGAAGCTCCAATACTTTAGCCACATGATGCAAAGAATTGACTCATTGGAAAAGATCCTGATGCTGAGAAAGACTGAAGACAGGAGAAGGGGACAACAGAGGATGAGATGGTTGATGGCATTACTGACTCAATGGACATGAGTTTGAGCAAGTTCCAGGAGCTGGTGATGGACAGGGAAGCCTGGCATGCCACAGTCCTTGGGGTCACAAAAAGTTGGACATGACTGAGCAACTGAACTGACTAAAAGAGAGACAAAACAAAATAATCTAAGACAAAGTTTAAAAAGTTTCTATAAAACTGTATACATATAACAAATAACAATTGATAAGCTTTTTGATATGCATAATTTCCTGTGAAAATATGATTATCATAGTAATACATTAGGTGAATAATGAAAAAATCATGAAATATGTTGACAAGTTTGTGACAGATTGTTTAACTTCCCACAAGGAAAGAGTTTTACCATTGAGTTGCTTCAAATTCTCAGGTAAGAAAAAGTTTCCACAAGTTATAATTTGTTTGAGAAAATGAAAAAAATCTCAAAACTTTCCAAATAATTTTTGAAACTTACTATACACAGATAATAATTGTTTCAATCTTCAATTCTTTTGTATATATGTGTGTGGTGAAATCTTAATAAAGTATTTATTGAATAGTTTTAACTATGTATCAGATGACTAATTCTAAGAAAAGAAGTCTTATCCCAGAATTGCAATTGAATATTTAAAAATGTATAATTTAATCATTTAAAAATCAATAAGCATATTGCACAAAAAGGTCAATAGGGAGATGTATGTTATTTATACTAATTTCAAAAATTTATTATTTGAAATAGTATCAAATTACTTGTAAATAACTAAAAATATAGGTGTGGTTCACCATCCAGTGAAAGATGGATAAATAATTACCGGCTTGAAGGCAATCCTGCAATGTTAGATTTCTCAGTAAGTGTAACCACTATTATTGCTAAAGTGTTTTTCAGGAAGTTCTAACCAAGTCAATAAGACATAAAATATTAAAAGTAGCAACTGATGGAAAAGGGGAGAAAAATTATCACTGCATATAGCATTTCTCAATTTTGTATGTAGAAAATCAAATATATTATTCAGAAATAAACTTAAGAATTAATCATATCTGTTGTCTCAAATAGTCAGCATGTCTGTGTATCATAAATAGTTAAAACACTTAACAATGCCATAAAGAAAAATTTTTGCAGAATGTTTTATGCAATTTATATTGTAATTATCAATAAACATTCACAATAATTATAGGATAGACATGATTTATTCAGTTACATAGGTAATGGTGCAAAAGTGGCCTGGTAAATACAATGTTGATCTTGAAGGATTGATTTTTAAAACTTTCTGAAAATAAATGCCATAGTAATTATTTTCAGAGACAAATAATGTTAGTAAGTCTTGCTTCTCAATATTTGAGATAACAAATGGGTTATAATTGTCAAAATAAAAGAAAATGGAGATGAAGCTTGAAGACCCCTTGAGTATACAAAATCAATTAAGTCATGTAAGCAAAACTTAGTTTATTTCTTGCAAATACCTGGGATAGTAAAAATTAAATTTAACTGTTCTTTCTAAAATGGTATAAAAAAAATCACTTTTAATGTATCCTCTGCTGTCAGGACACTCCCATTGCAATAAGCTATCATTGTAATGGTTAAACAGCTTCCTCATTTTCATTTTATGACTTCTTGTGACATTATGCCTCTGAGCCTCTTACCAGTTTCCATACTTCAAGTTCGAAGTATTCCTGTTGGCAGTTCCTATCTCACTCAATAAAATATTCATACCAAGTTTACTTGGTATGAATTTTCTTTTGACATAACAAATGAAATGAATATAATTTTCCAAAATTAATGGAGAATAAAACAATTTACCCACAACTGTCATGTGTATATTTATGTGAGGCATAATATACTGTAAAGCTAAACTCCTATATAACTAAGAAATAGAATTTTAAAATGAAGAGAAAATGTTTGATTAAAAATGCCAAGTTAAAGTCAATGCACATTCAGTTCAGTTCAGTCACTCAGTCATGTCCGACTCTTTGAGACCCCATGGACTGCAGCACGCTAGGCTTCCCTGTCCATCACCAACTCCCAAAGCTTGCTCAAACTCATGTCCAGTGAGTTGGTGATGCCATCCAACCATTTCATCCCTTCTCCTCCCACCTTCAATCTTACCCAGCATCAGGCTCTTTTCCAGTGAGTCAGTTCTTCACATCAGGTGGCCCAAATATTGAAGTTTCAGCTTTAGCATCAGTCCTTCCAATGAATATCCAGGACTGATTTCCTTGAGGATTGACTGGTTGGATCTCCTTGCAGTCCAAGGGATTCTCGAGAGTCTTCTCCAACACCACCACAGTTCAAAAGCACTAATCCTTCAGTGCTCAGCTTTGTTTGTGGCCCAACTTTTGCATCCATTCATGGCTATTGGAAAAACCATAGCTTTGACTAGATGGATCTTTGTTGGAAAAGTAATGTCTCTGCTTTTTAATATGCTATCTAGGTTGGTCATAGCATTCTTCCAAGGAGCAAACATCTTTGAATTTCATGGCTTCAGTCACCATCTGCAGTGATTTTGGAGTCTCCCAAGATAAAGTGTACCACTGTTCCCATTGTTTCCTCATCTATTTGCCACAAAGTGATGGGACCAGATGCCATGATCTTTGTTTTCTGAATGTTGAGCTTTAAGCCAACTTTTTCACTCTCCTCTTTCACTTTCATCAAGAGGCTCTTTAGTTCCTCTTTGCTTTTTGCGGTTATGGTGATGTCATCTGTGGATCTGAGTTTATTTATATTTCTCCCGGCAATCTTGATTCCAGCTTGTGTTTCATCCAGCCCAGCATTTCACATGATGTACTCTGCATATAAGTTAAATAAGCCTGGTGACAATATACAGCCTTGACATACTCCTTTCCCTATTTGGAACCAGTCTGCTGTTCCATGTCCAGTTCTAACTTCTGCTTCTTGACCTGCATATAGGTTTCTCAGGAGGCAGGTAAGGTGGTCGGTATTCCCATCTCTTTAAGAACTTTCTACAGTTTGTTGTGATCCAGTCAAAGGCTTTGGTGTAGTCAATAAAGCAGAAGTAGTTGTTTTCCTGGAACTCTTTTGTTCTATGATCCAACTGATTTTGGCAATTTTATATCTGGCTGAAAACAAATTTGTGGCAGATTATTTAAATAAATTACAAAACTATATGAACAATAAACATTTGAATAATCATGTAAAAGCTGATTTTAAAAGATACAGGGAAACATTAATATGTTTTGCCACTCCAAGTTTTATTTCTCTGTATTTTAAACTTTAACAAAGTAAACAAATAAAAAATTTGGAAATATTTTTAAATCTCTCAGAAAAAGTTAATTACCTTGTATACAGTGAAAGATTTCTAAAAGTGAGAAATTTCTAAGTTTACAAAAGAGAAAATAGTAAATTATAAATACATTTCAGAAAATATCTAATAAAATATGAAAAATGTTTGCCATCATTATTAAAGATAAGTAAATTATATAATTTGGTTTCACTTCATTAGAAAAGGTACTCAGTAGGTACATTAAAACACATTTTTTTTCTCCTTCAAATAGAATGATAAATTAATACACATTTCAAGATACATATTTGCCAAGTTGAGTCAAGGAACTTAGAAATGATATACTTTAGTGATTCTTGGTTAGGATTATATAAAAATAATGATAATACATAGAGACTAGGATTTATTTAGAAAAATAGCAAATCATATTTATTAAAAATACAAAAGAAATAAATGATTAACAATATTTAAGTGGCTGAATAAATCAGTACGTTAATCAGGAGTGCTGAACAGCCAATTATAATCATATATTCAAGAATCATTTCCTGGCAGAAAATAAGTTCATCACATATTATGGGACATCAACATATAAAAATATGACTAGATTAAACCATTTGAAATTGCTAATGTTTGGCTAATTTTGATCTAAAAAAAAGTAATATAAGATTCAATTTCATAATAGCATGATTTATAGATCTTGTAAAAATTCCAAAATATTTGTGTGTGCTCAGTCGCGCAGTCGTGTCTGACTCTTTGCTATCCCTTGGACTGCATTCCATCAGGCTCTTCTGTCCTTGGGCTTCTCCAGGAAGAATATTGGAGCGGATTGCCATTTCCTCCTCCAGGGGATCTTCCCGGCCCAAAAAGGATTGAACCAAGTCTTTTATGTACCTTGCATTGGCAGGCTGATTCTTTACCATTAGCACCACCTGAGAAGCCCTGAGCTATTTAAAATGCAATTCTGTGGATATTTTCAGAATTTCAAATTGCTCAAAAATGCATTATTATTTCTATATTACAAAAGTTAAAATATATCAGTTCATTTCAGTTGCTCAGTCGTGTCTGACTCTTTGTGACCCCATGGACTGCATCATGCCAGGCTTACCTGTCCATCACCAACTCCCGGAGCCTCTTCAAACTTATGTCCATCACGTAGGTGATGCCATCCAACCATCTCATCCTCTGTTGTACCTTTTTCCTCCCGCCTTCAATCTTTCCCAGCAAAAAGCTCTTTTCAAATAAGTCAGTTCTTCGCATCAGGTAGCCAAAGTATTGGAGTTTCAGCTTCAACATCAGTCCTTCCAATGCATATTCAGGATTGATTTCATTTAGGATTCACTGGTTGGATCTCCTTGCAGTTCAAGGGACTCTCAAGAGTCTTCTCCAACACCACAGTTCAAAAGTGTCAAATCATGTAAATCCATGGCTGATTCATGTCAATGTATGGCAAAAACCACTACAATATTGTAAAGTAATCAGCCTCCAACTAATAAAAATAAATGGAAAAAAAAAAAGTGTCAAATCTTCAGTGCTCAGCTTTCTTTATAGTCCAACTCTCACATCCATACATCACTACTGGAAAAACCATGGCTTTGACTAGACAGACCTTTGTTGGCAAAGTAATGTCTCTATTTTTTAATATGCTGTCTAGGTTGGTCATAACTTTTCTTCCAAGAAGCAAGCATCTTTGAATTTCATGGCTGCAGTCACCATCTGCAGTGATTTTGAAGACCCCCCCAAATAAAATGTATGCTTTTTTTTAAGTGGACTCATTAGCATTTTGACACCTGTCCTCTCTTTTTTCTTCACCTTATACACACATACACAAAAGATATGCACCTGCATGTACAAACAACATATTCAGAATACCAGGTTTATTGCCTACCTATTACGTGATTTAAGATAGGCTAGGAAATTTGAAGGGAAACCTAAAATAGAAATCACACACTCTAACAATTTACTAAGGAATAACACAGGCATCTGTGAAAATATGCAAAATTTAAATTACTAATCTGAAGTTTTATACATATATATATATATACACATACATATACATAAAGGATTGGAGAAGAGGGCATCAGAGGATGAGATGGCTGGATGTCATCAACGATGCAATGAACGTGAACTTGGGCAAATTTCAGGAGATGATGAGGGACAGGGAGGCCTGGCATTCTGCAGTCCATAGGGTCGCAAAGAGTCAGACATGACTAGGCAAACAACACCAATACATGTACATACATATATACGTATATGTATATATGTAGATGGAGAAGGACATGGCAGCCCACTTCAGTACTCTTGCCTTTAAAATCCCATGGAGGGAGAAGCCTGGTCGGCTGCAGTCCGTGGGCTCGCTAAGAGTCGGACACGACTGAGCGACTTCACTTTCACTTTTCACTTTCATGCATTGGAGAAGGAAATGGCAACTCACTCCAGTGTTCTTGCCTGGAGAATCCCAGGGTCAGGGGAGCCTGGTGGGCTGCTGTCTATGGGGTCGCACAGAGTCGAACACGACTGAAGCGACTTAGCAATAGCAACAGCAATATATGTAGAATATGTATATAAATGTATAGATATGAAAAACATGAGATTAATAATATGAATTTTAATATTTTCACATCCAAATGAGACATGCAGAGTATCATAGAGAGGTTTTACTGAGCTTCAGACGAGTCCTGTTAAATAGGATTTGAGTAGGTAGAGATTACAGAGACTTCTTATCTTACATATTCAGTTATTTCCTTAAGAAACTAGGCAAGATAATATGGACATTTAAATAAAACCTATTGTCTAGTTCAGAAGTTTTGTCAATGGAGAGTCAACAGAATCATCTTTTTCTGTGAAATATGGCATAGTAATTGTCGGTCCTTCAATAAGTAACATAAAATGTAATCATGAAGCAGCCTCCAGAACCATTCACCCAGGAAATGTTGAGATGCATTCTGCACCAGAAAATAGCAGCTGTCTTAAAAACAGTTTCTTATTGATTCGAGAGTAAGGCAGGCCATTTTTAAGGCACATTCCCTGGAAATTTTATCATGCTGTTTTCAACAATGAAAATGTGTGTGCAGTTTGTTCCAGAAAAATGCATTGAACAATGAAAGAAATGTTAAGATTGAAAACCTAGATACTTTCTTTCTAGTCCCATATCAACAGTAAACCAATTGTATAACACCCATCGGGTCTTCATAGGTAAATTCCTATCTATGGCTGAAACTACCATTTGTATGCTGAAGATGCAAAAAATCTGTATTTCCATCCTCAGTGACTTCATGAATAACTAGTGACAGAATCTATTCAACAAATCTTTAATGATCTCAGATATACCTGTCATACATATATATTAAAAAAAAAAACCCTGTGGATTTATACTATAAACATGCTCCTTACATGTCTTCATCTCAGATACCAATAGGTACCATGTCATTTCTCAAGACAGAAATATAAATATTTTCCTTCCTGCCACATGCAATCCATTGGGAGATCAATTTTAACTATAACACTTTATAAATGGTTCCACTTTTCTAGATCTTTACTATTAACTTTCATATCCATCTATCTCCTACAACATTTGAATGACCTCCTCCTGGTCACCTTTTTTATTATGCCTAATGTCCATATTCCACTTACCATCCAGATTGATCTTTTAAAGATCACAGGACCATTTTAAAGCATACAATGGGAATTGTACTTCAGATAATCCAAACAACTAACTATTGGCTTACAAAATCCTTAAGAGATTCTGATCTCTATTTCTAATGTCACCTCATAGGACTTTCTCCTCATCTCTACACTTTAACACCCTCCATTTTTTTGTGTTCTGCAAATTGTTCAAGCTGTTTCCTATTTAGGAGAGATATTATAATGGTTCACCAGTATCTTGTTCTTTTCTGACTCTAAGTAGGTGAAGTTTTACTCCTAACCTCCCTTGACAATTGAATGTGATGTTTGACAAGATTTGGCCAATGAAATGTAAGCAGGAGTGATACATCACTTCTAGGCTAAGTCAGTGAAAAACCTATGTGTGATTCCTTAGAATGTCTTTCTTGAACCCACCATTCATAAAAGCATTGTGCTGTACATAATACAGCCAAAATATCATGGAATCTCAATCAAATGAAACCTAAGCTTGAGATCTTAACAGACTTGATGAAGCAGAAAACTTGTCAATCCTGTTAAACAAGCACCTCGAGGTAATTTTTATGTTAAATAATGGTAAATTAATAATTTCCTGCCTAGTAAGTAACCTTAAAGTCTTTGAGTTAATTAATTTATTTACCTAAAGAATTCTTTCCACTTATTATCCTATAATTCACTTCTGATCATTTAGATTTTAGTTTAAATAGTATCTCATCAGAAATTCCTGACTGTGATAACACAATCAAAATCAAACCTATTTATCAGGTACGCAACATAATGTCACCTTTTAAAAAATTATGTATGTGTCACTGTCTGATATTTTTTGGTTCATTTATTTAATTATCTGCTTCCTCTCTGTTTCCCATTACTGCCAATAAAATGACCTCAAGTGATGTTTGATGATTTATCCATAGAAATTTTATTGTATTTTTTATTATAACTGAGACATAGAAAGTGATCAAAATTATTTCCTGGAGTATTTATCAAAAGAGCAATTACCATTTTTCTCATTTTGTATCAAAAAGTCTAATTTTCTGATCCTATTTCTATGGTACCAAAGTAAAATATACATTATGCTAAAAGGTCAATAATTACCTACAGAATCAGTTTAACAAGCTTCTGAAAATTCTGTAGAATTGTATCAAGGCTTTTGAATCAGTTACTATAGTATTTTTCATAGGGATGACTTAAATTTTATTTTTCATAGAAGAAAAGTGTATTCTCCCAGAGGTGCTTACATAAATAACACAGTATAATCATTTTGATATTTGAATAATAATATAGAAACAGCTTCTTACAAGCCCCAGCAAGTGTCTCCATAAATAAAGCCATATTATGCATGTAGCTTATATGCATGATGCCTGAAGGTACCTTAGAGGGGTACTACAAAAAGCATAAAATTGTTGAAAGCTTTCTATTCCTGCAAGCATCCAAGGCAAACATCAGAGATAAAGATCACTTGAGCTATGTTTGTCTGCCTTATGGTGTTAATTAAATGCCAATATTTTTTTCTCTTGAGATGCTCAGAATTAGTTTCATATTCTCCTTAGAGAAAGACAAGATCATAAAGTATGCCTGTCACATGGTTTAAGACATCCTATCCTGCTGTGAAATCCCCAGGAGGTACTTTTCATTTACACAATTCTCAACTATTATTTAAGGATGTAATTTTTAAGGTACTGTATATATTTTATCAGCATGGTAAATCTAATAATTTCACAGAATTGAAAATTAAAGCAAGGCAGGTATCATTTAATGCCATTTGTTCTATATTAAATCTAAATCTGCTTTTCATTGGCAATAAAACTGTTTATTTACAAAGTGTATACTATGTACTTATAAAGTTTGCTGGAGCTATGAATGGTAGAAAAGAAGTACAACACAGTCTCAAAATTAAAGAAACTTTAAGATCATGAAATTAAATTTAATTGTATAAAGTTACAGGATTCCAATAAAAACCAGCATATATCCAAAGACAGTTTCAGGTATGCCTTTAACAATTATAAGGGTTGAAAATGGAAATATGTATAAGGAACTCTAAGTGATAAGGCATGCATCCTAAAGATCTAAAAACAAAACCAATTTCATAAAAGGTGACTTTAGAAGCACCCTCAGATAACTTAAATATTATATTGATGCTCTAGAAGAAATGATGTCAGTTAGAAACTTTTAAAATAGCCCAGTTAACCTGTACTTCTCTTTTTGGCCAAGAAACAATTGGGAACTAGACTACCCTCTCACCTTAATCCTTCCTCACCCCTCCTAAGGGGAAAAAAAAAAAATATATATATATATATGGGAAAATAAATAATTTTTTAAGACACTAGATATCAAAAAATAGGTAACAGTGATTCCTGAAAGAAGAAAAGTAAAACAAAGTGAGCCCTGTGATTACCCCAGATTACTGCCTTTGGGAGAATTTCTAGGCTGCTGTAGAAGGAAGTGTAGTTCAGACAAACCTAAACAGACATTATGAGTGACAGCCCAGGAAGATCAAAGCCCCAGAGCTTGCAGGACAGAACACCTTAGAGTTGAGACGGCAAAGTGAGAGAATTCCGACATCTGCCGATATGAGGACTCAGTGTGACAGAGATCAATGTATGCACATGAGTTAATTATCTGAGTTCTGGGAAAGAACTACCAAAAAGAACAGAAAGACGAGTAAGTGACTCTAACAGAGAGCCAAATAGAGCCTGGTTTTACCAGCCTGAATGGAAAATTTAATAATTAATGTGGCACTGGAGTGATTCTTATGACACTAGGGTTATCAGAAGCATTTTGCTCAGTAGTGGGAAGTAATCAGCCATGAATTAAACACAGCTCTGGCCCCCATCTAACATTTCGGAAGTATGGTCTGAAGTATTTGAGTGGTCTATAAGTAACTATGTGCTGAAAGAAAGCTCAAAAGTATAAGGATTCAAAAATATTCACCACTCAAAAAAGGTAAATTAGTATAGCTTTCATATGATCAAAAATTATCAAGCATACAGAAAAAAAGGAAATTATGACCCATGGTGAAAATAAAAATCAGTTACTTAGCACTGACCAGAACTAAAATTAGCAGAGATATTGAAATATAGATAATATATTTGTATTACATTAGTTTAAAAGTTAAGTAGAAATGAATAAGATATCTTTAAAGATGCAACTCAAACTGCTGTAAATAAAAAAAATATAATGACTGAGCTGAAAAATTTACTGGAAGAGATTAATGACAGATTAGGTACTGTAGATAAAAGGATAAGTGAACCTGAAGACATTGCAAGTGGCATTATCAAAGATGAAAGTAGAGAAAAAATAATAATAAGCAAAATAAACAGTGACTGGGAAAGAACTTCAAGTGTAATGGGAATCCACAGAGAAGAGGAAACTGGGAAGGAAGAGAAACATAATTGAATGCACAGGGCCAAAGTTTATCCAGATGTAATAGAAATTGCAAACCTACATTTTTAGAAACAATAAATCCAACCACAAAATGATTTTAAAAAATACACCAAGGCTCATGATAATCACATTTCTCAAAATAAATAAAATCTTAAGAGAATCTAGATGGAAAAAATCCCCATTATATATGGAGAAACAAAATGTAGGATATTAGAGTATATCTCAAACACTGATACAATGAAAAACAAAAAAACAATGAAACTGATCAAAACAAATTAACTACCATTCTAGAATTTTATATCTAGAAAGAATTTTTAAATAATGCAGATAAAGACTCTTTCAGTTAAATGAAAATTGAAATAATTTATCAGTAGTAGGTACTACCACAAATGTTAAAGGAAGCCCTTCAAAAAGAAGGAAATTCTACCAGATGGAGAAATGAATCTATACAAAGGAATGTGTCTATACAAAGAAACATTAGACATCAAAAATGGTAAATATGGATTATCAGAAAGCAATTACTTGTCATTTAACCTCTTGAAAAGACAATCCAATGCCTAAAATTAAAAATTTATTGTAAGTTTTAAAACATATCAGTATATCAAAGAATGGAGAGTAAAAAGTGGAAATGTATGTTGTGTGATCTTTATAATTTGAAAAGCGATATCACTATAAGGTAGACTGATAAATTAAAAATGCACATTATAAATCTTAAAGGAAAAGTCAAATATGAGAGAATAGCATTGAAACATGTATATTACACATGCAAAATAGATGACCATTGCAAATTTGATACATGAAGCAGGGCACCCAAAGCTGGTGCTCTGGATCAACCCAGTGGGATGGGGTGGGGAGGGAGGTGGGAGAGGGGTTTAGGATGTTGGGACACAAATACAACCAAGGCTGATTCATGTCGATTTTTGGTAAAAAGCACCACAATATTGTGAAGTAATTAGCCTCCAATTAAAATAAATAAATTAACAAAAACTGATTAAAATAATCTCCAGAACTGAAAAAAAGGCATACCTAATAAGCTGACAAATGTGATATAATGGAAAACAAAAAGAAATCTAATTCAAAAAAAGAAAGAAAATGTTAAACATTCAATAACAGAATTAAAAAAGTTAAACCTGGTGTAAATTATTGCATTAATTATAAATAACTTAAAGGAATTAAAAAGTGAGAATCCAGCTATGTGTTGCCTGTTAGAAATTCTCTTTTTAGATATGACTCTACCACATTAAAATAAAAGTAAAGGATGGGGGAAATACGACAAGCTAGCATCATTCAAAATAAAACTGGGTGCCTCAATGTATCAGATATAAAAAATTGCCTGGAGTAAACAAGATCACTTTGCAATAGCAAAGAGATTCTATATCAGGAGAACACAGCAATCATTAAGGCTTATATAACTAGTAACAGAAATTCAAACAAAATTAAAGACAAAGTTAAAAGAAAAGTGAGAAGAAATAGGCACATCTACAATTGCATTGATATATTTTAATATCCTTCTTTCACTAATTGAAAGAATAGAAAATCTGCAAAGATACAGAAACATGAACAACAATATTGATCAACAAATTTTAATTGACATTTATGGAACATTCCAACCATTAACATCAGAATATACATATCCTTTTTAAGTTCATGAAGAACATTTTCCAAGATAGGGCATATACTGGGACAATAAAAATAAATATACTTAAAAATATTTCTAGAATATTTGGAAACTAAATATTCTTTTAGACAACACATGGGTAAAATTTAAAAAGTAAATAAAGAAGAAAAATTAAGAACAGTCAGACCTGATTTACGGAGAAGGCAATGGCACCGCACTCCAGTACTCTTGCCTTTAAAATCCCATGGATGGAGGAGCCTGGTAGGCTGCGGCCCATGGGGTCGCTAAGAGTCAGATGACTGAGGGACTTCATTTTCACTTTTCACTTTCATGCATTGGAGAAGGAAATGGCAACCCACTCCAATGTTCTTGCCTGGAGAACCCCAGGGACGGGGGAGCCTGGTGGGCTGACGTCTATGGGGTCACACAGAGTCGGACATGACTGAAGTGGCTTAGCAGCTTAGCAGACCTGATTTAAAATGAAAACACAAGATACAAATATTTGTGATATGCTGCCAAAGCACTGGTTAGGAGACAGTGCATAACGACTAAAGAGTCAGTCCATTAGGAATATATTACAATTCTAAATCTTTAAGTCCTCCAAAGCAAAACACAAAAAGTAATAGCAAATTAAAATATATACAAACAGAGTATTAAGAGAAACAAATTAATTATCATAATGGGCTATTTTAAGATATTTCTTTCAATACACATTAGAAAAAACAACAACAAAAAAAACACACAAAATGAGTAAAATTATATAGAAGATTTGAACAATACAAATAACAAGCTTGACCCAAATGGTACATATAAATACTGTACCAAACAATTACAGAATGTGTCTTCACCCCAAGGACACATGGAGTATTCATAAAATGTATCATATATTGCTTTGCAAAGCAAAGCTCAATTTTTTTTTTTAAATTGAACATATTCATCACTTGATACCTTACTACAATGGATTTAAGAAAGAAAGGAATAACAAAAAGATAACTAGGCATTGATTTACTATTCAAAATATAAGCAATCCGATTCTAAAATTTCTATCACCCAAAAAAAAAAAGAAAATATTTTATCTGTATATAAATTTAGAGTAAGTGTATATTACATTTATCTTTAAAAATTATGAAGAGTATAAGTATGTATTTTCTTTTTTAACTTTTAATTTTGTTTCAGTATTAGAAAATATTTTGAATAAAATAAAAGCTATCCGAAAGTTTATTAAATCTTACATATTTCCTTCATTCTTACATACTTCCTTCAGTAATGTTACTAAATTGTAATACTATTAGAGTTATTTGTCACAATCTGATTTCATCTTGAGTTCTTCCAACATCTTTGTTGATTTTTTTTTTCTTTTGATTTTCACATTGTAAAAATTTTAATTTGTGGAGTAAAGTTCTATGGGCTTATACAAATGCACATACTCATGTATACATCATCACAGTGCCATAGAGTTCAACTCCTTTAATGCTCCCTCCATAATGTGCACTTATTGTCCTTTGTAGAGAAACGATTATGCTGCCCTAAATGTTGGCAACTACTGATACACTGATAGTTTAGTTTCATGTTTTACAGAATTATACACCATTTAAAAAATTAAAAGTTTATAATTTGTGGCTTTTTGCATCCTTCTTATTTCAATTAGCAAAATGCACTTAAGGATCTTTATGTTATCTGAATCACTACTACATTTTTTTTTTTTTAGTGGTGGTCCATTGCATGAATGTACAGAAAACATTTATGCATTTATAAGTTGAATATCATTTGAGGTGTTTCTGATTTGGGGTGATTAATAAATAAAACTTCCATAAACTTTAGAGCACATACTTTTATAATACACTGAGATAAATACCTGAGTGGGACTTTTGAGTTGCATGATAAATGCATATTCAATTTTATAAGAAGCTGATAAGCTGATTTCTAATGGGGATGCAAAGTGGTTTACTACAATCTTACTGTGACTTTTCCAGTGGTCATGTATGGATGGGAGAGTTGGACTGTAAAGAAAGCTGAGAACCGAATAATTGATGCTTTTGAACTGTGGTGTTGGAGAAGACTCTTGAGAGTCCCTTGGACTGCAAGGAGATCCAACCAGTCCATCCTAAAGGAGATCAGTCCTGCGTGTTCATTGGAAGGACTGATGTTGAAGCTGAAACTCCAGTACTTGGGCCACCTGGTGAGAAGAGCTAACTCATTTGAAAAGACCCTGATGCTGGGAAAGTTTGAGGTCAGGAGGAGAAGAGAACGACAGAGGATGAGATGGTTGGATGCCATCACCAACACAATGGACATGGGTTTGGGTGGACTCTGGGAGTTGGTGATGGACAGGAAGGCCTAGCGTGCTGCGGTTCACGGGGTGGGGGCGCTGCGGATTGCAAAGAGTCGGACATGACTGAGTGACTGAACTGAACTGAACTGAACTGTGATTTACTCCAATCAGTAGGATATGAGAGTTAGATTTGCTCTATCATTTTTAAGAATTTATATTTTAGAGCAGTTTTAGGTTCACAGCAAAATTGAGAGGATAATGCAGAGGTTTTCATAAAGCCCTTCCCTCAAATATGTATATCTTCCTCCATTATCAACATCCCCTACCAAAGTGGTACATTAATTACAATTAAATTAACCTACACTGACATATCATAACCACCCAAAGTCCATATGGAGAAGTCAATGGCAACCCTCTCCAGTACTCTTGCTTGGAAAATCCCATGGATGGAGGAGCCCAGTAGGCTGCAGTCCATGTGGTTGCTAAAAGTCGGACTCAACTGAGCAGCTTCACTTTCACTTTTCACTTTTGTGTATTGGAGAAGGAAATGGCAACCCACTCCACTGTTCTTGCCTGGAGAATCCCAGGGACGGGGGAGCCTCGTGGGCTGCCGTCGATGCAGCAGCAAATGCATAGTTTACTGTAGGATTCAATCTTGGTATTACACAGTCTATGCTGCTGCTGCTGCTAAGTTGTTTCAGTCGTGTCTGACTCTGTGCAACCCCACAGATGGCAGCCCACCAGGTTCCCCCATTCATGGGATTTTCCAGGCAGGCAAGATTACTGGAGTGGGTTGTCATTGCCTTCTCAATGCATGAAAGTGAAAAGTGAAAGCGAAGTCGCTCAGTCGTGTCCCACTCTTAGCGACCCCATGGACTGCAGCCTACAAGGCCCCTCTGTCTATGGGATTCTCCAGGCAGGAATACTGGAGTAGGTTGCCACTTCCTTCTCCACACAGTATATAGGTTTGGACAAATGTAAAATGACACGTATTCACCATCATATTATTTGTGGACATGTCTTCAACTCCTTTCAGTAAACACCATGGAGTATAGTTATTGGACTGTATGATAAGAGTAAACTTAGTTTTGTAAGAAGCATGCTGTCTTCTGAAGTGACTGTTTCATTTTGCATTTCTGTTAGCAATGTATGAGGATCTCTGTTGTTCAACATCCTTCTCAGCATTCTGGATTTTGGCCATTCTAATTGGTGTGTAATGCAATCTCACTATTGTTTTAATTTTCATGTCACAGATGATAGTACAATGTAGTGTCTTTTCATACACTTTTTGCGATTTGCATATATTTTTGGTGACGCGTCTGTTAAGATCTTTGGTCCATTTTGAAATATTGACAATCTTTCAAATTTATTTTCATAAATTTTAGTTTGTTTTCTCTGATAACAAATATTGCTGAATATTTTGAATATTTTTTAAAATGCTAAAAGTATTCTTGGTCGGCATAGATATTTTAAAATTTTTATTCTGCTCACATACTGACACATTTATAATTGAGTTGCTTGCTTAGTTGAGTTTAGAGGCACTTTATATACTCTGCATACAAGTTTTGTACCAAATATGTGATTTGCAAATATTTTCTTCCAGTCTATGATTGTAAAAATAGTATTGATATATTAATAATAGATTAAGGCTTTGATTCTATAAGAGAGGACATAGGTCCAGGAGAAACTAACTTTTTGCTCTTCCTGCCCTGCTATTGCTCTCCTCCACTTTGCCTACATCACAATGGACACTTCCTTAAGGCTCTTAAATGTTGGCTTCAAACTCAACATTCAGAAAACTAAGATCATGGCATCTGGTTCCACACTTTCATGGCAAATACATGGGGAAACAATGGAAACAGTGACAGACTTTGTTTTTTGGGACTCCAAAATCACTGTAGATGGTGACTGCAGCCATGAAATTAAAAGATGCTTGCTCCTGGGAAGAAAAGTTATGACCAACCTAGACAGCATATTAAAAAACAGAGACATTATTTTGCCAACAAAGGTCCATCTAGTCAAAGATATGGTTCTTCCAGTAGTCATGTATGGATGTGAGAGTTGGACTATAAAGAAAGCTGAGTGCTTTCTTTTGAAAGAATTTTTTCTTTCGAAGAATTGATGCTTTTGAACTGTGGTGTTGGAGAAGACTCTTGGGAGTCCCTTGGACTGCAAGGAGATCCAACCAGTCCATCCTAAAGGAAATCAGTCCTGAATATTCATTGGAAGGGTTGATGATGAAGCTGAAACTCCAATACTTTGGCCACCTGATGAGGAGAACTGACTCATTGGAAAAGAGCCTGATGCTGGGAAAGATTGAATGTGGGAGGAGAAGGGGACAACAGAGGATGAGATGGTTACATGGTATCATCGACTCAATGGACATTAGTTTGAGGAAATTCCAGGCATTGACAGTGGACAGGGAGGCCTGGCTTGCCGCAGTCCATGGGGTCACACAGAGTCAGACACAACTGAGTGACTGAACAGAACTCAACTGAACATCTTTGTAAGGTGTGATTGGTTTTTTAAATAACTGTCAAAATATACTGTACCTTACTTTTAGAATTTTCAAAGCAATTTCATTATATTATTTCATTTGATCTTGAACATATTGATTGTTCAGAAAATACTATTTTTCCAAATTGCAGATATATAAACTAAGTCTGAGGACCTTTGGATTTATTAATGTTAAAGTCCATGCTAATAGTGAGAAATAGATGCATAAACAGATTATAAGATGCCTGCTACATTTATTGAGTCATTCAGTCATCCATTCTTTAGATTATTTTAAGAACATATTCTATATCAGATACTTAGAATTTAAAGACTGGCATAAAGTTTCTCATTAAAAAGCTTATTTCTACCTCACTTCGGGTCCTTCTGTTGTCAAGTCATCCTACTAATTTTAGAAACAGAGCCTAAATCCAGGTCAATAATAGTTGAGTAAGCATTATGTTTGGCTTGTCTCCATTTTGAGATCTCACTAAAATGATCTATTATTTAAGGAGGAAGAAGCTAAAAAATGAGTCATTTCTTTGATTGTGGTAAAGCTGTGTAATAAAGTTAATTAACAGAATAAAGTAAGATGCAGATGACAATTAAACAGGGTCAGAAGTAAAGAGCTAAACTTATAAGAAGCTTTTTTAAAGTCTTCACATTCAAATTCTGACATTGGGCCAAAGATTGAGTACCAAAAATATGGAAATTAATTAGAAAATGTATAAATTAGAATGGTGACCTTTGTGCTCTGCTTCCTTATAATGTTGACTAGTTCAGGACTAAATTCAGATTTAATTCAACAGTCTTGCCAATCTCTTTTTTTTGACAGACAGGACAGAGGTAAGAAGCATACCCTAAAAACAGAAGACCCTGGATTGATCTGCAAAATAACCTGCATTGGGGGAGTGACTAGAACATAGGCTAGAGAGATTTTTCTGTATAAAGTGTCATTTTAACATAAAGTAACTTCCTCATCAGAAACCACAGCCAAGTAACATTTTAGAATCATGATAATGTGAATAAATGACCTGAAAGAAAGAATGTCAAGCTTGGAGTGAGGAAAATGCTTCTTTGTTTGTTTTTTAAGCTGAAAGATCTTCAAATCATGTTGATCATACAACTGTCCATTTTCTCAACATTCATGGTCATTTTTCAATGTTATGACAGTTTTAAGTGACATAAGAATGGGTAACAGTGAAGCATTTATTTTGTTGTCAAATAACTAAAATTCTATCTGTGCTTTAACATGTAAGACAACTGCATGATGACCAAGATGATGTTGGTATTGGGCTTCCCAGGTGGCGCTAGTGGTAAAGAACCCACCTGCCATTGCAGGAGACCTAAGAGAGGTGGGTTCAATCCCTGGGTTGGGAAGATCCCCTGGAGGAGGACATGGCAATCCACTCCAGTATTCTTGCCTGGAGAATCCCACAGACAGAGGAGCCTGGCGAGCTATACAGTCCGTAGGATCACAAAGAGTCAGACATATAAATATGTAGAAAACTTATAAATCTATTTAAAATGCACATGTTGCTATTACCATCCTTACAATCTTACAATAGTATGATTAGTTGCAAATAAACACAGTAGGACAACCAGAACAAACATGGAAACTTTAACAAGTGCATCTTAATTAGGAAAAACATACCAGTTACTGTGAGAAGAGATAAAAGAAGATAAGGAAAACAGATGATTGCTAAAGTTGTGTGTGCAGATCACGTCATTTATTATTTATGCTATATTATGTTAAGGATAGCACTGAAGACTTTCAGACTTGTAAATGTCTTTCCTATCCAGTGTCATACCTGAAATTTTCCTTTCAGAGTGCCACATACTCCCACTTAAAAACTTGATCATTAGGAACACTAAAGTCTTCCTCTGAGGAGTGATGTTTTAACTCTTTAAGTGAATAGAGTGACAACTTTTGAAAATAAATAACACAATCATTTAAGAAATGTGAATTATATATGTAGGGGTAGAGTAGTGAACACAACAAACTTCTAGATTTCATTTTTGGCTGTGGCCAAAAATAATTGTGGTATTCTGAAACTTTCTGTATGCAAAAAAATAAATCTAACTCATCCCTGAAGTCTGCGATTTTTAATATGAGAGAATTTTTAATATGAGAGAATTGAGGACCTTCCCTTGCCCATGAGAATTGTATGATTGCTATTCTAATTCAATAAAATCACATGTACAGAAGAGCTTGTGTGTGCTATGACAACACTATGACCAATAAGAACTACTGATATTGATATTAATTGGAGTCACACAGTCACAGGATGTCAGAGGAAATGAAATACTTCAGTACAAATTTCAGTGGTTATAGATTCAAAATGCATGATGCTATGCTGCACATTAGAAATTTTCCATATTCCTTGCTGCCTTTGACATTACGTAGTCCCAGCCTTTCAGTCTTCTCCTTATGGTCCTATAAGAAAATAAGACTTTATACTATGCCCCAGTGAAGTGCCATTTCAAATATAGGCAGCAAACAGGATGGAGTTGCCTCATGACTCTCTTCTTCTTGAAAACATATTATCCCCTAATGGGTATATTCTCACCTTCCCACCCTTTCCTGGGAGAAAACAGTCCATGACATTTGAGAAATATGTGCTGCAAATTGGCAGGCACAAGCACCCTAAAAGACTATAAAATAAACATGAATTCCCTTTGAAAAAAACTTTATATTTTCATCACATCCCCTGTAAGCTAACACACTGCACTGTTTACAGTCTTCCACTACAATATATTTTGAAACGATTACCTTCTTCTGAGTCATTTGTGTCATAATGCTCTCCATAGGTACCCATAAAATGAAAATGTAAGCCGTTTTTATTGGCCACACTACATCTTAATTGAAAATATTAAAGGGGATTGCTCTCCTACTGATTTTTCCTCCATTTAATTGGCTAATCATATGATATTTTTAATGGAATAATCGTGAAAGAAAATATGAATCTAATTTAAATTCAAACTGGATTTGGGATATTTAAGAGATTATCCCAGAGTAGCAGAGGGTGCATGAGGCAATAAACATCTGTTCATTCCTGACCACTAGCCTTGGTGTTTATGAGCTTGGGGGATATTTATTTTCAGGAGACATGATTCTCTACATTTGAGCTTCAGCTGTTTTACTGCTGTGATTTTAGTAAAAACTTTTAAATTTATCAGCAGATTTTTGCCCAATTTTTCACCTTTCTCTTTGTACTTTTATCAAAATACAATTCTGACAAATGAACAATTGTCCCAGGGAATCACCACATTCTACTGAGATGGAGAATTCAGCCATTTATTTATCATGGTTCTATAATGCAGAATAAATAGATGAACCAAACCATGTTACAGCATTGGGCATGTGCTTTGGTAAGACCATCATAGCCTCAGTGGTGGAAAATTAAATATTCCATTCATGAATCCATTTGAGAGCTTTTGAGTCTCTACCATTGTCATACATGTTGGAAACTACTTGAAGCTAAACACAAGTACCAACAATCTCAGCATTTGCAGTCTACTGAGGGAAATCAGGGGCTTCCCAAGTGGCTCAGTGGCGAAGGATCTGCCTGCCAATGCGGGAGCCACTTGAGATGTGGGTTTAATCCCTGGGTCAGGAATATTCCCTGGAGGAGGAAATGGCAACCAGATATAGTATTCTTGCCTGGATAATCCCATGGACAGAAGAGCCTGGCAGGCTATAGTCCATGGGGTTGCAAAGAGTCGGACATGACTCAGCACACATACACAAGAGATATCAACCTACCTTCGCGAAACCTATCTCTGCAGTTTTCGGCATTGGAGAATTGCAATGTAAATAATGGCAGAAATGAGTTTATAATAATGCTTACTAAATGGATATTAGAGGTGATAACTGACATGCAAATTCAGAGAAAAGTCAGATCATAGTGGACTCAGGTAGACAAGTAACGGTTTACTTCAGAATATTGACTTTGACTTTTGGGATGTAAAAACTGGGATTTTGATAAAAAGTACTCAAACAGATGCTACAAGGTGTATAAATACTTATAGCTGACTAGGAGACAGAGCTTACGTCAACTGACGTTTCTCTGGTCCTACCAATCTGTGAGTACAAAAGAACTCTCATTACTAGAAGTGATGCTTGTATAATGGGTTTCTGTCCTCCACCTAATTCAGTTGGAATTTTCTGCAAATTTTCCTAGAGAACATCTAAGAATCATTAAGGGGTATCACACCTATGTCTATAATCACCTCTCTGTCAGGCATTACAGAAGTTCCCTAAAACAGAGTTGCCTTTTCTTCAAGTGTTGCTACTCTCCTTCTTTCAGCTGAAGCTGAAGCTCCAATACTTTGGCCACATGATGCGAAGAACCGACTCTTTAGAAAAGACCCTGATGCTGGGAAAGATTGAGGGCAGGAGGATAAGGGGATGACAGAGCATGAGATGGTTGGATGGTGTCACCAATTCGATGGCCATGGGTTTGACCAAGCTCCAGGAGTTGGTTAGGAAAGGGAAGCCTGGCGTGCTGCGTTCCATGGGGTCACAAAGACTCAGATATGACTGAGCGACTGAACTGAACTGACTCTCTTCCCAGTTTGCATAATCTCATTTTGAGCATTCCCACTACAACACTGAGCAATATGATCTTAGGCACATCCCTCCTAGAAACCATCTCTTGGACTGCTTCAATGTACACTGCTGGTGAGAATACAGATTCACAGATGCCTGCAGTGTCCAAACTTCACCTGTTTCCAAGGTGAAGTGTGGTCCATCTCTCACCGCTTTGTATTATACCTATTTAGAGGAATCTTTAAAAAGTAATATTTATATTACAAGATCCCCAAAAACTTTCAGTGAAACTCCTCTTGTGTGTTACTTATGGTACCTGACTCCTCCAGAGGCCTCAGACTTTAAGTCTTTGGTTTCTGGGTGATCAGTTTTGTTTTTTGTTTTTTTTTAATCAAATCTTTGTTGTTGGGTTAGCTAATCAGGCTGGACTTCTGTTTTTTGTTTTTTTTTAATCAAATCTTTGTTGTTGGGTTAGCTAATCAGGCTGGACTTCCCTTCAGATGGGTTCCAAATAGGAGAGTTTTCCCATTTCTTTACAGAAATACTTTCTGTGGAATCTTCTAACAGGTCATGTGTGTGAATGCATGCTAAGCTGCCTCAATCATGTCCTACTCTATGTGATCTCATGGACTATAGCCCACCAGGCTCCTCTGCCCATGGGATTCTCCAGGCAGGAATATGGAATGGGTTGCCATGCTCTCCTCCAGGGGATCTTCTCAACCCATGGATCAAACCCAAGCCTCTTATGTCTCCTGCACATCCACCCTATGTAATCAAGCCTTAGGCCTAGCAGGAGGGATTAACATGTAGGCTTGAGGCGATATACAAAAGTTTGTATCTCACAGGGAACACAAAACCATAACATATATCAGCTGTTTTTCTGCTGGACTTATATTTTGCTGACTGAAACAGTCTCACATCATGTTTTTAATATATGAATTGTTGCAACATAAAGCATCCACATGGGACCCCTTTGGGCACATCCAAGTGACTTAAGAGATTACAAAACAGCTTCAGAGCCTGGCCTACAGATTAGTGTTTGGTTTGAGAATAGTTACCAAAATAGTACATGAGATTTATTTATTTTTATTTTTTATTTATTTTTATTAGTTGGAGGCTAATTACTTTACAATATTGTAGTGGTTTTTGCCATACGTTGACATGAATCAGCCATGGATTTACATGTGTTCCCCATCCTGAACCCCCCTCCCACCTCCCTCCCCATCCCATCCCTCTGGGTCATCCCAGTGCACCAGCCCTGAGCACTTGTCTCATGCATCCAACCTGGACTGGCAATCTGTTTCACACTTGATAATATACATGTTTCGATGCTGTTATCTCAGGTTATCCCACCCTCGCCTTCTCCCATAGAGTCCAAAAGTCTGTTCTATACATCTGTGTCTCTTTTTCTGTCTTGCATGTAGGGTTATCGTTACCATCTTTCTAAATTCCATATATATGCATTAGTATACTGCATTGGTTTTTCTCTTTCTTGCTTACTTCACTCTGTATAATGGGCTCCAGTTTCATCCATCTCATTAGAACTGATTCACATGTATTCTTTTCAATGGCTGAGTAATATTCCATTGTGTATATGTACCACAGTTTTCTTATCCATTCGTCTGCTGATGGGCATCTAGGTTGCTTCCATGTCCTGGCTATTACAAACAGTGCTTCAATGAACATTGGGGTACAGTGTCTCTTTCAGATCTGGTTTCCTCAGTGTGTATGCCCAGGAGTGGGATTGCTGGGTCATATGGCAGTTCTATTTCCAGTTTTTAAGAAATCTCCACACTGTTCTCCATAGTGGCTGTACTAGTTTGCATTCCCACCAACAGTGTAAGAGGGTTCCCATTTCTTCACACCCTCTCCAGCATTTATTGCTTGTAGAAAAAATGTGCATGAGATTTTAAATGGCTAGAGAGCTAAAAGAAATAATAGCAATTAATTTTTGAAATATACATTAACTTATTAAAGAAAATATATTCCATTTTTGAGTTAGATATTTACTGCAAAAAGAAGTACCTTGTCCAGAGATTTAAGCAACCAAACTGTTATTGATTGTCAGTGGTATAAGTGGTGATCTTAATTCAAGTAGTCTAGAGCAAAATTTCTTCAAGGTGAATGTCTCATCAAATGATCATTTGTTTTCATTTGGGACCAAGATTTCAGTGGTAGCCTTGCTCAGAAAACAGAAGAACCTTTAAAAATATATAATATATTGGGTGAGGGATGAATGTTAGGTTAAGTGAATCATAAGGCAGAAATGAGTAAGTAAGAAATGTGGTCTATGACCTGATAATATTGTTCCTGTTCTTGTATATCTAAGGTCTGTGATTTAATGCCCTTTGTACAGCCAAGGCTTTGAAAAGGGTAAATAGTATAAATCTCCTTTTTATACATATTTGCACATTTAATATTAACTCTTTGGATTTTATTATCACTAGTCTCAGCTGACAGTTTAGAGAACTGAGTTGGAAATTAGGTGATGTGCTTTTGTTCCAAGTGTGATTTTAATAATCTATGTTTTTCAATGTAGGTGATTTCACTGTCTAGCCCTCAGGTTCTTCATGACTCAAATGAAGATTATTGAGCCTGGCAATTTCAGAGGTCTCTAGCATTTTTATTCCCATCTATCATCTAATTAGTTCTGTGCTCTCTATTAGGGCTGATTTTGGCCCCATGAAGAATGTATAAAAGTTTAGGAACAAAACTTTTCAGAACAATAAAATATCCTTGATTATCTTATCCTTTATAATGCATATTTATATTCTACTTGGCTTGCCATTACTTACATAAGTGACTTTATATTGGAACCATCTTTTATAAGTGTTGTTCTAATTTCTTCTAGTTTTTCTTTTAATTTTCTGAAGCTGCAGTAAGACCCAGGTTTTCCTTCACTTCATGGTGTACATATAGGTCTTTTAGATTTTTATGCACTCCATTACTAGTATTTGATAAACATAGGAGACTAGACAATTTTTGGCACCCAGGTCTCAAGGATGAGGTATATTTTTATGCTTTGTATCTGACTTGTTTAAAAAATGCCTGAATATGTGTTTTCAATAGCTCACAGCATCAAAATCATAGCCACAGAGGAATAGAAATTACATTTGCTTCTTCTTGTGCATTTTAATATTTTATTTTCCAAATATGAGAATGATGATATACTGACCATTTTTTTTTAAGTTAAAGTAAAGGAAAAGGTCAGTTTTCATTCTAGTCCTAAAGAAAGGCAATGCCAAAGAAGGCTCAAACTACCGCATAACTGCACTTATCTCACATGCTAGTAAAGTCATGCTCAAAATTCTCCAAGCCAGGCTTCAACAGTACATGAACCATGAACTTCCACATGTTCAAGCTGGTTTAGAAAAGGCAGAGGAACCAGAGATCAAATTGCCAAAATCTATTGGAACATCGAAAAAGCAAGAGAGTTCCAGAAAAACATCTACTTCTGCTTTACTGACTATGCCAAAGCCTTTGACTATGTGGATCACAATAAACTGTGGAAAATTCTTAAAGAGATGGAAATACCAGAACACCTTACCTGCCTCCTGAGATATCTGTGCAGGTCAAGAAGTAACAGTTAGAACCGGACATGGAACGACAGACAGGTCCCAAATTGGGAAAGGAGTACATTGAGGCTGTGTATTGTCATCCTGCTTATTTAACTTATATACAGAGTACATCATGAGAAACGCTGGGCTGGATGAAGCAAAAGCTGGAATCAGATTGCTGAGAGAAATATCAATAGCCTTAGATATGCAAATAACACCACCCTTATAGCAGCAAGCAAAGAACTAAAGAGCCTCTTGATGAAAGTGAAAGAGGAGAGTGAAAAAGTTGGCTTAAAACTCAACATTCAAAAAACTAAGATCATGGTATCCGGTTTCATCAATCCCATTTGACACGTCACTTATGGTAAATAGATGGGGAAACAATGAAAACAGTGAAGGTGGCTTTATTTTTTTGGTCTCCAAAATCACTGCGGATGGTGACTGCAGCCACGAAATTCAAAGACGCTTGCTCCTCGGAAGAAAAGTTATGACCAACCTAGACAGCATATCAAAAAGCAGAGACATTCCTTTGCCAACAAAGATCTGTCTAGTTAAAGCTATGGTTTTTCCAAGAGTCATTATGGATGTGAGATTTGGACTATAAAGAAAGCTGAGTGCTGAAGAATTGATGTTTTAGAAATGTGGTGTTGGAGAAGACTCTTGAGAGTCCCTTGGACCGCAAGGAGTTCCAACCAGTCCATCCTAAAGGAAATCAGTCCTGAAAACATTGGAAGGACTGATGCTGAAGCTGACACTCTAATACTTTGGCCTCCTGATGTGAAGAACTGACTCATTTGAAAAGAACCTGATGCTGGGAAAGATTGAAGGTGGGAGAAGGCAACGAAAGAGGACAAGATGGTTGGATGGCAATACCGACTCAATGGACATGAGCTTGAGTAGGCTCTGGGAGTTGATGATGGACAGGGACGCCTGGAGTGCTGCAGTCCATGGGGTCGCAAAGAGTCAGACACGACTGACTGACTGAACTGACGTGATAGTTGGTTTATAATATATTAGTTTTGGTATACAGCTTTATGATTCAGTATTTTGATAATTATACTTCATTTAAAGTTATTATAAAATAATGGTTTTATTTCTGTGTTGTACAGTGTATCCTTGTAGCTTATTTTTTTTATATATACTTTTAGTTTGTAACACTTAAACTCCTCCCACTATCTGGCCTTCCTCCCCATTTTCTCTCCCCAGTGGCAGTCACTAGTTTGTTCTCTATACCAAGGAGTCTGTTTCTATTTTGTTATATTTATTTGTTCTATTTTTTTAATATTCTACATATAATTGGTAATATAAATTATTTGTCTTTCTCTGACATTTCATGAAGCATAATGCCCTCTAGGTCTACCCATGTTGTTGTGAATGCAACAACATGGAATTTTATTATTTTTTAATGGAATTTTATTATTTTTATTGCTGAGTAACATTCCATATTCCCTGGAGAAGGAAATGGCAACCCACTCTAGTATTCTTGCCCAGAGAATTCCATGGACAGAGGTACCTAGCAGGCTACAGTCCATGGGTTCTCAAAGAGTCAGATATGACTGAGCGACTAACTTAGTACTCCATATCACATCTTCTTTACTCTTCTGTAGATGGACACTTAGTTTCCTTACATATCTTGGCTCTGTTAAACAATACTGTTATGAACATTGTGGTGCATGTACTTTTAGATTTAATGTTTTTATTTTCTTCATGTATTTTCACAGGAGTGAAATTGCTAGATCATACGGTAGTTCTATTTTTAATTTTTTCAAGAACTTTCATAGTGTTGCCTACAGAGGCCATTCCAGTTTTTATTTTCAAGCTCCTGGTGAATCTTAAACTCCAAAAACTTGAGATCTTCTGATGGTCAATTCTTAACAGACCATACAATTAAAACAGTACACTGCTTTCACTATGATATAAACTTGTATATAGGGGAAAGAGAATCATTCCTTCTTTGAATCACATTAGATTTTGAAATAGAGGCCATGTAAAGCCTTTTTGATTGCAGAGTGTAGAAGAAGTCAAATAAATAATTTCTTATACCATCAAGTATGCATAATTCTAGTACAGAAACTTAAAAAATACCCTTCCAAAATCTTGATGTTCCTCTAATTCATAAGTGTAATGTGTTGTACCATGCTGCAGGATAGCATGAAAAGAAGGAATTGTTTCAGCTTATCTGTATTAGCTTTATTGTGAAAAATCTCTTTTATTACCTTGATAAACACTAGTTCAGAGGTGATTTTCCTTAATATAGCATGGGACTTGGATGAATATTGCAAGTCTTGGGTATTATAGCTACATAGTTTACTTTCTGATCCTCTGATACACTTTTTGGGATCTTACGTTCTTGTTGGTGACAGTTTAAGTTTGTGTAAATACATGAGATAATGCAAAGAAATATTAAGAAGCAGAGAGGAAGATCAAGAGCATAACCTAGGGGGAAAAAAAAGAGCATAACCTAGGGAGACATCTTGTATTGAATGGTTATATTAATGAGAGATAGTCAAAGGATAAGTGTAGTGTCAGGGTTACACAAGAAGGACAAAAGGCTTTGTCATTACAAACCAGGGAGAAGAAAAATTTAGGAAGGAAAAGAGACAGTTATGGTGTCAAACGTTACAGATGACACATAGGACAAATACAGGAAGATAACAGTAAATCTAAGAACTTGGAGGGAAATTTTTCTGTACAAAATTGTAGGAAGGTATGCATATTTACTTGACTTACTTCACCTCTGCCTTGACTCCACCATACACAGAATGCTAAAGGTAATATCTTGCTTATAGGGATAGTTTCCTACTGAAAGGAAAAATTAATAGTTATTGGTATATCAAGTTAACATATCATTTCTTTCTTAGGGGTACTATGGAAATATGAATGGAAATATGGAATATGAATCTATACAAATGAATAGGCTAATTCTCAGAATTTGCTCCAAGATGCTTACCCATAAATATTAGAAGATGGTACACATCATATGCCTTTCTCAGCCAATATATTTGCACAGCTTCTTTTTAATGGTGGACAATGCCTCTAAGCCTGTCACTTAAACCTTCAAATGCAAATGACTCATCTTCTTATGAAGCTCATTACTCTACTGAAACTTTATAGGACATGAAGTGACATGGAAAATTTAGAGTTCCCCACTGTCATTATGATCACATTAATTAAGCAATAAGACCCAGCAGTACAGGAACTACATTGTATTAATTCATATCATGGGATAAATGTTCAAAGAAGTGCTTGGGAATAAAGCCACAAGACTCCCATTAATGTCATGAGTCTATGTGAATTAATGCTGGACACCTGCTTCTCAACTCTGACATTGCTGGTAACTATAAGTCCTGACTTATCTTAATCTTTACAGAAATATGATTGTGCCTCACTCCCTTTCCTAATACTTCTGTTCAGGACCATTTCATTTGCCAGTGCATGCTAAGTCACTTCAGCTGTTTCTGACTCTTTGTGACACCATAGACTGCAGCCCACCAGGCTCCTCTGTCTATGGGATTCTCCAGGCAAGAATACTGGAGTGGGTTGCCATGCCCTCCTCCAGGGGATCTTCCCTACACAGGTATCGAACTCAAGTCTCATACCTCCTGTGATAGCAGGCGAGTTCTTTACCACCAGCACCACCTGGGAAACCCTCATTTGCCAATACTTTTTTCTCATATTAAAGGTAAATTTTTTTAAAAAAAAGTAAATTCAGATGCACGATTAGAAAAACAGGGACATTTGGGAAGACACCTAATTTCATGGAAAGACAATTTTAAAATGTCACATTAATGTGTTGGTAGAAACAAAATCACTCTGGAGTAGAAGTCTATCTAAGGATATATTTGCAAGTTACTATAGTTTCAAACAAAATCTAGACCACTAAGACTGAGAGCTGTAACTTATGTCCTAGATATGAATAAGCGAGTATCAGAATCCAGGAATTCATGAATATGGTCCCATTTCAGACATCTCAAATTTCATTAAAAAAAAATCATCTTTGGATAAGTATGCTTTTGTTTGTTTTCTGCCAGTGTTTTCTCCTCCCTATTTGGTGTTGGTGACATTTTGAATCCATTCTTATACTTAGGAACTTAGAAGTTTTACCTGAATTCAGGGGTTCTTAACTTGTGATCTTTCTGAGATCAACAGTATCTCCTGAAAATTTGTTAGAAATGCAAAGTATTAGAACTCACCACAAAGGTACTGAATCAGAAACTCTGAAGTTGAGACCCACAAACTGTGCTTTAACCAAGAAATCTGGGTTCTTTGAGAATGATAAAATTTGAAAGGCAAAATTATAATAGAAGAAGAAATAGTGCCATTATTTCTGTACAATCTCTGCCTTTTGCTATCAGAGAGAGCATCTTGGTTTAGGCCTGTTAGAGAATTCTTTTAGGTGTTTACATTAAAATATGATGTTGCCTTAATTTCATCAGGATTCAGTAAGTCAGTTTGGCTCTCCCCATGAAATTTGTCTATCAGAATCTGTCTAGTTCTTTTCCCTCAAAAGTCTATAGATAATGGAAGGTGGGAGGGAGGCTCAAGCTGCAAGGGACAAGTGTATACCTATGATTGAACGTTGATGTATGGTAGAAACCAACATGATATTGTAACTATCCTTCAATTTAAAATAAATAAATTAAGAAAAAGTCTCTAGATAGATATACAATTATCTATTTATCTATCTGTAATGAACATATTTAATTCCACCAAAAGTTTGGCTTTAATATGTAATTATTGCATTTGGCTGAGCATTATATCAACAGTGGTTGTAGTTTGTCTCTGTCCTTCTACATTTTTCTAGCACACAAGATGTCTATTTTGATTTTGTGAGGCAATTAGTATGTTCTTTTTCTTTTTGGTCTGTTCCTAGACCTCTGCCTGAAAATCTCAACCTCTGTCACTGTCTCAATACATATTTCCTCTAGGACCAGAGATGTACATTCCTCTAATAATTTCCTCTGAGAGACTGATGAGCCATAAAACTGAACCTCATATGCTATTTTATTGGATTTCTGCATATAGTTCTATCCCTGAAACATGTCCATGCCCCATTTGCCTTTTAAGATGCCTCCCTTTATCTCTGTTGGATCTGTGTGATAGTGGTTGCTTTTCTGGACACACTGTCTGAAGTTCTCCTCTCTGGACTCAGTGTTCAGTCTTCCTTCCTAGCCTGTCTTCTCCATGGGACTTCCCAACTCTTATGTGTGGATCTAGCCTTTCCTAGTTGACACCATTATATTCTGGTTAGCTCTTTAGTTATTATCCACCTACCCCCATATGAAAATGCTATGACATTTTCCATCTAGGAATCTCTCTATTGCCCATTTAAAATAAACAGGCTCATTAACGGCAGAAATCGAAGAATGAATCTTCACTACCAAAGACTATCTTCAGGCCAAACCCACCACACTTATAACATAGAGGTTAGGAGATAACTTCTGGGATCAGTCTTGTTTCAAAATTACACTCAAATTCTTGGGTGGTTATGTGATTTCAGCAAGTTACTGAACTCGCCTAAATATCAGGGTTTTGTTTTTTTGCTTTATTCTATAAACTAGGAGTAATACTACTTTTTGATATAGCATTATTGAGAAGAGTAAAATAGCCAAGAAGAGCACCTGACAGATATTAATCCTCAATAAATGTGCATTATTGTTGTTATACTATTCATTTCCTGAAGATACCCAGGTGAACCGCATTGTGGTTCTTCATCCCAAGAAGTTGACAGTGAAGCGGAGGACATTAAATACATGTTTAGATAGTAATAAATGTTAATGAAGATGTACAGATAAAATTATTCTTGGAGTTGGAAAGTACTTTTGACCAGGGGAGTCAGAAAAAAAGATCTTGGCTGTGTTAGCATTTTACTATATTTTTGCATTTGAGAACGACTGTATTTTCTGACAAAGCTAATAAAAAGGGTTCACATGCGGTGGGGATTACATTTCCAGAGGCTGCACTAAGCTGGAAGAGTTAAGGTACTATGTAATTGAGTCCTTAGGGGAAACAAAATGAGATAGGTTTTTTATCTTCATCTGAACGATGAGGAAACTGAGTTTCGAAGTTTAAAAGTCAATGGAAGTAGTGAGAAACTAGAGCAGAATAGCTAGAAACAAAAGTCTTAGAAGTCCAAACCCTGGTCTAAATCACAATTTCTCTTCCAGTAGCCTGGAAAGAACAAGAGAGTCATCCCGTCTCTCTTTGGGTGTTTTCATTAACAAGGCACCCGAGAGATGACTTATTCTATTGCTGGAGAATTCTGGGTTTTTAAAATACTATTTTTGGAAATAATATTTCTACAATTATTGTAGGTTTTTCTCTGATCTTTTCAATATTGTGTTGGGAAAAAAAAAACAATCAAAACCCTGACAGTTCAGAGGTGACCCACTGTGACTAGATTGGTAGACCCTATCATATGACTCATACGGAACAATATATCTTGGTATTTTTTAAGTGAGATACATTGATTTGGATAATATAGATAGCATTTATTTTTGAGTTAACACAGATACTGGGTGGGAATAAATGCAGCCAATACATTCATGTTCAAGGACAATAATCATAGCCTAATGAAGCAAGTGAGAGAAAGGTACACTGGTAATGTTTGAATATACATAAAGAAGTTTGCTGAAATGCTTCGTATCTTTGATTATCAGATGGATTGGATGTGTTAAGAGAAGTGTACAGAGCAAAGAATATTGAGTGCAGCACTTTAACAGAATCATCTTTTAAGATTTGAAACAGCTCAGCTGGAATTCGATCACCTCCACTAACTTGGTTTGTAGTAACACTTCCTAAGGCACCCTTGCCTTCACACTTCAGCATGTCTCACTTAGGTAACTGACAACACCATCATGGTTGTCCGCGTCTTTAAGAACTTTTTTGAGAATGTGGTTAGACTGTGTTTTAATTCAAGATATCAGTTGCTTCAGACAGAATTTTAAAATAGCATTAATGCAGGATACACTATTCCACTCTCATCATTCAATTTAAATGTGTGTTTTGCGTATGGCAGGAATGTTTTCTTGCCCTTTTGCTTCAAGGTATCTCTTAAGGTTCATTTCATGTCCCAGTCTCTCCTTGGTTAAATATTTTAGGCTCTATCTGACTCTGCTCTTTATGATTCTTACTGGCTACCCCAGAAAATCTAGCAGTGGATTAAATAGGATCTACTCTTTCTCCAATACTTGCATATGTTTGATTTTCTTCCCTAGATGATTATAAAATAATCTCAAGCAAAAGTTATGCCATCTACTTTTGTTTATGTGTGTAATTTCTCTGTATGTAAAGTAAAAAATGCAGAGTAAAGTAGAAATCCACTAGAACCTATTACAATATATAGAGGGAGTAAAGTTAGTACAGACTGTGTAAAGACACAGAGATTGCTAGGTTTCTTTTTTTTCTAAATAATTTTATTTTGAGAAAATTAAAAATTCCCCTGTAGTGTATTTTATTAACATTTCTTTGTTTTTACACTGTTTTTCCATACGAATGTTAGATATATCTATATATGGAGATATAGATGTCAGTATAGATATCAATGGAGAAGGCAATGGCACCCCACTCCAGTACTCTTGCCTGGGAAATCCCATGGACGGAGGAGCCTGGTAGGCTGCAGTCCATGGGGTCGCGAAGAGTCGGGACATGACTGGGCGATTTCACTTTCACTTTTCACTTTTATGTGTTGGAGAAGGAAATGGCAACCCACTCCAGTGTTCTTGCCTGGAGAATCCCAGGGATGGGGTCGCAGAGTCGGACACGACTGAAGTGACTTAGCAGTAGCAGTAGCAGCATAGATATCAATTAATTATAGATATAGATGGGGCTTCCCTGGTGGCTCAGAAATAGAGACTCTGCCTGCAATGCAGGAGACTAGGGTTCAATCCCTGGGTCAGGAAGATCCACTGGAAGAGGGAATGGCAACCCACTCTAGTACTCTTGCCTAGAAAATCCCACAGACAGAGGAGCCTGGTGGGCAGCAGTTCATAGGGTTACACTGGGTCAGACATGAATATAGATATCTCCTATTGATTCTGTATCTTGAAGAAGCTAGACTGTTTAGTGATATCTAGCACATCCTGCCCACTCCAATGTTCTTGCCTGGAGAATCCCAGGGACAGGGGAGCCTGGTGGGCTGCCGTCTATGGGGTCGCACAGAGTCGGATACGACTGAAGCGAATTAGCAGCAGCACCACATACTGATTCCTACTAAAACTGAATAACTTCATCCTCAGTTCTCTGCACTAGGATCTGGTACATACCAGCAGATGTATTGATCCAAGATCAAGAAAGTATTCCCCAGCAAGCTCTTCTGTCTCCTTAGGAAAACTTCTGTCAGAAGAAGAAATTATTTTCTAACACCATATACTAAATATTTAAAAAAAAAAATCTTTGTGCTCTACCTCTTCACTGCTTTTTGATTTCCATTGTTTCCTTAATTGATAATATAATATTTTTCTCAATAAAATATATTACATTTTAAAATTAGGATATAGTGTGATAGTAGTATCTTGTTCAAATAATTTAAAAGTATAGAAGTTAGAATACCCTAAAGACTCCATACAAAACCTTGGAGCTAATACATTAATTTAGTAAGGTAGCAGCATACAAGATCAATACACATAAATCCACTGTATTTCTTTACACTATTAATGAAATATCATGACTAGAAATTAAAAAAAAAAAGTCCAGTTTAAACTTTATTAAAGAAAAAAAATGTACATAGGAATAAACTTAATCAAGGAGGTGAAAGACCTCTATGCTGAAAACTATAAATCTTTGATAAAGTAAATTGAAAGTGATTCAAAGAAATAAAAAGATATCCATTGCTCCTGAACTGACAAAAAATAATATCCATAAAGTATCCATACTACTAAAAGCAATCTATAGATTTAATTTTATCCTTGACAAAATACCCATGACATTTTTCACAAAACTAGAACAAATAATCCAAAAATGTATATAGAACCATCAAAAACCCAGAATTGCCAAAGTAATCAGAGGAAAAATAACAAAACTGGAAGCATAATCCTTCCAGGTGTCAGACAATACTACAAAGCTACCGTAATCAAAACAGCAGAATATATAGTATTGGCACAAAAACAAACATATGGATTAATGAAACATAATAGAGAACCCAAAAATAAGCCCACACATCTCCTGTCAATTAATCTATGACAACAAAGGCAATATATATAATGGAGAAAAGACAGTCTCTTCAGCAAGTGGTGTTGGGAAAGCTAGACAGCTACATATAGATCAATGAAATTAGAACTCTCCCTCACACCATAACCAAGACCTAAATATAAGGCATGACACTATAAAACTCCAAGAAGAAAAGATAGACAAGCCATTCTCAAACAAAAAATGTATTAATATTTCCTTAGATCAGTCTCCCAAGAAAAAAGAAATAAAATCAGCAAATGGGACCTAATCAAAGTTAAAAGCTTTTACACAACAAATGAAACAATCAAAAAATGAAAAGACAACTTACAGAATGGGAGAAAATATTTGCAAGCAATGTGACTGAAAAGGGGTTAATATCCAAAGCACACAAACAGCCCATACAACTCAGTATTATTTTTAAAAGGGAAGCAATTAGAAATATAGAAAGTTTACATGTGAGTATGTGTATGTTTGTTAGACCTCATCCATGGAAGCTGTCCAATTGATAGCAGGTATCTAAAATACGGGCTTCCCATTTGGTGCTAGTGGTAAAGAACCCACCTGCCAATGCAGGAGACATAAGAGATATGGGTTTGATCCCTGGGTTGGGAAGATCCCCAAGAGGAGGGCATGAAAACCCTCTCAAGTATTCTTGCCTGGAAATCCCATGGACAGGGGACCCTGGCGGTCTACAATAAATGGGGTCACAAAGAGTCAGAAATGATTGAAGCAACTTAGTACACATTCACATGCATCCAGAAATATAATATCCATGCATGCATTAAGAGATAAATGCTATATACATTTATATTTAAAACATTGCTGAATTTCACTTTATGTTTCAAAAAAATAAAATTTTGTATCACAGAATTTATTTCTAAAAGAAACCTTTATAAATGCTTTTAAATATACCTTTTCATTCATAGATCCAAAAAAAAAAAACAAAACACCTTTTCTAAGATTGTATTGTTAGATCTGGGATTGATGTAAGAGTTTTTGAACTCCAATCCATTTTCCTTCTAAGATATTTTATCTCAAGCAAGAAATAATTGAAAAACCTAATATGTATTAAATGTTCTCTGCAAAGAGAAAACTTGACTGTTGCATTTAGAGTTCTCACAAATTAGTTGAGTGCATAATAACTGATATTTTCTCAGCTTTATGAGAAAATGCACTGACACACCTTCATTTTGCAATTTAATCCTTCCATTTACCTACACAGTTGATCCCATATGCAAGTGAAAACACGAGTTCAGCCAGGTCAACCAACCATGGATTCAAGGCAAAGGACTGAAGATTTAACCTAGATTATTTTCCTCACTATATCAAGCTCCCTTAACTCTGTGTAAGAATTATGTTCAAATGAGAGATCTATTTGCAGTGTTACAGAAAAACTGTCATCAATTTTTTTGTTCTTAAGCTGGGCTTTTTGAAATTGTTGGAAAAAGAACAAATGCTAAACTTTCTGAATACAAAGGGAGACGACTGTGTTGCCTGGCTCTGCAACTCAAAGCCACACTAATTCTCAAAGTTAGAAAATGTCCCAAGCACCTTGTAAGAAGTAAGTTTCTGTTTAGCATCTTCAACCTCCCAAAGGCCAACCCATGCTCACATAACTCTTAGACCCTTGATGGAGTACGATCACTTTCCATTGATTTAAAGCAAACAAGTTTCCACACTGGCAATGACAACTGACCTATTACAAAATAGAACGCTTGATTACAGACATGCTGCTTCTCATATGTAAGTGCACACACCAATTTTCATTTAGGTAAATGCAATGAAACCAAACCTACTACAAATTTTCTCAAGTCAAACACTGTCTTGAGGTTAGAGAGAATCAATTTATAATTTGGAGAGCAATTATTTAGGCCTTTAGACTTCTAAAAGAATGAAGTGGAACAAACATCTTAGCCAGAAAAATCAAGCATTTCACCTCTCCTCACATCTATGCTTGAACCTCAGCTCTGGGGCATAACTCAAGATTTGATATTAAAGTGTTTCATTTGCAGCCAATTAGGTCTAGGATTAGATTCTGCAGCCTCCTTGCACATGAGGACAAGAGGGCGATTTCCAGCAACCTTATTTCCACTCCCTTACCCCTTCACACATCCCTTCAGAACCATCACCGCCTTCATCAAAACAATTTCATTTGTACTTAGGAATGCATTATAGCCGGTAAGCGGAAGGTACAGAACAAGCTTAACCACTGTAGCTTTCTTTCTTTCTTTTTTTTTTTTTTTTTTAACCATCTGAATATCACGAATCCTGTATTTCACCGTGGTATAAGGTCTCTGATTACATCAACCTCTCCAAATTATGCTGAAATGAAGGCCATTCAATTTGCTACAATCAGTAACTTTCGAAAGAGCCCACATAATTGATTTCACAGTAATATAGGCATAGGTGACTGAGAGCCTCAGCTTCATTTAGACAATGTTTTCTTTCATTCCAAAGTGCAATATTCAATAGAAATCAAATCCCGCCCCCCAACAGTTGGCAGCTAAGCTTTGGCACATATGAAGCTTTTTTTTGTTTTCCCCCTTTTTTTACGGTGCAGAAACATGAAAATTGAAATTATTGCCCAGATCTAATAGAAGTCGACAGCCTTTAGGTGAATAACTTTTTTTTGGAACTCTCTCTGACGAGGATTTCAACCAGCAGGCAAGGAGCCACTCTGAATGCCATGCAGACCTCCAGCAACATTTGTTTGGGAGGTAGTTCCTTATCCAGTATACTGAGAGTTGAGATGTGAATGTGGATATTGTTTCAAACATTGCTCTACACTATTTGCCTATTTATAGTATGATCTGATTTTCACTCCGCTTTGAGTAATTACTGCTAATGATCTTTACTATTTCCAGATGCACATGTGACTTTGACCTTTAAAAGGATAACAGTGCACACTGATCATGTACTTTTACTGACCAGACTGCGACCCATCTCAAAGATATGGAAGAGGAGGCAGGTTCTGACTCGAAGAAGTATATAGTCAAATTTTCCCTAGGTTTTCATTCAGAAGTTAGTTCAATCAGAATTGTTAAATCCATGACTTTATTAGGCAATTATTTGGTGGAGGTGGCGATAAAGCATACCTTAACTCAAGAATCTGGTGGACTAGTATTCAATCCTCAGCTGAAACTTTGGGACCTACATGGCCTGGGAAATTCACTTATCTTCTCTGAATTCAATTTATTGATTAATATGGTGTTTATTTTAACTATTATTATGAAATTTATGTCCTCAAAAATGGATTTTTATCATGACTATAGAGTTCACACTGGGTACTAGCTGAGTTTTCTTGGGTAATTTACATAATCCTCTGAACCTCAGTTTCCTCAACTGTAAAGTTAGAATAATAACACTTCACATTTTTGAAAAGGATGAAATTAAGTAATGACTGTTAAGTGTTTACCACAGTCACAAAAGTTTTCATAGTTATTATAAAATTGCACTTGGTTTCTCTAACCCCATTGCTTGATGATTCTCAGTGAATGTGAGTGTCCCTGAATGAGGTTACATAAGTTCTAGAACTGTAAATCACATTCATGCACTACATTTTCAACGTAAACATAATAGAAAAGAAAGCACATTCATTTAACTTATTACAGAGAATTAACATATAAATGCTAAAGGTTATTTTCATTGGAAAATGAGATATTGGATGAACATGTCTGATACTTTGGGCACTTGCAGAAGTCATGGTTGGCTCTGATCCATCGGGACTGGAAAGCTGAGAGCACCAGAAGAAGCAAGATGGTAAAACCGCATCAAGGACAATGCATGAGGACAAGCAGCGCTATGATCTGTCTCTGGTGTCTCCCATGGGAAAGGGACCTGCGTGACAGTATAGATGTCATGCCTTTTCCATTACTGGTTTGACCTTGTTTTGTCTGTCTATCATTACACTTTACCATGCATACTATGTAAAAATAATTATGGTTCTTACTTTGTTCTTTCTTTAACTCTAGTTTCTCTTCTCTGGTGGCTTTTAATATCTACAACATTGCGAACATTAGTCTCTCTAAGTGACAAAGACAATTTTCATTATTAAAAACCTTTATGTGGTTATGTGGTATTAATAAAATCTGAGCCATATGCTAAAAAAGAGAGATTTATAGAATACATTAGATAAATAGTCTAGGAAACAAATGCAGAGAGTCATTTTTAAAAGGACAGAATTTAATATGACCTATTACACAAAAAAATAGTTTTGCTATTATATATTTAATACCAGTTTGTTAGCCTGGAAGAAGAGAGTATCAATTTTCCTTGCAGTAAATAATCATGGCACATATATTTAATGAGTTATTTACAAATGATAACATAGTAATTCTAAATAAAAATCAACTATGCCACATCATTAGAAAATACTGTTTTTCCCCAATGGCCTTACTGTAAAACTTACCATGAGCCTCAAGGCACATTACTTGGAGGAAAACAAAACTAATCTCTTTGGATATGAAAAGTGGTGGAGACTACTGTGGTGAGGAAAGCAAGATCATGAATAAAAAACTAGCAAAATCTAATCAAGGATGTTACCACTGAAAGGGAGAATTTTCCTAGGGAATTCCACTGTTCATTCTTTCATTCATTTATTCATATAACAAAATTGCTGTTGAAAATGCCTTATTGGTGAGGCAACTGAGGCCTTAAAAATAAATTTAAATATATTTTACTAAGCTGAATGATTCATTGAGTTCAAAACCATTTAACTTAAAAGTAATATCACAGAGATAGTCCATAGTAAATATTTATGCCAAATTTTCAACATTATAACTTTTTAATTTAATGACAAAATTTTTCATTTGGAAATAGACAATTTTCTAGAGTGAAAAATTTGCTAATCTTTCAAAAAGTTGTCTCCCAGTCTCTTACTTGGATTAGCAATTTCTTACCGATCTCTCTAAATTTACTCCTCACCCTTTTCCATCATGCTTTGTGACCAAAGAGAATAATATTTATAAGCCAAAGCAAATAAATTAAAACAAAACCAAAAACCCTGCCTCTGGCTTTGCATTGAGCTTGGCCAATGGAAGGTACCTGCAGAAGATTCAAGGGCAGGAGTGTCAAATTGGAATACTCATTCTTCTTGCTCCTGTCTGGCCAAGTTGCCACAGGTTGGATGTGTCCTTCTACCAAAGGCCACAACTCCTGCTTGGTATTTCTAGCCTACAGCTTCCTTAAAAGTTCTTTTAAGCACATACTCCTTTTATTCCTTCAAGGTTTGTGAGGACACTTTACTGTCACTAATCCTGGAATACTGCATTATCCCTTGTTGTTCTTTTTTTTTAAATGTGCCTGCATTTTTCTGAATAACCCCCTCTATTAATCTCTCCTTGATTACTCAATTTCAGTGCACCATCTGTTTCTTAATGTTTCTCTGGGTGGTACCTTGAAATGGAAGATCCTGAGTCTTCCCTTAGGTGTGGCCTCCTCCCCAAGGTAGGGGTACCATCCTTGTTGTCCTATTGAGTGGCCTGAGATAACATTCTCAGATACAAAGTGAAGGACAGATTCAATGGTACTTCTAAATAGCAAAGTGAATCAAGCTAGACTCCAGAAGTCCTGGACTAGGAAGGATGGTCAGGAGGAGAAGCAGTGACAGATTGTCATCCCATATGCACACACCAGGCATCATTAGAATAGCAATTTTATAACTTGCTTTTTCAGTTAACATACAATGTAATCACTTTGTCATATTCTTTAAGCTTCATTTTGGCTACATATTATTCTGAATGCAAGGCTGGGTTTCTAGGATTCATAAATTCTGGAAGTATAAAAAGCATCTTGCAGTTTTATTTGCTGTTCTCCTCCTCCCATTCCTAACAAGCCGTGTACAGTTGTGGATCCCCCCAAATGAACTTGATGGCTGAATTAGTGTATGAGTCAAGATTTTCTCCAAAGACACCTGAATTCACCCCAGGCTCCTCTACTTGGATACAAGTAAGTATTCCCTTTGTTTCATTTCATACAGTTCATATAGTTGAATGTTGGTAATTATTGGTCTTGTGGAAGACAAGATTTTTACAGATTGTGAGGGGAAGGCTGGTTTCAGGATGGTTCAAGTGCATTACATTTATCATGCACTTTATTTCTATTATTATTACATCAGCTCCACCTCAGATAATTAGGTACTAGATTCTGGAGGTTGGAGACCTTCGTCCTATAGGAAATCTTTCTGGTGGGCAAAGCTAGTTGACAAATTAGCCTTTTCTCAATCAACCCCTCTTTTAGAGATATTTGAGAGTTTTTTAACAGGTTACCCTCTATTCTGGAAGCTTTGACTTTAGAATAGTCAATACAAAAAAAAATATTTTCTGTGGAAATTACTTCCACATCCCATTTGGGTACCAAAAAATCTGGAATTTTCTGTGCATCAGTCTATGGGGAAAAAAGCATTTAAGAGCTTGGTTATTGCTGTTGTTGTTGTTGCTACTATTGTGTGTATGTTTGTGTGTTCTGAACATGGAGTACTACAACTATAAGCTAGCCAGGAGATAGATTTCTACATAGTACATTTAAGCAGCGTTAAAGTTTATGCTGCTTAAATCACTTCAGTTTGTGGGGTATTCAGATCTCTGAATTTTATGATAATGTCAAGAGAGCTTCTGGTGAGTCCCATTAATTTTTTTGGTATTGTTTAATTTTACATGAGTAAATATAATTACTCCTTTTGTCATGAAGAGCAAGTTCTAATACCAATTTATAATTCATGGAGCTAATTATGTTAACGAGGAGGCAATCTTTCCTCAGCTATCTCCCCTGTAATTTTAAAGGATTTTGATTTTTTCCCCTTTTCTCTACAATTTCTCTTCCAGCTATGAAAAGGAAGTGTACACAATTCATCTGTGATATAATTATTTACCATGGCAACAGTTGTGAATGGGATTGGGAAGTTGCACAGAAGGAGAAAGCAGCTTAAGGGAAACAGCCGAAAAAATCCTTTCAAGACAAGAGGGCTTTCAGGTGGGGATGGTTTTTTGTTTTCCTGACATTTTAAGGAGGGGCTCAGGTTTGCCTAACATTGTAAAAACTGCTGCTGATCCTAAAATAAAAGAGTCTATCTTCTACAGTTGCATTTCGGAAAATCATTTTGATTAAGAGAGTGGCACAAAAGACAAACCCATGTTTTCCCTCTGCATTTGAATTAACAGCCCCCAGGAAGGCAGAGAGAAAGTGTTTCCTGCTAAATGATCAGATAGCATAGCCAGGGGATGTGTGGGAAAAAGAAGACTCCTATTCCTAGTATTCCTAAAATGGGTACTAAGCTCTAACCCCATTTAGCAACAAAAATCTTCCTTTTGGGTAACATACAAATCTGAAGGAAAAGAAAGAAAGTCTATCCAAATCCAGTGGTGTAATCTTTAGGCTTCACCTGAGGCTGCCACAAATTCTATCCCCATTTCCCTTGTTCAATGGAGTATTGATGATTTTATCCCTAATTGTGTGATGCCAATGAACATAATCAATATTCTTCAAAAGAACACTAGCATGCATATTAAAATAATCATACTATCAAAAGGCAAACCATGCTTTTCTAGGTGTTGGCAGGCTTATGTTCTTTTCACCTGTGAGCGATGCTACCTCTCATAGGCTAGCTTTCTTTCTCTGTGCAGCAATAACTCACATCTAACCATAGCTGAAGTATTCTTGATTGCAGGATAAAATTGCTTCTGTTCAATATTCCAGGATGCTAATTGCATCAAAAGCTGTGGGACAAGCTCACAACTGGGAGCTGTAGGAGTAGAAGGCTTCAGACTGCTTGATCTCCTCAGAAATACACATAAACAAGATAGGCTAGAAAGAGTCTGGTGGCACAATATTCTAAAATGAAAGGTCAAACACACACACGCAAACTTTGACTCCACAAAGCTTGTAGTTCCTATGTCCTACCTGCAGAATCAGCAGTCACTTCACAAGACGATTTTGCTGGTTTCACATCTAGCTGACGTTGCCGCATATGGAGGCCTGTCATTGGGCTGAATCGATGGCATGGCTGAGTCTGGTACCAAGCATCGCTCTTGCAGTGTTTTGCTCACATTGAGCTGAACAAACATAGAGTTGCACAAATTAAACAAAGAAAAATACATTTCTCTTCTAGGAGAAGTTTGAGAAGCACACCACAGTTTCGATTGAATGTTAGAGCTGGAAGTGACCTTTGAGGTCCACATTCTTATTTCCTTATCTTAATAGTTAAGAAAATTGAGTTTCCAGGAGGTCAAAAGTTTAACTTTAGGTGTCAGAAACTTCACACCTTCAGGCTATAGTCGCTCATTGAAGCAAGATGTATAAATATAGAAATAACTTTACAGTCTAATACATGTGATACGTTTATATAAGAAGATAAAAATTCTATAGAAACTAAAGGAAGGGAAGATCAACTGTGAGAGTTAAATAGAGAGATTCATGGAAGAGGAGGCCTTGAACTGAGCCATATATGATGTTGGAGATTCTGTTTGGGGGAGAAGAGGAGGAGGGCCTTTCCCAACCCTGGGAAACTGCTCTTCACTTTGCCATCGGCAATACTGTTGATGAAATCCATTATTAGCTGCAGCTTTGTTGTTTTGCTTTATGGCTTAATTGAGGTTATTCTTCCTAAGCAAAGGTAATTGAGGCCCATAAAAAAAGAAATTGCTCTTGATCCAATCTTTACATTTAGGAACAGCTCAAATATGATACAACTGACAAGTTGGTTTATTCCTTTAACCACACTCATGAACCAACACAGGTACCCCAGTTTTACTACTCCTGGGGATCATCATTTCAGCAACCATGGTGTCCAAGACACTCTTTTCTCTGTTTCCATTAGGAGATTACAGGCATAATTTCAGCCTTCTTGATATATCTGGGTTTTTTTTTTTTTCCTTTTCTTTTGTCTCTCTCCTTTGTTCTATATTAACCTCCTTAAGTTGTTCATATCCTTTCGCCAAATAGTCTTATCATTCAACTGCCAAGTTTCTCAAGACTCAGTTACTTTCCTAGATTTTCCCTGTTCAGAAATTCTTGCTTTTTACAAAAAAAATTAAAAAAAAAATTCTCTCCTTAAGTTTTTATCAGTATATTTTTTATCATTGGATTTTCTAGTGGAATAAAAGTAAGTAATTAATATATTCATTCTAAATTGTTTATGTCTGCAAGTGACTAGGAAAGCAGAAAAATAGGACAACTTTCTGAGAGTGAGCTCTGAAATCAATAGCATCTCTCTGGTACAAAGTGGAGGAGGGATACAACAGTTGATGTTTGCTGTTGAAGACTGAACAAAGGAGAAGAAAGAAAACAAGGATTGGCAGAGCCCATCTCAGCACTATCAGAAGAAAGGGAAACTTACACTGAAGACGCTAAATATCTCTCCTTAAGTCATAATGAACCCGCCTGCCAATGAAGGAGACATAAGAGACGTGGGTTCAGTCCCTGTCATGTAGGCGCCTCTGAAGAAGAGCATGCAACCCACTCCAGTATTCTTGTCTGGAGGATTCCATAGACAGAAGAGCCTGACTGGTTGCAATTCATAGAGTCACAAAGAATCGGACACAACTGAAGTGACTTAGCAGGCATAAACACATTTGGTGAAGACCAACCTTGGCTATACCTGCTCTCTCAGTAAGACGGTGAAGAGTTGGATTCATTTCTACTTCCCTGGTGATTCCTTGGTCACACAGATACCTTTTGTTTGGAATTTGGCCAGTTTATCTGTTATGTCTGCACTAGTCATGTGACTTTCACATGTAAATCCTGTTGCATTGTTATCTCTCACTGTCAATTAGATTAATCAGAATTCTGGTTCCATATACCAATTTTATAGGGCTACCCTGATAGGACAGTTGGTAAAAAATCCACCTGCAATGCAGGAGATCCCAGTTGGATTTCTGGGTCCAGAAGATCCGCTGGAGAAGGGATGGGCTACCTGTTCCAGTATTCTTGGGCTTCACTTGTGGCTCAGCTGGTAAAGAATCCACCTGCAATGCAGGAGACCTGGGTTTGATCCCTGGGTTGGGAAGATCCCCTGGAGAAAGGAAAGACTACCCACTCCAGTATTTTGGCCTGGAGAATTTCATGGACTTTGTAGTCCATGGGGTGGCAAAGAAGAGTTGGACACGACCGATCAACTTTCACTTTCATATCATTCCTAAAACAGTGATGAGCAAGTGATGAGACTTCTCTGTAAGTAATGAGATCACAGTTAACTGCCAGAAATTAGGTTGCAGCTGGAGCCAGGCTGAGAGTTCTGGATTCAGAATAAATCCCCCAGAACAATGAATGTCAGTTCTTGAGCCCTCTGGGATCAGAGCCTATCAGACTTACCCAGCAAAATTTCCACCATGTTTTATCTATGCCAGTATTTGAGTATATAAGTATATATATATGCATTTTTTTTTCTCCTAGATATAGTGACTTACTTTGGAACCCTTGGAAACACAATGCTTTTATTTAAATTGATTCTTTTCTAATAATGGGCTTTTAGATACAGGCAAAGATATCTTAGATCGGGCCAGTTTGCCTACTTCCCAAAGCACAGTTAAACCCTTGTGCACAGGCAATGCATATTCTGTCAGTACATAAAGTTACCTCTTGTGATCACTCTTCCCTTTTAAGAACATGCGGCTTGTGACCCCTCAAAATGTTAGATTGAGCCTGTCAAGATAACATCCGGGATCCCTCTGGGCTTAATGGGGTGAATATACAGACTGTGCTCCTGCAAAGAATGGAAGCTTTCATGCCTTGGAATAGGAATGAGAGGAGAGAATATTCTTGTTGGAATCACAGCATGCCTGTATGCAAATCAACAGTTCAAGGCCATTCTGTAATTATACTGAAATGACCCACTGTAAAACATTTTTCTTGTCCTTTTCCTGACCCCCAGGTAAAGAAGAAGTGGTTGTTAAGTGGCATTGACCATCTATGTCCTCATCCATGTGGCTACTCAGGCTATAGCTGTTTCAAAATGGTGTTTCCCAGCCCCATTCATGTCCAGATGGCTGGTTTAAAGCATCATGAATTGAAAGGAAAAAAAGAGAAAAACATTAGCACAGACAGAATTGTAGCTTGTTCATGGAAAATTAGAAGACGCATTCTTTGATTCTTTTGTGACTCCCCACCCCCATCCCCAAGGGGTTTAGAATTAAAATGGGGACAAAAAGCACCTCTAGATTTATTTGGCTCTGCCATATTAACCATAAAAAAGATCTAGCTTGTTCCAATCTTAACCCAGCAGTACACTATAAATCCAACTTCCCCTCTCTGCTGGGGAAATAAAATCCAAGTACAGTAGCATCCAAATAATTATCAAGAGTTGAGCTGTGCTGGCAGGGTGCAATGTACAAGATTCAATTTTAACTAGTGATTACAGACCGGCAACCTTCTAGCCCTGAATGTCAAACGGCCATGTCACTTTCTCCTGTCACAGAGTATGTCAGGACTCACCGCAGCCTGGTGACTTTTCATCAGAGGTAATGAATCTCGTCCTCCTGAGATGGGAAATGTCACTATGCCTCCCCGCCCCTCCTTCTCCCCACACCTCACCCCTCATTCCCTTCCTGCCACCTGTCTGGGTCCCAATAATTAGGAAAAGGATGTTGTGTGTGACATTGCTTCTCACATCTCCACCAGGGCCCGGCTGCTGTCGATTTAAATTGTGTGGTCAGTACTCAACTCGCAACCATACGTGATAAAATGGCCACCTCGGTAGACAGTTTATGGTGCTGGAGTCTCATGCATCAAGCGCTCTTGTCCTTGAGCAATAAAATGGAAAAACAGTTAAGCTCTGACCTTATAGCCTGTATGGTTTGGGGCTCTAGTCCAACTCCTGATAACTTGCCTTTAAATCTTGTGAACTTGGAGCTTTTTGTTTCTGACCTTTCTGCTGCTAAGATGCCATTTAGGACATCAGTGAGGGTGGAGCCTAGTAGGTCTGCATGGGTGGTGACAGAGAAGGAGAGTTCATGCTTTGTAATAACATCTTTTAACTCTTGAGTTCAGTATCTGACATAAAGCAAACAAACAAAAAACAAGCAAAACTAAACAAGCAAGTACTTTATTTTGGGACCCAATGAAAACACAAATGGTACACATACAAACATAACCACTGATTTTTGAAAACATTTCTTGAATATCTTAAACTCTTAATGTAAATCTCAGGATTTTGGTGGTTTTGAAGGAGTATATATGAGTTGAATTATAAATATTTCTGTTTGTGATAAGAAAATTCCTTTTACTTTTTATAAACTTTATCTTTAAAAAAAAATATCAAGGACCTTTTGTGTTCAACACAGTAATTTAGCCACTAAAGGAAATGATAAAACTATAATATAGGGCATGGTCCCTGTCTTCGATTAATTTGAACAATAATACACATGCCAGGTATAAAATAAGAAAATAAGTGTGAAGTGGGAAGAGACAGCCTGCCCTATATGAATAATAAAGCCAACAGGGTACAAGTGAGTTAAACTCATCTCAGATGACAGAAAAGACAAAAACAATCAAACATAGTCCAGAAGCAACAAAGGAAATGGCCCCCAAGGTAAAACAGTACACACAACACAGGGCCGCTTTGTTGTTCGTGCTGGGGACATCTCCATATCTGGCTCTAGTGATTAACTATCCCATGGAACACAGCAGTAAAGTATAGCTGAGGTCAGTTAATCCACTGTCATCTAATGTAAATCAAACAGATGGGAAAGCAAAATCAAGGCTAATCATAGTGTCAAGGATGGTTCCGGAGGAGGCGTGGGCCAGCTCGCTTCCCTTGCTAGGTTGGCATTTTGTTTTTCCTGAAAAGCTCTGTGCTCGCTTACGCATCAAAACTCTAGGAGAAGCAGTTAAACCTTAATGTTCCAGGGCTTCTTAGAGAAAGTTTATTATTTCTAGATGTGAGATTTGCCTTCCTGCATTCTTTTTTTTTTCTTTTTGACTCTCTTTCTTGCCTTGTTCCCTACCTCCCCTCACTCCCTTTCTCCCCACATCATATTCCAGACATTGAGTTCAGCATATGACATAGTAAGCAAAGCAAACTGACATTTTGTCCCAATGCAGCCTGAAGCCTGGTGGAGAAAATGGACAGTGGGAAGTGACAGGTATGGCAAATATCCAGGCAACTACAATCCAGAGTGAGACGAAAATGAAAGAGGCTACACCGTGCTATCAGCGCCCCAGGTGCGGTGCCTGGTGCAGACATAGGAGGGTAACAGAGAGAGGTTTCCAGAGGATGCCCAAAGGGAAACAGGAAGTGTTTACAATGATCCTTTAGAAAGCCATGAATCTCTGCATATTTCTGATGTTCTTTTAAAGACTGTCTGAAATCTCCTCCATTGGTGAATAGAATGGGTCCTCTCACTGGGGGAATGAAAAATTGCCGTTGTTGTCATCAGTGTCTTTATCCTCAGTGATTGAAAGTGGCATTTAGAGGTAATCCTCAAGGACAAAAGGGGACTGAATTTGAGGCACATACAATATTTTGATCAAGGTTTTATGCGATGATATTGCAAGCCATGAACACACCCTACCTTCTTTTCATCTTCCCTGTGCTATTACACATTCATTAGGGATGAGGATTGGATGGTAAAGTTAGACATTTTTTAAAAATCATCTACTTGAAGTATTACATAAAGTTGGTTTTCTAGTTTATTTATTCTCCTTGTATCCACTTTTTTAAAATCGTTTTTATTTTATTTTTTTTTGTTTTAAATCTATTCCCAAATTGAGTCTCTCTCATGTAGCAGGCGAAGTTTAAATTATTGAGGAATTTAAGAGTAAGTAAAGTAAATAAGAACAATAATTTTTTTCCATTATGTAGCTTACAGTCTAGAACGGGAGCAGACATAGACAAATAATCACAAAGCAATTAGATGCCTATGTTGAGACGGAAAGATTGCTCCTGTATACTAAGTGGCGGGGGGGGGGGGGGGTTATGGTCGAGCAAAGGTTTATGGATCTTAAAAAATTGGACATAAGCCAGTATATCTATTTTGGTTAGACAAGCTGCTTATCCAAAATATAGAGGTGAATCTCTTTCCGATGATTAGTAGAATCATTTGTAGCTGCACAGACAGAGTGGATGTTATAGTGGACCCTGTGATGACCGTGGATATTGCAGAAGTGAGGGAAGTGATAGGTATTGCAAACAAAAAGAAGGTGACAGGATGTCCCCTAATTGGACAAGAGGCATGACAGGCACATCTACTTGGGAAGACCTCTTATAAGTCAAATGGCATTAAATTGCAAATGTCTCCCTTTCATCGCCAACCCTTAGACCCTGGTCTTATCTTCAAGTCAGGCTGAATGAAATGCATTTCTACAGGGACAGAGAAATTCCCTGCTCGGTGGAGCTGAGAAGACGGATGGTGTAGTGCTTCTACAAGGAGTCACCAAAGGGACACAACCTCCTTGAAGTGCTGGTGTGTCTGGAACAAAGGTGAGTGGTCACAGAGAAGTCGAACTCTTATTAACTGACAAGGACATGCAAGAGAAACTATTCTATGTGATACAGTAATGGTGGATATATGTCATTGCACATTTGTCAAAACATAGAATGTACAGCATAAAGAGTGGACACTAATGGAAGCTATGGACTTTAGTTACTAATAATGTATCAGTACTGATGGGCTTCCCTAGTGACTCAGTAAAGAATCCACCTGCAATGCAGGAGACCACAGGTAGTGCAGGGGACCTGGGTTTGATCCCTGGGTTGGAAAGATCCCCTGGAGAAGGAAATGGCAACCCACTCCAGTGTTCTTATCTAGGAAATCTCATGGACAGAGGAGACAGGCAGGCTACAGTCCATGGGGTCGAGAGTCTGACAGGACTTAGTGACTAAACCACCACCATCATCACCATCACTATTGACTCATCAATTCTAACAAATGTACTGTGCCGATGTTCATTATAGGAAGGGCTACGGGAGGTGTTGAGGGAGTATATGAAAACAATCTGTAACTTTCCCTCAAGTTTTTGTAAATGAAAAACTGTTTTAAAAAAGAGTATCTTTTGAATAACACATTCTGTGTAGTGGTTACTCATATAATCTTGAATCTCTTATTCTATGAGCTATAAAGTAAGCATCTATGATGGTTGCTCATATAATCTTGAATCTCTTATGCTATGAGCTATAAGGTAAGCATCTATGATTTTATTTTGACTTGGTAACTTAATGAACATTTGTTGGGTGATAAAAAGAAAGCTAGAATTTAGGGAATACTTTTCTGTTATAAAATATAAAACCTAGTTGCCTAGGAATCACTAAGCAGAAGGAGAATGAAAGCTGCCAGCCATTTGAGTGGCAATTCCAGGTAAGGATGACACCCTGTACAAAGGTTTGAGTGCAAAAATGGGTTCATGTGATGACCTAAAAGTACCTCTCCCTGGTCAAAGGTCTTTAGGACAACTGAACCGTGATCTTGGTCCATTACTATGGGAACTTGCAAACGCAGTTCCTCCTGACTCTAAACTCAGTGTCCTGAGATAAACTTTCTGGAATGGCTCTTTAGCTACATTCATTCTACTAACTTTAATTCCAGAAAAAAACAAATTCTGAGAATTGAAAAAAAAAAAGCTGTTGTACTTGAAGCCAAAAAACATCATCATGAATATCCTATTAAAATGCAAACTTCAGAAATTATATTTCAAATAGTCCTAAGAGGACTAATTAATATTTGTAAAGTGCTTTGAAGACGGAAAGTGCTAAATTAACGTCAATATTTATTTATTAATAATCAGACGAGGTGATGCTGCCATCTTGAAGTTGCCTCTTACGATCAAGTACCGACTACTACCATGATTTCACCTTCTTAATTGCCTTCCCTAGCCACCACTGCCATGTGGGAATTCCAGACTTCATGCTTGTGTTTAGCATTTTATTATTTAAAGGTATCACCAGTTCACATACATTATTCGAAGGAATTTCTGTACTTTGAGTGCAGCAAATCTGTGTATTACAATGCAAATTCAGACCTTGCTTTAAAACAAGCTACATTTGATGGTTACTACCAAGCAAAGTATCCATCATACAGCTAAGTAACAAGGTTTTGAATGAATAAATGAATTAAAAACAAATTAACCCATTCATATCTTACAAAATGTAAATATTGCCTTTACCCTTATATCAGACCTATTTCTGTCATTTAGAAAGCCAGTTTGTATATTTTACTCATATTTTGGTACCTAAAAAATACTATTTTTTTCATATCTTGAACATTAGGTTACAATTTTCACTTCCGTGTGTGTATATATATATATGCCTATAGCAGTCAGTCAGTTCAGTCGCTCAGTCACATCTGACTCTTTGCGACCCCGTGGACTGCAGCACACCAGGCCTCCCCGTCCATCGCCAACTCCAAGAGTTTACTCGGACTCATGTCCAGTGAGTCGGTCATACCATCCAACCATTTCATCCACTGTCGTCCCCTTCTCCTCCTGCCTTCAATCTTTCTCAGCATCAGGGTCTTTTCAAATTAGTCAATTCTTCGCATCAGGTGGCCAAAGTATTGGAGTTTCAGCTTCAGCATCAGTCCTTTCAATGAATATCCAGGACTGATTTCCTTTAGGACGGACTGGTTGGATCTCCTTGCAGTCCAAGGGTCTCTCAAGAGGCTTCTCCAACACCACAGTTCACAGCATTAATTCTTTGGTGTTCAGCTTTCTTTGTAGTTCAACTCTCACATCCATACATGACTACTGGAAAAACCATAGCTTTGACTAGATGGACCTTTGTTGGAAAAGTAATGTCTCTGCTTTTCAATATGCTGCCTAGGTTGGTCATAGTTTTTCTCCCAAAGAGCAAGTGTCTTTATTTCATGGCTGCAGTCACCATCTTCAGTGATTTTGGAGCTCCCCAAAATAAAATCTCTCACTGTTTCCACTGTTTCCCCATCTATTTGCCATGAATTGATGAGACCAAATGCCACAATCTTAGTTTTCAGAATGTTGAGTTTTAAGCCAACTTTTTCACTCCCCTCTTTCACTTTCATCAAGAGGTTCTTTATTTCTTCTTTGCTTTCTGCTATAAGGGTGTTTTCATCTGCATATCTGAGGTTATTGCTGTTTCTCCTGACAATCTTGATTCCAGCTTGTGCTTCTTCCAGCCGAGCATGTCTCATGATGCACTCTGCATGTAAGTTAAATAAGCAGGATGACAATATACAGCCTTGACATACTCTTTTTCCTATTTGGAACCAGTCTGTTGTCCCATGTCCAGTTCTAACTGTTGCTTCCTGACCTGCATACAGGTCTCTCAAGAGGCAGGTCATGTATATGGAATATATATGTATTTTAACAATCCATATGTAGGTTGTGTCTTTTCTAATTACATTTGAAAGTATGCCCATAGAAGCTAAAAAAAAAATCAGCAAATGATTAAAAATGCCCCAATAGATGGCATTACTGTGATCTATAACCTCAAGAGGGCTTTTGTGTTTGCTTGTTTTGGTTTTCACTTTAGGATTAGCTGTTTTGCATTGTCCAGAGTGGACAATGTTTGCAAGAATGCTGGTCCAGCCTCGATCCATGGTTCACTTTCTATCTTGTAGTCTCCTACCTGCTGCAAACTGTAGGGAGTCAGGACTTTGGAATGAGGGATACTCATTTGGACCAATGTTCATTATCAGTCAAAAGTCACTGTCTGTTCTTAGGAACAAAACATTTCTTTAGTCAACTAGATGTTGAAACAAGGAGGATACAGTTGGCAAAGTAAGAGTGGAGAGTCAGTAACAATTCACCTATAATTTCAAGTTGTGGTCTTTAAAACTAAGGTTCATATGAATGAAGAGTGTGATGAGTAGGAAGGGGACCACATAGACCAGCAGAGAAACACCAAAAGAAATATGGTGTATTTAGTGTTCTCTTACATGGTAAGCTGAGTACTCTGGCCCCTTTAGTAACTAAATACATTTATATTTAAACATCAGGTACTCAAAGCCTTAAATTAAACATTAGAGCAGATACATTTATGGAGTCCTTTAATTTGAAATACTGATTGTTCTTGAGGAACCTCCACAAATAATATTTGGGTTGTCAGTAAGTAAGTGACAACTCCACCATTTGCTGGGCCTTGCCAGCTCTGTGGGGCTCTGCTCAGCTCTTCATCACATACTCAATTACTTTTAGGAGAAAAATACGCACGTGTGTGTGTGTGTGTGTGTGTTCCTTCACTCGGTTCTGTCTGAATCTTTGTGACCCCATGGATGGTAGCCCACCAGGCTCCTCTGTCCATGGAATTTCCCAGGCAAGAATACGGGAGTGAGTTGCCATTTCTTGCTCCAGGGGTCCTTCCTGACCCAGGGATTGAACTCACATCTCCTTCATCTCTTGCATTGGCAGGAGATTTTTAACCTCTGTGTCACCTAGGAAGCTATATATATATATATATACATATATATACATATATATATATATACATATATATATTCTGTTGCTCAGTTGTGTCTAACTCTTTGCAACCCCATGGGCTGCTGCATGCCAGGTTTCCCTGTCCTTCACCATCTTGCTCAAACTCATGTCCATTGAGTTGGTGATGCCATCCAACCATCTCATCCTCTGTCATCTTCTTCTGCCTTCAATCTTTCCCAGCATCAGGGTCTTTTATAACGAGTCAGCTCTTTACATCAGGTAACCAAAGTATTGGAGCTTCATCCTCAGCATCAGTCCTTCCAATGAAGATTCAGGATTGATTTCCTTTAGAATTGACTGGTGTGATTTCCTTTCAGTCAGTCCAAGGGACTCTGTAGAGTCTTCTCCAACACCACAGTTCAAAAGCATCAATTCTTCGGTGCTCAGCCTTCTTCATGGTCCAACTCTAACATCCATCCATCCATATATATATATATATATATATATGTGTGTGTGTGTGTGTGTGTGTGTGTAACTTTCACAGATAAGAGGAAAACTGTAGTGAAAATGTTAAAGATAGTTGTATATATAGAGAGTGTATGCCCTGATAGAGAATTGATTCTGGAAGAAGCAAGAAATTTATACTTTCACGTATATATAAACAAATCAGAGCATTTTCTAAGAGCTAAACATACACACCTTGTGATTATCCATATTTTGTGTTCTAAGACACCATCCATGTGTTTCCATGTGACAAGTAAATGCAATTTCTACATGTTGAGAATACAACTCTAATGAGATAATCATTTATTTTTCATACTTGTAAATTTTTTCTCACTCACCAGATAATTAATTCCTTAAAAGACAGGGGCCAATTCTTGCTTTATACTTGCACACATTGACAGATACACTCTCAGGATGGACTGAAGCTGACTGATCAATACAAAGCACAAGAAATGCAATATGAGCCAGTCTACAGTTAAATTCTAAAATCAGTGCTACAGATTCATGGGAAGCAAGAAGTATTAATTGAATTTCTGAGTTTAGTATCTTGAAAGGTCTTAATGTCCCAATATTTAGTGTGGAATTATGGAATAAAGTTAATTAATAACAAGCTTGAGACTTGAAGCCAATTCAAATTGTACACAGTGAAGATGATACTGTTGGACTTATTTTCTTGTCATTGCCTATCCTGTTGGAATGTTCAGTGCAGCTTCCTCATACCAGCTGGGTGGTTTCCAGAGCTACCTTCCCACTCACAGCAGAGGCATCCTGGAAATATTCATTGCAAATATCCTTTAGGGAATGTTTGGCATCTCTTTACTGTCTACCGCTTCTGTTTCAAATTTTCTTGCTTTTCTCTGATTTCCCATATATTCATCCTGTTGATTAAAAAGTGAATTGCTGTACAGAAGACATTTTAAAAAATACTCATTTCATTTTGGTTTGGTGTCTCCCTATAACATGAGTTTTAAGAATCTGCCTGCAATGCAGGAGACCCCAGTTCAATTTCTGGGTGAGGAAGATCCCCTGGAGAAGGGAAAGGGCTACCCACTCCAGTATTCAGGCCTAGAGAAGTATAGTCCATGGGGTTGGAAAGAGTCAGACACAACTGAGTGACTTTCAGTTTTATGATATGACTTTTCAGAAACCTTTTTCCTCCACATAGTCACATGCTATTTTCAGTGATCCCCTATATACTCAACAGGTCCTGACACCATATTCCCGCACTTCCAATATCCCTCTGTGGGGTAAGAAGGTGCAGGTAAAGAGGAGAATGGGGAAAGCTGCACCAAAATATCATCAAAGAAGTTACCTTTGAACAATATATTTATGGCTCAACTGCTGCTAATAAATTATGTTGAAATAAAGTTGTTAGGGATTCTCTGGGGTTTTTGTTTTTAGGAAAACATCATTCTAGGTTGAGGTAAAGTTTTTTTATTGTATGAATACCCAACACACTTTGCTCTTTGTTTTCTCTCCCCTTCCTCAACTCTTTATCACCACATTTGTATTTCTTACTAATAAGATCTCTTGTCCATTGTCTGCCATCCATTTTGCAGTTTTGTGGTGAAGACACTTCTTCCCGAGGGAAATCAACTATATTAAACTGCAAGGTATTTCATTTTTCACATCTTTTGTGTAGTCTCCTCAGTTATACTCTCTTTTAAAAATTCTTAAAGCATTCTTAGTCATTCTCAAATTGTCATTTTTAAAGTTATGTGTCAAAGAAAAAGGGGTTGGATTTTCCAAGAAGGTAGATGCCACTCTTGGAGTTTTTTACTTGAGGACAAGAACTATGTCTTTTGCTTTCATATCTTCTATCATATTTGGAATAAAACTGGGTAGACTAGAAATCATCAGATTTGATTTGGCATCTGATTGACAGATTTATTGAATGGTTGAATCTCTATGATAGAGGAAATACCAGAGACAAGTGTTCTTTCAATGTGCTGTGCTTGGTAGATACACGGTCTAAGGATGATCACAGTAGAATTCTAAATAGAGGAAAACAATTCTAAGAACCAGTATTGGAAGTTAGGTAATGTAACTTGTAATGATATAGTATCTATCATATTTTGCAACTTCATATAAATTAATATGCATTTGTTTTTTTCTTATTTTTATGAAAGAAAACAGCAAAAATAGCTCTCATTGCAAAGGCATAGGAAAATTGTGCAGTATTTCTCTCCCTTGTACACATACACACACACACACACACACACACACACACACACACACACACACTCCTCTATATATCAAAGAGATACCACATGAAACATTAAGCGCCTTTGTTGGGGCTTTGGCAACTAAATTAATTTAATTTAAGTTAAATCAAATACCTTGCATTGTGTATTTAAGTTGCCATTCAAATAGTACAGATTTTTCTGCCTGTCATTTAGAATGAATTCAGTACCACAAGTTTTCCATTGAATGAACAGAGCTAACTGAGGGCATCCAAGAAGAAACCTTCATAGATAATTGGCTAGCTCGGGGAGCTAGTGTAGCGGAACACAACTCCAGATTGAATCAAATTCTCGAGCTCTCCTGAAGAGAAGACTAAAGAATGGGGGGAAACAAGGTTATATGCCAATTAAAAAATGATTTGTAGCTTTATTTTATCAATGTTTATTTTTGCCTGGTATACAAATGTCATTATGAACATATTGAAGGAAGATTGGTCTTTATTTGTTACACATTATGAAGTAGAACAAGGGAAGATTGATCGGAAGAACAATAAGTACATAAATTAGTCAGGATTCTATTTTCTTAATTTTTTTTAATTTTCAAAAAAAAAGTTAGCTTACTAAAGACTTTGATAAAATTGTCATGATGACATTTTTCAAGCATAAAGAAATTCTATACTGAAAATTACATCTTGTGAAATTTAAACACATCATTGGAAAATCAGAGATTAAAATTAGCTTTTGGTCCAAACAAACACCATTGTATTTAATTCAAAATGGAAATAAAATTATATGTATTGAATCAATTAATTCTTTTTTTTATTTTAAATGTGCATTTTATTGAAATATAATTGGCTAACACTGTTTCAGGAGTACAGCAAGGTGATTCAGTTACTCAAATACACGTATATTATTTCTTTTAATTATTTTCCATCATACGTTGTTACAAGATCTTGACTATAGTTCCTTATGTTATACAGTAAACCTGTGTTGTTTATTGCATATCTATTTTTAATTAGAAATCTAGCTTTCTATTCATACTAAGTCAAACAAGTGGAATCAAAATGTCAACTTTTTTAGGCAAAAAATGAGTAAGTTTTCTAAAATGTATATATTATACACACGTATATATTATATATATCTATACATATATATATATGTATATATAAAACAATGAAACTTCTACTACACTTGGTGAAGTTTTGAGAAAGAACATCAAGAAAAAAAAAGAAGATTGGACAAAAATGGTGAACGTAGAACTTCTGGATGTTCAAACTGAATTTAGAAAGGGCAGACAAATCATATTGCTAACATCCGTGGATCATAGAAAAAGCAAGAGAATTTCAGGCAAAACATCTGCTTCCTTGACTTGCTAAAACCTTTGACTGTGTGGGTCACAACAAACTGTGGAAAATTTTTAAAGAGATGGGAATACCAGACCACCTTGCCTGCCTCCTGAGAAACCTGTATGCAGCTCAAGAAGTAACAGTTAGAACCAGACATGGAACAATAGACTGGTTTCAAATTGGGAAAGGAGTATGTCAAGGCTGTAAATTGTCACCCTGCTTATTTAACTTATATGCACAGTACATCATGGAAAATGCCATGCTGGATGAAATCACAAGCTGAAATTAAGATTGCCAGGAAAAAATATCAATAACCTCAAATATGCAGATGATACCACTTTAAAAGTAGAAAGTGAAAAGGAACTAAAGAGCCTCTTGATGAAGGTGAAAGAGGAGAGTGAAAAAGCTGGATTAAAACTCAACTTTCAAAAACCTAAGATCATGGCATCAGGTCCCAGCACTTCATGGCAAATAGATGGGGAAACAATGGAGACAGTAGCAGACTTTATCTTCTTAGGCTCCAAAATCACTGCAGATGATGACTGCAGCCACAGAATTAAAAGAGGCTTGCTCCTTGAAAGAAAAACTGTGATAAACTTAGAGAGCATAGTAAAAAGCAAAGACATTATTTTGCTGACAAAGGTCCATCCAGTCAAGGCTATGGTTTTCCAATAATCATGTAAGGATGTGACGATTGAACCATAAAGAAGGCTGAGCAACAAAGATTTGATGTTTTTGATCTGTGGTGTTGTAGAAGACTCTTGAGAGTCTCTTGGACTGCAAGGAGATCAAACCAATCCATCTTAAAGGAAATCAATTCTGAATATTCATTAGAGGGACTGATGCTGAGGCTGAAGCTCCAGTATTTGGCCACCTGATGAGAAGAGCTGACTCATTGGAAAAGACCCTGATGCTGGGAAAGACTGAAGGCAGGAGGAGAAGGGGATGACAGAGGACGAGACGGTTGAATGGCATCACCAATTCAATGGAGATGAGTTTGAGCAAGCTCCGGGAGATGGGGAAGGACATGGAAGCCTGGCATTTTTCAGTCCATGTGGTTGCAAAGTGTCGGACATGACTGAGCAACTGAACAACAACAGCAAAAAAGCAATACCTGAGCATCTGAATTTTTCCAAAAAAATCAAGATAATTCTGATATTCAACTGGAATTTAAAAAGTGATTACATGTTTTTCTATTAGTTTTGGTGATATACAGTTCTATTATTTTTCTCTTGATCCATCATGGTACAATGGTATTAAGTGAATAATAGTTACATAATCAAAATAGTAAATGACATTTATTAGTTTTCACAATCCATAGCCAGGCAAAAAATAAATGATAATTATAATTGTAAGTCATAATAGGAACATTATTAACTTAAGAATATAAAATAATTATATAGAATTTGGGGGGATCAGGCAGGGTGATGTGGTAAGTGGAAGTGCATACATGCACATATTTTCATCCTCCCAGCCAATGCATGTCTTTTAGCTGGTGGATTTAATCCATTTATACTTAAGGTAATGATTGATGTGTATGATCCTATAGCCATTTTCTTAAATGTTTTGGATATTTTGTATTTTTTTTTCTTCTCTTTTTTTTCCTGACTAGAGAAATCCCTTTAGCATTCACTGTAAAACTGGTTTGGTAGGGCTGAATTCTCTTAACTTTTGCTTGTCTGGAAAGTTTTTGATTTCTCCATCAAATCTGAAGGAGAGTCTTGCTGGGTAGAGTATTCTTGATTGCAGCTTCTTCCCTTTCATCGCTTTAAATATATTATGCCATTCCCTTCTGGTCTGTAAAGTTTCTGTTGAGAAATAAGCTGATAGTCTGATGGGAATTCCTTTGTATGCTTTGCCTTGTTGCTTTTAATACTTTATCTCTGTCTTTAATTTTTGTCAGTTTGATTACTATGTGTCTCAGTGTGTTCCTCCTTGGGTTCACCCTATATGGAACTCTATGTGCTTCCTTGATGTGGTGACTATTTCCTTTCCCATGTTAGCAAAGTTTTCAGCTATTATCTTTTAAAATATTTTCTCAGGTCCCTTCTCTCTCTCTTCTCCTTCTGGGACCCCTATAATGTGAATTTTGGTGTGTTTAATGTTGCTCCAGAGGTCTCTTAGGCTGTCTTCAGTTCTTTCCATTCTTTTTTCTGTATTCTGTTCTGTGGCACTGATTTCTGCCATTCTGTCCGCCAGGCCATTTATCCATTTTTCTACCTCAGTTATTCTGCTGTTGATTCCTTCTAGTGTATTATTCATCTCTGTTCTTTAGTTCTTGTAGGTCTTTGGTAAACATTTCTTGCATCTTCTCAATCTTTGCCTCCATTCTTTTATTGAGAGCCTGGATTAGCTTCACTGTCATTATTCTGAATTCTTTTTCTGAAAAGTTGCCTACCTCCACTTTATTTAGTTGTTTTTTCTGGGATTTTATCTTGTCCCTTCATCTGGGACACAACTTTCTGCTTTTTCATCATGATTAACTTTCTGTAGTAAGGTTTTTGTATTAGCCACTGTGAAACTATACTTCTTGCTTCTTCTGTCTGCCCTCTGATGGATGAAACTAAGAGGCTTGTGTAAACTTCTTGATGGGAGGAATTGGCAGTGGGAAAAACTGGGTCTTGCTCTGGTGGGCAAAACCTTGCTCAGTAAAGCTTTAATCCAATTATCTGCTGGTGGGTAGGGGCTTCACTCCCTCCTTGGTAGTTCTTTGGCCTGAGGTGACACAGCCTTGGGGTCTTTGGGCTCTATTGTAAGATTAATGGCAAACCCCAAGGGGGTTTAGCCAAAGGAGACCTTCCAGTGCCCTCATTCCTGTGGTGAAGTTCTGCTGACACACCCCTCCATAGGAGGCCCTCCAACACTAGCAGATAATTTTGGTTTAATCTTCTGTAGAGTCACTGCTTCTCTCTTCTGGGTGTTGGTGCATGTAAAGTGTTGTTTGTGCCCTCCAAATCTGGAGTCTCTGTTTCCCTCAATTCTCTGGAAGGCCTATAATCAAATCCCTCTGGTCCTCAAGGCCATATTTTCTGGTGATTCCCAGTCTCTTTGTCAGATCCGCAGGCTGGGAAGCATGACATGAGGTTCAGAACCTTCACAATAGTGTGAGAACTTCTTTAGTATTATTTTTCTCCAGTCAGTGAGTCTTTTCATACTGTTCCTGGGGTTCTCAAGGCAAGAATACTAAAGTGGTTTACCATTCCCTTCTCCAGTGGACCGCATTTTGTCAGAACTTTAACAACAAAGGTCCATCTACTGAAAATGATGGTTTTTCCAGTAATTATGTATGGATGTGAGAGTTGGACTATAAAGATAGCTGAGCACCAAAGACTTGATGCTTTTGAACTCAGGTGTTGGAGAAGACTCTTGAGAGTCCCTTGGACAGCAAGGAGATCCAACCTACCAATCCTAAAGGAAATTGGTCCTGAATATTCATTGGAAGGACTGATGCTGAAGCTGAAACTCCAATACTTTGGCCACCTGATGTGAAGAGCCAACTTATTGGAAAAGACCCTTATGCTGGGAAAGTTTGAAGGTGGGAAAGTTTTAAGGGGATGACAGACGATGAGATGGTTGGATGGCATCACTGAGGCAATGGACATGAGTTTGAGTAGGCTTCGGGGTTGGTGATGGACAGGGAAGCCTGGCATGCTGTGGTCTATGGGGTTGCAAAGAGTCAGACACAACTGAGTGACTGAACTGAACTGAACTGAGTCTGCGGGTCATCCACCCAGTAGGTATGGGATTTGATTTTGTTGTGATTGTGCCCCCCACCACCTTCCTATGACTTCTTTGTCTTGGATGTGGGGCATCCTTTTTTGGTGGATTTCAGCATCCTTCTGTCAATGATTATCCAACAGGTGGTTACAATTTTGGTGCTTTCAGAGGAGGAGATGAGCATACAACCTTCTACTCCACCTTCTTGAATCAGAAGTGTAATTGATCAATTCTGCTTCATAGTTGTGGATATAACCCTAAGATTACAATGGATACTTTATTAATCTTCCTGGCTTTCCTTTTTTCTATCTATGTCTTTATCTATCGTATATCATTTATTTATTTTTATTATAACCTGTCAATATTTCTAACCATGCACTGTGTTCACCATTCATATTTATATATTTTTAAAACATATTCTTGTCTATTATCTATCTAAAGCCACACAATATCATATATAAAGACGCAAATACTTCTCTATACAATGACATCTGAAAGCTCTATGAATGCAAAGATATTTATCATCAATCATGCTTCTGGTCTATATCATTTGTGGTCTATATCATAAAAACATTTTCTGTTTTAATCCTAAGGGTAGATACCATTAAGGTGAACTCATACTACCCCTCTTCTATTTTATCACTCCATCAAACATGCACCTGTTTCTTTCTTCTGCCAGACCCTTGGTTCCTTTGAGATCACTGTCTTACTCATTATTGAATTTTCCATATCATGAACAAAGAGATCAAACTAGTCAATCCTAAAGGAAATTAACCCTGAATATTCATTGGAAGGGCTGATGCTGAAGCTGAAGCTCCAATACCTTGGCCACCTGATGCGAAGGGCTGACTCATTAGAAAAGACCCTGACATTGGGAAAGATTGAAGGCAGGAGGAGAAGGGGATGACAGAGGATGAGATGGTTCGATGGTATCACCGACTCGATGGATATGAATTTGAGCAAACTCCAGGAGCTGGTGATGGACAGGGAAGCCTGTTGTGCTGCAGTCCATGGGTGTGCAGAGTTGGACATGACTGACTGACTGAACTGAACTGAACTGGTAGCATTAACAGAATGTGTTATGCATAATATATACTTATTGTATCTTTGATAATTTAATGAATCATTAATGTTTGATTTCCATGGTGAAGGAGACTGAAGTTTCAATTTTAAACATTATTTTATTTTTTTCCTATAGACATACTAATGGTACTAATATGGTATAACCTGAATATCTGATGCAACTTCCTGTTCTATATAGCAATGGTATGCTAGCTTTCCCTAAAGAAACTCTGTGTTTTGCTATATTTGACTAAAGAACAGCGATGGTGTAAAGCTTCTCTGTGTGATTTCAGTCCCATTCCCTGCAGTCTGCAGTGTGAATGCCACCTCCTAAAAATTGTGCAGTGCTCATGTTAACAGCACTGGCTTTAGTGTCCTACCCTTCCTCACACTTCATTCACTCTCAAAATTCAAAAATTAAACAGGCTTCCCAGGTGGTGCTAGTGGTAAAGAATATAGCTGCCAGTGCAGGAGACATAAAATATGTGGAATCGATCCCTGGATCAGGAAAATCTCCTGAAGAATGAAATGGCAATCCACTCCAGTATTCTTGCCTGGAGAATCCCATGTACAGAGGAGCCTGTGGGCTACAGTACACAGGGTCAGAAAGAGTTGGACACGACTGAAGCAGCTTAGCCTTCACTCAAAAAGGCTACAATTGATGTATTCTGATTATGAGCAAAGAAACAGCTCTGCTGAATAAAATAACTGAACTGTATATAACGATGTTTGGGATATTCACTCTAATAATATAAGTGACATTAACCACAGAATGTATCAATTCAACAGACATGAGTTTGAGTAAGCTCCGGGAGTTGCTGATGGACAGGGAAGTGCAGCATGCTGCAGTCCATGGGGTCGCAAAAAGTTGGACACAACTAAGCGACTGAACCACAGAATGACCTTTCCTTTGGCAAATGGCTAAATAGGAGACTTTATTGTAAATGAAATATACTGTAGGTGTATAAATAAACACATTAGTGAACAGATTGCTTTGAAACGCATAGTTGTCTAAAGAAATAGACAAGAGTTGGCTGGAAAAATCACTGGCAATTTATGTTTCTTGTTAGATTCCAAAGAGGGTTGACCAAATAGAAAAGTTAACTTCAAATTCTCTCATGAGAAAAGTCAGTCAAAAGATTTGGACTTGTAATTAGTCAAGACAACTTGCCAGATGGTCTAACTTGAAGTATTCTTATTAAGAAAGTAATTCTCATTTCATAAGCATAAAGGGTGATTAGTGGGAACTTCTCTGAGTGCCCAGAAGTACATTTCAATAATTGGAAACTGTATGCTATGTTATGCCATTCCTTGAGCCATGATGGAGCGGGCTGGTAAGCTGGCCATGTAATTTCTCATCTCCTCGAGCTCCTCAGTGTAGGTAAGATTTGACTTGATTTTATGGGTCCAAGGTTAGGGTACAGAATACTTAAAAAATAAAAAATACTATGGCCATAAACATATTGTTTACTTTCAGTTCTTAAAAAAATCCTACTGCACTTACAAAGTATAGTCATCCCTTTTCTCTCTTCCATCACTCCATGACATCTACCAGATAATCAAGTTACTTTTAGGATAGTTCCTTATAGTCATTATTGAACTTATATAATTTGTACTATAATGGGCTCCATAGTATGTATGTACTGGCTGTTTGATAAACATTTAAATAATCTGTGTTTTCTTTCAATAGATAATATGTAGTAGGCAACTCAAACTTGAATTGTCTCTGATAATGACCTAGGCCACTTTCAGTTAGCATTTTCCAGCCAATTTGTCCCTGCTAAGCTCTTCACACATTTCATCACACCTAATGTGGCTGTGATGCAGTCTTTCTCCTTGGGTGCAGTCTAGTATTTGACTCTGATTTGATGTATAAAGTTTGTATTGGAGAAAACGCTTTTGCTCTTCCTCCCCCTCCACAAGGGACTCCACCCATCATTCCAATCTTAAAAAAAAAAAAAAAAAGAAAGAAATTATAAAATAAACACAAAAGAAGTTTGGACATGAAATTTAGTATAAGAGAGACAAGGTTGGTATTAAGGAAAGATCCAAATGAGATAGCAGAGAGAAAGATCCGCTGAGATACATCAGGAGGCAGACTACATCATAAAGAGCTTGTAAGTTTAGGGAGGGCAAAACCAGGGTGAGTTAATAAAAGCAGGGGGACAGAAGGAAGGTCTGGGCCAATTATGAAAACCACACTGTTGTTGACTCTGGACATTTGGAGCAGTCACGATTTTGTACACCCAAAATAGGATGACTATAAGCACCAATAAATCACCCACAAGCACTTGTGAGAATATTTTTCAGAAGCACAGATGTATTCTTGTAAGAGCTGAGGAAAACGACTTGAGAAATAATTTTAGAGGCAGGAAACTACAAGAATAAAACCTGAATTCAAGATTCTTTGAGACACAATATCTTCTGAAATGCCAAGAGGAAATCTATTAAAATGTTTTAGTTTTTCTTATACTACTTTTATTATTTTTTAGTTTCCTTTCAACAAGTCATTGCAATTAGAACCATTCAAAAACAGAACTGCTAGCTTAATAATGGAATTTTGTATTGGTTATATCCAACTTTTTCCAAAAAAATAAATGTATAAATAAAATATAAAGGTGTGGTAAGAAGAAGAGCTGTTGATTCAAATTCTGGTTTTCACCTACTTTCTATTTTACTACATATTCATTTCAAACAACTTAAAAACCATGAAAAGGTGTTGATGTGTCCAGAAAACACTGAAAATATCTACCTGTTTTAGGAACCTAAACTCATTGTGTATGACCTTCAATGAGAACATAATTGATCCATCACAGTTACACAAAATTCAGTGCAGTCCTCTGTTCACTGCAAGTGAACAGGGTGATCTCTGATTCAATATGGTGATCAAATGTTTTCATTTTCCTCCAGTTCTCATTAAAAATAGAGAAGAATAAAAACAGAATTAAACCTATAAACCCTAAAACGAAAGAGAATGGGAGAAGGTCCATCATTCAACATTAGGTTTAAAGCTTTTCAGAGAGATGGCAATGGATGAAAAACATGTAATTGAACAAAGAGGACTGAGGAATCTATAGTCCAAAATTAACATAAGATGGGATGGCAGGAAAAGCTAATCTTTCAGGCAGAATCCCAAAGGCTTTGGAGTAAAATTCGTAAGTATGGAGGATGACATCATGAAAGTGAGCCAAAATTGATGAGTGGGAGGAACAGAGAGCTCCTAAAATACTTCTAGAACAATTTTGAACCAGTCATGTCCATACCCCTCTCTGTCTCCCACAATCCTAGATGTAACAAGAGAATAAGAAAGCTCACAATAACCCAAGGAAAGAGAAAACAGCAAGACAATCCTTACATTAAAGAAATGTAATGCATTACTTGGGGAGAATTAAGACCACTAGCTGGGTACTGGTACCCCAAAATAAAAGCTTTTCCCATTTTGACAATCCCTTATCAAAAGACTGTATCCTTGTGATTTGAGTGCCTACTTGATCCGATCAGCCCCCATGACTGAAGAAAATATTTTGCAGAGAAAACAAGCTTACATAATAGAACAGCAGAGAAAACCCAATCTACTACCTGGAAAAGTCAGTTCAATACCTCCTGTTTTAAATATGCACAAGTAACTTATAATCAGTCAAGCATATAAAGAAAATTAGCAGCATTAAACTGGCAAAATAAATAGATAAAACAATCCCAGTGGAAACAGGAAAAAAATCACTGAAAAGAAGAAACTTGAAAAAATCTAATTAGTACTTTCATAAGGACTTGAAGGGTGATAAAAAAGAAAAAGAGATCAAAGTCAAGAAACTCTATATATAGAACAAAATGGACAAAGAGTGGAAAATATGTGATAAGATATAGAAGAGATTTAACAATCAAGCATATATAAAATCTGATAAATATGAAGTCTGAAATGAGAAAATACAATGTAAAAGGGAAGAAACGAGCAAAATAAAACACAGGAAAATTGCACATATCTGGAAAAAGACATTAATAGTCGTATTTGAAGGGTATGCTGATTACACAAATGGATGGGTGAAAAGTCTACTCTTAAAAAGCAACCTCAGGAAAACTTAAGAACATAAAAAGGAAAAAACAGCCATCTCAAACTTTACCATTGTTGTGGCAAAGAACCAAGGTCTTTTTGGTCAAATGCCCAGATCTGAGAATGGCTCACTTCCTTGCCACTCAATTCACTGATAAATGATGCTGGTCACTTGGCTTCCTTCAGCCGCAAGGGTACTGAACCAAATAATCCCAATGCATAGAAAGTAGAAAAGCGGGGTGGGGGGGATTTGTAAATACCACCAATATCTACAATTGTTTCTACATATCTTTTTGAAAAAGCTTGTATATGCAGTTACTCATATAATGAGGATGAAGACTGAAAAGATGTGCATAAACGTTAGTTTTACGTGGAAGAAGTCAAAAGATAAGAGAAGTTAGACAATGAAGATGTATATACAAATGTGTGCCTGAGTGCTCAATCTCTCAGTCCTTTCTGACTCTTTGCAACTCCACGTACTGTAGCCCGTCAGGCTCTTCTATTCATGTGATTTTCCTGGCAAGAATACTGGAGTGGTTTGCAACCCACTCCAGTGTTCTTGCCTGGAGAACTTCATGGACAGAGGGGCCTGTTGGGCTGCAGTCCATGGGGTTGCAAAGAGTCGGACACAAGTGAGTGACTAGCATAAAGTGAAAGCGAAAGTGAAGACGCTCAGTCGTGTCTGACTCTTTGTGACCCCATGGACTGTAGCCTACTGGGTTCCCCCATCCATGGGATTTTCCGGGCAAGGGTACTGGAGTGGGTTGCCATTCCCTTCTCCAGAGGATCTTCCTGACCCAGGGATCGAACCCAGGTCTCCTGCATTGCAGGCAGATGCTTTACCCTCTGAGCCACTAGGGAAGCCCTATATATATATGTATATGTACTATGTACTTGTATACTTATATATTATATACTATACTTACGTAAGTATATTATATATACTTATATACTACTTATATATAAGTATACTATGTACTATACATATATACCATATACTTGTACTATATACTTAACAGAATTCATAAATTTAATACTTTAAATTTAATACTTTAAAGTATTAAACACCTCGGTAGCTCAAACAGTAAAGAATCTGCCTGCAATGCAGGAGACCTGGGTTCAATCCTTGGGTGGGGAAGATCCCCTGGAGAAGGGCATAGAAACCCACTCCCGTATTCTTGCCTGGAGAATTCCATGGACAGAGGAGCTTGTTGTCCATGAGGTCGCAGAGTCAGACACAGCTGAGAGACTAACACATGCAATACTTTTAAGTGTACAGTTCAGTTGCATCACCGTGTTGCACCAGTCATCACCAGAACTTTTTTATCTTCCCAAACTAAAGCACCCTACCCGTTAACCAACAGCTCCTTACAGCCCCGTCTCCCAGCCCCTGGTAACCCCCAGCTAGGTGGTTGATTACTCTAGGTAGTTTACATAAATATAATCATACAATATATGTCCTTCTGTGTCTGGTTTATTTCACTCAGCACTATATTTTCAAAAATTTTTCATGCTTGTAGCGTGTGATAGAATTTCATTATTGTTAAGGCTGAATAATATTCCATAAAAATATGAATGTTTCACAAAGTCTCACGTCATCCTTGAGCCACGCCAATTTCTGTAACATTCCAATTTTATTGTATGTACTGCTAAACCATTACAGATTTAGCCAATTGAAAAACTGAAAAATTAGCTAAAAGGTAAGTGGAGAAGTGGAAGTTGGGGTCATATAGATGAACTAAATCTTCATTTTCAATAGATAGGAAAAATAATGCTTAAATTTCATAAGTCAGAAAGAAGAAAGTCATATCAGCAGGTTTCTTAGAGTCATGCATGTAACTTCTACAAGATGCAAAAGTTTAGAAAGTAAGAAGAACAAGGTCTAGCTAATTGGAGAGGGAAGAGGAAAAACAAGGGAGAGTTAGTTTAATATGTTCTGCACTATTCTTTTTTGTTTGTTTATTTAAATATACTTATTAACTAATCATAAAAGTGCCTCCAACTACAGTGATACTTAATGACCAAAACTGTAGCCCAGAACTTCTGACATTGAATAGTGTCTACTTTTCCTTGCAATAGATACCTTGTCCAAGGCAGTTTCTTGAGGATCTTTATTGCCATATGCATCAAGTCACATGGAAAATGATGTAGAAAAGCATAATACTCTTAATGCCCAAGCCCCCCATTTTTTACTCATCTCAATGTTTGATTGATGTTATTCCATTATACATTAAATCATTTTATTACTATAATTACCACCTTTACCACTATTTTCCTCTTTTAACAAAGTCTATCTGCTTCTTTTGGCACTGGCCTTGCTATTTTCTTGGACTGTGCATGAGTTCCTTGAAAGCATACTATCATAGTTCCCCTACCTACCCCTGGAGCTTTCTCAAAGACCTTATCCAGTCTTTGAACAATTTCCACATCAGCATCAGAGCTTTCCTGACAGTCCCAGACAAAGGCTTCAGCAGCCAGTGACTTCTGCGGCAACCCAGTCTCCCACTATGGCTGTGGCTTAAGCATCTCCTACTTTTTGATTTACCTTGGTCACTTGAAGACAGTCACACCTAGTTTCTGTTTCACTTTCTGACTAATCTGAAAGGCTGAGCTCTTCTTAGCACATTGCTTCTGCCAGAAGTTTACAGCGGGGCTCTTAAATATACAGGAATGGAGCCCCTGCTGTGTGGTTGCACCTTGGGCACTGAGCTGAAAGCACATTCACACCAAATTTCAGCAGACGCAGGGAGCTCCATGTCCTCAAATAGAATAGAAAATCATACAAAAGAAGTGTAGGCTTAGTTTTACATAAAAAATAGTGATGCTTCAAGTAAATAAAAAGAATTTCTGACCTGCAAGTATAATCTTCTCAATTGTAAGAATTTTTTATCTCCTAAATCTTTGGTGTTCTTCTAATGTCAATTATCATCTTTGCTATTAATAACTTTTTACAGATGCAGGAATTTGATTTGGAAAAGTGATGAAGGATGGTGATAAAATCTTCTATGTTCTGCACTTAAACTGCACTATTCAGTATTATTTCCAATTTAAGGTTCCACACTATAGGAAGGAAAGTTAGAAACTTCTAAAATAAAATCAACTATGATCATGTGGTGGTTGAAAGTCGTATTAATTAAGGAGTCCTTACAGAAGCTGGGGTATGCAATCTAGGGGAATAAAAAAGAAATGAAGAGACCATGTGTTTTGAAAGTGTAAAATAAGGAGCTAGAGGCTTCGTGTGTGTGTATCTGTGTGTGTCCAGTATCCAGCACGCATAAGAGCTTGGGCTCTGCAATCAAACAGAACCGGGCACAAATTCTAATTCTCCATTTGTTAGTTACATGACCTCAGCAAGGTCACTCTAGATTATGGCTCAATCCCTCCGTGTATAGAATAGAGACTAATAAAAATGTCTATAACCTCAGATTTCTCTGATTACAAAAGAATATAAAATGATGTAAAATTGTATTACATGCCTAATATATAGAAAAAAAATTCTGCAATTCATCATCATCATTATCACTCTTTTCTTCATGCATTATTATTATTCCAAAGGAGGAAGCAAGTACTAAGGAATGAATGTCCTAGATCAACAAAAGGGTGACTTTTTTTTTTTTAACAAATGAAACAACTAACCATGGGATGGAAAATTCAATGAAATAATGAGCTTCCAATGGCCATCTCATAGGAATTCTGTAATTAAAAGGAGTTCCTGAATTAAGAAGCAGATTATACCTGATGATCATTAAAGTTCCTCTTACTCTTCAGATATAATGTAATGATTAAGTTCATGCAGCTCATTAGCGCTAGTAAGTTTGGGGGTGTTAATATGGTCCAAAATTGTCCTTCCTTCTATTTAATAAGGAGAGAGGCTGGCTGAGGAGCTTCCAGTTACTATTTTTGCATAGCGCTGCCAAGTGAAGCTGTTTCTTATACCCCATGAGCTGGCAGGCCTCACTTTCCTCTTCTTTTTTCATCATGAAAGCCTCAGGAAGCAGAGACTGTCTGCTCTTCCCTTCCACTCCCCCAAGAAAATGACAAAATGACATTCTTTCCCACTTTCTGTGAAATGATTTCTGTTAACAGCTCTGGAAAAATGCTGCGAAGATGTGAGTGAAATGGCAGGATTTGTTGACAAGAAGGCAAAATGAGGGAATTCAGAATAAAAATCACCCACATTAGAGACTGGAGAGCTTGTGGGCTCCATCTGCTCCTCTCCCCTGGCCTGGGGTCTTCTCAGAATCATCTTGGGGGAACTCAGTCTTCTTTTAAATGACTCAATCAAAGGGGCTCCTAATAGAGTTTAATGGATCTCACTATTAGCAGATTTGTTTGATGTTCAGTCTAAAATTTTACTTTGATTAATTTAATCTGTTTCTCTTCATTAGATGATGGCAGTAATTTTGAAACTAAGGAAAGCATTCAAATTTAAAAAGAGTCATTGTGGAAATGTCTACTTAAAAATATCTTATTTTTGCAGCACCATAGGTCATAAGTACTCTTCAAACACCCTCTAGAGGCGAGGTGGTTGCTGTTCAGAGGCTCAGCCATGCCCGACTCAGTGACTCTGTGGTCTGCAGCACACCAGGCTTCCCTGGCCTTCACTATTTCCCTGAGTTTACTCAAACTCATGTCCATTGAGTTGGTGATGTCATCAATCATTTTGTCCTCTGTCGTTCCATTCTCCTCCTCCCCTCAATCTTCCCAGCATCAGGGTCTTTTCCAATGTGTTGGCTCTAGGAGAATCTGGGAACTCACCTTGCCCTGATGTGCATATTTCTACCCTTGAGGCTCTGATTAGAGAGAGCTGAAGGAAGGTCATCTGCCCTCTCATATCAGGTCAGTGTGCCTGACAGTATCTGCAGAAACTCATTCTAGACCTTTCTAGACTTTCTGTTTGCTTTTTTACTAAAATATTCTTTAAAGTTTTTAATGTTGTTTCATGAACAGGATGTTACATGAACATGAGATGATGAATGAATATATATATATATGTCTGAGGGGATGCAGCTAGTGTAATGGGAGATAAACATGAACTTTGGGGACATCGACTTAGGCATGGTTCCTGGCTGTCCTAGTATTGTCTTAGACAATTAACTCAAGCCTCAAAGCCTCCGTTTTGTCTTGTAAAATGATCACAATAATTTATACTTCACAGATTATTTCCATGGCCATTTCTGAGATGTCTCTAATGTAGTATAAGGCAGAAGTCTAGGGCTTCCCTAGAGGTCCACTGGTTAAGAATCTGCCTTACAATGCAGGAACACTGGTTTGACCCCTCGTCTGGGAAGATTCTACATGCTGTGGAGCAACTAAGTCATGTGCCACAACTACTGAGACTGTGCTCTAGGGCCCATGGGCCACACTTACTGAGCCCTTGCATTGTCACAACTGAAGCCCTCGTACCGAGATTCCGGGCTCCGCAACAAGAGAAGCCAGCACAATGAGAAGCCCGTACACTGCAGTAAAGAGCACCCGCTTCTCGCTGCAAACAGAGAAAGTCCATGTACAGCAACAAAGAACCTGCACATTCAATGATAAATAAGCAAGTCTTTTTTTTAAAAGGAGAGAAGTCTAACACTCAATAAAGATTATAAATAATTATTCTGCTTTGGTGTGAATAAGGTTATTGTCGATATAGGTTTGGGATTTTGGAAAAGATTTATTGAAAATGTTTCAAGATGAACTAAAAGAAAGCAATAGCACCCAGAATGGAATTAATTGTGAATTGCATGAGACTGACGGAAGGAAGCTTGTTTTGGAGCAAAGTGATGTGGGGGAGGAGGGATGGTTCACCAGGAAGTCTCAGTCCTGGTAATCAATGGTGGGAAGATAAAGGAAGTGGGATTCTAGGCAAAGAGGCATGTGGAGCTTTAGATGAGCATGGTGTATTCAAGAAGCCATTAAGAAATGATTTGACTTGGATTTACATATACTCCCATCCATGGCTGATCCATGTCAATGTATGACAAAAACCACTACAATATTGTAAAGTAATTAGCCTTCAACTAATAAAAATAAATGAAAAAAAAAAAAAAGAAGAAATGATTTGACTTGAATAGAGGTGAGTATTGGAGAATGAGTAGACATAAATTTGGGCTACATGGGGGAAGGCCAAGATAGGAAGAATGTGAGAAACCAGGCAGGATCATCACAAGTTGTGTTATCCCTTTTGAAAATGCTCATATTCTTGGTAAAGAATACATTGGTATGTATCCCAAATATTACAAGTGTATTATCCTGTGTCACTGGCATGGGACGCAGTATGCATATTATAAAAGACTTAACTTTGGAGAAATTACATAGTCTCTCTAATATTTTCATATGTAAAATTGTGTACAGTATTAGTCTACAAGGATCTTGAGATGATTTAATGAGGTCATATCATGCATCCAAAGTGTTTGGGGCACAAAAAGGGCACTCAGTAAGTGTTGGTTTAAAAATAACTCAAGAAAACAAAAAACACTAACTCAATGGGTTGGCTCATTCCTTTAAATGGGATCATCTTTTATAGGACTTCATAAGTAGCTCAAAATGATGAGTTTGGTGAAATCCTCTAACATGGTGAATAATAGGTAACTTTGTTGATTATAGCAAGTGTATATAGACAGAGTGTGATGTTGGACCAAGTTAATAGGACTGTCCTGCAAAACTGGGGATATGAGGTCTCATACACACAGAAAAATGTGTTTAGAAATTTTTTTTTTTTGAATCTCGAATTTAATAAAGGAACAGAGAACAAAGTACAGGGAACAAAACATGGTGTTACACCATACTGCGATGGTCGTGAGAGTTTTCATTAAATGCTATTTGAACAAAGAGGATTGTAATTGCCTTTTCCCACCACTTTGCTGTTGCTTTTACTTCCTGATAAGAATCTAACCATTTTGTTTCTGACCTAGACAGAGCTCACCTTTCCCATCATGGTTTCCTTCCTTGTAGTCACTAAGCATTTTTTAATCCATGAAGATGATTGACTGAGCTTGTTAATTCAGCCCACAAGTGTTTTGCTTAAGATAAGATTCTAAGATCTGTTGTAAAACAAAGAGTATCCTTATGTTTTATGTAATAAAATCACTGATCACCAATAGAGAGCAAGCCATCTTTACTTGGGGCCCTGAGCTCTCAAAGGATTTATTCCTAGCAATAATACTTACCTACAGGAAATGAGCAGCTTCTCTGCTTTGCCAACTCTGGCCAGTAATGCCCTGTGCAAATGAATTTAGAGATTTTCTCAGCTTGTGTTCATATGCTACAAAAGGGAAATAGCCCAAATTGCACCTACTTGGGCCTGAATTATCGACTTCAGCTTTGAAGTGCAAATGAGCTGAATGAAAACATACTTAGACTGCAACACAGGAACTATTCCTACTAGTTGATTGATGGTGCATTAACTGTCTTTTAAGGAAAGACTTGTATGGCTATGGATTTGATGTCCCCTGGTTCAATTATCCCACCAATGAAGGCAAACACCACACACCGTATGAACTGGTCAATAGTGGTCATTTCTTGAAATTCTTTACTTTCTCTTTTTTTCTAGCAATTTGAGTTACTGGGTCACCCATAAAATAGTTCTTTTGTGGTTTATTGGCCCTGCTGCTTCTAAAACTAGACGTATGGACTCGAGCTAGGAAAACAAACCGCTATAAACAACTTCTCAGTAGGCTAAGATCATCAGTATTTATTGTGAATGCAAACTCCTTTGGAAACTTCTAATCACCATAACCCGTCTATATAAAAATAATCCCTGACTAAATGAATATGTCTGGAAGGAAATGAACAGAGCATTTATGTGACCACACAAAATGCCATGTGCAAATTGTTAAAGGGTCGTCTATATTTTGCAGCTTCAAAAAAAAGGAAGTTTTATAGATCTTGACCATGTATGACTGATTTTGGAAAATAATGTTAGAAATGGAGGTAATTCTTCATGAAATCATAGATATTTAATTGAGTAAATGTGTCCCTTGTTTATCATGTCTCATCTGTGCCATCTTAAATCATGTATTACACATAATTGGAAGACTTTGTACCAAAATGGCCCCAGAGACTCTCTCAGTGATGTTAGCATAGAAGGATTTGCCTCAGAGGAGGGTGCCTTCCTTGTTTAAAATAGTAACAGATAGGTAATATTTAACATCTGTTTACATAAATGTAGTATAAATCTCTTGTAAGATTATGATTTCTAATAACTCATTCATTCACCTTTACTATTCTATCCAAGAGAACTTTCTTTTCATAACCTATCTCTATTCATAACCTATTCATAACTATTTCTAAGCATAGAACTAATGCTTAGAGGTCTTCAGAAAGAAAGGAGCCAGACTGAATGAAGGACAAATAAAGTTTCATTAGTTTCCCTTTTGCAAGACAGAATTTTAATATTCATTGGAAAATTTTATGATTAATGTATCTACCCTTTTTATGTAGAGATTCTTTCTCTAGAAAAGACAATGGCCCCAGGGAATGCTTGGATATAGATTCTAACATTGTATTCTTCACTAATAAGACAAAGGAGAAGGTCTAGAAGTAATGACATGTGGAGATAATCTTCCAACTTCATTGCCCTTCATCCAATAACTTTCACCACTCCCCTCACAGAATATTCAAAGCACACATGTGAGCAAAGGGTAAGATTCATTGAGTTGAAATTCCTTTTGCTCACACAAAAAAAGGGACAGAACAAAGAGGTCTTGCTAGCCAACAAATGAACTAATCAGAGTCCAAATAATTAGCAGGTATCAGCTCAGTGGTGCTGAAGTTTGAATTCTTAATACAAGAGTAAAATTATCACGTGGAGGGAACCAAATGAGAAAGAAGGAAAGAAGATGAACCCATTTGACTATAAAATTGTACCTGAGCCATTTCTGCAGATTAGATAGACCTAAACTCCTACTTTTTTACTGCCTCAAAATGGTTTCAGAAAAGTTTTTATTATTATCATTGTTCAATTTCATGCGTCTCTGCACTTGAACTTCCAGCCAGGAGCAGGAGTCGAACTGCCAGAAACACTGGGAAGAAACAGTGTTTTTCCTGGCATTTCCAGCCAACATTTTCAGGCCCAGGATATTCGAAAACAAATCCAAACTTTTGAGTGCTAGTATAATTTGAACCTCTGAATCTTCTGATTTTTCTTTTTTCTCTCTCTCAATCAGAACCAAATTATGAGCTAAGGAAGTAGAATGGAGGAATACAATTTCAGAAGTTATTTCTTAGACTGCATACAATATCTGCTGGCCTCCATATTTCTGGTACATCCTGTCTCTACTTTGAACATTAAATGTAATAGCTATAAAACTAATTATAAGGCATATTATCAAGAGTGGCCAATGTTTCTTGTGAATAACCTCTTTGTGAAATTTCAATCTCTATTTGAATGAGTGTTCAGTTTAACAAGAAAATATATATGCTTAACCATCACCATAGAACAGCTGGGTTCTACACAGAACATATTAAATTATCATTTAATTAATCGGGAGTTTTAAGAGTACAGGTATTTTCTGCATAACCAAAATCTAGTTTCACAAATCAAAAATCAGTTTATTTCAATATAGTGTGTGTGATCAAGATCTTCCTAAGCTGTCTGATCCCAGAAAACTTTAAACATTGTGTAACCGTTGCTTGATAAACAACAGTTACCACTAAAACTATTTCCCTGCTCTCAGGAAATATATACTTTATCTTTGGTCTGATGTTTTGTGTGTGAAACTTTATTTATTACTGGTGACTCAGACAGTAAAGAATCTGCCTGCAGTGCAGGAAATCCAGGTTCAATCCCTGGGTTGGAAAGATCCCCTGGAAAAGTGAATGGCAACCCACTCCAGTGTTCTTGCCTGGAGAATCCCATGGACAAAGGAGCCCAGTGGGCCTATAGTCCATGGGGTCACAAAGAGCTGGATATGACTAACCAGCTAACACTTTAACTTATTGTTGCTAACTATAATTTACTGCAAATGTCAGTCTGCTGATTCAAACAAAACCTCCATCTCTTCTCTAATTTGAAACTTAAAATATATTCTTTGTTTTGAATAAGCAGATAATCAAGTGTGTTATGCTAAATCAAAGTTAGTAAGAGTTGAAAGGAGCGCCCAAGTACCTGCCTTTTACATTGGAATTTTTATGACGATTTATTGTATTGTCAGGGGATTTTTTCCTGCTTATTTCTAGGAATGCATTCATATTCTTATGAGACAGGATTACTGTTAACAGTAGTCTCTGTACATCTATATTTAACATCCATCGGTTATGGGAATCACATTTAGGAAGCTGATGTTACACAAGACATACACCAACATTTTACAAAAATAAATTGAGTCCATGTTAACAAGCACAATTCTCTGCAGAATGTGACTGGAGAGTTGCTGGCATAACCACACCTTGCCCCTGTATACCTTGTATATCTTTTGATCATGAAAGATGATTTCAAAATAACCTCATTTTGTTAGGTGTAACTTTAGGCTTTCTCCACATAAAGGGAAGCATTGCCTTTAAATGGTTAAAATCATCATGGAAAGATGACAATTTCTGGAATCAGTCTGAATTCAAATGCTGGCTGAAACACTGCCCAGCTTTTGATCACATGCAAGAAATTTAATACCCATCATTAGCGTTGCTTGAGGATGAAATAAATAATTTCGTACAATAATGTCAGTAAACCCTGTATGCGCTGTACTCTATGTCAGGCATTATTTCAAGTACTTTTTATATATTGAGAAATTGAGTTCTATTATTGTTGGTGGTGGTGGTGTTTAGTCACTAAGTCAGGCTCTGACTCTTTGTGATTCCTTGGACTGTAGCCCTCCAGGTTCCTCTGTCCTTGGGATTTCTATAATGGCTCTCTAAAGTCGGTACTGCTGGCCCTTGCATTTCGCAGCTGGAAGAATCAAGGCACAGAAGTTAATAACTTATCTAGGACCATTTGGCTAGCAACTGGAGAAGTGGAGATTTGAACACAGCTAGTATAATTCTGTTAGCTACACTTTTAACCACCCTTCAATAATGTACGTAATTAGAAGGTTGAGTAAAAATTTTTTTTTTAAATGTTTAATGTTATGTTACCTAATGAGGAAAGGAAGGTCTTCTCTATCTTGACTTTCACACTCTTTTATGACCTGCTGAAAGTTTTGTCATGCTAATTAACCATCTCTTTGAAGGGCTAAGAATCTAGTTAAAAGGGATTGAACATCATCTAAAAAGATTCCTGGGCTGCCATTGGATAACTTGTGAGGAACAGAGGAAAGTGGAAGGCAGGAAGAAAGAAAGAAAAATAAATAGTAGGTTGACAATATGAAGACAGCTTATGGAAAGGAAGCAGGGACTCTGGAGTAGTAGCCCTTGGACAGGGAGGGAAGTGAGCTTATTGTCTGTGCAAAGGGAGAAGAAGAGAATTGCAGGAAATTTAGAGTTTCCCATTAGCCAGTTTTGCCTTCCTATGATCTTGTTCATCGTAAATTGACCTTCGGGCTTCCCTGGTGACTGGGTAGCAAAGAATCTGCCTGTAATGCAGGAGACCCAGGTTTGATCCCTGGGTTGGAAAGATCCCCTAGAGAAGGAAATGACAACCCACTCCAGTATTCTTGCTTAAAAAAACCCATGGACAGAGAAGCCTGGTGAGCTACAGTCCATGGGGTCACCAAGAGTCAGACACGACTTAGCGACTAAATAACAATATGTTGACCTTTAGGATGCTTCTTTTCTCCACCTTTTGTGGCACAGTGGACAATCAACAAACTTTCTGCTTAGCAGACATCTAATTCTACTTGTCACTAATAGCTGCTAATATAAGCAATGTCTGGTTTGTGCTATGAAAAAAAAAATTGCACATTATATTTACATTCAACTTAAATTTGATTTTAGAGGCACAAGTCTGGGTATAATGAAAACTTTAAAAGTCTCCTCTTAAGCTTATGTGTAAAAATTTAACAAATATACACACTAACCTTACTTATATTATGCAATTATAAGTCAGAATAAAGTAATCTAGAAGAATATGCTTTTTGGAAATACAAATAATGCTGCAGTGTTGGTAATAACACACTGATATTATCCTCTTATGTGTTCTGGGCAATACACTTCTTTACGTGTAGTGGGATTCCATGTGTGTTTTTAAGAAAGTATATCACTTTGTGAAACTAACATTTAGAACTTAACCTGACTCCTTGGACATAAATCATGCTATTGTCACTCTGGGGAATAAAAATTACATTTTGTAAGTGCAGTGAAACCTGCTCCTTCCCTCTTCATCCCCATCTTGATCAAATAACTGTGGAGAACATGACAGCATAATCATGGTCACATGATTGACCATAATTGATTGATCAGGAAACAAGACTTATATATATTTTTCAGTTCGTTACCTTATGTTTGTCTTCAAATCTTATTTATCTCATGATTGGTTTCCCATTTACAGTGAGACTTCAAGTAGTCAAGAATAAATGGACACAAAAATAAAGCACCCACCTTGGAACAATCAGTTCAGTTCAATTAAATTCAGTCACTCAGTAATGTCCGACCCTTTGCAACCCCATGGACTGCAGCATGCCAGGTTTCCCTGTCCATCACCAACTCCCGGAGTTTACTCAAACTCATGTCCATTGAGTCAGTGATGCCACTGAACCATTTCATTCTCTGTCGTCCCCTTCTCCTCCCACCTTCAATCTTTCCCAGCACCAGGGTCTTTTCTAATGAGTCAGTTCTTCACATCAGGTGGCCAAAGTATTGGAGTTTCAGCTTCATCATCAGTCCTTCCAATGAATATTCAGGACTGATTTCCTTTATGATTGACTGGTTGGATCTCCTTGCTATCCTAGAGACTTTCAAGAGTCTTCTCCAACACCACAGTTCAAAAGAATCAATTCTTTGGTGCTTAGCTTTCTTTATAGTCCAGCTCTCACAACCATACATGACTACTGGAAAAACCATAGCTTACTAGACAGACCTTTGTCAGCAAAGTAATGTCTCTGCTTTTTAACATGATGTCTAGGTTGGAACAAGGTATATGTCTAGATTCTGGAGTAGCTATGTCTTAAAGAGGTGAAACTCTTGGTTACTCACATTTGAAATATAATTTTAAGTATTTTTAAAATATCAAGCTCACAGAAAATTGGTCAAGAAAGTAATTGTTTAGTTCTATTCAAGCTGATGTTTTGTTTCTGGAAAAATACTCTTAAATTTTTACATACACTGTAGATTTTCCTTTCCTGCTGATATATTTTTATTTATTTGTATGCTGACTGCACAGTTTGTGGGATCTTAGTCCCCCTACCAGGGACTGAACTCAGGCCCTTGCCAGTGAAAGTGCCAAGTCCTAACCACTGGACAGTCAGGAAATTCTCTGTTGCTGATATAATTTAAATGGCTCACTTATGTGGGCCATCCATTCAATTTGATGTTCTTAAAATAAACGCCAAGAGTGGAAATATAAAAGCTTAATTAAAAAGTACTTTGGGCATAATGTAGAGGATCCTGGGTTCTAGATTTGGATTTGCTATAAATGTACTTGGCATCTGACTGAAGTCTACTTAAGTATCAAATGTTGATAACCTCGATCTCTCTGAAAATGATCACCTTATGAGTTACTATGAGACTCATACCAAGTGGTGGATGTGACTGGAGATGGAAGTAAAGTCTATTGCTGTAAAAAAACAATATTGCATAGGAACCTGGGATGTTAGGTCCACAAATCAAGGTAAATTAGAAGTGGTCAAAAAGGAGATGGCAAAAGTGATCACTGACATTTTAGGGGTCAGTGAATGAAAATGGGCGAATTTAATTCAAATGACCATTATATCTACTACTGCAGGCAAGAAACTCTTACAAGAAATGGAGTAGCCCTCACAGTCAACAAAAGAGTCCAAAATGCACTACTTGGGTGCAATCTCAAAAATGACAGAATGATCTCTATTTGTTTCCAAGGCAAACCATTCAATCACAGTAATCCAAGTCTATGCCCCAGCCACTAATGCTGAAGAAGCGGAACTTGAACGGCTCTATGAAGACCTACAAGACCTCTAGAACTGACACCAAAAAAAAAAAAAAAAGATGTCCTTTTCATCATAGGGGACTGGAATGCAAAAGTAGATAATTTAGAGATACCCCAAACAACAGGCAAATTTGGCCTTGGAAGACAAAATGAAACAGGGCAAAGCTAACAGAGTATTGCCTAAAGAATGCTCTGGTCATAGCAAACACCCTCTTCCAACAACACAAGAGATGACTCTTCACATGGACATCACCAAATGGTCAATACTAGAATCAGACTGATTATATTCTTTGCAGCAGAAGATGGAGAAGTTTTACACAGTCAGCAAAAACAAGACTAGGAGCTAACTGTGGCTCAGATCTTGAACTCCTTACTGCAAAATTCAGACTTAAATCGAAGAAAGTAGGGAAAATCACCAGACCATTCAGGTATGACCTAAATCAAACCCCTGACAATTATACAGTGGAAGTGACAAATATATTCAAGGGATTAGATTTGATTGACAGAGTGCCTGAAGAACTATGGACAGAGGTTCATGACATTGCACAGGAGACAATGATCAAGACTATCTGCAAGAAAAAGAAATGCAAAAAGGCAAAATGGTTCTCTGAGGAGGCCTTACAAACAGCTGAGAAAAGCAAAGAAGCCAAAGGCAAAGGAGAAAAGGAATGATATACTCATCTGATTGCAGAGTTCTAAAAAATACCAAGGGAGATAAAGCCTCCCTCAGTGATCAACACAAAGAAATAGAGGAGAAACAATATAACGTGAAAGACTAGAGATCTCTTCAACAAAATTAGGTATCAAAGGAACATTTCAGGCAAAGATGGGCACAATAAAGGACAGAAATGGTATGGACCTAAGAGAAGCAGACTATATTAAGAAGAGGTGGCAAGAATACACAGAAGAGTTATACAGAAAAGATCTTAATGACCCAGATAACTGTGATGGTGTGATCATTCACCTAGAGCCAGACATCCTAGAATGTGAAGTCAAGTGGGCCTTAGGAAGCATCACTACAAACAAAGTTAGTGGAGGTGATGGAATTCCAGCTGAGCTATTTCAAATCCTAAAAGATAATGCTGTAAAAGTGCTTCACTCAATATGCCAACAAATTTGGAAAACTCAGCAGTGGACCACAGGACTGGAAAAGGTCAGTTTTCATTCCAGTCCCAAAGGAAAGCAATGCCAAAGAATGTTCAAACTACTGCACAATTGCACTCATCTCACACACTGTCAAAGTAATGCTCAAAATTCTCCAAGTGAGGCTTCAAGAGTATGTTAACTGAGAAGTTTCAGAAGTTCAAGCCAGACTTAGAAAAGGAAAAGGAACCAGAGGTCAAATTGCCAGTATCCACTGAAGCATAGAAAAAGCAAGAGAGTTCCAGAAAAAAACGTCTATTTCTGCTTTACTGACTACGTCAAAATCTTTGACTGTGTGGATCACAACAAACTGTGGAAGATTCTTGACGAGATTTGGCTACCAGACCACCTAACCTGCCTTCTGAGAAATCTGTATGCAGGTCAAGAAGCAAAAGTTAGAACCAGACATGGGACAATGAACCGGTTGCAAATTGGAAAAGGAGTGCGACAAGGCTGTGTATCATCACCCAGCTTATTTAACTTAGGAAAGTACATCATGCAAAATGCTGGGCTGGATGAAGCACAAGCTGGAATCAAGATTTCTGGGAGAAATATCAATAACCTCAGATATTCAGATGACACCACCCTTATAGCAGAAAGCGAAGAGGAACTGAAGAGCCTCTTGATGAAAGTGAAAGAGGAAAGTGAAAAAGCTGTCTTAAAACCCAACATTCAAAATCTTAAGATCATAGCATCCAGTCCCATCAGTTCAGTTCAGTTCAGTTCAGTCGCTCAGTCATGTCCGACTTTTTTTTTTTTTTTTTTTGTGCTTGTCAGGGTTTTTATTTATTTATTTATTTATTTTATTATTATTATTTTTTTCCAGTGGGTTTTGTCATACATTGATATGAATCAGCCATGGATTTACATGTATTCCCAATCCCGATCCCCCCTCCCACCTCCCTCTCCACCCGATTCCTCTGGGTCTTCCCAGTGCACCAGGCCCGAGCACTTGTCTCATGCATCCCACCTGGGCTGGTGATCTGTTTCACCATAGATAGTATACATGCTGTTCTTTTGAAATATCCCACCCTCACATTCTCCCACAAAGTTCAAAAGTCTGTTCTGTATTTCTGTGTCTCTTTTTCTGTTTTGCCTATAGGGTTATCGTTATCACCTTTCTAAATTCCATATATATGTGTTAGTATGCTGTAATGTTCTTTATCTTTCTGGCTTACTTCACTCTGTATAATGGGCTCCTGAATTCTACCAAAAATTTAGAGAAGAGCTAACACCTATCTTACTCAAACTCTTCCAGAAAATTGCAGATGAAGGTAAGCTTCCAAAGTCATGTCCGACTTTTTGTGACCCCATGAATCACAGCACGCCAGGCCTCCCTGTCCATCACCAACTCCCAGAGTTTACTCAAACTCATGTCCATCGAGTCGGTGATGCCATCCAGCCATCTCATCCTCTGTCGTCCCCTTCTCCTCCTGCCCCCAACCCCTCCCAGCATCAATGTCTTTTCCAATGAGTCAACTGTTCACATGATGTGGCCAAAGTATTGGAGTTTCAGCTTCAGCATCACTTCATGGCAAATAGATGGGGGAACAATGGAAACAGTGACAGGCTTTATTTTCTTGGGCTCCAAAATCACTGCAGATGGTGACTGCAGCCATGAAATTAAAAGGTGCTTGCTCATAGACATAGGCTTGTCTATGACCAACCTAGACAGCATATTGAAAAGCAGAAACATTGCTTTTCAAACAAAGGTCCATCTAGTCAAAGCTATGGTTTTTCCAGTGGTCAGGGACAGGGAAGCCTGGGGACAGGGAAGTCCATGGGGTCACAGATAGTTGGACATGACTGAGCGACTGAACTGAACTAATGAGCATGGATCTGCTGACATTCATGGATTCATTTTGTGATAACCTAGCCATGATAAAAATAACTTCTAATTGCTATTATCCTTAATTCCTAGTAACCCACAGAACAACTGTGATACAGAAATTGCCAATAAATATGTATTCAACTGAGTGGAATGAAACTGTGTAAATAACAAAAATGCAAACAAGAAGGCAACTCATTTACTTAAATTATTTTGGTTAAATGACAGTTTAAATTGTAAAGTATGATTATCAGAATGTTTTTAAAGAAATGCAATATTTCTGATACATTCTGTAATGGATTTAATAATGTATCACCATGTATAGTTTCCAAGGAAACCATCTTAAGGATAAATAATATTTCATAATTAATAAATCAAACCAATGCAATGAAATTTGATGTGTCACCAACATTGGGAAATGATTCTGAAGTTTTTCAGACATTATTCTGAGAACTTAGACACGTAATATATTGATCAAGAACTTTTTTAAAACATGTGTTTTAGTTTCACCACCCCTGATTCAGAATATTACTACGTTACTTCCAAAATAAGGGAGGGATTGATGAGGGAGACATTAATCAGATTTCATTAAGTTTTGCTTATTTGATATTTTCATTGCAATTGTGGTGCCTGTCCCCAACTCTTAGGCTGTGGACCAGTACGTGGTCGATTTCCTGTTAGGAACTTGTCCTCAAGCAGAAGGTGAGTGGCAGATGAGTCAATGAAGCTTTATCTGTATTTACAGCCACTCCCTATCAATCACATTACCACCTCCGTCGGCTGCTGTCAGATCAATGGTGGCATTAGATACTATAGGAGAGTGAACCCTACTGTGAATTGCACATGCGAGGGATATAGGTTGCCTGATCTTTGTAAGAATCATTCTCAAACCACCCCTCCCCAGTCCATGGAAATATTGTCTTCCATGAAACTGGTCCCTGGTGCCAAAGATGTAGGTGATCACTGCCCAACCTTGGGGACTTCTTCTATACTAAGGAGAAAATACTGAAGAAAATCAGTGGATCAAGTCCCTTTTGTGGATAACATGGGGTAGGGTCAAGTTAATACCCTTTCCGATCTTGTGGTTTTTTCCCTGTGCTCTCTGGAGACTCAAATCTACAATCTACCTAGGGCCCAAATCAGATCAGTAGACAGCTGTGAAAGGCTGTTTACTTCTTCAGTACCATCGAAAATGACTTTAGCTAAAATAAACAGTGAGAAGGATTGATTCATCCATGTTAGTTGAGTCTGTGCCCACAGTGTCTACAGAGGAATGAGTTTGTCCATGTAAACTGAGGATTAATATAAAATTACCTCCCTATGACATGTATTGGGCTTCCCTGTGGCTCAGATATTAAAGAGTCTGCCTGCAATGTAGGAGATCTGGGTTTGATTTCTGGGTCAGGAAGATGCCCTGAAGAAGGAAATAGCTGCTCACTCCAGTATTCTTGCCTCAAGAATCCCATGGACAGGGAAGCCCGATGGGCTAGAGTCCATGGGGTCAGAAAGAGTTGGACATGACTGAGACCTTCACTTCATTTCATGACATGTATTAATGCACTTAGTAGAAGATTTTTATGTTTTGATTCTTTTCCATATTTTACAGTGCTTAAGCATTGTTGGCTTAGATATTTTATTTCGCATGGCCAGGCAGCCTCAGCAATCTCACAGTTGGTGTAGATTGGTTCCAACTGAACATCAGCTCTAGACATGAGAATCCAGTCTGTGAGAAAAGTGGAAGCAATCTTCAAAAGCTGCATTTTGGGTATAAAAGTGAATAAAATAGCCTCAAAGGTAAAGTATTACAGGAAATGTAGGTAACCACGTTGATTTGTCTTGTTCCAGGGTTTCTCAAGTTAATAAAAAGCATGCTATAATAAACCTGATGCTTTCTGTAAAAGCAAAATGACTCACGCCAGAAAGGACTGGTTTTTGAAGAACCTGTGGTCGTAAACAATCTATTAGAAATATTATTTGCTTGGTCAAAAATACACACAATAATTGTGGGGTTTTTTTTTGTTGTTGTTTGTTTTTTTGACCTTGAAATCTGATAATCCTGTATCCCTCCAAACTGAAGGAGCTTGGTGGAAAAGAATTATAAACCATTTCTTGAGAAACTGAAAAACTAAAATATTGAAACTATTCTGCTCCTAAATAAGCTTGCCTAATGTTATATTTATGGCTGAATTCATAACTCAACCTTATACAATGCAATTGCCTAACTTCAAAGTTCAGATGTTACTTTGTAATGGCAGAATTAATTTCCTTGATTGCTAATCCATCATGCCTAAGTGTGATGCATGCGGTATCAAACATGGGTATTTCTGCTATCATTAATTGTGGCATATTGTCACAACCGATAAGGAAATGCAGTAAGAGAAAAAGAAGAGGGGCCCTGGTATTGGCAGTTTAGCCTTGTTTTCCCATAAGCTATGGCAGGTACAGCCAGAGTCCTCAAAATAAAGGGAGGGGACCCATGTGATTCTCACAAGGAGAAAAGGCAGGCATACAGAAACATCAATCACTGGGCAAGGCTTGCTCTCCATTTGCAAAGCTGTTGTTTATTGTGAGATAATGATGGATAGGGTCTAAACAAATGCTGGGAGAAATCACCAAAGGTGCAGGCGCTTAGGTGTGACATTTGGCCACAGGAGATCTGCAGGGAAGAGGCCAGCTGGCAATAAGGACATTCTGAGGAAATTAACATGGATGCATTTAAAAGAAGAGCGAATAATGAACCATGGGTTAAGTGACAGCAAGGGAAATGGCAATTATGGATAACAGGTAAAATATGTGCCAGAGAGGGGAGAAAACAGAAGGAATAGGGCAATAAAGACTATTTGGGTGGGTTTCATTAAGAAAAGGGCATCTTTTAAAGCAGCCACTTTTAATAAAAGCAGAACATTCAGATGGGAGGGCAGAAAGTTTCAAAAAGTGCAGATAAAAGGAGTAGTCATGGAAAATTTTGTTATGAATATAGGCACAACTGGAAACAGAAAAGAATATTTTCCCATTAAAAATGAATGAAGGGAGAATGAAGAAATGCAATGAGTCTTATCTGTCAACATCAGAACTATGCATTCTTCTTAATGCAACCCCAGTATCCAGGTACTGAGAGATGTCTACATTCCAGGCTTGGACAAACATCCAAACATCTGACTTTATTTCTCTGTTTACTAAGAGATATGAGCACTGTGTAGACCAAGCCTCAGGTCAAGACCTTAATAGATTCCTGAATGCTGATTAAAAAAGATCTCTCTCCATTGCAAACCCTGTTTGTTTCAGATGCCACCTCTTCAGTTTAGTCACCCATGGTTTTTACCAAGAGCTACAATTATAGCTTAGCTCTTCTTCACTAATCATGTTTTATTTTTCCCTTAAATAACTGTCTGTCTTAAGCATCTATTCTCCCTACTGTCTTTTGCAAAGGGCTTTTATTTTCACCATCACTTATTCCTGATTTCTTTCTTACTGGGCCTTGTTCCATGACTCTCTCAAAAAGACAATGCAAGGTTTCCCTAATCTTTTCCGTCTTTATTTTTGTAGTTTTTAAAATGAGAATATATGTACCCATACAGAGAGTTATGAACACTGATTTAGATAGGCTTAGTGCCTAGTTCCGGGCTTAACGAATTTACTTTTCCTTTGTTCTTTTATATGCTTCTTTAAATGCTATGGTTAACTGGAGTGATGGGGTTATTAGACAGTCTATTATGCTGACATACAGTTAACATAGTAAGAGAGAGAGAAGTAGTTTATATTTTACTTCAAGTCATTTTTCTAGCATATTTGTTGCCAGACTTTATTTGATGTTTGGCTCTGATTTTTTAAAAATAGCACATGGAACTCCTATCTGTACTTGCTTATATGTTCCCTTAGCAAGGAAGGTCTCAGTTTCTGCTGTATTGATTCATGTCTAATGAGCCATCTTGAGTTTTTCTTTTTTAATTTTACTTTATCCAATTATATTGAGGATGAGAGCTTTCTTAAGCAAGAGTCTTAAGACAGAAGCCAGCTTCTCCTCTGAATCAGATATGAAATCTCACCTACCAGGTGATGGTGAGAGCAATTAAATGGGATTGAAGAGGTATAGTGCCTAGTCAAGATATTTAATGAAAATAATAGGGACGTTTATACTCAGTAAAATACATTTTGGCATCAGTCTCTCCAGATTCTTATATGGCTTTCATTTAGAAAAAAAAATGCATATTGATTTATGTTGTAGGAAGAGATCAGATCAGGGATCACAATCAGGTAGGCAAGTTTCAAAGTTTTTGTTTTTCCATGAACTTCAACTTTTTTTTCTGTGTGAACTGCAGGAAAATTACTTAACCTTTTTGAATTACAGTACTGTGCTGTACTTAGTCACTCGTGTCCGACTCTTTGTGATCCCATACACTGTGGCCTGCCAGACTCCTCTGTCCACGGGGATTCTCCAGGCAAAAATACTGGAGTGGGTTGCCATGCCCTCCTCCAGCGAATCTTCCCCACCCAGGGATCAAACCCATGTCTCCTGCATTGCAGGCAGATTATTTACCATCTGAGCCACCATGGAAGCCTGTGATGTAATATGTTCTGTTAGTAATCAATACCTCCGTACTAAGAGAACATGTTATTGAGAGGATAAAATTAAACTTTTTCCTGGAAGATATTTGAAAGTTAAAAATAAAAAAAGAGATGGAGGAGGGAAGGAAGACGAAAAGAAGCAAGGAAGGAAATACAATATGAAACTTTTAGTTGAACATAGTCCGTTAAGTCCATAAGGTTTCCCTTGTAGCTTAGTCAGTAAAAAATCTGCCTGTAGTGCAGGAGACCCAGGTTCAATCCCTAGGTCAGGAAGATCCCCTGGAGAAGGAAATGGCAACCCACTCCAGTATCCTTGACTGGAAAATCTCATGAACAGAAGAGCCTGGTGGGCTGCAGTCCATGGGGTCGCAAAGAGTCAGGCATGACTGGGCAACTAACACTTAACTTACTTAGTCCATCAAGTATCTCATTGTCTCAGTGTATTTCTTCTTTCTTCCAAACTCAGTAAAATAATTGAAACAAGAAACAAGGGGGAAGTGGAAAGAAGATATGCCAAAAACTGCTGAAAGCTTTCAACAAATCCCTTTTTTGGTATTTTCTGTAGACTCCTCTTAGATTATACTCTCCGGCCTTCCAGTTAGATATGTTTATGTTCTTGATTTCTGGCTTATGGAATAAGGATAAAATTGATATGCATCAGTTCCAGGCTATATGTTGGAAAAATCTTTCCTATTAGGAATGAAGTTGTCATCTGAATTGGTAACTACCTCTTGCCAAGACAAAATATTGAACAAGAAAGAAAATGTACTCACAATGCATTCATGGCTCAGTCATAAAAATTCTTAGAGAATAATATACATAGTGAGGATAAATGTGATCTTTGATTGCAGCTTGATCATACTGGGAGGTAAAGCAAAGGGGGACTGTAAACAGGAGGCATGTAAGTGTATTCAATCCCTATCCCCAGCAACAGAGAAGCATTCATCACAGCAAAAATTGCCATCAAAATATAGTAGTAAGGACTTTTCTGTCAGTCCACTGGTTAAAACTCCATGCCTCCAAGGCAGGGGGCACGAATTCAATCCTTGGTTGGAGAACTAAGATCCTGCATGCTGTGTGGTACTAGAAAAAAAGCACAATAAACATAGATTATTTTAAAATATATGTTAAGAAAAATGAGACTAAAAGGATAGGAATCTGTTGACCAGGAAGTAGAAACTAGAATCATGGTCCTAACATTTCTCATTATGAATCTTATACTACAATTTGTCATTTAAATATATATATATTGTTGAATATATATATATTGTTGAATCAGCAGCCCTCAGGATAAGTAGAACTAGATTTAAAAGAAAACAATGATTGGATCAATATATATATATATATACATATATATATATATGTATGTATTAAAAGTTGAAAACATTATTTTAAAGAAAGGCAACATAAGATGCAGAAAAATATTAAAGCATAAAAAAAACTAAATCATTACAGCTGATAGTGTACCTTAAAGGCTATAAGATACATTCTGGCCTTGCCAAAAGTAGGAAGCTAAACCATTTAAACATTCATATAATTGTCTCAGTGCCAAATTACATCTCCAGATCCTGAGTATTATTAACTCTAAGTCTGCCATAGGCTTAAATATGACCCAAGTCTCATTTCTTTCTTAGCTCCTTATGAAAATAAAAATGATAACATTTGGGGGAATGATACCATGCTATGAATTTTGAAAACTAAAAATGGCTTTACCCATCCAAACCCAATAAAAATTGTTCTGTTGATTGCCCATATCCAATGTCAAAATACTCCCAGGATTACATTCAATAAGGTTTTCTTGAGGAGTTTTATTTTACAGTGACTAAGGAGCCTCATGAATTCTGTAAAACTCTTAACCACATCCAATCTTCTCAAGCCCCCTTTCATTTAGTTCATGGATGTTGGCATCAATTGAACAATATTCTGACCTTTTTTAAAGGGCAAATATAATACTACATCAGCTTGGTTTGCTGAACTTTAGTCTCCTGTGAATTGGAGAGCATTTGGGAGCTCCTGGGTAGATTTCATATATAATGTCATGACAGAATTAATGATTCATTTCTTATAGAAATTACAAAGTTTTCCTTTAAAAACAAGTTAAAATATATATCATTTAAACTTGAGTATTCAGACCTATTGTTGAATCAGCAGCCCTCAGGATAAGTAGAACTAGATTTAAAAGAAAACAGTGATTGGATCAAGAAAAATATGCAAGATCAAAGGCATATTGTTCACAGTTTTAAAGAAAGAACAGGAGTGACTCTAGGCAGAAATGAAAAGTGGTTAGCATTTGCTAGCAATTTCAAATATATTTTGGGGACCCTTCATTTGTTCTATTCTTCCCTCTCTGGCTAAAATCTGCACCTTATCCTTGGGACCCCAGAATTTTTTCCTATGGGAGATATTCCCTCATTGAAACTTACTCTTTAAGTGTCTCACCTCATAGGTTTTTTAGCATTCCAAAGTGAAATCTAACCATTATGATAAAATGCTCATTGTCGTCACAATCCATATCTCATGTTTTATTGTTTATAGGATATTCTCTCACTGAACCCTTACAATCAACCTGTGAAGGCTGGTGTTAATAATCTGCTCATTTTTAAGTTGATGTTGGTAATGCATATACAATTCTTATTATAGTATGTGATACACAAATGCTTAATAAATACTAGCTATTAATTTAATTTACTTGTTTAATCTTTCCTAATACAGTAGGCAGATATGAACTGTGTATTTAGGAGATAAACAATCCTTCCCTCTTTTTGTGCTAAGAAAATAACATGTAACTCAAGATATATTAAAGGAGATACCACTTGTTCAAATAAGATGCAAAACTGTTTCACTGATTGTCAATTAATGGGTATGTATTATTGGGCTTCTCAGGTGGCTCAGTGGTAAAGAATCTGCCTGCCAATGAGGAAGGCACAGGTTTGGTCCCGGGTTGGGGAGATCCCCTGGAGGAGGAAATGGCAACCCACTCTAGTATTCTAGCCTAGAGAATCCCACGGACAAAGTAATCTGGCGGGCTACAGTCCATAGCGTCAGACATGACTGAGCACGCATGCATTGACATTATTATACAAGATATAATATGAGGTAAGGTGAGGAAGACAAACATAAATAGTGTCTTTTCTATCATCAGTGAGCTCACAGTCTATGCAGGGGATTAGGTCATATCATGTAATAAATAAATAATTAAAAAGTAACAACAGAAGATAAAAGAACACTTGACTGATTTAGAAAAGTGGAAGGTAAATGAATGGTGAGTTCAGGTGGAGAACGACTGTAGTCTCAGCTCAGCAGGGCCCTGAAGCATCTCTGTGTTCTCATGGATCACAGAGCTGTGTGCACTGGGATGGAGCTTGTCTATGTGGTTCTAGTTCTGCTGCTGGGGAGCCCCTTCTTTGCATTGTTGCACCAAAGCCTACGTTCTCTAGACTAGCTCTCCAGTGTTTGAAGGACACAGCCGGCAGCAAGGTTGTTCCCAAAGCTAGGACATCCCCAGTCACGTGGAAAACCTCAGAAGGTCCAGGCAAAACAACTGTGGAGGTTTCTCTAGCCAGTAGATGGCAACTGACTTGTATTTGTGAAAATATATGCTTTGCCCTAGTTTAATAGTGGTGGAGAGAAAGGAGTCCTTGAACGATCTGCTTGAAACTGTTTCACACTGAAGTTCTTCTCCAAAAGGAGAAGAGATGGCCACTGACCACAGCTAGTTTCCATGTTAAGTTGATAAAACTAAGAACAAAGGGAAAATAAAAATATTGCTACAAGTAGGAATAAAATTGGGTCTTGCTTTGTCCTCAAATAGAGCTGGATGCCCGATGCGTCCCTTCTGGTCTGTATATTCATTTATGAAGTGAAGGATTATGTGGTGCTCCTTGACATCCTTGATTACCTTTCATTAGTCTTTTAATAAAGGAAAGTGTGAGGTAAAGCAGTACTAGGAGTATTTGACTACACGAGGGAAGAAAGTTAGAAATTTTCTGTCATGAAAGGTATTCAGTCCCAATTCCCATGAAGCTAGCTAGGGAGGGTTATGCAAGGAGCTGGAAAGATACCACTATAATAATCACCTGCCTCAGGAATTAATTTCTGTAATTCCAGCCATTGCCTACATTGCTCCCAATCGACTAGCATAAGTTGCAACTACAGTGCTTCTGCAGGGTACCTTTCCATCTTTCACTATACTCATATGTACGTGCAAGGAAGGACGCACAGGGGAGGCTGTGCTCCTGGGAGCACGGAGAGCAGTGCTGGGTCGAAACCACTGAGATGAGCTTCTTAGTCTCACCTGTTGGTCCAGGGTTTACTCAGCTTGTCAAGCTCACTCCTTAAATTATATACTCATGTCTAATATTCCTAACTGAGGAAAAGTTAAATAGCAACCCAAGAAAGGTATATAAAAAGAAGGGAATGGGGCTGTCATTTGCAGGACATAGCAACCAACCAACACTTTCTCCTAGTTATAAGGCTGAGAGACAAAGTAATGAGATCTGTACCGGTAGCTTGCAGTGAAAACAAGAATGAAGCTATATTTTATAGATTGATTATGACTTACACTAATCTGCCTGCTATCCCAGGATTTTCTTTTGCCACTCCATCTCCGATGCCTCTGCAGTATGTAGTCATTGCTCCTCACATACTTCTCCTTCCCACTCCTATCCCAGCCCCTGCTTGAAACCCCCAGCTGCCTTGATAGCTGACTAAATTGTGACATGTGTGTGTATGCTACTCACTCAGTCGTGTCTGACTCTTTGCGACCCCATGGACTGTAGCTCACCAGGCTCCTCTGTCCATGAAATTCTCCAGGCAAGAATACTGGATCAGGTTGCCATTTCCTTCTCTAAGAGTATAACATAAAGTTGCATAAACAAGCCAGTGCCCTGGGTAATACTGAACTATTTACCTTGACATATTCCTGTCTGATGATTATCAACCCTTTAAGACACAGCATGGAGAATGCAGGGGAGAAAGGACTAAGTACTTTTGAGCATCTACTGAGTGCCAAGTACTCTGCAGACACTTTAGAAATTTTCCTGATTGTATTTTCAAAATCATTCTAATTTTTCTTTTTTTCTAATTTTTCTTAAAAACTTACTGCTACATGTTTTTTTTTTTTTTTTTCCTCCTGATAGAGCAGCTCAGGAAAGTTAAGTAATAACTGATAGAGCCCAAATATTCTAGTAATGTGTTATTTCCATGTTACCACATTATGCCTTTATGCTCACCAGATGCTTGTGCAATGGAGATATATTGAGCTACTATCCAGCTTATTCAAACCCAGACATTATTTTAGGGATGTCCCCTTCTTCTACTGCACAGTTTTCTGCAAATGTACAGGGTTATGTTTCATTTGTTCTGTACTAAGATGAGTTTTCCAGAAAATCAGCAAGTCGGAAAGTGTCCTTAATGAAAGAATGAAAGGGCATCAACTAGAGTCTAGGGTCAGAGCACACTGCCAAAGGAGACTTGGATGAACTTGAAGAAGACTCCATAACACACCGTGAGAAGGTGATGGCTCATAATCACTGAAGTAAAAGCAGGAGATCTGTAGATAAAGCTACAGCCACCCGATTTAGGTCTTGAGCACTTGAGTAATATTCCTCATCCATATAGCTTTGTGTGTAGCCCTGTTTCTCTGGATTTTACAAACTTTTTGTCCATCTCTCTCTTTTATATATGTTTCTTGCTGCAGAAGTAGCTTTAAACGCTATTCAATCCATAAAAATATATACGTACTCTATGCCAAAACCTACTCCATATGAGTCAAGAAAAGCCAAAGAAATGGCTTTATTTTCAAGATATTACAAAGTCATCTGATTAAGAAAGGCATAAACCCATGAATCAAGAAGACTCTAACAAAGATAGTGTGGACTTTAGAGTCGGTCATGATGATATTTTCAAGTTTCTAAGTTGTGTTGTTCAGTTGTAAAGTCATGTCTGACTCTTTGCCATCTTATGGACTGCAGCATGCTAGGCTCCTCTGTCCTCCCCTGTCTCCAGGAGTTTGCTCAAATTCAAGTTCATTGAGTCAGTGATGCTATCTAACCATCTCATCCTCGGCAACCGTCTTCTCCATTTGCCTTCTTCTAAGTACCTAACCCATAGACTCTACCACTGCTGGACTAATTCATGCCTCGTGGAGAAGAGGACCCTGAGTCAGTCTGCATTAGTTATATTTTTTGTATTTATACTTGCTGTGTATTTTTCTGAAAGCCAACCAACTTCTAGTGGATATAAACTTCTATCTATAGCATTTCTGGCTATTAACAGAGCTGTGATAGCAATCTGAAATATTAATGCTTTTATTTCCCCATGGAAATGCACAAACAGATGTTCATTTATGCATTTATGAAAAGAATATCTAAAATAGACAGCTAGGAATATCAGAGCAAGAACAGGCTGGAGATCAGGTTACACTGCCAAGGTATAAAAGATTATTTTCCATGTGTTTTTGGCTCTAACTTGCCTGAGAGTAGTTTTTGACAAGGACCTTTCCCAAATGTTGATATGAGTTTATGTAGTACAGAGAATGGCAATTGGGATCTAGTGCACAACAACTAAATCTTTATAAAGGGGATGAATAAATGAATACCAATCATGAAATTTGAAGAAATTATAATTTCTTATAATCCATTTTATAACCATATATATATATATATTTACTTTTATTATTATTATTGAAGCATACTTTATTTACAATATCATGTTATTTCCAGATGTGTAGCACAAAGATTCATTTATGCATATATATCTACATTTTTTCAGATTATTTTCCTTTATAGATTACTTAAAAAATATTAGGTATAGTTCCCATATACTAGGCCCTTATTGGTTACCTATTTTATATATAGTAGTGTTATATATAATCCCAACTTTTTAATTTACCACTACCCCTACTTTCGTATTTGGTAACCACAAATTAGGCCTTCTTTCATAGTTCAGTTGCTAAAGAATCTGCCTGCAACGCAGGAGACCTGAGTTCAATTGCTGGGTCAGGAAGATCCTGGAAATGACAACCCACTTCTGTATCCTCACCTGGAAAATCCCATGGACAGAGAAGACTGGCAGGCTACAGTCCAGGGGATTGCAAGGGTCAGACATGACTTAGCGACTAAACCACCGCCAACAACCATAAATCACCAAATATCAAGTTATTCCATTACATCAGCTACAAATATCCTCTTAAATCTTTTTATATCAAGTACTGCTAGATACTTCTAGATGTTGATCCAGCCCTCCTCACCTCTCTCAAATGGACACATTCTTGATGACACTGTGTTTATATGTTTATGTATTGATTTGTTGATCCCTTTAGCTTTTTTTTTTTTTTAAATTTTATATTGGAGTATAGTTGATTGGCAATGTTGTGTTAGTTTAAGGTGTAAAGAAAGTGATTCAGTTATACATATACATACATCTTTTTCAATTTTTCTTTCCATTTAGTTTACTACAGACTATTGAACAGAGTTTCCTGTGCTATGCAGTAGGTCCTTGGTTATCTATTTTAAACCTATCAGTGCATACGTGTCAATCCCAAACTCTCAACCTATTCCTCTCCACCATTTTTCCCACCCTGGTAAACAAAAGTTTGTTCTCTAAATCCGTGAGTCTGTTCTGTTTTGTAAATAATTTTATTTGTATCTTGTTTCTCTTTAGATTCTGCCTATAAGTGGCATCAGTGATATTTGTCTTTCTCTGCCTGACTTACTTCACTTAATATGTTAATCTCCAGGTTCATCAATGTTGCTGAAAGTGTCACTGATTCTTTCTTTTTAATGGCTAAATATTATTTCACTGTATATATGTACCATATCTTCTTTATCCATCAATCCAATTCCTCAGCATATATCCAGAGAAAACATGATTTGAAAGGATAGATGCACTTCAATATTTATTGTGGCACCATTTACAATATCCAAGACATGGAAACAAGCTAAATGTCCATCAACAGAGGAATAGATAACGGGAAATTTGATTCTATCTAGTCACCTATATGACAAAAGGATTCACTGTTTCTCCCCCTACAGATCCAAGCAACTAGCTGGTAATAATGACAACTAATATTTTATAAGAGTAACTATAGACCATGTATTGTTTTATGTGTTTGACACAGGTGTTCATGGTCTATATTAATTCATTTAAACTTCACAATAACCCTACTAAATTAGGTGCTATTATTACTTCAATTTTACAAATGAGAAAACTCAAGAATAGATGTATTATATAACTTGCTGGAGCTATGATTTTAACCAGGCATTCTAATATGGAATCCAGGCTTTAAAATTCTACACTGTCTACACATTTAAACAGATCAACTAAGATACATAATTTTGTTTCTTCCCTTTTTTTTTTCTGAGTAGTATAGACCTCCTTTTAGGTGATTCCAAAAGGGCTTAGAATTTCCTGGATATCCAGTTTTGAGAGTTAGAGAGAGACAAAGTGTATAGTTTGGAAAGGCATAGTTATACATTCATAATGATATATTTATAATAATTCTCACTCAAAAAAATCATGTGTTATGTGAATTGAGTCAAGAGAAGTACGTGGAATCCTGCGTGCATGCATACTCAATTGCTTTAGTCGTGTCTGACTCTTTGCAACCCTATGGACTGTAGCCCACCAGGCTCTTCTGTTCATGGGATTCTCCAGGGAAGAATATTGGAATGGATTGCCATGCCCTCCTCCAGGGGATCTTCCTGACCCAGGGATCAAGCCAGCATCTCCTGCATTTCTGGCATTACAAGTGGATTCTGAACCACTGAGCCACAGGGGAAGCCCATGTGAAACCCTAGTCTAGACAATTTCTTCAGTAGCTTTGTGACTGAGGGGAAAATCATTTTTCAGTTTCCTCACTTGCAAATTAAAGGATTTAGCATAAGAGATGCCAAGGTCCTTCCAAACAGGCTATTCTATACCATAATATTACAATACTTTTTTCATATTAAGGTTCCTACATATGATTTCCATATTTTGATAGTTGATAATACCCTCAGTTAGGAAAGCCAATAAGCAAAAAAAGAATATAAAATCAGTAAGGAAGACTGATGAAGTTAGATTAATTCAAAGAGTATATATTAAATAATTTAATGAAAAAATATTTCTATTTTTCAAAACCTTGGGGTCAGGCATAAGAGATGCATAAGGTAGCGATAATTAATCTTAAGTTGAGGACTCTTTAAGTTTTCTGAGCATCCCAATGACCTGGCCTCATCTGCCAACACCTGTTCCAGAAAGATAGCCCTAATATTAGAAATGAGACACCTAGCATCCAAAGATGTATAAATTAAATATAGAGACTCAGGCCAATAGTACAACCCTAAGAATCCAATAGTGTTGTGCTACTTGCAAGTCCTCTTCCCCTTTGCATGCAAAGCAGACTAAATAGGCTCAATGTGTGTGCTCCAAGAGCCCTTCCCCACATGGCAGAGCTGAAGGGGAGTTTGCCTGTGGTTGCTCCCCAAACCCGTCATGAATGAATATTTCATGAAGCAGAAACCATCTCTCTATGAACTTAGCTAAACTCTATCCTAGAAATATGAAAAAAAAAAAATGTCATGAAAGATGGTCTCTCTCCACAAAGAGAGCAATGTTTTCATGGAAACACTGGATATAGAGGAATTTTCATTTAAATATTTTGATTAAAATATGCTGCAGAAATAATGCAGTATTACACTCTTTGATTTTTTTCAAAATATGCCCTTCAAGGGGCCATGTTTGAAATATCCCTAATCTGTCTTCCTAACCATGTCCAGAACGTATCATGTCCACCAGCCTAACATCTAACAGTGATTCATTGAAATGTATTGAAAATGTGATTTGTGTGGGAGTCAAATAGAAATCAGGTTGGCCTCATCCCTTATATCTCTATCTCCATATATACATTTGGCTTTGACATTCATCAAATTACCCTGTCCTAACAAAGCTTTCTTGCACAAAGTAATCTCAAGCGACAGTGCATAGCAATATGTATAATATGAAAGGAGTTGAATGGCTAAGTAGTCAGCTTGACATATCGCTGAAATCTTTTATTGCATATATTAGAGAGTTAAACATTGCAATCTGCTTTTCCTGTGAGACCCAATAAGTAAGAAAAAGCCAGGTTTACTCAGGATTAGACTGGTTTTTCTTTGTTTTCTTGCCAAAAATAAAGAAAAAGTCTTGATTAGCTTATGGAAGGCAAAATTTGCATGTCTATGCTTAGAGGGGTGAAACTTTTCTGCTAGAAATCCATTTTCAGAAGAATCCTCTTGAGCTCAATATTTCATCCCATTCTTCTGTCTGCTAAATTAAAAACAATTTTATTTTCATTTCTCTCTTTGTAAATGGGAATTTCATCCACTTCATGAGAATGACTCATATATGAATCATACACTTTGGGGAACTGCTGAATCGAAAAGTCTTTTTGTTTGTTGTTTGTTTATCTCACTCCAGAAGCAGCTCTTGTGCTCAACCCGTTCTTCTGGACATGTCAGCCTCCACACTCTGGTAATCATATGAATATAAATTATAGCAATGTCAATAACAATGACAATGGAGAATGAAGAGGAGGAAAGAGCAGCCAGTTCTCAAATGGCTACTGACAGTCTGTGACCAGAATATCAGTGCATTAAAAAAATGTGTATATATACATGCATGCATACACACAGACACACGGATGCAAACAAAATCTTCCCTGAAGTATGCCATTTCATCTTAGAATAGAGCTTGGTCTTTGGGGGAATCTAGGATAAATTTTCTAGCTTTCTATAATTCTCTAGAAACTTGACTAATTTTCTAAAAGTAACTTACTTCTTAATCAAATCCTTACTCAAGACACTCTGATTTCTCTGTTCCTCCCCTCCCGCCGCCCCCAAGAGAAAAATTAACAATGACATTCTTGCATTAATATATGAATGTCATGTAATTACACCAAATCCAGAATGAATTAAGGCATTTTAGTTAGCAAACCTGCTATCATACTTTTGGGATAGCAGGCACTCTGTTTTAAGTCTTTACCAACTACAAGTCATTTGATTTTCCTAATGTCACTATGGGAGAAATATGACTGTTTGACTGTTATTTATTGTGTGAGGAAACAGGTGCAGAGGGCTTAGGTAACTTGCCCAAGTTCACACAGGTAGGAAATTCCAGAGTCTCACCTGAACACAGATGTTGTGGCTCTGGGGTCCATTATCTTAACCAATCTGTCAGATTTGGAAACTGGGAAAATATACCAGGAAATTTAAATGTAAAAAATAAGCATAGGATTAACCAGAAACATGATCTCAGAGCCTGATAAATGATCCTCCAGAAGAGTATGTCCTCCACCCATCTTTCTCATTATTTTAAATTAGATTGTTAAGCATTCATGGCAGGATTACAACAATTTAGAGCTAAAAGACAGGTGGGAATTTACCTATTCTCTTGGAAGGTAAATTGAGAACTACAACAGTCGAACTTATTCAAGATAAAATGGCAAATAAATAAATGTCAAAAAGGAATCAGGTGGAGCTAAATTAAATTTTAATAATTATATATTGAAATGGAACAATTCTAGGTATTTTATACATTTCAAGATTGTTTTTCTACCTTAATTGCTCACAAATAGTTCACACTACCAAAGCAAGCTAATCATACTGTTTTAATTAATAATAAAACATCACAAAGACCTATTTTATATACTCTAGAATGAATGGTCCATGAGCAAAATAAAAACATACTGCAAAAGACAATTTTGCTTTCAGATAGGAGCTCTGAAAAGTTGTAGAAGACTTCTTCATTTTAATTCATGTATTTTGTGTTTCATATTTCTATAAGCATTTAACTCATAATTAAAACAAAGTACTATAAATGACAAGGTAGAGGACAAATTTTCTCAGTGAGGAGGTAAAGCAAAAAATGATAAATTGGTAAATCAAAAAATGTGACCCAAATGTGAAGGCAATAAGCTTTTCACTTTAATTTCAGACTTATAGAGAAGCTGTAAAAATACTTTAAAAAGTGCTTATATATGCCTCACCTAGATACTTCCAATATTAACACCCTACATAAATATGAAAGCATTCAAATCATGAATTAATATTGAAAATGCATTTAAAATATAACTAACACTATTAAAAATATAATATAATTAAATAAAACTATTGAAAATATGATACAATACTAACAGTACAATATTATTGGCAAAACTGTTATGTTTAAATTTCACTATTTTTTTCACTAATGTTCTTTTTCTGTTTGAGGATATCACACCACATTTAGAAATTATTTATTTTACTTCACCTATAACCTATAACATTCTCTCAGTAATTCCTTTTCTTTCATGTTGCTGATACTTAAAGAATATTAGCCGATTGTTATGTAGAATGGCCTTCAATTAGGGTTTGTCTGATATATTCTTATATTTAGGCTGAAGCTATACATTTTAGACAAAAATACCACAGAGGTGATATTGTGTTCTCATTGTATCTACCATGGGATTCACATGGTTATTCTCTCTTATTTTTGGTGATGTTAACTTTTATCATTTTATTTCTTCTGCTTGTCTGAGTTTCTACACTCTAAAATATGCACTTTCTGAAATGAAAGTTTCTCAGCTGTGTCTGTCTCTTTGCAGTTGCACAGACCACAGCCTGCTAGGCTCCTCTGTCCATGGAGTTCTCCAGGCAAGAAGACTGGAGTGGGCTTCCTTCTCCAGAGGAACTTCCCAGCTCAGGGACTGAACTCAGATCTCCTCATTGCAGGTAGATTCTTTACAGTTTGAGCCACCAGGGCAGACCACTTTTTGTTTCTAATTAAAGAATATCAGGGGCAGAGATAATTTCAGAATATCCAGGTCCTGTTTTTCCTCAGGACTGTTTTTCCTACCACTAGCATTAGCATCCATCAAGTGACCTTATCTACAACTATTAATTAAAAATTTGCTATAAGAGGGAATTAATCTTTTCTCTCCTATTTACTTATTTAACTAGTTGTTTATAGCAGAATGGACTCACAGTATTTATTTTATGGGTTAAAATTCAGTTCTTACTCTTTAATTTCATTACTCAAATTTTTCCAGCTTTAGCCATTAGCAGCTTCTTCAAGTTGGTTCCTATGTTGTTTAAGTAAGTGTCTATTCTCTTGAGAATGTTTATACTTTCTGGTACTACAGGATGTTCCAGGGTCATCCTATGTGTTTTCCCTGCCCAAGAACTAAAATCAAACACATCTCCAAAGAGACCTTGTTTCTTTTCATTAAAGATATTCAAGATCTGTATGCTAGGTGTGCTCATCACTACAGGTACATCATTGCTTCTAAGCCTTGTCACGGGACAAATGTAAAAAAAAAAATGCTTATATACTAACACCGTGCATATACACACATTTCTCTATATATACACATAAACACACATACAAAAACATACAGATATATCTGTGTCTCTTTGTCTGTGCATCAGTTCAGGTCAGTTCAGTCGCTCAGTCATGTCCAACTCTTTGCGACACCATAAGTCGCAGCACTTTAGGCCTCCCTGTCAATCACCCACTCCAAGAGTCCACCCAAACCCATGTCCATCAGTCATCCAACCATCTCATCCTCTGTCATCCCTTTCTTCTCCTGCCCTTAATATTTCCCAGCATCAGGGTCTTTTCAAATGAGTCAGTTTTTTGCATGAGGTGGCCAAAGTATTGGAGTTTCAGCTTCAGCATCAGTCCTTCCAATGAACAGCCAGGACTGATCTTTCGGATGGACTGGTTGGATCTCCTTGCAGTCCAAGAGACTCTCAAGAGTCTTCTCCAACAGCACAGTTCAAAAGCATCAGTTTTTCGGCACTCAGCTGTCTTCACAGTCCATCTCTCACATCCATACATGACCCCTGGAAAAACCAGAACCTTGACTAGATGCATCTTTGTTGGCAAATATTGTCTCTGCTTTTTAATATGCTGTTTAGGTTGATCATAACTTTCCTTCCAAGGAGTAAGCGTCTTTTAATTTCATGGCTGCAGTCACCATCTGCAGAGATTTTGGACCCCCCAAAAATAAAGTCAGCCACTGTTTCCACTGTTTACCCATCTATTTGCCATGAAGTGATGGAACTGGATGCCATGATCTTAGTTTTCTGAATGTTGAGCTTTAAGCTACCTTTTTCACTCTCCTCTTTCACTTTCAACAAGAGGCTCTTTAGTTCTTCTTCACTTTCTGCCATGAGGGTGGTTTCATCTGCATATCTGAGGTTATTGATATTTCTCCTGGCAATCTTGATTCCAGCTTGTGCTTCCTCCAGCCCAGCATTTCTCATGATGTACTCTGCATATAAGTTAAATAAGCAGGGTGACAATATACAACCTTGACATACTCCTTTTCCTATTTGGAACCACTCTGTTGTTCCATGTCCAGTTCTAACTGTTGCTTCCTGACCTGCATACAGGTTTCTCCAGAGGCAGGTCAGGTGGTCTGGTATTCCCATCTCTTTCAGAATTCTCCACAGTTTATTGTGATCCACACAGTCAAAGGCTCTGTGCACACATAGGCATATATGTACCTATATGTGTATTTATTTACATACATATCTATGTGGATAGAAATGCATGCAGATACATGTATGTCTATGTTCATGTTTCTTTATATATTTATCATTATGTGTTTTTACTGATACCTTGGGTTCTAATTGAAGTAGTGACAGGTGGCATGTTTACCTTGTTCCTTATTTTAAAGTAAATGCTTATAAGTTTTTCCCACTTAGAATAATGTTTGATTTGGATCATAGACAGCCACAAAAGAACTTAAGAAAATTTCTTTTAATCATGCTTTTCTAAGTTTTAAACACAAATATATGCTGTATTCCAGTCCCTTCCAAACTGGAATGGACAAATGGGCAAATTTAATTCAATGGATGAGAAAGGGCAGAAATGGATGGAAATGGGCGAATTTAATTCATATGATTTGATTCATATCTACTACTGTCGACAAGAATCCCTGAGAAGAAATGCAGTAGCCCTCAGAGTCAACAGAAGAGACTGAAATGCAATATTTGAGTGTAATCTCAAAAATTACAGAATGATCTGTTTCCAAGGCAAACCATTCAATACCACAGTAATCCAAGTCTATGCCCCAACCACTAATGCTGAAGAAGCTGAAGCAGAACAGTTCTATGAAGACCTACAAGACCTTGTAGAACTAACACCAGAAAAAGATCATAGGGGACTGGAATGCAAAAGTAGGAAGTCAAGAGACACCTGAAGTAACAGGCAAGTTTGACCTTGGAGTACAAAATGAAATAGAGCAAAGGCTATCAGAGTATTACCAAGAGAAGGCACTGGTCATAGCAAACACCCTCTTCCAACAAAACAAGAGACGCCTCTACACATGGACATCACCAGATGGTCAATACCGAAATCAGATTGATTATATTCTTTGTGGTTGCAGATTGAGAAGCTCTACACAGTCAGCAAAAATAAGACCAAGAACTGACTGTGGCTCAGATCTTGAACTCCTTATTGCAAAATTCAGAATTAAATTGAAGAAAGTAGGGGAAACCACCAGGCCATTCAGGTATGACCTACATCAAACCCCTGACAATTATATAGTGGAAGTGACAAATAGATTCAAGGGATTAGATTTGATAGACAGAGAATCTGAAGAACTATGGACAGAGGTTCATGACATTGTACAGGAGACAGTGATCAAGTTTATCCCCAAGAAAAAGAAATACAAAAAGGCAAAATGGTTGTTTGAGCAAGACTTACAAATAGCTGAGAAAAAAAGAGAAGTGAAAGGCAAGAGAGAAAAGGAAAGATATATCTATCTGAATGCAGAATTCCAAAGAATAGCAAGGAGATATAAGAAAGCCTTCCTAAGGGATTAATGCAAAAAAAAAAAAAAAAAAAAAAAACAAAAAAAAACAAACCAGAGGAAAGCAATAGAATAGGAAAGACTAGAGATGCCTTCAAGAAAATTAGAGATACCGAGGGAACATTTCATGTAAAGATGGACACCATAAAGGACAGAAATTGTATGGACCTAACAGAAGCAGAGGATATTAAGAGGAGGTGGCAATAATACATAGAATAACTATACAAAAAGATCTTAATGGCCCAGATGACCACGATGGTGTGATTACTCACCCAGAGCCAGATATCCTGGAGTACAAAGTCAAGTGAGCCTTAGGAAGCATCACTATGAACAAAGCTAGTGGAGGTAATTAAATTCCAGTTGAACTATTTCAAATTCTAAAAGATGATGCTGTGAAAGTGCTGCACTCAATATGCCAGCAAATTTGGAAACTCAGCAGTGGCCAGGAGACTGGAAAAGGTCAGTTTTCATTCCAATCCCAAAGAAAGGCAATGCCAAAGAATGCTCAAACTACTGCACAATTGCACTCATCTCACATGCTATCAAAGTAATGCTCAAAATTCTTCAAACCAGGCTTCAAAATTACATGAACTGAGCACTTCCAGATGTTCAAGCTGGATTTTAAAAAGGCACAGGAACAGAGATCAAAATGCCAAGACCCTAGATCATAGAAAAAGCAAGAGAGTTCCAGAAAATCATCTACTTCTGCTTTATTGACTATGCTAAACTTTTGACTATGTGGATCATGGCAAAGTGTGGGAAATTTTTAAAGAGATGGGAATACCAGATCATATTACCTGCCTCTTGAGGAATCTGTATACAGGTCAAGAAGCTACAGTTAGAACCGGGCATGGAACAATGGACTGATTCCAAATTGGGAACGGAATATGTCAAGGCTGTATACTGTCACCTGTTTATTTAACTTGTATGCAAAGCACATCATACAAATTGCCAGACTGGATAAAGGAAGAGTTGGAATCAAGATTCCAGGGAGAAAATTCAATAACCTCTGATATGCAAATGACACTACCCTTATGGCAGAAATTGAAGAGGAACTAAAGAGCCTCTTGATGAAAGTGAAAGAGGAGAGTGAAAAAGCTGGCTTAAAACTCAATGTTCAAACCCTAAAAACTAAGATCACGGCATCTGGTCCCATCACTTCATGGCAAATAGATGGGGTAACAGTGGAAACAGTGGCTGAATTTATTTTCTTGGACTCCAAAATCACTGAAGATGGTGACTGCAGCCATGAAATTAAAAGATGCTTGCTCCTTGCAAGAAAATCTATGCCCAACTAGACAGCATATTAAAAAGCAGAGACATTACTTTTCAGACAAAGGCCTGTCTAGTCAAAGCTATGGTTTTTCCAGTAGTCATGTATGGATGTGAGAGTTGGACCATAAAGCAAGCTGAGCACTGAAAAATTGATGCTTTTGAAACTGTGGTGTTGGAGAAGACTCTTGAGAGTCCCTTGGACTGCAAGGAGGCCAAACCATTCTATTCTGAAGGAAATTAGTCCTGACTATTCATGGGAAGGACTGATGTGGAACCTGAAGTTCCAATACTTTGGCCACATGATGTAAAGAACTGACTCATTGGAAAAGACCCTGAGGCTGGGAAATATTGATGGCAGGTAGAGAAGGTGACGACAGAGGATGAGATGGTTGGATGGCATCACGGACTCGATGGACATGAGTTTGAGCAAGCTCTGGGAGTTGGCGACGGACAGGGAGGCCTGGCATTCTGCAATCCATGGGGTATCAAAGAGTTGGACACAACTGAGCAACTGAACTGAACCATGACAATATTATAATTTCCTACTGCTGCTGCTGCTGCTGCTAAGTCGCTTCAGTCGTGTCCGACTCTGTTCGACCCCATAGACGGCAGCCCACCAGAATCACCCACCCCTGGGATTCTCCAGGCAAGAACACTGGAGTGGGTTGCCATTTCCTTCTCCAATGCATGAAAGTGAAAAGTGAAAGTGAAGTCGCTCAGTCATGTCCAACTCTTAGCGACCCCATGGACAGAAGCCTACCAGGCTCCTCCTTCCATGGGATTTTCCAGGCAAGCGTACTGGAGTGGGAATTTCCTACTAGGAGTCTTTAAAAATAAAGGTCTCTTTAGACTTCATTAAAAAAACAAAAAACCTTTCTTTATGAGGAAATGCTTCCTAGGAAAATCCTTAGATTTAGGAAGCCCCCAAATATTTTCTTTAATCTATTTTTCTGGTCTACCAGACATGCCTAGAAAAGTGTAATCCCTGAAAAAGCAAATATAGCTTAATTCAAACTGAGACTGAGCTGGCATTTAATGTATTTTTTAAAGGGAGGGTGGGCTCCAATTTCAAGTGATAGCTTCATGAGGTGTCTTATTTCATGTGACTTTTTATGTATATAAAACATTTTATGTATACAAAAGAAAAAAATTTTTAAAAAGCATTGTTTATGACTGAGAAAACCTGGGTCTAAGTTTTGGTCCCACTGTGTTGGTTTGATCCCACTTAACCTCGTAGTATGTTAGTTTAACTCCATAAAAGAGAAGTAATCATATTCATCGTATTCACAGTATCATTCAACTGATTAACCTCAATAATGATTATGACAGCTCTAAATGTTATCACATGTGACAGTAATTTAAATAATCTGTTTGGATAGTGGGGAGAAAAACACTGGTGAACCTAAGAAAATAAGAAAGGCAGGGAATGAGGTGGGTGGTGGTTGCATGAGATTAGAGAAAGTACAAGTGAAAGGGCAGAAAATAAGCACAAATCTGGGAACAGAGTGAAGCTAGCCCATCTACTCTTTTTTCAATTGTTAGTGATGGAATTACCAATTCAGGAGAATTTTAGTCATATTCCTTACTTTATTCACACCCGATGTCTTTCCCTGTCACTCCACAGATGTTCAGTTAAGCAATAAGTATAAGAAACACAATCGCATCACTTCCCAGACATAAAATACATAAGGCAACCCTTATACTCTGCTTCTCAAAAATCAAATCACTGAAAATTCCTGGAATCTGGAAGTTTTGATATGCTCACAGATGGCTTACAATTTCAGTGATGGAGGTATTGTTTTGGAGATTGACATATAGGTTATAAATATTCAATTTGGATCAGTCGATCAGGCGTGTCCGGCTCTTTGTGACCCCATGAATTGCAGCAAACCAGGCCTCCCTGTCCATCACCAACTCCCGAAGTTTACTCAAACTCATGTCCATCAAGTCGGTGACACCATCCTGCCATCTCATCCTCTGTCGTCCCCTTCTCCTGCCCCCAATCCCTCCCAGCATCAGGGTCTTTTCCAATGAGTCAACTGTTTGCATGAGGTGACCAAATATTGGAGTTTCAGATATTAGGTGAAAGGAATAATTAAAAAAAAACTTTATTAAACAAAATAATTAATAAAAAACTAATTACGTTTTATAGAAAACTTTCCCCTAGCTGGAACTGACAGTTATCAGAATTGGAGACAAAACAGTATGAAGAGACTAAGCTATTAAGAAGAAATTACAGATTTGAGCAGAAGAAAGATTAGTCAGGGAAAGGACTGGGCTGTTGGCACCAATTTCAAGCCACGGTATTTGTGAGAAGCAATGCAGTCTCTGGATTGTTGGAGCAGAGGAAGGACTTGGACTGGAGGAGTATATGTGGTTTCTTCAGTCTGTCTCTGTTCCTCCTTAAACAATAGTTTGCACCACCTCATCCAATAGAAAGAAAAAGTAGGTTCCATCTGATTCACATTTTTAGCTGCCAGTTTTCCATTTGCCCACCATCCACTCCTCTTTGTTCGAGAGTCACATAGAATAACCAACAGGTGCCTAGTGGAAAAATTGTATTGGTTCATTTTTTCACTCATTAATTCACTTACTCAATATGTGTGTTGAGAGGCATTATGCTATTGCTAAATGATACTGAACAAAGGCAGACCTGATTCTCTGCTCCAAGGAAAATGTGTTTGAAAATGCAGTTAGTAAACAATGAGGAATTTGAAATAATAAAAGCTTATTGGACTAACTCCATGTTCATAGTGACACCTTTCTTTGGCCAGCACTGTTATTGAACCAAACTTAGGTTTGCTTACCTGCATGCAGTGTAGATAATTTACTGACAGCAGATTATAGTGATGGAGAATGAAGCATTTATTGCAGGTGCCAAACGAGGCTGGTAGCTAATGTTCAAAAGCCCTGCACATGCCCAGGGGCTTTTAGGGGCAGAATTTTAAAGACAGGGTGAGGTAGAGGTTTGCAGGATGTGGTGCTCAGTTAGTAGATGACCTTCTGATTGGTTGGTGATAAACTAATTAGGAATCAACATCATCAACCTTCTGCTTTCAACAAGCCTGGGGTCTACGTGCTTGTGGTCAGCATATAATTCACTTCTTCCCTTAGCGGGGGTTTCAGTGTATGCAAAACAGTTCAAAGGATAGATATGGCTTCTAATAGTATCTATTGTCCTTGAAGAGAAACTAAAGCTCTTTGACTTTAATTACTAAACTATTATTATTTTGTCTTTCTAGACTGTTTTCTTTTGTTTCCGCATTTCCATACTTCTCTCTTTAAGTGTATTCTTTGAAAACTCAGGAAGGCCTATGTTGTGTTAGTCACTCAGTCATGTCTGACTCTTTCTGACCCCACAGACTGTAGCCCGCCAGGCTTCTCTGTCCATGGAATTCTCCAGGCAAGAATACTGGAGTGGATTACCATTCCCTTCTCCAGAGGAACTTCCCGACCCAGAGATTGAACCCTGGTCTCCTGCCTCACAGGCAGATCCTGCTTCACAGGAAGGCCTAGGAGCCTAATTTTTTTCTACAAACAATAGGCAGGTGGAGGACAAAGGGTGGGGGTCTGTCCTGGGAAGGTCCCATGGGTCCTTCTTGGTTACAGAACCACTTCCAATCTCAATTCCTTCTCCCTTGTTCAACTCCCACAATAGGGTATATAAAGTCATATGTCTGGTCTTCTAACAGTTGAGAGAGGCATGAAAACCAGTTACTGAAGATAAAAATATAAATGTCTCAGGGTCTTTTAAATTCCCAATTAGAAGAAAGGAAACAAGAGCATCCATTCTGGCCCCACCTTAATTTCCCTTTCTCTGCCTTGAATATAAAGTGATACCTTTAGGTGAATCAACCATCATGTGACCATGGGACAATAAATAGTAGTCAAAAGCCAATGTGATCTGCGTAGTGAAGCAAGAAATAGCACACAACTTTGTTTTTATTATCAGAACAGGTGACCTAATGCCAGCACATTTTCTGTTGCAAAGGAAAAGAAAACCTATTTCTTGATAATATTAGTAGTTGGGTTTTCTTTGGTTATTATGATACAAAGCTTTTCATGTTGGCTACTTTAAAGAACATGTGTCTTCCTTGAGTGGATATAGCCTACTATGTTTGCTTAAACAGATTAATCTCATCACATTCTAATCTCACCTCAAGTACCAATATCCCTCTTACCAATACAGCACATTTGAAATCACCAGCTCTAGACCAGTGAACAAAGGTTTTTCTGCCTCCAAAACACATATTATTGAAAGTGATATTAAAATTATAACAAATTAAATAAGTCTTCATTTTTTTTTTTAATTTTTTTATTAGTTGGAGGCTAATTACTTCACAACATTTCAGTGGGTTTTGTCATACATTGATATGAATCAGCCATAGATTTACACTTATTCCCCATCCCGATCCCCCCTCCCATCTCCCTCTCCACCCGATTTCTCTGGGTCTTCCCAGTGCACCAGGCCGGAGCACTTGTCTCATGCTTCCCACCTGGGCTGGTGATCATACCTCCTCTTTAGATTGTCTATGGGAATTTGGAATTGGGTTTTTCCGTTTCTTAGGAATGTCCCAGAGGTGCATTTTTTCCATGACACTGTCACTAATGAATCAACAGACTAAATTCTCTCTAAAAGTGCAAGGTAGCTGAACTATGAAAAAAAAAAAAAATCCTCTTTCTTTGTGTGTAGAAGAGAGAGAGAAAAGAATAAATAAAACTTCAACCACTATCCAACCTTGTACTTATTAGTATTAGTTCCAGACCCAGTGCTAAGTCAAGTATTTTGAGATGCTAGTCCATGAATAGTAATGTCATCCAAGCACAATAATTAATAGAACAGGAGAATGCTCCCTGAAGAGGAGACACAGTACTGCAATGAGAGAGGAGACCTCGCCTTTCAAATGTGTCTGATACAGATGCTTGAACTTTGATTTCTAAAGGTGGGGGTGAGGTAAGATGAATTATACTACATTAGCAACATGCAGGAAGACACAGCCCCCAGTCTCTAAAAAAACTGCCTTTAATTGTTAAACTCTCAGCATTCTCTTGTTGATGGCAAGTCAGATTCCCTGTCCTGATTCTGTGGAATACAGGTGTCATTTTTTCTTCCTTGATTGGTTATAATTTTCTTCTCCTGTCTGTCGTAATTATTGCCATTGCTTATTAGATTGTGCAGCACTGTTCATACATAGAACACAGAGCTTGGTGGCCAAATTAACAGCTGATAAGCACACACCCATCTGTTACCCTTTAGTATTCAACTAAGGGAATGGCAACCCACTCAAGTGTTCTTGCCTGGAGACTTCCGTGGAGAGAGAAGCCTGTTGGGTTACAGGTCACAAAGAATCAGAAATGACTGAGCGACTAACACTTTCCATTCTGGTTAGGCTGCATCCCCAATCATGTTATCTCATTTAATTTCAAAACTCATCTATAAAATAGAAAAGCACACAGCCATGTTTTCTTATGGCTAGTGTTGTGCAAAGAATAGCACTCTTTGTGTTTGTTTATATCTCATTTAGTTACAAAATAGAGTTTAGGTTGCCTGTAGAATATATGATGCAATCCATATTAAACTGAGGAGTGATAAAATAAAAATAAGCATAGAAATAAATCAATGTGAAAAATAACAAATGGACAAGAATAACAAGGCATTGCTATTGGTATTAATATTTTAATACCAATTAAATTACCAATTAATGCCAATTAAATTGGTAGTAATATTTTAAGATATGTCTATAATGAAAATTTGCAAAACTTCTGGAAGTGACAAATGTAACTCTGAGCTACTAATAGAAAAACAGAACAGGTAAAGAGGAGTGAATTTTCCACTGGACATACAATTCAAAATGAAATAAGATGGTTAGTCCACCTTTGGAGAACCTATAAATAACCTGGAGGAAAGATTGTGATTTCCTCACAAGACATTAACTGTGCTGGCTAAAAAAACATTAAAAAAAAAAAGAAGTATGATATAGACCTTAAAATAAAAAGTAATAGTAAGTGATTAAACTTTTAAAATGAAAAATTTTAACAGAACATTTTGGCCTTAGAAAAATCTCAAACCCATAAACTCTGTACTTTTTAATAAATTAATTCTTGGTGAATCTTTGCTTTTAAATTTCATGCAAACCTTACCCCTCCATAATTAAATCAGTAAGTTATTCTATGCTATGTGGATTTTAGAAATAAAATAAATTTTGGAGGGAATTTGACAGAAAATTAGGGTTTTTTTTTTCTTTCAGTTTTTAGTTTCAGTTGTTCTTTCATGAGAGGAATTTAATAATATAAGTATAGTTCAGTTGGTAAAGAATCTGCCTGCCATGCAAGAGACCTCTGTTTGATTCCTGAGTCAGGAAGATCCGCTAGAGGAAGGATAGGCTACCCACTCCAGTAGTCTGGTCTGGAGAATTCCATAGCCTGTATAGTCCATGGGGTTGCAAAGTGTCAGACAGGACGGAGTGACTTTCACTTTCACTTTTTCTTTCATTCATTCTTTCAGATGATTTGGAGTTGATAACAGTAACACAATATTACAAAATTTGATGGGAATGATTGTCAATGCTTTTTATAGGTCAATAAAGGGGCAGGAAGTAGATGCTAGGATACAAGCAGTAGAAACAACATTACACATCAGATGCTCCATTTAAAGATGCTGTTTTGGCACAAAGAATGTTGGTATTTATAACAATACCATTGCTCCAAAATTTGTCAACCTTTACTACTATCATTACTAACAATAATCACAATATAAGCCTATATCTGACTCTGACTCACTCTCTATTCCGGAACTTCAACCCACTTTGATCCCACCCAACAAGGATTTACTATACAGCCTTTGCTTTCCAATTTCACAAAGCTGCTAAATTTACTTAAACCAGTTTGCTCCTATTTGAACATGCCAGGATCTCTCACACCTCTTTTCTACATTTTTTTCTAATGATTCTCTTTAGTCAAGTTGGCCACTTTTGCTAACCTATGACTTTCTCTGTGAAGGCCCTGACATTTCCTTGTATTCCAGAAACATTTTGCTCATATAGCAATTGAAGCTCCTAAAATCATGTTTTGTAATTGTTTTTATACTGTGACTGCAGTGTATATCATTCTCTTTAATGTCAATACATTGAATAACTCATCTTTGAATTTGAAGACACAAACAGAAGCCATAATATATTATTGGTGTTCCAAGGCCTTTATAAAAATAATAGAATGAATGAGTAAATGAGCAAATGAATAGACTGAGAGTCAGTAAGGTCTTTGGAAGGAATGCTGCTGCTGCTAAGTCGCTTCGGTTGTGTCCGACTCTGTGGGACCCCATAGATGGCAGCCCACCAGGCTCCTCTGTCCACGGGATTCTCTAGGCAAGGATACTGGAGTGGGTTGCCATTTTATGCTAGGAATCAACTAACATGTAAAAAGCATTGCAGGTGGAGTTGGAGAAACTAGCTTGGGAGAGACATGGGAGAGGCTGTTGGAACCTCTAATATTCTATGGCTTGTCCTGTCTACTTCCACATAAGTTAGGCCCTGACCAGGGGCTCTATCTATTTCAGTGAAAGATGGTACATTTCATTGATTTAAGCCACAGGACACGTAATGAGTAATAAGGATTTTAATTTAAAAACCAATGCCTCTCATAGTGCAGCATTAAGAAACCCAAAGCATTGCTGGCACTGGGAAGGTAGAACTACAAGGGGAATGATAGCCTTCTAATGAGAATGAGTGTATGTGATTAAATATAATAAAATGTTTTTAGGTACAGTCAGTAAAAAGATATTGTAGAAAATACAGTTCAATGAAATGGTACAATAAAACATCCTGGTTCCAAACATTAACCAACTTCCCTTGAAGTGAAGACATCTCCACTGGATGACTGGCCTTGAATTAGGCCATCCGTATAATGCACAGTGACATAAATTGCCATTACAAGCAAATGAACATTTACAAAGTGGGACATGGGGGAATACTCACAAAGCTGGAAGACTAGGCCTGGGAACTTTGTATCTTATGTAGATGCTTTTCATACAAAGACAGTGGGACTATTAGGGATCATTGACACCTCTAAAAATGGATATTAATAGCAACATTGCATTTATATACGCTACTATTGATTTTAACACATTCATATTCCCAGAAGAAACCATGTTGGTAAAATAATTAAACCATGATACTTGACATTTTGAGGCAATTTATATTTATCAAAATCAATATTTATCAAAATACATATTATACATTTCATTATTTGTAATTTATGTTTTCATTTTAATGCCTAAAAACAATTTCATGTTTATAACAAAGTATACTTAACCATTCAGGAAGGTGTTGTAGAAGAATCGTATTTTTGTTGGAAAGATATTCTAAAATAAATCTAGCTTATTCCATAAGATGGGGGTCCATCACCACACATAAACCAAAGTGAAGGTGAAAGGGAGAAGATTTTTTTTAATTAATTGATTAATTTTAATTGGAGGATAATTACAGTATTTTGATGGTTTTTGCCATACACCAACATGAATCGGCCACAGGTATACATGTGTCCCATCCACTTCCTGAATTCCCCTCCCACACCCCTCTCCACTCCATCCTTCTGGGTTGTCCCAGAGCACCAGCTTTGGGTGCCCTGCTTCATGCACTGACCTTGCACTGGCCATCTATTTTACATATGGTAAAGTACATTTTTCAGTGCTATTTGCTCAAATCATCCCACCCTCCCTTCCTGCCACTGAATCCAAAAGTCTGTTCTTTACATCTGTGTCTCCTTTGCTGCTCTGCAGGCAGTATCTTCGGTACCATCTTTCTAAATTCCATACATATGCATTAATATACTGTATTTTTCTTTCTCTTTCAAACATACTTCGCTCTGTTTAATAGGCTCCAGGTTCATCCACCTCATTAGAACTGATTCAAATGTGCTCCTTTTTATGGCTGAGTAATATTCCCCTGTATATGTGTACCACACTTCCTTATCCATTCATCTGCCAATGGAAATCTAAATTGCTTCCATGTGCTAGCTACTGTAAATAGTGCTGCAATAACATTTGTGTACATGCGTGTTTTTCAATTCTTGTTTCCTTGGGGTGTATGCCCAACAGTCAGATTACTGAGTCGCATGGCAGGTCTATTCTCGGATTTTTAAGGAATCTCCACACTGTTGTCCATAGCGGCTGTACCAGTTTGCATTCCTACCAATAGTGCAAGAGAGTCCCCTTTTTTTCTGCACTCTCTCCAGCATTTATTGTTTGTAGACATTTTGATGATGGCCATTCTGATCAGTGTGAGGATACCTCATTGTAGTTAGGAGAAGAATTTTTTAAAAACCTTCAAATTTGTGAACTATCTATCATGAGGGTAAAAGAGGAGAGTGAAAAGCTGGCTTAAAACTCAACATTCAAAAAGCTAAGATCATGACATCTAGTCCCACCACTTCATGGCAAATAGATGGGGAAGAAGTGGAAACAGCTTTTATTTTCTTGGACTCCAAAATCACTGCAGATGGTGACTGCAGCCACAAAATTAAAAGACGCTTGCTCCTTGGAAGGAAAGGTTTGAAAAACCTGACAGTGTATTAAAAAGCAGATATCACTTTGCTGGCCAAGGTCCACAGAGCCAAAGCTATGGTTTTCCAGTAGTCATGTACGGATATGAGAGTTGGACCATAAAGAAGGCTGAGCACCTAAGAAATGATGCTTTGAACTGTGGTGTTGGAAAAGACTCTTGAGAGTCCCTTGGACTGCAATGAGATCAAACCAGTCAACCGTAAAGGAAATTAAGCCTGATTTTTCTTTGGAAGTACTGATGCCATAGTTGAAGCTGCAATACTTGTCCACCTGATGAAAAGAGCTGACTCACTGGAAAAGACCCTGATGCTGGGAAAGATGGAGTGTAGGAGGAGAAGGGGAGACAGAGGATGAGATGGTTGGATGGCACTACCAACTAAATGGACATGAGTTTGAGCAAACTCCAAAGATAACAAAGGACAGGGAAGCCCCTGTGCTGCAGTCTGTGGAGTCACAAAGAGCTGGACACAATTTAGTGACTAAACAGCAACAATTACGATTTGTATCTAAGCTTATATAATTATCAAGATAACCTGACAAGATATATTTTTCAGATGAGGAGACTTGATTCCAAAGAGGATAAAAAACTAACTCAAGAACTGAGAATTACTATATAGCTAATCCGGCGTTTGCATTTTGGTTTTTTTCTGGTTTCAAACCAGACTTGGGTCTGACCTCACAGTCCTTTACTGCCACGACTCTGGGGATGTAATAACAGTTAATCTAATTGTCTAGGTATAACCTGCCGACCTCAGAGTGTAACCCAGCATTCATTCTTTTTTTTTTTCTCTCTCTCTCTCTCTCCATTGTTTGTTTTCTATCATCAAGGTGTCAAGTGGAGAGACCTGGCCTATGTTCATTCATTCAATGTCCTCTATTACTACTTACGAGCTTCCTGGGTGGCTCAGTGGTAAAAAAAAAAAAAAAAAAATTCACCTGTCAGTGCAGGAGATGTGGGTTTGTTCCCTGAGTTGGGAAGATCCCCTGGAGAAGGAAATGGCAACCCACTCCTGTATTCTTGCCTGGAAAATTCCATGGACAGGGAGCCTAGAGGGCTACAGTCCATGGGGTTACAAAAGATTTGGACACAACAAAATAATTATTATTTGTATTTTTCTGATAAATAAAAAATTTACCTGAATACATCAGTTTCACAACTGTTATCAAACAAATCTTATATTTTCCATCATCCTATTTTTTGCAAAGACTTTCTGTCTGCCCAAATTCTATCTGCCTTTTAACTCCAACCTTATCTTGTTATTGCATTTTAGCTGCTAACCCTATCTTTTACCATTTGATAGGAGAATAGGGAGTGGAAGAAGTAGAGAATGTGTGTGTGTGTGTGTGTTACACAATCACACACCCCTTCCTGAATAGTGTAATATAAATGCAAATAAACTGATTGATTGACAAGAGGAGTCCTTGATTAAATACTACAGGGGAATGAAACTAAAATGTAAAGTCCTATTTTTTGAAACAACAGTTGATAATTCAAATAATGCTATTCTAACCAAAGACATGAAATGAATTCAAATTATAATTATGATAACCTTTATAACTTCGACAACCAGGAAGATGAAAATAATGGAAAATATGTCTCTAAACTCCCATAGGCTGCAAAGAAATTTATTCACTGAGGATAAGAGAAGAAAGCTGTCTTTCAAGAAAAGCACCACAAAATAGTATGCAGTCAAGTAAACCAGGTAAATATAAGACAGATAGCATTAGACACCAGCTCTTATTCATATTTAAAGGGCAACTGGGTCAAAGCTAAGATCTCTGGCACTTAGATAAAGGATTTCAATTTTCAGAAAGTGTTCTGCAAAGAAATTAAAAGGAAGAAGATAATGTTATCAAACAAGATTCCCAAGACTTTGTTGGGCCCTAAAGACAAAGTCTCTAAATCTCCAAGTGTTCTACACTAGAGGGGATTTTGATTCCATATGACCAGTTTACCAGATCTACCACCTCACAGAAAGCTATGTGGCCAGGTTTGTGTTAGGACAGAGGGACCTTATTAAGCCAGGGAGCAATTCAAATCTTTAAGAGATTTCTGCTGGTGAAACAATTAACCCTTCATCCCAGACTCAAATTTGTCTTGCTTTTTCTATCAAAGAAAAGTATCCAGCAGATGAGAGAGACAGTCAAGAATTTCTCACAATACCACCTAAGAAGAGACACATGAGTTATAAGGAAGCTGCTCAATCAAATGGAGTATGAATTTCGGTTGCATAAGCAAATAGATTTATTTATTATTTTAAGATTAAAATAAACCACCACCCTGGGTCCTTTAGTGACTTGGAGACTTTAGCAATGCCATTTAATTGACAGCATTTTAAGGAAAGTATAAAGAGGAAAGCCTATCTAACCAGCATGACCTTTCTGAGCACCTAGCTGTGGTTCCTCCTGACCTAGGCATCGCATGACAGCACCAGGAACAGAAAGAAACAACTATTATTCTCACATTGCTTATTATACAGCTACAGGTGAAACCATGAACTGTTAAAAGTGTAGCTACTAATGCCTTACAAAACAAATGCATGCCCAGAGAAACAAAACTTAGGGGACAATGAGAAGGAAATTATTATAAATCAGGAAGGTGTGAAGGAGGGTTTAATTAAAAAAAAAAAAAAAAAAAACAAACACACAAATGTTGGAGAGTGGCTTGATCCTGCATGAGGAGGAGGGGAATAACCCCATGGATGATGGAGCCCAAGGTAGGATAGCTTTTTTCTGAGCATAGGATTGACTCATTTAGAGAGGTTTTTTTTTTTTTTTTTTTTTTTTAATCGAAGGCTAATTAAGCCAGAAAGAGAAACACCAATACAATATATCAATGCATATATATATAGAATTTAGAAAAACAGTAACGACGACCCTATATGCAAGGCAGCAAAAGAGACACAGATGTAGAGAGGGGTTTATAGTACGTAAACTATAGGAGCAAGAGCAAGAATTAATGCTTATTGCTAGTATGAATGGCATTTTAAGGCTCTAAGTGAGAATTCAGAATTCAATGCTATAACAGAACTGCCAGCTTTCAAGAAGGGAACTGCCATTACCAAGGACTATTCAGAAGTAAAGGGATTAAGAACACAGATTCTGGAGTTAGACATACCTTCATTTTAATCTCAGTCTTACCTCTTCTTATTGTGAAACCCTTGAAGTTATTAAATCTTCTAAATCTTAGTTCCTAATATGTAATATGCAATGAGTAGTTGCAGCTTTTTTTAAAAAAATATCACTTTATTATTTTTCATTCTCTCCCTATGGAATCCAGGATAATTCATAGGAACAGATGACCTAGCTAAATTCTTCTGTAGTCCTGGAAAATCATGTACCCTCTTCTTTGTAAAATATTAATTTACCTATTCTTTATCATTTTCTTTTAAACTGAGACAATATTTTTTAAAAATGTTTGTCAAAATATTTGTAAATTAAAAACAAATACTAGCTAGAATGTTAACTGCTAATTTCCTAGACATAAAAGAACAATTAAAGGAGCTGTTGCTTAATCCAGACAAGCAGTGGCCCAGGCAACTATTAATAGAGGAGAGAAGACTGCCTCAGTTATAAGCTAAAGGCATTAGGACTTTATAATGGGTTGAGTTTAGTGGAGGGAAAGGAAGGTGCAGTGTTAGAGAGGGAGATGCACAAACTATCTCCTGGGTTTCTAGTTCAAATTACTAAGGTGGGGTCCAGTGTTCTGGGTTTTATCAAGCTCTCCAGGTGATTTTCATGCACACTAAAGCTTGAAACCATCGAATGAAAGGAACGGTATCTAATCAATTATGTTGACTACGCAGAGAAGAGAACTTGAAGATGTGACCCCAAAGTGGAGCGTGAATACAATACAGACTGTGGTAGGCTGACAAGCAATGCCACTGAGACCATAAGTGTCTAGATATTTAAAAATACACAGCTGCACAAAGAAGTAGGAGGATGATAATGTGAGTGAAGTCCTCAGTCAAGGGAGGAGAGGGTTTTCTTTTTCCTCTTAAACTAGGAAGAATTTGAATATGGCAATATACCGAGAAAGGAAACTGAGAAAAGAAGAGATTAAGACTCCAAGAAAGATTACTGTGGTTTAAAAAGAGAGGTAATGGAGAAGAAATTTTAGAAAGTTTATCTAATAATATGTCAAATAATATATCAAAGGATTGCAGGAAGAAACACAAAATAATTGATACACACACACATATGTGCATGTGCAAATTATGTATGAATGCTTTCCTAGTTGATGGAGAAATTCTGCCCTTTCCTACCAAATGATGCTTATGACTGGTTTGACCTCTGGTCTCAGCACCCAAATGAGCTCTCCTGATTTACCTTGCCAAAGAGTGCATGCGGAATGCATGTAACGTAGCAGGTGCTGAGAAGAGGTGTTAGAATTAAAAGCTGAGAAAAGCACAGTTCACGCCATCAGCGAAGTCAGATCAATATACGGATACATTCATAGTTTCTATTTCTTGCATATCCTGCTATAGGTGTCAAGATTAAGTCTAACCTAGTAATTTGAATAACAATATAGCAGTATTTGAGTTCTTGCAATCATTTGTTTGTCCCAAAATATCTCACCTACTGATTCAAATGTTAGGTAAAAGTTCTCTAAATTTGAATAATTTCTGGGACAAAAGGAGCCACTAACCGCTTTCATAAGAAGTTTTCATTTATGCTTTTTTTTTTTTTTTTTTTTTGTAGCTCAAATTATCAGACTGGAACAGGGTAATAGGAGTGGAAAGTAAATTACCAAGGACGAGGTCTGTGATTCTGTCTTCTTATGTTCATACAGTCTTCAGTTCAGACGCCCTGCTATGCAGGCAAATGGTTGAACTTCTTTCCTGTCAGAACTGTGGCCCCTTGATTCAAGTCCTATTTTCACAGCTCCACTGGTCCCAGGGGCCATCCATCTTCAGCCAGAAAGATTGCTTTATTACCACATTTATCAATTTGTACTCTGGGCTCGAGTTAGAAGTGACTTGGAAAGACAAAACTGTTACCTTAGTAATTGAATATGAAAGTCTTATTAGGATCCACTTTCACTAATCTGATATGAAAGTCACTAATGCGATATGACTTTAACACTGTATAAGCAACAATAAATTCTGATATGATATGAATATTAATACAATGCAGTGGGATACTAATATGTTAATGTGGTGAGATATTACTAACAAGAGATGAGGATCTTGATTGAAAAAATTAATATTACCTCGCCATAATTCTCTGGAACTGCAGTCACCATGTTCCAAGATAGCCTTTGTCTAGATTTTAGGAATAAATCATTCTCTTTTTGAGTCACAGACAAAATGAAATTTCAGGTTATTTTGATGTTCCAAGTTAAGACATGTTGGTGAATGTGGTGAACAATCCTGATAGCATTATTGTTATCCCCAGTGTTTGTATCTAATGACTGCATTACATAAATTATATAATATAAAAGCTAGACAACAGGTCAGACATCAAAATACATTCACCTATACTCTGGGAGGAGAAGATAAGGAAAAGTGGGAAGCCTTGGGCTCCGATTATCTCTATGCACACCGAACAGTCATCCATTTGTTATTCATTCAAATATTTCCATTGTGTTATCCTTCCATTTTAAATCTTTTTGTATTCTTTCCTAAATAGGTGCAATTCTTGGCTTATATCTATTCTACAATACCCATTCCAGAAAAGATTCAGGGACAATTTAGTGAACATGTCATGGGAAATCAAGATATATGAATAAGCTTTATTTTGCTCTAAATTTTGACAAGTTTTAGTGTTTTAACTGTGCTACTAACAACATGTTTCAAAGCTTATGATGACAAATGTCAGGATATGAAGGCTGAAAATGGATATCCAGAGAGTGGCCAAAATTCCACTATGTCTTAGTCTTCTGGAATTAGTCTTCTGGCAAACTTGACCATAGATCTTATCTTTATAGATCTAGTAAATTAAAATGCACATTAATGTTACCAATTGTAAATATATAAATAGTGAGTTGAGTTCTCTTTATATAATGTCTAACATCCAATAAATTGTGTACAATTTTGTCAATCCAGGTCTATATGAAATTTCACAGTTTAGGGTAGCTGATAACTATCATCTCCATGTCTAAATTAGTTTGTTTTACTTAAAATTTGCAATAAAAAATATATTTGTAGGAATGTGAAAACTTTATGGAGGACTGGGAATGAGACGACTGGTACATAAGAGGTGTGTTTAGATGTTACAGATGTGCCTTAATGAGTGATGCATAATAGGGAAAGAAGGTAAGGTCTAAGTCCCAAAATGTGAGTGGTCTGGTAATAAATTAAACCACCTGGTTGATAAAGATATTTATTGTTGACACTGGTAGAAGTCTTCTCTGTCTCCACATCAAAGATATTTAGACCTCCAGGGTTCAATAACAAATGCTTCTTTCTCATTCCTGTTCCATCTGCATAGATACAGGTGCTGTGCTTAGTCACTCAGTCATGTCCTACTCTTTGTGACCCCATGAACTGTAGGCCGCCAGGCTCCTCTGTCCATGAGGTTTCTCCAGGCAAGAATACTATAGTGAGTTGCCTTGCTCTCCTCCAGTAATAACTACAATGGCATTGGCAATAGAAAAAAGACAGTAATGATAGGGAAAAATCTAAATAATTTTAATTGGAGAAAAGGATTAAGTGGTTAATTGGACTGAATGGGCTAATTATGTTATTCGTTATTGCCTTGGTTTATCAATTTCAGACAGCCTAGAACTAAGAGGTCATAACAAATTCTACTATATCAACTCTTAACATATTATATTACTAAGACAATTATCAACAGTGAAATGTTAATGTCAAGTTAAATCTGGACTATAAAATGTCTCAACAAAAATTTAACTATTTTTTAAGTTGAAAATGAAATTTAAAATTATAGAAATATTCCCAGCAAAAAATTGGACAAATCTCTTGCTATCACCCTTAAAATTGTGGGCTAAGCAGAACATAAGGTTGTGAATGTGGGTTCAGTTCAGTTCAGTTCAGTTCAGTCACTCAGTTGTGTCCAACTCTGTGACCCCATGGATTGCAGCACTCCAGGCTTCCCTGTCCATCACCAACTCCTGGAGTTTACCCAAACTCATGTCCATTCAGTTGGTGATGCCATCCAGCCATCTCATCCTCTGTCATCCCCTTCTCCTCCCGCCATCAATCCTTCCCAGCATCAGAGTCTTTTCAAATGAGTCAGCTCTTTGCATCAAGTGGCCAAAGTATTGGAGTTGCAACTTCAATATCAGTCTTTCCAATGAACACCTAGGACTGATCTCCTTTCAGATGGACTGGTTGGATCTCCTTGCAGTTCAAGAGACTTTCAAGAGTCTTTTCCAACACCACAGTTCAAAAGCATCAATTCTTTGGCACTCAGCTTTCTTTATAGTCCAACTCTCACATCCATACATGACTACTGGAAAAACCATAGCCTTGACTAGATGAGCCTTTGTTGGCAAAGTAATGTCTCTGCTTTTTAATATGCTGTCTAGGTTGGTCATAACTTTCCTTCTAAGGAGTAAGCATCTTTTAATTTCATGGCTGCAATCACCATCTGCAGTGATTTTGGAGCCCCCAAAAATAAAGTCTGCCACTGATTCTCCATCTGTTTGCCATGAAGTGATGGGACCAGATGCCATGATCTTAGTTTTCTGAACGTTGAGCTTTAAGCCAACTTTTTCACTCTCCTCTCACTTTCATCAAGAGGCTCATTATTTCTTCTTCACTTTAGGCCATAAAGATGGTGTCATCTGCATATCTGAGGTTATTGATATTTCTCCTGGCAATCTTGATTCCAGCTTGTGCTTCCTCCAGCCCAGCGTTTCTCATGATGTAGTCTGCATATAAGTTAAATAAGCAAGGTGACAATATACAGTCTTGACGTAATCCTTTTCCTATTTGGAACCAGTCTGTTGTTCCATATCCGGATCTAACTACTGCTTCCTGACCCTCATAAAGATTTCTTAAAAGGCAGGTCAGGCGGTCTGGTATTCCCATCTCTTTCAGAATTTTCCACAGTTGATTGTGATCCACAGAGTCAAAGTCTTTGACATAATCAATGAAGCTGAAATAGATGTTTTATAGAATTCTCTTGTTTTTTCAATGAACGTCCAAAAATTGTCCCCATTCTAGGGGAATATCAATAAACCAAAACCAGACAAATCTCTTGAAAAATTTTAATGTTAGCACTTATATTTTAGAGAATAAAAAAAGAAAAAACTTATATATTTTATACTTTTAGTTTTGGACATTGTGGTGGTTATTTAATGGTATCATATTATGGTTTTCATTGCATTTCTCTTATAACTAATGAATTTGAGCACAATTTCATGTTTTGCTTTCCATTTTGACATTGTCTTAAAAAGTAGCTATTCAAGTATTTTGCCATTTTTCTTTTAACTATCAGTTTTATTCATTTTTGAAGAATATATGTGTGTATGTGTGTATATATGTATATATACACACACACAAACATAGGCTATAGAATTTTTGTCATTTTTTTGTTCTTCCACTATCTCTTTTCCCACAGTATAAATTTAATTCAGCCCATTTAATGATGCCTTTCATAAATAGATGTTCCTGTAATAAAAAGCGAATCTTTTCATTTACATCTATGCTCTTTAAATCATTTTACTTTCTTTTGCTATTCCAAGGTAACAAAAGTAAGTTTGATGTCTTCCAGACATTTTGATGTCTTACTGATCCGCAGATTATTGTGTATGATATGAGGTCATAGTCAAGTTTGCATTTTGTTTCTATATAAAGATTCAATTGACTATATTCTACTTATTTATTTTATTTATTGAAATTGCTATTCATTCTGTACTGTTCTGTAGTGCCATCTTTGCCACTAAAGGAATGTTTATAAATGCATGGTACATGCATTTATTCGTACTTAGTACACATTCTAAGCACTCTATTTTGTTCCATTAGCTGCTGCTGCTAAGTCACGATAGTCGTGTCCAACTGTGTGTGACCCCATAGATGGCAGCTCACCAGGCTCCTCTGTCCCTGGGACTCTCCAGGCAAGAATATTGGAGTGGATTGCCATTTCCTTCTCCATTGTTCCATTAGACTGTTTACTCTTGAACCAAATCATGCTGTCTTAATTACTTTATATTTAAAATTAGCTTAACTTAAACCTCCCTAAGTTGCCTTATATTTTTACAATTGAAACTTCTTGGACTTTTGAATTTCCATATATATTTTAAAATCAATGGAACAAGATTGAAAAAAAAAAAAAACAGAAATAAACCTATGCACCTATGGTCAGTTACCCTGTGACAATTTAGGGAAAACCACACATTGCTGAAAAGATAGCCTCCTCAACACATGCTGCTGGAAAAACTGGCAGCTACATTTTAAAAATAAATAAATAAATAAAATAAAATTAGATAATTCTTTAACACCATACAAAAATATAAACTCAGCTCCGGTCAGTTCAGTCACTCAGTCATGTCCAACTCTTTGCAACCCAGTGGACTGCAGCACACCAGGCTTCCCTGTCCATCACTAACTCCCAGAGTTTGCTCAAAATCACGTCCATTAAATGTGGGATGCCTTTCAGCTATCTCATCCACTGGCATCCCGTTCTCCTCCCGCCTTCGATCTTTCCCAGCATCTTTTCCAGGGTCTTTTCCAATGAAAAGTATTGGAAATACTGGTGGCCAAAGTATTGGAGATTCAGCTTAGCAACAGTCTTTCCAAAGAATATTCAGGATTTTAGGATTGATGGGCTTGATTTCCCCGCAGTCCAAGGGACTGCAAGAATCTTCCCCAACACCACAGTTCAAAAGCAGCAATTATTTGGTGCTCAGTTTTCTCACATCTATACATCCATACATGACTACCGGAAAAACCATATCTTTAATATGATGAACCTTTGTTGGTAAAGTAATGTCTTGGCTTTTTAATATGCTGTCTAGATTGGTCATAGCTTTCCTTCCAAGGAGCAAGTGTCTTTTAATTTTGTGGTTGCAGTCACCATCTGCAGTGATTTTGAAGCCCAAGAAAATAGTCTGTCACTATTTCCATTGTTTCCCCATCTATCTGCCATGAAGTGATGGGACTGGATGACTTGATTTTTGTCTTTTGAATGTTGAGTTTTAAGCCAGTTTTTTCATGCTCCTCTTTCACTTTAATCAAGAGACTCCTTAGTTCCTCTTCACTTTCTGCCATAAGTGTGGTGTCATCTGCATATCTGAGGTTAGTGATATTTCTCCCGGCAATTTTGATTCCAGCTTGTGCTTCATCCAGGCCAGAATTTCTCATGATGTAGTCTGCATATAAGTTAAATAAGCAATGTGGCAATATACAGCCTTGATGTACTCCTTTTCCAATTTGGAACAAGTCCCTTGTTCCATGTCTGGTTCTAACTCTTGCTTCTTTACCTGCATACAGTTTTCTCAGGAAGCAGATAATGTGGTCTGGCATTCCTATCTCTTTAAGAATTTTCCACAGTTTGTTGTGATCCACACAGTCAATGGCTTTAGCATACTCAATAAAGAAGATATTTTTCTGGAAATTTCTTGCTTTTTCTATGATCCAATAGATGTTGGCAATTTGATCTCTGGTTCCTCTGCCTTTTCTAAATCTGTCTCTGTTGACGCCTGGCTTGGAGAATTTTGAGTATTACTTTGCTAACATGTAAGATATGTCAATTATGTGGTAGTTTGATCATTCTTTGGCATTGCCTTTCTTTGGAATTAGAATGAAAACTGACCTTTTCCAGTCCTGAGGCCACTTCTGAGTTTTCCAAATTTACTGGTGTATTGAGTGCAGCACTTTCACAGCATCATCTTTTAGGATTTGAAATAGCTCGTCTGGAATTCTATCACTTCCACTAGCTTTGTTTTGAGTGATGTTTCCTAAGGCCCACTTGACTTTGCACTCCAAGATATCCTGCTCTGGGTGAGTGATCACACCTTCATAGTTATCTGGGACATTAAGATCTTTTTTTTGTATAGTTCTGTGCATTCTTGCCACCTTACCTTAATATCTTCTGCTTCTGTTATGTCCATATCATTTCTGTACTTTATTTGGCACATGTTTGCATGAAATATTCCCTTGGTAGCTTTAATTTTCTGGAAGAGATCTCTAGTCTTTCCCATTCTATTGTTTTCCTCTATTTCTTTGCATTGATCACTTAGGAAGGCTATCTTATCTTTCATGTTATTCTTTGGAACTCTGAGTTCAGATAGATATATCTTTCCTTTTCTCCTTTGTCTTTAGCTTCTCTTGTTTTCTTAGCTGTTTGTAAGGCCTTCTCAGACAACCATTTTGCCTTTTTGTATTTCTTCTTCTTGGGGATGGTTTTGTTTTGTTTTATTTTTCATATGGAAGAATGTTATTATTTTAATGGTAAAAGTATTAGATTTACACTTTTTCTTGAATTTAATAAAAGGAAAATAAAATAGAACTGAAGAACTCACTGAACATTAGGTAAAAGTTTCTTTGCCATAGAGATGTTGGTTCCTAAAAGATTATTTCAGATGAACAGATTCTAAAGGTCATTATGAGACTGAAGTAATATTTGTTGTAGGATTCCATATTCCAATTTTTAACAGTATAAATGACCTTAAAAGACCAGCTACTTAGTTCTCTTACCACTTTTCTCACTTCCTTCCCCTCTACCTCTTGGTTTCCATTGCTTGTCTGCGTTTCATGTCATCAGAGCTTATAATATTTACATTACTATTCTGCAATCATAATTCTCTCAGTTAAATTCTAGTTTAACTGGGTTTGATGCTTACTGTCCCATTACCTTATATTATCCTGTCCTGAGTTCTTCATTAGACTCTACTCTTGGTTGGCTGAGTTTCATTATCAAATAGCATTTCTTTTTTCTTTTTTCTTTTTCCCAATTATTTTTATTAGTTGGAGGCTAATTACTTTACAATATTGTAGTGGTTTTTGCCATACGTTGACATGAATCAGCCATGGATTTACATGTGTTCCCCATCCTGAACCCCCCTCCCACCTCCCTCCCCATCCCATCCCTCTGGGTCATCCCAGTGCACCAGCCCCGAGCACTTGTCTCATGCATCCAACCTGGACTGACAATCTGTTTCACACTTGATAATACACATGTTTTGATGCTGTTCTCTCAGATTATCCCACCCTCGCCTTCTCCCATAGAGTCCAAAAGTCTGTTCTATACATCTGTGTCTCTTTTTCTGTCTTGCATATAGGGTTATCGTTACCATCTTTCTAAATTCCATATATATGCATTAGTATACTGTATTGGTGTTTTTCTTTCTGGCTTACTTCACTCTGTATAATGGGCTCCAGTTTCATCCACCTCATTAGAACTGATTCAAATTAATTATTTTTAATGGCTGAGTAATACTCGATTGTGTATATATACCACAGCTTTCTTATCCATTCGTCTGCTGATGGGCATCTAGGTTGCTTCCATGTCCTGGCTATTATAAACAGTGCTGCGATGAACATTGGGGTACATGTGTCTCTTTCAGATCTGGTTTCCTCAGTGTGTATGCCCAGAAGTGGTATTGCTGGGTCATATGGCAGTTCTATTTCCAGTTTTTAAAGGAATCGCCACACTGTTCTCCTTAGTGGCTGTACTAGTTTGCATTCCCACCAACCATGTAAGAGGGTTCCCTTTTCTGCACGTCCTCTCCAGCATTTATTGCTTGTAGACTTTTGCATAGCAGCCATTCTGACTAGTGTGTAATGGTACCTCATTGAGGTTTTGATTTGCATTTCTCTAATAATGAGTGATATTGAGCATTCAACAGCCTTCAGAATGGGAGAAAATAATAGCAAATGAAGAAACAGACAAAGGATTAATCTCAAAAATACACAAGCAACTCCCACAGCTCAATTCCAGAAAAATAAATGACCCAATCAAAAAATGGGCCAAAGATCTAAACAGACATTTCTCCAAAGAAGACATACAGTTGGGGGTGGTTTTGATCACCATCTCCTGTACAATATTAGGAACCTCTGTCCATAGATTTTCAGGCACTCTGTCTATCAGATATAATCCCTTGAATTTACTTGTCACTTCCACTGTTTAATTCTAAGGGTCTAGTGGTTTTCCTGAATGGTCTAGTGGTTTTCCCTGCTTTCTATCATTTAAGTCTGAATTTTGCCATAAGGAGTTCATGATCTGAGCTGCAGTCAACTCCTGGTCTTGTTTTTGATGGCTGTATGACCCTCCAAGGCATGGTTCATAGTTTCATTGAGTTAGACAAGACTGTGATCCATGTGGTCAGTTTGGTTAGTTTTCTGTAATTGTGGGTTCCATTCTGTCTCCCCTCTGATGGATAAGGATGAGGCTTGTGGAAGCTTCCTGGTGGGTGGGACTGGCTGTGGGGGAATCTGGGTCTTGCTCTGATGGGGAGGACCATGCTCAGTAAGTCTTCAATCCAATTTTTTATTGATGAGTGTGGCCGTGTTTCCCTGGAATAAGTAAGTCCTTTTGACTTATTCCGGGACTGTTGTAATCAGTGCCACTGACCCCATGGCAGGCCACTTTCAAACCACCCCTCTGCCAGAGACTCCTGGACACTCACAGGCAAGTCTGACTCAGTCTCTTGTGGGGCCACTGCTCTTTTCTCCTGTGTCCTGCTGTGCCAAGGTTTTGTTTGTGCCCTCCAAGAGCCTTTTCCCCCAGTTCTGTGGAAGTTCTATAATCAAATCCCATTGGCCTTCAAAGTCAAATTCCCTGGGGGTTCTCAGTCCCTCTGCAGGATCCCCAGATCAGGAAATCTATTGTGGGCTCTAGAACTTTTGCAACTCTGTGAGAACTTCTTTGGTGTAATTGTTCTTCAGATTGTAAGTTTTCTGCTCAACGGTTCTGTGGTGGGACTTATACACCATGCCTCCCAGATCTGCTGGAGCAAGAGCCCCTGTCCCCATGGCAGACCACTGCTGACCCGTGCCTCCACAGAAGATATGCAAATACTCAAAGCATGTCTGGCTCAGTCTATTGTGGGGTCCCTGGATTCTGGTCCTGGTGTGCACAAGGTTTTGTTTGAGCCCTCCAAACATCACTGGTGGGTATGGGGTTTGATTCTAAACTCAATTTTTTCCCCTCCTACTATCCTGTTGCAGCTTCTCCTTTGCCCTTGGATGTGGGGTACCTTTTTTTGGTGGGACCCAGAATTATCCTGTCAATGGCTGTTCAACAGTTAATTGCAATTTTGGAGTTCTCATAAGAGAAGATGAGCACACATCCTACCCCACCATCTTATATCAGATACAAGCTCACAATAAGTTCAAAATGGATTAAAGACCTAAATGTTAGACTGAACACTGTAAAATTCCTAGAGGAATATGTAGGCAGAACACTCTCTGACATAAATTGCAGCAGTATCTTTTTCAATCCATCTCCCAAAATAATGGAAAGAAAAACAAAAATAAACAAATGGGACTTACTTAAACTCAAAAGCTTTTGATCATAAAAGGAAACAATAAACAAAACATAAAGGCAATTCACAAATTGGGAGAAAATGTTTGCAAATGACCTGACTGACAAGGATTAGTCTGCAAAATAGAAACTTACAGTTGCCAGGGGGAAGGCATAGTTAGGAAATTTGGAATAGACATATACACATTGCTATATTTAAAATGGATAATCGACAAAGACCTACTGTGTAGCACATGGAACTCTGCTCACTGTTATGTGGCATCCTGGATGGGAGGGAAGTTTAGGGAAGAATGGATATATGTGTGTAGATATATGTATCAGTTCAGTTCAGTTCAGTCACTCAGTCATGTCCGACGCTTTGCGACCCCATGAACCGCAGCACGCCAGGTCTCCCTTTCCATCGCAAGCTCCCGGAGTTTACTCAAACTCATGTCCATCAAGTCGGTGATGCCATCCAGTCATCTCATCCTCTGTCATCCGCTTCTCCTCCTGCCTCCAATCCCTCCCAGCATCAGGGTCTTTCCCAATGAGTCAACTCTTCTCATGAGATGGCCAAAGTATTGGAGTTTCAGCTTAAGCATCAGTCCTTCCAATGAACACCCAGGACTGATATCTTTTAGGATGGACTGGTTGGATCTCCTTGCAGTCCAAGGGACTCTCAAGAGTCTTCTCCAACACCACAGTTCAAAAGCATCAATTCTTTGGCACTCAGCTTTCTTGACCGTCCAACTCTCACATTCATACATGACCACTGGGAAAACCATAGCCTTGACTAGATGGACCTTTGTTGGCAAAGTAATGTCTTTGCTTTTTAATATGCTATCCAGCATATTGGTCATAACTTTCCTTCCAAGGAGTAAGAGTCTTTTAATTTCATGGCTGCAATCACCATTTGCAGTGATTTTGGAGACACCCCCCCTCAAAAAAAAAAATAAAGCCTGTCACTGTTTCCACTGTTTGCCCATCTATTTCCCATGAAGTGATGGGACCACATGCCATGATCTTAACTTTCTGAATGTTGAGCTTTAAGCCAACTTTTTCCCTCTCCTCTTTCACTTTCATCAAGAGGCTTTTTAGTTCCTCTTCACTTTCTGCCATAAGGGTGGTGTCATCTGCATATCTGAGGTTATTGATATTTCTCCTGGCAATCTTCATTCCAGCTTGTGCATCTTCCAGCCCAGCGTTTCTCATGATGCACTCTGCATATAAGTTAAATAAGCAAGGTGACGATATACAGCCTGGACATACTCCTTTTCCTATTAGGAACCAGTCTGTTGTTCCATGTCCAGTTCCAACTGTTGCTTCCTGACCTGCATACAGGTTTCTCAAGAGGCAGGTCAGGTGGTCTGGTATTCCCATCTCTCTCAGGATTTTCCACAGTTTATTGTGATCCACACAGTCAAAGGCTTTGGTGTAGGTATATATAAAATATATGGCTGAGTCCTTTCACTTTTCAACTGAAACTCACAATGTTGTTTATTAGCTATACCCAACACAAAATAAAAAGGTTAAAATTAATAAAAAATCAGATTCTCAAGTTCTTTTCAAAATCTAAGAAATTTTCATTAAGATTATGTTGAGTGCTAAGATTAATTGGGAAAAATTCGCCATTTCTACAATATTTAGAATTTCTAGTCCATAAAGATAGGTGGTTTCTGCATTTATTTAAGTAAGGTATCTAATTTGTCTTAGTAATGTTTTACTTTCTGGGTGGAAACTTTACCTATCTTTTGTTACATTTATTTCCAGTCTTCACTATTTCTCAATATTTACTGTTAATTTGATTACATAACTCTACTGCAATTATAGAAATACAATTATGCTTTGTATATTAGCCTTGTATCCAGCAACTCTTCTAAACTTATGTATTAATTCTAATAGACGAACTATAGCTTTCCCTGATTTTTTTTAACTAATATAAATGTTGCTCAAATTACTAATCATCAGAAAAATGTAAATGTAAACCACAATGAAATATCATCTGCAGTATGGAGACACCTCAAAATGTTAAAAAATAGAACTACTATGTAACCCTGCAGGCCTACATGTGAATATACACTCAAAGGAAATGAAACCAGGATGTCAAAGAGCTATAGGCATCTCTATGTCCACTGCAGAATTATTCACAATAGCCATTGTCAGGATATGGAGACAACCCAAGTGTCCATCATCAGACAAATGGATAAAGAAGATGTGATGGATACACATGCAAACACACACACGCGCGCACGCACACACACACTGCCATTTTTGACTATGTGGATGGACCTTCATAAGTCTGTCAGAAAAAGACAAAAAGTGTATGATATAACTTATATATAGAATCTAAAATAATTAAGCTCAAATAGACAGTAGAATGGTGATTATCAGAGACTGAGAAATGGGGAAATGGGATATGTTGGTGAAAGGGTATAAACTTTCAATTATAAGACAAATACTTTGAAGATATAATGTATAGTATGGTGGTTATACTCAACAATACTATAGTATGTATTTGAAATTTGTTAAGAGAACAAATCTTAAATATTCTCACCACAAAAAGTTTTAATAACATGATGTGATGAAGGTGATAGCTAATATTATAGTGTCAATCATTTCATGATACATAGATGTGTGAAATAATGCATTATATAACATTAGACTTACTAAATACTATATGTCAATTATATCTCAATAAAGCTGGGAGAAAATGAGAATATTAAAAAAAAATGTACACAATTGATTCTATAAAATTTTCCTTAATCACTGATTGAGCAAGTTATGGCACGTAATATTTTTATTATCATTCAGCTCAAAGGGTTTTCTGGCATTCATTTTCAGTTATTCATTGATTTTTTGATACTTCAGTGTATATATCTTAATTTGAAAACATATATATTTATTTCTTTGATGTTGACTTCCAGCTTAATTTTATTATGGCAGAGAACATATTGTTTATGATTTCAGCCCTTTAGACTTTCTTGAGATTTGTTTTATGGATAATTTAATGCATTGGGATTTTAGAATCCCAATAGAATCTGTGGTAGAATTCACTAGGAATTCTACCCATGGTGAGCTTTGCATGCCAGTGGTTAATGTTTTGATCATATAGCCTCCCTTGAATGTCAAAAGAACTTCCCAAACTCTCTGCTGCTGATTTCAAAACTGGCAAACATTTTCACCAGTGGAAAATGGAGGTCCAAGTCCCTGAATAATTTTCTTCTTTTGGTTCTTGATCTGCTCCTCTGTCCATGGTATTTTTCAGGCAAGAGTACTGGAATGCATTGCCATTTCCTCTTCCAGGGGATCTTCCCAACCCAGAGATTCAAACTGTATCTCCTGTGTCTCCTGAATTGTAAGGAAGATTCTTTACCTGCTGAGCTCTCAGGGAAGCCCCAGTGATACTCTGCTACCTTGTTATTTAAATATATGATACAATACATAATCTACTTAATTATATATTTAAATAATGAGAATGAAGAATCATTAAGTATGTGTGTATAATTTCCCAATTTTTATTTTTCCTAAATGTGAATAATGACCTGGCTTAATGATAATGGCTCCTTCCTAGCTCTTGTTTCTCTTATTTACACAATCATAATCTCTTTAACATTACGTGAAACTTTCTTTAACAATTACTAGGCAAGACCTTCCACATCACTAACTTTCTTGTCTGCCGTGCTCATTTTTTATATCATGACACTCACTGAATATTTTTGTTTTTTATCAATTATATTTTGTATCCAAGTTCTCAACTTAGATCTATTTTCTTGATCCCAGTTTTTTAGATGAAACATTATCTCTGATACCTCCCAGATGCTGTGTCTATTAGTTGTTGACTTTTTTACCTTGGCTATAATCTATTTTATTTGTGGAAGTGCATTGTCCTTCTTTCACAAATTGTAGTGAGCCTTGATTTTGTCACCAATTTTGTAGTTAAAACACCCTGTATATCTATTTACTACATCTTTGGATCAGGTTGCTTTCTTGGGAAAATGATCCAGAGGTTCTGATTTGCCTTGCATTCTACAATATAGTCAAAAAGGGGAAGCACAGGTTAAAGTCAACAATAAAGATTTGATTTTGTTGACCTTTTATTTCTCACAAACATCACCAGCACCTGGTGAGCTGCTCTCTTATCAGTTAGATATCTTAGAGTGTACACTGTCTCCTGCAGGCAATCAGCCACATTGCTATCCTAGAACCATGGCAATGGAAGAGATCAGTGACCGATGCGCGACATCTTCTACTCTAGCACCACAACTCATGGCACGGCTGTCTGCTCTTGTCCTTCCCCTGCTCCAAATCCCACCACTCAGGAAACAGCTCGGTCCATATTTCCTGTAGAGACTCGTCCCCGACTGACCCGAGGCTGTGGCTTGCCCTTTAGTTCTATCCTCTGCTTTCCTCCTTTCAGAAAGGATCTCACATGGTTTCCACTTCTCTAAGAATACTACACAAATTTCAATATGTTTTGGATTTATTTTTATTTATATTGATCTCTTCAACTATTTCTGCAGGTGAAGCATAGGGAAAAGATTCTGCAGGATAAACATAGCATGATATATTGAAATGAAAATGCTCTCCAGTTCTCTGGGCTGAGACCTGGCGAAACGCATCAAGAAAGTTGGATTATGGGCAAATACAGGACCTGTTATGATACCTCTCTTGAGAAAATAGTGAAGAAAATTGAAATCAGCTAGCACACCAAGTACACTTGCTTCTTCTGTGGCAAAACGAAGATGAAGAGATGAGGAATGGGCATTTGGCACTGTGGTTCCTGATGAAAACAGTAGCTGGAGTTGCCTGGACCTACACCACCACTTCTGTAGGCACAGTGAAGCCTGCCATCAGAAGACTGAACGAACTGAAGGACCAGTAGAAGTGCCATCATTAGTAATGTTGCTAGCCTATAATAAATGGGTTAATTTATGTAACAACAACAACAACAACAAAATTCTCCCCAGGCTAGAATGATTTCAATAGGTGACAGTAATAAGGGAGCAGACCAGAACACGTGGGAAGCATGGCCCTTGAGAGCTCTTTTTTCTTTTTGTATTACTTTATTCATTTTAATTGGAGGCTAATTACTTTACAATATTGTCGTGGTTTTTGCCATACATTGACATGCATCAGCCTTGGTTGTACATGTGTCCCCCCCATTCTGAACACCCCTCCCACCTCCCTCCCACCTCATCCCTCTGGGTTGTCCCAGAGCACCAGCTTTGAGTGCCCTGCTTCATCCACCGAATTTGCACTGGTCATCTGTTTTACATATGGTAATATACATGTTTCAATGCTATTCTCTCATATCATCCCACCCTTGTCTTTTCCTACATCATCAAAAAGTCCGTTCTTTATATCTGTGTCTCTTTTGCTGTCTTGTATATAGGGTTGTTGTTACTGTCTTTCTAAATTCCATATATATGTGTTAATATACTATATTGGTGTTTCTCTTTCTGGATTAAATAATAATACAGTGAGGCCCTCTGAAAAGCAAGGGCCAATAAGTGGAATCAAAGCATCAAGGGAATGGGAAGAAAATACCGAGAGGAAAGGGAGAATGGAGAAGACAGGGAGCTTAGACTACTAGGAATTTTTCTGACCAAAGCCCTTTCTTATCCCTGAATGTAAAAAAAAAAAAAAAAAAGTATGGCAATATGGCAAAATCCTTGAGTTTTTGTAGATTTATTCACAATTTCACTTCATATGAAAGTGATGTTCCAGTCTGAGGATATGGAGATTGATAAATATTGGTTATTCATTAGCAGAAAGACTGGTCAGGAAAAAATGAGATAAATAATCAAAACTTGGACTGTCTGGTCTAAAGAAAGGTGGTATTTCCTGATCCACATCTTTCTCAGCTAGAATTGAATGAACTCTCAGACATTAAATTTTAATTCCCAGATAACAATTAAGTAGTGAATGATGAGTTTTTACTGTCTTCAAGGCACTAAGTCAGGCACGTTTAAGGATAAAATGAACAAATTGAAGATCCTGTATATTCAAGAAGCTTATAAAACAAGCACAAAACCAAAAGAAGCTTTTAGTCTTGTAGGTAAAAACAGTTATGTGAATTAAAATATAGAATAAAGGTAATAATTCTGATTTAGAAAGAGTTTATACCACTATAGAAGACAGAAATTTAATGTATAAATAACTTTTAAAAGTGAAACTTTTTGAGAAGAAATACCTTAAATAAAGGTAAAATTCAAGGAAAGCATTGGGTGTCTTTGAAGCACAAGAGTTTACTTATTCAAACACAGAACTCTTTAAAGAACACAGTGTGCTAGATTTTAATGCAGTTGAGGACCATGTCATGGAAATTCTGAAATATCAGTCTGAGTGCTCCTTGTCCAGACTCTTGGAAGTTTCCAGTCTAAATCTCGATATCCTTTTGATGAGGACAGTGAATCTGTGGATCAAAGATAGACCCCCTCCTCCACACCTCTTACTCTACTCCTGCCCATGCAAGGTGAAGGGTTGAGGTGAGCATCAATCAGCTGATGCATTAATTCTACCCAATAGATATCTGGAGTTCTAACTTTTACTCTGCTAAGGAAAGGCGAGTGAAAGGATGGAAGCAAAAGCTGTCTTCTCAATACTTATGGTGGGAAGAAAGTTCCTAGCATGCGAGTTGTAAGAATGAAAGTTTGGGAGAACATGTTGCCTCTTCAACAGTGAACTCTAGGGCTGCAGTGCATGCAAGAGCTTTGATGGGGAGAGAAAGAGAGAGAACAGAAGCTTGTGGTTGTAGCAGAATAGGATACATATTTTTTAAAATATTTTTTATTATATGTTAGAAATAGGCAGGACCATAAACTAAGAAAAATGGCACAATTGAAGAACCAAGCAAATATTTAGATTTAAAAGAGAGAATTTAAGACTCCATGGGAGAATAAGACCCAATGTCTGCAGCAGGGCATAAACCGTTATGGCCCCAAGAATGGTAGGAGCCCCTGTACTCTTTCTCAGCAAGCCCCACTGGCCCTGGCACAACAGACACTTCACAACATCTCTAAGCACATCCAGAAATCATTTTCTTCTATGTGCAAAAACTTCATTCCCTCCCACACATCAGCCTTCTCACATGCTTCTGTGAAACTGATCCAAGGACATGGTCTTGGCACCAAAGTTAAATTCACCAGAAACTACGATTTACAATGTAAAATGACTCAAGCCTAAAGTGAAACACTGTTTAACTTTTGTCTTTGAAAACACTTTAAAAATTAAGCTCAAATAACTATATACACATTTTAGAATTCTTTTTTTAAAAAGTGATAAGTATATAAAGATATGTTTGTTAAATATGAACATAATTGGGATTATAATCATCATCATAGATATGTAAGAATTTTAAAGCAGGAGCTACATTTGTTATATTCTACTAAGGTTCTAGATCAAGTCCCTCAGACACAAATGAGAAGATTGGGGTCTGGAAAGTAACAGGATATTTGTCAGTTTGTTTATTTGCCAAATCCCAAGCTCTATAGGATACAATTTTTCACACTGACGGAGGAAACAAGACAGAAGATACCAGACCAGTTGAGTATTTAAGCATTTCTGATGATAATTCCCATGTAGTCTATAAATTTACCATAATTAGAATTGCTTTCTAGAGATAAAAGAAGCATTTCAATAGCACACAACTGTGTGGGAAACTTGTCTACTGCTTAATATTCAAATAAAATGAGATTCATCAAATGCCAAAATGTATGGTCTTGTGAGAACCTTGAGAAACTGTAGCCTCTATTCAGAGTAAATTATTATTTCAAACTAAACGATGAGTTTTATACATTTTATCCTCCCCACAATTGTGTGGAGTAGATGCTATTAGTATCTTCAGTTAACAGATGAGGAAACGATGGCCTGAGATGAGGTAATATGTAAACTCATGAATCTAATAGATCATAGAAATGGAACTTGAAGCCAGACTCTTAGATCCCAGAAGCTATACTTTACACCCAAGTGCCACACAGCCTCCAAAATCGATTAAACACTTGAATGAAAATTCTTGACTGAGGGTCATCTGATGCTGAGAACACAAGAGTTCTGAGGCTGGATAATAAGACAGAAGGTGGAGGACTGCAGTCTGAAATAAATGTTTCCTTAATAAAATTCCCAAAGTGTCCCTCTCATCTATCAACCACAGTCATGGAAAAGCTGATCTATAGAGCAGGATGCCATCAGTTCAATTAATCCAGGGCTTACTATGTAATTTCAATGATAGATGATTCATGCAAACTAGGACAATTCCTATTAAAAGCAAGCAAACTGAACAAGAACAGGGTTAGTCAGAGAAGTACAGCCACGATTGGACTTAAAATAAGCAGAGCACAGTTGCCATGGACTGAACGTGACCCCTCCAAACTCATATGCTGAAGCTTTAACTGCCAATGTGATGATATTAGGATGTGGGTCTTTTGGGTGGCAATGAAATGGTAACCCACTCCAGTACTCTTGCTTGAAAAATTCCATGGATGGAGGAACCTGGTAGGCTATAGTCCATGGGGTTGCAAAGAGTCGGACACGACTGAGAGACTTCACTTTCTTTCACTTTGAGGTTGAAGCCACTGTAACGAGAGTAGCATTCACAAGAAGAAGAAGCGATATCAGAGCTTCCTCTCTTCACTCTGTGAAGATACAGCAAGACAGTGAGCATCATTAGAAGGAAAGAAGGTCCTAATCAAGACCCAGATCTCTGTCACCTTGATCTTTGACTTCTCAGCCTCCAGAACTATGAACATTAAACATATGTCGGTTAAGCCATTCAGTGTCTGACATTTTTAACACCAGTCAAGCTGAATAAGACAGTGATCTAATTTCCAAGGAGTCCAACAAAATCAACATAGTTGAGAGTTTATTGATGTCATGGAAAAATTGCTTAAGCTCCTCATCGGTAATATATGAATAATTACAGATATTGCAGAATGTTCTATAAAGATTAAATGAGATATAGTTCTTAAAAACATTCAATTTATCATCTGCTTGGGGCTGTGCCCAGAGGTCTTTTTTGAATTCTTGCCCTCAAAGTGTTTTTCTTTGTTTTCATGTGAGGCTCCTATTCCAGTTTCTTGGAATAGGGCAAAGGAACTCATGGTCACTGAAATCTGAGGATAATATAGGAAGATGTGAGCCTGAGCTGGCTTGGCATATCCTAGATGCAGCCTTGGGAAGTCATTTGGCAGGAGGAGATGCAAGTTTTACACTTAAAGAAGCCAAGAAGAAAATAGAGACGGAAGTGGAGTCAATGTTACATGTGACCATATGAGAGGAAGAGGAAAGCTGAGATCACAGGAAATACAGCAGGCAGTAGTTTGTTAAATATGAAAAGTGGCTAATTTTAGTTAGAAACTTTCCTTGGCTGCAATTGCGTTCGTCTGAAACTGGTTGTTGACTCAAAGTCAGACGTCTGTACTGTTAAAATTATTCATGATATGAGAAAAAAAAAAATGCCCATGTCTCCTGCCTACATACATATGTATGGAGGGATGTAGGCTGTTTGTAAGTACAATAGGACAGCCACGGCGAGAGCTTTCCTCCTAGAGATCTGCCATAACCACCTACTGCTGCATCATTTTGTAATAACATAACTGGTGAAAAAAATAACAGCCAAAATACTGACTTGATCTCCCAGGACATTGCTTTTAATGGTAAAGTATAGGAAGGGACTGACTTACAAAGTCTAGTGTCATCAACCTCTCTACACAGGGTTTCTTCCTTATTCTAGAAAGTGCTTGTAACAGATAGAACAAGTAGAGGGCAGAGGGCCATGAGGGATCTGCAAGTAGAGGTATGATTCTGTTGAAAAGCAGGTTGAAGAAAACACCAAGTGGGGAACTTCAGAAAAACTGCCACATACAATATTTAACCTTGTTTTTCCAGAAAGCACATAGAGAAGCTCAAAATGGAGAGTACAAGTCAGATATTCTGTCAGCAAAATATATTTCTAACAGACTATGCAAGACTGAGTAGGTGTTGCATATATGGTTAAATGTTAAAAAACATATTCTGAAAACAGTATGTTTTACAATATTTTGTTTTATCAGAAATTCCCTATTAAATGTATGTTCTACAAGCCATATTGACTCTTAGAGGGGACTCTGCTGTTAGTCCGGTCTCTTTTTTTCTAGGGAATTGATTTTTTCACAGTATCTCGTACATGTAAATATGTGTACTTTCTGTCCTTGTTTATGTAAATGAAAGTGTTTTGTTCAGTGTTAGACATCAACTGGATAGTGATCAGAAGAGCTCTTTTGATTAGCTCTGTAGGTCTGTGTTAGCTGCCCCTGGTGATGATTTGGAGGGATGGCTGACATTCTTCCCCACACTAGTTTCCAAAAAACTCTGAGTTGTGGCAATTAAATATGTCTCTGCTTTCAAAAAAAAAAAAAAGACTGAGTGGGTGTTATATGAATGGTAAGTCCCCTGTTATTTGAGATATTCAGTATTCAAATGTCTCCCAGATATGATCTCTTGACATATAAGCTATAGGATGATCCTTTCTTCCAATAAGGAAGCCCACAGTCCAGCATTTTGTAATGTAATGGAATATCTCTGAAGGATGCCAGTGTTGTCCATGGTCACTGGACATTCTGAAGACCATTCTTCATGAAAGGGAATACAAAAGCAAAGTTAGTCATCGTTAAACTTTGTATGGTGCTACATGTAAAAGAACTTAAGTTTTAAGGTCCTAAATAGAATTTCCCTTTTCCATTTTAATGAAAAAATGTAAATCCAACCACTACCCCATCAATTTCCTCTTCTTCATTCTCTGAAAGTAATCACTATTCTGAAAATCTCTCTAACACTATTGTTATCTATATATAACCATGCGTGCTTTTATATTTTTCCTTCTTATGTGTATTTCCATAAACAATATAAATTATTGTTTCATTTGGTTTAAAAATGTATTTAAACTTTCAACTGATGTTACTCAGTATTGTTTTTCATGCTTATTCATGTTGAAAGAAGTTGATATGTTTCCCATATACTACTTCGTTGTAAGAATAATGTTTGATATTTTGCTCTTATAAGACTGATAAGCAAAACAACACCCTTCTTCCCAGTCTTACATAGTGTCACAGTAAATATATTTCCATGAATCTCCTTTAGTACAAGACCAGACAGATGTTTTCTAGGGTAAGATACTAGGAAGTGGAATGGATATACCATAAAGTATAGGTAGTTTTGACTGTTTTGAATTTTATCCACATACTTTTCAAAATGGTGGTGTCAAATTACACTGCACAGGCATGACTGGACTTAAAATGTACATGGCTGGACTTGCAATTTGTAGTAATTTATTTTCCTAGTTTATGTTCACCAACACATATTTGTTTAATTTTGTTCATCTGGTGGGTCAGAAATTTTAAATTTCTTTTGATTTGAGTCCCCCTTCTAAGTAGTAAAGTTAAGTATCTTTTTTGTTGTTCTTGTTTGCAGATAGTGTTTTTCTTCTAATCATTTGTTCAAATTTTTATTCATTTATAGAACACTTTATTAGGGGTTTGGAACATTTTTCTGTGTTCTAGGTATAGACAGCATCACATCACATCAATTCATTGGACAGACATAGGAATATTCTGTTATTATTTTAATGGGACAAAGTATCAGTATGTTCCTTTTCAATGTATAATTTTCATTTTATTTCAAATATTAGCATATATTGATATCATAAGATGTTCTAGATTTTATTTTTATTTTAGTTTTTACCTTTTGTCTTTTAACCCATCTGAATTGAATTTAAGTTTTCAATAGGAAAGTCAGTGTTTACAAGCCAGTTAATAACTTACCCACTACTTCCCTACTGATTAACATTTCTCCACTGACTTGTAATGCCTCCTTTGTGGTATAACTAGTTTCCAATCTATAGGTGGTTATATTTTGGCACTCTCCATTATTTTCTACTAATTGTCAACCAAACTCTTAATAATTATTGCTTTAGCATAAGTCTTTGTGGATTAAGCTTACATTATTTTGTTTTTAATTTTTCAATTGTTTCCATTGTTGTTTGTCCTTTCCATTTATAAATACAGTCTATGATCAGCTTGTTTGATATCACTGGAAGAATATTTCAGAATGTTGCCAGAAACTTCATGCCACTTATGGATTAATTTATGGAAAATCTCCATCTTTGTCTTATTAAAATTGTCCAATATTGAACCTGGTATATTTCTCAGATAATTTCATATTAATTCATTTTCTTTATTAACCTTTTAAAATTATTTTTAACATTTTTATATATATCTTACTTGATTTAATTCTAAGTACTTTATAGAATCCATTATAGATTATTATCTCTTTAGAAACTAAAGTATCTAATCACCACTCACATAGAAACACCAACAATTTTTGTATATTAGTGTCATTTAGTTTGCATAATTATGCTGAAATCTCTTATTAGTTATAGCAAATTATTTGTATATTTTCATCCCTTGATTACTGTATGCTAATAATGATGACATCTATAAATAACAAATATGTTGTTTTGTCATCAATTACTTAAAACCTTTATTTTACAAATAACTCTCTGGTACAGGCTAAGTGATCCATTTAAATAAATAGAAACAAAGCATGTTTCAGTTATTTCCATCAACTCAAAAACTTCTTAATACAAATAATCTTTATCTATTTTCAATCTGATGACCTACTAATTCCTCAGAGAATTATGTTAAATATCTCCAAATTTAGTTTTGGATTTTCCTTATATTTCTGTCAGTCTTTGATCAACATATTTTGAAGCTATGTTGTTCAGGATTGTAATATATTTCTTATGACCTGAAAGTCATAAAATTAATAACCTTTTTTAACCCAACAATGTTGTTTTATGTTACTTTTCTTTTACTACAAAATATTTCAATTAATATTAAGAAAGTTACATGAGATTTAGTTTGGCTACTATTTACCAATTTATGTCTTTGGATTATTTTAATTTAAAACTGTTTCTTGCTTACTTATGTTTTACATTTTACTTATATAAATAGCATGGGATTTCCTGGTGGGTCAGATGGTAAAGAATCCGCCTGCAATGCAGGAGACCTGGTTATGATCCCTGGGTTGGAAAAATCCCCTTGAGAAAGGAATGGTTACCCACTCCAGTATTTTGGCCTGGAGAATTCCATGGACAGAAGAAGCTGGAAGGCTACACTCCATGAGGTCACAAAGAATCGAACATGACGGAGCAACTTCCACTTCAGTATATAAACAGCACAAAGGACATTTTCCCTGGCTTGTGGCAGACAGGCTCTAGTTTCAACTTAGAAAGTCAGGTTTTATTTCTCACTTATCTCAGGCCCATGATATTGTCTCATCTTTCTGTAGGTAAATTCAAATTCAGGATCTGCGCTGCTACTGGCCTTCTTATCTTCAACTTTTTCTCTTTGCTTTGGGGAAGTGATTATGTCTCTTTCTTACAAACTCAGCCATTTGTTGAGTATCTTATGGTCATATTTTATTTCATTTAATTTTATTGACATGCATGTAGTGGGAGGATGTCAGCACTATTTTAATCCACCATTTGCTAGAAACTGACAACTCCAGACCCAGTTCCATTTTGAAATCATTCATTGCCTTTTAAAAGCTGGCTTAAAACTCAACATTCAAAAGCCTAAGATTATGGCATCTGGTCCATCACTTCACAGCAAATAGATGGGGAAAAAATGGAAACAGTGGCAGATTTTAGTTTCTTGGACTTCACTGTGGACTATGAGTGCAGCCAGGAAATTAAAGATACTTGCTCCTTGGAAGAAAAGCTATGAAAAACCAGACAGCATATTAAAAAGCAGAGACATCAGTTTGCTGACAAAGGTCTGTCTAGTCAAAGCTATGGTTTTTCTAATAGTCTTATACAGACATTAGACTTGGAGCATGAAGAAGGCTAAGCACTGAAGAATTGATGCTTTTGAACTGTGGTACTGGAGAAGACTCTTGGGAATCCCTTGGAGACTCAAGGAAATCAAATCAGTCAATCTTAAAGGAAATCAATTCTGAATATTCATTTTGTAAGGGCTTATGCTGAAACTGAAGCTCCAGAACTTTGGCTACCTGATGTGACGAGCCAACTCATTGGAAAAGACACTGATGCTGGGAAAGGTTGAAAGCAAAAGGAGAAGGGGGCAGCAGAGGATGAGATAGCTAGATAGCAACACCAACTCAATAGACATGAGTTTGAACAAACTCCAGAAAGTAGTGAAGGACAGGGAAGCCTGGCATGCTACAGTTCATGGGGTCACAAAGAGTTGGACCAGACTTAGGAATTGAACACAATAATCTTTTAAATTATACTGACCATCTATAATTAGACTTGTTGCCTGAAGATTAGTCATTGGGTTAATGACAATATTTTATCTTGTATTATATTATCATATATAATATTATATTTAAGGTTACTTTATGTTACAGCATTTTTATATTTTAGAGCCTTTTTTATTCATACTCGATACTGCCAAAGTCGTTATTATTTGTTCTATTTTATGAAAGAAAGTAAGGAGACAAAATGGTGGACTGGCAAGATTCAGGTGGAAAGGCCTAGGTTCCATATTCTTAGTCATAGATGTTATCACCAGACAGCATAGCCATTTTATTTAAGATTGAACCATAAGTCTGTCTATTCCACAAAGCCTGGAGGCCCTGATGCAATGGGGTTAGGGGCTTATCTGGAAGCAAAAAAAAAAAAGAAAAATCTCAGTCCATTGGGATATCCCTCCCACTTTGAAGAAACATCATTGCATTTATAGCATAATTAAAGATGAATATTAATTAAACTTAATTGATGTGATTTTAGCTATTCCAGAGATTGTCAAAGAAAATGTATTTGTAAGGTATATAGAGATAACATAAAGTTTAATCCTTTTGTTAAACCTATTAATAACTAACTATATATATATTTTCCATTCTGGTCCTTAGCTAGCATTAGAAAATATGTACTGTCAGGAGTCTAATGCTTATCATTTGTGACGCACTTTTAATTTTTTTAAGATTTTAATTTGAATTATTTCCTGTTTCTACACCAATCTTTGTCTAACAGGAAAGGAATCAGTCACCAAATCACTCCACTCATGCTAACTGAGTACTCACTCTGTTCAGTTTCCTGGGCTAAATTTTGAGAGATATATAAGATGAACAAAGCTTGATTTCTGCCTTCCAGTAAAATCTAGCAACATAATTTATATTATAGATATAATACATGTAAACATGTTATCACTTGGGTTCTGGTTAAAAGTTTGCTTTAGGAAAGATAAAGATAAAATATCATGCATCCATTCAAAAGAATTTATAATACTATCCAGGTGAAAATGAGCAGCTTTCTATGACAGGTTATAATTGAACTATTGTTCTCTTTCCTAAAATGATGAGCAAATTGGTGATGCCCTGATATTAAATGAGTTTCCTCCTCAAGGATACAGATGATTTTAATAATTTTAATTATGGCTCGAGCTAAATTTAAGGTCTTCAAACTCCTAGTACAATAAATACATCTACTAAGATGCTTGTTAATATATTAGAAAAGAATGAAATATATAAATATTTAAAAATTTCTCAGGAAACATGTACATTTGATTTAAGATGATACAGTTTAACCATTATATCTTGACTTTTCAGCACAGGGAGAAGAATCACCTTAAAATGCCTTTAGCGACAAAATATATAAATCATTGAAATTATACTCTAATTAAATCGGCTTAACAACCAATATCCATCTTAATTGTGATATGGAGATGATGAGGTACGTGGCCTCAGTGACAGGTATGTAACTGAGACTTTTCATCATGTGCTGGATCTGTACACACCAGCCATGGATATCGGATTGCGTGTTTCTCTTCTCAGCTCCACATTCCATTATGTCATGTTAAAATCAGCCATAGTGGGAACATTTACACCATGGAAATCAGTGAAAGCTATGATAGAGATTTGTTTCCTTTATTTATTTAGAATTGCTTGTTAAGCATTTATGAGCACATGACTTAGCTTTCTATCCCTTCAACAAAAGACAAGATCAGATCAAGTCTCCGTTCAAGACCAGTAGGCCTATAGTCTGAAGATCTGTTTTCTCAGTCCTGTGGCACCCTGGACAGACCAAATCACCAGCATAATCAAAAGCAGCAAACAAACATCATCAGAGGTTTTTCCATACCCAGCCAGGGCGAAAATGTAATTAGTAAAAAATGCTAGGCGAGAGCATTGTGTGACCAGAACTATTCAATCAGAAAGTGCTGATTGAACGTATATAAGCACAATCAAAGCCTTTATTTAAATAGGGGTTACAGTCCTAATAAAACACAAAGGGAAGTAGGGGCATAGGCCTCCTCGACAGGTAATGAAAGAAAAAATTAAACTCATCCAATTACATCTGGGGAAAAATCCATTACCTATAACAGAGAGAGGACTGCCCCAGGAAAATTCAGATGCAAAACTAATAATGAAGGCACACTGTCCTTTCAACAGATTCTAAATGAGCTCTAATTTTCTTATATCCACCATTCCCAAACTATATAAATTTCAACTAAGCAGAAAAAAGTGACAAGCTAGCACAATTGTTATTCCAAACAGGCCCAGCTGCTTGCTCACCTTAATTAGACCTAATCCCAAAAGGGAGCCAATCTTTCCTTATTTTCTTCTATGAGCTCACCTGATTTCCCTCAACTTTTCTTTTCTAATAGATTTTGCTGTAACCTTTCAGCAACTGTCGTTTTAGATGCTCTCCCAGGAATCACAATTGTTCTGGTTCTTTTGCCAAACAGAACTTGAGCCTATGAGGCACAGAGAAGGATAAAATTGGGGTGCTGATCTGAGAGATGGGGTGCCTGTAAGGAAATATTGAACTTAGTCACCTTCCATTGAATCCAGTGTGTTTGTGTATATGTGAGTATATGTGTTGTACATATATATGTGTGTGTTGATATTTGGAATTCTAGAATGACAGAGTCTGGAGGAGCATTGAGATCATTTTGTCATGACCTGTATTGAATAGCTCTTAAAGTGGCTTTAAATAAAATAGTGAAAAATAAATATTAAAGGCTCCATCTGATTCAGAGAGCTGAGGTGGTCTTAAAAGTTGTAAAAGAAGTTAACCCTCCTGAAAAGGTATCCTTCATGGCAACCCTGCTGCTGTCAGCGGTGGTAAACTTTTGGGATCATTAAACTTCATGAGAACTTCACTCATCTCCCTAAACTGCTTTTATGCCTCATGTGATCATTACAAATAAGAAGTGTTCCTTAAATATCTGTAAGAATGATTTGACTTCAAGGAATAGAAACAAAACCACATTGGATATTAGATCTGAAAAAGATATGGGATGACCTGAAAGAGGGGAATTTGTTCAAATTCTCTAGGCTAAAAATCAACCGAGTAAATATATATTGGAAAAACAGAGTAGACCAGATGATATATTTTGTGCTATTTTGAGCTGTATAGGAAGTACAAAATGGAGCCCTACTCTCAAAACAATAAAAATTTTGAGGGAAAAGTTTGGACTAAATATATAATAAAAAACAAAGTACAGGGTAGATGATTTGCTGTCCATTGTTTAGTATGTGGTAGAGAAGTTCTGATGTAGGGTAATTCAGGGAAGGAGAATATGCCAGGGGGGCTGCAAAGACGACAGGATTCTTCACAGAAAAAGATAAAGTTTAATCAAAACTTTGAAGGCTGAGGAATATTTGGGAAACATTTGGAAAGATAAACTGGCAAAGAATTATAAGTTAAACCGATAAAAACCTTGAAATGTATATATTAGCAGTGAGTGTTCCAGAAAAGGGGATGAAGTTAACAAAGCTTATTCTGACCATCCAGTCTCCACTGATCTCTTAACTAAAAGCTGATAGTACTTATTGCTCATCTGATTTATATTCTTATATTGCCATTCAAATCTTGAATCTTTATTCAACATTTCATGCATATATATCATGTCTTCCCAAATAGCAGCAAACTCCTGAGGGCAAGAGCAGCATATAATATTCTTTATGTTCTCCACAAATGCATTATGCATTCCCCACATCCCCCAATGCATTAAATAAGTAGAAATATAAATATAAGCGGCATTGATTAAAGAACAAGCACAAGGAGATAAAGGAAAGAAAGGAAGAGAAAATGCAGAGAAGGGATGGAAAGGAAGAAAGGAGTGCAGTTGTCCAGTGAATTGTGTCTAATTAGAATGTACAATCAGGACAGAGAAAGGGTTTTTTCTTCTCCCTCTGCAAATGCCCCACCTTCCCTTATCAAATAGTTTGGCAATAGCCTTATCTTTCACCCAATGTATTATGAGTTTGGTTGCACACCCTCTATTTTGAATGACCAATATGACAAATTAGATAGAAATAATTATACACAAAGTAGAAAAGAAAAGTGTTAAAAATAAATTTGGCAATGAAAGCCACCTCTTTTCTTTCCCCCTCACTCATATCTTTAGTGGAGACCCTTGTATCTACCTCTTTTTTGCTGTATTTGTGGAAGGTCTTTATCAAGGAAAACAAAGAAGCTCACAAATTAATCCAGACAATGCCAGATGCCTCCCAGACAGCTATTTTTACAAGAGCAGAGTCACATTTGGGCAAGCACCTCTATTCTAGTCCCATTAACAGAGATCCTCAAAAACAAAACCACGTATACTTCACTTTCATGTCTTTTATTTTATTTTATTTTTTAAATTTTTTTTTCTTCTCCTAGTGTCTCTTTTTTCTGAGTATCCAGTAATAATACACCATCAGTGTCACCTCTACAAAGGCAGAATTTCAGCTTGGGCAAGTGTAACTATTCCCAGAGTAAGTTGCCAGACAGGCATTCGCTCAAATTAGCTTTACAAAAAAAGTTGTCACATCTGTGTATGTGGGCTGTCTTTGGAGTGTAGCAAGTAAGAAAGTGGAGAAATGTATTCTTTCAAAAATCTGCCACAGTAAATTCCTGCCTCCCATTCTCATATTTGTTTGCTTTTTAAAAAAGAAAGGCAGTGTGTACTTACATGGGGGTGGGGGAAAGAGGTGAAAGAACTGAGAGAGAAAGAGGCAGCCAGAAAAAGGGAAACTGGTACATTCCTAAGATTCACATACACACACACAAAAATCCTGCTATCTGACAATGCAAAACAACAGCACACATCTTTATTTTCCCCCTATCCCATCTACTCCAGAAGGGTTCAAAGGCAGATGTAGCACTCTCAAAAGGTGACACCCACCAGGAAGGAAGGGACGTAGGAGGTAGGAGCAACAGTTGGGCCACTCATACATATTGATGACATTTGCAACTGAGAGCTTCAGGATTTTACACTAGCAAATGAACATCTTGGACACACACAGCTCCATCATTTTCAGGATTTTTACGAAGACATAGCAACCGACTGATAATTCATTTCTGATCTCATGTGATTAAGAAAAAGAAAGTAGTACAGAACTAGGGAAAAAGAAGTCTCAACTGTCAAGGACCATTCAAGTCACTTTCTCAGTCTTCCCAAGCCTGTGCATCAATAGATAGTTGGTCCTACTTTAGATACAATAATGGTAGATATGATCCCTGCATTTAAAATATATTTAGTTAATCTAGTTAGAGAGACCAAATGCACATGAGCTAATACGTACCAAACAAGTTATGGATAGATGTATAAATTAGGAAAACTAGATGGATGAGATCATAATCGTCTTCCAAAGAAGATTTGCCACATTCCTCATTCTCCAATACTAATGTTTAAACAGCATCAATAAAATGTCCTATCCTTTAATTTCTTTGGATCTGATAGCCCTGTCTTATATGATTTGGTAGACAGAATTATCCAAAATTTTGTAGGAAAACTCATTCAGTCAATAATCATTGGATGAGCACCCTTTAAGGCAAGGGCTCTGAAACAAATACTTTGGGGTGGTACCTGATGTGCTGAATGCCATTCTACTTGGGGGGAGCTGAAATTCTGGAAATTTATGAAATATATAGGAATATGATTTTTTTTTCTCTCTCCTTGCTAGGCTGGAAGGAAAGAATCTGGAAGAAAACCTGGGAAAGTAGGTTGGCATGCACTCTTGTCCCACTTCCCCCCACCCCCACCCCACCAACTACATCAAAGTAGCAAAGTGCCTCTCACAATGGTTGAAGAGAGGGACACTCTTGCCGGGGCCTCCCTTGATAAAGCTTTGAGCTCTACTATTCTTCTTTAATATTATGTCTTAAAAAGCTCTCCTTGACCCAAGACTTTATCATAGTACTCTATTATACATTTTCATAACACCCTGCATTTTCTCTTATTATCCCAACTGTAATTAAATAATCAATAAACTAATTATTTGTTAAAAGCCTATGTGGCCATGTGCCCTACAGCTTCATTTTCTTCACTCCCCTGTTCCTAGCACTAAGCAGGGTGCTTTGAGCATAGTTCTTCCTCAACAAGCACTAATTAAATAGAAAAACTAGAAGGGATCTGTATATAATTAGTTTACCAATTTTTGATCAATTAATTCTGAGATGCCCTTTAATGGGCATTGATGTCATTGATGTCACCATTCAATGCTTTTGGAGTCAATTGAACTAGAGTTAGGAAAAAGTAAACTAACTCACAAGTGGGGTATTCTTAAATATCACAAAATCTTTAAAAACAGGTTCCCAGTTTCTAGAATACAGACCTCTCCAAACAGTCTGTGATCACATGTATTGGTGATTCCACTTCTACAACTGAATTCTTCTACTGGATGATGTGGATATTATACTTGGAAGAAAATTTAGCTTCTTCACTAAATCCCACATCTACAAACATGGAAGTAAAAATTCTGAGATAATGAGACTATTTCTCATAGAGAAAGACTATAATTGTTGATTACCTACATGTGTCAGGTTGGTTAATGGACAGGTTGAAACCAAAACACAAGTTTATGGGAGCTTATCAGCCTCTGAGTTCTCAGGCACATGGTATTGTTCCAGCCACTTTTTTTAAGAGCAAATGAGATCAGAAAATAGAGAATACTTTTGAGATGTCATCGCTGACAGTTAGCTTTTCATTTTCCTCAAGTCCTCTCTTGTTTTCTTCTTTTCCACTTTTATCTGATAGTTTAAGTCACCCAGATAAAAAATTGCAATATTTCATGAAAGGAAGACAGCATGCCAATACATATAAAAATTAGTTTATCAACTTCAAGTAAGCTTTGCCTAACGACAGAGAAATATCAGGTCTTTTTAATATCTTGATATTACTGAATATTTTGATTCAGTCAAAATATTCAATCCATTTGAGAATGAGGAGACAATCAGCAAAAGAAAATCTCAGTTCAGTTGCTCAGTCATGTCCGACTCTTTGTGACCCAGTGGACTGAAGCATGCCAGGCCTCCTTGTTCATCACCAACTCCCAGAGACTGCTCAAACTCATGTCCATAGAGTCAGTGATGCCATCCAACCATCTCATCCTCTGTCATCCCCTTCTCTTCCTGCCCTCAATCTTTCCCAGCATCAGGGTCTTTTCTAATGAGTCAGTTCTTTGCATCAGGTGGTCAAAGAATTGGAGCTTCAGCTTCAGCATCAGTCCTTCTGTTGAATATTGAGGATTGATTTCCTTTAGGGTTGACTGGTTTTGAAACTGTTTGCTTCAGATTGGGACTTGAAACCATGTGCTGGAACTTGAACCCAGCCAAAACCCTGTCTGGAAATCAAGCACACATGACTCGGACTCAAACCCAGCCAAAACCCACAGTACCTGGTTTCATGGTGCCTGTTAAAGCTCAGGTTTTTGATGTCTCATTGCAGAAAGAATTCAGTGAGAGACAAAGTGATAGGTAAGAAATGGATTTATTCAGATTCAGAGGGAAGCACACTCCACAGACAGAGTTTGGGCCATTTCAGAGGGCAAGTGTGGCTGCGAAATGTGGCACAGCTAGCTTTTATAGGCTGGGTAATTTCATATGCTAATGAGTGGGAGAATTATTCCAATTATTTTGGGGAAGAAGTGATTTCCAGGATTTGGGCTACTGCCCACTCCTTGGTCTTTTTTTTTTTTTTTTTCCCCTTGGTCTTTTGACAGTGCCTTGGAATGGTCATGGCACCTCTGGGTGTATCATTTTGCTTGCTGATTGAGGATCAAGGTCTAGTCTTGTCTGCCATCTTGGTTCTATTTGATTCTTGTCTCTGCTTTTTAATATGCTGTTTAGGTTTGTCATAGCTTTTCTTCTAAGAGCAAGCATCTTTTAATTTCATGGCTGCAGTCACCATCTGCAGTGATTTTGGAGCCCCCAAAATAAAGTTTGTCACTGTTTCCACTGTTTCCCCATCTATTTGTCATGAAGTGATAGGACCAGAAGCCATAATCTTAGTTTTTTGAATGTTGAGTTTTAAGCCAGGTTTTTCACTCTCCTCTCTCACTTTCATCAGCGGTTCTTTGGTTCCTCTTCGCTTTCTGCCATAAGGGCGGTGTCATCTGCATATCTGAGTTTGTTGATATTTCCCCTGGCAGTCTTGATTCCAGCTTGTTCTTCATCCAGCCCAGCATTTTGGATGAGGCACTCTGCATTTAAGTTAAATAAGCAGGGTGACAATATACAGCCTTGACATACTCCTTTCCCAATTGTGACATGGCATGCTGGCTTAAATCTTTTTGAAGGAGTTTGCCTTTACCAACATTATCCCTACCATAGTTTGGCCAAACTACAGGAAGGGAACACAGTCCCCACCCATCAACAGGAAATTGTATTAAAGATTTACTGAGCATGGCCCTGCCCATCAGAGCATGACCAAACTCCCCCACAGCCAGTCCCTTCCATTAAGAAGTTTTCCCAAGCCTCTTATCCTTATCCATCAGAAGGCAGACAGAATGAAAACCACAATTATAGAAAACTAACCAAACTTATCACATGGATCACAGCCTTGTCTAACTCAAAGCAACTATGAGCCATTCTTTGCAGTGCCACCCAAGATGGACAGGTCATGCTGGAGAGTTCTGACAAACATGATCCACTGGAGAAGGGAATGTCAAACCACTTCAGTATTCTTCCCTTGAGAACCCTGTGAACAGTATGAAAAGGCAAACAGAAAATCTACTTGCAACTTGCAATTGGTTTATATTTTATATTTAGCTTTATACATTTTATTTTTACTTTAAAATTATTTTTAAAGATGAACTTTTAGGAACTTAGATAAATCCTTGGTTTTGAGAAGCCATTAATTTTAGGCTACAGGTCTCATATTTTAATGTGAAAAATAACTTTTGTAAAGACAGTGCTGGTTTCTTACATTCAATATTGCATTCAACACTTACTGAGGACAAATCATGGAATGCACCATATTTGAGATGTTCCAACACTATGTAAAAGTATTTGATGTAATTATTAACTTTTGTTAAAAACTGCTAATAATTCATGAAACAGCCACTCCATCAAGTCAACAAATACCTGAATGTGCATTATGTACACTGTGCCTATAGTCTCTTTGCTTGAACTGCAAGGATGCTTACAACCAAACCTGACAATCTTCTACACAAATATTACTAGGACATTGAGCATATGTATTTCTCACTTATTTCAACTGTCTTATTTATTTTTATTTGTTTAAACTTCTCAATTTTTGTTAGCTGTCTCAGGTCTTTGGTATAACTAGGTGAATATCCCCTTTTTCTTTTTGGTAGTAAAATTATTGACTCAGATTTTCCTGAGCCAATCTCAGTAAAATATTCCACCTCATTTTCCTTTACAAGGTAAAAAAAAAAAAAAAAAAATTATGGCAGACCACTATTTTATAAATAATTAAATGAATCATGACAGTACATGTTAAAATTTACATTAGTTTCTATGTATCAAAAGTCACAAAAGATGTGGAATTAATTATAGACCAAAACCAAGATCTGACTTTTTCATAAAATGGAGACCTTGCAAGAGCGCACTGTGTACGTTCATTGCAAGCAGAAGCCTTCCTACCTGATGCTGGATCTGAAGTCCTTTGACGTGCATTTTGGGATTCTCCTGCCATGAGAGAGGCAGAGCCTAAACATGTCTGCTTCACCCAGAGGATACCTGCTGAAACACTTACCTATACAGGAGACAGGAGAGTATTTTTAATTTCTTCCAATATATGAAAGCCACAATAACCCTAGCTCTCAGTGTTTATATGTTTGGGGGAATTTTCATGTAAATAGATTGACAAATTATGAAAAACAAATCAGTACCCAGATCACACATTTTGGGATCCTAAGAACATTGTCATCTTCATCATTCATAAAATCTCAAAGACAGACACATTTTTACCCTGCCTTTCCTGGAGAAAATATAGTTTTCTGGAAGATTAAAAACAATAACAAAGAAGAACAGAAAGCAGAGATGAGGATAGAAATGGAGGGGTACACATATACTTACCTTCTCTATACCTAACTGGCAAAGGAATAATAGGGTCTTTTTTTTTTTCCCCTACTTGAAAGAAAATATGAGCACAATGTACAGTGGGTAAGATATTCAGATGATCCAAGAAAACTTGAAGAAAGTCCAGCTTGCCCTTTAATTTTATTTATATTGTGCTTATGGAGTTTTTATTCTTTTCATCTTTGTTTTAGTGATTACAGGTTTTTGTTTTGTTGTTCTTTGATTGTGAATTTGTGTGTGTATGTGCGTATGTGTGTGTAAGTTTCCACAGAGTGTGATCTTAAGTTCCAGTAGACGACAGGCCCATTTGATAAAGTTTACAAATATAGAGAAAATGATTTAATCAAAGTGTCAAAAAATTAAGAAAATAAATCAGCCAATAAACTATCTATAAAGAGTAAAAGACTATTAAATCAATTTTAATCAACTATTGCTCTCTGTTTCCTTAAATATGAGGTTTTTAGTAAACAAGCTAACTGAATATGGGAGGGAAAATACTGGTTTTGTGCTGTCTGCCTTTTGAAGAAGGAAGCCAGCAGTTCTCAATTTGTGTAAATTTCCAAGCCTCATTATTAGATGCAGCATAAGCCAAGACAACAGTATGTCCAGTGTACCCAAGATGAAATGCATTAGAAATCCATAAAACCAGCACAGTGTCAATTTTGTTTACATTATCACCCTTCAGCATCCGAAGTATCAGCTGTACTTAGTAGCACAAAATAGGGTAAGATTATTATTTCCCTGTGACTCAATGCAACTTTTATTTTGTGCTATGTTCTCACATTTCAAGTAAATTGTGTTAGCCATAGGGGGAAATTTCTGAGAATCAAAGAGAAATGTATGTTTCATAATCATTATTGGAGAATGGAAGAAAGCATTATGAAGTTGAAGAGCCTTCTGTTGTCTGAGAGTTCATAAAATCAGAGTTCTAATTCTATTCCCTAATAAACTAAATACTGGGCTGGCCTTGAGCAAATCTCTTCACTCCTTGAAGACATCAGAATCCTCATTTTCTATTTTTAAAAATGGGGGAGGTAAATTAGTTATTGCATGAGAACTTTCAGTTCTGATCATTTATATTCTAAACATTAACTAGGAGAAGGAGGAGGAGAAAATATTTCTGGAAACTATTATTATTATTTTCACTCTCCTCACCTACAAATGATTTCTAACCAACATAACAATTTAGAAGATCTTTTACATTATTTATAATATTTTGCTGTGATTTTTCCTCACATTGTAAAATATACATGTTTTGGGAACTGCCATTTAACCTTATTTCATCTTTTATAGTGTGATGCATTACCAATTACAGCACATACTGATGCAACTAATTAAATAAAAGCAAACTTGTATAAGGTTTCATTATTAATATAATTGATTTGTAACACCATAATACAGTCATTTCTATTATTTTGTTCACAAATTAACTTAAAATATTTCTTATTTTTATTGCATTCTTTACAGATAATTTTTCACTTCTGGGAAAAAATAATCTCACATTTCTTAGAGAAAGATTTTAAATTAATGCATTTAGGATATTCGTTGTTTCTGTTGTGGTTAAATATTTAATTGAAAAAGAATAATTTATGTTGCCTAATTGCATTTTCTAAGATCAATTATATAAAATTAACACTGGAAACAGACTGGAAATAAACTCCAGAGCCCTCCCAGACTGGGTCACCGGATTCAAGCAGTACCTAGAAGAAACTTTGGGTGGAGGGTGGGCTAAACTAATAGGCAGGTCAAGGAGTTGTCTGAGTTAGTAGGATGAGCACTGACAGGAGACCCTTGGCTAAGAAGTCAGGTATGCATTTCTATCCAATGCATATATACAGGAGGGAGAAAAGGCAGGTGGAGGAGCTACCCTTGCTGAGGTTCATGACCACAGACAACTCAATTTCCCCACCAGCCATCATGAACATTCATGTATAAGGTCATCAGAAAATATGGGAAAATGTGTGAGGAGCCAAGGAGACTCTCTGGAGGCAGTGTGCATAAAGACAATAAGAATCTGAAATTTGGGCTTTTTCTTGATATTGCTTCTTTGTATAATCTTGGGAAAGTGACTGATTTAAAGCTAACTATAAAACCTAGAATGTTACTTGTTTAATTTTCAAATTAGAAAATGGTAGTACTAGGTGCTCAGTTGTGTCTGACTCTTTTGTGACTCTATGGACTATAACCTGCTAACCTCCTCTGTCCATGGAGTTCTCCAGGCAAGAATACGGGAGTGGGTAGCCATTCCTTTCTCCAGGGGATCTTCTGGACCCAGGGATCAAACCTGGGTCTCCTGCATTGCAGGCTGACTCTTTTAGCATCTTAGCTGCCAGGGAAGCCTAGAAAATGGTAAGTACTCAATAAATATTCAATAAATTAATGAAGTTCAATTTATCTCTTCTTCATGTATGAAAAACAAATGCAATCTCATTTTTTCTTGTTATTGTTTTATTCACTGTTCTATGGTAAGCATTTCTAGGACTCAACTGATACTTACAAACAGGGCCAGAGGAAAAATTGCAGTAAAGGAAACCCTAGTGTTTCTTTCTTTTTTTTTTTTTTTTAATCTGTCCCCAAAACCTGGCCTATTATATATGACTAGAATGAAACTGAGTTGTTGAAATAACCAAACATGAGTGAATGTTGAAATGAACCCTTTATTACAAGGATAGAGCCTTTCTATAAGTGGGCATTACTTGTTCAAACCATCTTAGAAGATGAAGGATAATCATTTCATTTTCAAATTTTTCCCTCCTTTGTCAAAGATAAGGTGTCCATAAGTGTGTGGATTTATCTCTGGACTTTCTATTTTGTTCCATTGGTCTATATTTCTGTCTTTGTGCCAGTACCACACTGTCTTGATGACCGCAGCTTTGTAATAGAGACTAAAGTTGGGCAGGTTGACTCCTCCAGTCCCATTCTTCTTTCTCAAGATTGCTTTGGCTATTTGAGGTATTTTGTACTTCCATACAAATTGTGAAATTATTTGTTCTAGTTCTCTGAAAAATACCATTGGTAGCTTGATAGGAATTGCAATGAACCTATAGATTGCTTTGGGTAGTATACTCATTTTCACTATATTGATTCTTCCTATCCAAATTTTATTTGTGCAGGCTGACATGAAAAAAAAAAAAAAACTTTGCATATATGTGTGTGTGTGTGTATGAAATTTGTACTTATTTGTACTAGAACTTCTGTTCTAGTACTATTAGAATTTTGAAGTAGTATTTTGTCACCTCTTTAGTTAGCAATTCTATCACTCTATTTATTGAAATATGACTTTGCAATCTGTTTAGTGGAGAATTACAAAAATGATCTTATATGAAAAAGATAGTCTTTGTTTTTTTCCTTGGAAGTCAAATATTGCAGGAAAATATGGAATGCAAGACTAGAACACACATAAAGGTTAATGAAATGGTAAGCCATAGCAATGTCAGGTACTGATTATGTCATAAGACAGTAAATAATTAATTAATAAATTCATAGTTTTGACAACAAGTACTATGCAGGTCATAGGAAGATGAGATCACTGTGGGCTGAAATTATCAAGACAGATTCCAAGGAGAAGATAATTTAACTAGGACTTGAAGGATATTTAGAACTTTAATCTCTGGAGAAGGGAATGGCAATCCACTCTAGTATTCTTGCCTGGAGAATCCCATGGACAGAGGATCCTGGAAGGTTACAGTCCATGGGGTCACAGAGAGTCAGACAGGACTTAGCGACTACAACCACTACTACTATTGCTACTACTACTACTACTACCCCATTTCCATAACCCACTTGCCTTGTGTCATTTTTTTGTACTTCCCTGGTGGCTCAGACACAGCATAGTAATTAAACCACAACCACCATCAGTAAAATGAACCTTAATCAGGTTACCTACTCAGTACCCATGGTCCCTCCTCCTAGACCAATGAACCCCCAGTAATGACTGATCACCCTCACAGTTCATCAGTTCAGAGAAAGCTGACCAAAATCCCACCGCTCTTATTAGTGATGGGCTCAGGCATCCAGGTTTGAGCCAATCAGGTCATGATGTTTCCACACATGATGATCCTGAGAGGATAGTTGACCAAATTATACCAATCAGATTGAGGGAGAGATTCTATTCCAAAGTCTAATGGTAGTATCATTTTTTCTTTTTCAATGTATTACAAAGGACATTGTTCTAGTCCTTGTTTTGCCCACTTTTTTATAAATAGATGACAGTTTCAACCCCCAAAATACAGATAAAATGTAGGATAACTGAAGGTATAAAATAAAAAAGAAATGTGGACCCTAGTTGACCTTTAGGTTTTCAATCACATAAGCTTATATACCATCTTATGCTGTCTGAGTTGAGCAAAAGTTATTTGTGGATAAATGTCTTTTTTAGGAATAAAATTCTTCAGAAAAAAATTTCCAGTAAAAATCATAACTACCACTGTCAGCAGTAAATCAGGTCAAAATGAAAAGCTTCTTATTCTTGTAGTTCAATCAAGCTGGCAGGAAAGTGGACAATACTTTCCTACAGTAACTTTGTTAAGAAGCTATGAAGAAACACAAATTAAGTCACTAAGGAAATCAACTAGGCAATAAGAAACAAACACTGATAAATTTTCATAGCATGTTACAGAGTTTTATTCCTCTATAATAACAAAACCCTAACCAGAATTTCTGGTTGGCACAATTATCTTAGGCCTGGTGCTTTTTCTTACCTTTTGTGTGAAAATCTACTCTCTTCTATGCCTTGATGTTTGACCTGGATCTGGATGTTGTCATATTTTTTACTTGCTTGGATACAAAAGACCCTACCCTAAATTTGCTGTAAGTGGGGGAAGACTATTGAACTGCTTAGACAGTTTCATAAAATCTATCAGTGATAAACACAGCTTTGAGTTAAGTCAGGCATTCAACTGGTGACACACTTTCCCTGCCTATTCGATTGATGATTGGAATATATACATCAGCTCTACAGAATCATAGTGGCTTCAACAGTGAAGATCTAGTTGCTGCTCAAGTTACATACCAGTAGCAGATCTCTCACTGTATGCTGCTTGGGATCATGTTGGGTTCTGAGTGCTTCTTTCCCAGGAGCAAGGTCACTGAAGTCACACAGTGTCTTAGAGATTCTGCTCAGTATCATGTCTCTCTACATTTTATGGGTCAAAGCTAGATTTATGTCCAATATGAGCATTACAAGTTCATTCAAAGTACTGAAAGCAGGAATGCATAATCTTCTTGCTTAAAAACAACAGGAAGAGTCAGAAACAACAACACAGTCAGCTTTAAGTAGTCATTTATTCTTTTCATTATTGCTGAGAGTCAATGATGTTTCAGTCAACATGTTAGGGTTGCAAGTAAATCTGTTTGTAAAACTTGCCTCTTTTTCTCAAGGGGCTCAGCATTAGCATTATGATCATCCAAGTATCCATGGGAAAAAAAAAAATTTTGATTTTAATGAGCCATTGGAAATTAGCCACCAATATGATAGGTTTGCAATAGTTGATTATTGCTCATAATTATGTGATTATTTAAAATTGAAGTTTGACACCTTGATTGCTATTAGGAAGAAATGAAAGAGGAAAAAAAAAAGCAGTAAAACAAAGAAACCCTCTGAGTTTTCTTTCAATCAAGCCCCCTCTTTTTTAATCATTGATGACTAGTATCATTGATCAACAAGTGATTGACAAGTACCCAAACCTCATTATCAAGACAGAGATTTTCAAAACTTTATGTTTTAAAAAATATGGTAGCTAACCTTATACCCAGGAATGAAGTTTACTGAGATTAATAATCAGCAGAAATTTACATAGAATGTAAACAATTCCAACCATTGAGTTCTTCTGACACAAAAGTTCTAGTTTGTCTTCTGAAGTTGAGAACTCTTCTTATGCACTTGTGAGAGAAGAAATGATGGTCTGCTGTTTCCATTCCTAAGTTCTGGAGAGTCTAGGGTAAACCCCCTCCAAACAATGCCTGAGTTTTCATTTGGCTGCACATTCTGCCTTCTCAGGAACATCTACCTATGACTCCCATGAACTTATTAGTTAGCAATCCACTACTGTCAGAGCTTGGCCTTGAAGGCAAGGTGGTATGGCCTGGATCTTGAAATAGCATGTGTCACTTCTCTTACTTTCTTCTCTTTGCAGCTGGATGTTAATTCTGGTCTACTTCTCTGCAACAGGACGAAGAAGCCTTTCTTGGTATTGAGAACTTCCCAGAAATTCTAGTCTGTGCTTCCCACTTTCTCCGAATACTGGTCCCCTCAACTTTTTACAGAAGGCCAGAATGACTCCTATTTTCTGCCTCCCCCGATCGAATCCTAAATCCTAATTAATTATTTAGAAAGGAAGGAGCCTCTGTCTGAATCAGTTCTCTTCTTCTCTTTTCCCTTTTACCTCAATGACCATACATTACTCCTTTTTTAAAACTAGAGCTCCAATCCTGGATGCACAATCCTGGATTGTGAAGTCATTGACACTTGACTTTCATGCAAACAATTTCATAAGTGAAGTGACTGGAAGAAAGGCATCATAAATTATAATTTGTCAAAATACACCTAGAAATGGTATTGCTCAGTGATAAAGAAGTCATAAGTTTAGATAATCACCAGTCTTCTAACATGTTTGACACTCACATTAGCAATGTAAAAGATTTCCACTTGCTTCACATTCTTGCCAATCTTTGATGTTGCTGGTCTTTTCATTTTAGCCATTTGATAAATTTAGAGTGGATTTTCCTCATGACTTTTGTCACATACTTGTTGGATTATGTATGCATGCATGTATTAATTAATTATTTTTGTCAAATGATTGCTCAAGTCCTTAATCTATTTTAATTGGCTTGTCTTTTTCCTGCTAATTTGAAGATTTCTACACGTATTAAGAATATACATCTTTTATTGAGTATGTGTATTGTGAGGATTTCCTCCTTCTCTGTGACTTGCTGAATTTAACTTTTGCAATATGATTTAAGTTAAATAAAAAGGAAACAACACATTTTCTGAAGTCTACAGCATAAACATTAAACAAAGATTAACTAAATCAGGCAATGTAAATTATGTTATTTCTTATTTGTTATGATAATGAGTCTAGACAGAGAAAGCTTCAGTTTTCATGTTTCTTTGGCCTCATGCACTTTTATGATTTAGAGGGAGAAAACCCTTGTGTAAATAAACGCTTGGCAATCAGGGATGAAATCCATAAGAACTAAAAAATAACCAAAAGAGGAATTTGAAAAATCCTTCATATCCTGTGGATAAATAATGACTAGAGGGAGATTCCATAATGTAGAAAGGACTCTGAGGGGCTCTGGATGTATGACCACTGGGCAAATAGAAGGTTTGGGCTAAGGCTCAGGTAATACCTTTTTAAGCTAAGTAGACTAAGATTTGGGTTCATCTAAATAAAGCAAGGATTTCCCAGGTTGCTCAGGGGTAAAAAAGATCAGCCTGCAGTGTAGGAGACATAGGAGACACCGGTTTGATCTCTGGGTCCCCTGGAGAAGGGCATGGAAATTCACTCCAGTATTCTTGCCTGGAGAATCCCACAGAGAGCAGAGACTGATGGGCTACATCCACAGGGTCGCAAAGAGTTGGACATGACTGAAGCAACTGAGCATGCATGCACAAATACAGCAAAAGGTCCCTCAGCTGATTTCTCACCTAAGGGAGCTGTAGAGAGTAACAATAGAGTTTAGAAAGGAATTGTACCTCATGGTTTTCTAGACTTTTGTGCAAATGATTAATTAATAATGACTAATTTTTTAAATAAACTGCACTGTTTATGCAACCACTTGCTCTCACTAATTTGAATATTAAGGGTATAGTAATAGACTATACATAAAATAACATTGGAACTGTTTATATACATGATTTAAAGGATAAGTCATTCTACAAAGTATTAAAGATATACCCACCATACATTACTTTGCTAGTGTGTGAGATGAGTGTAATTGTGCGGTAATTGGAGCATTCTTTGGCAATGTCTTGTTTTGGGATTGGAATGAAAACTGACCTTTTCTAATCCTGTGGCCACTACTGAGTATTCCAAATTTGCTGACATATTGAGTGCAGCACTTTCAGAGCATCATTTTTTAGGATTTGAAATAGGTCAATTGGAATTCCATCACCTCCACTAACTTTGTTCGTAGTGATGCTTCCTAAGGACACTTGACTTCTCATTCCAAAATGTCTGGCTCTGGGTGGATGATGACACCATCGTGGTCATCTGGGTTGTGTAGATCTTTTTGTACAGTTCTTCTGTGTATTCTTGCCACTTCTTCTTAATATCTTCTGCTTCTGTTAGGTCCCTACAATTTCTACCCTTTATTGAGCCCATCTTTGCATGACATGTTCCCTTGGCATCTCTAATTTTCTTGAAGAGATCTCTAGTCTTTCCCATTCTATTGTTTTCCTCTTTTTATTAGCACTGATCACTGAGGAAGGCTTTCTTACCTCTCCTTGCTATTCTTTGGAACTGCATTCAAATGAATATATCTTTCCTTTTCTCCTTTGCCTTTAGCTTTTCTTCTTTCCTCAGCTATTTGTAAGACCTCCTAAGACAACCATTTTGCCTTTTTACATTTCTTTTTCTTGGGGATGGTCTTGATAACTGTCTCCTGTACAATGCTGTGAACCTCTATCCAAAGTTCTTCAAGCACTCCGTCTATCAGATTTAATCCCTTGAATCTATTTGTCACTTCCACTGTATAATCACAAGGGATTTGATTTAGGTCATACCTGAATGGTCTAGTGGTTTTCCCTAGTTTCTTCAATTTAAGTCTGAATTTGGCAATAAGGAGTTCATGATCTACACCACAGTCAGCTCCCGGTCTTGTTTTTGTTGACTGTATAGAGGTTCTCCATCTTTGGCTGCAAAGAATATAATCAATCTGATTTTGGTATTGACAATCTGGTGATGTCCATGTGCAGAGTTATCTCTTGTGTTATTGGAAGAGGGTGTTTGTTATGACCAGTGCATTTTCTTGGAAAAACTATGCTAGCCTTTGCCCTGGTTCATTTTGTACTCCAAGGGCAAATTTGCCTGTTATTCCAGATTATCTCTTGACTTCCTACTTTTCCATTCCAGTCCCCTATGATGAAAAGGACATCTACTTTGGCTGTTAGTTCTAGAAGGTACTATAGGTCTTCATAGAACTATTCAGCTTCTTCAGCATCACTGGTTAGGGCGTAGACTTGGATTACTGTGATATTGAATGGTTTGCCTTGGAAACGAACAGAGACCATTCTGTCGTTTATGAGATTGCACCCAAGAACTGCATTTCAGACTCTTTTGTTGACAATGAGGGCTACTCCATTCTTCTAAGGGATTCTTGCCCACAGTAGAAGATATAATGATCATCTGAGTTAATTTTTCCCATTTCAGTCCATTTTAGTTTGGTGATTCCTTAAATGTCAATGTTCACTCTTGTCATCACCCATTTGACCACTTCCAATTTACCTTGATTAATGGACCTAACATCACAGGTTCCTATGCAATATTGTTCTTTACAGCATCAGACTTTACTTCCATTACCAGTCACATCCACAACTGGGTGTTGTTTTTGCTTTGGCTCCTTCTCTTCATTCTTTCTGTAGTTATTTCTCCACTCTTCTCCAGTAGCATATTGGGCACCTCCCGATCTGGGTAGTTTATCTTTCATAAACTTTCATAAGCATAAGTTTCATAAACTTTCATGTCATATCTTTTTGCCTTTTCCTACTGTTCATGGGGTTTTCAAGGCAAGAATATTGAAATGGTTTGCCATTCCCTTCTTCAGTGGACCACATTTTGTCAGAACACTTCACCATGACCCGTCCTTCTTTGGTAGCGCTACAGGGCATGGCTCATAGTTTCATTGAGTTAGCTAAGGATGTAGTCCACATGATCAGTTTGATTAGCTTTATCTGATTGTGGTTTTGAGTCTATCTGCCCTCTGATAAGGATAAGAATCTTATGGAAGCCTCCTGATGGGAGAGACTGACTGTGGGGGAAACTGGGTCTTGTTCTGATGGGCGGGGCCATGCTCAGTAAATCTTTAATCCAATTTGCTGTTGATGGGTGGGGCTGTGTTCCCTCTCTGTTGTTTGACCTGAGACCAAACTATGGTAGAGATAATGAAGAAAATGGAGACCTCCTTCAAAAGGTTCCATGCACGCCCTGCAGCACTCAGTGCCCCTGACCCCGCAGTAGTCCACTGCTGACCCGTGCCTCTGCCGAAGACTCCTGGACACTCTCAGGCAAGTCTGGGTCAGTCTTGTGGGGTCACTCAGCCTCTCTCCTGGCCCCTGTTGCACACAAGGTTTTCTTCAAAATTTTCCAAGCCAGGCTTCAACAGTATGTGAACTGTGAGCTTCCAGATGATCAAGCTGGATTTAAAAAATGCAAAGGAACCAGAGATCAAATTGCCAACAGCCGTTGGATCATCTAAAAAGCAAGAGAGTTCCAGAAAAACATCTACTTCTTTTTTTATTGAATACACCAAAGGCTTTGACTGTGTGGGTCAAAAAAAACTGTGGAAAATTCATAAAGAGATGAGAATACCAGACCATCTGACCTGCCTCCTGAGAAATCTGTATGCAGGTAAAAAAACAACAGTTAGACCAGGACATTGAACCATAGACTGGTTCCAAATTGGGAAAGGAGTCCACCAAGGCTGTATATTGTCACCCAGTTTATTTAACTTATATGCAGAGTACATCATGAGAAATGCCAGGCTGGATGAAGCATAAGCTGGAATCAAGATTGCTGGGAGAAATATCAACAACCTCAGATACTCAGATGACACAACCCTTAAGGAAGAAATTGAGGGGCTAAAGAGCCTCTTGATGAAAGTGAAAGAGGAAAGAGAAAAAGTTGGCTTAAAACTCAATGTTTGAAAACTAAGATCATGGCATCTGGTCCCATTGCTTCATGGCAAATAGATGGGGAAACAATGGAAACAGTGAGATACTTTATTTTGGGGGGCTCCAAAGTCACTGCAGATGGTGACTGCAGCCATGAAATGAAAATATGCTTGCTCCTTGGAAGAAAAACTATGACCACCCTAGATAGCATATTGAAAAGCAGAGACATTACTTTGTCAACAAAGGTCCATCTAGTCAAGGCTATGGTTTTTCCAGTAGTCATGTGTGGATGTGAGAGTTGGACTATAAAGAAAGCTGAGGACCAAAGAAGTGATGTTTTTGAACTGTGGTGTTTGAGAAGTCTCTTTAGAGTTCCTTGGACAGCAAAGAAATCCAACTAGTCAATCCTAAAGGAAATCAATCCTGAATATTCATTGGAAGGACTGATGCTGAAGCTGAAACTCCAATATTTTGGCCACCTGATGCAAAGAACTGAGTCACTGGAAAAGACCCTGATGCTGTGAAAGATTGAAGGCAGGAAGAGAAGGGGACGACCAAGGATGAGATGGTTGGATGCCATCACTGACTCAATGGACATGAGTTTGAGCAAGCTCCAGGAGTTGGTGAAGAACAGGGAAACCTGGTGTGCTGCAGTCCATGGTGTTACAAATATTCAGACATGATTGAACAACTGAACTGAGCTAAACTGAACCAGGCCTAGTGACAGAAAAATCTAAAACTTGATTATCTGCTTCCCAGAAACTACACTTTGGGGACCACATTCACCTATTTTGATTATGATGTTTTCTAATATAGAATCCCAATGTTCATCGTATTCTTTAGAGTGGTATTCTTCATATTCTATCCTCAAGTTCTCCCTTAAAATAGAATATAAAAACAAGGCAGGCATGACAAATGCCCTTTGGGTTTGTGATTTCAGGAAAGCAAGTGCCCTGGCTGGAGACCAAACAAAGAACAGCAATATGACCAGATAAAGAGGCTTTGTCAAAGCACATTAAGGGACACTATAGTCACTAAACTCTCATAAAGAAAACAAATAGAGCAGGCATACTACAGACTTGGACTTGCTTTCTACATCAGACTATCAAGTGTGTTTCAAGTTGAAAAGATTCCAGCTGGGCCATAAAAGCTTTCCTTCCATCAGGTGAGTCATCCATACTGCTGACGTAGGGCCCAGCACTCTTACATGCACACATGCTCACACGAAGTTCAACGGGATAAGAAGGGAAAGGAAAGCGAACAACAAAACTTGTTTATTGGATTCAAGTTGAACCATCTGTTGTTAATGATTAGATCTTCAGCTTCCAATTTTCGTTTGAATGTTATTGCTCATTTCTAGTGGGGCTCTGAGCTGTTGCTTTCCCCTGTGTGTGGATTCTAAGTAAAATACAGCTTAGATTGAAAGCCTGTTGGAGGAAGAAATCATGCTTAATGATGTCTGCCAGATTCTCTTTTTGCCTGAAGGAAAACACAAAGGCCCAGGTCAAGAAAGAGGTCAATTCTTGGCTCAGTATGACATTCAGGTCATGAGTGCACTCAATTTGCACTGCTGAAAATGGATATTGTAATTTCTGACTTCCCAGGAGCTGAGGCTAGATAAGGATTGACTACTGTTTTCTATTCACTTTAGAAGAGAGACTCAACTTTGATGCAAAGTTTATGAAACTTAGTTCAAGTTTCCTCTATGGTAAGAAACAAGTTGTGGGATAAATGTTTCTTTACTGGAGATTTTATGTCCCTGTAATTATGAGTCTAAAATAACCATTTTTCATAGATTTTATTCACTGTTTGGAATTGGATATAACATTTGCAGGTAATTATAGTTGTATTTGTTTTGTTGCATGATCTATATATGGGGTGAAACTATATGATCCAAGGTCTTGAAAATAATTAATGAAAGATGCATCTGTGCGGGTGAATGTATGATAGTGTGTGCATATCTGACTTCAACACCTCCAAGTAATTCACCTTTTTTGTTGTTCAGTCTCTCAGTTATGTTCTACTCTTTGTGACCCCACGGACTACAGTATGCCAGGCTTACTTTTTCTCCACTATCTCATGAAGTTTGCTCAAATTTGTGTCCACTGAGTCACTGATACCATCCAATCATTTCATCCTCTGTCTCACTCTTCTCTCCTGCCTTCAATCTTTCCTAGCATCAGGGTCTTTTCCAATGAGTCAGCTTTTCACATCAGGTGGACAAAGTATTGGAGCTTCAGCATCAGTCCTTCCAATGAATATTCAGGACTGATTTCTTTTAGGATGGTCTGGTTTGTCCAAGGGAGAAAACCTTGCTGTCCAAGGGACTCTCAAGAGTCTTCTCCAGCATCACAGTTCAAAAACATCAATTCTTCAGCTCTCATCCTTCTTTATGGTTCAAATCCATACGTGGATCCATATGTGACTACTGGAAAAACCATAGCTTTGACTACATGGACCTTTGTGGGCAAAGTGATCTCTCTGCTTTTTAATACACTGTCTAGGTGTGTTATAGCTTTTCTTCCTAGGAGCAAATGTCTTAATTTCAAGGCTGCATTCACTATCCACAGTGATTTTGGAGCCCAAGAAAATAAAGTCTGTCACTATTTCCACTTTTCCCCTACCTATTTGCCATTAACTCATGGCACTGGAAGCCATGATCTTAGTTTTTTTTTGAATACTGAGTTCTAAGCTTTTTCACTCTACTCTTTCATATATATATATATATATATATATGTATGCATATACATACACTCATATGTACAAACACACACACATATATATGTGTATATATATTTTTATGTGAAAATAAAGCTCTAAACTGCCATAGTATGTCTGTGTCCCCTGTTTATTGCTTCTTCACAGAAGGAGTGGGTGTGTGTTTATATCTATATGGATGGAACTATGACCTTATATATCATAAGTTACTATGGCTTGCCTGCATGTGTGCTCAATTGCGTCTGACTCTGTGACCCCATTGACTGTAGCTCGCCAGGTTCCTTTGTCCATGGCATTTTTCAAGCAAGAATACATGGAGTTGGTTGCCTTTTCCCCCTCCAAGAGATCTTCCCAACCAAGGAATCGACCTGTGTCTCTTGCATCTCCTGCATTAGCAGATAAATTCTTTAGCACTAGAATCATCTGGCAAGCCCTGCAACCTACTATGAGTGTGCTTGCGTGAGCTCAGTCACTTCAGTCGTGTCTGACTCTTTGTGACCCTATGGACTGTAGCCCACCAGGCTAAAAGTTACTGTTCTATTAGTTATATGAGTTAAATTCAGAATGCCCAAGAGAACTACTAGTTACTAGTCTGGGTGTTTTAAAAATGTTAACATATTTTCAAAATAGCTACCCAGCTGTAAAATTATCCTGAACAATTTTGTAACTAAGCCCCTTAATCAATTCAGCCAAACTGGACATAGTAAAGAGCACATAAATATTCAATAAAGAGTTTGGGGGTGAAATGCTACAGTAGGTAACTTCTAGCTTTCAACATTAAATTCTAAGATTCTATCATTTTAGTTCTTCCATAATTCGAGCATTTATTCTTCTGGGTTGGTGATATCTGTGAAGTTTGCAAAGATAGACATAGTAAAGTACTGGTACTTTGATTTTTATGTGTTTGCAAACTTATTGAGCACACAAAAACAAGAGAACCTAAAATAAAAAGCACAAAATGTCAGCTGAAAAAAATTGTGAAATTGTTATGAGATGGCTAGAACTCTCAACTTAATGGCAGTTACATGCAATAACTAATGCAGATATTTGGGCTAGTTATCAGCCTGAACTGGGAAAATGAAGCAACACTTCTCAAAGGATGTGAGATGGAAACTAGGTCTTGGAGATCAAATGAAATGAGTGGTCCTAGGCATAAGACATGCATTCAATGTCTTTTAGTTATGCTAATCCATTCCAGGACAATTTTGAGAGATGGACTATGTCATCTGCTCATCATTGAGCTGCTAACTCAGATTGATATCCACACACTTCTCCAGTAAGCCTATGCTCCCACTTTCCTCAAATGCCATTGGGTAAATTCTCCTGTCTCCTTAACCTTTTATTTTCTTTCCCCTTCTTACTCCAAGTGTGTTATACTGTGTCTGATCCATTCATGGCTTTTTGTTCCCACAGTTACATCCAGACTGTATGTCAAAATAATCTTTCTCAGAGTAAGTCATGAAGAATAAGACATTTGTTTAATTGAACATATCTGAGTAACGTCAGGAAGCAACAGTTAGAACTGGACATGGAAAAACAGACTGATTCCAAATAGGAAAAGTAGTACGTCAAGGCTGTATATTGTCACCCTGCTTATTTAACTTCTATGCAGAGTACATCATGAGAAACGCTGGGCTGGAGGAATCACAAGCTGGAATCAAGATTGCTGGGAGAAATATCAATAACTTCAGATACGCAGATGACACCACCCTTATGGCAGAGAGTGAAGAGGAACTAAAAAGCCTCTTGATGAAAGTGGAAGAGGAGAGTGAAAAAGTTGGCTTAAAGCTTAACATTCAGAACACTAAGATCATGGCATCTGGTCCCATCACCTCATGGGAAATAGATGGGGAGACAGTGGAAACAGTGTCAGACTTTATTTTTGGGGGCTCCAAAATCACTGCGGATGGTGACTGCAGCCATGAAATTAAAAGACGCTTACTCTTTGGAAGGAAAGTTATGACCAACCTAGACAGCATATTAAAAAGCAGAGACATTACTTTGCCAACAAAGGTCCATCTGGTCAAGGCTATGGTTTTTCCAGTGGTCATGTATGGATGTGAGAGTTGGACTGTGAAGAAAGCTGAGTGCCGAAAAATTGATGCTTTTGAACTGTGGTGTTGGAGAAGACTCTTGAGAGTCCCTTGGACTGCAAGGAGATCCAACCAGTCCATCCTGAAGGAGATCAGTCCTGGGTGTTCATTGGAAGGACTGATGCTGAAGCTGAAACTCCAGTACTTTGGCCACCTGATGCAAAGAACTGACTCATTTGAAAAGACCCTGATGCTGGGAGGGATTGGGGGCAGGAGGAGAAGGGGATGACAGAGGATGAGATGGCTGGATGGCATCACCAACTCGATGGGCATGAGTTTGAGTAAACTCCAGGAGCTGGTAATGGACAGAGAGGCCTGGCGTGCTGCGATTCATGGGGTCGCAAAGAGTCAGACACGACTGAGCGACTGAACTGAACTGAGCTGAAGTAATGTATTGTTATGCAGTAAAATTCCTAACAGAATAGAATCATAAGAGTGGCCTAAGAAATTCTAGAGAAAATTCACAAATATCACAGAGCTCTCCTATCACAAAGTAACCAATTATATTTAAAAAATGAAATAAATGGATACTTTGTACAAATGTTACTAAATACGAAAGTTAACAAAGGATTTTCTTATGTATTCTGGCTTATGACAGAAGGATGTCCTGGGATGGTAAGTTATTTAGTTTGTTCATTGAAAAATAAATTAAAGTCAATTAAATGAAAAGCAGAGTTCATCATAATTGGTCAGAATGTGCCATGGGGCACAAGAGCGGGCATGGGTTTGGGTCTGAGATTTCATCACTACCTTCTGGTCTCCACTCATATCTGCTCTGCTCTAATTAGCCTTCCTCACCTTTCTCCCTCCAGTAGTCTGGATTATATCTCAGTTCACCAAATAGAAAATGGCTGGTAAATGCTCTACTGTTTTATCTTCTGTGTTCAAAATAGATCCACAAGAAGATGAGCCTCATAGGACAATTTCATATTCTCTCAGAAGAGAGTGATTGCATTAGCTGTATCCAGATGTTCATTCCTGGACCAATCAACCATATCCCTGATAATCATGTCATATATTATTTAAAAAAAAAAAAAAAAAAAGCTACAAAGAGTCCTTCTGCTGTAACTACATGAATTAGGATTGATAGGTAAGTCCCAAGAGAAAAACTCCTAAGAAAACAAATATTCTCTTATGCACTTAACTTACATAATGCTAACAAAATAAAGACCCTTCCCTACTGCTATTTGATTACCTCACCACTCCTGTATTCTAGCAAAATAAAATAATAATTGGGAACATCATGAAGCCAGAGTGTGAGGAGTAAATTAAAGCCTCCAGACTCTAAGGACTGAAGCTAACTCTAATGCTTGCCCATAGATAGAAGCTGCAGCTAATTGCATTCTAGAACAGTGATTCTGAACCTGAGTCGTCTTACACCATCTGCAATGTAAATTCTCAGATCAATGCTCCTGCATTGACCTCATTAGATCCCTCAGTCAGGAAGACCCCCTAGAGAAGGAAATGGCTACCCATTCCAGTATTCTTGCCTGGAGAATTCCACAGACAGAGGAACCTGAAGGGCTACAGTCCATGGGGTCACAAAGAGTCGGAAATGACTGAGCAACTAACACACACACACACACACACAACACACAAAACCTCAAGTTACTGCATGAGAACTTCTGGGGCTGAGCCCAGCAACCTGTGCTTTAACAAGGCCTCAGGAGACTTGAATTCATGTCAAACTTTGTTCATTATTCTTCTAGATTCTAGAGCCAACAGTGCTGTTGTTTGGTCCTGAAATGTAAGTCAACTAAAGAAATTTGAATATTATCAAGAAAAGAATAGGGCTAAGTGGATGCCCTGAACTTGATGAACAAGTGTAACTTGCATTTGCAAATATTACTCATTACTGATGTAAGGTAATTCTTCAGATACTGAATTTTGTCATTTTTCTCTGAAAACTTTGGCTCTACTGCACATTAGGAGCTCAGGGTGGTTAAAACTATAGAGATGAAATGTTGAGCCCTAGCTTCAAATAGCTCTTTAACTTGTGCTGAGACAAATGCTGCAGAAAGGGGATAACAAACATACACGGTAAGAGTTAAATTATAGCATAATGTCATCATTAATAGAAATGTGTGTATAGGACTGTGGGGAGTAGTTCAGAGAGGCTTCCCAAAAAGGCAGACATCTGTGAAGCACAGAGCAGTGAGTAGAGGTCAAACTGACTTCAGGGGTGGGCTTCATTCCAGAAAGCAGGAACAGGGTGAGCAGAGGAATACAATTTTTAAATGGTATTTAAGAGCTACAGTAAGGTTTCTAGAGAGGTAGTTGCTGACATTCATGGGCTCAAATGACAAAGGCCTTGACCATCTTTCTTGAAAACACACTTTTTACTTTTCAACAGGATGCCCTACTGTTCACACTCCTCTCCCAGTTATACTTCCTAAAGTTCAACACTACCCTTATCAGAGATTAGTTGTGCAACTATAGGTGGATGGACTGTTCTTGACCCTGAGGTTCTTTGGGGTCTTTAGAAGGCAATGTAGTTGCAGCTTGAAATGAATTCTTCTACTTAGCATCAGCTCAGTAACTTTGTTCCCTTGGGTGAATTTTGATTAAATTCACTAAGCAAGTGCTGAACATTATCTTCTGCAATTCTGGAAAGGCTTTCTATGGGGATTTCCTATAGGCAGTGGGGGACGTAGTCTGGATGGAGCCTGAAAGTGGAGGTGAACTCAAGGCAATCTTAACTTTGTCTTCATAGAGAGAGAGGAGTGAAGAACAGATAAGGCACAGGGGTAAAAATCTGGACCATCACCAAGGGCTAAAAGAACGTGTGTGTGTGTGTTTTCAAGTAGCTAGGTTTCCAGTTTTATGTTTGGCATAATACCAAATCTTGAGGAAAAGTAACAGAATATCTCACAAATTAGATTCCCTCAAACTACCAAAGTGGACAAAGAAGGAATGGCATGGAAAAGATACAGAGTATCAGTCAGAACTGAGAGGAAAAATTAAGGGAGGAAAAAAAGAACTTTGCTCTTTTACATATACACACACCCCCCTCATAGTACTTGAAAGTATATTGTTAAAAATAAATGCAAATGAACCTAAAGAGAAAAGTGAATTTACTACATAAAAATTAATTGACTCAATTTGCATTTTTTATTAAAATCATTAATAGCAATTGCAACCAATTGATTTATTGTTTTGCACACACAATCATCTGATCACCCATATAAATGAATTTCAATTGTGAATTTCACAATCCTTCCCTTCTTAATATACTACAGGCACCCTTGGTATCAGTGTATATGTACTCACAGGGCATTTCTTCACTCTTTATCACTTTCAGCTAAAGATTGAAAGAAAGAAAGGGAAAGTAGGACCTATAAGAGGACCTGAAAGAATAGAAAACATCCTGCCCTTCCTCTGACCTTGGAGAGAAAAATCTGGACTTATAGAAAACACAGGGTTACTTTCACCCCTCTCTCCTTGTGCCCTCACATCCACTCCAGAAGGGCAATTCGGTTTACTTTATTTCTGAGATTTAACAACAGGCCGGTGAGATTCAAAATGTTTATGCTTCAAGCGAGAGAACCTTTTTCATTGTTTGCCAATCTGTGTCAGATTTAATCTAGATCTGTAAACACGAGTACATTTTCGATTCTGATGCAATTTCCTTAAATTTGCCCTTACAGAGGAGGCTTTTTGCTATTGTTGTTTTCTCTCTTTCCTTTTTTTTATTTTTTTGGTAACCTAAGAGAAAAAAAAAAAAAATCCCTGAACCAATTGGTCAATCGATTAACAAATTAACTGCTAAATAATGGATTGGGCCCTGTCGACATGGTGACAGGGTGCCCAGAATAAAATATGTCTCTACAATACTTCTTTGAACACATGCCTAACAAAGCAACACTTGCTTTTCCTAACTAGTTTACACAAACGCCTAGAAACCAAATAGAAAAAACATGGGCTGATAATATTTTATCATTCATACAAGCTGAACAGAAATGGGCTTTACATTGAGAAATGAACAAAACTCGTTTTCCTTCAAATTAAATTTTAATGTAGCAGAACTTTACATGATCCTTTGAACATAAATAAATGTATGAAGACAACAAAATATTTTCCACTGCTAATTGTACCATTTATACTGAACATGGTGTAAAAGTATACAAGAAATAACGTTACTAAGTAGACAAAAAAATTAGAGTGAAAGGAACTGGAGAAGGGAGGGGAGAATGACAGGTCCATATAATGAAGTTTGTGTTATGTAAGAATTATCCTCTACAATGTTTCAAGTCGTGGTTATTTACTTAAAGGCTTTTAGTCTGGAATAATGATGATATGAATAATCATCAGAAACCAACGCTGTAGCTTAGAAACCTAGTCAGAAAGGATGCAACATGGCAAAAAGAAGGAGCTGTCTATTAAAAGGAGGACATTTAGGACTGCTCTTTACTGATAATATTCACACAAGTTCTGCAAAGAACATCACAGAGGAGAACAGTGCTTTCTCTTCGATCCACATTCTCCATTCATTTGGGATTGTTCAGGCTGGTGGTTTTGAGGGGTGCTTGTGGATTAAGGTTGGAAGAAAATTTCAAATTGTCAATATGTACTATTTTCTCAGGCTGGATTTTCAAGCATTGTTCACACTGTACAAAAATCAGTTGACTGTTGGAGAATTAGGTTGTGAAGCAGTTGATTGGCTTGAATAGCCAGAAATAACCTTTAAAAATTCCTCTCTTTATTAAGTTTGACCCATTTTTATTCAATAAGGGTTACTGAATACTTTCTGCACAGCCTGGCTATCTGTGTGTGTATGTGAAGGAGTTTGGGCATGGCCCAAGAGAATAAGGCTTACATCACCCATAGAACCACAAGGAATATATTGAGAGATAAGATAAATAGATATAAAATAATGAGAAAAGATACCAGTCAGAATATGATAGGCATTTGATTTTGGTATTGACTTTATCTTGGTGTTGGTATAGGATAGAAAGTGAACAAATTTTGGAGTGAACTGATTTAGGATTAATTATTAGTTCACAAAAATTGTGCTTCCACTGAGAAGGCTAGATTGCCTTAACAAAATTTTTAGTGCACCTAAAAGTAGTGTGGTAATAATAAGAAATTGCATAATTACCAGGGAGAATGTAGGAGAGGGCTGAACTTGGCATTTAGAGTCCCGTTTTCATTAAAGGCATTTATCAGGTCCCTAAGGAATGACCAAAAATTTTGGAGGTAGATCTAAACCTCTGACAGCCTCTCAGGACAGCACAAAGCTCTGTGTGTGTGTGTGTGTGTGTGTGTGTGTGTGTGTTAGAGACAAAACTAACAGAATAATCAATAAATACCTTGAGAATCTGATTAAGACAAAGAGAGGACACCAATAATTAACATCAAGAATAAGGCACAGAACATCAATACAGACTCCAGAAACATTAAAATAATCATATGAAGATATTCCAAATACATTTTTGTCAATACATTTTAGAATTTATATGAAATAAAAAAAATAGAAAAACACAACTCATCCAAATGGACATATGCAATATTTTAAGAAAATTTGAAACCCAGATGGTTTCATGACTTAATTCTACCTAAACCCTTAATGAAGAAATAATGCCTGAATTCTTAATGGAAGTCAAAAAATGATACCCTAGAAGAAAAAAATGGGTAAATTTGATTAAAAAGGAGTATTCAAATATTTAAAAAGGCAATTCACTTCATGAAAAATGACAGTTGAAGATCTTGATTTTAGAACATATTTAAAAATCTAGAGCATATTCTACAAATCAATAGGAACAATACTAGCCGCTTAAAAGAAAGGTTAGCTAAGGATTTAAATTGGTATTTCAGATAAGAGAATGTAGAAGGTAGGAGAAAATATTCAACCTTACTACTATCAGGGAAATGAGAGTTAAAATCAAAATTACTGCTATGATCATATGTCAATACCTAAAATTGAAAATAATAGCAATATAAGATATTAGGAAGGATTTGTTGCACAAGCAAGTCTCCTACAGTGCTAGTGGGAGCATAAATTAGTGAAAATCTTTCATCAAACTCTTTGGCATCATCCAGCAAAATTGGAAATATACATTCTTTTTATCTTGGCAACTCCACTGCTAAGCACACATCCAGCAGAAATCACTGCAATTTGCATTAAGACACAAGTACCAAAAATGTTTGGAGCAGCATTTTCACAGTAGTTGAAAACAGGAAAACATCCAAACATCCTTTAATGGCAGATTGAAATAATACCTTGTGATTTAAGTCACACAAAGCAATAACAGGAAGCACAGAAAATAAACGAACTACAATACAACTATGTCTAACAACGTAGATGAACCCCCTCAAAAGACAATATTAAGGAAAGATACCAGATAGAAAATAGTTCATGTTACAAGACATGATTCATGTAAATGTCAAAGCATATAGATCTTAACTATAGTCTTTACTGATCTATGCTTCTGTGATAAAATGATGAAGAAAAATTATTTTGTTCAACTACTGACAATCCTGGAGGAAGTAAAGTGCCCCAATTGAAAGGGAGAAGCTCTATACAGTCAGCAAAAACAAGACCAGGAGCTGACTGTGGCTGAGATCATGAACTCCTTATTGCCAAATTCAGACTTAAACTGAAGAAAGTAGGGAAAACCACCAGACCATTCAGGTATGACCTAAATCAAGTCCCTTATGACTATAAAGTGGAAGTGAGAAATAGATTTAAGGGCCTAGATCTGATAGACAGAGAGACTGATGAACTATGGGCGGAGGTTCGTGACATTGTACAGGAGACAGGTATCAAGACCATCCCCATGGAAAAGAAATGCAAAAAGGCAAAATGGTTGTCTGAGAAGGCCTTACAAATAGCTGTGAAAAGAAGGGAAGTGAAAAGCAAAGGAGGAAAGGAAAGATATTCCCATTTGAATGCAGAGTTCCAAAGAATAGCCAGGAGAGATAAGAAAACCTTCCTCAGCAATCAATACAAAGAAATAGAGGAAAACAACAGAATGGGAAAGACTAGAAATCTCTTCAAGAAAACTAGAGATACCAAGGGAACATTTCAGGCAAAGATGGGTTCGATAAAGGACAGAAATGGTATGGACCTAACAGAAGCAGAAGATATTAAGAAGAGGTGGCAAGAATACACAGAAGAACTGTACAAAAAAGATCTTCATGACCCAGATCATCACAATGGTGTGATCACTCACCTAGAGCCAGGCATCCTGGAATGTGAAGTCAAGTGGGCCTTAGAAAGCAGCACTACAAACAAAGCTAGTGCAGGTGATGGAATTCCAGTTGAGCTGTTTCAAATCCTGAAAGATGATACTGTTTAAGTGCTGCACTCAATATGCCAGCAAATTTGGAAAACTCAGCAGTGGCCAAAGGACTGGAAAAGATCAGTTTTCATTCCAATCCCTAAGAAAGGCAATCCCAAAGAATGCTCAAACTACCACACAATTGCACTCATCTCACACACTAGTAAAGTAATGCTCAAAATTCTCCAAGCCAGGCTTCAGCAATACGTGAACCTTGAACTTCCAGATGTTCAAGCTGGTTTTAGAAAAGGCAGAGAAACCAGAGATCAAATTGCCAATATCTGCTAGATCATCAAAAAAGCAAGAGAATTCCAGAAAAACATCTATTTCTGCTTTATTGACTATGCCAAAGCCTTTGACTATGTGAATCACAACAAACTGTGGAAAATTCTAAAGGAGATGGGAATACCAGACCACCTGACCTGCCTCTTGAGAAACCTGTATGCAGATCAGGAAGCAACAGTTAGAATTGGACATGGAGCAACAGACTGGTTCCAAATAGGAAAAGGAGTATGTCAAGGCTGTATATTGTCACCCTGCTTATTTAACTTATATGCAGAGTACATCATGAGAAACGCTGGGCTGGAAGAAGCACAAGCTGGAATCAAGATTGCCGGGAGAAATATCAATAACCTCAGATATGCAGATGACACCACCTTTATGGCAGAAAGTGAAGAGGAACTAAAAAGCCTCTTGATGAAAGTGGAAGAGGAGAGTGAAAAAGTTGGCTTAAAGCTTAACATTCAGAACACTAAGATCATGGCATCTGGTCCCATCACCTCATGGGAAATAGATGGGGAGACAGTGGAAACAGTGTCAGACTTTATTTTTGGGGGCTCCAAAATCACTGCGGATGGTGACTGCAGCCATGAAATTAAAAGACGCTTACTCTTTGGAAGGAAAGTTATGACCAACCTAGACAGCATATTAAAAAGCAGAGACATTACTTTGCCAACAAAGGTCCATCTGGTCAAGGCTATGGTTTTTCCAGTGGTCATGTATGGATGTGAGAGTTGGACTGTGAAGAAAGCTGAGTGCCGAAAAATTGATGCTTTTGAACTGTGGTGTTGGAGAAGACTCTTGAGAGTCTCTTGAACTACAAGGAGATCCAACCAGTCCATCCTAAAGGAGATCAGTCCTGAATGTTCATTGGAAGGACTGATGCTGAAGCTGAAACTCCAGTACTTTGGCCACCTCACGGGAAGAGCTGACTCATTTGAAAAGACCCTGATGCTGGGAGGGATTGGGGGCAGGAGGAGAAGGGGATGACAGAGGATGAGATGGCTGGAAGGTGTCACCAACTCGATGGATATGAGTTTGAGTAAACTCCGGGTGTTGGTGATGGAAAGGGAGGCCTGGCCTGCTGCGATTCATGGGGTCGCAAAGATTTGGACATGACTGAGCAACTGAACTGACTGACTGAACTGAGAGGTTACATAGGTGTTTATATTGTGATACATCTATCAAATTGTGATAAAACTATCCATGTTTTGCAAACTATACAGTTTCTGTGTGCATTATAATTCACACATGCACAAACATTTAAACAAATATATATATTTTTAAATATCTATATAATGGAAGACCCCATAAGCCTTGGATTCTTCATATATAATAAAGTGATAAGAAGGTTTACTACTCAAAGCTTCTAGGACATGTGAGTGAGATAATTACCCAACACAGACTAAACACTCAACTGTTTAGAAAAGTAGGTCATTCATAAAGGTGAGACTTCTTCACATTTATTAAAATCAAAAGGGAAAAGTGATGAGTTAAATTACATGCCTAAACAAAGATAAGATCTAGTTTTTGTTTGTTTTGCTTTAAAATCTGATTAATTCAGTCAAGCACATGTTTGGATGCATGTCTATCAAGAGTGTGTGAGTGAGGATACCTGTGGTTGAGTAAAAATATATCCAAATGATTATGAAAATATTTCACAAGGAAAAAATTCTTATGTGAAACATGAATGGTTATTTGCATCTCAATTCTAACAAAGTAGCCTAAAAAGGACAAAGCTTTGGTCCAATATCTTTACTGTTTAGCCACTGGGTCATCAAAAAGAGGCAAAAATTTGGAGTTACCCGATTATCCTTACCTTTATTCTTTATCTCACATCCCACATCCAATCTATCAGAAAATCCTTTGGCATTATCTCTAAAATACATCAAGGATTCAATGTATTTTCTTTCCCAAATATCTGTATCACATAATATCCCTCACTTTCTTAGGTCTTTACTCAAATTTCTCCTTATTCAAGATGGCTACCCTGAGAACCCTGTAGAAAATACTTGAGTCACCTTTGTCTCACCTCTCTCTCCCTTGACCCCTCACCTTCTAATCGCCAGATATTTTCTGCAGTTATTTGCTCAACTATTTGCTACTTTCTTTCTTAAGATTCTTAAGATTTCTTAAAATTCTTAAATTTCTTAAAATCTTAAAATTCTTAAGAAACCAAGAATTTTTTTCTTTTGTCCTCTGGATGATGGTATCAGTGCCTAAAATAATAACCAGAATGTGGCTCATGTCCCCCCAAATGTATTGAATGGATGAATATGGAGTGGATTCAAGTTCTGCACAAGATCTCTGTTAACAATTCACTTTGAAAATCCATCAGTTCCAACTCTCCTACATTATTACATCAGGTGGATTACTCTGGATTTATCTAATTCAACTCAAGTCACTCCATGTCTATGCTTTGCTGCTGCTGTTGCTAAGTGGCTTCAGTTGTGTCCGACTCTGTGTGACCCCATAGAGGGCAGCCCACCTGGCCCCTCTGTCTATGCTTTACACTCATACAAACACAGAGAAACACAGGAAAAATCTGCCTTTACCTAACCATGATGCATATTTCTACTCGAAAGCAATAAATAATTAGGTAAGGTCTCAAAATGTTAATAGCTGTTCAAGCAGATAGTGCTGTCTCAAGGAGTGACCACTTAATGAATCACCACTACCAAAGAGGTCAATGAGGCCAGTCCCAGATGTGTCATGTTATTTCAAACTCATCCACAAATGAGCACATTAATATTAACAGGCAGATTGCAAATTTTTATATTTATGTAAAACTGATTTGGGGAAACTACACGACTGGGAGGTGTTATGAACATTTCTACAGTCTGGTCTCCTGCAAATTAAGCCGTTTTGGGGTCATTACTTACATGATATTAGAGAATCTGGTTTTCAACTTTTCTCTGTGAAAAATTTTTTTAAAGTAAAGCAATATTGACATTGAGCTTCAGGAGATTTTGTTGATAAGCAGCTACCAAGCCTAATTCAAAATCATTTCATCAAATGGAAGACATGTTTCTAGGAAACAATTGTGTCATAACAGCAACTTGTGTGTTTCTTAAACTCTGCCTTATCTAGATTTAGAAGATAATGCGTTTCTTGATTGGAGTGGTTCTTCTGGAGACAACTTAGCATGTGACAACTTCATAACTTAGAACATGAAGTGTCCTCTGACTCTATATTCTGATTGCCATTCACAAACCTCCACAAACTTTGGACCAAAATGACGTATTTTTTCCTTTCCCAGACAGATCTGTTTCCAAATGCATTGTTGCACCAGGATCAGAAGAGTTCTTCTTCAAATGAGTCTATTTCTTTTTGACTTCTTGCCTTCTAGCTTTTCTGTCTTCCTTATCTCTCTTTCTTTCTCCCCTTTTTAATGCATCTTGTCTTGTCTCCCCTTCATTCATTGTCTTACCACTTTTCACTTAATCTTTTTTCCTCCTGTGATTTCCACTAAGGCAATAAAAAAGCATGTAGTAAAATGTACATTTGAAATAGTAATATACTATATTACTAATAATAAAACCAGCCCATAAGGAAAGAGAAAAGACAAGATATGAAGCTAAAGTTATCTACCTAGTTGCCATGACCTAAGTCAGATTGGCCTTGGAGATATTTTAGAACAAAGGTAAATATGAAGAAATAATTTTAAAATCACTCATCATCTTAAGATCAGTGAAATCCATTTATATATATATATTGGTCTATGTTGCTTGAGTTTATATTTAACTATGTATGGTAGATAGTGTAATGCAAAAGCTATACATAATGTATATAGTTTCATGCAAAGATAAGCATAATAAAGGACAGAAATAGTATGCACCTAATAGAAGCAGAAGATATTAAGAAGAGGTGGCAAGAATACACAAAAGAACTATAGAAAAAAGATCTTAATGACTCAGATAACTGTCATGGTGTGGTCACTCACCTAGAGCCAGATATCACGCAGTGTGAAGTCAAGTGGGCCTTAGGTAGCATCACTGTGAACAAAGCTAGTGGAGGTAATAGAATTTCAGCTAAGCTATTTCAAATCCTAAAGCTGATGCTTTAAAGTGCTGCACTCAATATGCCAGCAAATTTGGAAAACTCAGCAGTGGCCAAAGGACTGGAAAAGGTCAGTTTTCATTCGAATACCAAAGAAAGGCAATGCAATGACAAAGAATGTTCAAATTATCATCCAATTGCACTCATTCTAAATAATAGCGAAGTAATGCTCAAAATCCACCAAGCTAGGCTTCAACAGTATGTGAACCAAGAACTTACAGATGTACAAGCTGGATTTAGAAAAGGCAGAGGAACCAGAGATCAAATTGCCAACATCCACTGGATCATAGAGAAAGCAAGAAAATTCCAAAAAAAAGAATCTACTTCTGCTTCATTGACTATGCTAAAGCCTTTGACTGTGTGTTGTGGTGGATTAGTCGCTAAGTCATGTCCAACTCTTGCAACATCATGGACTATAGCCCTCCAAGTTCCTCTGTCCATGGGATTCTCCAGGCAAGAATACTGGAATCCTTTGCCATTTCCTTCTCCAGGGGATCTTCCTAACCTAGGAATCAAACCTGGGTCTCCTGCATTGCAGGCGGATTCTTTACAAACTGAACTACAAGGGAAGCCACCTTTTGACAGTGTGGATCACAACAAACTGTGAAAAATTCTTAAAGAGATGGAAATATCAGATCACCTCACCTGCCTTATGAAAAACCTGTATGTAGGTCAAGAAGCAGCAGTTAGAACCAAACATGGAATAAGAAATTGAATTGGGAAAGGAATAAGTCAAGGCTATATATTGTCACCCCACTTATTTAACTTATGTGCGGAGCACATCATGTGAAATGCCAGACTAGATGAAGCATGAACTGGAATCAAGATTGCCCAGAGAAATATCAACAACCTCAGATATGCAGATGACAAGAGCCTCTTGATGAAGGTGAAAGAGGAGAGTGAAAAAGCTGGCTTAAAACTCAACATTCAAAAAATGAAATTGGGTCATCTGGCCCCATCACTTCATGGCAAATAGACGGGGAAACAAAGGAAACAGTGATGGACTTTACTTTCTGGACTCCAAAATCACTGCTGACAGTGACTGCAGCCATGAAATTAAAAGATGCTTGCTGCTTGGAAGAAAAGCTATGACAAACCTAAACAGTATATTAAAAAGCAGAGGCATTCATTTTCTGGCAAAGGTCCATATAGTTAAAGCTATGGTTTTTCCAGTAGTCCTGTATGCATGTGAGAGTTGGACCATAAATGAGGGTGAGCGCTGAAGAACTGATGCTTTTGAAAAGTGTTGCTGGAGAAGAATGTTGAGAATCCCTTGTAGAGCAAGGAGATCAAACCAGTCAATCCTAAGGAAAATCAACCCTGAATATTAATGGGAAGGACTGATGTTGAAGCTCCAACAATTTGGCCACCTGTTTCAAAGATTTGGCTCAGTAGAAAAGACCCTGTTGCTGGGAAAGATAGAAGGCAGGAGGAGAAGGAGATGACAGAGGATGAGCTGGTTGGATGGTATCACCGTCTCAATGGATATGCGTTTGAGGAAGCTCTGGGAGATGGTGAAGGACAGGGAAGCCTGGTGTGCTACAGTCCATGGGGTTGCAAAGATGACTGAGCAACTGAACAATAACATAATACATAATGTATTGTAACACAGCCTCAAATTATACAGAATTTTCACTGTGGCTTTATGGAACAAAGAGATAGACAAAGTCAAAGGCATGATTTTTTTTTTTTTTTTAGTTTGAATCATGTTAGTCATCTTTTTTTTATGGGACCATAAAGGACCCAGAATTGCTAAAACTATCCTGGGCAGGGGGGTGGACAAAGGACCCAAAAAACAAAGCAGGAGGTATAACTCTACCAGAATTTAGACAATACTACAAAGCTACAGCAATGAAAACAGTGGAGTACTGGCATAAAAATAGGCATAAGGATCAATGGACCAGAATAAAGAGACCAGAAATAAACCCACACCTATGGTCAATTAATCTTTGACAGGAAGGCAGGAATATAAAATGGGGAAAAGACAACCACTTCATCAAGTGGTACTGGGAAATTGGACAGCTGCATGTAAATCAGTGAAGTTAGAACACAATGTCATACCATATACAAAAATAAATGCAAAATGGTTTAAGATATTAAGCATCAATCATGACATCATAACACTCCTAGAAGAGAGCAAAGGCAAAATATTCTCTGACATAAATTGTACCAATGTTTTCGGGGTCCGTCTACCTAGGCAATAGAAATAAAATAAAAAATAAACAAATAGGACCTAATCAGACTTAGAAGCTTTTGCATAGTGAGGGAAACCATAAACAAATTAAAAGACAACATATGGAAAGGGAGAAAATATCTGCATATGCAATAGACAAGAACTCAATCTCCAAAATATACAAACAGCTCATACAACTCAACAGCAACAACAAAACAACTCAATCAAAAAATGGGCAGGAGACCTTAACAGACATTTGTCTCCAAAGAAGACCTAAGGATTACCAGTAGAAACATGGAAAAATGCTCAACATCACTATTTAAGAGAAATGCAAATCAAAACTTCAGTGAGGAACCAGTTAGAATGGCCATCAGTAAAAAGTCTACATGTCTACACACAACAAATGCTGGAGAGTGTGTGAAGAAAAGGGAACTCTCCTACATTGTTGGTGGGTACATGAGTTGGTATAGACTCTATGGAAAGCAGTATGGAAGTTCCTCAGAAAACTAAAAATAGAATTACCGTATGATCCAGTAATCCCATTCCTGGGCATATACTCAGACAAAACTATAAGCAAAAAGATACATGTGTCCCTATGTTCAAATAAGCACTGTTCACAGTAACCAAAACATGGAAACAACACAAATGTCCATCAACAGATGAATGGATAAAGTCATTCGTTTACTCAGTCATTAAAAAGGAACAAAATAATGTCATCTGCAGCAACATGGATGCAACTAGAGAATATTATACTAAGAGAAGTAAGTCAGAAAGAGAAAGATGATTATCATATCACTTATATGTAGAATTTAAAATATAGCACAAATGACCTATCTAGAGGAAAACAATAGAATGGGAAAGACTAGAGATCTCTTCAAGGAAATTAGAGATACCAAGGGAACATTTCATGCAAAGATGGGTTCAATAAAGGACATAAATGGTATGCACCTAACAGAAACAAGATATTAAGAAGAGATGGCAAGGATACACAGAAGAACTATACAAAAAAGATCTTCATGACCCAGATAATCATGATGGTGTGATCACTCACCTAGAGCCAGACATCCTGGAATGTGAGGTCAAGTGGGGCTTAGGAAGTATCACTACAAAGAAAGCTAGTGAAGGTAATAGAATTCCAGTTGAGCTATTTCAAATCCTAGATGATGGTGCTGTGTCAGTTTCCATTCCAATCCCAAAGAAAGGCAATGTCAAAGAATGCTTAAACTACCACACAATTGCACTCATCTCACACACTAGTAAAGTAATGCTCAAAATTCTCCAAGCCAGGCTTCAGCAATACGTGAAATGTGAACTTCCAGATGTTCAAACAGGTTTTAGAAAAAGCAGAGGAACCAGAGATCAAATTACCAACATCCACTGGATCATCGAGACAGCGAGAGTTCCAGAGAAACATCTATTTCTGCTTTATTGACTATGCCAAAGACTTTGACTGGGTGAATCACAATAAACTGTGGAAAATTCTAAAGGAGATGGGAATACCAGACCACCTGACCTGCCTCTTGAGAAACCTGTATGCAGGCCTCAGGAAGCAACAGTTAAAACTGGACATGGAGCAACAGACTGGTTCCAAATAGGAAAAGGAGTACGTCAAGGCTGTATATTGTCACCCTGCTTATTTAACTTATATGCAGAGTACATCATGAGAAACACTGGGCTGGGAGAAGCACAAGCTGGAATCAAGCTTGCCGGGAGAAATATCAATAACCTCAGATATGCAGATGACACCACCCTTATGGCAGAAAGTGAAGAGGAACTAAAAAGCCTCTTGATGAAAGTGAAGGAGGAGAGTGAAAATATTGGCTTGAAGCTCAACATTCATAAAACTAAGATCATGACATCCAGTCCCATCACTTCATGGCAAATAGATTGGGGAAACAGTGGCTGACTTTATTTTGGGGAGCTCAAGGATCACTGCAGATGGTGATTGCAGCCATGAAATTAAAAGATGCTTACTCCTTGGAAGGAAAGTTATGACCAACCTAGATAGCATATTAAAAACATTACTTTGCCAACAAAGGTCCATCTGGTCAAGGCTATGGTTTTTCCAGTGGTCATGTATGGATGTGAGAGTTGGACTATAAAGAAAGCTGAATGCCAAAGAATTGATTCTTTTGAACTGTGGTGTTGGAGAAGACTCTTGAGAGTCCCTTGGACTGCAAGGAGATCCAACCAGTCCATCATGAAGGAGATCAGTCTTGGGTTTTCATTGGAAGGACTGATGCTGAAACTGAAACTCCAGTACTTTGGCCACCTGATGCAAAGAGCTGACTCATTTGAAAAGACCCTGATGCTGGGAGGGATTGGGGGCAGGAGGAGAAGGGGACGACAGAGGATTAGATGGTTGGATGGTATCACCGACTCAATGGACATGCGTTTGGGTAGACTCTGGGAGTTGGTGATGGACAGGGAGGCCTGGCATGCTGTGGTTCACAGGGTCGCAAAGAGTCGGACATGACTGGCAACTGAACTAAACTGAACTGAACAAGACAGAACAGATTCATACACATAGAGAACAGACTTGTGGTTGGTAAGGGAGAATAGGGAGGGAAAGGGATGGACTGGTAGTTTGGGACTGGTAGATGCAAATCACTACATTTAGAATGGATAAACAGCAAGGTCCTATTGTTTATTACAGGGGACTGTATTCAATGTCTTGTGGTAAACCACAATGGAAAAGAATATATTAAAAAAAAAAGAATGTGTATATGTGTAAAAAAGAAATACAATAGATTTTTCATAAAAAAAAAAGTCTTTTGTTTAGGGTTTGGATTATCATGTGGGGAGCTCAAAAGAATTACATGGGGAGATCTTTAGAAACAGATTTCAGGCTCCAATCTAAACTTTATTAAATCAGTCTTTAGAAAGGATCATTGGTGTCCCTGGTGACTGCCTGCAATGCAAGAGAACCAAATTTGATCCCTGGGTCAGAAGATCCCCTGAAGAAGGGAACAGCAACCCACTTCAGTATTCTTGCCTGAAGAATCCCATGAACTGAGGAGCCTGGTTGGCTACAGTCTGTGGAGTAGCAAAGAGTCAGACACGACTGAGTGACTAACACATGCATACATACACCCACACCCACACACACACATATGCATACTTTCATAAGTAATTTCAAGTATCTTTCTGGAAGTTTTTGAAAATCTTCGATTCAATAAAGTGAAAAAGCATTAGTCACTAGTCGTGACTGACTCTTTGCAACCCCATGGACTATAGTCTGCCAGTCTCCTCTGTTCATGGGATTCTCCAGGTGAGAATACTGGAGTGGGTTGACATTCTCTTTTCAAGGGGATCTTCCTGACCTATGGGTCAAACTTGGGTCTCTGGCATTGCAGGCAGATTCTTTGCAATCTGAGCCACCAGGACATGTTTTTCCTCAGCTGCCTTGCCTTAGAGTTGTGATGTTCTATTTGTTTGTTCCATTTGTGTATCAAAGGCCTTGGTCTCCAGCAATTTTACAGGCACCCCTTTCAATAAAACCACTTGGTGTCCATGAGCCCATTGTGTGTATACCACAGCCTCAGCGTCATTAATGCAGCAAAGGTGGTATGAATGGAAAGGAAGGCATACACGCTCCCTGACCCAATCTCTTTCATGAACTGAGTTTGCTCTGAGAGGGACCTTGCATGTATGGGTGCTAAGTTGCATCAGTCATGTCCGACTCTGTGCAACCCTATGGACTATAACCTGCCAGGATCCTCTGTCCATGGGACTCTTCAGGCAACAACTGTGGAGTGGGTTGCCATGCCCTCCTGCAGGGGATCTTCCCAACCAAGGGTTTGAACCCATGTCTCTTATGTGTCCTGCATTTGCAGTCTGGTTCTTTACCACTAGTACCACCTGGGGAGCCCATGAGATGCATCTTATCCTCACCCCAAACTCTCATTTCATAGTTGAGAAAACTTGGCTTCTAGATATACACCATGACAGGCCCAAAGTCAAAAGATTCAATACTAGCAGAGATAGGATGAAACCCCAGGAGATCAAGTTATCAGCACAGCGTCCTTGCCCCTGCTCCACACTGGGCCCGTGAATACCTGAGCACCCTTCTGTAGCCAGTGCCTTATATTTCTTATGTTTCACCAGGAGCTCCACTGTCTCTGGAGGTGCAGTATTAGCTCCCTCTGTGACCATCTCCCTGTGTTTCTTTTATTCTCCTGTTCTTTGAACACTCTGAGAGAAAATATGTATTTGTTCTCCTCATTTTGCATTTGTTTCTCAACTTCCTTCAGCTCTGCCAGTGTGATTCCTGCTGCTATCTGTGAGGGGCTTTCTTCTTCCCAACATTTAAAATATCTTTGTGTAACTCAGAGAGCCATGCAAAATGTCTCTATTGAAATTCAAAACCCAACCAGGCTGACCTCATTCCAAAATAAGACCAAATCTCAAGCCATGAAGGGATTTTTATTCAAGCCATCCTTTTACATATTTTTATTTATTTGTATGAAAATAGTTTTTCCTGTGGATATTTTGTAGCTGTGTGAGGTATTTTAGAGTGCTCATGAGAAAGGGGCTTGAAAACGCCCTATATTTGTATATAAACTTATGCATATGCAAATTCACACACACTCACAGTAAGTGCTATTTACAATGAAACTCCGAGACCCACTATAACATTATGAATCTTGGGCTGATCACTGACTAAGCTAGCTTTCCATGGCTCTCAGTCCACCTAAGGAATGCACCAAGTATTACTTTGATGTTAAGTCCAAGCAGGAGAAAAGTTAATGGCAGAATAATGTGGTAAGGAGTACTAGATTTTAAGCTGCCTTTTCTAACAGACCTCCAATGTTATCTGTATTCATCAATTGATGAAGGGGAATGAAACCTCTTTCTCCACCCGGGAGCATGTTTTGACTCATCAGCCAACCATGGTATTTGTCACAGGAACTGTTACTTTCATATCTATGGTCTGGTTAAAAATGCACTTCAGACCCACCCCTGGCCAATGACAATGAGAAGAAATCCAGGTTGTTTTTGGCAAAGCTGTCCTTGTCCCTAAAAAAAAGTGACTTGAAAGAGATTATCTCTCTCCTGGTTGCTGGTTTTAGATGCAAAGTTTGGAAAAAATTTGTTTTGCTACTTGGCCCAAAGGCACAGGATTCTGCCTCTAGTCTTTCTCTAACTTTCAGTCCAAGCACCCTAATTTATTGGTATTAACTCTTCCACTGTTCAGGGAGAATTCGTGCTCAGAGTTCTCCTGCCATGATCAGCAGTTGATATGTATGTTCATATGTCTATTGTTGTCTCTATCTATCCAATCGGTGTCAATATCAATATTTATATATGTATATCACCATACTTGGGGCCCGTGAACAGAGGTTAAAAAAAAAAAAAAGTGCACTCTTCCAATCAAATTCCCAGACAGGAACTTAGAATTGGGGAAATCAGCATGCTCAGGTCTAAGATTCTTCTGAAATGTTATGTAAATTTGGGGCTAAGAGATCCAAGATAGACTGCCCTTGTTCATACTCGAGTTATGTGAAATTGAAAAATCAATGATGGGAATTCTCTGATGGTTCAGTGGTAAAGAATCTGCCTGCCAACGAAGATGATGGGAGTTTGGTCCCTGATTCAGGATGATCCGATATGCCATGGAGCAATGAAGCCGTCGGCCACAACTACTGAGTCTGTGCTCTGGAGTCAAGGAGCTGCAACTACTGAAGACTGCGTGCCTTAAAGACTTTGCTCCACAACAGTCGCTGCAGTGAGACGCCTGCACAATGCAACCAGAAAATAGCCCCCACTTGCCATAGCCAGAAAAGCTCACATGGCAACAATTACCCAGCACAGCCAAAATTAAATAAACAAGTCAATAAATAAATAAAAACTCTCAAAACGTTAATGATGGCAGGTCAGAAGAGGAGGAAAGAGTAATGGCAGAGCTAATTCCCAGGAAGAGAAACATAAGAGAGAATTTTCCTGGCACATAGTAAGTACTCAATAAGTATGTTAATATTTAATAGTAAATGCCAGTTGTTTATATCTTCTTCACAGTGTATCTTACGTATACTGTAAAAATGAACTCTGGGGTCCTAAGACAGCTTTTTCAAAACTGGTTCCTACTTTGTTTAAGCAAATATTTCTAAAGGTGGTCTCTGGATTAACAAGATTTCCTCCTGATCCTGCTCACATAACCATGGCCAGAACAAGCTGAGTGTGGGAGCTGCAGGCTGCTGTTTCTGTCCACCCAGGCTCTGCTTCAGAGGACAAGCAAACAATTCTTGAAGGCCAGTCATTAGAAATTATTTTTCTAAAGTATACTGCAAGAACATCATAAAAATTTATGCTCACAGTACCAAAAAAAAAAAAATAGACTTTAAAAATGAAGTATATGTGTAGGCAATGAGTATCAAAAATACCCATATGGTGACTAAAGATAGATTATAAAACAGCATCAAATGAAGACAGAAATGGGATATTTTGTGATAACATCAGACTTGTTAAGGAGGTAATATCACACTCATTATAAAATGGGTTAAAACATTGGAATATAAAGTAAAAATTGCATCTGAAATTCCAAATTGATGTGTATTTTGGGTTTAAATTACTCCTCCTCTATCTTTATAAAAGCATTGCCTCTGTCCCTACATATGCAGCAATAATTATATCTTTATATTCCTTTTAAAGGGTATCAGAAGCAAGGACAAATAGAAAAATAGCTATAAAAATGGCATGACGATGTCCTTTTAAATTATGTAAACCTCGTTTATGTAATAGTGTCACTGAACAAATAATCAGTTGGTTGAGGAAGATTAGTGTCTGTAATTATTTATTCATTTTAATGTTTGTTATTAAGCTTTCCTTTTGCTATTTGTGGCCATTATATGATGAAAGATCAATACAGAGAAGATGAGAAAGTGTGTAGATGATGGCTAATTATCAGAAAAGAGAAAGGTAGGCAGATGTCTGGCTTCCTGCTGATAATCCCACTCTTCATCTCACAAATGTTTCTCTAGTTAACATTTTCCTTGCCTTGAGACAATACAGAAGGATAGCAGTTGTCTTGTTCCTTTCCCTGTAGGTTGAGCACCTTACCGCCCAGGTTTATGAGGCTATCTGTCTGCCCCCTTTCCTTTGTACTCCCAAACACTGCGTGCCACTTAACATAAGCACTCAACAATATTGGCTGAATGAATAATAAGTGAACAGGAAACACATGGGGAAGAATTGTATCCCATCTAACAGATGTGAAATTCACATCAGCCTTTTAAATGCCCTGAGAAGGCCTGCAGTAAAAGAAGCCTGCTTAGTTTATGTAAAGTTGGTATCACCAAATGATTGTTTCCTTCTGTTTATTGGTTATAATTCAGGGAAGCATGTTATGAAATACCAAGACTATATTTCCAATTGTGGTATGATATTGCTATTTTAGTTTCCTAAAGAAATGTATTGCAATTAGTTGTCTTTGGATGCAAACAAAAACAAAAGGGAAGCTCACTTATATTACAATCACTTGAAACACAATGCTTGTATCAGGCAAAAAGTCAAATTGTCTATTCTACTCATTGGTGTTTGCTCATGTAGCTTTTGTATCAGACCCAGGCTTCTGTAATTGAAAGTAGGTACCTTATCCATCGCGCTGCCTGTAGCTCCTAATAAGGATCGTCACTGCACATATGGTTTGTGATGGCACACCTATTTTCTTTTACATGTTTTTGCTCTGTGCTCCACAATTAGTATGCACTGATTCAAATCATTTAAAAAGAAATAACTGTTTTATATCTCTATATGATAAATTAAAGCTGTAGATTTAGCGTTGCCCAACCCATACACATTATACAGTACAAGAGAAGACAGAATGACTCCATTGTAGAAGGAAGGTGCTACAAATATTTTCCTGCTCTTTCATTTATCCTTCCTGAAAAATTCTGCTCAAAATCCCTATCACTGATATAAAGAGAAAACACATGTTCCAACTGATAGCTCCTTCCGCAAAAAGACTGGTTGCATCTTCTCAAGTTTGCGGGGAAAATGTGTTGAAGAACTTTAAAAACCATGTGTCAATTTTAAAAAGTGCTATTTTACAAAAGGACTTGAATTATTTTAAATGCCTTACTAAGTCTTTCTAGCAGCATTCAGGGCCTAGATGAGGTTCTATAATCACACATTTGTAGTGGTCTCAAACTGCTTTGATGTGTGATGTCAGTTGTATTCAGCCACCTCTCTGCCTCAGGATTAAGGAAGAGCCTGAGTGCCAAGGAATTGATGCTTTCAAACTGTGGTGCTCTTGTGAGTCCCTTGGACAGCAAGGGTATCAAACCTGTCAATCCTAAAGGAAATCAATCCTGAATATTCATTGGAAGCACTGATACTGAAGCTGAAACTCCAATACTTTGGCCAACTGATGCGATGAGTAGAATCATTGGAAAAGACCCTGATGCTGGAAAGACTGAGGGAAGGAGGAAAAGGGGACAACAGAGGATGAGATGCTTGGATGGCATCATGGACTTGATGGACATGAGTATGCTCAAACTCCAGGACATAGTGAAGGACAGGGAAGCCTGCAGTTTTGCAGTCCAGTCAGTTAAGTTCAGTCACTCAGTCATGTCTGACTCTTTGTGACCCCATGGACCGCAGCAGGCCAGGCCTCCCTGTCCATCACCAAATCCTGGAGTTTAATCAAACTCATGTCCATTGAGTTGGTGATGCCATCCAACTGTCTCATCCTCTGTCTTCCCCTTATCCTCCTGCCTTAAATTTTTCCCATCTTCAGGATCTTTTCCAACAAGTCAGTTCTTCGCATCAGGTGGCCAAAGTATTGGAGTTTCAGCTTCAGCATCAGTCCCTCCAATGGATATTCAGGACTGAATTCCTTTTGGATGGACTGGTTGGATCTCCTTGCAGTCCAAGGGACTCTCAAGAGTCTTCTCCAACACCACAGTTCAAAAGCATTGATTCTTCAGTGCTCAGCTTTCTTTAAAGTCCAACTCTCACATCCATATATGACTACTGAAAAAACCACAGCCTTGACTAGACAGACCCTTGTTGGCAAAGTAATGTCTTTATTTTTTAATATGCTGTCTAGGTTGGTCATAAATTTTCTCCAAAGGAGCAAGCATCTTTTAATTTCAAGGCTCAGTCACAATCTGCCCCCAAAAATAAAGTCTGTCACTGTTTCCACTGTTTGACCATCTGTTTGCCATGAGGTGATAGGACCAGATGCCATGATCTTAGTTTTCTGAATGTTGAGTTTTAAGCCAACTTTTTCACTCTCCTCTTTCACTTTCATCAAGAGGCTCTTTAGTTCCTGTTCACTTTCTGCCATAAGAGTGATGTCATCTGATTAGAATGGATTCAAATGAATTCTTTTTAATGGCTGAGTAATATTTCATGGAGTATAGGTACCACAGCTTCCTTATCCATTCATCTGCTGATGGGCATCTAGGTTGCTTCCATGCCCTGGCTATTATAAACAGTGCTGCGATGAACATTGGGGTATACGTGTCTCTTTCAGATCTGGTTTCCTCGGTGTGTATGAGATGGATGAAACTGGAGCCCATTATACAGAGTGAAGTAAGCCAGAAAGATAAAGACCAATACAGTATACTAATGCATATATATGGAATTTAGAAAGATGGTAATGATAACCCTATATGCAAAACAGAAAAAGAGACACAGATGTACAGAACAGACTTTTGGACTCTGTGGGAGAAGGCAAGGATGGGATGTTCTGAGAGAAGAGCATTGAAACATATATTATCAAGGGTGAAACAGATCATCAGCCCAGGTTGGATGCATGAGACAAGTGCTTGGGGCTGGTGCACTGGGAAGACCCAGAGGGATCGGGTGAGGAGGGAGGGGGGAGGGGGGATCGGGGTGGGGAATACATGTAAATCCGTGGCTGATTCATGTCAATGTATGGCAAAAACCACTACAATATTGTAAAGTAATTAGCCTCCAACTAATAAAAATAGATGGAAAAAAAAAAGAGTGGTGTCATCTGCATAGCTGAGGTTATTGATATTTCTCTTGTTAATCTTGATTCCAGCTTGTGCTTCATCCAACCTGGCATTTCACATGATGTACTCTGCATTTAAGTTAAATAAGCAGGGTGGCAAATTACAGCCTTGACATAATCCTTTCCCTTTTTGGAACCAGTCTGTTATTCCTTGTCCACTTCTAACTGTTGCTTCCTGACCTGCATGTAGATTTCTCAAGAGGCAGGTCAGGTGGTCTGGTATTCCCAACTCTTTAAGAATTTTCCAGTTTGTTGAGGTCCACATAGTCAAATGCTTTGCCATAGTCAATAAAACAGAAGTAGATGTTTTTCTGGAACTCTCTTGCCTTATCTATGATCCAACAGATGTTGGCAATTTGATCTCTGATTCCTCTTCCTTTTCTAAAACCAGCTTGAACATCTGGAAGTCCGTGGTTCACATACTGTTGAAGCCTGGCTTGGGAAATTTTGAGCATTACTTTGCTAGCATGTGAGATGAGTGCAATTGTGCAGTAGTGTGAGTATTCTTTGGCATTGTCTTTTTTGGGTTTGGAATGAAAACTGACCTTTTCCAGTCCTGTGGCCATGGATGAGTTTTCAAAATTTGCTGGCATATTGAGTGCAGCACTTTAACAGCATCATCTTTTAGGGTGTGAAGTAACTCAACTGGAATTCCATCACCTCCACTAGCTTTGTTCGTAGTGATTCTTCCTAAGGCCCACTTGACTTAGCATTCGAGGATGTCTGGCTCATGGTGAGTGATCATACCATCGTGTTTATCTGGATCGTTGAGATCTTTTTTGTGTAGTTCTTCTGTGTATTCTTGCCACCTCTTCTTAATAGCTTCTGCTTCTGTCAGGTCCATATAATTTCTGTCCTTAATTGTGTCCATCTTTGCATGAAATGTTCCCTTAGTATCTCTAATTTTCTTTAAGAGATCTCTAGTCTTTCCCACTCTATTGTTTTCCTCTATTTCTTTGCACTGATCACTGAGGAAGGCTTTCTTCTGTAGTTCATGGGATCTCAAAGAGTCGCAGTGACTGAACAACAAAAAAGGTATTCATTGTGATTAAGACCCAAAGATATAATCTTATGAGAAATCAAAACAATAACTCCATCTTAATGATCTGCTCTTCAACACTGGAGAAGGAATAGGCTACCCACTCCAGTATTCTTGGCGGGCTTCCTCCAGGGCTTCCCTGATGGCTCAGCTGGTAAAGAATCTACCTGCAGGGTGAGACCCGGGTTTGATCCCTGGGTTGCCTATGGACCCCGCCTTAGAAAAAGGTTTGCGCTTCCCTGGTGGCTCAGATGGTAGAGAATCCCCCTGCATTGTGGGACAGCTGGGTTTGATCCCTGAGTTGGAGAGATCTCCCGGAGGAGGGTGTGGCAACCCACTTCAATATTCTTGCCTGGAGAATCCCCATGGACAGAGGAACCTGGCAGGCTACAGTCCAAGGAGTCACAAAGAGTCAGAAACGACTGAAGGACTAGGCACACACAGATAATGGAATTCACAAAGGTCTATTCAGTTAGACAGCAAAACAACTAAACCTGTTATCCTTACCTTGGCTGTAATTTCAATAAGTGATTTAAGGTTTCAGGACCTCAGTTTCTCCAGGTATGACAGGAAAAATAGTGTACATCCCATAAAATTTTTGTGAGCATTAAATAACATAATCTATGACACGGTCTTCATGTAACATCTGTCACATTATTACCACTTAAATTATTTATAGGCAGATCACTGGTCATTTTATTTATCAGTCACCTGAAGGTTATCAAACTAGTTAAATACTAAGATATGAAAAGTTTAATCTAAATAATTGGTTAGAACCATGTTCAAAATATTCATTTCATTGTATTAGAAATTTAAAGAAATTACATATCTGATTTACTGATTTGTGATATTTATTTTCTTACAGGACTCTGTTCAGTCTTTTAAGTTTCCATTTTATAATTCACTCCAATTCTATAGTGACATTGTTTTGACCATCCCCTACTTTACCTAACAAACCCAGCTGCCTAATAAACCCAGCTAGTTTTTAGATTATATATACATTTTGTTTCTTGTGTTCTGTAGTATGTGTTTTGATTTAAAAAATAAGCCTAAGCTTATTATTATTATTTATGGTTATTTTTTTGTTGGAATGTAGTTACTGGGACTAAACTCTTATTTGAAGTCTTTTTTTTTTTTGTTTTTCCTTCTACCTTTGGGAGATTCTGCCAGAACTCTTCACTGTGTAGTTCCGTGTTAGAGATGAACCCATGTGACGTAACCCCACTACACTTCCTTATTCCCTTGCCCTGTGGGTCTGCCTGCCAGCATTTTGCTGTTCAAATTCCCTTGGCCAATAGTCAGCTGATTGACTCACATACTGGCAAGATGGCTCAAACATGATTCCATACAGCTGCTTTGGCTAAGAAAAACTCATATACTCTGGTCAAGCCAAATAGTAGGAGTAGAGGTTGTTCCCTGAGGCTCCTTCTCTCCACTCTGTCCTTTCCAATTTTATTTTTCCCTGTTTAAATAGTCAAAGAAGACCCAACTTACACATACGTCCAACAATGCAAAAAGAAAAAGAAGCATCCTCTCCTTGTTTATGTGGTGTTTTAAGAGATTTCCTTTGGTGCTTCGAGCACCATATTAGTTTCAGTGGGGCAGATGCATGCCTTCCCCTTTGTCTTGACTTGAGACAGAGACAGAAGGATCACTGCACTCTCCTTCTTACATGGCGGATGATCCACATATCCTCCTTTGCTCATAGGCTGAGGAGGAGAGGGCAGGAAGTGTGATAGGGTTACTTAACCTTGTTCCATTTGTAAATAAGGTATAAGAACCTTTCCAATTTCCTAATTGTTACATGATAATTCTGTCAGTACTTTTAAAGCCACTAGCCAATATAAAAGTCCCACTCTACATCTTCATAACTAACTAAATAAAAAAGCAGATATAACATCCTATGTATCAATAGACATATATAAGTATACCTGTTTGTATGTGCATATAAATACATATGTGCACCCCTTGTGGCTCAGCTGGCAAAGAATCTGCCTGCACTATGGGAGAACTAGGTTTGATCCCTGGGTTGGAAAGATCCTCTGGAAAAGGGAAAGGCTACCCACTCCAGTATTCTGGCCTGGAGAATTCCATGGACTGTATAGTCCATGGGGTCACATATATACATTTATTTTCTACAGAAAAGCGCTCTCTTTTGAACCCTTGTAACCACAGAAATCTCTTTATAATTTTCAAATGTGAAGAGTGAATAAAATTAAAAGCATAGGTTAGTATTTAGCATTTATATAGCACTTGTATTAGAATAGTACTTTAGAATAATTCAATCCTTAATCCTCATAACAGTCCTGGGAGGGAGGCCCAGTTATCATCCCTTCATAAATGAGGAAACAGAGACTTGGAAAGGTTGGTTACACATTATGCAGCTGATTGGTGGCCACCACCGATTAAAGCACAAAGGTCTTGACTTGGAGAGCTGTTGTTCATCCTTTGGGCCCTAAAAAAATGAGATTTCTTAATAAACCTATGAGTCATGGAGAGGAGGCACAGACTGACTATGATTTTACTAGGCTGTTTCCACTGCATCTCATTGATGGCTTAAATCATCTTAGTGCTGCTGAACCCTTTTCAGCAATAAAATAAAAAGTGTATTAAGTGCTAAATTCTGCCCATAACTGGTATTTCTCATTGACTGCAAGTTTATGGAAGTTGTCAACTTCAGAAACTAACTTATATGAAGGCAATCCAGCCTCTGTAGGTAGATGAATTGATGTAGTCAGAAATGATGAGGATAAAATTAACAAATTTACCAGTCTTTTGGAGCTGAGGCTACATTTGCAAGTTTTTATATGCCAGCACCATCTCCTTACAAAACCCCAGAGTTGAAGCATTTATCATTCTCACCTTCAGACACTGTTACCTAGATACCTCAGTTTTAGTTACAAGCTTGAGATCACCATAGCAACCAATTAGTATTTATGTTGCTAAGACAGGATGCAGAGAAAGAGGAAAGCAGGATGTGCTTACTCATTTTTATATGATCTCAATGGAGAAAGGATCAAATGTTGATGCCAGTGTCCAAATTCCTATCAACTTCTCTCATCCTGATGTATATTCACATTTGTCTCTTCCATGAGTAAACCACTTGATGGAAAATCACTTATGGTAAAAATAATAAATTCTATAATTGCTAATGTGCCCCCAGAAAGTTAAGAAAAATGAAAGATAATTATATTTTCTGGTGTGCTGGCCTGCTTTGAGATTTGGGTTTCACAATCTAAGCCTTCAGCTCACAGTTTCTCAAGATCTTCAGTATGAAATTACATATCTTCCTCTTGCTTTTTGAAAGACTATAAGCAGTTCCACGAGCTATTGTAATTTGTATTTTGGTTGCATTTTAGCCTCCTCACTTTAATTGTAAGTAATCTGAGAAACATACGATAGGTACCATCATTTAGGTACAAATCTCAGCTCCAGCACAAACTAGCAAAGGAGCCTCAAGCAAGCCACCATTGTCCTTGACTCAGTGACTAAAACAAGTTAGTATCTTGGGGTTGGATAGGGTAAATGCTCATTAAGTTGTAGATGTCTTTTGCCAGCTCCTTTAAAAATACATACAGTCATTTCAAATAAGTGTTTTTTTTCATGTGTCCGCATGTGTATTCTACACTAAATAGTTTGTCCTTTTTCAAAAATCTAATTCTTGGAAAACTTTCCATACAGCAGGGCTATCTAAACTCTTCCCCATATAACTCTGCATTGCAAAGACACTCGAGCTATTGACACTGAACACCTTGGATTGCATGAACGTGTGGATGTCTGTAATGTCACCAATCACCAGTGAGGTCTGGTCATTTTTATGCTCCTTGTTTACAAAAAATTCCCCTAAGCAACATAACTGCCCCCCAGGTTCATCCTGAAACAGCTCAGTACCCTTTGGAATTAATGAAATAGACTAAGAAATTATTACTCTGAAAAGCTAAGTAGTTTGGATAAATTGGGTAAAGAATTAAAACTTTCCTTCTATTCAATTTGTTGTAGATGGTTTTCATGGCAAAGAAATGGTAAAAGCTGGCTTCATAGACCATACCATAGACCACATAGGAGATGGAGTAATCTTTCTGGTCTATATGATTTCAGTCTCTTTTGACAAGTCAAGTAAGATAATTAGTTAGACAAGTTGACAAACTATTTAAATGAAGCTCATTTAATGTCTTAACAGTTTGTAGATATTCCCAACAATCACCGCAAGCATAATCCACACCAGAGCGGTCTCCTTGTCAATCATGGGCATACACGGCTCTGTCCAAAGTCCCCTCCTCAGGTTGACTGCAAGCTCTGAGGGCAGCTCCAGGTTCCATGCCTCTTGCATCTACTCTCTGCCCACCTCCACTTCACTGTTCTTAATAGAATTATTATAGATATCGACAAAGTGAAACATTTTTAAAATGGTTGCTAATGCCAAAACAATGCCAGTAGTAAAAATAATCAAATAAAACTAAGTTTATTTGGACTTAACCAACTGAGATGAGTAGTCATTGCTGTTATTCTGCTGGATAAGTTATTTTTCTGTTTTTCTTCTTCATGTAGATGATGCCTCAAGGCTTTCCCATTTGATACATGAACACAGTGATATGCTTTTCCCCTCAGAATAGTTGATTTCAAATGTGAAACTGTGAACAAAGCATAAGATACTTATTTCTACCAGCAACTTTATGTGAGAAGTTTATTAAAAAGGCTCCAAATTATTCTTAACATTATCTTAGACTATTTTAGATAAACTGTAAAATGTTAGATTTTTCTGAGTTTTTTTTTTCTTTTAGTAATATTGTCTGTATTAAATAGTGCCTTTCTTTTCTAAGGGGCAACTAGTTCAATGCTAAACACTTTCTCTAAGTCTTCAGTATGAAAAATGTAATGGAATCATGTAATTATAGAAGAATGGAAGGCATTACCTGCCTACGAAAATTCTCCAGGACGTATTATAAAATCAAATCTAGGCAAACTAATTAAATAGAATCAAAAGTAACAAATACATTTTCTAGTGCCTACAATGTGCAGCGTCATGTACCAGACAGTGCAAAACATACAGATATAAAAATAATACAGCCCCTCCCCTTGGGAAGTAATCAATCATTTGGTAGCCAACTCCTAAATAGGTGAGCAGTTAAACAGCATTAAAAGATTAAATAATCATATAAAAAATGATATAAAGCACAATTTGACTCTAAGTCTTAAAGAAAAAGACACTATGGGTATTAAATAAATATAAGTTCAGAGGTGGGAAAAATCATTACAGATGGAGAGTGTTCCCTTCATCCGCCTTTGCAACTGCCTCTTAAGATTGTATCCCTCTGAAAATTCTCCCTTGGGGGGAATTTTGTGGAAGACAAAAGGTTAGTGCTCAACTTCCTAGAACTTGTACTATGCATGTCACTAACTTGGAATTTATTATAGAATGTCTTGTGTAGTTGCTTATGTTTTTAGAAGTGTAAATAATATGATAAGTGAAAGTTGCTCAGTCGTATCCTACTCTTTGCACTATGCAGTCCATGGAATTCTCTAGGAGTGGGCAGCCTTTCCCTTCTCCAGGGGATCTTCCCAACCCAGGAATTGAACCTGGATCTCCCACATTGCAGACAGATTCCTTACCAGCTGAGCCACAAGGGTAGGCCAAGAATACTGGAGTATGTAGCCTATCCCTTCTCCAGTGGATCTTCCTGCTGGAATTGAACAGGGGTCTCCTGCCATCGCAGGCAGATTCTTTACCAACTGAGCTATCAGGGAAGCCCAAATAATACAATAATGGTGATAATACTAGCTACAGTTTACAAAAGCCAAATGTTATGCAAAGGGTTCTATATACATCATCTTTTTTTTTTTTTTTTAATTTTTGTATCAACATTTGGTAGTTAGAATTTCTAAATCCTATTTAACTGTGTGAGGAATTTTGGCTTAATTCTAAAAAGAAATGGTGTAACATAGCTTGCTGATAATAGATCCATGAAGTCAAAGTATGTATGCATGTATTACGTCACTAAGTTTGTATTATGCCAAAGTCTGTGATACTGACACTGATTTTTTCAGCCTTAACCACTGAGTTCTGGAGTTCTAGAGCTTGATGATAAATTCTTGATGGCAGAGGCAATGCCTCTGTGTTCTGGTAAGCCTCAGAGAGACTGAGTTTGAATGAAAATTGAGTCTTATAGTGAGTAACTTTATCATTAGTCTGCAAAGAAATAATTGGGATTTTATGAAACCACACTTCAAGGATACCTGAGTTCAATTACTGGCTTCTCAAATTAGATGTTCTTTTAGCAGAGTGAATTAGAATTTTCTGGTTCTAGAAACTGACAACTTAGGTACTGACCCTGATTCTAATCCATCCTTGTTATGAGACTTTTGGGAAGGGATTTACATGCTCCATGTCTTAGGTTTTCATCTGTACAATGAAGGAGTCTTAAAGAGATGTAACTACCAGACCACCTTACCTGCCTCCTGAGAAACCTGTATGCAGGTCAAGAAGCAATAGTTAGAACCAGACATGGAACAATGGACTGGTTCAGAACGGGAAAGGAGTATGTCAAGGCTGTATATTGTCACCCTGCTTATTTAACTTACATGTAGAGTATGTCATGTGAAATGCCAGGCTGGATGAAGCACAAGCTGGAATCAAGATTGCCGGGAGAAATATCAATATCCTCAGATATGCAGATAACACCACCTTATGGCAGAAAGTGAAGTAGAACTAAAGAGCCTCTTGATGAAAGTGAAAGAGGAGAGTGAAAAAGCTGGCTTAAAACTCAACATTCAAAAATCTAAAATCATGGCATCTGGTCCCATCACTTCATGGCAAACATATGGGCAAACAGTGGAAACAGTGACAGAGTTCATTTTCTCCAAAATCTCCAAAATCACTACAGAGTGACTACAGACTTGAAATTAAAAGATGCTTGCTCCTTAAAATAAAAGCTATATAAATCTAGACAGTGTAGTAAAAAACAGAGACACTACTTTGCTAACAAAGGTCCATACAGTCAAAACTATGATTTTTTCAAGAGTCATGTATGGATGTGAGAGTTGGGCCATAAACAAGGGTGAACATCGAAGAACTGGTTCTTTTGAACTGTGGTGTTGGAGGAGACTCCTGAGAATCACTTGGACTGCAAGGAGATCCAACCAGTCGGTCCTAAAAGGAAATCAGTCCTGAATATTCATTAGAGGGACAAATGCTGAGGCTGAAGCTACAATACTCTTGCCACCCAATGTGAAGAACCAATTCATTGGAAAAGACCCTGATGCTGGGAAAGATTGAAGGCAGGAGGAGAAGGGGATGACAGAGGATGAGGTAGATGGATGGCATCACTGACTCAATGGACACGAGTTTGAGCAAGTTCTGGGAGTTGGTGAAGGATGGGGAGGCCTGGCATGCTGCAGTCCATAAGGTCGCAAAGAGTCAGACATGACTGAGTGATTGAATAACAACAATAAGAATGGGTTGTTTATGTCGTTGTGAGGATTAAATGAGAAAATATATGTCAGGCAGCTAGAATTGTGCTTAGCAAGTAAGTAGTCAAAATATTAACCATCGTCATTATTTTCTGGACATTGGAGACTATCACCTAACTTCTGCGATGGAGGGATTGAATAGTTGGTTATCATCTATTGTTTATTAACTTCTCTATGTAAATATCCTGAAGTGACAAGGCAGGATTTGCTGGAGGACCCAGGAGTGAATCTGCCAGACTCAGAAAATAAAACCAAACTTACAAAGCAGTGCTGAACACCACCTCACAATCTATACCTGGAGTCAGTTCCCTCTCTTGGTGAATCTGGCTAAAGATGGAGACAAAAATGGGTCTTCCTTTTCATTGAACTTTCCCAAAGCAATAGAAATTGGAGATTCTGTTAAAGTTTTTTGTATGTGTTTTAGAAAAGATGTGTATGCCTATGTATGTTTGTATGTATTCACATGCACTTAACATTTCTTTTCCTTCTTAAAACCTTTAAAAATGGCTTAGGGACTTTTCTCTCTTTTTGTTTTATTTGTTTTGAGTGGTCTTTTGAATCATTCTGTGCTACTCAAGATGCAATGGCAGCAAATCTGAGTTGGTTTCTGTTTCAGTGGCTTTGTCATTCAATCTGCAGACAGAGACATGTTTGACATGGAAATCTCCAAATGAAAAATCAAGATCTATTCAGTTTTGCTTATCTTACCAAGACTATATTTTTTACCAGTCCCCAAAGTGCAATTTCCTAAAAGGACTAAAAGAAGTACTTTTATCAAACTACTTTGATACTAAACAACCAAAGAAAATAGTGGACTGAGAAAGCTTGTCATTTTTTCAAGCTGTAGAAATACAGATTAATTTGTGTCTCTAAATCAACCAATCAATTTTATATCAAAATGCTCTGTTGACTGCCTATTGAATTCTTAGGCTTGAACTTTGTGTTGTCAGGTGAAGAGTGGGAATGAAGAAGCTAACTGTTATTGACCACCTATGCCAGAAAATTGACTTATGGATCACTGTGCTCCATGGGCCATTCTAGAAGAGGGTTATAATAATGCCATGATAACAAGAATAAGTTTTCTATGGCTCTGCCTCAATGCACTATTAGAAGAACATCAAATCTCCTCCCTTAAATCCATTCCAGTTACTTCTGAGGTTTCCTGATGAATGACCAACATGTGCTGACCTGCCCCATCTTCTGGGCGAGAACTTCACCCATGGCCCATCAACCCACTCTACTTCTGTCTTCTCAGCTTCCCCCTGTACCTCTGACAACCTCTTCACAACAAGACTTCTGACTATTAAAACTAAGGCCATTACATCCACCAGGCCTGTAAGATGCCTCTCGTCATTACTTTCCCTCCTGATCTGGTTATTCCATCATCCCACCTCTTATCATCTCAATAACCTTACCTAAGAGGTTGATTTCAATTTTCAGCCTCTTCTTTGACTCCTAGCTTTCCCTCATACCCTACTTCCAACTAATCAGCCAATCTTACCAACTATGACTTTAAATCTACCTACTGTCACAATTATTTCCCCAAATTATCTTCACCACAATTCTGCCCCAAGTCAGCATTTTCTGTTTCCAACCATGACAACAGCCTCCTAAATAGACATCTCTCAATTTGATAACTAAAATGGCACCCAATAGATAGTTTTCCAATCTATTTTATCTACATGACATCAACACTAATTTTTTTAAAAGCAACTATGATCCTGCCATACTTTTTCTTAAAGCCTTTTAGTGATGCCCTATTTTTCTGAGGATAGAGGCCCAATATTTTGTCCCTTCCTTTCCTTCCAACCTTATCATCACATCCTTATCAGACAGATCACTTATTAGCCAAACTAAACTTTCTTATGTTGCCTACAGATGCTATGTTCTCTTTTCGTTCAAAGTACAGTTTCTTCCTCATTCTAGAATAACCTTCCCTGTAGAATGTCAGCTATCATCCTGAGGTTTCACCTTAAGCTGAGTTATTCAAGAAAGTGTCCCACTCCCACTGTATACCCCCAAACTGGCATAAGATGTGCTTCCTGTATTCTTCCACAGCACCCTGTACCTCCATTGCCATTATCTACACAGCACCGTTCTCAACTGTTTATTTGGCTTTTTCCTCCACTACCCCAAAATAGCAAAATAATTAGGAAGAGTTATCAGCAGTATCTTTCAAATGACTGGGCTATGAAAGATACATAGGTAATATCAGAAGTATAAGTGAACAATGAAAAGTGATGGTATTTACTTCCCAGGCTGCCAATACTGCTACCGATGGCAACAATGCTCCCTGGAGGACAATTATGCCACCGATGTCAGCAATGGGGACATAGATACCCAGGGTTGATTGTGAAACATTTGCAAAGCAGTTGGTTCCTCAACCATTGCAGTGGACACTGAGGGGGAAATCTGTTCATGTTGTCTGGTACATGAGGACCCTCCTCAGAAGATTTGAAACAGAATTTTTGTGTTTTATCCCCCTGTTTGCCCATCTCCTTATAAATCAAACATAAGCCAGTGGGACCTGGAATAGAATAGCAGACTGACAGAAGTCAAATAATTAATTTGCAGATCATTTCTCTTCCTAGTGACACTTGTACCTCTTTTGAAGATCCTATGGTTGTTTTCCTAAAGTGAGTCCTTACTAGGATGATGCCAGGTCTGAAATGAAAATAAATTCTCATTCTTTTTTAAAGCAACTATGCCCCTTGCTAATCCTGTAGAGGAATCTAAGGGTGAACACAGATTAGTTCAAACTAAGCTTGTGGTAAATACATTACAGATCTTATGAATCATGTACTATAGTATGCATCTTATCGTCAGGGATAATGAAGACTCTGAACATCTCTCCATACCTTAAGGTCACTTCTATACTTCATACTGCCTTCCTTCTAAAGTAAAGCAGAAAAGGTTCAGAATATGAACTAATATTTTGCATTAGAAAGAAGCCACTAGGAAAGATTTTGGGGTGCCTGTGTACTAGTTTCCTATCTGTCCCTAGCTAGCTCTGCGGCACTCAGCAAAGAAAATACCTCAGTGACCCCATTCTCCTCATTTGTAAAACACTCTGTTCCTATAATATGATTGCTGAATTCCCCTTTCTTTCATGAAATCCTATAAATTAATATCTCTCCTCAAGCATGTAACTATCTGCTAAGAGAGGTAAGGTTTAGCAAAAACAACAACAGTATATTGTATAACTAAGGGCTGATAAAAGCTTGTAAAATTAAACCTACAAAGAAACCTAAGTGGATTTATTAGAAAAATAAAGTTTAGGACAGATGAATCTGGAGTCAGCTTTGAATGAAAACTAAAATAGAAAGGCAAAAGAGCTGCAGTGATTTAGTAAATAGACGTCTAACACAAAGCTACATTTTAGCCGTTGGGGTCTAATTTGGCCAGGGCCCAAGGAAAAGTGACTAACATTAATAAGAATGAAGTAGATTGTAACCTATTAAAACAAAAGATTCAGTCTAAAGAATTAACATAAATTCTCAGTCCTTAAATTGGCAAAGCTTCATTTATCAGGAAACTCAACTATACAGAATGACTTACGCCTGTGGACGTTCAATAGTGACAGGTTTACTGTAATAATAATAACCACAGCGCCAGCAAAGGGAAAGACAGATGGATCCAACTCCTAGGTCTTACCATCACTCCTCCTGATTACTCTGGCTTATTTTGAGCATCGGCAAAATGGTGGGGCGGTTATCATAGATCTTTGCATAGCACTGATTCAAGTGTGTGTTGAAACAAGACTGCTCCTGTGTAATTCATTTATATCACTGGCTCATACCTGCCTTTTCTCCCCTTCCTTCCATCTTGCGTATCTCCAAGATGAGCATTTATCTTACTTTGCTCTCCTGTTCCTCTTCTGTTGTCAGTCTAGCAGGTGTTCTTTTCAGATTGCTTTCATTCTTCATTATTCATTCTGGGTCCCTTTCTACCTTTGTGTCCATTTTTATCCTTCCCTTCCCTTCTTATGCACCTCAGGTGCCAAAGCCATCCATTTGTCAGAAATGTTCAGTGCTGTTTGTTTGTGGTTATTCCCCCTTAAACTAGAGCTTAGCAAACCCACCTGGCGAGCTGTTTCTTCTTTCTAAGGGAAGAAAGGTTTTCTAAGCTTAGGAGAAGTTGAAAATCAGGCCTGTCATTTTTCTTCACACCTGCTCCAGTCCTGATGTAACCATTCTTCTTTAGGGGCTCTGCTTTCAAATGACATCATCACTTATTTTTTCCAGCAATAAATGTAGTTGACTGCAATTTTCCTGTTCCTAAAGTTCAGAGGTTCAGATCACTGCAGGTTTATGACCATCTAGCAAGCTGGTCATGTTGAGCATCACAGAAAAGTATCTAAATATGTGTGCAAATTCATTTCTTTACGCATTTTCCAGGGCTACTCATTGAGACTGTCCTAGTGAATCACCCCCAACCCTTTCAAAGTGCTTCACAGCCCACAGTTGGCTCTGGCTCATTAGACGATCTCACAAAATATGCTGTTTCAGCATCTTTGGCAGGAAGACATGGCCCGTCAGCATCAGAGTGGCCAGTGACAGCCTCCAGGCATGGGGGGACAAAAGCTTCAGAATCAGGAAAGCACTCCCAATTCAACTCTCATCAGTATAGTAAAAACAAACAAACAAAAAAAACCCCACATTATAGGGGCATTATGGAATAACTTAATAAAATGTCTGCTATTTCATACCACCAAGGAGATGTAGAAAATCCTTATTTAGGAAAAAATTGAAGTATGAAAGTGAAAGTTGCACAGTTGTGTACAACTCTTTGTGACCCCATGGACTTTAGGCCAGAATACTCCAGGCCAGAATACTGGAGTGGGTAGCCTTTCCCTTCTCCAGGGGATCTTCCCAACCCAGGGGTTGAACCCAGGTCTCTCACATTGAGACCAGCTGAGCCATAAGGGAAGCACAAGAATGCTGGAGTGGGTAGCCTATCTCTTCTCTAGTGGATCTTCCTGACCCAGGAATCAAACCAGGGTCTCCTGCATGGCAGGCAGATTTTTTACCAACTGAGCTATCAGGGAAACCCCAATATATTGCAATTATTTTTAAGAATGTGTTTGTGCATGAGTTGTATATATTTCAAAATAGCCAAAAACTTACATGCCATAGAATTTAGAGGAATCATCTTTGTGACAAGAAAAACAAAGTATGTCTGTAAAGATGCCTTCTCATTGAAGTTGCACAGGGATGCTTAAAATAGTGACAGACTGGACGGAGTACTAATAATAATCTGTAGGCTGCAGCATTTCTACAACCTGTCCTTACATCAAATTCTAATTGAGCACTTTATTTTTCAGTTTAGTCAAATACTGTAATAGTGCTCCCAGCTCGCAGATTTTTTGCCTTCTGATCTAGATATGTACAGCAGCATGAACTGACTGACAACAAAATTCTTTCCATTTGAAAGTAAAGATTTCCAATTTATTTTCTTCTGTAGTTGTAAGTAAACATTCTGAGGAGGGAAAAAGAGTTTATATGCATTGTCTGATTCAGACCTTGGCTTCTTCTTTTTTTTTTGGGGGGGGGGGGCTTCTTATTATTCAGGGATTTCTGGAGGGTATGTATAATGTTATCTACAACTCTAGACACTTTTCATTTCTTCATACTTCTGTTAGCAATCGATTCTGTAGATTTAAAAAAAAAATAAATGCTCAAAAGATATCACTCTATCCTAGCCAATAATTCTGTAGTTTCAACCTTACTATCCTGTGCTATATATATATATATTTTTTCTGTCTTCTTCTTTAAAACATCAGCTTCAATACAGGGTACTTTTCTTTTTAACTTTTCTTCAATTCTTTGAAAAGGCATCTAACAGTATCAAGAGGAAATATATGTAAACATTTTTGGGGGGAATAGCACACAGATATTTATCTATTATGATCTAAAAGAGTTCTGTCATGCTTCTTTCACTGAGCTAGTCAAAAAACAAATGACTTATCACAATCACTAGTCAACAAAACACGTTTTACAAAAATACATCAGAGATTTGAATAAAATTGTATTAAAGCATTATGTATAAATGATTCACTTTGCTGTATAGAAGAAACTAGCAACATTGTTAAGAAACTGTGTTCAAATAAAAATTAATTTAAAAATTATGTAATGCTTAAACTCTCCTGAGCCAATTTTTCTGTTGCAACTTTGTGAGGTGTTTATAGCAGTTTTTATTTCTTTTGTCTGCATATTTGTCCACCCATATTTAAAGACTGTAGGACATAGCACTTCATTGAGTTTCTTTGGCCAGATTCCTTTATCAATTCATATTTTGAATATAAAAAGCATGACCTGCAGAATGTCTGCTGGAAAATGATAAGAAAGTTTGTAGAGTTGTAGAAACATCTGCTTAGTTTATATTACAGTTATTGATAACGATGTTCCAAAACCTATAATGCTGCAAAAGCTGAACGAGATTTTTTTTTTCTTTTCATCTTCAGGTGTCATATTTTCTACATGCAAAAATAATGAGAGCTCTTCCAGCTGCAGAATGGATAACATTTGAGCACTGAAGAGCTTGATGAGATGGATATTTGGACTGCTACAATAACAGAAGCAGCTCTAGAAGGAGGCATTTGGATTCAAGAACAGGAGTTAGTTACTAGATACTTTCCACAGTAGTTTATGCATCCTTGAATAAAGAAAAGCTTCATAGTAGTTTTTAATTGTAAATACAGGATAGGTTCAATATTTGTTCAGTCACTAAGTCATGTCCAACTCTTGTGGCCCACCAGCCTCCTCTGTCCATGGTATTTCCCAGACAAGAATACTGGAGTGGATTGCAATTTCCTTCTCCAGGGAATCTTCCTGACCCAGGGATTGAACCGTGTCTCCTGCATTGTAGGCAGATTCTTTACTGCTGAGCCATCAGGAAGCCCTGGGGTCACTAATGCAGTCAAACAATAGAGAAATGCAGAAACCCCCACTGACACTTTATTTGAAGTGACAAGTATTGTGCGCAGTTGATTCAGTCATTTCTGACTCTTTGTGACCCCAGGGACTGTAGCCCTCCAGGCTCTTCTATCCATGGAATTCTCAGGCAAGAATAATGGAGTGGGTTGCCATACCCTCCTCTAAGGGATCTTCCCAATCCAGGGATCAAGCCCATGTTTCCGGTATCTCCTTCTTTGTAAGGGGATTCTTTACCACTGAGCTACCAGGGAAGCCCTGACAAGTCTTAGGGGTATCGTCTATGGTTTTTCAGGAACATTTATTCACTCATGTTTTTCTAAAGAGAATAGTTCATATTATTCACAGTCCTTAAAATTTGTCTTTCAATTTTCAGAATTGTTGGAATGTAAGGACAGTCTTTCACTATCACACACAGAACTGTCCTTTTGGTAAATGACTCCAGACCTGACACCTACTGGATATTCTATAACTCAGTTTTCCTTTTTATTGTTGAGGGATGCATAGAGGGTCTCCAACTGTGCTTTTTAAAAGAATGAAGAGTCGATCACTCTTGCTCATTTGTGTAGATATTTGCATAAGGTAGATATCTGAAAGTAGCATAATGTGACCAATTTTCACAAGTAAATTTAAGATTTTCATAGACAGGCTTCCCAGGTGGCACTAGTGGTAAAGACTCTCCTGCCAATGCAGGAGATGTAAAAGATGTGGGTTCGATTAATGGGTTGGGAAAATCCCCTGGAGAAGGAAATGGCAACTCACTCCAGTATTCTTGCCTAGAGCATTCCGTGCACAGAGGAGCCCGGTGGGCTACAGTCCATGGGATCGCAGAGTCGGACATGACTGAAGCGACTGAGCAAGCGTAGGCTATCAATGATTTTCAAAACAAGTCTTGATAATTTACTGTCCTGCCAATAATGTAGAAGATATGTGCTTCATAAAGTTCAATATTCTTCTTTCATCCATGGCTGATTCATGTCAATGTATGACAAAAACCACTACAATATTATAAAGTAATTAGCCTCCAACTAATAAAAATAAATGAAAAAAAAAAAAGTTCAATATTCTTCTTTTAATTTTTGGCAGTCTAATAGATTTAAAGGGTTACTATGTTTTGTGAGTATCTTAATATATTTATCAGCTTCCCAGGTGGCTCAGTGGTAATTTGCCTGCCAAGCAGGAGACACAGGAGATGTGGCTTCAATCTCTGGGTTGGGAAGATCCCCTGGAGGAGGAAATGGCAACCCACTCCAGTATTCTTGCCTGGGAAATCCCATAGACAGACAAGCCTGATGGGCTATAGCCCACGGGCTTGCAAAGAGTTGGGTATGACTTAGGAACTAAATAGCAGAAGCCATATATTCAATGCACATTTGTATTTATTTTTTCTTTGAAATATCAACTTCATATTATTTGTTTTTATACCTTGAGCTTTTCTTTCTGTAACTTATTTGTGTGAGCTCTTTGTGTATTATGGATATTCATCATTTGCCTATTAAAACAATTGCATACATTTTCTCCAAATATGTCATTTGTTCTTGAACTTGTTTTTAAACATTGCCAGTCTGAAGTGTCTATTTGGATTTGTCAAACTTTTTCCTTATAACTTCTGCAGAAAATGTACAAGTAGGGATAATCCTAGTAACTTATTAAAATATGCATTTAAAGAAACAATTACAAAAACTGTTTTCTTCTTTCACAATTATTTGAAGTTTACAAGAATGTATTGTTATTCACTAAAAATTGAAAATAGTTTGTAACTGAAAGCTTGCTTGGCTCTAGCAATATATCGTTTATTTTACTGATTGGGAGGTGGGGTAAAAGGAGAGATATCATTTAGTGACTGACTTGAATACAAAAATTAGGCTACAGGATGAAGGCATTTAAGGCATTTTGTGTCGTCCTCCCCTCAGGGTTAACTGTGCATAACGCTGCATCCCTGCAGGCAACTGACTTTGTCACAAAATCTTACCTTAGTAGGAATTCAATTATAGCTTGCAAAGTTTATGTGAAAAAAATATGAATGCAGCTAAGTTATTTCATAGTCTCAATTCAAGTAAATGTAAACGTAGTAGGGAGTACAATGACCTTACAACCAGGAAGTGTGCATTTCAACGTCTATATTTGTGAATCTCAATTTCATAGGTCCATGAGGAGTTGGGACCTAATTTCTCTTAAAATTCTAAATTGTTGAGATTTGTTCTTATTCATTTTTAGGCCCGGACTATTAAGAAAGTAGGTCAATACTCCCCTTGTTTTTAATCTCTATACAATTAAGCTGTTTTCCCTTCCTGAGCCTTTCCAATCCCAAGGCCTTAAGGCTTAGCCAGAAGGACAGGAATATATCAACAGTCAAGAGCAGGAGGCTTGCTAGCAAAGAAAGCACTAACATACTTGTTCTCATCTGTGTACAAAAAAAAAAAAAAAAAAATTACAGTGCTCCCTGAAGGCCAACTGTACTTGACTCTGCATTAAAGAACTATATGCAACTAAAATACTCTTAGCAAGCATTTTGGGGCAGCAACTATCTTTGTTGTGCTAGATCTATGGAATTTAAATAATTATAATGAATTGATTTCTAAGACAATTACACTTATAATACAATTTTCAGAGAGTAAAGACTACATAGTAAATTTGCAATATTTTATCCATTACAAAATTTAAGGAAATGAAAAGCAAAACAAAAATACAAGGAACCCAAAAAAGTCTTATTTATTTAATTACTAATGTACTTGTTTACTGGTGGTTGGGAGTTCTTTGGCTGGGGTGGGTGTATCATATCCTTAGAAACAATTTTTTTTAAGTACATAGATTTTTTTTTTTCCCCTCAATACAAACATTTCTAGTATGAACTAAGGAAATGTTTGCTAACTAAATATTATACATTGTGCTTCTATTTTAACTCCCATATTGTACCTATTTTGTCATAAATTGATTTCTTTACAGGTTAAGTCTCAATTCTTCTTTGAATAAAATGTAAAATTCAAGAAAGGACACCCATAAGCTCCTCTTTTGAACTTTACAGCTGTTGCAAGCAAGGGAATTCAGGCTCTCAAATATTAGTTGGAACTCAGGTCAGTGGCCTTTATTATAAGGGAAAAGAAATCAACTTAGAACATTCTAGATGGAAACTTTGCCCTTTTGCTGTTGCCTTTCCTCTTAGAAAACAAGTTAAAAGATACCATTGGCCAGGTTAATTGACTTACAAGTGTGTCTTTTTAATAAGTGTCATAAAGTATGTCAGGCTGCTGAAAGTTGCTTTCAATGCATTTTTTAAAAAACTGTTGTCAACCAGATTAAAGTTTATTGTTCACATGTGCATTCGGTTTTCAGGTGGTAATGAAAGACACTGAATTGATTTGCCATGCGTAAAGAGGAAGGGGTTGTGTCCTTTGCTGTTTCTCAATGTGCCTTTCCTTCTGGTATCTCTTCTGGAATGTGTTGCCAGCAGACCTTGTTCAGCTCTGGACTCTTGTCTTGCAGACCAGCTCTCAGTGGCCTTTCTGTGTCTAAACAGAGACTTTCTGTGGGATGGAGACAGTAACTACCTGAGGAGTCTTCCCTCAAAATGTCTATTAATTTTAAAACTGAGTATTAAATGAGATGACTCCTAAATGAATCCCATTTTCCCCAGAGACTTATATCAGTTTTAGAAAGAAATATTTTCTTTTGGTTTCAGTTAGCTGTTGCTCAGTGTTCATGTAAAGTCAACACAGACCACATGTCTCTCTCTCAGGTCCTACCTTCACATTTGTAGCCACATGGTCCTCTGCGTGACTGCTTCACAAAAGGACCCAGAACAAGATTTTGGTAAACAGACTGGAAAAATCTGCCAAGTCCTGATTTGCCAAGCTTCCTGTTTCCTACCAGATTTCAGGAACATGAGAAGGACATGAAGAAAAATCTCCAAGTGGTCATGGCTAGATCAACTTCACCGTTTACCTGGCCAGTTGTACATACAATCATTCTGGAATTCACAAACTTGAAGCATTGCTATTGTGATTCTACACACATGCTTTAAGCTGAAGCTTTTGCCTTCCTCTCAGGGCTCAATTTGACATAAAACACATCCATAAATGAATAACCAGCAGAACTGTCTGAGGGGCAGGAAGATGATGGGGATAGCTTCTGCTCTCAATCTTGGTAAAGTCTTTGGCCCAATAATCCCTTCACATCCTCACTCAACTTTGACAATATGAGGAATACCATCAAGCACATAAAAAAGAATCTCTACCCAAGCTAAAAACGCTTGATTTCTGCCCTGACATCAGAAATGCCATCACTTGAGATTTGATGGATGTGTCATTTTAGTGTCTGTCTTCCCACACTCGAATCTAAACATGTGAAAATGTGAGCTCTGTGCTGTTTCTGTGGCTCTGGCACCTCATGTAATTTAGGTTTGAATAAATATCGGAGGGGAATATGAAGAGTTTTTCGTGTGATAATTATCCCTGAATAGCACCTCTTTGTATCAAACACTCTGGTGTGATGAGGTTGCTTCTATACCTTTCATCTCTGCAGGTGAGACCTGGGCTGCTGCTACAGGATGGAACAGAAATCTGGGAAGGGCTTACAGGTCACAATTAGTGGCAAATGGCAGAGACGGGGCCACTGAGGAAGGCAGTGGCTTCTGAGTGGCATTCAAGTCATATAAAGGTAGGGGTTAAAAAGCAGGTTGACAAATTGAAATGCTATACATGGGAAATAACAGATAAAGTGTAACCATGAACTAGGGTGGGGAAGATGGAAAGGAATTGAATAGAAACAAAAGGAGAAAATATAGGACTCGACTGTGTTAGTGGAAATTAGTCCCTCTGAGTGGCTGCACAATAGAGTATTATACAGTTTCAGTGAAATTTAAGAAGGCTGAAAACTTTTAGAGTTATCACCTTAGTGAGCATTGAAAATGTCCTGTATATTTAAATTGATGTTGTGTTCTTCAAAACCTTTATGTGTACAGAGTTTTTCTTAACTCTGTGAGCTGGTCCTGATGAAAGAGACAGAGAGAGAGGGAGAGAGAAAGAGTGTGCGTGTGCGTGTTTGTGTGTGTGTGAGGTTAAGGAGAACACACTCAGGTGAAGGGGCTCTCTTTGTGCCATGGTCTTTTTGGAACTGCAGTAATAGAGGGCCTGGCTCTGCCCCTATTGTCATTCCTCAGCCCATTCACTACCAATTGGCCCCATCTGTACAGCTTTCTAAAACCAATCCTCCTCTCAGGGTGTCACAATATCTGGGGAGCCCTGCATATTCTCATATAAAGCATCTCAACAGTCAGCATCAAGCCAGCCTTGCCGTTTTTATGCCGACAATCTTAGTAATAAGATTTCTCCTCATCCCCAGCACATGGGCTGTTCAGTTTATCCCGCCTGGTCCCTTGTTTTATTGTTCATCACTCAAATCTTGTTCTCAGAAGTTTCTCCTTTTGAAGGAAGAGTCAGACCAGCTGTTACTCTCATCAGCTGCTCCTGCTATGGCCAGTCTCTTGGTGAAAAGTCACACTGCCCCCTGTCTCTGCTTCCTCACTCACGGCCTCCTCCCTCTTAGGATCTTTCCCCACAGCCCTTCACCAGTTCAAAGCTGACAGGACTGTTAGAGCCTTCTCTGACAAACTCAGCCTTTCTTGATCTCTCTGTTATTTATTTTCTATTTCTCACAGCAAGGGTTACAAGTGTATAAAACATGCATAATGGTCTGCAGGTCCTATAGTCCTTTCTTGAGGCACTGTCTCATTTGTCCCTACGATAATCCTTGTGAAATGGACAGGGCAGGGCTGGTGTTCCCGTTCACGGGTTAGAGGCTTCTCGTGGGGAAGTGACTTGATTAGCTTTTGCAAGTGGGTTTTCTGACCTTGGGTTTTCTGAGCATGTTCTCCTCTACACTATCCCTTCTGATTCAGAAAAGGTGGCAGCATTGGGTGGGGTTTTCTAGGGAAGGATCCTGGGGAAGGTGGCTTTTAAGCCAGGCCTTGAGGAACCAGTAGATCAGCCTAGGCAAAAGAACTGCGTAGACTAAGGAAAGGGAACAATCATCAGGCTTTCTTGTCTGAGAACAACGGGTGTGTATGTGTGGTGAGTGGGGGGGGGGGGGGAGCAGGCTTCAGGAACTTGGGATAATTGGGCAAATAGTAAGACAGGAAGATGGATATATTTGACCTGTAAGGGCTTGCGTGCCTGGGTGTTTATGCATATGTGTGTATGTACATGTGTGCAAGGTGGGAGAGCATTTGGTGAGTAATGGCAGGGAGAAAGGTCCCTTCAGCTGCCAACAACTAGAAGAACAGAGGTTTCATGGAAACAGAGCCGACTTGGGACCAAAAGTTCTGGTTGCTTTTCAGAGAGGTCAGGTGGGAGCGACGCAGTACTTGGTGACACTACCATTCTGAGCCTCATGACCCATGAAATGAACATGGTAAAATAGCTGCTTCAGCAGCAGATACAATGATAGGGGGTTAAAAATAAAAATGAGATAGTATGTTTGAAAGCACACCATAGGTAGAATGAGCTCTACACAAACCGTATTTTATTATTCTATTAAGAAGCATCAGCAGAAAACCATGGTGGAAGAACTAACACACACACACTTTAGCATGAAAACACACGTGGGCACATCTCAAAAGAGAATACTGTTAAAGTTCGTTGTCCCTTCCCCCTGAGCTGAGATGTTGTCCCAACAATTCCACTGACCATCATGAGGTCTCCTCCCTTTTCTCCCCATGAGGCCTTTGAGGTGACACCCTTCAAGATACCCATGCCTTTATTGCCCCTCCCCCATAACTTCCCCCCACAAACTTCATGGAAAACAGAGAGTCCTGCTTATTGTTCTTTAAAGAACACAATCAACATAGCAATTGGAAACTGCATGAATAATTTAACCTCCCGGCAGAGACTGGACAGGATTGGAAGATGCAGAAGATTCCCCAAATTAATAAAGGCTTTTATAGAGTCATAAAAAGCCATAATTCAATCATTTTTAAAAGGGCAGCACACACAATGCTTATTAAAGACTGGGTTCTGCTGAGGAGTGTGTGGGGAGTCCAAGAACGCTCACTCAGCAGCCATGGCCCCAGTACACGCCCACCCCCTCTGCTTGACAGGCAGATAACCTGACCCAAGCATTTAATAAGCGATATTTACTGATGATTCTTCCCTGACGGGCTCAGTCAAGGGAGAGGACTAATAAAGAGGGTGATTGAAACAAGGGAGGGATTTTTTTTTTTTTTTCCCTGCTAAGAGTAAGCGATTGTGCTTCAAGTGGGAGAGCCACCTATTTTTATACACAAAGTATATTTTTTATTTAGTGTAGACAAACACTTTGGGGGTGAATTCCTTCAGATCACCCTACTCTTCTTTCAGGAACTTAAATGGGGTGATTATAGCACTGGTGATCTCTAAGACTGTCCCTCAATCGGCAGGAATGGAACCACGTGCTTGCTTCCAGATGAAATAAATATTCCACAGTTTCAAAATACTATGCCTCCATAGTCACTGTGCGCAGTGGTTCAGGGAGCCCCGGCTGTTCATGTGGATGGCTTGTTTATGACTGAAGTTCCCTAGGATAAGACTGGGTCAGTCCCACTGTGATCAGAATTCAGGAACAAGGTTGCACAGTTCATGCAATGCACAAAGGTGGTACCTTTTGACCGATCTTCCTCGTGGAAGAAGAGTTGTATATTATTTTTTAATTTTACTTTTTTTTTTTTTTTATGTAATTCACACAATGGAGCCATTGGTGCTGGCAGAGGCCCTGATCTGGTCAGTTGCAGAGCTCCATTTGGCCTCTGTTCCTTAAGGCTCAGCATTCTCACGTGTAAAGTGCTTCATCTCTCCCGCCCATGGTGGCAGGCTGCCTTTTTGAGGGATAGAGCGCAGAGGTGGGGGAAGAGACACGTTAGAACACGTCCCTTCTACCAAAGGGAATAACAGCTTCAGACCTCAAGGATCTCAGCACGTTTGGTCCAACCACGCTTCTCTCTGCCCCATTTCTGATTTAGCTATTTACTAGGACAAGTGTCCCAGGGCTGCCAGAGCAGATGCATTTTTAGCAAACAAACATAAATAAATAACTAGCTTCGCAGCTAGGATGGGCTCTCAGTGACTTGTCTGACCCACATAGCGCCTCCGTGCTCTCTGCTCCTCGCCGCCTTCCCAGAGCAGGAGGAGTTGTGTCTTTCCGCACCACAGGTACTAAGCAGTCTTCCTGTTTGCCTAACCTCAAGTGACAAAGCGCTGGTCCTCGTATATCACAGTCTTTCCCAGCAAGGATTAGGTCACACTGGGCCAAGGTTTTACTAATGAGATCATGCATAATCAATAAGGGTCCGCTGACATCTTGTCAGCTCCATCACTGTCACCCGGAGGCTGGGGTAAAGCAACGAGGGGAGATCTGGCGGCTACCTGAACTCTGAACAGATGGGCAGCGTTGGATGGAGCCACTGCCCCTCAGAAGAGGCCCAAGTCTTGTTAGCAGAGGACATAGGTCATTCCCTCATTTGTTTGCTCATCCTTTCCTTCGTCCAATCCATAGCGAGCAATTTGTCAGGTCCCATCGGTATTATCCTCACCACAAAGAATGACACAGAAAAGGGTCCCATGTTTTGAAGCTTCCCCTAAAGCACCTCATTCTACAAGGGATGACACAGAGGAAAAAAGCAGGAAAGAGGAAGAAAAAAAGAAGCAAAAAGAAAAAAGAAGGAAGAGAACAGACAAGGCATGGATAATATTAATTTATAGGCAGAGAATTAATATAGACAACACACAATAGAAAGGCCCAGAACTTCACTTTGAGCAGTCAGACGTGGACAGGGCTGTCTCCCTCCTTACCCAGGCACATGCTCTTTAAGGGGCTCTTGTCAGGTCTAGTCCGAGTTTTCGTGATTATGAACAAAAGGTTGAAGTCCAGCTTGCTCATGTTAATTGCCTAAGTTAATTTATTTCTCACTAGAATCATAAAGCTTGTGATGGACAACACCACCATTTCTTAATACAAAATTTAACTCTGATTCTCACTAACTATACAGAATTCTCTAACTATTTTTTTGGGTCATGGAAGTGTTATATTCTTGAAGACATATATATGTGTCTTATGAGACATATATATGCATGTATACACACACACACACACACACATATATATATATATATAACTGATGTGCTTACATCCGGTAATTTGGAATAGAGAATAAAGTCACATTTTTAGTAAGTCTTAAATATTGAATAACAAAATCAAATGCTAATTTTGCTTATTAAAAATTACCTCTTTATTTTCTCCTGAAGCCAGGTTCTTCTGTCTTCTTGTATTCAATGACTTGCTTTATCCAAATTGCAAGGATTTTATACAAAAAATTCAATGTGGGAGAGATAAGACAGTGATGTTTCTTTCCCATCATTAATACTTGATTCTTATAGGCTTGACTTTCTTGAATTATCACTCATACAGGTTGTTGCAGGATTAAATTACTCACAGCTGTAGGACTGAAGTCCCGTTTTCATGCTGGCTATTAGCCAGGGTCGCTCTCAGCTTCTAGATCATCCTCAGAACGAGGCACACAGTTCTCTTCCAGGGGGGCAGCTACTTCTTCAGAGTCAGCAGAATCTCCAATCTGCTATAACCTGTAACACAGTCTTACAAAAGGAAGGATAATCATAGGAGTAACTGCCCCATCACTTTTGTTCAATGATCAGGTAGGCTGATCTCACCTAGTCCATAAGTCTCACCTGCATTCATTTGGAGATAATTATGCACAATATGTGTAACAGAAGCCTGTTTGTCACTAACACACACACATGGTATTATGCACATACCATAAGAGTAAAATTCAATAGTTTTACAAACTAAACATATATACCTCTATCCAGATCAAAAAGAGAATATTAACAGTACCCAAAAGCTCATCTCTGTTCCCTTTTGCTCCCTACCATTACCACCATCCCCAGGGAGAGTGAGCACCATCCTGACCCTAACAAAACGAATCCACTTTGCCCTTTGCTCTTTGCTTGTTTGCCCAGGTACATTTATGCATAAACTGAATCATACAATATGGGCTTTTGAGCTCTGGTTTCTTTGCCTCAAAATAAGCTCATTACTGCATAGTATCCCATTGTGTGAATATTTCCAGTCAACTGTTGACAGACATTTGAGTGTTATTACGAATACTGTCACTATAAACATTCTAGAACATGTATGCTGGCAAACCTACAAGTTCACTTTCAAAGTTGGATTTCCCTGGATTCAGTTTCAACTATCCCTTTGTTTTCTGAGACTAGTTGCTTATTTTCTAGATCATCTTTCCTAATCCACAAGAAGACAGGCTATACAACCTTCTCATATAGTGTATCTGAGTAAGACTATGTGTGGGCGAAGGGGCTGGACTTTATCAACTCAATGAATGTATGCTCATCTAGGCACTGGAGATGCAGCCATCAGCATAATAGATAAGTGTATGTCATACGAAGCTGAATTCTAGTAGCACAAAGAAGTGAGAACAGGTAGAAGAAGATAAGAAAAGAGAATAAACAAAAAATAAAAGATGATTATATATATATATATATGAAAAAAAATCTGGAATGTTAGAAAGTGCTATGGAGAGAGATGAAGTAAAAAAGTAGGGTCTGAAAAAAAAAAGTAGGGTCTGGAGGGTTGGAAGTAAGATTGTATTTCATTAGTTTGTCAGGGACATTTTCACCAAGAAGGTGATGTTTGAGCAAATACCTAAAACAGAGAAGAAAATTTTTAAAGTGTTCAAAGCAGAGACTCTGAAACAACATAAGTCTAGGGTGTTTAAGAAATACAAAAAAGGCCAGAATAAGAGACAGGAGAAGAACAGGAGAAAGGGGATGCAGAGTGGTGAGTGCAGAGGTTGAATGGGTCTGGTGGGTCACTGGGAGAGCCTTCCTCAGAGTGAAACGAGAAACCACTGGAGGGTTTCTGAGAAAGAATTCTGTTTCAGTGCTGTCAACGAAACTCCCGTAAGAATACGCAATGTGGAGTGTGAGAAATGAAAGAGAATGATGGGCGTAAAAAGATACAAGGAGTAGGCATATGCATGCTCATTAATGTGTGTGGATGCATTGTGTGTGTACATGTGTATGAGTTTATTTCATGAACATGTGCCATGTTACTTAATATTGGAAAGGCTTTTGAGAGGAGGCAGGGCTTTTAGTGTGTACCTTGAGTTACAATCTGGATAAAGAGCAAGATAATGGATTTCCTATTGAACATGAGATTTAACGTCCTTTTCTTTCTTTTCCTCTTGAACTAAAGAGATTTAGTGATTCCATGCTTCCATGCTGTGATTCCTCCAGAAGTGACCAAATTTCTACCAAAGGGAAAAATATTTAATGACCATAATCTAATTGTGTTACCATTGAAATCATTCTCTTCATAGTCAACTTCATCATCACATGATCTTCAACTGTGTAAAGACATCAAAAATTGTGATGGATGGAAGAATTTTTAATTTTTATGTAATTTTATTTCATTTATTTCTGCAAACGTTAGCTCTCCTTCTTATATTTCTAGCTACCCAGTTAACATGTCCTCTGAACTTTTCAAATACTTGAGAGTACACCTTAGTATTTTCACTCCATCGCCTCCAGTCTTTGTCTAATTTTGAATTCCAGACTTCTATCAGGATGACTATAGTCAGCATTCTTTCCTTATATCTTTCAATTAAATACAATATTCTCTGATTTTTCATAGTAGTAGGATTTTATGACTATTGTTGATAGCATTTTAGAAGCTTCAATTTATTGCATAATTTGCATTCTTAAAATTAGCCTTTTTAAGAAGAATGTTAGCTTCTTGAGATGCTATTTCCCCACATATACCCTGAGGAACATTTTTTATCTTAATATATTATGATAAATCAACCCTAGATGTTTGTTGATTTCTTTCTTACATGAAGGACTTGGCTCCATCCTTAACAAGGTCCAGAATAACTTCTGTCTTACTTGGTTGCTAAGGGCAAGATGTAAAGGAAACTATTCTCTCACAACATGCGTACACTATGCTTCAGTGACTCCAGATTTGGTGCCCTGCCCTTATAAAGGCAATTTACATTTCTTTTTTAATTAATGCTCTCTCCTTTGATTAGTTCATCATAGCTGGGGAAAAAAAACTAAAAAGCTTTTCATCTCATCTACTTCTCGTGCACATCGCCTCATGCCAGTGGTGTGAGATCACTTATCATTTACACATCTATCATTTATTTTAATCTAGGCCATCTTTGTGGAGGGGAGAGAACTGCATACACTGCTTTTTCAACCATCATGCCCTTTCTCATCCATTTGATTTAATCAATCAGCGTCCATGTGTGTACTGTATATATCTTCCCTGTAGTTTCACAGCCTGTCAGTCACTTGTCATAAGCAAACTGGCCATCAACCTCCAAAGGTCTGGCTGATGAGTGGCTCCTTTGACAGTGGCTAGGTTTCCCTAAGGGCCTTCACTTCTCAGAAGTCTTAAAATATCTACCCTGGCCCCGCCAGGCCTGTCCTGCAGCCTCATGTAGATACTGCTTTGTTGAAACACACTGGGCATGGCTGCAGCATGCTCCAACAAGGAACTGAAAGAATCGGCACCCATTTATGAATTGATGTCTGTATAACAAGGTCTTCTTCCCCATAAAGAGGTAAAATATTTATAGCAGGGCTTCTCTGGTGCCTCAGTGGTAAAGAATCTGCACATGGATTTGATCCCTGGTCCAGGAAGATACCACATGCCAAGGAGCAACTAAGTCAGTGTACCATAATTATTGAGCCTGTGCTCTAGAGCCTGAGAACTGCAACTGTTGAGCCCACATGCCACAACTACTGAAGCCCGTGTGCCCTAGAGCCCAGGGCTCCACAACAAGAGAAGATATCACGATTAGAAGTCCGTGCCCTGCAAAGAAGAGTAGCTCTTGCTTGCCACAATGAGAGAAAAACCTGTGCAAGCAAGACCCAACACAGTCAAAAATAAATAAATAACATTTTATATATATATATATATATATATATATATTTAAAAGAAAATTTATAGCATATAGGCTCCAGTCAGTATCTCGATGACAACTAAACTACTTCTGAAAATCACAATTTTATGGAATTAATGCACAATGGAATAAAAATTAATTAACAAATTTGATTGTCAGTCTTAGTGATTTTAGTATGGTTTATGATTGGTTTAGTCAGTCAGCCAATATCTGATGAGTTCAGGAATGTTTATGTCACAGATGAAGTACTCAAGGTGAAGAGTCACATTTTGAGAGGGACATGAGAAATCTAGAGTGTATCTTCAGATGAGAGGACCTGAAAACCACATCATATGAAGAGTGGTTGAGACAGAGGGCTTAGACAGAATGAAGAGTCTACGAAGTCTTTTTCAGAATCTTCAAGGCTCTCATTTAGAGAAGAGTAAAATTTTACTTTATTTCAAAGGGAGAATCCATTCATTCATTCCCCTGAAATTTATAATCACTTAACATGTACCAAGAAGTGATCTAAGCACTTGAATTATATCAGAAAAAAAAAAAGTAAATTCCCTCCCAGGAAGCACTCACCTTTTAACATCTAATGACAATAAAAGTGGTAAATAATAAGTAAACTGTGTAGTATTTGAGAAAATGGCAAGTAAAAAGAAATATTCAAAGTCAGGGAAGGAGGATTCAGGATTGCTGGAGGGACAGAGTGTGTGATATAATTTTAAATCATCTGCAGGGTAGGCTTCATTGTAAAGGTAAGGTGTGGAAAAAGCCCCAAGGAGGCAAGGAACTAGATTCAGGGATACCTAGGGTGAGAAGTACAGATAGGTGGAAGAGGCAGTACAGTGCCATGGAGCAGGACTGTGCCTGGTGTGTTAGGAGCAGAGGAGGGCTGGTGTGCCCAGAGTTGACTAGGGGAGAAGAGTAGAGAGGCTGGGAAGAGAGTAAATGATGTACCATTTACCTTCTTAGCCAATGTACAGACTTTCACCTTGAGTGCCTTGAGGAGTCACTGCAGTGTTCTGAGCAGGGGGGCCCCAGGATTTGATCAGTTTCATTTGGATCATTCTTGATGTTGAGTTGAGACTCACCCAAGGGAAGGGAGACCAGTTTAGAAAACCTGGCCAGTATTCAGAAGAAGGATGGTGCTAACTTGCATCAGAAGGTCCCAAAGGTCATAGTGGGTTGGGTGTGGTATATAAGACTGAGGAGAGTAAGGGCAACTCTAAATGGTTAAGAAGAGACTGCAGGACAAAAGTTTTAGAATAAGGATAAATTTGGAAGGAAACTCAGAGGTCTCTTAGATCACTACTGAAACTTGTTTTTTGGGAAAAATAATGCTATACTATATTCTAAATAAATGAATAGCAGTTTCATTTATTTCATTTATTCAAATATACACAAGCAGGTTCCCCCCCTGCCAGGAGATCATATGCATTAGGAGAGAAATATAAATTAATGATTTTAATGCAATATGATAGTGGAATGAAGAAAAATGCCATGTAGCCCTAAGTGAGGAAATACTACTATTTATTTGCTCTAAGAGAATAGATATGTTAATAAACATATGGGTCTCGGTTTTCTTATGTGTAAAATGTAAAAATAACATGTTCTACTCGACATGCTTGTTGTGAGAACTAAGGGATGTAATGGACATACGGTCTCTAGCATCACCGTCTCCCTGCTGTCACTTCTCAGATGCACCATTTTCTCCACCCCTCCAAATCTCTTCCATCTCCCATACCTACACCTCACCTGCTCATTTATAATTTCTTCATGTGGATTTTTCTTGCTACCTTCTTTCTACCTCCTTCTACCTGACTTACTTCTAATAATGCCACTTCCTTGAACAATTTGGGCTTCCCCGGTGGCTCAGATGGTAAAGAATCTGCCTGCAATGTGGGAGACCTGGGTTCGATCCCTGGGTTGGGAAGGTACACTGGAGAAGAGAATAGCTACCCACTCCATTATTCTGGCCTGGAAAATTCCAAGGTCAGAGGAGACTGATGGGCTACAGTCCATGGGGTTGCAAAGAGTCAGACACGAATGGAAAATTTTCACTTGAACTATTTTACAATTGAATTGCTTTTTGCCTCATTTCCTCAAACAAAGGTGCTTCAGTCAGTTTATCAGGAACTCTCAAATGAAACTGAAAAACAAAATCACAAAACTCAAGAACTTGCTTTAGAATTTCTCCCATCCCCAGTGTTCTGTGTTGATGCAAGTAAGCTCCAGAAGACACTGCTACTTTCATGAATACCTTCAATATGTGATTCCCCACCTGTAGGTGGAGAGGCCTTGGGTCGTATCAACTGTCTCTCTCTTCACTTTTTCCCCAAAGGGCTTTGCACTTAGCAGATGGCCGCTACATATTTGTGGAATAAGTGAATCTTCACATTCTTAAGACTTTGGGTTCATCGTGGATGGTATCAGAATTTATGTTAGGGATTCTTCTTACTCCTTAGCTGTATTATTTGACTTCACTGGTTTTAAAAGGCATAATTTGCAGTCTATTTTTCTACTTCTCTTGTCAAACTTTATTGGTCCAACATGAGCATTCTGAATTTTAAAATTCTTAGGAGCTTAACGTTTGTTCTAAATTTTAGGGAAAGATAGAGCAAAATTCAACTGAAATGACAGTTCCTCATCAACCCTTACGCTTCTGTTCTGCGACCACCTGGTTACATGCTAGACCCCACCAAAGAGAATGAGAACTGTGGAGGACAGGGCACCAGAAGGGTCCTATTTCCCGTTTGACTGGTGAGAGTGAGTCATTCCTGATTGTGAGCAGAATGATATTCACAGACCATCACAGCTCACAGAACCAGCCGAATGAGAACAGTAAACAAGGATGATTTTCAATGTTGAGGCTAAACTTTTTCTGATGTTAAATATCATCCTTCATGTAACAGTTTCCTTCATTGCTCTTTTCTCTGAACTCCATCCTCTCTCTACACTTCAGATTTCTGGCACTGATTACTCATGCCTGTCCCTGCTGGTGTGGTACACTCGTGTTTGAGTAAGGCACAGGAAATGTGAAGATGAGCAGTTGCATTCACTGCTTGGGCACCGCCCTGATCCCGACAGCACCTTAGTCTCCTTCAGAATTACCCTCCTGCTTTTGCACGAGTGCTCAGCACATCCGTCCATCCAAAGGCTGTCTTTCTGCTACAAAAGCTGGATTCTCTCTGGCCCTTTCCACCAGACTCCTCTGCTCACTACCCAAGTTCAGACAAGGGATAAAGACATTGAAGCTTTCAGTCTGACTCTCTTTCTCATGATTATAGACTTTAAGCATCATGTCACACAAATGGAGGCCGTGATTTTGATGTGTTCAATCCAACAGTAGGATTTGGTGCAAAGGGAGAGAATTTCAACTGCCAGGCATCCAGGATCCCATCTGTTCTGAGTATACTGTGTGTATCTGCTGCAAAACCTTGAGCTTCCTTATAGCCTTTTAGAAAATTCCAGAGCTTTCCTTTAACCTAACAGCAAGTTTTCTTGCTGTGTAAGTTAACTGAGTTTACTTTCTTTCTGTTTAAGAACTCTAATACAGAGCAATAAGTCTGCCTTTTTAATTATGACCTCCATAGGCATTGGGCCTAGGGGGCATTGTGTAAATGTTTATTTAATGAGTGAGTAAGTAAAAGTTATTTTAGTGTAAGAGAAAAGATGAGATAACATAAATGAACATTTGGATTGAGCTGAAAATGGACACTGCCTTATCCTTGCAAACACTTTCCTCCCTGGCAGTTTTTTTATTTTTTATTTCTTTGTCTTTGTTTTTCTTTCTGCCCTGGTTTCTGGTTTTCAGTTGTAATTTGCTTTAAAGATAATACTGCCATGTTCCTTTGAACTGAAACTATCCGGCAATTTATGGTCAAATTTAAGTTTGGCATAACAGGCTTAATGTTCAGCTTTCCATCTGTATTCTGTCCTTGGCAAAAACCCAGGGAAACTTGGGATTTTATGCTCCTGAATTTTATAAACCAGTAAACACAAAGGTATTGGAATTGTATATCTTAGCATGAAGCTTTTTATCTTGTGCATAAGAAATATCAAATTGGACTGTGGTGTAGGCAGCTAAGGGATTTGCACTGCTTCCTCCCTTTAGAAATGTTCTTTTTTAAGAACCAGTGTCTGTGGAAAGTGATGATAAAACAAAAACAGCGATTTACTTTGTTCAGTGTTCCCAGATTGTCAAGCTATTCTCACCTGGTTTCTGTGATGCGCCTTCCAATGGTGCAAGGTAGTCAAGGTTTGTGTTACTATACCATTTTAAAGAGAGGTACAAGAGAGTCTCACAGAACTTAAGTGGTGCTGAAGGTCATATAGCTGATTAATGCAAAATCAGAATGATCAGAATTTAGCTTTCCTTTGCACTGACAATGAGATAGAGAGTTAAGTCATTCTTTGATTCTTTCAGACATTATCCATTAGAGCCTTACTTTTTACCTCCTGTGTATCAGATATGTTTAGGCTCTGGGAATGTGCTATGAACAAAATATATGGAGTCCCTGCTTAATCTCAAGGTGGGCTCATCTAAGCATGGGACTGAGTAATTCCTACTATCTGAGAATTTGTTCAGTCTTTTGAAGTCCTTGGCCAGGCCTATGTTGAATATGGATGACCCTGGCCTTGATTGTAATACTGATGTTGAGCCTGATAATGAAAATGATGCTGGAAGCCAATCTCTCATTTCATGCACTTCTTTATTGAGCACTGTCTTTATGCTCTGAAATAATCCTCTCTCACCTCCAGGACTCTAAATACATGTTGACTCCCTGAAGCTTTGTTTCACTGATATTGTTAGTAATATCACTCCTCTCCATCACCCTTCTACCAAGTCAAGCTTTTACTGTGACATACTCTCCTTCTATGACTGTAGAGGCAGCCTTACCTTTGCTTCACCTCTGATACCTGATTATAACAGCCTGATGTGGGGTTAAGAGACAACCTCAAGTGGAGAAATATTGAATCAGTAGCAAGATGTAATAAATATGCAAATCTCTCCTTTCAGAAGCCTTATTCCAGGCCATCTAATAACGCCTCCATATTTCTTCATGTTATTATTCTCTCTGCTGCAGCAGGGAGGAGGCTGCTTCTACAGCAGTGCTGTTCTGCCTTCCCACCTGTTTACATTTACTATATGGCTGCCTAGGGAACCCTGCAGAAAATAACGCTTGTGTGAGCCATTTAGTTGACTACATGTCAAAAAGTAATTTGAATCAAAGAGTCACTAACTTAATTGATGGTGATGGCTCCATCCAAAAACAACCAAAGAAATTGATGTTGTGCAAATTGCACATATATTGCTCTTGAATTTGTGAGCATATTCTTGTTTGCCTTGACAGGATTCAAATTATCTTCCGGACAGCTCGACACATTACTTAAGATGTGCTTGTATGTGAATTTTAGCTGCTAAAGGGGGCAATAACAACCTTCCTGTGAAATTAATTCCCATGACTTCAACTTCATCTTGCTCTTTCTTTTACTCATTCCCTGCACATATCCCTTCCACTCCTTTACAATTGTGTTCTAACCTCTAAGTCATTCTAGTCACCATGGAATACAGACCTATTGTCTTTGCAGACCCCATAGAGACCTAGGGTCTTAAGGAGCAAAAGATGACAGAATTTTAAATTCTGTGGACACATTCAGTTCAGTGTTACCAGGCTCTATTTTTGACTTGTCATTAGGTATTTTTTTGATGGGTAGAGATCCTGAAAATTAATTTCCAAGTGAGCCTATATCCCAGAGAGAGCTGGTATTTAGATCCTGGGCTGAGGAGGCTGACCCAGCAGTCATGCCCCCAGAGTGGTGGTGCTGTGGGTCAGAGGACAGGGTCAGCATAAGAAACAGTCAGTTTGCAACACTTGGAGTTATCTGCATGAGGATATAAGATTCTCAAAAACAACTCTCATTGGTGCTGCCCCAGTAGGTACTAACTCCAGCAGACTATACAATGAAGTGTATAAAGCATTCGATGAGGGGAAGAAACACAGTGATCAGGCTTATCTCTGACACTAAGGAGTTGTCAGACATGAGTCACACAAACAAGGTGGTAATGTGAGAAGATTTGAGGTTTTCTGGCACTAGGGAAATGGATTATTATAAGATAAAGAGGAAGGAAGATTAAGCAGCAACCCACCTGCTTGATCTACCCCTCTGTTCATGGCAATCATCTTATGGAGCTAGATATCTGTGAACATCATCTGAAAAAACAAAGATGTACATGATGTTCAAGGGGTCTGTGATGGCTAATTTTATGTGTCAACCTGATTGGGCTAAAGGATGCCCAGATATCAGGTAAAACAAAAACAAAAAAAAATGGAGTTCTGTCTCTGAGGGTGTTTCTGGAAGAGATTAGCATTTGATTTAGCAGACTGAGCAGAGATCACCTTCATAAGTGTGGGCATGCATCATCCAATCTGTCAAGAACCCAAATGGAGCAAAATGGCAGAAGAAGGGCCAATTTTCTCCCTCTTCTTGAGCTGGAATATTCATTTTTCCTTCCTAGAGACATTGGAGCTCTTGGTTCTTGGGCCTCTGAACTCAGGCAGAATTATACCACTGGATTTCCCTGTTCCCCAGTTTGTAAATTATGGGATTTATAGGCCTCCATGCCACATTGATGGGGAAAAAATGAAAACACTGCCAGATTTTATTTTCTTGGGTTCCAAAATCACTGTGGATGGTGACTGCAGCCATAAAATTAAAAGACACTTGCTCCTTGGAAGAAAAGCTATGGCAAATCTAGACTGTGTATTAAAAAGCAGAGACCACTTTGCTGACAAAGGTCCATATAGTCAAAGCTATGGTTTTTCTAGTAGTTATATATGGATGTGAGTGTTGGACTGTAAAGAAGGGCTGAGCACTGAAGAATTGCTGCTTTTGAATTGTGATGCTGGAGAAGACTCTTGAGAGTTCCTTGGACTTCAAGGAGATCAAACCAGTTAATCCTACAGGAAATCAGTCCTGAATATTCATTGGAAGGATTGATGCTGAAGCTGAAACTCCAATATTTTGGCCACCTGATGCAAAGAGCCAACTCATTGGAAAAGACCCTGATTCTGGGAAAGACTGAAATCAGGAGAAGAAGGTGATGGAGAATGAAATGGTCGGATGTCATCACTGACTCAATGGACATAAATCTGAGCAAACTCCAGGAGATAGTGAAGGACAGGAAAGCCTGACATGCTACAGTCTGTGGGATTGCAGAGTTGGACACAGTTGACTGTCTGAACAGCATGAGCCAAATGAACCAACCAACAACAGTAACACATGAGCCAAATCATATAATCCCTCTGTCTGTCTCTCTCTCCACAGAATGGCCCAGCATAGTTGCAAAAATTTCCTCTCTCAACTCACCTTCAGTCTCATCAACTACTACTACTGCATCCAAGAAGAGTTCTCAACTCCCTTCCACTCTTCTATTGCCTACAACCTTGACATTATTCTTTGTTTGTTAGTTGTTGCTGTTGTTGTTTTGGGTATAGATTCTGAGATCCACCTGTGATTTGCTTTGTGAACTTTTAATGTAATAAATTCTACCTCAAAATCCTAGTCCTGAAATAAGCAATTTGGCCTCTATACTAATTTTCTACCACAGATTTTGCAGCATGAGCTTGAGTCAATTCTGATTCTCAAAGTTTGACAGTATTATTTTTCTCCTGAAATCACAACTATTGCTTATTATCCCATCAACTTCAGCACAGCTTTCATAGTTGAGAGTTAGGCAACTGTCTGGTGACTTTGGTTCTGCTTGGCCTTGTTCAAGGATCACTACTTTCACCATGAAGATCCCATCATGTGTCTGGGTTTCAAAGCTGTGTACAATGAATTAGACTGACTCCAAGCCAATTCTATGACCCTTCTGATTTATCAACTTTTCAGCAATTATACCTACTTCAGTTTTGGACCTTCCATCTGAGCCTGTGTCTTGCTTAGTACTACTGGCCACCAGTCTAAAATCCACTTTTTTGATACTGTGACTGTGAATCATGATGTTATAAACAGCTTTACAAACAATTTCTCCCCAAGTGGTCACTATCTCATTCCCCATGGGACTGTCCTCTACATGGTATTCAAGGTAGATCTGTATACAGCTCTCTGACGCATAATCTCTGGTGCATAATCCAGTTAGAATTGAGCCATGATAAAATCATCTTATTAAAAAGGTAAAGTGACTTTATAATTTCAGCATTTCTTTAATTCATTTGGTCATTTAAACAACAGTTTCTCAAGTTTTAATGTGTGTATGAATCATTTTGGATCTTTTTCAAATGCAGACTCTTATTCAGTGGGTCTGAGGTGGGGCCAGAGATTCTAAAGAATTCCCACATGATGTCACTGTTCCTGGCCCATGGTGCAAAAGTTCTATAAACTGTTATTTATCTCTATTTTCCTTGGCTGTGTCTCCTTTATTTTTCTATTCTCAGTTCATAAGAAGTCCCTCTAACTACCCAGATATTATAATTGTGAGGTAATCCAAAACAAATGGTCTTTTTTTCTTTTATGTAAAATTGCTTAGACATGTGTATTTTTAATCGAGTTTTTGTTTGTTCCTATCCAATTGTGCCTACATAAGGATTATAAACATTTGCCCATTTCTTTGCATAGCACAACACCCTTCGTATTGTACACTAAAGAAAATACTTTAAAGCCCTTTCTTTGCAAAAGCTGTTTTCTTAAGTATCAGATAGCATTTAAATGTATAAAAACAATTTAATGAAGAAAGCATCTTGTAGTCTAGGTGAAAGCTCACATGGATGCAAGCATTTGAATCAACCCTGCACCATTTAATTGTGGTTCCCCAACCCACCCAATGCCTGCATCGGTCACACAGACCTGCTGCTCTCTGGCGTAAAACATTGCAGAAGCCCTCATCAACTTCATCTCCAGCAGGGTACTAGGGTGCTGCTGTTGGCCGACACCTTATCTGCCTGCTCTGACCAGACGCACATGTGACCTCCTCAGTCCTTGCCTTGATAAGATTCTTCCTTCTTTCTGTCTCATGCATTAAAAGCCATATTTTTCATCCTGCCTTCCTGCCCTCCTTTTGAAGCTCCTCACTGTGTGTGTGCCTGATCAGAGTGGAAAGGGGTAGATGAGTGCTGGGAGAGATGATTACAAAGCAAAAGAGAAATCACCAAATGTCCAATAAGTACCAAGTCTTATCCTTTGGTGACTTTACCCTAAGCAGCCTCACAGCTACACAAACTGAGAATCTCTGCCTCTGGAAACTCGTCTTTCGTTTCCAAGGAAATTTTGGTGGAAAAATGAAGCCCATTGTGCCTTTTCTTTCTCAAGTGACATCTCCCAAGCACGATCTGCTGTTTTGCTGGTTTTCCTGGCAGTGAAAAATGCCAAGTACAGGTCGAGTCTGTGCACTTTTGAGGCATAAGACCTTTTGCTAGGCTGGAACAACACCGCCACAAAGCAAAACTCATCTTTCTGCCACAGTCAGCAGGCAAGTGTTGCAAAAGCAGGAAAGGTTTGCATAAGAAAGCTCTCAAATGTTAATCCGTTTTTATAACTATACGTCGCCCTAAATTTTGTATAAGCTTCTGAAATACTGAGATAGCTCTTTGCTTACTTGCTCTACCTTCCTTTACAAAATGAAGGTAGCCTAAAATCAGGGGATTAGATGAATTCACAGTGAAAGTGACACTCCCCTTCATCTCCAGGCCACTTTCTTCAGAGCAGTAAGGCGATGGTACAGAATGGAAGCCCAGGAGTCTGGGATCAGAAGAAGGTTATAGAGTCATGTGACTTGGGAAGATCTTTGGGGTCTCGGGCTCATTACTGGTGAAATTAACTCTAAGGCTCCTTCTAGTGTGACAGTTCTCTCCTTCTAGGAATAAAGTCTGAAAAATTGTCTTTTAGCTTAGGCCAGAGAAAAGGTACACAAATAAATGCAGAAATATTCCTCAAAAACATCTCTCTAATTATGATAAAATCAATCCTAAGTGCTTATTAATCACTGCTTAATAGAAATGAAGAAAATTTTTTCCTCAGCCTCCTGAAAGTCTTTATAAACTTCTACACTAATGCAAATAATTCATTTATAACAGTCTCTAATTCATAAGCTAAGCTTAAAAATAGTTCAGGGGTTGTAAACTACAAAATTTAAACCCACTTCTTATTTCATCACAGCAATGTACAGAAAAAAATTTAAAAAAAGAGTTCCTCTATTGCTCTCTAACATCTTAGTATTTTGTGGTTTTAAAGTATTAATTCTTAATCAAAACCAGTGAAGTTTCAAGATAAGTGTGTTCATGTATTCATGGGAATATCAGAACCTCTGGTATTAGGGGTTGAAGAAAAATATCTTTCAAAATGCATGCCTTCTGCAGCTCTGAAACATGCCCTCTAACCTGGTGTGATGATACAGAGGAAGACAGGCAGTATTCTTTACAGAGTGAATTAAGCATGCTTGAGGAGTAGATGCTGATTTTATATCAGCATATATATATATATATATATATATATATATGAGACAGGGGAAGACCTCAGAGTACACTTATTAAAAAACAAGAAAATAGATCCATCTGACACATTCACAAGTATTATAGGTTGCAAATAACCACAAGGACAAAGAAGAAAACTGTCATAGCTTTTTTTTTATTTTTCAAATTATCTGCTAGCTTTTTAATATCACAGTTTATATTTGGTCATAGGTGAAGAAGTTGTCAAGCCTTGAAGCGATTTCATTTAACCCAGGACAGGAGGCCGAGAGGTTGTGAACTCTCCATGGTCCTGAATCAGGAAACAGTAAAATAAATGCCTTAGCTCTGGTGATTTGGGGGAGCCTGCACAGCTTGACACAGTTGAGGCCCAGGGGATGCTTTAAATCTGGAAACAGGCATGTGTATGCACTGGAAATTTGTATGTTTGTTCCTATAACATTATGTGCAGTGCCCTTTGGATGGAATGGTAAAGAGACAAAGAAGGGTCAAAAAAAAAAAAAAAAAAGAGAGAGAGAGAGGAGAGAGAGAGAAAGGGTGGGAATCAAAAGTAGAAAAGGAATAGAATCTAAAATTAAAATCTAAAATATCAGGAATAGGACAGAAGATTAAACACAGGTTTTCTCAACAAATCTCCAATGCTGGGTCTCAAAGGAACCTGTTGAAATGTGAAAGAGGTAGTTTTTGTTTTTTTTTTGTTGTTGTTGTTAAATCAGGGGAAGATCTGTGTTAAAAACTCAGCAGCCACTAAAATCCTACCCTGGGGATGGGGAGGCAAAGGAAAATACATTTAGTTTCTAGAAAGATTCACAAAAATTCAGGCATGTTGCCCACTCTATGTTGATAATAAAAGATGCTCCTTTGGAAGATTTGGCCCTAATCAGTTTATGTTGATATCTAGGAGGACAAAGTTGCAAAAGTCAATTGCATCCATTTATAAACAAGTTTTGGGTTAGATTGAACATGAAAAGGACTCTGGAAGACTTTGTCTTGCATTATTAAATTTTATATCAGAGTTGACAAACCCCTCTTCTACTGATGAAACAAGTCCATAGGATGAAACAGACCAGCTAGGAAACATGCGTCCCTGAAAAATACAACCTCTGTGGCATTCCCCTATCTATGTTAGCTTACGAATTCATTTTAAAATCCTCCAACCATCATCATTCTGCACCTTTGGAATCACACCACACCTAAGATATCCTTTTCAGGCAGATGTGAGTCTGTGCTGAGTTCAATTAATTTATTGGAAATGAGTCAATATCATTCAGACAATATGATTTTGAGGCAGAGGACTAAATGGGGACTTCATATTTTCTTTTGAGAGGCAAGCACAGAACCAATCTCTTCCTTTTAGATCCAACTATGCCCAGTATACTGTTCTCAGTCCTGGACATGATATTTTGAAAGATAAACATGGATTAAAGTACCTTCCAAATTGCATGGTGGGGAATCTGAAAGGATTTGAAACTATGTCAATACAAGAATAGGGAGAAGAGAAAGCAAAGCTTACCAAATGTAAGATGAATTTTGCCATGAACCTTCTCTGCAACCTTCTCAGGCATGTTGCTAAGACTTATTGAGGTCGTTATTTCAGTCTTCTATGGGATACATTTATGCAGTACCCTGAATTTCAAGTTCTGTTCTGGTTGTTTATTTTTTAAACTTGTTATCTTTGAATGAGAAAGGGGTAAACATGCAACTTTATTTCATTTACATAATGCAAAGCAAAAAGCACCTATTAAATGAATAATTAGGGCTTGACAGCCACTAAGTTTTCATCTGATAGTAAAAGCTATGAGTTTAAATATTGACAGCTTTCCAAGACAAAGTAATCTTGATAAGAATTGGGAGACAGGAAATACTGCTACTGCTGCTAAGTCGCTTCAGTCGTGTCCGACTCTGTGCAACCCCATAGATGTCAGCCCACCAGGCTCCCCCGTCCCTGGGACTCTCCAGGCAAGAGCACTGGAGTGGGTTGCCATTTCCTTCTCCAATGAGTGAAAGTGAAAAGTGAAAGTGAAGTCGCTTAGTCATGTCCGACTCTTAGCGACCCCATGGACTGCAGTCTACCAGGCTCCTCCGTCCATGGGATTTTCCAGGCAAGAGTACTGGAGTGGGGTGCCATTGCCTTCTCCAAGACAGGGTGGGGGGGGGGGAGTACAGTTTGTGAGTACAGTTTGTGACATATATTTAAATAGATGGCACTAAACAATAAAATAATTTATTAACTCTTCTGCCAATATCACAATATATTAGTCTGGGGCACTGTGGTATCTGTTATGATATTTTGGGTTTACACAATCCCCATCTGTGCTAGACTAGACCAGAGAGATAACAGAACACGAACCATTTCAAACATGAAGGCAGCTGTGTGCCTACTCCACTCCAGATTTCTGAGCAAGGTGACTCTCAGACTATTTCCTTCCAGACATCTCAGCAAGCAGCTACATTTATTTATATTATTTAAAGCTGTCTCCTCCTTTACCAAGGACCTCCTAGAACCCATACGTTCTATTATTTACATACACAAGGATCACGTTTTTTCAATGACACCAGGCATCCTTTTGTTTAAAAAGAAAAAAAAATTAATTTATAATAGTATGAGTTTTAAGTAATTTTTATAGTTTATCAGCTGACTGATGTTGAATATGCAGAAGTATTATGAGCCTAAATGAAAACTCAAAAGCCAAAGCAGTGAATTCTGCTTTAGTGATCAGTTGAATCTCCAATGATGTAGCACATACTAGGAATTAGAGTATAAGTTTTATGGCCATTCTGATGATATTATTACTTGCAACTCAGAAATGCCTATATCTTGATTTTTCAGTCATAATTCTTCCAGTAGGTTTTCCTGAGGCAGAACAAACAAGGGTCAGAAGAAAGGAAATAGCAATACCATCCCAAGCACTGGTCTCTATGGAAGAAGACTGGTTTGGAACTTGAAATTTAGATTTAAGAATTAAGATGGATCTTTACACACTCCAAAACTGAGGTGAAGTTAATTTGAAATCAACACACTCAAACCAAGAAAACTACTGCTGTTTCTACTCACTAACTTCTATTGTTTCCCAAATTTTGTCTCCCACTTTTCTACATTTACACCATCACAATTTTTGTACTCAGATCATTGTCTCCCAAATAAAAAACATACTTTGTACCCTTGAAGCCTTATATAATCATGTATTAAGGAGGTAGGCTTAAAACTCAACATTCAGAAAACGAAGATCACAGCATCTGATCCCATCACTTCATGGCAAATAGATGGGGAAACAGTGGAAATGGTGACAGATTTTATTTTATTTTTTTTTTGGGGGGGGAGCTCCAAAATTACCACAGATGGTGACTGCAGTCATGAAATTAAAAGACACTTGCTCCTTGGAAGAAAAGTTATGACCAACCTAGACAGCATATTAAAAAGCAGAGACATTACTTTGCTAACAAAGGTCCATCTAGTCAAAGCTATGGTTTTTCCAGTAGTCACATATGGATGTGAGACCTGGACTATAAAGAAAGCTGGACTATAAAGAAGAACCGATGCTTTTGAACTGTGGTGATGGGAAAGACTCTTGAAAGTCCCTTGGACAGCAAGCAGATACAACCAATACATCCTAAAGGAAATCAGTCCTGAATATTCATTGGAAGGACTGATGCTAAAGCTGAAACTCCAATACTTTGGCCACTTGATGCGAAGAACTGACTTATTGGAAAATACCTTGATGCTGGGAAAGATTGAAGGTGGGAGGAGAAGGGGACGACAGAGGGTGAGATGGTTGGATGGCATCACCGACTCGATGGACATGAGTTTGAGTAAACTCCGGAAATTGAGGATGGACAGGAAGGTCCGGCATGTTTAAGTCGATGCGGTCGCAAAGTGTTGGATGTGACTGAGAAATTGAAATGAATTGAAAGGTGATATAAGCATAAATGCATTGTGAATGGGAGAAGTTGAGGTTTAGCTTTGTTCATTTTGTTTCTATAGTATTATGTATTTATTTTACCTTATTTACCTAAAATAAATTTTACATACTTATAATGCACAATCTGCTGAGTTTTGATATATGTATACACTTATGAAATAATACCACAATCAAGATAATGAGCACTCATAATCCCTAAAATCTCCTCTTTTGTAATCCTTTCCTTATACCCCTCCCACTCTCAACCTGTTTTTCCTTATACAGAAGCCCACAGATACATTTTGCATTCTTTTAGAATTTTGTATAATTTAATTTATGTAATTTTATATAATTTTCATTACTAAGTAATATTCCATTGCATGTATATGTAATAAATTGTTTATTTACCAGCAGATGGACAGTGTGTTTTCTCTAGTAGTGGCTATTAAGAAATATGACTCCTGTGGCCATATCTGTAGAAATCTTTGTACGGTCTTATGCCTTGTTTTCTCTTAGACAAAAAAAAAAGAAAATGTGCTATTCGATAGTCTTTTGCAATTTAACATAAAATTTCCAGTATCTCCACCTAGTTGCCAATATGATAATAGCTGACATTTTCTTTGCTATCTGTTTTTGTTGTTTGCTTAATATTATGCATTTAATGGATCTGTAGTGTTATTTTATTGTGGTTTTAACTTATATTCCTCTAGTTATGAAAACCTTGAATTTTCTGTGTATCATTTGAATAGAAGAATGTGGCAGTTAATTTGGAGTATAGGACTGAAGTTCAAGGAAAAATTTGCATTTGGATATAGAGAATTTTCTGGCCATTAATAGGCAATTGCACTAATTTTTGACTTTTGGAAATTTGATGAAATGGCTAAGATTCAGTTATCTGAGCTTGTTTTATATTTATGAATTTGTGATATTTATAAATTTACAGCAATCAGAGAAAACATCATTCTTCATACTTCACTTTTTCTTAGTATATTCATACCCATTTCATTCCTTTGAAAGTGTTTGTTGCTCAGTCACGTCCAATTCTTTAGGACTCCATGGACGAAGCCCTCCAGGATCCTTTGTCCATGGACTTCTCCAGGCAAGAATACTGGAGAGGGTAGCCATTCCCTTCTCCATGGAATCTTTCCAAACCACGGATTGAACTCAGGTCTTTATTTTCCTTCTCTTTTATGAATGCAGAGGCTTTGGCTGTTTATTTATGAAAGTTGACAATTTTAAACTGAAACCTGAATGTTTTAGCACTAAACAGCAGGATTCAGTGGGAAAGTTTTTTGCTTTTTTTTTTTTTTTAATTTTATCACTTTTATAGTCTTCATATGAAAAGTAGCTTATGTACTATTAGGAGAAAAGTATCAAGGAGATACATTGACCTAAACACAGTTTCTTTATCTGAGCAGAAGGTTTGAATTTCTGGAACACAAAAATAGCCAAACATAAGTGTAATAGTATTTCTTTGGTCTAAAACTCAAATGGCTGAAATATACTTATTTCTAGGAAAAATGGAATTCCCTTTTTCTAGAAATAGTGTTTCATTTTCCATTTTTTAATCATATTTATGTGAAAAAGTAGAAAACATTGAATGGCTTCAAGTTAAACAAATTTATGTAATTAATAATTTTCAACTTTCTCTGCTACTGGTCACTTCCACTGGCAGCAGAGAAAGTTGAAAACTACCATAAAATTTTGAGATAATTTTGTTGGTTAGATCTAGTCATTCAGTGTTACATTCCAAGAACTGTGTACACATTCTTTACTGTGTACCAGTAAGTCACAATTGAATACATAGTTGCCAAGCAAAAGTCCAGTAAGTGACTGACTGAGTCTAAGATCTTTTAAGATCCCTGGTGATTTTAATGACTTTAATTTATGTCAGGATTTATTAAGTTTTTGATTCATTATTAAGTTGCAAAAATGCTTGATAAAATGTAATTCCTTTCAAGATCTTAAGATATCAGGTACAAATGAGAAGTTCCAGAACAAAATATAAACTTTACAAATGTAGACAAGAGCCAGTTAAATGGACAGTGAACTACTCAAAACTGTCAAGATTTTAAATGTGTCTGGGTTTGGAGACTAAAGGAAATCAGCTTTTGCTAATATATATATATATATAAATAAAATATTAATGATTTCAAATTTACAGAATCTTGCAGGTAGATTACTGAGAAGATTTTCCTGTAATGAGTTGCCAAACAGATGCTGCTTCAGCCCTGGATATGTTATTATTTATTTCTTACAAGGAAATTCACCTATACAAACCAATACAGCAATAAAAACCAGAGAATTGGACTATGTGGGAGAAAGTGAGAGTGGGATGATTTGAGAGAGCAACACTGAAACATGTATATTACCATATGTAAAATAGATGACCAGTGCAAGTTCAATGCATGAAGCAGGGCACTCAAAGCCAGTGATCTGGGACAACCCAGAGGGATGGAGTAGGGAGGGAGGTGGGAGGGGGTTCAGGGTGGGGGGACACATGTGCACTGACATTGATTCATGTCTATGTATGGCAAAAGCCATTCCAATTTTGTAAAGTAATTATCTTCCAATTAAAATTAATAAATTAATTAAAAATAAATAAATAAGAAGAAAGTAAAGTCAGAGTTAGGTCAGGAAACCTTATTAAAGTGCTCTCATCTTGCTGCTTTGAGCTAAAAGAAAAAAAAGAGAGAATTAAAATGGATACAATGCTTCTCATACTCAGACCTCATTCAACTTTCATCAGTTGTCTTAATGGTATTTTATAGCAAAAGGATCTATTTCTGAAATCATATGTTGCACTTTAAAGACTTTAGGAGAGATATTTTGTAGAATATTCTCCAGATTATATCTGAAGTTTGTCACTATCAGATCAGACTTTCACTGCATCATATCAGGTATAAGATACCATTTCAATTTGAATCATTAATGATTTTATTCATGTTGACCCATTAATTAGAGTGTCTGCCAAGCTTCTCCACTATCAGTATATTATTTTCCCTTTGTAAATAAAAATGATTTTGAGGGAAGGTTATTTGAAACTGTGTTAATATTTTATCTCACAGCAAACTTTCTATTGATTGATTTGTTTATATCACTATGAACTCATGCTTACCTCTTTAAGAGTTAATCTCATACTATCAACACTTTGGCCACCTGATGCAAAGAGCTGTCTCATTGGAAAAAATCCTAGTGATTGGAAAGATTCAGGGCAGGAGGAGAAGGGGGTAACAGAGGAGATAGTTGGATGAAATCATTGACTCAATGGACATGAGTTTGAGCAAACTCCAGGAGACAGTGAAGAACAGGGAAGCCTGGCATCCTGAAGCTCAGTTCAATTCAATTCAGTTCAGTTCAGTTCAGTTCAGTTCAGTTGCTCAGTCAAGTCCAACTCTTTGTGACCCCATGGACTGCAGTATGCCAGGCCTCCCTGTCCATCACCAACTCCTGTCACTTACTCAAACTCATGTCCATTGAGTTGGTGATGCCATCCAACCATCTCATTAGCTGCAGATCATGGGGTCACAAAAAGTCAGACACAACTTAGTGACTGAACAACAAAATCACTTAATCTGATATTCAAATTGCTCCAGATTGCTTAACAGCAGATCACAGGAGTTGATATCTGTATCTTTATGACCGGTTCCCATCCATCTTTGAGCACATCTTTTCATTGTGACAGAAGCCACCTTTTACACTGCTATGACCCCAATCCTAGAATCAGGAATTTCTATGAAGATCCCTGGTTCTTCTAGTAGGAGAATAATAGAAGTCAAAATTTTGGCTGTAGGTATTCTCAATGCTACTACATTATTGCTTTCCATGGATCTTTTCAATGCACAGAGCTAGAGAATTTACCTCCCTGACACATGTGCACACACATTGTCTATCTACCTACCTATCTATCTATCTATTCTTCATTAATTTGCACTGATACCTCCAAGTCTAATAAGGAGTTCATACAATTTTTTTTTCCATTTTCATTATTCAAATTTCTCCAACAGTAAGAATCTCAGCTTCCATTTGTCCCATTGTATTAATTTGACCAAACCATGTTCCATCACATTGAATAATATTCATTGTCTGGATGTACTACAGTTTGTTTATCATTCATCTACTGAAGGACACTGTGGTTGTTTTGTTGTTGTTCAGTCACTAAGTCGTGTCCAACTCTTTGTGATCCCATGAACTGCATTACACTGGGATTCCTTGTCCTTCACTATCTCCCAGAGTTTGCTCAAACTCATGTCCATTGAGTTGGTGATTAATATTATGCTTGTTTATTATTTTCAGAAAGGAATGTTTCTTAAAATTATGATTTCTTGGTATCATCAATTACAAGTTTGTACACTTTGAGATTTTTGAACTTAATTGTGAATGTTCTATACTTCCTCTGTCCTAGGGAAATGACATGCATGATAAATAAAAGTCATGCATATGTAGAGTCAGATTGACTTGTATTCGAATTCATCTCTGCCATCTACTAGCTCTGGGGCTTTGAAAACTCATTTAACCTTCTCAGCTGTGCCTTTGAACCAATCTTGATCTGGGAACTATAAACGTACTGAGACTTACTACATTTTGAAAGTCATCACAACACCATTCTTGATGTTTCCTGTCTGTTTTTCAGTTGCTAATTTGTGTCCAAGTCTTTGCAGCACCATGGACTGCAGCCCACCAGGCTCCTCTGTCCTCCGCTATCTTTGGAGTTTCTTCCAATTCAAGTCCACTGAGTCAGTGATGCTATCTAACCATTTCATCTTCTGCTTCCCCTTCTCTTTTTGCCTTCAATCTTTCCCAGCATCACAGTCTTTTCCTACATGTTGGCTCTTCTCATCAGATGACCAAAGTTTTGGAGCTTCAGCTTCAGTATCAGTATTTACAATGGATATTCACAGTTGACTTCCTTTAGGATTTACTGGTTTGGTCTCCTTGCAGTCCAAGGGACTCATAAGAGTCTTCTCCAGCACTACAGTTTGAAAGCATCAGTTCTTCAGCCCTCAGCCTTCTCTACATTCCAACTCTCAGATCCATACATGGCTACTGAAAAAAAACATAACTTTGACAATACAGATATTTGTTGGCAAAGTGATGTCTCTGCTTTATAATATGTTATGTGGGTTTGCAATAGCTTTTCTTCCAATGAGCTAGTTAGTGTCTTTTAATTTCATGGCTTCAGTTACTGTCCACAGGGATTTTGGAACCCAGGAAAAGAAAATCCGTCACTGCTTCCATTTTTCCTCTTCTATGTGCTATGAAGTGATGGCACTGGATACCATGATCTTAGGTTTTTAATGTTGAGTTTCAAGCCAACTTCCAGAGCTTAACCTAAATTCCAATTCTAATGTCATCATCTAATGGCATGTTATGCCCAACTTTTATTCCCACCCAGTTATCTTAAGTTAGAGTTGTCTCTATCCATCAGTCTCTCTATCCATCCATCCACCCTTCCATCCATATATCCATGCATCTTTTTCTTCAAACACTGAATGATATTATGGTGTGAAAACATAGTGCCTGGTCCTGAGTCATGGAGGAGGGAGACACAGCCTAGTGAGAAAGGCAATATAAAAATGGTATGTCTAAAAGATGCTATGAGGTCACAGAACTAGAGGCACTGAGTCAGCCTGGCAGATGTTCTGAGAGGCTTCTTGAGCAATTTGTTAGACAAGGTAGCAGTGGGAGGTGAGCATCAGCGTGGGAGACAGAGAAAAGAGCATAAAAAAGGCACAGAAGGAAATGAACCTGAGTGTTAAGTAAATCACTATAACTTGTGCTTGGCTTGGATCCAGAGGAACAGCCAGACACCTTGGTTCTTCTAGTATTTAAGCTCTGACTTTCCTGAACTTCCTAATGATAGACATGCTATCCCCACTGTACCAGCCTACTATCCTATTTAACTCTAAATATTGAGATAAATCCGCCAGGTTGTCCACTGTGGTGCTCGGCTGACCTATTTAGACATGCCTACCTCCTCTCATTGATCTTGCAGATGCTGACTATAGAACACCCTATTTTGACAAAGTCTCCTTAACATCTGAAACACATTTATTTCAGATCATGATCTTTTCCTTTCCACCCCATAATGCTGGAGTTCATTCTATGGCATGACCCAAGGCCTGGCAGTAATATTTGTTAGCATATTTTATAAAACTCAAAACTGTGTTTAAGATTTTAGGTTCTAAATAAGTCTTCTTTAAGCGTTCTTTTTTTTTATTATTATTATTAGAATGACTCACATAGACTGGATAATTTTCAGTGCAAAACCTCCTAGTAAAAAGGAAGAAAGGAGACAGAAAAATATAGTTGGAATTTAAGAAAATGTTAAGTGAAGTTAAAAGGAAAAGAGAGATATCTGATTAGAGACAGGGAAAAACCAGTCGAAATATGCACATCCTCAAGTTTTCACCCCTCTGGTCAAACTCAGTTAATGTAATGATCTCCCTCACTTTGAAAACTGGAGGTCAAATGTGCTTGGTTTACCATTAGCATACCCTTAGCACATAACACTAAACTGAGCCAAATAAAGATATTTGTTAACTTTTTCTGATACCTAAGATGCATCATCATTATCTTGCTTAAATATATCATTTTAGGACAATTCTGTGATATTCATTACAACTTAAAATATCTTTCTTCTTCCACTTTATTGCAGTAGTAACCATTTGCATCTCCAGTAACTCTTTCTAAATAATGTTGCTTCTAAGAATCCTTTCTTACTAACACTTCTTGGCTTGGGCAACCCCCAGTTTTTGTTCTCAGTATCTATTATAACAGGCACTAGAAAGACATTTTATTTTCATATTATATTTAATAATTTATAAAGTATTCACCTACCAAATAATATATAACTATCCTATGTATTTGTCAAAAAGGCTAATATCATATTGTTTTCAGTCAGTCAGTTCAGTCCCTCAGTCGTGTCTGACTCTTCGCAATCCCATGGACCACAGCACGCCAGGCCTCCCTGTCCATCACCAACTCCCAGAGTTCACCCAAACCTATCTCCATTGAGTTGGTGATACCATCCAACCATCTCATCTTCTGTCATCCCCTTCTCCTGCCCTCCCTCAATCTTACCCAGCATCAGGGTCTTTTCAAATGAGTCAGATCTTCACATCAGGTGGCCAAAGTACTGGAGTTTCAGCTTCAGCATCAGTCCTTCCAATGAACATTCAGGACCGTTTCCTTTAGGATGGACTGGCTGGATCTCCTTGCAGTCCAAGGGACTCTCACGAGTCTTCTCCAGCACCACAGTTCAAAAGCATCAATTCTTTGGCACTCAACTTTCTTTATAGTCCAACTCTCACATCCATACATGACTACTGGAAAAACCATAGCCTTGACTAGACAGACCTTTGTTGACAAAGTATTGTCTCTGCTTTTCAATATGCTGTCTAGTTTGGTCATAACTTTCCTTTCAAGGAGAAAGCGTCTTTTAATTTCATGGCTAAACTGAGAAAACTGAGACTCAGGGAAACTGAATGATTTTCCCAATATCTCCCCGTAAGTTCAAATCAGAACATGATTTAGACTTTTGATTCTAGAGCATAGATCTCAGGATTCTCAATTCAGTTTTCTGTAAAATTTGTCTCATAATTATGTATTTTTATTGGCAGCTTTTTTGAAATATGGAAAATATTTTTCTCCTCTAAATCTTCCTCCATTCTTTACTGTCTATCATATACCTTTACATATAGAGTATCTGGGGCATATGTTGGTTTACTGAATAAATCAACAGCAAAATTTTTAAAAAATTAGGTAATTCACATACAAGTTAAAAAATATACTAACGAAAAGAAAAAGAAGTCTAGTGTTTTGCCATCTCTTTTTGGCACTCTTTTTAATTTCAGTTATAGAATACAAACAATAACATACTTTTCGATCAGTATGGAGACCACCAAGACACTTCTACATTATTCAGTCTCACCACAGTGTCTTCCAAGAGGAAAATAAATAACTCAGCTAAAGCTTCACTGGTCTGTATCACATGCACAAGCATGTAGGATTTCTTTGCTGTCACGCTTTCAGATGGGAGCAAAATCCCCCTGCTGAGTCCTGTTGCTAACTGCAACACTTAAGATATAATTTGGCATATGGAGACTTAGGCCTTCTGAGCTGGTGTCTCTTCTTCCATGTGCCTAAATTCCAGGCAGGCACAAGAAATAAGATTTGTGACTATCGGTTGGTAATAGACTTGGCAAGTCCTGAGAGCTGACCACCTATCAGTACATCCAAGGATGAAATCATTTCTCTGCCAAGAGTGGGCCATGCATTTGCAATGATGTTCTGGAAATATGTCTCACTGAATCATGAGATGTAAGAGTGTGGGGGTGGGGAGTGAAAAGCAGACATTTTCTTGAGACCCCATTCAATGAACAAAATTAGGCTGAGAGTTGAAATAGTTTTAAAAAATCATAAAGCACCAGTGCACCGGCCCCGAGCACCCTGTATCATGCATCGAACCTGGACTGGTGATTCGTTTCACATATGATAATTTACATGTTTCAATGCCATTCTCCCATATCATCCCACCCTCGCCCTCTCCCACAGTCACCGGGCTGACCCAGAGGGATGGGGTGGGGAGGGAGATGGGAGGGGGGTTCAGGATGGGGAACTCATGTACACCCATGGAGGATTCAAGTCAATGTATGGCAAAACCAATACAGTATTGTAAAGTAAAATTAATTAATTAATTAAAAAATTATAAATCAGAGTCCCAAAGCAGGTGCTTGCAACCTAGATACACGGCAGTGAAATAAGGTGTGAAACATGCCACATCCGCAGTGCAAATATAACTCCCATGGGAGTTCTAAAAGGGTAAAATCATCACAAAGCTCTGACAACTGGAAGAAGGGGTCTAATGGAGAAGAGCAAGGAGCTAACGACGAAATTTTAAAAAGTTTAGGACAAAGTTGTGAGAAAGGATACATTTGAGCACAATGAACAGACTAGTAATGTTGCATTAGAAGCAATATGTGGACAAAGTACTCAGTTAATATTGTAGTTTGGGTCAAAAACTTTCCAAAAGAGTTTGGACTATATCTTACAGACAATAAAGAGTTCTTGATGTTTACGGGAAATTGTACTAGAAGTAAGAAGCTGGGTTTTGTGAAGGTCAACTTCAGAGTGGATAGTCTGAAAAGGGGAAGCAATTGAGTAGGGGAAATTTCTAACACATTATCAAGTCATTCAGATATAAAATAATGAGGTGCTGTGGATAGCTCAGAGCACTTGGAAAGGGAACACAGATGTCAAAAGGCAGAACTTACTGCTACTGTAAAACATCATCTTCAGCTGAAAGCATTCATGATTTCATGAATGCTTTGTGTTGGCAAAATCATAAAGTGGGAGAAGCTTATCTTGAGAGTTTTCCACTTACTTTCTGGTTCATTCACTCAATAAATGTTTGTTGAGTGTCCTTACCATGTGCCAATCCCAGTATCAGGCACCATTCTCATTATTTTTGGCAATGCAGTGTCTCTCTTGAGTAAATTTCAAAATTGTACCTATTTTTCTTTCTTTAAGTGTTTATGACCAATGCCTCCTGCCTCCTACATAAGAAATGAATGTGAAGGTTTTAGTTTCATAAAAGTTGCTATTATCTGGTAAAGTCCTTTCCACTCTGATTAAAAATATGCACCATAAGGTTCATATCAAGAGACAACAAGGATAGAAGATTTTGTCCTTGTCACCAGCTGGCAAGATGAAGAAAGGGAGGTGTTTCAATCTACCCTCCAGTTTTGTTTGTGAGCATGTGCAATAGGCATAGACTTCTGGTCATCCTGCTCTAAACTTTAAAGAATGGTTATGGTGTCAAACAACACATTTTGTGTTGTTCACAGCTCCCACTGGCCTCCTGCTTCACAAGTTCTCTGGGGCTCCTTTGTATGAGTCTGTAACAGTGCAGGGCCTAGTACTGCACAGACTATGTTATCACTCACTCTTCATTATTTGTGTGATGCCAAGATGAGAGGGTACAATGCATTGTCATTCTATATTATTTTGCAGATTGTTCATTTTGATTCAAGCTTATTATGAAAATTCTAGACAAGCAATAGCTCAGAGAAAAGAAAGTCGCTCTTACAAAAGAAAGACCCAGATGAATTGATAAGAGAGATACCTGATGCACACAATACCCAGAGCAAATTCAAGAGTGGCAGCGATGACTGATAAGCCAAAGTCTCATTCTTGGTGATGTCTACATGACATTTTGTGCCTTGCACCACTGGGAGGGCAGGAATAGCTCAGCTACCTCCAAGATGAACAGCATCTGAAGATGCCTCTGCAGATTCTAATATGTGCCTTACAATGTCCTCTGGTATGCAAAGCCTGCTCCATTTCTCAGAGGAAAAAAAAAAAACTCTAAATAATATTTTATTTTCTGTAGGGCTTTCAAACACTAGCAACCCTGGAGTATATGATCTCTAGAATTCACAGAATGCAGGGACAGATTTGTGCAACCAGGCTCGAGAGGGAGTTCAGATGACTCATCTCCCAGCCTACTTGGGGTCAAGCTAAAGCTTTGAAAGGGGTGTTTATGAACAACTGGGGGAAGAAAGAGCTCTTGGAATATTATAGCAGGAATAAATAATTTATAAGGCATACTCTAGAATAAATAGAAATTATTACTTTTTAAAACCCAGATTTTACTTCAATTCCAAGTTCCACTAGCACATAGAATATTGCCTTATAGAACTAAAAAAAAAGAGAGAGTAAGCAAAAATGAGAGGGAAAGAAAAAGGAAGAATATGAAGTCTGTATGCCAAGGAACGTATTGAAAGAAATGCTGCTTTTGCATAAACACACATGTATCTCTTCCTTCTCTGTGAAGAATTGTCATGGAAAGAACACTAATAAGGTGTGTGGACTCACATACTCCAGTCTCGAAGCAGAAGTTGTGTTTATGAGACTAAACAGCTGGGATAGATACACCTTATTTTGTTTGCTGTGCCTTGTATATGCTCACATTTTTACTCCTCAATGTGCCATGGGCTCCATGCCACAGAAGCATTGCATAGGAGATGTCTTCTGCCAAATGACACCAGATTAAAATACAGAAGAGCCAGCTAAATCTGAAATTTCAGACAAATAATGAGTATCTTTTATGTTAAGCTTGTAAGCATCTAGTTATTTTAAACTTATCTTACATCTTCTGACCTTGTTGAACCCCTTAATAATTCTAGGATTCATTTCTTCTATTTTTTTCACGTTTCCTTCTCTGTATTTTTTTTTTTTTTTAGAACTCATCATTTTCTGCATAAATAATCATGCTCTCTGTAAATAGGGGCATTTTGTGTCTTCTTTGTTAGCTTTATTTATATATTTGTGTATTTGCCTCATTGCACTGCCTAGAACTTCCAGAATTATGTGGAATAAAAGTGGTGAGACTGAATATCCCTGTCTGTTCCTGATCTTAGGGAGAAAGTATTTAGTCTTTTACTATAAGTATAATCTTAGCTACAGCTATTCCATAGGTTTTCTTTATCAAGTTATGAAAATTTTCCTTTATTCCTACATTTCTGAAAGTTTTTATCATAAATGGATGTTGAATTTTGTCAAAAGCTTTTCATGCATCAATTCATATGATTATGAATAATTCATCTTCAGCCTACCAGTATGGTAGATTACACATATTTTTGAATACCCAATCAGCCTTATATCCATGGAATAAGCTTTACTTCCTCATGATCGATAATTATTTTATACATTGTTGGATCTAATTTGCTACTTTTTTTGAAGATATTTGTTTGCGTCAATATTCATGAGAGATACTGTTTTATAATTTTCCCTTTCTCTAATGTCATTATCTAATTTTTATGTCAGAGCAATGCTAACCTCATAGACTTAGTTTGAAAGCATTCCTTCAGCATCTATTTTTTGCTGTTCAGTGGCTCAGTTGTGTCTGTTTCTTTGCTACCAAATGGACTGCAGCAAGCCAGGTTCTTTGTCCTTCACTCTTTCCCAGAGTTTGTTCAAACTCATGTCCATTGAGTCAATGATGCCATCCAACCATCTCATCCTCTGTTGCCCCCTTCTCCTCCTGCCCTCAGTCTTTCCCAGATTCAGAGTCCTTTCCAATGAGTCAGCTCTTCACATCATGTGGCCAAAGTATTAGAGCATTAGCTTCAGCATCAGTCCTTCCAACAAATATTCTGTGTTGCTTTCCTTTAGGATTGACTGGTTTCATCTCCTTGCTGCCTAAGGGACTCTCAAGAGTCTCCTCCAGCATCACCATTCAAAAGAATCAATTCCTTGGTGCTCAGCCTTCTTTATGGTTCACTTCTCACATTTGTAGCAGACTGCTGGAAAAACTGTATGGACCTTTGACTATATGGACCTTTGTTGGCAAAGTGATGTCTTTACTTAGTAAAATGTTCATATCATTTCCTCTTTAATCATTTGGTAGAATCCTCCAAAAAAAAATCATGTAGGTCAGGAAATGTCTTCTTGGGGAGCTGCAAAGTTTGAGATCAATTGGATTAGTAGGACTAATCGAATGGTCTATTTCATATTGAGTGAACTGTGGTAGTTTGTGTTTTCAAAGTAAAATTCTATTTGTTTTAAAATGTTTGTGTATAAAATCTTTCATAGTTATCCTTTATTATATTTTTGATGACTGAAGTATCAGCAATGATAGAGCAGTTCACCCCTGACATTAGGAATTTGTGTCCTCTCTTTAGCACAGGGGTCCCCAAACCCCAGGCCACAGATCAATATCAGTCCATGGCCTGTTAGAAACTGCATCACACCACAAGAAGTGAGAGGCAGGCAAGTGAGAGAAGTTTCATCTGTATTACTGGGTTTACAGCCGCTCCCTAATGCTCACATTACCACCTGAGTCCCACCTCCTGTCAGATCAGCAGCAACATTAGATTATCATAGGAACACAGACCCTACCATTCTTGAATCATCCTAAAATAATCCCCCATCCTCCCGTTCTAAGTTGCTTCAGTTGTGTCCGACTCTTTGCAACCCCATGCATAGCCAGCCAGGCTCCTCTGTCCATGGATTCTCCAGGTAAGAATACTGGAGTGGGTTGTATATTTCCATCTCCACGAGAGCTTCTGACTCAGGGATCGAACCTGTGTCTCTTATGTCTCCTGCATTGGCAGGTGGGTTCTTTACCACTAGCACCACCTGGAAATTCTCCCCCAACCTCCCATTCTTTGGAAAAATTGTCTTCCATGAAACTGGTCCCTGGTGCAAAAAGTTTGGGAATCACTACCTTAGCAGCTGTGGACTTTGTGGACACATACATGTGAGGATTGGGCCAGGCGACAGTCTGAACTTTCTCCATAGCTCCTAAACTGGGTCTAAGAGAATTGTTTTTGGGACCTGACCTAAGTGGATCCATGCCAGTAGCCTGGTGAAAACATCTCCTGAAAGTCACCAGGGCCACTTGCCTGCATACCCATAGCTAAGCCAGGACTGAGAGCGGTGCCAACTATAGTGCACTTCGTGAGCCTGCACAATGGGTAAAGATGGACCAAACAGAGCACATCCATAGTGAACAGCTCCAGAGGAGGACTAGTCTGTGACTTCTTTCCCAGTGGGAGCACTCTAGTATCACCTTCCTAACATCACAAATCAGAAAGTAAGCTAAGAAACAGATCTGGGGAGACTATACTCTAATGAGTAGGGAGCAGACCCTGCCTCTGCAGGGCAGTGAGAACCACAAAGCAAAGAGGAAGCCCCAGTCAGTATCCAACCAGGTTCTGGTTGCCACACCCCAATCAAACCCCCTACCAAGGAGATGATGGCACGAGTCTCTGGACCAAACTCACCTATCGGGGGAAGACACCAGAAGCAATAGAAACTATGACCCTGCAGCCTGCATAAAGAAGTCCATAAACACAGTAAGTTTGAGAAAAAGAAAAAAAAAAAAAATGAGACGACAAATATCTTCCAGATGAAGGAGCAAGTTAAAAACCTACAAGAACAACTAAATGAAGAGGACATAGTCAACCTACTTTGAAAAGAAATCAGAGTAATGATAGTAAATATCTAAGATTTTGGAAAGAGAATGGAGACATGGATCAAGCAGATGCAAAAAATGTCTAACAAAGTCTACGAAGAACTAAACAGCAGAGATGGAAAATACAGTAAAAGAAATGAAAAAATACACTAGAAGAAATTGGTAGTAGGATAACTGAGGCAGGAAAATGGATATGTGACCTATAAGACATAATGGTAGAAATCTCTGCTGCAGAGCAGAATAAAGAAAAAAGAATGAAAAGAAAAGAGGACCGTCTCAGAGACTTATGGGACAACATTAAATGTACCAATATTGAAATTATAGGGGTCCAGAAAAAGAAAAAGAGAAATGGCCTGAGAAAATATTTGAAGAGATTATAGTTGAAAACTTCCCTAATATAGAAATAATCACCCAAGTCCAGGAAACACAGAGAGTCCCATTCAAGATAAATTCAAGGAGAAACATGCTGAGACAAATATTAATCACATTAAAAAATTAAATACAAAAAAAAATTAAAACCAACAAAAGAAAAGCAACAAATAATATACAAAGCAATTTCCATAAGATCATCAGCTTATTTTTCAGCAGAAACTCTGCAGGCCAGAAGGGAGTGAAATGATATATTTAAAGCAATGAAAGAAAAATATATATATATAACTAAGAATTCTCTAACCAAGGCTCTCATTTACATTTGACAGAGTAATCAAAAGCTATGTGTATGTGTGTGAAAGTTGCTCAGTTGTATCCAAGTCTTTGAGACCCCATAGAGTATAGCCCACCAGATTCCTCTGTCCATGGAATTCATCAGGCAAGAATATCAGAGTTGGTAGTCATTTCCTTCTCAAGGGGATCTTCCCAACCCAACAATTGAACCTGGGTTGTATGCATTGCAGGGAGGTTCTTTACCTGGGAAGAAAAGATTGGGGCAGGAGAAGAGCCCCAATCAAAAGCTTTATAGATAAACAAAAGCAAAAGGTAAGAATTCAGCACCACCAAACCAGCTTTACAACAAATGCTAATGCAACTTCTCTATGAAGGAAACACAGTCGGACCTGACTGAGTGACTTTCACTTACTCACACAATACCTGCCTGGACGATGGCAGAGGAGTAAGTGGATGTGGAGTATATCTGTCTCCACAGATACATCAGGAATACACCTTCAGACAGACGTGCTTGCAGAACACCAGCTGAGAGTGAGCAGGAGTACCTGACCACAAGCAAAGAATATATAGAACCATGCAGAACTTGGTTGGATAAAGGAAGTAGGGGGTAAAAGAGGAGAATTAGTAGGACTGGGCCTGCCTTTGGTGGGTGGGGTAGCTGAAGCAGGAGTTTGTTCATCCCATGGGGGCAATTGCTTGGAACAGAGGAGAAACATTTGAGGCTGAGAGTGAAGCAGCTGATCTGTGACAAGCTAAATGGAATGAGAATCTGACAGTCCTTGCCATAGACATATGTACCCCAAACAGGATGTAAGTCCCCTAGAAGGCACAGCAATTGGGAGCTGAAGTGTAGGGATTGTGGACCCATCCCAGGGTGAGGTCTGCAGCTGACTGCAAGAAGATGGCCTGAGGGGATGTGAGGGAGGAGACTGTGGTTGGAAATGCCTGTGGAGGAAAAACAGGCAGTCACAGAGGCAAGGTGATACTTCTGAGTCATATGTAGGAGGTGTAGCCATCACTATAGCCTCTCTCTCCTCACATGCCAGCACTGGTAGCTGAACAATAAAGAGGCTGGCCCTTCAAGCAGCTGACATGTGGAACAAGAGTGAGACTCCCATCAGTGGGCCCCTTTAAGGGTCTGATGGGCAAAGCAACAGCGAAAGACCCCAGTCAGGGGAGTCCTTTAAATGCATGAACAGGCAGAGCAATGGAGATGGACCAGCCAAAGAGACTTTCTCATTGTCAGTTGCGAGAGGCTAGAAAAACTCTCTGATAAGGCCATAGCCCCTGTAGCTGAGGCAGTCAGTGTCCCTGCACACTTGGCACTGCCAGGGTCATGCAACCTAAGCAGCTGAGCCACCTTCATGCTCAATCCTCACTGGAGCAGAACTGTTGCAGGCTAGAAAAATCCCTAATAGCACCACATCTCCTGTGACAATAGCTGCAGGCAATCCTATGTAGCTGGCATTGCCAGGGTCCTCATAATCCAAGCAACAGTGCCACCTCCATGCATGGTCCCCTCTTGGACAGAGCTGCAGGAGGCTAGAAAAAGTCCCAGGTCTGTGCATGAAGGGTCACTTGAGTTGTATCCAACTCTTTTTGTGATCCTGTGGACTGTGGCCTGCCAGGTTTGTCCAGGGGATTCTCCAGGAAAGAATGTTGGAGTGGGTTGCATGCCCTTGTTGCATGCACATATGTGGGTTGCATGCACCATACTTCCTGCTGCCCTAAGCCAACCCCCTGAGTACCTGGTGCTTCCAGGGCCCCTGCAACCCAAGTGACTGTTCCACCTTCACATCCGGCCCTCACTGGGGCAGGTCCAAGTCCTCCAGAGCAGCCTTAGGAGCAAACCCCTGTTGATGACCCACATGAAGAGGTGGAGATAAAATCACAATTGAAATCCACGGGCAGGGTTGCTAAGAGGACCCAAACCTTCCCACCAGCTATATGAACTGCAGATTAAATCCACATGATCAACTATGTAGACTCGGTGTCTATGGAATATATAAAAGAACAATGGGAGTTCCCACAAAAGAAAACACACTAATTCTAACAGCTGTCAACATTGGAGGCAAGAACACATAGGAAAAGAACCAGATTAGAGTCTGAGCTGCCCCCACAGCAGGTCCAGAGACCAGCCCAGTGTTGGAGAGCATCCTAGGAAGGTGAGGTGGACTGTGATTCCCAGCAAGGGAAAGCTTGTTGACAATGGAGACTCAAGAAAAACATTTATTATTCTTACATTTTGACTAGTTTTGTAGATGTTTTTTGATTTTTTTCTTCTTTATTTTTCCTTCCTTTTCCCCTTATTTTTCCCTCTGTTGTAGTTGTTGATTTCATTAGTACTATTAGACCTTTTTATATTTTTAACTTTTTAAAATTCATTATTATTTTTCTACATTTATTCCTTTGTTTGCTTTTCCTACTGTTCTTTTTCCATTGCAATTAATCCTTATGTGTATAAATTTTTATCTACCAATACTTAACTTTGCATTTCTATTCTTTTTTCCTGCCTTTCTTTTTCTCATCATATTTGTTAGTTTATTTTGTTTTTACTCCTTTACTCCCCAGATGGCACCTTGGTTTGGTTTTGTTTTCCAACTTGTGCCTTAGTTAGTTTTGTTTTTAACTGGTGGACATCATTTTTGGTTTCCTTTGTTTGCCAGGTCAGTCTACTGTACTTTATATTTTTTGGACAGCTTTGATTTTGCTTATGGGTGTATATGTATGTGTGTATATGTATAATAATGTTCCATTATTTTAGTTATTATTTCCCTGATTTTGCTATTGCCATATGCCTGGGGTTGAGTCTTTTGTTTCTTGTTTTTGTGTATTTATTTTAATTCCGTTTAATATCATAACAAACCACCTTTGGAATCTCTATTCTGTGGCCAGAGATCAAGCCCTGAGCCTTTGGAGTGAGAGTGCTGACCCTCGACTACCAGAGAACTCCTAACCCTAGGGAGTATCAAATAGTGAGAACTCCCACAAAGGCAACCACTGTATACAAGACTAGGTATCACCCATCTGCCAGTAACATCCTGTGCAAACACCTCATCCAAACAACAAGTAAAACAAAAACAAACCAAATCATCAACAGACAGGATTACCTCCTCACTCAGCCCTGCCCATCACAGGAAAAAAAAAAAAAAAACAACAACCCTCACTTCCTCCCAAGGGAGCACAAGAACAAGTCACACCGTACATGAAGCTTGCACAAACCACTGGACCAGACTTCCAAGAGAAGGAACCAAAAGGAACAAAGAGTTCAACCTTGAAACCTGGGAAAAGGAGACCTCAAACACAATAAGCTTAAATTATAATAATAATAATAATAATGAAAAGGCAGAGAAATACTGTGCAAATGAAGGAACAACCTAGAAACACACAAGTCCAAATAAGTGAAAAGGAAATAGGAAAACTACCTAAAAAAGATTCAGAATAATGATAGTAAAAATGATGTAAAACCTCGGAAAAAAAAAATGGAAAAAAATGCAAGAATCAATTAACAAAGCCTAGAAGAAATAAAGAATAAGCATACAGAGGCAAACAACACAATTACTGAAATAAAAAATTGTCTAGGAGGAAACGATAGCAGACTATCTGAGGCAGAAGAACAGATAAGCGAACTGGAAGACAGAATGGTGGAAAACTCCTGAAGAGCAAAATAAAGTAAAGAGAATGAAAAGAACTGTGGATAGTATCAGAGACCTCTGGGACAATATTAAACACACCAACTTTTGAATTATAGGGGTCCCAGAAGAAGAAGAGAAAAAGAAAATGTATGCAAATTTTTGAAGCGATTATAATTGAAAATTTCCCCAACATAGGAAAGTTAATAGTTATTCAAACCTGAGAAGTGCAAAGAGTCCCATACAGGATAAACTGAAGGAGAAACATGCCATGACATATACTAATCAAATTAACAAAGATTAAACACAAGGAAAAAAATATTAAAAACAGCAAAAGAAAAGTAGCAAGTAACATACAACAGAAGCCTCATATGTTTAACAGTGGATCTCACAACAGAAATGTCTGCAGATCAGAAGGGAATGGCAAGATACGTTTAAAGTACTTAAAGGGAAAATCAACAACCAGGATGACTCTACCCAACAAGGATCTCATTCAAAATTGATGAAGACATCAGAAGCTTTGCAAGCAAGCAAAAATTAAGAGAATTTAGTACCACCAGACCAGATTTACAACAAATGTTAAATGAACTTATATAGTCAGGAAATACAAGAGAAGAAAAAGATCTACAAAGACAAACTCAAGCAATTAAGAAAATGGCAATAGGAACATGAAAGTGAAAATTAAGTTTCTCAGCCATTTTCAATTCTTTGAGACCCTGTGGACTGTAGCATACAAGACTCCTCCATCCATGGGATTTTTCCAGGCAAGAGTACTGGAGTGAGTTGCCATTTCCTTCTCCAGGGGATCTTCCCAACCCGGGGATTGAATCTAGGTTTCCTGCATAGCAGGCAGATGATTTACTGTCTGAGCCACCACCAACCCACAATAAGAACATATATATCAATAATTACTTTAAATGTAAATGGATTAAATGCTCCAGCCAAAAGGAACAGACTGGCTGAATGGATACAAAAATAATTTCAAATAACTAGAATAAAAAATTCCACAGTTTGTATGGAAACACAAAATACCCCGAACAGCCAAAGCAGTCTTGAGAAAGAAGAATGGAGCTGGAGGAATCAATCTTCCTGACTTCAGACTATACTCCAAACCTACTGTCATAAAGACAGCATGGTACTAGCACAAAAACATCACTATAGACCAATGGATCAAGTTAGAGAGCCCAGAGATAAACCCAAGTGCCTATACTTGCCAAAAGAGGCAAGTATATATAATGCAGCAAAGATAGCCTCTTCAATAAACTTAGAACACCCAATGACATAAATCAAAGCAACATCCTCTATGACACATCTCCTAGAGTAATGGACATAGGAACAAAAATAAACAAGTGGAACCTAATTAAACTTAAAAGCTTCTGCACAGCAAAAGAAACTATAAACAAGGTGAAAAGACAACCCTCAGAGTGGGAGAATAATAGCAAATGAAACAACTGACAAAATATTAATTTCTAAAATATATTAATCAGTTCATGCATGTCAGTACCAGAAAAACAAACAACCCAATCAAAATGTAGGAAAAAGACTTAAACAGACATTTTTCCAAAGAAAATATGCTCAGTATCACCAAATATCAAAGAAATGCAAGCAAAACTATAATGAGGTATCACCTCACATAAGTTAGAATGGCCATCATCAAAAATCTACAAACAATAAATATTGGACAGGGTGTGGAGAAAAGGGGACCCTCTTATACTGTGGGTGGGAATGCAAATTTGTTCATCCACTAAGGAAAATAGTATGGAGATTGCTTAAAAATCTAAAAAATAAAGTTATGATATGTTCCAGCAATCCCACTCCTGGTGTATATCTGCAGAAAAACATAATTCTAAAAGATACATGAATCTCAGTGTTCATTGCAACATTATTTGCAGTAGAGAGGACATGGAAGCAACCTAAATATCCATCAACAGAGGAATGGATAAAAAAATGTGGTACATATATATGATGGAATATTACCCAGCCATAAAAAGAACAAATTAACACCATTTGCAGCAACATGAATAAACCTAGAGATTGTCACAGTGAGTGAAGTAAGCCAGACAGGGAAAGACAAACATCACATGATATCACTTTTATGTGGAATCTTAAAAAAGGGTACACGTGAACTTACATACAAAACAGAAACAGAATTACAGATAAAAAAAAAAAATCATTACCAGGATGCAAGGGGTGGTGTTGTTTTTGTTCAGTCACCATGTCTGACACTTTGTGACCCCATGGACTGTAGCACACCAGGCTTCCCTGTCCCTTACCATCTTCTGGAATTTGTAAGGGGTGGAAAGGGATAAATTGCAAGTTTGGTATTGACATATACACTGTGATATATAGAATAGATAATTAATAAGGATCTACTTTATACCATAGGGAACTCTACTCAATTCTTTGTAATTGCCTGTATGGGAAAATAATCTAAAAAAAGAGTGGATATATACATATATGTATAATTGACTCTCTTTGTTGTGCAACTGAAACTAATACAACATTGCAAATCAGTTATACTCAAAAAAATGATCTTAAACTTGCTAAAAAAAATAGAAGTCAAGAAGTCTAGACTCCTTAATCAGCCTTTTCTGACATGATGAGTGAAAGTGAAAGAGAAGTTGCTAAGCCGTGTCCAACTCTTTGCAACCCCATGGACTGTAGTCTGCCAGGCTCTTCCCATTGGATTTCCCAGGCAAGAATACTGGTGTGGGTTGCCATTTCCTTCTCCAGGGGATCTTCCTGACCCAGGGATCACACGCTGGTCTCCCACACCGCAGACAGAGTCTTTACCGTCTGAGCCACCAGGGAAGCCCCTAGACTAGATGAGTAGGACTCCCCATTTTTCTATGGCTGCAATAGAGCAGTTATTCTCTAAATGTTTTTCACTTCCTAGCCAGTCCCTTTCCTGGTTTTTGGGGTAGACAGAATAGGCTATAGGCATTTCCAGGTTTCTGTGCTCTTCAGAACTAAAAACTGTATGCATGAGATAAGTAAGCTCAAGGAACTCATCACCATGTTATTCTTTGAACAGTTAAATGCTAATAATAATAAATATCAACAAAGGTCATTTAGAATATTAAAGAAAATACAGTTGATTGGGAACATCAGAAAGTGACTATAGATAACCATGATGGTGTGATCACTCAACTAGAATCAGACATCCTGGAGTTTAAAGTCAGGTGGGCCTTAGGAAGCATCACTACAAACAAAGCTAGTGGAGGTGATGGAATTCCAGCTGAGCTATTTCAATTACAAAAGATGATGCTGCTAAAGTACTGCTCTCGATACATCGGCAAATTTGAGAAACACAGCACTGGCCACAGGACTGGAAAAGGTCAGTTTTCATTCCAATCCTGAAGAAAGACAATGCCAAAGAATGCAACTGCACTCACCTCACACACTAGTAAAGTAATGCTCAAAATTCTCCAAGCTAGGCTTCAACAGTGCATAAACTGAGAACTTCCAGATATTCAAGCTGGTTTAGGAAAGGCAGAAGAACCAGGGATCAAATTACCAACATCATTTGGATCATAGAGAAAGCAAGAGAATTCCAGAAAAACATCTATTTCTGCTTCATTGACTATGCTAAAGTCTTTGACTGAGTGCATCACAATAAACTGTGGAAAATTCTTAAAGAGATGGGAGTACCAGATCTCCTTACCTGCTTCCTGAGAAACCTGTATGCAGGTCAGGAAGCAACAGTTAGAACTGGACATGGAAAAGTGGACTGGTTCCAAATTGGAATGGAGTATATCAAGGTTGTATGTTGTCACTCTGCTTATTTAACTTATATGCAGATTCAGTTCAGTTCAGTCTCTCAGTCCTGTCTGACTCTTTGTGACCTCCATGAACCGCAGCATGTCAGGCCTCCCCATCTGTCACCAACTCCCGGAGTTCACTCAAACTCATGTCCAAGAGTTGGTGATGCCATCCAACAATCTTATCTTCTGTTGTCCCCTTCTCTTCCTACCCTCATCTTTCCCAGCATCAGGGTCTTTTCAAATGAATCAGCTCTTCGCATCAGATGGCTAAAGTATTGGAGTTGCAGCTTCAACATCAGTCCTTCCAATGAACACCCAGGACTGATCTCCTTCAGGATGGACTGGTTGGATCTCCTTGTAGTCCAAGGGACTCTCAAGAGTCTTCTCCAACACCACAGTTCAAAAGCATCAATTCTTTGTGCTTTCTTAATAGTCCAACTCTCACATCCATGCATGACTACTGAAAAAATCATAGCCTTGAATAGACGGACCTTTGTTGACATGGTAATGTCTGTTTTTTAATATGCTGTCTAGGTTGGTCATAACTTTTCTTCCAAGGAGTAAGTGTCTTTTTTAATTTCATGGCTGCAGTCACCATCTGCAGTGATTTTAGAGCCCAAAAAAATAAAGCCAGCCACTGTTTCCACTGTTTCCCCATCTATTTGCCTTGAAGTGATGGGAGCAGATGCCATGATCTTAGTTTTCTGAATGTTGAGCTTTAAACCAACTTTTTTACTCTCCTCTTTCACTTTCATCAAGAGGCTCTTTGGTTCTTCTCCACTTTCTGCCATAAGGGTGGTGTCATCTGCATATGCAGATTGCATCATGTGAAATGCTGGGCTGGATGAAGCACAAGCTGGGATGAAGATTGCCAGGAGAAATATCAATAACCTCAGATATGCAGATGACACCACCTTTATGGCAGAAAATAAAGAAGAACTAAAGAGCCTGTTGATGAAAGTGAAAGACGAGAGTGAAAAAGTTGGTTTAAAACTCAACATTCAGACAACTAAGATCATGGCATCCAGTCCCATAATTTCCTGGGAAATAGATTGGGAAATTATGGAAACAGTGAGAGACTTCAGTTTTGGCGGCTCCAAAATCACAGCAGATGGTGATAGCAGCCATGAAACTAAAAGGTACTGCTCCTTGGAAGAAAAACTATGACAAACCTAGACAGCATATATTTTTTTAATTTTATTTATTTATTTTTTTTATTAGTTGGAGGCTAATTACTTCACAACATTTCAGTGGGTTTTGTCATACATTGATATGAATCAGCCATAGCCGGATGACAATAGACAGCATATTAAAAAGAAAAGACATTACTTTGTCAACAAAACTGTCTAATCAAAGCTATGTTTTTTCCAGTAGTCATGTATGGATGTGAGATTTGGATCATAAAGAAAGTTTAGCACTGAAGAATTGATGCTTCTGAACTGTGGTGTTGTAGAAGACTTGAGAAGCCCTTGGGCTGCAAAGTGATCAAACCAGTCAATCCTAAAGGAAATCAATCCTGAATATTCATTGGAATGACTGATGCTGAAGCTGAAGCTCCAATACTTAGACCACCTGATGTAAAGAGCCAAATTTTTAGAAAAGACCTTGATGCTGGGAAAGATTGAAGGCAGAAGGAGAAGGGGATGACAGAGGATGAGATGGTTGGATGGTATCACCAACTCAATGGACATGAGTTTGAGCAAGCTCCAGAAGTTGGTTTTGGACAGGGAAGCCTGGTGTGCTGCAGTTCATGGGGTCACAAAAGTCAGACATGACTGAGTGACTGAACTGAACAGTTGGATTAAAAAATTATTTCCTTAGAGCATGTTAGAATAGGAAAATCTTTGCTCAGCAACGCGATGCAGCAATTCTTATCAGAGGCCAGTGTTATATAATAGAAGGTTATTCCACTTTTAATATTTGAGTATGCATTCCTTTATGTACTCACACCCATGCATGGCAGCTGGATTGATAAAGTGATTTCAGTCGGTGGCAAAATCTGTGGCTGAACTGACTCTTATCATGTTAGCTTTCCTATCAGAAAGAGAGTAAACATCAATATTTCCAGGCAAATAGCAGTCTTACACTCTGAGAAAGGAAATGTATGAAAAGGAGACACACCATCCTATGTGGAGGATGGAAAGAACAATGCTAGTAAACCACTGCGCTGGCTAAAGCATCACTTAGTCAGGGCACTGCTTGGCTGCAGCTCTCCGTGGACTCAGCATAGCTGCACCTCTTAAAGCAAGGTCAAATAAATTAAGCAAAGTTAATTCCTTAAAATTACTTTGTCATCAAACTTTTATGTCTCTTCTCCTGTCGTGAGTAAACCTTCAGAGTGATTCTGCCTACTTCTCCGTGTGTAAGCTGAAGGGGAAGAGGGACATAATGTTCACTGTCATTTTTGTAAATGGCACCTTTGCTCTTCTTTAAAACTCTGAGAGGAGATGGTAGAGGCAGGAAGTGAATGTTATAGCACGAGCAAACACTTTAAAAAAAAACTGAATTTGTGTTTAATGGTTGAGATCAACAGCATCAATCATTTCATATATAGAATAATACAACTTTACTTTTATTTCTCCAGGATTTTTTTAAATTTCTGATTGCACATTCATTTGATTCCTTCATTAGGTTTAAATAATGTAAATGTACTATTAATTTGGATTAGAAAAAACAGAGTGCCAGGGGAAAGAGACAGAAACATAACATTTAGTTGTGGAAACTGGTTTGGTACTCATTTTCTGATGTTTCACAAGGGGAATAAAATAGCTGCAACAGAAGACACTGATACTGAGAAAGATTAAAGGTAAAAGGAGAAGGGAATGGCAGAGGATCGGATGGTAAGAGAGCATCACCAATTCAGTGGACATGAATCTGAGTGAACTCCAGGAGAGAGTGAGGGACAGGGGAGCCTGGTGCACTGCATCCCACGGGGTTTCAAAGATCGGACGTGATTTAGCACCTGAACAACAGCAACAAGACTTGAGGACAAGTTGATAAAGTATTATTCATAGTTTTATTCTTGATAGAGTACACCAATCATTTTCTCTGTTCAACTGTGCATTATTTTCTAAGATGTCAGAAGTTCTAGAATATTTGAGGAATTTGGACATTCCCCCACGGCACTCATCTCATCTCTGTTCCTGTGATACTCCCCACAACCTCAACAGGATCAGGAGACGCTGAGAATGAGAGATGGAGAAAGATATGATTTGTGAAGCTGAAACTACTCATCAATGTGGTGGATTTGAAGTTTCAAAGCACAACTAAGCTTTTCAAGTTTACAGTTTGGCTAATAACATGGAGGATTTAAATAAGATTTTTCTCCAAGGCAGTTCAAAGAGTTTCATTTCTTAGCCTCAATTTTTTTTTTTTTCCTGAAATGAATGAAAGGGGAAAGCAGCAAAAAGTTGTCATCCTCACTCATAGGGCAGAAAACTTGATGCCATTTTCCCAATGGCCTTGAGTTGGAGGAAGATGTTCATTGCACTTTATCCATGGACTGGTTTGGCTCAGAGCTCATGCCAAGATAATTCCAACTAGTAAAATCTGAGACAGACAGCTCACATATCTGAATGAATCTGATTACTAACATGAACAGTCCCCTTCCTATGTGCAGACTACTGCTAGGAAAGAGATAGTAAAGATTAAGGCTAGGTACCTCTCTAAAGTTTCATGCAAACTATTTGTTGAGCAGAATTTAATTCAAAGTTTTGAGCAGAACAGACTCAGGCAGCCAGAGGAAGGGTTTCCTGAAGAGGGATTTGTAATTGTCAAATAAAATATTCAGTGGGAGCTCTGTATGAAAGGGTGAGTTGGGCTTTAAAACAGAAAGATAACTTCTTAAATGTAAAGGATTAGAAACAGCATTTGAATTTGTTTGTTCTTTAAGTTTAGATGATCTGAGTAGGCTGTAAGAATTCCAGCTACAAATCACAATGTATTTATCTTTGGGTAGAGCTAGACCAATCAGTATGAAAACAGAAATTTTGGCCTCAGTCTGTTCACCTAGTTTTATTTGGGTGAATCTTAAGGTCTTAGGGGCTTCCCAGGTGGTGTTAGTGGTAAAAAAAAAAAAAAAAAAAAAAAGCCATCTGCCAATGCAGGAAACGTAAGAGACACAGTTCCATCCCTGGGTAGGAAAGATCCCCTGGAGGAGGAAATGGCAACCCACTCAAGTATTCTTGCCTGAAGAATCCCATGGACAGAGGAGCATGGTGGGCTACAGTCCATAGGGTCATGAAGAGTCAGACACAGATGAAGCAACTTAGCAGGCATGCATGTAGGGTACTAGCTGATGACTGTCACTGGTTGAATTTGTGTATGACAGTGTTTTGGAAACAAGGTACAAACCAGGGCACATTCTGTAATTCAGGACATGGGAGTGTTACATCCATCTTGAAGAAGACATGCTACATTGAGAAGGGACAAGGAGGAGAAAAAGGAAATTGGCAGTAATAAGGGCTTACAGGCAATAGGCACCCAGACCAGAAGTATGCTCCAGTGGCATACTTCCACGCTTCTTACCAGAATTTTTACTTTAAAATGGGACAGTTACACAGACCTATCTGTAGCCTTTATGAATCTCAATCACCCAGCTAAAAGTTACACATTTTGCTAAGTCTCTCTAAATATATCTGCTCTTTAATTATCTTATTTAATGATCCCTCCTTATTTTCTACAATGGTTCATTTTCTGTATATCCTTTAACATGTAGTTTGAGTCTAGCCTCCCTGGTAAATATGTCCATAGCTGACCCAAACTCATACAGTTCCATTGCATTGTTTTCTTGGCCAATATATTCATGAACAACATCCTTCACGTATCTGCTATCTGCCACCAAGATTTGTCCTAAGATAAATGTTCATGCTTGAAATTTCTAGATTCAATTCACTGAAACTATTTTCTTTCTAGAAAGACACTTCTAAAACAGCTTATCCTGCAAATAGTCTTCCCAACTCATTGCTAATCTTTGATGCTTTCCCTCAAGCTGAAGTTCTTCCCTTCTTCATCACTGAATTAAATTCCCTTACCTTTTTGCTCACACATAATTTAAACACATAAGTAATGTAAGGTCTCTAATGCATTCCCTGAAGATATATTTCTGCATCATAATGTTCTACTTAGATCATAAACTACTCAAGGTCAGTGTGAGTGCCTATTTAACTCTCTTCATGTTCTTACAGCAGCATGTACTATGAGATCCTGAATAATTGTCCTCATGAAAAAGTAGTTGAAGGTGTTTTGCTCCTCAGCATTGGAAAGAAAATCAAGATTAAGTCAAAAAGTTATTTAAAACCATTTAAGTTTAATGAGGAAACACTATATTGCATTTAGATATTTGTATTTCTTTACTTCTTGACTCAGGGTGAGATTTCTTTTAAAAAACATGTTAGTAATGGCTAATAACTACTAAGTGGTCAGATTTATGACTTAATGTTAGGGAAGAAGTAAATTTTAATTAAAAAAAATTAGAATTCAAGATATGCATGTGGTCCTTGGCTTGGAATTTTATAGCACCAGAGAAAACGAGGACACTCGAGTTCACAGGTAGGGTCACTGGAGGCTGAACACTGAAGCACTGGCAACTCACTTTTGGCATCAGATGTTTGGAGGCATAGATGCCACCATAGCATACGTTCTTTTCAGAGTGAGTGCATGATTAGCCTCAATATACCAAAGTCAGGAGATCCTCATGTATTTTCCCAGAAGTTGGAAATGTGCCTTCTGACAGCAAGAAACTCAGTTGAATTTTGACCCTGGGATTGATTGATCAGCTGTGCAGTATTTGCCACCAAAGTCATGTTATTCCAAAAAGTATCACTTGAGGCCATCTTGAAATAATTCATCCAGTAGTGATACCAGTTGCTTACTCCTCAAGTACTGATGTTGTATTTCTCCATTTTGCCTTCCTTTAGAGGGCATGCTCAGACTTAGCAATAACATAATCACAATTTCAAAGGAAAGACCTGAAACTAAATGAAATGTGAGTATGAATGCACCCAAGCAGCTTCTAGTCAAGATCGCATGAATTAGCCTGGGTTCACATGGTGAGCTTATTCTAGATCATCCTTTTGTGATGCCTGGGTCTAATTCACAAAAGTAATCTTCCTGGGACATGAGTACTGAAGTAGAGAAGAGAAAATGCACACAGCAATAAATCTTGATATTGGCTTGCCAACTTTCTTGAGGATTATTATTCCTTTTAATAAACCTGATTAAGTTGAGTATGTTCAATGATTCCTTATGGAGATTAGAATATGTAGAATATGGCCTTCAAACTCATAATTCCTTCTTTATAGCTTAAATCAGTGTCTCTCTCATCTTTGCTCCAGAAAATCTTCACCACAGGGTGTTTCTTTCATTTCTGGAAAATACCACACTCATTTCCACTCCATAGCCCCTTTACCCTGATGATTCTCTGCCTAGAATATAAACTGTTTGGCTCCTACGCGGGGCTTCCCTTGTGCTCTATTGGGAAAGAATACACCTGCAGTGTGGGAGACCTGGGTTTGATCCCTGGGTTGGGAAGATCCCTGGTGAAGGGAACGGCTTCTCACTCCAGTATTCTGGCCTGGAGAATTCCAGGGACTGTATAGTCCGTGGGGTCGCAAAGAGTTGGTCACGACTGAGCGACTTTCACATTCACTTCAATGGTTCCCACTCAGCTCATGATTCTCTGCATGTAGGTCACTCTCTCACCCGTGCCTTTACCTTGGCTGACCATCTTAATCCCACAGACATTCCCTAGTTATACATGCCAAAATCCCCCAGGTGATCATTATAGACTAGGAGGATTTGGGGCAGGGCTTCCCTGGTGTCTCAGCCGGTGAAGCATCTGCCTGCAATGTGGGAGACCCGGGTTCAATCCCTGGGTTGTGAAGATCCCCTGGAGGAGGAAGTGGCAACCCACTCAAGTACTCTTGCCTGGAAAACTTCCACGGACTGAGGAGCCTGGTGGGCTACAGTCCACGGGGTCGCAAAGAGTCGGACACGACTGAGCGACTTCACTTGGGTTAATATTAATAGCACAAGCATTTCTTTGATCTATCATTTTTTTGATTCTATGACACAGATTTCTGTGGGTTTTTTTTTTTTTCATACTGAAACTTAAAAAAAAAGAAAAAAAACCACGGTGCCTTTTATAATCCACATCACAACACACATGGCAACTGTTGGATGGGGAATGAGTTCAGATAAATTCATCATTGCCTGGGAATTTACCAACTGAGATTTGCTTGAACACATCCACCCATTTATTGCAAGGTTGCTACTTAAAAGTAGCTACTTAAAGTTAAATGCTTATATCTCTATTGTCTTCAGAAGACAGTGGTTATAGCATTGAGACAAAAATTTATTATGTTATTATGTAATAGAATTGAACACAAACTCTCACAATCTTTCAAAACAATTCAAGGGATAGAAACTGACAAATCTCAGGAATATATCATATTTCCAATAGGCCATAGGGGATGGTATGCCTAATCAATACTTTGTGGAGGGCTATACACCAAATGAATTATGAGATTTTTTTAATATTTCAGATATTTTTCTTTATACTTTCATTGGTAGGTATTTCAATTATTGAGGGGAAAAGATAACTACAAGTTTAACCAAAAAAGAAATGCAAATAAAGCACTGGTGTTCTATGTGCCTCAAAATTATGTCCATCATAAAGCTGTCAAACACGAATCTTGTGGGTTATGAGAAGCCGTGTGTCCCTGTGATGCTGCCCATAAATGTCAACTTCCCAAGACACTTTAGTCTTTGGATGTCAAGAGGTTTCTACTAAAATGTAGATTGTCACATAGAACTCAAATGCTATTTTATGGATAAATTTATACTACAGCTTATTTAAAAGGGTGGGAAATGTATATTTAAAATTTAAATTTATTTTACTTTTATGCAACTCTTAAAAATATAAATTTTCAATTTTGATGAAATATAGTGAGTGTGTGTGTGTGTGTGTGTGTGTGTGTGTGTTTGTAGGATTCCTGTCATGTTATATGCAATTGTCACAAACTGTAGGAGTTCTTCCTTACAGCTGAGGTCATTGCAGTGTATGGTCAGGCATGTAATACAAGCAAGATAAGAATATCTCCTTCCTACGAAGGCTAAGTCTGGATAATGTCAACAGAGTTTCAACTCGGCAGTAAAAACCTGAAGTTAAGACTTAGCACAATAACAGCTAGGATAAAAAAATGCTCTGAGATTAGGGTCTTACAAAGAGGTGCATGGGGAGAGGTGCTTGTGGAGACTTTGTGGGGGAAAAAAATCCTCCAGTGCTTGGGTCACAACAGAACCTGAAACCCAGGCAAACTTTTTAGTCTGGGTTAGTAGCTATGCCTCTAACATGTTCTTTACATTGGAATAGCTCAGAATTTCCCTCAACACTATTTTATGCCTTTATGAATCCAGAGGGTCCTCATCAATGAAAAGTTCCCTCTTCTTTCATGGTGTGGAGAAAAGGGAACCCTCTTACATTGTTGGTGGGAATGCAGATTGGTACAGTCACTATGGAGAACAGTGTGGAGAATGCTTTAAAAACTGGGACTAGAACTGCCATATGACCCAGCAATCCCACTGCTTGGCATACACACCGAGGAAACCAGAATCGAAAGAGACACATGTACCCTAATGTTCATTGCAGCACTATTTACAATAGCTAGGACATGGAAGCAACCTAGATGGCCATTGGCAGATGAAAGGATAAGGAAGTTGTGGTACATATAAGCAGTGGAATGTTACTCAGCTACAAAAAGAAATGCATTTGAACAAGTTGTAATGATGTGGATGAACCTAGGGCCTATTGTACAGAGTTAAGTAAGTCAGAAAGAGAAAGACAAATACTGTACAATAATGCATATATGTGGGATCTAGAAGGATGGTACCAATGATCCTATGTACAGGGCAGCAAAGGAGGCACAGATGTAAGGAACAGACTTCTGGACTCTATGGGAGAAGGAGAGGGCAGGATGATTTGAGAGAATAGCATTAAAACCTGTACATTACCATATATAGAATGGATGACCAGTGCAAGTTTGAAGCATGAAGCAGGACACCCAGAGCCTGGGTGAAGGAGAGGGCAGGACGATTTGAGAGAATAGCATTAAAACCTGTACGTTACCATATATAGAACGAATGACCAGTGCAAGTTTGAAGCATGAAGCAGTACACCCAGAGCCAGTGCTCTGTGACAACCTCGAGGTGTGGGGTATGGAGGGAGGTGCAGGGGAGTTCAGAAGAGGAGGACACATGTATCCCCATGGCTGATTCATGCTGATATATGGCAAAAACCATCACAATGTTGTAAAGTAATAATCCTCCAGTTAAAGTAAATAAATTAAAAAAATTTTAAGTTCTCTCTTCTTTCAACCATGAGGCTGTAGCTTTAGAGTATATCAGTAATATTTTCTCAGCCAATTATTCCAATAACTGGTTAATTTACTAATTCATTTGTCAAGCATGTATTACAGGGCTGTTTAGAATGACCATGTGAGCCCCTGACCTCAAGGAACTTAGAGTTTAGTGAGAAAGACCAATGTGAAAATAGTACTTCAGAGGCCAGCTTGATTAAAGTGCTTTTTTATGACTTAATTATAAGCAAGACTTGTTTGTTTGTGTTTTCCTAAGTTTACAGGATTTTCTGCACTACTTTATTCCCTCAGAGCCTAGCAAGAGTCTAAAAATGTGTGTGTATCTCAAACAATGGAATACATATATCCTCTTTGTTTGACTATATTCTACTTGTTTAATTGAACAGAGCTTGGTGAAAGGAGATTAAAGATGCATTGAATAAGAAAGGAGCAAGGCCTGGCAGAGGCAAAAGGGGTCCAATCCTCTCAATAATATTGAAGCCTGCAGTACTATGAATCCTCCAAGAAGCCTGATGGGAAGTATCTTCATAGATGTAGAAGCCAAGATCCTGGGCCGAGAAGAATGTATTCCTACCATCTGTCACTTGGGCTGAGAGTGATTTCTGATTTCTGGGTGAGAAACTGCCTCTAACTGCAGCTGAATGACCAGTTCTCTTGAATTACCAAGCCCAGATAAGCATGACTTGTTTCTGTGGAACCCCACAAGGTTCCATCTTAGATTAGGATTCCTGTTCCATGAATGTGCACTGGAAATGCTGTTTTCCTTTTTGACCGACAGATGTCCTGGAAAAATCTAATTGCATTTCTGAAAGGCAGAAATCCTTTAAAAAATTAAGCTAAATTAAAAATAAAAAAGGCAGTGTTCCAGTCAAAGACCAAACTCATGCAGAGTGAAGAGTAAAAGAAATATGGAACTCTGTAAGTCATGTAGAATCTAGGGAATGGTTATAAATAAATGTGCAGTCTTCTCTACTTCATCTCACCTTCTACTTCAATGGCTTGTCTCTCCAAAAGAAAATCAGGATGTTAGAGCTTCTGATCCTGCTGGATTGCTGTCTTTTATGGTCTATGTGACTATTCTTCCCACATGAAATTTTCATTTAAATTTCAAATTCACAATAATTCCCATGGGAAAAAAAATAGAGGCTGGTTTTAAAAGACAATTTATCGTTGCCTTGGTTTATGAAAAATGGTACAACTTAATTGAAGAAGATGTATAAGAGTACAATATCCTTCAAAGGCGAGCAACTGGATATAGATTGATTGAAAAGAATTCCTTATTTTGAGAAGCCCTAGGAAAGGTATTGTGAACTAGAAAGAATTCAGTCAGAGGAGAGGAGGAAAGAGTAAATTTCAAGGTAGTAACTGGAGCTTGAGCAATGATCCAAATATGGTAATATTCCAAGCATCCTTAAGAGATCACAAACAGGAAGGCTCAGTCATGCATGGTAATGTTTTAGAAAGAACAATCTGCAGTTCATTGAATATCCATTCCTCATCCGATCCTTGCAACATTACGTTCTGTTTTACTGGAGCGAAAGGTAGAAGCTCGAGGAAAAATGATTCCATATATGGAAGGAAAGCTATCGAGATAAACCTTTCCTTCCTTGTAATAACTGGAGGTCAACTAGAATGTCATGTGGCAGAGTTCAAATAAATTTATGACCACATAAAAGTAAAGCTAGTCCTCAGAATTAGTCTCTTGGTTGTTAGTGTCAGAATCAAATACAGACCCATTCAAGCAAAAAGGATTATCATTTAACTGGACCACATATGAGCAAGCACATTTACACATGCACACACACACACTCACAAGGAGAGCCCTCAAGAAAAGTGAAAGTGAAATTTGCTCAGTCGTGTCTGACTCTTCACGACCCCATGAACTATACAGTCCATGGAACTCTCCAGGTCAGAATACTGGATTGGGTACCCTTTCCCTTCTCCAGGAGATCTTCTCAACCCAGGGATCGAACCCAGGTCTCCCGTATTGCAGGCAGATTCTTTACCTGCTAAGCCAGATGGGAAGCCCAAGAATACTGGAGTGGGTAGTCTATCTCTTCTACAGCAGATCTTCCCAACTCAGGAATCGAACTGGGGTCTTCTGCATTGCGGGTGGATTCTTTACCAACTGAGCTGCAAGGAAGCCCTCAAGAAGGTCAACTAAATAAGATTAACCAATTGTGCACGCGTGGGAGTTTGTGTGTGTGTGTGTGTGTGTGTGTGCGCGCGCACAAGAAGATACAGGGGCAGAGAGAGGGAGAAGAAGATAATTGGCATAGACCATATGCCTTCATTTTCCCATATTCTGAATGTGTGTTGGCCTCAATTTGGGGCGCTCTGCACATTGCAGGCAGCATAGTCACTGACAGCTCTGAGGTCACAGCCTTACACCTTGCTATTCAAGGGGGAAATGACTTCTTTATCTGAGGGGCCATATAAAAAATTCCCAGGAGATGTTTGATTGACCTGGCATATATCCTTTGCCATCCTTGAGCCAAACTGGCCACAAAGATGCATTATTCTGATTGGTTTGCTTGTTTCTCACACCCATTCTTAGGGCTAAAGGAGAAACCTTTGAGATTAGAAGTCCTAGCAGCCTCATTTGAGTCAAGAAGTCTCCTTGAAGGATAATAAATATATTTACTGAAGGAAGGGAGACTTCTAAGTGATAGAGCCAGGGTAATGTGAATGGCCCCAATTATCAAGTCTTAATGTGTGTGTCTGACTATGTAGATCCCTTTAACTCTTATACTTGACATGGATTTTCTCTTACATACTGTCTTCCTGGTCTCAACTTGTCATTTCTGCTGTTGCTTATCCTCTATGATGGTGAATTGTAATATTCCCCTCTGTGAGCCCAGTGTCTTTGAAAAATAGACATAGATCTTCATTACTGTTGGCCAATGTCTTTATCTTCCAACAGGAATAGTTACTCACATTTCCCTTCCTACCAACTGACCTCCCTGAATTTTAATATATAAGCTATAAAATATCTTTCAGACAGAGTAAATTCTGCAAGCAATAGTCGAACAGACACTGAGTTGTATAACATTCATTTTGAATAGTGTCCCATGTCTGTAGCATGTGGCTTTATCAAGATTAACGGGTTCCCCCACTATGAAGGAACAATAGTTTTAAATGTGTAAGCAAAAATTCATGCTTTTCTATTTATGTTTATTTCCCTAACAAAATGGATAAAGCATTATGAGATTACTCTAAAATTTGGCTAAAGGAAAACACGTTATCATATTTATATACACCCTTACGTAAATTCAGTCTATTAAAAAATGTTAAAAAGTTTCTGATGCAGTTTTATTAAAAAAAAAATTAAAGGTGTAGAGATGATTCCTAGGGGGCCGTTATAACATGGCCTTCTCTTCAGCAGAGGGTTTATCAAGGTTTCAGGTTCATGTAAAGAGACCATCCAGGGAACAGATCTCAGTCTGTTCAGTTTAGTTTATGGTTATAGGATGTGTTTCAATTGAACTAATTAGCTGTTTTTAGTCACATTAAATTAGTGATCCATCACTCTAGGTAAACTCCCCCAAACTGATGTACTTTTTAAAACTCCCAGGTTTAGAAATCATTGAATGATAGATGGCAGCTAGATCTTCCATATCGAATTAAATTGTCATTTTTAAATACTTTAAAAGATTATGATCTGAAGTACTTGTGATAGTATAAACACAGCAGGGAAAGTTATTGAAAATTTTCTGGGGATCTGCTCATATTGATTTCTCTGACCTCAGTGCATTTATACTCCCACCAAAATGTATATATACATATATATATATACATATATATATATATATATATTATCTTTTGTTTTCTAGTTTCAATGGCACCTCCACTGTGAAGCCTTCCTCATAGATTTTAACTGCCAAAATCAACAAATAAAATATAGTATAGCCAGTTAAATTTAGATTTATATAAACAGTTACCTTTTGTGTTGTGGTGTTAGTAGTATTAGTCATTCAATTATGCCTGACTCTGCAACTCCATGGACTGTAGCCTGCCAGGCTCCTCTGATCATGAAATTCTCCAAGCAAGAACATTGGAGTGGGTTGCCATTTCCTTCTCCAACTTTTTGAGGTATAAGAATATCCTAAATATTGCATGAGACATCCTAACACTTAAAGAAACAAACAAAAAGCATTGTTTAATATGAAGATTTAGTTGGACATTCTGCATTTTATCTGTTAACTCTATTTTAGGTATTATGCTAGTTTGTTAGGTCTTCTATAACGAAATACAACAGGTTGGATGACTTAAACAGCAAATATATGTTTTCCCACCGTTCTATAAGCTGAAGTCCAGGATCATGGCATCAGCAGTTGATAAACCAACTCAATTCTGCTTTTAGCCTCCTTTTCAACATATATACTATGTCTTAGCAAGACACAGCCTATATACACATGAGTAAACAACTACAAGTGTATATCTCTTGAAACAGGTGCCAAGAGTACTTAATTATTGTGTGACATGCACCTCCATCTTTTCTGCAGACTCTACTAGGTTCCTTTATAAATGCAACTGCAGTTGTAAAGTCATCTCAAAAACAAATTCTGACTTCTGTTTCATATCATTGCAAAATACTTTATTTTTTAACACCGGAAAAATCAGGCTCCTCCAGGAAGCAAGGGAAATGGGTAACAAGTATTTCTAGGGTCAGATTGGCCAGGATACTCCATCTTAGATTATCAGAAATTTCTTTATGAGTTTTTTGTTTGTTTGTTTTTTAATAATAACATAATTTTGACTGAAGGAAGTCAGGATTAGGAAAAGCACAATGAAAGCATTTTGGAGGCTAGGACAAAGGCTTGATTCCAGGAGGTGAAAATTAAGTTCTAAAAACAACATTGCAAAGTGTTGCTGTATGTGATTTTTAGAGCCTGTCCATTAATGCGCAGGAGGTCAGGGACTTTAATAAAGGTGGATCCCTCTACATTTCAGCTTTGTGTTTGGAGAGGTCCTCTCTCTTCACATTTACAATCAGTGGGTGGCTATTAAACTTATGAGGGATTTTGTTGCTGCCGTTATTGTTTTCTCTTTTCCTTTAACAGCTTTCAGTCACCAGGAACTGCAAGTGAATTTAAAGTAAGAGATATTTCTCTTAAATGCTTTCAATTTTCTGGTTCCTCAGCCCCTAGCAAATGTCTCATTGTGTTCAACTAATATTTACAACATTTTGCAATACAGCTATTTTATATTATTTTCAAGGTTACATTCCCCTGCCTTGCTTTGGAAACTCCTTAAATATATAGATAGATTATCTAGATGTATACAAATGAGACCTTTCTTAGGTTCAAAGACACTCATAAATAAGAAGAATGGGATAGTTTCCTCTTCTCCTAAAGTCCTCCAAATCTCGTAAGCTTGAGATAAATCTTTGACCTTCCTACCACATAAAGCCCCGTATTTAGAAAACAGAGGATCTTAGCTCATTCATTCAAAGCAACATTATATGATGAACTTTCAACCTTCAGCAGGAAGGGAATGGAGAAGTGATGTAAGATTTGTGAACTATGCAAATTACTAAATTACTATAATATTTCCCTGGCTGGTATTGCTACAGCAATCTCAGTGCCGTGAATATTTAAGTGTAATTAAAAGCATAGACTAAAACTCCAGCACTGAAACCACTGAGAACAATATTGAGCATATACAGGAAGGTATTCTGTGGAAAAGAAGGTTGGGGAAAGGCTGGGCGCTGGCCCTGGGGAATGGTGAACTGAGAAGAAACCAGGCAATTTCATTAAATCATTGTTAACATGGCTTTTGGTCAATGGTTCCATTCCCTGAGAGATCTGAACTAATTTAGAAAGATGACAATAACAGAATAACAGTCATTGACATGAGAAACCTGCAGTCACATCACATTGGGACAGTCTTGAGTCACACCTGTAGATAAGATACAGTGTTTGGGAACAGACTGTTTTCAGACACATAAAGGCAGGAGCAAAAGAGACAGAAAGTTATCCTAAAAGTGCCCAGCTGAATGTGTCCCTGTATTTGGGCTATTTGCTGTAATGTAGGTAAGTTTGAAACAAGTAATAATTGATAGGGCATTGCCTCTCTCCTTACATCTCATGCTGAACATAATCATCAACCATCACAGGTGGATAAAGTTGGGTATCCTCCTATCTAGGGCCTGGGGAATAATAGATATCATTTTATAATATTTAATAAGCAACAAACAAGTATGAATAACTTTTTCAGGGCCAGCAAAGCCCCATAGAAACAAAAGGGTGAAACTGTAACAGCAGGAAGAATTATTAATATAATACACTGGCAAGTTATATTTGTTACAAATAATCACCCAAGATTGATATATTGTTATCTAAAGTCCATACTTCTTTTCAGAGTTTCTTAGTTTTTACCTAATATCTCTTCCTTTTCCAGGATCCCATCCAGGATATCACATTCCATTTACCTGTCATGGCTCCTTAGGCTTCTCTTGGCTGTGGATAATTTCTCAGAATTTTCATATTTTCAAGACAGTTTCCAAATGTACTAGCCAGGTATTTTCTAGGATGCATGCCATTCATTTGGCATTTTTATGATGGTTTTCTCATAACTAAATTGAGATTTTGTATTTTTTTAAAAAGGATATAGAAGTACCATTTTCATCACATAATAGCAAAGTACATACTATCAACATTAGTTACCATGGTCAATACTGATTCTAATCACATGACAGATGAAGTGGTTTATGAACTTCTCCACTGTAAACTTTTTTTTTTTTAAGCCTTTCCACGCTTTATTCTTTGGAAAGAAGTTACTGTGCAGAGCCCACACTAAAGGGGTTAGAATTATGTTCCCTTCATTAAGGACATAGTATCTACATAAGTTATTTGGAATTTTTCAGCAAGGGAGATTCAGATCTTCTCCCCTGTTAATATTAATGGCTTATTTATTCATTCAATCATGTATGTATATAATTATGGTTTATGGATATTTATTTTATACTTTGAGTTATAATCCAATACTGCTACTTGACTTTGCTTCTCATATTTTTCCAGTTGTGACTATTGGGAACTCTCTCAATTTGGTCCTATGTCCTTTAGAGATAATGCTATCATTCTTTTTTAATAGCACTTTCTTACTTTCTGGTAATTCAAGATGTTCCAGGCTCATCTTTTGTATTTATTGCCTTTGTCCTAGAATAAGCCATTTCCCTAAGGAGCCCTGGTTTCTTTTAATGGAAAATGGTATTAGAAACCAAGATCTGAGCCCTTGGTGTGCTTCTTGATATCAGACTGCCTTTGCATCCAGGCCATCTCATCTAATAGAGAAAGAAAATATATGTGTGTATACAACCCCATATTTATAAACATTTCTATAAATGTAACCACCTGTATAAACATGAGATCATACTGATATCTTCAAGTCTAATCCAGTACCAGAAGCTGCTTTGGTATTAATTGGAATGATCATGTGGTTTTCTGAGTCAGCCTGTTGATATGGTGGATAATGCTAATTTATATTCAAATAGTGCCATTCCTAGAATAAATCCAACTTTGTTGAGCTATATAATTTTAAATAAATTACTAAATTCAATATTCTGAAGATTTTTAATTTAGATTCTTGAGACATAATGGTCTATAGTTTCCTTTTCTTATAATATCTTTGTCTAGTTTTGGTGTTAAGGTAATACGGACCTTATAAAATAACTTAAGAAGCCTTCCCTCTGTTTCTATTTTCTGAAGAATATTATTAATAATTGGTGTTGTTTCTCCCCTACATAATTGTTAGAATTCACTAGTGAAACAATCTAGGCATGGTGTTTTCTTATCTGGAAGATAACTGATTATTGACTCAATATCTTTAATATAGATGTGGGACTACTAAAATTATCCTTATTTTAGTTTTGGTAGCTCTCCCTTACAAAGAATTAGTCTATTTCACACATATTATCAAATCTGTGGGCTTAGAATGTTTCCAAATATTACTTTACTGGCTTTTTTGCCCATAACCTCAATAGTGACAATACCTCATTCATTTCTTCCATTACAAATCTATGATTTTTCTGTTTAATTTTGCTAGCCTGGCTAGAGATTTACTAAATGTTTTATCTTTCCAAAGAATCAATTTTTGGTTCCATTAATTTCCTGTATTGTTTTCCTGATTTCAATTTCATTGCTTTCTGCTCTACTTTATATTATTTTTTTTTCTATGTATGCTATTTCCTTAAATCGTCCCTTTCTCTCCAGATTCCTAAGGCAGAAGCTTACATAATTGAAGTCTTTTTTCTTTTCTGATTTGTGCAATTATTGTGATAAATTTCCTTCTAAACACTGCCGTCTCTGAATTCCTTAAATTTTGGTAAGTTGTGTCTTTATTTTCATTTAGTTAAAATAACTTCTAATTTTGCTAAAGACTCGTTATTCATGTGTGTTGCTTAGAAGAGTGGTGATCAAATTTCAAATATTTGCAGACTTCCCAGCTATATTTCTGTCATTAAATTCTAGTTTGTTTCCATCATGGTATAAGAACATACCTTGTATGATCTGCTTTTTTAAGGTTAGGATATGTTTTACAGAACAGGAAGTGCTCTCTATTGGTGAATGTTCTATGTGAGTTTAATAAGAATATTCTGATGTTATTGTTTGGAGTATTCTATAAATGTCAATAAGTTGATTAAGTCATTTAGGTAAATTACATCCTCACTGATTTTCTTCCTGCTTGATTTATCAGTTACTGAAAGAAAAGTACAGAAATGTCCAGCTAAAATGATAGGTTTATTCATTTTTCCTAACAGTAATATAATTGTTTGCCTTAAGTATTTTGAAGATATTTTATTACATGTATACACATTAAGGATTGCTATATTTTCCTAGGTACCTGACATCTTTATCAATTTGCAGTGACCATCCTTATCCCTGATCATTTCTCTTATTCTGAAGTTTGATTTGTCTGACTTCTGAACCATTGTAGTTTTCTTTTGCTTAGCTAGTAATCTGTGTCTTTACATTTCAAGTAGGTCTCTTCATAGACAATACGTAGTTGGATCTTATTTTTTAGTCCACTCTGACAGTTTTCACTTTTTTTAATGTTAATATTTTGATTTATTTTAGTGGTTGTACTTTTTTACCTAAAAGAGAAAAAAAGGATAACAAAGCCATAAAGAAGTGACTGAGCTACTTCACTTTCACTTTTCACTTTCATGCATTGGAGAGGGAAATGGCAACCCACTCCAGTGTTCTCCTTGGAGAATCCCAGGGACAGGGGAGGTGGGCTGCAATCTATGGGGTCGCACAGAGTTGGACACGACTGAAGTGACTTAGCAGCAGTAGCAGCAGCATTAGTGAATACGTGAATTTGTTCCATTAGCATTCTTACTCTTTACTGGCACTTCCCAGGCGGTGCTAGTAGTAAAGAAAACACCTGCCAATGCAAGACATGGGTTCAGTTCCTGAGTTAGGAAGATCCCCTGGAGGAGGAAATGGCAACCCACTCCAATATTCTTGCCTGAAGAATTCCATGGACAGAGAAGCCTGGCAGGCTACACTCCAAGGGGTCGGAAAGAGTCAGACACGACTGAAGTGACTTAGCACACAGCAAACAGTCTTTAATGAGATAACAGTAGCACATACATATATAGATATAGATATAGGTATAGATATAGATATAGATACTGCTACCATGCAGTGGTTAGGTCTTTTCTTTTTCCTTAATTTTTCTTCTTGTATTGGGATATACTTGATTAAAAAACAGAGTTGTGATAATTTAGGCAAACAACAAAGGGACTCAGGCATACATATACTTATATCCAATCTCCCCCAAACTCCCCTTCTATTCATAACATTGATCAGAGTTTCACGTGTTATACAGTAGGCCCTTGTTGGTTACCCATTTTAAATATAAAAGTGTGTACATGTCCATCCCAAACTTCCTAACTATACCTTCCTCCCATCCAATTTTTTTAAATTGGTGGATTTAGGCCACTCACAATGAAAGTAATTATTGATATAGCTGGATTTAAATCTACCATGTTTATAACTTTCATAATTGTTTTTCTTAATTGCATTTGTTCTTTTATTTTTCTTTTCCTTTTCTCCCCTTTTCTGGTTTTAACATATATATATGTATATATATATACATATATATATATTTCCTCTCCCCTGTAGCATATCTGCTGTGCTTGTTTTATATAACTTTTTAGTGGATTCCCTGGAGTTTGAAATATACATTTGCAACCTTACTAAGTTTATTCTCTAATAATACTATACTATTCAGGGATAGTGCTAATACATTAAGATAAAGAATTTCTAGTGCATATAAAATCATTGTCATTCATTTCATTTACTCTTATGCTATAGTAATAAAATACATTAATACTTTTATTACTTTCAAGAAGCATTTTTGGTGAAGAGGATAGCTTAAATGTTCACACACACAGATACAAATATGTGAAATGATGGATGTGTTAACTGTTAAGCTAGCATTATTTTCCTATTAGATCACGGACAAGCAGAAAGAATATTTTTTTTATTTTATCTTCAGTGAGAGACAGGGAGGCCTGATGTGTTGCAGTTTATGGGGTCGCAAAGAGTTGGACACAGCTTAGACACTGAACAACAGCAATTCCTTTTCCAAAGTTTTTCTTTCATATGCAAATACAGCTGTCTAATCTATGGAATTTCCTTATCTCTGAATGTCTACATTTTAATCCTTCTTACAGGGCAGATCTGCTGGCAATTAATTTCCTCAGCTTTTGCTTGTCTGAAAAAAATCTATATTTCTTACTCACTTTTGAAAGACACTTCTCTGACTATTGCTATTCACCTCTGCAAAGGCATAGACTGCAGCACACCAGGCTTCCCTGTCCATCAACAACTCCTGGAGCTTGCTCAAACTCATGTCCACTGAGTTAGTGATGCCACCCAACCATTTCATCCTCTGTCATTTCCTTCTCCTCCTGCCTTCAGTGTTTCCCAGCATCAGTGTCCTTTCTAATGAGTCAGCTCTTCAGATCATGTGGCCAAAGTATTGGAGCTTCAGCTTCAGCATCAGTCCTTCCAGTGAATATTCACAACTGATTTTCTTTAGGATGGACTGGTTGGATCTCCTTGCAATCCAAGGGACTCTAAAGAGTCTTCTCCAACACCACAGTTAAAAAGTATCAATTCTTCAGAGCTCAGCTTTCTTTATGGTCCAACTGTCCCATCATACATGACTACTGGAAAAGCCATAGCTTTGACTAGACAGACCTTGGTCAGAAAAGTAATGTCTCTGCTTTTTAATATTCTGTTTAGGTTGGTCATACTTTTTCTTCCAAGGAGCAAGCATCTATTAATTTCATGGTTGCATTCACCATCTGCAGTGATTTTGGAGACCAAGAAAATAAACTCTGTCACTGTTTCCATTGTAGCCCCCTCTATTTGCCATGAAGTGATGGGATGCTATGACCTTAGTTTTCTGAATGTTGGGCTTTAAGCCAACTTTTTCGCTTTCCTCTTTCGCTTTCATGAAAAGGCTCTTTAGTTCCTTTTCACTTTCTGCCATAAGGGTGGTGTCATCTGCCTATCTGGTGTAATTGATATTTCTCCTGGCAATCTTGATTTCAGCTTGTGTTTCATCTAGCCCAGCATTTCACTTGATGTACTCTGCATATAAGTTAAATAAGCAAGGTGACAATATACAGTCTTGATGGACTCCTTTCCCAATTTTGAACCAATCCGTTGTTCCATGTTCACTTCTAACTGTTCCTTCTTGACCTACATACACGTTTCTCAGGAAGCAGGAAAGGTGGTCTGGTATTCCCACCTCTTTAAGAATTTTCCACAGTTTGTTGTGATCCACACTGTCAAAGGCTTTAGTACAGTCAATGAAGCAGAAGTAGATGCTTTTCTGGAATTATCTTACTTTTTTCTATGTCCCAACAGATGCTGACAATTTGATCTCTGGTTCCTCTGCCTTTTCTAAATCCAGGTTGAACATTCTCAGTTCACATACACTTGAAGTCTGGCTTTGAGAATTTTGAGCAATACTTTGTTAGCATGTGAAATGAGCCCAATTGTGCAGGCATTTGAACATTCTTTGCCATTGCCCTTCTTTGGGATTGGAATGATAACTGACCTTTCCCAGTCCTGTGGCCACTGCTGAGTTTTCCATATATGCTGGGATATTAAGTGCAACACTTTCACAGCATCATCTTTTAGGATTTAAAGTAGATCGTCTGGAATTCCATCACCTCCAGTATCTTTGTAGTATTGCTTCCTAAGGCCCACTTGACTTCACATTCCAGGATATCTGACTCTAGGTGACTGATCACACCATCGTGGTTATCTGGGTCATTAAGATATTTTTTGTATAGTTCTTCTGTGTATCCTGCCATCTCTTCTTAATATCTGCTGCTTCTGTTAGGTCTATACCATTTCTGTCCTTTATTGTGCCCATTTTTGCATGAAATGTTCCCTTGGTATCTCTGATTTTCTTGAACTGATCTCTAGCTTTTCCCATTCTACTGTTTTCCTCTATTTCTTTACATTGATCATTTAGGAAGGTTGTCTTATCTCTCCTTAATATTCTTTGGAACTCTGCATTCAGATGGGTATGGCTTTGCTTTTCTCCTTTGCCTTTAGGTTCTCTTCTTTTTTGCAGGTTTTGTAAAGTCTCCTCAGACAGCCATTTTGTCTTTTTGCATTTCTTTTTCTTGGGGATGGTTTCAATCACTGACTCCTGTACAGTGTTACAAACCTCTGTCCATAGTTCTTTAGATACTCTGTCTAACAGATCTAATCCCTTGAATCTACTTGTCACTTCCACTTTATAATTGGTCATATCTTAATGGCCTAGTGGTTTTCCCTATTTTCTTCAATTTAAGTCTGAATTTTGCAATAAGAAGTTCATGATCTGAGCCAAAGTTGTTTTTGCTGACTGTATAGAGCTTCTCCATCTTCAACTGCCAAGAATATAATCAATCTGATTTCGGTATTGACCATCTGGTGATGTTCATGTGTAGAGTTGTCTCTTATGTTGTTGGATGAAGTGTTTGCTGTGATCAGTGCATTCTCTTGGCAAAACTCCGTTAGCCTTTGCCCTGCTTCATTTTGTACTCCAAGGCCAAACCTGCCCATTACTCCAGGTATCTCTTGATTTTCTACTTTTGCATTTCTGGTTATAGAATGCTACATTGACATTCTTAACACTTTAAATATATTACTCAACTCACTTCTTGTTTTCAAGATTTGTGAGAAAAACCCTCTGCAATGTATTTCCATTTTCTATGTTGGTTAGAAGATTTTTCCCTCTGGCCTCTTCCAATATTTTCTTTTTGCTTTTACTTTGCAGTTTGAGTATTAAATGACTGGGAGTCCTTTATTTGCTACTTATTTTGCTTGATGTTCTGTATATCTTCTAAATTATTGATTAAATTTTTATTTTTAACTTTACAAAGTTCTGAGCAATAAGTTTGTCTGCTTTGTTTCTTCTTTATTCTCCTTCTAGTGTACCATTTAAAATTATGTCACTCTTTTCAAAACTGTCTCACAGTTCTTGTATGTTTTATTCTGTTTTTTAAATTATTTTTATTTTTTTTTTTTAATTTGGGAAGTTTCTGTTGACATATCTTCATGTTCTTTGGTTCTTTACTTTGTCATACTAATGTCACTGATAAGCCCATCAAGAATAAGAGTATTCTCTATTTCTCTTGTGGTGTTTTTAGCATTTCTTTTCAATTGTTTTTTAGAATTTCCATCTTTCTGCTATAGTACCCATGTTTCCCCTTTTATTTACTTTTCCAATTAGAACACTCGATAGATTCACCAGAGACATTTAAAATTATCTGTCTGATAATCCCACGTCTTTATCATTTTCTGAGATTGGTTCTAACCTTTGTCCTTTTAGATGGTATTTCTTTACTACCTATAACATGTCCACTAAATTTTTGTTGAAAGATAGATATGATATATTGAGTAATAGGAACTAAACTAAATAGTTTCTACTTAGCTATTTAAATAGGGGAAACAATGGAAACAGTTCCCCATTTAGATGGGGAAACAATGGAAACAGTGACAGACATTATTTTTTGGAACTCCGAAATGACTGCAGATGGTGACTGCAGCCATGAAATTAAAAGATGCTTGCTCCTTGGAAGAAAAGCTATGACCAACCTAGACAGTATATTAAAAAGCAGAGACATTACTTAGCCACAAAGTCTATCTAGACAAAACTATGGTTTTTCCAGTAGTCATGTGTGGATGTGAGAGTTGGACCATAAAGAAAGCTGAGCACCCAAGAATTTATGCTTTTGAACTGGGGTGTTGGAGAAGACTCTTGAGAGTCCCTTAGATTACAAGGAGATCAAATCAGTCAATTCTAAAGGAAATCAGTCCTGAGTATTCATTGGGAGGACTGATGCTGAAGCTGAAACTCTAATACTTTGGCTACCTGATGCCAAGAGCCAACTCATCAGAAAAGACCCTAATGCTAGGAAAAATTGAAGGCAGGAGGAGAAGGGAATGACAGAGAATGAGATGGTTTGATGGCATCAACGACTCGATGGACATGAGTTTGAGTAAGCAACGGGAGTTGGTGATGGATAGGAAAGCCTGTCATGCTGCTGCCCATGGGGTCACAAAGAGTTGAACACGATTGCATTGAACTGAACTGATTGAAGTTAAATAGGCCTTTAGTGTGGAATTTTATGTTAATCTGGCTGGAAATTGAGCTATGTTTAATGTTAACTATAGTTGTAAGTGTCAGGGATCTTAAATACACTTAGTGTTCTAGCTTTTGTCTTTATATATTCATAAGAATATCATCTTCTTTGAGTCTGAGCCTTACGGCCAAATTAGTTGTAATTCACTCTTACTGAAGTCATGTTAATATTGTAATAAGAAATGGTGGAGGGAGGCATTCTATAATCTTATGATTAATCTTTAGTGAACCTATATTGCTTGGATTTCCACAAAAGTTTCTTTCTTCCTTCCTTAGGTAAGACAGAAAGCTTATGTGGACTGTAGTTAGGTACTTGGACTTCCCATCTATTTTAGATAAGTCTCTGGTAAAGTGTTTCTCACTAGAAAGTATGTTTTTATTATGAAGAATATATCGGGTGTATTTTAAAATGATTACTTTTCCTCTCCCCCTGAGGTCTCCCACCAAATAAATACATGATTTTTCCTTGACTCTTCATCATGATAGCCTTGTGAGATACATGGGAGTAAAATCCAGAGAAGTGTGGGACCCTTCTATGTCTAAGTGTGTGCTAAGTCCCTCAGTCATGTCCAACTCTTTGCAACCCTACAGTCCACCAGTTCTTCTGCCCAAGGGATTCTCCAGGCAAGAACACTGGAATAGATTGCCAATTCCTATACCAGTGGATCCTCCCCATCCAGAGATCAAACCCATGTCTCTTATGTCTCCTGCATTGGAAGAAGGTTTTTTACCACTAGTGCTACCTGGAAGCCCTCTGTATCTGCAGTCACCAAGAGTTCATTCTTAAGCTTATATGCACTGAGCCGTCGATAATTCCTCAAAATTTCTTTCTAAGCATTTCTACCAGTTTGTGTCTCCAGTGGTTTCTGCATGTAGGTAAGTTGATTTCAACTATCTGTCTTTATTCACCTGTCTCTTCAAGTTTTGCTGTGGCAATTGGCCTTGCAACCTCAATTCTCTCGTGGATCCAAGAAGTGTCACTGGTTTTGTGTTAATATGGCTGTTTTTCTTTTGGTGTGTCTCTTTGTGTGTGGTAAGGGATACTTCCAAGCTCATTTTATGTGAGAGCTGAAATAATACACATAGTTTCAATCTTACTTTTTAGCAGAATATAATTATAAGTTGAAATGATTGCCTCACAAATAACGTGGACTAAATAAATATTCCAAATTAACAATGGTTCTTAAGAAAATAAAACAGATACAGACACAAAACCAGTTTTTTTTTCCTTTAACATCATTATTGACTTTTATCATAATAGAATTTAGTATGAGTAGCAATTTAGTGTAAATATTCTTTGGTCTCAACTAAATCAAGGTTCAGGAGAATCTTTAAATTGAGGATACATTTTTATGGAAAACACTTTTGGAGTTAAGTCTACTCCAAATCTGGTGTAAAACTTCAGAGAAAGATAAAAGATTTTCAAATATTTCACAAAATACATAAGGGGAGTGTAGGTATAACTTAATGATACCCATGTTGATTTCTTTATAATTTATAAATTGACTCTAGTGGAAATATATAAGTTCTAGAAATGAATTGAAGAATCTAGAATCATTGAAATGAATATTAAATCCCCAGGAAGACTGACCTGATTAATTGAATAGAGGGTTTTCCTTTATACATAAAGCTTCCTCTGTTCATGAGATGAAAACAAAATCACTTGTGAAGTAAAGAGTTTGTACTCTTTATCAGATTACATTTAGTCCCAAGTAGCTCTTCTAGCTTTTAATTTTACATTTTTATTTTCTTTAGACATCAGCAGTACTGTTGAAAACAACAGTTACTTGGGTGCCATATTAAAATAATGCCTTCTGATACTTTAAATAGCCTAAAATTAATAATTGCTTGCTGTTATTAGAAACTCAAGTATTCTTCTAATACACCGGCTTTTCTGATACTTCTGCTTTATTGATTATGCTAAAGTCTTTGACTGTGTGGATCACAACAAACTGTGGAAAATTCTTAAGGAGGTGGAAATACCAGACCACCTTACCTGCCCCTTGAGAAAACTGTATGCAGGTTAAGAAGTGACAGTTAGAACCGAACATGGAACAATGGACTGGTTCCAAATTGGGAAAGCAGTACATCAAGGCTGTATGTCATCACCCTGCTTATTTAACTTACATGCAGAATACATCATGAGAAATGCTGTGCTGGATGAAGCACAAGCTGGAATCAAGATTGCCAGAAATATCAAAAACCTCACATACATAGATGACACCACCTTTATGGCAAAAAGCTAAGAGGAACTGAAGAACCTTTTTGTTAAAGTGAAAGAGGAGAGTCAAAAAGTTAGCTTAAAACTCAACATTCAAAAAACTAAGATAATTGCACCAGAACCCATCACTTCATGGCAAATAGATGGGGAAACAATGGAAAGAGTGACAGACTTTATTTTCTTGGGCTCCAAAATCACTGCAGATAGTGACTGCAGCCATGAAATTAAAAGACACTTGCTCCTTGGAAGAAAAGCTATGACAAACCTAGACAGCATATTAAAAATCCAAGAGATTACTTTGCTCACAAAGGTCCTTATACTCAAAGCTATAGTTTTTCCAATAGTCGTATATGGATGTGAGAGTTGAACCATAAAGAAATCTGAGGTCCATAGACTTGATGCTTTTGAATGTGGTGTTGGAGAAGACTCTTGAGAGTCCCTTGGGCTGCTAGGAGATCCAACCAACCAATCCTCAAGGAAATTAGTCCTGAATATTCATTGGAAGGACTGTTGCTGATGCCGAAGCTGAAGCTCCAATACTTTGGCCACCTGAGGCGAAGAACTGACTCACTGGAAAAGACCCTGATGCTGGGAAAGATTGAAGGCAGGAGGAGAAGGGAATGACAGAGAATGAGGTGGTTGGATGACATCACTGACTCAATGGGCATGAGTTTGAGCAAACGCCTGGCGTTGGTGATGGACAGGGAAGTCTGGAGTGCTACAGTCCATGGAGTTGCAGGGTCAGTCATGACTGAGCGACTGAACTGAACTGAGCTGGACTGAATATACTGATGCAAAAAAGCTACTATACCCTAAAAGACACAAACTGTCCATGTTTCATCTCTCATCAAAGATCAGAAAGTGAAAGTCTCTCAGTCATGTCCAACTCTTTGCAACCCCAGTCTTTGGAATTCTCCAGGCCAGAATGCTGGATTGGGTAGCCTTTCCCTTCTCCAGGGGATATTCCCAACCCAGGGATCAGACTCAAGTCTCCTGCATTACAGGCAGAGTCTCTACCAGCTGACCACCACAAAAGCCCAAGAATACTGGATTGGGTAGCCTATCCATCCCTTCTCCAGCAGATGTCCCAAGCCCAGGAATCAAATAGGGGTCTCCTACATTGCAGGTGGACTTTTTTTTTTTTTTTCCAGCTGAACTACCAGGTAATCCTATCAAAGATCAGAAGTTATGGACAATTTATTATACACTACCCCTTTGCATTATATCATCCCAAAATCTTTGTAAAGTCCAGTCTTGCGCCCCATCACTTTAGGTATATTTTATAGAGGATAGTATTCATCTTTCTTGAAAAGTGAGTTTGACAGACTGAAATAAAAAGAAAATGAATGAAATTCTTCCAAAATGCTCTCTTAGAAACATCAAATTTTTCCAAACTATGACAAAACTCAAAATAATCAAACCCAATAGTAGAATTGTCACAGGAAGCCACACAATCCATTCCTTTCTCCATCATGTAGAAAATTTGATCATTAGCTCATATTTTCAAGTATCTGAGCTTGATTTTATTAATAGAAATTAAATATGCTTATATAGATATAAACAAAAGACAGCATTAAACTAAGCTTTTTAAAATAATAATTATGCTATTAATAAAATTTTAAGCAGGGAATTTAAAACCCATTATGCATATATCTTTTCTGACAAGTACCTGCTCTAACTCAGCATGGGATACCTCAGTCAGTCCTGTAAATACCTAAATAAGTCATTTTTTGTTTGAAGCTGCTGAGTTGCCTAGTTTTTCTTCTATCACGGTTTAGAAAATCAGACACTTTAGAAGCACATTGACAGCACTCTACTAGCAAATCTTTTAATGGCAAATTTTCCAAGACACAAGTAAATTGTGAGAGTTCTTGGTATCTATTTCTTTCATCATCAGTATCTACCTCGGTTGCTTTGACAGAGTAACACACGTAAACAGTTGCAAATGTCTCATGGGCAAGATATTATCCAGACACAGCAGCTATCTTGTACATTACACTTATTGCAGTTTTTCAGAAATAACATAGATTTGGCCTGGAACAATCACCCAATGAAGATGGAGTGATTTGGGCCCCTACGTTTTATATAAAAAGGTGACAAGTAAAGGACAAAGGCAGGCACGTATAATTGCAATCAACTCCCCACTGTCAAAAGGCCATCTAGGTATCCTAACGGCACACAGGTATGAAGAAGCACAGCAAAATGGGAAGAATAGAGCCTTGCAAACTGAATATACTTTGAAGTGTTCCTCATATTTGACCCCCTTTTACTCTCATAACTACCAATCATAGTTGCTAACCAGAATTATTTTTGGTTAAAACATGTGAAATATTAGGCACACATATATAGCAATTCTTTTTTTTATGTTTAAGAAACAATTTGATCTTATTTTTTAAGAAAACTTTTACATACGCAATACATGAATATATGTTTTTGAAAAATTCAGACAGTGTAGAAACATAGTATCTCTTATCATGTTCTATCTTATTTTCCTGAAATTCTCACTTCCCATCCTCAGAGATAATAATTGTTAGCACTTGATATATTTCTATTCATGTATAAGTAAATACACACATCTATAACTTAATAAACATATTTAGAAAAATATTCTTGAAATTTTGCCCTAGATTTGTCTTTTTTTTCTTTCTCTTCCCATTAAATATTAATTAGATGTGGCTAAGTCATACTGCAGTAACAAATTTTAAGTAGCTTAACCCAATAAAATCAATTTTTCATTTATATTTCAGGGATTGGGGGAAGGTGCCGTGTCTGCTCCAGAGTTATTCAGAGACCTATCTTCTTATTGTATCATCCTTATTTGCTGTCATAGGAACGCAACCAGAGAGTTAGAAATGGACTTTATACTATCTCAGCCAAGAAGAGACGTCACTTTTCTTCTAAGTCCATTGGCCAGAACAAATCATGTGGGCTCACCTAACTGCAAAAATATTAGAAAGAGGAATAAATATAATATTTGGTGAGTATTACTATCGCTTATGATACCTTCAGTTCAGTTCAGTTCTGATACCTTAGAGCTATTTTAATATCAGGATACCATAAACAATAATTGCACAGTAATCCATAATGTGATTGTATCATAATTCAGTCAACCATACTTATTCACAGAAACTAGAGTCATGCTTACACTATTATAACAAACATTTTATATATAGCTTTATTTGTTTTTAATGCAGCTATAGTCTATTTACAATATTGTATTAATTTCATGTGTACAACAAAGTGAATCAATATTTTATAGATTAAACTATATTTAAAGTTATTAAAAATATTGGCTACTTGTGCTGTACAATATGTAGTTTTAGCTCATTTATTTTATACACAATAGTTTGTACCTCTTAATCCCCTATCCTTACCTTGTAGTTCGTCTCCTATACTTGCCCCACCAGCAATCATTATTGTGTTCTCTATATCTGTGAGTCTATTTCTTTTTTGTTATATTCATTAGTTTTTTTTTCACATGTACATATATATAGCATTTGTCTTTGTCTGAATTATTTCACTAAGTGTAATACCCTTCAAGTTCAACCGTGCAGTAGAATTCAATTTTCTCTGCATTCTTGACAACACTTGTTATTTTTGGTCTTTTTGATGATAGCCAATCTGACAAGTGTGAGGTGATACTTCAGTATGGTTTTGATTTACATTTCTCTGATGATTAGCAATGGTGAGCATCTTCAAGTTGACAATCTGTATGTCTTCTTTAAAGAAATGTATGTTCAGTTCTCTTCATTTTTGTCAATCAGGTTGTTTGCTTTTTGATATTGAGTTATATGATCTTCATATATATTTTAGATGTTAAATTCTTATAAGTCATATCATTTGCAAATAGTTTATCCCATTCAATAGTCTTTCTTTTCATTTTGTCAATGGTGTCCTTTGCTGTACATATCTTGAAGTTACATTCGATCTCATTTGCTTATATTTGCTTTTGTATATTTTTGCTTTGACAGATCAAAAATAAATATTGCTACAATACATGCCAAAGAGTGTTCTACCTATGTTTGCTTCCATAAGTTTTGTAGCTTCTGGTCTTACATTTAGGTTTATAATACATTTAGAGTTTATTTTTGTAGATGTGAGAAAATGTTCTTTTTTTTTTTTTTTTTTCATGTAGCTATCCGGTATTCCCAGCACCACATATTGAAGAGACTGTCTTTTCTTTATTGTATTTTCTTGCTACCTTTATAGTAGATTAATTGACCAGACGAGCATGAGCTTATTTCTGGGCTCTCTATATTTTGCTTCATTGATTTATGTCTGTTCTGTGCCAGCACTTTACACTGTACTGACTTGATTGCTGTAGCTTAGTAGTATAGTCTGAAGTCAGAGAGTATGATACCTCAAGCTCAATTCTTCTTTCTCAAGATTATTTAGGCTATTTTGGGTCTTTTTTTTTTTCATACAAATTTTAAAATTACTTGTTCTATTTCTGTGAAAAATGTCATTAGTGTTTTGAAGGGATTGTGTTAAATCTGTAGATTGCCTTGGCTCATATGGTATTTTAAAAGTATTAATTCTTCCAGGTAAGAAATATGGTCTATCTTTCCATCTGTTTGCAACATCCCCAATTGCTTTTATCGGTGTCTTACTGTTTTCTGACTATCGATCTTTTGCATCATTAGACAGGTTTATTTCTAGGTATTTTATTCTTTTTAATGCAATTGCAAATTAAATTCTTTCCTTCATTTCTCTTTCTTATAGGTTGTTCACACTGTAGAGAAATGCAACAGATTTCTTTAGTATCTTGCAGCTTTATCAAGTTCATAGTGAGCTCTAGTTTTTTTTTTTTTTTTGTGATCTCTTTCAGATTTTCCATGTATAGTATCACATCATTTGCAAATAATGACTGCTTAACTTTTTCCTTTTTTAATTTGGGTTCTTTTTATTTCTTTTGCTTGTCTGATGGCTAGGACTTCCAAAACAATATTGTACAAAACTGGCAAAAGTGGGAATCTTTGTCTTGCTTGTGATTTTAGAGGAAATACTTTCAACTTTTCACCATTGAGAATGATGTTAGTTGTGGCCTTATTATATATGGCTTTTATTATTTTGAGGAATCTCTCCTCTATAGACATATTTTAGAGTGTTTTTAATAATAAATCAATGCTGAATTTTGTCAAAAGCTTTTTCTACGTCTTCTGAGATGATCATATGCTTTCTATTCTTCAATTTGTTAATGTGGTATATCACATTGATTCACTTAAAAATATTAATATACACATTTTAATGTGTCATATATGACCAGTGTTTCTTTACTGATTTTTTGTATGACAGATCTGTCCACTTATTTAAGTGAGGTATTGCAGTCCCCTATTATCATTGTGTTTCTGTAAGTTTCACCCTTTATTTCTGCTAATATTTGCTTTATGTATTTAAGTGTTCCTACAATGGATACATGGGTTTCCCTGGTAGCACAGCTGGTAAAGAATCTGCCTGCAATACAGGAGACCCCAGTTCAATTCCTGGGTCAGGAAGATCCCCTGGAGAAGGAATAGGCTACCCACTTCAGTATTCTTGGGCTTCCCTGGTGTCTCAGATAGTAAAGAATCCTCCTGCAATGTGGGAGACCTGGGTTCTATTCCTGGGTTAAGAAGATCTCCTGGAGCAGGGCATGGCAGCCCACTCCAGTATGGAGAATCCCTGGAGAATCCCCATGGACAGAGGAACCTGACAGGCTACAGTCCATGGAGCTGCAAGGAGTCAGACACGACTGACTATGCACAGCATACATAGAATGCTAGTTTCATGCATATTTACAATTGCCATGTCTTCTTTTTTTTTTTGAAACCTATTTTGTGTGATACAAGTATTGTTACTTCAGCTTTCCTTTGATTTCCATTTCCATAGAATATATTTTTCCATTTTCTCCCTTTCAGTCTGTGTGTGTCTTTAGGTCTGAGGTAACGCTCTTATAGACAGCATGCAAACAGGTCATGTTTTGGTATCCATTCAGCCACTCTGTCTTTTGATTTAGTCTCTTTACATATAAACAGATTGCTTATATTTATGTTCTCATTGCCTTTCTGTAATTTGTTTTCAGTTTTTTTGTAGTTATGTTTTATTTCTTCTTTTTCTCTGTTGTGATTTGATGACTATCTTTAGTGTTATGTCTAGATCCCTTTCTCTCTTTACTGTAACTAGTATAGATTTCTGGCTTGTGGTTATCAGGAAGTTTCTATCTATCTATCTATCTACCTAACAATCTATCTGATTGTTTTAGCTTGCTGATATCTTAATTTCAAATGCATTTTAACAGTGCTGCATTTATTCTCTCTGACCCTCATGATTGCCTATTTGCAATCATATTATATATCTAAATGTTTTATGTATCTCTTAACTGCTTATTGTTGGTATAGATAATTATATTGCTTTTATCTTTTAGCTTTTCTACTCGCTTTGTGCAAGGATAATTTATTGCCTTTACTACATATTTTCCTTTACTGATGAGTTTTTCCTTTTACAACTTTCATACTTTTAATTGTAAACTTTTATTTTTCACCTTGGTAAGTTCCTTTTGCATTTCTTTTAAGGTCAGTTTAGTGGTACCGAACCCTTTTAGTTTTTGCTTGCCTATAATGCTTTTTATATTTCCGTCAAATCTGAATGAGAACTTTGCAAGGTAGAGTGTTCTTGGCTGCAGTTTCTGCTAAAAAATCAGCTGATTGTTTTAAGGGAATTCCCTAGTATGTAACGTGTTGCTTTTTTCTTGCTGCTTTTAATATATCTCTTTAGCTTTAATTTTTTGACAGTTTAATTACAGTGTATCTTTGTGTGATCTTCTTTGGATTAATCCTCTTTGCAATGCTCTGTGCTTCTTGGGCTTGGATGTAAATTTATTTTCTCAGATTTAGGGAAAGGGAAAGTCACTCAGTTATGTCCAACTCTTTGCTTCCCATGGATTATACAGTTCACAGAATTCTCCAGTCTAGAATACTGGAGTGAATAGACTTTCCCTTCTCCATGGAATCTTCCCAACCCAGGGATCGAACCGAGGTCTCCCGCTTTGTAGGCGGATTCTTTACCAGCTGAGCCACAAGGAAAGTCTCTAGGTTTAGGGAGGCTTTCATCAATTATTTCCCCAAATATTTTCTCAGCCCCTCTCTTTCTCTTTTCTCTTTCTGGGACCCCTAGAATGCAAATATTCTCACACTCGGTGTTGTCCCAGAGGTATCAAACTATCATTTTTTCTTTCTGCTTTTTTTTTTTTTCCCTCCAGCCTCAGTGATTTCAATTATTCTACTTCTAGCTCACTGTTCTCACATGGATCTTACTATTATGGTAGCTGACTACTCTGGGCAGGGCTTGATTGGACCCTAGTCCAGTTGGTTGCCAGGCCCTGAATTGTGCAGATGCTTCCAGTTTCTGGTTGAGGCAGCCAAGTCATTGAGGAAACTGGCTATAGAAACCTGCTGTGGGGTTGGGGGAGGATAGTGGTTTGTTGGGGTTCAGACTGGCTCACTTTTGGGCAGACTCAGAGTCCAGGAGACCCTTTGGTGAATGTCTACCCACTGGTGGGTGAAGTCAGTTATTGGGGCTAGTGCCAGATGACTGGTAAGTAGCGTTGGGGTTTGGCTACAGGGCTCAGGGGTCTCAGAGCTGGTGTCTGCTGCTGCTGCTGCTGCTGCTAAGTCGCTTCAGTCGTGTCTGACTCTGTGCGACCCCACAGACGGCAGCCCACCAGGCTTCCCCGTCCACACGATTCCCCAGTCAAGAATACTGGTGTCAGACCACTAGTGAATGGGACCAGTTCTGACACAGTTGGCTGAAGTGTCCAAGGTTTCCTAAAGCTTTTGTTGGCCTCCTAGTGGGCAGGGCAGCGTCAACCAGTTGCAGAGAAGCTATCAGCCTGCTAGTGGGTGACTTGGGTCCACTGGTTGTGGAACTGTGATTGTCCTGCTGGTGGACGAGGCTGGTCCTAGGCTGGAGCAGGCTCTCTGCTAGGTGGGGGTCAGGATCCAGCCAGTCCCAGCGCAAGTGCTGGCCTGCTGGTGACTGGGCTCAGTCCACTGGCTATGGGACTGTGGCTGTCCTGTGACTGACATCCATCTGCTGGTGGGTCAGGATGGCCCGCAGACTAGAGCAGGCTTCTTGGTGGACAGGGGCAAGGATTCTGGGCCTGGTACCTCCCACTGGCAGGTGAAACTGAGCCCACGGGTCTCTGGCTCCAGGCGTCTAGGGGTCCTGGGTCTAGTGCCTTGCACTAGCGTATGGGATCAGGTCCTCTGCCCTCTTACAGACAAGGCCATGTCCAAGGGACTCAGAGGGTTCTTAACACAGTCTGTCTGCTGGTGAGTGGGGCTCTTTCCTCTCCAAGTTGGTTGTTTGGCCTGAGATGTCCCATTGCTGGTGTCTATGGGCTACTGGATAGGGGCAGAGCTGGGTCCTGATTCTAACAAGCTAGAATGTGCATTCAAAAATATGCTTGTCAGCAGCAGTCTCACATAGTAGAATGATACCCAAAAGTGACTTCTGCCAGTGCCTGTGTCCCCAGGGTGACTTGGCAGTTGCCTCCTGCCTCTGCAGACTCCAGAATAGCAGGTAGGTCCAACTCAAACTCTCTTCAAATTTCTGCTTTGGCCCTGGATCCTGAAGCATTTGACATTTTGCATGTGTCCTTTGGCGGGGTGGGGGGGGGGGTGGCCTCACAGCTGGTGGCAGTGGTAAAGAACTCACGTGACAATGCAGGAACAAAAGAGACTTGGGTTCTATCCTGTGGTCAGGAAGATCTGTAGAGAAGGAAATGATAACCCACTCCAGTACTCTTGCCTGGAGAATCCCAAGGACAGAGCAGCCTGGTGGGCTACAGTACGTGGATCGCAGAGTCAGACACAACTGAAGTGACACAGCATATGTCCTTTAGGACTTTCCAGGTGGCTTGTGGCAAAGAATCTACCTGCCAATGCATGAGACACAGGAGAAGCAGGTTCAGTCCCTGGTCTCGAAGATCACCTAGAGGAGGAAATGGCAACCCAGTCCAGTATTCTTGCCTGAAAAATCCCATGGACAGAAGAGCTTGGCAGGCTATAGTCCATGGGGTCACAAAGAGTTGGACATGACTGAGCATGCATACAGAGTATATATGTGTCCTTTAAGAGTTGGGAGCTTTTAATTTCCCCAGCCCTCTGGGACTCCTGAAAGTAAGTACCATTGGCCTTGAAAGTCAAACATTCTAGGGACTTAATTCCTGGTGCAGGAACCCTGGGCTGGGGAGCTTAATGTGGGTCTCAAATTCCTCGCTTCTTTGGCAGAACCTCTGCAATTAAAATTATTCCCTTGCTATTGGGTCCCCCACGTGGGAATGTGGGACTCAACTATGTCACAACTCCTCCACTATTCCAGTAGTATTTATATTGAATAGAATCTATGTATAAATGGACCTGTACAGTACAAACCCACTTTGTTCAAAAGTCAATTGTATTTTCTTTCTCTTAGGAAGCATACTTGGGAAGTAAGGTTCTTGCTCTCTTATAACACATGCTTTTGGCAGCAATCTTGAAAGCATGATAGAAGACCAAATGAATACATAGAATGAGGCATTGCTGAGACAAATTCACAGAGGAACAGAGTTAGAATCCTGTGTGAGGTCTGAAGATTCTCCATTTCTAGACGTGCTATGTAACTATATATTATACTATTTCTCATACCCTGAGCCCATTTTAGTTCATAGTCTAAACCCATTAACTTATATGCAGGGTGCATTGTGTGACATGTGGGGCTGGATGAAGCACAGGCTGGAATCAAGATTTCTGGGAGAAATATTGATAACCTCAGATATGCAGATGACACCACCCTTATGCCAGAAAGCAAAGAAGAACTAAAGAGCCTCTTGATGAAAGTACAAGAGGAGAGTGAAAAAGTTGACTTAAAGTTCAACATTCAAAAAACTAACATCATGGCATATTGTCCCATCATTTCATGGCAAATAGAAGGTGAAACAATGGAAACAGCAAGACACTTTATTTTCTTGGGCTCCAAAATCACTGCAGATGGTGACTGCAGCCATGAAATTAAAAGATGCTTGCTCCTTGATGGAAAGTTATTGACCAACCTAGACAGCATATCAAAAAGCAGAGACATTACTTTGCCAACAAAGGTCCGTCTAGTCAAGGCTATGGTTTTTCCAGTAGTCATGTAAGCATGTGAGAGTTGGACTATAAAGAAAGCTGAGTGCTGAAGAATTGATGCTTTTGAATTGTGGTGTTGAAGCAGACTCTTGAGAGTCCCTTGGACTGCAAGGAGATCCAACCAGTCCATCCTAAAGGAAGTCAGTCCTCAATATTCATTGGAAGGATTGATGCTGAAGCTGAAACTCTAATATTTTGGCCACCTGATGGGAAGAACTGGCTCGTTGGAAAAGACCCTGATGCTGGGAAAGATTGAAGGCAGGAGGAGAAGGGGATGATAGAGGACGCGATGGTTGGATGGCATCATCGACTCAATGGATGTGAGTTTGAATAAGCTCCGGGAGTTGGTATTGGACAGGGAAGTCTGGCATGCTGCAGTCTAGGGAGTCACAGAGTCAGACACAACTGAGCAACTGAACCTAATTGAACTGAACTGAAGCCCATTTTAAACAGGTTTCTATAACTTGTATTTTAAAAAGTTTCTGGAGAAATTATGCTGGTTGATAAAATGCATATTTTGTCAGAAAGTTGTTTTTTTTAATACAAGTTACAGAAACCTGATATAATAATACAGTATTTTGTTTCTAAGAATTTATGTATAACTTTAAAAAGCACAAAGAGAAGTCTGAATAAATGAAAACACATTTAATCAATCCACATAATTTCTTTGAATTTTAAGTCTTTCACCAGCCTTTTATAGTTTACTATTTCCTTCCCATCAAAAGATATCCCTTCTCCTTAATACTTATAAATCTTCATTTGTGAGAAAAATTTCCATAGCAATTAATCCCACTTTGGGTATTCTAAATATACCAGAATATACTCATATTCCAAAAGACTGTATTTTCAAATTTTATAGAACTGTCAGTAGTTCTGCATTTACTTAACAGTATTTTTAATCTGTGTTGGTATTTCCTCTTCCACTACATTGTAAGCTACTGTGAAAAGCTAGGCTTGAGATTTACTTTTCATTTCCCATGGCACCTAGCACCAGACTCGAAGCACAAAGATTTTTAATCAATTTCTCCTGATGATAGATGATATCAAACATTCCTCTTGTTACCTAGATGAATCAGTTATGAAGTTCTTAGGATTTCTTCTTCATAGATTCAATTTACTCATTATTACAAAATATGAATAAGGCAGACCCAAAAGAAACATTGGCCCAATATTCCAGAAACAAAATGGAATGGAAAGCAAAGACTAACTGTTGTGACTGTCACAAATTTTATGTTTCGCTTTAATTTTATATCGCTTGTATTTTTCTCTGATATAACTCTAATTCCTTTTCTGGCTCATCCAGTTCCATTTTTGTGTCCTTGGGCCTGAGGTCCCTCCTGACAGACAGTTCACCTTTGCTATCTAATTTGAGACCATCATCCTCTGACATAGTGCTGTCCTATGAAGGCTCACCTTGCTCCCTCTGGGGCCACATCCTGTTAATCATCACCAAGCTAATAACAGTGATGTTAATGCTGCAGCCATAATGCTCCCATTTCCCTCCCCAGGCCTTCTGGGCTGCTTAGACGGCTAATGTCTTGTTAAAACTTTTTTACTTATTAATTTTATCTGTGACAGAGCCTGATTAGCCTCTGAATTACTCTGTGCCTATTTTTAGTCTGCCATGCTTCTATCCTTCACAGACAGTTTAATCCCAAAGTATTAATTCGTCTCTATATAATGCTGACTTGTCTTTCTACAGGTATCCTAAATCTTCCTGTTTTCACTCAAGGTCCATCCACACTGCTTTAACTTGTATTCTTTGCCCAATGCTTTCAATGATTCACCTCTCTCAGGAGGGAGACAACTCCTTGTTTGGAAGCCATGAGAATGCTTGAAGCCCATCGCTACTACTCTTAATACATATGAGAAATAATATGAGATTGTAAATATTCATAATCAACAGGGATGCTGTAAGCATCTAATTAACTCTTCCATAAGACACTGTTGAGATTCTTTTTCTGTACATTAAGTGCTCATAAATCCTGTTGTAGAGGAAAACTTATATACAAGAATTCAACTGAAACCAAAGCAAGATGGTTTGAAATGAACAGCCTTTGGAATAAACTGACAATAACAAAGAAACAAATTGGGTGGTCCAAATACTCAGTATTATGTTTGGGAAGAAAGAAAACAGGGGGTAATGGTGATTAGAGTGTAGAAGGTATCAACAGAGAGCTCAGATCAATGTTATTCTTTGAATGATAGCTAAGATACTGAAAGGAAACAAACAGTGGTGAATGTAATCAGAATGGAAAGAACATTATGAGTGAGCAATTTGAAAATGCAATTAAAATATCATGAGCTTCAGTAGGTAAAGAAAATAGAAGAAGATAATCAGTTGAATAGAGGCATAGAGTAAAAGTTACATATATTTTTCAGTTGCACAAAATTGTAGTTTGAGGTCAAAATCAGTTAGATATAGATATTAGGCAGAGCAATCATTCAGATGCTATTATGAAGCCACGTGCAATCTTCTCTAGCCAAGGCTTGGCCCAGAAGTATGGAAGTCTATACGTAAAAGTGCATACTATCATTTTAGCAGTATTTCTGGATTTGATTTTATGAGTCTTTCAATCAATTACATTTGTTGCATCTTTAGTCTTTTCTTTCTGACTAATAGCCTAATTTTTCCATTATTAATCCATTTCAACATAGTACTTCATCATGATTTGCAGATATAACCTTGATTCTATCCCTGGCCTAATTTCTGTCACCTGATGGTTGGTTAACTTTTTGTACAAACCTCAAGAAACTTCATCTGGACCCTTCTGGGTCTCTGGGATCTCCTGCCCCTCACTCTATGAAGTGCATCTGAGGATAGCCTCCCATTTATCTAGAAATATATACACAGCCAGGATCTGACTCGGATCCCTTAGATAATAGAAAATGCAAGAGAGTTCCAGAAAAGCATCTACTTATCCTTTATTGATTACACCAAAGCCTTTGACTGTGTGATAAGTGAAAGCCGCTCAGTTGCGTCCAACTCTTTGTGACCCCATGGACTATACAGTCCCTGGAATTCTCCAGGCCAGAATACTGGAGTAGGCAGCCTTTCCCTTCTCCAGGGGATCTTCCCAACCCAGGGATCGAACCCAGGTCTCCTGCATTGCAGGAGGATTCTTTAGCAGCTGAGCCATAAGGGAAGCCCAAGAATACTGGAGTAGGTAGTGGAACATTTTCAAGAGATGGGAGTACCAGATCACCTGACCTGCCTCCTGAAAAATCTGTATTCAGATCAAGAAACAACAGTTAGAACCAGACAGGGAACAACAGACTGGTTCCACATTGGGAAACGAGTATGTCAAGGCTGTATATTGTCACCCTGCTTACTTAACTTATATGCAGAGTACTTCATATGCCATCTGGATGAAGTATAAGCTGGAATTAAGATTGCTGGAAGAACTATCAATAACCTCAGATATGCAGATGACAACACCCTTATGGCAGAAAGTGATGAGGAACTAAAGAGCCTCTTGATGAAAGTGAGAGAGGAGAGTGAAAATGCTGGCTTAAAACTCAACATTCAAAACACTAAGATCATGGCATCCTGTCCCATCACCCCAGGGCAAATACATGGAGAAAAAGTGTAAACAGTGACAAATGTTATTTTCTTGGGCTCAAAAATCACTGCAGATGGTGACTGCAGTCATGAAATTATAAGATACTTGCTCCTTGGAAGAAAAGCTATGACCAACTTAGACAGCATATTAAACAGCAGAGACATTACTTTGCTGACAAAGGTCCATCTAGTCAAAGCTATTGTTTTCCAGTAGTCATGTATGGATGGGAGAGTTGGACTATAAAGAAAGCTGAGCACCAAATAACTGATCTTTTTGAACTGTGGTGTTGGAGAAAACTCTTGAGGGTCCCTTGGACAGCCCAGTCCATCCCAAAGGAAATCAGTCCTGAATATTCATTGGAAGGACTGATGCTGAAGCTGAAGCTCCAATACTTTGGCCATTTGATGTAAAGAACTGGTTCATTGGAAAAGATCCTGATGCTGGGTAAGATTGAAGGCAGGTGGATAAGGGGATGACAGAGGATGAGATTGTTCGATAGCATCACCAACTCAATGGACATGAGTTTGAGCAAACTCCAGGAGTTGGTGATGAACAGGGAGGCCTGGCGTGCTACAATCCTTAGAGTCTCAAAGACTCAGACACAACTGAGCAACTGAACTGAAATAAACTGAAGTGACAATTTGACATACAGTAGAAAATTTTTGATGAATATGAAAAGTCATTTCTATTCTAGAATCAGGACCAGAGAACAGGCCTCTTAAGAATAGGGATTGTATCCTGTCCATCTTTGTGCATGCACAGTCTGCAATCACTGGCATGGAGTACATACTCAACATATATACTTCAGAACTAGGTTTACATGATGAATATGTTCACAATTGAAAGTGTGGTGATGACTTCACAGTTGCATACATATACACCAGAATTCATTTAAATATGCAGTTTAAACACCTGCAATTTTTCATGTATCAATTATTTCTCAATAAAAAAATTAAATATATATATAGATGACCTGTTATGTGACATGAGATTTACAATGAGTTTCACAAGCATATAATGATGAAAAGGCATATTTCCTGTGCTGAAGGAACATATAGTTGAGGAATATTGCTAACGACAGGAGGGTAAAGTCACAGAGTTGGTCTGAATGAGTCTGCAGAGGATTCACAGAACTGAGACTTAAGGTATAAATAGAAAATTTCCAAGTGAACAGATAGATCAAGAGCATTTCAAACCAGGCAGAGATTCTTGTGTAAAATCACCAAGATATGAGAAAGCTAGGTGTTTTCAATACTGGTTGGATGTAAAGAATGAAACACAACCAACTCAAGCTAGTAAATAATACTATAAATTATGGGACATTGATCTGAAAGTCCAGACATGCGTAAAAGCAGTCTAACTGAAGTTCCTTTTGTGGGGGCTATAATAGTGTTAACAACTATTGTAACTTAATCCTTAATCATTTCCTTGTAAATTCCAGGCAACTTGTCCAAATAGCTAATTATATTCATCATTTTATGCTACCAGACAGATTTTGGCATGGATTTTTATCTCCATTTGACAGAAAATAAAACTGAGGGTCAAATGAAATGACTTGATCAGAGTGAAAAAATTACAGAGACAGAATGAAACCCTATTCTATTGACCATTTTTCCTATGTCATGTTTAGTCTCTACTCAAAAGCACTGAAGCACTTTAAAAATCTAGATTTTTTTGCTTTTTGCTCTACAAATAATTAGGATTAACTGTATACTTTTCCAAGAATCTCTAGCTGTAGCAAAACATTAGAGAGAGGAGGGAGTATTTTAATAAATAATGATTGCTATAATTACATGTTTACTGGGAAGTATGATAAGCGCCATAATTAGCAGGATGAACAGTACACTTATGGGTCTTTTCAATGGTTTCCTCACACTATTTCTTGAAATATTCTTGAAACACATGCAGAAAATAAGAAAGTTTATTTGATTTTCTATTTAGTGCTTGTTGTATTGCCCCTGATAACTTGAAATTATCCTGTAAGTTGCATTCAACCAAAGAGATGACTGAAGACTTATGATGCAGTGATCTGAGGAAGTGGACACTTGATGAAGTAAGTCTAGGAGAGTGCAATTCAGTCTTGGCCAAACAGTCTTGATTAAACCAGCTGTTAGTTAATTCTCCTATCTTTACACTTCCTTATTAGTAAAATGAGTGATTCTGTGCAACCATCATTGATTTTGTATCTATCTTTGTCATTTGTTTTGTACCACAACTTTTTTTTTGTCTTTCACTTTTTAAAAATTTTATTAATTTTTAATTGGAGGATAATTGCTTTACACTGTTGTGTTGATTTCTGTTATACATCAATATGAATCATCAATAGGTATATTCATCCCATTCCCATCTTGACGCTCCCCCCCACTTCCCATCCCATTCCACTAGTCTAGGCTGTCATAGACTGGGCATATACCCTGAAGGAACCATAACTGAAAAAGACACATGGACCAAAATATTCATTTCAGTACTATTTACAATAGCTAGGACAAGGAAGCAACCTAGATGTCCATGAACAGATAAATGGATAAAGAAGCTGTGGTACATATATATGCAATGGAATATTACTCAGCCATAAAAGGAACATATATGAATCAGTCAAAATGAGGTGGTTGAACCTAAAGTCTGTTATACAGAGTGAAGTAGGTCAAAAAGAGAAAAAATAAATACTGTGTAGTAACACATACTGGTAGAATCTAGAAAGAAAGTACTGATGAACTTATTTGCAGGGCAGCAATGGAGACACAGATGAACCATAACTTTTTAAATCCTTGGCAAATTTGGACCTTAATCTAAAGAATTCCAAGGAAAGGGTTAGAATTTGCTTGGGTTCATTCCCCAAATCCATCACAATCCTGTCTTTCACCATCTTCTGTTCAACAATTTGCAGAATTTGCCATCAAGTTCTTGAGACATCTAGAAAAGTCACCTACTGTCATCCCCTATTTCCTATCCCATTTAATATTAACCTTTAGGACTATGTATATAAATAGTGTTTTTGTTTTTTGTGTGTTTCTTATGAATGAATGCTGAATTTTGTCAAATGTTTTTGCCTCGTGGCATTGAGTCCCATCACTTTATGGCAAAAAGAAGCAGAAAAAATGGAAGTAGTGACAGATTTTCTTTTCTTGAGCTCCAAAATCAATGCAGATGATCACTACAGCCATGAAATTCAGACACTTGATCCTCAGAATAAATGCTATGACAAAACTAGACAGCATATTAAAAAACAGAAATATCACTTTGCTGACAAAGGTCTATATAGTCAAAGCTATGGTTTTTCCAGTAGTCATGAATGGATGTGAGAACTGAACCATAAAGAAGGCTGAGTGAAAAAGAATTGATGATTTGAACTGTGGTGTTGGCCAAGAGTCCCAAGAGCCCCTTGCATAGCAAGGAGATCAAACCAGTCAATCCCAAAGGAAATCAACCCTGAATATTCATTTGAAGGACTGATGCTGAAACTCCAATACTTTGGCACCTGGCATGAAGAGCTGACTCATTGGAAAAGACTCTGATGCTAGGGAAGATTGAGGGCAGGAAGAGAAGGAAGTGATAGAAGATGAGATAGTTGGATGGCATCACTGACTCGATGGACATGAGTTTGAGCAAACTCTGGGAGAAAGTGAAGGACAGGGAAGCCTGGTGTATTGCAGCCCATGGTGTTGAAAAGAGTTGGACATGACTTAGAGACTGAACAAAGGATAGACATTATCTGTTTGACCCATCAATAACTGAAAAAGGGAGATTGAAATTTTCAGCTTTACTTTTAAACTTTATAAAAATGTCCCTTTACTCTGCTATCACTTTTGTCTATGTTATAGTATTTCAACACTGTTGTGGGGTGCATACATGTGTAGAGTTTTCTATATTTTCTCAGGAAACTGAACCTTTCATTATGCAATGTTTGTTTTTTAAAATCTCTAATCAGTTTCCTTGATATGGTTTGCTTTGTCTAAAATTAATATAGCTACGCCAATGTTGTTGGGAAAGATTAAAGGCAGGAGGAGAAAGGGACAACAGAGGATGATATTGTAGGATGGCATCACCAACTCAATGGACATGAGTTTGGATAAACTCCACGAGTTGGTGATGGACAGGGAGGCCTATCGTGATGCGGTTCTTGGGGTCGCAAAGAGTCGGACACAACTGAACAACTGAAAACTGAACTGATACCAATGTTATAATGATCAGTTTTTTTTTTTCCATTTATTTTTATTAGTTAGAGGCTAATTACTTTACAATATTGTAGTGGTTTTTGCCATACGTTGACATGAATCAGCCATGGATTTACATGTGTTCCCCATCCTGAATCCCCCTCCCACCTCCCTCCCCATCCCATCCCTTTGGGTAATCCCAATGCACCAGCCCCGAGCACTTGTCTCATGCATCCAACCTGGACTGGCGATCTGTTTCACACTTGATAATATACATGTCTTGATGCTGTTCTCTCAGATCATCCCACTCTCACCTCCCATAGCGTCCAAAAGTCTGTTCTGTACATGTGTCTCTTTTTCTGTCTTGCATACAGGGTTATCATTACCATCTTTCTAAATTCCACATATATGCGTTAGTATACTGTATTGTTGTTTATCTTTCTGGCTTACTTCACTCTGTATAATGTGCTCCAGTTTCATCCATCTCATTAGAACTGATTTAAATGTATTCTTTTTAATGGCTGAGTAATATTCCATGGTATGTATGTACCACAGCTTTCTTATCCATTCGTCTGCTGATGGGCATCTAGGTTGCTTCCATGTCCTGGCTATTATAAATAGTGCTGCAATGAACATTGGGGTACACATGTCTCTTTCAGATCTGGTTTCCTCAGTGTGTGTGCCCAGGAGTGGGATTTCTGGGTCACATGGCAGTTCTATTTCCAGTTTTTTAAGGAATCTCTCACACTGTTCTCCATAGTGGCTGTACTAGTTTGCATTCCCACCAACAGTGTAAGAGAGTTCCCTTTTCTCCACACCCTCTCCAGCACTTATTGCTTGTAGACTTTTGGATAGCAGCCATCCTGACTGGCGTGTAATTGTACCTCATTGAGGTTTTGATTTGCATTTCTATGATAATAAGCAACGCTGAGCATCTTTTCATGTGTTTGTTAGCCATCTGAATGTTTTCTTTAGAGAAATGTCTGTTTAGATCTTTGGCCCATTTTTTGATTGGGTCATTTATTTTCCTGGAATTGAGCTGCAGGAGTTGCTTGTATATTTTTGAGATTAATCCTTTGTCTGTTTCTTCATTTGTTATTATTTTCTCCCATTCTGAAGGCTGTCTTTTCACCTTGCTTATAGTTTCCTTCATTTTGCAAAAGCTTTTAAGTATAATTAGGTCACATTTGTTTATTTTTTCTTTTATTTCCAATATTCTGGGAGGTGGGTCATAGAGGATCCTGCTGTGATTTATGTTGGAGAGTGTTTTGCCTATGTTCTCCTCTAGGAGTTTTATAGTTTCTGGTCTTACATTTAGATCTTTAATCCATTTTATTTTTGTGTATGGTGTTAGAAAGTGTTCTAGTTTCATTCTTTTACAAGTGGTTGACCAGTTTTCCCAGCACCAATTGTTAAAGAGGTTGTCTTTTTTCCATTATATATTCTTGCTTCCTTTGTTGACGATAAGGTGTCCATAGGTTCATGGATTTATCTCTGGGCTTTCTATTCTGTTCCATTGATCTATATTTCTGTCTTTGTGCTGGTACCATACTGTCTTGATGACTGTGGCTTTGTAGTAGAGCCTGAAGTCAGACAGGTTGATTCCTCTAGTTCCATTCTTCTTTCTCAAGATTGCTTTGGCTATTCGAAGTTTTTATTTCCATACAAACTGTGAAATTATTTGTTCTAGTTCCGTGAAGAATACCGTTAGTAGCTTGATAGGGATTGCATTGAATCTATAGACTGCTTTGGGTAATATACTCATTCTCACAACATTGATTCTTCCAATCCATGAACACAGTATATTTCTCCATCTATTTGTGTCCTCTTTGATTTCTTTCATCAGTGTTTTATAGTTTTCTATGTATAGGTCTTTTGTTTCTTTAGATAGATATACTCCTATGTATTTTATTCTTTTTGTTGCAATGGAGAATAGTATTGTTTCCTTAATTTCTCTTTCTGTTTTCTCTTTGTTAGTTTATAGGAATGCAAGCAATTTCTGTGCATTAATTTTATATCCTTCAACTTTACTATATTCATTGATTAGCTCTAGTAATTTTCTGGTAGAGTCTTTAGGGTTTTCTATGTAGAGGATTATGTCATCTGCAAAGAGTGAGAGTTTCACTTCTTTTCCTATCTGGATTCCTTTTATTTCTTTTTCTGCTCTGATTGCTGTGGCAAAAACTTCCAAAACTATGTTGAATAGTAGTGGTGGGAGTGGGCACCCTTGTTTGTTCCTGATTTTAGGGGAAATGCTTTCAATTTTTCACCATTGAGGATAAGGTTTGCTGTGGGTTTGTCATATATAGCTTTTATGATGTTGAGGTATGTTTTTTCTATTCCTGCTTTCTGGAGAGTTTTTATCATAAATGGATGTTGAATTTGGTCAAAGGCTTTTTCTGTATCTATTGAGTTAATCATATGGTTTTTATCTTTCAATTTGTTAATTTGGTGTATTACATTGATTGATTTGCAGATATTAAAGAATCCTTGCATTCCTGGGATAAAGCCCACTTGGTCATGATGTATGATTTTTTTAATATGTTGTTGGATTCTGTTTGCTAGAATTTTGTTAAGGATTTTTGCATCTATGTTCATCAGTGATATTGGCCTGTAGTTTTCTTTTCTTGTGGCATCTTTGTCTGGTTTTGGAATTAGGGTGATGGTGGCCTCATAGAATGAGTTTGGAAGTTTGCCTTCTTCTGCAATTTTCTGGAAGAGTTTGAGTAAGATAGGTGTTAGCTCTTCTCTAAATTTTTGGTAGAATTCAGCTGTGAAGCCATCTGGTCCTGGGCTTTTGTTTGCTGGAAGATTTCTGATTACAGTTTCAATTTCCATGCTTGAGATAGGTCTGTTAAGATCTTCTATTTCTTCCTGGTTCAGTTTTGGAAAGTTATACTTTTCTAAGAAGTTGTCCATTTCTTCCAAACTGTCCATTTTATTGGCATAGAGCTGCTGGTAGTAGTCTCTTAAGATCCTTTTTATTTCAGAGTTGTCTGTTGTGATCTCTCCATTTTCATTTCTAATTTTGCTGATTTGGTTCTTCTCCCTTTGTTTCTTGATGAGTCTGGCTAACGGTTTGTCAATTTTGTTTATCTTTTCATAAAACTAGCTTTTAGCTTTGTTGATTTTTGCTGTGGTCTCTTTTGTTTCTTTTGCATTTATTTCTGCCTTAATTTTTAAGATTTCTTTCCTTCTACTAACCCTGGGGTTCTTCATTTCTTCCTTCTCTAGTTGCTTTAGGTGTAGAGTTAGGTTATTTATTTGACTTTTTTTTTTTTCTTATTTCTTGAGGTAAGCCAGTAATGCTATGAACCTTCCCCTTAGCACTGCTTTTACAGTGTCCCATAGGTTTTGGGTTGCTGTGTTTTCATTTTCATTTGTTTCTATGCATATTTTTATTTCTTTTTTGATTTCTTCTATGATTTGTTGGTTATTCAGAACTGTGTTATTTAGCCTCCATGTGTTTGAATTTTTAATAGTTTTTTTTTTTTTTCCCCTGTAATTGAGATCTAATCTTACTGCATCGTGGTCAGAAAAGATGACTGGAATGATTTCAATTTTTTTGAATTTACCAAGGCTAGATTTATGGCCCAGAATGTGATCTATTCTGGAGAAGGTTCCGTGTGCATTTGAGAAAAAGGTGAAATTGATTGTTTTGGGGTGAAATGTCCTATAGATATCAATTAGGTCTAGCTGGTCCATTGTGTCATTTAAAGTTTGTGTTTCCTTGTTAATTTTCTGTTTAGTTGATCTATCCATAGGTGTAAGTGGAGTACCAAAGTCTCCCGTTAAATTTTGTTATTGTTAATTTCCCCTTTCATACTCGTTAGCATTTGCCTTACATATTGCAGTGCTCCTATGTTGGGTGCATATATATTTATAATTGTTATATCTTCTTCTTGAATTGATCCTTTGATCAATCTGTAGTGTCCTTCTTTGTCTCTTTTCACAGCCTTTATTTTAAAGTCTATTTTATCTGATATGAATATTGCGACTCCTGCTTTCTTTTGGTCTCCGTTTGCATGAAATATTTTTCTCCAGCCCTTCACTTTCAGTCTGTATGTGTCTCTTGTTTTGAGGTGGATCTTTTGTAGACAGCATATATAGGGGTCTTGTTTTTGTATCCATTTAGCCAGTCTTTGTCTTTTGGTTTGGGCATTCAACCCATTTACATGTAAGGTAGTTATTGATAGGTATGGTCCTGTTGCCATTTGCTTTGTTGTTTTGGGTTTGTGTTCATACAACCTTTCTGTGTTTCCTGTCTAGAGAAGATCCTATAGCATTTATTGAAGAGCTGGTTTGTTGGTGCTGAATTCTCTCAGCTTTTGCTTGTCTGTAAAGCTTTTGAATTCTCCTCCATATCTGAATGAGATCCTTGCTGGTTACAGTAATCTGGGATATAGGTTATTCTCTTTTATTACTTTAAGTATGTCCTGCCATTCCCTTCTGGCCTGGAGAGTTTCTATTGGTAAATCAGCTGTTATCCTTATGGGAATCCCATTGTGTGTTATTTGTTGTTTCTCCCTTGCTGCTTTTAATATTTGTTCTTTGTGTTTGATCTTTGTTAATTTCATTAATATGTGTCTTGGGGTGTTTCACCTTGGGTTTATCCTGTTTGGGACTCTCTGGGTTTCTTGGACCTGTGTAACTATTTCCTTCCTCATTTTAAGGAAGTTTTCAGCTATTATCTCCTCAAGTATTTTCTCATGGCCTTTCTTTTTGTCTTCTTCTGGGACTCCTATGATTCGAATGTTGGGGCATTTCACATTGTCCCAGACATCCCTGAGATTGTCCTCATTTCTTTTGATTCTTTTTTTCTTTTTTTCCTCTCTGCTTCATTTATTTCCACCATTTTATCTTCTACCTCACTTATCCTACCTTCTACCTCCGTTATTCTACTGTTGGTTCCCTCCAGAGTGTTTTTGATCTCATTTATTGCATTATTCATTTTTAATTGACTCTTTCTTATTTCTTCTAGGTCCTTGTTAAACATTTCTTGCATCTTCTCAATCCTTGTCTCCAGGCTATTTATCTGTAACTCCATTTTGTTTTCAAGATTTTGGATCATTTTTATTATCATTATTCTAAACTCTTTTCAGGTAGGTTCCCTATCTCCTCCTCTTTTGTTTGGCTTGGTGGGCATTTTTCATGTTCCTTTACCTTCTGGGTATTCCTCTGCTTTTTCATCTTTGTAGATTGCTGTGTTTGAAGTGGCTTTTCTGTATTCTGGTGGTCTGTGGTTCCTTTTTACTGTGGAGGTTTCTTCCAGTGAGTGGGGTTGGACGATTTGCTTGTCAAGGTTTCCTGGTTAGGGAAGCTTGTGTCAGTGTTCTGGTGTGTGGAACTGGATTTCTTCTCTCTGGAGTGCAATGGAGTGTCCAATAGGGAGTTTTGAGATGGGTCTATGTGTTTGGTGTGACTTTGGGCAGCCTGTATGTTGACACTCAGGGCTATGTTCCTGCATTGCTGGAGAATTTGCATGGTATGTCTTGCTCTGAAAGTTATTGGCTCTTGGGTGGTGGTTGGTTTCAGTGTAGGTATGGAGGCTTTTGGATGATCTCTTTTTACTTAATGTTCCCTGTAGTCAGGAGTTCTCTGGTGTTCTCAGGTTTTGGGCTTAAGTCTCCTGCCTCCGGATTTCAGTCTTATTCTTCCAGTAGTCTCAAGACTTCTCCAACTATACAGCATGATAATAAAACTTCCAGGTTAATGATGAAAAGATTCTCCACTGGGAGGGACACCCGGAGAGTTTCACAGAGTTACATGAAGAAGAGGAGAGGGAGGAAGAATATAGAGATGAACAAGAGGAGAAAAAAAGGGGGAGAGGAGAGAGACAGATCTATGCAGTACTCTATTTCTTAAGTGTTCTCAGTAGCCCAGAACACCCACAGAGATTCACAGAATTGGATTGAGAAGAGAAGGGGGAGGGAGGAAATAGAGGTGATCTGGGGGAGAAAAAGGAGAGTCAAAAGGGGGAGACAGTAATCATCACACTCCTGAGTAAAAATGGATACTGAATATTGGATTCTTAAATGCCCAAAATTGATATCAAATACTGAAAAACAAAGATTAAAAATCTAGAGTAGAGGTTAGACTCTTAAAAATACAATATTAAAAGCAAAAACACAAAAAATTTAAGAAATATATATGAAGTTTGCTTTAAAAATAGGGTCTTTTTTTTTTTGCAAGGTTATAGTGAAATGAAAATGAAAATTAAGGGGTAATAGAGGGGTAATAGAGGACTTGAAAAGAAAATTTAAAAAAATTTCAAAAAAGGAAAAAATTAATTAAAAAAAGTAAAAATATATGAAAATAAAAATGAAAATTAAGGAGTAATAGAGGAGTAATAGGGAATTTTAAAAGAAAACAAAAGAAAGAAAAAGAAAAGAAAAAAAATTTTTTAATTAAAAAATGAATAATAAAAATATATCTAGGAATTTCTCTGGAGCTGTTGTGGGCAGTGTGTGTTTGGTTTAGTTTCAGATAGCTCCTTGTTCCAGCTTACACTTCTCAATATCTATAGGCCTCTTCCAGTGTAGTCGGTGTTAACCACAGGTATTTTAATCTGTTGCACCAGTCCCTTCTGAAGCGGTTCCCTTTGTTTATTTGGCTTCTGTTTGCCGGTCTCTTCAGTGTCTAATTTCCGCCCTGACACAGGCGGGCGGAGGTGGGCTCTTGTTCAGGTTCGCTTGTTCAGTCGTGCTGCGGGGAGGGAGGGGCGCTGCAGACAAATGGCACTGGCTTGTGTGGGGAGCACGTGCAGTGTTCCGGCCACACTGGGTTTGCCCCCGCTCGCGGCTCGTGTGCTCTCCCTGTCTACACTGCTCAGGCTCCAGGCTGCTCTATATGGAGTGGGCCCTGAGTTGCATGCGGTTCCAGTTTTCAGGTCCTCCACAAAAGCACAGACTCAGTTGGGCCTGCGTTCTGTGCCTTCCCGGCCCAAGGAGCCCAGGCAGCCAGGAACTTGACAGGCACACTCTCCCCGGTGTGGCATGCGTTATCCCCTCCGTGGGCCCAGCCTCAGTTTCCACGCGTGCCGGTTCGGTGCGCCTTGTGTCTGTTCTGGGGAGCTGGTCTCTAGCCACGACCCTCCCAGTGTATGTCAACCATCCAGGATCTCAGGAAGTCTTTGGTTAGAACCTGAAAGCCTGTTTGCAGTTTGGTGGGGGACACCGTATTTGGGCTTAAGTCTCCTGCCTCCGGATTTCAGCCTTATTCTTCCAGTAGTCTCAAGACTTCTCCAACTATACAGTACTGATAATAAAACTTCTAGGTTAATGATGGGGGCCGTGTTTGCCCCTTTCCCCTCCCCCCTGCCTCCTGCCTCCGGCGGGGGATGGGCCGGTCAGCCACCGGCTAGCTCTTCTCTGGAATTGCTCAGTCCTTCCTTTGTTCCTAAGCAATGCCGCCCGCTCCTCTCTATTCAGCCCCCACTTGCTGGTGGTGGATGCAAGAGTCTGGGGTACTTTTCTGCTGGGAGTTGCTTTTAGGCAAGTAATCTGTGGGTTTTATTTATTTTTCCTTCCAGTTAGGTTGCCCTCCGAGATTCGAAAACTTCCCCCAGACTTGCCAGAGAGAGGGTTTCCTGGTGTTCGGAAACTTCCTCTATTACGACTCCCTTCCTGGGATGGGTCTCCATCCTTAGCTCTTTTGTCTCTCTTTTTATCTTCTATATTTTGTCCTACCTCCTTTGGAAGACAATGGGCTGCTTTTCTGGGTGCCTGATGTCCTCTGCTAGTGATCAGAAGTTGTTTTCTGGAGTTTGCTCAGCGTTCAAATGTTCTTTCAATGAATTTGTAGGGGAGAAAGTGGTCTCCCCGTCTTATTCCTCCACCATCTTAGCTCCTCCCCCCATCAATGCTATATTGATCAGTTTTTGCAGGGCAAATCTTCATCCCTTCCTATAAAAGAGGTGTTGTTTTTTCTTTTATACAGATAACAAATAGTCACCTGTTGTTTTTATGTCCTTTCTGATAATCTCTGTTTTATTATATTTTATTTTGAAGGGGGAGTATTTAGACCACTTTCATGGAAAGTGATTATTGATAAAGCTATTATAATATCTATCATATTTGTAACTGCTTTATTTTTTAATGTCTTGAACGTGTTCTATTTTCTTCTTTTTTTCTTCCTTCTCTGGTTTAATTGTTTATTAAATATGATTCTAGATTATATCCACTCTAAGGATATCAATATGCATATTTTTAAATTATTTTGTTTTTTACCTAGAGTTTGCAATATATATTTTTAACTAATCCACATTGTCTTAAAATAATTACTGCTTCACAGGGAATGCAGATATTTTAGAACAGAGCATTCCGTATGCCCAAGTTCTTTTTTCCCCATCCTTTATGATGTTTCTGATTTTCCTTGTGGCTTTCCAGGTGGTGAAGAAACCACCTGCAATGCAGGAGACCTGGTTCAATCCCTGGGCTTTGAAGATCCCCTGGAGAAGGGAAAAGCTACCTACTCCAGTATTCTGGCCTGGAGAATTCCATGGACTACTCCATGGGCTTGCAAAGAGTCAGACACAACTGAGCGACTTTCACTATGATGTTTCTGTTACCAATTTCACCTACCCATAGTTACAATCACTTGGTACATTTTTACTATTGTTACTTTAGGCAAGCATTAATTATTTCCATAAATTAAAAATAAGAAAATTAAAGATATTTTAACTTATTAAATTACTTCTCTGATGTTCTTCCTTTTTTGTATACATTCAGTTTTCTAATCTATATTATTTTTCTCTACTTATAAGTTATTTAAGAATGAAGGAGAAATGAAGACTTTCTGGAGTCTTCATTAAAATTAAAGGGACCCATTGCTGGTAGATGTGCTTTGCAAGAAATGTTAAAATAAATAGAGAAGAGAAATAAACTATAAATAGGTTATAAAAAGCTATTTATGACAACCCCACAGCAGCATAATACTAAATGGTGAAAAGCTGAAAGCCTTCCTCTAAATTCTGGAACAAGACAAGAATGCCCAGTCTCACCACTTCTATTCAGCATAGTATTGGAAATCCTAACTATAGCAATCAGGTAGGAAAAAGAAATACAAAATATCCAAATCAGAAAGGAACTAGTAAAACTGTCATTATATGCAAATCATATAATACTCTACATAGAAAACCCTAAGGTTTCCTTACAAATGCTATCAGAATTTAACAAATGAATTCAACAAGGTAGTAGTGTGCAATATTAATAAACAGATATCTGTTGCATTTCTTTACACTAACAATGAAATATAAAAAACACAAAGTAAAAATAAAGTCCTACTTAAAACCACATAAAAAGCAAAAAACCCTAGGAATCAACCTACCAAGGAGGTGACAGACTTATGCCCTAAGAACTACAAAGCACTGATAAAAGAAATTGAAGATAATTCAAAGAAATACTCTTGAATTGGAAGAATCAATATTGTTAAAATGGCCATTTTAACAAAGCAGTCTTATAGGTATTTAATATGATCCTTTTCAAATTACCCATGACATTTACCAATATCATAAATAGAGATAATATCATCACTTCACATATATTTAAGAGATAATAGGAAGCACTATGAAAAAGTTATCCATAAATTTGACAATATAGATAAAGTGGATGAATCATCTAAGAGATATAAACTACCAATAGTCATCCAGGGTTATCTGAAAGGTCCTATGTTTATATAAAAGACTGATTTCATAGCTTGGAATTTCAAATAGTATAGATTTTTCAATCTGTTAATAAGAAACAAAATAATAATACAAATCTACCCAAAGTGATACATCATTTTGCTAAGGTCTTCCACAAGAACACAAAGTTAGAGATGAGTGTAAGGCATAAAGTACTAGATATTATAAAAATACATTAGTTAGTAATGAGAAATTTGAAATTGCATGTTTCCATTTGCCAAAAGAACAAATTGACATGGATGACTTTGTAGAAGATACACTTGACACTAAAAAAGGGTGATGGCAGTAGCATTTTCCATTATAGAATGACCTCCCACTTTCCCATAAAATGAACATTGTTTTCCACTGTTCTGTTAAACATATGAAAACTGCAGAATTCCTTAGTTTTTAGCTATAGTTTCTGTTCAATGTTTTAAAGCTGGACTCAACCCTAGCTTTGACCACTCCTCAGGTTTGAGCTGGGAGTTAGACATCAAATCTGAAATTTCACCATAAGAATAATCCCAGTAGATTTTGGATGCACAGTCAGCAACATGCATGGGAACAGGAAATGGCAAAGAGCAGAAGAAGCCCTACAGACACCCTAGGAAGCTGAAGGTCAAGATAGGAACAGCTTAACCCTGTCTATCCCTCTTTTGCTAGTATAATCCACCAACAGGGCTTCCCTCGTGGCTCAAATGGAAAAGAATCTACCTATAGATTCTTGCTTGCTACAAGATTCTTGCTTGCTTCTCTACCTGTAGAGGAGACCTAGATTCAATACCTGGGTTGGGAAGCTCCCCTGGAGAAGGGAATGGCAATCCACTCCAGTATTCTTGCTTGGAGAATTCCATGGACAGTGGAGCCTGGTGGTTTGCAGTCTGTGGGGTCACAAAGAGTCGAACAGGACTGAGCAACTAACATACACACATACATAGCAGGAGGGAGCCTTAATGAGGAAGATGATGAGCTAAAAATTGCAGTGTAACAAGCATGTGGTCTTGTTGGTAGGAGAGGCATCAGGCAACAGCTAGAGTTGGAGTGTGAGCTGCAAAGACAGCTGGCTCAAGGATGGCAGTGGTGATGCGCAAGGCCTCAGGCACCTCTCAGCTAACTGCTGCCATTCCCTGCTAGCTCTTCTGCATATCTAAATTCTGTACCAGAAGTGCCTATGACCAAGAAGACATTTTTTAAAATGATTTCAAATTATATAGTGCTTATCTTCAAAGAGAAAAATGAAAATGTCTCATTCTGTTCATTGAAGACAAGAGCTAAAGTCATCGCCCATTTTAAACTGGATATCTTGAACGCTATGTGTCAGACACTGTGCTAAACTCATTTTATGCTTTATGTTCACTTCTAGTTTCAGCATTATATTACACATACAGAGACAAAAATTGGATGTAGAGAGGCTAGATGACTGGACACTGATCACATGAGTTAATTGACAGAGCCAAGACTCCTCCCATTTGTTGGACTGTACACTCTATGCTGTGATCCATTGCACTATACAAAATTCTCTTTGGAATCACAGAAGACCTATACTTATAGAGGGCATAGGTTTATGCTAAGAATACCCTAAGCATACTTTCAATACACTTGAATAAATTTTTTTTACCATGCATAGTCAGTGTTGCTTCTCATTTACATATTTCATAGCCACAGCTATTTATCTCTAAAAGAACCCTAAAAATTGAAATACACAAATAAATTTTACATCATGAAGCACAGGTAATATCCACGGATTATTTTTCTCAGAGAATTAATGATTTGTTTTTTCAAGTCCATGATTCAAAAAACTGTTATATTTGTGCTTGATTTGACATAACTGTAGATTTTTCACCTGCTCTATCGTGAAGTCTGGACAAGAGGAAAAAAAAAAACCACAAACATTTTATCAAAGTGACAAGACAATGATCCACCATGTATCTTGGCTGCAAAAATATGTTATTAGATTCAATTTATCATGAAAAATTGCTAGATTGTGAGAAGGCTGAAATGGCAGCAAGGCAAGAGTGCAGCTCTTTGGTACTAATTATCTTAAGCGTTGACCTTCCAGGTCACCCCAAACCCGGTATTAATTCAGGAGGAGAGCTTAGATGGCCAACTCAGAGACATCAGAAAATTCCAACAGAAGAGTGTTCAGTTTAACTCTTGCAGGACTGCATGAACACATACACATTACAATGATATCTAAAGTCTTGACAATCTTATTCCCAACTATCTTTCCAACTTTGCTTGTCATTCCTCTCTGCACAAATTGCCTTGTGTCAAAATAATATACTTGCTTTTCTTGGAAGAAGTCATTCTTTCTTTCTGCCTCTTGCCTTCACTGATGTTGTTCCAGACCTCTAAAGCACCCTCTCCTCTAGCCATTTGCTGAGTTAATAATCATTCTTTCCAGGTCAACCTCATCATAGGGTCTAACTCTATAATATATCCCTAAAGTTAAATCTATCCATCTTATCCATCTAATAAACTAATTAATAATTTGATTTATCTCTCTGCCTAGGGTAGCAATTTTTACAAGAAAGAAGTAAGCAAGCAAGAAGCAAATGAAGTAGTTGCTGATCCTTTCCTTCCTTTTGTCCCAAATGCTTTTTTGCCTTATTTTCTTTGCTGCCTATATGCCACATCCCTTCCAACTTAAGTCACAGGGTGGGCCTTTTAGCCAAAAGTGAAAATAGTTAATATTGTTTTTTGTAAGCTGAATTGTATTCCCCCAGAATCCAAATGTTGAAGCCCTAATCCCTGTGCCTCAGAATGTGACTGTATTTGGAGATAAGTTCTTTAAAGTGGTGACTAAGTTAAAAAGAGACTGTTAGGGTGCATCCTAATCCCATCTGACTGATGTCCATATAAGAGGAGGAAGTTTGGACATAAAAAGAGATACCAAGAATAGTAGTCTCACAGCAGAAAGACCAGTGAGCACACAGCAAGAAGGTAGCCATCTACAAATCAAAGAGGGAGGCTTCAGAAAAAACCACTTCTGCCAACACTTTGATCATGGACCTTCAGAACTGTAAGATAATTAATTTCTGTTAGTTAAGCCATACAGTGTGTGGTATTTTTTTTTTTCTTTTATGGCAGCCGTAGCCATAGGCTCAGACATTAGAGAATCTATTTTCTGAGATAAAGTGATAAACGTTGGCTTTGATACCAAAGTGGCACATAAGATATCCGGGGGCAACCCTTGTCATCTATTTGATTTACTGTGTTCAAAAATGATAAGAATCAAGAAGCAGATGAAAATGGACTTTGGGGAGAGAGAGAGAGGAGAAAGAAATGAAGTAGGTGTTTAGGAAGAAGCAGAAATGAAAGATCAGATCATGTAGCATATGAAAAGAAGTTCCTTTGTTTCAAATCTTTTTGAATTCTGGCCAAATTTCCTTTTCCTGAGTTCCAACGACTGACCACTGATTGACTCAGGAAATCTTCTTACCAAGAAAGTTAAAGCTTTTTGTTTGCTTGCTTTTGGTTTTTGTACTTACAACCAATAATCTGAGCTAAGAAATCCATTGAGGGCAGAGGTGGAAAATAAGTTAACACTGATATATGCCATGAACCTCCAGTACCTGTTTAATCTACACCTTACCATATGTTTAACCCTAAATCTTTTTAGTTGAAGACATGGTGCTCTATTTCTCACATTATAGGAAGTTGAGGGGAGGTGGCTGTTGGTTCCAGTTTGGTAGCTCATGGTCAAGGTGAGTTTGTTTTGCATTTCCTTTATATTCACTATGTCAGCACTGCAGTATGATTGGCCTCAGTGTCAGATATCGCATTTGTACAGAAGGGAGAATGAGAATAAATAAGAGCATCCATACAAGCTCTATTTATCCATTTTTTTAATCAGGAAAATAAATCCTGTCCAGATGTCTTTCCCCCACTCTAACAGATATCTGCCTATGGTCTATGGGCCACACTGGGTCACAGAGTCATTGCTATCTTCAAGAGTCTGTAAAACATTTTAATATCTATAGTGGGAGGAAAACAAAGGAGAACAATGTTAGGAATAGATTTTAGGTAGCTAATCAATGGTATTTTCTTAATCTAAATTTTAGTGCACTGTGGACATATAAATAACATATAAATATTTAAACATGTGCTTATGTGTGTGTGTGTTTCCAACTATTACAAAAATATCAACTATCAAAAAATTCTAACACCTAATGAGATCACAAAGGACCAAATTTCTGGCATACATTGTGTTTTCTTCCCTCCTTTTCCCCACCCTATAGTCTCTACTGCTCTCTCAAATCACCATTTATCTAGGAAGAATTTTTTTTCTTTTTAAATTTCCAACTTGAGTCCTTGCCTGAAGAGCACTACTGACCCTCTCTCAGGCAGATGTAGGGTCCCAGTTACTATGCCTTATAACTGAGTAACTTGTGATTCTCTCAACCTCTCTATTTATTTCACTCTCACGAGCATTGAAAATATCAACAAACCCAAAACCCATACACTCTTCAGAGAAATAGAAGATAGTCTCCATTTCAAATTATGCTAAAATGAGTCAGGTAGATGAAGTGGCCTTGCTACCTTTTCTTAAAAAATTAAATACATTTCAGTCATGTATAATATTAATAGTGTTATTTGTGATGAGGTCTTTTGTGTATTATAGGTGTAGTTAAAAATATTATCATTAAACTCCAAATACTTACTGTGGAAGAGTCACTTTCACATACTTCATATCACTGATCCTTGTGAGGACTGACAGATAACATAGTAAGCCCTATCTTCTTTGTTGTTGTCCATAGGTTTCAAGCTTTCACCTCTCATTCTTTGCATATATGATTTTTCTATTGGAGAAACGCTCTTCACCATCATCTTCATGTGGGCTGCTCAGCAGCTACCTCATGGATTAAAAAATTTTCCTCATCCTCAATGGTATAATGAAGTCAATTATTCAGTCTACACTAGTTTGTTATAGCCAACTGTTACATCTTTAGAAATTTGTAAGTCTATATATCTGTTGTTTAGCACAGCTATTGTTTAAAAAAAATGAAATTAAAAACATACTGTCTGCTCAGTTATGTCTGACTGTTTGTGGCCCTGTGGATTGTAGACTGCCAAGCTCCTCTGTCCATGGGATTCTCCAAACAAGCACCCTGGAATTGGTTACCATGCCCTCCTCCAGGGATTTAACCTGTGTATCCTACGCCTTGTGCATTGCAGGCAGATTCTTTACAGCTGAGCCACAAGGAAGCCAAAACTACACTTAAACCACAGTAATAAATATATGAACTCATAACTTTCAAAATACTTGACATTATACAATTATCTATGTTGTTAAGGTTAGGGGAGGGGTGTGTTTGGAGGTCTATTGCTGGAGATGAAAAGCACAGTAAACACAGTTAAGGTCATTGTGCAGATTTAAGTCCTTGATTTCTCCATTGATAAGAGATTCTTTTGACTTGGACACTCTTCCTTTAGTACAGAGAAGGAGTTGTTGCTCAGTCACCAAGTCATGTTCAACTCTTTGTGACCCCATGTACTGCAGCATGCCAGACTTTTCTGTCCTCTACTATTTCCCAGAGTTTGCTCAAATTCATATCAATTAAGTTGGTGAGGCTATGTAACAGTTGTATCCCCTGCCACCTCCTTCTCCTTTTATTTTCCCAGCAACAAGGTCTTTTCCAATGAGTGGGCTCTTCACATCAGGTCGCCAAAGTATTGGAGCTTCTGACTTAGGAACAGTCCTTCCACTGAATATTCAGGATTGATTATCTTTAGGATTGACTGGTTTGATCTTCTTGCTGTTCAATGGATTCTTAAGATTCTTCTCCAGCACCATAGTTCAAAAACATCAATTCTACCATGCTCAGCCTTCTTTATGGGTCCAACTCTCACATCTGTACATGACTATTGGGAAAACCATGTGTGTTAGTCGTTCAGTCATGTCCAACTCTGCAACCCTATTAACTATAGCCTGTCAGGCTCTACTGCCCACGGGATTCTCCAGGCAAGAATACTGGAATGGGCTGCCATTACCTTCTGGGGGATCTTCACAACCCAGGGATTGAACCTGGGTATCTTGCACTGCAGGCAGATTCTTTACTGTCTCAGCCACCTGGAGAAAACATAGCTTTGACTACATGAACCTTTGTTGGCAAAGTGATGTCTCTGGTTTCCAATACGCTTTCTAGGTTTATTATAGTTTTCCTTCCAAGGAGCAAGTGTTTTATTTAATTTATTTATTTGTTAATTTCAGGCTGCAGTCACAGTCTGCAGTGATATTAGCCCAAGAAAATCTGTCACTGCTCCCACTTTTTCCCCTTATTTTTGCCATGAAATGATGGGACCAGATACCATGATCTTTGTTTTTTGAATGTTGAGTTTCAAGCAAACTTTTTCACTCCACTCTTTCATTCTCAAGAGGCTCTTTAGTTCCTCTTTACTTTCTGCCATTGGAGTGCTATCATCTGCATATCTGAAGTTGTTGATATTTCTGCAGGTAAACTATTCCAGCTTGTGATTCATCCAGCCCAGTATTTCACACAGTGTACTCTGCATATAAGTTAAATAAGCAGGGTGACAGTATAAAGCCTTCTTGTATTCCTTTCCCAATTTTGAACAAGTCTGTTGTTTCATGTTTGATTCTAAGTGTTGCTTCTTGACCCACATACAGGTTTCATAGGAGACAGGTTAAGGTGGTCTGGTACTCCCATCTCTCTAAGAATTTTCCAGTTTGTTGTGATTCACACAGTCGAAGGTTTTAGCATAGTTAGTATAGCAGCAGATATTTTTCTGGAACTCCCTTGCTTTCTCCACAATCCAGCAAATATTGGCTGTTTGATCTCTGCTTCTACTGCCTCTTTGAAATCCAGTTTGTACATCTGAAAATTCTTAGTTTCACATACTGGTGAAGCCTAGCTTGAAGAATTTTGAGCATAACCTTACTAACATGTGAAATGAGCACAATTTTACAGTAGTTTGAACATTCTCTGACATTGCCCTTCTTTGGGATTGGAAGGAAAGTTGACTTCTTTTAGTCCTGTGACCATTGCTACGTTTTCCAAATTGGCTGACATGATTGAGTGCAACACTTAAACAATAACATCTTTTAGGATTTTAAATAGCTCAGCTGGAATTCCATTAGCTCCACTAGCTTTGTTCTTACTAATGCTTTCTAAGGCCCACTTGACTTCACACTCTAGGATGTCCAGCTCTAGTTGTGTGACCACACCATCATGGTTATCCAGATCGTTAAAGTCAAGAAGAAAGGGAGACACAAATGAGAATTTCCCTTATAAAGTAGATGTCCCTTACAAAAGGAACTGCTACATTGCTTTCTGAGCTTCTCCCATGTCTATCACTTCTTTTATAATTTGGTTAAAGTATATTTGATTTATAATATTATATTAATTTTGTAGTACAACAGCATGATTCTGTATTGTTACAATTTATAATCCATTTAACATCCTTATAAGGTTTTGACTGTAATTCTCCATGCTTTTCAATATATCCTTGCTGCTTATTTTTAATTTTATGCATAACATTTTGTATGTCATAATGCCACAATTTCAATATGCCTCTACACTGGTAACCACTAGCTTGTTTTCTATGTCTGTTTTTATTTTGCTATTTACATTCATTTATATTAATTTTTATAGATTCCACATACAAGTGATGTCATACAATGTCTCTCTCTGTCTGATATTTCAGTAAGCATAATACTCCCTAGATGCAGTCACATTGCTGGAAATAGCAGAAATTCTGCCCTTTTATGGCTGAGTAATAGGGCAGAAAGTGAAGAGGAACTGAAAAGCCTCTTGACGAAAGTGCAAGAGAAGAGTGAAAAGGTTGGTTTAAAGCTCAACATTCAGAAAACTAAGATCATGGAATCTGGTCCCATCACTTCATGGGAACTAGATGGGTAGACAGTGTCAGACTTTATTTTTGGGGGCTCCAAAATCACTGCAGATGGTGACTGCAGCCATGAAATTAAAAGATGCTTACTCTTTGGAAGGAAAGTTATTGACCAACCTAGACAGCATATTAAAAAGCAGAGGCATTACTTTGTCAACAAAGGTCTGTCAAGTCAAGGCTATGGTTTTTCCAGTAGCCATGTATGGATGTGAGAGTTGGACTGTGAAGAAAGCTGAGCACAGGAAAATTGATGCTTATGAACTGTGGTGTTGGAGAAGACTTGGGAGTCCCTTGGATTGCAAGGAGATCCAACCAGTCCATCCTAAAGGAGATCAGTCCTGGGTGTTCACTGGAAAGACTGATGCTGAAGCTGAAACTCTAATACTTTGGCCACCTCATGTGAAGAGTTGACTCATTGGAAAAGACCCTGATGCTGGGAGGGATTGGGGGGCAGGAGGAGAAATGGACGACAGAGGATGAGATGGCTGGATGGCATCACCGACTCGATGGACATGAGTTTGAGCAAAATTCCAGGAGTTGGTGATGGACAGGGAGGCCTGGAGTGCTGTGATTCATGGGGTCGCAAAGAGTCGGACATGACTGAGTGACTGAACTGAACTGAATATTCCATTTTGCATATACACCATGTCTTGTAAATCATCCATCTACTAATGGATGCTTGGGGCTTCTATGGTTTGGCTATTGCAATTAGTGCCATTATGGACATTTTTGTATATGTATATTTTGAATTAGTGCTTTCACTTTTTCTGGATATATAACCACGAGTGTAATTACTTGATCATATGGTGTTCTCTTTTTAATGTTTTAAGGAATCTCAAAATTATATATATATATATATATATATATATATATATATATACTTCACCATGGATGCACCATTACATTTCTACCAACAGTTTATAATTGTTTGCTCTTCTCAACATCCTCACTAGCAATTGTTATTTGTGGTCTTTCTGAAGATAGCTAATATCAAAGGTATGAGGTGATACCTCAGTGTTGCTTTGATTTGAATTTTTTTGTTGATTAGTGATGCTGAGCAAATTTTCATGTGCTTGTTAGCAATCTGCATATCTTCTTTGGAAAAATGTTCATCCAAGACTTTGATCAATTTTTTGATTGAATTATTCATTTGATTTTTTTTTCATCCAAGAGTTTAGTCTTTTATTATTATTATTTTTTTGAATTTAGAATTCTTTTTTTATTTTTTCCCATTTATTTTTATAAGTTGGAGGCTAATTACTTTACAATATTGTAGTAGTTTTTGCCATACATTGACATGAATCAGCCATGGATTTACATGTATTCCCCATCCCGATCCCCCTTCCCACCTCCCTCCCCACCCCATCCCTCTGGGTCTTCTCAGTGCACCAGCCCCGAGCACTTGTCTCATGCATCCAACCTAGGCTGGCGATCTGTTTCACACTTGATAATATACATGTTTCGATGCTGTTCTCTCAAAACATCCCACCCTCGCCTTCTCCCACAGAGTCCAAAAGTCTGTTCTGTACATCTGTGTCTCTTTTTCTGTTTTGCATATAGGGTTATCATTACCATTTTTCTAAATTCCATATATATGTGTTAGGATATTGTATTGGTCTTTATCTTTCTGGCTTACTTCACTCTGTATAATGGGCTCCAGTTTCATCCATCTCATTAGAACTGATTTAAATGTATTCTTTTTAATGGCTGAGTAATATTCCATTGTGTATATGTACCACAACTTCCTCATCCATTCATCTGCTGATGGGCATCTAGGTTGCTACCATGTCCTGACTATTATAAATAGTGCTGCAATGAACATTGGGGTGCACGTGTCTCTTTCAGATCTGGCTTCCTCAGAGTGTGTGCCCAGGAGTGGGATTGCTGGGTCACATGGCAGTTCTATTTCCAGTTTTTTAAGAAATCTCCACACTGTTCTCCATAGCGGCTGTACTAGTTTGCATTCCCACCAACAGTGTAAGATGATTCCATTTTCTCCACACCCTCTCCAGCATTTATTGCTTGTAGACTTTTGGACAGCAGCCATCCTGACTGGCGTGTAATGGTACCTCATTGTGATTTTGATTTGCATTTCTCTGATAATGAGTGATGTTGAGCATCTTTTCATGTGTTTGTTAGCCATCTGTATGTCTTCTTTGGAGAAATATCTGTTTAGTTCTTTGGCCCATTTTTTGATTGGGTCATTTATTTTTCTGGAATTGAGCTGCAGGAGTTGCTTGTATATTTTTGAGATTAATCCTTTGTCTCTTGCTTTGTTTGCTATTATTTTCTCCCATTCTGAAGGCTGTCTTTTCACCTTGCTTATAGTTTCTTTCATTTTGCAAAAGCTTTTAAGTTTTAGTAGGTCCCATTTGTTTATTTTTGCTTTTATTTCCAATATTCTGGGAGGTAGGTCATAGAGGATGCTGCTGTGATTTATGTTGGAGAGTGTTTTGCCTATGTTCTCCTCTGGGAGTTTTATAGTTTCTGGTCTTACATTTAGATCTTTAATCCATTTTGAGTTAATTTTTGTGTATGATGTTAGAAAGTGTTCTAGTTTCATTCTTTTACAAGTGGTTGGCCAGTTTTCCCAGCACCACTTGTTAAAGAGATTGTCTTTTTTCCATTCTATATCCTTGCCTCCTTTGTCGAAGATAAGGTGTCTGTAGGTACATGGATTTATCTCTGGGCTTTCTATTTTGTTTCATTGATCTGTATTTCTGTCTTTGTGCCCGTACTATACTGTCTTGATGACAGTGGCTTTGTAGTAGAGTCTGAAGTCAGACAGGTTGATTCCTCCAGTTCCATTCTTCTTTCTCAAGATTGCTTTGGGTATTTGAGGTTTTTTGTATTTCCATACAAATATATGACATATCCACAGCAAGCATTACCCTCAATGGTGAAAAATTGAACGCATTTCCCCTAAAATCAGGAATAAGACAAGGGTGCCCACTCTCACCACTACTATTCAACATAGTTTTGGAAGTTTTGGCCACAGCAATCAGAGCAAAAAAGAAATAAAAGGTATCCAGATAGGAAAAGAAGAAGTGAAACTCTCGCTGTTTGCAGGTGACATGATCCTCTACATAGAAAACCCTAAAGACTCTACCAGAAAATTACTAGAGCTAATCAATGAATATAGTAAAGTTGCAGGATATAAAATTAACACACAGAAATCCCTTGCATTCCTATACACTAACAATGAGAAAACAGAAAGAGAAATTAAGGAAACAATACCATTCACCATTACAACAAAAAGAATAAAATACTTAGGAGTATATCTACCTAAAGAAACAAAAGACCCATACATAGAAAACTATAAAACACTGATGAAAGAAATCAAAGAGGACACAAACAGATGGAGAAATATACCGGGCTCATGGATTGGAAGAATCAATATTGTGAAAATGAGTATACTACCCAAACAATCCATAGATTCAATGCAATCCCTATCAAGCTACCAACGGTATTCTTCACAGAGCTAGAACAAATATTTGATTTTTTATATTGAGTTGTGTGCTCTGTTTATATATTTTAGACTATAACTCTTTGTTAAAAGTCGTATCACTTATAACTGGTTTCTCCCATTCTATAGGTTGTCTTTTCATTTTGCTTATCCTTGTATTCATTGTGCAAAATATTTTAGATTTAATTATGTCCTATTTTTGTTTCTTTTGCTTCTCTTTCTCTCTCTTCTTCATTTTTATTTATTTTTTTTTTTTAGTTTACCATTTTTTTTCAGAGTAAAGTACAAAAGTTTACCATGCATAGACAGTGATCTGAGGTGCTCGAGTGCTCTGTAATCTCTGGAACTGTATTTACTGTGCTCACTGAACATCGTGTAGCTCTGCCCTCACTGAAGGGACAGCACCCTAGGCTGTGTAGTTCAGCAGCCTACTCATTTCCTTTTGCAGCTCAAGACAGAGAAAACTTAATGCTTAAAATACCCATTTTGTTACATGCAGAGATGTATAATTTAGCATTATTTTTAAAAGATTACAAATACTGACCATTCTGATTAGGATTTTTTTAAAAGACATCTCATTTTTAGTTTATTTCTCCAGTTCAGTCTAAACTAAGACCCAATTTGTTTGACAGTGCTCTAATAAGTAAGTAAGTGAAGTCGCTCATTTGTGTCCAACTCTTTGCGACCCCATGGACTGTAGCCCACCAGGATCCTCTGTCCATGGGGATTCTCCAGGTAAGAGTACTGGAGTGGGTTGTCATTTCTTTCTCAAATACCTGTACTCAAATTTATACTTCTCACTGAGTCATATTTTTGAAATATTTATTTATAAGGTCATAACTATCATTGAAATTAGTCAGCTTATTGAATAATATGTTTCATGAATACACATTCACATGTAACTACTGCTATAAATAAGGTATTCCTAATTTTTCCAGTGTCAGTCTGAACTTACACATATGGATGCAATTTATGACAAAGAGTGTTCTACCTGTGTGCTCTTCTAGGAATTCTAGAGTTTCAGGTCCTACATTTAGGTCTTTAATCCACTTTGTGTTTAGCTTGTATACAGTGAGGGGAAATATTCTAATCTATAGTTTTCCCTATAACTATAGAATTCTCATCACCACGTATTGAGCAGACTATCTATTTTACATTGTATATTCTTGCCTTCTTTGTAGTAGATTAATTTAATATAGATATGTGGACTTATTTCTGGGCTTGCTTTTCTGTTTGACTGATCTATTTGCCTTTATTTCTTCCAGCACCACACTGTTTTGTTTACTGTGGCTTTGCAGTATATTCTGAAGCTTGAGAGGGTGATATCACCAGTTTTGTTCTATTTTCTCTGGATTGCTTTGACAACTTGCAGTGTTTTGTAGTTCTCTATGAATTTAAGGATTATTTGTTCTTGTTTGGTGAAAAATGACGTGGGTATTTTGATAAATATTGCATTAAATCTGTAGATTAATTGGGTAGTATGCACCATTTAAAATATCAGTTCTTCTAATTCATGAACATGAAATAATTTTCCATTTAAGTATGATTATCAATGTCATCCATCAATATTTTACAGATTTCAGACTACAGGCCTTTTTATCATCAGTGAGTCAAGTTTATTTCTAGGTAGTTTACCCTTTTTGATATAATTCTAAACAAGATTTTTTTTTAACTTCTCTGATATTTCATATTTGTTTTATAGGAAAACAACTAATTTCTCTATATTAATCTTTTATCCTGCAACTTTGATGAATTCATTTTTAGTTCTAAGACTAAACTTTTAGGGTTTTATATATAAAGTAAATTTTAAGGTTTTATATATATAAAGTATCAGGTCATCTGCAAATAGTGACAGTTTTCATTCCTCCTTTCTAATTTGAATTCCTTTTATTACTTTTTTCCTTATCCAATCACCATGGTTATGACTTCCAATACAATGTTAAATAGAAATATTGAAAGTGGGCATCCTTGTCTTGTTCCTGAATTTAGAGGAAAGCCTTCCAGGTTTTTACCATTGAATATGATGTTCTGTGGTGGCTCATTGATAAAGAATCTGCCTGCCAAAGCAAGAGCCATGGGCTCTATTCCTGGGTTAGGAAGATGTTCTGGAAAAGGAAATGCAACCCACTTTAGTACTCTTGCCTGGGAATCCCATGGAAAGTGGAGCCTGGAAGGCTCCAGTCCACGGGGTGGCAAAAGAGTCAGACAAGACTTAGCAACTAAATAACAACAAATGATATGAGATTTGGATTTCTCATAAATGGTCTTCATTTTGTTGAGATACAGATGGCACTAGTGGTAAAGAACCTGCCTGCCAGTGCAGGAGAAATAAGAGGTGTGGGTTCACTGGGAAGATCCCTCCAGGAGAGCATAGCAACACACTCCAATATTCTTGACTGGAGAACCCCCATCGACAGAGAAGCACGGATGGCCATAGTCCACAAGGTCTCAAAGAGTTAGACACAATTGAAGTGTCTTATAATGCATGCATATGTGTGGAGATATGTTTTCTTTGTACCAAATTTGATGAGAGTATTTATCCTAAATGGATGCTAAATTTTTCTAAAGTTTTTTCTTAATCTATTGAGTAGATCATGTGATTTTTATCCTTGTTTTTATTAGTGTAGTGTACCACATTGTTTTATTTGTGAATTGTGAACCATTGTTACATTCCTTGGTATAAACCCAATTTGATTATTGTGTATGATCCTTCTTATATGTTATTGGATTTAAGCTGATAATAATTTTATTGAAGATTTTTGCATCTATATTAATCAGAGATATTGGCTTGGAATTTTCTTTTTTGTTTTTTAGTGTCTTTTTCTGGTTTTGGTATCAGGGTAATGGTGGCCTCCTAGAATGAATTATGGAGTGCTCCATTGTCTTCAGTATTTTGAAATACCCTGAGAAGGTTAGTTACTAGTTCTTCCTTATATGTTTGATAGAATTCCTTATGAAGCCATCCATCGTAGACTTTTGTTACCTGAGAGTTTCTTTTATTATAAATGTAATTTCACTTGTAGTAAAATTCTCAGTTTCTTAAGTCTTGGCACTTTGTGTGTTTCTAGAACTTGCCTATTTCTTCTAAGTTGTCCAGTTCGTTGGCAGGATAAATGTTCATAATATTGTCATGATTTTTTGTATTTCTATAGCATCCATTGTTATTTTTCTTCTTTCACTTTTTAATTTTGGGTCTTCTCTTTTTTCTTGCTGAGCTGGACTACAGCCTTATCAATTTTGTTTATTTTTTTCAAAAACCAGATTGTTGTTCCATTGATCTTTCCTACAGTTTTTATCTCTATTTAATTTATTTTATCTCTGATATTTAATGTTTCCTTCCTTCTATGGACTCTTAATTTTAATTGCTATCTTTCTAATTCCTGTACATGTTATGTGGTTTAGTTGAAATTTTTCTTGTTTCTTAAGGAAGAAGGCATTATCTCTACAAACTTCTTTCTTTTACTTACTTTTTTTTTTCATTCCACAAGCTTTTGAGTCTTGTGTTTCCACTGTCATTTATTTGGAAGTGCATTCTGATTTTTCTGTCAAAAAAAAGAAGAAGAAAAGAAAACAACATAAATGTGGAGTCAAGTGGGCCTTGGAAAGCATCACTACAAAGCTAGTGGAGGTGATGGAATTCCAGTTGAGCTATTTCTAATCCTAAAATATGATGCTGTTAAAGTGCTGTACTCAATATGCCAGCAAATTTGGAAAACTGAGCAGTGGCTATAAGATTGGAAAATGTCAGCTTTCATTCCAATCCCAAAGAAAGGCAATGCCAAAGAATGTTCAAACTACTGCACAGTTGCACTCATCTCACACACTAGCAAAGTAATGTTCAAAGTTCTCCAAGCCAGACTTCAACAGTACGTGAACTGAGAATTTCCAGATATTCAAGCTGGATTTAGAAGAGGCAGTGGAACAAGAAATTAAATTGCCAACATCCATTGGATCATAAAAAAAGCAAGAGAATTCCAAAATATATATATATATGTCTGCTCTATTGATTATGCCAAAGACTTTGACTGTGTATATTACAACAAACTGTGGAAAATTCTTAAAGAGATGAGAATACCAGACCACCTTACCTGCCTCCTGAGAAATATGTATGCAGGTCAAGAAGCAACAGTTAGAACAGGACAGGAAACAACAGACTGGTTCCAAATCTGGAAAGGAGTACATCAAGGCTGTATATTGTCACCCTGCTTATTTAACTTATAAGCAGATTACATCATGCGAAATGGGGGGCTGGATGAGTCACAAGCTGGAATCAAGATTACCAGGAGAAATATCAATAACCTCAGATATGCAGATGGTACCATCCTTGTGGCAGAAAGTGTAAAGGACCTAAAGAGCCTCTTGATGAAAGTGAGAGAGGAGAATGAAAAAGTTGCCTTAAAACTCAACATTCAAGAAACTAAGATCATGCCATCTGGCCCATCACTTCATGGCAAATAGATGGGGAAACAAAGGAAACAGTGACAGACTTTATTTTCTTGGGCTCCAAAATCACTGCAGATGGTGACTGCAATCATGAAATTAAAAGACACTTGCTCCTTGGAAGAAAAGCTACGACTAACCTAGACAGCGTATTAAAAAGCAGAGACATTTCTTTGCCAACAAAGGTCCATCTAGTCAAAGCTTTGGTTTTTCCAGGAGTCATGTATGGATGTAAGAGTTGTATTATAAAGAAAGCTGAGTGCTGAAGGATTGATGTTTTTGAACTATGGTGTTGGAGAAGACTCTTAGGAAGCTCTTGGACTGTATGGAGATCAAACCAGTCAATTCTTCCTTTGTAAGGACTGATGCTGAAGTGGAAACTCCAATACTTTGGCCACCTGATGCAAAGAACTGACTCATTTGAAAATACCCTGATGCTGGGAAAGATTGAAGGCAGGAGGAGAAGGGGACAACAGAGCATGAGATGGCTGGATGGCATCACCATCTCGATGGACATTAATTTGAGCAAGCTCTGGGAGTTGGTGTTGGACAGGGAAGCCATCACATTCTGCAATCCATGGGGTTGCAAAGAGTCAGATATGACTAAGCAACTGAGCTGAACTGAACTGAACTGCTGTTCTGATTTTTTCTTTGCTTTCTTCATTGACCTATTGGTTGGTTGGTTGGTTGGTTGGTTTTATTTGCTTTTGTAGCATGTAGTTTGATCTCCATATACTATTTTCCCAGTCTTATTTTTTAAACTGATTTATTGTTTCATACAGTTTTGGTTGAGAAAAAAAAGCTTGATGCAATTCTTATTCATTTATTTATTTATTTATTTTTTATTAGTTGGAGGCTAATTACTTTATAATATTGTAGTGGTTTTTGCCATACATTGACATGAATCAGCCATGGATTTACATGTAAATTCTTATTCTTTTAAATTTATTAAGGCTTGTTGTGTGGCCTAGAAGGTGCATATCATGGAGAAAGCTCTATTTACTCTTTAAAGATATATTTTCTACTGGTTTTGGATGAAATGTCCTGCAGATATCTATTAAGTCTAATTGGTCTATTGTGTCATTTAAAACCACTGTTGCCTTATTGATTTTCTATCTGGGTGATCTGTCCATCTATGTAAGTAAGGTATTAAATTCCTGTATTACTACTGTATTATTTTCATTTTCTTTCTTTTTTGTCTGTTAGTATTTGTCTTATATATTATGTGTCTCTGCATTGGGGGCATATGCGTTAGTAAGAGTGATATCTTCTTTTTATGTCAATCCCTTTATTTTTAAATAATATCTTTTCTTTTGTTGTTACTTTTATTTTAAAGTCTGTTTTACCTAATATGAGTATCACTACCCTCACTTGATTGTCATTTCAAGCATCAAACATCTTTATCAACACTCTCAGTCTACATGTGTCTTTATCTCTGAAGTGAGTTTTTTCTAAGCAGTATCAGTCAGTCAGTCAGTCAGTTCAGTCGCTCAGTTGTGTCCGACTCTTTGCGATCCTATGAATCGCAGCACGCCAGGCCTCCCTGTCACACATCACCAACTCCTGGAGTTTACTCAAACTCATGTCCATCGAGTCGGTGATGCCATCCAGCCATCTAAGCAGTATACAGCAATACAATTTTTCTTGTTTTTTTCTTTTGGTTTTGCTTTCATTTTATCTAATCAGCCATCCATTTTGATTTTGACTTGAGCATCTAACTTGCTGACATTTAAAGTAACAATTAATAGGTATGCTATTGTTGTTTAGTCACTAAGTCATGTCTGACTCTTTTGCAACCCCATGGACTATAATCCCGTAGGCTCCTCTGTGCATTGGATTTCTCAGGCAAGAATACTGGAGTGGGTTGCCATTTCCTTCTCCAGGGATTCTTCCTGACTCAGGGATCAAATGTGTGTCTGCTGCATTGGCAGGTAGATTTTTTATCACTGAGCCAACAGGGAAGCCCTAATAGGTATGCACTTGATGCCATTTTCTTACTTGTTTTCCAGTTATTTTAGTAGCTCTTTGTTCATTTTTTTTTTTAATTTCTTTCTTTGAAGTTTGATGCTTTTCCTTTTTTTCTGTTTCTTTTGTGTGTGTGTGTGTTTTTGTTGTAGGTTTTTGATTTCTGGTTACTATGGAGTTTATATATATTGCCGTATCTACTCATTTTATATGGATAGTCCTTTAAGTTCAGACACATTCTAAAATATCTGTATTTTTTATCTACTTCTTCCATGTTTTGTGCTTTTAATGTCATATGTCATATTTTACATCCTTATGCTTAAACCTAAGTATTTATTGTAGTTATGATTGCTTTTTACAATTGTTTTGTCTTTTAATCTTTGTCTATTAATCTTATATAATGACTTATATAAGTGGTTGATCTTCATTCCTTACTATACATTTGCCTTTGCTAGTGGAAGTCTCCTTTCCTATAGATTCTTCTTTTCCATCTAGAGAAGACCATTTATCATTTATTTATTATTGATGAACTGCTTTAATTTTTGTTGCCTGAGAAGTTCTTTGACTCTCCTTCTATTCTAAATAATAATTGTTCTAGGTAGAAAATCCAAGGTTGCAGATTTTTCCCCTTTCAGAAATTTGCATATATGATGCCTGTATCATGACACTCTTTTCTATTCTGCTAAGTTTCTCCAGAGAAATCAACTAATAGCCTCCTAGGGGTTCCCTTGTGTGGCTTTATTTTTATCTTTCTGATTTTTGAATTTCCTCTTTTACCTTTTGTCATTTTGATTATGATATTTCTTGATGTGGGCCTGTTTGGGTCCTAGCAGTTCAGCAGCTGCTAGAGTATACGTCTTTCCGCCCTGCCTTAAGGCCAAGCATGTGCATGAGTTCCTCGTGTGTGGAATTAGGTTTCCCACGGCATTCAGATTATCCAAATAGTACTCTAACAGCCAGGAGTGCTCATTTGCCCCACGACTGAAGCAACCTATTTGTGCTTCTAACTGCTTACTCCCCAGAACAGAGAGATGTCTGCTCATACAGTCTCCTTTTTCCTCTGGGTTCCTGTCCACAGGCGCATGCCTTTTCTCTCTTGTTTCTCTTCTCTTCCTATGCTATCACTTTTGTATCTCTCTTAGAAGCTTGGTTATACAGGACTTTACCATTCTTCTTTTAGTTTTCTTATTACTCTATCATCCATTCTTTTACTCGTTTTAAACCTGCAGTTAACAGACAAGGTAATCCTAATGCCAAAGAGGTTCATTTTGGGGTGGTAGGTTCTCCTCCTAGAATCAAAGAACTTTAAGGAATTTTTGGTAAATGTTGGTTTTTTTTTTTTTTTTTTTTTTCCTTATGGTTTACTGTATATCTTTTGTGTCAGTAAGAATCATAATAAAAGCAAACATGTATATAAAGCATGAGCTGATTGTTAAATATCTGTTGGCATACCTTTAGCTCACCTTCTACTTCAGTTCAGAGTTACCTCCCCTGGGCTTTGTAGAACCCAGTAACAGTTTAATGAACCATGTTTTGATGTGTTTGTTTATTTGTCATTTCCATCAAATTGTGAGCCCCTAAAGAGGAGAAATTGTCTTCCATGTTTGTACTGTCACATGTAATGCAGAGCTTTAAATAAATGTCATGGTTAAATGAAACCTGGTCTCCAGTTTGTATGTGGAGAAATTGAATGTCAGAAAAATCAGGATACTTGCCTACTATTATCATTCAGTTAGTAAATTGCAGAGCTAGAATTTGAACTACATTATGAGAGAGCTATAATATTAGTACCTTTACAAGTTCTGTTTCTAAGTTGTTCTATTTCTAAGTTCTATTGCTCAGACCTGGGCAGAGAGACAGAAGTTCCAATACCAAAATCCCATTTTTCTATAACAATTGTTGTAGAGACAAAGACACTATCACTATTGGAATTCCTACAAATTACCAAAAAATTATGCAATAAAGATGAGAATTTTGATTGTGTTTTTGTATTTTTATGATGCCTCTGGTATTGAACCAAGAAGATAAAAGCATAAAACTAGAGTCAACTATTTGAGAAGGGAAAAAATATATATTGTTTTATAAATGCCAATCATGATGAGCCTTGAATTTTGTTGTTATAGAGCATGATGAGGAATGATTATCATTTAGTAATTCTGAAGAGAGATGACCTGGCCTCATGGCTACTTTTTGGAGTAGTCTGAATCAAAGGAAAGGAAAAAAATCATGAATCTGGGGCTGATTTTTTTTTTTTTTCTTTCTTTGTCCCTACCTGCCCCAACTTGTCTTCCTAAGAAGAGAGTAATCAGCAGCCCTATTCAGCCACCAGGACACATTTTGCTGAACAATAGATTCAAGGGAGAAACTTTAGGTAAGACAAAAGCAAATGAGCTGCATTTTCTCCTTCTTTGATAATCAAATCATTACTTTTCCCATCTTAAGGACTATCTGCTAGCAGTGGAATTCAACATAGAGTTTACTTTTCTTATCTGATCTTTCTTTTCACTCCACTAGCTTCCATTTCTTGCCCTATTTGAAATTCCCTTATAATTCACAAGACAGCAGCTTGTATTCAAAGGCTGATTTTATTGACAACTCAGAAGGAGAAGAGGTTTTGGCCTTCTAAAATGTCTTCTCATCCCTTACTACCACCCCTTGTACAATTTCCGTCTGGATATCAAGTAGTCACTTTCCGTCTGCATCTTAATTCTGAAGATTTTTTTTTTTTTAAGTGTGCATCACCTGAACAATGAACTCTCTGTTGCCCTGATTTAATTAATTACTGTTTGCAAAGAGCTCAAAAGATGAATAGTGCTATATAAGTGCTAAGTATCATGATTTCATTGTCCTATTTCAGTTCTTAGTGGAATGAAGTATCATCATAATAATCAGCTTGTTGCATTTATATGTAGGAGGGGGAGAGCTATAATATTAATACCTTTACATGTTCCATTTCTAAGTTTCTGGAAAAAAAACTACTGAAGCTTGTAGTTTTTATATGTTGACTGTTCCTTAGAAAACCAACTCCTTGAACATAAATCAGGTATGATAGGAGTTTCACTGGTAGGTTAAAAAGTATATGGAATTTTTACTCAAATGGCTTAAGTTTTAGCTTTAATTCAATTATTGTGTGACTTGGGATAATTATGTAACTCTCTGAAGTCAATGTTTTAACTGATAAAATGAGAATAAAGACAACATCTGGTTCACAAGATAGATTATTATGAGGATCAAGTTAGGTAATGTCCCTAAAAACATTGTGTGGTGAGAAAAGCTATTTTATTAATTAATTTATATTTTCCTTTTGCAGGTTTTTTTTTAAAAAAAGAATCTGTAGTGAGATTCTAGGAAATATGAGATATATTACATGGGATTTATTTTTCTAGTTATAAGATGACAAATAGTGACATTGGCATGTGTTAATCACTGTTGACTTGAAGAGCACAGATCACCTCTTATTGACATTATGAGAAATAATTGCTAATAAGTTATTGATACAAAGGAAGAAGATGGTGACAAGTAGAAATAAATGAATGATTACTCAAAATCCAAACTAAAGGAAATTAAGCAGAAATTTGGTACAGACAAAAATGATAAAGGTGGGAGAAGTGTTAATCCTGAGGGAAAGAGAATAAATGCAGTGTTAAAGTCTTACAGCCAATGATAAAAGTCATCATCCTTCTTTCCTTCATCAGTAAATTCCATATTTGGTTGCCTTTGGCTGAAATAAAGGCATAATAGCACCGTGGCTTATTTCAAGGACTTTGAACTCAAGACTTCCTCTATTCAAGTCATTGCATTTATCAGATATGAAAGAGTTATATTACCCCAGTACCTCATTCTCTTATTTTCTTGCTTCTCTTTGGTGGTGATAAGTCACCTGCCATTCTTGCTTCTTTGAAACTAGTCATACTCTTTCTCTCTCTCCTTTATGCTTACTCCTTGATTTTCTCTTTTTTGTGTGTTTTGTAGTTTAATGAGGAAGTGGTTAGGAGATTTCTTCTTATACATATACTGCTTGATGTTCTTTTGATGTCTTTAATTTGTGGATTTCTATCTTTCATCATTCTTAAGACTCTCTTGCTTGTTAGTTCATAACTGTATTAAGGATATAGATAGGTATTAGTAGGTCAATAGATACAAACATAGATGGATGGATAGATAATAGATAGATAGATAGATAGATGATAGATATATATGTATATCAATCCCAAGAGTTTTAGTTGTTTTGGCTAGCTGCATTATTTCTATAAGCTTTGAAGCTGTCCTACTCTATGTCTAAGCTGAATACTATTATCATTGCCATTCCATGTTATAACCAGGAATTTCTGGTAAACAGATAATTGTGACGGCTGTGATTATCTTTGGAACTCTGTTCATTTTTTCACCTTTTCCTCATATCTCTCTGACAAGAACCAACTCAGATTTTGGAGAAAGCAATATTAGCTTCTCTTTAAGAGAAAAACTGAACTTATCCAACTGTTAAAGAAATGAGGGTAAATTTACTGCTTGAAGACTGAAAGAGCTCCTTCAACCCTGTTGAGCAGACTTCTACCAACATTTTATATGATTTTTAGTACATAATGTTTCCTTCTTGAATTTTAAATTTCCTATATATGTTACAGTGGGAAACAGCAAAAAATCACTAAGTCTTCACCATGCTTTTCAATTATGTGAATCCTAACTATTAAGATAGTCTTTAGATAAACATCACACATTTAACCACACTTAGGAGATAGTCTTCTATTGAAAAATGTCATGTGAAGAAACATAAGTTTAGAGGACAACTTCAGAGCAGCCCATGTGATAGGATAATATTGATGTTCAATCACAAGCTAATGGTCTAACTTTTGGATGCCAAACCAAGTGTTCCAGGCTCTGTCTCAGGGTCAGTGTTGCATCTAGATATTTCTAAATCCAGGAAAAGCAAATTACAGTACAAAAGGCACTGGGAGTACACTGTGCCAAATGTTCAGATGAACAGTTTCATAGTGGATGCTGTTTTCAGACGAAATTCTAGACTCAACATTTTTATTTTGGGGACTTTTACGGTGGTGCACTGGTTAAGAATCCACCCGCTAGTGCAGGAGACATGGGTTTGATCTCTAGTCAGGGAAGATCCCACATGCCATGGAGCAACTAACCCCATGTACCACAGCTAAGAAGTCTGCATTCTAGGGCCTGCAAGCTGCAACAACTGAGCCTGTGTGCTGCAATTACTGAAGCCTTCACACCTTAGAGACTGTGCACCATAACAAAAAGCAGTCCCCACTCTCCATTACTAGAGAAAGCTGGCATGCACAGCCAAATACACACACACACACACACACACACACACACTCAACACACACACACACACATATACACTGCAGTATGTAATCCACAATAAGATTTTTCCTGTCTCAGAAATATATTACCAGATGTCAGTTAGCAACAGTTTTTAATGATTTGTAATATAGGGTTAAAATCATCTCAGAAATGGTTATGAGGGGCTAATAGAGTGCTAGTTTGTATTAAGTGGAGGTCAGATGCCATATAGATTATAAATCAGTTCATGATCCCAGACACTCATCTCTCCTATTAATGAGAATGTAAACCATACAGAAACTTTCATGCTGACTTCAGGCCTAATTTTCCTTCTGTAATCTCTTGTTCCTATCAGCTTTTTCTTCTGCACTGTTTTAACTGCTGAACAGGTCAAATTTTTTACTATGGTGTGGGGAAATCAGCAAGATGGCGCCAGTCAGGCTCTCTCACCACACACTCCCTTGCCCTCTTGCCCCACGTTCTGTAAATAATGACTTTGCATGATTGTGTAACAGCTGAGAGCATTTATGGCATTGTGCATGTGTGTCACGAGTTGCTCGCTTGGTCTCAGACTACTTGGTGCAGTCATCTGCATACTCTTCAGCTGGAGAAGTCCTGAAGGGATATGTTGTGTTATGTTATGCCTGTTGCTATGGTTATACACCAACCAGGAGAGAAAAAACAGGCCTGTAATTCCTACGGTTCCTCAAGACTTCTTCCTGCATCTTAGCTCACACCTTCCCTACCATGGGTTCAGCCAACAGTGGGCACAGTGAGATACAGCAAGACAACTGGTGTCACAAACAGGATCAGAAATACAATTGGCATAGTCCTCAGGATACCAGGCAGGCAGAGGAGCCTGAGGCTCCATTGGATGGAGAAAGCCAGTGGCCGCCAAATAGCATGTGGTACCATGTGGCTGTGATTCTCTTGGCATGGGCTCCAGTGGAAGACTGGGAAGCAGTGGTCACCAGATAGCATTGAAAAGATGTTACAGATGGTGAGTTCCCATCTGCCAAACAAGGCAGCACGGACGGCCACTGGCGCCGTGGGGTGGATTTCCCTGACTGCCCTGAAGGTGAATGTGGATCTTGCTCTTTGTGATGCCACACTGGTGCACAATGTGCAGAGATGCTTGGAAGAACTAGAGCAACGTATAGTGGCATTAGAGCAAGAACCCTGTGGCCCTGAAGAACCCAGTTACTCTGACAGTGAGGCGGTTATTAACAGTGATGGTGAATATTATCAGACTGCAGGTCCCCGCTTGGCAGCGAGGCCCACTGTGCAGCAGAAACTGAAGTATGAGCAGCCTATGGTCCAGGGGGGACATCCTCAAGGGGCCCCCAGTGTGACTGAGTTTGCGACACATCGACTGTATACTCAGGTGAAGTTGGTTAACTTGGGTATGCAATTTCAGAACAAGGTAGGGGAACCTTGGCAGCATGGCTCTTGAGTCTCTCTTGAGACTTTGGGACACAGGGGTGGACAGTATCCTAAATTCTAGGGATGAAATAGAATGGTTGACATCTATAATCACTCACCCCTCATTGAGACAAAGTCTGCAGAATGCTAGGCAATTTTGGGCTCAGATCAAGATGCCTTCCTGAAAAGCCCAAGCAGGGACTGGAGGCCCTATGTAGAATTTGCAAATCACTGGTCACTAGCTAATGTACAGAGAGTAACGGCCTTGGTTGACATTGGTGCTGAATGCAGCTTTGATTATGGAAAGCTGAAGCAGTTTCCCAGTCCTAGTGCATACGTTGATGGCTAGGGCAGCCAAATAATGTAGATTTAGGCTGTGTCCTGTCATGTAGATTGGGTAAAATAGTACATGAAGCCTGTATCCTATGATGTGCTTCTAACCTCTGATTCTCTTGCAGATTTACAACACTGTGAAAGCATTTGGGACCATGTGGGTGGGCTGTGAATGCCACAAAAATCACCTCCTTGAAGGGGTGGGCCTGGCACCTCTGGGGGGTTTTGCAGGCCCTTAATAAAAAATCCATCAGGGGTGGAGTTGCCCCTGTGGAGGCTTTCCTGCAACTTCACAAGGACAGAAGGTGGACTGGATTTGGCCGTGAAAGATAAAGGCACTCCACATGCAGTGGGTGTCTCCTCTAGCCCTGTGAGGGCCAGCACTGCAACATGAGTTCCGGGTGATACCTGGCATTGGCTTGGTTTTGCTATGTGATGAGAATGTAACTGTTGTCATAGCATCTACTGCTGTTGCAAGATATAACTTCAAGTGTTAGTGTTACTCACTGAGGATATATCACAGAAGATGGACTTCGTGCAGACTGTGAGGCAAGGGACCCTGAAGGGGTGGAATGTGGAAAAATTACCAAGATGATGCCAGTCAGGCTCTCTCACCCCACACTCTCATAGCCTCTTGCCCCTTGCCCTATGTTCTGTAAATAATGACTTTGCATGATTGTGTAACAGCTGAGCTCACTGCACATGCACATCATGAGGTACTCACTTGGTTGCAGGTTACTTGGTGTGGTACGCCTGTATAAGTTTCATCTGGAAAAGCCCGGAAGAGTTGTGTGTGCTTTTGTTGTGTTGTGTTATGTCTGCTGCTACAGCTGCTGCGCCATCCAGGAGGGAATAAACACATCTGCAGTTCCTATCGTCCCTTGAATCTTCTTCCAGCCTCTTAGCTCATGCCTTGCTTATCACGGGTACAGTTAGCAGTGTGCACAGTGAGATACAGCAAGACAGTTGGTGTCATGAACAAGATCAGCAATACATATGGCCTCTTCAGTCAGTCACTATTTATAATTTCACTATTGTATTTTGTGAAGAAGCACCTGTGAAAATCACTCAGTCATGTCCGACTCTTTGCAACCCCATGGATTATACAATCCATGGAATTCTCCAGGACAGAATACTGGAGCAGGTGGCCTTTCCCTTCTCCAGGGAATCTTCCCAACCCAGGGATCAAACCCAGGTATCCTGCACTGTAGGTGGATTCTTTACCAGCTGAGCCACAAGGGAAGCCCAATAATGTATTAAGTAAGTATGCAATTTACCCCCATTAACTTTTAATAAAGTAGAATTAACCCACTGAAATAATGTTCTAATGTCACAGTAAGTTGGGAATTGCTGAGACAAGTCACAAATATCAGGAAGCAAACTAAAGACAGGTGGGCATGAAAGAATTCTGATGGTCATGAGGCAACCAGGTATGTTAAGTCTATGAAGATGCTGAATATAAAAGTTAATATTTGGGAACTCTGGGATTTTCACCTTGTGGTTTAGTTGCTAAGTCATGTCTGACTCTTGTGACCCTTTGGACTGTAGTCGGCCAGGCTCCTCTGTCCATGGGATTTCCCAGGCAAGCTTACTGGAGTGGGTTGCCATTTCCTTCTCTAGCACCTAAATCCCCTAAATTACCATCTAACAACCACTCCTCCAAACCCCAGAGCAAGTGACACCCTTGGAACAAGATACCCTTGGGGTCTTTTCTTAGAAAACGAACACTAATGTATAATTATGCTGATGTTCACACCCTGTCAGTTCAAAGTTCACCTAAAGAGCTGAGTAGGATTTCTTCACTTTTTAGAATCACAGGTAGTACCACATACAAAGTTTACATATCTGACTTCAGGTTCATAATGGGTAGAAAATGCAAGATGGGAGTGGATGTCTATTGTCTGTATCCTCAAGTTTCAGCCAGAAACTATTTCCTGGACTCCATGTATCCACATGTTTACATTTATCCAGTGTTCAGTATGGGCTTCCCTGGTGCCTCAGATGGTAAAGAATCTGCCTGCAATGCCGGACACTTGGGTCTGGTCCTTGGATTGGGAAGAACCCCTGGAGAAGGACATGGCAACTGTCTCCAATTTCCTTGCCTGGAGAATCACATGGACAGAGGAGCCCCGAGGGCTACAGTCCATGGGATTGCAGAATCGAGCACAACTGAGTGACTAAACACACAGTGCTCAGTATGCTGTCTACAGGTCAGTCTCACCAGATCTCAGTTTTCTCATTAAAAAATAACAGATCTCATTGGTCAGTTATGAGGTACATTAAATATGAGAATAAAGTGAAATATATACATTCACACATATTTGTCATCAGATATGGTCTGGAGTCAGTTACTTAAATATTAAATCTCAGTTTTCTCATTTTAAAATTTTATTTAGCCATTCTAAGTTTTAAAATACACAAACACACATATAAATATCATACAAAAAAAAAAAAACCCTGGCTTACTATTCATTTTTCATAAATAATAGTAGCAGTATTAATTATAATTATTACATAATAAAACTACTGATAATATTAGAAAAAAATACAAACTGAGAAAAAATCAAATAATTGTGATAGAAATAAAACTGGAGAGGAAGTATGAAAAAAAAAGGAAAAGATGATAGTGAAAGAAAGAAAACAGGTTTTATGAGTGTCCTTTAAAAGAGGAAGAGGAAGAAGAGAAGGTCAACATACAAAAATATCTCTAGTATGGAGACGAATCATTTTGTGGGAAGATTTGTGAAAAATAGTGACATGAGAAATAAGAGCAGAGGCCTGGCATGAGATGACTTGGTAGGGACTCTGATTACTAATTCTATTAGATATACCAAAGGACATATTTGCTGCAATTCAAAATCTAGGACACAAGAAATTTGATATGAGCATTAGAAGAGAAGATAAATTGAATTTCTTATAGAGACAGCATCAGAAGTAAAAAGGACCAATACTGTTCAGAGAACTTGGTGATGATTCCACTCAATAGGCCAAGGCTAAAGACCCTGTTCACTGGCTTGAGGATGAAGCAGTGCCTATGGGCACTTTTCATTTAAGAACTGAGATGAATTATAGCTGCACTGAGGACATCTAACGATCAGCTACTGATGAAGCTCAGGAAATCATTTAAGTAAAAGGTACAATCAGGTAAAAGGTTTTAGGTCCAGAGAATAAGTATCATTTGTAAAGGTAACTCTGGATAGCTTCTGGGGACAAAGAGGACACATCTATCGAAACTGCACAAGAAAATAAAATAATAAGAAAGAACTAAGGACAATGGATGGACGCTAGGACTCTTCGTGGGAGAGAAAAAGTTGGAGTTGGAAGCATCTGCTAAAATTAATGCAGGAAAATTTCTTAGTCTTATTAACTTGTCCACTCATTTATTTTTCCTTTTAATGGGCATCACTGCTGCTGCTGCTGCTAAGTTGCTTCAGTCATGTCTGACTCTGTGTGACCCCATAGATGGCAGCCCACCAGGCTCCCCTGTCCCTGGGATTCTCCAGGCAAGAACACTGGAGTGGGTTGCCATTTCCTTCTCCAATGCATGAAAGTGAAAAGTGAAAGTGAAGTCACTCAGTCATGTCCGACTCTTGGCGACCCCATGGACTTCAGCCTACCAGGCTCCTCTGTCCATGGGATTTTCCAGGCAAGAGTACTGCAGTGGGTTGCCATTGCCTTCTCTGTGGGCATCACTGAGCTCCTGGCAGATGTTGGCTTCTCTAGGGATGCAAACCCTCCCCACTAAATAACGAAGAAGTAAGTACATAAGATAGTCCCTGCATTTAAGACGTCACCAGTTATTAATAGCACGCTACTGAAAACAATTTATAAGAGTTTCAGAAAATAGAATGAAGGGTAATGAGGATGAAGTTGTGTAGTGAAAGATGGGGGAAAAGGCCAGGTAGTCAGAGACAAACAAATGTAAGAACCTGAGAAGAGCCAGCAATGAAGAGAGAGCCCCTCCAGATGTCCTCCCAAGGAGATAGTCTGTCTGAATTTTAAGAATGAGGAAATAAGGAAAATAGTCAGAAAGTAACATGTAGGGAGAAAGAAAACAAAAACAATTGTACAAAAGTAGGTGGAACTGGGTGACAGAAGGAGGAATAGTAGAAGAATGGGTAAGTAGCAGACAGTATATGTAACAGAAAGAGGTAGAAAGACAGACTTTAAGATGGCTCATTTATAGAAGTTGCGTTAGGGAATATGATTTCCAATGAACTAATTAGTTAAGGGGTGTAGAGTAAGAAAACTGACATCTGCAATGGACTGAAGAACCATTGTGTTAAGGAGTTTTCACTTAAAAGAAGAGTGTTAGATGACAGTGCCTTATACAGCCTAGACACAATTATTTCACGTACTACAAAGTCTGGAACAGATGACCCCTGGGTTGATGAGAAAGTGCAACGTAATGGTATGAATATAAACTATGGAGCCAGCCTGTCAGGGCTCAAATTCCAGCTGTGCCACTGACTAGGTCTGTGACCATGAACAAGCTACTTAACCCCTCTGTTCTTTATCTTCCTCTGATGTAAAATAGATTTTAAAAGCACTTAGGGTTATGTAGAGAATTAGATAATATGTGTAAAGAGTATGAAATGCTTGACATTTAGTCAACCCTCCAAAAATTGTCAGCCATTATTACCAGCATCATAAGTATCATCATAAATTATTTGTTCTGAGGCACAACAATGTCAGTAAGAACCAAGCTTTTTTTTTTTTTTTTTTTCTCCCCACAGCACTGTACTCTGCTGCTCTGGAGTACAAAATCTCCCTGTGGCCAGAGGAGCATTAGTGCCAAGCATCATTTCTTCACAAGATAATATCCAAGATTAGAAGAGTGACAGTGAGAAGGGGTTCCTCAAAATCTCTCTGCTATTTTTATAAAAGATGGCCTTTTCAACAATCTTCTCAGCTGACTCCCTCATATCCATCTCTGGCTAGAAATGACTTATGAAGCATCCTTAGCTGTAATGAAGATCTGAAGATTGGAACAGCTAGCATTTGGCATTTTCTGTACCATTTTGGAAGACAAATTCTGTCATTAAGGGGGAAGAAGACGGAAATAATTTTTGAATTGACAAGCAGCAAGTCTATAATATTTTATAATATAAAATGAAAGCTATGGTATTTTATAATAGCTATTCTTTTTTAAGGAATTGATAAAATACTTAAATAAGTTTGTGTTGAACATGGAAGTAATTTGCAAATACAAGAGATTAAAACAGTTTTTACTGAAAAAATAAATGTTCCAAAGTATAGAAATATTGCACAGAGCACATAGGTAAAACATATATGTGGGGATAAAACAAGAAAGGGTAAGAGAAATTTATGTAGACAGTGTCAAGATTTAAAAATAAGAAAAAGTCAAGAAAAGAAAAAGCAAAGCCACTAAACGTTTAGAGAATGCAATCATAATAGAACAAAGATTGTTGGTTTGGGATTAAAAAAATCCTAGGTTAAAACATTGCTGAAATAGTATATATATAGAAGGAAGAAAAATCATTATGGAGAAGTGTAAAATCATGGATTCACACTAGAAAGCCTATCTGAGAAATTTTTAAAATCATCACTAAAAATTAAATATTATATAGTTGATTAAGGGAAAGTGTTGGTGATTTGAGACATTTTTGAAAAGAACATAGGGAAAAAAGTAAATGCTTCTTTGCAGCTGTGCATAGGAAAGAAATGAAATGACTAGAACATTAAAATAAATAGACTTAACAATTATATTTTACAGTGGAGAAAGTGTTAGAGATTGGAGACAACAAATACTAATAAAAATTCTGGAAATGCTGAGAAGACCCAGCTGCAAGTCAAAAAGAAGTGGAAAATTTCTATTGGTCCCAAGATAAATAATGGAAGATGATGAAAGAGAGAAGTGATGTGGATATTTATTAGAAAAAAATACAAACTTTTATTTGTCTAGGTAATTTTCCCATTAAGACCTTGTAATTATGTGGTGTGTCAGACAAGTTCATGTGAAATGTTGCAGGGCTTCCCTCGTAGCCCAGTCAGTAATCTGCCTGCAGTGCGGAAGACTCAGGTTTGATAACTGGGTCAGAATGATTCCCTGGAACAGGAAATGGCAACCCAACTCAAGTGTTCTTGCCTGGAGAATTCCATGGACAGAGGGGCCTGGAAGGCTAGTCCATGGGGTCGCAAGATTTGGACATGACTTAGCAACTAAACCACCATAATCAGTAGTTGACTGGGAAAGAGATTAAGTCACAAGAATAATGAGTCAGAGATTATCATGGTATGTTATTTGAAAACATGTTATTCAGAATTATTACTATAAAGTCCTACTCAGCCAGAGGATGAAGGTAAATGAGATCTAGGGCTCAAAGGCGGTCTTATAGATAGGGAGACAGACAGGTTTAGGGCAAAGGGAGTGAACCAGAGGCTAAGTATGAATTTTCTAAACTCTTCATTTTACTTTTGCATGTTTATTTCATGGTGTAACAGTCTTCTTTTATGTCCTATACCAATAATCAGTGGCTTTATCACATTAAAATCAGTACCTGGATAGATTCAGGACAGCAGATATGATACATAAAAATAAAACCTTTAGGCCAACCTGAATGTTTTATGGAAGCTTTCATTTTATGTGTTATGTATAGACACACTCATCAAATGGATGCTACATTTGAGAAAACTACACTGAAAATGCTTAAAAAGCAGTAGTGGAGTGTTAGCTAGAAGCAGCTGTAGTTTGTGGATAGGACACTAGAATGGTGACAAGATTAAGATGTATTTCTCAATCTTGACTCTACTGACATTTTGAACTGGATAATCCTTTGTTCTGGTGGTTCCCTTGTCTTTATACATTAGCTGCCAGCAGCACCCATCTTCCAATCATGACAACCAAAAATGTCACTGTGTGTGTGTGTGTTAGTCGATCGGTCAAGTCCAACTCTTTGTGAGCCCATAGACTTCAAACCACCAGGCTCCTCTGTCCATGGAATTCTCTAGGCAAGAATACTGGAGTGGATAGCCATTCCCTTCTCCAGGAGATATTCCCAATCCAGGGATCATAACCAGGTCTCCTGCACTGCAGACAGATTCTTTACCTCTGACCCACCAGAGGAATCCCAATAAGTCACAGCATGAGTGCTAGGTCACTTCAGTCGTGATCCAAATCTTTGTGACCATAGGGACCATGTAGCCTGCCAGGTTTCTTTATTCATGGGATTCTCCAGGGGATCTTACCAACCCAGGGATTGAACCTGTGTCTTCTGTATTGGCAGGAGGGTTCTCCACTAGTGCCACCTGGGAAGCTCAAAAAGTCACTGAAAGTGAAGTCGCTCAGTCGTGTCTGACTTTTTGTGACCCCGTGGACTGTAGCCCACCAGGCTTCTCCATCCATGGGATTTTCCAGGTAAGAATACTGGAGTGGGTTGCCAGTTCCTTCTCCAGGGGATCTTCCCGACCCAGGGATCGAACCCAGGTCTCCCACATTGCAGGCAGACGCTTTAATCTCTGAGCCACCAGAGAAGCCCTAGATACCACCAAATGTCATTTGAGGGCAAAGCTGTTGAGAATCACTGGGGTAGAGGAAAAGAAATCACCATGAAACCATGAAAAGGGATAAAGAAGGTAAAGTGGAGGGAGAATAAAGGAATAATCTCATAATAATGAAAAGAATAACAAAAAAAAGAGGAATAAACAAAGAGAAGAAGGAAGAGGCATAGGAAGAAGAAACAAAGGAAGGAATAAAATAGAATATATGCCTAGAACTTAATGCAAAAAAGAATATGTAAGGTAAATCAAAACTTCTTGGATATAGTTTCAAATATAAAATTATAAAGAAAAAATGATAAATTAAGCTTAAAGAATAAACAGAAAACCATATAGAGATATTATGTAATGATATTATATGTGGTGTCAATGGAAATTTTTTTTTTTAATGCATATCATGACTCCACTGATTTTAGTGCAGTTCATAAAAGAGTTCATCCAATATGTAAGGCTTCATGGAAAGCATCATATGAATCACCTATAGGAGAAAAAGAACAAAGCATAGTATTCAGAGTTACTTATTATTTTGTGTTTTAACTGAAGATGGAAGAGTATAATACCTAGGAACTCTTCTATCCATGATGGAATGATCATGTTCTCTCCAGGAGAAGAGATTTTTTTTTTTTAATGTCAGTTTAGTGAACTCTTTTGTGTGTGTGTGTGTGAACTCTTTTTTAAAAATTTATTTAAATTTATTTTTTTATTTTTGACTGTGTTGGGTCTTCATTGTGGTGTGTGGGCTTCCTGTTGCGGTGACTTCTCTTGTTATGACACTTGGGCTGTAGGCACATGGGCCTCGGTAGATGTGGCCTAAGGGCTCTAGGGCACAGGCTCTGTAGTTGAGACACATGGGTTTAGTTACTCTATGGCATGTAGGATCTTACTGGACCAGGGATCAAATCAGTGTCCTCCACACTGCAGGGCAGATTCCTGGTCACTGGACCTCTCTTAAGAAAAGATATTAAAAAAAAATTTCTTTAAGAATGAAGGAGGCAAAATAAATCAAACACAGCAGAGATACCATAGCTAGCTAAAGAAGTTTCCACATAAGGAAAGATTGTGCCTGTCCACTAGAAAATGAATCCATACTTAGTCTCCACATGGCATATTTTTTAAGCTTAAAATTAACTATTAAAAATTATTTTTTTTTAAATAGGAAGCTGTCAAGATATAAGTAGGGGAAAAAACTTTATATTTCTCACTAAAAGAGAAAAGGGGAAAGCACCATCTTTGAGACAGATTATTTGAGAATTATTGATGCATATCCATGAGTAAGAATCCAAGGAAGGATCTGGAATGATGAGCTATTATTACAAAACTATAGATGAGATAGGTTAGGTGGAGCAATGATTTTGACAGTATTGGGTTATAAGAAATTGATATGCAATGCCTGTGGAAGTTTTGTTGATTTCATTTGATGAGAGAAGAACTGGAAATATGAATAATATGTAAATATACTTCATGACAAAAATAAACTTATGAGGATCAAATGGGAGAAAATACGTGGAAGGATGCTTAAAAAGTTAAATGCATGATTTAAAAAGGGAATATACTGTGATGTGAAATCCTAACTCTTTCTTTAAAATTTTTGAAACACTCTTTTCCACAGCCATGGGTCATAAACGATGCATTCATGTGTCCTAAGATGCAGACTGGGACAGGACAAGGCCTAGAGATGTCTAGTGACTCTTTTAAATAAGGCCATTCAATGAAGTAAAATATGTGAAAATGTTTTCTTATCTGTGAATCCCTACATGCAATAAAGGAGCACTGCTATTATTAATGACAGTACTAACAAGTGGTATTAATTTCATGATTTTACACAAAAGAGGTGGAACACCTTCTGGAGATTACAAATTGATCACTGACTCTGCTATCTTGACTTGTGTGTCTGATGGCAGCTCTAAGCAAACACTAAGAGAGACAAACTTTTGCAAGTCACCTAAATTATAAGCGCCCAGTGAACAGAAATCATCCATTTTACTTCAGCATCACTGTTGCATCTTGCAACACACTCAGTGGTTTTGAATAAAACGATTGAATAGAAATCAATGGCTTTAAAAAGATGAGAAACAAAGACCCATAATGAAATTTGAAGCTGGGTTGAGCCACAGAATTGTGTTTGTATTAAAAATAATTAAACATAAACTCTCAATATTCTCAACAATGTAAGGGAAAGTAAACAGACAGTATAGTAAAATGGCAGTGCTAGAGAGGTGTGGCCAAGCCTGTAGAGTAGAAAAACTCTGAGCTCGCTTCCTTCCATAGGAACAGAAAATTGCAACTATTCACAGAACAACTCTCTATGAATATGACCTGAAGACGTTCAGAAAAGGCTATCCACAACAAAAGATATAAAGAAGGAACTACAAGGAGATGTATTGGAGGCAGAGACACAGCATAGTCAAGATCCACTTTCCCAGGTAGGTGGCCTAAAAATAAGGCAGTAATCATAATAGTAAAGGTTCTCTCCAAGGAACAAAGGGTCTGAGCAACACCACAGGTTACTGCAGGGGGAAGACAAGTTACCAGAAGATCTGACTTTGAAGGCCAGCGAGGCTTGAATAAGCTAGAGCTGGAGGGTTGTAGGAAAGAGAAACTCCAATTTTAAAGAGTATGCACAGAATCTCACATACTCCAAATCCCAGCATAAAGGCAGTAATTTGAAAGGAGCCTGGGTCAGACCCACTTGCAGATCTTGGAGGGCCTCCTAAAGAATAAAAAGTCAGTGGAACTCCCCTGAGGACATAAATGCTGGGGGCAGCCACTTATCTACAAGAACACAAATGTCCCCTGGCAAGAATCATTTTGAAGTGCTCCTTCTAGCCAATTAATGTTGAAGTCTTACTATCCATTAGTGACCCAGTCTGAGCCTCAGGAACACTTGAGCCCTGCAATCAGATACACTAGAACCAGCTCTGTCCCTGGTGGGTCAGTAACCACCTCGTGAGCATGACTTAGAAGCCAATGAGAAGTCAGACCCACTTACCAGAAGACATAAAGTAGTTGGCCCTGCTACAACATCAGGGCCCATGCAGCTTACATAAGGAGTACCCCTAAGGCTCTGATGACCAGAGGGGGATGAGCTTCTGTGCATCACAGGACATCTCCTAGATAAGGCCACTTCTCCACAGTCAGGAAATGTAACTGAGTTACCTAATACATAGAAATACACAGAGAATTAGCAAAATGAAGAGACAGATGAGTATGTTCCCAATGAGGGTGGGGGGAGGGAAACAGAACCCCACCGAAAAAACTAAACAAAGTGGACATAAACAATCTATTCAAAAGGGTTCAAGATAATAATTATAAACACTGGATAGGAATGGTTCAGCACATTGAGAAGTTTAAGAAGAGTTAGAAAATATAAGGAAAAACCAAATAGAACTGAAGAATAAAATAACTGAAATTAAAACACACACACACACACACACACACATACACACAAACACACCAATGAATCAACAATAGAGTAGATGATACAGAGGAATGGATCGGCAAACTGGAAGATAAGGAAGAATAGTGAAAATAACCTAAACAGAATAAAACAAAGAATATTTTTTAAAAATGAGGATAGTTTAAGGGATCACTCAGGCAGTATTCAGCATACTGACATTCACATTATAAGGGTTCCAGAAGGAAGAAGAGAGAAAAGGGCAGAAAATTTATTTGAAGAAATAATAGTTTAAAACTTCTCTGACCTGAGGAAGTAAACAGGTTTTCAGGTCCAAGAAGCACAAAGATTCTCAAATAGATAAATCTAAAGAGGTCCACACAAAGACAACTTATAATTAAAATGGAAAGATTCAAGATGGAGAAGAAAGAAAGAAAGTTTTAGTCACTCAGTCATGTCTGACTTTTTTGCAACCCATAGTCTATAGCCCACCAGGCTCATCTGTCCATGGAATTCTCCAGGCAAGAATACTGGAGTGAGTTGCCATTCCCTTCTCCAGAGAATCTTCCCAATCCTGGGATGGAACTTGGGTCTTCCGCATCACAGGTGGACTCCTTACCATCTAGAACCACCAGGGAAGCCAAAAAATACACAGGGGGGCCTGCCTAATGGCTCAGTCATTAAAAATCCACCTGCCAATGCAGGAGACATGAAGTTGATCCCTGGTCTGGGAAGATCCTGCATGCCTTGGAGCAACTAAGCATGTGTACCATACCAAGACAAATTATACTTAAAATGGAAAAATTCAAGATAGAGAGAATCTTATAAGCAACAAGAGAAAAACAGCTAGTTACGTACAAAGGATGTGTGAATTCCAGGCTGGATGAATCACAAGCTGGAATCAAGATTGCCTAGAGAATTATCAACAACTCAGATGTGCAGATGACACCATCCTTATGACAGAAAGAAAAGAGGAACTAAAGAGTCTCTTGATAAAGATGAAAGAGGAGAGTGAAAAAGCTGGCTTAAAACAATATTCAAAAAACTAAGATCATGGCATCTGGTCCCATCACTTCATGGTGTATCCTATTGATGGGGAAAAATGGAAACAGTGACAGAGTTTATTTTCTTGTCCCCCAAAATCACTGCAGACAGTGACTGCAGCCATTAATTTTTTAAAAAAGCTTGCTCCTTGGAAGAAAAGCTATGACAAACCTAGACAGAATATTAAAAAGCAGAGATATCACTTTGCTGACAAAGGTCTGTGTAGTCAAAGCTATAGTTTTTCCAGGAGTCATGAATCGATGTGAGTTGGACCATAAAGAAGGCTGAACACCAAAGAATTTATGTTTTAGAACTGTAGTGTTAGAGAAGACTCTTGAGAGTCTCTTGCACTGCAAGGAAATCCAACCAGTCAATCCTAAAGGAAATTAATCCTAAGTATTCATTGGAAGGACTGATTCTGAAATTGAAGCTCCAGTACTTTGGCCACCTGATGCAAAGAACTGACTCACTGGAAAAGATCCTGATGCTGTTAAAGATTGAGGGCAAAAGGAGAAGGGGACATCAGGGAATGAGATGGTTGGATGGCATCACGAACTCAATGGACATGAGTCTGAGAAAACTCCAGGAGATAATGAAGGACAGGAATGCCTGGCTTGCTGCAGTTCATGGGTTGGCAAAAATAATCAGACAAAACTTAGCGACTGAACAACATCACACAAGGAATTGCCATTGGACCATCAGTTGACTTTTTATTAAAAAACTATAGGCCAGAAGGGAGTGAGACAATATATTCAAAGTGGTAAAAGGAGAAAACAAAGCTACTATGAATAATGTACCTGGCAAGGATTTCACTCAGATTGGAAGCAGAAATTTAAACAGTCTTATAGATATGGACATGAGTTTGAGTACACCCCGAGAGTTAACGATGGACAGGGAGGCCTGGCATGCTGCAGCCCATGGGGTGGCAAAGAGTCGGACACGATTGAGCGACTAAACTGATCTGAACTATAGATAAGGAAAGGCTAAAAGAGTTTGTCACTACTAAACCAGCTTTATAAGAAATGTAAAGCAACTTCTCTAAGTGGAAAAGAGAATTCTACAGCTAGAGATATAAAAAACTTACAAAAGGAAAATGTCATTGGTAAAGACAAATATACGGTAAAGGTGAGCCGAGCAACCACTTATAAAGTCAATACGAAGGTCAAAAGACAAAAAAATCAAAATTATCCTTATCTGCAATAAGTAGTTAAGGAATACACAAAAGAAAAATGTAAAATATGGTGGCAAAAGCATTGAACTTAGAGAGAGGAAATAAGTATGCAGGGCTGTTAGAATGTGTTCAAACTTAAGAGATCATCATCTTAAAATGATCATAAGTAAAATATGTATGAATATCATATTAAGCATAAAGCAAAAACCTATAATGACTACACACACACCGTCTAAAGGAATCCAAACATAACACTAAAGACAGTTATCAATCAGAAAGGAAGCAAGTAAAAGAAGAAGAAAGGAATGAAAAAGAGCTATGAAACAGAGAACAATCAACAAAATGGCAATGAATGCACACCTATCAATAATTTCTTTAAATGTAAAGCAAATGCTCCAATCAAAAAACATAGAGTGGCTGAATGAATAAAATAAAGCAAGTTCCATATATGTGCTGCCTATAAATGACTAAATACAGATCTAAAGACATCCATAGTCTAGAAGTGAAGAATTAGAAAAAACAAACATATTTCATGTAAGTGGAAATGGAAAAACTGACAGACAAATTTGACTTTAAAGCAAAGACTGGGGGAGGAGCCAAGATGGCGGAGGAGTAGGACGGGGAGACCACTTTCTCTCCTACAAATTCATCAAAAGAATAACTGAACACAGAGCAAACTTCGCGAAACAACTTCTGATCGCTAGCTGAGGTCATCAGGCGCCCAGAAAAGCAGCCCATTGTCTTCGAAAGGAGGTAGGACAAAATATAAAAGATAAAAAGTGAGACAAAAGAGCTAAGGACGGCGATCCGTCCCGGGAACTCTTAGGCGGCATTGCTTGGGGTAGGGTCGGGGCCTGAGTGCCCTGAGGACAATCGGAGGGAGCTTCTGTGAGTTGCCAACTTGAACTGTGGGAGACCAAAAGAGAGAGAGTAAATTAACCCGCCCGAACACATTGCCGGCCGCTCGCAGAACAAAGAGACCGAGAGGGTCCAGAGAGGAGCTCGCAGGCTGCCGACCGGCCCAGCCCCACCGGAGGCAGGAGGCAGGGGGGAGGGGAAGGTCGCGGCGAGACACAGGGCGCAGGCACCCGACCGGCGCGGGCGGGGACTGGGGCTGGGGACGCGGAGGGCGGAAGGCGCGCGCACCCGCCTGGCGCCAGCGGAAACTGAGACTGGGTCCGTGGAAGGGAGTGAGTGCGCCACACCTGGGGAGAGTGCGCCCACCGAGCCCCTGGCTGCCTGGACCGCTCTGACGGGGAAGGCACAGAGAGCAGGCGCAGCTTTTCGTTCCGCGCTTCTGTGGAACACCCGACGGCTGGAGCCTCGCGCAGGGCGGGGCGCGCTCCATATAGAACAGCCGGGAGCCTGAGCAGCGCAGACGGAGAAAGCAGCGTCAGCCCCTCCCGGCAGCGCCAGCCCCTCCCGGCAGCGCGGCGGAACTAGCTACCTGAATAAGAGTCCACCTCCGCCCGCAGGTGTCAGGGCGGAAATGAGGCTCTGAAGAGACCGGCAAACAGAAGCCAAATAAACAAAGGGAACCGCTTCAGAAGGGACTGGTGCAACAGATTAAAATCCCTCTAGAAAACACCGACTACACCAGAAGGGGCCTGTAGATATCGAGAAGTGTAAGCTGGAACGAGGAGCTATCTGAAACTGAGCCGAACCCACACTGACCGCAACAGCTCCAAAGAAACTCCTAAATATAATTTTACTTTTTTCTCTTTTTTTTTTTTCTTTTTTCTTTTTTATTTTTTCTCTTTTATTTTCCTTTAAAATCCCCTATTACTCCCCCATTACTCCTTAACTTTCATTTCCATAGACTTTTATGATTTTTTAATTAGGGGAAAAAAAATTTTTTTTTTCTTTCTTTCTTTTTTCTTTTTTTTTCTTTTTCTTTCTTTTTTCTTTTTTTTTCTTTTTCTTTCTTTTTTTCTTTTTTCTTCTTTTCTTTCTTTCCTTTTCTCTTCTATTTTCTATTTTTCTTTTTCTCTTATTTCTTTTAAAGTCCTCTAGTACTCCTCTACTACTCCTTAATTTTCATTTTCAATACACTATAACCTTACAAAAAAAAAAAGAAGAGAAGCCCTATTTTTAAACCGAAGATTATTCTCTCCCAATCTTGACTCTCTGTTTTCTACCTCAGAACACCTCTATTTCCTCCTTTCCCCTTCTCCTCCCAATCCAGTTCTGTGAATCTTTGTAGGTGACGGGGCCACGGAGAACACTCTGGGAACAGACAGCTGCGTAGATCTGTCTCTCTCCTCTTGAGTCCCCCTTTTTCTCCTCCTGCTCATCTCTATCTCCCTCCTCCCTCTCCTCTTCTTCATGTAACTCTGTGAACCTCTCTGGGTGTCCCTAACAGGGGATAATCTTTTAGCCATTAACCTAGAAGTTTTCTTATCAGGGCTGTATAGTTGGAGAAGTCCTGAGACTACAGGAAGAATAAAACTGAAATCCAGAGGCAGGAGACTTAAGCCCAAAACCTGAGAACACCAGAAAACTCCTGACTACATGGAACTTTAAGTAATAAGTGACTGTCCAAAAGCCTTCATACCTACACTGAAACCAACCACCACCCAAGAGCCAATAAGTCATAGAGCAAGACATACCACGCAAATTCTCCAGCAACGCAGGAACATAGCCCTGAACATCAACATACAGGCTGCCCAAGGTCACACCTAACACATAGACCCATCTCAAAACTCATTACTGGGCACTCCATTGCTCTCCAAAGAGAAGAAATCAAGTTCCACGCACCAGAACACTGACACACGCTTCCCTAACCAGGAAACCTTGACAAGCCAATCGTCTAACCCCACCCACTGGGTTAATCCTCCACAACAAAAAGGAACCACAGACCTCCAGAATACAGAAAGCCCACTCCAGATACAGCAATCTAAACAAGATGAAAAGGCAAAGAAATACCCAACAGGTAAAGGAACATGAAAAATGCCCACCAAGTCAAACAAAAGAGGAGGAGATAGGGAATCTACCTGAAAAAGAATTTAGAATAATGATAATAAAAATGATCCAAAATCTTGAAAACAAAATGGAGTTACAGATAAATAGCCTGGAAACAAAGATTGAAAAGATTCAAGAACTGTTTAATAAAGACCTAGAAGAAATAAAAAAGAGTCAATTAAAAATGAATAATGCAATGAATGAGATCAAAAACACTTTGGAGGGAACCAAGAGTAGAATAACGGAGGCAGAAGATAGGATAAGTGAGGTAGAAGATAAAATGGTGGAAATAAATGAAGCAGAGAGGAAAAAAGAAAAAAGGATCAAAAGAAATGAGGACAACCTCAGGGACCTCTGGGACACTGTTAAACGCCCCAACATTCGAATCATAGGAGTTCCAGAAGAAGAAGACAAAAAGAAAGGCCATGAGAAAATACTCGAGGAGATAATAGCTGAAAACTTCCCTAAAATGGGGAAGGAAATAGCCACCTAAGTCCAAGAAACCCAGAGAGTCCCAAACAGGATAAACCCAAGGCGAAACACCCCAAGACACGTATTAATCAAATTAACAAAGATCAAACACAAAGAACAAATATTAAAAGCAGCAAGGGAAAAACAACAAATAACACACAAAGGGATTCCCATAAGGATAACAGCTGATCTATCAATAGAAACCCTCCAGGCCAGAAGGGAATGGCAGGACATACTGAAAGTAATGAAAGAGAATAACCTACAACCTAGATTACTGTATCCAGCAAGGATCTCATTCAGATATGAAGGAGAATTCAAAAGCTTTACAGATAAGCAAAAGCTCAGAGAATTCAGCACCACCAAACCAGCTCTTCAACAAATGCTAAAGGATCTTCTCTAGACAGGAAATGCAGAAAGGTTGTATAAACGTGAACCCAAAACAACAAAGCAAATGGCAACAGGACCACACCTATCAATAATTACCCTAAATGTAAATGGGTTGAATGCCCCAACCAAAAGACAAAGATTGGCTGAATGGATACAAAAACAAGACCCCTATATATGCTGTCTACAAGAGACCCACCTCAAAACAAGAGACACATACAGACTAAAAGTGAAGGGCTGGAAAAAAATATTTCATGCAAACGGAGACCAAAAGAAAGCAGGAGTCGCAATACTCATATCAGATAAAATAGACTTTCAAATAAAGGATGTGAAAAGAGACAAGGACACTACATAATGATCAAAGGATCAATCAAAGAAGAAGATATAACAATTATAAATATATATGCACCCAACATAGGAGCACCACAATATGTGCAGCAAACACTAACGAGTATGAAAGAGGAAATTAATAGTAACACAATAATAGTGGGAGACTTTAATACCCCACTCACAACTATGGATAGATCAACTAAACAGAAAATTAACAAGGAAACACAAACCTTAAATGACACAATGGACCAGCTAGACCTAATTGATATCTATAGGACATTTCACCCCAAAACAATCAACTTCACCTTTTTCTCAAGTGCACACGGAACATTCTCCAGAATAGATCACATCCTGGGCCATAAATCTGGTCTTGGAAAATTCAAAAAAATTGAAATCATTCCAGTCATCTTTTCTGACCACAGTGCAGTAAGATTAGATCTCAATTACAGGAAAAAAATTGTTAAAACTTCAAACATATGGAGGCTAAATAACACGCTTCTGAATAACCAACAAATCATAGAAGAAATCAAAAAAGAAATCAAAATATGTATAGAAATGAATGAAAATGAAAACACAACAACCCAAAACCTATGGGACACTGTAAAAGCAGTGCTAAGGGGAAGGTTCATAGCATTACAGGCTTACATCAAGAAACAAGAAAAAAGCCAAATAAATAACCTAACTCTACACCTAAAGCAATTAGAGAAGGAAGAAATGAAGAACCCCAGGGTTAGCAGAAGGAAAGAAATCTTAAAAATCAGGGCAGAAATAAATGCAAAAGAAACTAAAGAGACCATAGCAAAAATCAACAAAGCTAAAAGCTGGTTTTTTGAAAAAATAAACAAAATTGACAAACCATTAGCAAGACTCATTAAGAAACAAAGAGAGAAAAACCAAATTAACAAAATTAGAAATGAAAATGGAGAGATCACAACAGACAACACTGAAATACAAAGGATCTTAAGAGACTACTACCAGCAGCTCTATGCCAATAAAATGGACAACTTGGATGAAATGGACAAATTCTTAGAAAAGTATAACTTTCCAAAACTGAACCAGGAAGAAATAGAAGATCTTAACAGACACATCACAAGCAAGGAAATCGAAACTGTAATCAAAAATCTGCCAGCAAACAAAAGCCCAGGACCAGATGGCTTCACAGCTGAATTCTACCAAAAATTTAGAGAAGAGCTAACACCTATCTTACCCAAACTCTTCCAGAAAATTGCAGAGGAATGTAAGCTTCCAACCTCATTCTATGAGGCCACCATCACCCTAATTCCAAAACCAGACAAAGATGCCACAAAAAAAGAAAACTACAGGCCAATATCACTGATGAACATAGATGCAAAAATCCTTAACAAAATTCTAGCAAACAGAATCCAACAACATATTAAAAAAATCATACACCATGACCAAGTGGGCTTTATCCCAGGAATGCAAGGATTCTTTAATATCTGCAAATCAATCAATGTAATACACCACATTAACAAATTGAAAGATAAAAACCATATGATTATCTCAATAGATGCAGAGAAAGCCTTTGACAAAATTCAACACTCATTTATGATTAAAACTCTCCAAAAAGCAGGAATAGAAGGAACATACCTCAACATAATAAAAGCTATATATGACAAACCCACAGCAAGCATCACCCTCAATGGTGAAAAATTGAAGGCATTTCCCCTGAAATCAGGAACAAGACAAGGGTGCCCCCTCTCACCACTACTATTCAACATAGTGTTGGAAGTTCTGGCCACAGCAATCAGAGCAGAAAAAGAAGTAAAAGGAATCCAGATAGGAAAAGAAGAAGTAAAACTCTCACTGTTTACAGATGACATGATCCTCTATATAGAAAACCCTAAAGACTCTACCAGAAAATTACTAGAGCTAATCAACGAATATAGTAAAGTTGCAGGATATAAAATTAACACACAGAAATCCCTTGCATTCCTATATACTAACAATGAAAAAACAGAAAGAGAAATTAAGGAAACAATACCATTCACCATTGCAACAAAAAGAATAAAATACTTAGGAGTATATCTACCTAAAGAAACAAAAGACCTTTACATAGAAAACTATAAAACACTGATGAAAGAAATCAAAGAGGACACAAACAGATGGAGAAACATACCGTGTTCATGGATTGGAAGAATCAATATTGTCAAAATGGCTATTCTACCCAAAGCAGTCTATAGATTCAATGCAATCCCTATCAAGCTACCAACGGTATTTTTCACAGAACTAGAACAAATAATTTCACAATTTGTATGGAAATACAAAAAACCTCGAATAGCCAAAGTAATCTTGAGAAAGAAGAATGGAACTGGAGGAATCAACCTGCCTGACTTCAGACTCTACTACAAAGCCACAGTCATCAAGACAGTATGGTACTGGCACAAAGACAGAAATATAGATCAATGGAACAGAATAGAAAGCCCAGAGATAAATCCACGAACCTATGGACACCTTATCTTTGACAAAGGAGGCAAGGATATACAATGGAAAAAAGACAACCTCTTTAACAAGTGGTGCTGGGAAAACTGGTCAACCACTTGTAAAAGAATGAAACTAGAACACTTTCTAACACCATACACAAAAATAAACTCAAAATGGATCAAAGATCTAAATGTAAGACCAGAAACTATAAAACTCCTAGAGGAGAACATAGGCAAAACACTCTCCGACATAAATCACAGCAAGATCCTCTATGACCCACCTCCCAGAATATTGGAAATAAAAGCAAAACTAAACAAATGGGACCTAATGAAACTTAGCTTTTGCACTACAAAGGAAACTATAAGTAAGGTGAAAAGACAGCCCTCAGATTGGGAGAAAATAATAGCAAATGAAGAAACAGACAAAGGATTAATCTCAAAAATATACAAGCAACTCCTGAAGCTCAATTCCAGAAAAATAAATGACCCAATCAAAAAATGGGCCAAAGAACTAAACAGACATTTCTCCAAGGAAGACATACAGATGGCTAACAAACACATGAAAAGATGCTCAACATCACTCATTATTAGAGAAATGCAAATCAAAACCACAATGAGGTACCATTACACGCCAGTCAGGATGGCTGCTGTCCAAAAGTCTACAAGCAATAAATGCTGGAGAGGGTGTGGAGAAAAGGGAACCCTCTTACACTGTTGGTGGGAATGCAAACTAGTACAGCCGCTATGGAGAACAGTGTGGAGATTTCTTAAAAAACTGGAAATAGAACTGCCATATGACCCAGCAATCCCACTTCTGGGCATACACACTGAGGAAACCAGATCTGAAAGAGACACGTGCACCCCAATGTTCATCGCAGCACTGTTTATAATAGCCAGGACATGGAAGCAACCTAGATGCCCATCAGCAGATGAATGGATAAGGAAGCTGTGGTACATATACACCATGGAATATTACTCAGCCATTAAAAAGAATTCATTTGAACCAGTCCTAATGAGATGGATGAAGCTGGAGCCCATTATACAGAGTGAAGTAAGCCAGAAAGATAAAGAACATTACAGCATACTAACACATATATATGGAATTTAGAAAGATGGTAACGATAACCTTATATGCAAAACAGAAAAAGAGACACAGAAATACAGAACAGACTTTTGAACTCTGTGGGAGAAGGTGAGGGTGGGATATTTCAAAAGAACAGCATGCATACTATCTATGGTGAAACAGATCACCAGCCCAGGTGGGATGCATGAGACAAGTGCTCCGGCCTGGTGCACTGGGAAGACCCAGAGGAATCGGGTGGAGAGGGAGGTGGGAGGGGGGATCGGGATTGGGAATACATGTAAATCCATGGCTGATTCATATCAATGTATGACAAACCCACTGGAAAAAAAAAAAAATTAAAAAAAAAAAAAAAAAAAAAAAGCAAAGACTGTAACAAGAGACAAAGAATGACTATATAGTGATAAAGGTATCAGTCCAACAAGAAGAAATAATAATTGTAAATACACATGTACCCAATATAGGAGCCTAAATACATAAAGCAAATATTTTCTAAAACTTTTTATTTTGTGTTAGGATAAACCAATTAACAATGTTGTGATAGTTTCAAGTGAAGAGTGAAGGGACTCATCCATATATACACATGTATCCATTCTCGCCCAAATTCCCCTCCCATCCAGGCTGCCACATAACATTGTTCAGAGTTCTGTGTACTATACATTAGGTCCTTGTCAGTTACACATTTTAAATATAGCAGTGTGTACATGATCATCCCACAGTCTTTAAAAACCCTTTCCCCGCAGCAGCCATAAGTTCATTCTCTAAGTCTATGAATCTCTTTCTACTTTGTAAGCAAGCTCATTTGTAACATTTCTTTTTAGATTCCACATATAAGGGGTATCACACAGTATTTATCTTTCTCTCTCTGACTTAGTTCACTCAGGATGACAATCTCTAAGTCCATCCATGTTGCTCTAAATGGCATTATTTATTTTTTTAATAACTGAGTAATATTTCATTATATATATATATGTACCACATTTTCTTTATATATTACTATGTCCATGGACATTTAGGTTGCTTCCATGTCTTGGCTATTGTAAACTGTGCTGCAGAGAACACCTTTCAGACCATGTTTTTCTCTGGATATACACTCAGGTGTGGGATTACAGGGTCATGTGGCAGCTCTATTTTTACTTTTTAAGGAAGTTCCATATTGTTCTCCCTAGTGGCTGTACCAATTTACATTCCCATAATGTAGGTGGTTTCCCTTGTCTCCAAAGTCTCTCAAGCATTTATTGACATAAAGCAAATATTAACAAAAACATAAAGGGAAAAATTGACTACACGATAGTATGTTCATGCTCAGTCTTTCAGTGATGTCTGACTCTGCATTCCCATGGCCTCTAGCCCAACAAGTTCCTTTGTCTGTGGGATTATCCTGGCATTTATCAACTGGAGTTGATTGCCATTTGCTCCTCTCGGGAATCTTCCAGACTCAGGGATCAAACCGGTGTCTCCTGAAGCTCCTGCATTGGCAGGCAGATTCTTAACCACTAAGCCATCAGGGAAGCCCATTACACAATAGTAGGAGACTTTAGTTCTTCCCTGATAGCTCCATTGGTAAAGAATCTGCCTGCAATGCAGGAGACCCCGGTTCAACTCCTGGGTTGGGAAGATCCCCTGGAGAAGGAATAGGCGACCCACTCCAGTATTCTTGGGCTTCCCTTGTGGCTCAGCTGAAGAATCCACCTGCAATGCAGGAGATCTGGGTTCAGTCCCTAGGTTGGGAAGATCACCTGGAGAAGGGAAAGGCTACCCAATCTAGTATTTTGGCCTGGAGAATTCCATGGACTGTTTAGTCCATGGGGTTATGAAGAGTCAGACACGATTGAGTGACTTTCACTTTCAGGAGACTTTAATTCTCACTCAGATCAGTGGACAAGTCATTCAGACAGAAAGTAAATCAAGAAAATTGTCCTTAAATGATACATTAGATAGACAGAATTTATATGTCTATTTATCTATTGATAAAAAGAGCATTCTATTCAAAAGAAGCACTATACACATTTTTTGCAAGAGTACATGGAGTATTTTACAGAATAGATCACATGCTGGGCTACAAACTAAGTCTCAATAAAGTTAAAAAACTAAAACAATAATGAAGCACCTTTTCTGACCACAAAAGTGTGGGACTAGCAATAAAGCATCTTAAAAAAACCCTCAAAATATACAAACAGAGGTTATAAAATATGCTATTCAACAATTAATAGGGAACTGAAGAAATCAAAGAGAAAATTAATAATAGCTGAAGACAAATGAAAACAGAAGCAAAATGGCTCAAAATCTATGGGACAGAGTAGTTTTAAGGGCAGAGTTTATAGCTATAAAAACCTACCTCATAAAATAAGAGAAACCTCAAGTAATTTAATTTTACACATAAAGGAAATATAAAAAGAAGAGAAAAGAAGAAGAAAATTCAAAGTTAGTAGAAGGAATAAATGATAAAGTCAGAACAAAAATTCATGAAATAGAGACTATAAAACAATAGAAAAGATCAATAAAAATAAAGGATGATTCTTTGAAATGATCAACAAAATTGATAAACCTTTAGCCAGATTCATCAAGGAAAAAAGAGAATACCTAAATCAGAAATGAAAAAGACGCTACAATCTACATCACAAAACACAAAGGATCATAAGATATTACCATAAATGCATGCGTGCCAAGTCGCTTCAGTTGTGTCTGACTCTGTGACCCTTTGGGCCATAGACCTCTAGGCTCTTCTGTCCATGAGATTCTCAAAGCAAGAATATTGGTGTGGGTTCCCATGCCCTCCTTCAGGGGATCTTCCTGACTTAGGGATCAAATCTGCATCTCTTATGTCTCCAGGCGGTTTCTTTACCACTAGTGCAGACTGGAAGCTCATTATTATGAATAACTGTATGCTAATAAAATGTACAATCTAGAAGAAATGGACAAAGTCCCAGAAATGTGAAATCTCTAAAGACCGAACCAGGAGAAATAGAAGATATGAACAGGCCAATTACCAGTAAAAATTGAATTAGCTAAAAATAAAAATCTCCCAGCAGACCAGAGTTCAGGATCGGATGGCTTCACATGTGAATTCTGAAAAAAAAAAAAGAAGAGTTAAGACTTGTTTTTCCAAAATATTCCAAAAAACTGAAGAAGAAGAAACACTTCCAACCTCATTATATGAGGCCAGGATTAGCTTGTTATCAAAACCAAACAAAGATACCACAGGATAGGTAAATGTCAAGTATCACTGATAAACATAGATATGAAAATCTGAAAGACAATACTAGCAAAGCAACAGTACACTGAAAGGAACATCCACAATGATCAAATTGAATTTATCCAAGAGCTGCAGATGGTTTAATGTCCACAAATCAACAGAATGTGGTATGCTACATTAACAAATTGAAAAATAAAATTATAAGAATATCTCAAAAGATACAGGAAAACTTTTGACAAAACTCAACTTTCATTTATGATTAAACTCTCAGCTCCCTATGGTTGTAGAGGGTCATGCCTCATTTAATAAAGACAACGTGTGAGAAAACTAGAGAAAACATTGTACTCAATAGCAAAAACCTGAAACCTTTTGCTCTAAGATCAGGAATAAGACAAGGATGTCCATTCTCATCACTTTTATTCAATACAGTATTAAAAATCTTAGAAGTAGCAACAGACTAAAAAAAGTAATATAAGGACTAAACTGGGAAGGAAGAAGTAAAATTGTCATGGTTTGCAGATGACATGATACTGTACATATAGAAAATCCTAAATGTGCCACCAAAAATTATTAGAATAAGTTAATCCAGTAAAGTTGAAGAGTCTAATATTAAATACTTAAGTCTATTTTAATTTTTTATACTAACAAGAAACCGTCAGAAAGATAAACTAAGTCAACAATTCTACTTACGAGTGAATCAAAAAGAATGCAATACCTAGGAAAATATCTAACCAAGGAATACAAGACTTGTAGTTGGAAAACTATAAGACATCGAGGAAAGAAAGTGAAGATGACAAACAAATGGAAATAGATATCATATTTATAGATTGGAAAATTAATATTGTTAAAAATGACCATACTTCACAAGGAAACCTTCTTCTTTCTATCATTCAATGCAGCCTCCATGGAAGCTCCACATTTTCCTTTCAATATTGTCTATTTCAAAACTGAAATAGTCCATTCAACCAAAATTCCCTCGCCCCAGATACATGTGTGAAAGTGGCTCAGTCTTGTCCGACTCTTTGCGACCCCATGGACTATACATTCCATGGAATTCTCTAGGCCAGGATACTGGAGTGGGTAGCCTTTCCCTTCTCCAGGGGATCTTCCCAGCCCAGGGATCAATCCCAGGTCTCCCGCATTGCAGGCAGATTCTTTACCAACTGAGCCACAAGGGAAGCTCAGATACAAGTCACATGAATTTTTACTCACAGTAGCACTTCCCTGGAATGTCTTCTGAGTACACGTTTGCAAATTTATTTGTGTTTTAAAGGCAGTCACTAATGCCGTTATCTTCCTCCACATTTTTTTTAACCTCCTATATTTAGATGTCTATAACAGTCATAGGCACCTGTTCATCAAATAGTGTTTTCCTCTTGTTTTTGTTATGTTTCAGCATAGCCTTCCCTATGTAATAAGGTTTTGAGGATAATATACTCTTTTCTAGAGCACAAGAGTACTGACTTCTTAATATAAGTGTATTGGTTGATGGATTACTAGGTCCAAATAATAAAAAGTACAATTACAGAACCTAATTCTACAAATCCAATGTACCTTCAGTTATCCAGGTAATGAATATAATCTTACCATGCATATTTGTAGAAGTTTTGACTCATATATTTTGGTCATGAATATTTGGGAAGACTCTTAGTTTCTGAACTGAAAAATAGAAGAAAGCATGGGGATTGGAAAGGAGTTTTGGGTCATCACATGAAAATAGTTGGGTGGCCATACTTAGAAACTTAGAGTCTAAGTATGACGTGAGTGTAGAGACCATCCCAAATTTTCTTATATTAAAATAGGGAGTGGATATTTTAAAAGATACAAACCAACAAAAACCCTAACCAAAATCAAAATGTTGCTTCTGGAGTTTTCTTTGAATCCTCAGTGTAGCTCTCCTTAGGAGTTGGTTGGACACTGACATCAGTCAGTCGTAGCATGAATCATGGAACTTGAAACAGGGAGCAAAATCAAAAACAAAACATGAGTCAGTAGAGTTGAATTTGAATCCACTAGTGTTGGTGAAGGCTTAGGCACCCTCGATACAAAAGCAATTCTTTCCCTCTATCTACCTATCTACTTACGTTAAACTAATAAAGACAATTCCAATTTAAATGTCAAAATATAATTCCAGTTCCGCCAAGGACTTGGCATATGAGTGGACTCAAATACAACATTGCATTGATGGGAAAAATCAAAGAAGGCATTGTCAGTTTATTTCTGTTTTCCTGTCTCCTATTCCAATTTGGTAGCTCGTCACCAATTTTCTTTACATTTATTCTGGATCTGCTGTAAAAATAAAGCTCAATGCTAACTTTAATATTCTCTCTGTCCCTTCTTCCTGGGGAAAGCTAGGGAGAAATATGCTTCCAGACCAGAAGTATAGCACTTTGTCATACTGTCCCTTTGGTCTTGCTCCAGGTTCTGAATAGAATCTGCATATGCCCCAAACTGCATAGAAAAAAGTTTGCAACTCACCACTCTCTGCTTGCAGGGAACGGTGCCTACTCTTCAAGTCCAAATTGAAGTTTTATTTCTTGCATTATTGGTAGTTTTGAAGCATGCTTTAGACAGAGCAGAGCATCCCTGGCCATCTTCAACACACCACCAGGTAATCACACCATTGCTCAGTAGGCTAAATTATTTTAAACCTTTCAAAAAATAGCTTTTCTCCTTTCTGCAGGTTTTCCCAGGAACAATCTCCATGAAAACGACTCCTAATTTAAAGAAAACTAAGGCATTCCTCACCACTGACAAGGAAAATGGCTCTTTTTGGCCAAATCATAGAAATGAGCTTCCTTAAGTACATTGCACCTTTAAAAGCTGACATTATTGCCGTGAAGCCTGAATGGTACCTTGTCAGCGTGGAATAACCAGACTGGGCCAAGTTGTCATTTCTGACAGGTCAGTGTAATGAGCAAAAGAACGCTGAGTTTGTCTAAAAGTTTTCACTGGAATCAGCAGGGTAGAGCTGTTTGGGGCGATAACAGCTCTAGGTATGTGACTCATTAAATGTGCCACATTATCAAACATCGTGGCCCACGCTATCACAGACACCACATTTACACTTTGTTTCCTCCCCAAGGACCCCCCACCAAAGTCTTTATATTTCTAATTTGAAAAGCACAGACAGATTGCAGAGTTTTGAGACACTGGATGTTAGCTATGTATGATTAGGTGAATGCCAAAAGTCCAACTACTCCTTTCACAATACTACGCAGAGATAAATACTTAGCTAAATCCACGTGGACTTGCCTCTGGGCATTTCCTTCCCCGTTTCTTGGAATTTCTCTGATAACATCTTCATCATCATGAAAACAGAGATATACAATAAATAAAGCAGCCCAAGAAGAACTGAGTGAAATTGACATCAGATAGCCCATCTAAATGCTAGATGATATCCAGGGTCCCTTGTACTGAGCAAACTGCACGCGGATTTGCCACTTGGAGGCATAACACAAAGTGATGGGAGGTCAGCTGGATTCAGATTTCTTAGTCGCTAGATCGCAAACCTTGAAGGTCCTGGCCCTTCCAGCTCTACCAGCTGGCTACGGGGCCCTCTAATCAGATCGCCAAACAACAGAAAACATTTTTCCTGCACTTCAGAAAAATTTTCTTAATGTTCGTGACTAATTAAATTCTCACTCTAGCCATGATTAATGTAACAAATAATTACAGCTTGGATCTAATATAGATACAACTAATTGTTCTGCCCACAGTGCATCCTGACTAACAATTAAACACAGCTTTTAAAGCAAAAGTAAGAACTGGGGCGTGACCTTCACCTGGCTTTGCCCTTGCCACTGCAGGAAATGCCTCTACTTGTTTCCCTCCTCTGAAACAGTGACACACGGTGTGTTTGTTTACATTTCTCTTTCATTAGATGTTAGATAAACTCTATTCCTTTACACTTCTTGTTTCTTCAAACAGTGGGGTTTTAAAAGTCTTGAGCAGAGCACTAGAGAGAGATAGAGGGTAGTGGCCCCAACTGAATTTTCTCCAAAGATCAAGTGCAAAACACCCTCCACACTGTCAAAGTGAAAGATGACAGGCAGCTGGCAGCACGTCTGGTCTGACTGCAAAGTGATGGGCCTGGTCCATGTGTCTGCCCTGATACCTATAAGCCCCACCCCAAGAAGCAATTTTTCAACTCCAGCCCTGAAACAGAGTAGACTTCTGCTGAATCGAGAGAGGTACATAGGAGTGGTCTCTGGAAATACATTCCCAACAGTGCAAACATTCACAAAATTGTCACAGCTATGAATGAAAAATGTTCCTAGTTTCATTAAATGGTGATAGAGATAATCGGTAACTTACCCACATGCTTCATCAGCTTTGGCAAATAGGAGATACATTGAACTGTCTACTGAAGACTTGGCTTCCACAGTTAGTTCAGAGTCAAGTCTCTATCAGTTAGTTTACCTTCTCACACAATAACAAAATGTTCTACTTTTATCAGAGCTGAGTTAAACAGCATAAGTTACCTAAGTGAACTAAAACTCACATAATTAGAATGCCCCAGGAATGAGACTTCTGGCTGGTTTAATAGTCAAATATAAACATATCTCAAACCAGAATTTGTCTGTCTGTTTGTTTGTTTTTTGTTCTTTCAAGTTTTCTAAAATATTTAAGGCCATTTTCCTGAATGTAGTCAAATTTAGTAGACAAATGGAATATTATTTTGCTGTTCAAGGAGCTGACAACACTTTTACTAGATTCAGGATCTAAAACTGAAACACTTTGTGCATCTTAAATAATTAATCTTATATAATTCCTCTACATACTCACAACTATGTAATAATAATTCACATTTATTGAACATCAATCTTGTGATCAGATTTGCTCTTGGAATAATCAGTCAATCTTTTCTACTGTTTCTACCTTCACTGGATAAAGTACATGCAAATTTTAGAGAACAGTCAGTTAAACTAAATTTCAACTCATGCCATGCAGGGTGAAGTTTCTAAACCATGGCACAAACCTAATACTGCATACCTCTCTTCTGTCACATTACCCTGGTGTTCTATGTACCATATCAAACTTTTCATGGTGTGGTTTTTGTTTAGTGAATAATTTTAGGTATAGTTCCATTCCAGGTTCTAGAAAAATGCTGTACACAATATTGATAATAAAGAGTTTTGGAACAACAAATCAAAATTCAACATCTAAGTACTGTCAGAGATGCTGCCTAGTCAGAGACAGATAGGATGTGAGTTTTCTGATCTGGAAATTCTTGATTCATTCTTTCTGTTGAACCTTTTGCAATCTACGTATGAGTTTCTACTCCAATTGGTTTTCTAGTCTCCCATTTCCTTTAAGATTCAAATTCTGCTTTGCTATAGTGAAACTTGCCATCCTTAAGCTCTAGTAACTCATGTCAACAAAATTTGAAGAGTGTGATGTGTGAGCTAAACAAGCAGTATCAGACTTTCTAGAGGCTGTGAACTCAAGGAGAGCTAGTGTGTCTTGCAATCTTTGCCCATAGAGAGCATAGAAAAATAACTATGAACTGGAAGGGGCTGAAGGGTGTAAAGAATAAATGAGTAGATCAATGATTGACTATGGCCTAGAGGCGTTTTGTGCTGGGTATTTCCTGTGGTTCCCATGGTGTCCATAGGTATCTTCTATGGTGAATTTCTTACAATTTGTTACCGTAAGACCAGCACATAAATCTAAAGATTTACATACTAAAGTTTCTAAAAATGAATACTTCTAAAGAATTACGATTTCTGTTACACTATTAAAAATTAGATTTATCAGGAGTAATCCATGAAAAAGATCCTCTTCCTATCCATTAAGAGGGAATAATCTTGAAGGGTCCAGCAGCTCTAGGTTAGGAAGAAAATCTATAGGTGCATTGAACAATATGAGTGAATTTTTTTTTCATTTATTTTTATTAGTTGGAGGCTAATTACTTTACAATATTGTAGTGGTTTTTGCCATACATTGACATGAATCAGCCATGAACAATATGAGTGAATTTTTAATGTGAAAGCTGCTTTAGAGTAATGAAAGTCATAGCAAAAAATATATATTTACTCTAATTTTAGAAATTACTGAAGAAATTCTATAATTTTTGCTTTATTTGAAGGCAAAATAATAATGTTTATATCTTGACATATTTATCAGTTGTATGCTCCTTTCAAGAAAGTTTTCTGGAAGAGTTTAATTTATAGCTCTTATTATTTTGCTTTTCTTTTTAGATCTCAAAATGGATGTCATGTCTATGAAAAGTGCCAGACAGGGAACTAAAGTTCTGTGTTTATTCTAAGTCCCTAAATCACCATGGGACTCGAGAAAAGTCGTCCACAGTGGTTCTGTCAAAAACATTGGAAGAAAGTGGAAATCAGAGACTCCATTGGCAGAACAGTTGCTCCACGAGAATTTCATGGCACAGGCTTTTGAAGAGAGTAGTATTATGGGTATAATTTTAAAATGCTGTCTAGAAAATACCACCCCTATCTATTATTCAAACCAGTATTTCTTCCTTTTGCTATTGCTCTCCTTTGGTCAAAATCCCTGGCTTGATTCTTCAAATGAATCTTTTGTGTTGTCAGATCTGTTCCTTTGTTTAAAAGGCTCTGTCCAGACTCCCTTTTCTTTCTTCCCTAGTCTGTCTGCAAACTGCTTACTCAAAGCCTCTTGGTGTTCTGGGGGTCCCAGAATGCATCCCACAATCATGTCCATTCATCCTCCAGAGAATGGCACAGCTTCTGCTAGGAGTTTCTACCCAAGACTGCACATGAGAATCGCATGAGAAATGTGCGCAATGATGCTTAGGCCAACATGGACCAAATAGGTTGGGCTGGAATATTATTTTTCAATATGTTTCAAATGCACCAATGCTGAGAAAGATGACTGAGAATCCACTGAAATCCATTGTTTCATACTAAATCTTTGTACCCACATATAAGTTGAGATAATTGTAATAATGTATACATATATATTTAAGACGTACACACACACACTCATAAATATATATATTTTACTTGACAAGGGAAAAAGAAAGCAGATCTCAGCAAGGATCCCCTACATTACCTAGGGCAAAAGAGAGTTACGCAAATTGGTGTAAAGGACCCAAAGTCTCACATCTTGTCTCTTGTCCTTTGCTCTGCACTTTTTTTTTTTGGTCTGTCTCTTTTCTTCCTCTCCAACAGCCACTGAAGCACCAAGTCCCTCTAATCCTACCTGAAGGATTAGAGTACAGTTTTTACCACAGAGTACAGTTTTAAATCCAACAGTCTATAAAATGTGTTTTGACTTTGACTGTGGTATACGTACATATCTACATGTGATTGTGTGTGTGTGTGCGCGCGCGCTCAGTCACTTCAGTCGTGTCTGACTCTTTGTGACCCTATGAACTACACCCCACCAGGTTCCTCTGTCCAAGGGATTCTCCAGGCAAAAATACTGGAGGGGGTTGTCATGCCCTCCTCCAGGGGATCTTCCTGACCCAGGGATTGAATCATCATCTTCTGCATCTCCTTCACTGCAGCCAGATTCTTAATCACTGAGCCACCAGGAATTAGTTAGTTAGGTATTTCAGTCTCTCAGTCGTGTCCGACTCTTTGCGACCCCATGAACCGCAGCACGCCAGGCCTCGCTGTCCATCACCAACTCCCTGAGTTTACTCAAACTCCTGCCCATCAAGTTGGTGATGCCATCCATCCATCTCATCCTCTGTCGTCCCCTTCTCCTCCTGCCCCCAATCCCTCCCAGCATCAGGGATTACCATAGCATGAAAGCTCATTAAACAATACTATGACAAAATGCTCCCTGAGGGCTGTGTGGAATCCTCTTTCCACGTTGGCGAGCTTATCTGGTGCATTCCTATGCCTGTGCTTACTTTGCAGTCTCACTGAGGAGACTGTAAACCTTTGAGGGCAATATGAATTAGTCCCAAAATGTTACTCCCAAAAGCCGGCACATGCTTTAAATAGGCACTTAGTAACTCTGACTCAATTGCTGATTACAAAATAGAGAAATAAGTGAGAAGTACTGCACAATTATGATTAACTGATGAATTGTGCTGTTATTTGTTTAATGGTCATTTCCCTTTCTAGACTAGTGGTTTCCAACCTTGGATGCATATTGGAAGCAATTAGAGAGTCATAAAAAATATTCTATTATCTGAGACTTCACTTGAAGCACGGAATCTCAGGTCCTGTTACAACAACTGAATCTCGATTCCACTTTTAAAAGATACCTAAATGATTCTATACACATCAAAGGCCAAGATAAGACAGACTCTAGGATGACTAGTAGTTCTCAACCTTGACCTTGCATCAGAATTATCTGGAGATCTTGTAAAAACATCAATTTGCTTGACTCTTTCCTCAGAGTTTTTGATACAGTGGCTCTGGAATGGGCCCTGAGTCTGAATTTCTAACATGTTACCAGTTTATGCTGATGTAACTGGTCCCAGGACAATATTTCAGAATCACAGGTCTAGACCACTTGTTTCCAAACCTGATCACACATTGCAATAATGCAGGAATCTTAAAAAGAGAAATGCTGATCTCTGTGTCCCAAATCTAGAGATTCTGACATAATTGGTTTCAGATATAGCCTTGCCATTGGCATTTTTAAAAGCTCTCCTGGTAATTTTAACATGCAGCGGAATTAAGAACCATTCATGTAGTCAGGGGTCAGCACACTTAAGAAAATGATTAATTGGGGTGAAATTCACATAACATGAATGGACAATTTGGTAGTATTTAATAAATGTACAGAGCTGTGTAACCACCACCTCCATCTAGTTCTGAAACATTTCTAGCACTCCAAAGTACTACCTAGTCAGTTGTTTGACCTTGTTCTCCCTTCTCCCCAGCCTCTGGTAACCGCTGATGTGCAGTCTTGCTGTAGATGATCTATCCTGGATATTTCATAAAAATGGAGCCATACTATGTGCTACCTGTTATGTCTGGCTTCTTTCACTTAGCATATTACTTTGAAGTTTCATCCATATTGTAGTATATCAGGACCTCTTTCCTTTTTATTATGAAATAATATATAGAGAAAATTTTATTATTTTATTTTAATATAGTAATATATTATTATTAAATTATATTATTTTGATATTTATATATGGATTCCCTGTTGACACTAGTGGTAAAGGACCTGCCTGCCAATGCAGGAGACATAATAGACATGAGCTCAACCCCTGAGTCAGGAAGATCCGCAGGAGAAGGGCATGGCAACCCACTCCAGTATTCTTGCCTGAAGAATCGCATGGACAGAGGAGCCTGGCTACAGTCCATAGAATTGCCAAGAATCTGATATGACTGAAGTGACTTATGCACACACATTATTAAGTTATTTCATTATTAAGTGTATATTTGCCATTTATTTACCTATTCATTCAGTCATGGATATTTGAGCTGTTTCCACCATTGGGCTATCATGAATAGGGCTGCTGTGAACATGAATATATGTATAGTTGCATATTTATTTTTTTTTAAATTTATTTTTTTCATTTGTTTTTATTAGTTGGAGGCTAATTACTTTACAATATTGTAGTGGTTTTTGTCATACATTGACATGAATCAGCCATGGAGTTACATGTATTCCCCATCCTGATCCCCCTTCCCACCTCCCTCTCCACCCGATTCCTCTGGGTCTTCCCAGTGCACCAGGCCCGAGCACTTGTCTCATGAATCCAACCTGGGCTGGTGATCTGTTTCACCCTAGATAATATACATGTTTTGATGCTATTCGCTCGAAACATCCCACCCTCGCCTTCTCCCACAGAGTCCAATAGTCTGTTCTGTACATCTGTGTCTCTTTTTCTGTTTTGCATATAGGGTCATCATTACCATCTTTCTAAATTCCATATATATGTATTAGTATGCTGTAATGTTCTTTATCTTTCTGGCTTACTTCACTCTGTATAAGGGGCTCCAGCTTCATCCATCTCATTAGAACTGATTTAAATGAATTCTTTTTAATGGTTGAGTAATATTCCATGGTGTATATGTACCACAGCTTCCTTATTCATTCGTCTGCTAATGGGCATCTAGGTTGCTTCCATGTCCTGGCTATTATAAACAGTGCTGCGATGAACATTGGGGTGCACGTGTCTCTTTCAGATCTGGTTTCCTCAGTGTGTATGCCCAGCAGTGGGATTGCTGGGTCATATGGCAGTTCTATTTCCAGTTTTTTAAAAAATCTCCACACTGTTCTCCATAGCGGCTATACTAGTTTGCATTCCCACCAACAGTGTAAGAGGGTTCCCTTTTCTCCACACCCTTTCTGGCATTTATTGCTTGTAGACTTTTGGATAGCAGCCATTCTGACTGGCGTGGAATATTTATTTTTAATTCTAAAATTATAAGGTCATATAGCAAATTACATTTAACTATTAGAGGAACTGTCAAACTGTTTTTGACAATAGCTGAATCATCTTATGTTTCATTCAGTAATATACAACAGTTCCAATTTCACCATATACTCTCAAATATTTGCTATTTTACATGTATATTTATATATCTGTATATACATATATATATATATATATGTATATGTATGTACATTACAGCCATCTAAGTGGGTGTGAAGTTCATTGAGGTTTTGTTTTGCATTACCTAAATGACTGATGTTGTTTAGTCACTCAGTCATGTCCAACTCTTTGTGACACCATGAATTGCTGCACACCAAGCTTCCATGTCCTTCACTATCTCCTGGAGGTTGTTTAAACTCATGTTTATTGAGTCAATGATGCCGTCCAACCATCTCATCCTCTGTCAACCCTTTCTCCTTCTGCCTTCAAACTTCCCAGTATTAGGGTCTTTTCTAATGAGTTGGCTCTTCGCATCAGGTGGCCAAATTATTGGAGCTTCAGCTTCAGCATCAGTCCTCACAGTGAATATTCAGTGTTGATTTCCTTCAGGATTGACTGGTTGATCTCCTTGCAGTCCAAGGAACTCTCAAGAGTCTTCTCCAACACCACAGTTTAAAAGCATCAATTCTTCGGTGTTCAACCTTCTTTATAGTCCAATTCTTACATCCATACCTGACTACTGGAAAAACATAGCTTTGACTAGATGGACTTTTTTGGCAAAATAATGTCTGCTTTTTAATACACTGTCTAGGTTTGTCATCATTTTTCTTCCAAGGAGCAAGCATCTTCTAATTTCATGGTGGCCATCACCATCTGCAGTGATTTTGGAGCTCAGGGAAATAAAGTCTGTCATTGTTTCCATTATTTCCTCAATTTGCCATGAAATGATTGGACTGGACACCATGATCTTAGTTTTTTTGAATGTTGAGTTTTAAGCCAGCTTTTTCACTCTCCTCTTTCAACATCATCAAGAACTAAAGGCTCTTTAGTTCTTCTTCAATTTATGCCATAAGGGTGGTGTCATCTGCATGTATCTGAGGTTATTGATATTTCTCCTGGCAATCTTGATTCCAGTTTGTGCTTCATCCAGCCTGGTGTTTCTCATGAGGTACTCTGCATATTAGTTAAATAAGCAGGGTGACAATATACAGCCTTGACATACTCATTTTCAAATTTGGAACCAGTCTGTTGTTCCATGTCCAACTCTAACTGTTGCTCCTTGACCTGCATACAGGTTTTGCAGGAGGCAGGTAAGGTGGTCTGGTATTCCCATCTCTTGAAGAATTCTTCAAAATATGTTGTGATCTGCACTGTCAAAGGCTTTAGTATAGTCAATGAAGCAGAGTAGATATTTTCTGGAATGCTCTTGCTTTTTCTGTGGTTCAACAGATGTTGGCAATTTGATCTCTGGTTCCTCTACCTTTTAGAAATCCAGATTTAGAAAAGATTTATCCTAATCCATCAAGGGCAGGCAGAATGAAAACCACAATCATAGGAAACTAACCAAACTGATCGCAAGGATCACAGCCTTGTCTGACTCAATGAAACTATGAGCCACTCAAGATGGATGGGTCATATGAACCATGTCGTGTAGCACCACCCAAGATGGTGGGTCATAGACGAGAGTTCTGACAAATCTCAACTGGTCCACTGGAGAAGGGACTGGCAAACCACTTCAACATTCTTGCCTTGAGAACCCCAATGACTGATGATGCTGACATTTTATCATGTGCTTATTGGTCCATTGTATATCTTTTTTGGATAAATGGTTCCTTTGGCCCTTCAAGTTCTTTTCCCATTTTTAGTTGGGTTGCTTATCATTTTGTTGTTGAGTTATTGACTTGATTGGCCATAGACATATGGAATTATTTCTGGACTCTCATTTTATTAAATTGGTCTGGTTTTATATCTATTCTAATGCTAGTACCATACATAGTTACTGTCATTTTGTGATATTTTGAAATCAAAAAGGGTGATTTTTGTTCTCCTTTTCAAATTTGTTGACTATTTAGGACAACTTGAAATTCCAAAATGAATTGGAATTTTCTAATTCTGCCAAAAAGGGCCATTGGAATTTTCATAGAAATTGTTTTGAATCTGTAGATAAATTTTGGTAGTTTTGACTTCTTAATATTAGACCTTTCAATCCATGAGCATGAGGTATCTTTCCACTGATCTTCTATTACTGCCAGCAGTTTTTGTATACTATCAATTTTGTGGGTTTTTTAAAAATTTATTTATTTATTTGTTTTACTTTACAACATTGTATTGGTTTTACCATACATTGACTTGAATATTGTGGTTTTTTCACTACATGAATCTTTTACCTCCTTGATTAAATTTTTCTTAGGTATTTTATTGTTTGGAATGTTGTTATACATGTAATTGTTTTCTTAAGTTCTCTTTGGGATTGTTCATTACTCATGTATGAAAACATAATTAGTTTTAGTGTGTTGATCTTGTACCCTGAAATTTTACTGAATTGTGTACTAATTTTAGCAGATTTTGATGTATGTATTCTTTGGGATTTTCTATATGTGGAATCATGGCATCTGAGAAGAGATATAGTTTTACTTCTTTCTTTCCAATTTGGATACTTTTTGATTTCATTATATTGCCTAATTGCTCTAGGTAGAATTTCAGTACATTGCTGAATAAAAGTAATGAAATGGGCATCCCTGTCTTGCTACTGATATTAGTGGGGAATCTTTCCATCTTTCACCATTGAGAATGATGTTAGCTAACGTCATTATGACTAACATTAAATACATTATACATGAATGGAGTTTATCACAAGTGAACTTCATCATGTTGGGAAAGTAGGTTTGCATTTTATATTTTAAAATACTTTTAAAAATCTAAAGAAAAATCATGTTTTGTGACTCATGAAGACTGCATGAAACTAAGATGCAATGTTCATAACTATCTGTTTATTGGAACTCAGCCACACCCATTCTTTTCCACACTTTCTAAGACTGTTTTTGCACTACAAGGGCAGAGTTGACTGCAATAAAGATCATATGATCCACAAAGCAAAAAATATTGGTTATCTGGCTTTTCATAAAAAAATCATTTGCCAAATCCTTGTTCAACCCTTCAAGACCGGAAGCTCCATAAGGACAAATTTTTGTTTTCTTTTATTTCACCCCTAAATCTTCAACATCCCCCACTATTAGCTGCCTAGTAGCAGCATGGTGCACACTACATAAGAATTTGTTATAGAATATGTTGATTACATAATCCTAAAGTCAACCAATCCAAGAGCTCTTTCATCCTTTGTTTACCTACTAATGCAAACGGTTGTTTGTGGAAAGAAGTGAAAACATCTATGTTTCTACATTAAATCAGTACAAAAGTTTAAGATGACTAACATTACATATGTTAAAAGAAAGCATATGTATACTTGCATGTCTGCATATGAAGAGATGTATTCATACAATCAGTTGTTCACACACAATAGGAATTTAGTTTTATCAGGTCCTTTTCCTTCTCAACAGTATGTGAACCATGAACTTCCAGATGTTCAAGCTGGATTTAGAAAAGGCAGAGGAACCAGAGATCAAATTGCCAACATCTGTTGGATCATCGAAAAAGCAAGAGAGTTCCAGAAAAACATCTACTTCTGCTTTATTGAATATTCCAAAGCCCTTGACTGTGTGAATCACAACAAATTGTGGAAAATTCTTCAAGAGATGGGAATACCAGACCACCTGATCTGCTTCTTGAGAAATCTGTATGCAGGTCAGGAGGCAACAGTTAGAACTGGACGGGGAACAACAAACTGCTTCCAAATTGAGAAAGGAGTACATCAAGCCAGTATATTGTCACCCTGCTTATTTAACTTAAATGCAGAGTACATCATGAGAAATTCTGGGCTAGATGAAGCACAAGCTGGAATCAAGATTTCTGGGAGAAATATCAATAACCTCAGATATGCAGATGACACCACCCTTATGGCAGAAAGAAGAACTAAAGAGCCTCTTGATGAAAGTGAAAGAGGAGAGTGAAAAAGTTGGCTTAAAACTCAACATTCAGAAAACTAAGATCATGGCATCTGGTCCCATCACTTCATGGGAAATAAATGAGGAACAGTGGAAACAGTGACAGACCTTATCTTTTTAGGCTCCAAAATCACTGCAGATGTTGACTGAAGCCATGAAATTAAAAGACGCTTGCTCCTTGGAAGAAGAGTTATGACCAAGCTAGACAGCATATTAAAAAGCAGAGACATTTCCTTGTTGACTAAGATCCATCTAGTCAAAGCTTTATTTTTTCCAGTAGCCATGTATGGATGTGAGAGTTGGACTATAAAGAAAGCTGAGTGCAGAAGAATTGATGCCTTTGAACTGTGGTGTTGGAGAAGACTTTTGAGAGTTCCTTGGAAAGCAAGGAGATCCAACCAGTCCATCCTAAAGGAGACCAGTCCTGAATATTCATTGGAAGGACTGATGCTGAAGCTGAAACTCCAATACTTTGGCCACCTGATGCAAAGAACTGACTCATTGGAAAAGATCCTGATGTTGGGAAAGATTGAAGGCAGGAGGATAAGGGGATGATGGATAGTGAGATGATTGGATGGGATCACCAACTCAATGGATATGAGTTTGAGTAGGATCTGGGAATTGGTGATGGACAGGGAGGCCCAGCATGCTGCAGTCCATTGGGTTGCAAAGAGTTAGACATGACCAAGCAACTGAACTAGACTGAACTTTCCTTCTTGGAGTTGCAAGGATTGAATACCGATTTCGACTTGTGTACTACATCTTATCAAATGGCTTTATTTGTTTCTTCATTTCTTTGTATGCAAAATGGTCATTATCAGGCTTCTTATGGGACTTTTGTGATGATGACTAGAATATTAATTCACATTACCTAGCACTAAGCCTGGACAAAGTAGCCAGCAGTGGTTTGTAAGACTGTTTTAAGTGAAAGAGTGCAATAGAGGCTCAAGCATTAGAACAGAACGCTAGGTCTATCGATAAGTGAGCATGAGCAAATGAGATAATCTGGGGTGGTAGACAAGATAAATTCACAAAAAACCATGAAAACTATCACCACAAAATATCTTGAAGTTGTCTCTGCATGTTCTTAAGTACACCTGACAGATAGGGTCCCCAGGAGGTAAGAACTAGAATTTACCACATCCACTGTGGTCAAACTGAGTGGCAGACCTTCATACTGGGGCCATGCTTGCAAAAATCATTGCCCAGTTAGTGTATAAAATGCCTCTAGGATGTGTGTGTGTGTGTGTGTGTGTGTATGTAATCGAGGGAGGGATCGAGAAAGAGAGTGTGTGTGCTAGCTACTTGGCTCTCAAAAAAAAAAAAAAAAAGGAACAGTGGAAACAGTGTTCTTGGCACTACATGTCCAGTGCAAAAATAATATACACTTTGTCTCCATTTGGACTGCACTTCCAGGTAGAGGTTGTGCTCAATGAGAATCAAGTTGAAAATGTTTCTCTGGTCCCATTTAAAAGGTTATACATAATGAGATTTCTGCTATGGTGGGCAAGTTAAGGATTCTGGGTGACTTGCCAAATCTTGATCGCAAAGACTGCTTTTAATACACATTGCAAAGCATTTGTCTCTGCAAGGTGTAAAATGCCAGAGCTCAGCTTCCTTTTTCAGGGTCTGTTACTCTCCATAGCATAATTTATCTTGAATTCCCCAACAGTTAACTCTTTACCTTTAGGAGCATAGAAGCTGTGTGTTATTGTGTATAGCTATATAGATTCCCTGAGAGTCTGTGGTCAGTGTTGTCACTTCTGCAGTTTTAACTGTCCACGGGATTCTATGATCCTGATAAACACAGAAATAATCTCTCTTTTCAATTAATCAATATGAATATATTGAGCACCATATAAGTGCTTGGGTTATTTCTAACCAATATGGTGCATGGTACACTCGAGAGATGTTTTAAAATCTGTGATAGTCATAGAATTTCTCTAGAGGGACATGTACAAAACTGATAATAATAGGTACTTGTGAGAGGGTAGAGGGGAAGAAGGGGTGATTAAATTTTCACTCTTTCCCTTTTGTTAATATTTGGACTTGTGGAATATGCTTTATTTATCCACTGAAAATAAAACTAAAAGTTACAATTTAAAGGTGATTTGGGGGTGAAGTTTTATAGGCACAAAACAGCTGGAGAGGTGTCTCAGAGAGCATGCCAAACACCATTACTCATATAGTTTCTAGGCACTAGTCAAGGAAAGGAAGAATAAGGACTGGAATTGTTGGAAACAATCTATCCAGCCTTCTTGCAGTGCCAGCATGTTATCAGTCAGGTCATGGATACATGGCCCAACACAGTCATTTTGGGGACTCCACAGATGTTTCTCAAGTACATTCACAAGCTTCTCTCTCAAATACCTGCCCTTGCCTCTTACACATGTGTCTGCTTGCCCACCGTTGGGGGTGGAGCCTCAGCTGGGCAGCTTCTGCCCATCCTGCTCCTTCTTGGGGTGCATCTCTGCCCCCTAAACTGCAAGGTGACTGAGGTAAGTCAACACTGCAAAAATTCACTCATCACTCATTCTGCACACATCACATAATGGAACCGGGGCAGGGCAGCAAAGCCTTCTAGAATCCAAGCATGCCTCTACTTTGTCACCTGAAATCTCCTTGGTCTTACTTACAAAGCCATCATGAAAACAGTTTTTCTACCCACTACTTACTGTTCATTATAGCTGGACTGTTCTCTACATAAGGTTGGTCATAGAATGGGTACCAAGTCACCCTCATCATATTCACACCTCCCTGACCGTCCTCTCAGAAGCTCACAGATAACTTAGTGCCTTGTATATGGTCTCATCTACAGAGATAACTGAATAGATAACTCCATCACATATGCATAATGCACATATACTCATATATAAACTTCATATATATGATATTTTTAGAAGAAGTGCATATATATTTTATTCTCATAGGAATTATATTGCCACATGCAATGTCAGATGCTTATCACATTTCCAGTGGTTATAGTTGATTTTTAAAGTTTTATAATAAATACAACCTTGGAGAATCTGACCCTGGAACAAGGGCATATCCCATGAAGTTTATCAAATGGATTTAATTTTCTTCAACTTAGAAGGACATAAAAATTAATTTCCTCAAGGAGATTGGATAACAGCTTTTAGTACACGTACTCCACTTATTTCACATCCTTTGCTTTGACACTTCTGAGTGAAAAGGTCTGATGCCTTGAGTCTGGCATCTCATATTTGGATAATGGAAGAAATATTTATTTTCTAGCTTTATAGAAATCCCTAGGTGGATCTGAGTCCTAAACAGCTTTGTAAATTATACAGTAAATGTTCTGTCTTGAAGTCCATGCAAGGATTGAGTCAGGAAGTGTTGGGTATGAATGGACAGAGGTTGCCATGAGAGATGTAAGCAGAAGATTTACAGAGAGAATGAAAATTTACATCCTTAGTGGGCGTTTTGTTGATGGCTTGTAATAGTCTCCGAGGAGGTTTACCTTGCATGTCTGGTATCTTCAGAACAAATAGCCTCAGCTTGCACTGACCTTGATATCATTATGAATTATTTTAACAGGGAGAAACTTGGGAAAACATCTCTAATGTATTAGATACCACCCTGCTAAATGCAGCATCTGGAATAAAGGTCTTCGGTATCATCTGTTTACTGTGTGCTGGAGACACGCCAGGCTATCAAAGCTAGCATGAATATGTAGATCGTTTTGCCTTCAAATAAGCTGGTACCCAAGCTTGGAATTCTTTTCCATTAATATTTGCAATAACCTGTAAATTTTAGAAGGCTAAGAAGCAGAAAGTTATTCAAATATTTGCGGTAATATTATATATGGGATCATTAAAGGCAACTTCTTAAAGAAAACATACATCAAAAGAAAATGATCTCAAGTAATTCTATTGGACCCAGCATTCTACTCACTATGTTTCATTTGGATTTGCTTGTTTGATTAGCAGGTTATCTTGAAATAAACCATTTAATATGTCTGTTTTTTTAGCTTATGAAAGAAAGAAGTTGAACCAAGTGATCTATAGGTCCTTTCCAGCTTTAAAATTCCATGAGTCAATGAATATGAATGGAAGTAAGAAACACAGAACACTAAAAAGACAAAAATTAGAAATTATGATTTATTTTTAAGAAAATAGTAAATTAGGAATGTATTAGTATCAGTTTGCACCAAGGAATGCAGAGTGGACAACTATGGTACTCGGTGAGGGGCAGGGCAATGACTGATTGAGGAGGTGAAAAAATTGTAGCTTTATAAGTAACATCTTTAAAGACTAGGTCTGAGCTGTATTTCCCCTTCTATTCTATTTGTAACAGGATGGATCCATGGACTGCTGGATGAAGTGGAACCTGAAAGCAAAGAGAATTAACTCTTTACCCAAGATGATTCTCTCTGAAGTCCATCCTCGTGTGAATACACTGAAGACTCCTACAATGCACTGTGTGTACCATTTCACTAACAAACAGTATCATTTACAAGAATATGTTTATTATATTAGCTGACCAGGGGTGCAGATGGTCTGGGACACAGGGAACAGACATAATGAATAGTGAAAAATGGAAAACATCTTCTGACTCTTAGATACTTACTGGCTCTTTTAACTACTAAACAACAAGGTCGCCAGAGGTACTGAGAATATCAGTTACAGCAGGAGCTCTGGGGGCTGTCAGGATAGGCTTGGTGTGGAACAGAGGGTATCACACAAAGAAAGAGGAAAGTAAATACCACATGACACAAATCATGAACTAAATGCACCCACTAAACCCAGAGGAAAGTTTCATGTATCTTCAGGTTTTAGAATTCTCATTTGCTCTTTTTTTTTTTTTTTTTGCCATTAAAAACACTCAGTTATCTTGTTTCCATTTAGACTGTCTAAGTGAAAGGATGATACTAGGGAAAGTTACAATAGCAACTTCACAAAGTAGTTACTAGTAGAGATTCTAAAAGAATATGAATCAAACTTCTAAAACCAGATGTAGAGACTTGGAAAGTCAAGTGATCTCGTTCATTTGTGGGGCCAAAGGGAGATCAGTCACCCTAAGGATGTGCCAGACAATTTTTCCCCATCTAAATATAGTCCTGTGAACCAGGACTACAAATCTTCATTTCTGTTTCCACTTTCCTTCTGAGACTGCAGTAGACGATCAAATCTTTCTCTCTGCTCACTACTCCCCTGGGATAGAGTAACGTGAAGCTCTCTGAAAGGAAGACATGTGGTACCTTCTGATGGAAAGGATTCTGATTAGAGCTAACTCTAAGTTTATAATCACTGCTTACTTGTGAGAACCCAAACGTATTGTGAGAACATAATGAACAGTAACTGATAAAAAAACAAAAAAAGACTTTGGTATGACCAAATATTTACAACACCCAAAGAGTCACATCAGTAGAAAAGACCTATGACATTGTGTAAGCAAAACATTTGTTTACTTAACTGGCAGAAATTAATTTGCCATTGTGGTTCTATTTAGACAGGCAAGAGATATTTATTGAGTATCTATCGCATTCATGTAAAAGTGCTTAGGGATGTAAGCTATTCTATTTTCTATGCTAATGTTCCTATGAAAACAGCATAGCTTGGTTAGATAAGCAGTACACTTAAATGTCATGTAAAGAATAAATAAACAGGTGTGATTGCATTTTTAAGGACAGAGAAATCATTTCCAGGTGAGGCTAAGAGGAAATGCTTCCTGGCTATGCAGACATTTGAATTTGGCCTGGAAAGACTGGTAGTTATGCGGATGAGGATATGCTGTTTTGCAATTGTAACAGTATAAACTACTGAGTTTTGACACTTAACATTATCTGAATCTACATACGTATGACTATCAAAAGTGTATATTTAAGAAATTGACACGTGTATACTATTGATGCTACATATAAGATAGATAACTAACGAGAACATACTGGATAACACTGAAAACTCCAATCAATGTACTGTGATTTGAGTGGGAAGGAAATCCACAAAGGAGGGGACAGATGTATATGTATGTCTGGTTCATTTTGTTGTACAGTGGAAAACAACACAACATTGTTAAGCAACTATACTCTAATTAAAAGAACAAAAAGCTTAGCAAGTATATTTCTATCTTCCATTAGCATCTAAAAACTAAGTTTCAATTGATTCAGCATTTAAAGGTCAATGGTGCTTTAAAATTGAGGAAACTTAAATATGTTAATAGTGTGCTAGGGAAGGGGCATTCTGCAGTAAAGACAGGAGTAGTATAAATGTAAACGTGTAGAAGGAGAGATAGATGGACGACATAGAGATCATTTTCTTTCCTGTGTGAAGTTAAATGTCAGTCACCAAATGTCTCTGTGCTTTGGGTTAATTATCCATGAGACTAGACTGGAAGAAGGAAAAAATATGATTATAATCAGTTTGCTTGATATAAAATTCTGTGTAAATGAATAACTAGTATAAGGAGATATGTTTAACCAGATATTGATTGTTTTAGAGGTTTTATCTGTAGAAGCTGTGCATTTTTATTTGCGATTGACTCCAATCTGCAATGCGAACATACATATAGTTGTAGCAGTAAATACAAGTAAGAGGTCTTACCAAGACAATGAAGAATGGATTAGCTGGAAATCCAAGGTAAAAGGCATCAAGCCTCAGCCAAATGACAAAGTAAAGAATAACATTTCAAACTTCATTTGAAATAGATACAGTTACACAATGAATACGATGGCTATTTCATCCTGGAGCTAGGCAGCAGTTGGCAGGGCCACATTGTGATAAAATGTCTCTGGATACCTCCTGATAATGAGTCTATCCTGGACCTTATGAGAAGAAAGGAAAGTGCTGGCTGAGATTAGTGGGCATGCAATTGCCTCCAGCCATGGACAGTCATGGCGGCATGTGTGAATCACTGGAAGGAAATGACACTCTGGGGTCAGTGAAGGCATGCCCCGACGCGGGCCATAGTCAGAGATCCCTTCTATTATAGGAGACAACTTGATCCCTTATCTATTATATTTGCTACTCCTCCCTCATTTTTTTTTTAAATTCTACCTGCCACCAATCAGATATCACACTTGCATTTCTTCTCTCAACTGAATCCCTGCATGTGTCTCAATAGAGGAAGCAGAATCTGTACTGGCTTGTCTCACATTGCACTATTCTTTTTATTACCCCAACCTAACAGTAAATAATTTCTTTACACTTAGTTTGTCCTGTACACTTGTTTCTCCTGTGGCATTTTATGTTATCTTCTTGTATTCTTATTTAAATCATTAACACTTCAGGAGCTTATAATCAAAGAGGAGGTCAAAGACCCCTAGAGAGAATAGCATATATCATGTTCATTTTTATACTCTTCACTGGACACAAGAGAAAGGGGTATTTTATAAATATCTCTTTGAAGAGTAGAAGCATGAATGAAAAAATAAATTTTTCAATATTTTATTTTTTATCCTATGGAAATTCCATAAATATCTAGGCATGGTTAACTCCTAAGATGGGTTGCTGCCAGAGTGCATGTTTCTGGACACTAAGAACTTCATGATGTAGCATTTTTAGTTATACCTTTATTAAAACAAAGTTATTAATAGAAATACTTAAACAATATCCATATCAACTCTTTAGCTGAATTTCATCTGTGAGATTGACTTTTGGGTATTATATGTTCAAAATTACCCAGAAACAGAAGTCTGCTTTGATTTTATTGACTCTGTAACTATTTATGTGACTTAATTCTCACATTCTTTTAAAGTAGTTTTTATAGTGTAAGTTTTGTTTTATATTTATATAATCTAGTAAGACTATATACATATATATATATATACATATACACACACACACCAACCTAGATAGCATATTAAAAAGCAGAGACATTACTTTGTCAACAAAGGTCCATCTTGTCAAAGCTATGGTTTTTCCAGTAGTCATGTGTGAATGTGAGAGGTGGACTATAAAGAAAGCTGAGCACCAAAGAATCAATGTTTTTAAACTATGGTGTTGGAGAAGACTCTTGAGAGTCCCTTGGACTGCAAGGAGATCCAACCAGTTCATCCTAAAGGAAATCAGTCCTGAATATTCATTGGAAGGACTGATGCTGAAGTTGAAACTCCAATAATTTGACCACCTGATGTGAAGGACTGACTCATTAGAAAAGACCCTGATGTTGGGAAAGATTGAAGGCAGGAGGAGAAGGGGGTGACAGAAGATGAGATGATTGGATGGCATCACCAACTCAGTGGACATGAGTTTTAGTAAACTCTGGGGTTGGCGATGAATAGGGAGGCCTGGCGTGCTGCAGTCCATGGGGTCACAGAGAGCCGGACATGACCGAGTGACTGAACTAACACACACACACCCACACACACACACACGTAACACAAACAGACACACATACTCATCACATACGGACAGTGTTATATTTTACCTAAACCTTGTGATACTGGAAAATAAAGAAGGTTAAGAAATACCCCCATCATTCTGTGTTTCAGAAAAATAGTAACATACCACTCTTCCTTATGCAAGCTGATAAAACTAATGGATGTCTCCTTGTTTACCTATGACAAGGCCAGGTAAAAGACCTTCCAAATTGCCACTTTTTGCTTCATAAAAGGCTAATTGAACTGCTTGCCCCACAAGCTTGTTAACCAACTTGCTAACTAAAGTTTGTTAACCAAATTCTGGTTAAAATTTTCTCTTTCCTACATTCCTGAATTTAACCCACTCTCAAAGTGGGCAGCAAATACAGCCAGCCCCTCCAGAGATGGGCTAGCCTCAGAGCAAACCATTCTCTGATCTAGTGCACAACTTCACTTCACCTTTTTTTATGCTTCCCCACATCCAGTTCCTTCCTCCTTTGTTTGCACCCATTTGAAAAAGAAAAGCTCTTCGTGGTGAACAGTTGGGATAATGTCAGATCTCATGGTCAGAACTCTTCCCATTGCAATTGTCTCCATCCTCTGTGACAAGGCCCTTCTCCCATAATCCTTCCCAATGAAGCCCCTCCTTAAGAGATTCAAGTTTGATTGTTATAACCACACACACACATGCCAAGCATACATGTACATGGATATACATACATACTGTAAAAGTCAAATAATTAAAAAAAGAGATAAAATTAAAAAAACAAACAAACAAAAAAACAGCAAATGTCCTAAAGTAATCACCAAATATGTTAAGGGAGGAGATAAGAGACAAAGATAGAGGGAAAGACAGGGATAGAATGGATAAGAGAGTTCTGGTTTCATTAATCTGGGACCTTATAAATGCACAAAACTTTTAAAACAACAACAAAAAAAATTATTTAATCTCCTTTCACGTGAATTTAGGAGAAACAAAATGTATAATTAAAACTGCAATAATGATTAAGTTAAAAAGTTGATGAAAGAGATACTACTTTTTTTAACAATGCTGTTAAGGTGATGTTGTTAAAGTGCTGCACTCGATATCCAGCAAATTTGGAAAACTCAGCAGTGGCCCAAGACTTGAAAAGGTCAGTTTTCATTCCAGTCCCAAAAAAAGGGCAATGCCAAAGAATGTTTAAACTACCACACAATTGCACTCATTTCACACACTAGCAAAGTAATACTCAAAATCTTTTAAGCTAGGCTCCAATAGTACATGAACCAAGAACTTCCAGATGTACAAGCTAGATTTAGAAAAGGCAGAGCCACCAAAGATCAAATTGCCAACATCCATTGAATTATAGAAAAAGCAAAGAAATTCCAGAAAAGCATCTACTTCTATTTCATTAATTATGCTAAGACCTTTTACTATATGGATCAAAACAAACTGGAAAATTCTTTTTTTTTTTTTTTGAAAATTCTTAAAGAAATGGGAATAGCAGATCACCTTAATTGTCTCCTGAGAAAGCTGTATGCAGGTCAAGAAACAATAGTTAGAAACACACATGGAACAAAAGACTGGTTCAAAATTTGCAAAGGAATATGTCAAGGTTTTGGCATAGTCAATAAAGCAAAAGTAGATGTTTTTTCTGGAACTCTCTTGCTTATTCAATGATCCAGTGGATGTTGGCAATTTGATCTCTGGTTCCTCTGCCTTTTCTAAATCCAGTTTGAACATCTGGAAGTTCACTCGACTGGCTTGGAGAATTTTGAGCATTACTTTGTGTGTGAGATGAGTGTAAATGTGCTGTAGTTTGAACATTCTTGATATTGCCTTTCTTTGGGATTGGAATGAAAACTGACCTTCTCCAGCCCTGTGGCCACTTGGCCACTGCTGAGTTTTCCAAATTTGCTGGCATATTGAGTGCAGCACTTTCACAGCATCATCTTTTAGGATTTGAAATAGCTCAACTGGAATTCCATCACCTCCACTAGCTTTGTTCCTGGTGATGCTTCCTAAGGCCCACTTGACTTCATATTCCAGGATGTCTGGCTATAGGTGAGTGATCATACCATCTTGGTTGTCTGGGTCATGAATATCTTTTTTGTAAAGTTCTTCTGTATGTTCTTGCCACCTCTCCTTAATATCTTCTGCTTCTTTTAGGTCCATACCATTTCTGTCCTTTATTGTGCCTGTCTTTGCATGAAATGTTCACTTAGTATCTCCAATTTTCTTGAAGAGCTCTCTAGTCTTTCCCATTCTATTGTTTTACTCTATTTCTTTGCATTGATCACTGAGGAAGGCTTTCTTATCTCTCCTTGCTATTCTTTGGAACTCTGCATTCAAATGGGTATATCTTTCCTTTTCTCCTTTGCCTTTAGCTTCTCTTCTTTCTCAGCTATTTGTAAGGCCTCGTCAGAGAACCATTTTGCCTTTTTGCATTACTTTTTCTTGAGGATGGGCTTGATCACTGCCTCCTCTACAGTGTCATGAACCTCTGTCCATAGTTCATCAGGCACTGTCTATCAGATATAATCCCTTGAATCTATTTGTCACTTCCACTGTATAATTGTGAGGGATGGGAATTGATTTAGGTCATACCTGGATGGTTGAGTGGTTTTCCCTACTTTCTTCAACTTAAGTCTGAATTTGGTCATAAGAAGTTCATGATCTGAGCCACAGTTGACTCCCAGTCTTGTTTGTGCTGGCTGTATAGAGCTTCTCCATCTTTAGCTGCAAAGAATATAATCAGTCTGAATTCAGTATTGACCATCTGGTGATGTCCATGTTTAGAGTCTTCTTTTGTGTTGTTGGAAGAGGGTGTTTGCTATGACCAGTGTATTCTCTTGGCAAAACTCTGTTAGTCTTTGACCTGCTTCATTTTACACTCCAAGATCCTGATGCTGGGGAAGATTGAAGGAGAGAGGAGAAAGGGTGACAGAGAATGGGATGGTTGGGTGGCATCACTGACTCTATGGACATGAGTTTGAGTAGGCTCTGGGTGTTGGTGATAGACAGGGAAGCCTGGCATGTTGCAGTCCATGGGGTTGCAAAGAGTCAGAGAGGACTGAGAGACTGAACTGAACTGATGTCAAGGCTGTATATTGTCACTCTGATTATTTAGCTTCTATGCAGAGTACATCATATGAAATGCCAGGCTGGATGAAGCTCAAGCTGGAATCAAGATTGTCAGAAGAAATATTGTCAGAAGAATTAGCCTCAGATATGCAGATGACACCACCCTAATGGCAGAAAGTGAAACAGAACTAAAGATCCTCCTGATGAAGGTGAAAGAGGAGAGTGAAAAAGCTGGCTTAAAACTCAAGATTGAAAAAACTAAGATCATGGCATCTTGTCCCATCTGTAGTCATGTACAGATGTGAGATTTGGACCATAAAGAAAGCTGAGCACTTAAGAATAGATGCTTCTGGACTGTGGTGCTGGACAAGACTCTTGAGAGTCCCTTGGACATCAAGGAGATCAAACCTGTCAATCCTAAAGGAAATGAACCTGAATATTCATTTGAAGGACTGATCCTGAAGCTGAAGCTCCTATGTGGAGCTGATTTTTTGGAAAAGACTTGATGCTTGGAAAGGCTGGGAGCAGGAGGAGAAGGGGCAACAGAGGATGAGATGGTTGGATGGCATCATCAACTCAAAGGCCACAAGTCTGAGCAAACTTTTGGGCAACTGTGAAGGACAGGGAGGCCTGGCATGCTACAGTCCATGGGGTTACAAAGAATCAGACTCAACTGAGCAACTGTACAGCATAAGTTTAAGAAAAACAGAAATTTTAAGAACAAGAACAATACAAAAAACCTCGAATAGCCAAAGCAATATTGAGAAAGGAGAATGGAACTGGAGGAATCAACCTGCCTGACTTTAGGCTCTACTACAAAGCTACAGTCGTCAAGACAGTATGGTACTGGCACATAGACAGAAATATAGATCAATAGAACAAAATAGAAAGCCCAGAGATAAATCCACACACCTATGGACACCTTATCTTTGACAAAGGAGGCAAGAATATACAATGGAGAAAAGACAATCTCTTTAACAAGTGGTGCTGGGAAAACTGGTCAACCACGTGTAAAAGAATGAAGCTAGAACAATTTCTAACACCATACACAAAAATAAACTCAAAATAGATTAAAGATCTAAATGTAAGACCAGAAACTATAAAACTCCTAGGGGAAAACGTAGGCAAAAGACTCTCTGAAGTAAATCACAGCAGGATCTGCTATGACCCACCTTACAGAGTAATGGAAATAAAAGCAAAAATAAACAAATGGGACCTAATTAAACTTAAAAGCTTTTGCAGAATGAAGGAAGCTGTAAGTAAGGTGAAAAGACAGCCTTCAGAATGGGAGAAAATAATAGCAAATGAAGCAACTGACAAAGAATTAATCTAAATAATATACAAGCAATTTCTTCAGCTCAATTCCAGAAAAATAAGTGACTCAATTAAAAAAAAAAAAAAAAAAAAGCCCAAAGAACTAAACAGACATTTCTCCAAAAGAGAAATACAGATGGCTAACAAACACATGAAAAGATGCTCAACATCACTCTTTATCAGAGAAATGCAAATCAAAACCACAATGAGGTACCATCTCACGCCATTCAGAATGGCTGCTATCAATAAGTCTACAAACAATAAATGCTGGAGAGGGTGCAGAGAAAAGGGAACCTTCTTACCCTGTTGGTGGGAATGCAAACTAGTATAGCCGCTATGGAGAACAGTGTGGAGATTCCTTAACAAACTGGAAATAGAACTGCCATATGACCCAGCAATCCCACTGCTGGGCATTCACACAGAGGAAATCAGAATTGAAAGTGACATGTGTACCCCAACGTTCATCGCAGCACTGTTTACAATAGCCAGGACATGGAAGCAGCCTAGATGTCCATCGGCAGATGAATGGATAAGAAAGTTGTGGTACATATATACAATGGAATATTACTCAGCTATTAAAAAGAATGTATTTGAATCAGTTCTGATGAAGTGGATGAAACTGGAGCCTATTATACAGAGTGAAGTAAGTCAGAAAGAAAAACACCAATACAGTATATTAATGCATATATATGGAATTTAGAAAGATGGTAACGATGACCCTATACGTGAGACTGCAAAAGAGACACAGAGGTAAAGAACAGACTTTTGGACTCTGTGGGAGAAGATAAGGGTGGGCTGATTTGAGAGAATAGCATTGAAACATGTATTATCACAGGTGAAATAGATCGCCAGTCCAGGTTTGATGCATGAGACAGGGCGCTCAGGGCTGGTGCACTGGGATGACCCTGAGGGACGGGATGGGGAGGGAGGTGGGGGGAGGGGGTCAGGATGGGGAACACATGTACACCCGTGGGGAATTCATGTCAGTGTATGACAAAAACCACCACAATATTGTAAAGTAATTAGCCTCCAATTAAAATAAATTAAAAAAATAAAATAAAATTTCATGTTTCAATTTATGGTTTTATTTATTTCCTCCATGCCAAGAAAGAAAAGGGCAGTAACAGTCTCACTTATCATACCTCCCTTCTCCAGTTTCTACATAGTAATGTGATGTATTAATTTTGATTATATTTACCGAGATTTAGGGTAATTTCTTTCTGTCATTTTGAATATTTTTTTAATTCAAAAAGCTCCCGCTATTATTTATATATTTAAATAGCTTTAATGAAACCATGGCATCTTAAAAAAGTATGTCTTCTATAATTACTGAAATCTTTGATTCATCTTTCAACTTGCTGAAATTAATATTTAGGACATTTTCTTTTTGTGACTGTCATTGTTTGTGTTTTCAAGAAGAGATCATGTATATTAAACTCTCTGAAAGACTGCTTGTTTCTTTCCTTCCTAAACTAAATCTTGGTGTATAATATTACTTCTTTTCCTTCAAAATTTGGCAGCATTGTTCCCCTGGCTTCTCATCACAAATGTTTGACAGTCAAGGTGCATGAGGCCAGTGCAGTATTGCTTTTTTTGTCTATAATTTGCTTCCCCTCTCTGGATAGTCTAAATACTTTTACCTTTATGCTTGAATTTTAAGAATTACTGATCTAAGATATTTCACATTATTGAATATTATGTTTAAATTATCCCTAACTATGCATATTTAGATTTAAAGAGTCATTTACTTCAGGTTAAGGAACTAATTTTCCATTATTTTTGAGTGTCCTTTGTTATGTTTGTTAAGGATACACTTCAAGGATACACAGTGTCTTCACCTCTCTCACCAGTAAATCAGATATCAGCTTTCCTTCTGCTATAATCTTGCATTTTGCTTTTCTCATTTGTCATCCCTGGAAATTTCTCATGCTTTCTTTCCATGTCTGTAATCTGAACTTTTAAAATGTGTTTTCATCTCCTTGCTGCTTTTCTATTATTTCTTAACCCCGCAATCTCCTCTTTCTTTTCTGTCTATTCTTTTGAGGCTTCTTACTTGGGCAGGTTGTCAATACTTTCCATTTTCTCTCATATATTGTGTGTTCCTGTGCGTGTGTGTGTGTGTGTGTGTGTGTGTGTGTATAAGAGAGAGAGAAATTTACTACTTCCCCAAAGATCGGAGAACTGGTTGGTTTCTCCTTTGAGCTAGAACTTGAAATTTGAGTATTTATTTTCTTAACTAACTTTGTTTATACCTCGAGGACATGTCTGGGGACAGGCATGAGTTCATACAGAGTGATGTTTATTATGCTCTGTAAGGGACCAAGTTCTGGTTCCTATATGTGGGGAAAAAATGTTTACCAACCCCAGGAGGAGTGAGCCAGCTAAAAAACCATATGAGTTCTTATTGTAGCCATGGCTCCACTCCAGTCTGCTGGGCCCAGTAGGTTTATCACGATTCCCTCATCCATCTCCTCCTCTGCCTTTGGGATGCTATAGTTTCTTTAGGGGGGCTCACATAACCTACTAAGGGGGTATTCACCCTTTCTGCAGACTGAGTTGTTTCTCCCACTGAATGTCTGGAGCCAGAGCTTTCATCTCCATTAGAGATACATCCATATTCCCTATTTTCTATAACTGATCTGTTAAAAACAGGGGAAAAAATACCATATAGTCAGTTAAGGCCCTATCGGAGGATATTCATGAGAATTCTCAAAGTTACAGCTTCTCCCTATTCCAGAAATACTATTTCTTTCTTTGACCTCAACTTTGGAATTGCATGGCATTAGGCTATGCCCTCTATTTGGGGTTGCTTTGAGAACAGTTCTTTGCTGATTTTGACAATGTTTTCAGTCAATGCTTTTTTTTTTTTTTTTTCCTTTCTTTGTCACTATTACCTAGAAGAGTACCCTCAATCCCAAAGGCTATCTGGACTCCCAGACATCAGTCATGTCCACACAGAACGGTCTTTCATGTGTTCACCATTTCAGTCTCTGGTGAGGCCCGTTTCCTGCAGGCCTCACGGGATAATGTCCTGCTGCTGTCCCTGCTACCAGCCTTCCCCCTTCAACACAGCCACCCTTCCTGGAGACTGATTGTCTCCGAAGTTCCTCTACATTCCTAAAACCTCAAGCTGTGTAAAAGTACCTCTGTGCTATAGCCAGTTCTCACATTTGATCCGAATACTAATTGAACTTTGTCTCCAGAAACCCAAAGAAGTGCAGCTTATAGTTAGGGTTCACATAATCTTCTTCTTCTTCAGATCCACGTCTTGACGTTTCTTTACAGCCTGCTTTCTCCCGGCACTCAGACCAGGTCTGTGGGTCCTACCTCTAATTCTCTATCTGTCCATGTAATATTAGTAAAACTTGTGAAGAAGATGAAGAGGGCTGGGAGCAGATCTCACTTCCCCAATTCTCTGGAAAGAGACCTAAATCTCATTTTAATTCCCTGAAACACCTGCTAAATATATGTGAACAGTTGAGAGGTTAGGGTATGCTTCATGTGTATTGTAAAATTAAAATATATAGTTAAATTTTTGCATAAGCCCACAATTGTTTACATAGAATGAATTTCTCAAAATAGTTAATAAGGATGCAAAATTCTAAAATTTTTTTCCTCTATAAATGTCCTAATGTATCATACTGATAGGAAGAGTGCAGAGAGAGAACATTACCTAAAATGATGGACAACAAATTAGCTTACCTTATTTAGGATTTCTTTGTTTACTACTAGTGAGGTTGAATACTGTTATGAGTGGTTACTGGATAGTTGCATTCTGTACCTGTCCTTTGTCAATTAATTTTATTGGTATGCTTTTCTTACTGATTTATGTTAAAAAAATTTTATTTGTCTTTCTTCTTCTACATCACCACAACCACCACCACCATCCTCTTCTATCTACCTAAATCTATCAATATTTTGCTGATATTCTTTTATATGTGTGTATATATATACATATACATATACATATATATATATATATATATATATATATGGAACCGCCAGGCTCCTCTGTCCAGGGATTCTCCAGACAAGAATACTCTAGTGGGTTGCCACGCCCTCCTCCAAAGGATCTTTCCCACCTGGGGATCAAACCCACATCTGCCTGAATCTCATGCATTGCAGGTGACTCTTTATCCACTGAGTCACCTGGGAAGCCCATATCCATATGTGTGTGTGTGTGTGTGTGTTCCTTTATATATTGTTTATGTATTTGGCTATGTGGAGTCTTAGTTACAGCATGTGAGATCTTCATTATATCATGCAGGATCTTCCACTGTGGTGCAGAGACTCTTCAGCTGTGGCACAGAGGCCCCAGAGCCCATTGACCTCAGTAGCTGAGGCATGCGGGATCTTAGCTCCCAACTAAGGGGTCAAGCCCATGCCCCCACACTACAAGGCAGATTCTTAACCACTGGATGACCAAGGAAGTCCTTGCTCATGATATTTTTTAAGCAAGGGGAATTACACATTTGAGTAACTTTCTGAATATACTCTAGTCCTTGTATTCCCCTTTTACATTATGCCAATCCCAATGGTCTTGGCATTACTTTGCTATCATGTGAGATGAGTGCAATTGTGCAGTAGTTTAAACTGAAGAGCCTCTTGATGAAAGTGAAAGAGGAGAGTGGAAAAGTTTGCCTAAAACTCAACATTCAAAAAACTAAGATCATGGCATCCGGTCCCATCATTTCATGGCAAATAGTTGGGGCAGCAATGGAAACAGTGACAGCCTTTATTTTCTTGGGTTCCAAAATCACTGCAGATGGTGACTGCAGCCATGAAATTAAAAGATGCTTGCTCCTTAGAAGAAAAGCTATGACCAACGTAGACAGCATATTAAAATGCAGAGACATTACTTTTCCAACAAAGGTCCATCTAGTCAAACCTATGGTTTTTCCAGTAATCATGTATGGATGTGAGAGTTGGACTACAGAGAAAGCTGAGCACTAATGAACTGATGCTTTTGAACTGTGGTGTTGGAGAAGACTCTTGAGAATCACTTGGCCTGCATGGAAATCCAACCAGTCCATCCTAAAGGAAATCAATTCTGAATATTCATTGGAAGGACTGATACTGAAGCTGAAACCCCAATACTTTGGCCACTTGATGTGACGAACTGACTCATTGAAAAAGACCCTGATGCTGGGAAAGATTGGAGGCAGGAGGAGAAGGGGACAACCGAGGATGAGATGATTAGATGGCATCACAAAGTCAGTGGGCATGAATTTGAGCAAGCTCCGGGAGTTGGTGATGGGCAGGGAGAACTGATGTGCTGCAGTCGATGGGGACACAAAGAGTCTCGGACACTACTGAGTAACTGACCTGAACTGAACTGAATGATCTTCGCCTTCCATTTTTCTACCTTGGTACCCAGTCTTAAATCTATATTATCAGTATGAAACCTTGATTTTCTGATGCATTCCTAGACATCTACTCTTGTTTCTATGTTCTGGTCAGAATCCCTCATATATATCTTAATAGCTCTATCCTAAATGATGGTTTTGTTTTTCTCTCAGTTGTTTTTCTCTGGGAAGATAGCCTCTCTATTCATGTCCTCTTCTACCTATGTAATTTCATCCAATATTAAATCCCATCCCACAGTCCATTTCCTCTCCTCATTCTCTGATTTTCTAGACAGAATCTGACATCTAGCATGTACATAAGCAAGTGGATCGGTTTAATGTATTGTGTTCCCTCCTTATATGTATGAAGTTTATGAAAACAATGAGATTGCATTTTTTAAACAACTCCGGCAATCATAGAACTATAGATATGCATGGGAAAAAATGCTTGTAGACCTATAATACAGCAATTGTTTAAGAGTTTGTTAAAAGTTTTCTAAGATAAATAGGTATTTTCACCTGCCATGGTCACTTCTGACAATCTGAGCATGCTGGAAAGCTAAGAGTCAACCCTTAAAATAAAATTGTCATAGGAGTTACACTGTTTTCTGCCACGTGTAATTACAACGAATTATTCCATATAATAGCATTGGAAAATGATAAAAATGTTGTATGGCTCCTGTTACTGGTGCACTGCCCTATCCACATCCACACTGCCTTATAATAAAATGGCAAATGGCTTATTTGCTTTTTGGTTTGTGTAGGTGCTGGCTGAGTTGACACACTCTTGAATTTCATCTATTTTCAATCAAATGCTCTACATAAACTTGGCTTCTCTCAGCTGCCTGAGCCCGTTACTAAGTTATATATTCCCTTTTCATTGCTCCATCACAGCACTATAGATTTGAATGACACAAGTCATCTGCGGTTTTGCTTATGAAAAGCTCTATAGCAACTTAAGATATTGTTTTCAGATTGGACTGCATTGTGCAACTCATATCCTAGTTCTGCCTTGACTCCCAACAGGGCTTCTTAGGTAGATAATAATATATTTGAATAGGAAACATCCAATCCAAAATATTTGCGCACACAGTAATTGAATGACTGCAAGTAGAAGATAATTTTCTTATTATTAATCCTGAACAGTTTAGCTCTACAGAATACCTGTACATTTCCAATATGTGTTTAGTTTCATTGAATTTTTTTTTCTCCCTGACATCTGGTTATTTAATCTTCTGCCAACATTGTGTCTGTGAAGCATATTTTTTCCAGCTATGCCCACTCAGCTTTTAGACTATTGATGTTTTCATAGAGAACAGTGCATGTGTGTCAAATTATGGCTATTGATCTATGTTTGTTTGTTAATGCAGACAGTTGTTTAGATAGTGTTATGGCTTGTCCAATTGTGGATATATAAATAAAAGGAGGAAAGGAGAAAAAATGCACTTTTTTTATATGAATTTCATTGTGGAGAGAAGACTGTTTGTTTGAATTGAAAATGCATTGGAATCAACGTTTCTTTAGATATGAGTTATCTTTTTCCATTTTTCAGTATCAAATGGAAGTAATAGGATGTAGAGCTATAATATAGAGAGAATTCCATTTTTCAACAAAAATAAATCTTTTTAAACTATATTGTGTCAAATTTCTTTTGTCTTTAAAAATGACTTTTCTATATACTCCAACATATTTCTTTGTATTAAATGAATACTGTCAAAACATGATTTAATTTTTTCAGTTCCCACCTATTAAAGATTCTTTGTTAAAAGTTTTCAAATAAAACATCTTGCCTGCCTAATTTTGCTTCTTGCCATCTTCTAATATTGATTGTCTCTACTAACTCTGTGCAATGTTTAAGATGGAGATGTAATTTAAATGGCTTTAATAATATTAATAGTAGTCTTCCTTTATTTTCATCCAAACTGTCAAGAAGTAATAACACAGAAACATAACACTATCTTTGTGAAAATGAAGTATGTGGCAGGCTAGAAGGCAGATGTCAAAGAGAGAAAGTGTGAATTGTTTGGAAGAATATAAGCATGAAGGCCCATATTAAAGATAATTCCTTTTCAAGCATCCAAATATAGATCAGGTTGCAATTAAAACCCACCACCTCATATTGTGTGCTTCAGACACTTCACAGAGCTTTCACAATCATTGTGTCAAGTAGCATGCCACTGACAAGAAATGGGTATCTAAGCTAGAGAAATATGGCCCTCAGACCCGGTGGGGAGTCTGTAAAAGGAAAACAAAATGATCTGCTAAATATGATATAATCAGCTGTTGTCAAATCAAAACTAGGCCCAAGGTATTCCACCCCGGGGCTCTTTTGTAAAGATTCATTACTCAGGCATCCAATATGTCCTAGCAAGGTGAAGGAAAAACTATAGGGTCCTGATCTGCATTTAAATCTGATCTTATCACTTATTAGAGTTTGATATCGTGCAATGCAGTAGTTCTCTCTGAGCTTCAGGCTCCTTGTGTGGCAAAGGATTCCTCCTTCTCAAGATCATTTTGAGGATTAAATAAGAAACTATTAGGAGCTTAGATAGTATGCTAAGAAAAGAGAATTTGTCAACTAATAAAACATGGGTCTCGCCTTTTAGAAGATCACATTCTTTTGGAAGAGGAAGAAAAATAAACTAACATCAAGTGAGCGCATGCCTCGATAAAAGAAACACGTGTGTCGTGAGAGCCAAGAAGGGACACGTGCCACTGTCAGAGCTGAGTAGGGCTGAGGGTGACAGAGGCCCTCGGGGAGAGATGGGGTTTGTCTTGAACCTAACAGACATGAAGATGCCACCCAGGAAGGAGAGCAGCTGCTCCAGGAAGAGGAACCAGCAACTGCAAGGTAGGAAGCAGGGTGACTTTCAGGAGCCACCGTATTAATAATTCCATATTCCAGTATTCTTGCCTGGGAAATCCAATGGACAGAGAAGCCTGGCAGGCTACAGTCCCCGGGCTCGCAAAGAGTCTGACATGACTTAGCAACTAAACAAAAGGTAGTCACTGGGTGATGTGAAGGAAAGAGAGGTGAACCATAAGTTTTTATGATTGTAAATTTTATAAAATCACCTTGATGAGTGTAGATTCATCCTCAAACAGTGCACCAGTAAGATTTTGAGTCGGAGACTTTCTTTGAAAGATTAACTTGACAGAAAATAAGAGTATATACAATATTAAAACTGTGGTTTGACCTGAGGCATGTCTTACAGGATAAATGTGTGTGTGTTAGTTACTCAGGCATGTCCTACTCTTTGCAACCCCATGGACTGTAGCCTGCCAGCCTCCTCTGTTGGAGGGATTTGCCAAGCAAGAATATTGGTATGGATTGCCATTTCCTTCTCCAGGGGTTCTTCCCAATCCAGGGATTGAATCCCAGTCTCCTGGTTTGCAAGCTGATTCTTTACCATCTGAGCCATATTCCACTATCTTATAATTAAATAAGATATGTTAAAATTGTTAATTGTCTACTTTTTAACAGTCCTCATATCTTCTTCCATCTGTTTTCATTTCTTTAGATCAAATGAGCACATACTTCAGTTTCCTGTTAGGAAAGGGTACATGGGAAATAAATTACTTGAGTTTTTTCACTTTTGAATCTTCATTCCATTCTTGGTTTTGATGTATCACTTGGCCAGGAGTAAATTCCAATTATACATAGTTTTCCCTCAGACTTTTGAAAGCATGTCTCTTGCCTTCCCAGTTCTGATGCTGCATTTGCAAAATCTCATACTTTCTAACTCCCAGTCCTTTGTATGGGACCAGCTGTTACTTGCTGATAGCTTACAGGATCTGTATTCAGAAAATCCATACTCAGTATTCAGAAAATTCATTAAGATATGCCCTGTCTTGGATGTAATGACTCCTTCCAATCTGGAAGCATGCCCCTCCATTCTAGGAAATTTTAATTTATTGTCATTTTGATAACTCCTCTTTCCCACCCATACTTTACTTTCTCTTTTCTCTCTTTCTGAATCCCCTTTGAATAGTTCGCCTTCTGGTTTGAGTGTTTCATTATCTTGCATCTTTCTATATTTTCTGTCTCTTTATAATTTTAAGTGTCTAAGAGACGTTTTTAACTTTGATTCCAACTCTTCTATTTATTGTTCTTATGTAATGTAGGCATTTTCAAGCATATTTAACTGTTTTCTAAATAATTCTGTTTATAACATCTGATTCACATTTTCATGGGTTTTCATACTGTCTCTCACCTAGCAAATATAAGGTACAAAAGAGCAAAGGCTATTCATCTACATATCCCAAGTACTGAGAACACTGACCAGCATAGATCATTTATGCTCCCATTTAATGAATATTTGTTGAATGAATAAATAAATTATGCTTCCTGGAAGACTCAATTAGAGTTCAGTTGAAGTTTTCTGCTGATTCCTGCTTTGTCTCTATTTCATTTAGTTTGTCTTGATATTTGTTTTCTCTCTTTGTCCTTGTCTCTCATGTAAGATGTTTTACTTAAAACCAAAATAAAACAAGTAAATAGTGAAACTTGGATATTATCTATACTTAAGAGTGAGGCCAAAATCACCTGATCAAAACTATCAGTGACATGGTCAGGGCTTGTTGGATGTGGCTATCATTACCGTGTGATATGATGGGGAGCTTTCTGTCCCATTGTCTTAGTCAGTATCTATAAACCTTTTCTCTCGGGCTAGAGAGCCTCTTTATAATATTCCTTGAGGATTGTATTCTTTTTCTTTTAGAATAATATTCCAGTCTTCTGCTGTGGACTAGAAGCCTGGCTTTCACAATTTGGAAAGCTTGTTAAGGGAAGAGAACTGTAGACATGGGAAATACCCCAATATATCTAAGATTAAAAATAATTTTTTTTTTCATTTTCAGGACAGACCTTATCCTTCAACTTTGCCTGTTATCTCTGAGCCAAGTGTACTGTTATGCATCTTTTATCAAGAGTAAACTTCCTTTATTCTTCTGACTAGAGGAGGCAGATTCTCCTGAGAGAATGGATTTTGAGATGGAACCTTGGTTTCTAACTACTCACTTTATAAATTCCAACAAATTGACTCAATTTTCAAATCCAGCCTGAAATCTTCAACCTCAAAAGTATCTGGTGACTCCAGTTACTAACTGGGCTTTGCAGAGTGAATCAAATTTCTTTATATGTTTTTTTTTCCCCTTATACTAGTAATTGGGCTTCCCTGGTAGCTCAGCTGATAAAGAATCTTCCTGCAATGCAGGAGACCCTGGTTTGATTGCTAGGTTGGGAAGACCCCCTGGAGAACAGATAAGCTACCCATCCCAGTATTCATGGGCTTTCCTGGTGGCTCAACTGGTAAAGAATCCACCAGCAATACGGGAGACCTGGGCTCAATCTCTGGTTTGGGAAGATCCCCTGAAGGAGGGCATGGCAACCCACTTCAGTATTCTTGCCTGGAGAATCCTCATGGACAGAGGAGCCTGGTGGGCTACAGTCCACGGGGTTACAAAGGGTCAGACATGAGTGAGTGACTAAGCATTGGAAAACACATATGAGTAATCAGGCTTATTCTTTAAATCTAATAAATGTGCTCTTATCTGCCAATCTGTTCATTCAAAAACTCTTGTTGACAGTTCTAGTCTGATATTTCATCCTGCCTAATTTTCTTTGGTTTTGTGGACTTATTCCTGAATTGTCACTTTAATGGACTTTGAACAAAGAGAAGAAATAAATGTTTGTGTTTTAGCTACCACCATTACAGGGAAACTATTTTAAACAGAAAGAGACCGAGAGGAAAGGCAAGGGAGAGATAGAGAGGAAAGGGAAGGAGAGGGTGGGAGAGGGGGAGAGGGGAGGAGAGGGAGGGAGAGACAATCTGAAACACACTTGCTTTGAACACTGCTATTGAAGCAATGAACATACCCGTAAATTTTTGCTCCATAGCAAAGTCATTTACTACTGCAGTCTATGTCAGGTTACCTCTTCAGTACTACAAATGGGACCCTAGCGAGTACAGATTGATCACAGCACCCAAAGGGAATCTTTTCCTCTTTGTAAAACTTTACATTCTCTGTGTCCACTTGAAACTTTCCGCAGTTTCTATTTTGTTGTTGCTATTTTTAACTTGAGGAACTTTTTTTTGTATCTTAAATATATTAATCGTCTTTATACTACAAAAATGTACTGTTTATACAGTTGTTTAGGTAGTATAGAAACCTACTTCCCACTTCTGCAAAACTCTTCCCAAATCACTCAAATCATTGTTTCTACTTCAATTCATTTTCTGAACTCTAAAGCACTAATTCCTCTACTCATGTTTTTGTACATTTAATAAATTATTGAATTCTGCCTACTGTTGTTGTTGTTCAGTTGCTAAGTCATGTCTGACTCTTTGTGACCCCATGGAATGCAGCACACCAAGGTTCCCTGCCCTTCACTATCTCCTGGCATTTGTTCAAATTCATGTCAATTGAGTCAGTGATGCTATTCAACCATCTCATCCTCAATCACTCCCTTCTCCTCTTGCCCTTAATATTTCCCAGCATCAGAGTCTTTTCCAATGAGTTGGCTCTTTCCATAGGTAGCCAAAGTATTCGAGTTTCAACTTCAGCATCAGTCCTTCCAATGAATATTCAGGGTTGACTTTCTTTAGGATTGACTTGTTTATTCTCCTCAATGTCCAAAGGGCTCTCAAGAGTTTTCTCCAGCACCACATTTCACAAGCATCAATTCTTTGGTGCTCAGCTTTCTTTATGATCCAACTTTCACACCCGTACATTACTACTGTATAAACCATGGTGGTGGTGGGTTAGTCGCTGAGTCATGTCAGACTTTGCAATCCCATGGACCATAGGCCACCAGGCTCTTTAACTATAGGGACCTTCGTAAGCAAAGTAATGTCTCTCCTCTTTAGTATGCTGTCTAGGTTTGCCATAGCTTTTCTTCCAAGGTACAAATGTCTTTTAATTTCATGACTGCAATCACCATTCACAGTGATTTTGGAACCCAAGAAAATAAAATCTGCCATTGTTTCCACTTTTTCCCTGCCTGTTTGCCATGAAGAGATGGAACCAGATGCCATGATTTTCATTTTTTGAATGCTGAGTTTTAAGCCAGCTTTTTCCACTCTCCTCTTTCACCTTCATCAAGAGGCTCTTTAGTTTCTCTTCACTTTCTGCCATTAGAGTGGTATCATCTGCATATTTAAGATTGTTGATATTTCTCCTGGCAATCATGGTTCCAGTTTGGGATTTATCTACCCTAGCATTTCATATGATGTACTCTGCATAGAAGTTAAATAACCAGGGTGACAATATACAGGCTTTGCTGTACTCCTTCCCCAACTTTAAGCCAGTTCATTGTTCCATGTTTGGTTCTAACTGTTGCTTTTTACCTGCATAATCTTTCTCAGGAGACAGCTAAGGTGATCTGGTATTGCCATCCCTTTAAAAATTTTCCATAGTTTATTGTGATCCACAGCCAAAAACCATTAGTGTAGTCAATAAAGCAGAAGTAGATGTTTCTTGGAATTTGTTTGCTTTTTCTATGATCCAATAGTGGTTGGCAGTTTGATATCTGTTTCCTCTGCCTTTTCTAAATCCAGGTTGTACATCTGGAAGTTCTTGGTTCACATACTGCTAAAAGGTAGCTGGAAGTATTTTAACCATTACCTTGTTAGCATGAGAAATGAGTGCAATTTTACAGTGGTTTGAACGTTCTTTGTCATTGCCCTTCTTTGGGATTGGAATGAAAACTGACCTTTTCCAGTCTTATGACTACTGCTAAGTTTTCCAGATTTGCAGGCATATTAAGACAACACTAACAGCACTGTCTTTTAGGATTTGAAATAGCTCAACTGGAATTCCATCACTCCATTAGCTTTGTAGTGATGCTTCCTACAACTCACTTGACTTCACACTTCAGCATGTCTAGTTCTAGGTGAGTGTTCTGTTTAGTTCAGTTGCTCAGTCATTTATGACTCTTTGGAACCCAATGGACTGCAGCAAACCAGGCTTCCCTGTCCACCACCAACTCCCGAGCTTGCTCAAACTCATGTCCATTGAGTTGGTGATGCCATCCAACCATCTCATCCTCTGTCATTCACTTCTCCTCCTGTCTTCAATCTTTCCCAGCATCAGGACTTTTCCAATGAGTCAGTTCTTCACATCAGGTGGCCCAATTATTGGAGCTTCAGCTTCACTATTAGTCCTCCCAAGGAATATTCAGGACTGATTTCCTTTAGAATTGACTGGTTGGATCTCCTTGAAGTCCAAGGGACTCTCAAGAGTCTTCTCCAACACCACAGTTCAAAAGCATCAATTCTTCGGATCTCAGTTTTCTTTATGGTCCAACTCTCACATCCATACATGACTACTGGAAAAACCACAACTTTGACTAGATGGACCTTTATTGGCAAAGTACTATCTCTGCCTTTTAATATACTGTCTAGATTGGTCATAACTTTTCTTCGAAGGAGCAAGTGTCTTAATTCCATGGCTGCAGTCACCATCTGTGGTGATTTTGGAGCCCCCCAAAATAAAGTCTGTTACTGTTTGCATTGTTTTCCCCTCTCTTTGCCTTAGTCACTAGACCACTTGATGAGTGACTATATGATTATGGTTATCCATGTCATTAAACTTTTTTGTATAGTTCTTCTTTGTATTTTTGCCACATCTTTTTTTTTCTTCTTTGTTTTGGTATCCTAGTTTTTTAAAAAATGTTTATTTTTAAATGAAGCAAAGATGAATATTTTAATTATTTAAGGTACAATTCACAATTCACAAAGAAGATAAACATTGTAAACCATTAGACACCTAACAACCAAGAAACAAAGATACATAAGGTGAAAATCAGAAGAAACATAAAGGAAAATAAATATATAATCATAGTGAGATATGTTAATATTTCTCTAAGAATATTTTATCAAGTGCAGAAAAAGTAACAATAGGAGCATCTTGAATGATGTCTTCTGCTTGTGGTAGGTCTTTGCCATTTCTGTCCTTTAATGTGCCCATCTTTGTATAAAATGTTCCCATTGTATCTCTGATTTTTTTTTTTTTTTATATTTCAGGGGATACTTAATTCTGCTTTTTGTATTTATTAAACTGATGAACTTTGAGTGATGAAGAGACTGAAATCAGACAGACCTAGATTTTAATTAAAAAAACCCTATTAACCACATAAACTTGAAGCTGTTACCTAATCTTCCTGTGCATTAGTTGTATAATCCTTAAGATGGGAGTAAAATAGCAACTATTTCATTAAGTAATCATGATCCATATAGTTTGATAAGTTGAAATAGTAATCTGTTTCTCAGGACTCAATTTGCAAAGATAGATAGATGAATTATCAAAAGGCAAAACATGTATCTTTCGATGAACTTTGAGGTTCAATCATTTTTTTTTTAATTATGTTACTAATAAAGCTGAGAAATCTCTAAGGAGAAAGACAACATAATCAGCAGAGAAATAGAATGAATAAGAAGTCTGAATTTGTTAGACTGGTTGGGGAAGAATCATTTAACAAGTATCCATGACTCCTGTCATTGTTTCATTTTTTTTTTTTTTTTCCTGGTTCAGTACAAATATCTCCTAATCTAAATCTGGTTGCTATTCCTAATCACATCCCATCCCCTGAAAGATGCAATAAAAAACATCAATAACAATTTTTTCAGTCTCTACCCAGTCCCTTAATATGCCATGTACTCTTAGAAGCATGGAGAAAAAATCACAAGTATAACTATTAAAGTATAACATCATGTGGCCTCTAGGGCTTAACTACAGTACATCACCTACATGTGAATGTGTTCCATTTCAAGACTGTGTTTGTAAGTCCAATTTGTTTGTAAATCCAACAAAGTTAGCCTAGGTACCCAACTAGCACAATCAGAACAATCAGCTTTTAGTTCTGTGCTGTAATAGGTTTATAATATGTTTCATATAAATAATACATTAAAAAAAATAAAGAAAACAGTTTTAATCTTACAGTATAGTACCTTGAAAGGTATGGTACAGTATCAGCTACATCACCACTAACTTTCATGTTTGCTTCTGAATATCCTGGGTTTGAAATAAACCTGTATTTGAAATAAAACTGTATTTTATATAGTTCTGTACAGTAAAGTACATAAAAGCAGAGAGACTTGTAGAGGCTGTACACACATGACAATGTTCATCAAACATGTAAACTAACTTACACAGCGGGACTTGCAAATGCACATTCGCAGATTTGAAAGTTCACAACTTGAAGGTTCGTATGCAGGAGACTTCCTGTCCTTGAACTAAGGCATCACTTTAGGGGTTCAGAGGAGGAAGGGAAATGCAGACTGGAAGGGATGGTGAAGCTGCAGGTAGGGAGTGGCCTTAAGTCAAGCCCAGAAACATGTCCAGGCTTTGATAGACTAAGAAAGAGTGGGAAACATTTAAGAAGAACACTTTAAGAGAAGACTCAGAGAGGGCTATGAACTTGGAAATTCAAGAGACTGACAAGTTGTTTATGTCAGAGGAGACTACCAGTCATGGCAAACATGTGAAGGGGGCCTAAGAATGCCTAAATGATTTGAGGATGTTAAAGAAGTTCAGAGAGTGAAGTGTCTTGTTCAGGATCACAAAGCCAATGACTAGCAAAGTCCTAAACCCATCCTTAAGTCCAAGCCTCTAACTCCTTAAGCTATGGATGATTTCAAGGTTTCCACAGGATTTGGGTCAGCATTTCAAGGATAAGCAGGGATCCATAGAGGCCCCCAAACTTAACTCAATAAGAATAGGAAATTCAGAAACCCATGCATGGTCAACATTGGTAGCTATGACCTTGTCCTGATGTAATAGTCAGAGTCATTTCTGCAGGCAGAAGATGGGTATGCTTCAGATCTGGGATCTTCCATTCACTCAGCTTATGTGTCAGTCCCCGATGCAATTTACAGGGAAGGTACATGTGGAAGACCACACGCTGGTTCTGACACTCCTCACGGCATTAGCTGGCCATCTCTCAGGTGCCCAGGAGATCTTCAGGATGTTTTTCTACTTATTGCCATCTACACCTTGTTCCTTTTTGCTCATGATAAGATGAAATAACTTTGCCTCCTATTTATCCCTGGTTCTGCATTCTATTTCTTAGCTATAATCTGTGTAAAAATAAAGACTAGTAGAGCAAACTTCTCCATACAGCAGGTACAGACTTGATATCAGGTCTGCCCTCCATTTCCAATTGTTCACAAATCCCTGACCACCTTCTCTTCGGTTTTCCTGAAATGAGTGACTGTCTTCCCATTTCCCATGTAAGGTCCTTGTGAGTAGGGGCTGTGGTTTATGCCTGATCCCCACCCCAGGAAAACACGGATTGCCCAGCCTGGAATTTGGGACACACAGGTCTAATAAGTGTTAGATTGATGGGTATATCCATTGAAAGCAAAATGGGCATTACTGGCCAACTAATTATGCTGATGGATGAAGGGAAAGAAAATAAAACTCATCAATACACTCATGACCACAGCCTCCTCTCCAGCAATCTCCCCGTTTTTGTGCACCCCACCTCCTCTGGAGTGTCCTTCTTGGTTATCCAAAAGAAACCTCACATCCTTCCCCCACTGTGTTGACTCTTGCCCTCTTCCTTCCACTGGTGCCTCCCGTGTTTTCTCAGGGTTTCAATTCTTAAAAGAGAGCATGTAAACATTCTCCTGCAGCCTGCTGCCTGCCAGCGCCGAAGGCCTCGTCAGTGACGAGCCGGTAGCAGCAGCGCTGTGCTGGGCTGTGTTTTTGCAAGTACAAGACAGAAAATCCATGTAATTACCTCTGAAGCCCAAGAAGCTGTGCCGCCTGACAGAACAGCGTGTGTAGGAAGCACTTTGTCAGGCCTCCGCTGACTAATTCCCCACTCCACCCAGGGTTGTGTATGTGAGTGTGTGTGTGTGTGTGTGTAGGTGTGAGCGAGTTTGGGCACACCTGTGTCTATAAAACCCACCAGCAGGCTCACCAATATTCAGCTCCAAGACTGCAATTCACCCCTGATTTACTAATAATCTCCATTCTGCTTCACCCCAATACAGAGGAAATGCAGTATTTGGAAGTTCCTCACAAAAGCCTTACAATGGGGCAGGACACAGTTTTCCCTAGTGCTGCTGCTCAGAAGCAGAAGAAAATACAGTCCCTGCAGCTCATGGGTTACAATGGTCAAGGCTGAGGCATCCTTTCAGTGTGGGAAACCAGACCCTTCCGAAGCCGAGCCTCCCATCAGCCCAAACACTGCAGGACCTGGACCATTAGCACATGCGTGTTGTCCTGGCAGTCCCCTTCGCTTTCAATTGCAAATTAACTTCAATGTCTAGAACCAAATTCCAGCGGAAACCCAGGCGGAAGGAAATAGACCTACAGAGCCAGGGAAAACAGATGTATGTGCTTCCTCCTCCATCCTACATTACTAGAATCATGGACCTTTGGGCCATTTTTGTAGAAAGACCTTGGCTTAATAGTAAATTATCTTCCTGACTTTGCATCACTGATTGGTAACTGTTAACATTGAGCAAACATGGGGGAAAAAACAGTTCAAAACCTATCTCTGCCGCTGACTATAATTGGTGACTTTCTCCATGACAGTGCAAGACCCTTACAGAGGAGAATGTAATCTCCCCACCCCCACCTCCATTGGTGTATTCCACATGTAACAGTGCCTGGCACTTAGTAAGGACTCAGTAAATATTTGTCAAATGAATGAATGGACCAGCTAACTATCTGAGTCTTTGTTTCTTCTAAGGGAGTTCAGGATATGTTACCTCAGTACATAGTCCCTGGCATACTGAAGCCGAGAAAGTTTGAGAAAACAGCAGATGCCAGAAGGTCCCTCTGACTTGGCACCTGCCCTTCTCTTTCCCACCCTATTGCTGTTCTTCCTTGGAGCAGGTCCTAGAACCCTCCTATGAGAGGTGTCTTCTCTAAACCAAGAAGAAAGAGCACGCTTCTCTGGAAACGAAAAGGACAGCGAGAAGAATTCAGACAGGTCTTGCTAAGTTTCCCCCAGTTTATTACAATCACCTCATACTCCTTAACCCATCATGTGCCTCCATGACTGCCAACTCCTCATAAAATATTCAGGTCTAACTGTTTATTTGGGTCATCATTTCCTTATAAAGTCTGCTCTCTTATGTAAAATTTACATTAAATATAATTGTATCTTTTCTCCTATAAAACTGTTGTTGTCATGTTCATTTCCAGACTCAGCCAGGGACCCTAAAAGGGTTCAAATAACTTTTTCCTCCTGTTCACTCACCCGTAAAATATAATTCAATAATATTTCTTTTACAAGGCTGTTGTGTAGTTAAATGGGATAAAGCAAACTTGAAGGTCTATAAATAGGCACTACCTTCTTTCTCCATCTTCTAAAACAAAAAGCCTGAGGAAAAAAATTTTTCCCATTTAATAGTACCCCTGGAAATAGTTCTTCCTAGGTTTTTGGCATGTACTGGTAGAAAAAGAAATAGCCATAATGTTAAGCTTACACTATAGTGCAGAAACTTGCTTCTCACTGAAGCCTGACAAAACAGTTCCAAAATCTGTGAGAATCCCAGTGGGGCTCCTGGATATAGGAATACGGAACAGTGGGTTGCTAGCATCTCACTTGCAAGCAGGTTAGCTCTTCTGGATCCTTTGGTTTGTCAGCTCCTCTCTTCCCAAGCTATACTCTCAGTCCATCCCCTTCCCAGTTGATTCAGAGAAAATAATTTGATGAAACACTTACAATAAGGGGCCAGAGGCTGGGATGGAACCTTTAACATAAACATTTGAAATTTTATGAGGCTAGAACTAGTTGAACCAATGGATAGGTGTCAATGACATTTAGAATATCAAAGGAATTGGGGATTTTACACCATAAATCTTTGACTGCTTGAGAGGTCATAAGAAAAAGGAAATGACCTACCATCCTACTACACATTGGACACCCTCCCTGTCTCCACCGCACCACAGGCTGTAGGTGAATGGTGGGTGTTGTTGCCACTCATGAAGCTGATCCTGCCCAGATGTTATGGTTTTGCCAGTGAGAACACTCATTGTCTTCAAGCCACCTCCTTGATTCTCTTCACTGTTTTGTAAACTTTGTGCTTTAAAGTTGCAGACAAAGTTATAAGGACATAAAATCACTGGAAGTAGAAGTGGAGGCATCTCTAATCAGCTGAACCAGGCCCCAACAATTCCCCACAGTATGCCTGTTACTGTTTTGTCAGCTGAGTTTTATATGACTTAAGCAAAAAGACAGAGCCACATGAACAGTGTGGCTGGAATTATGAGAGCTAATAATGATAATGATGAATAATTCATAAATGATAAATCTTTGTTGTTCCTTCATGGAACTTTCTCTAAAGGACTTGAGCTAAGAGACTTAAGCAACAGAGCACAGTTCTTAAGTGTGCAAGGGTTAACGAAGGCGGAGGGAGACTGACAGGGCACCTCCCCGCTGCTGGCCCAAGATTTAATGATGTGAGAAAGGGGCTTGGTTCATCCCTCCTAACCCTGACCCCCAGCTGATCATCTTGACTAGTGAACCTGATCATTCTGCCTTGCTTGTGCTATTGCGAATATTGCTACCAACTATCCAATTTGAAAGCCTAAACAAAGCTTCCATTTCTTCATGGTAACTATTTTGGAACAATTTTCTAAATTCTGGATAAAAATAAAAACTCAAAAAAAAATAAAAGGATGAAAATTGGGTGGACAAAAATTTCCAGGTTTTCTTTTTTCATAATAACCTCTATAAAATTAATTTCCAGTATCCTGGTTTTGATTAGGAGAATTTCTCCATGTGTTTATTCTCTTCTTATCCCTTTCTGATAGATATCAGTTTAGCCTTATTCCACAAAATTATTTCACCTTGCTCTTATTTTTATGAGTTTGCTTGAAATTTCTACTTTTTAAAAATGGAGTGTGAGATAAAAATTAAACTTACAGCTGAAAACGTTAATTATTTTGTGGAAAGTGTAAGTAGCAGCTTGGGATTTCATAGGGCAGGAATGAAGCAAGGAAAAGCTAAAGACTATATAAAGTGTTCATGAAATATCTGCACTGAAAAGGAAAAAAACCAGTGTCCACATCAACAAAAATTATTTGCTCATACATTAAAAGTCAAAGACTACACAGAGGCCCATTGACATATTTTGCAGGGAAGCAAACCAGCATATCCACTATCTCTATTTTAAAGGAATGTAAAACTGAGTTGATGATGTAGGGATTAAAAAGCCAAACAAACAAAAGGAGTTATAAAATCATAAGAGTGGCAATATGAGACACATCTGGGGAAATAGATAATTAACTGTTAAATGAAAAGCAGTGACAAGAGCTATAAGTTGAGAGGCCTGGGGAGATCTGAGGAAATTCAAGCCAGATGCCATCTCTTAACAAATCTTAGATATCTGACTTGCTGCAAATATCATGAAAACGTGCAGCAGCAAAAAAGACAAATTCTCTTAAAGTTAGGTAGCACATGCACTTTGGAAATCACTTGATTTAGCTTGCTAATCTTCACAAACTTTATGGAAAGATAGATGTGAGAAATGACCAGTATCACCAGATCACTGGCCAAGGTTTTCTGCAGGCACTTCAGTCTGGAGTAGAAACATCAGTGACTACCAGAGTTCAGAATGTGAGGATCTGCCTCTGCCTGATACTTGCAAGTTGTGTGGTTTCATCAGCTAATACCATTCTAACTTCATTTCCTTTTCTGAAGAGCCAAAATAATAGTAACTTCTCTAAATGCTATCAAAAGTCCACGAAATGATTAGATGAGATACTGTGGTTCAATGGACAGGAATTTGAAACAAACTCTGGGAGATGGTGAAGGACAGGGAAGCCTGGCGTGCTGCACTTCATGGAGTCACAGAGTCGGACATGACTAAACAAGTAAAAGGCAACATTCAGATATTATTTTTAGTGGCTTGTTTAGTTATAATTTACATAAAACCAACTGTATATAGTTTTTAAGTACAACTTGATACATTTTGATACATACACCCATGAATCCATCAACCCGATCAATGTAGTGAACATGTGTATCACATCACAAGGTCTCCTTTTTTTTAATTTTCTCTTTCTTGTCTTTCCTCCACACACCTCCCCAAGCAACTGTTATGATTCCTATCACTAAGGACTAGTTCGTATTTTCCAAAGCTTTCTGTAAATGGAAGCTCACACAACATATACTCTTTTTTTTTTTTTTTGTCTAACTTATTTTACTCAGGGTAATTATTTTAAGATTCTTCCAGTTTATTGTGTATTCATTAATTTTTAGTTCACTCATTTTTATTGTTAAGTAGTATTCTCTGTGGGCTTCCCAGGTGGCGCTAGTGGTAAAGGATCCACTTGCCGATGAAGGGGACGCAGGAGACACGGATTCGATCCCTGGGTCGGGAAGAGCTCTTGGAGAAGGAAATGGGAACCCACTCCAGTTTTCTTGTCCGGGAAATCCCATGGACAGAGAAGTCTGGTGGACTTCTGGTCCATGCAAAAGAGTCAGACACAACTTAGCGACTAAAAAACAACATTCTATGTATTAATACTCCACAAACTGTTTATCCATTCATTTCTTAAAGGTCATTTGGGCAATTTCCAAGTTTTAGATATTATAGAGGAAAATGTTCTGAGTGCTAGTGTACAGATATTTGTATACAAGTTAGCACATAGGCTTTATTTTCTCTTAGGTAAACACTTAGGAGTGGAATGGTAGGATCATGTAATAGATACATGCTAAGCTTTTAAGAAGCTGCTAAACTGCTTTCTAAAAAAGTCATGCCATCTATATACACAAAAGATAACTATTTTTAAAGAGGTTTAAATAAAAGGAAAATTATAATTAATTAATGGTTATCATTTCAGGAGCCCTTTTTGGTGCAGATCTGTACTTCCTTGTAGTATTATCTTCTGTTTTCTTAAAGGACTTCCTTTTATATGTTTTGTAATATGGGTCTAGTACTGATGAAATGCTTAAGCATTTACAATCTTAAAAATTATTTACTTCACCTTCAGTTTTGGAAAATATTTTTCACTTTGTATAGAATTCAAGGTTGATTTTTTTTTTTCCCCTTTTAATGATCTAATGTTTTGCTCCAAGGCCTCCTCCATTGTATTGGCTTTGTTGAGATACCTGCCACCCTTATATTTGCTGTTTTATATGTACCATGTCTTCTTCTTCCAGTTAAGGATTTAATCTTCATTCCTATTTTGAACAGTTTGAGTATAATGTGCTTTGGTGTCTTTTTCTTCATGTTTCTTTTGATTGCAATTTATTGAGCTTTTTGATTCTGTGGGTTTATATTTTTTATCAACTCCAGAAATTGTTTACCATCTTTTTCTGAAATCTGCTTTTCTATTCCCTCTATTTTATCCTCTTCTTTGAGGACTTCCACTAGACCTATAATAGTTCAGTTCAGTTCATTTCAGTCACTCAGTCATGTCTGACTCTTTGTGACCCCATGAACCACAGCACACCAGGCTTCCCTGTCCATCACCAACACCCAGAACCTACTCAAACTCAAATCCATTGAGTTGATGATACCACCCAACCATCTCCTCCTCTGTCATCCCCTTCTCCTCCTGCCTTCAATCTTTCCCAGCACTAGGGTCTTTTCAAATAAGTCAGTTCTTCGCATCAGGTGGCCAAAGTATTGGAGTTGCAGATTCAGCATCAGTCCTTCCAATGAATATTCAGGACTGACTTCATTTAGGATTGACTGGTTGGATCTCCTTGCAGTCCAAGGGACTCTCAAGAGTCTTTTCCAACACCACAGTTCAAAAGCATCAATTCTCAGATTTCTTTATAGTCCAACATTCACATCCATACATGATTACTGGAAAACTATAGCTTTGACTAGACAGAACTTTGTTGGCAAAGTGATGTCTCTACTTTTTAATATGCTGTCTAGGTTGGTCATAACTTTTCTTCCAAGGAGCAAGTGTTTTTTAATTGCACGGCTGCAGTCACCATCTGCAGTGATTTTGGAGCCCCCCAAAACTAAAGTCTGTCACTGTTTCCATTGTTTCCCCATCTATTTGCTGTGAATTGATGGGACCAGGTGCCATGATGTTAGTCTTCTGAATGTTGAGTTTTATAACAAAGTGTCTGCATTTTTAAAATTATGTTTTATGATTCATTTGAAAATTGTTTTCTTCAGGTTCACTATTTTTTTTTCCCTCTATAATGTATACTAGGCCATAAAACCCATCCAAGGCCGTTTCCATCTCACAAAACGAAGTTTGATTTGAGACATTTTGTAATATTATCCGTGTCTTTAACTTTTAAACATAAATCACTTAATGTCTGCTAATTATTGTCATCTGTGTCAATTCTGGGTTGATTTTAATTGATTGATTTTTCTCATCATGTGTCCTATATTCATGCTCCTTATGCATGCCTGGGTATTTTGGGTTGGCTGCCAGACACTGTGAATTTTATCTTGTTAGGTGCTGGACATGATGTAATTCTATAAATGTACTTTGATCTGAGATTAAATTATATTACTCAAAAATACTTGGAGCCTCTCAGTTCTTGTTTCTGTGTTTTTTTTTACATGAGTTAAGAGTAGTATTCAATATTGAGGTGCTATTCCTTACTACAGAGCCACACCCTTCTGGATATTTTCCTCAATATACAATGAATTAAAAGATTTTCCATTTAACTGGTGTAGACAAACTATTCTCTGTCCTAGATGAGTATTATGGTCTCTGATTTATTTATTTATTTGGGATGCTTGTTTCTCTTGTTTCAAGCAGTTTTCCCACATTCATTTGCTTGTCAATACTCAGCTGGCTACTCTAGGCCAACCCCTTACAGACTGCCAGGATTCTCTCTGTATTGCTATGTCCTTACCATTATTCTCTTCTCTGAATTTTAGCTGCATTGGCCTCCCAAGTTCAATTCTCAATTCTCTCTGCATATCTCAGACTTGTTTCTAGGATCGGCTTGTTTCTCTTTCCCTAAAGTTATGGCCTGAAAACTCTCCTAAGCCAGTCAGCTAGGATGATTACGGTACTCACCTCTTTGTTTCCAGTGTTCAGGGATCACTCCTCTTTGTTGTCTAATGTCCAGTGACTTGAACACTGTCGTTGCATATACTTTTTCTGTCTTTTGTAGAGGGATTGTTTCATCTATTAGGCTAAATATAGCCCTTGCTTCTGCAGCTGCACAGAAGGAGTTCCCAAGGTTAAGCGTTATTATCGGAAAGTTATTATTGTTTAAACATATAAAGACTTTTCAGAAATAATAGTAATAGGTGAGTAGACAGATGGGCCGATACATCAATGGGTACAAATCTACTATATTTAAAACATGCTCATACTTCTAAGGCAGCCATGAGACAGTGAACAAGGGGATGAGTAGAGGAAGGTGTTCTAATACTCCTCTAGCCTGAATCCTATCATGTTTTCTATTATCTCTTTTATTCATTGGATCTCATCAAATACTTACTTTGAAGAGGTTTGAGAATAACTGGCTTTTTAAGTATGATATTAACTTCCTTTAATTATCTGCTTTAACTTGATTTTGCAAGTTGGAGCATATCACAGAGGTCAGCCATCCTGACCACTTGCAGTGTTCTCAGCATATTTTTCTGTTTCAGATTTCTTTGCCTCTCTTTGTGCTACATCCTTATGGGAGATTTATTCTATAGTCCTTTTCTCCTACCTTCTCCTGTTTTGCTGAAAGTCTACTCATTTGACCACCCTAAAGTTTCTTGGACCTACTCTGTCATCAACCTTCTGTAAGCTGTATTAAGATGCATCACTGTTTTCTTTATGCTTTTTCTGTATCCCCATACCCACAACTTTCATAGATCTTAAAAAATGAATTGCAGTTATAGCCTCCTTGTTACACAGTGTCTCTGCCAGATTTATTTTTATATTCCAAATATATCTGGAACATTATCTGATGCATAGTAAATATTCAATAATATTTTCTTGAATGAATGATAGCACATATGCATGAGTAAATAGTAGCAAGTGTGTGAGTTTGTATGCACTGCAATCTGTCAGACACAAAACCATACTCCATCTTCTTTCCATTATGGATTTTATTTCCACCTGTAACTATGATCAAAACCCAAAAAAACAATAGTTAGGAGGACCCTAATTTCATAGTCTACTCCATGGTTTCTATTCTTTATTGTTTGCTTTTATGATTTGTTGGTTTATTCTTAGCTCAGGGCTTCAGTGGTACCCTGACTTATTTCCTGCCCTTTGAGTTTTTATTTTCTCCTTCTCTGTTAATGCACAATTCAGGGAAGCATTGATTGATTTTGACAAGTGGTAGAATTGGGTGGGTGGGTCAAGGAGAAAGATTATGCCCTGAGATGGAAGAATGGATGCAATACCACCTTCTAATGTCCCTGCACATTTTTGCCTGAGGGCTTTTTAAATCTCAAACTGCCAGGCAGTTGTAAGTGATCTCAATTAATCGAGATTTCTGAAGCTAAAAATCAATTTCTTTTTTTTTTTAATTCACATTAAGGATCAAGATTATTTTATTATTATATAGAATGAATTCAGCAAATAGAAACCTGTTCACTCACCCAGCACAAGGAGGACTTGAAGTAAGAACAAGAAGAAAGTAACAGAGATATGATTTAACTATGGCAGTGCCATCAGTCAGAAGTAGGTGATACAAGTTTGCTTATGCTTTCCTGCCAGTTTGAGTTGACTATCCTTTCCTCTTTTGTGTGACTAAATTCCAACCATCTTTCATGGACCCTTTCCTCCAGGAAGACCTTTTTTCCTTCCTTTGTGCTTGTGCAAACCTACTTAGCACTTTAAACCTGAAATAGCCTGGTTCTAAATTACAATACCCTATATGGTTTTATCTGGAGAAGAAAATAGCAACCCACTCTAGTATTCTTGCCTGGGAAATCCCATGGACAAAGGAGCATGGCAGGCTACAGTTCATAGGGTTGCAAAGAGTTGGACATGACTTAATGAATAAATAACAATATTGTTTTATAGCATCCTGCCATATACTATGACCTCTCTCTTTTGGTTGGATTTTGTGTTTTTCTTCAATTGTTTACACAGTGACTAGCAAAAATGGGGCACACACCAAGTTAATTACTGTTTTAATTAGCAATGTTTAATTAATGTTTTATGGCTTGGCTGACTGAACATGGACATTTGTGGCCTTATTGTTTTATCATCTCTTACTCTACCCATTCTACCTGCAGGCGTACTTGTAGAAACTAGAGTAGGGAACTTTGAAAGCATATTTTCTTAACTCTGAGAAAATCATCAGTAATCACCTAGAGAGAGTACCAGATGGGTACCCTTATTCTCTTCCCAACAAATTCCATATTGAGCCTCTGAGCATGCCACAACCAGTCTCTCAAAACAGCAAGCAATCAAGCTTGCTGTTTGTTAAGCTAATACAAACGCTTTTATCTTAATATGAACCACTAGGCAATCAAATATAGTTTGAGAAAATATCACACTTAATAACTTCTGGTGCCCTTTTTATGTTCCTGAATTTTATTGAGCAATTTATAAGAGAAAGAAAAAAATCTATCAGAATTGCTGAAGAACAGTTCTATCCACAAGCAAGCTATTTATCCAGAATATTGAAGTAACAACAAAAATATGTAGGAAGCAAAAGGTCAACTAATTGGGGGGACGAAGTGAGTAAGCAATTCATACCAGGAAATAATTACAGTCCAACATTGTGTTGTAAATGAAAATCATCATCATTAATAACAGCAATCTAGTTCCAAGGGAAGCTGCTCATTGAAAATAGAAAAGTTTGTAGCTAACGTTTCCCCTCCTCCAGGCATTCTCATGAGGATATGTGCACGGACAGCACTCCATATTTAGAGTCAGGAATATTCATATGAGGCATCTTTTTATAGGGAAATTTATCATATTTTTTTTTTCCGTTCCTGGGAACTGAAGCGAATTTTTCTATAGCTCTATGTTAACCCTTTAAGCAAATAGGCTATAGAAGCAAACTTTTGTTTTTGTGGTCAGCCTACTCTGATGACTGGTTGATACTACATGTCAGATTTCTCTGCTCTGATCCAACACTGGAGTCCATCCTGCTGGCCCCTTAGCACTGACAGTCATATGCCAAGGCCTTCCCTCTTGCCACCACAGTTCCTGTCATCACAAATTCTGCTGTAAGACACCAACGTGGCGAACATCGTGCGTGATCACAGAGGACTGTAAGGACTGAGCCCCTTTACAGGATTCACACTCACACCTTTTAACACAGAGACCTCGGGGATGGGGAACCAGGCTCTTTACATCTAAAGCTCCTGCTGCCGTCGACTTGCCTTCCTGCGGGCGAGGCCATGCTGCGTCTGCACCCCTCGCTGTGCCGTGCACCCTGGCTATGACCCCATCCGCACACCTCCTGCCCTCCTTGGAGACGCAGCCCATGAGATGTCCTCAGGCCCCACCCAGCACTGAGCCAGAAAGGCCAGCAAACAGGTGTCTATCAGCCATAACCTTCCAAAAGCCAGCAACAGCTTGGCATTACTGGTAGAAAACAGGATCAAGGAGGAAATGGCAGCTTTTCCAGGGAAGTTCTAGCCAAGGCCACAGAGAGGACCTGAGACTCTCGGACAGGAGACTTTTGAATAAATGAATGGGATCCGGCTGACTATCAGCAGATTGAAAAAATAAAAAGAGCGATGAAGTAGCCATTCCACAGTAAGATGAGATATTTAATATTTTCTTCCAGGATGGGCTTCCCTAGTGGCTTAGACTTTCCTGGTGGTTCAGACTGTAAAGAACCTGTCTGCAAGGCATGAGACATGGGTTTGCTCACCATTCCAGGGAGTAAGACAGGTTACCAAATCACCCCTGGTTCAGTTGGGAAGATCCCCTGGAGAAGGGAATGGCAACCCACTCCAGTATTCTTGCCTGGAGAATCCCATGTAGAGAAGATCCTGGTGGGCTACCACCCATGGGGCTGCAAAGAGTGGGACATGACTGAGCAGACTAACACTTTCAACTTCACTTTCTATATCCATCTGGTTCTCAAGCTCCCTTCCCTTTGGGAGGTAATTATGGTGGCTTTCCCACCAAGAACCAGAATTAAGAAACGGGGAGTGGACCTCAAGCTGACACACTTCATGGAATATAATCGGGGTATCTCTTCCTCAAGCCAAGGAGGATTAGTACTTTGACATCAGTGTATTAACTGAAACACTGTCTTAAGGGTCACATTTGGAACTTTACCTCACTAATGTAGTTGCTGTCACATTCAGTTCCTATAAAGTACAAAACGAGGTTGATATTGTTGACTCATCATTCCAAGGGGTAGGAAAGATTACCAAATCACCCCTGGTTCAGTTCACTTCAGTCGCTGAGTCATGTCTGACTTTTTGCAACCCCATGGACTGCATGCAGCACACCAGGCTTCCCAGTCCATCACCAACTCCTGGAGCTTGCTCAAACTCATGTCCACCAAGTCAGTGATGCCATCCAACCATCTCATCCTCTGTCATCTCCTTCTCCTTCTGCCTTCAATGTTTCCCAGAACCAGAGTCTTTTCCAGTGAGTCGGTTCTTGGCATCAGGTGGCCAAAGTATTGGAGTTTCAGCTTTAGCATCAATCTTTCCAAAGAATATTCAGGACTGATTTCCTTTAGGATGGACTGGTTTGGATTCCTTGCAGTCCAAGGGACTCTCAAGAGCCGTCTTCAACACCACAATTCAAAAGCATCAGTTCTTCGGTGCTCAGCTTTCTTTATGGTCCAAATCCGACATCCATACATGACTACTGAAAAAACCATAGCTTTGACTAGATGGACCTTTGTCGGCGAAGTAATGCCTCTGCTTTTTAAGATGCTGTCTAGGCTGTCCATAGCTTTTCTTCCAAGTTTAATTTCATTACTGCAGTCACCATCTGCAGTGATTTTGGAGCTGCAAAAAATAAAGTCTGTCACAGTTTCCATTATTTCCCCATCTATTTGCCATGAAGTGACTGGTCCAGATGCCATTATGTTAGTTTTCTGAATGTTGAGTTAAACCCCTCATAGACCTGCCAATAAGCTGGGTTGCAGTTTGATAAGGGGTGATTAAGGATCATGTTCTCTGTTCCTTATGCACAGTGTGCTGTTGGGTCCAGAAGTCAGTGGCTGGGGATCTGAATGGCTAGCTTGTGGAACTGAAGAATGAGCCTCTCACCTCTAACTGGTCAGAAGCTGCTTCTCCCTAATCCCCTTGGGGAGGCAATCAGACTGGAAACAAATCAATGAGGAGATTCCTCTGCATCCAGATGTTGGAAAAAAGCTGAGACACAACAATGCCAACCTTAAATTCCAATTTTATTCTCCTTTAAAAGTAACCCTTCTTGCTCAACTTCTTTTTCTTTAAATCACATTTCATTTGACTTCTCATAGTATTCCCTTATTTTCTAATAAGTTACATGTTACGTGAAGGCTGAAAATGTAGCTGTCCATATGATGTGACTTCATAGCACTAGGCAACTTCTCTGTGCAACCATATTCTGTGTCCAATAAGGAAACTTGTTTTCTCCCTCAGAAAGTTTTGAGATTCATTTACTTCCAAGAGAAGACATAGAAACAAACAAAATCAAACAAAACTGTAAAGACTCATGAGAAGTTAAGAACACCAAATTTGATTAAATAAATGCAAGATTTGCCTATAGTTACAGTTAACCACAAATGGAATGGTTAATTGTCTAATATAGAATTTTAAACTCAGATTTAGTGGAGCGCTAGGGCTTCCCTGGTGCCTCAGATGGTGAAGAATCTGCCTGCCTTGCAGGAGACTCAGGTTCAATAACAAGGTCAGGAAGATCCCCTGGAGAAGGGAATGGCCACCCACTCCAGTATTCTTGCCTGGAGAATTCCATGGACAGAAGAGCCTGGTTGGCTACAGTCCATAGGATCGCAAAGAGTCATACATGACTGAGTGGCTAATACACACACATAGAGGTTTCCCCAAGATATGTCCTGGGCTACTGGAGATAGAAATGTTGGGTGACCTGCTGAAGTTCCTGATTCATTTTTCCACCTCAAATGGAGTAACCAGGATTTTGTCTTAAAAACTTGACATCTATATTTTCACTTAAAGAAATGATTCTAGTGCTAAATACTGTTTAGGAGACAAAAATAAAACTTTTCCTAGTGCCTTCTATAGTGTTATGCCCTCATGAAGGAAATGTTTTATTATCTAGTGATTTATTGTAGTTGTTACTAGAGTAAACTCAGTGTATTGAGGTTTCTATTTGTTGCTTCAATTTTGTTATCATTAATGTCAAATAAGGTTGAATTCCTTCCAGGGCAGAACTATTCTATGAATCCAATTATTTCACCACCTCCCCAATGAAACTCATATTATAGAATAAACTTTTTGCTTGTTCAACATCTTGGCAAGGAGAGAAGTGTGGTGGAATTTCATTGTTTCAAAGATGTTTGCTTATATTGTCTATACCTCCTCAATCATAACAGAATATTATTTGACTGAGATTAATTTAAAAAAAATCTTGGAAAAGCAAAAGAGTTGAATGGTTTCTGTAACAGCACCTTATTACAGAAATTCTACCCATGGATGCTACTAGTATGGGTTTCTAAATGTCTTAACCACCTTTGTGAGCTCAACACTATACATGCTATCAGACATTTAACACACATTCCTTATATACATGTTGGTGAACAGGTGATTATTTCTAAGTTACTGATTTTGTGTCCTAATGAGGTACCCTGTGGATATACAAAGAGTCTGCTATGTGGCTATTTTCTCATCTGGACCTGTGTTCTCCTTAGTGATCTCTTTGCTAAACATGGTTTAAAAACAACTTCCACTAAATATTAATAGTAATAATAATATGATATTAAACCAAATTGGTAATGGTTACGTGGATGTTCTTTATATCAATTTTTTTTGACGCATATATATCATTGTGTAAAATCTTGGAAAGGAAGATTGGAATCTTTCCCACAACAGAAACCCACTGTGGGCTTCCCAGTGGCTCAGTGGTAAAGAATCCACCTGCAATGCAGGAGTTGCAGGAGATATGGGTTCCACCCCTGGGTCAGGAAGATCCTCTGGAGGAGGAAATGGCAACCCATTCCGGTATTTTTGCCTGGAATATTCCATGGACAGAAGAGCCTGGTGGGCTGCAGTCTATGGGGTCAGACACTTCTGAGCAACGAAGCATGCACAGAATCTTTTATATAAATGATACATTTTGTAAACATGAACATACACACAGACTCTATATTTCATAAAACAGAAATGAATTGACATATAATGACCAGCTTGGGTCTAGTTTGTGTCAAATAGAGACAAGGATTCTGTCTTAAATCTGTCTTAAATAAGATGACTGAGAATGTCCTTTTATCACAGTTGGCCTTTTGTTTGGACTTATAGTCATTTCTGTGGGGTGAATAGAAAAGCAATAGGGACCCTAATTTGAATTCTTTTCTGTAAGGCTTTTCTGTGCATCCCTTTGGGAGCACCTATTCAAAAACAGAAGTGTGCCCTAAGTAGAGTCTTTCAATCTCATGTTTTCTGCTCTATCTACTACAGTGTTGCTCTAGCAATGCAAAACCACCTGTTCTCCGAGATCATGATATTTTCCTTCTTGCTTCTCTACACCAGGCATTCCCTCCTTTGGGAATACTTTTCTCAATTTGTCCATCTACCAAAGTTCTGCTGTTCCAGGAGTCGGTTCAAGTGTCACTTCTCGGAATCTTTTCCTGATTTCTTACCTATAGATCTGCTTCCTCCTGGCTGCCACTATAGCTCTCACACCTGGCACCATCCCACAGTCTGATGCCCTGTGCCACATCCACGTCTCCACTGCACGGCCGTTTCCCCAAAGAAGCAACTCAGGATCAAGTCACGTTGCTGCTACAGTGAGCATTCCCATAGCATCTTGCTCAGACTAGGTGGGCAAATTATGATTGTAGAGAAGAGGAAACAAATAAAGGCAGAGGAAGGGAAGCAAGTAGGAGAATTTTAAAAAGAGAGTGGGGTGAAGGAGGAAAACAAGAGAAGGAAGGAGGATGGAATCGTGCACAGAAAAATTCATTTAGCTGCCGCCATTGTGCGTGAGTGCAGGAGTCATGCGAATGAATATTTCCAAAATACGCCAGAGAATGGGTCTGATTCTGATGTATGGGAAGGGGAAGAGTGAAACCCTAAATACAGCACATTGTCTGAAAAAATGATCCTGAATAAGTAAGGACAGCCTGATTGAGAGTGGTCATTTGGTGGATTTATAAATGTCAAAAATAGGGGGCATTGAAAAGAGAGACTGTAGTGGTGGATGACGCTTCTCCTCCACAGAGGTGTAAGGCCCTCCCAACGGTGTGCAGTGTGATCTTCTATCCCTGTATCCCTTGCTTTCTCTAAATTCTTTCTAACCTAAAGTGGAATGAGAATCATCAAATTCAGAAACAGCATGAGAGGTAGGAGAAAGGAGAGAAATATCACAACTGGTGAATGGCCCATTGTTTTGATAGGCACAACTGCAAACATCAAGGATTTTAAGAATGCAATTCCTGGTTGAATGTTAAACTTTTTTTTTTTTTTTTCAGATTTAGGGTGTCAGATGGCTGTAACTGCAAGAAACCTGGGCTATTAATAGAATTACACACATCAGAGGCAACCTATGAGCATGTAAGCATAGAATGTTGTCAGAAGCCTAGAGAGAGGGACCTAACCCAAAGCACAGAAATACACCCCTATATGAGAGTCTCTCTTGTTGTTCAGTCACTAAGTCATGTCTGATTCTTTGCGATCCCATGGACTGCACACAGCGTGTCAGACTTCACTTTCACCATCTCCCAGAGCTTGCTCAAACTCATATCTATTGAGTTGGTGATGCCTTTTGCTTAGAATTACGGCAAAGTTATATTCATCTATTTTTCTTTCTTATTACACTGAGAGTATAAAAGGCAGAGAACCCAGTGGGAAGGAACAAGTTACTCAAGATTCATCTCAGGTGAAATTATTGTATGTCACATACTTCCCTAAAGTCAAAACCTGATGTCAGGGCCCTGTATTCCAGACTTGGAAAAAGACATACACCTGAGGAAGAAATTCAGGGAGAAACTAGAGGCTGGGAAAGTCAAGACTGAGCACCACAAACTCAGATATTCTTCTGATGATTCACCAGTCTCAAGAACTGGAATGAGACCGAAATTACAGCCCAGTAAAAGTTGGAAATCAGCCCCAAAACCCTTCTTTGTGCAGTTAAGGAATTTGAGGTCAAGAGAAGAAATGGGGAATGGCTTGCCCTGGCCACACCTGATTAGTGACCCTTGAAACTAGATTTCTTGTCTTTGACTTCTAGTCCATTGCTCTTTGCTTTAATCACGATTGTTTCTTTAAAAGTACTTATGATCTTTGCTTGAACTTCGGGTGATGAAAATAAAGGTTCTGACAATTTTATTATTGTTTTCCTCATTTAAAAGTTAAGGAAAAAAACAAACATATACTTCATGAAATTACAGTGTGGCTTGTTTTCAAGCAAGTTTTAGCTCATGGCCCATAGGAAGGAGAAAAAAAATGTAAGAGAAAAGTCCTGTAAGTTCACCTAACTAAGAGAAGTTTCCATTTGTCTTTCTTATTTTTTGCTTGTTTCTGGGTTGTGTTTCCTGGTTTGGAAGATTTCCTGCCTTTCTAGCATGTGTGTGCTTGCTAAGTCACTTCAGTCATGTCCAACTCTGTGCAACTCTATGGATTTTAGCCTGTCAGGCTCCTCTGCTCATGGGATTCTCCAGGCAAGTATACTGGAGCAGGTTGTCATGCCCTCCTCCAGGGGATCTTCCTGACCCAGGGATCAAACCTGCACCTCTTATGTCTCCTGCGTTGGCAGGTGGGTTTTTTACCACTAGTGACACCTGGGATGCCCCTTTCTAGCACAGAGCCTGGCTATTTATCTAAGTTAGCTCTTTAAAGAATTTGTTTTCTTTTTCTTAAGAAGGATGAACAGGTAGAGGCAAGAGGAGGAAGCTTAAAGTATGACCTGTTCCTAGATGACCTACAGAGAACGTCAGATTATCTTCGTCCAACAAACTGCATGAGACTGGAACACATACATTTGCATGTGGTAGAACTAACTGAAAAACCTAATCAGAAATAAATTCTACAAACAGGAGGAGACATTTCTTTTGTCTGACTCACTTGAGATGAAAAAGATAAGTGTGAGATTGGAGTGGGGATAATATATCAGTGCAGATTAATAGATTAAGACCAATATCCCACTTGGGTCATGTGATTTCACTCTTCTTGAGCCCTCAGATATAGAAAAATGAAGCATAAAATTGAAAGAGTTCTTATTAAAAAGTGTAAATCACACTTTTGCTTAACATATAAATCAAAAGACTAGTCAAGTGGCCAAGCTATCTGGTCAAAACTACACATCCAGTTGATACATAGCAAGAGTGTTGCCTCAATAAGCCAATCTGGACTCAAATCCATGGGGAAAAAGATAACTTTAGGCCCCTCTGAATCTGCTTTGGAGCAAATGAAGCTTGATCTACAAATTATAATTACTGGCTCCACTTTGAGCAGAGACAAAGACAGGCTATTTGTAAATATTTCCAGCTAGGCTGAAGGTTGGTATTTGTGACTTAGTTAATAAAATCTAGGTTCCCAACTTCTTATATTAATCACTTAATTCTAACAACAATTTGTTTTGTAAAGATTTTCATGATACTGCTGCAGCCGGAGCTGTTTAAAATGTTCCCCAGGTCGGAAGGACCTGAGACTCAGAGACAGTACCTCGAAATAGAACAAGTTTTTTTTTTTTTTTTTTTTAAGAGAACTCTAAATATCTTCTCTGCTACTGGTCATTGAGAGGGAGATATTGACAGTGAAAGAAATGTTGGGTGAGATGAGAAAATCTTGGTCATTAAAAAAAGAACAGTCATTGGCTTAAACTAGCTGATCCTTCCTAGGTTCCAGACGGGATGGTAAATGGGGTGTATTTGAAACAATAGGGGTTCTTCCAAAAACAATGATGTTCCCTTGACCTTACTTTGGTTTCTCAATAGAATACAAAGGACATTTTCTGGTTTCTGCCAAACTGAATCATCAGAATAAAAGATTGTAGGAGTACTTTTTAAATGTTAAATTTTTAATAGAATATTTACTATTACTTCATATTTCATCAGAAAGTAAAATCAATGTATCCCATAGAAATTTGGATTTGATATTAAACAAGTCTAGAGGCGTAGAGTCTTACCTCTTCCAAGTGCCATAGCATGTGGAAGACCACCAGAGATTATAAAACTTCACTGGGAGATTTCTCGCAAGAGATGACTGTTGTTGAATGTCTAATGCCATCGATTGGGTAAAAATGATTGCTGTATCCACAGTGTATTAATTGGTTTTTAGAACATAAATGTATGGCTTATTAATATAGATAATGCACAATATGGGAGTGTATCTTCTATTCACACATGCCCATTATAATTACCTCGCCTTGAAAACTATATCCAGCTCTGGTCATGTGATGAGTACAGCACCTCATGAGCTATAGCAGAATTTGATAAGCCCTATGGAAACAAACAAAAAAATTCCATATTGAAAACCACTATATATCAGCATTGTGAAAGCAGCTGCAAGGGAGAAAAGCAAGAAAAAGTTCAGAGTCTCTGCCCCAAGGAGCTTAGAGTCTGTACCAAACAGCAGCTTATGATAAAGTAAAATAATACTAATATCAGTTCCAATAGCATTCAGAGTTGAGACATAACAAATGGGATATTAACTGGTTCTTGAAATATGGAGATAGAGTTCACAGTTCTTTCTGTGAACCAGAAGAGGCAAAGGAGATGCTTTAAGCAAAAGGAATATTGTGAAAAAAGTGAGACGTACAGGAGAAACCAAAAGCATTTGGATGAGAGTGCATTAGGAAAGACGCCTAGACAGAGAATACATCTAATGGGGTCAAGCCACTAAACCCTTTGCATGCCAGATCATTTTGTATGTTATAGCTCCTAGGTCTGATTCTCCAGGAAATAGCCTCTAGATAAAAGCTTGTATGCAGACTCTGTATGTAGTTCTCTTGAGAACACCTCTGAGAGAATGAAGAAAGCTGGACAAGTGAGAGCTGGATGAAGGTGGTATTCTTCATTATCCACCATTCAAACTTTGTGTGTTCATTAGCACGTGGAATTACGTATTTGCTTTTCATAACCTCCTCAAATGAATCAATGCTATACCAATGCCTATGTAAAAATAGTAAGCTACAAAGTTTTATCAGGAGAAATTATTTCTTGTTCCTTTACATGAAGTAGAAAAAAATATTTTGTCCTTGTTAAAAATATCTCAAATTCTAGTTTTCCTTAAATGTTCATGCAGGGACAAGAACAAAAATAATGCATTTTCAAAGAGCTCAACTTAAAAAAAAAATTTAAAAACATCCTTCACTGCACCAAGTCATAACGAGGCATACCCAGCAAACGCTGCACAGTTAATGTTGCTCATGGACCCCTGTGGAGCGGAAGGATTTTACCAGAACTGTATGAAGTGCCTTGAAATTAATTTTCCTATAATAGAAACTACTTAAAAGAATTATCTTGCTGTGCAGCAAATCAGTTCATGTGGCAGATTTATTCTTTCATCTGGAATTTTCTTAAAGGGGGCAAAGGCAACAAAGAGATGGTTTGGATGAACTGAAAATCAGAGTCTGTCCAAGCCCTGAGCTTTGTTCTTGGGTTAAAAAGACTTCAGAAAATGTTAAGACTTGAATAAACGCAAGACTGTTTTGGATAAGCATCAGGCAATCTTCAAAAGAAATTTCCAGCTAAAGAAACTTCTAACTCCACCCTTATCTTAGAGATGAAGATACTGAAGCTGTGGGAAGGGGTCAAAGAGTAGGTCAGTGGTGTGTAAGCACAGATACACATGCATAGACTCACGTCTGTTCATCTATATATAGACAACATCTCATGTTTTAGAAACATTTCCCAATTTCCAACCAAATATTTAAAATCTGTGTTTAGTGAGGCTGGGCTAGGCTTCGCTGTGATAACAAATCGACACAAGCTTAACCCAGTAAAAGTTATTTCTCACTTACTTTATAGGTAAGTGTCAGTCTGGAGTCCCAGCTGGATTGTTTCTCCCCAAATACAAACTCTGAGAAGCATGCAATGCTAACGTCTCAGAGCCCACACTTCCAGTTCACTAATGAGGGAGGAAGACTCTACGAAACAGTCCTTTTCATGTCTTTGTTGTTTTTGGACAAATATTTTTAGAATTCCACTTTGCCCCGTGAATGGAGAAGAAATTAGATTAACAGCAAGTTCTAGGAAAGCTTCTAGACTAAGTGCTCTCAGGCCTCCTGAATGGCAGGCATCATGGTCTACTTCTTTAGAGCTGAGAGGAGTTCTAGGAAGACTAACTTTGGCAACATGTATCTGAGAAGAAACTGCAATGAACCATGCTCTGCATTTCCTGCTGGTTTAAAATAATAACAGTCTTAGAGAATTTGGGAAGGATCTTAAAATAATCATGGAAAGGAAATTCAAGAAATGATTGTATCCAACCATGGAATGTGGAACTCTAGATAATAAGTTGAAAGAATATGTAAGAATAAATAATACATTAATACTGGCAGAACAATAGAGGAAGAGAAAGAGATTTAGGGAAAAATACCTTTGAGGTAAAGAATAAAAACTAAAGAATACCATGTCTTTCAGACTATAGTTTATCAAATGATGTGAATAATAACAATGAGGGCTTATAAACAAACAGCCTGTGAATCTGGGAGTATCAGGGGAGAGTCATAGATTAACTGAAATTATTCCTTCTTTGTCCCAACATAGCAATTAAAACAGGACTTACTCAAGATCTCTGGCTGCTAGTTGTAAAGGAAAAGAAGTGTTTTTGTGTCAGTTCTAAGGTGTGATCTGAAGGTGTAAGTGGACAAACAGCTTATTTCTTTGCGTTTTGTTTTTCCGAGATTTCTTAAATCAAAATCTTAGACAAGCTTCCCTGGTCAAAGTTTAAAATTGAGTTGAAATTTTATAAGACAAGGTGAATGCTTCTACACTTCTGTTTAACAGGCCGAGTGGAACAAGCAAGCAACACCAAACAAACCAGAAGGCAAATGAGTTAAGATCAGTGTTTATCAACCAGCCCTGTTTATCATCCTTCATCACCCCCTCAACCCTTTCTTTGTTGAGAGGGCATGCTGCTAGGGGTTTTGCTTTCTAGGTTATTCCTTCTTCTTTAATGAGTCAGCCCACGGAAAGATTTTTTTAAAAATATGGTAGCCAAAATATACAAATGCTTCCACTTTCTCTGTTTTAATTACAACCCTCACAATGTGAGAATATTCAGTATCAGATCCTCATGTACTAAGACTATGACCATTAATACTAAGCTTTGCCTCTAACTTGCCTTCACTGAAAAAAGTAGCCCTCATTCTAATTCAGCCTTCTTTCAAGCAGACCCTCTTTCTCTTTGGTTTATATAAGTAGGATATTTTAGCTCATTCTAGACTCTAACCCTGGAAAATTCATCTCACTCCCCTGATCAAGGGTAAAATATATCTTGCTAGTTCTGGTAGCCAATTTCTTCTTGACTCTGTAGAAAGATATGCTTCAAGGGGCTGAATAACAAGCTTTTAACTCCTATGTGCCTGGATTCCTAGCTAGAATTCCTTTGCAGAGCCTGTGTCCCTGAAAACATGGTCCAAACCCTCCCTACTATATTCTATTTGCAATTCCATTTTTTTTTTTTTTTGGTCAAAATATTTCATTGTGGGTCCTTCATGTTCAACATAAAGGCCATGATAACTTTAGAGCTATTACTATGATATTTGAAGAAGGTTAAAAGGAAGTAGAGATACTTTCATGAAATTACCCCTCCCCCAAATGTAGGTAATATGCATGGTCTACAGTTAGCAACCTAATGGGTCCTTATAAGTTGGGTCCTTATAAATTCCAGTGAAGAACAATTATGAAGTCTACCAGTTAGTTCCTGTTCAAACCTCTATTCTCTAAGCTTATTGTATTTCTAGGCCACTAAAACCTTCTGCCTGATTTGAAGAGCTAGCATGTGAAAATATTTGCTGAACCTGATTCCCTGATGGGAAATACAATCCACTAGAATCGAATGTATTTGTGAAACACAAACAGATTTTCATTACCTGTAGCTTATAATCAAAGCAAAGTTTCTTGCTTTGACAAACATGCTGTTCACTTTGGAAATAGAAGTGAAGCACACAATTTTTGCATTTATTAATTGTGTATCCCTGCTGTAAACATTAGCTAACCATTTGCTGTTGAATCTTAAGTAAATCTCTACACTAAAAGGCACTGCTGAGCTTCCAAACTCTTAGGTTCCACATTCTGAGGGGGCTATAATCTTGGCAAGATGCATTTTCCCCATCAACATCCATAATGTCTCCCCAGGGAGGAATTTGTCAAAGGAGGAATTTGTAAAGTCACCATCTTCACAGAGGCCCCAGAGAATGAATTTAGCTGATGTGTGTAAAGACCTCCAAAGGTGAAAAATGGGGCAGGACAGTCACTGATGCCAGAGGGACTCTCCAGGCAGTGTTTGGGAATCTTCCATGAATTAAACAGGAGCATTTCTTCCATGACCAAGAAAGGAGGAGGCTCTGTAACAGATTGCTTAGCATCATATATGATACCAAGCAGTTGCTCAGATGAGATACTTCTGTAATGACCCATATTTACTCATTTGCAATTTCAATAAAATTTATAGCTAGAAGAAAATCAGAAACATTGAGACAAAAAAAAAAAAACTAAAATAATTAAAAAGCTAATTGGAAGATATTGCAAGCCTTTGAAAGATATATACATTGACTCAATTCTGGAGTGAAGAAATGGAATATTAGAAGTCCTAAAGTAGATGACCCCAACTATAGTTAGTGTTTTCAGATATAGAAACCTTGCTCCTCTGCATGAATTACTTTGGAATGTATGTATACCAGGAATTTTCAGTGATGGGAAAACTTTTAAGATTTCATATGGAAATATTCATATTTAAACCTCACAGATTGACACCAGGATGTTAATTGGAAAAACTATGTCAATAAACCAGTAATTAGCAGAGAAGTAAATAAATGATTACCCAATTATTTTCCTTTGAGTATCAATTTTGGATTTTTGGTGCCTTGACCTATAAAAATCCTTGAGTCTCTGAGCCCAGCAGGTTCTTCCTTCTGTGTAAGGAAGTGGTTCTTCTTTTTGACACAAATTCACCCTGGGCTCTTACCATCTCATTCAGCGCTCCTGCAACAATCTCACATCTCCTTTCTTTCCGTCTCTTCCTTATCAAATTAATTACATCTGCAGCAGGCTAAGTCTTTTGAATATAACACTTTAATTCTGTCTGCAAAACTATCAATTTCTTTTCATTTCCTAGAAGATAAACTCTTAAATTCTTAGCACGTTATTCAGACTTTCGACAACCCTACCAATCCATCTTCTCTTTTACTCATCTCATGCCCTTTGCAGTTAGTAAGCCAATCTAGATTTGGTGCCCCAACAATTATTGCATTATATTGTAGCCTTCCTTTCTTCATACTTACCTTCTGGCCTAAGGGTATTTGCTCTCATTTCTAACAATCCTTAAGGACCAGACAAGGAAATCCCTTTTCTAAGCAGCCGTCTCAGTTCCCTCTTGAAATTGTAGTCTCTTCCACCTATACAACTATAAGAACCATTGTCCTTACCAACAGAACATATCTTGCCTTGTGGCGTCATATATGGATATCCTCTATTATTATTTAACTAACTTTATGTTTATAACTTATCCCTCCAATAGGATTGTGAGTCACTTACAACTAAGAATGACTACTTCTCCCTTTCCTCCTTTCCCTCTTCCTTCTTCTGTCACAACTACAAAGAACTTTGTACATAATAGACTCTCAGGAAATATCTGACAATTGTTTAAGAAGTGTTGTGGGATCAAGTTTCCATCATGATTTCATTTGGGCCATTGCCATATGAATTTGAAGGAGAATCAGTTTTCGAGTGATCTCAATTTCTTTGTGGCTGTGGTTGTTTTTGATTATGTGGACATTTTAAGCTCAGCCTTTGAAAATGTTGACTTTCCCTTACTGATGATGATGAGAATGTGATCTTGAATAGACCAAATTATCTAGGGCCATTTGAGCTCCCAAAGAGAAGGCATAATGTAAATACCAAATTTGTACTATTATTATGTATACATATTCCATTGCTTATCAAGTCAAGGATCAGATTATGATGGTTGTAAACTCTTCCTGCTTCAACACACCACCATAATTTAACATTTCATCAGATGGCAGTGTCCCAGACATTCTAGTAACATTTTACTTGGCTTAATTTTATTCAATTAAATCTCTCCATGCTATTTTTTTTTTCTTTTTTGATGCTTAGCCACTTCAATGGCCAATAGTGAGTTTTCAGAGTCAGGTGCCTGTAGAATCTCACATTAAACTTCTGTACGTATCATGCAACTTTTCTTTGAACCCATGGAACATCATCTAATTCTCAGTGAAGGAACCAGCGAAGTCACATTCAGTTAGATTTTCAGTCTATTAGTGAAACCCCAGTGAAATAAGAACCGTGAGAGAGACACATTGTTGCTCTGAGTTCCTTCTGAGCCTTAATCTTACAGGTTGAAGATACAGAACTGCTAGATGCGCAGCACCTCACTACCTTGACCTAAGAGTAAACAAGTGTAAAACAGCACATAAATGTTTGATATTCAGTCGTAAATGAAAAAATATGTATTCTATAATGAATACTTAATTAGGACTGCAAACTGAATATAAGGAATGGAGCCCCTACTGCTTCTGAGACAAAGCAGAGTAAAATGAATTACCATCATGCAGGGAATGATATTAATAGTGTCCAGCTTTATAAATGAATCCAATTTTAAGCCACTTTAGTTGCTATCATACTGAGAACGAGTGCAACATGTCTAACATATCATTTTTTTCTGGCAAATGACAAGACTTAAGCAGAAAACAATTTTAACTTGCTGATATTTGACTGCATTAAATATTTCTAATTATTGAGCACTCACAGTCAAACATCATTCGGAAAACAAACGTCAGTGCTCTTTTCAGCATCAGCATGTTGAGATGAGCCATCTTTTTTCTCTCTCTCTTACAAAAGGAATAAAGTAGGTGAAAGATTGTTTGGGTGACTCTATAGCATCAGTAATTGTGGTTCACTCCCTTGAGTCTATCCTGCGGAGAACAGTTAGCATTTTACTATGAGTGGTAGCTTAGGTTTATGTGCTGTATTTGTTATTCAGAATGTTTGCAGGTGGATGGAGTCACCAGGAAGTGATGTAGGAATCTCAAGGAAAGGCACTGGTAGATTCCACACAAAGCACTATTTCCACAGGCCAGGAAGAGAGGCTGTTCTGGCAATTATTTTGGTAATGAGAATCATAATATAAATTGGATAGGATAAAGATTAAGTAATTATTTTGATTTTTAAAATTTCTGATTTTAACAATCTATTCTTCTACCATTGAGTAAATCTTTATTGTATATTTAGTCTGTGATAGTCACTGGATTAAACATTTAATTAGGAAGAAGTAGTATTCCAACTTTGGGATTTACAGTTCTGGCAGGCAGAGAAGACCACTATACCTGAAGCATTCTGTTCAATTTAAGGTGGTATCTAAGTGTGTTAGTCACTCAGTCACATCTGATTTCTTTGCAACCGCACTGACTATAGCCCGCCAGACTCCTGCCCATGGAATTCTCCAGGCCAGAGTACTGGAGTGGGTAGCCATTCCCTTCTCAAGGAATCTTCCTGACCCAGGGATTGAACCTGGTTCTCCTGCAATGCAGGCATATTCTTTACCATCTGAGTCACCATGGAAACCTTGGTGTGGTAGGTGGTTGTGGTTTAGTCCCTAAGTTTTATCCTACTCTTGTGACTCCATGGACTATAGCCACCAGGCTCTTCTGCCCATGGGATTCTCCAGGTAAGCATACTGGAGTGGGTTGCCATTTCCTTCTACAGGGGATCTTCCAGACCCAGGGATCGAACCTGGGTCTCCTGCATTGCAGGAGGATTCTTTACAGACTGAGCCACCTGGGAAGCCCCCAAGCCAGAACTTTTTAGTATAGAAACCATAGATATTATGATTTAGAACATTGTATAAAGAAAAAAGGACTAGGGTCATCCAAGATATTTCTGTTCCACTTATGAGAGAGGGTAATACATCATCTTTAGAATCGGGTGGAGAGGGAGGTGGGAGGGGGGTTCGGGATTGGGAATACATGTAAATCCATGGCTGATTCATATCAATGTATGACAAAACCCACTGGAAAAAAAAATAATAAAAAAAAATAAATAAAAAAAAAATAAAACAATTGAGAAAAAAAAAAAAAAAAGAAAGAAAGTCTCCAATGGTGGCAAACCAGAAAAAAGAGAGGACTCAAGGGTTTTGCTCACCTAGAGACCCCTTAAAAGTCTTTCAGGGTTATTTCTAGGCAAGAGTTATATTGTCAAAGGTTTTATTTGACAAAGGGACAGTGAAGAGGAGATGATGTCAAACTTTTTTGATCTTTGCAGGAAACTAAACTTAGTGTTCAAGGTGTTCTTTTTGAAACCCAGCATGGCTAGAGAAGAGTTGCCCTTCTGTCATGAAATACCCACTAAAACCCCTTGATAACCACATAATCATATTCTTCCTGGGTAAAATCAAGACCCATATGGCTGTAATATTATTTATAATAAAGAATATAGAAAAGGTCAGATGAAACACAAGTTCCAACCAGATGTCCATCAGTAGTTAGGCTGTCTCTTCACAGGTTATGCCTTTGGGAACAAGCCAGTCTTGCCTTTGCCATTAAGTCTTGACCACGGGCTTCCCTGATGGCTCAGATGATAAAGAATCTGCCTGCAATGCAGGAAACCTGGGATGGAGCCCTGGGTCAGGAAGATCCCCTGGAGAAGGTCACGGCAACCCACTCCAGTATTCTTGCCTCCTCTATGGGAGCTTGGTGGGTTACAGTCCATGGGGTCACAAAGAGTTGAACATGGCTGAGTGACTAAGCACATTAGGAAACAAGAGGTCTATTATTAGGCCAACAAACAGAAAGTCCTAAAGTACACTCAATTTGGTAAAACTCAAAGGCAATAAGACAATTGGGAGATGACTGGCTGGCTGGCTGGATGACTGAATGAATGGGGAAAGGATTGAATGGATTAATTTCTTCCTGGATTATCTCTTTCGGAAATTTACTCTGTCTTCTCCAGCTAATATGGAAAGTTGAGTTCTGATGTACCTGCTCTTTACTAAAAAGATGATTCTCCAATTTTATGCCTGTACTGAGGATATCCTGGCCAAGTCCTAAGTAAGAAAGGATGATAATGACAACACCTACCAGTCAATGTAAGTTTTGTGTTCTAGACTCAGGTTTCATTTGTATGTATGCACTTATTCTTCTCAGTAATTGCATGAAATATATAATATTTTCATTAGTCTTCATTTTGCAATAAGGAAACTAAAGCAAACAAGTGTTCAGTAACTTACCTAAGTGACACATCTAGGAAGTGATTGATCAGGGATTCAAACCTAGAAAATAATGACTTTTGGGGACTTGTTCTTCATGGCTACATTTTTTTGCAAATCAAAACTAAGCCATTTGGGATGGAAACAAGAAGCTGAAAGCAGTGTACACAGGAGACCCTTCTATATTCTCAGTGCTACATCTCTTTCATTGTTTCCCAAAGCATGCCCCCTAAAACTTATCTCCACAAAATGCTGACTGACTCTGCCCCTAACTGCAGATGAGCTCTGGAGGGAGCAAGCCAGGCTGGATAAGATTATAATCGCACAGATATGTCTTGTTTGGGGAAAAGGCACAGTGTCAGGAGAGGAGAATGGATGCTCTCCGTCCATGGGCGACACCCCTTCCACTCCATGATATACGAACACCAAAGGCACCGTCCATCATGGTGACATGCACTTAAACTTAAAGCCGGTCCAAGCGCTTCTGCGTTCCCTGGGGGAGCTGCCATAAGCTGTGATCTATGGAGAGGGCCTGGGGCTGCTCTCTGCTTGGATTTGTTCTGTTTAGAGTAATCCTCCAAATACAATTATTGCCTTCAGTGCAAAGAGGCATTTCTTGAAAAAAAGTAAGTGATATGCATCAAAAGAGCATGAGATAGAAAAAAAAGAAAGAAAGAAAGAGAACTGGTCTTTGTACCAGTTACTCTCTAAACTAAAACAGCATATTTTAATAGAAGAGAGATTGGGAATCAAAATACATGGCTTCCAGCACTGGGTTTCCACAAAACAGTTTCTGTGACCCTGAGCAAGTCATTTCACACTCTCGATCTCTGTTCTTCTACATGTAAAGTAAGGTAATAAAATTAGACATGTTTTTAAGGTCCTTGAAGTGGTTTAGGAATAGAAATTCACTCTTCCTAAAATTTACAGTCCATAACTTTTCCACCTTGGTGTCTTTCCTATCTAGTACAAACCAGACAGAGAAGTGCTCACGAAATTTTTGTTAAATTAGAGGATGAAGAAGTTGCAAAGAAAATAAGATCTATAAAATCCTGACTCTCAGTCAGAAAAAAAAATTTGATGAATATGCCTCAATTTTTCATTAGGCTTACTGGAGTTATTTTTTATGAAAAGCCAACAAACAAACAAAATCCCCCCTATTGTGTTTAAACAAAGTTATAAAAATGAGGTTCTTGCCATTCCTCAGTGATGGCCTGGAGCCATTGTTACATTCATCAGGGACTGATCATTATTGCTCTCCTCAAGATATTCCTGCAAAAACCAAAAAACATCATTTTTCACTAGTCAGACCAATAAAAATGTTAGAGCTATGACTTTTATGTATATATATATATATGTGTGTGTGTGTGTGTGTGTGTGTGCGTGTGTGTGTATACATATTTAAATTCTGGATTTCACTGGAGCTGAATGCAATTAAAATAGCTGTTCATCTTACCAGTTCTATTTTATAAAGTAAAAATAATGATGCAATTTAAAATATAATTTTGACTTCTATTATTAAAAAAAGAAAAAAAACACACACAAGCATTTCAATTCTCCAAGGCAAGCACACATTTTTGTATAAAATTTAAAATTTCACCCAATATGTAAAAGTGACCCATGTCATACATCATGACAAAGTGACTTTTTGAAATGGTTCTTTCAAACTGTTTGGTAGTTTTGCACTTTTTCTTTGCTACTAAACCACCCTTAATCTTCAAGCCCACAGTTCTGTCTGCAACATTTTTAAAGCAGCTGGTGACCTGAGGTTGCATCTCTGACCTTTGTATCTCCCTTGTAATAAGAAGGGCATTTGTACTACTAGAGCTATGAAGGTCATAGTTGGGATGTTTTAAATTAGCTCTGCTCAGTAGTAACATAAAGTCAGATCTCTTTTTAATTTTACATTTTCTCATAGCCACATTTTAAAATTTAAAAAGTTTAAATCAATTTTAATAAATACATTTTTAGTCCAATATATGTAAAATATTTTAATATCAACATGCAATTAGAGGAAAAATCAATAAAATATATTATATTCTTTTTTAATGCAAAAACCTTCAAAATCCAGTCCTTTTTTATACTTACAGCAAAGTCAGGCTAGGACCGTCCACGTTCTGTGTTGTCCATGTCCTCTTGGGGCCAAGTTTAACTCTGCTGGACAGCACAATTTTCAGATAATAGCTTCTAAGGGAAGAAATGCTGGAGTCTGATTTGTTTGCTTATTTGTTGTATTTTTATATTTATTTTGTTTAACCTACTTGTTTTACATATTGGACCAATTCTGAGATTTCATCAACACATCACTGGTTGTAGTCATTTTTCCTTTACTGTGAATAGCTCTATAACTGCTTCTTTTATATTTTTTCACATCCCCACTTTAACCAAGGATTCTGAACAATAACAGATACCAAATGTTTCCAAAATAGAAGAAAAGCAAAGGACAAAGGATCTTCTACTATACTGAACAAAACCTATCTCTCTATGTGTTTCACACACACACACACACACACCCCTCTGATTCTCCTATGAATGGCACAGAAGTTTAAAATACTACCAGATCCTTAGAGTTCTCTCAGTTCATGAGGTATCAATAAAAGGTTCTGAATGCCCACTACATGCAGGGCCTTGTGCAGACAGGAAGTCATAATAAGAAAGGAAGTTACTCAGATGTTTTTAGATGGTCCACTGGGGGACAGACTTTTTTACCAGATCCTTGGTGAGAAAATAGATAGTAACATTCAGTGTTTATGGATCTGAAAACAGGAGCTGTATATTCATTGGGAACTGGGGAATTTCAGGCAGCTAAGCGGGATGATCAAATACTTTGTAATCATAGATACTTTCAGCTTTATGCAGTGCTGCCAATTAAATGAGCAGCTGGATCCCACTAACATTCTTTTTATATGAGCATAGTGGGACCCAGAACACCTATTGACAAATGAGGGAACTTGAGTTCAAAGAAGTTTAGTGACTGACTCAAGGGACTAAGTGAACTAGAAGCTCCCTGGGGACCTTGTTTCCAGTCTTTCCTTTTTTTATACTGCATCTCTCTAACCATCTATGAAATATTTGTGGATGGGGAAGGACATAGAAATTTAATAGGACTTAATTAATCAATAGACTGAAGAAAGCACAGTTCATTACATCTGCCCTGTCTCTTAAGTGAATCTTAACTGCTCATCAGAAGTATCCCCTCCCTTGCTGGTCTTTCCATGAACCCCTTACCCATGAGAGGGGCTGTAATATAATTTTCCCCGGGCGCTCTTGCATGTAGACTCCCCACAGGTCAGGGAATAGTGGCCTTGCCTCTCCTCCCCTTGCTGGACGGGAAGTGATGAGAACAAGCCTCTTTTCTCCACAGCACAGTGCTCCTCACATAGGAAAGTTCAGTCCCGATGTGCTTTGGCTGACACTGATTAGGAGCCTGGGGAAATGAGACTTCCTCTTGCCAGTGACCTTCCAGTGGACTCAGCATCATTTCCCCTGGTCTCTGCCAGTCCCCCAGTGTGCCTGAAATCAGTTCTTAGAAGGTTGTTTCAAGGAACTTCTGCCTCTCATATTCTCAAGGCTACAGAGATATGTGCATCATGCTTGATTTCAACTTCACATCCCCATGCCTCTCTGACTTTCCTGTCATTTTGCCTTTGCCATGAGAATCCTATTCTAGTCCCCAATACTGCCCTGTGACATGGTTTTGGACATAGATACCAGATAGGTGTGTCAAAAGGGGGATGCCCTAAACACACAGTATCTGGATTTCAATTCAGTACTTGGCTAGAGTTCTTAGATTATTTTGTATAAATGTGAACTGGCTTGTAGCCAGCTAGATGACCACACACAAGGGTAGCTAATCAACAGATCAGCATTAACCTGAAGATAGATCTCTAGTGGCCTGACAATGAGTTCTGCCCTTGGCCTTGACCTGTTCAACATCCTCATCACTTTATAATTTGCAGATTGAATTGTTATTTGAAGTGTGTTTCAAAAAGGTCATAGCCTGCAGTGCCAGTATTGCTTGGAGTTATACAGTAGCAGTTAGGAGTAGAAATGGTACCAGGAGCACATTTCCTGAATCAGGAAATGGAAATTTCTGTGATTACTAACTGAATAAGACTGTTCCTGCTGAGTATATCAGCTCAGACATAAGAAAGTAAACAGACTGCCCAGCAGGCAAATGAGCTGGAATATTCTTCAGGTGGACATTACCAAACCCTTTCATGTGTGCCCCAGAGCGGGCTTCCTCCTCAGCTTTCCACATCTCGGTCACTGGCATTCTCTTTTATATCGCTCCCCAGACACCTGAATATCACCCTCAATCTCTCTTACTTTCACTTGCATTCCACTGACCACCTCTCCTGGTGAATAGACGTTCTCAATGCTTTACAAATGTATTTTCTACCACAAACAAGTGGAAATAACAAAATTGGGGGAAGAAATAAAGTTTGAGGAAGCTCAAAGTAGGTTTCTGATAACTCACTCATCCTGGTCAACTGGCTTCAGAATCACAGCATGATGGAATATCTGCAAGGACCATTCCTGTTTGGGTGGGCCAGCCCTGATAAACCTATTAGGGTTCTGTTATAATACAAGTAAAAATAGAGACTTGTAGTTCAATTAAAAATCTAACATGTATTTCTCTCGCTTCTGAGATTTACAAAAATGTTTGTAAACAGGAAATTATATAAGGGATTTTGAACTCTCAACCCAATTAAAGGTTAGTGTGAGCCCCTCACATCTCAGAGGTGATGCAGTTTGGGAGATCATACCACAGTAAGAAACACCAAGTGGAGCTTTTTTTTCCACACTGGTTATTACTTGCTTGTAGCACTTGTAGCCCCAGTATAGCACTTGGGGCTGAGGAGAATGCAAAACAATACAGGTAGCCCATGAGGCCAACAACTGTTGAACTGTTTAGACTGCAACATCTCGAATATTCAAAGAACAGGAAAAGAGAAAAGCCTAAAGAGGTGGTGTTAGAACACCAGCGCTCGGGGTTAAAGGATGCTAGCAGAGACCAGGAAAAGGCTCCGATGCTATAAATACTCATCTTACCTTGGACCTGCTTTTCTGACACCTATCTGGTTTCCCTCCACAAACGTAGTTATACAATGAGACTGGGGCCCACAGTTCAGAGAAGAGTCTACCCCCAGGAGGAAGTAGAGGTCCCAGTCTCTTGAGATCAGAGAGGTCAAGCAATGACAAGACACCATTTTACTTCTGAGAGGGCCCCTTAAGCATCAGAATTACAGGACTTGCATGGTGTTCCAGTAATTGAGAGTGTCTGCCAATGCAAGAGACATAGATTTGGTCCCTGCTGCAGGAAGATCCCACATGCAATAGATCAACCAAGCCTGTATGCAGCCACAATGTATCCAGCCTGTATCCAGCACCCTAGAGCCTTTGACCTTCAGCTACTGAAGCCCACATACCCTTGAATCCATGCTCTGCCACAAAAGAAACCACAGCAATGACAAGTCCACACTGCAATGCCTGAGAAGTGGGTTTGTCTCCTGAGTCAGAAAGATCCCCTGGAGGAGGAAATGGCAGCGCATTCCCATCTTCTATCCTAGGAAATCCCATGGACAAAGGAGCCTGACAGGCTATAGTCCCTGGAGTCGCAAACAGTCGGACACAAGTTAGCAACTAAACAACAATACCGCGACTAGAGAGTAGCTCCCACTCTCCGCAACTAGAGAAAACCCACAAAGCAACAAAGACCCAGCAAGCCATAAATAAATAAATCTTTAAAAATTAAGAAAAGAAAAATAAAAGAATAAGAATTACAGCTGATTCCTTAATGCCTTGCACAACCCACGTCATAGTCCTGCCACCAGGGTATTTCTAACACTGGGATTCACCAGCTTCACTGAGGCAGGTGCAACGCTCCTATGCCCTGCACCCCATGGCCTCATGCAGCAGCTTCCACGGAAAAGCTGGTCATGTGGGCATCAAACCAGAAAGGCCCATGTTGAGTCTCAACATTCACCCTCTGGCAGTCTGTAACCTCTTCTTGAAATAATGCCTCAGAATGCCTGAAATAACTGAAAAGAATGACCAAGGAAATCTGTTGCTTTGGAAATATAGTTCTACTGTGAACACCTTGGGTGCTTCAGAACTACTGGGGGTTCCGCGGCAAAGAAGAGTTGCAATGGCTGAGGTCTCTAGCGTGTGAGGTGGGAAACCTATATACATGGCTGGACCTGGCTTAGGACACATCTCTGTCTGAGGTGACCATGGAAGATCCTGTGAGCTGTGAGTAAACAAAGGAATCTCTTCAGCTACCAATAGTCTGTGTGTCCGATGGCCACCAAAAGTTGGGGTAAGAAGACAATTGTACCTCTGTGTAGCCATTCAAGTCCTTTTATGGGCAAAATCTCAAAGTGTAAGAGGTCAAGCTAACCACTGGGGGACTACTGGGCTGACTCAGCGGAGGGAAGAAGAGAAGATACAGCCAGATCTTACCTTCAATTCATTGTCCTCCTGCATCTAAGTCACAGATCACAAAAAGAGGGGTTTTGGAAGCTTTGGGCAAGTAAGATTCTATAACTGATCCTGAGTATCAAGCAACTGTTTGTCTATTTAGAACAAGTCACGAGCAAGGAAGACCAGCTCACCGCTCAATCCATTTTATCCCTGTGTGGGTGGATGCTGACTTGAATGGACCCACGTGCAGGAGTCAGTAGCCAGTAGCATATCCCATCTCAACTTTTGTACAGAGGACCATACCAGGAGGTTGATATTATATACTACTTTCTGAAAACCACATCCTTGGTTTCCAATTTCTTGGGACCTATGACCTTAGTATTGTGTGTAAAACCATAAATTCCTCTTCAAATTAAAAAAAAGAAAAAGAAAAGTCCTGCTGACCCTCTGCCATTTTGTTTGTTTCATTTCTTGATGTAGTTTTAAACTCACATAAAGCAAATAGAAATTGTAAAACTTTCCTTTATCTTAGGAGCAGTAACTTCATTTCCCTAAAATAAAAGTCAGTCTCTTTACTGTAAAGCCCAGCACACACATATTCCTGAATTTGGGCTTTGCTGTGTGTTGGAATGCTCCAAGGGAGCAGTCATCTACAAAGCCATAAACAAACTCGCTGAACACTGAGGATAAGCTTTTTGTTATTCTCCTTTTTTTCTGTGGGTTTGGCTATTGAATTGCAATGACCACTGTTCCTTTTTTAATGCACTTTATGCTGCTTCCCATCACTGCCCGTTTTTATCATCTCTTTTCATTGATGGAAGCTTCTAAAGTCACTGCTTCGGCCCTTCCCTCAATTCTGTCTCCCACAGTGAAGCGTGGTGATTTCTCACAGTACCTGGTCAGAGACTTAGAATAAGGAGCTATTATAGCTTCAATTGGAAACTGTGGAAAAATCAGAAGAAGTCATTCTCAGATAGTTAACGGCATTTGGTCCGAGATTAAACTGCATGAAATGGAGCATTTGGGTCATCGGATAGACATGGCAAATAGCAGAATATAATAAACAGACTCCAGTCTTTACATCCAAGGCTCTCCAAACAAAAGAAGTGCTTTGCATGGCTGCTGCAGATACCCAGATAGGCTTTTTATTTCTAAATATCCTGATTAATTTTGCAAGTGCGCCCAGCTTGGGGATGCCCCAAAACATCACTGCCCAGTGAACTTCTGTAAACTTGCATCTTCATTAGGGGCAATATAATCTATTTGTTGCAGATTCATTTACCCTTAACCCATCAAATTGTTGTTTGATGGGAGCTGTTTAGGGCCCCTGAAGCTCTGAGCTATTTTTAACGAGCCATTTCAAGCTTCTGCTTCTCTGTGCAACAAAAGGATGTATTTGACTATCGTATATTTTGTTAACAGTCACCTAATCCAAACAGGCCATGTTTTGGATGTACAGAGCACATAAATCAAACCATAGGCATGCTCTTTCTTTGTTTTCCCATATTGCTCCATACCTGAAAAAAAAGCAGTAAGACACCATTTCTGTCTCTTCTGCCAAGTGGTAGAGGGTGACACGAATTTGCTTTCAGCACCCAGCCCCAATCATATCTAAGCTCTGGACTGACCCTTCAGTGTGGAAGTTTGAGAGTGTCCAGGGCTCTCTGGTACTCAGCTTCTACATCCCCCCACTCCATCCCTGTGGGGTCAGAGCTTTCCTTTGATGCAGTGCCTCCTCCTCTCTCTCTCCAACAATCAGTTATGAAGGATTGTTTTTGCTCCATCAGGGAATTTCTTGGATGACCTCCAAGTCCTTGATGATATCTCCTTCTGTAAACTTGTCAACCCCATAGAAAACTACTACCACCACCAAAATAATCAGCATTTAATGTAGGTCTTGAGGCCAAGTTCTGGTGGGCTGGGCTTGACCAGGAGCCGTGTCCTCTCAGGAGATAACAGCTACACAGCTGCCCAGGGAGCAGGGACAGGTCTACGGGTTTTGTCCAAGTCCAACCTGGGAAGAAACACAAGCCCCCGCCTTGCAGAACACTCACCCCCACCTCATTCTGCAATGATGGAGAAAATAAACCATGTGAATCTCCTTATCTGCAGAGAAAAGGAGAGAAAATGCTATGAAAATGAAGTTCACTAACTATTTTTCCCCAAAATTAATTTTTAGCTATTTTTCTAAAGCTTCTGAGAACAAATCAACTAAACCCGCTTGGCTACATTCTAATCTCCTTGTGGTTCTTGAGGTCTGAAGTCACTGATACTTTGATATCTAGTAAGTGCCATTTTCTTGCTTGACAAGAAAAAGTTGCTTGCACACCCTAGAATGCTTTCCAAGCTGGGAAGACACGATGACCAAATGACCAAACTCTCCATGACCCAAATTAAAAAGGGAAAACAGGGGGAAGAAAAAAAATGCAGTTTCCCACCAATAAACACCCATGTCTTCTGTGGGCAGAGCAACAAGCTACAGACAGAATCCTGAGTATTTAAGGAGATGAGGGGTAACATGTGCAAGAGACAGCTACAGATGAGATGCACTTTCTGAAATTCTACTGGGTCTACTAAGGCTATGTTGGAATAAAACCAACTGGATAGTAGAAACCATATTTTGTATGCCTGTCTCTGCCATTTTGGGACCTGGAACTGCCCAGAAACTTTCATCCAGGCTCTACCCCTGGCTCTTCAATACCCTGCTTCCTAAACTGGCCCACAATGAGCAGGCTAGGAGTGCCTACTGTACCGTGCCCATGGTGTGAACTCTTGATTATACCAACATAGGCATTTAAGTGAGTAAAATGTCGGGATGGAGTCCTTGCTCTATCACACTCCAGCTGTGACACTGGGCAGTCATTGCACCACAAGAAGAAAATTCCCATTTCCTTATCTGTAAAATAGGATGATAGTAATACCTACCTCATTGGGCTATTGTAAGGATTAAAGGAGATAATACTAATGCTTAGTAGAGTTTTGTGCACGTCTTAAGCCCTCAATAAATGTTAGCTATCATTATCATTTTTATTAAATGATTCTGGTGTAAAATTTGGCATCTCTCAGGGGAGTTTGAAAGGATTTCAATTCTTAACGCCCCACATATTGGATTTTAATGGTGGAATTCCAAACATCTTAAAAAACCTAGAGGGGTGGGGATCGAGGTTGTTGTTTTCTGAGGTTTTGTTTATTCATTTGGGTGGAGGGCTACCCAAGTTATAAAATGCTCTGTTGGTATTTAAGTTTGCTAATGAATTCAGTATCTAAGATTGATTTCTTTTTAATCCCTACTTGAAAAACCATTTTTAAGTGTTCAATGTGATTTGAGAATGTGGGGGTTCAGAAAGCATAGCCTCACCCCAGCCCTGAGTAGCACTGGACTATAAAAAAGGCATATTATAGAAGGCAGGCTCTACATCTCATGAAGGGGCACTAATTCATTCCTATGCAAGGAAGTCTTTTTTCCCATTATTAATGAATATTTTTAATCCTGAGAATATCGCACAGACTTAGTCACACATGACTGCACCCATTTTGTTTCAAAATTTAAAGAAATCATTTTGACTGAGGTTAATCCTTGCTTTTTAATTTTTTTTTTTTTCTGGAACAAAGAAAGTATAGTGTTCTTAACAGAAACAGCTATCAAACTTTTCACCATATATCTTAAAAATGATCAGAGATAAATGCCAGGGTACAGGTTTTAGTCCATAGATCTATACTGACCTCCAGCTGTGCCCTTAGTAAGGCCTTCACCCTTCCTTCACTAATTCATTCATTCTCAGCACACACTGATCTAGTAACAGCTACTAAAATAGGTAAACACTGCAAATAAGAATAAGAAAATCTCAAAAAAAAAAAAAACAACACAACTTAAATAATTTCAAAATTTAATAGAAAGAAGATCATTATAGAAGTAATATCCAGAGGGATTAAAGCTCTCTTTGACATAAAAGATTGCTGGGAGAAATATCAATTACCTCAGATATGCAGATAACACCACACTTATGGCAGAAAGCAAGGGAACTAAAGAGACTCTTGATGAAAGTGAAAGAGGAGAGTGAAAAAATTGACTTAAAACTCAACATTAGAGAAAACTAAGATCATGGCAATTGGTCCCATCACTTCATGGCAAATAGATGGAGAAACAATAGAAACAGTAACAGACTTTATTTTGGGGGGCTCTAAAATCACTGCAGATGGTGACTGCAGCCATGAAATTAAGATGCTTGCTGCTTGGAAGAAAAGCTATGACCAACCTAGACAGCCATATTAAAAGGCAGAGACATTACTTTGCCAACAAAAATCTGTCTAGTCAAAGCTATGTTTTTTCCAGTAGTCAGTTATGGATGTGTGAGCTGAACTATAAAGAAAGCTGAGCACTGAAGAATTGATGCTTTTGAACTGTAGTGTTGGGGAAGACTCTTGAGAATCCCTTGGACTGCAAGGAGATCCAACAAGTCCATCCTAAAGGAAATCAGTCCTGAATATTCATTGGAAGGACTGATGCTGAAGCTGAAACTCCAATAATTTGGCCACCTAATGTAAAGAACTGACTCACTGGAAAAGTGGTCAACTTTCCCTGATGCTGGGAAAGATTAAAAACATGAGGAGAAGGGGAAGACAGAGGATGAGATGGTTGGATGGCATCACCAACTCGATGGACATGAGTTTGAAAAACTCCGGGAGTTGGTGATGGACAGGGAGGCCCTGCATGCTGCAATCCATGCGGTGGCAAAGAGGCAGACCTAACTGAGTGACTGAAGTAAACTGAACTGAGTCAAAGCTATGGCTTTTTTGGTAGTCATGTATGGATGTGAGAGTTGGACTATAAAGAAAACTGAGCACTGAAGAATTGGTGCTTTTGAACTGTGGTGTTGGAGAAGACTCTTGAGAGTCCCTTGGACTGCAAAGAGATCAAACCAGTCCATCCTAAAGGAAATCAATCCTGAATATTCATTGGAAGGACTGATGCTGAAGCTAAAACTCCAATACTTTGGCCACCTGATGCAAATAACTGACTCATTTGAAAAGACCCTAATACTGGGAAAGACTGAAGGCAGGAGAAGGGGACGATGGAGGATGAGATGGTTGGATGGACATGAGTTTGAGTAAGCCCCGGGAGTTGGTGATGGACAGGAAGGCCTGGCATGCTGCAGTCCATGGGGTGGCAAAGAGGTGAACCTGACTGAGTGACTGAACTGAACTGAATCAAAGCTATGGCTTTTCCAGTAGTCATGTATGGATGTGAGTTGGACTATTAAGAAAGTTGAGAGTTGGACTATAAAGAAAGCTGAGCACTGAAGAGTTGATGCTTTTGGACTGTGGTGTTGGAGAAGACTCTTGAGAGTCCCTTGGACTGCAAGGAGATCAAACCAGTCCATCCTAAATGAAATCAATTCTGAATATTCATTGGAAAAGCTGATGCTGAAGCTGAAACTCCAATACTTTGGCCACATGATGTGAAGAACTGACTCATTTGAAAAAACCATGATGCTAGGAAAGATTGAAGGCAGGAGGAGAAGGGAATGACAGAGAATGAGATGGTTGAATGGCATCACCGACTCAATGGACATGAGTTTGAGTAGTCTCCGGGAGTTGGTAATGGACAGGGAAGCCTGGTGTGCTGCAGTCCATGGGGTGGCAAAGAGTCAGACACAACTGAGCAACTGAACTGAACTGAACCGAACTGACACAAAAAGTGAACCCAGAAACTATAAAGAAGTAAAACATATTGGACTATATAACAACTAAAATTGTGTGCATTTCAAGATATCACAAATGATACCAAAACACAAATAACAGTTTAGGAAAAATGTAGATAACAAATAGGTTAAAAAAAAAAAAAAAACAGGTTAATATGTTAAATAAATAATATGGAGCCCCTAAAAACCTATGAGAACAACAACAAAAAAGAATCTCTAGAGGTTTCACTGGTGGCTTAAATGGTAAAGAATCTGCCTGCAATGCAAGGGACCCAGGCTCGATCCCTGAGTCAGGAATATCCCCTGGAGAAGGGAATGACTACACACTCCAGTATTCTTGCTTGGAAAATTCCATGAACAGAGGAGTCTGGCAGGCTACAGTTCATCAGGTTGCAAAGAGTCAGACACAACTGAGAGACTAACACTTTCATTGAAAGAACTGCCCTAATATTGTTTTCAAAATATCTGCACCCACATGATAAGATGATTCTGTTGTTTGTAGCCACTGACCAGGGGATTTGCAATGACAAAGTTAGTATGGAGTGAGGTGAGGGGGTTGGGGGAAACATGATCCTTCTAGAGTTCCAGAGCCCATATCTATTGATTTGTGTTCAAAATGGCCAACTTCTCCATTTTAAAGAAAATATTTCTTGCTTCTTCCATCCCCACCAAATCAAGAATTCCATATATTGGGACTGTTGATCATTCTTTACATGGGTAATGTAACATCACTCCACCCAGTACCAATGCAGGCTTCACATGGAGGGAAAGAGTCCTCATGATGTCAAATACATGCCCTTGTGGGAAAGTTTCTCTCTTCCAAAATATACATTTCTTTCTTTGTATCTTCATGAAAATATGAATTTGAGATGTATTTGTTTTACCAGTCTCCCTTTTACATCACTAACTTTTCTAGTCTGATGCAGTGCATCCATTTGTCTCTAGTTATACTGGGAATTCACTTGATCATCTGTTTGCTAAATACCAGGCAATTAGTGCACTGCTGGTGGAATTGGGAAGGAGACTTTACTTTGAAGATTGCAACCCTTCTGGATACCACCTAGGCACTTCAGTTCCTGGAGGGAGGCTTTCTGCAGGCCAGCAGAAGTTAGCATCAAGGAACTGAAGGTGGGGGAAAAAATGTTGGTTTATAAGAGGAGTATTAAGAATTAGATAAAGTAGCACCACATTGATCTGGGCTGTAAGACTTTCTCTTCCCTAATCTGACTGCTCTTACCCCCATTGGAAAGTTCTAATAACTCTCTGAGGAATGGTGACTTATGACCAAGGAGAAACTAACTGTGAATGCCATTTGTGGTTTGGAAAGCATAAAAATTCTCTTTGTATTTGTGCAGTTATCATTTTCCAATTTCCTCTGATCCAAGTTATTTATGAGTTTTTTAGTGTGGCTGGCACGGGGCTGAGTACAGCCCCTAGAAAAATGTGGTTATAGACCTTGATGCCTGCTGGTTAAAAATACACGGGACTCCTATAAATACACAGACCCTGCCTCTGGTCACTCACAGGGCTATTATCCAGATGTGCGCCTGCCTTGCCTTGAAGACGTTGTTCTCAGATTACAGACTATACTCTCCTTCTCTGACTGCACAGGGGATGTGAGGAAAAGGAAGAAGGAAATGAAAAGTCCAAGACTGATTTTAACCTCACACAATTTACAGTTTAAGACAAGCAGAGGGACCATCACACTCTTAGGGAGTGGGAGGTGGACCAGGAAGGACAACATGGAGGAGGAAGCAGAGGCCCAGGAGGAGACAATGAAGCTGAACGTCAGCGCTGGTGAGACAATTGGTGAAAATGTTAAAGGATTTGGGAAGGGGGAGAGTGAACCAATCTTAGTACAAGTGACTACATGTGAAACACGACCACTTTTCACCTTACTCTCTGAAATATATTAGAATTGTTTTTCTTTTCCCACTTTACAGTCACATTCATTTTGAAGAGAGCCAATTTAAGGTGAATTAATGGACAACTGACTTTCTTCAGGATTGTGGAGATTAAGGTTTTAGCATTTATAGGAAGTGGCAGTAGCAGTTCTGGCCTTACTTGCCCACGTCAGAGCCGTGTACATGAAGCTGGGGTTCTGGAACTCTGGTCTTTACCCAACACAACCAAAAGCATGGCACAGCCCCATGTTGGGTTATGATTTCCAGCCAGCACTGCCTAAGCGGAATTTCTCCTGAAAAGGGCCATTTTCCAGGGAGGAAATAATGCTTGCGGAAGGAAGAAGCACCAGAAGTTCTTAATTAAATGTTTATTGTATTCTTGATCTGAAGATGAATTGCCATGAAGCAACAACTGGACATGGATTTGCCCTCTTATGGCAGATACACTAGTGGGAGGGACTGTTGATGATAAGTGCTGTGAAGAAATCACAGCAGGACGAGCAGATTATAACTGGTGAGGGTGGTCAGGGAAGTCTCATCAGAGGAAGTGACATTTATGTGAAGGGCTGAATAAAATTGGGGCACAAACTTCTGGTGATCAAGAGAGCCAGAACTTCTTACCTACCCAAATCCAGAACCAATGAAGAGATATGCAGTTACATGTGTCGTTAGCCTGGCAGGAAGAAGATGGCACCTTTAAAAGTGCACTAAAACCTCATTTAATGAAGGGGCTATTGATGAACATGTAGAATAGATTCAGGACAGCCAACCAGGAATTGATTATCACAGGATCAGTAATGGCAGGAGCCACACCACCCTCTGTTCTGCAGGGTCTGGGAAGGGGAGGAGTTATTAAAATTGGGAAAGAAAGGGGACTGCTGGATTAGAGGCTGTGGCCTCTAATCAGAGGGGTGGAATTGCTGCCAACGGGTAGCACAGCAGGAAGGGATCAAGGGAACGAATAGATATCCAATCCGCTTCTTTCTCTTATAGTCTGATCTTTTTTGGGTGCCTCCCATTGGTCTAACCTAACTAAAAACCAGTAGGCAAGGGAGCCCTGGACAGAGAGAAGTGAAAGAGAGTAGAAAAAGGGATAAATGGAAAATACTCTGTACAAACAAGGAGCAAAGCATGTGGCATTTAAAACATCACCCCTGATACTTACAATCCAGATGTTATCCTGTATGTAACAGGAAGGACGTGGAGTCTGATGGAGTCTGATGAAAGATAATCTAGGATCACTGGGAAGAAGGCAGCGAGGGCTGGAAATGGGCATTGAGGAGGAGTATGAAAGAATGGAAAGAGAAACGAAAAGCAAACATCATTTTCTCTGCTCACAGTGTTTCCTAGAGCTGGCGGAGGCAAGGCGAGGGGAAGGTGCATAGAGACTGCGACACTGTAAGCTGTGTTATTTCCAGCTGCCTCTGAAGCCTTGGGCTTTATCTCTGATCGGCAGCTTGCTGTCATGTTCTGCGATTGTAATAATAGCAGCAGAGATAAGCACTTTTGAAAGAGATCGCTGTGGAGATGAATAGATCGGATGGTTTCATAGCACTTTTCCCAGTTACAACTTTCATGTTAACTGTTTTTTTTTTTTTTTTTTCCTCACGCAAAATTTGCTGTATTTAAAACACATTGAGACATTAAAAATAAGAGAAAATTGTTCTTACCTGGCCTTTGATTAAAGTAATGAGCACCTTTCATCTATTTCCATTGGCTAAGACAATTAAATTTTAAAAAGCTTAGTTGCCCTGAATTCAATGAGTGTCTCTAATTGAAGCATGCAGGCACCATTCAAGTTAGCCCCACAGCAATGACCTCAAACAAAACTCTTAATCTTTTCTCCTATTGACTCACAGAAAAATGTTGTCAGCTAAGAGGTAACATAACTGGATCTAATCTAGAAAGCCCACGTGTTTTAGTGAATGAAGACAAATCCATGTGCATCAGGTGGGTCCCAGATTCTCACTTTGCCAGGTGAAATCTTTGCTCAATCCTAGGCATTTATCAAATACACACTGTGTATCAGAAGAAGGAAGTAAAACTCAAGGATTTTCACCCATACTGACTCAATTGATAGCAACCTGGGACAAGAACTTAGAGATGATGCTTAGACTCTTTGTACTGAACCACCTTCAGATTTCACAATTCTGTTCCAGCCCTAACACGTCAATGGAGCACAAGCCTTAGCCCACAGGGCCCACCGAGTGATGTAAATGTGCTTCTCAAAGGATGAAAGGCAGGGAATGGAGGGACCTATGGTGAACTGAAGAGTGAGAGCCTCACAACTGAGTACGCACAATCCATTAGAAACACAAGACAAATCAAAGCTACTCCTACCCTTTCTCTCTCTTGTTCATTGGAATGACTTTGTGTTGCTCATCAGAAAAATCCTTTGTTCATATTAGCAATTTTTAAGAATAATTCATTTTCAAAATGTGTGCTTATGTACTGACAGAAAAAGTAGAATTGATAACAAGTATTGACATGGGTTCTCCATGTTCCTAAACTTTACAGTAAATTTGAGTCTGTAGAAGGGTTCAGTCCAAGGGGATGTGTATTACTCCGTGTCCCTCCTGAAGTATAAATTCAGCAAAAATCCAGTTGTACTAGCAAGAGAAAAAACACACAAGTTGATGTGTGAAACAGGAAGTAGAAGCAACTTCAGGAAAAAATCAATCCAAGCCTTCTGGCCACACTGAGACATAAAACCTCATGATTTTGCACCTCTGTGCTTAGCTTGTCTGCAGAGTGCTATGTCTGAGAAATACAGCTAAAGTATGCTCCAACTAAATTCAAGTTTTTCAAATAATCAAGTCTGACTACAACTATAAGTACAGCCTAATTCTCTTTCAAGTTGTGGCCATTTTATATGTGAAATGGAGTGATTGGCTAAAATACAGAAACAATGAATGTTCCTTAGGCATTTCCTATCAAAAAATAAATTGAAGAAATGAGCAACTTGGATTAATTAGAGATTGTGTCTAAGGGACTAGTCTTCAAGTCATGCATAAACACACACACACACACAATTCCTTTATTCTTCTGGAAATACTTAATCTTTAATGTATACCAACTTTAAATTGAAGAAAGGAATTATAAAAGAAACTAGAAATATATGAAATTCCATCATTGAACATTTTAGACAAAAGTTGTAAGTAAAAGTGCTTGGAAAGTGTCAGATGAACATACAGATTTTCATATCTTGATGAATTCATGGACATACTGTCATCTGAGAATGAAGACTCAAACATAATAAAAGAAATAAATTAATCACTAAATCCAAAGTAGGAAAAATAAGTTCTTTGGATACTCCAAGACACTGAAAGTCTGGGGAACCAGGTTTCTGTTTATTTATTTGAGAAGAATGTCACAATTCTGTGCTCCAGGCAGTGTGTTGGGCACTGTAGTGGTAGCAATGAAAAGAGATGCAGTGTAAGTCCTCAAGAATGAAGGTGGGTCTGTATAGTGGACCTTGAAAGATGCATATCACTTGGTTAGCTGGTAAGAGAGTGAGGAGAGCTTTCCAGGTGAACAGAACCATGGAAGTAGATTGTACATGTTGGAACTAATCAGTGAAATGGACTTGGAGAATTGCCTGACTGGAGAAGAAATGGTGGCTATGACCCAGAGGTACATTTATAAGAAGTCAAAATAGTATTGCGAAAGATTTTCTTATCCTGGATGCTTGTCCCAGTAAAGTCCTCCATTTACCTTATCAGAATCTTCTCTGAAGTCAACTTTGTACCCACTTTGCCTTTACATAGGTGATTTGAAGTGACATAATGATGTTATTAACAGTTATTGTTGCTAATAATACATGGAACATCTTTACTTTCTCAAAGGGTTTTCAGTATATTATCTCATCTTTCATCTAAAGAATCCTTGGGAAAATAACTTATTTGGATGGCGCGGGAGGGGGGGGGGAAGGAAATCATTATTTACACAGACTTGGGACCAAATGCAGGTGATCAAACTCAGAATCTAATACTCAGAGAGGAAAACAAAAACCATGTGATAAGGAATGCATGTCAACAGAAGCTTATACTTTCATAACCATCACTGATTTAAAAAAGAGAAGAACAAATTTCAAAGTTCAATTCAAAAACCTACATTACATATATTTTTCATTCTCTGAACTCTATATGTAATTTCTAGGCACTGGGAAGTCAGAGCATCACCCCCAAGCCCGCAGCAACACTATTCTAGTCCAGAAATGGGTACCTTCATTGTTGGTTCTGAAAACCTCCACCTAATACCACAGTTCCCATCTCTAGTTGATAGCTATGCCTCAGTGGGTTGACACGGTATGTGTGTGTAGAGTGGAGAGAAGGTTACCTACCATAAAAATCCCTTGGCCCCTTTCCTAGTTCTGTCTGTTCTAGAATCTACTACAATGTTTTTCAAAATAATTCAACTAAGATGGTGAAGATGGGAATTGGAAGTGGGTCCATATAATGAACAACTAGCCCTGTCCAAATTCTGTTATAGGGTTGAGGTAAGGATTGCAATGTAATTATATTTGTGAAATTGCATTATTAATTTCAATGTAGAGAGAATGGTAGCATGAAGTGGGAATCCATACTTCTACCTCTCTTCAAGGAAATGAGAGAATTTGGGTTTCTAAATAATATAATATAATCAAAGTGGCATCACCACTCAGAGTGAAAATAAAACTAGTTGGAAAGACAAAAAGAATCAAATTCTCCATATGATGGAGTTTTTTTCTTTTCCCTCTCATATTTCTTAACTTATTGAAAGGGACAATAGAAAAGTTGTGCTAATAAGGGACTATATTTACAACAATATGATATATTCTGAGAAAAAACAATGTTTACATCTTGAGTAAATTAAGTCACCCATTGATTTTTCTGATGTAGAGGCAGCACTGAAACTGTAATACCTACACTACCTTCTTGCATAAGAATTTCCAAGATACAGAACCTAATTCCACCATCTTCCAAATTGCTCCATTAGATTTTGGCAAAAATCTGAGACCAAGTTTTTAAGATACAGAGAGGCACCAATGGACTAGCTTCCCACCCTACTGTGAGACCATGTGAAATTTCTCAGAGGAGACTGAGTAGGTTTTTTGTTTTTTTTTGTTTTTTTTTTTTTTAAGTTAATGTGCAAAAGAAAAAGAGAGAAATTAAAGGAGAGAAAGTGACATACAGATAAAATAAAGAAGAATTTACATGGATTTCTATGTGGAAGAATCTACGTGGATTTCTGCAGTCAGAGATAACTGTTTAGCGTAAGGCAGCCTTAGGAAGGTTTGATTTTCTGATTCCATCAGTGATTCGTCCCCAAGCTACTACCAAGGAGCTCCCTCTGAGACATGAGAGGTGGGCTCTACCTCAATATAAGTTATTACTTCTATTCATATTAACAATGCTAAAGGTGAATTTGAAATTTAAGCATAGCACTAGGAGATTTGGCTGGAGACTAAGTCGCGCTTTTTCAGTATTCATGACTTTATAGTTTGTATTCATGTTTCATATTCAAGAGATCCAAAATCTGGATACATTCAGAGACTATTGATTTATCAGGAACAGACTGTCTATCATCAATTATTTTCACTGAAGCACAAAATGGAAAACAGAATTCTGAATTACATACTTTCAATAAAAGATATCAGTCTAATAGAATTAATAAACTTATTTATACATCTACTCCTTCTGTTCTCAAAGGAAAGCATAAAGGAATGATGTACTGAAAGTCAGAAGACTCTTACCAAATCAATTCAGAATAAAGAGATTTAAATACACTAAAGCACTACAAGAATAGAATTACCACAGGTGATAGGAATAGTAGTGAGCACTGAGTGTCTAAGTGTCTAAGGTCTTTCCGTGAATTAACTCACTTATCTTTCATAAACAGCCTACTTGGGGGGCCCAGATGTTATCCCCATTTTACACATGAGTAAATGAGGTATAGAGAGATTAGCTCGCTTGCAGAAGGAGACACATCTATTAAGTGGTTGAACCTGGATTTAAAGTAGATAGTCTGACTATCTAAGCATTCTAGAAGCACTCTCATCTTTCTACCAATGGAAAAACTGAGCCTCTACTGGACAAAATGAAACCTGGAACTTCACACCTTCACAAAGTTCCCAGGTTAACATATTTCCTACGGAGCCAACCCAAACATGTGTGTGTGTATCAACATCCACGGGACATGTGTCCAACCAGAGTCTCTATCTTGTCAAACAAGAAGCCTGCCTCTTCTGTCTTTTGTTTGCCCATCACCTCACACAGGTAGGCCTTCAGAAAATATTTGTAGTTTCTAGAGTAGATGAATCAGTAACGCCACTGATTGAATCAGATCTTTAAGCAGCTGAGTACACATGAAGGTATTTCCTGAAGTAGTGACAGAAAAAGCATTTGGAAAATCCTTGATCACCCATACCATTTCCTGAAAAATACTGTAAAGAAAGCGAACTCTTCTCTTTATTTTTCCTAATGCTATTCTAAATGTTCCAGAATGATCTTATTGTCCCCATATCACTCAGCACAAGAAAGCCCCAGAGCTCCCAGGACTGTTTTATTTTCTTGTGTTTTTCTTTAGACTGCTTTGTGCTTATTGACTCCTGGACTACCTAAATGTCCATAGGTAATCTTTTGCAAGAGTTGCATGTGCATGTCATCCACATAGGGATCCATTTAGAATTATCATGATTCTATTTGCTAGAACTTACTTTTTTTTTTAGACTTTGGAATTATATCCTAGGAAAACAGAGAACACATTCTCTCCTGCTGTATGAAATATGCAGAAGATGATTTTAGGTTACAATGCTCTTCTGCATTAGCACAGATGCTGAAAAGCAAATTCTCAGCTGGTTGGTCTCACTCAGAAGGTGTGCTACACTAATAACTGCCGACTCACAATATAACAAGTTAAACTGCGTGTTGTATTAGCATTATTCTTAATGCTAATGTAATGTCTATCCACGAAGGCAGCATTGTTAGATTGTTAGTACTGTAGATTGTAATGACAAAAGGAATTAGATGGGTTTTCTATGTTAAATCAATCATTAAGCAGTGCTATAATTATTTGCTGTTGGGAACACTCTTTTTTCTATTGTAAAATTGACACAGTCTATGAACGTAATTGCTGTGTTTTCATCCTAGGGCCCTTTAAGATTAGAGTCTGGGAGGAAGATGTGGCACTTCTAATCCTTCTGACATTTCAGAGGGACTATCCTGGCAGGAATAATATCACATCACCGTGTAATTAATCAGTGCATTTTCCTGTGGTCTGTGAAGCCCATGTTTCCCTCTGCATTTGAGAGACAGAAAGGTGGCATGTAAGAACCTTCCTCGGCTTTAATTACAACGTGATGGTGGGTCCAATTATATTCGTGGACAATCTGACCTTTTCGGGTTGCATATTCAGACCATTTCACTGATTTCAGGGTAGAAAATATTAGGCATCAATGTATGTGGGTTGGAGATTATTGGATACTTGTTTCCCTCATTTCCTTGTGAATAAGAAAGTCTTAACAGAGCATAAGCTGGTAACAATGACATTAAATTAAAAAAGAAAAACCTTTATTAGCTGAAATGGCATGCCTTCATTTTACAGATGATAAGGCCAGCACAGCAGGAACCTTTGTTAGGGTATAATCTCTCCCCACCACCCTCTGTCCATTTGGTTCTATCTCTTTGTCTCTCTGTATCTCTCTGTGTTTGTCAGCCTATGTCTGTCTCTCTGTCTCTGGGTATATGTGCATATATACACATATGTGTATCTTTATACATACATATATATCTTTTTCTGTCTTTGTCTCTCTCTGAAATATTTCTGAGATAAATGTCATGAACCTACATATCTATGTTTGGAAGAGAAAATGATTTGTGTTTGCTCTATGGACAATTTACCTAAATGACTCATTCAGCATTCAGTGATATAATAGGATTAATTAAGCATCTGAGATAGGTGCACATAACTAGGTATAGCTTCAGACTCACACGGAATTATCATTAATATTAATATCAGTAAAAATGGGAGAGTAACTTTTGTTTGCAGGGCAGTAAGGTAGGTGCCGTTGAAATGCGTGAGTGAAACACACAATTCTGCAGCTTTTCCTCCAGCTCCTGAAGGAAAATACATAGGAAAACATCACTAGAGTAAAGAAGAAAGCATGATGGCATCTTTGGAGTTGTACAGATATGAATTTATAGTAGAAAAAAATAGCATTCAGTATGTCTGATGATTTCATGGAATGAGTGAGATCTCTGTCCAGACTTTATGCTGTAGAAACTGGGACGTGATGGAAGTAGTCTTGTGCTGAACTGTACTAAGTCACTTCAGTCCGTGTCTGACTCTCTGTGACCCCATAGACTGTAGCCCACCAGTCTCCTCTGTCCATGGGATTCTCCAGCAAGAATGCTGGAGTGGATTGCATTTCCTATTCCAGGGGATCTTCCCGACCCAGGAATGGAACCCGAGTCTCTTAACATCTCCTATATTGGTAGCCAGGTTCTTTACCACTAGCGCCACCTGGTAAGTAATAAAAGTTGTTCAGTAGAGGAATATGTTAGAAACGGTGATTCAGTGAGGGTAATTTGGAGTTGAGTTTGAGTTCCCAGGAGGAGAAGGGACATGATGGAGATTTCTGGAAGACTGGCTTCTTAAGAACAAGGATATGTGATATCCTCTTAGATCATGAGACTAGCTGAGTCTGAAATCATAAAGCATAGTACCAGCTGAGAACTGAGGGTGAGCACTCCAAAAAGATGCACACAGCACTCTGAGTATCCACCATTAGAGGACTCCTCAAAACATGACGTGAATGGTATATGTAAACACTGATGTGCATGTATGTGCCTTTCGGATATTAGGAAACCTTTCTTGTATTTTATTTTACTCTTTTAATTCTGAAATGTGCAACATTAACTCCATTTTGCAGACATGGATAAGATGATCCTGTTGCTCAACTTAAAGAAATTAAAGCAAATCAAACAGTTGCAGGGGTGACCCTCAAACACAGGTATTCAGATTTCATGAATCAAATCCTTCGCACTCACAATTCCAATTTTCAAGTCAGGAAAGGTACATTTATTAAGTCTTTATATGCAAATATGAAACTTTGTGTTGTTAGTTGTGTTTTGAATCTGTACTAACGAGATAGATGGGGAAACAAAAACAGGGGCTTAATTGCAGTGAGCAGGGTGAAAATGGGCTGTACCAGCCCTGGAGTTTTGTCTGTGACAGGTGCTACTTAATGATTCATCATCTATTAAGGCAAGGTCGTGGAAAAATACAATAAGGCTGTGATTTTCAAGAATCATAATTCAATTTTTCAAGGAAACAGAATAGATAGTGTGGAGACTATGAGAAATTCAGAAAATATTTATGACTCTTTATTTGGTTGACTTTTATTTATTTGGTTGTTTTTCACTTTGCTGTCCCCTCCCTTAACCTTCTCACAGTCAGGGTTGTTCAGGGCATATATATTCACATGCCTACCAGAGGAGGACTAACTTGCCTTCCTAAGAGCTGGTCTCTGATGCCACTGCATTGTGCGCTTGTCTGTCTATTCTTAACTTTTCTTTAAGGTCCCTCCTTCCCCTAGCTCCACTCACCACTTGCCTGTCAATCTTCCCACCCACAATCTCAACCCATAGAGGATAAGAGTCAGGAGCCTCAGGGGACCCTGTTTGGTAATCTTCAAGACAGAGCCATCATTACCATAAGGTAAACCGGGGAATTAGTAGACAAAGACCTAACCCATGAATTCCCATACTATTTCTCAGGTCCTATTAAACCTTACTCTGCAGTATCCTGGATCTGAGAATGGAATTTCTGATCCCAAGGGCCCAAGTCAGATGCCCTCCATGGTCTTCATGTTTGGATTGACCTTTTGTTTCAGTTTATACCAAGGGGTCCTATTCTAACAAAAGATCGTGTTCTTTATTTTTTCTAAATTATTTTCCCAGGGAGCAAAACATTTCTCATAAAACTCCTTATTGGGACAATGGATGAGACATTGTATATCTGGGTTAATTTCCATCAAAAATTGTGAAAGGAAGAGACAGACTCCTTCCGGTTTTGCTTGGCCACTGAGTGAAAATCTCAAGGATAAATAGCTAAATATTACACAATACCGTTTCTGTGATGTAAAAATTCATGAAATAAAACATCAATCTACAATTATACAAGAACAGTTATAAACAAAGCAATCCTCATTAGCTGCAACAGAATTGTTGTATTTCTTCTCTGGTGGGGGTACAAAGAGGAGCAAAAATGGATAATAGTGGTAAAAATCAAACAAGAGACAACATTTGCAGCCTGTGAGTAGCATGCTTTCTTCTGTGAGTAGTATGACAGAATGTATCCTCTGGTATCCAAAACAGCCAAAGGAAAAAAAAAAGAAAGAAAGAAAAAGAAAACAAAGACAGTGATGGTTTATTATATTTTCTTCTAAATTTCAATTTATCTTTCAATTCTAATTCACCATTTAAACCAGGTAAATTCATTCAGCAAATATAATCAAGGGATGTTCATATTGCATTAATAGATTGCTTTAGTTTTGTACTTTTCAAAACTTAATTATTTAGAGCCCAATTCCCTTATTCAACATTAGCATATTAAGGCAAAATCTAATTTGCAGTAAGCAGCTTGAGGCCACAGTACCACAGAAAAGAGTAAATGCAGGCAAGTGAATATGCTGAATTTTTTATCTCATCGATGCATCCAGTAGCTGATGGATATATTCATCACTTGCATCTTTTAGTATTTTAGTTCAGTAAAATAGTGTGGATATTTTGATAGTTTTCCTTGCATTTTAAAATCTTTATTAGTTTTTCTTTTGAATAGGGGACAATGCCTATCATTTGGCTAAAACTAAATAAATCAAGAAAAGGGAGAGAAAAGAGTCAGGAAATCAGACAAGTGAAAATAGTGGGCAAAATTTTATTCCACAGAAGTGATTGGTAAGTGTTTAATTATTGCCACTTCTAGGCCATTAATTATCTAGAAGTATTGAATGTTTCCAACCCACCCCGCACACTTGCCCCCCACACCCTCCCAAACTGCTGTATAGCCTATCTCAAAATTTATTTCAGGATAAAGATAGAGACTATTGAATTAAGTAATAGGTAAATTATTACAAATGAGAAAATATTATGTATAGAACATCTATCATGGGCCAGGTCATTTACCAAGATACAGTTGGTAATAATGGAAGGAAATTGCCATCTGGCCCCTCCCCTCAGGGTTCTTGGGGTTTACATAGACATTAGCTTCCACCCCTTAAACAGTCATAGGACACCTTGTCAGTATAGGGCCAAGAACTGATTTGTGTCTTTACACAAAATTCTGGAATTGCAAGATGACTTTGAGATAGAAGAGGTCAGGAAAGAAACATTCAGGAAACTCAGTAGCTCTCAGCTACTAAACAGAAAGCATGGATAAGTAGAAAGATAAGCATTTGGGTCTGGAGGGAGGGGTATGGAGGAAAAATCAACTTAAAAGTCTCAAACATTTCATGAAGCCATGTGAATTTGGTCATTAAAAAGATAACACCCACATATAATGATTGTTTCCTCTTTAAATGAGATCTGAGATCTGGTTTGAAGATCCAGGGATGGGTAATTTAGTGGAAGCTGCCTTCAGCAATTTGCAAAGAACTGTCTGAGGATACAGTGTTGCTGTTCCCTAATGGTAATGTTTGTCTTTAAGGAGAAGAAATGAGTCATGGTCAAATTTCACAAGTTCCTGCATTAGATTGAAGCATCCTCCATGTCCACTTTCTAGCCTCCTCTAACTTAGTTTAATTGACAAAGACATCCAGATTTCGAGTGACCCTAAAACAGATCATTAATGGGTAGGCCTGGAGAGAGACTTGAAAGCAGCTTTTATATTTCTATTAGAAGAAAGTTTACAATCAGCAAGTACTATCTTTAGATAAGCCTATTACATGCTTTAAAAAGTGGCTGTGGTGGCTCCAGCAAATAGTTGACAGAATTTGTGAAGCACATCTCTAATGAGGCTTCAAAAGTATATGCCTTTTTCGTAGTCTTCACAGTAGAACACCAGAAACAGTGATAGCTTTGGAGACAGACAGCCTTGGCTTTAAATCTCTACTCTCTCCCTTGTCATTTATTATCTCTGTAACCTTGGACATATCTATTCAGTACTTTGAGTTTCAGTATACTTATCTGTTACAAGGTTGCCGTGTTTATTGAATGCAGCAATATACTTAACTGTTTAGCACATAGTCTCAAATAGAGTAACAACTCAAAGAATGTTAGTTACCATTAGTGTCACTATCCCTTGCTGTTGTTGGTGCTTTTATTAGACACTGTTGCCATTACATTTTCTTCCTTGAAGGCAAAACCCCATTTTCCTGGAAAGTTCAACCCTTCAACCCTTCTCAGGGAGACTTGCATAAATCCTCATAATTGAAGCAATTTGTGGTGGTCCCAGGGACTTTGTCAGAGACTAGTTTAGGGCACTGGCTACCCACTCCAGTCCTCTTGCCTGCAAAATCCCAGGGACGGAGGAGCCTGGTGGGCTGCAGTCCGTGGGGTCACATAGAGTCAGGCACGACTGATGTGACTTAGCAGCAGTAGCAGTATAACACTTGCCTATTATCAATGAAAGAGTGAGGGAAAGTCTTACTGGGGAATGTCTTTGAAAGGTTCTTTTACTCCCACAAAGGGATATGAGGAAGAAATATTCCCTCTTCTCTTGCATGTTGCCCTGCTGTCTGTGACACCAGGGATTATGATGCTCATATGTAACAATGAATGACATAGGACAAACACAAGGGCAACATATAGAGAAAGAAATATGTAAAAACAGGAACATGTAAACGACAGAAGGAATGTGATTCATATGTCAGTATGGAGCCACTGAGTTAACACAACCTAAACTGCTTTTACACACACACTACACATGGGTTTCCCTGGTGGCTCAGAGGTTAAAGCATCTGCCCACAATTCAGGAGACCCGGGTTTGATCCCTGGGTTGGGAAGACCCCCTGGAGATGGAAATGGCAACCCACTCCAGTATTCTTGCCTGGAATACCTACTGAGGTTCTTTATTTTTAATTTTCTTTATTTCAAATTCTAATTTAAGGCATATTTTCTGCTCCCTGAACCCTTAAGCATCTTAAATGGTACATTATTAAACAACCTTATTTTTTATTTTAGTCTCCTGGTCCTATCCCTTCCACACACACACACACACACACACACACACACACACACACACACACACACGGTCATATTTGTGTATATATACACGTACATATATAAATAGACAGATATATGCAAAACAAAGCTGACAAACAGCAAGGCCATTCACATATTGGAGCTTAGTGAGTGATCAGGGTATTGAACACACATTCAATTTTATTTGTGTGTGATTGACCTGGAGCCTGCTATGGAAAATTATTATGGATTGTACAAAGATGAATAAGACAGTCTATTATTTCCAACTGACTTATAATCAAGCACAGATAATAAATACATAACCAACTATCATCCAAGGTTGGGTGTAGCACTTGTCTTATTTCTACATGCTAGTAAGGTTGTGACAAAATCCTTCAAGCTAGGCTTCAGCAGTATGTAAACAGAGAACTTCCAGATGTACAAGCTGGGTTTAGAAAAGGCAGAGGAACCAGAGATCAAGTTGCCAACATTGGTTAGATCATGGGGAAGGAAGGGAATTGTATAAAAAATAAAGTAAAAGAAAAATCTACCTCTGCTTCATTAATTACACTAAAGTTTTTGCCTGTGTGGATCACAACAAACTGTGGAAAATTCTTAAAGAAATAGGAATACCAGACCACCTTATATGTCTTTGAGAAATCTATATGTGGGTCAAGGAGCAATAGTTAGAATTCAACATGGAATAATGGACTGGTTCTAGATTGGAAAAGAAATACGACAAGACTATATATCATCACCCTGCTTATTTATCTTATATCCAGAGTACATCATGCAAAGTGTCAGGCTGGATGAAGCATAAGCTGGAATCAAGATTGCTGGGAAAACTATCAACAACTTCAGTTATGCAGCTGATACCACTCTAATGGCATTAAATGAAGAGGAACTAAAGAGCCTCTTGATGAGAGAGAAAGAAGAAAGTGAAAAGGCTTGTTTAAAACTCAGTATTTAAAGAAAAAAAAGGAAAACTAAGATCATGTCACCTGGTCCCAGCACGTCATGGCAACTAGAAGGGGGAAAAAATGGGAGCAAAGGCAGATTTTATTTTCTTGGGCTCCAAAATCACTGCAGATGGTGACTGCAGCCATGAAATTAAAAGATGCTTGCTCTTTGGAAGGAAAGTTTTGACAAACTTACTGTATTAAAAAGCAGAGACATCACTGTGCCTACAAAGGTCCATATAATCAAAACTATGATTTTCCAGTAGTCAGGTACCGATGTGAGAATTGGACCATAAAGAAAGCTGAGTATGGAAGAACTGATGCTTTTGAAATGTAATGCTGGAGAAGACTCTTGAAAATGCCTTGGACTGCAAGGAGATCAAACTAGTTAATCCTAAAGAAAATCAACTCTGAATATTCATTGGAAGGACTGATTCTAAAGCTGAAGCTCAAATAATTTGGCCACCTGATGTGAAGGGCTGACTCATTAGGAAAAAACCCTAAAGCTGGGAAAGATTGAAGGGAAAAGGAGAAGGGAGTGGCAGAGGATGAGATGGTTAGATGGCATCACCAACGCAGTGGATATAAATTTGAGCAAACTCTGGGAGATAGTGAAGGGAAGGGGAGCCTGATGTGATGAAGTCCATGGGATTTCAAAAAGTTGCACACAACTTAGTGGCTAAACAACACCAAACGTTAAAAAAGGAGAGAACACAAGAGGTAAATTATAGATCTCTGACAGTGGAAGGATTCATTTATACTTTAGATTATGTGCATTGATATTCTATTTATTTGGATTATAATTACCTGGAAAATCTCATGGACTGAGGAGCCTTCCAGGCTCAAGTCCAGAAAAAAATATATTGCTTTTACCTCCAAATATTTCTTCCTACAACTGTTGTTTATTGTGTAGATGGTGTTTTGATATTCAAAACTCTTTTTTCCACATTGAATTTTGGGGAAAATTTTTTTTTTAATTTAGAAACTGAGAATTGACTGTCTTCCATTGTTCTCCAGTGACCTCCCATGCCTGAGGAAGAAAACCTAGATGGTCTTGGTTACTGCAAGAAATTGCAGTGATGTGAAAATGCAGAGTTGGACATGACTGAATGACTAAGCATGCATGCACGAAAATGGATTATGAAGAAAAAGGAACTTTGTGAGAATGAAAAGCAACATAGGACAATTTAAAAAAACAAAACATATTTATACACATGAAAATGAAATAAAGAATATTGAACTAGTGATAGAAACATCCTGCAGGAATGGTGTTGAGTATTCTGGAATGAAGACTGATACAAAAGAAGACATAGTATATTCTTGGAATAACGGGTAAAGGCAGGCTGAGGGTGCATTTCCTATGACAATCTCTAGAGAGTCAGTGATGTACAAGCTCATTTGGAGCAACTTTTTCAAAAATAGTTGCTGAGTGAAATACTGGACTTTAATTTATGCAACAATACATTGAGGTAAACATATTGAAGAGTCAGCATGGCAGGGACTAGGCTAGATTCTACTACAGAAACAAGATAGGTAAGATCATCCCAAAGCCCCAGACAGAATGTCCTAATTGAATCAAGTTGAAAGGCGGGGCATGGGTAATGGGATTGGAAAGATAATGAATGTTGCTTTCCAGGTGACCCTAGTGGTAAAGAACCCGCCCACCAATGCAGGAGACATAAGAGACACTGGTTCTATCCTTGTGTTGGGAAGATCCCCTGGAGAAGGGCATGACAACCCATTCCAGTATTTTTGCCTGGAAAATCCCATGGACTGAATCCATAGGGTCCTAAAGACTCAGACATAACTGAAGCAACTCAGCACTCAAGAAGGTGGGTTAACGTGGAGATTCTTTGAATCAATTAGTGACCTACACTAATGTACCTATGTGTATGTACCTCCTTTCTCAGATCTATTCCATCCCTCGTCTAGGACAACATTTTTGGGGAATTTGAATGCAGTTTTTCCCTCTCAGTGTTCTTCAAGACAGAGACTCTCTAAGAATGTTCCAGTTCTCTCTCCCAGGCTGCCACAGCTGTTTAAGCAGATATTTGAAGAACTGTCAGAATCAAGGGACAGAGAGTGGAAAGGGCAGACAAGGGAAGCAGAAGGCAGTGCAAAAATATGGGCAGTGCTGCAGTAGCTGACCATTGTGCCAATTTCATGCTTTCACACCTTTGAATGAGTGTTCAAAGTGTTTCATTTTGAGAGCCTCAGACAGTGGAGCGCTGATTGTGATGGCTTCAGGCATTTCAGGGCACAGCTGGCCACTCGGCCACCCCTGTGTCCATGGCAGTTTTCTAAAAATAAGGGAAATAAAATATAGGTTATTTTCAGCTCTGATGGGTGAATCGCACTGTGAGAACAACTGCAGGATCAGTGTTGGGATCTTTTTTCCCCCTTCCTTTTGTTTTTCTTTTTTTCAAACACATCCAAAGCCACATTATCTTTGGGGAATATGATTCTTCTTTCAAATAGTATGAAAGAAACAGTAAGAAAGAAAAATGCCATTTAGGATACATAATAAATTCTGAGCCTTAGTTTTCCAATCTGTCTAGCCAGTCTCCAATTTTGTCTTAAAGAAAAAAAAAAACAAAAAACAAAAAACCGAGGGACAAACAATCTTAAAATAGCTGTTGATATGTTGTTGTTGTTTAGTGCTAAGTCTTGTCTGACTCTTTAGCAACTCCATGGACGGTAGCCTGCCAGAGTCCTCTGTCCATGAGATTTCCCAGGCAAGAATACTGTGATGGGTCACCATTTCTTTCTCCAAGGAATCTTCCCAACCCAGGGATAGAACCCAAGTCTCCTTCACTGGCAGGAGGATTCTATACCACTGAGTTGCCAGGGAATATGTTACATTTATTAAAAAATGAACAATCAAGAAACCACTTTTAAATAATTGTTTTTGTTTGAAATTATTTTTTAAATTTAACTATATTTTTATTGAATATATGTACATTGTTAGTTGACTACCTTTTAAAATAGATGAATATGGTAAATAATGTATCCCAAACTGTGTCTTTCTTTTTCTCCATTTGAGAGCTAGATGTCAGAAGGTCTGAGTTCTGGATATAATTCTGTTGCTTATTGGTTTGTGTTAAACTTGAAAAGTTAATTTCTATAAGAGCTTATGTTTTCTACTAGTAAAGTGAGAGCATATTTTTATAGTAACATAAAGTCATAGAATTTGTTAATACTTAAGGAATTTTAGAAGTCATTTAGTTAATGTATTTCATTTTACAGATGAGAAAGTTACAGGTCACACAGTTGGTTGGTGGAACATTTTTAATGAGAATCCAACTGTCCTAATGACTGACATATACACTTTACCCATTGTTGCCATCATCACTTTTGCTTCGTATAAATCTTTCACTCCTATAAATTCAGTCCACTCATTCCTACTCCAGCCATCAACATCACACTTTTAATTTATTTCCCCACAAATGGCTACTATTTTAGAAATCTCTATAATGTCTACCTAGCAACGTATTGAGCAAAGCAAGGGCATCCTCATTTCTGTAGTTTTCCCTGACTGCCCTTGCAACATAGTACCTTCTCCTTTGGGACTGCACTTCGTCTAATAGCTCTATCACTTAAGCCATCCACTGACAAAATCAATGAATAACACAAGCTGTCTAGGGGGACTTGGCTCACTCCTACTTCCTTGTCTCTCAGTAGCTGGAACTGTGCATTCAGCCATAATTTCCTTATATGTAAAAGGAGAGTAATAGTAACACCTATTTCATAAGATGTTTGCAAAGATTAAATGTTATACATACATATCAACTTAGACCAGCTTTTGACATACAGTGATATCTATATCAATCTTGGTAATTGTTATATTACTATTTGTTGCTGACGAGGGTGACAATGATGATGCTTTGGGGAAGCAAAAGATTGTCTTCTAGAGAAGTACTGACCAAATTCCCAAACACCGCTTCTAATAAGGACAGGCTGAAAAGTAAAGAAATAATTAAGCTAAGTGTTTCTTCATCCTTCTTTAAAGAGAATTCTGTTTCTTAATTCCCTGAATACTTGAGATTGCCTGAATTTCTTAGAGCCAAATTGAAAATACAATAGGATGTATATTTCTAGAGCAATTAAGCTTTCATTGCTTTGCCTTAGGGTTCCAATATCTTATACCTTTGATTCAAAGGTAATGAAAGTTGAAGATTGGTGACATTTCTGGATCTTTTTTTTTTTTTTTTTTTAAGTATTTGATCCCCATAAATGTTAAAGACTTCTACATGTGTAGATAAGGCAGGGAGCAATTGTGGGGGGTAGGATACATGCTTTCTTTTTCATTAGACAATGGTAACAGAGATATCATTCTTTATACCTAGAGTGCTGGAAACTTACGTGCTAGATTAGCAGTCACAAGTCATGTATCTTGTTACAATGGGGGGACTCACTAATGAAAGGCAGCCTGAAAGGTATTCTTAACTGGGACTCAGGGTATTAGAGTTTTGTCACATTCTACTTCTTGGTATCTGAAAGACAAGTTACTTCTTGTTTCCAAGCTGAAGCTTCTTCATCTGTGATCTTCTTGAGTCCAACTTGACTTAGTTTAAGTTTAAAATTCTGAAAAAAGTAATACCTCTGGGTAAAATTTAACAGCCCCATTTCAGACCCAGTATGGGCCAACTTTGTGCTGCTTGAGACCATTGAAGCTTCCAGTATCAATGGACCAATGTTTTTGTTTCATCAACATCATGCTTAGAATTATAAATTCTGTGATAATCATATTTTATAGAAAACAAGGAGGGAGGATATATTATTTAACTGGCCTAATTCTGTATCACTAGACATGACAAACAATCTTTTGTGCTTAGCTCAGTTAAACAACTAATTAATCAACACAATGTGACTGAGGATGTTTGGGGAACCAACAAATTGTTGATAGTGTGTAAAGGTGACAAGAAAAGAAGAAGTCTTTTCCTATAGGGTGTCTTGTTTGAGAAATAAGCCTCAAATATATGAATATATATATAGTCTAGAACTCTCTTCTCTTTCTTTACATTGCAAGTGTATCTTGTAGCCATAAGTTAAATCAGTTTAAGGCATTGATATAACATAGTCTAATATGGTTGTATCATGCTATATGGGATTATTTGAAGAATTAGTCTGTTAGTACACGATTAACATAATTTTTACTCTTTGGAAACAGTCATTGATCTCTTCAGAGATATTTATTCTGCATATCTACAGCACTTTATCTATAACCCTCTTGAGAAGACAAATGTATCACTTTATAGTTATGAGTTTATATATACCACCTTTCCAATATACTATGTGACATATAAAGATAAACATTTTATCTTCTATATATATATCTTCTCTAAGGTTTACCAAAATATCTGATACATAAGGTGACCATATGTCCAATTAGCATAAGACCATTCTGGTTTATTTTTGTAGCATAATTATAGCTAACACTCGCCTTTACACATAGCAGAGTTCTTATTAGTTGACAGATTATTTGGTCAACCTACTTATACAAATATATTCCCTGTAAATATTTATATAAATAATCCCCAGAATGAAACCCTCTCCCTTTATTGGGTTCTATATCTGTGCTCATTTTCATTGTGGAACACCAGAGAACAGAGGACATGTGATGAGAGCATCTAGGAGGATTACTTCAGGAACCATAAAGACGTATGCATGCTACGTACTAAGTCTCTTCGGTCATGTCTGACTCTTTGCAACCCTAAGGACTGTAGCCCGCCAGTCTCCTCTGTTCATAGGATTCTCCAGGCGAGAATACTGGAGTGGGTTGTCATGCCCTCCACCAGGGGATCTTCTCAACCCAGGGATCAAAGTCATGTCTCTTATGTCTCCTGCATTGGCAAGTGGGTGTTTTACACTAGTGGCACCTGGGATGTCCCACATACATGTATAGCTTGATGTGAATTTGGAAGCCATTTAATCTTCATTCAATGAAGAGATTTTCCTGCAGAATCCCTGAAGGAAGCCATACAATCTTGGTTTCTTTATGAATGTGATACAACTATATGTGTCTGCCAGATTTTGTCCTAAGTACTGAACTGTAGCACTACTAGAGCAGATGTGTTGCTTGCATTCATGAAAAACAGAACATTTAAAGGAGACAGTACACAGAAACATCAAACACATAAACATATACTAGAATCATGAAGGTTACTAGGAAATATAAAGATTCATTGAGATCAAACAAAGGTCCATATAGTCAAAGCTGGTTTTTTCCAGTAGTCACATAGAATTGGACTATAAAGAAGGCTGAGGGTCAAAGAATTGATGCTTTTGACCTGCGGTATTGGAGAAAACTGTTGAGATGGACTGCAAGGAGATCAAACAGTCAATCCTAAAGGAAATCAATCCTGCATATTCATTGGCAGGACTGATGGTGAAGCTGAAGCTTCAATACTTTGGCCACTCGATGCGAAGGGCTGACTCATTAGAAAAAGACCCTGATGCTGGGAAAGATTGAAGGCAGGAGGAAAGGGGGACAACAGAGGATGAGATGGTTGGATGGATTCACTTATCCAATGGAAATGAGTTTGATCAAGCTCCAGGAGATGGTGAAGGACAGGGAAGCCTGCCGTGCTGCAGTCCATGGGGTGCCAAAGAGTTGGACATAACTGAGTGATTAAATAACAACAAATGTGGATGGGAGTGACAAGGGTTCAATAGAGAACTCTCAGGGGAAGTATCATTATTGTTTGGACTTGAATGATTAACAGAACAAGGTTTGGAACCAGGGTGGAGGAAGAGTACTCCTGGATGAAGGACAACAGAGAGTGAAACACTGAAGTGGAAAAGAGCTTAGAGATTTTAATAAACTGAAGGATGGCTGATAAACCCTAGTGGAATTAAAGATGGGGATAAAGGTTGCTACAAGGTGATATTGAAGTGGGAGGACAGGACAAATCATGCATATTTGGAAATACAACTGATTCTTGTACCACCTCATTCTCTAGTGTTTCTTTGGCCATGGTCAAGTTAACAGGCCCATATGAAAATTACGCCAGAGGAACAATGTCCATATTTATAATGCACAGCCTTTAGTGGGTTATAATCTTTAGTGTTTCCTTAATATTGAATATTTATTCATTCAAGAGGGTGATGATTTCTATTTTAGCTAGAGTTAACAAGAAGATCAAATTCATTATTTCAAAGTAAACCACTCCAGTCACTGGGACTGTCTACTCATCCTTTGCTCCCATCCCCCTACCCCCACAATCTTTTTTTTTTTTTTTTTAATTTAAAGAGGCATTTCCATGCTAATTGAAACTTTTTTTTCTTGAGAGTCCCTATGCTCTTGTAAAGCCTTCCTCTTCTGGAGCATTTAATCCCCAGCTTGAAGCATCACTGTTGATTGCAGTGAAGACAGTGATGTCACAAATGGGGGATTATGACTTCACAGGAGAAATAAGAGAGCAAGACAGACAGTTTCAAGAGACCAAGATCTTTTATTTATGAGAATGTCTCTATTAATCAAAAGGGGAGTGAAATACCAAACATATAGAAAATGACAGCAGAATTGTAGCTAAATAAAATGTTCTTCAAAATTATCCTGGCAATGTCACTTTCTCTTTAGAGGATTCCTGAGAAATGCTATTGCAGAGGATAGGTTTGAGATTCCAAATCTCCCTAGGCTCCACACTTGAGAAATACTTAGCCCTGGGGTAATTGAAAGTATAATCAGGCCAGGAGCAAGCTCTTCCGTGTCTTGCCTACATTGCAAGTTTAAAGTTGCTCAGGGACCTTACCTGACCTTGTTCAGTTGGGTCCTTGGGAAAGCTCTCCCCTGTTCCATTTGCCAGCAAAATTATTAGGTTCTAAGGTATATTTTTAAATGATTTTAATTACAAACTCAATTGCTTTAATGGATAGAAGACATCCAGGTGATATATTTGTTTTTGAGTGAGTTTGGATAGTTGTGACTTTCAATGAAGTGGCCGTGGCACCTAAGTTGTTCAATTTATGAACATAAAATTGCTCATAATATTCTCTCACTACCTTTTATTATTTATATTTATTTATATGGCTGCACTGGGTCTTGGTTGTGACACTTGGGATCTTCGGTTTTCTTTGTGACATGCAGAATTTTTAGTTACAACATGCGAACTCTTTAGTTGTGCATTCATCTGTTTAGCAAAATATATCTCTACTTTTTTTTTTAATTACACTAACTAAAAAATAATCAATTATATTATTTTCAAATGATTGGCTTTTTAAAAAATGATTTTTCCTTTTGTTTTTCTGTTTACAATTTCAGTTATTTCTACTGAAATAACTGTATTTACATTTTTTCTGCTTGCTTTATGTTTAATTTGCTATTCTTTAATTTCTTAATGAAGAAGCTTAGATTACTGATCACAGACCTGTCTTCTTTGCTAGCATGTCCTCTTAAGGCTATAATTTTGCTGCTAAATGAATTTCAATTATTTGTATTTTAGTTTATATTTAATTGAATTTTTTTTTAACAAATTTTCCTTTGAAATTTCCTCTTTGGGCTCTGGTTATTTAGTACTATATTGTTTAATTTAAAGATATTTGAAGATTTTATAGACACTTTTGTTATCAATTTCTAATTTAATTATGTTATGATCTGAGAAGATACTTTGCATTATTTCTGCTTTTAAATTCTTTCTTCCGAAACAGGAGAGAAGGGAGCAGAGCACAATTTTTAAAAGAATGACATAGCCATAGGACACGATAAAAAACTGATTAGTACCAAGTAGGTCCAAGATGCTGGAAAATTCAGCTTCTAGTAGCCTTAAGCCTTATTATATGCTCACTATAATGAGTTAACTAAGTGACATATCCACCAGAACCTTGACAGTTCTGAGCCCAACCATTAGAGGTTCCTTCTCCAATGCATGCAAGTGAAAAGTGAAAGTGAAGTGGCTCAGTCGTTTCCGACTCTTTGAGACCCCATGGACTGCAGCCCACCAGGCTCCTCCGTCCATGGGATTTTCCAGGCAAGAGTACTGGAGTTGCCATTGCCTTCTCCATCCCATTTATTAGCCTATACAATTACCCAGCACATAAAAACTAATTAGATAGTAAAGAATCTGCCTGCAATGTGGGAGTCCTGGGTTCGATCCTTGGGTTGGGAAGATCCCCTGGAGGAGGGCATGGCAGCCCTCTGCAGTATTCCTGCCTGGAGAATACCCACGGACAGAGGAACCTGGCAGGCTGCAGTCCATGGGGTCGTAAAGAGTCGGACACGACTGAGCAAGCACAGTCTTCAGAGATGGTCCACACTCTATCTGTGGATTGTGTTTCTCTCTAAACATTATAAATCCACTTCTTACCCATCAATGTTTCTCACTGGATTCTTACCATGATGAGACATCAAGAACCTGAGCCTCATTAAGTCCTGAGACCACCTGTGTGATCTCAATTAAAAGACCATGGGTTCGAGTCCAAATCTGAGTTGTATGGTTTCAGTTCTATCTTGATGGATACTCCATGGTCATTTGAGAAGAATGAGTATTCTTCTGTTGTTTAAGTGTTCTATAAGTATTAACTAGGTCAAATTAGTTGAGTTTTTTAGGTTACATATATATCCTTTATGAATTTTCCTCCTATTCTGTCAATTATGGAGAAAGAAATGTTGAAAACTTCATCTGTAATTGTGAAGTTGTCTATTTCTTTTTTCAGGCCTATCTGTTTTTGCCTTATGTACTTTGAAGCTCTGCTTGTTTCATGGGCATTTAGGTTTATTATGCCATCTTGAAGAATATCCCATCATAATTACATAAATCTTTCTCTATCTGTGATACTCTTTCTTGTCTTGAAGTCAAATTTTTCAGAATAAATATCCCCTCTATATTTTTGCTTGTTTTTAGAATACAAAAAATAAAAGTTTTAATTTTATTTTCATTTATTCTTTCTTCAATGTTGCTCCGTAATTTTTCCTTAAATTTTTAAAGTGAATTTCTGAGCTATATTATCTTTTTCTCTGTAATATACTTCTTTGAACATTATTTGCAGTGCAGGTCTAGTGGCAACAGATTCCTACAATTATTATTTCCTCTAGAGCCTATTTCTCCTTCACTTTTGAAGAATAATATTACATGGTACAGAAATCTATGTTGATGGGGCTTTTCTCTAAACACTAAATACTTCTTTCCATTTTCTTCTTGCTTGCATGTTCTTGAAGACATTGGATATAATTATTAACTTTGTTCCTCAATAGGTAAGATAAACACCTTTCCCTCTGGCTCCTTTCAGGATTTTTTTTTCTTTATCTTTGATTTCCTTTGTCTTTGCATCTTGAAAATGATATTCCTAGGTATAGTTGTTTGTTTGTTTGTTTGTTTGTTTCCTGTAATTGTTTTGGCATTTATCCTGTTGGTGTTTTCTGAGCTTCCTGGATCAGTGATTTTGTGTCTGATTTTGATTTGGGTAAAATTTCAGTCATTATTTTTTCACATGTTTATTCTGTTCTTTTCTCTCTTGCTTCTTCTTTTGATATTCCCATTGCAGACAATTACAGTTGTCCCACAGTAATTGGATATTCTATCTGTTCTTTTTAGGTTTTGTTCTCTTTGCTTTTTGTTTTTTGAGGATTTTATTTATATTCTTCAGGCTCACAACTTCTTTCTTCAACTGTGTCCATTTTATGAATTTGTTATTGTTGTTCAGTCACTCAATCATGCCCAGCTCTTTGTGACTCCATAGAAAGCAGCATGCCAGGCTTCCCTGTCCTTCACCGCCTCCCAGAACTTGCTCAAACTCATGGCCATTGAGTCACTGATGCCATCCAACCATTTCATCCTCTGTTGTCCCTTCTCCTCCTGCCTTCAATCTTTCCCAGCATCAGGGTCTTTTTCTAGAGAGTCAGCCCTTTGTATCAGGTGGCCAAAGTATTGGAGCTTCAGCTTCAGCATCAGTCCTTCCAATGAATAATCAGGGTTGATTTCCTTTAGGATTAACTGATTTGATATCCTTGCAGTCCAAGGAACTCTCAAGAGTCTTCTCCAACACTACAGTTCAAAAGCATCAATTCTTCAACACCCAGCCTTCCTTATGGTCCAACTCTCACATACATATGTGGCTACTGGAAAAACCATAGCTTTGATTACTTGAACACATCAAATCCATTCTTCATTTCTATTACAGTGTTTTTGCCTCTAACATTTATTTTTGTTTTTTTCCTTTGTATTTCCATCTCTGCATATGCTGCCCATCTATTCTTGCATGCTGTCTACTTTATCCGTTATAGCTCCAAGCATATTTATCATTCTTGGTGTTCAGTTCCTCAGTCATGTCAGAGTCTTTGCGACCCCATGGACTGCAGCAAACCAGGCTTCTCTGTCTTTCATCATTTCCTGGAGTTTGCTCAAACTCATGTCCATTGAGTCAGCAATACCATCCAACCATCTTGTCCACCTATATTAGTCAGAGTTGGCCTAAATTGTCAGTCTGATCTTTCCAACATGTTTGTTGTGTCTGATTCTGATCTTCAAATTATACACACACACACACACACACACACACATATGTATGTATATATATATATATATATTTATCTTTTGGTATATCTTGTATTTTTTCCTTGATAGTTAGGCATGATGTACCAGGTAAAAGAACTATTATAAATATGTCTTTAGTAATGTATTGATGAAGTGTTAAGACCAAAAGAAGTATTCTACAGTCCTATAATTAGCTCTCAGTTGTTCAGTGATGCTATGCCTCAAGATTGTGAATTTCACAGGTGTTTCTCAGTTTTCTTTTTATGAAATGGTACAGATGACTGGAGTGGGCTGAGATTGGGTATTTCCATTTTCCAACATGGGAGGCTATTGTTGACTGGCATTGAATATTTCCCTTCCCTCAGGACAGTTAGGATCTGAGAGTGCCCCAAGAGGTTAGGCCCTGGTTAACTAGTTTTTCCCTGAAGGTGGGCCTTCTTCCTTGTTAAGAAGAAAGAAGTGCTCTTTTCTTGAAGTGAAAGTTGCTCAGTACTGTTAGACTCTATGTGACCCCATGGGTGGAATTCTCCAGGAAAGAATACTGGAGTGGGTTCCCCTCTCCAGGGGATCTTCCCAACCCAGGGTTTGAACCTAGGTCTTCCACAGTGCAGGCAGATTACTTACCATCTGAGCCATCAGAGAACCCAAGGACACTGGAGTGGTTAGCCTATCCCTTCTCCAGGAGATCTTCTTTACCCAGGAAGATCTGTGGTCTCCTGCATTACAGGCAGATTCTTTACCAGCTGAGCTACCAGGGAAGCCAGAAGTGCTCTGGTGTGTTTCAAAATGATTCCTTTTTGACTGCTGGAAGCTTGACGGAAATTTTCTCCAGCGTTCACTATAGGCAACTGGTCAAATTCATGAAGATAAATTTCAAAATATTGTGGGGGCCTTCCATGACTCCATTTCCCTTGGGTTTTTAAGTCTCAGACTCATTCAGATGGAGACTCCAGCAATTCTTCAATTACAGCTAAGGTTTTCCTACTCTGCCACTAGTTCCTACAGTGGTTTCTGTTCCTAATCTGTTCTCTGCTAAGCAGTGACTCCTGTATTAACTTTTCTGTCTCTTTATTTTGGAGGCAAGTTTTACTCTGTGTCCTTTTCTCTTTTAAATATTCAAAGAAAATTGTTGATTTTTCAGTCTTTTCAAATTTTCGCATGCTGTTAAGAAGAAGAACTCTATCAGTGAGCCAAAAACAAGACCAGGAGCTGACTGCTCCTGAAATTATGAGTTTATTATTGCAAAATTCAGACTTAAATTGAAGAAAGTAGGGAAAGCCACTAGGCCAGGCAGGTATGATCTAAATCGAATCTGATATGATTATACAGTAAAAGTGATGAATAGATTCAGGGATTAGATCTAATAGATAAAGTGGCTGTAGAACTATGGATAGATGTTTGTAACCTTGGACAGGAAGCAGTGATCAAATCCATCACAAAGAAAAAGGAATGCAAGACAGCAAAGTGGCTGTCTGAGGAGGCTTTATAAATAACCGAGGAATGAAGAGAAGTGAAAGGCAAGAGAGAAAGGGTTTAGGATGGGGAACACATGTACACTCATGGAGGGTTCAAGTAAATGCATGGCAAAACCAATACAATATTGTAAAGTAAAATAACAAATAAATTAAAAAAAATAAAGATATAACCAACTGAATGCAGACTTCCAGAGAATAGAAGGGTCTGCTTAAATGAGCAATGCAAAAAAATAGAGGAAAACAAGAGAATAGGAAATACAAGAGATCTTTTCAAGAAAATTGGAGATATCAAGGGAATATTTCATGCAAGGATGGCCTGATAAAGGACAAAAATGGTAGGGACCTAACAGAAGCAGAAGAGATTAAGAAAAAGGAGCAAGAATATACAGAAGAACTATATAAAAAAGGTTTTAATGATCTAGATAACCATGATGGTATGATCACTTACCTAGAGTCAGACATCCTGGAGTGTGAAGCATTACTAAGGAAAGTTAGTGGAGGTGATGGAATTCCTGATAAGCTATTTCAAATCCTAAAAGGTGGTGTTGCAGTCAATATGCCAGCCAATTTGGAAAACTCGACAGTAGCTACAGGATTAGAAAAAGTCAGTTTTCACTCCAATCCCAAAGAAGGGCAATGCCAAAGAATGCCCAAACTACCATACAGTTGTGCTCATTTCACATGTTGGCAAGGTTATGCTAAAAATCCATCAAGCTAGACTTAAGCAGTGTGTAAAGTGTGTATATATATCCTTATTTGACCTAGACCAAGTCCATTATGGTTTCCCTGGATCAAGATGGCAGAATAGAAAGATGTGCACTCATCTTCTCCTGCAAGAACTCCAAAATTACAACTCGCTTCTGAATAATCATCAAAAGGAGAATGTTGGAACCCACTAAAAAAAGATACCCCTCATCCAAGGCAAAGGAGAAGCCCAAGCAAGACAGTAAGAGGGACAAAATCGCATTTAGAATCAAACCCCATACCCACCGGAGACACTCAGAGGGCTCAAACAAAACCTTTTGCAAACCATGAGACCCCACAGAGACTGAACCAGACCTGCCTTTGAGTGTTTGAGTGTCTCCTATGGAAGTATGGGTCAGCAGTGGCCTGCTGCAGGGGCAGGGGCTCTGGGTGCAGCAGACCTGGCTATGGCATAAGCCATTTTGGAGGAGGTGGCCATTAACCCCTCCATAGAGCTGCCAGAACTTACACAGGACTGGGGAAACAGACTCTTGGAGGACACAAGGAAAATCTTGTGTGCACCAGGACCCTGGAGAAAGGACCAGTGACCCCAAAAGAAACTGACCCAGACTTGCCTGTGAGTATCCAGGAGTCTCTACTGGAGGTGTGGGTCGGCGGTGGCCTACTGCAGGGTTAGGGACACTAAATGCAGCAGTGTCTGCACAGGGTCTTTTGAAGGAGGTCGCCATTATCTTCATTACCTCCACCATAGTTTGGTCTCAGGTCAAACAACGGGGTGGGGTGGTGGGGAGAGGGACACAGCCTTGCCCATCAACAGAAAATTGGATTAAAGATATACTGAGCATGGCCTCGTCCATCAAAATAAGAACCAATCTCCTCCACAGCCAGTCTCTCCCATCAGAAAGCTTCCATAATACTCTCATCATTATCCCTCAGAGGGTGGACAGAATGAAAAACACAGTCACAGAAACTAATTGAACTGATCACATGGACCATAGCCTTGTCTAATTCAATGAAACAATGAGCCATGTTGTGCAGGGCCACCCAAGATGGACAAGTCATGGTAGAGAATTCTGACAAAACATGGTCTGCTGGAGAAGGCAATGGCAAAGCACTTCAGCATTCTTGCCTTGAGAACCCCATGAGCAGTATGAAAAGGCAGAAAGATATTACACCGAAAGGTGAACTCCTTAAGTTGGTAGGTACCCAATATGCTACTGGAGATCAGTGGATAAATAACTCCAGAAAGAATGAGGAGACTGAGCCAAAGACAAAGCAAAGCCCAGCTGTGGATGTGATTGCTGAAGGAAGTAAACTCCGATGCTGTGAAGAACAGTATTGCATAGGAACCTGGAATGTTACGTCCATTAATCAAGGTAAATTGGAAGTGGTCAAACAGGACATGGAAGAGTGAAAATCAACATTTTAGGAATCAGTGAAATAAAATGGATTGGAATGGGTGAATTTAATTCAGATGACCATTATAGCTAGTACTGTGGGCAAGTAAGTATCCCTGAGAAGAAATGGAGTGCACTCAATGTGCCAGCAAAATTTAGAAAACTCAACAGCAGCCACAGGACTGGAAAAGGTCAGTCTTCATTCTAATCCCAAAGAAAGGCAATACAAAAGAGTGTTCCAACTACTACACAATTGCACTCATCTCACACACTAGCAAAATGATGCTCAAAATTCTCCAAGTCAGGCTTAAACAGTGTGTGAACTATGAACTTCCAGATGTTCAAGCTGGATTTAGAAAGGGCAGAGGAACTAGAGATCAAATTGCCAACATCTGTTGGATCATAGAAAAGGCAAGATAATTCCAGAAAAACATCTACTTCACCCTTATTGACTACATCAAAACCTTTGACTGTGTACATCACAACAAACTGTGGGAAATTCTTAAAGAGATGGGAATACAAGACCACCTTATTTGCCTCCTGAGAAGTTTCTATGCAGGTCAAGAAGCAACAGTAAAAACTGGAGAAAACAACAGACTGGTTCCAAATCGGGAAAGGAGCATATTGTCACCCTGCTTGTTTAACTTATATGCAGAGTACATCATGAGAAATGCTGAACTGGATGAAACACAAGCTGGAATCAAGACTGCCAGGAGAGATATCAATAACCACAGATATGTAGATGACACCACCCTTATAGCAGAAAGCAAGAGAAAGTAAAGAGCCTCATGATTAAAGTTGAAAGAGGAGAGTGAAAAAATTGGCTTAAAACTGAACATTCAGAAAACTAAGATCATGGCATTGAGTCCCAACACTTCATGGCAAATAGATAGGGAAACAATGGAAACAGTGGAAGACTTTATTTTAGGGGGCTCCAAAATCACTGCAGATGGTGACTGCAGCCATGAAATTAAAAGATGCTTACTCCTTGGAAGAAAAGCTATGACCAAACTAGACAGCATATTAAAAATCAGAGACATTCCTTTGACAACAAAGGTCCGTCTAGTCAAAGCTGTGGTTTTTCCAGTGTTCAGGTATGGATGTGAGAGTTGGACTATAAAGAAAGCTGAACACCAAAGAATGGGTGCTTTTGAACTGTGGTGTTGAAGAATACTCCTGAGAGTCCTTTGGACTGCAAGGAGAGCCAACCAGTCCACCCTAAAGAGATCAGTCCTGGATGTTCATTGGAAGGACTGATGCTGAAGCTGGAATTCCAATACTTTGGCCACCTCATGTGAAGAGTGGACTCATTGGAAAAGACCCTGATGCTGGGAGGGATCGGGGGCAGGAGGAGAAGGGGATGACAGAGGATGAGATGGTTGGATGGCATCACCAACTAGGTGGACATGAGTTTGCGCAAACTCCTGGAGTTGGTGATGGACAGGGAAACCTGGCATGCTGCAGTCCATGGGGTCACAAAGAGTCGGACATGACTGAGCAACTGAACTGAACTGAACTGAAATTCCATATGATGATACAGTGGAGGTGACAAATAGATTCAAGAGAATAGATCTGATAGAGAGAGTGCCTGAAGAACTATGGATGGAGGTTGTAACATTGTAAAGGAGGCAGTGATCAAAACCATCCCCAAGAAAAATATATACAAAAAAATGGTTGTCTCACAAGACTTTACAAATAGCTGAGAAAAGAAGAGAAGCAAAAGGCAAAGGAGAAAAGGAAAGATACACCCATCTGACTGCAGAATTCCAAAGAATAGCAAGGAGACATAAGAAAACATTCCTATGTGAACAGTACAAAGAAATTGAAGAAAACAACAGAATAGGAAAGACTAGAGCTCTCTTCAAGAAAATTAGAGATAACAAGGAAACATTTCATGCAAAGAGGGGCACACCAAAGGACAGAAACTTTATGAACCTAATAGAAGCAGAATATATTGTAAAGTGGCAAGAATACATTAAAAAAACTGTACAGAAAAATATCTTAGTGACCAAAATAACTGTGATGGTGTGATCACTCACCTAGAGCTAGACATATTGGAGTGCAAAACCAGTGAACCTTAGGAAGCATCACTACAAGAAAAACTAAAGGTACTGGAGGTGATGGAATTCCAGCTGAGCTATTTCAAATCCTAAAATATGATGCTGTGAAAGTGCTGTACTCAATATGCCAGAAAATTTGGAAAACTCAGCAGTGGCCACAGGACTGGAAAAAGTCAGTTTTTACTCCAATCCCAATGAAGGTCAATGTCAAAGAATGTTCAAACTACTGCACAACTGCACTCATTTCACATGCTGCTAGTTAATGCTCAAAAATCTCTAAATAGGTTTCAACAGTATATTAACTGAGAACTTCCAGACTTTCAAGATGGATTTAGAAAAGGCAGAGGTACCAGAGATCAAATTGCCAAAACTTGTTGGATCATGGAAAAAGTAAGATAATTACAGAAAATCAAACATTTCTGCCTCATTGACTATACTAAAGACTTCAACTGTGTGGATCACAACGAACTGTGGAAAATTCTTAAAGACATGGGAATACCAGAGCACCTTACCTACCTCCTGAAAGACCTGTATGCATGTCAAGAAGCAACAGTTAGAATCGGACATGGAACAATGGACTGTTTCCAAACTGGGAAAGAAGTACGTCAAGGCTGTATATTGTTAGCATGCTTATTTAGCTTATATGCAGAGTACCTCATGAGAAATGCAAAACTGGATGAATTACAAGCTTGGATTAGGATTGCTGGGAGAAATATCAACACCCTCAGATATGCAGATGGCAGAAAGTGAAGAGGAACTAAAGAGTCTCTCGATGAGGGTGAAAGAAGAGAGTGAAAAAGCTGACTTGAAATTCAATATTAAAAAAAAAATAACATGAAGGTCAAATCATCTGGTCCCATCCCTCATAGCAAATAGAAGTGTAAAAAAGTGGAAGCAGTGACAGACTTTATTTTCTTGGTTTCCAAAATCACTGTGGACTGTGACTGCAGCCATGAAATTAAAAGACTCTTGCTTCTCAGAATGAAAGCTATGGCAAATTTAGGCAGTGTTCTAAAAAGTGGAGTCATCACTTTGCCAACAAGGTGCATACTCAAAGCTATAGTTTTTTCCAGTAGGCATGTATGAATGTGAGAGTTGGACCATAAAGAAGGCTGATCATGGAAGAATTTATACTTTCAAATTGTGATGCTGGAGAAGACCCTGGAGAGTACTTTGGACAGCAATGGGGTCAAAGTAGTCAATGCTAAGGGAAATCAATCCTGTATATTCAGCAGAAGGACTGAAGATGAAAGTGAAGCTCCAACACTTTGGCCATCTAATGCTAAGTGCCAGCTCCTTGGAAAAGACCCTGATGCAGGGAAAGACCAAAAGTAAAAGGAGAAATTGGTGGCAAAGAATGACGTGGTTAGATAGCATCATCAATCAATGGACATGAATTTGAGCAAACTCAGGGAGTTGGTAAAGGACAGGTAAGCCTGGCATCCTACAGTCCACAGGGTTGCAAAACATTGGACACAACTAAGGGACTGGACAACAAGAAGAGGAAATGACTTCCAGGCTTCTTATACATGGAACTGGAAACAACATTCATCCCTCTATCTTTTTTTTTTTTTTTTTTTTAATTTTTTTATTAGTTGGAGGCTAATTACTTCACAACATTTCAGTGGGTTTTGTCATACATTGATATGAATCAGCCATAGATTTACACTTATTCCCCATCCCGATCCCCCCTCCCACCTCCCTCTTCACCCGACTCCTCTGGGTCTTCCCAGTGCACCAGGCCCGAGCACTTGTCTCATGCATCCCACCTGGGCTGGTGATCTGTTTCACCATAGATAGTATACATGCTGTTCTTTTGAAACATCCCACCCTCACATTCTCCCACAGAGTTCAAAAGTCTGTTCTGTATTTCTGTGTCTCTTTTTCTGTTTTGCATATAGGGTTATCATTACCATCTTTCTAAATTCCATATTCTGTGATATATCTTTCTTCATCTTTTAACTTTTAGATTATCTATTTCTTTGTATTAAAGGTGGCTTTTTGTAGAAATAGATTATTTTCAGCTTTAACAATTGGGAGGTTTTTCAAATGTTCTTTTGATATAGTCTCACCTCTCACTTTCTTCTTTCCTGGTATTACAAGATGGTCCAGGTACATCTTGCATACTTCTTACCCAAGTGCTAGTATCATAAACTTTTTTTTCAAGAAATCCTGGTTCCTTTTATTAAAGAATTATTTTGGAAACTAAGGTATGAATGCTGAGTGTAACACTGCTACTGGAGTGTCTTTACTCCTAAGCCCTCTTACCTGATGTTGCAAGGAAATATACACACATTTGTGTGCATATTATGTTTGTTTCCACTGTTCAGTCACCAAGTCTTGTCCGAGTTTTTGCAGCCGCATTGACTGTAGCATGCCAGGCTTCCCTGTCCCTTACCATTTCCCAGAGTTTGCCCAAGTTCATGTTCATTGCATTGATGATGCCATCCAATCATGTCATTTTCTATTGCCCTCTTATCCTCTGCCTTCAGTCTTTCCCTAGCATCGGGTCTTTTCCAATAAGTCAGCTGTTCCCATCAAGTAGCCAAAGTATTGGAACTTCAACTTCATCTTTAGTCCTTCCAATGAGTATTCAGGGTGATTTCCCTTAAGATTGACTGGTTTTATCTCCTTTCTGTCCAAAGGACTCTCAAGAGTCTTCTCCAGCATCAATTCTTCAGTGCTCTGCCCTCCTTATTGTACAGCTTTCACAACCCTACCTGACTACCGGAAAGAACGTAGCCTTTACTATATGGATCTTTATTGGCAAAGTGATGTCTTTGCTTTTTAACACACTGTCTAGGTTTGTCAAAGCTTTCCTTCCAAAAAGCACTATCTTCTAGTTCCATGGCTGCAGTCACCATCCTCAGGGATTTTAGAGCCCAAGAAGAGGAAATCTGTCCCTGCTTCCCCCCTTTCCCCTTCTATGTGTCATGAAGTGATGGAGCCAGATGCCATGACCTTAGATTGTTTAATGTTGAATTTCAGGCCAGCTTTTCACTCCCCTCTTTCACCCTCATCAAGAGGTTCTTTAGTTCCTCTTGATTTTCTACCATTAGAGTGGTACTGTCTGCACTTCTCAGGTTGTTGATATTTCTCCCAGGAATCTTGATTCCAGTTTGTAATTCATCCAGCCTGGCATTTCTTATGGTGTGCTCTGAATATAAGTTAAATAAACAATAAACAGAGTGACAATAAACAGCCCTGTCTTACTCCTTTCTCAATCCTGAACCAATAATTGTTCCATAGAAGGTTCTAACTGTTGCTTCGTAAGTGGCATACAGGTTTCTCAGAACACAGGTAAGATGGTCCTTTATTTGTATCTCTTTAAAAGTTTTTCAATTTGTTATGATCCACACAGTCAAAGTCTTTAGCATAGTCAATGAAACAGAGGTAGATGTTTTTCTGAAATACCCTTGCTTTCTCTATGATCCAGCTAATGTTGGCAATTTGATCTTTGATTCCTCTGCCTTTTCTAAATCTAGCTAGTACATTAACAAATTATTGACTCATGTAATGATGAAGACTACCATGCAGGATTTTGAGCATAACCTTACTATATATATATATATATATGCAAACATGTATATATTTCTATATATAACCATCTATCTATTAAGTGAAACACTAGTTCATGATGAACAGTAGTTCATCATCATACTGATATCTGTAAATGTAACTCTGGTCCTTTACCAGATGGTTCATTCTAGCAATCTTTCTTTGCTTATCTGTAACTTTCCATTCTATCAGTAAGAAACCTAGATCCTACCATCTGTCATCCATCTGTTTAATTGTTCCATTCCAAAATACTTGTACAGTGGTTTTACAATTGGTAACTTCTATCCCTGGGGAACATAAATTTATCAACTAGAATATTGTGGTTATGAACAATTTCTTTTGCTTTTACTCCTACAGATCCCACTAGTTTCCAAAGTTACCTAAGTCAGCACCTTTTTCTCTTGCTGTCTTCAGGGATATTGTTTCATAATTTTTTAAGTTATTTTAAAAGATAAGTGTTATTCTTTGTCAAGATGAAAACATTTTCTTGTGTTGCTATTTTGCTGAGAATTTGCTTTCATTGCTATCCAACACTTCTATTGAACCAGGGCTTTCAGGCTACATATTTTGATACCACATCCCTACTCTCTTGCAGATGAAGGCTTCTGTTCCCTAGGGAAGAAAGAGGAAATAGAGTGCAAAATTTTCATGCTAGTTTCTATTCCCTTCCCCAACTGATATAAAGTTCCATACATGCTCTCTGGATGCTTTGGTTGCCACTCCCTTTCCAGATGATTTTATTCCATAGGAAAGAACGGTAAGCTGGGTCTTGGCAGAATTTGCTAGTATCTGCTCTTCTTTTTTGCTACTGGCATCAAGAGGGAGATTTCTGGGATTATTCATTTTCTTTTTAAACTGAAGTATAATTACAGTACAATATTATATGATTTATAATATAGTGATTTACAATTTCTAAAGAGTGTACTCCATTTATGGCTTACCAGGTTGCACAGTGATAAAGAATCCTCCTGCCAACTCAAGAGACACAGGAGATGTGGTTTGATCCCTGGGTTGGGAAGATACCCTGGAGTAGGAAATGACAACCCACTCTAGCATTCTCGCCTGGAAAATTCCGTGGACAGAGGACCTTGTCAGACTACGGTACATGGGATGGGGTCACAAAGAATTGGACATGACTGAGCAACTGAGCATGCGTGCACTCCATTTATAGTCATTATAAATATTCACTCTATCCCTTGTGTTGCTCACTATATTCTTGTAGCTTGCTGTGCTGTGCTTAGTCGCTCAGTCATGTCCAACTGTCTGTGACCCAGTGGACTGTAGCCTGCCAGGGACCTCTGTCCATGGAGATTCTCCATGCAAGAATACTGGAGAGGATTGTCATGCCCTCCTCCAGGGGATATTCCCAACCCAGGGATTGAACCCAGGTCTCCTGCATTGCAGGCAGATTCTTTACAGTTTGAGCTACCAAGGAAGCCCATGAATACTGCAGTGGGTAGCCTATCCTTTCTCCAGGAGATCTTCCCATCCCAGGAATCAAACCAGGGTCTCTTGCATTGCAGGTGGATTCTTTACCAGCTGAGCTACCAGGGAAGTCCATTCTTATAGCTTTTTTTATACCTAATAGTTTATATCCTTTATTCACCTACTCTTATGCTGCTCTCGCTGTGTCCCTCTTTCTAATGGTAACTGCTAGTTGTTCTCTAATATATATTGGTGAGTCTGTTTCTTTTTTGTTATATTCACTAGTTTGTTGTGTATTTTTAGATTCCACATATACATTATATCACACAGTATTTGTCCTTTTCTAACATTTCACTCAATGTAATACCCTTGAGGGCCATCATATTTTTACAAATGGGAAAATTTCATTATTTTTTATGGCTCAGTAGTATTCTACTTCATCTTCTTTAGTCACATCTCAGAATTATTTTAAATCTTTCCTTTAGGTACCTGGTTGGGGTTCTTGGAGGAAAACCCTGCAAGAATGTGTGAATCTTCTATGTCTGTGGCCTTTCAGAGCTCCACACTCTTATGATAGCTCACACTCTACTGTTAGTTATTTTTTTCAAAATATCTACTTAAATTAATTTACAGGCTTGTATTTTGTTAGGTGAAATTTGACCCAGGTATACAAATGCTCAAGTGTCCCTTGAGGGGTGTCCATTTCTCTCTATACCTTATGTCAGTTCTTTGCCCTACAGCCTCAGTTCTCTGAAGGCTTTCATAAAAGTCACTAGTTTGCTATTCTTCCAGTCTTTTCTTAGTTGTTAAGGTGGGAAAGGTGTTATTCACAGCTCTTTACATCTTTATGCGGAAATCTGAAGCCCCTGAGAATGTGTTTTTACTTTAACTAATTGAATGGAAATTCCTACTGCTTACCACCAGAAACGTTACTTAAAGGTATATGCACATGCAACTATGCCGAATGCTTATTTTTGAAAGAACAGGTTTGAATGTTTTATCATTCTCTTCAGGTCAATTTTCTTAGACTTGGTTTTTTAAATTTATTCCAGTAGTATGAGGTCTTGGCTTTGATGTACTTGGACAGTATAGGAGGGGAAAGAAAATAAAGCTTAAAATAGCTCTCACTTTATGAGAACCCATGAACATTTGAAAAATTAGTTTCAGTAGGGATGTTTACTACCCAAGCAATCCTGTTTTCCAAAGAAGGCCATTCAACACAAGAACCACTTACAAAAATCCACATATAAAGATATGCAAAGCTATTTAAATAAATGTGGGACAAATTCTAAAATCAGAAACCAATTTAGAATCAGATCAATTAAAATGTCGATCAATTGCAATCCTAGGATAATGGGATTTTAAATGACACTAATTAGATAATGATGGAAACGCAGCAGCAACAGTAACATACAGCAAAAACAAAAACGTTATTTGGCCTCTAGTCCAAATTCACTGCTTTATCCCAATTCAGATGTAAACTCTTTCATGAAGCCTTCCCTAATGTTAACCAGAAAGAAGTAATTACTTTTGCATCTTGGATAACTTACCTTCCTTTCCTGATTCTAATCTAACTATATTGTGACTTTACACTGTGAGTCAAAGGTATGGGGGTACACATTTGCTTTATCTGGTTGGTTCCCAACTGGAAGTAAGGACAAAAATTATGGAAGCTGTCAGTTATTAATCAAGTCCTTGTCATTCTGAGTCAATTGGATAGAGATTATTTTTTGGCTTCCTGGATTGTGACTAGAGTTAGTGAGTGGTGTGCCTTCCTGCAAGTCTGACTTATAAGGTAGAAAACAGGCTGGTTTCTTGGGTTGGTAAAAACAGAAGTCTGACCCCCAACCTGCAGTAATCAGCCCGGGAAACCAACCCACTGTGGATAATGGGTTGGTTTCCTGGGCTGGCTGCTCAATTTGAGGGTCAGACTACTGTTTTTACATTTGGTATGGTGTAAAAACCAATATTCAGCATCTCAGTGGCAAAAGAAATAAGGGCCCCAAAAGTCTAGAGCTGACCTGTTCAAAATCACCTACTCCTGTACTTCCTCCCAAGCAAAACACAGCATCAGGTCTCAGAATCAAAGTTAAACTGAAGTCACCCTCATGAGGTCCCTTCATCTTTCCTAAGGAAATAGTGTGCAGAGAAAGATTGCAGAAAGCCCCAGGGAAGTAAGTGGATTTGCACTGCCATGTTAATAACAATGTTGTGTTAAGAAAGTCCTTCAGACTTTTACTTACAAAATATATTGCTTACATATTTTCCTCTTTTAATCCTAATTTTTTTTATTTTTAATTTGTAATGAATATGGAGAAGATCTGTAGTTTGAATTTAGACTTTATAAAAATTGTGGGAAAGTCATTAATTATTTTTAGCATTTTGTTACCAAGTCCAGTCTCACTCTGCTTGCTGCACAACAGGCCTATGAATCTGAAAGATGAGGTATTGAGGCAAGGAATATGACTTTATTTGAAGAGCTTGAAAAGATGGCAGACTAATGTCTCAAAGTAACCATCTTGTAAGGGCCAGTTCTCTCTGGAGGCAGAGAGAGAGAGAGAAGTAATGAAGAACTAAAGTCAAAAGGCAGAATACAGAGGGACAGGCAGTGAGGAAATAAAATTTAAAAAATGTCTTAAATCTAGCAAAACATCTCCAAGAAGGGTCAGCATTTGTAAAGGGAGTGTTATTCTTGCTATTCACTATGGGTGAGGCCAGATTGTCTCTCTATGAGACAAGGGAGGGTGTTTACAGTCAAGCAGAGGGGCTGGGTCCTCTGAGACAGGCCATTATATATTATTGTAATTACAAAAGAAATGAGAGCAAGTCAAGAAACTTCCCAAGGTGAAGTCAGAATTGGCTTCTACTCTTTTGCCTCCAAAATCACTGAGGATGGTTACTGCAGCCATGAAATTAAAAGACACTTGCTCCTTGAAAGAAAACCTATGATAAACCTTGTTGCTGCTCAGTTGTTCAGTTGTATCCAACTTTTTGTAACCCCATGGACTGAAGCACTACAGGCTTCCCTGTCTTTCACCATCTTCCATAGCTTGCTCAAACTCATGTTCATTGAGTTAGTGATGCCATCCACCATCTCATCCTCTGCTGTCCCCTTCTCCTCATGCCTTCAATCTTTCCCTGCTTCAGGGTCTTTTCTAATGAGTTGGGTCTTTGCACAGGATTGAAGTTTTTGTTCTCCTTGCTGTCCAAGGGACTCACAAGAGTCTTCTCCAACATCACAGTTCAAAAGCATCAATTCTTCAGTGCTCAGACTACTTTATGGTGCAACTCTCACATCCATACATGTCTACTGGAAAAACAAAGCTTTGACTATACAGACCTTTGTTGGTAAAGGAAAGTCTCTGCTTTTTACTCTGCTGTCTAGGTTAGTCATAGCTTTTCTTCCAAGGAGCAAGCATCTATTAATTTCATGGCTGCAGTAACCATCTGCAGTGATTTCGAAGCCCAAGAAAATAAAGTCTGTCACTATTTCCATTCTTTCTCAATCTATTTGTAATGAAGTTGAAACCACTTACCACAGATTGGGACCTGAATCCATGTGCTGGGATTCGAATACAGCCAACATCCAGTTTGGCACTCAAGCCCATGTGGCTTGGACTTGAACCCAGCCAAAACCTGGCTTGGGACTCTAATGCAGCCAATCTCCATTGGGACTTGAACCCACATGGCTGGGACCCAGTTCAGTTCAGTTGGTCAGTCATGTCTGACTCTTTGTGACCCCATGAATCACAGCATGCCAGGCCTCCCTGTCCATCACCAACTCCAGGAGTTTACTCAAACTCATGTCCATCGAGTCGGTGATGCCATCCAGCCATCTCATTCTCTATCATCCCCTTTCTCCTCCTGCCCCCAATCCCTCCCAGCATCAGGGTCTTTTCCAATGAGTCAGCTCTTCACATGAGGTGGCCAAAGTATTGGAGTTTTTGCTTCAGCATCAGTCCTTCCAATGAACATCCAGGACTGATCTCCTTTAGGATGGACTGCTTGGATCTCCTTGCAGTCCAAGGGACTCTCAAGGGTCTTCTCCAACACCACAGTTCAAAAGCATCAATTCTTCAGCACTCAGCTTTCTTCACAGTCCAACTCTCAGCCATACATGACCACTGGGAAAACCATAGCCTTGACTAGATGGGCCTTTGTTAGCAAAGTAATGTATCTGCTTTTTAATATGCTATCTAGGTTGGTCATAACTTTCCTTCCAAAGAGCAAGTGTCTTTTAATTTCATGGCTGCAATCACCATCTTCAGTGACTTTGGAGCCCAAAAAAATAAAGTCTGACACCATTTCCACTATTTCCCCATCTATTTCCTGTGAAGTGATGGGACCAGATGTCGTGATCTTAGTTTTCTGAACAATGAGCTTTAAGCCAACTTTTTCACTCTCCTCTTTCACTTTCATCAAGAGGCTTTTTAGTTCCTCTTCACTTTCTGCCATAAGGGTGGTGTCATCTCCATATCTGAGGTTATTGATATTTCTCCTGGCAATCTTGATTCCAGCTTGTGCTTTTTCCAGCCCAGCGTTTCTCATGATGTACCCTGCATATAAGTTAAATAAGCAGGGTGACAATATACAGCCTTGATGTACTCCTTTTCCTATTTGGAACCAGTTTGTTGTTCCATGTCCAGTTCTAACTGTTGCTTCCTGACCTGCATACAGGTTTCTCAAGAGGCAAGTCAGGTGGTCTGGTATTCCCATCTCTTTCAGAATTTTCCACAGTTTATTGTGATCCACACAGTCAAAGGCTTTGGCATAGTCAATAAAGCAGAAATATATGCTTTTCTGGAACTCTCTTGCTTTTTCTATGATCCAGCGGAGGTTAGCAATTTGATCTCTGGTTCCTCTGCCTTTTCTAAAACCAGCTTGAACATCTGGAAGTTCATAGTTCATGTATTGCTGAAGCCTGGCTTGGAGAATTTTGAGCATTACTTTACTAGCATGTGAGATGACAAAACCCAAGGTACTTTGTTTCAGGACTTAATGAAGCTCAGGTTCTTGATGTCTCACCTCAAAAAGAACTCAGTGAGAGACAAAGTGATAGGTGAGAAGTAGATTTATTCAGATTCAGAGAGAAGCAAACTCCACAAAGAGTGTGGGCCATCACAGAGTGCAGCCCCCAAATTTGGCGAAGTTAGTTTTTATAGGCTGGGTTATTTCATATGTCAATGAGAGGGAGGATTATTCCAACTATTTTGGGGAAGGGGTGGAGATTTCCAGGATTTGGGCCATCACCCATTCTTGGTATTTTAACAGTGCTATGGAACTCTCAAGGTACCTCTGGGTGTGTCATTTCACTTGCTGACTGAGGGTCAAGGTCTAGTCTTGTCTGCCATCTTGGTCCCATTTGGTACTAATCCGTTTATGTTGTGTCCTTGGGCTATGTTCAAGTGGCAGCTGTGCAGCTGGAGCTTTGAGGACACACCCCATGTCCAAGGGTAAAGGAGAAGCCCCTGCAAGATGTTAGCAGGGGCAAACTCGCATTTAGAACCAAACCCCATACCCACCAGAGATGCTGAGAGGGCTCAAACATACCTTGTGCACACCAGGGTCCAGGGACCCCACAGAGACTGAGGCAGAACTGTGTTTGAGTGTTTCTGGAGGAGGTACAGGTCAGCAGTGGACTGATGCAGGGGCAGGGGTTCTGGGGGCAGTAGACCTAGGGATGGAATAACCCCTCTTGGAAGAGGTCGCCATTAATCCCATCATAGAGCCACCAGAACATACACAGGACTGGGGAAACAGACTCTTGGAGGGCACAGACAAAACCTTGCCTGCACCAGGACCCAGGAGAAAGGAGCAGTGACCCCACAAGAGACTGACCCAGACTTGCCCATGAGTGTCCGGAAGGCTTCAGCAGAGGTGTGGGTAGGCAGTGACCTGCTGCAGTGCTGGGAGCACTGAGAGCAGCAGTGCATGCATGGGACCTTTTGAAGCAGGTCTCCATTATCTTCATTACCTCCATCAGAGTTTGGCCTCAGACCAAATAAGAGGGAGGGAACACAGCCCTGCCCTTCAACAGAAAATTGGATTAAAGATTTACTGAGCATGGTCCCACCCACTGGAACAAAACCCAGATTTCCCCTCAATCAGTTTCTCCCGTCATGAAGCTTCCATAAGCATCTTATCCTTCTCCATCAGAGGGCAGTTCAGTTCAGTTCAGTTCATTTGCTCAGTTGTGTCCGGCTCTTTGAGATCCCTTGAATCGCAACACGGCAGGCCTCCCTGTCCATCACAAACTCCCAGAGTTTACTCAAACTCATGCCCATCGAGTCGGTGATGCCATCCAGCCACCTCATCCTCTGTTGTCCCCTTCTCCTTCTGCCCCCAATCCCTGCCAGCATCAGGGTATTTTCTAATGAGTCAACTCTTTGCATGAGGTGGCCAAAGTTTTGGAGTTTCAGCTTCAGCATTAGTCCTTCCGATGAACACCCAGGACTTATCTCCTTCAGGATGGACTGGTTGGATCTCCTTGAAGTCCAAGGAATTCTCAAGAGTCTTCTCCAACACCACAATTCAAAAGCATCAATTTTTCGGTGCTCAGCTTTCTTCATAGTACAACACTCACATCCATACATGACTACTGGAAAAACCATAGCCTTGACCAGATGGACATTTGTTGGCAAAGTAATGTCTCTGCTTTTTAATATGCTATCTAGGTTGGTCATAACTTTCCTTCCAAGGAGTAAGAGTCTTTTAATTTCATGGCTGCAATCACCATCTGCAGTGATTTTGGAGCCCCAAAAAATAAAGTCTGACACTATTTCCACTGTCTCCCCATCTATTTCCCATGAGTTGATGGGACCAGATGCCGTGATCTTAGTTTACTGAATGTTAAGCTTTAAGCCAACTTTTTCACTCTCCTCTTTCACTTTTATCAAGAGGCTTTTTAGTTCCTCTTCATTTTCTGCCATAAGGGTGGTGTCATCTCCATATCTGAGGTTATTGATATTTCTCCTGGCAATCTTGATTCCAGCTTGTGCTTTTTCCAGCCCAGCGTTTCTCATGATATACTCTGCATAGAAGTTAAATAAGCAGGGTGACAATATACAGCCTTGACATACTCCTTTTCCTATTTGGAACCAGTCTGTTGCTCCATGTCCAGTTCTAACTGTTGCTTTCTGACCTGCATAGAGGTTTCTCAAGAGGCAGGTCAGGTGGTCTGGTATTCCCATCTCCTTCAGAATTTTCCACAGTTTATTGTGATCCACACAGTCGAAGGCTTTGGCATAGTCAATAAAGCAGAAATAGATGTTTTCCTGGAACTCTCTTGCTTTTTTGATGATCCAGCAGATATTGGCACTTTGATCTCTGGTTGCTCTGCCTTTTCTAAAACCAGCTTGAACATCTGGAAGTTCAAGGTTCACGTACTGCTGAAGCCTGGCTTGGAGAATTTTGAGCATTACTTTACTAGCGTATTAGATGAATGCAATTGTGTGGTAGTTTGAGCATTCTTTGGCATTGCCTTTCTTAAGGATTGGAATGAAAATGGACATGTTCCAGTCCTGTGGCCACTGCTGAGTTTTCCAAATTTGCTGGCATATTGAGTGCAGCACTTTCACAGCATCACCTTTCAGGATTTGAAATAGCTCAACTGGAATTCCATCACATCCACTAGCTTTTTTCGTAGTGATGCTTTCCAAGACCCACTTGACTTCACATTCCAGGATGTCTGGCTCTAGGTGAGTGATCACACCATTGTGATTATCTGGGTCGTGAAGATCTTTTTTGTACAGTTCTTCTGTGTATTGTTGCCTTCACTTCTTAATATCTTCTGCTTCTGTTAGGTCCATACCATTTCTGTCCTTTATTGAGCCCATTTTTGCATAAAATATTCCCTTGGTATCTCTAATTTTCTTGAAGAGATCTCTAGTCTTTCCCATTCTGTTGTTTTCCTCTGTTTCTTTGCATTGATCGCTGAGGAAGGCTTTCTTATCTCTCCTAGCTATTCTTTGGAAATCTGCATTCAAATAGGAATGTCTTTCCTTCTCTCCTTTGCTTTTAGCTTCTCTTCATTTCACAGCTATTTGTAAGGCCTCCTCAGACAACCATTTTTGACTTTTTGCATTTCTTTTCCATCGGGATGGTCTTGATCCCTGTCTCCTGTACAATGTCATGAACCTCCGTCCATAGTTCATCAGGCTCTCTGTCTATGAATTCTAGTCCCTTAAATCTATTTCTCACTTCCACTGTATATTCATAAGGGATTTGATTTAGGTCATACCTGAATGGTCTAGTGGTTATCCCTACTCTCTTCAGTTTAAGTCTGAATTTGGCAATAAGGAGTTCATGATCCAAGCCACAGTCAGCTCCTGGTCTTGTTTTTGCTGACTGTATTGAGTTTCTCCATCTTTGGTTGCAAAGAATATAATCAGTCTGATTTCAGTGTTGACCATCTGCTGATGCCCATGTGTAGAGTCTTCTCTTGTGTTGTTGGAAGAGGGTGTTTGCTATGACCAGTGCATTCTCTTGGCAAAACTCTATTAGACTTTGCCCTGCTTCATTCCGTACTCCAAGGCCAAATTTGCCTGTTACTCCAGGTGTTTCTTGACTTCCTACTATTGCATTCCAGCCCCCCCTAATGAAAAGGACATCTTTTTTGGGTGTTAGTTCTAAAAGGTCTTCATAGAACTGTTCAGCTTCGGCTTCTTAAGCATTACTGGTTGGGCATAGGCTTGGATACAGTGATATTGAATGGTTTGCCTTGGAAGTGAACAGAGATCATTCTGTCGTTTTTGAGATTGCATCCAAGTACTGCATTTCAGACTCTTGTTGACTATGATGGCTATTCCATTTCTTCTAAGGGATTCCTGCCCACAGTAGTAGATATAATGGTCATCTGAGTTAAATTCACCCATTCCAATCCATTTTAGTTCGCTGATTCCTAAAATGTCGATGTTCACTCTTGCCATCTCCTGTTTGAACACTTCCAATTTGCCTTGATTCATGGACCTAACATTCGAGGTTCTTATGCAATATTGCTCTTTATAGCATCGGACCTTGCTTCTATCACCAGTCCCATCCACAACTGGGTATTGTTTTTGCCTTGGCTCCATCCCTTCATTCTTTCTGGAGTTATTTCTCCACTGATCTCCAGTAGCATATTGGGCACCTACCGACCTGGGGAGTTCCTCTTTCAGTATCCTATCATTTTGCCTTCTCATACTGTTCATGGGGTTCTCAGGCAAGAATACTGAAGTGATTTGCCATTCCCTTCTCCAGTGGACCACATTCTGTCAGACCTCTCCACCATGACCCGACCGTCTTGGGTGGCCCCACACAACATGGCTTAGTTTCATTGAGTTAGAAAAGGCTGTGGTCCTGTGATCAGATTGGCTAGTTTTCTGTGATTATGGTTTTAGTGTGTCTGCCCTCTGATGCCCTCTCGCAAAACCTACCATCTTACTTGGGTTTCTCTTACCTTGGACGTGGGATATCTCTTCAAGGCTGCTCCAGCAAAGCGCAGCTGCTGCTCCTTACCTTGGACTAGAGGTATCTTCTAACGGCGGCTCCGCCTGACCTAGAACGTGGAGTAGCTCCTCTCGGCCCTCCTGCCCCCACGCAGCAGCCACTCCTTGGAGGTGGGGTAGCTCCTCGCTGGGGCCCCCTGACCTCCGGAGTGGGGTAGTTCCTCTCGGCTGCTGCCCCCAACCTTGGGCATGTGGTAGCTCTTCTCGGCTGCCGCCCCAGGGCAGACAGACTGAAAACCACAATCACAGAAAACTAACCGATTTGATCACATGGGCCACAGTCTTGTCTAATTCAGTGAAACTATGAGCCATGCGCTGAAGGGCCACCCAAGACAGACGGATCATGGTGGAGAGTTCTGACAAAACATGGTCCACTGGAGAAGGCAATGGCAAACCACTTCAGTATTCTTGCCTTGAGAACCCCATGAACAGTATGGAAAGGCAAAAAGATAGGACACTGAGAGATGAACTCCCCAGGTTGGTAGGTAACCAACATGCTACTGGAGATCAGTGGTGAAATAACTCCAGAAAGAATGAAGAGACAGAGCCAAAGCAAAAACAACACCCAGTTGTGGATGTGACTGATGATGGAAGTAAAAGTCCAATGCTGTAAAGAGCGATATTGCATAGGAACCTGGAATGTTAGGTCCATGAATCAAGGTAAATTGGATGTGGTCAAACAGGAGATGGCAAGAGTGAACATCGACATTTTAGGAATCAGTGAACTAAAATGGACTGGAATGGGTGAATTTAACTCAGATGACCATTATATCTACTACTGTGGGCAAGAATCCCTTAGAAGAAATGGAATAGCCATTGTAGTCAATATAAGAGTGTGAAATGCAAAAAGCTGACTCAATGAAAAATATCCTGATGCTGTGAAAGATTTTGGGCAGGAGGAGAGGAGGATGACAAATAGTTGGATGGCATCCCCAACTCAATGGTCATGAGTTTGAGGAAACTCCAGGAGATAATGAAGTACTGGGAAGCCTGGAAGCCTCATATGCTGCACTCCATGGGGTCCCAAAGAGTGGGACATGACTGAATGACTGAACAAATGGAACAGGGTCAGAATTGGCTTATTGTCTGCAACATTTTCACTTGATTTAACCTCAATTGGTAAAGAATCTGCCTACAATTGGTAAAGAAGACTTTCTGTAATCCAGAAAAGCAGGTTTTGGTCCCTGGGTCGGAACGTTACCCTGGAAAAGGAAATGGCAACCCACTCCAGTATTCTTACCTGGGAAATCCCATGGACAGAGGACCCTGATGGGTCACAGTCCATGGGATCACAAGAGTCCAGCATGACTTAGCGACTAAAGCACCATCACCAACAGAAATAAATATTGGAATGAGACCAAACAGCTAATAAAAATACTATATAATATCATTTTAATGCATTAAATTATCTATACATATGACATTAATCTTTGAGCATTAGTAAGTTAAGTAGCTAATTCCTAAATATGGAATATACAAACTATTTCAAATAAGGGATCTTTAGAATATATAAAGAACACACTTTTCACTTTGCAATAAAATATTAAAAAAAGAAACTCTTGACAAATGAACTTTGGATTCTTTTCTGATTTCTATAATTTTATGCTTATAGGAGATTTGTAATTCCATTATTTAAAAAAATATGACATAAGGAGTACCATCTTTAGCAGGATTTATTTAACACAATTGGAAAATGCAGTTATAACTCTAAAAATGTAATTAAGCCAAACATAAATTCCAATTTGAATTTATAAAATTTAAATCTGTAATATAACTTCAAAATATATTTCTTATAGGAAAAGAGTCTAGAGTAGCAAAATAGCAAAGGTATTTTTTTCAAATAGCTTCTATTTAGAGGAAACTAATGAAAATATGATTAGTCATTAACGTTTTGAGTAATGAAATTATTGTTTTGGAGAGTTTGTAAATTGTCATTCTTTGATATCTAAACATTTCTCTTGGATTGACTTTGTATTACTGATTTGCTCAGTATATCTCTTATATTAGAACATTAAAGTGCTGACTTTCCAGATAGTTGTGATCTCCCAATAATGGAGTCTGGAAGGATAATGCTCAACATGCATTTATTTGTTAACAAAGTGCATATATTTCCCCTTTTTATTATATGTTTATTGGATTAACATGTTGAGGATTAATCTATGCCTCTCCCTCAACTTCATTCACTGTTTTGAAATAATATCCCTATTTAAGGAGGACCACTTCTGCTTTGTCCATGGTCAAGGGAGATTTGCTTTGCTCCCCTAGAGCAAAGAAAAAAGAACTCTAGAGAAACCCTTAACAGGAAAATTGCTTAAGCTTTATTTTGTCACCTTCTATGATGACCCCAAGCTTATGTGACAGAAATGCACTGACTGTTAGCTTTTACAAATTGAGAGAATGAAGAATACAACTTGCCTTATATAATATATATATTTTATGTATAATATTTATATTTATATATTATATATTATTAATTATATAATTATTACTTTTATATACTATACTTTGTATAATGTTATATATAATATAATTTTAGTAAAAAAGTTACAAACAACTTTTGAAACCATAATCAGTAAGAATTCAAGGACTGCAAAGATGAGTTTCTTTTTACTCTATAAGATCCAATAAAATGTCTTCAGAGAACAAAATGACATATTTCCGGACACCAACAACAATATCATATTGTGCAATTTTATTTCATCTCCACACAAATGATACTAATAAACCATCAAAAATCAAAATTCTCAAATAAGATGGATAAGGATACTACACAAACACTGATTACCTTGATTCTATTAGCTTTGAAGATGTCCTTAATGAAATTCATAATCTGGTTTGTGAACTATAGTTCTAGGGTACTTTGTACATACAATTTCAAAATACAGTAATTCAAGGTGATCTTGTCATTGATTCATTATAGGAAACAAGAAGTTATTAAGTGGCATAACTTGTTGGTGTGTATTTTACTCTGTTCATATAAACCAGTGAAGCAAGATCAATTTGTTTCTCGGTTGAATTAGTTTTCTTGTGGGCACCTCAAGCATATATTCAAGAACAGCTTCCAAGAAACAAATTTATTTTCCTGAAATGATGGTCTTTATTGGCAACATCTAGTTCTTTTAATTTTACAGTTGGTTTCCCAGTTATGATCTCTGTTTTCATGAAGCATGAGAAAAATCCTAGAACAGTTAAATGTGCTTACCATATAGTTTATGAATTAGTTGCTTCTTCAAATTGGTAAAAGCCATAGAATAAAATTGCACTCTCAGTAAATCTGTCTTTTTTTCTTGACCCTCCCTCCTCCTAAGAAATAAAATTATTTGTTCTGCATCAATCACAGCTTGATCATCTCAGGTATTAAATTGTTTTATACATATGCATATAAAACAAATAATATGTATGTACATATAAAACATTATATATGTATATATATATATGTATATAACATATATGCTTGATATATATAATGTAAAAGATCTGTAAATTTACCTATCTGGGGAAATCAGAGATAGAAATATATATATATATTTAATTTTTTCATTGAAGTATAGTTGATTTGTGCTCACAGCATTTTGTTAGCTTCAGTTTGTACAGAAAAGTGGTTCAGCTATACAAACATATATTTTTTTTTCAGATTTTTTTCCCTTTAGGTTAGTATAAAATATTGAGTGTAGTCCCTTGTGTTAGACAGTAGGTCCTTGTTGGTTATCTATTTTATATATAGTAGTAGAAATGTACTTTGGAAAGGTAAAGTATGCATTGCATATTTCAGGGGTATTATTTTTCTCTCTGATACTATATTATTGGACAGTTCTGATGAGACTAAGATGCCTGCGAGTTGTATTTGATGTTCCTTACAACAATACAAAATCTCTTCTGGTGCCTTTCTGCTGCATTTGAAGAAAGGAAGGAGCACAGGTGCATTATAATGACTCTCCCAGCTCTGCCCAGAAGGGCTCGCTCAGCCCCGGAGGGACTGCCATTAGTGAGTAAGTGAGAAGTGACATGCTCTGTCTCTCAATGGGTTTCTTCATGTCTACTTTGGTAGCTCTCATTACATTGCCTGAATCCATTAAGACAGAAACAAGGTTACCCCATGAAATGTTCCTGTGACTAAAGAGGACATGCAGCTCTTTAATCAGTGACAGAACATCTTCTCTGACAAGACTGAGAGATACAGTGAGCTCTGGTCCCACCTTGCAGCAGAGAGGGAATATCTCTTACAAGGACAGGCAATATTCTTATTAAATTTCCACTGGTTGATCTATCAATGCTCCAGCAAAAATAATTATTCCAGATATGTTTAATGTAAATATCTATGTTAAACAAAACCTCATCTTACATTGTGCAGATATCTGATCCATGATAATTCAGCTAATGCCTTTAAGTTATGAAAAAAAAAAAAAAAAACTGTAGGAAGGCTTCAGGTTTTCCAGGAGTCAGCGTGACACTATGATATTAGCAAGGGGAGTAGGACCCTGTCTCTTCTCAAATTAAAAGCTGAACCTTCTGGATGAGGAGACAGTCATGCCTGCCACCTCCATTTTCAGCAATGACTCTAAATGGTATCTAAAAGGATATTGTAACTTGAGGCCCTAGAGAAAAGTGGCCAGCAATATGTAACTGACCTCAGTATATTTTTAAAGATATATGTGTGAGTGAATACGTGTCAGTATGATATATGACATGTATGGAGAGGAATAGAAATAAATAATCAATAGGAAAATGCTCCATTAACTGATAGTGTTGAATATTGCACACATACACTAAATTGAGAGAATAAAATTTAGATGAATGTACAAATAAAGAGAAACTTAGAGTTTCTCTATTTTAACTGACTCTTTGGTAGGTAAGAAACCTGATGTCTAGAGAAAAGAAATGACTATCTCAGAGTCAACGGTTCCTGTTTATGTCTAAAATCCAGATGTCTGCCTCTTGTTTAAGAGTTGTATGAATTTTACAAACCATACCATAACGTAACTATCCATAATTTAATTTGAAAATACCCCATTCATGAGGCTATGACTGCTCACATCAAACAGATCACCATTAACTGACAGACGGTGCTGCCCTTGTGCTCCCATCTGCATAAGTATAGAACCTCAACATCCATGTCTCTCTCTCTCTTTTCTAAAGCATTTCTCAAGATGTCAAGGGAATCACAAATATGATCCAGAATTGACTTTCTCTCTCTGGGAATGGCAGGTCCCTGAGATAAGTCCTGATTTTCCAGACCTTGGTACTTTCCTGTTGGTATTCTACCTACCTGTTTTTGCTGTTGTTACTGAAACTCTGGTCTAGCTGCTCACCACTCAAAAACCAATACACGAGAGGCCAGACTGGTGGGAAGGAAAGTTTGCTTTATTCCAGAGGCCAGTAGCCAGGGGAATACGGTAGACCCATGTTCAAAGGTCAAGTATCCTGCAGACAATCAGAGGAAAAGAGCTTTTTAAAGGGGAATTTCAGGGGTGCACAGGCAGAAGGAGGAGGCTCCATGCAGAAAGAGCTCAGTCAGCTCTGACAGTCAGCTTGAAGTTAGTCATGTGGTGATTTGATCAGCATCATCTTGATTACTTTAAGTAGAGTTAATCTTCAGTTCCAGGGTCCATTTGTTATAAAATTTTGGAGGCCAATTATTGAAATTGCTGTAACATATGTCATGGCTACAGTCTGGTCATCATATGGTTAATTTCTTCCACCTAGTAGGGGTTTCAATATCTACACAACAGCTCAAAGGATGTAGCTCAACATATTATCCAGAATCCTTGAAGAAGAATTAAATGTCCTTGACTTTGTTTAAAGACTAAAATATTATTATTTGGTCTTATTTGACTGTTTTCCTTTGCTTCTGCATTTTCTCACTTCTCTGGTGAAATTTATTCTTTGACTAAAGTGTTTTATCAAGCAAAAGGTAGACTGAGGATTTGAGGGGAGCCATCCCTTCCTGCAAAAGAGTCATAGGGACCTGCTTCATTTCTCTGCTGCTGCTGCTCCCAGCCTAGGCCTCTCCCATTGAATCTCAAAGCTGAGAATAGCTTAGGGTTTCTTTCCCTCTTATCACCATTTCCATATCAGACAGTTTCACCATCTCCCAACCCAGAGGCTGGATCAGGGGCAGTTATGATTGATCTTTGGCGGTCTCAGCCTGCAATGACTTCGGGTGGGGTGTGGGTTCCCAGTCGGAGACTGAGGTTGAGTCGCGGTGCTGAGAGCCCCAGATCTTAGCCATCAGACCAGAGGTCAGCAACAATCGCCCAGGTCTTCAGATTTGCAGAAAAGGATTTCCACAAGGACAGAAAGTAGTGAAGCAAGTCAAGTATTTACTAAGAAGAAAAAGAGTATAGTACATGTGGATAGGCACCCTGGCAGACTCAGAGGGAGAGTCTCTGAGTCCTGTCCTTGTAGCAGTTTGACTTACTTTTATGGGGTATTTCTTTCAGGTTTATTTTGGCCAATCGTTTTGGTTTGTCTGGTTCACAGTCCATATTTGGTATAGCTCAGGATCCTCCCAAATGTGTGTAAACATCTCTTAGCCAAGATGGATTTTATAAAAAGGCATATAGATAGAAAACATCCCTTGACATTACTCTCCCCTTAACTTCCAAAAGCCTTTTCTGTGCATATGTGGTTGAGGAGGTCTCCTGACTTTGACAACAAGAAATGTATGGTTTGGGCAGGGCTCCCCTCTCCCTTAATTGTCCTGCTATTCTTGTCTTGAAGTTTGGGTCCATAGGGAATGAATCTCTCATTGCTTTACACTGAGGTTTGCCCCATAAATCTCCTGCCTCACTATTACATACCCTCTAATTCTTCTACTCACTTATCTCAGCCACTAGGCAAAATTCTACATGTACATATGTTATATAAATAAAAATCTAAATAGGTCAGCTGCTGTTGCAGAGAGAAAGGTTCTGAATTTCACCCACAGCTTGGACAGAGCTCTCTGAGATGCTGACAGCTTCTGCCTGCCACTACATATCACACAGTGCTTTCAAGTAACCCGCTTCCTGTCTGGGATCCTCACTACTTACTTATGTATTACTCAGTTCTTCTTTCTTCTTCATCCAAGTATGAGCAAAAGGTACATCTGAAATTCTCTTCAACAAATGGCATTGGGTAAACTAGATATTCACATGCAAAAGAACAAAATTTGTTTTACGTTTTATACAATAAACAAAAGATCAGCTCAAAATGGATAAAAAACAAATATAAGACCTGAAATTATAAAACTCTCAGAAGAAAATATAATGGAAAATCTTCACGACTTTGGTTTTGGTAGTGATTTTATGGATATGACACCAAAAGTGCACACACACACATACACACACACAAAGTGGGAATACTTAAAGCTGAAAAAACTTCTACACAGCAAAGAAAATAACCAATGGAGTGAAAAGATAACCAATAGAATGGGAGAAAAACATATGCAATTCATATATCTAATGAGGGTTAATCTACAAAATGGATAAGGAACTCCTACAAATCAATAATAAAAGAAGCAAACAAAATAGTAATAAAATTTAAAATGAACTAAAGACTTGGACCCACTCATGGATCACAGCCTCATTATGGTGAAGGGGCTTACATAACTCAATGAAGCTATGAGACATGCCATGCAGGACCACCCAAGACCCACAGGTCATGGTGAATAGTTCTGACAAAACGTGGCCCACTGGAAAAGGAAATGTCAAGCCGCATCAGTCTTCTTGCCTGGAGAACCCCATGGACAGTATGAAAAGGCAAAAAGATATTACATCAGAAAATGATCCCCCAGGTCAGAAGATGTCCAATATGCTACTGGGGAAGAACGAAAGGTAATTACTAATAGCTCCAGAAAGGATGGAGTGGCTGGGCCAAAGTGGAAACTTTTGATTATCAGTTGTGGATGTGTTTGGTGGTGAAAATAAAGTCTGATTCTGTAAAGAACAATATTGCGTAGGAACCTGCAATGTTAGGTCCATGAATCAACATAAATTGGATGTGGTCCAGCAGGAGATGGTGAGATGGAAATCAACATCTTAAGAATTTGTGAACAAAAATGGGCAAGAATGGGTGAATTGAATTCAGATGACTGTTATATCTACTACTGCTTCCTGGGTGGCACTAGTGGTAAAGAACCTGTCTGCCAGTGCAGGTGATGTCAGAGACCTAGGTTTGGTCCCAGCCCATGGGATCGCAGAGTCAGACAGCACTGAGCAACTAACACTTTCACACTTCACATATCTACTACTGTGGGCAAGAGTCCCTTAGAAGAAATGGAACAGCCCTCATAGTCAACAAGAGTTCAAAATGCAGTGGTGGTGGTGGTGGTGGCTTAGTAGCTAAGTCATATCCAACTCTTGTGACCCCATGGAAGGTAGCTCACCAGGATTCTCTGTCCATGGGATTTTCCAGGCAAGAGTATTGGAGTGGGTTGCCATTGCCTTCTCTAGAGGATCTTCCTGACCCAGGGATCAAACATGAGTCTCCTGTGTTACAGATGGTCACCTGCATGGCAGGTGGATTCTTGACCAACTGAGCTACCAGGGAAGCACTGAAATGCAGCACTTGAGTGAAACCTCAAAAACAACAGAAGGATCTCAGTTCATTTCAAAGGCAAATCACTCAATGTCATTGTAATTCAAGTCTATGCCCCTACCACTGATGCTGAAGGTGAAGTTCACCAGTTCTATGAAAACATACAGCATCTTCTAGAATTAACACCAAAAGAAAAGAAAATGTCCTTCTCATCATAGGGATTTGGAATGCAAAAGTAGGAAATCAAGAGATATCTGGAGTAGTGAGCAAGTTTGGCCTTGCAGTACAAAATGAAGTGGGGCAAAGGCTAACAGAGTTTTGTCAAGAGAACATGCTGGTCGTGGGATGTTTTCAAACAACTCAAGAGACATCTCTACAGATGGACATCACTAGATGGTCAGTATTGAAATCAGGCTGATTGTGTTCTTTGCAGCCAAAATGGAGAAGCTCTATACAGTCAGTAAAATCAAGAACAGGAGCTGACTGTGACTCATATCATAAGCTCTATATTGCAAAATTCAGGCTTAAACTGCATAAAGTAGGGAAAACCACTATGTCATTTAGATATGACCTAAATCAAATCTCTTATGATTAGATAGTGGAGGTGACCAATAAATTCAAGAGATCGGATCTGGAAGACAGAATGCCTAAGGAACTATGGACAGAATTTTGAAATTTTGTACAGGAGGCAGAAACCAAAACCACCCCAAAGAAAACGAAATGCAAGAAGACAAACTTTCTCAGGAGGCTTTACAAATACCTGAGGAAAGAAGATAAGTGAAAGACAGGGAGAAAGAGAAAGATATAACCAACTGAATGCAGAGTTCCAGTAAAAAGTCTTAATGACCCAGATAGCCATTATAGTATAGTCACCCACCTGGAATTGGACATCCTGAAGTGTGAAGTCAAGTGGACCTTAGGAAGCAATTCTACTAACTAGGCTAGTGGAGGTGATGGAATTCAAGCTGAGCTAGTTAAAATTCTAAACGATGATGCTGTTAAAGTGCTGCACTCAGAAAATTTGGAAAACTCAACAGTGGCCACAGGACTGGAAATTTGGAAAACCCAACAATGGCCGCAGGACAGGAAAAGGTCAGTTATCACTCCAAACACAAAGAAGGGCAATGCCAAATAATGTTCAAATTGCCATAAAACTGTACTCATTTCACATGCTAGCAAGTTTACGCTCAAAATCTTTCAAGGTAGGCTTCAACAGTATGTGAACTTAGAACATCCAGACATATCATTTAGGTTTCAAAGAGGCAGAGGAACCAGCAGTAAAATTGCTAATGTTTGTTAGATTATGGAGAAAGCAAATAAGTTCCAGAAAAATAGCTACTTCTGCTTCATTGGGTACACTAAAGCCTTTGGCTGTATAGATCACAACAAACTGTGGAAAATTCTTAAAGAGATGAGAATACCTGACCACCATACCTGTCTCCTGAGATACTTGTATGTGAGTCAGGAAATAACTGTTAAAACCTGATACAAAACAACTACAACTGGCTGGTTTAAAATTGTAATAGGAGTATGACAAAGCTGTGTATTATCAACCAGTTTATTTAACTTCTCTACAGAGTACACAATGAGAAATGCCAGGCTGGATGAATCACAAGCTTTAATCAGCATTGTTGGAAGAAATATCAACAACCTCAGATACGTAGATGATACCACTCTAATGACAGAAAGTGAAGAGGAGCAAAAGAATCTCTTGATGAGGGTGAAAGAAGAGTGTGAAAAAGCTGGTTTGAAACTCAACTTTCAAAAATCTAAGATCATGACATCTGGTCCCATTACTTCATGGCAAATAGAAGGGGAAAAAGTAGAAGCAGTTACAGATTTTATTTTCCTGGTCCCCAAAATCACTGCAGTTGGTGACTGCAGCCATGAAATTAAGAGACAGTTGATCTTTGTAAGGAGAGTTATGACAAACTTAGGCGGTATATTAAAAAGCAGAGATATCACTTTGCTGACAAAGGTTCATATAGGCAAAGCTATGGTTTTTCCAATACTCATGTACAGATGTTCAGAGCTGTTCCATAAAGAAGGCTGAGCAATGAAGAATTGATGCTTTGAATTGTGATGCTACAGAAGACTCTTGAGAGTCCCTTGGGCAACAAGGAGAGCAAATCAGTAAACTCTAAAGGAAATCATCCTTGAATGTTCATTAGAAGGACCGATACTGAAGCTGAAACTCTAATACTGTGGCCACCTGATGCAAAGAGCCAAACCATTAGTAAAGACCCTGATGTTGGGAAAGACTGAGGGCAAAAGGAGAAGGGGAGGCAGAGGATGAGATGATTAGATAGCATCACCAATTCAGTGGGTGTGAATTTGATCAAACTCTGGGAGATAGTGGAGAATAGAGGAACCTGGCATCCTAAAGCCCTTGGCTTGGCAGAGTCTGACATGACTCAGCAACTGATCAGTGACAGCAAAGACTTCAATGGATATTTCTCCAAAGAAGACATACACATGATGACAGATTCCTGATAGGAATGTTCAAGGCCACTAATAATTCAGGGAAATACAAATATAAGTCTCAGTGAATTATCATTTCACGCTTGTCAGAATGGCTATTGTCAAAAAACCCCCAAAACAATAGTGTTGGCAAGGATATGGAGAAATTGGAACACTTGCACAGTGTTGGTGAGAATGAAAAATAGTGCAGCCTCTATGGAAAAGAAGTATGGAATTTCCTCAAAATAATTAAAATAGAACCACTACATGATCCAGCAATCTCACTTTTGAGGACAGAGTTAAAAAAAAAAAAAATTGAAATCAGGATCTCCAAGTGATATCTGTACTCCTATGTTCATCTGTATGTTCTCTACAAATGAACATTAAACTCCTGGTCTCTGATAGGACCAATTTATTTAGATTTGTGTTCTGAATGAGGATTAATGGGTAGCATTGTTTTCCCAGTATATTTTCACCTGTGAACCAAATCCCAACTGTCCCTGTCCACTCTTAGTTTTGATCCTTTCCCACATAGTCCCAGTGGGTGGGCCAGAAGTGCTGTATTCCTCACATTAGTAACCAACCTTCACTGCCTACTTGTAGACCCTGGGATTTTTTTTTTTTCCTTAGTAGTGTTTATACTATTTTTTTTCTGATTAGGCATATTAATATTTGGCTTCAGAGAAAGGAGACTTGCTTGGTATAGGAGAAGGAAAGGTCAAGGATGAACACACTTCTGAATAAGTTCACTCTTGTGAGTACCTCAGCTCCTTTTCTGGTCCCAGGGCAGGAACTTTCCCTTGAAATGAAGTCCACACCACACTACTACTATTTAAATTTCTTATTCCCAATATGCACTTCAAGTTGATTTTGTTTTTATTGCATATCGACTCTTCAAAAATGACACCCATAAAATATAATGCTGCTTTCTCAAAATTGTGGTTATCGTTGAATGTACAAGGCCATAAATAAGCTGGGTGTTTAAACTTCTGTGTTTCATACTTTCACCTCTTCGTCTCTGTCACTACAAAAGATCGAATGGGTCTGTCTTCTCTTGCACCTGTGATAAAATGCTTATATAATGGCAATCCATCTTGCATCCTTCCTTCCTTACCATCTATTTGCTTTTAATATCCCTATTTCAGGAAAATTACTGTGGAAAGTGTGATATGAGCCCCTGTGGTATGATTCTATGACCTCTGGGAATCAGAGTTGAAGTACAGTGCAGAGGTCACTTCTCAGGCTTGCCGCATGCTTGTCCCAAATTATCAGCGGGCCCCCATAACCCTACATGTTTCTAATATGCCTGCTTAGAGGGTAAATACAGTTGCTCTCCACCTCTTTATCCTGACACCTTTTGTTAAATCGAGTGGATGTCTCAGTTAGTTTAATCTACCTTAATCTCCATCATTTCCATTACTTCTTGATTTTCCTTCTTTCTTCTACTTGATCAACAAACATAAGAATACTTTTATCTTAGAAACTCTTGTGACTAAAAGATCTCTGTCACTTTCTGTATTTATTTTCAATGTCCCCTCTGTCTTGTTTTAACCCATTAGTTAGTGTTTTATATTGCAAGAGCAAGTGAAAAACAGATATAATACTCTAACACTTACCTTTCAGTACTTAATAATTATTTGTATAAGGCCTCTTTCCCTATGGACTTCCTTTGTGGCTCAGATGGTAAAGAACCTGCCTGAACCTGCCTGAAATGTGAAAGACCCAGGTTCGATCCCTGGGTCAGGAACATCCCCTGGAAGGAATGGTTACCCACTTCAGTATTTTTGCATGGAGGATTCCATGGACAGAAGAACCAGGCAGGTGATAGTCCATGGGGTTGTAAAGAATTAGACACAACTGAGCAACTAACACTTTCACACTTGTTTCTCTATAAACAGCCAGGTCACACATGTATGTATATTGTATATAGGCTTCCCAGGTGGTGCTAGTGGTAAAGAACCCATCTGCCCATGCAGCAGACATGCAACATGGGTTCGATCTTTGAATCAGAAAGATCCCCTGGAGGAGGAAATGGCAACCTACTCCAGTATTCTTGCCTGGAGTATCCCCATGGACAGAGGAGCCTGGAGCCTACGGTCCATAGGATCACAAGAGTCTGACATGACTGAAGTGACTTAGCATGCACACATAGGCTGATTCATGTCTTTGTACAGCAGAAACCAACACAGTATTGTAAAGCAGTTATATTCCAATTAAAAAATAAACCAAATACGTGATATAAGTAGCTAGAGGATTTGATCGAGGGGTTGGTTGATTTAACTTATTTCATGGAGTTTTTAGAAAAAGTATTAAGGCTTGCAAGTTCTATTATCTTCAAAACTTTGGAGTCTCATCTCCCTTCTTCCTCCAAAATTTCCATAATTTTGAAATATATTTTAGAATATTGATTGATCGATCTAGGAAATTTGACTTGTGTGTATTTTGCATAAGTTTCCAAGAAAGAAAACATTATATATTGACTTCCTGGGAGATTTTCAAAACAATAGAATAAGTGCTTTCTTCATAATAATCTCTTTTACAGAGCACAATTAACCAATTATTTTATACTGTTTTCTTCACCTCTCCAGTTCCTTCAAATTAGGAAAGCAATTTTCTCAACAAAGTGCATAGCCTCTCAAAAACTCTATCTGTATTTTTTCCTTCTCTTATCTTAGTTTCCCAAACTGCTGGAATATATATGAAAACTCCAATTTAAACTTCAAACAAACTTTTCTGTGATGCAGAGCAACTGGAGCCCTTTTTGTCAATGGTTGGAGTGGAATTACTTTGAAATAATATTTGGCAGATTTGTTTCATCTACTCTAAGACCCATTGGGTCTATTCCTAGCTATATATATGCCAAAGATAGATGAAAACATATGCACACCCAAAGAACTGTGTTAACATGTTCATAGCAGATTTATTCACAGTGTCACCAAATTGCAAGCAACCCATACATCCATAAAAGCAAAACTTAAATAAACATATGAAGCAGTATTCAATAATTCTTAATTATAGAGAGTGAGCTACAAATACACACATAGAGAAGTCTCAAAACAAATCAAACATTAAAAAGTGCACAGTACCTGCTGTAAATGTTTTCATTTACATGAAGTTATAAAATAGGTACTCTTAATTGATGCTGATAAAAAGTGGAATAGTTGTTGCTTCAGGGTGACGTTGTGGTGTAAGCAAGAGAAGAGGCAGGAGAGAATTTTCTATGGTGATATAAGTGTTCTTTATCTTCATGGGGGTGTTGTTTACAGAGATTATTTGCAATCTCATCTAACTGTATACAGAAACCATCTGCATGTTACTGTGTGTAAACTATATCTACTTATTAAGTCGTCTGCTCATCATATAAATACTATAGAATCTATAAGACAAAATCTAAACATTAAAAAAATTATTATTCATTAGGGAAACTAGCTATTATTATTTATGTAATTGGGCTTCCCAGGTAGTGCAATTGTAAAGAATCTGTCTGCCAATGCAGGAGACAAAATAGGTACAGATTTGACCCCTGGGTTTGAAAGATTCTCTGGAGGAGGGCATGGCTAGCCACTCCAGTATTCTTACCTGGAAAATTCTATGGACAGAGGAGCCTGGCATGCTACAGGCCTGGCATGGTTGCAAAGAGTCAGACACAACTGAGTGACGGAACACAAGTAATTAAACAGAGAGTACAAAATAATTTAAACATGCTGAAACTAATTAATAGAAGTAAAACTAAGGTATTTTAATTATCTTTCAAAGGAATAAAAAATAATAGTGTTGCATAGATTTCAGATGAATTTGCCTCTATGATGGTTTGTTCACATAGCTATTGGTGGAAGACCTCTGTTCTTTACCACGTGAACCTCTCAACCGTGCTGCTTGAGTGTCCTCGGACAAGGCAGTAGGCTTCCCCTGGGCAAGTGATCCCAGAGAAAGCAAGGAGGAAGCTATCTGCTTCCTGAAGCCTTGGATCAGAAACCACACATGGCTACTCCTGCCACCTCCTAGTCATTAGAAGCTAGTCACTAAGTATAGCCCACACTCCGGGAGAGAGATATCAGCTTCCATTTTTTTTGAAGAGAAGAGTGTCAAAGCATTTTTTGATATATGTTAAAACTAACACACAGTGAAAGACCCTACCTTCTCTGTGTTTCTGACCTTTGCAAACGGAAAGAGGGGCTTACCCTGTAGAATTTCCAAAAACAAAAATACTAGTGTCAACAAGGAAGCCTTGCCAGTTGGGGGAGTGAACTGCTGGCTGTAAAGAGAAAGAATATTCATTCCCAGGCCCAGTACCGGGGTGAGGCAAGATATTAGTGAGACACTTGCCTCAGGTACAAATCAGGGGTGCAAAATTAATACAGAATGGTTGCTTTGCATTAATTTTGATTTTTAAGAAATACTGGATTATAATATTCTGTATGTTGAATATGGAATTGTTTTACTCCCCTTAAAGCTTGCACCCAAAGCAAATGCCTCACTCACCTTGTTTGCTTAAACCTTCCCTGACCCCCTTCTCTCAGACTTTCCCCACTTCATACTTTATGTGTGTGTGTGTGTGTGTGTGTGTGTGTTTGTGTGTGTGTGTGTGTGTGGCTTAAGGCCAGTATCTAGCAGTCTGAAATTAGTAGATCCTCAAAATGCTGCAAACAGACTAGAGATAGCACAGAAGAGTGGAAAAATGCCAAACTTGATATCAGTGTCAGCACAGGTACCAGTCAAGTCCTGCTCTAATTAGCCACAGGACCTTAAGAAAGTCATTTCACCTCTCCATGTGTCAGTTTCTTGGTGACAAATTTGAAAGGAACTGAATTAGATATTTTCTAATGCCCAGTGAGGGACTAACATTTTGACAGCAGAAAATCTTAGCATCTTGGGTGCTATTTTTCCTTCCCTGAGTCCATCATCTGTAGCTAGAGACCTGAAATCCATTACTCTTCAAAGTAAAGCTAATGCCTTTCCTATGTGAGTGTTGTTTTTAATTTTAATTTGGAATCATTCTTTTTGCAGTCATTTGGCAGGTTTGCCCGATCTCGCTCTGGGGTAGTAATCAGGGCACGATGCAGTATTGGTATCATTTTGTATTTTCATTAAGGTGCCCTGAGGACTTCCAGCATTTGATGCCAACAAATTTAAATTATTAATTTTATTACAACAAGAATTCTACAATGGTAGAGCTACTGAAATGCTTTTTAAATTGGTTTTTAACTAGAAAAAAATAAAGAGAGAATTTGGACACTTGGGAGATAATAAAAAAATGAGATAGAGCTGTTATTGATTTAAAGTCAGGTAAGGATATTTTTTTAAAGTTCAATTTTCACAAATCGTTGGCCTTAGATGAGATACTAATGAGAATACTCCACAACTTCACAAGTATGTAATAATGAAGAAAAAATCAACTAATAATGAACAAAACCGTGGTACTATCATGTAAGAAAGGAGAAACTGATACCATTGATTAAGTATTTTAATTGATTCTACTTTTTACTAAAAAAAAAAAAAAACTACATTTCAACTTTCTTAGTTAAAAATCTACTGTAAGTAGGAGATATATAATCAAAAGTGATGGACTCACAGCTGCATTTCTGAATGATCTTGGGTAAATCACAAAAACCAATTTGAAACTGTCTTCACCTGAAAAATGGGACATTAAAACCCTCATGCAGGGAGTTTTGTGTGGCTCAAATGAGGTATTGTGCGTGAAAGCAGTTTGTAAACCATGAACTACTCTGCACATATAGAGAATTTATAAATTTGTAGATATTTCTCATTTCTGATTAATATTATTGGGAGTCCTGTAAAGGGGATAGAGATGAAAGATCATTGGAATTCTAATGTGACTTTATCCATCAGATGACTCAAAACTGACCTTGAAACATACAAGTGCATGGATTTCGCTTTCATTCAGAGCTCTGTAATAAATGATAGTAGAACTTTTGAAAAATCCTTGTCATTATTTGTGTTTATTAGGTGCTTAAACAAGAAGAACCTCCACTGGTGAACACAGTAACAAATCCATCAACAAAACTCATCAGGGTTACTCTGTGTCTGATTTACCACAGTCAGTCACCCTTATGTTCCTTTCCTGGTTCTGTTTTATCAACATGAAAGTGAAAGTTGCTCAGTCGTGTCCGTCTCTTTGTGACCCCATCCATGAGCAGTCCATGGAATTTTCCAGACCAGGATACTGGAGTGGGTAGTCTTTCCCTTCTCCAGGGGATCTTCCCATCCCAGGGATTGAACCCAGGTCTCCCTCATTTTTGGTGGATTCGTTACCAGCTGAGCCACGGGGGAAGCCCAAGAATACTGGAGTGGGGTGGGTAGTTTATCCCTTCTCCAGCGGATCTTCCCAACCCAGGAATCGAATTGAGGTCTCCTGCATTGCAGGTGGATCCTTTGCCAGCTGAGCTACCAGGAAAGCATGCGCAAACCCAATTGTGGATCAGTCTGAGCATGGAAAATGCTCTGCTCTCTGACAGGTCTAGATTGGGACTAGAGCCATACCCTCAGTGCAGGTACAGGGGATCTAGATTGGCTTCATGCATAAGGAAGAAAACATCAAACATCATCCCTAAGGGGAAGCCAGAAGCTTAATGGCCCATGTAAGAACATAGCACCTGGTATAAGAAGTTGTAGAGGCATAATCTGAGAATTAAGTCAGGCTTTGAGTTTAGTGGAAACATTTGAGGGTGACTGATGAGGTAAAGATCACAAAGACTTCAAGACTGGAGCATGAGATGGAGAGCGAGCACCTTAACACTGGCAAGATAGGAAGGGCAAACCCAGAAATGTCATCTCCTCACATTCCCTGTCATCACAAGGATGCCCAGAGTCAAAAGAATTTAGCGAGAGTCAGAACCATACACTGGAAACAAGGCAAGGCCATTCAGTGTTCACGTGGTGTTCTGGTGGCGTGTGTGGACCATTTCCATGCTTGTGTGTTGATGTTGTTGAGTCACCCCTCAGCTTGAGCAGAAGGACACAAAAATAATTCATTGTCCCTCCAGGACAAGGATAGGAAAGTTCTTTGCTCTAATATGACATTGTTTGGAAAGTACTAGAGGAAAGGTAATGTTTGGGTGATGCTCACTTAACGGGTCACCCTATAAGATAAGCATTGTGTCCATATATCTATTTGGGAACTAAAATCTGAAAAGCCATTTCCACATTTACCTTTGCTTTTCCCTTAGAATCTAGCTGAAAGAAGTGAATGTCAGAGAACTGCTTGGAATAATATAATAGCTACAATGTATAGCACCACATTCTACTATTTTGTTCTAGGACTTGTGGAGGAAGAAACCAGATGACGATGTGATCCTATAGAGTTTGTGAAGTGTTTCTGATGGTGACAGGTGCAGAGAGGGTCAAGTTTCTTCTGACAGAGATGCTGACTAGTGGGATGTTTCATATAAGCTGGTCTATGAGATAAGAGATTGACAACTAGATCAGGAGTGAAGGGATCACACAAAACTCACCCACATTCTGAAAGGCTAACCCTTAAAATGACTTTCTGGACTATTAGTAAGGAAATGTCTAAGTTAACTAAATTTTCACCCTCTGTTCATATGCTGTCATCCTCTCTGAGAGCACTTTGAGCCTTTAGGAAGGACAGGTCTAACATTCTGATAGACTGGACTGATAGAAGCTAAGGGGACCACATGGACAAAGGTACGCTGGATTGGTCTGATCCAGTTTCCAGGAAAGAAGGTAATGCTGAATCCCTGGCAGACCTCTAAAGGGCTCCCAAGAAGACACTCTGCATCCATAGAAAAATCCAAAATTTGGGAATACAGGAGATGGCCCATAGCAAAGAAAGTAAAACCAAGCATCTAGGTTAGTCAAGGATCCCCTTTGGTAGGATCTAGAATACAGAACTTACACTCCAACAGCCCAAGGGTTTCCTCTGAGCAGTTTTCTGCAGGTTTGCTTTTGACTTTTGAGTATCCATCTTCTGTTTGAAAAGGAGAAAAGGAACAATAGTAGCTGAGTACTTCATTTATTTCCTTTTATAGCTTTAGCCTCAGATTCATTTTTTTCTGATGACCGCTGAAAAATCTTTCCATACTTCCTACCCATGGGAATGCCCATCTGCCTGCACTCCATCACTTCCAGCTGGATTTGACACCATTTGTCTCTAATAGCAAGTTTCTTTTTCTTATTTTTCCCAATCCCAGGCTGAACATCTGCCTTGTACTTTGGCAAGATTAATATATCCCACTTGAGCAAATGCAATATGGTCTCTTGGTGTCACTCTCAGAGACAGGACTTGGCTTGCCAATTGTGATAACTGTACCATATTATACCAAAGGAATATGTATTTTTCATAATGCTCTGGGTAATGTGCAGTCTTTCATGAATGAGATTCATGTCTCTCAATGCGCTCAGTGAGATACTCTGGGAGCAACATAGATGGGCTTTCTCCTAAACCTAAGAAGGAAATTATTCATATTTGTCTTCCTGGGACACAGGGAATTTTGCCATTTTTATTCCCCTTAGAATCTATCGGTGATTATTTTTGTATCTGATTCCTGTTGTCAAGCCATATCTTGTATGCACTGTGGCCCTAGTGTATAAGGCAGAGCCAAGGATCTTGTAGGCCCTCAATGGATATAGGTTGAATGAATAAGTGAACTTTGTCAGAGACATCTTAAATTTATAAGTCTTATAAATTTAGTAATACACACCTTATTTGCATATGTATTTTCTTTCTCAAAGAACTTAGAATATCATATGATTTATCATTAGAGAAATCATGCTACTAGGTACAAAAATGTAAGACTTACCCTACAAACTTAGAGCTTCCCTGATGGCTCAGTGGGTAAAGAACTTGCCTGTAAAGCAGGATACACAGGAGATGTGGGTTCGTTCCCTGGATTGGGAAGATCCCCTGGAGGAGGAAAACGGCAACCCACTCCCGTATTCTTGCCTGAAAATTCCCATGGACAGAGGAGACTGGCAAGTCCAAAAGGTCACAACTGAGTTGGACACAACTGAGGGACTATGCATGCAGTCTACAAACTTATAGATATTGTCAAAGAACCTAACAATGGAAAATATATCCTAAAGTAAAGGTCATATGATCCATATCATGATGTCACAGAATCAGTATTGCAGAAAGGGATACAGAAGGTTGTTTTAAAATACAAATAAGTTGATTTCCTCACAACTTTGAATTTCTTACAACTTCCATTATATGGAATGAAGAATTTTTAACCTAGAAATGATTCATAAAAATTTAATGTTGAAAGCATCTGCCCAAAGCAGATGCATAAGCATAGCATTTGCTATGACAGTGTTCTCCCTATGGAAATCTTAAATTTCTCTAATCTCAAAATTCTAGAATTATTAAAAATTGAATTTCGAAATTCAAGCTATAGAAATAGAAACCATCTTTAGGATGTTAATTTAAAATATGACTGTTTCCCAAAGCTCCTGATTTTATCTGTTTTAGAAAGAAAATACTCCTTGAAGAAACACAAGTTGCATGCTGTTGCTCTTCACACACAACCCCCCTTTGTCATCGACGTGACCTGAATTCCAACAGCTGGCTAACCTCATCACTAGTAATCAACCATCATCCCAAGAAGTGAACATAATCAAAAGCTAAATCAAATAAATATGTCTTACTCTCTGTTCTGACATCAGCCAAGTTCCATTTCTGGTGGGAGGCCAAGGGGAGCGGGTGCCAAAGGCATATGGCTGTGGGCACCATTGTGCCAAAAAGATGTCAGCACATTGGAAAGGATTCAGAGAAGAGTAGCGGGGGTGATTAAGGGGCTGAGGAATTTACTTATGAGGGAGATTAAAAGAGCTAAGTGTGTATACATTGGCTAGGCAATATATTGGAGACAACAGAGTTGGGTATAATTTGAAGTGTCGACAAGTCCACACAAGGAATTAGTGGCACAGGAGCCAGAGGAAACACTGAGGCTTGGGAAAGTGAAGTAAATAAGGATGAAAACTAGAGTCTAGTTGTCATCAACATTTCTTAAGGGATTGTTGATTTAAAATAAGAGCATTTTACAGCATCAGCTTTAAGACCAGTCATAGATTTAAAAGATATAAAAAAAGAAGAATGTGAAAACAAGCTGACCTGGGCTGGGACAAGAGGCATAAGAAACAAAGTTTATCTTTCCTATCCCCTCCCCTATTGGGAGTATAATTACTAAGAACATGTCTACTGCCCACTTTTAACATAATCAATTTTGAATAGTTTTATTTCACCAAAAAGGAACCACACACCCTTAGCTATCACCCCCTAATCCTCACAGCAATGCATGTAGCTCCACAAATTGATAGGCATTGTCAAAGTCCAGTAAAAAATAAAAAGACTCTACTAAAGTCATGATCATACAATCATTACTTTGACTGAGATCTGAGAGGTGGCTTATAATTACGGGTAAATTGATTTCTCTCCATCTTTTAATGCCTCACAACTTCTGTCACACAGAGTGAAAAGTTTGTAACTCCAAGTTTCCCCCTTCTCCAGCCCTAGCAAAGCACTAGCTTAATTTCTAACTTTATAGATTTTCCTACTCTGGATATTTCATATAAATAGAATGTACAATATGTGGTTCTTTGTGATCAACTTCTTTAGATTAGCATAATGTTTTCAAGGCTCATCCATGGTATGGCATGAATCAATACATTGTTCCCTTTTATAGCTGAATAATATTCTATTGTATGAATATGCCACATGTCGCTTTTCCATTTATCGGCTGTTGAATATATACCATTGAGATAGAATAGCACATAATTTTTTTTTTTTTTCCCTGTGAAAATGCCTGGTCATTTCATTTAATCACATAGTTCAACCTGGGGTATTGTGAGCTGATTTTATCATCTCTCCCCGGGAAGAGGTGCACTGTCTACAATCAAGCAAAAGATGCTGGGATTTGATGTTCCTCGTCAGATGTTGTTGGAGATATATTTGGTCAGTCAGTTCAATGTCCAGTGATTTGGATAGATTGTACTTCCAGTTGCCTATGACATAGAACAGATGGATACAGTCTCTCTCTGTGGACTTCGCCCTTCAGTCTTTCCCCCACAGGGTACACAGTGTACGTCACTAGAGGCTGGCGGACGCTTGTGGCTTCTCTACAACAATGAAGTAAGCTGTGGTATGTCTTCTCCAGGTGTGAGCTTCCTCCTCAGGAAATAATAGAGCACAATGTTTTGTAATATTCTAGCAAAGTTCTCAGAATCATACTCCAGCTTGTAATAGTGGTGTGACCTTGAGAAAATTATTTTAAATTCCTAGTCCCCAGTTTGCTCATGGAGACAAAGAATTCTAGAGAACTCTATGAAGAAAATTAAATGATATACAAATGGCATGTACTTGGGGATCAATAATAGTGGTTGATTTTAACAAGAGGAGATCTTACTAGGAGTAGAGGAGTGGGAACATGTGAAGGCAGGAAGAGGTTTGGGGCTATTCATAACACTAATAATACCTCTGATACAGAAGAAAAAATAACAGCCATCATTTAATAGCTCTTTATGTGCCAGGCACTACTCCCCAGATCTTTTCATACCTTAGCCCTTGGAACGGTCCTGTGAGTTAGATATTATTACCATCACTTGTTAACAGAAAGGTTTTGTCAAAGGTCAGTCAGCTTCTCAGAGGCAGTGTTTGCATGCAGGTAGCTGGTTTGGGGACTGAATTCCTAACCACAACACCCTGCCAAGGCCCTTGTTCCTCTGTATATCCAGGCCAGGGGCATTGTGCACAGAGCAAGATATTCAGGTCTTAGATGTAAGAAGGAATTGTTCATCAAGAATCAGCTTCCTGGAGGTTAATGGTTTAGCTTTCACTATTAATTTTAAGCATATTGTTTTAGTTATTACTCTCTTTTCACTGTGATAACTTCAACTTTTACAACTCTCTCTTTCACCATGTTAAAGCCTGAGAAAAGGCCTTGGTAAAAATTGAGCTGTTCATCTTTTTCAGAATTGTCTTTTGTATGTCATCTTTCATTGCTATAAACTCACAAAGAGGAGCAGGTGGTGAGGATAAAAATACATTAGTATTCATATTTCTAGCCAAAAGTCACCTACATTTCATTTGAGGCAAATAGGAAAAAAGAAAAATATCTCCTTTCTATTCCTACCCCATCTCTGTCTAACATCCTCAGTCTTGGATTATTGCCACTCACCCTGCCTTTCCATGTCCTCTGTTACTTTAAGCCCTTTCTGCACCAGGTTGCCAGAAGAGGTTTTAGATAATGTATTACCTGCCCCCCGACCCCAAGAGCTTCCAATGAATCCCTTCCTTTCAACTAGGTCCAATTTCAAACCCCTGTGCTTCACTTTGCCCTCCCCAAGCCCTCCCAACATATTCCTGTCCCTCAGTCAGACAAATCTCATCACTGTCCCCTGAGCCTGGCCACCCTCACATCTCACAGGTTCCTAATGCCCTTAGGTAGACATGCTCCTCACTACACGCATACACACACACACACACACACACACACACACACTCACATGTGCACAAGTGCACAATAATAGAAAGAATGATAAACACATAGTAAATATCAGTTTCTCTTAATTCATCTTATTTCTTCTTCTCAGCTCTACTGAAAATGGCTTCTCTAACTTTCCCAGCCTGGAATTCCTCCTCTTTCTTAAACCCATGCCACAGTTGGTGTCCCAGTGTTTAGAATTTGACTGTTCTATAATTATAAACTACTAGGAATCATTCTTTGAGGAATTTAGTTAAGGTACATTTTTGAAACTAGGCTGGTGTTTAAAAGGTTTTGAATACTTTCTATGCAATTGATTGATTCATCAAACATATCATGGCTGAGATCAAATATCATTTCTTTTCTGTGGTCTCCATATACCAGAATCCAATTTTTCCTACCCTCAGGGAAAAGCAATTTCTCCTCTGTGGTCCCATAATCATGTGATTTATAGATTGCTTCCCTGGTGGCTCAGACAGTTAAGAATCTGCCTGCCATGTGGGAGACCAGGGTTCAATCCCTGTATTGGGAAGATCCCTTGGAAAAGGGCATGGCAACCCACTCCAGTATTCTTGCCTGGAGAATCCTCATGGACACAGGAGCCTGGAGGGCTATAGTCCATGGGGTTACAAAGAGTCAGACTGAGCGACTAAGCACACACATAGATTGTTCCACCACTGCAGATAGCACCTAACACTCTGGTTATTGTAATAAAGCTGTTTCTCTCAAATAGACTATGCACTTCTCGAAGGCAGAGGTTGTACTTTCCTTGTATCCCAGGGGCCTCTGCACATAGTAACAATAAATTGCTAAACAAATCTGGATTAATCTAATTAGAAGAACAGAACTCTGAAGGAAGAGGATTGTTGGGTTCGGGTTCGGAGTGAAGAGGTTGAAGTTGTGCAGATGTACAGGGTACTTCTTCCTTTCATGCACTGCATTAGATTTGCTCTTTATCCAGGACCCACTGTGTCAAATCAAGCTTGTGATTAAGATCAGGTCTACCGGGAAATGAGCAGAGTTGCTGAGTGTTTGTAAAGGGCCTTGCTGTCCAAAGTGTGCAACTCAGGCAAACAGTTGTTATGGTTCTATTGTTTTACTTTCGCTTCCCTTAAAGGGCAAGGTTTGAAAAATCTCGGAATTTATAAAAAGACTTTCAGGACACAGAGAGCACTCCAGGAATCATTTTCTCTTGAAACAAAGTGAGCTGCCCACTGCATGGCGTCCTGGGTGCATGGTAGCTGTGCCAACTTCAAGGACCGCTTAGTCCAAGATCGCCTTCTTCCAGATGGAAAGGACTTATCCTGCCCTCGGGTGAGACTGCAAATACACTGACTCTGTTTCCAAGAACCACGTTCACATGCATTAAGGGCCTCTCAAATGATTGTGTCTCCATTCTGTGGGGAAGTGAAAGTTTTCCCTCACTGGATCAGACAATATCGGAACTAGAAAAATCGTTAGAAGTCATCTAGTTTAAATTTATTTTATTTTGCTTTTCCTTTGTTTTTCTCTTAGAGAAGAAACCGAGGGGAAGAAAGAGAAATCACACAACCCATTATCACAGAAGGAAGACTATGACATCAAGTTAACTTCATCCTCTGCCACACCTCGGACCCTCTGCTGGTGTTGATTTCTGCAAAATTCATACCAGTGTGTTAAAGGGGCCTATCCAGGTAGTTAGTTAAATAAATTAGTGGTCTCACAAAGGCAAAATGCTACCTAATTTTATGTCTAAGCACTTGTTTTTTTTCTATATCAGCTTTGGAGAAACAGAAGTTCCTGGACTTCTTAATTCTGTTTGAGTATCTGGAGAGTGAAAGGTAAATATGAAGCTTATAGTTAAACTTCCATATGTATAACCCAGGATGGTATGTGTGTGTATCTCCACTTGTTTTCATGGGACTGGTGAAGGTAAAGGTAATTAACTGAGTTGGGCATTTGGCTAAGAAAACAACATATTTACCTGGTATCCTGTGGCTACAGGGCCCTTGACAGAAGAGAAAGAAGACAAATGAAGACTCTTCGATTGAGGGAAGGGCACAGAAGCCTCCTTGGAAAGTAATGCCCTGGCCTGAGGCTCCCCTGGGGAAGAGCAATGGGCAGTTCTGCAGTGATGACTGGGTTTCACACAACGAGAAGTCATATTAGTAATGTAACTGCTTTCTGGGTTCCATTTACTCTCTTTATGATTCTTTGTCCACGTATGCACACAAAATGGAACTGACAACATGATAATGCTCTTGAAACAGTTGATGTAAGAAAGGAAAAATCCTTTGAAAGTATAAAGGGACAATTAAATAGAGGTCATCTATTATTTGGACTGCAAGGACAATGTGTTTATAAATGTAAAATTGTTTCTCCATGTAATGTCAGTTCTCCATAACAATGACTGGTACAGTTTGGTCTGAAAAGAAACCATTTGCAGAGACAGACTTCTCAGTGGGAAAAAGGAAATAGACAGAGGCCTACATACCTCATTTAAAATGGGAACTGTCCATCATGTTCAGACACATGTTCTGTCCACTGCTTACCTCGCCCAGTTTGATTTTTGGAGTAATTAGACATAGACACTGAAAAATATTGATAAAGTTTGACATCTGTGTCTGGTAGAAATTTTTCATCTTTCAGTCAGATCAATATCTTATTTTTCGAACTCGTTGAAGTTCAAAAATCCTTGAAATTCTGCAACTTCGGTCATAAAATTAAGCATGGCTTAAGATTATTGCCAGAGAAATTAATAAAGGAAGAACACATTTGGGGATTCCAGGTGTGGGCACTGCAGGTATCCGCAGTGCTCTAAGCGCCTTTGGTTTAAAACAATCACGTTGTGTCTTCAGCTCAGCCCACTTCATAACTTTAATTAAACAAAATTAAAATTAATTATTAATGGAATAGATGAATTAGCTAAGGTGAGCCGATACTATTTTTGTTGTTGTTCTTTGTAAGGTGCCACTAGTAAACCCAGCACAAAAGAGTTCAGCTTGGATAGTGCTGAATAAAACAAAGTTGTTGCCCCAAGGAGCTTTCCTTCCATAAACATGTCAGTAAAATACAGATCATAACTCAAGGTGTAGTTGTCAGAAGATGCTACTTCCAAAATAAGAGGATATCCATGGCAAATTCTCATCAAAAATTGGAAAGTAGTGCTCTATAGAATCTAAATAAGGGATCAATTCAGTCATTGACTCAGGTTTTATGAATATTTAGAGGCACAAAATGAAGGTAGTGTCTCATGAATGCTGGGACTACCATAGTTTTACAAAGAAACCTTGGTCTTTAATGAAACCTATTTTAGTCACCAAATAGTCACAAACCAATTTTTAATTTGTATTTTATTTAGCTTTTCAGCTTGCCAACTTCAGGATTTTTTTTTTCATATCTTCAGTAAATATTTCTTAAAAATTTATTATGAAGCACACAATACATGCTGGGCATGCAAAGGCAAATAGAGTAAGTGTGAAGGAATAGATTTTTGGAGAGAATTTCGTAACATCCCCTGGAGAAAGAGGGAGATAGTGGTGGGTGCTGCATGAGCTCTGAGGCTGAGCTTTCTGAACTGTATAATTCAGTGATCGCAGGTGGGACTCACTCAAAGGCCAAGCAAGCAGAAGACCAGGCTGGAAGGAAGATTCATGGATTAGGTTTTAATCATTTTGCATTTGCAGCAATGAAGACATATCTAAAAGCAACCTAAATGTCCATCAACTAAGGAATAGATAAAGAAGATGTGGTCTATATACACAGTGGAATATTACTCAGGAATAAAAAGGAAGTAATGCCATTTGTAACAACATGAATGGACATAGAGATTATCATACTAAGTGAAGTAAGTCAAATAGAGAAAATCAAACATCACGTGGTACTACTTATATGTGAACTCTAAAAGAAACAAAACACAAATGAACTTAGAAATAGACTCAGACTCAGACAAAGAAAATAAATTTGGTGTCTCAGATAGTAAAGAATCTGCCGGCAATGCAGGAGACCTGGGCTCGATCCCTGAGTCGGCAAGGTCCCCAGAGATGGGAATGGCTACCTACTGCAGTATTCTTGCCTGGAGAATTCCTAAGGACAGAGGAGCCTGGAAGGCAACAGTCCATTGGGTCACAGAGTCAGACATGACTGAGTGACTAAGCACAACAAATATATACACTTATATAAATATATACTTTTTTCTAGATTTTTTTCTCTTATAAGTTATTACAAGACATTGAGTACAGTTCCCTGTGCTATATAGTAGGTCCTTGTTGGATATCTATTTTATATATAATAGAGTGTATATTTTAATTCCAAATTGCTAAATTATCTCTCCCCATTTTCCCCTTTGAAAGTGAAAGTGTTATATATATATATGTATAACTTTTATATATGTGTATGTATATATATATATACACATACCTGAAACTAACACAACATTGTAAATCAACTACATTTCCACAAAAAGTTAAAAAAACAAAATAATAAAAATGAGGTTAAGAAAGCATTTCTATGTGTGGGTTGGAACCCTGTAGCCAAACTTGACAAGATCCTTCTTTGTTGTCATGATGTCATAATGATAATAATTACCGATCTAAAAAAATTTTTGACTGGGGGTTCCTGTCCATTGAATGTTTACCTATAGAAATCCTGAAGTTGGTTAAATGTCCATGCTCTCACAGAGGATTCCTGTTTGTTTTTGCTGGTTAACTTAATCAACATGGCACACCATTGTAATATAAAGTCTAGCCTGAGGTATTTTAGGTGACATGCAGGTGAAAGTTGATCAAGATCCAGAAACAGAAAACTTCATTTAGCATCACAAACCCCAAGGGAGAGTTAGTTTTTCCTCTTCAGTCCAGCATCAAAGTGAAACTGAGAGTGTTTCCTTGCTGCACATTCCCATAGAATGGGTCAACTCTTAACTCTTTGGGGTCTGGTTTTATGCAAAAGGCATAGATCACCCTTGTCTCATGGGCTATATGCAATGTCTCCTTTCTCTTGCCCTCCTCAGCAGAGCAAAATCACTAAGGTCCCCCAAAAATCCATTTGGGAACAAATTTATTTCACTGGAGTCCAGCTTTTATTTTAGATTTTGGCTTCTGTATGTGTCTTAGCTACTTGTCAATTTAGTAACACATTTGGAAAATGCTTTTGAGAAAGATATATATTTTATTTAGAAATTTTAGTTGCTTTAGGTAATATACCTTTTCAGAGTATCTACTTTGTCACAGACCCAAACAAGAAAGCTATTATTTCCCTAACATTTGCTATGTGATTTACATTTGTTATGTTATCAAATCCTTAAAGAATCTATATGCAGTGCAGTATTCTTATCATAGTTTCCAGAGGAAGGGATTGAGGTTAGAAGAGACAAGTAAATTGTCTAGGGTAAGAGAACAATTGGTGTTTTAGGATTTGAACTCATACCTGCTTAGTTCCCAAGCTCATGTCTATAATGATAATGTAGACAGTGGGACATTGCCAGAACACTTACATCATTTTACCACTTGCTCTTTTTGCCTATTTTTCCCCCTCTAAAGTGTCTTGTTTCCTTTATCTCCTCAAATTGTTTGCTTCTTGAATCCCTATATCTCAACAAATCACACCACGTTCATCCAATTACTTGGATTAAAGAAAAGTAACCTATAACTCAGTGTATATATATATATATATATATATATATCTCCACAGACATACCTCTGGCCTAGGTCAATGTCACAAATGGCCTAGACTGCTGCAAGATCATTATTAAATACTTGTACCCCTTCTTCCACTACTGAACAGATTCACAGTCCATTTTCATTCAGCAGCCTAAAGTCTTACTAAAAATTAAATCTCATTGTATCACTTCCTTTACTGAGAAATGGACAGTTTTCCATCTTGAAATAATGTTTCTCCTTCTGGTCATAGCCTTTTAGATCTTATGTCATCTGGCCTTACCTATTTTTCCAACTTCACTTTGTAAAACTCTCTCCCTCACTTACCACTTTCCAGCCTTATGGACTGCTCTGTTTGTACAAACATACCAAGTCTGTCTGAATCTTACAATGTCCATATGTACTGGTTCTTCAAGTGACATGCTCTCTGCTTAGTACTTTACCTAACTTTTACTCATCCTTCAGAATTCAGCTCAGTCACCCACAATTTAAATAATCCTTCTCCCTCTTGTATTACGGTGCCTAATTTTCATTTTTCTGTTTATCTCTAATTTTATCCTATTTGTTTATAAATATATTTTTGCTTTCCTCACTGAAACTGCATGAAAACAAGGGTCTTGTCCACCTTATTCAAAACCATCTCAATGACATCCCAGAAAAATGTGTCACCGAATGAATTTGTGCTGAAAATAAATCTGTAGAACTAGAGCATAGCTGAGCAGCATTATCTATGAACACCAGTGACTATTTTGGGAGACTTTCAGCATGGGGCCAAGAAAGGATTTATCCTTACTAGCTTGTGAATCTTGGCCAGGAGGTAGGATTGAATTTGAATAAACAAAGCAGCAAGAAAGACAATAATGGAGTACTACTGGCAGTATTGAGCTCAGGAACATTCTCCACAGGGATAATCAAGGAATCAGAAAGCCAAAAGAAGAAGCCAGTGCATCCACGAATGTACCTCACCAAGGCTGAGGCTGATGATTTAATACTGCCACACCGCTAGTCCAGCTGTCTCAACATCAGATGACATTAAAGACTAACTCCTCAGATGCTGAGTCAGATAAGCTCCCCCTTTCCAGCCTTGCTAACTGAAAGAGAGAGCCAAAGCGTCATCTCACTTCTGACTTCCAATCTTGGTAAAGTGCATCTCATTAGAAGGCATTTGTTTTCCCAAGCTAGAAATTTAGCTTCCAGAAAATGTGGGCTATATTGTCCTTAGGCTTTTGGAACCTGTAATACAGAAGAGGACACAAGAAAAAGGAATGAATGGATGCTGAATACCATATTAACCACAAGATAGCACCCAATGTGCTTTCAAAACCCAGTGTGCCTGGAGTACCATCATAAAGAACTTGAGCTAAGTTAGACTCCAAAGAAATGTGTGCACCAATCATTATGCTATGCTCTGGAGATATATCAATATTAAGAAGGTGCATGTGATACACTCATCCATGGGGTTAAATTGATAAACTGTGATAGACAGTTTGGTGCTTCTCATTGGTTAAAAATGGCCTGAAAATCCCTCCCTTCCACTGGATAGTTCTAGGCAGAACAACACTACTTTTATGATCTTATTCATTAGCCTTTTCATGACATGGGACTCCTCTTTCTAAAGAATGAGCTGGGGACACATGTAGTACTGAGTCTCAAATATGATTTCATGGATGACCCAGTTACTTTCTCTTTGAGTGAGACTAACCCACTCTTGCCATACTCACTGGACTTTGCCTAGATTATTGTCAACACACCCCGGGAAGACCAAAGTCTTTGGTCATTTCACAAGGAAACTAAACACATGTGGAGAGAATAGAGAGTATATTATCCATATTTAATTCCATGAAGAAGTTCGGTGCAATTTCTTCCTATATAAAGTGGGGAAATTCTAGGGAGGTTATTTTGTTTTTGAAATGTATTATGTATAAGTGTGTGAATCAGTCATCTTCGTTATGGCCAAGGAAAACCAGGTTATGTTTTGGAACATATCTTAAGGTTCTTCTTCCACTGGTATTTCCTCAAGCCAATTAAAAAAAAAAAAAGATTAGAAATGTTGATGTCCATAAAGTTAGCCCCAGTTAGTAACTCTGTTATTTACTTTTTAATGTTTCCTTTTTTTTTTCTCTCTCTCTCTCTTTTCTCTCCACTGTGTCAACCAGGTTTATCAACATAAACTGGACAATGAACCCATTAGTAAATACTGAGTTAAATCTTGTATCACCTTTCTAAGTTCAGGGGATAAAAAGAGAGACTATAATGACAAAACTCAAGTGAAGACTGATTTGGTCACCGTGGAAGGGCAACAGTATTAAGAAACACCACATATTCTGTTAGTAGATCAAGTTTCCCCAGTGACTCAGATGTTATAGAGAATCTGCCTGCAATGCAGGGGACCTGGGTTCCATCCATGGGTCAGGAAGATACCCTGAAGAGGGAAATGGCAACCCACTCCAGTATTATGTAAATATTGGGAATGTTGGCATGATTTAGAAATTTCTCCACTAAAATTTGTGTTGCATATATAAACTGACACAGAATAAAAGAGAGACCCCCTTTTCCTTCATTCTCTGCCTCTTCTCCTTTACTATGCTTGCCAATTGAAAAGCAAAAATTTGTTTAAATTACCAAAATGGGATCTAAGACCTCGAGAATTTAAGGACTTTCCTAGGCTCACACAGAGTATGGTAGCAAAGCCATGAGTAAAACCCAAACCAGAGCTGACAGTCAATATTTCTATCTCATGTCATCTTCTGTGAACACGCTACTCAAACAATGACCCCAGTTGTCTCTAACAACACAAATGATTTCCCATCTATCTGTTCTTTAAATTGGAATGTTTGTAAGTTGGATTTTCATAAGATATGGTATGGTGTTATAGACTGACTGCTTGCGTTCTCTCAAAAATTATATGTTAAAGCCCTAACCTTCAGTGTGACATTGGAAAATAAGGTCTCTAAGGAGGTTCTAAAGATTAAAGGAAGTCATAAGGGAGAGCCCATGGTCTGATATGACTGGTGCCCTTATGAGAACTCTGTCTTGATATTGGGAGGACATAGTCAGAAGGCGGCTATCTAAACCAGGAAGAAAACTTTCACCAGGAACTGAGCTGGCTGTCACCTTCTGGAAGCTTCCCAGAACTGTGAGAAAATAAATTTCTATTGTTTAAACCACCTAGGCATTGGGATTTTGTAAGGGCCCTAGTAGACTAAGACACAAAGTATGCCTTTTCCTTCTAGAGTACATAGAAAACATGAGGCATTTATTCACAACGGCATTTTTAGAATTATATTATTTAATATCAGCTTTCCTGGAGAAAGTGCTTCTAGTCAATTTTATGAAAAAATTATCCAAAGTGGTATGCCATTTGTAAAGCGAATATATAATAAAATATATTTGAGAAGATTAACAGATTTTGATACTGTGGTTTGTTATTTTTTTAATTTGCTACTGTGTTTGTACTTTATATTGCTGCTTTTTTTTTTTTTTTTTAATTACTCTTGACTTTAGTCTAAAATCAGTTTTTTTCATTGGAGTAAACTGTGGTGACCCTGGATGCTAAAACTAAGGAAGTCATACACTGCAAGTAACCACCTTCCACCCATCCAAGGAAGACCCAGATAAGATAATTTGTTTTACTAGCACTTTTTATATCTTATAGGAAGTAGAATATTTATTAATGCCTGTGGAGGAATTAATCTGAGTGATTAAAAGTAGAGTTAAATGTTTCTGTTTCTCAAGTAGATTATCTTAATAGGCATTTGCATATCAACTGATATTACATATGCACATATATTTTCCCTTGTGAAGTTTGTACCTCTAAGTGTGTGTGTGTGTGTGTGTGAGTCCATTAATTCTCACAGTTTAAAGATTATGCTTTGAAACAGTTCAATTGTTGAGTGGCTATCACAAGCATAGAACCAATCCTGGACTGGAAGATTCAAGCCCCAGACACACAGCCATGGGGTGGAGGAGTTGATGAGGAAGTTAACACACTCAGTGTTTAAATAAAATACAAGGCCTGAATTGCTGGTGCAAAGGACAACTGAGTTTCTGAATTGTGTGGAACTCTTAGAGAGTGAACCTTTCCAGGGCAATATGAGACTGGATATCACTTAGAGGACTAGTCAAGTTTAGTTGAGGAACAACCAATAATCTGAATATGGAAAGGGGATGGGACACTCCCAGGAGTGTTTTGGAAAGAGTCTGATATCTTCCCTTGTGTGGTCCCAACACAAATGATGAACCTCTAAGATAATATTCTGTATCCATTATTCACAAATAACTTTGTTAGATTACTTTCCTGGCTGAGGGGCACTTTGTGCACTGCCAGATTAGCCTCAGCGGATCTGTGTGCAGGGAGCTTTCTGAGAGATGGTGGCCAGAGGGGTACGTAAGCCACTCACACATCTGCATCTCAGCACGAGGGCCCCTCCCCGCCATGGTCTCTGGGGCTCAAGTAAGCAGAGGCAGCATCAGGGGGCAGGCACAGAGTGGTTACTGATGACAAGCAGACCCAGATACCAGGTGGTACACACTGCAGGCCAATGCAGCCCTGTGGGAGAGTCATGAGGGCCACACATGGATTGTCAGATATTTTGGTAGCCATACTTACAAAGAAAAAAAAAAAAAAGGAAGACATGAAACCAAATTTAGTAATATACTATATGTATATAATATGTATATATCTAATTTAACCAATATATCCCAAATAATGGGCTTTCCTGGTGGGCTTAGTTGGTAAAGAATCTGCTTGCCAATGCAGCAGAAGCTGATTTGATCCCTGGGTCAGGAAGATCCCCTGGAGAAGGAAATGGCAACCCACTCCGGTATTCTTGCCTGGGAAATGCCATGGACAGAGGAATCTGACAGACTACAGTTCACGGGGTCGCAAAGAATTGGCCACAACTCAGCTACTAAGCAACAACAACCAAATCATAAAGTGAAGCTTTTAGGTTTGACCCATTGCAAATCTTCTTTCCCACAGGGACATGCCTGCTAGGTTTCTTGTAGTCTTTTCCCAAAACAGGTGCCTCATTTAAGCCTTCTGTTCTCTTCTCATTAATAAAAATCAAAGCATCATACTCTGTACGAGTTTTAGTGAGTTGAAGAGCCAATGTGATCAAAAATATAAATGCAAATGTGGGTGCTGAAGTCACTCATATTTCTACTAATTGTATACAATTAGTGTTAAATGTCTTCACATACATGTCTACCTTATAACCCCCTATTTATTCTCTCTCCCAACTAGCCTGTTTTAATATAGGTATATTTATCTTTTTTGCTTACATCAAAAGCACGTTTTCCATGTTGGTCCATAGTTTTCATGACACCACTTTAGTGGTCATGACATTTAATCAAGGACGGATCAGTAACATCAGCTCACTGCTGGACCCATTGGCTTGCCTTTGATTTTTCTGTTATATTAGATACTAATGAAAATGCTGTCTGCTGCTCATCAGCTCTTCTTTCTTGAACCTCTCTTCCCTCAGCACCTTCGCTTCCTGAGTCTTATTTACTCCCAGATCATTAAGTGCCTGCCTCTTTCCTAGGCCATTAAATGACCACCTCTTCTCTCCTCTCTGGACTCCTTGTCATCCAGGATTTCAGCTGCTCCTCCATGTCAATGAAGCCATTCCCTCTTCTCCAGATCCTAATCTAGCTTTTCCTATTTTCTAGAAAATATGTCTGCCAACTACCTCTGCAGCAAGATAGATACTAAACTGTGTCCATTTTCTCTGGTTTAGTACTTCCCCATCACAGAATCCCCTGGACTTTTCTCTGTTAACTACATATAGCCCCATGCTACTAATGAACATGAGCTGAAAATTTTGAATTCATACATGTCTCTTATTTTTCCTCTGTCTGCCATAACAAAGCACTTGCCAAGACTCCTCGTGAGTGACATTCCTAAGTGTGATATCACTGTCACTCTTTCACTGCTTCTCACCTAAGGCATAGCAAAGGTGCCCACTCACATCACAGGCCCACATGTTCTGGAAGCCAGAGCTGCAAGATTGAATTCTTTAAAGCAGTCCCCTGATCCTGAATGTCTGCCCCCAAGAAACATTAGCGTTTGTGCTTGCCAATCAAATTAAATATTCTCATTGGAGACATTTCCTCTCTAATCTCAGAATACTTTTCTACCTTCACCCAGTAGGTGAGGACTTTAGATTCTGTAGGCAGGCCTATCTACTTTCTCTCATCAGACTAGATGTTCAGATTCAAGGGTCATGTCTGATCATGTCAAATCATAGCCAACATTACTCATAGGGTGAATATTTAACCATTAAGTAAATAAATAAAAGTCTTAAAAATGAATTTCAACAATTTACACCCTTTAGCACAAATGATTTATCAATAAAATGACAAAACGACTATGGTTCTAAGAATCAGTGGCATATGTTAGGGTCATGAAAAGCCACCCAGTGTAGCCTGGTTTGAGATAAAAAAAAAAATGGAGGACTATGCATATCAAAATAGGGGTTCATGGCCACTGGAATCACAGAATCTGAGAGTCTGAAGGACCATTGTCGACTAAAAAAATATAGTCACAACTTGAAAGTAGATACTGGGTGGGAATGTTGAAGACTCGAAGTCAGAGAGATAACATTTCAGTAGTTCTGAGAAAACTGCTCCAAGGAGGCAAGAAGGGGAGTCAGGCTATACACAAGTTTGCAACAAAGGGAGCAGGCAATCTGATCCTCAAGGATCAGGTTTCGAGTTAAAGAATTTAGCATTCTATGTATACTAAACACAAGCCTCTGGGCTCACTGAATTCATTCATTTTGTATGCACCTCAGTTCTCTGGGCCCAGCCCTGTTTCCTTGCTTACCTTTCTTCTTGCATTCCCCCAGCTCCTTAGCAATCACTGTGGGGCGGGTGGCAGGCAGCATCTGCAGGATAACTTGTGGGAGCCCTCATTCACATTTGGGCTTCCCTGGTGGCTCAGCTGGTAAAGAATCCCCCTGCAATGTGGGAGACCTGGTTTGGATCCTTGGGCTGGGAAGATCCCCTGGAGAAGGGAAAGGCTACCCACTCCAGTATTCTGGCCTGGACAATTCCGTGGACTGTATAGTTCATGGGGTCTCAAAGAGTCAGACACGACTGAGCGACTTTCATTTCACTTCTTCATTCACATTTGGAGGCCAGAAATTGTTGATGCTGTGACATATCCTGTTTAATAATATGTCAGGAGATATTTTCATTTCACACAGTTTAATCTATATATTGTGGAGTCTCATTGTACAGGCGAGATCGTGATTTGTGATCACGATCACAAATTTAAGAAATAGTCTCTTTTCACTTTTCCATTACACTGTGTCTCCTTACTGACATAACTCCTGGTTGTGCTTACTCCAAAATCTTTTGTCTTGAGACATTAAGTTCCTTATGTAGGTTTTCTAATCTTTAATTGATCAGATTGAATCTGTAACCAAGTCATGAGTGCTTAAAGTCCTTCTGGAAAGGAAAACTTGGCAATGACCACAGATAAACTTTTGAAAAAGTAATTAACATCTGTTTAGTACTTTACAGTTTCTCATTTGAAAGGCATAGCAAGCTTTAGAGAAGGTCAGGCAATTAGTATTATCTTATTTTACCAATGATAAAATTGAAGCCTAGAATGCTTTTGTGGCCAAATGTCATAGTACTGACATGGCAGAGCCAGCACTAAATCCAGTTCTTCAGATGCTTGGGCCAGGGTTCATTCTAATATTTATTGCTCTTCATTTACTATTTTTCCCAATGATTAGACCTGCTTGCAAGTAACTGCAACATAAAACATTGTTAAGTATCAGGTACTTATCACCTCTACTGCAATATACCATGTTCTCAAGTAGACTGCTGGTCTATGCTTTTCTTTCTGAGAAGTTTCCATTTGGATCTGCATAGAAAATGCTCCCATTCCTTAACTTGAACTCACTTGGAAGCAATAATCTTTTAAATAAAATATTTGTTCAACATTATTTATTCAAAATTGTAATTTTTTTCATTATTTAATTTTTGTCTGACTTTTGTTCAGTTTCCATTGCGGATTCCCAAGCAGTTTATATACAGCTCAGAGCTTCTATTAAAAAATTCTTGTGTTTTAGGGCTCTAAGAACACTTGCTCTGGGTTTGGTTATAGCTTCAATTCAATCAATTAAAAGTAAGAAATCCACACTTCTGAGACTTGCTGCCTAAAGGCAGATGATTCTGGAATAAATAAAACTTTGGAATTCTTATCTCAATGAGGAGACTCACAGATTTTGTTCCTGTTATTGTTGCAGATTTTCAGCTTTCTATTTTATAACATAAGGAGCAGCTAAGTAAAACATGTTTTTATTTTCATTTTCAACTTGCATATATTAACAAATTAAAAGCAGACAGAGCTGCAAGAGTAGTTCAAGCTCTCTCTCCCTTCCCCCAACTGCGTTTTAGGAATTTACAGTAGGGCTACCAGATTTTTTTCCCTAGCAAATCTAGGGACACATATTTGCATATCTGTTTGCATGCATTTGAATTTTAATTTACATAAATTTGCATACTAAATGTAAAAGCTTCAACTACAAGTATATAAAGTAAAATAAAATTGATTAATTAGTGCAACCTACTATAGTTGTACCCAATCCCATTAATCTGGTTGTGCTGGAAGACTTGTAGTCAATAGTGGCCTGAAGGCTAGGGAGCCAGCTTTCCAGCTGTTCCTTAAAGTGGGGCCAGCTCCATAAACAACGCATAGCAGGAAATGGGAGGATCAGTGTCAAAACTGTTCCTGGAAGGAGACATGCACACACAGACACACACACATACACATAAAGGAAAAGTTTTATCTTTAGCTAACGATCAAATTGGAGTATGGTATTGAGCTGTGCATGGCCATAGATTTTGTCTTACATGCCAGTTAACAGTGAACAAGTTAAAGCTTCTTCCAAGCCCACAGAAATCACTCACTCCACAGCCAGTCCATTCCCACCAAGGACACATGGGGAGAGCACCCACCACTAGCATCAACACCTTTGATCCACTGATCTCAGCCTTGTAAAACCTAACAATATGAAATTGCCTCTGGTAAGCCCCCTAAATACTTTCTGTAACTTTTTCCCCAAGTTCATTTCTGGTTTATTCCTTTTCTCATGCTACTCAATCTGCCATTCCTGTCCTCCTCATTCATCAACTTCAAGGCTTACCTTAAGTCTATCCACGTCCTAAAAAATCAATAAGAACAACAATAAAAATAACTATGACAAAAACCACTCTTCCCTATTTCAGTCCACAGGTCTCCTTTTTTTGAACCTCGATATCTACTCTCAATTTGATTCACCTGAGGCTTCAATGTGCTTGATGATAGCATCTGTCTCTTATGTGTATGGCTTATCTTCACACAGAGTTCCAAGGTTTTGTGGAATAAATACTAGACATCTGAAATCTTTTAAGTTTCCTTCATAATTATGTGGTTATACCAGAGGATCATTGTATTTGTTGGTTGAATATTTGCTATTCAAATAAGGAATGCTTTCTGACATAGTAGGCAGAATGAGATGGAGGCGAGACTGAAACATAGAGTCAGTAAATGTGGGTTCCTTATTGTAGGTGGGTTCTATTTTAAGTTTGCCTTTGGCTTGAATGACTATAACAGTTGGTTAAAGAGGCTGAAGTGTACTGAGCACTTATTCTGTGCTGTGCACTGAAATGAGTGGATTATAGGCAGTGTTTTATTTAATCCCCACACAACCTGATGGCAGTGACCATTGTAATCAACATTTTACAGATTGGAAAACTGAGACATTAGACAATTTGCCACCATTCAGTCCTACTTTGGGACCCACACCTAACAGGTCTGACACCAAACATTGTTTCAAATCACCAGATGGAAGTAGTCACTAAAATGTTTCTTGCTTAGGTTCTTCATCTGAAAATGCATGTAGCCGCTTCTACCTCACATACTATAGGACTCAAATGCAGTTATACAGAGGAAAAAAAATTGTAAACTATAAAAAGATACTAGTTATGTTTATAGTTATTATAGACAAAAAATATTTGTCTCCTAGTCCACTCTTTCATCTTCAGTTAAGATTTAATATCTTGAGAAAACTTGAAAATGATGACATCACCTTTACTTTGTTTTAAAAGAACTCTCCAAACTGGCCACTTGCCAGACAGATGAGAATACATTTGGATACCAGCAGAACACACAGCTGGGGTCACTCCCCCAGTTTCTCCAATTACAGAGCTTGCTGCAAGGAGCTGAATCAACCACGGAAAGCATCCCATCCCACAGTAGCGAGTAGATGCTAACTCTTCGGCCCTTGGCATTTAACCTTGTTGAATTATGAATGTGCTTCCAATCACACTGTTTGCCTTGGAGCTGATTAAGATGAATGTGGTACCTTTGGGGGAGTTAGATTTTTAAAGTGGACTAGGCAATTTTTAAAGCAAAGTTTATTGGGAAAGTCCGGGTTATCTCAAGATTTGCCAGATTATGGGGAATGGCACTGACTCTTGGAGGAGCCCATGGAGTGGTTCTCTGCAAACACTGTGGCTTTAATAGTCAATAAAAAGGGTTGGGCCAGGCTCAAGGTGGGTCCTGTAAAATCAAACAGCTGATAGGTTGGTTTTTCTGTCTCTTCATAGAAAGTGCTCCAGGGAAACTTGGGTCTCAGTTTTGTGTGAGATGAGACCTCTCCTTGAATGAGTATGAACATTATCTTCTTATCAGGGAGGATTATATTCTGTTCTGCCCAACAGGCAAGGATAATAAGGTGGTAAATTCAGAGATGGGTACTTAGTCATTCTCACTCTAGTGTACATATCAATCTGTGGGTGCTTCATGGAGAAAGAATGATGACACATGGAATTCCAGGTTAGGCCTTTTATCCACCTTGGTCCTCTCCACAGCTTGCTGAAGAAGCCAGAAACAGGCTATGAAATGGAGGTATTCCATGCACACTCAGACAGGAATTTACAGCTTTTTATGTCTTCTCAGGGCAGGTCACAGATTCTTTCTTACCTTTAAGATAAAAGAGAGATAATTTTAGGTTAAAAAAGGAACACTTTGTGTCTCTACTCTAACAGATCAGCAGCTGCTCTCACCTGTTTTTTATGGCTCAACAGGTAGATAAGAAACTGAGGTTACATAACTTCCTTAAGAATAATGACTTTCTTAAATCAGATAGTATGTTTGTATTATGAAAAATAATTTATAGAAAGTGATGAGGATTTCAGAGAACCTTCTATCACATTACCAAGGGAGATATATGAATGCAAATATGCAAATGAAAAGATGCTTAACATTATTAGTCATTAGGGAAATGCAAATTAAAACCATAATGAGATACCATTTTATAGTTATGAGAATAGCTATAATCAAAAAATAACAGTAAAAACATTGGTGAGGATATGGAGAAACAGGAACCCTTATATGTTATTATGCCATTATCTCCTACTGAGAGTGGTTTGTTTAGAATCTCTCTCTTCCTAAAAAAAAAGTATCATGTAGAACTTATCCTATGCATTATATTATGAAGAAGTGGTCAGTTAAATTCACTCCTTGAATTGAAAAGTATAAAATAATTAAATGGTAAGATCTTTCTGCTCCCTTCTAGTTCTAATTTTTCCTACAAGTAAAGAGAATGGAGGCGCAAACACAAAATGAAAATCGAAACGAGTTCTAATTCAATGGCTTTGGGTAACCCTAACCCTAACCCTAACCCTAACCCTAACCCTTCATACTTAAATTTTCAAGAGCAGGGAACTAAATTATAGGCCATAATGTTGCTAGACATGGTTCAAAATAGAAGCACATTAAAACACTCTGAAAAAACATTAAAGTGATTCACAAATATACATTAGCATCATATGGCTAAAGAAAGTCATATTGCATATTCTTAATTTAATAACATAAATATAGAACACAGAACAGGCTGTGTAGGTAGCATAAATTGGTTTAATTTTCTTCTTGCTATATTGGAAGGAGAAAATCCTGATTGCTTTAAAATTCTATAAGCTCTTGGTAGGCTGTCATTAAAAGTTACCCTTAAGTTAAGTGGTTATAAAAAATGATATAAAAACCACTCTAACCTAATCAAGCCACTTCAACATTTAGAGTAGTTTTTCAAAAGTGAAAACATTTTTGACATTTTTGATGAGTGTTTGGCCATTCAACATTTTTTAATGTTGAGAAAGAAAATGATTAGTTTAAGATTCTGCAGCCAATTGAAATGTTACTACCCCAACAAACTGGGATTAAAATACAGGTGGTACTCCTATTGAGGAAAAGCTAACATATGGAAATACAGGTTTACAGAGCAGACACATTAGAATATGATAACTTTCCTTGTAAAAAGTTCTTCCGCATAACAAAATGATTTTCCTCAGAAATTCCCATGAATATCAGGCTCCTTTAGTTCATTTAAAAATGACTCGATCTACACATCAATTTTCAGAAACATATTCATTAAGGAAAGATGGGAATACCCACATAATATCACATACCCAGCTACACACAAATTCGCGGAATCTAGGACAGAGAAGGCAAAGGTACCCCACTCCAGTACTCTTGCCTGGAAAATCCCATGGACGGAGGAGCCTGGTAGGCTGCAGTCCATGGGGTCGCTAAGAGTCAGACATGACTGAGCGACTTCACTTTCACTTTTCACTTTCATGCATTGGAGAAGGAAATGGCAACCCACTCCAGTGTTCTTGCCTGGAGAATCCCAGGGACGGGGGTGCCTGGTGGGTTGCCATCTATGGGGTCACACAGAGTCGGACACAACTGAAGTGACTTAGCAGCAGCAGCAGCAGCAGCAGGACAGTATTTGGAGCATAGAGCAACCAATATGTAAATGTTTGATAGATAAATGAAAGAATGAATAAATGAATGGATCTTATATAACTGGAGATCTCAAGCCAAAAACTATCTATTAGAAGTCTTCTGAGTATTCAATAAACTTTTCAAACAGAAGGGTAGACTAGGAAGGAACTTTCTTTTAGAATCTTCAAGTAAATCACATCTTAGAGTGGATTCTCATTATTGAGTGAATAAATACATGAACAACCTAATGAACTGAGGTAACAGGCACATTTCTGTGATCAATTCTTTTCTTTGTTTTTATTTTTGATGAGTCATCTCTTTTTGAATATTGAGGTATAATTGACATATAATGGACTCAAGATGGATGGGTCATGGTGGAGAGTTCTGACAAAACAAGGTCCACTGGAGAAGGGAATGGCAAACCATTTCAGTATTCTTGCCTTGGGAACCCCATGAACAGTATGAAAAGGCAAATAGATAGAAGACTGAAAGATGAACTCCCCAGACAGGTAGGTGCCCACTATACTACTGGAAATCAGTGGAGAAATAACTCCAGAAAAAATGAAGAGATGCAGCCAAAGCAAAGACAACACCCAGTTGTGGATCAAACAGATGGCAAGAGAGAACATCGACATTTTAGGAATCAGCAAACTAAAATGGACGGGAATGGGTGAATTTAACTCAGATGACCATTATATCTACTACTGTGGGCAAAAATACCTTAGAAGAAATGGAGTAGTCATCTTGGTCAACAAGAGAGTCTGAAATGCAGTACTTGGATGCAATCTCGAAAACGACAGAATGTTCTCTGCTTGTTTCCAAGGCAAACCATTCAATATCACAGTAATCCAAGTCTATTCTTTGGCCAGTAATGCTGAAGACGCTGAAGTGGAACAGTTCTATGAAGACCTACAAGATCTTTTAGAACTAACACCCCCAAAAAATGTCCTTTTCTTTATAGCGGACTGGAATGCAAAAGTAGGAAGTCAGTAAATACCTGGAGTAACAGGCAAATTGGGCTTTGGAGTACAGAATGAAGCAAGGCAAAGACTAATAGAGTTTTGCCAAGAGAATGCACTGGTCATAGCAAACACCCTCTTCCAACAAGACAAGAGAAGACTCTACCTATGGACATCATCAGATGGTCAAAACCTAAATCAGATTGATTATATTCTTTGCAGCCAAAGATGGAGAAGCTCTATATAGTCAGCAAAAACAAGACAAGGAGCTGGCTGTGGCTCAGATCATGAATTCCTTATTGCCAAATTCAAACTTAAATTGAAGAAATTAGGGAAAACCACTAGACCAGTCAGGTATGACCTTAATCAAATCCCTTATGATTATACAGTAGAAGTGCAAAAGGATTTAAGGGATTAGATCTGTTAGACAGAGTGACTGAAGAACTATGGATGGAGATTTGTGACATTGTACAGGAGGCAGGGATCAAGACCATCTGCAAGAAAAAGAAATGCAAAAAGGCAAAACGGTTTTCTAAGAAGGCCTAACAAATAGCTATGAAAAGAAGAGACACACAAGCCAAAGGAGAAAAGGAAAAATATACCCATTTGAATGCAGAGTTCCAAAGAAGAGCAAGGAGAAATAAGAAAGCCTTCCTCAGCAATCAATGCAAAGAGATATAGGAAAACAATAGAATGAGGAAGACTAGAGAGTTCTTCAAGAAAATTAGAGATACCAAAGGAATATTTCATGCAAAGATGGGCACAATAAAGGACAGAAATGGTATGGACCTGACAGAAGCAGAAGATATTAAGGAGAGGTGGCAAAAAAACCACAGAACTATACAAAAAAGATCTGCATGACCCAGATAACCATGATGTTGTGATCACTAACCTGAGCCAGACATCCTGGAATGTGAAGTCAAGTGGGCCTTAGGAAACATCATTATGAACAAAGCTAATGGAGGCGATGGAATTCCAGTTGAGCTGTTTCAAATCCTAAAAGATAATGCTGTGAAAGTGGTGCACTCAATATGTCAGCAAATTGGAAAATTCAGCAGTGGCCACAGGACTGGGAAAGGTCAGTTTCATTCCAATCCCAAAGAAGGGCAATGCCTAAGAATGTTCAAATTACTGCACAATTGCACTCTTCTCACACGCTAGCAAAGTAATGCTCAAAATATTCCAAGCAAGACTCAACCGTACGTGAACCATGGACTTCCAGATATTCAAGTTGGATTTAGAGGAACTAGAGATAAAATTACCAACATCCATTGGATCACTGATAAAGCAAGAGAGTTCCAGTTAAACATCTACTTCTGCTTTATTGACTATGCAAAAAGCCTTTGACTGTGTGGATCATAACAAACTGTGAAAAATTCTTTAAGATGGGAATACCAGACCACCTTACCTGTCTCCTGAGAAATCTGTATGCACGTCAAGAAGCATGGAACTACAGACTATTTCCAAATCAGGAAAGGCGTACTTCAAGGCCATATATTGTCACCTTGCTTATTTAACTTATGTGCAGAGTGTATCTTGAGAAATGCTGGACTGGATGAAGCACAAGCTGGAATCAAGATTGCTGGGAGAAATATCAATAACCTCAGATATGCAGAAGACACCAACCTTAAGGCAGAAAGCAGAGAAGAACTAAAGAGCCTCTTGATGAAAGTTGAAAGAAGTTAGTGAAAAGGTTGGCTTAAAACTCAGCATTCAGAAAACTAAGATCATGGCATATGGTTCCATCACTTCATGGCAAATAGATGGGAAAATAATGGAAACAGTGAGAGACTTTATTTTGGAGGGGGCTCCAAAATCACTGCAGATGGTGATTGTCGCCATGAAATTAAAAGATGCTTGCTCCTTGGCAGTATGACCAACCTAGACAGCATATTAAAAAGCAGGGACATTACTTTTCCAACAAAGGTACATCTAGTCAAAGTTATGGTTTTTCCAGTAGTCATGTATGGATGTGAGAGTTAGACTATAAAGAAAGCTGAGCACTGAATAACTATGGTTTTGAAGTGTAGTGTTGGAGAAGACTCTTGAGAGTCCCTTGGACTGCAAGGAGATCCAACCAGTCCATCCTAAAGGAAATTGGTCCTGAATATTCATTGGAAGTATTGATGCTGAAGCTGAAGCTCAAATAATTTGGCCACCTGATGTGAAGAACTGACTCATTGGAAAAGACCCTAGTGCTGGGAAAAATTGAAGTTGGGAGAAGAGGACAACTGAGGACGAGATGGTTGGATGGCATCACCGACTTAATGGACATGAGTTTGAATAAACTCCGGGAGCTGGTGATGGACAGGGAGGCATGGGATGCCTCAGTCCATGGGGTTCCAAAGAGTCAGAAACGACTTAGTGACTGAACTGACATATAACACTATATTAGTTTCAGGTGTATGACATAATGATTTGATATTTGTGAATATTGCAAAATGATCACCACAATAAGTCTAGCTAACATCCACCACCATACACAGTTAAAAATTTGCTTTTCTTGTGATGAGAACTTTTAAGATCTACTTTCTTAGCAACTTTAAAATATGAAATACAATATTACTAACTATGGTCACCACACTGGTCCATGCTGATTATACATCCTCACCAATTCTTGTTTGAAAACAAATCAGTACTTGAAATGTGAAAAGAAAATAACCGTTATCAACAAAGTTTGTTGTTCTACAATCAGCAAACCAATTTTGAGGTTCTCCCAGCTGCTTTGCTTGATGCTGAACCTAAAGTATTCGGGCCATTACCTGGAGCATCGTTGTTCATTCTCTTATCCTCTATTACTACCACTGTAACAAAAGCCAGCTTTACAGCCCTTTCTTTTCCTTTTCCACCCCTCAGACATAATCAAACAAAACATCCCAAACTTCCCCCTTTCCTCCACAATTTTCAACTCAATTCTCCAGCCCACTGACCTTAAGCCACTGATGTCTAAAATCCTAGGTGAGGAAGTCCATTGAAGACTCACACAAAGTGGGACAGCTTACCACATGCAGAAGGTTCTTCAAGGGATGGCCTCCACCTGCACGTTAACCCCGCTTATTCCTCCTGCTGAGAGGCTTCTGCTGCTTCACTCTCGTATATTGTCCCAGATTCCCCCAGCCCTTTGCAAGCTCCTTCTCTCCCTCTCCCCTGACTCTCTCACATGCTTCCAGAAATGCTTCTGTTTTCTCTATTTTTCAGTCAGCCCTTTCCTCTCTAACAACCAAAACCATCAGCTCACTCAAAAATAGGTTTTCAGTTCAATAAGGAGGAGGTCAGACAAAGGATAATAACTGAAGAGAAAATGCTTCATACAAGGGAGTTAATCAGCTGAGACTCTGCTCAGAGAAAGCTGAGCGGTGGAGGGACAGAGAGACCTGGGCTAGTGCTCTGCTCTCAAGGCGCTCCTGGGATGCTTCTCGCTGAAGACTGAGGCTCCAGAGGGCGTGTCTTGGCTCCATTAGGAGGGGTAGCTGGGACAGGCACCTAGAATCCACTTTCCCCTCAGAAGTCAGTTTCCCTTAAAAAGGTGGGGTTGGGCTGCCAAACCCGAGTTTACATGATCCACGCACAGTGAAAGCAAACTGGAACACTGGAGTATGGAGCAGAGAAAGGTCTACCGCAAGAGCCAGGTGAGGAGAGCCAGTAGCTCATGCTCAAAATACCTACGCCCCTTAATTGGGTTTCAGGCAAATTTGCTGGGAGGGCTGCAGGGTGTGCTGACTCTCTTTTGATTGGTTGGTGGTGAGGTAATAGGGTGGTGTTTCAGGAATCTCAGTCATCAATTTTTTGGTTCCAGTCCCTCTGGGGTCCACATACTTGTGCTCAGCCTGAAGTTACCATCCTCCACCTGGGTGGGGGCTTAGTTCCTGGAGAAGAACTCAGAGATGTGTATCAGATGGTTCAGTCCATATCTCCTCCTTGAGGAGGAACCTGGCCACTGGTCCATGCTTGCACCGCTGTTACTTGACACCATTATTTTGTCTCTGGGATCCCTTTGTCCCCCATTTAGTAACTGCTTGAATCTACCCTTTGGAACTCAGGGAAGGTCTAGGAGACTGAAAGCCTTTTTCCTACAAACAAGAAATAAGGGACACAAAAAAGCTTTTGTACCCAGGAGGACCCCACAGGCCCCTGCTCAGTTTCAATTTCAGAGAAGTTTAATCATTCCATTAAGAAACCCCATATCTCATTAGTAGTCATTCTCCATACTGACCTTCTGCCTCTTTACCTGTTGGAAAATGTCTCTGTTAGGATATTGTATCAGCCAAGGTATGCATGTATGTATAAACCTATGTATGTATGTATACATCATGTGTGTGTGTGTGTGTGTGTGTGTGTGTATGGAAAGAGAGAAACAGAATGACAAATTTCTTTCCTGCTTGGGGGATCTCAGCCTTTGCTTCAAGGGCTTCAACTCTGGTTGAGGCCCATGCATATTATGGAGGGTAATACACTTTATTAAAATTTTACTGATTTAAATGTTAATCACATTTTTAAAAAAATCTCACAGAAACATGTAAACTGGGATTTGACCAAACAATTGAGCACCATAGCCCAGGCACGTTGACACATAAAATTAACCATTGAAAGTGAAAGTGTTGGTCTTCAGTCATGTCTGACTCTTTGTAACCCCATGGACTGTAGCCCGCCAGGCTCCTCTGTCTATGGATTTTTTCAGGCAAGAATACTAGAGTGGGTTGTCATTTCTTTCTCCAGGGGACCTTCCTGACCCAGGGATCAACCCTGGATCTCCAGCATTGCAGGCAGATTCTTTACCATTTGAGCCACCAGGGAAGCCCTAAATTAACCATTACAGATGTGGTAAAGGCTAAGGGAGAGATTAGGGGCTGTGTTTAATAAGTGAAGCATGACCTGCACAGACCACTCCTGCTTTCTCAACCCATTTCCTGAGACAACGATGTGTTTATGTGTCTGCTACTTCTTCTAGCCATTTCCACTTGGTACTAATATTGGCACTTGCTCAATTTTTTTTTCCCTTTTTTAAATTTTTTTTTATTTTTAAAGGCTAGTCAAGTGAAGCAGTGGGAGTGGAGAAGGAACAAAGAAATCTGTAAGTGGCTGTGATCCATTAATTATAAACACCACTGCACTCGGACTAGCCCTTGCTAGATTTTATTTTGGACATGGTAACGCAATTGGAGAACTATGTAGAGTATGAGTAAAGCCAACCCAAAATGTAAAATAGTATTCACAGGGAGGGCCTCCAAGTCTCCGCATTCTTCTATTTTATTTCCTCTTCCCTTTGTCCTCCCTTACTCACAAAGTCCTGTTCACTTAGTCTCTGTCTATTCCTTAGGCAAATTTCAAACTGCAGCCAAGTCTACTCTTTTTAAATAGCCCTCCTGACTTTGTCTCTTCCTTCTTCCATATAGCTCATATTCATTTGGATTTCTGGCAAAATCTTGGACTTATTCACAATATGAACAAGTATTTTACCAATACTACTTCTAAGGTCTCTTGCAGATCTAAAATTCACTATTTCTCTGCTTGGTATCAAGTGAATCTTGAGAGTTGAGTGTTTCCAGAATAAAAAATATGGGAGGGGGATTTGGGAAATATAAGCCTGTTCAAGTGAAGACTGGTTAAAAGGGAAAATATTCACATGGATATAAAAGTTCTCCTGTGTTCTTTAAAAACAAACAACAAAATCAACTATACCAAAAAAATTCCATTAACATATGATCCAAACTACTGCTATTCTGTATAGCATAGCAAAAAGGTTTTCATGCACAGAAGGAATTTTAGTGCTTGCTCAATGAAATGAGTAAAAAATTTAGAAAAATGCTACTTGGAAATGATATTTTTTGTCAATATCTTAATAGAGAACATTTTTTAATGTCAGAGTTTTTTTGTTTTTTTTTTTTCTTCTCCTTTTATTTTTTTCTTTTGTTTTAAAGCTGAGCTTTAGGCCTTGTGAGTACAATATAGTAGATTCAAATCATTATTGACTGTTCAGAAAGAGCTGCACTTTAGCCAGGATGTAAGAGAAACAACTCCTTGGGGAGGCTTTATTTGATCTGAAAAAGTTGTATTATTATTACTATTATAAGAAAAATTGGAATACGATTTAATTGGGGATATAACAAACCATATGTGAAGTAACAGAATAAGAAACCAAAGTGAAAGACTGAATTTATTGAGAAAATGTCCTGTAAGCATAAAATATGATACAATTTTGAATTTTAAAAGATTGGAAATGGAAAAATCAGAGAAGATTTTAAATCTATAATGAAGAGTGTATAATGTTCTATCACTAATGCCAATAACTTAGATCACTTCTAATTTCCATCTGTTGTCAACTAATTTGCTTTCAGTATTTTGTGTAAACTCTGTATACACAGGTGCACATTTAAGCTCTCAAATAGTTATTTCAAGGTGCATAAACATGTGGGGCTTCCCTGGTGGTTCAGACAGTAAAGAATCTGCCTGTGATGCAAGAGACCCAGGGATCAAACCCAGGAAGGTCCCCTGGAGAAGGAAATGGCTACCCACTCCAGTATTCTTGTCTGGAGAATTTCATGGACAGAGAAGCCTGGCAGATCCATGGGGTTGCAAAGAGTTGGACATGACAGCAACCAACAACAATCTGTACATACTTCAAAGTAAAGCAAAACCCTACAGTCCTTCAGATATAAGAAATTGGATGTACAGTATCAGAAAGTTACCTTTGTTTTCTGCTTCATTTTCTGTGGAAAATGTTTACTCTGAAAAGATAGAACTACTTGATTCCTTTGCTAGTCATGCAGACATCCTTTAAGAGAGCCTAGCATGAGAAGATCAAGCGTAGGACATAGAGAGGAACACACATGTGGCCACTCTTTCTTTTTGCATTGGCTTAACATTTGAGCAGAAGATGAGATGGTTGGATGGCATCACCGACTCAATGGACGTGAGTTTGAGTAAGCCCTGGGAGTTGGTGAGGGACAGGGAGGCCTGGCGTGCTGTAGTCCATGGGGCCACAAAGAGTCGGACATGACTGAGCAGCTGAACTGAAATGACTGAACATTTGGTAACTAAGTGTTTGCTGGACCAGGCAGAGATAATGGGAAACACAGAGAAATTCTAACAAAAAGACTCTTATATGTTCCTCCCTATCTACACACCTAACTCATGTTATAGCTAGTTCACAGTGAGCACTCTGTTCCTAGAATAGGTCCTCTAACTACATTCTTTGAATGGCTAACTCATTGACTCAATATTCATTGACACAATAGCATTCACTGACACTTATTTTCTGGACAGAATGTTGGGCACATCCATACCTCTCACATTATTGAAATCTCAGAAATACACTGCAAGGCACACAGATGTAAGGAAGCAAAACACGCAGCCCCAAAATATCCCTTTGGAATGCAGATTATGTTAAGCTGAAATGATCAAGGCCCAAAAGACCCAGGAACTTTTGACCATACCCCTAACAGCCTAAAGATGTAGATAGAAGAACTTTTCCAGGAAGGGATCTATCACCACAGGTAATTCTGTGCTTTGCTTAGTTGCTCAGTCATGTACAACTCTTTGTGGCCCCACGGATTGTAGCCCACCAGGCTCCTCTGTCCATAGGAGTCTCCAGGCAAGAATACTGGAGTGGGTTGCCAGGTCCTCCCCCAGGTGATCTTCCCAACCTAGGGATTCAACCCCTCCCACATTGCAGATGGATTCCTTACCCTCTGAGCCACCGGGGAAGTCCACGGGTAATTATAGTACAAACTAGGTGTGTAGCCAGGGTCTTCCCCAGGTATGGGTGTTACTAAACCACAACTGAAGCGACTTAGCAGCAGCAACAGAAACAGCAGCAAACCTTAGCTTTTCTCTCATTAATCTGTTTCATGTCAATTTAATTCTTAAGGTTGGAGGTATGTGACATATTCTGATTCCCAACTATACCCATTGTAAAGAAATTATTTTGTTTTCCTTCATCACATAAAACTTCTGCCCCATTGAAACTATTAAACAGTCTACTCCTTTATTTAGGATACCTGAAGCTAACATACCTCCACCTTCCACAAAATCATCATATCTGGTTTGTGAAGTCTAGAATATATTCATCAGTTTCAGGGCTACTGTGGTCTGTCTTCCATGACATGAACATGCCTATGTAAGAAAATATTTTATAGATATTAGTCTCAGGATCCACTGTGAAAGGAAGTACTTGTACATCACTATAATTTGTAAAGACTTGGAAATCACATTTATTTGTAGGAAAAAACAAATGCATCAAGGACTATTCTATTAGACCTACCTTCTCATAAGAACCAGGCATGTCTTCTCATCATGGCTGAAATTCCATTATGCTTGGTGAGTTTCTACAGATTTATACATTCTTTTTAATTCAAAGAAAGAGAAAAATCAACATCAATCATGGGACATTATGTAGCATAAGTACAGTTTATTTGGTAGACTAAGAACTCAGAAGACTTAGGCAGAGATAAAAAAGAGAGTAACATCATATTTTATAGTTACTTATATTCTAGTTGCCCTAGTCTGCTGAGGCCTCCTAGGTTTGCCCTCAAATTATGCTTAATTTTTGTTTTTGCTGTTTGATGCCACCCCTTGGTTTTAGACTAAGAGAAACTCATATGTTTAAAATTTCAATATTCAGTTTCTAGTTCATTGTCTAGGTCAGTCTTCAGTTTGTAAAGACAACCACAGAAATACAACTGATTGATTCAACAAAAGTGAATAAAGGAGAGAATGGGAAACCAAGAAAGAGGAAAAGTGGCAATACTTGGTTTATTTCCATCAGAGTTGGAACTCATTTTCCCCGGTTCCTTTTGAAGCTTTTAGGAAACAATCACACAGGTGTATCCTAGCTGCAGAACTCATTCTGGAAGAGGTCGCAGGGGCTCCTATCTTAAGAGCATGAATGAATTCCTTTAGCATAAATGAGACTAAGATACGGAGGAGGGCAAGTCTGGCCACCACCAAGGCCACACCCTAGGTTAGTAGCCCAATCAGGGCAATGGTGTTTCCTTCTACCCAGGCCTCCTTGATTCCTTTTCACATGAAGCCCTCATACCTATTCTGGGGCCCAGTACTCAGAAAGCTAGGCCAGCAAGTCACTGTTTCTCAGTATTGAGGAAAAGCCCAGCATTCCTCCATAAAAGTGATGCCCTTGCACTCCACTTTCCTTCACTATTCACCATCCACACACTCAAGGGGGAGGAATGCTTCCATTTTCTTGGACAATGCAAACACTACTTGTGAGTGGAAGAAATGCACCCTTGATCAGGTCACAGGGTCACAGCCTGGGGAGAACAGATCCCCTCCAGTGCTGCTTGTTGCCACTATGACCCTTCCTCCTGGGGAAGCACATCCAGGAGGCCGTTCTCACATCCAGGAGGCCATCATAAGCCTCACCCATCTGGGCTTTAAGGCAAGTACCCACCAGGGTGCCAATACAGATAGGCGTCAGGGGCTACAGGAGGCTGTGGTGGGGTAACAGAGATGGTGTGAGGTGGGAAGAGGAAGGGGAGGAGAGAAGGGGGTACCTGGGGAACCCCAGGTGAAGGGTAAGGGAGGACCATGATTGGCCACTGTCAGCCACACTCAACCCTCCCTCTAACACCATGAGCCAGGGCCTTCTAGAAATATCACAGACCTGCACAGGACAATAGAAGTAGAATCCAAGGTGGTTCTCAAACAAACTAAAAGATCAACTTGACTTCTAACAAAGAAAAGCTCAGCACCCTGTTACTCACTTTTAAGCTTTACTTTGACTTAGATTTCTTGTATCTGTTTCCAGCCTGTTTGTTCTTCATTACAATGAAACTTGGGCAAACAATCTACTTCACAACTTGCTTATCTTGCAAAATGGATGGAATAAAATAACCCACAAGTGTTTGTTTGAATACACTTGGATTTATATTTTTGTCTCTGTTCTTTCCCTATTGATTTCTTGCTTCTTTAGATCTTTGTCCTGCCTGTCTTCCTCTCCTTTTTTCTTTTCTATCTTCCTTCATCTCTTTTTCCTTCTATTATTTCCTTCCAATTTTCCCTTCCTTCTCTTTTTTCTTTCTCCATCTCTTTCTATCTCTTGGTTATTGGATACCGGACATTGCGAGCTTCATATTTCACCTTTTGACTATGGGTAGGTATCCATGACTGGGCAATAGATGAAATAATATCATAAAGAAAATACTCTCAGGGCTTCTTTTATTTTTCATCTTCAGCTATCAACTCTATACCTAGGGACACATATGAGTTTAAAGAGGTTTTCACTAGGCTAGACAATAGAAATAAAGATGTTTTTTTCTGTAAAAAAAGTCTACAGCAAACTAATTGTGACGTTATTGTTACTTAGCTTTTTCATTCTCCTTATCAATAATATGAGTGTGCACACCTGTCACGTCACTGTTCCGACAAACTAGCATGGCCTTGCTCGAGGTTGCCCCTCAGCCTACCTCTGAGAGTGGTTGGGTGTAAAATAGACACACAAAAGTTCTTGATGCATTTTTCTTATTAATATTTTCCCATTCTCTTTTAAAATTATGTTAGAAGGGTTTTGTTTTGTTGTCTTTGGAGACAAACAGTACTATTCAAATATTTTGCCATCACTAACTGGCTGCAAGGAGGGAAGAAAAACAATGTATTCTTACATTCTTTCCTTTAATGAGTTAAATGTTACCAGCTCTCCAGGCAAAAGGAGAAGAGGATGATTGATTATATAGCATCACTGACTCAGTGGACATGAACCTGGGCAAATTCCAGGAGATAGTGCAAGACAGAGGAGTCTGGCATTCTATAGTTCATGGAGTTGCAAAGAGTTGGACATGAATCAGAAACTGAACAACAACAATGTATAATATGGAATAGCATATAATGTGAAATAATGTATAATAAGAAATAATGTATAATATAAAATAAATGCCATGACTCAAGGAATAGCTGTGAAAACCATAGCTCCAAACAATGCTGTCTATTTTCTTCTCAGTACAAGGTAGAATTTGAAGGGCAATGCTCCATGATGAATGGCAGAGGGAAGAGGAATAAGACAGCAGAGCTTCTCTCTGGGAAAGAAGCCATGAGAAAAAAGAAAAAAGAAAAAAAAAAAAGACAAAACTCTTTAAAAGCAGTAGATCTTGTCCAGTCTCTGGAAATTTATTTATCAGCCTGCATGACTCAAAAGGAAATTTGACCAGAACTCTCCTTTCCCTTTTCTGTTCCGTGCAGTGGTCTTTGATCCTACCTTCAAATGCTGTACTAACATTTATTTTAATTAAATTTGTCCTCAAAGTCAGGCATTTCAAAAGAATGCAGCTGGCTGCTTTTGTCTGTCTCTAACTTCCTGGTGTAATCTCTCTCCTCTGTATTAAACGGGGTGACATTTTTCCCATGGGTCACTGAGAGAGTGCTAACTTTATTATTATTTTTTTTTAATTTTGGTTTTCTTTATTCTTCTTTTCAATATTCTGTTATGTCTGTGAGTGAAATTTTTATTTTAGACATTATGCTTTTCCTTTCTAGAATTTTAATGATTATTTTTAGTATTTTTATTTCTTTGCCAATATTTCCGCATCTCTTTATTCATTTTCCTTTTCTTTGAAGATTTGAAAGGAAAAAAATTTTATTTAAGATTTTAACATATTTCTAATAATTGCTTTAAAATTTTTGTCTGCTAACAATAACAGCTGAATCATCTTGTAGTAGGTTGCTATTGATTGTTTTTTCTCTTTATTATGTCTAGTAATTTTTTTTTATTTTACAGTAGACATTATAGCCTATAAATTATGGAGGCTTTTTCATTTTATATTATTTTTTTCTGAATGGAATTTATTTTGTCCTCTTATAACAATAAACTTTGTTTACTAAAACTCCAAAGTTTGTCTCTTAGTAATTCATGTCAGAAGCATTTTGCACTTTTTTTTTTTCCTCTTTCAGTATTCTTGATTTTGCTTTCTGCTAGCTAGGCCACCTGAAATATACCTTGCCTATAGTAGTATAAAAATTAAATGAGTTATCGCATAAAGTTTACATGAAACTTTTTTGACTGTCATCTTGGAGGCTTCCTCCTTTCTGGAATTTCTTCTCCACGCTCTAGCTGCTCTGGAAATTCAGAACTCTGTTCTGTGGCAGCAGTGTGTTGCTGATTTCCTTTTATCTTCTCTCACTGTGCTAAATATCTCTAATGTTTGATTTTGAGGCACAATATTCCTAGTAAAAGTATTTACTGTTAAAGTTCCAGTATTATCAAACTAAAATTCCTACATCTTTCACAGTTTCACATCAGTATTCCTTGAAGTTCGGTTTTCAGATGAACAAGACTGCTTACTTAAACCACTTTCAGTATCTAGAAAGAATAATCAAACCCTGCTTTCCTGTGGCTTTCCTTCCACTTTCTCATCCCTTACATTGTCTTTATTCCTGTAATAATTTTCTCTTTCCCCCCCACCTGATTCCATGCATTTTCTACATTTTGTTTCCTGCCTCTGCCTTTTTTTTTTCTAATTTACTTGTCTTTCTTTCTTGTTTTCTCATTTAAAGGATATATTTCTTTTGCATTTTGTTCATTAATGAGGTTATACCTTTTCTCACTTTATTGAAAAGTTATTTGTCATCAACTTCCTTTATTGAAGGTATCAGTCAGCTTTCCACAATAGCTAAAGTTCTACAATTCTGAACAGAAGGGCTAGAGGGAGTTTTGGGGAATTCCCTTTTTACAGCAAGGATTTTGAATTTGTGGTGGAATACTTTTTCTATTTACCATTATATGTGCTTCCTGTTACATGACAAGAAGAGAGCTAATCACTCTGTTTAACATTTCCTATCCCCCCTCCCCTCCACACACACGGAGAGAAAAGAACACAGGATGCTGCCTCAAAAAATTAGACCTGTACTGGGGAAGAACACCTCTTACACAAGGACTGCAAGCTTTTAAGTATCTATGTGACTTAGTTCCACACTTAGTTATGCCTCTGCTCAGATGAAATTATTCAGGGACACCTTCCTTGGCCAGCCTAACTAAAATAGAAAACCCAGGGCAATATGTTGCCTTCACTCTATATTTTCCTTCTTACTATCACTAGATGATTATCTATTTATTACTTGTTTATAATATTTGTTTCCATCTACTTGTTCATCTTCTGCAAAGTCTTATTTTCTAGAACTGCTTCATTGAATGTAAGGGCATTTAAAAAAAACTGTTCAGCACTGAGTCTAGAACATGGTACCTAATGGACAACTGTTGAATAGAAACAAAATAGACTATGTGTCTCTAAGCCTAAACTGTCTTGTCACATGAAGTCTGTAATCTAATCCATTTCACCTACGAGCCACGGTTATTCAAATTTCTCCTCTGTTCAAAAAATTTGAATGACTATTTTACATTTCAGATTAGAAAGAAAGAAAGAAAGAAAGTGGTCACTCAGTCGTGTCTGACTCTTTGCAACCCCATGGACCAATGTAGCCCACCAGGCTCCTCCATCCATGGGATTCTCCAGGCAAAAATACTGGAGTGTGTTGCCATTTCCTTCTCCAGGGGATCTTCCTGACCCCGGGATCGAACCCAAGTCTCCCGCATTGCAGGCAGACACTTTAACCTCTGAGCCACCAGGAAAGCCCAAGCAAGTTTTCAGATTAGAAAAACTTGTAAATCCAATAACTATGATCTTTCAGTATATTTCAGCTCAACTTTTAAAAATATAAACCCTCTCTGTTTTCTGATTTATACCCTGCACTAGAATCACATTTGACCTTTTGGCTACCTATCTTGAAACATTTTCTTTTTGGTTTGTTTTTCACTCTCCCTATATCTGTGCAATTTCTTACTCACCATTTGAATTCTGTGTTACTTATGACTTGTTTAAACACCTATAGATATTTCTTTGATGTTCTCTCATGGCATAGACTACCTTTTGACTATTTTTTTGTTTTTTTTTTGTGCATTGTGCTATTCACCATTATACTCTGGTAGCCATGTCTTGCTCATCTTTCCATATCTACGGCATCTCAAAGAAAGAATATCTCAAAGCAAACATTTCATAAACAATACAATAGAGTTATTCCAAAGTGGATTACAATTCTTTTAATGATGGATAGGCTTAATTAGCATCATAGGTCTTGATCTGGACTCCTAAGAAAGTATAAATATTGGACTGATGGAGGCAGAGAATAACTGCCTTCTTACTAGGCAACAGGAACCCTATAGCTCAAGGCACAGAGAGAACATGGCATTTTTAAGGAACGCAAAGAGGTACACTGACCTAAGAACAATGCCAGGGATTATGTCTTGTTGCTACAGTTTCCTGGAAGCATAGACTAAAATAAAAAAGTTTAACTCTCATATATTCTGTCTCCACGCTCCTGAACTTGGGGGCTATTCATTTTTGTACTGAGACCCCTTTGACTGGAAGCATCAGACTGTATTGGAAAGGTGATAAAAGCTTTGGCATGCAGTTCTACCAAATAAGACCTTGCAGAAGATGAACAGAGGAAAGGAGCCTGGCAGCTATATAATTGAAAGGGAGGGAGGTGAATCAGACATTGTATGTCCTAAGGAATCACATACAGTGTAAGCAGTTCACTGATCTGTATCAACACATTAATGATTTATGTAGCTTTTAATTTACAACACAGACATATCTAAAATAATCAGGTAGAAGTAGGCATTAAAAATTCACTGCATGGGTCATAAAATGATTAGTTATTCAAGTGACTTCAGATTTGTATTTCATTAAGGAATAATTTTAATTTACTTTTAAACAGTTTATATACAGAGATTTAAGAACTCTTGCAAGACGATTATGCATACTCCAGCTTTTATGTATCCAATATATTTGAGACACTTGCATCTCCTTTTTTTCTCCTTGCAAGCAGTATTAATTTGTTTGAGAGCACACATCCAAAAAATATGGCTCAATAATTTAGCAAAATCAACTTTAATTTATAGAAAATGCTTGGCATTTCTTTCATTATTACTTCTATTATGTGCAGTTCATATGGATTTGCGACCAGAGGGGATCTCTTTCTGCTGCAAGTGTGAACCTAAGTTATCTAGTCATTTCTATATCTCCAGGTCACTCAAGGTAAATTCTCAAACTTTTATGTCACAGTATCATGTAAGGTTATTTTTAAAATAAATCTTAGAAATTTTTTGCTCCAACTTTTTTGTTTATAGATTAAAAGTTGTCCTTAAATGGTGAAGTGATTTGTTTAAATGCTCACAGGTGGATGGAACTCAAGTATCTTGTTTCCTAGCTGAGTATATGTCTCACCATATCTTGAGGTTCATTAGCTCCATCTTAGCTGTTGAAGTTATTTCTACTGTTTAAAAAGCCAACTTGCTGGTTCACTGGGAGTGTTTATTTTCTGCCTCCTTCCTGATCAAATACTGCAGCAATCTGTAAAAACATAACCAGGCTAGGGGCAGTTTAACTTGAAATTAATCTTATCTAGGCTATTAAGCACCTAGTTTCTCTGGCTTCTGCAATTCTATCACAATAAACATTTTGAGATGCTGCTATCAACTCCAAAAACTAACACAATTATATGAAAAGCTCAGCCATTATCAAACTTATCTGGAAGGAAATGTAGCTCATCATGTCGGCAGCATCTCTGTCCTCGGACTTTTTTTCTTACTTTGTTTCTTTTTTTTTCCCCCTAGTTCTTTATTCACTCCATGCTCTACCCTGGATCTCCTTAGCTCTTGCCTTCAATGGACGGCTGTCATGTGGAACTTTATTGAGAGCCTTCTGAAGCTCATGATAAATCATGCTGCATGCATTGACACTGTCAACCTTGTCTATAACCTTCTCAAAGTCAAAGAAGTTTGGCAGATTTCTACTCTTGCCTAGATGAGGTTTTTCTCTATCTCTCTGTAGAAGATGATAAGTCTTGTACCTTACATGCTGAACAAAGTTTCTATTTTTGACACAAGTTATAAATGCCAAGTTAAATGATCCAGTGAACATTTACTTAAAATATGTAACTTGTGATACATAAGTTATCCATGCCAGGCTAATGTTCTCTTTCTTTGTCTGTCAACTCCACATATTACTTCTAAAATCTTCCGCCTCAGATTCCCATTTTTGTCCTTAAAAATTAAGGATAGCAAATGACAATTTAAACATTGAGTTATACATTAGCACATTCAGTGATGTGCCAAATATCCTAAAACCAGACTTGAAAGTCTCACAGCATTTACTGCTATCTCTCTACTTTCGCCATCTGGAGCTCATCATGCCGACTCCAGTGATCATTCTGTGAGGAGTTCTAGGGCTCTATTTAATGAAAGAAGATGCTAAAACTAACTTTTGTACAACCTTTTTGAAATGGTCTTTTTTTTTTTATATATAAACTCCAATTTATGCAGTTTGTTTTTGTTCACTTAAAATTTATTGTAAGAGATTTTCTAATGATTATATTTCATCCCTTAATATCCCATGTTTTCCATTCTTTTTATAGCTTTTCTATAACCTCATAATCCATTTTATACTTGCACCATCAGTTATTAAACCAGCCTGCCACTGATGGATGTTGAGGTTTTTTCCATTTGGCAACACTTTTATTTTTGATATCAGGTCTGACTCTATCTCTTACTTCTCTGACTTCTAGAGGTTTCCCTTTGCAGGTGCTCACCCAGCTTAATTTTAGGATCCTCTATAATTCATACCCTGGCCTCCATCCCATCTCCAACCTGATATCAAATAGCATAACCTGCTCTTCTCTACTAATGGCCACTTTATCCAATGAAACTTTATACTTTTTAACTCCTTTGATTTAACTCCTAAGCTATTCTTTGCCTGACACTCTTTTGGCATAACTGTCTTTTCCATGGAAAAGTTTCTTGTCATTCATTTAGCTGTCCTTGACACTGTGGTCTGTGTTCATTCTGCAGTCTCTGCACCCTTAATGCCCTATCGCAATCTGAGCTCCATGACTAGAGGGACTGGGTCTTAGCATCCAGGGGTCCTCAGAATGCTATCCTGAGTGCCTTGCACTTAGCGGGCACTCAGAGTATTTTTAGGTTGGAAGAACATTAAATTGATCTTGTATTCACATCCACTTAGATGATACATCTCTTTACTTTTTGTCTTTCACTGCATTGTGTGTGTTGTATACACTCACACACATGTGATATATGCACAAGCGTTTATATCTGTTGCATGCGTGTATGCTCAGTCACTCCATGGTGTCTGACTCTTTGGAACCCCTTGGACAATAGCCCACCAGGCTTTCCTGTTCACAGGATTTTCTAGGCAAGAATACTGGGAGGAGTCGCCATTTCCTCCTCCAGGGGATCTTCCTGACCCAAGGATCTAACCCACGTTTCCTGCATGTCCTGTATTGGCAGGCAAATTCTTTACCACTCCACCACCTGGATTCTTTACCACTGCCTCACTGGGGAATCCCATTAAATGAGAGAGATCAAGCATTGGGGGTTGAGGAATGTATTTAGATGTTCCAGTTAATACAGTAAGTGCTGTCTGCTGATGTTGTATCCATTGTCTAGTTCTCATCTGTAATCTCATCAAGTGCAGCCGTCAGATTTTAAACTATTTTTTATTCAATTCTGAGACTATCCCAGTTTTCTACACATGATAATATTTAATAGATACCTGTTGATTGGTATTCTTGGGGATAATAATCAAAATACACAGTAGTCATAAGGGATGTTCAACCAATGAAAATAGATGTTGGTCATAAATATTCCATAAAGTTATACCTGTGCATACTGCCTTGATATCAGCCCTGGATATATCCTGTAAAGAAAAATAAAACCTATATGTGAATTAAATAGAATCCCAGAATATCCAGATTGCCAAAATAAATTTACATAGAAGAACACTTTTAATGTGATGGGAAGTGAAATTATTCTCACAAGTATTTATTAAAAATAATTGTATCCTGGGTTGGTTGGTCCAGGCATAGTCTAAATTCTTCCTGTTCATCTAATATGCATTTTCCTTCTGTTCTCTTTTTAACTAAAGAAATTGCATATGGAAGGAAATGACTAAATCTAAGGCAATATCAGAGAGATAATTTGACAGTTCTGAGTTGCTGGAATTACCCAAGCAGTTTCCCTGAAGCCTCTAGTCCTGGAACATACTAGAGATATGCTATTCTTACGAAGATTAAGGATTCCAGTTAAGAAAACTTGCTCTTATTTTCCAAAATTTCAGTGTTGGTATATCCTCATAATGGTAAACCAGGGAGGCCCTGTTGATTTTAGTTTCAAGCTGTAATTGAGACTTGTATTCTAACCAGTGCAGTTCATTGTCAATGAACTAAATCCATGTGGAGGAACGAAAAACCAAAGCTGGGAGACTGAATACCAATGCAAATGCCAAAGAGTAAAAGAAGATTCTTTTTTTTTTTTTTTTTTTCAGATGTATAAACAAGAAAGAAACAGTTCTAGATAGGAACCTGGCAAAAAGGACCAGGTGGGAACCTAGGTCATATCCCTGGGGCATCTTATATTCATCTCTATTTACAGTCTGTACTCCAAGGCCAAGAGAGATAATGCTGTAAAAGTGGTGCACTCAATATGCCAGCAAATTTGGGAAACTCAGCAGTGGCCACAGGACTGACTGGAAAAGGTCAGTGTTCATTCCAATCCCAAAGAAAGGCAACGCCAAAGAATGCTCAAACTACCACATAATTGCACCCATCTCACAAGCTAGTAAAGTAATGCTCAAAATTCTCCAAGCCAGGCTTCAGCAATACGTGAACCATGAACTCCCAGATGTTCAAGCTAGTTTTAGAAAAGGCAGAGGAACCAGAGATCAAATTGCTAACCTCTGCTGGATCATAGAAAAAGCAAGAGAGTTCCAGAAAAACATCTACTTCTGCTTTATTGACTATGCCAAAGCCTTTGACTGTGTGGATCACAATAAAGTGTGGAAAATTCTGAAAGAGATGGGAATACCAGGTCATTTGACCTGCCTCTTGAGAAACCTGTATGCAGGTCAGGAAGCAACAGTTAGAACTGGACATGGAACAACAGACTGGTTCCAAATAGGAAAAGGAGTATGTCAAGGCTGTATATTGTCACCCTGCTTATTTAACTTATATGCAGAGTACATCATGAGAAATGCTGGGCTTGAAGAAGCGCAAGCTGGAATCAAGATTGCCTGGAGGAATATCAATAACCTCAGATATGTAGACGACACTGCCCTTATGGCAGAAAGTGAAGAGGAACTAAAAAACCTCTTGATGAAAGTGAAGGAGGAGAGTGAACAAGTTGGCTTAAAGCTCAACATTCAGAAAATTAGGATCATGGCATCTGGTCTCATCACTTCATGAGAAATAGATGGGGAAACAGTGGAAGCAGTGTCAGACTTTATTATTTTGGGCTCCAAAATCACTGAAGATGGTGATTGCTGCCATGAAATTAAAAGACGCTTACTCCTTGGAAGGAAAGTTATGACCAACCTAGATAGCATATTTAAAAGCAGAGACATTACTTTGACAACAAAGGTCTGTCTAGTCAAGGCTATGGTTTTTCCAGTAGGCATGTATGGACGTGAGAGTTGGACCATAAAGAAGGCTGAGTGCTGAAGAATTGATGCTTTTGAACTGGGTGTTGGGGAAGACTCTTGAGAGTCCCTTGGACTGCAAGGAGATCCAACCAGTCCATCCTAGAGGAAATCAGTCCTGGGTGTTCGTTGGAAGGACTGATGTTGAAGTTGAAACTCCAATACTTTGGCCACCTCATGTGAAGAGTTGATTCTTTGGAAAAGACCCTAATGCTGGGAAGGATTGGGGGCAGGAGGAGAAGGGGACGACAGAGGATGAGAGGGCTGGATGGCATTACCGACTCGATGGACATGGGTTTGGGTAAACTCCGGGAGTTAGTGATGGACAGGGAGGCCTGGCATGCTGTGGTCCATGGGGTCCCAAAGAGTCAGGCATGACTGAGCAGCTGAACTGAGCTGAGTGACTATTTACATTTGGATGCAGAGCTTCTAGGGGTGATCTGTATTCAAGGAAGACAGGAGACTTCAGTTATCTGAGTTCTAAAACAATAAATGTGTTCATCCTTTCTTTTTCTATTTACTTCATTGTGCATCCTTCAGGTCTTACCAAGCTCTAGGATGGTGCTGGGCAGGGGGTAATCAGTGAGAGCACTTCAGAGAATCTCTGCCCTCAACACTTTACTCAAGAGAGGAAGTGGGGGGACATGGATAAACATAAACAACCAGGTAAATTTTAGGTGATAATGAGTGCCAAGAAGAAAACAAATAGAGTAAGGTATAGAGAAAGAGGGGGCTTCCCTGGTGGTTCAGCAGTAAAAAATATGCCTACAATGCAGGAGCAGCAGGAGCTGTGGGTTCAATCCCTGGGTGGGAAAGATACCCTGGAGGAGGGCATAGCAACCCACTCCAGTATTCTTGCCTGGAGAATTCCATGGACAGGGGAGCCTGGTGGACTACAGTCCCAGGGGTTGCAAAGAGTTGGATACAGGTGAAGTGACTTAGCGTGCACATAGAGAAAGAGGCAGGGCTCAGAGAACTATTTCACTGAACACTATCCAAAGAGGTGACCATAGAGCTTAGGAAAGGAAGCCATGAAGCCATCTGGAGGAGGCTGTCCTAGGAAGAGGCAACAGCAAGTTTAAGAGCTTCCCCCTAGGAGGCAGCTGTCCTATCCATGGAATAGCAACAAATAAAGAGCAATATGATGAATTTACAGAGTGGGAATATAGCATGAGTCACAGAGTTAGGCAGAGGATGGAGTGGGGTCATTCCAAGTTTAAAAGGAAGCACAGTAATGTTTAAGCAAGGGGGTAGGGTGAAATGATGTAGGTCCTAAAATGATAGCTGGTCACTATGTGAGGAAAAGAGAGAGATGACCATGAACAGAAGTAGGGAAATGAGTTATAGAACTACTTCGTTAGTCTGGCTAGAGGTGATAGAGATGACATAGGGAGGAAGTGTGCAGAATTACTGTCTGATTCAGTGTATGTTCTAAGGGCAGAGTTGAGAGTACTTACTTGTTCATGTGTCAGATGTAAGGAAGGGAAGGGTTGTCATTTGTCTTTATGATTAAAACAACTGAATGAATAGTAGAAGATATTGGGAAGATCTCACTGAAGACAGAGTTAAATCAAGAGTGTGGCTAAGGACACATTAAGGCTGAAATGTCTTTTAGACACGTAATAGGAAGGCTAAAGTAGATGGAAGTGTGAGACTGAAGCTCAGGAAAAATGTTCAGACAATAAATATTTTTTATAACTAGTATATATAAGTATATATGTAAGTATATTATCTAGAGAATACAAAGTTATACTTTTGTATTGTTTTTTGTTACTATCTTTTTTCCACCTCAATTAGTATAACTTGTTCTGTTGCTTCACCTTCTTTTGGCCCTAATTTATCTGCATGCTTATTCAACAGCTTAAAAGTATTTATAGAATACATGTTTTGGAAATGATTAAGAAGTCCAATAAAATTCTATCTTTCTGTATTCTTATGTTCAAAATAATGATGAATGGTTGTTATCATTTTGGTCTCTAGGTTTTTAAAAGCCCTTGAGATCTTTGAGAGGTTTAAAGAGGAATCCTTTGAAGGCCAAGGTATTGAAAATTTTCAACCCTGGATGCATATTAACATCTTTGAGAAGTTCTTAAAAATTACTGATGCTGAGATTCCACTTAGAACTGACTAAATCAGAATTTGGGTGACTCCAATAGTTTGTATTCTATGAAAACAACCACTAGTTTAGAGGAACTGGGTTATCAGATAGCCAAATGAGACACACTTAATGTTTCTGTTTATGTTATATACTACAATAGATACTGTAAGAGACATATAATATACAACCCTTCTCATGAGAAAGACTCATACTATGGTTGCTAAAATAGAAACTATCAAATTACTTTATTGAGATAGAAGGTAAGACTAATATCTAACAATTATAAAAGTACTTATACATAGATAAAAGGAAATCTGAACAAAATTGTTGTGGAAATTTATATGCAGTTTCCCAAAATGCTGTTCCTGTGCAAAATCAATTAGAGAAACGTCTCTCTGGAAAAATATGTCACATTTGCTGGAATATCTTCTATGCTAATAAAGCTTCATCCAATTGGATGGTTTTATTTTTTAAGAAACAGTCATTTTAGAGATAAATCTGGAGAACTTAGGTAAAAAAAATTTTTTTTGAGGAGAGAGTGATTCTAATGTAGTAGAACAACTCTTTCTTTTGGATTATAGTACAGTTCTGAGTCCATTTTTATATAGGCTGTTTTTATTCAGTCGCTAAGTCATTGTCCAACTCTTTGCAACCCCATGGATAGCAGCATGCTAGGCTCCCAAATATTTAGAGGTACTAAATATATTTTAAGGATGGCAACATCTTTGGAATTCAGTATATGCTGACAAAAGTCTGTCTAGTCAGAACTATGATTTTTTCAGTAGTCATGTATGGATGTGAGAGTTGGATCATAAAGAAAGCTGAGCGCCAGAGAATTTAGGCTTTTGAATTGTGGTGTTGAAGAAGACTCTTGAGAGTCCCTTGGACTGCAAGGAGATCCAACCAGTCCATCCCAAAGGAAATCAGTCCTGAGTATTCATAGGAAGGACTGATGCTAAACCTGAAGCTTCAATACTTTGGCCACCTGATGCGAAGAACTGATTCTTTGGAAAAGACCCTGATGCCGGGAAAGATTGAAGGCAGGAGGAGAAGGGGAAGACAGAGGATGAGATGGACATGAGTTTGAGTAAGCTCTGAGAGTTGGTGATGGACAGGGAAGCCTGGTGTGCTGCAGCCCATGGGGTCACAAAGAGTCAACCACGACTGAGCTACTGAACTGATATGCCCCCATGATGTGGCTATTTTGGAAGACATTTGAATACAGTAGCGCTGATTTGAATCTTTAGAAATAATTAATGATAGAATTGTATATTTCAATATCATACTGATCTGTATTGAATAGCATCATCGGTTCAGGACATACTTCCAATTTTAAGACAGAAACAGATGAGAAAGAAGGCAATGCTGATCACATTGTTCTCTCTGGGCTTCCATAGCTGTCAGATGGGAAGGCATGGGCCTTTGGCGGCTTCATGGTCTTCGTCTTTGTGGTCTGGATTCTGACTCCTCTCCCTCATTGTTCTTCCTTCCAGAATCACGACCTTCAACAGATAAGCTAGACATGAATCAGATACCCCAGAGGGCCTTATCATTTGGAGAAGAGAGGCAAGTCCCTTGTGAAGCCTGAGATTATGAGCCTACTTCAATCCAGGATACTGGGTCCTGGATTCCAGGACAAATTCTTGGGTTTGAGTAATCAAAAAGATTCTGAGTTGGCAGACTGTAGGGACCTGGACATCATGGAGAAGAGATTGAAATAAAGAAGTTTCAGCTTTTATTTCAAGAGAATCTAAAATGGCCTGCCTAGAGCATTTCTATGGAGAAGGAAATGGCAACCCACTACAGTGTTCTTGCCTGGAGAATCCCAGGGATGGGGGAGCCTGGTGGGCTGCCGTCTATGGGGTCACACAGAGTTGGACATAACTGAAGTGACTTAGCAGCAGCAGCAGCAACAGAGCATTTCTATACCTTTTTAAAAGAAACACATATCTTATACTATGACACTTGGATATGGGGTGTTTCTTCGGAGAATCATCCAAAAAGTGATTTTCTTGCCCCTCCTTGTCATTTAGGGAACATATAGCACTTAAATATTTAGGACCCTTAAAGGCAGATCTTGTTTTAGAATTTCAAATTCTTCCTTTCTCTGAAAGGTTCAAATTCAAGCCCCTTTTCGAGAAAGGGCTTTGTGTCATCAAAAAGATGATGGTTTTAGAGAGTATGGTGCTGGCATTAAGATTCTCTTTGCTTTAGTATGTCCAATAAGTTTACATTTGCTTGATCAGAATGTTTTTTGGTCAAACTTTTTAGAGAGTTGACAATCAACATTAAAAAAAAAAAAAAAAAAGTAACCTGGTTAATAGTAGCAGTAATCACAAATCATTGTCATTCCAAGTCAACTTTCTTATGATGGCTGGTCACTGAATCAGATGATTTTGGGGAACCGTTTTAGCTCTGGGAATCTATGAATGATGCTTTTGTAGTCTGTAGGAAAACAGTCCTACCTTGGCCTTTTTTATTTCCTTGAATTTGGTGGAAAGGTACTTCTCCGGCTATTGATAATTTTTAGTCAGTCACTGGCAACTTTGATTAGTGTTTTGTTTGTTTTTCACTTTCTCCTCATTTCTTTAGCCCCTAATATTACTTGGAATATATTACTTTTCCATTTTTTTTTCTAGTATTTGTTTCAGAGTTAGCATCACTGAAAGTAACTAGATACTATTAGTGATAATGATACAGCTTTTGGATTACCTTATGCTTCACATTTATGATCACAGTTTTCTATCTCCCAGATGTGTCTAGGAAAGTACACATGCTCATAGGTGTAGAAATGGTTAAAAAAAAGAGAGATGGAGAGAGGCATTCAGATGTGATGATTGTGTGTGCGCGAATGTACACATTCTTTCATGATTGCTATTTTACAAAAGAGGAAACAAGTCTAGAGAGGCTAAATAAGTTATCTAAGGTCATATAGTTAATATGTAGCAGAGATGATATTCAAACAAGTTTAATAGATTTTGAAATATTTGAAAAATGTAGATTATTATGTCTATTATTATTACTGTTGGATTTGTGGTAATTAATTTTAAGACCTTAAGAAGCATTTTATACTCTGTGATTTTTTTATGTAATTTAAATTATTACAAAAGAGACCATTAATGGGAATGAAGTTGGAGGGTGTTGATAGGAAGATTGGACACTCAGGGAAACATGCTTGAGCCTGTGGTTGAAGAAACCCAGGGATCAGCTGTTATGAATTAAGGAATATGGAGGGAGAAAAAGTTAACTGTGTCTTGAAATGGAATATACACACAGTGGATCAATTGTTGTTTAAAGAATCTTAGAACACTAAATTTGGAAGGGACTTTCCCAGTCATTGAAAAGACATAAGTGTTCAGACAGTGAGACATTTGGGTTACTAAGTATTGTATCAGGAGGCTTACTCAGGTAACCACTGGTAGGTACCAGCTAGGTAGGGGTATAAAGATGCTGACGTGTAGAGAGGGGCTCTTTGCATTTGTCATTTTAGCCCTAAAAGGATTTTAAGAGTTCTGTGAGTCCATTTTTTCATTAGCCAGATGAATTTACAGACCCAGGGGCTTAGTTGGGTGGCCATGGTCCCCAAGACAAAAACCCAGGTGCCCAGCTGCCCCGTCAATGCTCTTCCCAGATCCCCCCTCTTCTGCTTCCGGGTAGTGGAAATTCACCCTGGGAAGTGCTGCTGCTCCCGTCTGACTTTGGCATCACATCTGCCTGCTCAGACACGGTTTCCTCAAGCTTGGCGCTGAGAAGAGTGTGACTGTACACCTTCCTAGGGAGTGGGGGAAGACAGATGCGGTCTGAGGAGGCAGCTGGGAGTCCTTTCCCTCTCTGGCACCTGGGGAACCTACAAGGACGCAGTCCTGTGTCAGTAGAGTCTCACTTTCCACTTGCAAACTCAGAGCTCAGTGCTAATAACAGCCTGTGGTGAGACCTTTCCCCAGAGACTGTGATCTCCCGGGTAGCTGTTGCTTCTAAAACCGGCCCTCCGCTCTATTCTTCTTGAAGAGAAATCTCTTGGGAATATTCCGCTTAGAGGGACATTCAAGAACAGCAAGTAGCAATGGCTTCTTCATCTCAGAATGAAACTAACCTCAGTCCACCCTCAACAAAAGAGTATGAACAGCAAGAAGTGGCTCAGGAGAAGTTCTGTGTGTGGCCTTGCCACACACAGGAACTTAAATCATGCTGGCTTATTTTTTCCTTTGGATAGACACACAGGATTGCATCTCTTAATATCTGGTAACTGTTTTGAGACGGGAGTGGATAATAATTCATTAGGGTGTAGAGGTTTTATGATTTTTCTTATTTAAACCCATAGAAATAAGACAGGCTTCAGGGAATAGTGTGATGTGGTGGCAAAGCACAGGAGTGAAAGATGTCATTTTTGTCAATCCTCACTATCTTTCCTCCTCATGATTGCACTGTTCTTTAGCTTTGTTATTTGTATGTTAGTTATCTCACTAGCCATGTGTTCTCCGGTTGGTAAAATAGAGATCATAACTAATAGTAATTGTTCAATTACTATTGAACTACAATTGAAGTAGTAGTTTTCAATTATGCACGTTCTGTGAGGTTACTTCTCAGTATCTTGTTTAAAATCAGCAATGGGACTGATAGTATTATCCTCGTTCCTAAGTGAGAAGACTATACCCGAGAGAAATGAGATGAATTGCTTACTCTTGTGGCAGTCACTGGGGGCACTGGACCTTGATCTCTGGCCATCTGATGCTGGGGCCATCACCCTCTCAAATATACCAGTCATCATGGTCAAAGAGAGCCCCACCACTGGTCATTGCATCACACCCCAACTGGGGCCCTGACTTCCCTGACTGTCAAGAACATTGAGTAGGTGGGCATGACGCTGTCCAATGAAAGGATTAATGCACTCCCATCGAAAGTAGCTTTAAGATTCCAATTAGAAGTCACTCTCTCTTGCACTGAATTTGTCTCAGGAAATAGAGAAAAGAGAAGCTGCTTAGAAACATGGTTAAAACCCCAGGTTTGGCAGTCAAGCTGCCTGTGATTAAAAGATTGGGTCTGATGTTTTATAGCTGGTTCAGAATTGGGAAAGGAGATCATCAAGGCTGTATATTGTTACCCTGCTTATTTGACTTATATGCAGAGTGTTGTTGTTGTTTAGTCAACAAAAGCAACTTGAGCCACTTCCTTTCTTCTCCTGGCCCTTTGCCCTTGATTGTTCTTGTTGTTCACTCACTCAGTCATATCTGACTCTTTGCGACCCACAGTTGGCCTGCAGCATGCCAGGCCTCTCTGTTCCTCACCATCTCCTGAAGTTTGCCCAAGTTCATGTCCATTGCATCAGTGATGTCATTCAGCCATCTCTCATCCTCTGATGCCCTCTTCTCCTTCTGCCCTCAATCTTTTCCCGTATCACAGACTTTTCCAATGAGTCAGCTGTTCACAGCACATGACCAAAATTCTGTAATTTCAGCTTCAGCATCAGTCCTTCCAATGAGTACTCAGGGTTGATTTCCCTTAGGATTGACTGGTTTGATCTCCTTGCTGTCCAAGGGACTGCTGATAGTCTTCTCCAGCACCACAGTTCAAAGGCATTTATTCTTTGGTGCTCTGCCTTCCTTATGGACCATCTCTCACAGTCACACATGACCACCAGGAAGATCATAGCCTTGACTGTATGGACTTCCGTTGGCAGAGTAATGTCTCTCCTTGTCCTTGATTGAGCACATGCAATGTCAACTTCCTCTATCCCACATGAAAAATTACTATCAAGTTTTATAGTGTCACTAATTCCACAGATCATGTGAGACCTAACTGAACCAGCATGAACACACCAAGAAGCCCGCATTACACGTACATCAAATCCCAGGTGAAGTGTCACGGACAAGAATCAGGAAATCTTTAGTAAATGAAATTCAGGGGACTTTCCCCTCCAAAACTGTCATTTTACACATGAGAAAAGTGAGAATCAGAGAGATTTAAATAAATTTGTCCAAAATCAGAGTTTCACTCATTGGTATTAATTGTCTCTAGAATTTCATTTCTGTATGCATTTCCCCACAAAGAAGAAAACAAGGAATCATTTTCCTTTCATAAAGAGAGAGAGAGAGAAAGACAGAAGCAAAGCAACAGAATTTATCTTTATGAAAGCAAATTCTGTAGATATTTTGCCAAAAAGGACACATAGTGAAAATGGATTAGTTCATTTGAGTGGTTTGTGGAAAATATATATTTCCTGAAGCAGGTGGTGCTATCAAAGTGAATAGGGAGAAAAATGTCGTGTATGAAAAATATTTTTTTCAAAATGCTATTTTTCAAGTAGAAAGGGAAATGACACAAAATCCTACCACTGACTCTGACAGCATATTCTAATGGGTTCTGGCTATATTTTAGAGAAACACGCACCCACATACAAACAGAAACAAACATTTTCAAAAAGGATATGTATAGAAAACCCTGGAGGTTTTACATTTGTTAGACAGAAGGAAAAAAAAGAAAAGAAAGAAAGACAAACGGCCTGCCAGATAATGAGATGAGTGAGCAAGTAAGTCATTGGAAACTCACAAAATGCTCTTTTTGGAGACATTTCTAGCACTGTTGATACAGGCAGAGGGACATGGATAGAATAAGAAGCAAACCATTACCCATGGGCATTTTAGCAAAATTGCAGAATTCAGCACTTAAAAAAAATAACTCCATGGATTAATGTGCAAATTTATTTCCTTTTAGTGTATTTTTATCTTATTTTTCTAGTTTTTTTTTTTTTTTAACTACTAGTAATTCAATTTAACAAGCATTTACTTAGTTCTGGTCATGGAATGTGGTTTGAACCATAGTGGACATTAAAAGGCATTTGAAAAGACCAGAAACGATGGGAAAATGCACTCATTCAGTAGGAGAATTAGCCTATTCCATTATGTACTAAACTGTATGTCAGTCTCTGCTTTCCATAGAGACCATGTAATTCATCATCCTCACAGGGATACTTTTTTCATCTTTCTATTGAAAGATAATCTACATACCCCAAAGTGCATATATCATAATTATACAGCCTCATGCCATTTTCCTCTGTGCTCATGGAGTTACACTCTGTCTCTTGGAAGGGCCAGCCTACCTTTCTCTCCATCTGGACTGGGCGTTCCGTGTGACAAACACAGTAACATCAGTGCTTGCTGTCCACAGCCACGTAGAGAGCTGCTATTCACAGCGGGCCCTGGAGCACAGTCACCCAGAGGGGGGGAGGTGAGATTTCAAGCTCAGAGGTGCCCTGTTCTAAGGTTCTGCTTCCTCCTCTGACCCTCACTCGCCTGGGATTGCGGGCTTCAGGGGGCAGCTGCTCTTCATTTCTAAGCATCCTGAGGACTCACGTCTCAGCTCTCGAGTGTAGCTCCTCCTGATTTTGGCACATTCTCTAACAAATTTCCCCAATTCGTTTCATTTCTGCCTTACAATCTAGTATCTAATTAAATATCTACATTTTCTGGTCACTGTTGCTTTATAAGTAATTACTTAATACAGCCCCTAGCAAATTGAAAGTACTCAGTGATTGAAATCCCAACTTCCTTGCAGGGTTACACGGAAGTCTTTCTAAGAGGGCTTAGGTCATCTTCCTGACAAATTTGAGCAGGGTCTTGCTCTTTAGTCCTCACATGAGTGATGCATTGATGTCTGTGCAGTGTCTCAAGCTAGAACACTCAGAAACATCACAAATAATTTCACAAATCTCATGCTTAGTATTGGAGAAGGAAATGGAACCCCACTCCAGTACTCTTGCCTGGAAAATCCCATGGACGGAGGAGCCTGGTAGGCTGTAGTCCATGGGGTCACTAAAAGTTGGACACGACTGAGTGACTTCACTTTCACTTTTCACTTTCATGCATTGGAGAAGGAAATGGCAACCCACTCCAGTGTTCTTGCCTGGAGAATTCCAGGGACAGGGGAGCCTGGTGGGCTGCCGTCTATGGGGTCGCACAGAGTCGGACACGACTGAAATGACTTAGCAGCAGCAGCAGCAGCATGCTTAGTATGCACTGAGGCACCATCTTGTTGGCTAAATATCCTAAATCTATAGTGATTATGTGTATTGCTCTTCATCTTGCTCACAGCACCGATTGTCTTGCTGTTCACACAGTTTGTTTAATCCAGGGTAGCAAGGCATGAGTTGAGATACTGGAAGGAGACTCAGGAGCCGTAGGAACTGCAGACGCGTTTATTCTCTGCTGGCTGGCATGGCAGCCATAACACAACCTCTCTCCTGGCTGACGCAGCAACTGTAGGAGCAGCCACAACCTCACCATAAAGTAGCCATAACATAGCCATGATATAACCTCATATAACATAACCATGATGCCATTCCAATATACACCCAATGCCAGGGCTTTCATGGTGAAGCTTTTATAGGCATACCCCACAGAGTAGCCTGCAAGCAGGCAAGTACCTCGTGGAGCACATACACAGTGCCTCAAATGACCTCAGTTGCCACATAGTCATTATTTAGAAAACATGGGCTGAGAGACCCGGAATGTGCTGTCTTGGCCAACCTGCTCTTTCCTGACACTATGTCTCCTCATCATCATAGTTAATATCCTCTTCTGGTTCAAACCATCAGTTCTTTTCCAGTTAATACGCTCTTCCCACCATGTGGAAGCCAAAGATGCCTTGTTAAAATGACAATGAAATTGATCCAAAGGCCTGTTTGAAACTACAAATGGTTCTTTTTTGGTGCCAATTCCACAGTATGAAATGCAAGGTCTTTTATGACACCTTACTCAGAATAAGCATTCCTAAATGCTTACCACATTGAGATCAGAAAAGAGAGCTAACTAACCTTGCTATATAACATCTTCCTTGTTTTAGTTGCTCAGTCATGTCAGACTCTGTGACCCCATGGACTGTGGTCCACAAGATTTCTCTGTCCATGGGATTATCCAGGCAAGAATACTGGAATGGGTTGCCATTCCCTTCTTCAGGGGATCGAACCAGGTCTCCTGCATTGTGGGTGGATTCTTTACCACTGAGCCATCAGTGAAGCCCAACATCTTCCTTGGGGAGGCAAAACTTCAGATTAAATAGCTTCCTCTCCCAGGTTTTACTTAGCAAGCAGAAACAGACTCAGTTTATGGCAATAAAGGCATTAATTAAGCAGAGTATGGGAAAATGTCAATGAGAATTGACAACTGAGACTTCTCACTTAAAATATTAAGTAAAAGTTGCTGTGCGCCTTTCTCCTCCACCCTCTCCTCTTTCTTGCTCCTCCACTATTTGATTAAATACACTAGAATGAAAACATCAATTCACTCTCGTTAGAGGGCAAGACATTGTGAATTAATGAAGTCAGATTTGTGGGCAGTTTGATTCAATTCTATTACTTTCAAGTACTTATGATAACTGGATCTTAATCTTTCTGACATAGAGATCATTAGTTTCATTTAGCACATATGATATTGATCAGCTAAAATGTCATTTGTAAGTAGCAAAATATATATGTATATATACACACATATATAAATGCATATACATATATATGTATCTATATGCATTGTGTTTATAGTAAGTCTATATTTATCATTATTGGTTGAAGTAGTTTTTAAATATATGTGTGTTTGTGACTAATTTGGATTTTCAGAGCTTATTAACTGTTAACATCTTATAGCTGATTAACTATTAAAATATTTTGTTCCTTTGTGCTTTTAATCATGTGCTTTATAACTCTCACTCCCCTATCTCTTGATAAAGAAATGAGATTCTTTTAAAATAAAATTTTAGTCCTATCTCTTGTCAATTCAGTGGGATCTGAATTAAAAGATTTTACTACATGGAGTATCAAGTTAAAATAGAGGTGATATTTGGTGCAGGAGACCTCTAATGTGAGCCAAATTTCCTTCTGAGCTCAACGATGAGAGTTTTGAAGCTGTGTGTTACTGGCTGAAAATCTTGAGAACAACAGTGATACAAGTTTCATTATCTGGTGTCATGCTTATAGCAGTGAGGCTTTTGGTTTTAAATGGTATTTATTGAAAGCTAACCAGACTGTGAACATTTAATTGAATATATCAATTTTCAGGAGACCAGAATTGTTGTGTTTGCTTAGAAGCTTGTTCCAGAGACTCCCCCCTACCCCAACACTAGAAATATGTAATAATTTTTTGTCTGAAAAAAAGCTTCAGGTAAAGCTGTAATTTGCTTCTGCAATCATATCAGTTACTCTGGCAAAATGCAACCCCAAATCTCACATGACAGTTTACAAATTAAAACCTGTAGAAATAATTAAAAAAGGAGATATGCAGAGGAGTGCTACGTGGAAATGTAAAGCTTCAGCAGCCAGCCCAGTTGAGTGATAACTAGACGTGAGGCACAAACTAATTGTACTTATCTAGTTCTCTACGTCTCATAGCGAAACTGTGAGCATGGAGCTTCTGTAGCAGGAAGGAAAAGGATGTTTATGCTGTCTTGCTCTCTTAAAGGTTCACAGAATGAAAGAGAACCAGTAAGAGAGAAAATATGACTGTGAAATGTTGGCATTTTGGCATTAACTAAATTGTTGTGGAACTTCTTTAACTTTTAAGTAGCTCCATACTCCTTTGCTTCTTTTGTATTCTACCCAATGACTGATTCAACAAAGAATTTTAGAGCAATTACCTGGTTGACTTCATTAGTAACTTATTCTTCACACTGGACTTTTAATTCTCCTGAGCCAGATTCTATACTGTTTTCTTTGTTATTTATTTGTTTGTTTTTCTACACAACAAGCGCATGCCTGGGCACATGATACAGATCCAATAATAATTTTAAAAAATTAAAGAATAAAGATAGATTTTTTTTTATCATAATGGTTTTCTAATACACTATTGCTCAGCTGCCTTTTATATTTTTTCTTTCCTGGCTTTCTTTCTTTCTTTCTTTTTTTTTTAAACAGATCTTTATGCAACAAATCCAGATACAACTCTTAGGGTATCCCAGTTAGATTTTTTCCATCCCAGGGGCCTGGACCCGAACTGGAATAACTGTCAGCAGCAACATTAATTGCCCCCCTTCTTGGCAGCCAGGGTGTGAAAATTGGTGTGGCAAAAGAGACTGAAATTTCTGTTCATCCCAAGAGGTAGCCGCCGGGGACCCGATGCAGCCCATTAGGGGGACAGCTGTGTGCAGGCAAGTTTCATATCTGTCTGAACAGCTCCTGAAGTCTGGGTAAATAAATACCTTAAATCCCTAGAGCCAGCAAACTTCTTCAGGATTTTCTCCTAATCTCGTGGAGGCTGATTGTGTCTGGGCCTAAGGCATTTTCTAATTGTGAGTAATTTACCTTTGGAAGCTCAGGAGCCTGCATCTCAGGGAGCGTGACCACTCAAGGATTCTGGAAGAGAATTGCTCATTTCCTCCTTAGTCCCTTTACAGGAACCCCTTCTGCTTCCTAGGAACTCTCTCTTTCCCTTTAGGAGAAGATAAATAATATCCATCCTGTAAGGGTCAAAGCACAAATCTCTTTTCAACCACCTGCTTCGACTAAGGACTTCTTCCTCTGAGATCCTGCTTCTCATATATCGCTTAGTACCTTCCGCTGCACTTGGAAAATGCCCTTTCTGTTTCCCAGTCTGCAATGTGTTCTTCCAGTTCAGAATTCATGTTTCTGTAGCACGTCTAGTGCAATACTAGATACACAGAGGGTGCTAGTGCATAGCATGACTGATTAGCTCTAGTCAATCTGCTTATGGCAAAAACCAGGAACAGGAACCCTGATCATGATGTCCTGCCCCCTGCCCCCATCTTCCTCCATCAGTTGTTTGCATTTTGTACATTTAACAGCTTTTCCCCTGTGCCGACTGCTAGACCTTTCTTACTAGAGTGGGCTTCCTGAATGCAGAGGCCTTGGTATCTGCCTCACAATGTAAAAGAAGATTCAAAGGGAAAGACCTGCTTAAGGAAGCCTTCCATGTTGAGAAAAAAACTTGCTCAGGATGTAGAAATATGAACATGACCAAGTCAGAAACTAATGATGATTTCAATCTGCATTTCCAACAACAGAGTGGTCCTTCAGGGGAAGGTGCATCTTGAAGATGCACATGAAGAATCAGGATGAAACTAATTTGAGAAGGTGGAGAAAGTATACCAGTCCTGAGTGGGGGTTCAGACTGCCTGAAACTTTCAAGTCTACAGTCTGCTGGAGACCTTGATTTTAAGGTCAGTGTGATGATTAAATTTATCTATCAATAGGACTAGACCATGTGAGCCCAAACATTTGGCCAAAGATTTTTCTGGGTGTTGTCTTATGAGGTTGTTTCTGGATGAGGTTAACATTTGAATAGGCAGACTGACTGAAGCAGATTGCCCTCCTTAATTTGGGTAGGTCTCATCCAGTCAAAGGAAGACTAGAATAGAGCAAAAAGACTGAATTAGAGGGAGCTTTGCCACCTGACTCATCAGCTGGGAAACTGGCCCCTTCTGGCCTTTGAACTCAGATTGAAACACTGGCATTTCTTGGGTCTCCAACTTGCCAGCCTTTGTACTAGAATGTCTATCATCAGTTCTCCTGGTTCTCAGGCCTTCAGACTTGAGCCAGTAGTACTATACCACCGGCTCTCCTGGATCTTCAACTTACTGACTGCCAACCTGGAGGACTTGTCTGCCTCTATAATCATATGAACCAATTCCTTAAAATAAACTCTTTCCATATGTATGTTTGTGTGTATATATGAGTGTGTGTATGTATATATATATATATGTACATGGGGTTTCTCAGGTGGCACTAGTGGTAAAGAACCCACCTGCCAAGGAGGAGACCTAAGAAACATGGATTCAGTTCCTGGATGGGAAAGATCCCCTGGAGGAGGGTATGGCAACTCCAGCATTCTTGCCTGGAGAATTCCATGGACAGAAGGAGCCAGGTATGCTATAGTCCTTGGGGTCACAAAGAGTCAGACAGGACTGAAGTGACTTGGTACACATGTGTGCATATATGTATGTATGTATCTATCTACCCGTCTCTCTCTCTCTCTGTCTCTCTTTCTCTCTCTGTCTGTGTATATATATATATATAAACACACACAGAGACAGAGAGAGAGAGAGATCCCACTGACTCTTTTTCTCTGGGCAATTCTGAATAATAGAATCAGCATTGTCTGTTTTATAAAGTGCTGCTCTCTGACAAGAGGGGATCAAGGCATGGGGAAGTTGGCTTTAACCCCAGCCCAGTCCATCAAACAATGCCTTCAGCCTTCCAATTGGACTCTCCGCTTCATTTGTTCTAAGAAGGAAAATAAGTTTTGTCTTTTTCCCCTCTGTTCTTACCAATCTGTCCTTTGTTATTTGGCAGGAGCTGGTAGCTTTTCTTGTGGTCTGACTGGATCTGGAAATAACATGGTTATTTTTGTTTAAACATAATAGCAAAGAAGAACTTGAGCTTATACGCAATTTAGCCTTATCAAGCCCAGACATATTTGTTTGTGTACAATCAGCATGCCTGAGTGATGTCAGGAGAGCTCTGAAAACAATATATTCTGAAGCCAGAGTTGTTAGTGGGTGGAACCTTCCCAAATAATAAGCATTGTGCACATGATTGGAACCAGAATGAGTTATTTAGTCCAATACAACCGGCTTTAGTCCATACAGCATGTCATACGACTCAGAAACAAAACAGGAAAAGGGAAATAAACGAAAGGGAATGGGCTAAACATGAAGGAAATTGTATATCTGTGAGCTATTTGGAGGCACTCAGTTAATAGTTGTTGAATGAATTATAACTTTTGGAATAAACGTAAGATTGCATTCACATAAGTATATACATACACATATCCAGGTATGCAGAAAAATGGCATATAAGAAATATTACAAATACATTCATATTGAGAGTTTGTGTTATTGATGAATTGCCCTGCACTGAGATGGTCAGGATGCCCAAAGACTCCTGTTAAATAGTCTCAGTCCTTCTCTCTTCTGGGATTGCCTTTCCTTTGTACTTCAGTGGCTGCCCAACACTCTTCATTCTACATGTGCTCCATCCCATCCACCCTCTGAGCTACTTCCAGTCAAATGGAGGCATGTCCAACATCCATGATGGGGGCAGAAAATTATCTCCAAACTCGTTCTCAAAGAGAAGACTACCTACATCCCCAAAACTGTATTTCTGGTAACACTGCTAGTTTTGTTCCAAGTCACTTTGCATTCATTTATTCCAAGGAAAATCAAGAACAGTGGCCACTAAAAACGAGTATGTGCTCTGAAAATGAAATGCTCTTTGCCTGTCTACAGTGTTGGAAAAATATTGTATTCTGCCACCTATGGCTTCCTGCCCCAACCTCTCACCTTTAAACATACTCCAGGGGTTGACAGCTACAGTTAAATGTATTGATGGATGTTTTAGCCAGCTTTTATACTTACTTTATATCTAGTCCATGAAAATGACATTTGCAAGTGATGAAAGAGAGTATTAAGAAACTAAAAATTTGGAAAGTTTGCTTCAAGTGACAAAGTTGTAAAGGTGAGTGTTCTTTCACTCTTTGGACTCATAATGTAACAAAATATAACCACCCAGACACTTTGCCTCAATTTTTGAATGATCTCTATCAGTACATTTTGAAATAGAATGTTAATTCTAAGGGGTTGCACCAAGCAATCTGATTTATCAGGTTTCAGTGGGTCCCTGGGTATCTGATTTTTGAACAAAATTATTTAGGACATTCTGATGAAAGAAATCTATAAAACATGCACTTTGAGCATAATCACAGCATGTTTGAATACTTTCTTCTATCCTGCTTTCACTTAGAGTTGATTCAGTAATTTCTCCTTAGATAAAATATAGAGAAGGAAATCTCAAAATTTCTAACCAAACGATCTTCGGATTTATTTTCAGACTCTAGTATCTAGTCCAAACTCTTCCTTTCCTAAAGGGTACTACGAGATATTCTCTTAACCAATTAGATTCTCAGTTTCTTTAATTATAAGAAAATGACAGTATTTAGCTATTATAGTTCCCATATGACTCAGAGAAATAATGTTTGTTGAACTGCTTTGGCATTTGTAAATTGCTGAACAAAAGTAGGGGAGTGTTCTAGTTATGAATATGCACATTGATGATTTCAGCAAGGGGGCATTCAGAATACAATGGTGCTTATTATCTGATCAGCTGGTGTAGTAGGGGTAGATGGTAGAGGTGTGATGAAAACCTTTCTTAGGATTTCGAAGAAGGGAGAGAATAATGAGAAGTAGATTGTATGGGAGGACTTTGAAAAGGGACTGAGGTATAAGGTGGGCTTTCAGAAAAAAGGTGCTCTTATTGTAGGTAGAAAATGTCCATGGAGGTGATCCACATGGAAGAAAAAGAAAGAAAGGGCCCAGAGATGGGAACCAGTACCTCAGGAAATATGGAAAGGGATGGTAAATAGCAAGAAATGTGGTTCGAATTTCAAGAAATCAGAAAGCTCTCTAATTTAATCCGTTACTTTGAATAGATAAAGGCCATACCAAATCTACAAAGTCTTGTCATTTGTTACACAGATAAACCAACTGCTAAAAGTTCTGATCAATAGGTAAAAATCTCTTCAGTAGCAGCATTTGCAGCAAAATAATAGACCATCCAAGGAAACCCTCCCATAAAGACTGAGGGAAGTATCACCCCATTAAAGTCATGGATTTATTAATCTATTGATACATTTTAAAGGTCTCTATTGTAAAATCAGTGAATATATAAATAGTTCTAACCTGAAAGAAAGGACAGATTTAAAGATTAAAAAAAAAGAAAAAAGCTGTCCTTGTTATTGAATTCACATACTCTTTTTCTAAAGTGTCACATTTTTTTTTCCTGCTAAATTCTTTTCAATATCTCTCAACTTTTTAAATACAGTTTCCTTCCAAAAAATGGGGAAAAAAATCTAGTCCAATATCTCAAACACATTTTGGACTTTATAGTACTTTACAGGAGAGCACAGAGGGATATTTTTCTCTACTTTGAGCATTATGATTTAATAGACTTTTTAAATAGAATGTCAGAAACAAAAGAATAATTTTAGTACAATGGCATGAGAACTAAATGTATGGATTGATCCTCAGATAGGCTATTTACTTTCCATCTCCCGCTCATGTACTTGCTAAGTGATTCATGTAAGTGGCTAGAGTGTTAGAGACCCAAGCTCCCTGCTTATCAAATTGAATGGAATTAGCCCTCTTGCCTCACCAGTTCTGATGGTGATAGGTAGGAAAGCACACTGATGATGATTCTGGAATATTAAAAAAAAGTAAATAAATTCTCAAGAGACAGCAAGTTTTTACTGACTGTTTGCTAGATGGAAGGTGCTAGTTCAAGGAGTGGAGTGGACCTGCAAAAGAAGTTGAAGATTTGGGGACTTGACAACTGCTTGCAAAATGCAAGATGAACTGTTTTTTTTCCTGAATCTTCTCACATGAATTCCCACTGAAAAACCAGGTTCTGAAAAGAGGTTTGGACATGAGGAGAGATCAGTAAGCTGGAGTTCGGAAATGCAGTCTCAAGTTTTGGATGTTTGAACCAGTCACTGTAGCTTTCCCCGCTTTGTTTTCCACATGGCAAAGTGATAAGCCATGTTGGAAGATATCCCAGCTACTATTATATGAAGTTTCAGAGTAAATTTAACATAGTGAGTGTGCTGGTCATTAAGCTACTGTCCCCCAGCTATCGAAGCATCTTCCTACTCTACAAGGTGGTACCTAAAGAGGGATATAAACGCTGGAAGAGGAAGAGACTCTTGCTTATATTTTTGTTTGTAGATGCTTCTTACTCTGGCAGCAATGTTTGATTTCAGTAGAACTTAATTTCAACTTGAAAAATGTTAGCTCCACTACCCAGACCAGTCCCACTGTTCCTCCTGAGAGGTTCCGCAGTTACCCAGAAGACCATGGCCCAGTTGTACAGGAGCCCTCTTTGCAGCTCTTGGGGCATCAGCTGGGTGGTATTCCCTCCTCAGATGTCTGTCAGGTCCTCCAATTGCTGATGTTCTAACAACTCCAAACTCTTTTCCTGGGGCTGAAGAGTGGAAGCTACTTCTTTAGTGTCTACTTCATATTACCTCAGTGGTCCCTTTTATCTTTTAAGTCCTCCAGTATTTATTTAACTAACTTCCTGTATTACATTCTACAGCTGAAACAACTGGTGTAAACATTTGACTTTCCTAATTGAAGCCTGATAAATTCAGTGGCAGAAGACAAATTGGAGCATTTACAATATTAAAAGTCTTTCCAAACTAGCCATGTTTCTTTCCTGGGACTCTGATATCCCATCTCTTTCACCCTGGTTAATCTTTCTGTTATTTGAACAGAAATCCTTTCTCTTCTAATCATCGAGATTCTCCATGGATCTTTGTCTTTGACATCTGTTTGTTGTATGCATTCTTGCAGTGCAAGACGCTTCATCTGTCTGCACCTTGGAATCAAGTCAGATAGTCTTATTTTGAAGCCTTCTGATAGGTTAAATCATAATCACTCTCAAATCAGGTCCCACATGAGGTTTAATCTCTTCTCTGCTTACTAGTGGTAGGGTTTGTGGATGAGAGCTGTTTTGCTGTGGGCTGACATTTGCAGGAGAAAGCAACCAAGTGGTCATTATGTCTACAGCCAGGAATTAATGTGCAAGCAGTCAGTGAACCTGTCTTACTCCAAAACAAAAGCTTTCTGAAATAATTGGTTTCTTGCTGCAGCCCTGCCACAACAGGTAGACAGGAAGGCATGTGGGAATTGGTAAGCTTGGGAACACAGACACTCCCTGCTAAGTGTGGCATTATTCATGTGCCCTGAACCTTCCATTCTGAATGTTGGGTGATAGTTCAGAAAGATAATGACCTCTGCCCAGGATCTGAATTCCTAGAGGACACGAAAAAGCAGCACTGGGACTTCATTATAAGTTGGTCCTCATGTAAGTTGCTGCAGCATGGAAATGGGAAAACCTTCTACAAAATTGACAGGGAGTTCAGTTCATAGCATGTTATCCAGATTGGAAACACACTCCAATTTGATTCGTTCATATAGCTGGTCTATCTGTGACTGAGCATAACATGGAAGACATATATCCTGAGTTATCTCAATGTCAATGTTATTTCCTATTAACTTTGTAAGCCATGATATGTCCTATCAATTTAATTATGATAGTGCACTTTCAAGAGTCCCCTTTAGCCATTGGAGAGACAGAAACCATTTACCAGGTCATGTGTCCAAATATTAAATTCAAAGAAATTAACTGGTTAAATTATTTCCATCATTTAAGATTTCTTGATTATAAAAGTTGAGTAAGGGAAACAATACTAAGGTTTTGAAAGTTAAATCACAATTTAGACCTGATTGAACATTTGGAAATGGCAACCCATTTCAGTGTTCTTGCCTGGGGAGTCCCATGGACAGAGGAGCCTGGTATGCTACAGTCCATGGGGTCGCAAGAGTTGGACATGACTTACTGACTAAACCAGACCAGACCAGAAACATCTGGAATGAGCCAGACTTTATCAAATGGGCTCAGATTTAGCACATTGAATTTTTGAAGGAATTCCTTGGGGGGGGGGGAAAAGACTTTTGCTGCATTTGAAAGAAAATTTCTATAACACTGTACCACTTACTGCTCTGCAAGATAGTTTACTTCTGTTACACATCTTAAATATTCTAGCAGATTATAAACTCCTTGATAGCAGTGGCACTAGGAAGTAAAAGAACCAGGAGGTCATCATTTTCAGCCTCTCCTTATATGAGTATTTGACCCTCCACCTTCACTTAAATGTCATTCAAGCTCGGCTTGAACACTGTCCTGCTGTGGAATGAATTAATCAATAAAGCCAACTATTCAGGTGCTTTAATTTTGCTTTCAGAACTATAGCAACTAATCTCCTTGTTTGACTCAGTGGTGAAGGATTCGCCTGCTGATGCAAATATGGGTTCAATCCCTGGATGGGAAAGACCTGCTGGAGAAGGAAATGGCTACCCATTGCAGTATTCTTGCCTGGAAAATCCTATGCACAGAGGAGCCTGGGGGCTACAGTTCATGGGGTGGCAAAGCATAGCACATGATTTAGTGAATAAACAATAACAACAACAATCTCCTTGTTTATTACAAAATTTCATTTTAATGTTGTCGTGAAATATCCCAAACACCCTTCTTCAAAGCTGAACCTCCAGTCTTTTTCAGGTTCTTTAATATACTATGCCTGAAGATACTTTCATATCCTGATCAATTTCTTCTGGCTGATTTCCAGTTTGCTAGTGTCTATATTTAGTTATCACACCTTGAATTTAGTGTAACCCAATAATGCTACAAACAACGATGTGATTTATTAAGAACTGACCACGTTTTCATCAGTCTTCTTTCTAGTATACCATTTGCTTTCCCAAAGCATCAAGAATTAAAGTCCTTGGGTCCTTATTTTTAGAGATGAGGGACATGAACTTGAGCAAATGGCCCAAGTCCAATTACTAGCCAGAATAATGTGAAACCCAGAATCAAGTGACTCTGAAGCCCAGGCATGGTGCTGAAGCAAGGCAGGCTCTCTCTCCACCTCAATCCTTAAATTAATACATCTTCCTAAATAAATGAGTGTGTAGATAAAAGCAGTGACAGCAAAAACTACATCTTCAAAGCATGGGGATTATTTCCATGCTTCCCCTACTTTTGTCCTGGACATCTCCATTGAATGACAAGAATAGCTCGAACTCACCCATCCCCCTCCTTGCTCTGCCCTGGGTTCTCACAAAAGTGTTCATTTGTAGCTATATATTTGATCTTGCCACACCCCTTCCACACCTGCAGATTTTGTATTTAGTGTGACTCCAAACGTCTTCCCAGTGTTATGATCCTATAACTCCTACCAACTCTGCTAGAAGTATCATCACCCTTCCTGGATACCCTTTTAATATTTTTCTTTTTCTATCCCTGCCTGTGTCAAGCTATTTCCTAACTCAGGGTCTCAGAAGCTCTCTCCCTGCGTTTGTTATTCTTAGGTTCTTAACTGTCACCACTTCAACGAAGACTTTCTGGACAATTCCATCTAATTATTGTCTACATTTTTGTGCAACCTGCAGTCCTTTTTAATGATTTAATGGTTGATTTACTTTGGTTTTTGACTGTCTCATCTACCAGAATAGAAGTTTTAACAGGAGAGGGATTATGTTCGATTTTCCTTGTATGTTTATGGATACAAGGTTCTTTTTGAAGCTATTTGCTATATGGATAGATCCACCTTGACACATGCTTCATGACACAGATAAGCACAACGGTGTTGATCACTCACCTAGAGTCAGACATCATGCAATGTGAAGTCAAGTGGGCCTTAGGAAGCATCACTATGAACAAAGCTGGTAGGGGTGATGGAATTCCACTTGAGCTATTTCAAATCCTAAAAGATGATGATATGAAAGTGTTGCACTCAATATGCCAGCAAATTTGGAAAACTCGGCATTGGGCACAGGACTGGAAAATGTCAGTTTTCATTCCAATCCCAAAGAAGGGCAATGCCAAGAAATTGCACTCGTCTTACACACTAGCAAAGTAATGTTCAAAATTCTCCAAGCCAGGCTTCAATAGTATGTGAACTGTGAACTCCCAGTACATGAGCCATGAACCTCCAGATGTTCAAGATGGATTTAGAAAAGGCAGAGGAAACCAGAGATCAAATTGCCAGCATCTGTTGGATCATTGAAAAAGCAAGAGAGTTCCAGAAAAGCATCTACTTCTGCTTTATTGACTATGCCAAAGCCTTTGCCTGTGTGGATCACAACAAACTGTGGAAAACTCTTCAAGAGATGGGAATACCAGAACACCTTACCTGCCTCCTGAGAAATCTCAGGTCAAGTTCAAGAAGCAACAGTTAGAACTGGACATGGAACAAAAGACTGGCTCCAAATCAGGAAAGTTATATGCAGAGTGCATCTTGTAAAATGCTGGGCTGGATGAAGCACAAGCTGGAAGAATCAAGATTGCTGGGAGAATTATCAATAACCTCAGATATACAGATGACACCACCCTTATGGCAGAAAGTGAAAAAAAGAACTAAAGAGCCTCTTGATGAAAGTGAAAGAGGAGAGTGAAAAAGTGGACTTAAAACTCAACATTCAGAAAATGAAGATCATGGCATCTGGTCCCATCACTTCATGGCAAATAGATGGGAAAACAATGGAAACAGTGAGAGACTTTATTTTGGGGGACTCCAAAATTACTTCAGATGGTGACTGCAGCAATGAAATTAAGATGCTTGCTCCTTGGAAGAAAATTTACTACCAACCTAGACAGCATATTAAAAAGCAGAGACATTACTTTGCTGACAAAGGTCCATCTAGTCAAAGCTATGGTTTTTCCAGTAGTCACGTATGGATGTGAGAGTTGGACTATGAAGAAAGCTGAGCACCAAAGAACCGATGCTTTTGAACTGTGTGTGATGGACAGGGACGCATGGTGTGGTACAGTCCATGGGGTCACAAAGAGTCAGACACAAGTGAGCGACTGAACTGAGCTGAACTTACCTTGACGGAACTGCTGAAGTTTTGTTGTTGTTCAGTCACTCAGTCATGTTTGATTCTTTGTGACCCCTTGGAATGCAGCATGGCAGGCTTCCCTGTCCTTCACCATCTCCTGGAGTTTGCTCAAATGCATGCCTACTGAATCGGTGATACCATCCAACCTTTCAAACTCTATCCTCCCCTTGTTTTCCTGCCCTCAGTCTTTCCCAGTGTCAGGATGCTTTCCAAGTAGTCAGTTCTTCACATGAGGTGTCCAAGTACTGAAGTTTCAGCTAAGCATCAGTCCTTCCAATGAATATTCAAGGTTTATTTCCTTTAGGACTGACTGGTTTTATCTCCTTGTAGTCCAAGCGACTTTCAAGAGTCTTTTCCAGCACCACAGTTTGAAAGCATCAATTCTTTGGTGCTCAGCCTTCTTCATGATCCAGCTCTCACATCCCTACAGGACTAGTGCTAGCTTTGACTCTATGAACCTTCACTATCAAAGAGATGTCTCTGCTTTTTAATACAGTGTCTTCATTTGTCATAGCTTTTCCTCCAAGGAGCCCAATCTAGATTCCATTTGTTCTCCAAGAGAATATTGACTGTGGGGTATGCTCCGAACTTTTATCCCAGCCTTCTTTACCTTTTACATCACTGAGTACTGAAAGGTTGCTGTTGAATGATAAGACGCCGGGATTCTTGGCCTCCAGAGACGAATTCAATCCAGGGCCAGAGACGAGGCTGGATCGCTCAGAGCTTTTGTGTAATAAAGTTTTATTAAGGTATAAAGGAGATAGAGAAAGCTTCTGACATAGGCTTCAGAAGGGGGCGGAAAGAGTACCCCCCTCCTAGTCTTTAGCTGTAAGTTATATAGTCACTCACAGTCTGTTAATGAAAGGAAAGGAATGTCTTAGAATTTAAAATGGCACCAGATAATTCATCCCTGGCCATAAAATGATTGACTTGAATCTTGTAGAAGGGCAGATTACCAACAAATAGTTTCATTTACATAGATTAGGGGAACAATATCTGAGTAAATAAGTTAGGCCATTTGTCGGAATTTATGTTAATTGGGGTACATTAACATCGCTTAAGACTACATTTAGGACATGGAAGCAACCTAGATGCCCATCAGCAGATGAATGGATAAGGAAGCTGTGGTACATATACACCATGGAATATTACTCAGCCATTAAAAAGAATTCATTTGAACCAGTTCTAATGAGATGGATGAAACTGGAGCCCATTATACAGAGTGAAGTAAGCCAGAAAGATAAAGAACATTACAGCATACTAACACATATATATGGAATTTAGAAAGATGGTAATGACAACCCTATATGCAAAACAGAAAGAGACACAGAAGTACAGAACAGACTTTTGAACTCTGTGGGAGAAGGTGAGGGTGGGATGTTTCGAAAGGACAGCATGTGTATTATCTATGGTGAAACAGATCACCAGCCCAGGTGGGATGCATGAGACAAGTGCTCGGGCCTGGTGCACTGGGAAGACCCAGAAGAATCGGGTGGAGAGGGAGGTGGGAGGGGGGATCGGGATGGGGAATACGTGTAAATCTATGGCTGATACATATCAATGTATGACAAAACCCACTGAAAAAAATAAATAAATTAAAAAAAAAAAAGACTACATTTACATAAGTAAAAGAAATGTATTGGTTAACTCAAGGTTTGAGAGTAGTTAGCTTCAGGTGAAACCAGGTGTCAAAGCAACACAGCATTTTAAGAGAAACCTCCTTTTAAATTTGTATAGAGAAGAAAAAAATATTTCGCTGGTTCGTTTCCTCCTGCCACTTAAGAGAGATAAAAATGTCTGGCACTTGCACCCTGTTTCCTCCGTTTGGAGACCCCTGGCCTTCCTGCCTGTTACCCTCTCAGTGCCTCATCCCCATGAGTTTTGTGTTGTGATGTCATTGTGATGTCACTGGTCTCTTGGTACTTCCTCTGCTGTAGTCAGTGCCACCAAGGTGCTTACTCTTAGGAAAGGCAGGTCCCACAGAGCATTCCTGTCCCAGTGACTCACCACAACTTTGGGACCTACACTGAGGTCACTTTGCCCAAGGCCAGAACTCCTGCAAAGCTGAATACCCTCCACTAGAAAGGACCGGATTGTTCCCTACTGCTCTGAGCTGCTTTTCTTTCTTTTGTCTCCTCACTTCCTACCATTTCTATCCACCTGAACATTTTCTCCTGCACTCAGGTTGGTATCTTGAGAGTCTCTCTGTAGATCCAGTCTGGGTGAGGCAGATTCAACTTCTTTCCTTTTATTGGACTTTCTAAATAAATATACGTATTTTTAACATATCCATTTTAATTTCCTCATGAGTGTTAAAGGCAGTGACAAGTTAATTGCTAAGTAACAGGATTACATCTTAACAGGAGTTGTCTTCCCCAAATAGTGCCACAATCAAAAGTTTAATCATATGTAACTTCAATGTCAGTGGATGGAGACATTTTTGTCACTAAGAACTTTGATAAGCCAGGAATCCCATCTCAGGCTCACCACCTAATTTACTGATGCCCAGGACCGCAAATGGCACTTCATTTTTTAATTTTACATGTAAAAAATAACACTGAGTCCTTAATTTTCTTAGAACATTACAAACATAAAAGAGTAATTGTGTACAGAGAATAACCAAATTATTTAGAACCTCTAGTAAATTAGCATTTCCTGGAATGAGCGTTGAGCAAAAGATATCTTGAGAAGCATCGCAGTATATAACCTCTTAAGTTCAAGTCTTTTGATTGCAAAGAAAAGATTCATAATAATGGATGTGAGTTGGAGTACACTGTTGCATGCCCTGCCCTCTGATGAAGCCCTCCCTCTGATCTAGGGAGGGATCACTGACTTATTTGTGGGTGGGTCAAAAGGCAGACAAACAGCTATTCTTGATTCCAGGTCAAGCAAATTGCACTGTGAGCATCATCAAGTAAACTCTCTATGACCTGGTAAAATGTAAAATATATTCCCTATGTAAGCCAAATATGAGTGCAAATTGTTTCATTCATATGCAGGAAAAACATATCACTAACAGCTTTAATTAAGCATTGGAATAATTATATAAGGATTTATATAAACCTCAGGAAAGAGGTTGGTGTGTGTTTCTCTCTCCCTCTCTCTCTCTCAACAGATGACCTGAGTTAAGCCATGAGTTATCCTGACATTTCACTTACCTTTCCATTCATTTTCTTTGCCAGAAAGAGATTTGCCACACTTGCAGGCAACAAAGACAAAGCCATAGCATCCTCCTGTTTCTTGTAGCATCCCTGGGGGAAATGTGTGAAGATGGTCAAATGTTTGAACTTCTTGAACTGATGGGGAAAAGAAAGAAAGAAGTGCCTCTTTCAGATGCTGAGGATTGTATGAAGCCCTTTAACTATTATAATGTTGCACAGGATATTGAGGAAAGTAAGATGCATAAAATGCCACATTAAACAGGAGAGGATTAACATGTGCCAACAGGAAATCTAAAACCAATAACACTTAGACATTTTTTAAACATGTAGGAATGATTAACTTTTTTTTTCTTTTAACCTTAGGTATTTTATCAATACCTTGCACATCATTAGGGAATCAAACAATGCTTTGTGTGAAATGAACATTGTTCATAATTTTTACTGGAGAAAAATAGACAACAAATGCTTCACACATGTTCTTATTTTCAAAATCCTAAAAACTAAACAAAACAAAAAACTATGTGGGAGAAAGAAGTTTCAAATTCATACAAGTTTTCTAATTTACACAGGTATGAAATTCAAGCAGAATACTGATTCACTAACACATCATTAAAATTTGAATTTTTCCTTAAATGTTGTTACATTGGATCTCTTTGTTAGATCAAAATATGCCATGGTTCTACTTGAAGCTTAATAGCTTATTATAGTGAAAACTAATATAACTTAACTGAATTGCAGCAACAATTACATAATAATTCCTTTTCATTTTGTGTATTTATGTTTTATTTCCATCTAATTCACAAGTTCCTGTCTTGTGTCAATCACTCATGGTGGTGGTGCCATTCCCTGTATGATATCTTTCGGGTATGCTACCTCTGTGTTAGAGATTTATTGATTTGCCCCATATCTTAGTACCAGGCTTAGTAATATAAATGTAAACAAAATTAGAAATTACCATCCATGAAGTTACTAATTGTTTGGAATTCCTAGAAATAGATATTAATGTTTTACTTATTTATCCATGACATATCAATAATGTGCTAATCATATGAAACATTAAAATGCAACCATTGATTTAAAGACATTACATTCAAATCGACAGACTTTTGCTGTTTGAATTATCCATTTTAACTTTTTAGTAGAGGAACTTGAGTTTGAGTTTTTCACACATCTCTCTCATCCTGGGTTTTGATCAAGTTTGAGTAAAAACTGAAGCACAGAGAACCGGACTCAAAAAGTGTTTATAATTCTTACAGGAAAAATCTAGTGTCTAAAATTGCAGATCATATTTTCAAAAATGTTTTTGCAAAATGTCCAAGGCAGCTGCTAGACCAAACAGAGAGAAGAGATGATAGAGTTGGAAATTTGTTTTTTTCCATTTCTTTTTAGAAAAACATGATGAAACTCAGTAACTTTTAAAATTAAAGGATACTTTTATTCTCTTAGGAGTCATGTTTTTAAGAAACATAGAAACAGTGGTATTACAATCAATATGATACCAGCTACTTCAAACAAACCATGAGACACTAGTGATGGAGGCCCTTCTAAGTCTTCTGGCTATCTAAATAGCCAGGGAGTATTAACAATACTTGAATGCTCTCAAGCAGTCTATAAATTTGAAATTTAGGAGATTTTGAGTTACTTACTATATTTACTGCATGAAAATTTCAAGTCTGTTCTGAAAGGAAACCAAGATTTCAGGCTAGCATGTGAAAATAAGAGCGAGTGAATTATTCATTTTATTTGATGATTGTGGTTGCAGAGAGGTTAATCAATACAATATTTATCTCATGGATTTCATTTTCCAGAGTAGTGGTTATGGTGAGTGAATAAACTGTAAAGTTCACTTAACATTAATCAAATAACCTTCAATCAGTCAACATTTACCAAGCAGCACTTTGCAAGACCAGGAGGGATACAAATGTACAATAAACACCTTCCACATGGGGGATTCCCTGGCATTCTAGCGGTTAAGGTTTCACCTGCCAGTGCTCAGATTGTGGGTTTGATCTCTGGTCAGAGAGCTGAAATTCCACAGGCCTCACAGAAAAAAGACAAAATATAAAACAGAAAAGGTATTTTAACAATTTCAATAAAAACTTTAAAAAAAAATGGTCCACATTAAAAAAAAAAAAAAAAGAAAAGAAATCTTAAAAAGCAGCAACAACAACAACAAAAGCCAGTAACCTTACAGACGGGCCAGGAGAGGGTATTCCTGGGGCCATGGGGACAAGCCAATAAGCAGTTGGCTGTCACTTCCAGATTCTGCTCTGTATACTAGAGACCTTGGAATTCTCTTTACAAATGGTTCTGAGTGTATTCCTAGCAATTGCATGCGCTTTGCCACATGTTTGTTTTCAGAGGTTGGATAGTATATTGGGTGCGCAAACCCCTAGACATGAAGGAAAAGCCAAGGGACATTTAAGAAGAAAGTTTCTAAGAGGTAAGGCCCACACACCTGAGGACTCCCTTACAGTACAACTAAACAAGGATGGCAAGAAAGGCAGGTGTGGTGAGAGCCCATGTGAAAAGTCACATTTTCTATATCTTCATGATCAAAAAGAGCTTTGAGGAGTCTGAGAATTTTAAATTCAACTTAGCCTTCTGGGTTGTCATGAAGATACACTTGTCTAGGTAACATATAAAAATTAATTTTTAATTTATAAGTATAAAGAAATCAACCGTGAATACTCATTGGAAGGACTGATGCTGAAGTTCCAATACTTTGGCCATCTGATATGAAAAGTGGACTCTTTGGAAAAGACCCTGATGCTGGGAAACATTGAAGACAAAAGGAGAAGGTGGTATCAGACGATGAAATGGTTAGATAGCATCACCAGCTCAATGGATATGAATTTGATCAAACTCTGAGAGATAGTGGAGGACAGAGAAAACTGATGTGCTGCAGTCCATGGGGTCAAAAGAGTCGGACACAACTTAGCAACTGACCAACAACAAAAGGATAGAAGATATTAGGTCTGTGGAATTTGTCTTGATTAATAAAATGGTCAGGATGAGCCAAATGCATTGTCATTGTCTGCAAGAAGTTTACATTTAAGGAGATAAAATAAAACATATAAAATATTCATTATGCATATAAAGGAGCATAAAATCAGAACTCTTAAACCTAGACAATTACATACAACTTATTCTTATTTTCTCAGCATAGGTAAAGCATTTTTAAGGCTTCCCAGGTGGCCCTAGTGGTAAAGAACACCCCTGCCATTGCAGGAAACATAAGAGATGTGGGTTTGGTTCCTGGGTTGGGAAGATCCCCTGGAGGAGGGCAAGGCAACCCACTCCAATATCCTTGCCTGCAGAACCCCATGGACAGAGGAGGCTGGAGGGCTACAGTCCATAGGGTTGCAAAGAGTTGGACATGACTGAAGCAATTTAGCATGCATGAATGCAGTGAATTATTAGCTTGATTGTAGCTTTCTTAGGTACTGAAAGAAAATTTTGTTCACAAGACCAGTTCCTCCTGGTTTACTTTTGAGAGTATTCTAGGATTAGTTCAACATAATGTCTTTAGAATATGCAGTGTTAAGTTTGTGTGTAGGTGTGTGTATGTATTAACATAGAAGTCTATGTTATTTCAGGAATTTGAAAAGGGATGGCTGGCGGGAAGGGGGCAGGGAATAAATATCTACAGTGAATATCTTGGCTAAGCATATTAAATATAAAAAGTGCATATCTGTTATTAGATTGTCCTAGTTTATCAGTATATATTTTAAAAAGTAATTAAACCTACTGAACTCAAAAAAGTAGGGTCTATAATTTTGAAATGACTCCATAGTGTGGTCAAACTACTTTTTGATATTAAAAGAAAAGAAGAAGAAATAATGAAATACCATTGAAATCTTATCTCTTGGATATAGTCACTGACCCACAGCAGGAGCAAATCTGATTTTCTACAGGTATCTCTTACAACAGGCTTTAATATGCAGGTCATGTGCTTACAATCTATGTTTACATGATAGAGAAGAATAGAATCAAAGGTAAGAGATTTTTGCCTTTAATTTTTTTTTTCATTATAAAAAATGTATTTAAATTGAATGGGTCTAACATTCAACTATCTCCTAATGCCTTTTACCTAGTAGACCAGCTGTTCAGGCCTCTTAGGTAAATAACTAAATGTTTTTAAAAACCACACAAATACATATTTAATCAATAGACTGGAACAAATAGAACCTCAATGGGCTATTTGGAGCTTGGGACAATTGGAAGATTATTGAGCTGGTAGCCCACTGTGGCTCATGTTAACATTTTAGAGCAGGTTAAAAAATGCTAACCTGAACTCACTTTAATGAAAGTCCTTAATGTGCAAGATTAAAAAGTCATAATGGAACATTATTATAGAGGGGGCAACCTGGATTAAAAGTAGTTTGGGTAATGTTTGTTAAACATGCCTTATCACACATAAGGGAAAGAGAACTTAAGAAATTGGTTCAAAAGCAAAATAGAGTATTTTAAGATGTTTTTGAGCACACAGTTCCAATATTTGCAGATTTATTTGTATGTATTTATTCATTTATGTATTTGTTATTTACAAATACTTCAAAACAAATTTTGTAAAGCAGTGCATTTAAAATGTTTCTGAGAATCATAGAAGTTTGATTTCATGTTATAGATGACTCATTTTCTCATATTTTTGATCAGTTGTTAGTCTCTCAAGGAACAAGATAAGCTAGAGTAGGGTCTTTGTTCATGAAATTAGAAATAAACCCGTGTTTTAAATAGTCACTGGCGATTTTAATGTTTGAATTTTCTTAAATCATATTTGGTTGGCATGCCTTTGTACCTATCTCAAGAAGACCAGACACTTGGCATGCCTATTTCCATTTGTACTTCATTGGTGGTATAGTTGCAGCTACTTTTCTGGAATCATCTCAGGCCTTTCATCTATTCTGTGAAACATAGTATCATTAATATCAAAAGTAAAATCCTAAATACATATAGCCAGAAGGATGTAAACTGTAATCCATCATAGTATGATGGATGGTGGTGAGGCACTGAAGGGATCGCCATCATCTCTGCTGAGCTACAGAAGTTCCATCTTCCCCTTGGGATACACCTCTTACTCTAGATGACGTGCGGCCATCTTCCATATGGACAGACTGGGGGAGCAAGTGGCAATTTGGGTGATAAATATTTGAAAAGCTCCTTTTTGTCCACTGAAATGCTTTCAATGAGAGGTTCTATTTTCTGCACCCAGCTAGATAGTCATGTGTATCTACTGCCCTGCAAGTGCTTTGCTTCAGAAACTACTGTTCTAGAATTCTGTGGATAGATGAAACATATTAAAAAGGAATGGGAAACCCTACACGTTGATGAAGCTGCAAGGAAATACCAAGAATGCTTTAGATTAAGAAACTGGGAGGTTAAGGCTATTACTTCTCAATGACTTTCCATGATCATTTACTTCCTGGAGTACAGGAATAGCATGCTACCGACTGAACGGTGGCTCTGTGGTCTTTAAGAATGATGCCACCTGGAGATGAGCAGGAAATGGCCTGCATGGCTTTCACAGTGACACTGGCAAAGGAGACAAATGTTGAAGCCTCTTACAGGTGATCAAAGACCTATAAATAGTGCAACTTTTATTAAGTCACTTTTATTGAGCTCTTACTGTATGTAGGACTCAACCTAGAAAGAACATCCATTATCTCCATATAACTGAAGCTTTGATATACAGAGAATGGTGTCTTTGTTAAGACATTCATTTTTTGTAAAAAAAAAAAAAAAAATTCCATTGTGTATTTACAATTTTGAAAAGAAATGTGCCAAGCACAGTGAAGTTATAAAGACAGATAAAATATATGCTTTTAAGTGAGGTGTATGAAGGAGGACATGATGGCCCAGAGCAGAGCTAAATCAGTTCTATATGCAACCCAGTTATCACAACCTCTCAAGATGGCAACTTCTACTTTATAAGGGGGTCACAGTGCACCAGGGTCCAGTGCTTAAACACTTGATGGTTCCAAGACTGTGGCAATTCAGGAGAAATGGGTATTTGACCTAAGGTCTAGTGAGAAAGCAACAAATATTTCATAAAACTTTTCAATGTCCCTATTCTCTATTACTCAATCACTCCAACAATGTGACTTTCTCTTAAAACTTGTCCTCCATCCCCTCTGAAAAGTTCCCTCTATGGTAGGGAGGAACTCTCCTGTCCAGTATCTGCCCTTCGTCTGCTTGCCTCACTCAACCAAACAAGAACAGATAAGTTCTATCTGTCAAAGGAGGGTGGTCTCCATTCTGAAACACAGAACCTAGGCTATCACTAAATGAAAAATTAATGTTGATTTGGAGAATTAATGCGAGCTTTAAAAATAGGTAGCTTTGTTCTAAAAGGTCTCTGAGCAAGTCTTTATAGTCTAATAGATACATTTTGCCTTTTATTCTCTCTCAGTGAGACCAGAACTTACAGAAGAGATTTCCAGTGTGATAATTGTGCCCCAGAGGAGTGCAAAGGCAGTATGTTCAAGCCAAAAAGAGTTGGACAGTTGAGTAATTACACAGAGAATTTGATCAAGGAAGACATCCAAATTGGATCATCGAGACACTAAATGTACCCATCCTCGGGCCTTGTATGCATTGGCAAATTAACTGAAAAACAGAAGTGATTGTCCAGATAATTCAGACTAAGTAATATTTTACACCAATTAAACCAAAGTGTTATTTGGCCAGTTTTCCTTGGTTTAGTTAATTTCATTCTCCCCTTCATTCAGGCAATGTAGACCTCTATTCACCTGTGTGATTGTCTCAGATCTCCATCATTTTTTTTTTTTTTCTTTTCCTCCTGGGGAGATGAAATCTAAGTTCTTATTTAGAAACCTAGAAAGGATAAGTCTAGAAAACAGAAGACTTTGTGTTGTTCAAACTTATACTTAAGATATGACTCATACACCCTCCTTCTGAGAGGCCAAGGACAATCTTAACCATCTAACCAGTTCCCAGCATAACTGCAAACTATACAGAGAGTGTTCAGAAAGCCTATGTCCAGCTACTGATGGGGAGTAACTGTGGTATTTATTCTGCCTTGCTCTCCTGCAGGGCTTTGTTCTTCTCCAGAAGTGCCTACAGTGGAAAGCACTGGCTAAAATTGTTTTGGCTGAGGTGATAATGCTTTAAAATGTCTTGAGATGTTAACCTACCTCAGAGTAGCCATCTTTCAACAAGAGTATCTCCCCTTCTGGGAAGTCTTTGAAAATCAGTGACTTTGTCTAAAGTTGTAAAACCAGTTGGTGTATTTGGCAGTAGTGACATGTTCATAGACATACACAGTTCCTTTGAATTCTATCACTAGTCTTCTACTTGTTCTGAATATGAATGGTGTTGATATTGCATGCAAAAAACAAACAAAAAACAGTCAAAATGTAAGGAATTGTGGTTCAATCCATTACTATGGAGACGCAATGTGCTTGTTGTAATCAACTGCTGGCCATAGTGGCAAAATTGTGGTAACAAAGAACAGTGGGTACATCAAGGATCATAAATAAAAGAGAAAAGATGTTTTCAATGTCTGTATCTATACACATTTTCTATGCTTAGTTAAAGGCTTTTGTGGCTGCTGTGTGGCAATGTCATCAATAAAGATTAAAACAAGATTAAATAATTTTAAGTAATATTTCTAACATATCCACTCATCAGCATGAAATGTTCTATGGCACTGACAACCCAGGACCCTCTGGAATATGTCAAACCTTTCATAAATGTTCCCCACAGGGAAATTTTGGACACTGGAATTTTTCCCGGTAGATACAGTGATTGAGAACCATGGTTACAATAACACTCAATTCAACTGAGTTTTTAAAACAAAGATTTGTCTAATTGTTTTGCCTCAGTCTTCATGTACTACCCAGTTCCTGAAGTTCTGTAAAGTCAGTATTGAAACAGAATAAGTTGTAGGATGCATCGATCTGTTTCTTGAGTTTTCTTTCTGCTTAAGAATATTTACTGTCTAGCATTTTTTTTTTCTAAAGATAGCTATGAGAGGTACCTATGCATGCCATACATTAATTAGTTTATTCATGTATGCTTCAGTCAACATTAATGAAGGCCCTACTATGTGCCAACTTTGTGAGGTACAAAGACATAACATAAAATTGGATTACAAGTGTGGGCTAAGTGGGCTCCCTCATGGCTCAGAAGGTAAAGAATCTGCCTGCAATATGGGAGACCTGGGTTCAGTCACTGGTTGGGGAACATACCCTGGAGAAGAGAGTGGCAACCCACTCCATTATTCTTGCCTGGAGAATCCCCTGGACAGAGGGGCCTGGAGGGCTGCAATCCATGGGGTCACAAAGAGTTGGTAATGATTGAGAGAATAACACACTTGGATGGGCTAAGTGACAAATATATCACTTCAAATATTGGATTTATTTACAAGAATATTAATACTTACATCGAGCTTCTATTATGTATCTGAAAGTCATTCACTGAAAAGGCATTCTTTGTCTCAATGTTACATTCACACATCCAACTCTAGAACTGCACTATTTTTCAGCATGCAAACAACAAAAAGGGTGGACCTGACCTTCAGTGAACACTTGGAAGGTACTGAGTACATAGACACTAACATAATGAAAGGATTGCCAATAAGATGGTTGTATGTGCTAGATGCAATGATAAGTTAGAAGCATCTGACTTGGCCTGGGCATCAGAAAAACAAAGATAAATCTCAAGTGCTACCACCCAAAGAGCCATTATGAGATGTCAAGCCTTATGTGTGATCCTTGTCACTTGATGGCAAAAGATGGAGAAACTGGCAGACTATTTTTGGGGGGCTTCAAAATCACTGCAGATGGTGACTGCAGCCATCAAATTAAAAGAAGCTTACTCCTTGGAAGAAAAGTTGTGAGCAATGTAGACAGCATATTAAAAAGCAGATAAATTACTTTGCCAACAAAGGTCTGTCTGGTCAAGGCTATGGTTTTTCCAGTAGTGATGTATGGATGTGAGAGTTGGACTATAAAGAAAGCTGAGAGCCAAAGAATTGATGCTTTTGAACTATGGTGTTGGAGAAGACTCTTGAGAGTCCCTTGGACTGCAAGGAGATCCAACCAGTCCATCCTAAATGAGATCAGTCCTGGGTGTCCATTGAAAGAACTGATGCTGAAGCTGAAACTCCAATACTTTGGCCACCTGATGCAAAGAACTGACTCATTGGAAAAGACCCTGTTGCTGGAAGGGATTGGGGGCAGGAGGAGAAGGGGACAACAGAGGATGAGATGGTTGGATGTCATCACCAACTCAGTGGACATGAGTTTGGGTGAACCCCGGGAGTTGGTGATGGACGGGGAGGCCTGGTGTGCTGCAGTTCATGGGGTCGCAGAGTCAAACACAACTAAGCAACTGAACTGAACTGAAATGTCACACATTATCCCTTATTTAAACTCCATTTTCTATAAGGTCAGTATCAATATTATACCAATATTATATATTAAAGATGATATTTATTATATTAATATATAATATTATATAATAAAGATATAGGAAATTGAGATGAAGAGTTGTTGCATATCTTGCTCAATATCCCATAAATGGGAATATTCAAATTTATACCTTTAAAACTCCAATGTTAAGCTTCCTGGAGGGATAAGTACAGGGTACATTGGTCAGAACATTGCCTTCTAATATCTTAGGTAAACCAGTCCACCTCTCTTTATCTCTATTTTCTTATATAATGAAAAAATGACACTATCTAAAATGTTTCTGGATGTCTTTCCCCCTAAAACATTGAGTAGAAACCAAACATATATGAGAAATCTATATGTCAAATTCCCAACAGCAGTGTATTATATGATAATTTTCCTATTACTATAAAACAGGATAATTTTGGCCTGTTAAATAAAAAAGTTGAATTAAGGTTGCATCAGCTTCAGGGGATATAATAAATTATATGCTTCCTTCATTTTGATAATGAGTGTTTATATATTTAAAATGCATATTTTAGTTACTCCTATTCTATTTACCAAACTAAAAAAAAAAAAAAAAAGAATGTTTTTGCCTGGTGTTCTTTTCTCTTTTAACTCTTGACAAACTCTATTTATCTTCTCAACACAGATAAAAGAGACCACAAAGTATTCAAGTCATCCTTATGTTGGAGGAGATCTCTTGTTGGAAAAAGCAGTAATCTGCAGGTTATTTCAATAGTTAAAACGAGAACTAGCCAAATGTCTTTAAAACTATAAGCTATTGGTTTAGTGTCTTTTCATGGAGGCATCCATGTCAGAAGGACAATACCAATAATCAAGATTATGGAATGATTCATGATGGAGAGAGTTACTTCATAATATATGAGTAAATTAGCCTTGATGATCTTCAACTCAGTCAGTGCAATTGCTTAGTAGTGTTCGACTCTTTGCAACCCCATGAACTGCAGCACATCAGGCCTCCCTGTCCATCACCAACTCCCAGAGTCCACCCAAACTCATGCCCATTGAGTTGGTGATGACATCCAACCATCTCATCCTCTGTTGTCCCCTTCTCCTCCTGCCCCCAACCCTTCCAGCATCGGGCCTTTTCCAATGAGTCAGTTCTTTGCATCAGGTGGCCAAAGTATTGGAGTTTCAGTTTCAGCTTCAGTCCTTCCAATGGACACCCAGGACTGATCTCATTTAGGATGGACTGGTTGGATCTCCTTGCAGTCCAAGGGACTCTCAAGAGTCTTCTCCAACACCATAGTTCAAAAGCATCAATTCTTTGGCTCTCAGCTTTCTTTATAGTCCAACTCTCACATCCATACATGACTACTGGAAAAACCATAGCCTTGACTAGACGGACCTTTATTGACAAAGTAATTTCTCTGCTTTTTAATATGCTGTCTAGGTTTGTCATAACTTTCCTTCCAAGGAGTAAGCATCCTTTAATTTCATTTTGCATCTTTTAATATGATGATCTTAATAGTCTGACAAAGAGCAAACTAGTAGATACAAAATCTATGCCAATTAATACTATGGAACTCTTGGATGAAACCCTCCCCCACTCACTTTTGATTGAATAATTCAGTAAGGAAATAAATCTACTAAGAACATATGCAGAGGAAAGAATATGTCTTAGGCAAGAAAAAGAATGGGGTTTGCAACAAGCACCAAGTTGGAGGCAAACAGATTTGGAATTTAGTTCTACCTACATTACTGTTTTGGGGTAAGGTTTTTGGCAAACTTTTGAATCTCTATGAGTCACATTGCTCCTGAAACAGAAACCAAAAAAAAAAAAAAAAAAGGAGCTGTTTTAAGAACATTGTTTATGATTGCACTTTCCAAAGACAACCCCAGATATTAAGTGTTTTTATGATTTGTTCTCCATGTAATATTTTTGAGAAAAATGAGAAGCTGTCATTATATCCAGATTGGGAATGAGAGAGAGTAATATTTTTCCAATATCTTGTAGAAAAATAAGAGATAGGATCTTTACAAAAAAATTGATTTCTAACACTGAGTTCAGTTTTCTTGTTCTCATATTCTGACAGTCTTCACAATATTGATGGACATTCTGAAAAGATGAATACTACTAGAACTAAAAAAAGTTTGCCATTAATTAGTCTTTCTATAAACCATACTCCCTTTTATGAGTTATACTTTATTGATTTCTGGGTTCAATAAAGATTTGAAAGTTGTTGACATTTCAGATCTTCCAAAAAAAAAGAAACAGTTAGTAGCTGCAGAGGTATGAGGCCTACTCCTCTTCAAGCCCTTAAACTCTTCAAGTTAAGATAAAAATTGCTGGAATATGCTTTCAATTTTCTAGATGACGGGACTTTTAGTTTAAGTGAGAGCTAATGGATAACCTTCCAGAACAGCTAAACATGCCTTGCCTCATGTACAGAGGCAATTTAACCATCAGATTGTCCACAGAGAAGAATACATAAACATGTAGATGGAAACGTATGGTCAGCCTAAGGATATATTGGTGATAAAGCTTTTATGTTGTTGTTGCTTTTCATTTGAATGATGGTGAATTAGCCAGATGCTATCCTTGAGACACATGACATACTTCAAAGTGGTAGGTTACTGAGTATTTCGCTGGAAACTGTCACTCACAATAGATATTAAAATCAAGTGGTCAAGAGTCTGAATTCAGTTCTGTCGCTCAGGGATGTCTGATTCTTTGCAACCTCATGGACTGCAGAATGCCAGGCTTCCCCGTCCATCACCAACTCCCAGAGTTTACTCAAACTCATGTCCTTCCAGTCAGTGATCCCAACCAGCCATCTCATCCTCTGTCGTCCCCTTCTCCTCCCGCCTTCGGTCTTCTCCAGCATCAGGGTCTTTTCCATTGAGTCAGTTCTTCACATCATGTGGCCAAAGTATTGGAGTTTCAGCTTCAGCATCAGTCCTTCCAATGAATATTAGGGACTGATTTCCTTTAGGATTGACTGGTTGGATCTCCTTGCAGTCCAAGGGACTCTCAAGAGTCTTCTCCAACACCACAGTTCAAAAGCATCAATTCTTCGGCACTCAGCCTTCTTTATGGTCCAACTCTCACATCCATACATAACTACTGGAAAAAGCATAGCTTTGACTAGACGGATCTTTGTTGACAAAGTAATGTCTCTGCTTTTTAATGTGCTGTCTAGGTTGGTCATAACTTTTCTTCCAAGGAGCAAGCATCTTTTAATTTCATGGCTGCAGTCACCATCTGCATTGATTTTGGAGCCCCAGAAAATAAGGTCTCTCACTGTTTCCACTGTTTTCCCGTCCATTTGCCTTGAAGTGATGGGACCAGATGCCATGATCTTGGTTTTCTGAATGCTGAGTTTTAAGCCAACTTTTTCACTCTCCTCTTTCACTTTCATCAAGAGGCTCTTTAGTTCTTCTTCACTTTCCGCCATAAGGGTGGTATCATCTGCATATCTAAGGTTATTGATATTTCTCCCGGCAATCTTGATTCTGGCTTGTGATTTATCCAGCCCAGCATTTTACACGATGTACTCTCTATATAGATTAAATAAGCAGGGTGACAATATAGAGCTTTAATGTACTCTTTTCCTGATTTGGAACCAGTCTGTTGTTCCATGCCCGGTTCTAACTGTTGCTTCTTGACCTACATATACAAATTTCTCAGGAGGCAGGTAAGGTGGCTACTGATTCCCTAGTGTTCAGTAAATTCGGGATTCCCACTCTTATTCAAATTCTGCCTAAAAACTTATTCATACCTTGAATTACATTGAGAGCAAAGCTTATTATTGTATTATAATGAAAACGTTATCATAGAAAAACATGCCCACAAGATTCAGTCAGATGTAGGGTTGAACTCTGGTCCAGGCTCTTGCTTCATGATTGTCTTTTAAGTTACTGACCTTCAATTTGAGGGCTTCCCAGTTGGCTCAGTGGTAAAGAATCTGTATGCCAATGCAGGAGACACAGGTTCAATCCCTGTGTTGGGAAAACCCCCTGGAGGAGAAAATGGCAAGCAACTCCAATATTCTTTCCTGAAAAATCCTGTGGACAGAGGAGCCTGGCAGGCTACAGTATATGGCAGCAAGAATTGGACAAAGAATCAGATATGACATAGCGACTGAGTACACACACATGCACACAAGCTTCAATTTGCTTATCTACAAATAGCAGATGACAGCTTATTACAGACATTGAATTAATTCATATATATGGAAGTATCTGACATACAGTAGACACACTCACTGCATCCCATTTTCTTTAGTTGGTCTTCCCTGCAGTGCAGGAGACCTGGATTCAAACCCTGGGTTGGGAAAATCCCCTGGAGAAGGGAACAGCTACCCACTCCAGTATTCTAGCCTGGAGAATTCCATGGACTGTCCATGGAATTGCAATGAGTTGGGCATGACTGAGGGACTTTCAATTCACTATGCTGTTAAGGCTTTTCTTGCCACTGTTGCAAATTTTTCCTCAAAAAATGATGATCCTAAAGTAGGAAAAAAAAAAAAAGCAACTGCATATCAAACAGTTGCTTTTCATTTAATTCATAACTTGGAATTGTTTTTTAAATCCTATAAATAATGTTCTTTTGACTCCAATATACCATTTACCAGTGAATAGTAGGAATGATATATATGGTCATCCATGACAAGAGGTAATGGTAGAGATAACATGAAAGAAGGACCTATTGCTTTGGGTTATTAGGTGAGTTTCCACAAATGAGTAACTTGAAACAAGTTTTCAAGATGGGAACTTTTGTGTTTATGTGTTCATGTTTTAATAAAACATAAAAATCGAAGCAAATATAACAACAAAATCATTAATTCATTCTGCTAAACAACTCTGATATAAAGACACCTACATATGTTTCCTTTTCCTTGTACCAATAGTGACCTCAGGCTCCAGGAGTTGGTGATGGACAGGGAAGCCTGGTATGCTACAGTCCATGGGGTCACAAAGAGTCGCACACAACTCAGCAACTGAACTGAACATACCCTAGCATGGGCTGAAGAGAAGCACAGAGATCAAAGTAAATCATAAAACCAAACTATAAGTAAGGTGAGAAGATAGCCCTCAGATTGGGAGAAAATAATAGCAAATGAAGAAACAGACAAAGGATTAATCTCAAAAATATACAAGCAACTCCTGAAGCTCAATTCCAGAAAAATAAATGACCCAATCAAAAAATGGGCCAAAGAACTAAACAGACATTTCTCCAAAGAAGACATACAGATGGCTAACAAACACATGAAAAGATGCTCAACATCACTCATTATTAGAGAAATGCAAATCAAAACCACAATGAGGTACCATTACACGCCAGTCAGGATGGCTGCTATCCAAAAGTCTACAAGCAATAAATGCTGGAGAGGGTGTGGAGAAAAGGGAACCCTCTTACACTGTTGGTGGGAATGCAAACTAGTACAGCCACTATGGAAAACAGTGTGGAGATTTCTTAAAAAACTGAAAATAGAACTGCCATATGACCCAGCAATACGACTTCTGGGCATACACACTGAGGAAACCAGATCTGAAAGAGACACATGCACCCCAATGTTCATCGCAGCACTGTTTATAATAGCCAGGACATGGAAGCAACCTAGATGCCCATCAGCAGATGAATGGATAAGGAAGCTGTGGTACATATACACCATGGAATATTACTCAGCCGTTAAAAAGAATTCATTTGAACCAGTTCTAATGAGATGGATGAAACTGGAGCCCATTATACAGAGTGAAGTAAGCCAGAAAGATAAAGAACATTACAGCATACTAACACATATATATGGAATTTAGAAAGATGGTAATGATAACCCTATATGCAAAACAGAAAAAGAGACACAGAAATACAGAACAGACTTTTGAACTCTGTGGGAGAAGGCGAGGGTGGGATGTTTCGAAAGAACAGCATGTGTATTATCTATAGTGAAACAGATCACCAGCCCAGGTGGGATGCATGAGACAAGTGCTCGGGCCTGGTGCACTGGGAAGACCCAGAGGAATGGGGTGGAGAGGGAGGTGGGAGGGGGGGGATCGGGATGGGGAATACATGTAACTCCATGGCTGATTCATATCAATGTATGACAAAACCCACTGAAATGTTGTGAAGTAATTAGCCTCCAACTAATAAAAATAAATGAAAAGAAAAAAAAAAAACCCATTTGTTAGTGTCTCTGTTTCTGTCAAATCTACTAACAGTCCATAGGCCATAGACCAAAGTAATTCACAGTATCTAGCTCATCAACAACTACTGAAAAATATAGTCTGCTCACCTGATGAATGTGAAAGTCACTCAGTTGTGTCCAACTCTTTGTGACCCCATGGACTATACAGTTCATGGAATTCTTTAGTTCAGAATACTGAAACGGGTAGCCATTCCTTTCTCCAGGGATCTTCCCAACCCAGGGACTGAACCCAGGTCTCGCACATTGCAGGCAGATTCTTTACCGGCTGAGCCACCAGGGAAGCCCCAGCCTGGTAGGAGGTACAACACAATCACATGGCAAAGTGTGTAGATATTTAATTCTATAGCAGGGATTGAAGAATTTGAAACAACCCAGATAGTAAACCTGGAAATGTTTCTGTCCTATATCTTAAAAACAGACTATATAATATATACCACTTTATTATTTTTACAGTTTATATGCTTCAACATAGATATTTTAAAATGGGTCAAGGGCCATCAGTGCATTGCCATTCTGACTATAATCTAAAGGAATATATAATAAAATAATTCCTTTAGCATTATATGTCTCAGAATCCTCAATGATGTACTTCTGCAAGAAGAAAATCCCAGAAGGGAGGAAAAAAAAAAATTAGTGACTTCTTTAAAGTATGATTTTAGGTCTATCCTGACCTATAAAAAAATTATGGTACTGCCTATGTGACATAAATTGGAGGTAGAATGATGTAATGCTTTGCACCTCCTTTACTTCTACCATGAAGAATGATGACTTCTTGCAATTATATTTTGCACAGGAAAAAGTTCTGATTTCATAAACACCCAGATATTCAAAGTAACTGAGAATAAATTGTTTCCTGATAATTGAAGTTTTGGGGGCAGTTAAGGGGGCTCCCCTGGTGTCTCAGATGACAAAGAATCTGTCTGTAATACAGGACACCTGGATTCAGCCCCTGGGTTGGGAACATCCCCTGGAGAAGGAATGGCTGCCCACTCCAATATTCTTGCCTGGAGAATTCCATGGACAGAGAAGCTTGGTGAGCTACAGTCTATGGGTCGCAAAGAGTTAGATGCAACTGAGTGACTAACACATACTCTCAAGGGTAACAAAGGGGCTTTGAAACATTGTGTATCCAGAAAGTTCAACCAGAGTAAGAATGAATAAGAGATATACATTAGAGACTTATTAGAAGGAACTGGTTTATGTGATTATGGGCACTGGCTAGGCAAGCTTCGGATTATTAGAGCAGGGTGTCAGGAAAGGCAGGCTAGAATTCTTAAGTGTGAACTAAATCTACAGACCACTGGCAAAATGTCTCCTTCTTTTCCAGGGAAATTCATTTCTGCACTTAAGGTTTTACAACTGATAGAATCAGTCCCACCCAGGTTATCTAGGACAGTCTCTCCTACTTAAAGTCAGCTGAGGATGAACTTAATTGTATCTTCAAAATACTTCCACAGCAACATCTAGATTAGTGTTTGATTGTGTAATGGGACTATAGTCCAGCTAAACTGACACATGAAACTGATCATGGCCCACTGTGACCCTAAGGGTGGAGAAAACAGACCCTAGATGGAGATGAGAGGGCTGTGAAAAACAAACTTTACTGACATCTGACCAGATCTGATTTCTAGATTTGGATTGAAATATAGAAGTCATTTGCTTGTGGCTTTTGTCACCATTCCTAAAGGCACTTTGTCATAATCAAACTGACAACCTGCTTCCTTAGAAGCTTGTGGGAAGAGTTTCTCAGAGATGTGCTTAATTGAAATCGCTCTTGGAGATTTTATCTCTGCTTTATAGTCTTAGGATTTGCTTTGTTTTCAAACTGGAGCAGAAGAGAGGATGAATGGCTGATATATTTGATGATACATAATCACATTAATACTTTATTACCACATTTGTCAATATATTAGTGCAATATGTTATCATATACATTATTAACTGTTGCTGCTAAATGTTTTATACTGATCTTTTACATTTTTTATTTCAATTGTGATAAATTTGGATCCAAGGGATCTTTTTTTCCTTTCAGAAAAAGAGAGAGTGAAATATTGCATTAAAGGAATTTAGGAGAATTTTTGAGCCCAGTCCTGCAAACAAAGAATGTCAGTATTTTCCTTCCGTGGTCTTTTTACCTGCCCTTTCTTTGCTCAGGGGCTGCAGGTATTAAAACTTAAAAGTAGCAGACTGTCTCTACACATGAGAAACCCGATAATTCCCCATCTTTGGCAATATCTCTGTAGTTCATCGACAGAGGCTCCCACATTGTGTGATGGTTGTGGGGTGGCCTTCGATAAACCTGGATTAACAGCAGAGACGGCCTCTTCCAGTGAAGTATTATTTTTAAATGTTATCTCTTGAAGTTAGGCTTATGTTCTTAGCCATAATTATAGAGTGGTGCCATCATTCCCGAGCAGAGGCCAAAAATTAAGGCTTATGTGACACGTTCTACTATCTTGTTTAGTTTTTTTTTTTTTTTTTTTTTTTAGGGTGTTTAGAGGAGAAAGGCAATATTATAGAGTTGGGATTTCTTGAAGTGTGGTGACTTTCATACTTAAAAGATTAGCAAGAGAGTGACGATTTCATATCATGAATTTCTTCTTGCTTGCCTCACAGAATATAAATTGCTTCCCACATCCCTGATACTAAATTTTACAGAATTGCTACATTCCTGAAAGTTTTTATGTAAACAAATATTCTACATACATGAGGTGACTTTGCTATCTAAAGAATGTCATGTGTCAATTTGTAAAACAAATGATTGCTCTTTAATCTGTTTTTATAAATTATGGTTTATAAATAATATTTTTGATTAATAAGAACTAATTAGCTTCTGTGATGCACATAAAAACTGGTCAGTATAAGGGTTAGGAGATCAGGAAATTTCTTCCACTATATATACATGTCTAAGTCACTCTTTATTCTAATCCTCACTACTTGCAATGTTAATTTACTATGTTGCTTGACTTCTGAGGAAACGAGTTTTAGAGCATCTCAGTATTCTCTCTCTATTTTCTCAGTTTTGAAATTCAGTAGCAGACTGGATAACCTCTAAATTCCTTTCCAGTTTTGATTTCTTTGGCTTACTTCTTCAAGGGTACTTTCCAATGCCATCCTAGCAAAATTCTGTGTTTTAAACTCATACACATCTCCATGTATAATGATCAAAATGATCATATATATTTTATTCCTGTCAATTCAATTTATTCACTTAACTCCCTTTTTGGGATCTTTTCATGAAAACTATCTTTACACCATTCATACCTATGGAACTCTCCCACTATTTCATAGTACAGAAATCTTCCAAAACCAGGCCAATGTGCCAATCCCACAACTGCATTTTCAGAGATGGGTTTTACTACTGTAGGGTACACTGATTAAACAAAGTCTAAAATATAATACACATTTCACATATATGCATTGTATGCATTGCATATAAACATATATTGCATTTATTATGTATGCAAATACATGCTACTTATGATGTAGCAAAATATATGTTCAGAGAGAAAGAGACAGATTGTATCTAATGAATCTGTTAAGTGAATTGAATTAGAGGAAATAGGTCCCTATGGAAGGATCACATGGGTCTTCATTGATCTTGCTGAGGTTAACAGGCATCAGAGGGCTCAGTCCACTCTTATCTCTATCACAGTTGTTGTTGCTTTTTTTTTTATTAACAAGAGGAAAGGGGACCTGAATAAAGTTTAACAAAGTTTATAAATGTCTATGCTTTATCAACACATTATTAAGACTTAAATTTCTTTTTATAGGTCCTATGACTATTTTCCCTAAATTTCTCTTTTATCAGGCTCATCATTAAAGTGCCATGATGGGACAAGATAAACTGTTTTCTTAAGAATCCAGCCATTTATATAATGCAAAAAGTGATATTTTGTCTGCCTTCTTATTCATCATTTTGAACACCACCTATCTTCCATTTATCTCTATCTTTGTTTAATAAGATTCATTAATATCAAACAAATCTCGAGCTTCAAGGGTTACTGTTATCCTTATAAAAAAAAAATCCTATTGTAAGGATCAACATTTATAACACTGTTTGAGGTACATCCCATTTGACAAGCTTGCTTTTGTTCCCATATTACAAATGAAAAAAAAAACAAAAGTCTCCTCTTGGCAATAACTTTCTTAAGTTTGTTAACCAGCAGGGGGTAGAGTTAGATTTCAAATTGTAGCCTGAATGTTTGAAAAATCATCAAAGATCTGTGCTCTGATATGTTCTCCGAGAAATGGGAGGGTCTGAGGCAAGGGCCCATGGTGACGTCATCAGTGTATCCTCCAGTGCTTGGTCTGGTCCTGGCAAGTAGTGTGTTCATTAAGTTCTTTCAAACTGTAGGTGAACTGCAGGGCGTTCCTTTCACGACTATGGCTTCCAAACGTATTGCTCTTTTCCATATGTCTCTCTTTTCCATATAGCTATTCCTTATAGATCTCAGTCATCATCAAGTAACATTTCCCTCAAACTTCTCTTAGCCATCTTCATGTCCTTTTTTGAAAACCTCTCTTGTTTGGCTATGCTTATCTTTAGTATTGTGACCAGAATATGTGTGGGATCCCAGGATATTCAGAATATCATCTTCAGTTCAGTTCAGTCGCTCATTTGTGTCTGACTCTTTGCAACCCCATACTGCAGCAAGCCAGGCTTCTCTGTTCTTCACCAACTCTGGAGCTTGCTCAAATTCATGTTCTTTGAATTGGTGATGCCATCCAACCATCTCATACTCTGACGTCCCCTTCTCCTCCTGCCTTCAATCTTTCCCAACAACAGGAACTTTTCCAGTGAGTCAGTTCTTCACATAAGTTGGCCAGAGTATTGGAGTTTCAGCTTCAGCACCAATCCTTCCAATGAATATTCAGGACTGATTTCCTTTAGGATTGACTAGTGGATCTCCTTGCAGTCCAAGGGACTCTCAAGAGTCTTCTCCAACACCACAGTTCAAAAGCGTCAAATCTTTAGCACCCAGCTTTCTTTATAGCCCAACTTTCACATCCATACCTGAACACTGGAGAAAAGCTTTGACCAGACAGACCTTTGTTGGCAAAGTAATGAGTCTGCTTTTTAATATGCTGTCTAGGTTGGTCATAGCTTTTTGTCCAAGGAGCAAGCATCTTTTAATTTCACAGATGCAGTCACCATCTGCGGTGATTTTAGAGCCCCAAATCACTGTTTCCATTGTTTCCCCATCTATTTGTCATGAAGTGATGGAACCAGATGCCATGATCTTGGTTTTCTGAATGTTGAGTTTTACGCCAACTTTTTCACTCTCTTCTTTCACTTTCATCAAGAGGCTCTTTAGTTCTTTGCTTTTGGGCATAAGGGTGGTGTCATCTGTATATCTTAGGTTATTGATATTTCTTCTGGCAATCTTGTTTCCAGCTAGTGATTCATCCAGCCCAACATTTTGCAAGATGTGCTCTGCCTATAAGCTAAATAAGCAGAGTGACAATATACAGCCTTGACATAGTCTTTCCCTGATTTGGAACCAGTCTGCTGTTCCATGTCCAGTTCTAACTGTTGCTTCTTGACCTACATACAGATTTCTCAGGAGGCAGGTCAGGTGGTCTGGTATTCCCATCTTTTTAAGAATTTTCCACAGTTTCTTTTGATCCACACAGTTAAAGGCTTTGGCATAGTCAATAAAGCAGAAGTAGATTTTTTTTGGAACTCTCTTGCTTTTTCAATGATCCATCAGATGTTGGCAATTTGATCTCTGGTTCCTCTGCCTTTTCTAAATCCATCTTGAACATCTGGAAGTTCTCAGTTCACGTACTGTTGAAGCCTGGCTTGAAAAATTTTGAGCATTACTTTGCTAACATGTGAGATGAGTACAATTGTGTGGTAGCTTGAACATTGTTTGGCATAGACTTTCTTTGGGATTGGATTGAAAACTGCCTTTTTCCAGTCCTTTGGCCACTGCTGAGTTTTCCAAATTTGCTGGCATATGGAGTGCATCACTTTCAGAGAGTCATCTTTTAGGATTTGAGATAGCTCAATTGGAATTCCATCACCTCCACTAGCTTTGTTGGTAGTAGCAATTCCTAAGGCCCGCGTGACTTCACATTCCAGGATGTCTGACTTTAGGTGAGTGATCACACCATCATGGTTATCTGGGTCATGAAGATCTTTTTTGTGTAGTTCTTCTGTGTATTCTTGCTGCCTCTTTTTAATATCTTCTGTTTTTGTTAGGTCCATATCATTTTTGTCCTTTATTGTGCTCATCTTTTCATGAAATGTTCCCTTGGTATCTCTAATTTTCTTGAAATGATTTCTAGCCTTTTCCATTGTATTGTTTTCCTCTACTTCTTTGCACTGATCACTGAAAAAGGCTTTCTTATCTCTCCTTGCTCTTCTTTGGAACTCTGTATTCAAATGGGTATATCTTTCCTTTTCGCATTTGCCTTTCACTTCTCTTCTTTTCTCAGCTATTTGTAAGGCCTCCTCAGACAACCATTTTGCCTTTTTGCATTTCTTTTTCTTGGGGGTGGTCTTGATCACTGCCTCCTGTACAATGTCACAAACCTCTGTCTACAGTTCTTCAGGCACACTTTCTATCAGATCTAATCCCTTAAATCTAGTTTGTCACTTCCACTGTATAATCATTAGTGATTTAATTTTGATCATACCTGAATGATCTAGTGGTTTTCCCTAATTTCTTCAATTTATGTCTGAATTTGGCAATAAGATGTTCATGGTCTGAGCCACAGTCAGCTCCCTGACTTGTTTTGGCTTACTGTATAGAGCTTCTCCATCTTTGGCTGCTAAGAATGTAACCAATGTTATTTCAATATTGACCATCTGGTGATATCCATGTTTAGAGTCTTCTCTTGTGTTTTTGGAAGAGGGAGAGGATTCTTTTGGCAAGACTCTTTTAGTCTTTGACCTGCTTCATTCTGTACTCCAAGGCCCAATTTGCCTGTTACTACAGGTACCTCTTGACTTCCTATTTTTGTATTCCAGTCCCCTATAATGAAAAGGGCATCTTTTGGGGGAGTTAGTTCTAGAAGGTTTTGTATGTCTTCATAGAGCCATTCTACTTCAACTTCTTTGGCATTAGTGATTAGGGCATAGACTTGGATTACTGTGATATTGAATGGTTTGCCTTGGAAATGAAGAGAGATCATTCTTCTGTCTTTGAGATTGCACCCAAGTACAGCATTTTGGACTCTTCTGTTGACTGTGAGGACTACTCCATTTCTTCTAAGGGATTCTTGCCCATAGTATTAGATGTAGTGTTAATCTGAGTTAAATTTGCCCATTCCAGTCCATTTTAGTTCACTGATTCCTAAGGTATCAATGTTCACTCTTGTCATATCCTGTTTGACTACTTCCAGTTTACCTTGATTCATGGACCTAACATTCCAGGTTTCTATGCAATATTGTTCTTTACAGCAATGGACTTTACTTCTATCACCAGTCACATCTACAACTGGGCATTGTTTTTGCTTTGGGTCTGTCTCTTCATTCTTTCTGGAGTTATTTCTCCACTCTTATCCAGTAGCATAATGGGTACCTACCGACCTGGGGAGTTTATCTTTCAGTGTCATATCTTTTTGCCTTTTCATAATGTTCATGGGGTTCTTCATCTTGGCTTTGGGGTTATATTCTCCTGACCTCAGCAGATGTGGAAGAAATTTTGACTTAATATTGACACAAGTTTCCAAGAAATTTTATTATTTATCAAGCAGTTTTGTCATAATGAACATTAATCATAATTAGCAGTGAATGACAGAAAAGAAATAAATAATTGACTATTATTTTACATTGTTGACTCCTATTCTGTGTCCTATTCTTGAATGTTCATTTCTCCTACTTCATCAGTTTTCATTTTGGAGTGGATTGCCATTTCCTTCTCCAGGAGATCGTCCCAATTCAGGGAACAAACTCACATTCTAAATGTCTCCTGCATTAGCAGATGGGTTCTTTACCACTAGTCCCACCTGAGAAGTTCTTTCTTGTCAATAACAGATGCTAATTAAATTGTACTAATTAAAGATGGTTTGGTACAAAGGCAGTTAGCAACCCTGGATGCTCACAGAAATCAACTGGGGAGATTTGTAAACTGCAGATTGCTGAGGTCCAATGTCAAATAAAATTCATATTTTATGGCATGATAGAAATTTAAATATAAAATTTTCTCTGCCTTTTGGTCCCCTCTGTCCCCTCCACTGTGCCTTGTGTATGTGTATTATGTATGTGTATGTGTATTATGCATCAACCAAACCTCCCCCAGAGTTATGCAAAGAGAAAAAACCAGTCATAGCAAATACTCTCTTCCAATAACACAAGAGAAGACTCTACACATGGACATCACCAGATGGTCAATACCAAAATCAGATTTATTATATTATTTGCAGCCAAAGATGGAGAAGCTCGATGTAGTCAACAAAAATAAGACGGGGCTGGCTGTGGCTCAGATCATGAACTCCTTATTGCCAAATTCAGACTTAAATTGAAGAAAGTAGGGAGAACCACTAAACCATTCAGGTATGACCTAAATCAAATCCCTTATGATTATACAGTAGAAGTGACAAATGGGTTTAAGGGATTAGATTTGTTAGACAAAGTGCCTGAAGAACTATGGATAGAGATTCATGACATTGTACCGGAGGCAGGGGATCAAGACCATCCCCAAGAAAAACAAATGCGAAAAGGCAAGATGTTTGTCTGAGGACGCCTTATAAATAGCTGAGAAAAAAAGAGAAGTGAAAGCCAAATGAGAAAAGAAAAAATATACCCATTTGAATACAGAGTTCCAAAGAAGAGCAAGGAGAGATAAGAATGCCTTCCTCAGTGATCAAAGCAAAGAAGTAGAGGAAAACAATGGAATGGGAAAGATTAGAGATAATTTCAAGAAAATTAGAGATAGCAAGGGAACATTTCAGGCCAAAATGAGCACAATAAAAGACAGAAATGGTATGGGTCTAACAAAAACAGAAGATATTAAGAAGAGGTGGCAAGAATACACAGAAGAACTATACAAAAATATCTGCATGACCGAGATAACCACGGTGAGATCACTCACCAAGAGCCAGACATTCTGGAGTATGAAGTCAAGTGTGCCTTAGTTAGCTTCACGGCAAACAAAGCTAGTGGAGGTGTTGGAATCCCAGCTGAGCTATTTCAAATTCTAAAAGATGATGCCATCAAAGTGGTGCATTCAATATACCAGTAAATTTGGAAAACTCAACAGTGGCCACAGGACTCAAAAAGTTTTCATTCCAATCCCAAAGAAAGGCAATTCCAAAGAATGTTCAACCTACCACACAACTGCACTCATCTCATATGCTAGCATAGTAATGCTCAAAATTTTCCAAACCTAGCTTCAACAGTATGTGAACTGAGAACTTCTAGATGTTCAAGCTGGATTTAGAAAAGGCAGAAAAACCAGAGATCAAATTGCCAACATCTGTTGGATCAATGAGAAAGCAAGAGAGTTCCAGAAAAATATCTATTTATGCTTTAGTGAGTATGCCAAAGTTTTTGACTGTGTGTATCACAACAAACTGTGAAAAATTCTTAAAGAGATGGGAATACCAGAACACCTGACCTGGAACTTGAGAAATCTGTGTGCAGGTAAAAAAGCAACAATTAGAACCAGACATGGAACAACAGACTGGTTCCAAATTAGGAAAGGAGTACGTCAAGGTTGTATTTTGTCACCCTTTATATTGAACTTACATGAAAGTGCATCATGTGAAATGCTGGGCTGGATGAAACAAAAGCTGGAATCAAGATTGTTGGGAGAAATATCAATAACTTCAGACATGCATATGACACCACCCTTATGGCAGAAAGCAAAGAATATCTGAAGAGCCTCTCGATGAAAGTGAAAGAGGAGAGTGACAAAACTGGTTTAAAACTTAACATTCAAAAAAACAAAGATTCATGACATCTGGTCCCATCACTTCATGGCAAATAGAAGGGGAAACAATAGAAACAGTGACAGATTTTATTTTCTGGGCTCCAAAGTCACTACAGATGGTGACTGCAGCCATGAAATAAAAAGATGCTTGCTCCTTGGAAGAAAAGCCCTGTCAAACCTAGACTGTGTATTAAAAAAGCAGGGAGATTGCCGACAAAGTTCCATCTAGTCAAAGCTGTGGTTTTTTCAGTAGTCATATACAGATGTGAGAGTTGGACCAGGAAAAAAGCTGAGTGCTGAAGATTTGATGCTTTTGAACTGTGGTGTTGGAAAAGAGTCTTGAGAGTCCCTTGGACTGCAGAGAGATCAAATCAGTCAATCCTAAAGGAAATCAGTCAATCCTAAAGGAAATCAGTCCTGAATATTCATTGGAAGGACTGACACTGAAGCTGAAGCTCCAATACTTTGCCCTCCTGATGCAAAGAACTGATTCATCAGAAAAGACCCTGATGCTGGGAAAGATTGAAGGCAGGAGAAGGGGATGACAGAAGATGAGATGGTTGGACGGTATCACTGACTCTATGGACATGAATTTGAGCAAGCTCCGGGAATTGGTGATGGACCAGAAAGCCTGGTGTGCTTTCAGTCATGGGGTCACAAAGAATTGGACGTGACTGAGTGATTTTACTGAATGAAACTTCCTTCACCAGCAGAAATACCTGCTTAACCATAAAGAGCGACATTCTCGTTGCATCAGCAAGATTACTCCTTAAATGATAACATTCCTTCTTGATCTTGTAAGACCCACAACGAACCTTAGCTCTGGATTGTGTAAACTATCAGTGACTATAATGTGTAGCCCTTTGTCTCAGAAAAACTTATGCAAGTGTGCCCTGGCTTCTAATATGCAGGAGAGTTCTCAGAGCTTTCTGAGATGGTCTTTCTGGGTTGTAGACTTCAACATAGCTTGAATAAAATTTCCCATTTCTTTCTTTTTTTAATTTACTTTTTTCATTTGAAGAAAATTACTTTATAATGTTATAATGCTTTCTGATGTACAACAACACAAATCACCCATAATTTTATACATATATATATGTATGTATAAATATATATATTACATAATATATATATTATGTATATTATGTAATGTATATATATGTATGTATAAATATATATTATATATATTATGCAATTTATATATGTATGTGTATATATATATTAAGTAATGTATATATATATGTATGTATACATATGTGTGTGTGTAAATATATATATATATAAAAATATATATATAATGTATATATATTACCTCCATCCCCTCACCACATCCCACACCTCTAGATCATCACAGAGCGCCTGGCTGGGCTCCCTGTGCTATGCAACAACTTCTCACCAGCTGTCTATTATACACACTGTAGTGTATATATGTCAAGGCTATTTGATCCATTTGCCCCCATCTCTTCCTCCCCACCTGTGTTCACAAGTCCGTTCTCTATATCTGCGTCTCTGTTCCCCCTGCAAATAGATTCATCAATACTATTTTTCTAGATTTGACATATATACATTAATATACAATATTATTTTCTCTTTCTGACTTTATAACAAGCTCTAGGTTCATCTATCTCACTAGAATTGACTCAAATTCATTCTTTCTTCTGGCTGAGTGATAGTCCATTGTACTCATGTACCATATCTTTTTCACCCATTCATCTGTTGATGGACATCTAGGTTGCTTCTATATCTTGACTATTGTAAACAGTGCTGCTATGAACACTGCGGTACATGTCTTTTTCAATTATGGTTTTCTCAAGGTACATGCCAAGTAGTGAGGTTGCTGAATCATATGGTAGATTTATTCCTAGTTTTTTGAAAAGAAATCCACTACAATATTGTAAAGTAATTAGCCTCCAACTAATAAAAATAAATGGAAAAAAAAAAAGAAATCCATCTCTTTCTTAGATGGATTGATTACATTACATTTTTGATTAGTACATTCCAATTTTAGGCTTAATTCAGTGGAGGCACAGTCTAGGCACCAGACTTTTAGAAGATTCCTTAGATTCCTATACAATTCTACTGTGTAAGTAGTGTTTCAGTTCAGTTCAATTCAGTCGCTCAGTCATGTCCGACTCTTTGCGACCCCATGAATCACAGCACGCCAGGCATCCCTGTCCATCACAAACTCCGGGAGTTTACTCAAACTCAGGTCCATTGAGTCGGTGATGCCATCCAGCCATCTCATCCTTTGTTGTCCCCTTCTCCTCCCACCCCCAAGCCCTCCTAGCATCAGGGTATTTTCCAATGAGTCAACACTTCACATGAGGTGGCCAAAGTATTGGAGTTTCAGCTTCAGCATCAGTCCTTCCAATGAACACCCAGGACTGATCTCCTTTTGGATGGACTGGCTGGATCTCCTTGCAGTCCCAGGGACTCTCAAGAGTCTTTGCCAACACCACAGTTCAAAGGCATCAATTTTTTGGCACTCAGCTTTCTTCACTGTCCAACTCTCAAATTCATACATGACCACTGGGAAAACCATAGCCTTGACTAGATGGACCTTTGTTGGCAAAGTAATGTCTCTGCTTTTTAATATGCTGTCTAGGTTGATCATAACTTTCCCTCCAAGAAGTAAGCATCTTTTAATTTCATGGCTGCAATCACCATCTTCAGTGATTTTGGAGCCCCCCAAAATAAAGTCTGACACTGCTTCCACTGTTTCCCCATCTATTTCTCATGAAGTGATGGGACCAGATGCCATAATCTTAGTTTTCTGAATGTTGAGCTGTAAGCCAACTAAACTTTTAGAGCCTCTCAAAATGTGATTCTTAGATGAGCAGTTTGAGCATTACCTAAAAATGTAACAGAAATGCAAATTCTCAGACCCTTGGATATTAAATTGCAAATGCTTGGGCAGGGTTTCAGCCAATGGAGACTGAATACAAGACATGCCCAGGTTAAGAACCGTTGGTCTAGGTACTAGTTTCCAAATCTGATTGATCATCATAGGTATCTTGGGGATTACTCTGAAAATAAAAATTCCTTAGCTTCACTACCACTTCCACTTTCTAATCCAGAAAGTCTGGGGATGGCTGAAAACAACCTTTCTTTCTTTCTCTTAATTTATCTTTTCCTTTATTCCTGGCCAGACTTGGGAAACAACTCAAAAATATTTTCTGAAAATATAAATGCTAATTTAGGAAATGAATTCTGGCCCTGCCACTGTTCATAACTGATCACATGACTCTGTATACAGGATTCTCCTTTGTCCTCTGAATCAAATTTCCTCACAGTGACTGGTGACTCCCATTTTTATTTGGAAGCTCTAATGAACCTGAATGATATTTGTAGCTTCAAAGCTCCTATAAATGTGAAATATGACTATCAAATGGTCTTTGAGAGGAAGAGGACATTTCCTGCTCTCTTGCCCCCTGGGAGAATATTACCCACTATCGTGTCTCTTTCATTTCTTCTTTAATGGAACACCTCCTGAAGGACACCTTGGGCTCTGCTATTGTCTTCATTTCCATAACTGTCTTGAGCTAAGCTTGACCCTAGGAAACGCCTACTGTGAGGATGCCTCTCTGCAGGTTCCTCTTTCCAGCTCTCTCTTCTCTCTCCTGTTTTCTCATCTCTCTTTTGTCTCTTCCTGTCCTAGATAGTGTCTGTCCATTTCACCTTCTTTCTCTTATATTATTACGATTTAAGTATCATGAAGTGGAAGTCAGATTGCTGAGCTTTCGGAGACAGATGAGGCCAAGCAGTCCGCCGGGAGCACTCGGCACCAGCGTGCGCAGTAGCCCAGCATATGGAGTTGAATCTCCAGACACTGACATTAACACTCCTGCTTCAGGTAACTCATTTAGCTTTGGTGTCATTTTACAATAAATATACCATCCACCGACACAAATTAGACAGCTATTGAGATTAATTTTGAGGCACTATCGGCAACATCTTAAATCAAAAATCATTCTTTATTAGCATGCTTGGCAGTATAGTGTGCCTGCCCTCCCCCTTCCTGATCCCTGCCACAGAATAAATGAGGCCCCATGGTTGACATAGCGCATCAAGTGTTTTATAATAGTCTAATTGTAGCTAATGGTTTGTGCAGCTAATTAAGGCCCTATGAATTACAGTAATCAGTCAGGCTCATCCTTTAAACCAGATAGTTCTATTCAACCATCCCTTTAGTAAGAAACTATATATATATATATATATATACATACATACATACATATATATGTATATATATATATATATAAGGACATACACATACACACTCACACAGGCTGTAATGATCAGCCAGGTTCATCTGAGCATAAAGAGATTAATAAGACTTATTTTTCTCTCTTCATTACAAAATATTTATTTAAAGAAGGACATGTTTCCAGCAGCTGCTCCAGTCCCTGTAGATGGGGCCAAGGTAGAGTCTTCAGTATGTCTTCTACTTGAAAACTGAGACATGAATTAATGCCAAGTATAGCAGCTCTCCTCTGACTCTTCTCATAATCCATCCAGGTTGCAGCCCACAGTTACCTTTTGGGGCATTTGTTAAGTTGTGGGAAACCAGACACCTCAGAGAAATGGTGACAAAGAAGCCACCTGAATGGCACAGTTGAAAATTCAAAAGGTACCAAACTCTATTTGTGAACCAGCTGGTTGACAACATCATCAACATGATTAAGCTTCTTTGATAGCAGTGACCAAGGACATAGAGGAAGAAGTTACTGAACAATTCTAGAAGAGCTTTCCTCTCTTACAGAATTGTAAGAGAAATGGGATAATTTTCTTTTGCAGTGGGTTTGCTTTGATGAGCATATTCTAAACAGAAGATCTATCAGATTACAGAAGAGTTTTCCAAAGGCCTGAAGCATATATAATTTCTTGGTTTATTTGAAACTTGACTGGACATAGCAAAAAATAACTTTGGGAACAATTCTACAAAGCCTTGGAGAAACAGATAAAGGGAGCAGTGGGCCTTCTCTAGTGATTGTGTCTGACTCTTTGAGAGGGAGAAAACATCCTGTAGAAATGTCATCAGTATGACCTCTGTTGGAAAACACGTATCCTGGTCCCCCAGGATCACATTGTCAATGAAAAGTGGGAAAGGAAACAGGGATTTTCATGAAGGTGATGTGGTCTTTTTATTTCCAGCCCACAGTCTTGCAGAACTGGATAGAACCTTGATAGTTCCACCAGTTTTTCACCTTTTTTAAAGCAAGGTTAAATTTAACTGCTCCGGACAGATGATTGGAGAACCAGTTCTACTGGGTAACATGTATTCCTGTGGCACATATTTACTGCAGAGTCTCACTCCCATATAACATTTCCTTCTATCAGGTCAAGATTTTATCTGCAATAAATGGCCATTTCTTTTTTTTTTTTTTTTTTGGCCATTTCTTTATGATTTTAATGGAAGTGAGTTGATATCCTTTATGAATTCTGGCTACTCTCTCTCTCAATTTCCAGATCAGAGTACTCTTTCTTCATTAAATTCCCCCTGTTGATCTTAGTTCATCGTCATCAGATAGTGGAAAGCTCATTTGCCAAGAAAAAAAAAAAGAAAGAGTGCTACTTGTCATATAACTAGAGTTTTGCTATTTGATCTTTGGATATTCAATGTATTCCCCCAAGATTTACATTTATAGATGGCTACTTAATCTGCATCCTATTTCTAAAGGATTCAACATTCAAGTATAGATTTCTCCTTGATTCTGAAATGGCAATTATCAAATTAAAATGCTTACATTTATGCCTAGCTGCTTCAAAATAAATCAGTGGAACTTGTTTTTAAAATTCCATTTATTTACTTATATTTTAGGAAGACTATTGATGCATTTTTCATGGTCATCAGTGATGGCATTAAAAGCTTTCCTTTTTATCTAAATACACCTTGTGAAACATCAGCTACATGTTGACATTTGATTACACATACTTCAAGGTTCTTTATGAAGTTGTTTTTTTTTTTTTTTTTCCTTGAAGATGACCAGATGTTGGAGGAAATCAGACTGATGGAGATGAAGAATGTGATTTACCCAGCTCTCAACACTACCCACTTCTCCTTCTCCTCCTGTTCTTTTAACACCTATTTCCCTCTACAATAATCCTTGTACTTGTTGTGGTGCTTAAAACTCAGCTGTGTTGACCTGGGTAATTTTAAAATAGATATTTCTAGTTCAGGCCAAAGGATAACTGTCCTTGCTTGGAAAGCATGCATGGTAGAGTCTGGGGACTTATTTGTACTGCACCAGAATGAGAGTTGATGACAATTCTCCCTCACCTGCTGTTTGTTTCCTTCTCCAGATCAGCATCTACAGACCTTTCCATATATGAAAAAGTAATATTATTAGTCATTCTGGGAACAAGTCATATTATTACTTTATTCTGTTGGCTTTGGGGGGAATACAGAAGTGTACATTCTATTTACACCACACTTCACTCCCTGAGTTTCAAGTATCTCAAAAGAAAGGATGATGATGCACGTAAAATCTCATTCACCCACCACTTGTTGTTGTTCTTCTTCATAGTAAATCTTTAAATGTACCACAAAAATGTGTGCTAATAGACTCAAATATCTTGATATCCTCTATGAAAGGAAACCAAAAGTATATAAACCTAGGCTCAGTCTTCAGTGTTTCACTCTTTCATTGTATTTTAAAATGACCTAGATATTCAATGAATTATTGTTATTGTTTTTTAACCACTAAGTTGTGTCCAACTCTTTGTGACCCTATGGACTGTAGCATCTTAAGCTCCCTTGTCCTTCACTATCTCCCAGGGTCTGTTCAAATTCATGTCCATTGGTTTAGTGATGCTATCTAACCATCTCATCTTCTGCCACCCTCTTCTGTTGCTTTCAATCTTTCTCAGCATCAGGGTCTTTTCCAGTGATTTGGCTCTTTGCATCAGGTGGCCCAAGTATTGGAGCTTTGGCTTCAGCATCAGTCTTTCCAGTGAATATTCAGGGTTGATTTCCTTTAGGACTGACAGGTTTGATCTCCTTGCAGTCCAAAGGATGCTCAAGAGTCTTTTGCAGAACACAATTCAAAATCACAAATTTTTTGGAGCTCAACCTTCTTTGTGGTCCAACTCTCATATCCATACATGACTACTGGAAAAACCACAATTTTGACTATGCCAACCTTTGTTGGCAAGATGATGTCTCTGCTTTAGCATACACTATCTAGGTTGGCCATAGCTTTCTTTCCAAGGAGCAAGTGTTTTTTAATTTCATGACTGCAGTCAGCATCTGCAGTGATTTAGGAGCCCGAGAAAATAAATTCTGTCACTGTTTCCTTTTTCTCCTTCTATTTGCCATGAAGTGATGGGACTGTATGCCACAATCTTAGTTTCTGAATGCTGAATTTCAAGCCAGCTTTTTTACTCTCCTCTTTCATCCTCATCAAGAAGCTCTTTAGTCCCTCTTCACTCTGATATTAGATATCATCTGCATATGTGTGCTGTGCTGTGCTTAGACACTCAGTCATGTCCAACTCCTTGCCACTCCATGGACTCTAGCCCCCCAGGCTCCTCTGTCCATGGGATTCTCCAGGCCATGCCCTCCTCCAGTGCATCTTCCCAACCCAGGGATCAAACCCATGTCTCCCACATTGCCTGTGGATTATTTGCCATCTGAGCCAGCATATATGAGATTGTTGATATTTCTCATAGCAAACTTGATTGGAGCTTGTGATTCATCCTGCCTGATATTCCACATGATGTACTCTGCATAGAAGCTAAATAGGCAGGGTAACAACATACAGCCTTGTCACACTCCTTTCCAAATTTTGAACCATTCAGTTATTCCATGTCTGATTCTAACTGTAGCACTCACTACAGTAGCACGCACCATAACACTGCTCAATCCCATAGACGTATAGAGCAAAAAACAATCTATTGGATGTCTGAAAGTCAGCTTTATCTGAAATAATTTATCATATTTGTGTGACTGGAACTCCTGGGTATGCTGCTTGGATAGACATTCACTTATCTCAAAATGCAGATGTGGGTCAGTTGAGATATGAAGGTCTCATGGTTTTCTGATTCTATACAAGTATTGAACAAGGGCACCAGAGTGCCAGTTGTTCATAGATAGTTCACAAGAGACTCTGGCTAGCTGCTTTTAATTGACTTAATGTTATTTTTCTTATTTTATTTGATCCCACTCCAGTAGGGGACACTATATTAATCATATTTATAATTACCATATGTACTAGTTACAGAACCACAGGGTTCATTTAAAAAGAAAGATTAAACACATAAATTATTGTAATAAATTAGGCTGCCAACTTACTTTACTCTTTGTACCCAGAGTATCCAAAAGAACCCTGATCCAAATCCAGGGAGGGTATGGAGAAGAATGGGCCACCAGAAAACCCCAACATTTCATGGGAATATTTCAGAAAATCATCTGGCATGTGGATCCACCTTCAAGATAACTCAAAGTCTCTCTACAACAGGGAAAAACAGAATTTCCCTGCATGCATTCTACATTTCGTCAGCCTTTTCCTACTGCAACCATCATTTATTTTGGAATTTAGAGGTGTGAGTTTTGATCGGCAGTATGAGCCAAGGGTGAATTAATTAGTAGTTCCCATGCCCATAGCAAAATTTGAAAATATACTGCATTCTTGTTTCCTAATTCCTGTGACCCAGAATTTATGAATTTATTATTTAATTTTGAAAACAAGACATTGGCCTACATTAACAGTGTTATTGACACTAAAATACAAGAGCATTGTAGGTATAGAGAACATGCACTATATAGCTGTAGGTTGTATTGTGAAGAGAAACAGTAGATTAGAGAAAAAATTTAAGATTAGAGCTACCCAGTGTTTTACATCAGTAACAATTGACTTTAGCAGCCCAGTTGTCATTCCTTTCCATATGTCTGGAAAGGAAAGTCTACAAACCTTGGATCTGCCCCCTCTATAGAAAGAGTACCTTTTCTCACTCTTCCGGAATCTAGAGCCTATCCACTTTTAGAATTCATTGTGAGTTTGTATTCCTTCAGGAAGCATTCCCAAAGCATGCCAGATTATGCCATCTCTCCTTTTTCTGAAAAGTAAAGTTTCTTATTATGTTGGTAATTTTGGAGCTTAATCATACATACTCGGATTTTTTTTACCATTCATGTGGTGGTTTGTGTAAGCTAATGTTGAAATTAACCCACAGCTCTGGAATCTACACCTGTGGACATTCATGAAGGCAAGAAGCCTAATAAACTCTTGTGGGGAAATTAAGGCAATATTTTATGGAAAAAAAGAGAGATTATTCAGACTGGAAAAATACAATAAGGGGCAGTAAACTAAATTTAACTCAGCTGTCCCATAAAGTGAACTTATCAACCCAGGAATCCAATTTATAGGTTACTTGAAAGCTAGATCAATTTAATCTTCAAAACTATTTTTCCAAACTAAAATATATTGAAAATGATGATTAGAAAATGCAATAGCTAATGATTACATAGATTTTCATTTTAAGAAATAATAAAGCACAGTTGTAAAGGGCAGAGTCCAGAAACAGATGGCCAGAGTTTGCCTCTGAGCTCTTCACTTAGGAGCTGTGTGACTTTGCAAATGTTGCTAAACTGTTCTGTGTTTCTCCTTATCAAAAAGAAAAAAAAAAAAGGACTAATAGTACCAATATCTGCTTCATAGAGTCATTATGATGATCACATGGCTAAATGGGTGAAACAAGGCTCAGAATATTATCCAGCACATAATAAATTCAACACAAGGTTAAGTATTAATATGCTTTAAGTAGGTTAATGATCTTGAAATATTAGTATAAATTAGAAAGACTCAGAAAGAAAGTGGCCTGAAACACCTATATATGAGTTCTAATCACATTTCTTCAAGTACTTATTGGTCCCAAAGCTGTGTTCTATTATTATTGTGGATGGAGAGTGGAAATACAAAATCTGATTTATTTTCAAAGATTGAAGAAACAGAGCTAGAGTTTTTAACATACATATAACTTTCCATTATCTTTCACTATCTACTAATTTGTAATTAGTATCTGTTTAAATCACAAAAGTGGCAGGACCACTTCTGGGCCAAATGAAATCTGATTGTTGGAGACTGGAATTAAATTTATTTTGATGTGATTTGGATCAACACCATAGTAATAATCAGTTTTGTCCTATGGCCATGTTTTTAATTCTCTGCAGTTAGGACTTTTAAAAAGGAATCATAGACACCTTTTGTTGTTGCATAAAAAATAGAATTTTAGAACTTATTCCCTTTATGGCCTTTGGATGCCTCATGTCTCCATCCATGAAATAAAAATAATTGTTTTGTTTAAAGTTATGGTAACTCCAGAGCAATGGTAAATTCCCAACTATTTAATATTACATGTAAAATCTCCATTCAATCACTTGTCATGTTTGCTATAATTCCTCTTCTAGTTTCCAAAAATATGGTTTGGAGATATTCATGTTATGAGCTGGTCAACATTCATACAGAAAAAGCAATGCCATCTAGAAGAAGGCACTGTCCCTATGTCACATGGCTACCATGATCACACACCCTCAACCATATAGTCAAGCACATGGAATTATATATATATATATATTTAAGGAGACAAAAGAACAAGTTATTTGAAACAGACTTCTCTTAGAAAATTAAATGTATAGATAACATGCACCTTAAGTTGTGTGTATGTAAGCTGTGTAAAAGAGAGGTTATCATGAAACTAATAAAAATAACACTAGTAGCAAACATTCAGGTGGGATTGTCTAGGTGCCATCCATTCTTCTAAGTTTTATACAGGTAGTGTGTGTTGAGAACAGCTAAAAAGTAGGTACTGCTTTTATTCCTGTTTCATGGATGAGAACAGTGAGGCACAGAGGGGTGAGGGAGATGCTCCAAGTGGTTCAGAATTCAAATCCAGACGCTCTTGCTACCATACATTGTGCTCTTAACCATAGCTGCAATGAATTCTGTTTGAGGGATGGCTGAGTTTTAACTACAGATGCAATCAATCAAATTTCCCTTTATGTAATTAAGAAAGCAAATTTGCTTTGTCTGGACTTGAGGATGCAAAATAGACTGAGGGCATGCCCTCAGGGAGTACACTATAGACCAGCAACTTGGGTACTTCATATATAGTCACTTGCCTGACTATTTAATTCAAAATGTGGAAAATAGTATGCAGAAAAGCGTTAGGAATAAGTTAATTTTTAGAATATAAAACATTTCAGAAAGTGTAGCTGCTTATAGTCCACAATTTGCAAGCAAAAATAAACCAAACTATGAGGATGATAAAGTCATCAATTATCCTAAAACCTCACATCATGCTTATCACAGAATAGGCACTCACAGAGCATCTCATGATTGAGGAATCTTCTGGAAAAGCCAAAAACAGGGAATCTAAAATGGCAGACCGACAAGATCAATGGACTCCTCTCTTCCTCACTGTCAGAGTATGGCTTTATATAAGGGTCAGAAAGTCCCTGTTCCATCCCATTTTATTAGCATCTGCCATACCTGCAGATCTAGGCTGACCAGACATGTGCCTTTGGCCTCTTTTGAGCCATTGTTTGTGTTATCAATGGGCATGATGCTCAATATCTCCCAAACAGCCCCTGTACAACTGCCATGTTCTGATTGAGAAATTCCACTGTTGCCAGAGCCTGAGAGAAATGCCATATTCTAACACTTGCTCAGTGGTTTAGTTCATGTACAGTCTTCTAACAAGAGATGATCCTTATTTGCTTGTCCTACCTCATTGTGTTCATTAACTCAGCACTGGCAGGAAGTCCCCTTGTGACCTTGTCATCAGTAGCCACAACGCTGCTAGAGCGCTGAGGACCGGACAGGCTGTGAGCTATGGGGATGCTGTCTCCTTCTTTGTGTTCCCAGCTGTCTATCAAGTCAGTCTGTGACTCTGTAGGAATGAAGGCAAGAATTCCTTCCATGACAGGAGATGCTTATTGGCTGGCATACAGCTCTCAGATACTGGAGAAGGAAAGGAGCTTTCTAGAGTTACTAATTCAGCTTTCTCAAGAGAAATATTTACAGCCATGTTGGCAAGGTACAGTACCAGAAAAACTCTCCCGCCCCTCTCTTCCCTTTCCTTCCACTTTACCTTCTTCTTTTTCTCTCTTTTCTTCTTTTCTTTTCTTTTTTCTCCTTTTCCCTTTCAAGGACTATAATTCTCTATTTGACTTCTCTGACATGGGTTTTTTGGAGTTTTGGACCTTAATTTCAGATGACCATTGCATGACCTGGATTTGTAAATATATTAGAAAAACTACTCAGTCTTCCAGTGGGATTTTAAATTTCCTTATTCAAACTACCCCACCCTTCATCCCTTGGGTTCTAATCAGTAGCTTTTCACTTTAAGAATGTACATTGCCATCTGTGAAATAGATAGGCAGCGGGGGTTCAATGTATGACAGGAAAATGAAGCAGAAGTAAATGTTTCCCTGGAACTCCATTGCTTATTCCATGATCCAACAAATGCTGGCAATTTGATCTCTGGTTCCTCTGCCCTTTTGGAACTCAACTTCTACATCTGAAAGTTCTTGGTTCATGTACTACTGAGCCTAGCTTGAAGAATTTTTAGCATAATATTGTTAGCATGTGAAATGAGCACAATTGTATGGCAGTGTGAACATTCTTTGCTATTGCTTTTCTTTGGGACCGGACTTCCCTGGTGGATCAGAACGTAAAGTGTCTGCCTACAATGCAGGAGACCCAGGTTAGATCCCTGAGTCAGGAAGATCCTCTGGAGAAGGAAATGGCAGCCCAGTCCAGTACTCTTGCCTGGAAAATCCCATGGACAGAGAAGCATGGTAGGCTACAGTCCATGGGGTCGCAAAGAGTCAGACATGACTAAGCGACTTCACTTTACCTTCTTTGGGATTGGAATGGAAACTGACCTTTTCCAGCCCTGTGGCCACTTCTGCTTTCCAAATCTACTGACATACTGAGTGCAGCACTTTAACAGTATCATCTTTTAGGATTTTAAATAGCCCAGCTGGAATTCCATCACCTCCACTAGCTTAGTTCATATCAATGCTTGCTAAGACCCACTTGACTTTACACTCCAGGATGTTCTTCTCCAGATGAGTGACCACACCATGTTTATCTAGGTCATTAAGACATTTTCTGTATAGTTCCTCTGTGTTCTTGCCACCTCTTCTTAATCTCTTCTCTTCTCTTAATCATTTCTGTCCTTTGTCATGCCCATCCTTACATAAAATATTCCCTTGATATCTAAAGTTTTCTTGAAGAGCTCTCTAGTCATTCCCATTCTCTTATTTTCCTCTATTTCTTTGAATTGTTCATTTAAGAAGGCTTTCTTATATCTCCCTGCTATTCTCTGGAACTCCGCATTCAGTTCAGTATATCTTTCCCTTTCTCCCTTTCTTTTTGCTTCTTTCTATAGCTATTTGTAAAGCCTCCTCAGACAACTGTTTCCCTTCCTGCATTTCATTTTCTTTGGAATGGTTTTGATCACTGCCTTCTGTACCATGTTAGAAACCTCTGTCCATCGTTCTTCAGGGTTCTCTCTATCAGATTGAATCCCTTGAACCTATTTGTCATCTCCACTGTATAATCATAAGGGATTTGAATTAGGTCATACTTGAATGGCCTAGTGGTTTTCCCACTTTCTTCTATTTAAGCCTGAATTATGCAATAGGGAACTGACGACCTGAGTCACAGTTAGCACCAAGTCTTGTCTTTATTGATTGTATTTAACTTACATGTAGAGTAAATCAGGCAAAATGCTAGGCTGACTGAATCACAAACTGGAATCAAGATTGCCAGGAGAAATATCAACAGTCTCAGATATGCAAATGTTACCATTAACGGCAGAAAGTGAAGGGGAACTAAAGATCCTCTTGACGAGGGTGAGAGAAGACAGTGAAAATACTGGCTTGAAACTCAGAATCAGAAAACTAAGATCATGGCATCAAGTCCTGTTACTTAGTGTCAAATAGAAGGAGAAAAACTGGAAGCAGTGATATATTTTACTTTCTTGGGCTCCAAAACACTGCAGCCATGAAATTACAAAATTACAAAACTTCTGCCTCTTGGAAGCAATGCTATAACAAACCTAGACATTGTATTAAGATGCAGAGATATCACTTTGCTGACAAAGTTCATATACTAAAAGCTATGGTTTATTTAGTGTTCATGTACAGATGTGAAAGTTGGACCAAAAAGAAGCAGAAGAATTGAAGTTTTCAAATTGTGGTGCTGAAGAAGACTCTCAAAAGTACTTTGGACTGCAAAGAGATCAAACCAGTCAATCCTAAAGGAAATAAATCCTGAATATTCAGTAGAAGGACAGTTGCTGATGCTGAAATTCCAATAGTTTGGCCACCTGATGCGAAGAGCTGACTTATTGAAAAAGACTCCGATGTTGGGAAAGATTGAAGGCAAAGGAGAAGAGGGGTGCAGAGAATGAGACAGTTAGATAGTATCACAGACTTAATGAACATGAATTTGTGCAAACTCCAGGAGATAGTGGAGCACAGAGGAGCCTGGCATGCTATATAGTTCACAAGGTCACAGAAAGCTGGGCAAGATTTAGCAAATGAACAACAATTGGCTATATGGCCAAGAGATCAGATCACTGGATTATATGGTAGCTCTCTTTATTTTCTTAGGGAAACTCCATACAGGTCAGGCTTCCCAGGTGGCTCAGCAGGAGTTGCAAAAGATGTAGGTTTGATCCCTGGTTCAAGAAGATCTCCTGGTGGAGGAAATAGCAACTCATTAAGTTTTCTTGCTGAGATAATCCCATGGACAGAGGAAACTGGCAGTTTATAGTTCATGGGGTCGCAAAGAGTTGGACACAAGTGAGCACACACACATGCCATAATGCTTGCCATAATGATTGTGCAGAGAGACATTTTATTTGTTTAAAAAAAAAGGACATGATGAGAGAGTATACTAATTTGATTTGTCTGAAAATGGGTTATAAACCTTACATAGACTAACTTTTATATTTGTGCAACATGTCTACCTATATCTTTATCCTTTTTGTTTTTTGCTTAATGTTTCAGATCAGATACAGGGTTGGAACCAAGTTTTATAGCCCAGATACCTTTGAAATCTCAGCACAGAATGCAGTGCTCCATGTCAGGCCAATAGTCTCCTGTATTCCAGTTGCAATTCAAGCCTCACCTACTTTTCTGGAACCTTCTCTATTACACAGTTTTCCTTCTTCCTTGGAATTCCCATTGCAAAGAGAATCTCTACCAAAAATTATAATGTCATTATATATTGCCGCTGTGTTATAACAATGATTTTATTTGTACTTACCAACTTTATGAGACTATAGGCTGTTTCAAGCAAAGAACTACAGGCCTTGTCTTTAAAAAATACTGAACTAGATATTCATAATTAGCAAATATTTAGAGAATCCTTGTTGACTTTCTCAGTATTGGCTAGATATGATGAAATGAGATAGAATTCTCAAAGAGGATTGGGGAGGAAAAGAAGAAAGGGACACAGGCCCCATGATGTTTTCTTATCTATGAAATTTGGAAAGCTCCTGCCTAACAACTGTCTATCTTATAGGCCTTACAATAAAGCAAATACTTTATTGTATCTTGTTAATTTCTAACTATCACATTTTCAGTGATACCTCCTAGCCATGGCAGAGATGGCCCTGCCTACTGCCAATCTTCCATGATGATAGCCAAAGTTTAAGTTGTTTTAAGCCTCGTTCTTGTGAGAAGATAACAGAACAGTAGAACTCTATAGAGCTTTCTTGTCACCCATGTGGCATCACCACATTCTGCTTTGGTTCTGCCAGATCTGACTTTGCCTTTCTGACAGCCTGACTGAAGCTAATTCTCACGTAGGATAGTTTGGGTTACTCACAGCAGAATAGCATAGATGGATAGAGAAGCAGTATTGAGATTATTGTAAAACTCTTTCACTTGTGGTAAGATGAATGTTGATATGTGGCTTGTTGGTTTATACTTGAGAGGCCCCAGGTGATCTTGTTAACCAATCACAATCTCCTTGCCCTTGATCCATTTCCCTCATTTCCTCAAAGCAGCCACTTTTGATTATTTATAGTTGAGGTATAGTTGAGGTACTTTCTCTAGTTGTAAAGAGGGTCTCTGAAGAGAGTTCTGGCCACAAAAGGCACAGTATATAAAGAATCACAGTATCTCCACTACCAACTGGGCCAGCATCATCCAGGAGCATATATAGGTTGATAGGGACTAAGGCTGGGGCTGTAGGAACAGATGCCTTTAAGTATCCAGACCTGTTGGTACCTAGAAGTGTCCAGTATTATAAATGCAGGGGACAAAAAGAAGAAAAGGTCACTATTTCTATATATGAGAGGTCACCCTCTAGACACATAAAGAGGTCATTTAAATATAGCATTACAAATGCTATGACAAGCTGTATAGAAATTATATAAGAATGGAGAAGTAGATTCAACCTGGTTTGGAGGAGATAATCTCAGGATTCTTTTTTTTAATTTGTTGAGCTTATTCATAAATTTATGGTTCTGTGACTTAAATCCTGAGTGTGATAAAGGGGAAAAAGTGTATGATCGCTGAGAAAGACATTGAACAAAGAGTTCCAGACAATATAGGCAAAGGCAGAGAGATGTGTTTCAGGCACAATAAGCAGTTTGTTCTTATTAGATCTGGGGTGGTATCTCCTTATCGGAGGTGCAGTTAGGTGGATTCACCACTGACTGTGCATCTGTAGACCACCTGAAGCTCAATTTATGGTACAAGATAGACGTTTAGGCCAAAGCAAAAGCCCAATCTTATGAACTGAGTCAGGATAAAACAATGGCTTAGGGAAATATGAGAGATAATTTCAAGTCCTCAGAAGACAAGTCCAAGAACTGATCACAGAGAAACAGATTTTGAAAAAGATATAAGCCATCAGTAGTCATAACTAGAGCGAGGGAACTTAACTAAATTCTGTTGGAGGATTTCCTGATTGAGTGAATCTTAAATAAGTGATTTGAAAAGGCTATGAGCTCTCAGGTGGTGGGTATTAGATGTGAGAATTTGGGGAAACAGTTGATTTGGGGATGACACTGCCCAGTCTTCTAAGATCTTAAGAAGAGCCTAGAAAGATGATCAGCTCATTTTCCCCAGCAAAATTATTTGCAGCATAGATCTGTATTTGTTTACACTAACACATAAGTTATTGCAGGACTATCTATTGCTTGATATCAATATCTTTAGTCTCAGTTCCATGGATATTATTTGGTGCTTCAGATGGTTGAAACTGTTAAGAATATATTCAAATTTTATGCAAATTTCTAGGTAAAAGACCCATAAGATCTTATCAGGAGATCCATAAGATCCAAGAAGATCTTATTAGTTCTTGAAAGTTCATAATTCTGAATATTTTAAATCCACTGGTACAGACACAGAAAGTTATATTTTCTTTCCAGAGATAATACCTACTACTTCTTATGAGACACAAGAGAGTTTGTGTCAAGTAAAGATATAGGTATTAATATTAAATGAAGAGTCTATGATCACATAGGAGAAGGCAATGGCACCCCACTCCAGTACTCTTGCCTGGGAAATCCCGTGGACGGAGGAGCCTGGTAGGCTACAATTTATGGGCTTGCAAAGAGTCGGACACAACTGAGCGACTTCACTTTCACTTTTCACTTTCATGCACTGGAGAAGGAAATGGCAACCCACTCTAGTATTCTTGCCTGGAGAATCCCAGGGATGAGAGCTTGGTGGGTTGCCATCTATGGGGTCACACAGAGTTGGACATGACTGATGTGACTTAGCAGCAGCAGCATGATCACATATTTTTCTTCTCTAGCCATTGTACTTTTCTTTAATGGATCAGAGTAAGGTGGAAGCAGGATAGACCCACACCCCATCTTTACTGCTTCTAGAATACATCGAAGAATCCTTCTTGAGTAAGTACTTGCTATGTATACCCTATTGCTATTTTGCCTGAAAATTTCTCTCAACAGGTAAAATTGACTTTAGGATCCATAGTTTGGTTAATTGGGAAGAAGCTTATATCAGGTAGCTATAAATTAGGCCTAATGACATGAACCCAGTACAAACTCAAATATTTTATGCTCTGGGATTCAGCTGACCTTATCTGGAGTTCTGTTCAAGATGCTATGAGGACAAGGATGCTTCCATGCTTCAATTTAAAATTTTGTCTGGGATACCTGGGCTCAATATTGTCTCACTGCCTTCTCACATTAAAAAAAACCCACTTTGTCAGAAACAATCTCAGCACAGCAGATGCAAAAATCACCATGTTGAACGTGTACCTTCTGGAACAGTCAGAGGAAAGTTGTCTTTCCCTCACTGTTTTCCATAGAAAGAAGGATTCTGGAATTTGAGATGTTGTCTCCCAAGGTGTTATTTATGGTAATTTTATTATTTTCTGTTATTTATGTGAATATTTGGGGTTCTAATCTAGGAAAGGCTGTTTCTCCACCATATTATGGAGAGCTAGGCTCTTTCACAAATCACAGGCAAGGTAAAAATCAGTGAAAGGTATATTCTTATTTTCATATGAAAGTCTATAAGCAGTCTCTCTGAATACCACATATCTTTGAGAATCCCTGGATGACCCAGCTTTAATCAGATTCCCTTTTTCAGTTTCTAAGGTCATGAGCCTTTCCAGGTAACAGGCATAAGAACAGAGTTTGGAAGCAGAGACTGCCAAATCTCTGACTATTACTGCATCTCTGGGTAAGTAAGAGAAAAAGTGGACCCTTCCTAATGACCCTGGATATGCCTCCTTGAGATTCATTTAGATGCAATAACAAGATATTTCCTTCCTATTAGTATATATTCACAAATAACCTTATTATCTATCATTTAAGGAGACATGGAAAGCCTCCATGGATGAAATAGAAATTTCTACTACTCACTCATATCTGGTCTTTTGTCCTAAATACACAGCAGAGCTCATTTCTGAGACCACGCCATCTTATTATTTGGTAGAGCCGTGTGGCTGCCTCTGGTCAGTGGGCTGTGGGTGAAATTGATTATTGATATGGATTGTTATTTCAACACATTCTTCTCTGAACACTGGGCCATCACAAGAACAGTGCCCCATACAGTTGCCTAGACCCACAGAAAACTTCTCATGAGTGAGTAAATTGTTGTGTTAAGCCATTAAATATTTCATCTGAAGTACAAGCCTGTTGTGACTTAAACAACAGAAGAGGTGTTGTGAGGTTTATAAAAGAATATTGATAGTGGATAGTAGAAGTAGAAAAAAAAAGCATAGGCAAAATCATAAAAGTAGAAAAATATAGTTTTCATTTTATACTGTCCATGGAATTTTTTTTTTTTTCAGTCAAGAATACTGAAGTGACGTGAAGTCACTCAGTTGTGTCCAACTCTTTGAGACCCCATGGAGTGTAGCTTGCCAGGCTCTTCCATCCATGGGAGTTTTCAGGCAAGAATACTGAAGTGGATTGTAATTTCCTTCTCCAAAGAAATGGAGAAAATAAAAAATATATATATATATATAGAGAGAGACGTAACTTTGCCCAAAAAGGCCCATAGAGGCAAAGCTACGATTTTTCCAGTAGTCATTTATGAATGTGAGAACTGGGCCATAAAGAAGGTTGAACATCAAAGAATTGATATTTTTGAATTGTGATGCTGTTTTGAGAGTCCCTTGGACAGCAAGGAGAGCAAATTAGTCAATACTAAAGAAAATCAGCCCTCAATATTCATTGGAAGGACTGATGCTGAAGCCGAAGCTCCAATAGCTTGTCCACCTGATGCAAAGAGCCGACTCACTGGCAAAGACCCTGATTCTGGGAAAGATTGAAGGCAGAAGGAGAATGGGGCAGTAGAGAATGAGATGGTCATATAGTGTTACCAACTCAGTGGATGTAAATTTGAGCAAACTCGGGGAGATAGTGGAGGACAGAGAAGTCTGGCGTCCATGGGGTCACAAAGAGTCAGACAGTGCTTAGAGGCTGAAAAATGAGCAGTAGTTTTCATCAGGGAGAAAATGAATGATTAAGTTTGAAAGGAATATAAAGAGGACTAGATAATAAGCCAGAAGGCATAGATTAGAATGTTAGCACTGGCTTCATACTTAATCCTGTTGCCAATGGATGATCATCTATTATAGTAATGTACCTATTAAGAAGAATAATTAAAGTGAGAAGATATTAAAAGAAAAAAATTAATGTTTAAAAAACATAGATAAGAATAGTAACACCTACAGATAGGGAATTAGTATCTATTAGAGAAGGGAGAAAAACAAAGTAGAAAATATACTTCAATAATGAATATTTAGGAGAAAAATTATCTACTTGACAATAGACAGATTTTGGAATGAGGGAGAATTTGTCTCAAAAAGTCAAGGTGAAGGCTGTTGCAGCAGATGGTGAGTTAGACTTTCTATGCCCAACCAAGTACTGAGTATCTTGTCTATGGGATACTCTCTTCTGAATTCTAAGCAAATAGTTAATTTTAAAGAAAAACATATATCTAAAATGGAGATGTCCTCTCTGGGGAAGATAAATTTGATATGCCCCTAAGCTCTCAGTTTGTCTTAGCCTGTCCTTGCAGTATTGATCCGTATTATCTTTGGGATAAATCTCAGCAAGCCTATATCAATTCATGTAGCTTACATCAGTTTGGCAGGCCAACACACATGCCCAGAGACCTGACATCTGGTTTCCATACACATTTGCTCCAGGTTAGTGTGTGCATGGGGTAAACATTGCCAACCTTCTCTAATTCAACATGCTAAGGGAACAAAGTTGGAGATCGCTGCAACATAGAAAGTAAAAGTTCTTCCAGGGCCATGATTGTGGTTTAAAAGAATGTAAGAGGCAGAAAGAACTCATAGCTAAGAATATAGAATTGTGGAGATAGTCATCTCTGAATGTGAATCCCTGAATCCACTACAAGCCTCTACACACCGGAATTTTCATCTTGGAAAGAACAACCTACCATGTAGGGTATGTCATTAAATGGGATGCTGCTGGCAAAATCCTTAGCACAGTTTATTTTTAAAGTAGCCATCAGAGTGATTGTGCTATATGTAAGCTTTCATCAGATAATAATAAAAGTTAATTCTTACCTATCTCTTACCATATGCCAAATATTATTTTCAATTTACATACATTAATATTAGTCCTGGCTATAGCCTCTGAGGAAGGTATGATTATTATCCCCCTTTTACATATGAGGGAACAGCAAAGGTGAGCACCTAACACAAGGTTATATAGCTAGTAACTGGGGAATCTGAACCACAGTCCCAGACAGCTTCACTGCAAAGCCCATGGTCCTAATTACAATGCCCTAGATGCAGGAGACCTCGGTTCGATCCCTGGGTCAAAAAGATCCCCTGGAGTCAGAAATGGCAACCCATTCCAGTATTCTTGCCTGGGAAATCCCACGGACAGAGAAGTCTGAAGGGCTACAGTTCCTGGGGTCACAGTCAGACACAACTGAGCAACTGAGCAACTGAGCATACAATGAAATAATATTTTCATATGTGAGTCAGATGAAGCGTAAGTTAGTGCTTCTCAATTGAATCCTAAATGCATGTTTTGTCCTTCCCTCTGCTGTTATTGGGCTTGCCAGGTGGCGCTAGTGATAAAGAACACACCTGCCAATGCAGGAGATGTAAGATTTTGGGGTTCAATTCCTGGTCTGGGAAGATCCCCTGGAGGAAGGCATGGCAACCCACTACTGTATTCTCGTCTGGAGAATTCCGTAAACAGAGGAACCTGGAGGGTTACAGTCCATAGTGTCGCAGAAAGTTGGACACGACTGAACCAACTTAGCATACACACACGCTGCTGTCCTCATGGGTGAATGTGACAGTTTGAATTGAAAGTGTTATGAAACAAAATGCCTAGAAAGAGAGCTAGAGCTATGATATAGGACAAGTCCTGGTTTAGGGGTTTGGGGATTTGCTTTCTTGGGGATACCACTAAGGAGCTGCGTGATCTTGGTTTAATATGTCAACATCTCTAGCTCTTGGTTTTCTTATTATGTGATTCTTATGATCTCCTTTTGAATACAGTCTGGGAGTGTTTTACCCCACTTGAAAAGTCCTACTTGTTTGGCAACCACCAGCATTGATTTGAGAGCGATAGGGAATTTGGTTAAAGGTTGAAATTATCCATATGTAAGAATTGGATGTGTGTAGGAACAAACACGATCAAACAAAACAACTTTGGAATTGTATAAATTTTATTGCAAAAGTCTCAGGAGACTAGGAACAGCCAGAGAAAAGACAGCAAGGAAAGGAACCCTGCCCTAACTCCTTGTCAACTGGAGATACCCAATCATTCTCAGAAAAAAGCAAATTTCCCATTGCATAATAATTTCACTGAGAGATGATGCTACCCTCTCCTCTCCTCCATTATCGCTCCCATTGGCTCAGGAAACACTCGCCTTTAAGAACAATAGGGCATTGAGTCACTCTCATTAGGAAAACATAGAGCAATACTTGATGGATATTTTAAGAGCCAAGGCAAGTCCAACATAGTAAATAGAAGGGGTCTTCTCAAGACAGCATTGTCACTAGCTAGAGAGAAAACAGGGCTGGAACCTCTTATAACTGCTAAGGAAATGCTGGCTGGCAAGGCACTGGCTCAGTTTGTGCTCAGATTGATTGCTTTGGAGAATCTTGGGAACAGGACCTGAAAGGCAGCAAAGGGGCCACTCTTCAGTGAGCCTGAGAAAATGGAGGGTGAGGACTGTGAGTGGGAGAAGGGAGGTGTTCAGGGGATGTCCCAGGGGCAGGCGTCAGAAGAGAGCACTGGGCTTAGCTCAGGATGCAAAGCACAAACCAAAGCCTGTCACTCTGAGCCCATCAGACAGTCTCAAGACTTCCAGGCATGCCCTTACAAAACATTCTCAGTTGATTAAGACCGCAGGTCTAGCCACAAGAGAAAACAGAGTAAAGAAATGTTGTGGTTTTCCTATATATTCCTATATATTTTTACGGAACTGTGATTGAGGTGTTTGAGAACTTCTGTAATCAAAGAGAAGCGAATGTAATACACCAATCTGTAATACTCAAAAAGAATTATATGACATTAGCAAAAAGACTTTGTCATATAATAAAATGCTGATTCTGTTTTTCCCCACCCATCAAATATGAGAAGTTGCATTAGGCAGAGTAAACTAAAACATCAGTTAGGATGTGTGTTTCCCAAAACGTCCCTGCATCTTGTCTTGGATTTAAGGACTCTGGCTATGGTAGCTGACCAGGTGCATGCTCCCTCTCTTTCAGAATGTTTACTAGTGGCCTCTCATCTATTATAAATACAAATTATAATTGAATTTATAAATATAAAGTGACTCCACATCATGCTTCATGAGATGTGTATGAGGACTCACAGATAAAGTTGTTGAATCTGTTCTTTAGACAATATTGTAGAATTAAAATCCAGCACCGACCAGAGAGAAGGAATTTCCCTTTATAAGCTGAGAGTAAACACTACAAGGCCATGACTGAGCATTGTTGACTGCTCTATCTCATGAGCCCCAAACAAATGATCATTTGGTAACTGATTGTCCAATGAATGAATTAGAAAATAATTATCTTACCTATTGGACAGCAAGGAGATCCAACCAGTCCATCCTAGAGGAAATCAGTCCTGAATATTAATTGGAAGGACTGATGCTAAAGCTCAAACTCCAATACTTTGGCCACCTGATGCGAAGAACTGACTCACTGGAAAAGACCCTGATGCTGGGAAAGATTGAAGGCAGGAGAAGAAGGGGATGGCAGAGGATGAGGTGGATGGACGGCATCACCGACTCAGTGAACTTGAGTTTGAGTAAACTCTGAGAGTTGGTGATGGACAAGGAGGCCTGGTGTGCTGCAGTCCATGGGGTCACAAAGAGTCAGACATGACCGAGTGACTGAACTGACTGACTGACTATCTTACCTATCAAACCTCAAATTCCTCTGTCTAAAAAAACAAATGATGCAGACATCTTCTTCTAGCAGCATTACATGTCTGTTTCATTAGACTTGAATGTTGTTATTCTTGTTCTTGTTTCTGTCTTCCCCCATTTCTGACTCCTTTGCCCCTACTAACTAGCTCTCACCTTCCATCACCTTTCTTCCTTTGTCTGGTGAGATAGTGGAGGGAAAAAGGAAAAAAAAAAAAAAAACCTCAACAACACCTCACCCCTAAAGCATCCATATTTTATTATTATTCAAGCCAAATTTAGGTGGAATAAACTCAGAAAAATAAGGCCGCCATTATTAAGAAAATGAGAAACTATGTGTGATTTTTTTTCTGCCTGTTATTTCCAAATGGTTACCAGCACCTACATTTTATAGTGATTTTAAGATTATTGTAGTGAAACGTGCCCACAAAAATACAGATTTGCTTTCCATCATCACAACATGGACCTCACCATGTGAAGATGCAATTTGTATTTTAAAATACATATTAAACTTCATTCTAGCCCCCAAAGCTATGCTTCCTGGCTTTTCTCCATTCGACCACATACAGATCCTCATTGCTTGAAGCAAACTTGATGTATGGAAATCAGAACTCTCTTAAACTCCAAGGTGATTCTTTCCTTTACCAGAGTATTCACCAAAATGTTTCTAAGAAATAGCTACTTCCTCCTCTGCACTTAAATGATAATATGACATACAAAAATTCAGTCCATAAGAAAGTTGAGAGAGTTCAATTATATGTGTAAATGACAAGGAAAAAAAGTTACATGGGAATAATGATTTCTATTTTCAAAGTCTTATTATCAATCACTATAATTAAAGAAATGATTACCTTCTAAAGATAAAACAGGGTGCTTAGGTTAGGGAATCAAAGATAATAAAAGACAGACTGTGCTTTCAAGAAGCTTATGTTCTAATGACAGAGAGCCAGTTAAATATTTAGAACACAGGGTGATATACCCCCTATTAAAAATAAGACAGCAGGTCCAAACAGAAGTCACTTCACCAAACAAAAATTGAAGTACGGTTTCAGTTGTTCCACAAATAGAATCTTAAATCAGTCATTCAGGAATTGCCTGGTCAACACTATTTGATAATCTGCCTGATAGATTCCTGTCATCCCCATAAAAAATGATTTTTCAATAACTAACCCACTTTCTTGACTGTTACACCTTCCTTATTCCCTTTCTCTTCTGTTTCTAAAAGTCTTTCATTGTGTATAGATTGTTGGATCTCCTTTTTATCTGCAGGGTTAGATGCTGTGTGACTAAAATCTGTTTCTGCTCAAATAAGCTCAACATTTTAATATGTCCCAGTTTGTCTTTTGACAGTCCTGGGGTCAGAAGAGGGAACCAAAGGAGACCCCCGACAGGCCTCAGGAGCAGCTATCAACCAAATGTGGATGCCTATGGAGCCCCTCAGTTCCCGCTTTCTCATTGCTTCTGGAGGTAGTGGGCAGGTCCCTCTCAGATTCTAGACCTACCATTTTTGGGTTACTACTCTGAGCAATTATTTTGGACTGAGTCTGAAAGCCAGCTGAGCTGAACTAGGTTTGACTTAGAAAGTGGACATTAGTTGAACTGTTTTCAGGGTCACATTATGTCTGACTTAGAAACTGAACTCAGGCTGGGGTTGGACCGCGTCCAATATACAAAGTGAACTAAGTCTGGGGTGGGGCTGGATCAGACTTAAACTAGATACTAGATTCAGTGAGGCCAGGTGAATACAATATTGTTTTAAGGCTGAACAAACCAGCTAAGCTTACTAAAGTTAATCTCAAATTACAGGGGCCACAGTGGAAAACTTTTAGCCTAGATGTGCTTGCCCATTTCTGAGGTGCTCTAGAGACAAAGAGGTCTCAGTCAAGCCCTCACTAACAAAGGCAGAGAGAAAAGTAATTTTCTCATGTACAGCTTCTGTTGACCAGACACCCCACTCACACCAGAGCCTGCAGATAGCATCCCTAGTATTGGAGCTTCAATACTTTGACCACCTGATTGGAAGAGCAGACTCAGTGGAAAAAACCCAATGCTGGCAAAGATTGTAGGCAAAAGTGAAAGGAGGTGGCAGAGGATGAAATAGATAGCATAACTGACTTTTTTTTTTTTTTTGGTAAATTAATTTGTTTGTTTTAATTGGAGGCTTATTTCTTAATAATATTGTAGTGGTTTTTGCCATACATTGACATGAATCAGCCATGGGTGTACATGTGACCCCATCTCGAAGACCCCTCCCACTGCCCTCCCCATCCCATCCCTCAGGGTCATCCCAGTGCACCAGCCCCGAGCACCCTGTCTCATGCATCAAACCTGGACTGGTGTTCTGTTTCACGTATGGTAATATACATGTTTTAATGCTATTCTCTCAAATCATCCCACCCTCGCCTTCTACCAGATTCCAAAAGCCTGTTCTTAATGGACATAAATTTGAGCGAACTCTGGGGGATAGTGGAGGACAGAGGAGCCTGGCATGTTACAGTCTGTGGGGTCAACAAGAGTCGGACACAACTTTTCATTGAAGATTTAGGTCATTTTTAGATACAATGGAGGAGTGAAACATTAACTGCTGAACATAGATTTATTCATTTTTGTTTCTTTTCCTAGAAGAACTCAAGATATTTGAGTTCATTAGCACTCATATTTTTTATGACATTTAAATATTTACTATTAGCAAGGATATACTTATGGAAATTTTGAAATGTATTTTTATATTTGCCAATGCACAGAATTGCCAATGCACTGTTGTTATAAACAATTCACAATGTCCTACTTCTCAATTTTCACTGTGAGTTAAGGATTCTAAAGGTTAAAAGTTTTAGTCTATATATATATATATATATATATACATATGTAACTATCACTACTTAGAAATAATAATGATACAAGAAAGCAACTGTGTATATAAAGTAAATAAGTAAAGCTAAAAAAAAGCCTATTATTTTAGAATGAAAAAGACAAAAAACATAGGACAAAATCTGAACAGAGGTAGTTGTAAATGATTTGGGGAAAAGGAATCCTGGGAAAGGAATTTTATGTGTGGTCAAGCTGGATAATATTTGAATGGGTTTGTTTCCATATTTAATGAATGAGTTTTAACACTTAATATGAGTTTTAATATTGAAAATACACTGGTACAAAATCTGGCGTTTTCTCTGTTAAAATGAGAAAATGTTTTTTTGAACTACTGGTCTTCTCCTGATAGGAGATTGTGAAACTATTTTTGTTGTTGTTTGTTTCTGTTGGTTTGTATTCACATTTTGGGTAAGCCACCTGGAAAGCAACAATTTTGTGCCATACCAAAAATAATTTCCTGTTTCACAGTTTCTTTATCAGGTCTATCATTTCTTAAGAAAACTCAGTTCTCTCTACATTAACAAGGCCAAGTTTTGTTCGCAACTCTTAATATTTCTCTATTTGCCTTTAAAATCTTCTATTGTCACTTTGGTTAAATAGATAATTAAGCATGCTTTTATAATGCTCTATTATCTCATTTAGTCAAATATTCAAAACATTTGACAACTCCCCAAAATCAAATTCTAAATGGAATCTTTCTGATCTCAAACTAAGTTGGAGATTTTCCAGAGGTCCCCTGGAAGTTCTTAAAGGTTTTGTCTGTTTTCTTGTAGAAGGGAGATGTAAACTAATTGAGTTTATTTTGTATGTTAATTATATGGGAAGGGGCTTCCCTGGTGTCTGGCTCAGCAGTAAAGCATCTGCCTGCAAACCAGGAAACTCAGGAGACAGGAGTATGATCGCTGGATCTGGAAAATCTCCTGGAGGAGGAAATGGCAACCTTTCCAGTATTTTTGCCTGGAAAATCCCATGGATGAAGGAGCCTGGTGGGCTATAGTCTATGGGGTCACAAAGAGTTGGACACGACTGAGCATGCATATATACAATTATATGGGAAGCGTTGCTAAATAGTGATTATAAACTTATTTGGTTATATTGGTGTGAATGCAATTATTAATATGTGTTCTAGAAATTGTATGAGATTCTTCAAAATATGTCTTGTGGTATAATGTTATGACTGATAAGCCATAATTGTAGTTTTACGTAAGAATGTCATATGTCACAGAGAAAAACAAATATCCTTGCCAATTCTATTGTAATAAACTCTCATCAAATATTTACTCATGGGTATTTTAAAGTCTTCTGTCATTTACAGACAGTTATTTTACTCCGATGCTTTCTTAAGAGTGAAATTCATAGAAAAGATGCTACAGGTACACTTGACTCCATGTACCCTTGCCAGATTACAAGATATCAAATCTTGGGTGCATATTTCACAACTGCAGAAGGCTTTCCCTGACATCTGGTCCTGAACAAATGCTGGAGACCTCAAAGTCAAATTGACTAGTAACATAAATAGCCAATATCAAGGTAGGCTGCTTCCTCCTGAGGGGTCAGATTGAGAATGTTTCTTTACATTCTTACTTCCCTCTCTGACTATCTACTGACCATGCTCTGGCATTATTAGAAAAATCATGCTGGCGTTCATATATCTCAGATCATTGCAAAAGGGTGTAATTCAACCTCCAAACAACTGCTGGTGTTGTCATACTGCCAGAGATCCCATGGTTCTGCCCTTCACAAAATATTTATTTTCAATGCCTCGGTTTCTCTGGCATAAACTCAGCCCCTTCTCTATTGTGTCAGATTCTTTAGTCCTGGAGGTCCATTTCCCAGTCTCTGTTTAACAACTCCAAACATAGACTCTTGCATTCAGACTCTACAAAGAGAAGGACACAGAGCAACGGTAACCAAAATAAAGCTACCTATGCAGTCTACACACCCTTAAATTTTACTGCCCTCCATGGTGGTTACTTTTCCAGACCTAAGCCACAAATTCAAATGGAAATACAAGGAGACATTAATGGTTTAAAATTTGTTTCCTTTGGCATATCTCTACTCCTCTGCCTAGGAGTAAGTGCAAATGAGCCTATGATCAGGAACCTCTTCTTAGCTCTTGAAGATACTGTGGAATCTGCTGCTAAAGCAATAGCTGCCTGGAAAATATCCCTACACTCTGGTCATTTCTCTTGATAGTAAGTTAGTCCTTGAATATTTTTTAGCTGAGCAATGAGGTGTTTGCACTATGGTCACTGCTATTTGCTGCACTTGCATTGACACTCCAGACCTTGGGAAATATGCTAAGTCTTTCTGACACAGTAAATTCTTTCAAAAGATTTAAGTGATGTTTGCACTCACTAGCCACCTAGTAAATGGTTTCCCTAGAAATGTAATGTTGGGAAAATATACAAAGAGAATGACCAACTCAAAGAATGTGAATAAGGCATTGTGACCTGTGAATGCCACACAGAGATTCAGAAAACAAAAACAAGCAAACAAACAAGCAAAAACAAAATTGTAAAAGTGCCAGAGTGGTGGCTAGAAGTAGCCATTATGCCCATTTTTATTTTTTTAATCACATCTCTCAAGCTAAGAATCTTGATCAATAAGATAATTTTTTAAAAGAAAATAAGCAAACAATCTCAAAATATAGTTGTTTAAGCTAAGCCTCACATCACCAAATCAAAACTTAATTACCTTTTCAACTTTTCTAGAAATGAAATCTTAAACTAGTCATTCAGGAATTGCCTGATCAGCACTAGTTAGGTAATCTGCCTGATAGACCTTTGCCATCCCCTAAAAGAAAGCAACTTTGCAATAACCAATCCAACTTTTGCCTGGTATAACTTCCTTTCCTCTCTGCCTTATGGCTGCAAAATGCTTTCATTTTGTACAACTCCTAGGAGCTCCTATCTGTTTCCTGGATTGGATGCTGCCTGATTCAAATCAATTTTTGCCCAAATAAACTCTTAAAATTTTAATATATCTCAGTTAATCTTTTAACACCTCTCATAAAGGCATAGAGAAATATAGAGGAAGAACAAAAGAGGTAACAGGTGGGCAGTGAGAAAGTTGAATGGAGAAAAAGATATCTTTCTGGATGACATAAGCATACCCTGACATTTACCCTCCTCAGTTTCTTTGGCAGTGTCTTCCTCTTGCTGTGGTCTCGGCACTAATATACTGCCTTGTTCTGAGTGAGTGAGTGAAAGTCTTTCAGTTGCGTCCAACTCTTTGTGACCCCATGGACTATACAGTCCATGGAATTCTCCAGGCCAGAATGCTGGAGTGGGTAGCCTTTCCCTTCTCCAGGGGATCTTCCCAACCCAGGGATCAGCTAGCATACTTTAGGTTCTAATTAATTTCATATACAACATAGGGTCCTAACTTATATGGTGCATTTCCTCGGTGTGCCACTGCCTCTGCGTAGTCTTAAACAAATGGGAAAAAACTAATTTAGCTTTCCAATTGATTGATCACATTGATCTTCTCAATAGTTATTTGAATCACTTGCATTTCCTCCTTGGCACTCTGAGGGAGATAACAACACCACTTGTTAATTCTTGACCAACACCACTTGTTCATTGTTTATAGTAGCCAAAACAAAACAAAACAAAACAAAAAAAACCTCGTTGAATCTTCCAGCTCAAATGCAAGTTTAAGAAAACTCTACACACAATGATCCGCAAAAACTAGTGTGTTTGCATGGTAAGTCATTTCAGTCATGTCCAACTGTTTGCTACACTATGGACTGTAACCCACTAGGTTCCTCTGTTCATGGGATTTTCTAGGCAAGAATATTGGAGTGGGTTACCCTGCCCTTCTCCAGGGGATCTTCCTGACCCAGGGATTGAAACTGTGTCTCTTGTATCTCTTGCATTGGCAACAGGTTCTTTACCATTATGCCACCAGGGAAGCATACAAACAAGAACATCAAAGTAATCAACCAGTCCTTAGGAGAGCGGGCTGTGAGGTCATACAGATCTGCTTCTCCATAGCTGTACAGTTTTGGATAAGTCACTCCACCACCATTCTCTTCAATTTCTTCAACTGTGAAATAGAAATTATAACATCTCTCTCATAGATTTTATGAGAATAAAATTGCATCAATTGTGAATAAATTTTAACACAGTGCCTGCTACTGACAAAGCAGTCTGGAAATAGCTACAGTTATTTTAATTGTTTTATTCTTCAAAGTGTACTGTCTAAGCTTGTCCATTTTGAGAATATATCAGACACTCAAGAGTAATACTTAAGGGAATCTTGGATTGAGGGAGAATCAAAACTCTTTACAGGCATTGTCAAACACTGCGTAACTGGGGTTAGTCATCATTGTCCCAAGTCACTTCCTATGTCCTTTTCCTCATTCATCTTTTAATGAATCATCCTTTTCTTTCTAGGATCTTAAACTTGCATGCATTTTCCCCCTCCCTAAAAAAATTGTTCTCATATCTTTGGGCTGGTGCTCTGCATTTGTATTCCTCATCTACAAAATCCCTTTCTATTAGAACTCTGGGTACTGACCTTTAATGATTAAATCCTGGGATGACCCTTGCCCTCTGGCTTCCATTTGAGTTTGGCGAGTGGGAGCCCCCAACAACAGATGAAAGGAAAGGAGCGACTCCAGAATGCGTCTTCTCTGTTTTCTCCCTCTTTTGTCACCGTGGTCTGGCAAGGGTGCCTCTGTCTTTCTACATGGCTTTCTTTCTTGCCCTTCAGCCTGAGGGGTAACAATGACATCTTGCATTATTAGTTTCCAGGAGCATCAGTACCCTTTGTTGATTTCCGTAGTATTGTTCAGTCAATAATTTTCTTTAGAATCCCATCCCTGTTGGTTTCTGCTGGGAAGCTGGCTATTTTTTTATTTTTTATTTTTGTTCATTATTTTTTGCCCATTTATCCATTCATTTAACCACCCACTCAAATTAAAACATAAAAATTAAAATTAGCCACCATGGTGAGACACTGAGGTGCAGTGAGAAAGGTTAATGAAAAGGATTGTAACAGGGCCAAGTCTGCAACCTACTGTGTGTGTGTTAGTTGCTCACTTGTGTCTGATTCTTTGCAACCCCATGGACTGTAGACCACCAGGCTCTTCTGTCCATAGGATTCTCCAGGCAACAACACTGGAGTGGGTTGCCATGCCCTTCTCTAGGAATCTTCCCAACCCGGGGATCAAACCTGGGTCTCTGCATTGCAGGCAGCTTCTTTATCATTTGAGCTACCCTGGAAGCCCCTGCATCCTACTGTGGAACTATAAAATATCCAAAGACTACCTGTCCTCCAGTTTGCATAAGGGCTTTCTGATCAGTTGCCTTGGTGGAGTGTAAAGGAATATTTAGAGAGATTTCAGAGAATGGGCTAGAGTCCGTACTCAGAAGTGTGATCTACCATTCTGCTCCCTTTTCTCCAACACACACACACACACACACACACACACACACACACACTCACACCAAGTAGAATGGAGAAGCCACAGAACTTTTTTTAGAACTGAGCATATTGGATCTATGATTAAAATTTTTTGCTGTATTTGAACACAGACATTGCTGGATATCCAATAGCAGCAATGGAACCAAACCAGAATTTTTAAAGTAGGTGATTATAATTATGAAGATCTAGAAATAACAATAATCAAAAGTCATAAATGCATTGAAAGTGGAAGTGTTAGTCGCTCAGTCATGTCCAACACTTTATGACCCCATTGACTGTAGCCCACTTCTGTTCACGGAATTCTTCAGTCAAGAGCACTGGAGTGGGAAGCCACTCCCTTCTCAGGAGACCTTCCCAACCCAGAGACTGAACCCAGGTCTCCTGCATTGCAGGCAGATTCTTTACTGTCTAGCCTCCAGAGAAGCCCAGAACACTGTGTGTTCCAGGAATCCGACACAGATCAACTGCTAGGAAATCAGCTATGTTTCTGATGCATCATAAATGCATCAGAAAAAAGCAAAAGGCATAAGAATTGCAGACATTCTGTCAAGTCAAGAATTTAAGTCCCAAAGAAGTATCTATCCAAGTTCACCAGCTAGTCCCTGGCATGATCAGGATAAACCTACTTCTACATAGAGTTACGTCTTTAACAAGAATCAGAGCCAGTAAGTCAGGCACAGTGGGACTTCAGGAAATAAACTACTTCTGGAGGCAGGACTGAAAGCTAAGGGCTTTGCCCACTACTCATAACCACACTGCGAGTACAGCCGCTCCCTTCACCTACACACGTATCACAGCCCTGCTTCTGGTCCTGCTGACTGAGACGCGCTCAGCTGTGATTTGTACACAATTTTTTTCATATCTGAATGCCCTCAGGTAAGGGTGGATTAACTTGCCCTTGGCTTTCTTCATGTGAGGCATCATCTGTCATGCCTTATGTCTTTTTAAATTTTCTTGGCTTGAACCTTTCCATTTTGTCATCACAAGTCAGATTGCAGGCAGTTCCAACTGTGAGCGATTTGAGTTCTCAGGTGTGTGTTTGAGGGGATAAAGACCTGTGCCAGGAATATAGGTTAATGCCAGTGCCAAACACAAATCCTCCTCTCTCAGGTTTTGGAGAAATCCTGGAAGTGATTGTTTGAATAACTGAAAGCAGGCACCTGGCGTGTTGTTGTCGTTGTTGTTGTTTTCCTCCAAGAAAAGATGCAATGGTTTATCCATACCATTCTTAGACAAAGATTAGTCTGAACTGAATTTTTGGTATATGTGGCAATTTATGAGTAAAATTCCATCCTTAACCTGATCATCCTCATTGGTACTGGATGCTATGGTAATTGACCAGATGCCCACAATCAAGATTGAAGCATTACTTTTTCCAGATGTTGGAAGTATTAGTGTGGACAGCTCTCAGCCCTGCCACCCACCCCATTCTTCCAAAATTGGTTTTTGGCTGAAGAAACCAACTGTGTCCAAAATCACACCCCCTTTTAGGGGGTCATTAAAATGCTGAAGGGGTAAAGATTTGGGCCCTTTGCCCTAATTTGGGATAGCTCTTCAGTGCCAATTCCAGACCCCCATGGAATCAGTTTAGTGCTCTGCTGCTACTGCATTGCAACTCAGCTTTTCCTCCGACCTGGTCCCGCATCCTGTGATTCCCTCACACGGTGTTGCTTGTTAGAGCACTCTCCAGTGGACTCTGTGCCCATCCTGTCTCATAGGTAGCATTTTGAGGAAATTTTACTGGTAATACCCATCATTCTAGATGCTTCTAAAATGCTAAGACATATTCTGCAAAATTGGCAAAACATTTTCCCGCCTATTGTTTAATTAAATCCTGAGCACCATCTCCAGAAAAAGAGGTCTGGATTTTCGTCTTTTCACACTGGCCCTTTACTGAACTCATGAGCTATACAACTGCTAACACACTTCACTTCTCTAGATCAATCAGGCAGCCGCCTTGTAACTCTATTGTCCTATTCTTCTGCGCCATCACTCACTCCTTCATGTTTAGAAAGCAATTTGCTCCAGGGAGCTTCCAAAACACTGCTCTCAGTCGTATCTTCTTTGTCTTCCTTCTTACATAATAAAAATGGAAAATGTGTTTGAATATACAAACAATTATGCTAATTATCCCCAATTATTCCTCCATGAAGTTAAAAAAAAAAAAGGAAAACATTTAATTGATTATTTAGAAGCAATAAGTGAAGACCTAGGAGACTGAAACTGATTCTCCTGCTTGTGGTACCTGAGAAATGAAAAGTGTCCTAGGAGAGGGACAATATCATTGGCGTTGCTATGCCATTCACAAAGAGAAGAAAGGAGAAAGCTGTAGCTCCCTGAAAACCTGTGGCAGGATTTTCACGAATTATTTCCCTCACCCTCAAAAGCTCAGGAAGGAAGGAGATGCCTGAAATGGACAAATAAGTAGTAAGTGAATGAATGAAGTATTACAGAGAGTTCTAGCCTATTCTTCTAAAGGATGAATCCCACTTCCCTTAGGAAACAGTGAAGTGACAAAAAGGTCTTTCCTCAAATAGTATGGGATTTATTATTTTTTCCTGTTGAAATTTCCCATATAAAAGATACCCATTAGAAATATAAAGTGATCTGTACATCTGTGTCTCTTTTTCTGTTTTGCATATAGGGTTATCATTACCATCTTTCTAAATTCCATACATACGTGTTAGTATGCTGTAGTGTTCTTTATCTTTCTGGCTTACTTCACTCTGTATAATGGGCTCCAGTTTCATCCATCTCATTAGAACTGATTCAAATGAATTCTTTTTAATGGCTGAAGGCGAGGGGAGGATGTTCAGAGAGAACAGCATTGAAACAAGCATACTATCAAGGGTGAAACAAATCACCAGCCCAGGTTGGGTGCATGAGACAAGCGCTCGGGTCGGGACGGGGAATACATGTAAATCCATGGCTGATTCATGTCAATGTATGACAAAACCCACTACAATATTGTAAAATAATTAGCCTCCAACTAATAAAAATAAATGAAAAAAAAAAAGAAATATAAAGTGAAAAATTAGGAAAATTATGTAAAGTCTTCAAAGTCAACCTGGTTAACAGAGAGCTATCCAGGCACCAGATCCTAGCCAGCTCCAAGTCTGCCTCCTTGGGTATGCTGGGGTAGCACACCTGAACTCTTCAATATGCTGTGAGGCTGTGCTTCTCAGAAGATGGGTCAAGGGAATTCTCATTTTAATTTCGATAATCTTTGGATAAATATTTGTTTTTACCAACACTGAAATGACTGTCTTTTAAGGCTGATTTATGTATTCTTTTACCGCCCGCCACTATGTCTCTCTGTCTAGTGTTTTATTCTTTCATCAGAATAATCAGCAGAATCATGTAGTAAATTATTTTTAACTGAATAAATGTAAAAAAAAAACTATAGATATCTTTATAGTTTATTATAATATTTAATTAAAGTTAATACTTTGAACAAGCAAGAGACTCAAATGGCTCAAAAATCAAAAGGTACAAATAAAAGTATGGTGTCCTTTTCATCATAGAGGATTGTAAGGCAAAAGTAGAAAATCCAGAGATACCTGAATTAACAGGCAAGTTTGGCCTTGAAGTACAAAATGAAACAGGGCAAAGGCTAACAGAGTTTTGCCAAGACGATGCACTGGTCATAGCAAACACCATTTTCCAACAACATGAGAAGTGACTCTATACGAGGACATCACCAGATGGTCAATACCGAAATCAGATTGTTTATATTCTTTGAAGCAAAAGATGGAAAAGCTCTATACAGTCAGCAAAAATAAGACCTGGAGCTGACTGTGGCTCAGAGCTTAAGCTCCTTATTGCAAAATTCAGACTTAAATTGAAGACAGTAGCAAAAACCGCTAGACCATTCAGGTACGACTTTATCAAATCCCTTATGATTATACAGTAAAAGTGACAAATAGATTCAAGGGATTAGATCTAATGCACAGAAGTTCATAACATTGCACAGGATGCAGTGAACAAAACCATCCCAGAGAAAAAGAAATGCAAGAAGGCAAACTTGTTGTCTGAGGAGGCCTCCCAAATAGCCGGGAAAAGAAGAGAAGCAAAAAGCAAAGGGGAAAGGGAAAGATATACCCAACTGAATGTAGAGTTCCAAAGAATAGCAAGCATAGAGAAAACAGCCTTCTTAAGTGAACAGTTCAAAGAAATGGACAAAAGTAATTGAATGGGAAAGACTAGAGATCTTTTCAAGAAAATTAGAGATACCATGGGAACATTGCATGCAAAGATGGGCACAATAAAGGACAAAAATAGTAAGGCCCTAACAGAAGCAGAAGAGATGAAGAAGAGGTGGCAAGAATACACAAAAGAACCGCACAAAAAATATCTTAATGGCCAGGATAATCATGATGGTGTGGTCATTAACCTAGAGCCACACATGCTGGAATGTGAAGTCAAGTGGACCTTAGGAAGTATTATTACAAACAAAGCTGGTGGAAGTGATGGAATTCCAGCTGAGCTATTTCAAATCCCAAGAGATGATGCTGTTAAAGTGCTGCAGTCAATATGCCAGCAAATTTGGAAAACTTAGCTGTGACCATAGGACTGGAAAACATCAGTTTACACACCAACCCCAAAGAGGGCAATGCCAAAGAATGTTCAAACTACCATAGAGCTGTACAATCATGCTCATCTCCATGCTAACAAGGTAATGATCAAAATCCTTCAAACTAGGCTTCAACAGTACATGAACTGAGAAATTCCAGATATTCAAGCTGGATTTAAAAAAGGAGGAGAAACCAAAGATCAAATTGCCAACATCCATTGGATCATAGAAAAAGCAAGACAATTTCAGGAAAAAAATAAAAAAAACTACTTCTGCTTTATTGACTGTGCTGAAGTATTTGAGTGTATGGATCACAACAAAGTGTGGAAAATTCTTAAAGAGTTGGGAATACCAGACCCTTTTACCTGTCTCCTGTGAAATCTGTATGCAGGTCAAGAAGCAACAGTTAGCACCAGTCATCAAACAGCAGACTGGTTCAAAATTGGTAAGGAGTACATCAAGGCTGTATATTGTTACCCTGCTTATTTAACTTGTATAGAGTTGGTTGTTTTTTTGGTTGTCCAGTTGACTCTTTGTGACCCCATGTACTGCAGCACACCAGGACTCCCTGTCCCTAAGCATCTCCTGAAGTTTGTGCAAGTTCATGTCCACTGCATTAGAGATGCCATCCAGCCATTTCATCCCCTGACACCCTCCTCTCCTTCTGCCCTCAATCTTTCCCAGCATCAGAGGCTTTTCTAATGAATCACCTGCATTTTGCATGAGGTGACCAAAATACCAGAGCTTCAGCATCAGACCTAACAATGAGTATTCAGGGTTGATTTCCCTTAAGATTGACTAGTTTGATCTCCTTGCTCTCCATAGGATTCTCAGAAGTCTTCTCCAGTAGCACAGTTTGAAGACATCAGTTCTTTGGTGCTCTGTCTCCTTTACAATCCCCAGCTCTCACAACCATACATGACCACTGGGAAGACCATAGCCTTAACTATATGGACTTTTGTTGGCAGAGTAATGTCTCTGCTTTTCAGCACACTGTCTAGGTTTGTCATAGCTTTCCTGCCAAGAACAGCATGTGAAATCCCAGGCCAGATGAATCAAAAGCTGGAAACAAGATTGCTGGGGGAAATATCAGTAACCTTAGATATGCAGATGATACCACTCTAATGGCAGAACGTGAAAAACTAAAGAGCCTCTCGATGAGGGTAAAAGGGGAGAGTGAAAAAAACTGGTTTAAAACTCAACATTCAGAAAACTAAGATCATGGCATCTGGTCCCATCACTCCATGGAAAATAGATGGGGAAACAATGGAAACAGTGACAGGTTTTATCTTCTTGGGCTCTGAAATCACTGCAGATGGTGACTACAGCCATGAAATTAAAAGATGCTTGTTCCTTGGAAGAAAAGCTATGACATACCTAGACAGCTTATTAAAAAGCAGAGACATCACTTTGCTGACTAAGTTCCTTATAGTCAAAGCTATGCTTTTTCCAGTAGTCATGTATGAATGTGAGAGTTGGACCATAAGAAGGTTGAGGGTTGAAGAATTGGTGCTTTTAAACTGTGGTGTTGGAGAAGACTCTTGAAAGTCCCTTGGGTAGCAAGGTGATCAAACTAGTCAATCCTAAAATAAATCAATCCAGGATACTCTTTTGGAAGGATTGATGCTGAAGCTAAAGCTCCAATACTTTGGTCAATTGATGTGAAGACCTGACTCATTCAAAAAAAAAACCCTGATATTGGGAAAGATTGAAGGCAGGAGGAGAAGGGGACAACAGAGGATGAGATGGTTGGATGGTATCACCAACTCAATGGACAAAAGTTTGAACAAACTCCAGGAGATGGTGAGGACAGGGAAGCCTGGTGTGCTATAGTCCATGAGGTTGCAAAGAGTTGAACACTGCTTAGTGACTGGACTGGACTGAACTGAACTGAAGAGTCTCCATGTGTACCCATGTACTAAAACACCAGTTCCCTTCCCCACAAAACCCTGTGATGTTAGGTTCTTGGCCTTCCTTCCAGAGATATACCATGAGAATTCAAGCAAGTTCTATAAATATATGTATATACATTTTCTATTTCCTACCTTGTTACATAGACATAGCTGTTTTATACACACTTCTGCATCTTCCTTTCTTGATTTAAGAAGGTAGTTTAGGTATCATTTCCATCAGTACAGAAAGACTTTCTAATTCTTTTTTGACTGCTATGTAATATTCTTCTGTATAGTTCTATCATATTTTAAAAAATATTTGTTTCCTATTGACATACATTAAAGTTGTTGCAACTAATTAAAATTGCAAGTAAATTGCAAATATTTTCTTAAAAATATCTGTAGGATATAATCTTGTCAGTGAATTTAGTGCTTCAAAATGCAAGTGTATTTGTAATTTTGACAGTAATAGCCAAATTTCTCTCCATACAGGTTGTACCAACTTGTACTCTCACAAAAAATTCACATTCACACCTTCACGAATGCAGTCTGTCATGACTTCCTTTTTTTGGCATAGTATCTCGAAGCTGTTAGTCTACATTTCTCTATTAGAAGCCATGTCTATCATTATTTTACATAATTTAAACTTACAATGATTTATATTTATTTTATAACTATATATATATTTTGTTCACTTTTCTTTATTGATTAAGAAATTACTGTTTGTGATTAGAATATTATGCTTTGTACTTTTTCATATTGTTAGTTTGCTAATGATACTTGTTATCATGATGCTTTTTTTTCTAACTTACGTATCTTCAAATTTGTTGGTGCTTTATGGGGTTTTACGTTGTATGTCAAGATAACAATTTTTTCACTCAAATAAAAAATAATTCAGCTATATTTTCTTCTCATATACTTAAAGTAGTTTTTCGTGCCTCTATAACAAGAATTACCTTTTTCATAGATATTTGGATATATTAGGCAATTATTTAAAAGAATTTGCATGTACTGGATTCAGACCAAGCACCTCCTCAAAGATATTTAAAAGAGATAAAAAGTTAAGCAATATCAAGAAAATATTTTTATAGCTAGCAGGGTACAGAACAAAAAGCTTAAAAGAGCCTTAAGAGAGAAAATCCAAAGACTTGGATGGCCAGATCTCAGAATATCTCAAGTGTATCAAGAACTTGAAGCAGGAAGGAAAAACATAAGGCTGTTGGACTTTATTACAGCTCATAGGAATTTGGAATTAGTTCCTGTGATGAGATAGCATGAAACTGAAAATTAGAAGACTAAAGAAGTTTCAAAATGAAGATTTAATGTGCAGCTTATCTGAGATTTTGTGAGTTGTCTCATTCATCAATTCTGGGGTCTGAGGGAAAAAAAAAAAACTACTTATTTTCTGATTCTTTTCTCTGACACAGTGCCCCATGGTAGAGAAATTGTGGGATTAAAAGAATATTCACATTTCCGTATCTTTTAAAGAGAGAAAATAACCAGAACATTTCAGCCCAGTAATTCTTCAATAATAGAATCAATTTCCTTTTTCTTTTATTGAAAGTGGGATACAATGGGAAAGATGTTCAGATATCAGTTGTCATGGATTTTATTAAATATCAGTATCTTTAGCTAATTTGCAGTGCTTCATGAAGGTTTATTCTGTGCCAATTCCTATGTGAAATGTTTGATGTATTTGCCAAAGCATTACGGAGGTCTTCACGGCAGATTAAGAAACGTTGGGTACATTATTGCATCCCATTTTGAAGACACTAGGGCCTAGGGCAGGCTGCCCCAAAATATGCCTTAATGTTATATTAATCATTTTGAATTAAAGTTACTTAAGAAATGGCCAATGCAAGAGGGACATTCTGACCTTCTGAAAGCAGGAAATGAATCTCCTATGAAAGTTTCACCCTGTGTATCTGGAAGCAGGACATCCTTATCACTAAACATAGAGAATGTGGGGTTGAGAAGCTTACATAAACACACCTTGCTACTACTTTATTACCTCAAACTTAAACTCCATATAGATTCCTCGCTAAATAAGCACCTGAAGCCTAAGTTTCTTTGTCCTGTCAATTCCTCACAAATTTACTGCTTCTTTGTCTAAAAAACATAAAAGCTGCCCAGTTTGGCCACCTCTTAGGTTCAATTTCTGTAACACCTTTGTGTGCACAAATTACATATATCTATTTTTCTCACATTAGTTTGTCTTTGTGCCAATTTTATTATTAATACAGCCACTATAAGAACCCAAGAGAGGTAGAGAGGGAAATTTCCCCCTCCTTGAAAAAGATGTGAGAACAAGGTACAGAAGGACTATTTAAATTTGAGCTGAAATCATGTAATTGGGGTGTAAACTGAAGTCTGAACTTTTAATAATGTATGGTCCAAATTTATTATTCACCCCCCATGAGATTTTAGACAATATACATACCACAAAAATTATTTACCTACACTACTCCACTAACTTTGTAGAAGATTGTGAAAATATAAAGAAACATTTACAAAATGTGAGAACACAATGGTAACAAAAAGGAAGTCAAGGCAAATAATAGAGTGTTATTCAAATAACTCCAGTGCAGTGGGGATGGAGGTACAAGTTTGCAAATTCAAATTCATGGGACCCAAAAGGGGAAAATGCACCAAACTAAATTCCATAAACAACTAATTTTCACCTCTAACTTCTTGGTAAAATCAAAATGGGCTTGTTGTTTTTCAGTCACTCAGTTGTGTCCGACTCTTTGTGACCCTACGGACTGCAGCACACCATGCTTCCCTGTCCTTCATCATCTCCCAGAGCTTGCTGAAACCATGTCCATTGAGTCAGTGATGCCATCCAACCATCTCGTCCTCTGTCGTCCCCTTCTCCTCCTGTCTTCAGTCTTTCCCAGCATCAGGATCTTTTCTATTTGAGTCTGCTCTTCACATCAGGTGGCCAAAGTATTACAGCTTCAGTTTCAGCATCAGTCCTTCCAATGAGTATTCAGGATTGGTTTCCTTTAGGATTGGCTGGTTTGATATCCTTGCAATCTAAGGAACTCTCAAGAATCTTCTCCAACACCACAGTTCAAAAGCATCAATTCTTCAGTGCTCAGCTTTCTTTATGGTCCAAATATCACATCCATACATGACTACTGGAAAACCATAGCTTTGACAAGACGGAGCTCCGTCCACAAATATCTCTGCTTTTTAATATGCTAAGTTTGTCATAGTTTTTCTTCCAAAGAGCAAGTGTCTTTTAATTTCATGGCTACAGTCACCATCTGCAGTGATTTTGGAGCCCCCCTAAAATAAAGTTTGTCACTGTTTCCATTGTTTCCCCATCTATGATGTGGAAACATGAAGTGATGGAACCAGATGCCATGATCTTAGTTTTTTGAATGTTGAGTTTTAAGCCAGCTTTTTCACTCTCCTCTTTCACTTTCTTCAAGAAGCCCTTCAGCTCCTCTATGCTTTCTGCCATAAGGGTGGTATCATCTGCATATCTGAGGTTATTGATATTTTTCCCTGCAATCTCAATTCTAGATTGTGCTTCCTCCAGCCTGGCATTTCACATGATGTACTCTGTGTACATGATGTACATGTATATACATGATGTATATCTGTATAAGCAGAAGAATTGATGCTTTTGAACTGTGGTGTTGGAGAAGACTCTTGAGAGTCCTTTGGACTGCAAGGAGATTCAACCAGTCCATCCTAAAGGAGATTAGTCCTGGATGTTCATTGGAAGGACTGATGTTGAAGCTGAAACTCCAATACTTTGGCCACCTGATGTGAAGAGCTGACTCATTGCAAAAGACCCTGATGCTGGGAAAGATTGAGGGCAGGAGGAGAAGAGGGCAACAGAGGATGAGATGGTTGGATGGCATCACTGACTCAATGGACATGGGTTTGGGTGGACTCTGGGAGTTGGTGATGGACAGGGAGGCCTGGCGTGCTGTGGTTCATGGGGTTGCAAAGAGTCGGACGTGACTGAGTGACTGAACTGACTGACTAACCCTAATATAAATTAAATAAGCAAGGTGACAGTATACAGCCTTCACATACTCTTTTCCCAATTTGGAGCCAGTCCATCGTTCCATGTTTGTTTCTAAATCTTGTTTCTTGACCTGCATACAGGTTTCTCAGGAGGCAGGTAAGGTGGTCTGGTATTCCTATCGTCAAAGGCTTTAGTGTAGTCAGTGAAGCAGAAGTAGATTTTTTTCTGGAATTTTCTTGCTTTTTCCTAATTTGTGATCTGGAATACATCTGGGATCAATAGTTCTAGGAATCTGTTCCCTTTTGTTGCTTTCAAATTATTATGTAATAGAGATTTCAGCCTTTGTCACTGGCTTCTATGATGGAGACTCTAAATCCTTCCAATTTATCAAGTGATAAAAACGTCTTTGTTATTCTTGAGCTACTTGGATCCCACTTGATTTTATGCTAAGAAATGAGTTTATTCAGGATGAGTACTGGTCATCAGAAAGACTATACAGAATTGGAGGGTTAGGGGTGTTCAGCCAATAGGGCCTCTGGGGAGAGGAGGGAGCTTGTGAAATAGACTCAGAAGTCTGTGTGACTAAAAATTTCCTTTGTGTGGCAATTTTCACAGAAATATGCCTTCTGGTTCTACATGTGGTGACTCTCATGCTCATTGACAGAAGCCCACTGATGGAGATAGTAACTTATCTTTCATCCTACCAAACATGGCTGCTCTTGCTTATGACATCTACTGACCTTATCACAGGTTTTGTTCAAGTCCCTGCTTTATGTACCCCCAACCATGGCATAGTGGCTTCCCTGATGACTCAGCAGGTAAAGAATTTACCTGCAATGCAGGAGACAGGAGACATGAGTTTGATCCTTGGGTCGGGAAGATTCCCTAGAGGAGGAAATGGCAACCCATTCCAGTATTCTTGCCTGGGAAATCCTATAGACAGAGGAGCCTGGTGGGCTGCAGCCCCATGAGGTTGTAAAGAGTTGGACACAACTGAGCGATGAAGCACAGCAGAACCTAGGCATACATCCCCTATATTCCTGTGCCCTCTCTTCAGGGACCTGAGTACTTTATGGAAGTCCTACTGAACAAAGACAAATACTTGGGATACTTTAGGACTTGATGTGAACTGAATGCTTTCCTGAGAAATAATCCCTCCCCTTCCTGCCATTCTGGCAATCTCTCAGAGTACATTATGTCTGAGTGGAAGGATAGAGAGAAGCTGGGGTTAGAGAAGAAAGAATAGGAGTTTATCTCCTATATTGTATATTTTTACCTATCTAGTTCATCATGTCAAAGCTCTAAGCAAGGAACAACTGCCTTGCATCAGCCTGTCTTCTGTGGTCCATCAATTTTGAGTCACATTCCTTATCCTCAGTCTCTGCGCTCTACTTACTGGTTCCCAGTACCTACCATAGACCCCAGAATGGAACAACTTGTTGGAGAGGGCCTCCCTATACTTCCTCTGAGCAGTCTGTTGGGTACCCTGCTTTTATACCCCGTAGTACAACTTAAAATATACCTGGCTCATCTTGAGGCTCAGACTGGACTGATCCTCCCACCCAGACTCTCTGGAGAGGGAGATGGGAGAGAAACCTGAGTCTTATTCTTGTGTTATTATCCACTTCCTAAAGTAGATGTTACAATAATAAAACTTGAAGAAGTATAGTGGCAAAAAAAAAATAGTTCTATTTTTGAAACTTGATATTTCTACTGAAATGAAAGTTTCCATCAGACAGTCAGAAAATGGCATGTAAGATTCTACCTGTTCATGTCCTCTTCCATATTAAGCAAATGGAAAAGGATGCTTAAATCTTTCAGTGGCCATCTGTCAATTGGTCAGGCTAATTACTGAGAAATGTTCACATTGTTATCTTATCTGCTTCTCCATAAACTCAAGTCTCACATAGTTACATGTTGGTAACCCATCAAAAGCCTTGGAGGCAGGCTTGTTTCAATACTGCTGTGATAATGAAAGTCATCTGTGGTTCATAACTGTGATAGAACTCCAGGTTAACAATATGGTGAAAAGCATTTAGCTGTTCTGCTATCAAGAAAATAACACTTAAAGATAAGAAGAAAGGGATTAATTTTAAATCAAGGTTACTTTTACCCGTAATTTCTTCCCAACAAAAATTGGGTTTGCTTATTTTTACTGATTAAAGTGAGATCTATACTGTATTTTCTCATTGGAAAAGACCCTGATGCTGGGAGGGATTGGGGGCAGGAGGAGAAGGGGACGACAGAGGATGAGATGGTTGGATGGCATCACCGACTCGATGGACATGGGTTTGAGTAAACTCTGGGAGTTGGTGATGGACAGGGAGCCCTGGCGTGCTGCAATTCATGGGGTCACAAAGAGTCGGACATGACTGAGCGACTGAACTGATACTGTATTTTTAATTTTGAGATATGGTTCTTGAATTCAGCTATCATTCTGGATTTTCTGTTTGAGTTATTTAATAAATAGTTATTTTTAAGCACAAAATTTATAATATTCATATCAAAAATGTCATTTATAAAACTCCAAGTTGAAGCTCTTATAATGGTGATTTTATCCCTGAGTTATTTCTATTTTGTTTTCACTCCAGATATCTATCTGTACTTATTATTTTTAGAAAATATAGCTTAAACATCATACAACTCTAAAAAGCCTTATATATTCAATAATTTGACTTTCTTTTTACGCCTTAAATAAACTAAACATGTTATTACATTAAAGAAGTTTTTTCTGTCTATAACTTTCCTTTACATAAATTGTTCTCAGTTACTCAGTCATATCCTACTATTTGAGACTCCAAGGACTGTAGCTGCCAGGCTCCTCTGTCCATGGAGTTTTCCAGGCAAGAATACTAGAGTGGGTTGCCATTTCCATCTCCATGGTCCACAGCTTGATAGGAATGACATTGAATCACAGCTCAAATGTTACCATTTTGGGTGGCCATTCCAGTACAAGTTAAGCAATTTAATTTCTTCTCTTACTGTGTCATTCTCAATGGCATTGCTCAGTTTTCCTTTATTCATAATGTTTAATGTAATATTCATATAATGTAGTTATCCTATCTAAAATAATAAAAGTTTAAGCAGGATTTCATTGGACATATTGATCATTTATTTTGTGAAATCCAATAAGATTAAAATTGGTGGTTTAGTCACTAAGTTGTGTTTGACTATTCCAACCCCATGGACTGTAACCTGCTGAACTCCTCTGTCATGGGATTCTCCAGGCAAGAATACTGGAGTAGGTTGCCATTTCCTCCTCCAGGGGATCTTCCCAATCCAGGAATCAAACCTGGGTCTCCTGCATTGCAGGCAGATTCTTTACAGACTGAGATATAAGGGAAGCCTAAGATTAAAATTTGGGATTCTTATTAGTCAGCCATAAAAAGGAACAAAATTGTACAATTTGCAGAGACATGGATGGACCTAGAGACTGTCAGAGTGAATTAAGTCAGAGAAAAGCAACTATAGTATACTATTGCTTATATACAGACAAACTTATTTGCAAAGCAGAAATAGAGACATAGACAGAGAATGGATACTTGGGAGTGAGGGGAGGATGGGATGAATTGGGAGACTGATAAAATATGTATACAAAGAAGGCTGAGCACCAAAGAATTGATGCTTTAGAATTGTGGTGCTAGAGAAGACTCTTGAAAGTCCCTTGGGTTACAAGGAGATCAAACCTGTCAATTGTAAAGAAAATTAATCCTGAATATTCATTGGAAGGACTGAAGCTGAAACTGAAGCTCCAGTATTTTGGCCCCCTGATATGAAGAGCCAACTCATTGGAGAAGACCCTGATGCTGGGAAAGATCGAAGGCAAAAGGAGAAGGGATGGCAGAGGATGAGATGGTTAGATAGCATCACCTACTTCATGGACATGAATCTGAGCAAACTCTGGGAGATAGTGAAGGACAGGGAAGCCTGGTTTGCTGCAATCCATGGGGTTGCAAAGAGTCCAACACAACTTAGTGACTCAACAACAAATATATAAAATAGGTAATTAATGAGAACCTGCTGTATATTATAGGAAAATACTCAATGCCCTCTGGTGACCTAAATGGGAATGAAGTCCAAAAGAGAGGATATATTTATATGTGTAGCTTATTTACTTTGCTCTACAGCAGAAACTAACATGACACGATAAAGCATCCTCTTTAGAATAGACATTTAGTTTCTTCCATAACTTCGGGTATTGTAAATAGTGCTGCTATGAACACTGGATTGCATGTATCTTTTCAAGCTGTGGTTTTTTCAAAATATATACCCAGGAGTGGGATTGACGAATCACATGGTAACTCCATTTTTAATTTTTTAAGAAACATCCGTACTGTACTCCATAGTGGCTGCACCAATTTACATTCCCACCAACAGTGTAAAATGGTTCCCTTTTCTCCACATACTCTTCACCTTAAAGCAACTATATGCCAACAAAAATTAATTAAAAATAGATAAAATTATCCTGACACACTAAAAAACAAAATAAAATTTGAAATTCTTGTATCTCCCCCTAAATAACATAATTTTCCATAGTGGTACTTTCTTCTGAGATCGAATTTCTCATTTTCCATGCTATGTCTTCCATCTGCATGTACTAGATTCACTGCATTGCTGCATGTATGAGAAGTTCTCCTTTGGGGAAACTTTCCAGTACTGGCAAGCGTCAAAAGACAGGCATGTTTGGGGGACAGTAGGCACAGTGTCAGAATCCCCTCTCCAGGCCAGCTCTAATAAACTCATTATATTAAGATCAAAATGGCTGACCAGCTGTTCCTCTTCCCTGAAGTATTTGTGCTTTGAAGGGTGAGAAAAACCTAAAACTGACACACTTAGTTTCTATTTGTTAAACCCAGACATGAAGACATATGAAAAAAAAAAAAACACAAGGAAATCAGAAAATGCTGTATTTTCACTTCTGGGAATTATCCAAACTGGCCAGAGGGACCACCAAACCTGCTTTCTAAGATTCTCAAGTCTTTTGTAAGGCTGTCTAGAAATCAATTGGTACCTAAATTCTGCCTTGGTTTTCATATTTGGCAGAGACTTAGGTTCATTAAAATATCAGAAGTCACTAGAGAGCCTCCAGTGTACTGGCCTCATTTGAGGCCAATTCTCTCATCATGTTGGGCACAGGCTGACTCCCAGCAGGGGTCACAGCTGGCCTAGGAGAGCTAATTATCCTCAGGATGTAACCACAAAGCCATAAGGCTGTCACTCAGGCATTTGCTCCTGCTTGCCAGTAGCTTTGATGATCAAGAAAGGCAAAGAAAAGCTCCTATTATCAATATGAGGTAATACATTTCTTATTCTAGGTAATGAGGGACTAAGCTAGGAAAACATAAGATGAACACAATTTTATTATTTATTCAAATACAATGCTTCTTATTCTTCTTTTTTGAATACTTAGTCTGGTGTCAGGGACTCTTCTAGAAATATGTAGAGACAGTGGTTACTTAGATAAAACAAGTTTCTGCTTCATCATATTCCAGTAACAAGAAATAGGCACAGAATAACAAAAAAGAAATCTAACAAGAAAGTATCAGGTCAGTCACTATTAAAAAAATAATAATAAACAAGGCAATGTAGTAGAAAATTACATTGAAGAAGAGAAAATTAGATTGCTTGTCTGGTATGGTCATCCAGGAAGGTAACATTTATGCTGAGACACCAGTCCATTCCTATAAAGATGTGGAAAAGAAAGTTTTAGGCAGAGAAAAGAGCAAATAGAAATCCACGAGACAGGAACAAGTTTGGTTTATTTTAAGAACCAAAAATGGAAGAAAGAAAATTAAAAAAAGACTAGTAAAATCTTTAACTTCAAAATATTGAGTAGATAGAGTAAGCACAGTTTATCATCGTATTCCTGCTAAGTATGACTAATAACTGCAGGCCTTTTAAGAACAGTGAGCATAAGATGACTCTGAAGTGTGGATAGAATAAGACAGACAAATTAAGGACCCCAGGACTTGAGTAACAATAAAACGATGAGTTCCTTGATTTTTCCGTTTTGCCTCATACATCACAGACTTGGAGCTGAATAGAAGCTAATAAATCAGAAGCATAAAAAAAGACAAACAAAATGAAACAAAATCCCTGATAAACGCATGCCCTCGGTAGACAAAAGATGAGAAAAAAAGAAGGTTTACAAGGACGAAAACTTCTATACAGTGCTTCTATGCTCCAGCCAAGGACCATAGATAACAACTCTTCCTGAACCCTCACAGATCAGCAAAGGCTGAGTGGGAAACTTATACTTCCAATCTCATGAGTCAAACCAAACTTCCTATTGAGTTGTCACAGGAGATAAGGAGTTTGGAGTTTTATTCTAACTTGCTAGTAAGTGACACCAATTCCAAAAAAGTCAGTGGAAACCACAAGAGATGGCTGGACTTCACCTCCACTCAGCATTAATAATGTGCCCCTTTCTTTCCATGAGGCGATGAGGTCAAAGGAGGTCTGGTGGGGAGAGCAGACATTCACCATTACTAAGCAATAACAAGGCCGCATCCAGCTCTAAATGCATTATCAGTTGAGAGCACATGGGGACTGGAAATCCCAGCCTGCCCAACAGTCATTTATGAGGAGTTCTCTCCTTCAGTTGCCAATGTAGGCTCGGGGAGATCTGGATTTAACCTCCAACTGGCAGTAACAATGCAGCACCAGCCTTCCCAGCTCCAGTGGGTCCAAATTCAATATCAAGAGAATCCAAAGACAAGCCACAGGCTTGCAGAATATATTTGCAAAAGATACAACTGATGCTGTTGTTGTTAAGCTGCTAAGCCATGCCCTACTCTCTGTGACCTGATAGCCTGTAGAACGTCAGACTCCTCCATCCTCCACTATCTCCCTGAATTTGCTAATTCATATCCATTGAACTGGCGATGCTATCTAACAATCTCATCCTCTGAGGCCCCCTCTTCCTTTTGCCTTCAGTCTTTGCCAGAATCTGGGTCTTTTCCAGTGAGTTGGCTCTTCACATCAGGTGGCAAAAATTTTGGAGCTTCAGCTTCAGCATCAGTCCTTCCAATGAATATTCAGGGTTGATTTCCTTTAGGATTGACTGACTTGATCTCATTGCTGTCCAAGGAGCTCTCAAGAGTCTTCTCCAACACCACAGTTAAAAAGCATCCATTCTTCAGTGCTCTTCCTTCTTTATAATCCAGTTCTCACATTTGTACATGACTACTGGAAAGAACATAGCCTTGACTATATGAAACTTTGTCAGCAAAGTGATGTCTTTGCTTTATAATACACTGTCTAGGTTTGTCAAATAAACTATACTCTAACACAAAATAATTTTTTTTTAAATAAAAAGGAATGATGCAAGGAAGATTTTATAGTTAGCCATTATTTTAAAACTTTCACAATTACATACACACTTGAAACAAATGACAGTAGAACTCTCATAAAGAAATAGAAATTGTCTGCAAATAAACAGGAGATAGAATGAAGAAGCAAGTGGAAATTTTAGAACTGAAAAATATAAAGACTAAATAAGATCAGTCAGTTGGCTTTATAGTGAAATGTAGGAAAGGGGGGAAATAATTAAATAGGTAGATAGAACAATAAAATTACTTAATCAGAAGACAGAAATAAAATATACTAGAAAAGAAGTGAACAGAGATTCCAAGATCTGTGGTATTACAAAAAGTTTTAATATTCACTTCATCAAAGTTCTGGAAGTGGAGGAGAATAGAGTATGGCTGAAAAAGTTTTAGAACAAATAATGGTTGGAAATTTTCACAAATTTGGCAAGACACAAAGACTTACAAATTGAACAGTTTAGTGAACCTCAGTGGATAATCCCAAATAATTAAGACAGAATATACATCATAGGCAAATTTTTGAAGTTAAAAAGAAAAAAAATATATTAAAAATCATTAAATTATCTAGGGATAAATGACACCTTAACTAGGAATAGTGATACATATGAAAGTGAATTTCTCATAAGATATAACAGAGAACAAAATTAAATAATGTAACATTTTTCAAGTGCCAAAAGATTTGTAAACCTTAAGCCCTATATCCATTGAACTATCCCTCAGAAATTAAGAAAAGAAAGCATTCTCAGATATATGAAAATTAAAACAGCTGAGCACAAGAAGATCTTTTCTAATGGAATAGATAAAGGAACTTCTCAAAAGGAGAGAATATAATAAAAGAGGAAAATTTATAATATCAGAACAAAAAGAAGGTAACTTAAGCAATATTATGGGTAAATATAACAGGCTTTCCTACTCCTTTGGGGTCTTCTAAACTTTAACAGTTAAAGTAACTATTATGTCATAACACTGTCCGATGTGATTCTAGATGTATGTGGAGAACATATTTAAGACAATTATAAGTGGAGATGGGCTTCCCTGGTGGCTCAGATGGTAAAGAATCTGCCTGCAATTCAGGAGACCTGGGTTCAATTTCTTGGTTGGGAAGATCCTCTGCAGAAGGAAATGGCAATCCACTCCAGTCTTCTTCTTCGGAGAATTCCATGGACAGAGGAGCCTGGTGGGCTACAGTCCATGGGGTCCGAAAGAGTCAGACACAACTGAGCAACTAACGCTTTCATAAGTGGAGGTACACCAAAAAACATGAAGAAAGTTAGGGCTTACGTACTTCACTCTAATTTGTAAAATGGCACCAGTAAAGTCTGATAAGTTTTATACTAATATGATACAACATGTGGTATATTATAATATGCAATATAATATAATATAATATAATGTAATGCAATGCAATGTAATATAATATAATATAATGTAATGTAATATAATATAATGTAACACAATATAATGTAATATAATATAATATAATGTAATATAATATAATATAATATCTCTTCCAATGTATCTTTCCATTTCTTTCTGTCCTCTTTGATTTGTTTCATCAGTGTCTTACACCTTTTGAAGCACAGGTCTTTTGCCTCTTAGGTAGATTTATTCCTAGGTATTTTACTTTATTTGTTGTGATGGTAAATGGTTTCTTGAATTTCTCTTTCTGATCTTTCATTGTGAGTGTATAGAAATGCACCAGAATTCTATGTATTTATTTTATAACCTTCAACGTTGCTAAATTCACTAATGAGTTCTAGTAGTTTTCTGGTAGAAACTTTAGGATGTTTTCATAGTATCATGTCATCTGCAAAAATGACAGTTAAACTCTTTCTTTTCCAATTTGGATTCAATTTATTTCTTTTTCCCCCCACTGATTGCTGTAGCTAGGACTTCTAAACTATGTTGAATAAAAGTGGTGAGAGTGGATGTTCTTGTCTTGTTCCTGATCTTAGAAGAAACTCTTTAAACTTTTCAATATTGAGTATGATGTTAGCTGTAGGTTTGTCATATATGGTCTTTATTGAGGTATGTTCCCTTTACACCCACTTTCTTTTTATCATAAATGGGTCCTGAATTTTGTCAAAAGATTTTTATGCATTTATTGAGGTGATCATATGGTTTTATTTTTCTATTTATTGATGTGGTGTATTGCATAGATTGATTTGTGGATATTGAAAAATCCTCTCATCCCGGTGATATAGCCCACTTGAACATGTAGTACGATCTTTTAACGTATTACCGGATTCCAACTGCTAGTATTTTGTTGATTATTTTTGCACCTATGTTTATAAGTGATAGTGGCCTGTAACTTTCTTTTTGGGGTTATCTTTATCTGGTTTTGGTATCAAGGTGATAGTGGATTCATAGAATGAGTTTGGAAGTTTTCCTTCCTCTGAAAACTTTTTGGAACAAACTCAGAAGGATAAGTGCTAACTCTTCTCAAATGTTTGATAGAATTTGCCAATGAAGCCATTAGGTCCTGGACTTTTGTTTGTTAAAAGTTTTAAAATCAGTTTCAATTTCAGTGCTTATATTAGGTCTATTCATATTTTCTGTTTCTTCCTGGTTCAGTTTTATGAGACTGTATCTTTCTAAGAATTTGACTATACTGCTCAAGCAATCTACAGACTCAATGCAGTATCTATCAAATTAACAATGACATTTTTCACAGAACTAGAACAAAAATCTTAAAATTTATATGGAGACACAGAAAATCCTGAAGAGTCAAAGCAATCTTGAGAAAGAAAAATGGAGCTGGAGGAATTAGGTTCCCTGACTTCAGATTACACTACCAAACTACAGTCACTAAAACAGTATGGAGTTGTCACAAAATAGAAAGATAAATCAATGAAACAGGATAAAAAGTCCAGAAATAAACCCATGTACCTACAGTCAATTAATCTATGACAAAGGAGGAAAGACAAAACAATGTTAGAAAGACAGTCTTTTCAATAAATGACACTGGGAAATTGGACAGCTACATGTAAAACAATATTATTAAATGATTCTTTAACAACGTACACAAAAAGAAGCTCAAAGTGTACTAGAGACCTAAATGTTAGACTAGACGCTACAAAACTCCTAGAAAAAGAAAGGCAAAGCACTCTCTGACATAAAATGCAGCAATAATGTTTTTCAATCCAACTTCCTAAAAACATAAATAAACAAATGGGACGTACTCAAACCCAAAAGCTTTGCACAACAAAGGAAACAATAAACAAAACAAAAAGATATCCCACAGATTGGGAGAAAATATTTGAAAATTATGTGACCAACAAAGGATTAGTTTTCAAAATTTACAAACAGCTCATGATGTTTAATAGCATCAAAACAAACAATCCAATCAAAAAAAGGGGCAGATGACCTAAACAGACATTCTCTAAAGAAGACATACAGATATCCAAGAGGCACATGAAATGATGTTCACCATTGCTAATTATGCAAAGGTAAGAGATGTAAATTAAACTACGAGATGCCATCTCACACCAGTCATGATGGATATTATAAAAAAAAAAATTCACAAATGATAAATGTTGAACAGGGTGTGGAGACAAGGAAGCCTTTCTACACTGTTGATGGGAATGTTAAATGATACAGCCATTATGGAAAACTGCATCAAGGTTCCCTAAAAAACTAAAAATAGAGCTACTATATGACTCTGCAATCCCACACCTGAGCATATATCCGGAGGAAAACATGATCCAAAAGTTATACATGCACCCCAATATTCATTGCAGCACTGTTTGCAATCACCAAGGCATGGAAGCAGCTTAGAGGAATGGATAAAGATGTGGACATATATGCAATGGAATACTACTCAGCCAATAAAAAGAATGCACTAATGCCATTTGCAGCAACATGGATGGCCATACAGATAGTCATAGTGAGTGAAGTAAGACAGATTAAAAAAAAGAAATATTGTATGACATCCCTTATAGGTGGACTATAAATAGAAATGATAGAAATGAACTTACTTACAAAACAGAAAGAGACTCACAGACTTAGAGAACAAACTTATAGTTGCTGGATGGAAGGGATAGTTAGGAGTTTGGAATCGACATGTACATACTGGTATGTTTAAAATAGATAACCAACAAGAACCTATTGTATAGCACAAGAAACTCTGCTCAATGTTATGTGGCAGCCTGGATGGGAGGGGGGTTTAGAGGAGAAGGAATACATGTATATGTATATGTATATGTAAATGTATGATTGAGCCTCTTTGCTGTTCACCTAAAGCCATTAAAACATTGTTAACTGGCTATATCCCAATGCAAAATAAAAAGTTTATATATATATATATATATATATATATATATATATATATATGTATATAATATCAGCAATAATTATTAAAAAGTTATATGGGCTCCCAGTTTTTAGTTCAACACGTACAAAACTGCAAATCATCATTTCAACTCTCACAACAAGAATAAAAACCTGAGGAAGCTGAAAAATAATGATGTTTTAAAGATTCTTCAGAGAACTGAAGTCATAGAACAAAGAGACACCCTGAAAAGTGAGGAGACAGGAAAATATGGAGATATAGATCACCATTGCTGAAGCTGAAGCTGCCAGAGCCAGTAATGGTGGGAACATTTAAATGTCAACATCAACAAATTACCAGAGGTTCAGTGTATAGTAGCCTGAGAGTTAAAAGCTCCTAGGGACTCAGTCTGTTGGAAAACCCCCATAAATTTATTGGTTTTACCTCCCGGGGAACCCCATCAGTTTCTCAGGGTGAAGACTAGAGAAAAATCTCCACCTGGTTTGCTTTGCTGTTGTTTTAATTGCTAAGTCATGTCCAACTCTTTGTGACCCCATGGACTGTAGCCCACTAGGCTCCTCCATCCATGTGAATTCCCAGGCAAAAATACTGAAGTAGGTTGCCATTTCCTCCTCCAGGGGATCTTCTTGACCTAGGGACAGAACAGTGTCTCCTGCATTGGCAGGCAGATTTTTTACCCCTGAGCCACAAGGGAAACACACCTGTTTTGCTAGTGGAAGGGGAAAATTTTTGAAATATACCCAAGGATAGCAATCAATTTTGAATTAAGCCTAGATAATTCTATACAGCAAAGACCTACACAACAATATTCATCAACCTTACATGCAATGAAGGAAGGGAAATAACACAATTCCAGGCACTTCTAGCCTTTCTGTCTCTCTTAAGGAGGAAAAAAAAATGAGAATCACAGTTCAGGAGCACAAGCTCACTAAAGGACCTAATCCTATTACTATAAAATGCTTCCTTCCCCTTTACTCTCTCACCACCCCACCCCCATCACATCAGTAGGGCCTCTATACAACAGTTCAGTTCAGTTCAGTTGCTTGGTCATGTTCGACTCTTTGCGAACCCATGGACTGCAGCACGCCAGGTCTCCCTGTCCATCACCATCTCCCGGAGCTTACTCAAACTCATGTCCATCGAGTCGGTGATGCCATCCAACCATCCCATCCTCTGTCGTCCCCTTTTCCTCCCGCCTTCAATCTCTCACAGAATCAGGGTCTTTTCACTATACAACAGTGGACTAAGCTTAAAGAACTTCAAGTCTAAGAAGCAGTTGTTAAGGAAACCCTAAGACAATAGGGGGAACATAAACACGAGAATAGAGGAAATTGAAGCCTCTTAACACATACATCTATAACAAAAAATAAACACAGGATAGCTCCTACCCAGATTAACAAAACGCCTCAAACTAAAGCTTATGTATTTTAGTGCCTGTCATTCAATACACCATTTCCCGCTTTGAACAACAACAACAAAAATTATAATACATGCTAAAATGGTTCTGCTGGTAAAGAATCTTCCAGCAATGTGGGAGACCTGGGTTTGATCCATGGGTTGGGAAGATCGCCTGAGAAGGGAAAGGATACCCACTCCAGTATTCTGGCCTGGAGAATTCCATGGACTGTATAGTCCATGGGGTTGCAAAGAGTCAGACATGACTGAGCAACTTTCACTTTCAAAAGGCAAGAAATACACAAACATGCAATCTGAAGAGCTAAAGCAAGCATCAGAGCCATAGTCATACATAGAGGGGATATTAGAATTATCAAACTTGAGAATTCAAAATAACTGATTAATGTGTTAAAGAGTCTGATTAAATAACACTAATGTGTTATTGTCTAATAAGTAGACAATATAGAAGAATAGATGGATAATGTAAGTATAGAGTCAGAAATTAAGGAAGAATTAAAATTAAATGCTATAAATTAAAACAGTATATCTAACAGAAGAAAAAATTGCCTGTTATAAGCCTGTTGGTGAACTGGATGTAATCAAATAAATAATCAGGATACCTGATATGTGGACTGAAATGTCCCAAACTAAAACAAATAGCAAAATAATATGGGACAGAATATCCAAGAACTCTAGGGTGATTATAAAAGGTGCAACATGTGTATAATGGGAACATCAAAGTAGAAGAAAGACCCTTATTATTTGTCACTGCTCTTTTAAGGAAAATCTATCCTTTCTTTCATCCTTGTACTTTTGAGAGTCTCTTTTTATGCTTGGTTTTAAGCCACTTTACTATAATGTATATAATTAGGATTTTATTTATTATAGCTTACTGTTGTACATTTGGAACATGTGGAACATGTGTGATGATTTTTTTTTTCATCAGTTTGGAACATTCTGTATCATTATCTTTTTTAACCTGTTTTTGTTTTAATTTTCTATCTTTTTTTCTCTGGGTTTCAAATTTTACTTTTGGTAAAAAAATTTTTTTTTTTTTTTTTTACCTCTTTCTGAAAACATTTCATACTGTTGTGTCTCTGAATATTTTCATGTTGTCTTTTCCAGTTCTCTTTTCTATCTTCCATCTTACAGAGTACTTAATTTTGCTTTAATTTCTTTTAATTAAAATGTTTGTTTCTTTCATGGTTTCTTATTGACTATCTAAATTTTTAATCTTTTACTTATTTGAACCTACTATCTTTAACTGTTTTAAAGTTTATGTGTCATACCTCCATTGTGCTGAACATTTATGGCTCTTCTATTATATATTACATTTCTTATTTTCCAGTCATATTTTATTGCACTCTTCATACCTGGTTATTTTCCACTGAGTTATGTATGTCAGTTATGAGCTGGATGTTATGTTTATAAAATTGAAAGATAACTGAAACCATAGATTATGTGTTTTCTTCCATGGAGCACTATATTTGTTACTGATGTTGGTAGTAGATTGACGCTAGAGCACCTTAATACAATCAGAACTCAAGAGATCTAATATTCACAGATATTACTCTATTTGCTTTCCATTCCTAGGTAGTGTCTTGAGAACACAATGAAATTCTTGGTCCCTTTAGGTTACCATTGCTTCCAATGGCAGGCTCTGAATTTTTATTTCCTTAGCTCTGTGCATCTACCATAAACCAACTTCAACTTTTAATCCTCTCAGCCTCCCAGCTTCTCTTCTAGAACTGACAGATATGCTGAGGGGGAAAATGCCATCAAATATCAGTCTTGCCTCTCTGGATTTTTCTCTTCTTTAAGATCTTGTCCCTATAACTCTTCATTTCCTTATAAATAGTCAGATGATTTCAAGTATTGTATTTAAAATAGTTCATCCAGCTTTATGTGTTTTAAGTTGGCATTATCTAGACTTCCACTCCTAGTATACATTATGTTTTTCATAGGCTTGAGTATGGCTTTTGTATTGACAAATAATTTTCATTACAAATACACAGCTCACTCTACCCACCCTTCATCTCCTCCTCCTCTCTCTCTTCCTCGTTATTATTTCAGAGAATGTTTTGGTATGAAAACATTTTGATTCAACCCACTGTTATGGTTTGAAAAGATATGTTGAAATCTTAATTCCTGATACTTTTGAATGTTACTTTATTTGGAAAAAGCATCTTTTCAGCTGTAATAAAATGAAGATAAAGCCATTAGGATGGGCCCTACTCCAATAAGACCAATGTCTTTATGAGAAAAGGAAAATAGACACAGACACAGAAAGACACAGAGAGAATGCTAAATGGCCAATAAAGGCAGATGTTGGAGTGATGCATCTATAAGCCAAGAGTTGCTAGGAATACCAGAAGCTAAGAGAAAGGTATGGAATAGATTCTCTACTATCAACTTCAGAGAGAATAATCCTGCTGACACATTGACTTTTTACTTCTCCAAAATGTTGAAAGAATACATTTCTGTTGTTTTATGACACCCTGTTTGTGGTACTTTGTTATGATAGCCCTAGGAAACTAATATACCCCACTCTTCACCCCAATAATTTCTCAAAATTCTACATTTCTAAATTGACTGTGGTCTCTTTTCAGTCCTTTTGTTCTCACAGTCCTTTTATCCACATTAATGAATTCCTTGTCTGCAACTGGTGACATTAGTGATTTTTTTTTTCCTTTCTGTTACCTTTCCTTTCTGGTCTGTTCCCCATGTTAGCATTCTTCATTTATTCTTTTTATTCTTTAATATAACTGTACTTCTTCTTTTGGATATGTCAGAGACTACTTCAGCTCTTTGCTAAAGTATCAAGGGCTATTATGTTTTTCCACAGGCTTCTGTTGGCAAGAGAAGCTATTGGTAAACTTATGTTTAGTTTTCAGGAATAGATTCCCTCTCTCAGGCATACTTGCATTTTCAACATACTGCGATGATGAATTGTGAGACACGATAGGATGTAAACACATCAGATATAACAGGGTGTGTGCTAAGGGGGGCTTCCCAGATGGTGCTAGTGGTAAAGAACACACCTGCCAATGCAGATTAGACACAAAAGATGTTGGTTTGATCCCTGGATCAGGAAGATCCCCTGGAGAAGTGAATGGGACACCATAGGATGTGAACAGATCAGGTGTAATAGGGTACATTTACATTTTTAATGTTTTTGAAAATTTTTTGTCTGCTGACCAACAGTATGAAATATTTTTACAGTATGTTTAAAATCACACACACACACACACATTCACACACAGATGTAATTGAAAAAATGTTCGCATGCAACTCTTAGCTTAACTAAGATAAAAATCTGTTTTCTGCTCAATTATGTGCTTTTATAGTTAACAAAATCCAATTCATGGGCAACTAAAAATGAACTCACAATAACAAATCATGATCCAGACCTTGAAGATCACTGGGGAGGTGACTGATTTTTGCCTGACTGTACTTTCTGGTGATCACGATGTGGGATCCCACATTAGTGAAGCTAAAGAAAGATCAGGAAGAATGCATCATTCTCTCATTATATCTTTCTTCTGATTCCCTTCATATAATTCTCTGAAATTTATTTATTTAGTTCAGATTTCTGATACACAGAAAGAAGACATATTTTTAAAGTTTTATTGAAGGCATGTTTGCCTGAAGGTGGGGGAGGAGGGTGAGGGGACAGACACCTCAAATGATGTTCTACCAGAGGAATCTGTTATTTCAACATCTGGTTTATTTGAAACCCAATCTTTTCCTATTTACTCTCCCTTTGTTGAGGTAGAATTAAATTCCATGAAGGGACACATTTTATTTCCACCAGGTGGTTCTTTGGTGCTATATTTTTCTTCTGTTTGATAAAAGCCATTTGTGAACTTATTTTTGGTTTCTACCATTGAATCAAATATAAAGAAAAATTCTAATTCAAGTATAAGCTATATCCTCATAGAATTGCTTGACATCAAGCGTGAAACCCAACAATAGCATGTTCTGCTAAAGAGGGCACGGTGATTGCTGTGCTGAGGCTTTTCTGAATTCCTGATATCTGCAGGTTTGTTTCCACACTGGTGCCCCCCTCCACCATTTGGGGCATGACAGGAAAAGCTCAGAGAAAATATTGTTGGAAAGAGTTAATGGCAGGTGCCATGCTTGCTTATTGCTTTCTGGCAGCTTTCAGCAGTTGATGCTTCACCATTAAATATTTTCATATACAGTTTTCTATTTGCCTTGAATTACTGAAATATACTAAGCATATCTCTCCAAGGACCAGAGTCACAGCGTAATAGGCTCCTGCTAATAGCTTGAAACTGTATAGCAATCTAGTTTTAAAATACAACACAAATCTTTATCTAAAAGCACTAACACCTCACTCCTGTGTTCGCAGACTATGTTTTCACATTTCCTCTTGTGATGCATAGGAAGGGGGGCAAAGCTACAAGAGAAATGATGCATTCCGGGCAAGGAGCCAATTTAAAAAGTCTGTTCTTTCCAGTTTGCTGTCACTTGTCGTGGTTAAACAAAACACGGAGGAGAAAAAGAGAAATTGGCTTCAGTGTAAATGTCAACATTCTGATTAAAGCAAACACAAAGCATTCAGAACTCTTGACAAAAAAAAAAAATTAAATTGAATTATGAAGGGTATGCAAATGAAGCCCTTCCTCTGTATGATTACCAAGACTTATGCATTTTGTATTTTCTGTTGGTACTGAAGAAATCTGTGCTGCAGGACAAGGGGTTCAAAAACTGGAAAGGGAAGGTGAACAACACATTTCCCAGCTGATGACAGCCGAGCCCACTGAAATATTGGTTGAGGAATGGCCCGATACTTTACAAACAGTGGGGAAGACTGGAAAACTGACAGTAAGGCCTGGTTCTTTCAGTCTATTGTCTTTCTAGCTACACAAAGTTGCCCCTACATTGCAAATCCCCAAAGAATTTGCTTAAAGGATTAAAAAGATATCATTTGTTAGAGGGTAGAGCTTCAAGAAAACGCATATTAAAATTCAGAGATGTCAACTATACTGTCGCTTTCTTTGTATCTACTTTAAGAGCTTAGAAATTGAATTGTTTGAAATGCAGTTTGAAAGCACTCTCGGAATGCATTCATGATATGCAGTTTTCAAGATAGCATAATATACCCCATTTCTATAATTAAAATTAATGGGAAAATAAAAAATAAATGGTGTGCATTGGTCCTCTTTCCCTGGAGGAGAAATACATTCGCCTTCTTGGGTAGATACACATGGTTTGATGATAAGAGGCTACAGATGAGGTGTGTTTGTCTTTGTCTCTGTATATGAAGAAGGCTATGTGCTAAATGTGAGAGAAATCTTTCATCACCTTCTAGTCTTTCCTCCCCGGGATCTATGGTACCATTGTGTTTCCGAACCTTACCTTTGCCTGTGATACTGCAGTAGCTTTCTGATTTATCATTGCTCTTGTCTCTCTGCTTTTGGGGATGTTGTGAAACTGCTTTCAGAGCTGCAGTGTGCACTCAGCCTGTTATTCCTGACCCTAAAATCTGAAATAGTTACGTAGTGCCTGTCAGGAAAGTCCAAACCCTGGCCTGATATTCAAGGCTTTCTTAACTGGCCTTAAACTAACTCTGTATTCCTTTCATAAAAATTTACTGGGTATCTACTAAATGTCAGTGACCTTGTTGCCTACACAGTTCCTACTTTGGGTTTATTTTATTACTCTCCATCATATTCTGTACTTTTCCATTTACACCACCTTATTCTTGCTGTACCCTTTCCTTATACAGATTTCCCTGCATCTTTACCTACCAGACCCTCATATTTTTCAAGGCTAAATTTAAAAGCTTCTTGAAATCTCTCCTGTTACTGTACTTGAAAATGATCTCTTCTTTCCCAGAATTTTTATAACTTTCTATTTGTAACCTTCAAAACTTATTAATATTACTTTGAATTACTTATATGTGTATATGTTGCATCTGGCCTAAAAGAATCTTAAAGTTGAAGCCTTGTTCATGTATCTTCATGTCCTGCCTGAAATCAGATCATCATTAAGTGGTGAGATATACATCCAGATAATGTTGGGAAAGTTATGTTACCTATCAGTGTTCCAAACCCCATGTCCATAAAATGAGTATGATGATATCTCTCTCTCCCAGGGCATTATGAAGATCATGTTTATACAATTCTGTAGTGCTCTAAGTTTCAACTATAGTTTATGTGATTTGAAATTTTAATATTTTGATACTGTATCCATAAGTATTTAAGGACTTAAATAAATGAATGAAGTTAGTAGTTCATGGAGATAGATACTAAATCTGTAGCATCAACCATCTGTCAGACATTTTTCATAGACTGTTTAACAGAATTCTATCACCTTGTAAGTCTTGTATTGAAATACTTATTTTTTAGATGAGGCTGTTGGAGAAGGAAATGGCAAGCCACTCCAGCATTCTTGCCAAGAAAATCCTGTGGACAGAGGAGCCTGGTGGGTTGCTGTCTCTGGGATCTCACAGCCAGACACGACTGAAGCGACTTAGAATGCATGCATGAATTGGAGAAGGAAATGGCAACCCACTCCAGTATTCTTGACTGGAGAATCCCAGGGACAGAAGGGCCTGGTGGGCTGCTGTCTATGTGGTCACACAGAGTTGGACACGACTGAAGTGACTTAGCAGCAGCAGCAGATGAGGCTGGACAAGTTACATACATGTATTCAGTCTGACTCCAAAGCTTATGCTTTTTCTTGAACACTCAGGAATTTATTCCTTGGCCTGTCCTAAATAACAGAATTTGTTAAACTAGATACAGAAACAACACACTCTCAGTCCTATCATGGGCCTATTTCCCCACTCCTTTATAGTGTATGACAATAAATTAACTGCACCTCAGAGAACTAGACTAAAAGTCTCGTGCTGCCATTTCCCCCCCAGATCCAGTGCTGCCTAGGTTTTTCCTAAATGTGTGACCTGATCATTCATTAACTGTTTTGTTTAACAATCCTCCAGGCTGCCAAATGCAGATCCCTGTTTTCATTGTAGCAAGTGTTCCAGGTGATATTGATAAAATCTGTCCATGGAGCAGGCTTAGAGAAATAAAAGACAGTCAAGTTCAAATATATTAGGGATTATTCTACTTCAATCATATAGGGATCTCAAATGTTGCCAAGAGATATGAAGTGAGACTCATCACATTCTATAGGATAGAGAGGCTAGAGATGATCAAATATCACTTCCCATTTTATTCAGGAAGGTAAGACTCTCTAGAGTTTAACTGGAATTAACCCACTTAAGTCATTAGGGTTAATAAGAATTATTGTGATGGTTTTCAATGGAATTCCCATTCATTTATTCAATACTATTTCTTGGGCCCTCATATTATACTGTCATTTACTGAAGAGAGTCAGCCATAAATAGCTTCATCTCTCTGAGAGTTTACAATCTGGTAACTATATTATCTTATAAACAAAACTATAAAACATGAACAGGAATTCCAAAGAGATTGTCATGGATGTATTTCAAATAGGTGAATTAAAAACATTCACACACACTTTTTTAAGCACTTATGTGTAATGCAGGAGGTGGTGTGAAATACGGCAGGTGTTTGCAGAGAAGGTGAAGGTGTATTTGTTTTACCACCAGCACAACCCTTCCAAGGGGCCCTGGACAAGAATCAAGACCTCCCAAGCCCACTTCCCACACTTTCTCATCTGTGCACTCAGATTTAGGAATGAAGTCTCTTTTTGTTGTTGTTTTCATGTGGAGAAAAATACATGTTCCTTCCTTCAAAGTAAACATTCTGGAAGCTGTTGTGATTGTTCAGATTTCTTTAAAGACCTTGACGCCACTTACCATTGCTTTTTAGTCTGCAGGGAACATAATGAAACTGAAGTCTCTCATGGAGCTTTTATTCCTCTTCTTTCAGACTTAATAGAAAGCAGTAGGGGACACTTGGGCCACCAAAGTCAGTGCCATTTCAGGGTCTGCTTTGGCTTTGTTCTCAAGAAAAATGGCATTGGATTAATTTTTTTTTCTTTTTTTGTAAACAGGATGTTTAGCACAGAAGAAGCCCTAACATTTACCATTTATCTTTTTCTCTCTCCTCTTCTCCCGCACGCCCCTCGTCTGCCTTTTCTTTCTCTGGGCAGGACAAAGACCTGAGATTGAGTGACTTCTCCCTTTCATAGTACTTTGGCAACAACTTGGGACTTTGTTTGACCATGGCCATGAAATAAGATTTGCATGAGACCCAGCATGTAAACACAAAGAAACACACACATAAACTCTTCTTTTGACAAAAGTCTGCACCTTTACCGGACATTTTTTTTTCCTTTTGGACACCTCCCACTTCTAAAATATTAACTTTAAAATATTAACTTTATTTGCCTATTAGCAAGCAAAGGCAATTTTTTGCATGGAGTCATACTCTATATATACTTCCTTGCTGTTGCTGCTGCAAGGTCGCTTCAGTCGTGTCCGACTCTCTGCGAACCCATAGACGGCAGCCCACCAGGCTCCCCCGTCCCTGGGATTCTCTAGACAAGAACACTGGAGTGGGTTGCCATTTCCTTCTCCAATGCATGAAAGTGAAAAGTGAAAGTGAAGTCACTCAGTCGTGTCCGACTCTTCGCGACCCCATGGACTGCAGCCTACCAGGCTCCTCCGTCCATGGGATTTTCCAGGCAAGAATACTGAGCGGGTTGCCATTGCCTTCTCTGATATACTTCTTTAGATAAGGATTTATTCTTCCTGATTTTTCAACTCTTTCTATTCAAGACAGAACAGCATCTTGACCTCTGAGTTCTCAAAATCCATAAGCAGGCACCACAAAAATAGTAATAACAATGGACGAAGACAAAACTAAACACTTTTTGGTCTTGTTAGAGTCAAATTCTAATATTTTTAATTCATTTAAAAGATACTAAATTAAATTCACAACTAATGGCTTCAAACAGGCTAAATGAAAATGCTTTGTGTCATAGAAGCTGAGGTTGTTACTGGCTGCAACAGTGAGTGCCGGGAAGGATTTCAAGGCTGATCTCCAGTGGAAAGAATGCAGGAGTCAATTACTCAGGTCTGCCAAGGGAGTAGCTACTGAGCCTTGTAGAAGGATTGGCATCCATTGGGCTTCACCTAGCTCTGAAGTCCTCTGGGAGCTCTGAGTTTTTTTCAGACTATGAATCATTCAAGGTTGCATTTTGATATTGAGGGACCTAGGCAATTTTCTTCATAGGCCTGTCTCTCAATAAAATGAACTATTTTATGACCACACTGTTGTAAAGACAAATACAGTCAGTGCTGGATTTATAATGGAATACTGCTATTCATCATTATTATAATTGGCTTTACTTCTGATTTTAAAACAAATCACAATGGAAACATTTTCATGTTTGTTCAAAATTTGGCACCAGACATGATGGTCAAGAGGAGAATGAAGAAAGAGGCAGCCATTCCAACCTGGTGTTGATAATAAGCGAGAAAAATTATGTAGGCTTACCTTGTGATCCCAGGACCCACAAGGAGAACCTGAAAAGTTTATAGAGAGGCCTTTAAAAGGTTCAGTCAGATATTCAATCCAGGTGGTCTCAGCAACACCTTACTCTCTCAAGGCTGTATCTTTGAAACAGCTCCTAATGTGGGAATGATGGTGGGTGGAACATACATTCCAAAGACAGTGGAGTGGGTGGGGAAACTTTTGCTACCTTGTCCAACTCATGGATCAGCTGGTGGTCACCATCTCTCCATGACCTCCTCCAATATTTCTGAACTTCTAAATGTGTTATAGGGCCCAGGCACTGTGCCTGTCCACTGGAAGAATATAGTTTGTTTAGAATCCTTCAATTTTAATACAAAATAAACTTTGTAATTTAAAGGTAAAAGAACTGACCCTTTTCTCTTATGAGTAAAAACCATGTTCTAAATAATCTAGAATAATAGAGATTAGCTTGCATGCCTACACCTACTTTTTGGCTAGTAGCACACATTTTGTGGTAGGTTATATTTTAAAGATACCATAGTGGCTGTGGGTAACAGAACCATTTGGGACTCAGTTGGGGACCATATATGCATAGGGTCAGGGTTAAACCTTTGACTGTATGGACCACAACAAACTGTGGAAAATTATTAAGGAAATGAGAATGCCAGACCACCTCACCTGCCTCTCGAGAAACCTGTATGCAGGTCAAGAAGCAACAGTTAGAACCAGACATGAACAATGGACTGGTTCCTAACTGGAAAAGGAATACATCAAGGCTGTATATTGTCACCTTACTTATTTAACTTATATGAAGAGTACATCATACAAAATGCCAGGCTGGAAGAAGGACAAACTGGAATCAAGATTGTTGGGAGAAATATCAATAAACTCATATATGCAGATGACACCACACTTATGAAAGAATGAGAAGAGGAACTGAAGAGCCTTTTGATGAAGGTGAAAGAGGAGAGTGAAAAAGCTGGTTTGAAACTCAACATTCAAAAAGCAAAGATAAAGGCATCTGGTCTCATCACTTCATGGCAAAGAGATGGGAAAACAGTGACAGACTTTATTTTCTTGGGATCTAAAATCACTGCAGATGGTGACTATAGCCATGAAATTAAAAGACAACTTGCTCATTGGAAGAAAGGCTATGAGAAACTTAGCATATTAAAAAACAGAGACATTGCTTTGCCAACAAAGGTCCATCCAGTCAAAGCTATGGTTTTTCCAGTAGTCATGTATGGATGTGAGAGGTGGACCATAAAGAAGGCTGAGCACCAAAGAACTGATGCTATCAAACTGTGGTGTTGGGAAAGACTTCTGAGAGTTCCTTGGACTGCAAGATCAAACCAAAGGAGATCAACCCTGAATATTCATTAGAAGGACTGTTGCTACAGCTGAAGCTCCAATACTTTGGCCACCTGATGCAAAGAGCCAACTCATTGAAAAAGACCTTGATGCTCGGAAAGATTGAAGACAGGAGAAGAAGGGATAGACAGACGATGAGATAGTTGAATGGCATCACCGACTGAATAGCCATGAGTTTGAGCAAGCTCCAGGAGATGGTACAGGACAGGGAAGCCTTGAACGCTGCAGTCCATGGGGTCACAAAGAGTCACACATAACTGAGTGACTGAACAATAACAGTTACTGTTGCTAATCTTATAAGGAATTAGATTGGAGGAAGAAAGTGGTGATTTAGAGATGGAATTCAGAAAGTGTGACAAGAAGTAGAATATTCTTTGTTCTAAACACTTTGTCCAGGACTACTCTTCTAAAGGAGAAATGTATTTCATACAGGTAATATACGATTCCAAGCACTATGAAAGTAAAAGTGAAAGTGAAGTTTGCTCAGTCATGTTCGACTCTTTGCGACAGCATGGACTATACAGTCCATGGCAATCTCCAGGCCAGAATGCTGGGGAGGGTAGCCTTTCCCTTCTCCAAGGGATCTTCCCAACCCACGTCTCCCTCATCGCAGGCAGATTCTTTACCAGCTGAGCCACCAGGGAAGCCCAAGAATACTGGAGTGGGTAAGCCTATCCCTTCTCCAGCAGATCTTCCTGACCCAGGAATCAAACCGGGATCTCTTGCATTGCAGGCAGATTCTTTACCAACTGAGCTATGAGGGAAGCCCCTGAAGCACTATAATAAGTGTATAATGAAAACAAATAAAAATCATCCATAATTCCAGTAATTCCACAAAGATCTAGCCATTGTTAATATTACTAACAATAATCTTTAAGAAGCAGTTGTATATATTCTCTCTCTACATATATATAATTACACAGATAATGTATATAATTATATCACATGGATTGTTGTTGCCTGCATTTTTACTCAAAAATATATCATTGACAACTTCCATATCACAAATTCTTAATCTAAAATGTAATTATTAATCCACTACAGAATGACTCACCATTTGTTTAATGTGTTTCTGCCTATAGAATTCATGTTTTCTCTAGCTGTTTGCTAATATTGATACAAACTATGCTGTCCTAAATCTACATCACCTATGAGCACAGCTTGATACATCTGCATTCTCTCAGAAAAAAATTCATAGATGTGGATATTCTGAGATAAATTCTTATGTACTTCAGATAGTTGACTGCTTTGTTATATTCTTTAATGAACTATGTATTCACATCCATATCCTATTTTTCTTTTACTTTTTCTCTTGCTTTGAAAACATGCTTTATATAACAAAAACATTAATTCTGTGATCGTATATATTGAAATATTTGTGCTAGTTTGTTTATATCCTTACAAAGTTGTCTTCTTTTTCTCTGCAGATGTAAAAGTTTTAGTTGATGAAAATCTATCAATATTCCCTGTTTGATTTTCTTTCTGATGTTAGCATCATATTAAAAGCATCCCCAAACCTTAAAGTTATATGAATATTCAATAATATTTCTTTTATTACTAGAAGTTTAAAAAATCTGTATTTAAATTATTTTATTCATTTCAGTATAATATGTGAAGGATAATTCAACATTTTGCATTTTTATCTATATTTATTAAACAATATATTCCCACGTTTTAAAGACAGTTTCTTATATCTTATATTAAATCTGAATGACATGTATCTAGTTTCTAGACTTTCTGCTTTTCACTGATGTATCTGTTTATTTCTATACCAACAGCATGCTATTTTAATTTTTAAATCTGTAAAACTTAAGACAAGGAACACCTGATGGATCCTTTCTTCTTTTTCAGAAATGAGCTACTCACTAATTTAGTTTTCTTAGACGAAATATAGTATAGTTTTTATTAATTAAATATTTGGACAACTTATTTAGATTGTACTAAAGTTAGTTTAATTCTGAAGAATAAATATTTTCACAATATTTTATCTTCCCATCCAGGGTCATAGAACATTGCCCCAGTATCTATTTATATATTAATATGCACATATTCCCATCACTGATGCAATGGACATGAACTTGGGCAAATTCCAGGAGATGGTGAGGGACAGGGAGGCCTGACATGCTGCAGTCCACAGGGTCACAAACAGCCAGACATGACTGGGCAACTGAACAGCATTAACAATTCCCCTACACATATACCTACACACAAACACAAGAACAGATGTAGATGTGTAAATAGATATATCTAAGTAGAGTTTTGGAGACTTCTTCCACTAACACATTTTTGCTTACTTCTTGATTTTTTTTTTTTTAATTTTGGCTGCTATGGCTGCTATAATCTTTTTCTTTACATGTTCTAAGTGGTTATTATTGCTCTATGGCTACTGTTGTTGTTTAGTCTCCAATTCCAGGAAGTCATGTCCTTTTCTTTTGTGACCCCATGGACTGTAGCCTGCCATGCTCCTCTGTCCATGGGACTTTCCAGGCAAGAATACTAGAATTGGTTGCCATTTCCTTCTCCAGGTGATCTTCTCAACCCAGGGACAGAACCCACATCTCCTGCATTGGCAGACAGTTTCTTCACCACTGAACCACCTGGGAAGCTATTGCTACTCTACAGGAAAGCCTTTTAGTTTTCTATTTATTTTATAGCTCTAAACCTTACCACATTTCATTGTTAGCTCAAACTAATTTTTCCTTTGATTCATTGAGTTTTTAGATTAAATCTTATAATCTGTAAGCAATAGTATTTTGTCACTTTCTTTATAAAATTTATATCTCTAAGTTTTCATTATCCTATTTCATCAGTTAGAACTTCAGAACATTGCTGAATAATAGCAGTTGTAGCCAATATCTTTTTTTTTCCCCAGAATTTATCAGGTATGCCTCTGAAGTTGTGTAGTCATTCAAGGTAGCATAGTAAGCATGGAAAACAAGATGTTATCCATAGTCCTATTTCATTCCAAAGATTGTTTTCACTTTAGTCTGTTTATTTCAATAACAAACAGATTTGAGCTTTAGGAGATGCATATTAGCATCTATAATTCTTTTTTCCCTTCTCTTTTGATCTTTTGATGGGACACATTATATTTATTGCTTTTGTAATGGTGAGCCCATTTTGCACACCTGGAGTAAACTTTATTTGGCCATGATGTATCATTCTTTTGATATATTACAGACTTCAATTTGTTAAAATTTTACTTAGCATATTTGCAGTTGTATTTATAAATGTGGTTATTCTGTAACGTGTGCATAAGCATATATGTTTGTATCATGAATGTTCTTTACTAATTATGGTGTCAAATTCATGCCAGCTACAGAAAATGTGCTTGAAAAATTGTCTTTTTCTATGATCTGGAACAATTTATTTATTTATTTATTTTCATTTATTTTTATTAGTTGGAGGCTAATTACTTTACAATATGTAGTGGTTTTTGCCATACACCGACATGAATCAGCCATGGATTTACAGGTGTCCCCCATCCCAATCCCCTCTCCCACCTCATAGATTGCATGCAAATGTAGCATCCCTGGCAGATTTGATAGAGCAACCCACAATCACCCAGACTGTGTTACATGTGTCCGTTATTCCACCATTAAAAGTAACTTTCTCCCTATAATCCAGTAAGAATTTATCAAGTCATCACTATGCTAGATACAGGGGGGAGACACTGGAAGTGGTTATAGTAGGTCCACAACAAAAAGATGGTCTACAATGCAAATCAATTACTTCCAAATCTCAAAATGTGGAGCATACTATGCATTTCAAAAAAACGAATTCAAAAGAATGAATAATAATAGTCTTGGTCTACTTGGCTTGGAAAGTTTTCTGTTGTTCCTTGTGTAGTTATTATTATTTTGTTTTTTGTTTTTCTCTGAATGCAGAGGGATTTAATCTTAGTCTCAGGATAGCTTAGCTGAGAAGTTCTGAGAGCACCTTAGCAGTAAATATGAACTACTATTTGGGATATTGACTTCTGTGCTAAAACACTGGTGAGCATGCTGGCAGAAATGAGAAAGCACATTAGGAATATAGTGTTAGAAGGAAAGATTAGAGTCAGATGCCCAGGGAAATTGCAATATGTACAATTCTTCCAACAATCTATTTTCATCCATAGGTGTTTTAATGAAAACCACCAGCCTACTGATACCTAATGTCAAAGGTTCAAATAGGTCACTTGCAGTCTCCCTTACAATTTTTGACCCCATGAGCCTTTGAGCATCTAAAGCCCCATAATGTCTCTTGGCTTCTGGAGTTGAGCAGGATTTGACCCAGGACTTCAATAAAGAAATGATTTTCAGGCTAGCCTATCAAGTCCATTTTATCACTTAATCATGCCTTTCCCACCCTTAGGAGCCAACAACAACAGTGGTTTGTGTAAGTCACATTAGAGAAAGGCACATCTATATCTTATGAGTCTATTAAAAATCACCTAAGTTAAGACACTGAAAGTGCCATTAAGTCATTTTTCCATCTCTCAGAACCTGGCAAGGGATTGTTCCCCATGGTGCATTTTCCTGCTTCTCTTGCAGCCAGATTTTAAACATCTTAAGCTATAACACTACCTTCCCCTCACCTGAGCAGTGACTATACTGCCTCATAAATCTCTTAGGTCGGAATTCTTTCCAACATAACTCCAGGTCCCTTGTGATGGATTTTTTCTGCCCCTGGGAGGGCCTGTAGTTGTGTCATCTGCTAATGGAAAGAAAGCAGGAATTGACTTGTACAAACATCAGAAAGTGAGTCTGTTGCTATCCTTTGTTTAATTTCTTAGCTATAAGTAGAAAATTTTAGATCTTATGAAATGCATCACTGAGCTGTCCTGCAGGAAATCTCATATATCAGTTAGTCAAGAATTTCTGTTAAGCGTCATGAGAGTGGGGAATTTTGGACATTTTAATCAACCCTGTAAACCAAACATCTAAAAGAGTCCCTGGCAAACAGTAGACGCCTGATAGGGATGTGCTAAATGCCTGGATATATAAATGGATTGCTGTGTGTCTGGTACAATATTATGCCCAATGGGGATGCTAACAAAAGAAATGTATAACTCCTAACCCACAGAAAACTATGTCTCATGAGGGAGGCAAGATTTTTCCTGGAGACTAAGCAGTCTGTAAGTGAAAAGGGTTTAAGAGTTATACTACGACTCTGAAGTTCTGGAGATGAGGGTATGATGTCAATGGATGGGTCCTAACTGATCCTGGTTCATGTATAGGTTTAAATCATGAGGCAAGAAGGACCATCCCTGGATTCTCCTCTTTCCACTTATCCCCTTGCCTCTGAACATACCTCCAACACTCATGAATTTGCCTACCTCCATTAAGTCGCAGTTCCTGAGAACTTGGTCTTATAACCTATGATTGTAAAGACATTGGTTTTTACTGAAATAAAATCACAACCAAAAACCCAGCTGGTAGGTCAGTGAAAGCAATGCTGTTCTGACTGAAACAGGGGGCCTCTATGAGGCACCCTGAACAGATTCCTGGAATTTCAAGGACTCCCCAAGAGAGTCCAGGGACCACTACCACCCACAGACAGATGAGGGACCCTGTTCTATCTCTCCACTCTTCTCCTTACACACATCTTTGCAGCCATGCCTAAGCAATCCTTCACCCAGGACCATTTTCTGTGAGCGTGTGATAACCCAACACCTGGAAGGAAGCACAGAGAATCTACCTCCAGCTCTTGCTGAAGCTCTTGTGCAGTTTTATGTACTTTGCATGTATATGTTTCTCCAATTCAAAACTGAATAAATAGTGCAGACAGTAATAGCACCACATAACAAGAGAAGCACAGACCCCTTGAACTATAACTTTCTTTTGTGCCAGAACAGCACAGTATTGTAGGACTGGTCCTTAAAACAGACTATGAAAGTGATTGCTCACATGGTGGATGTGATTAGGGTACTCTCAGAATCTATCCATTGCCTTAAATTGCCTCCTGCCTCAGTTTGTCCTAAAATGGAGAACTTGCACATTAGACATCCGTTTTTGTAGCACTCCATTATTTAGAAAATACTTTCAGAAAAAGTTAGGTTAACATTTTGTTACTTTCTAACAATTTTGTCTTGAATGAGTTTATCAACTTAACTGTGCGGTCAGTGAGAAGTGAAGTGAAGTCGCTCAGTCGTGTCCGACTCTTTGCGACCCCGTGGACTGTGGCCCACCAAGCTCCTTGGTCCATGGGATTTTCCAGGCATGAATACTGGAGTGGGTTGCCATTGCAGTCAGTGAAGTGGGATCTAAAAACAAACAGAAAAAAATCTGATTCCCTTTATTATGGACTACATTGTATTCTCATGGAATTTATCTGTTGAAGTAATAATAATCAACATGATTATATTTGGAGATATGACTATTAAAGAATTAATTAAGATTAAATAGGTCATAAATGTGGTCTCTATGCCAATATGACTGATGTCCTTATGGGAAAAAAATAAGACACCAGGAGTGTCCAGAGCAGAGGAAAGCCCATATTAGGACACAATGAGAAAGCAGTTAACTGCAAGTCAAAGAAAAAGGACTTAGGAGAACCTATTAAAACTATAGTCATCTTGGTTTGGGGTTTCCAGACTCCATAACTGAAAATACAACACATGTAAATCCATGGCTGATTCATGTCAATGTATGGCAAAACCCACTACAATATTGTAAAGTAATTAGCCTCCAACTAATAAAAATATATGAAAAAAAGAAAAAAAAGAAAATACATTTCTATTGTTTAAGCAACCCAGTGGTATTTTGTTTTGGCTGCCTTAGCAAACTAAAGTGAATTTCCCTGGTGGTTTAGCTGGTAAGAATCTGCCTGCAATGCAGTAGACCCAGGTTCAATCCCTGGGTCAGGAAGTTCCTCTAGAGTAGGAAATGGCAACCCACTCCAGTATTTTTGCTTGGTGAATTCCATGGACAGAGGAACCGGGCAGGTTATAGTCACTGGGTCACAAAGAGACGGACACAGCTAAGCAACTAACACTAATGGACATTTTCAGTTTCTTTTCAGTATAGTAGTGTTACCAACCTTTAGTGTAGCTCTTCCTTTGGCAAGCCTCACTATGTCAGCCCCCTCTCCCCACAAAAAATAAAGAAAAACAGTAATAGGCAGTTGTTCCTGGGGTTCCCTTTATTTACCCTCATGCAACTCCTAATATATTGGGTTGAAGACTTCCTGGTCGCTAAATTGGTTGCCCCAGTAAAATGGAGCTCACTGGTGGGACAAGCTGTGTGTTGTGTGTGTCAGCACAATGCTCATCACATGGTTATACACTCAGTTTTAAAAAATGGTGACTTTAATAAAATAATGTAGGGGAAGATAATGTAGATTTTAGATAAATATTCTAAATCATGATTTTCCTATCAAGAGCTCATAGACTATTAAAATTGGCAGACATATTTATTTGCTCTATTAATATCTTACTATTTCATCAAATGGTAGGTCTGAAATTAGAGAAGTTTCTACCAGGTAAATGATGGGGCTACATTTACAGTTGTGTCTGTCAAACAACTGTGTTCCTATAAACATGCTAGCTGGTCCAGCTTCCATACAAAACCTACAGTGGTTAAAACCTACGGTGCCATTCTACAGCTTCCAGAGAAACATTGTAAGCCTTTGTATTGGCAGACATGCTAGTCATGGCACTCCCTACGTAGTTTTCCTTGCTTGGCTGTCCCACAGTCATCATGTCTCCTTCTTAGAACATATCACATTAAACCTTCAAGAAATGCACCATTCCCTTCCTTTGCTCACCTAGAAAACTCAATTTTTATTTTAAAACTCAGTGAAGCGAAAGTCGCTCAGTCATGTCCGACTCTTTGTGACCCCATGGATTATACCGTCCATGGAATTTTCCAGGCCAGAATACTGGAGTGGGTAGCCTTTCCCTTCTCCAAGGGATCTCCCAAACCAGGGATCAAACCCTACAACTCAGTACAAAAATCATATTTTCTGTGAAAGCTTGAGAATGGTACAGTTATTTCCATTATTTTCCATAGCACTCTGAATACACACTCCCCACACTGTGTTATAATTTCATACAAATTCTAATCATGCAAAGCTCAAAGAAGTGCCAATAACAACATGCCATCACTTACTAAGAAATAATTGTCAAGTAATTTAGTAGAAGAAAATGATGACTTGCCCCCAAATCTATTGATATCATAACCTTTGGTCTCTTCTGTCTCTTTATTGCCTCCAAATGTTTCCTCCTTAAAACAGATAATACACTGATTCTCCTCTGTAAGGTGTGACATCAAGGAAGACTGAAACTAGCCTGGCTTTCAGATTCACAGAAAACTTAATTCATTGCAAGATTTTCATCTTTGTAACACACATTTTGATCTTAGATAAGTTGGTATTTTTTCCATTGCAACGTTAGTTCATTTCCTTCCTTCCTCTAGTTCTGTACTTCTCCACTCCATGATAATTGGAGAGAATATTCTATAGATCTCACGAGCAATATAGGACTTCCCTAGTAACTCAGCTGGTAAAGAATCTGCCTGCAATGCAGTAGACCCTGGTTCGATCCCTGAGTGAGGAAGATCCACTGGAGAAGGAATAGGCTACCCACTCTGGTATTCTTGGGCTCCCCTGTGACTCAGCTGGTAAAGAATCTGCCTGCAGTGCAGGATACCTGGGTTCAATCCCTGCATTTGGAAGAACCCCTGGAGAAGGGAACAGCTACCCACTCCAGTACTCTAGCCTGGAGTAGTCCATGGACTATTCCATGCAGTCACAAAGAGTCGGACACAACTGAGCGACTTTCACTTTCACAAACAATATGCATGCTAGAGGTGATGTTCACCCTCAGTACAAAGACACTTATTCTCAACTTGTCATCCAGCTATTTTACCTTTGTCTTATGGGTTAGTTACCTAGGACATAAACTGTCTAACCTGGAAAATTCTGAGATGTGCAACATTTTACTGATACCCTGGACCCCAATATGTTGCTTAGATTCATGCAAGCCTTCCTAAATATCCAACATGAATATATCATATTAGAACTAAAATTGTATGAAACCTACATATTAAATATAGAGATATTATAGGAAAATGTCCCAAGACAATAGAGAATATGATGCATTAACAGAGCAACACTAATCACAAGTAAGTCAATTCAGCTTGTATCAGTTCAGTTCAGTTCAGTCGCTCAGTCGTGTCCAACTCTTTGCGACCCCATGAATCACAACACGCCAGGCCTCCCTGTCCATCACCAACTCCTGGCTTGTATAATCACCCCCAAAACTTCATCCTCCTGCTCTGGCTATAATAAGTTTTCTCAATTCGCTTTTTGTTGCTGCCATATGAGGACCCTCAGTCAGACATGTACATGGACATGAGATCTGCCTGCTTCCACACTTTTATTTTCTTTTTAACTTCACTTGCAGATTAAGGCCCAATCCCCTTAATAACCCATTGTCTTCACATTGTGCTCTGAATCCAGCTTTTTGGATTGGGACTCCTTAACTCAACCCAAATCTACCTATACATATATTTTACTCTAACTGGACTCCTTAAACTTCTTGAAACATACATATCTTCATGCCTCTGAGTTTCATTTTATTTCAGGTGTTTCTGCTGTCTGAAATGCCTTCTTACACCTGGATCATATCTGTTCATTCTCAGGACCCAATCCAAATTCCATCCTCATGAATTTTTCACTGCCTTCACAGGCAAAATAACCTAACTCTTCATCCATATTCTAGGATTCAGTCACAACAGTACACATAGATCTTTCTTCTTTAATTTTATCATGTGGTGTACTACCTGATATTTTCACACTACTGATATCTTCCTGCTCTCCCTATTTACAGACCCCAATCTCAAGATGGTAAGGGCTAAATTTATTTTCTAACTTCCATGTTATATTTTCTATCCTTGTAAAATAAAGGCTCTTTCAGTTTCACGTGACCTACCAATATTGAATATAAACAATGAGATTTTCCGAACAATGTCCAAATATTTCATATGCTGAAATTTAGAAATATTTAAAGGATTGATAAATTTTACATGTAAAGATATTTCCTGATGATAATCCAAGGAAAGGTAAGCACACGTTCAAGAACACAATAGAGTGAATTTTCAAAGAGAAATTAGAAAATCTAAAGCAAAGGTATTTCTTATTTTTAAGGATGAGATGGTGGACTGTCTTCTTCAATTTTCAAAAATGAGATCAATACTGCGACTTTTCCAAATTGAAGTTTCCAAAAACTTAGGTAATAGGAAATTTGCACTTGAACCCACCTGACACAATTGAGAAAAATGTGGTGAATAAGAACAGAGATCATAAGGAAATAAAAATTTAAAAAAAAGAAATATATTTTATCTCTGACTCTTGAGAAAAGTTATATAGGGAAGAGTTTGCCCATAAAGTAGTTAAGTTCAACATTTGTCTAGTCTAACCATAGATAAGTAAAATTATCTTAAGGGACCCTTAACTTAAATTTAAATTATCTTAAGGGACACTTAACTTAAAATTAAGTTAAGGGACCCTAAGAAGTGACAACCTGGGGACCACAGTGACCAAGAGAAAACATGCATTCAAGATCACTCTTCAAAGACTCTGAAGAGTTGTTTGGAAAAGACATTCATTCATCTTTGCTTAACCAATATTTTACAAACTTATTTAAACATAGAACACTGTTATTTTTCTGTGAAGTAACCTATATAGCTAAGTTTAGTGTTCTGCCTGCCAAGGCTGACCTGATGTTTACTTTAACAAGATTGTGTGAGTATGGGTGTGTGTATATGTGTATTCTTCCTGAGGAGATCTGATAAAAGATAGGCAGCTTGAGTTTTTACTCAAGCCCTGCTCTTTCTAGTTTAGTAAGACTATTTTAAATTTTCATTAGCTCTTAATCATGCCAAAGACTGAAGGCAAGGAAAAATAGATAAGGAAATTCAACATCAGAAAAAAGAGAGAAAGAAGAATGGAGTATAAAGGTGAAGAAATGCCTGAAAAACCAGATACCAACAGCAGAGCATTAAAAAAAAAAAATCCTGCCAGATGTAGCCAACTAAAGTCTAACTGAAGTTTCAGCAGCAGGCATTTCATCTGTCATATCAAAACATTTTCAATACCATCTACGAATGCAGCACTAAATTCTGGACTGCCATTAATGTCAACTCATTTATAATTTTGGCCTGCAGTACTACAAAAAGGCAGATGACAGCCTACTATTTCACACCTGCTGTTGAAATGAATAAAAATGACTGAAACCCTTAAAAGCAGAAAAAAAGAGGAAGAGGGAAAAGAAAGCCAACAACACTGCACAATAAGGCTGGAGAGAACTCCCTACCAGACTTGTGTTTTGAGGACCAGGCTTTGGCTAATGTGTCCTTCACAGATCTAATAGTACTAAGAGCAGCCCAGGTGTAGAAACCATCGTGCTTGGGGATGATTTTCTATCTCTTTGATTGGTACTATTTTGCCCATTCACTGGACTTCTTGACTTATACCTGTTTACACACTCTCTCCTTAGCCTAAATGAGTATGATACACACCTTCTGTAATACTCCTTAGTGAACTTTGCCATATGTGATACTGGGAATATTCTGACAGGCCTCTGCCCTCTGAAATGTTGAAACTATTTCTTGTACATGTCTTGAATTCCCTTTACTGTTCTCTCTCTAGAAGTCTGCAGCATATTATGGGCACCATAGAGTGTTGGACATTGGCTTAACATCTGACCTTGCTTTCTTTAACCAATCCAATCATAAGTAGAATGTTAATTATAATTTTGAATAACTAGATGCTCTGGTTGCTAATCTTTAGGTTTTCCTGACCTGGCCAATTGTAGTCAGGACAATATCTAATGCATGCATGCATGCATGCTGAGTCGTTTCAGTCATGTCCGACTCTGTGCGACCCCATGGACAGCAGCCCACCAGGCTCCTCTGTCCACAGGATTCTCTGTCCAGGCAGTCTGCAGAGCATGTGGAGACTCCTACTTTTATTATAATATTAAGATATCATTTGCATTTTTCACTACCTTGACATTTGCACTAATCCAAAGTAATAGTGAGTGAAACTGCCAGCATATTAGCAAATAATGGGTGATATCTTGATGTTATCAAATAGTTCAAGAATCATATTATACATTGGTTTGGCCATATCAAGAACAAACACAAGTTTTTAATATATTCATATTCTCTTGATAGAGTACAAATCCAGATGGTACTGTACAATATAATTGCAGAATTATATTGAATGGAAATTTTAATTAATATTTGATTAAAATCAAAATCACAAAGCTGAAAACAAGTCCCAAGTATACACAATTCTAAAGCATAAGTACATGTAATGCATAGTTTTGAAGGATCTAGTTTTCTTCTTTAGAACTTCAGCTTATCTAAAAGAAAGATGAAGAATTCAATGAAATTTACTTAACTGTGACATGTCAATCTTGGGAGCTAACTATATTACTTTTTATTTTCTTTCTTTCTTTGGTTGGGAGTTCAGTATCCAATTCTTTGTAGAGGTTGGTGATGTCTACCATAAAACTGATTCTCATTTCCTGGTTAAACATTTGCTAGGGAATCATTCTTACTGATCTGACCTTAGGCCTTTTTGAGCAAGAGAAAAGAAATTAGAGAGAACCTGTGAACAAAGACAGGGGGAATCCATGCACTCATATCACTGAAGTAGCAAAGATATAAAAAGTGTATTTCTCTTGGGAAAACGGAATGTATCAGGCACAGGAAGGCTTGAAACGATTTGCATATATCTCACCCAAAAGGTGCATCTGATACTGGAGGATCTCCCAGTGGTAAAATATCTTGTATATTACAAAGGATTCAGACTAAGAGGAAATGATGAGATGCTCAACCACAGAGGACATTCTCTACATGAGAAAATTTATCTCTTGTAGGGTATTCCATGTGTCCCTCTAAGCCATGATTTGAATGCACATCACATAGAGTATCTCTATAGTTTTGCAATTAAGTATGAAATACTTGATCTCTTCCACTAATTTCTCAAGAATTAACTCAGCAGAGGAGAGAAATAGGAGGCAGAAGGGGATGAAGTGTTGAACAGCAGGCCCCATTCACCATCACAAAGGTCTCTAAAGAGGAGGGTTGAGTTTTATTTACCAAAAAGTGACCTGTTAACTCCAGGAGGTAGTCTGTGAGACAGTGCACCTTTGAAAGTAATGATTAAATAACACACATAAAACTAAAAAATTTGTGCTACAAATTTAAAATCTGTGCTACACTCAGTTCAGACTTCAATCTATCTTTAGTAAAGTTGGTTTAGCAATTAAACATAAAAGTGCTCACAATGTGTCACAAATCCTGAGTTCACATAACTTGTTTTAAATATTATTACACCAGGATTCCAAATATTCTAAATAAATGACAATGTCTCATTGTATATGTTAAGTGAGAAATGCATACAAAGCAGCATTTTGATATTTATTGTTTTTCATATAGCCAATAATATCTTTCTCTGAATCTCACTAATTCCAATTGTATTTTTTTTGTTCAAGTCAATGAGGTTACAGTGAATGTTTGTACCTGCAAATAACCAATGTGCTATATTTGACTATGTGCTGTCAGCATCCTCTAATTAAAAAGAATTGGTTTAAAAAATGCTCATTCTTGGCACAAATAGAATAATCTGTCAACAAAGTATATGATTTGTAGAATACAGGGGAAAGAAAAAAGAATAATGGTATCATCATCCATCATTACTTGCAGAACATCTAGAAGGCAGTCTGGCAACTTTTGTTCAGAGAGTGAACAGTAGGATACCTCAGTCTCTCTGAATCATCTACCTATTTTAGGTGGCCTTTTTTTGAAAAAGACAGGTTGCTTTTTGTCAGGAAGCTTTTAACAAAAGGCTTCCTGTGTGCTGTTTTGGATCTGTCAGGAACCCTCTGGCCCTTATTGATTCCTGAATATTCAGGAATTAAGAGGAGAGGCACGCCTTTCCCGGGGCTGAGGAATCCAGGCATTTCTCATTACAGTGATAAGTACCCACTTCCTTTTTATGAGCCAAATGGTAAAAGATGATTGTTTGCAACTCTCTCTCTTTGATAGGGATCATCTTATGTTTTGTAAGTCTGGAATTTTAGCCTTTATCTTATCATATTACTACAGTATATATGCCCACACCATGTTGATTAAAACACCTTTGCTCCATCAGAGCTTTGGCCCCCGTGTCTTTCTTTCCTTCTTTCTTTCTATTCCTTCTCTCTTTCTCTCTATTTCTGGCTAATTCCTTGAAGCACAGAGGCCCGCTGAGCTCACTTTCTTGCCCGGGCTTCTAAGACCCTCCTGAGAAGGCGCACTGTGCCTTCACCCACCCGAGAGGGCGCCCGGTGACAACGTGCAGCAGCGCCAGCCCTAAGAACAGGGCTCGATTGGCTTCCCGCCTAAACCAGGGGATATCAGCCTTTTTCTCTCTCTTACTCTCCGAACCACGAGGTTCCGGTCCATTAAAGGACCAACAAGCGCTCTCTCTTACTTTCTTATCGTCGACTCCGGACCACCAGGTTACGGTCCATTAAAGGATCAACAGCTTTTAAGCTTCTGCCTTAGAGCACAGAAGACTGAGGAGTAAGAACCATGGAATTATAAAGAATTGTAGAAGATATCTCCAAAGCTATCTAACCTTCATAATCTATAGGTGAATAAATTCTAGAAGAGATAACTTGAATGACAAACCTAAGGTCCAGAGGACTGTTATTCAGATCTCTTAACCGCAGTCTATTTTTTTTCCCCCACTAAGATTCCTTTTCCTAAAGACATTTGTTAATCTACCTCAGAAACACTTCCAATTCTGGGTATAAAGAACTCAGGTGAAAACAGGGGGTAGGAGGATTTTAGTTACTGCATAGAAAAACAAAAACAGCAGCCAAATCAGTAAACTTTCTCTCCTTTTGGGAAGAAATTAGAGGATTGTACAGAACAAAAGATAAAATCAGCAACAGTCAAACAAACGGACATCTAAGACAAAAGCAAGACACAGGTCAACAATTCCTCTTAATTATATATAAATTTTTCACTTTCTGGGAATGACTGAAAAGTTCTAAGAATCATGATCTCCATGAGTCAGGCTATGGTCCACAGGTGTGGAATAATACCAAAATGAGAAGGCAAAGATAATTAATGGCAATAGATTATTCTATACTCTCATCTCTGCATTGAGATCTGATAGTTCACAATGTACAACAACTACAAATTCCTGGTGAATATCTGTAATACCCTGCATAATTTGACAGTTTGGAACACTGTATCAGTAAGGACTGGAGACCAAAGAGAAAACTGGGAATACACTGGTTATTATTTTCAGAAGGGACTTGTTTGGCAAACTTAAGGAAATGTTGAGTGTCTGTTACTGAAAGAGTAAATATAGCCATGAATTTTTAGTGAAAATTGGGGCATAGCAGTTGCAGTGATACTAAGGTAAATAGAGAAGTGGAACCAGAATGAACAAAGGCAGCCATGTTGTTGGGTAAGGGTGGGTTTATCAAATATTGACAAACATGAAATGATTGTAATCAGTCACTGTCAAAGGAGAACAGGTCCCCTCCTCTCTTTTACAAATGATCCAATTAAAGGAAACATGTTGGCTATAAAAGTCAAAATCAACAATGCACTATACTCTGACAACCCATCCAACATATAAAATCAATAGTGCATTCTGCCGCCATGCAGCACAAAGCAACAGTAGGAACTTCCCCACCTCTTTAGTCAAATATGACACTGTATCAATCGATCAAAACTCAGCACTTATTGAGCAAGGCTTCTGAAGAATGCATACTGCACTGTGCTTCTATATCCACCCCCTGCTCATTTTATTTTGATAAATTTTAACTTAAAGGCATAATACCTTAGAATGTTCTGTTGACACATAGAGTGTTTATTTGTATAATCACCATACAATTTGGCGTTGACTACATTTACAACATGATTATAAAACACTGTAGAGCTAGAAATGCAAATGCCATTGAATCGAGAACTGTAATTTTAGTTCTGTCTCCACATCATTGCTTTGTCCAAGTCCCCCATTCAGAGTGACAAACAAGACGTAGATGGCTCCAATTAGTCATCAGACTTGCACTAAAACTAAAACCAGTCTGAAAGGGAACTAAGGAGGGGATCTGGATATGGAACAAATTGTGAGTTTGACAGGCTAAAAAAATCCATAACTTAATATTTGTTGTTGTGTGAAAAGGGCAGCAAAGAGGAATCGGATTCTGACTCTGTGTGTCCTTGAACAAATCATTTTTCTACTCTGGATCTTAAGCTTCTATAAAACTAAGGAATAGGTTTAATGGACTAAAGTAACTATACAGTGACTAAAGTTTTAATAGTCTAACACAATGCTGTTTAAATAGTTTCTCCCCAAGATCCATAGTCAGAATACATTTTCTATTATGACAGACTGAATTAAACTTCATAAACAGTATTTACCAGAACTATGTGCAATGCTCGCTGATGTTTTCTAGTCTATCAGTTTTCATTTTCTTTATAAATGCTGATCATGACTGCCAATGAATCACAACCCACAGCTTGGGAATCATTGTTTTATGGCCCTCTGCTTTTCCTTTTCCCTGTTGCTCATGGCCCTTCTTTCCTCCTTTCTCCCTTCATTTAAGCATCTCAGCTATCAATTCCAAGCTCTGATTCTTTATATTTAGCTGAATTTGTATTTTCTCCAAATACTCTGTATTTCTCCATCCCATAGGGCTAGCACAATACAAAGAACCTCAACTGTTCTCAACAAATTCTTATTTGGTTAACTCCCCAACTCCTTTACCATTTGGAGAACAAAAGTCATGTGAAAAAGGCATCTATTACCTAGATTCTTGGAAATTTGGGGGTAACATGAGGGAATTTTATAGTTATTTAATATTTTTTTTTTAATTTTCATAAAGTCAGACTGTGCTCATAATATGCTTTTAAGTAAAAGTAGGGATATAACATTTCATAGGAAGTATGAGTTCAACTAATGAAACCATAAAAAGACTGAAAGGAAATGTGCTAATATAATAATAGTCTTTTTACCTCTTGATAAACAGTTTCTATGCAATTTTAAAATTCATCTTTTATACTTTATTCTGTTCTCCAGATTTTCTTGCTTAACATGTGCTACTTTGATTATTAGAGGAATCATTTTTTTTTTTTTTCATTCCCAAAAACAGAAGACAAAGTATGCTAGGGAATTTAGTAAAATGATTTGGAACAGTCACTTAAATGCTGTATGAGCATCTATTGATCAGTCAGTTGATCAGTCTATCCATCCATCTATCTAAATGTATTTCCTTTCTGATAAAGAATTGGTGATATACTTAAAAGTATCTTTTTAAACTCTGTTGCCTCTGTATATCTTAATCCAGCACTAAGGTCATTTTGTTGTCAGTAATAGTATTTATTTTTCTACAACTCAGTCATCTAAAATGAATCAAAGTTTGTTCCCTATTCCCTGTAACCATCCTAAATTTTAATGTGCATAAGTTATAGATACAACAAACTACTATGAGCTATGGAGGGTGTTAATCAGGTGTCAGCCATTGTTTCCTTTTTATGCTTATGATCTCATTTTGTTACTCCTCCCAATTATCCCAAGGAGGAGTTGCTATTGGTGTTGTATTTTTATAGATAAGGAAACTGAGTCTTGACTATTAAATAGGTAACAGATTTAAGCAGTGGTACCTTAAAATAAATTTGAGCAATCACAACTTCAGAGAATGTATGTTCTCTTAAATTGAGTTTTTTCTAACATTCAATGTTTCTTGTATTTAATCTTCATGAATCAATGAACTCAGTTCAATTCAGTTCCATTCAGTCACTCAGTCGTGTCCGACTCTTTGCGATGCCATGGACTGCAGCACGCCAGGCCTCCCTGTCCATCACCAACTTCGGAGTTCACCAAAACCCATGTCCATTGAATTGGTGATGCCATCCAACTCTCTCGTCCTCTGTCTTCCCCTTCTCCAACTGCCCTAAATCTTTCTCAACATCAGGGTCTTTTCAAATGAGTCAGCTCTTCCCATCAGGTGGCCGAAGTATTGGAGTTTCAGCTTCAACATCAGTCCTTCCAATGAACACCCAGGACTGATCTCCTTTAGGATGGACTGGTTGGATCTTCTTGCAGTCCAAGGGACTCTCAAGAGTCTTCTCCAACACCACAGTTCAAAAGCATCAATTCTTCGGTGCTCAGCTTTCTTCACAGTCCAATTCTCACATCCATACATGACCACTGGAAAAACCATAGCCTTGACTAGACTGAACCTTTGTTGACAAAATGATGTCTCTGCTATTTAATATGCTATCTAGGTTGGTCATAACTTTCCTTCCAAGGAGTGAGTGTCTTTTAATTTCATGGCTGCAATCACCATCTGCAGTGATTTTGGAGCCCAGTAAAACAATGCCTGTCACTGTTTCCACTGTTTCCCCATCTATTTGCCATGAAGTGATGGGACCGGATGCCATGATCTTAGTTTTCTGAACGTTGAGCTTTAAGCCAACTTTTTCACTCTCCTCTTTCACTTTCATCAAGAGGCTCTTTAGTTCTCCTTCACTTTCTTCCATAAGGGTGGTGTCATCTGCATATCTGAGGTTATTGAAATTTCTCCCAGCAATCTTGATTCCAGCTTGTGATTCCTCCAGCCCAGCGTTTCTCATGATGTACTCTGCATATAAGTTAAATAAGCAGGGTGACAATATACAGCCTTCCTTTCCCTATTTGGAGCCATTCTGTTGTTCCATGTCCAGTTCTAACTGTAGCTTTCTGACCTGCATACAGATTTCTCAAGAGTCAGGTCAGGCGGTCTGGTATTCCCATCTCTTTCAGAATTTTCCACAGTTTCTTGTTATCCACATAGCCAAAGCCTTTGGCATAGTCAATAAAGCAGAAATAGTACTACTACCATTATTGCATCTTTGAAAGTGAAAGTCGCTCAGTTGTGTCTGACTCTTTGCGACCTCATGGACTATACAATCCATGGGATTCTCCAGGCCAGAATACTGGAGTGGGTAGCCTTTCCCTTCTCCAGGGGATCTTCCCAACCCAGGGATTGAACCCAGCTCCCCTGCATTGCAGACAGATTCTTTACCAGCTGAGTCACAAGGGAAGCCCAAGAATACTGGTATGGGTAGCCTATCCTTCTCCAGCAGATCTTCATGACCCAGGAATTGAACCAGGAATTGAACGCCTGCATTGTAGGTGGAGTCTTTATGAATGGAGGGAAAGACATGGCAAGAGAATAAGTAATAAAAAGTAAAAACTATAATATGTATTTAGAAGTCCTCAATAAAAATTCACTCCTATTCATAAAAATTCTAACCAGAGTTTTTAATTTTATCTTTCAAGCTTTATTGATTCCCACAGGGGCTAAGAGAATTTTATCTTTAAATGTTCCATTTCCCTTTATGAAAGCAAGGCAGGTATGGGTATCCTAATGACATTGTCTTATTTTAGATGACATCTAAGAAATAAATATTTTTAAAATATAAATAGAAACAAAAATACACCTCTTTCTCAGTATTTTCTATTTTCAAATATGTATTTGCAAATAGTAATATTCACTGCTATAATATTGACACAATAAGAACAAATCAATCTGTTTAAACAGTGCAAAGGTGTAATGCAATAGGTGAGTCAATCTTTTCTCCAAAAGTTTGTCCAATTTTTCTCTCTACCATGAAGAGTTCCCTGGTTAGTACCATAGTATCTATATTCTATTACTCAGCCTCCCTCATAATTTTATCTTATTCCATCTAAAATTTTTATCAGTAGTATTGTCTTATTCAAACACCTTCGTGGACTCTCCACTGGTAACAGGTAAAGTCAAAATGTCCCAAATCATTATGCAAGACTTTCTACAAGGGAGCTCTAATGAGCTTTTTCAACCCAATCTACCACGTCTCTTTGCGGGAGGACTATGCTCTAAGTTACTCTGTATAAACCTCTTTGCTTAGCACAGTGAAGAAAATAATAAAATTTTAGAGCTAGAAAAAGACCTTAAGATTTGTCTCTCCAAATCAGGTAATCTAAAATAAAATACTGATGCAAGATAGTGCTCCAGGTCATAGAGAAGGTTAAAGCTCAAGATATTAACAGAATCGTTTCTTTTAGCTCTTAAACACGCAGTTTGCTCAAGAATATGTCCATCAGCAAACTCCCAATGAAATAAAGCTCATTACTAAAAATTTTTCACCTAACTCTCTATTTGTGGTCATCGGTGAAATCTGGGATCCAATTTAGTAGAATTAGAAGAGATCTTAGAGATAAGTCATTTGGTGCTGTCACTTCGTTTTGATTGAGGAAACTGAAGCCCAACAGTTTAGGATATGTGTAATGTAAGCCCTTGGGCTTCCCTGGTAGCTCAGATGGTCTAGAATCTCCCTGCAATGTGGGAGACCTGGATTTGATCCCTGGGTCGGGAAGATCCCATGGAGAAGGGAATGGCTACCTACCCCAGTGTTCTTCCCTAGAGAATCCCATGGACAGAGAAGCCTGGTGGGCTACAGTCTATAGGGTCTGGGGTCTCAAAGAGTCGGATATGACTGAGCAACTTTCATTTTCATTAATGTAAGCCGTCACATTTGTTCTGCATTGTTGTTTTTCTTTTTTTGTAATGTAAGTTCCTGACATAAGCTTTGATTGCCAAGGAGGCTGGCATTCACGTGAAAGAAAGCTATCTCGATCAATACATTGCCAGCCACTAGATAGGACAAAGAGTCGAACATTCCCAGTTGAGTTTCCTTTGTTGTAGAGATCTTAGCAGATTTCAATAACTGCTCATTTCAATCACTTACTTTTCTTTTCCTTTGCTTTAAATTTCTGCTCTTATGTTTTAAATTAATGATAAAGAGTAAGCCCATGAAACTTTAGGCCCCCACCCTGGACCCTGAAAAAAGAGGAACCCCAGCCTATATACTCTCTCTCTCTCTACTGGTCACCTTACTGTTTGGTCCCAGGTGTACTATGTAATTCCAAGCATTGTAAGTAATAAATCTTTATTTTTTAAGTTTTCAAATGGGGTTATCATGGACGTTTTCCTTGCAATCATCGTAAGAACCACAAGGTCCAGTCCAGCCAGAACATCAGTGCTCAATAGGCTGAGACATCACCAAACAATATGGTATACAAAGAATCTTTGTTCATAAAAATCCAAGAATGATTTTAGCAGTTTTTTAAAACTGTATACACAAAGCCTTCTGGTTACCATCAATATTCTCTGGTTTGCCTTTTACAACTAGAAAAAGACTAACAGGTCAAGTTCTGGGTCCCTCAGTTACACATAAACATATGCATCAATATATTTATCTGTTGTAAACATAGTGGTTCTCTATCGGATTTCCTAGAAGGAAAACAGACTGATTGCTACAATTACTTCCTGGGCAAGTATCTCAGAAAAGTAACTTAAGAGATGGGACAGGCTTCATATGTTCTTTCCTTCTGTGTTGGGGTTTCTGTCTCACCAATATAGAGATCCTACACTTCAGTTATGGATCATTGGGAGTGAGGATGGCCAGGAATTTAATGAGGTACTAAGGCTAAATTTTTAAAATTCATTTTTAAAAAGATCCTTTCAGAGTCGAAACAGTCAGCCTAGGAGTTCATACTAATATTTTAGTCATCTGAGCTATTTCTAGAACCACTTTTGGAAAGTGCCTTCAACCTCCAAATTATATTATTTCAGTTATTCTCAGTCATTGTTAAAGTGTGTCCTTTGAACAAAGTTTGGTTCTTCACAATTAAAACAATAGTATGAAATCAAAATTTAGGAAAACGGGAATGAGAGGTGAGCTTCTGGGAGCACACTGAAGATAAATACCAAGAAGGATTTAAATTCTGGCTGAAGGAATTGAATAGATGTTGATTCTTAATCATATCAAATTGAAAATCCAGCATCAATTCGGGTACAATAAATGCTTTGGTTTAGGGGAGACTCCAGTTAAAGCCAAAAAGACATGGGTTGAAATTCCATTTACACCACTTCTGATTTGTGGGATCTTGAACTTAACCAATCTGCACCTGATTTTCTCACCTTAATGCAGGCTCTTTGGGAGAGAAAAAAAATGTTTTGTATGAAGCACCAACTCAGTTTTATTCATGATGTGCATTTATAAATGGTAGGCCTTACCAGTATCCTTGATATTAAGAAACACATGTCCAGATTATTTAGAGCTTATAGTCACATTGTTATCAGGCTATGTTCTCCATGAAAAAAATATGTGTATATACCTATATTCTTTTCCCCAAACCAGTGAGATAAAGATCTGGTATTCACAAAAATTTCAAATAGATTTTGAAAGATTCTTTCCCTCTTCTCAGCAACTTTTAAAATTTCTATGCTGCCTCCCTCACAGCTTTGTGTGACATGTACTTTCCTGAAGACATTCGCATGTTCTCTTTAAAATGAATCCTTTCTTTTTTTAGCCAGGAGACTGAGGCACAGAGAGGTTCCTTGCTTTTTGCAAGGCCACATCCAAGTCAGATGCTGTCTGTAACATCAAGGTCTTCTGACACCAAATCGACAGTTTTTGCCACTCTACCATCTGCTTTTTATCCTACCAAGGTATTAACGGGAAAGAATTAACATACACTAAATGCCATCTTTATCTACTTAACTAAACCTATTTCATTTTCACACCCACAGCCCTAATATTAAGTATTATAATAGACTCTCTTGACACATAAGAATACTTAAGTTCAGGAAGGATAAGACATTGGTCCAAAGTCATTCACTGGGGAAGCAGCAAAATTGGGTTTAAACCCAGATATTCCTGAAAAAAAAAAAAAACATCCAAGCCCATTCACCATAGAAATAACAAAATACAACAGGTCAGGCTTTAAGATACTCTCGAAGACACTCTGGAAAAGGAAATGGCAACCCACTCCAGCATTCTTACCTGGGAAATCCCATAGACAGAAGAGCTTGTTGGGCTACAGCTCACAGCGCCTCAAGAGTCAGACAGAACTTAGTGAAAAATCAACCACGACCAGCAAAAGACACTCAGTAGAAATGCTAAGAAGTGTGTGATTTGGTGGTGGGAGAGTGTCCTTTCCCCACCTACACTGCTTATATCCCACTCCTGAGTAGAAGAAATGTGCAATCATGTGGAATCATGTCCTTTTCCTACAAAAATGCTTCTTCCTGATCATTGCTGAACTAGATCTCCAGTCATGACCTAAAGGGTAGAGGACCCACTGAATTTTGTAGAGGCTCTGAATTGAATGAGCTATTCAGCCATGCAACTGTGTAAATGAATGTGTCTGTTAATTTCCTTTTTCCTTTCAGGTTTGACCCTATGTAGGGGCCTCTTCTTTTAAAGTTTTGAACCATTTACCTGTCTGCTCTTCCAGGACACTGTTGAGTCCTCTTTTTTCTGTACTCATATACAATACTTGCTGCTGCTGCTAAGTCTCACCGCATTGCACACTAGTGCACTTCCTTAGTCAAATCCATTGCCAAGTGAAAAAGTCTGAGTGGTTAAGGCAGTGCTGCCCCAATGCTCAGTATTGGCTATGTGAAGACTGAGAGACTCTGATATGTAAAGGTCACTGAAGCTGATAAACAGATATATGTCCCATCACATCAAGAATTTTCTGCAAGTCGTCTCTAAGTACAGTGTCATCCTCCCAGTTGCGAATCTGTCTCTCTTAGGCACCAAAGAGGAGGGATATTATGCTGATATTCCTGGTGTATATTGAATGTTGGGTTCAGCTTTCTGTGTGACAAAGTAAAATACTGAAGGCATTTCTTTCATTTAAGTCAGCATTTTTTCCCCCAGGGTTGTGCCTCTCTGGATGGCTCCACAAACCTGATTCTGGATCCTTCCATGAACCGTGAACCTGGTTACAATGTTCTGGAGTCAGCTTCCCTCTGAGAGCCATCCCTCAACAGCCAGCGTGTCCTGCTAACTGCACCCTACCTTTTCCTCTTGGAGTGGTTTTCTGTTTTTGCTTTTCTTCTGCTCCAGAAGTTAGAAAGATGGAGGAGCCAAGGAGAGTCTAGTAGGCTGTGGGTGCAGAGCATTATTGAAGTAAAGAACAATGAAATTTGCCCAGCTTCTCACACTGTGAAACCTGTACTGGCTTCAGGTAGGCAGTAGAGAATTTGGGGGCCTGAGAATCTGGTCCAGCATCTTTCCACCTGAACACAGCTCATGTTTGTTTAAAATACGTTTGAACTTCCTTAATAATTAACATGTGGGGCAGACACTTTTCCATAAGGAGAATTTCATAAAAGTCTCTTGGTCTGACCAACAGTAGTATTACGGAGCCTAGATTACAAGCCATCTAACAAAGTGCTGGCATTTCAAAGCACTTATATCCCAGCACAATGCTAGGTGCTCTGAAATGCAATAGAAACATATAAACAATCTGGCCATGAAGCTTACAATTAGCCAAAATAAATGGCATTTGGTTTACTTTTCCACTGGAAAAAAAAAAAATCCTAACTTCAGCCATTAAATAAAAGGAGAGAATTCATTTCAGCTTCATTTCCTCTCAGCCTGTATATTAATATCTTGATTTCCCTGATAGTATCTAGGCATAAAAGTTATGTTTCCAATTTTTCATTTAGATGAAAGATATTCCCCATTGCCTGCTACACACTAAGGACTAAGTAAATGCTCTTCAGCTTTCCTTTAAAAAAATAATAACCCACGCTTATTTGGATGATTTTTTCTACTGTGGCTCAGGAGAAAGCAGTATTGGGGCTGTGGCAACATTGTTAACCACACAAATGACCTTCTAATTGCAAACACTTCCTGGCTCAACTGGGATATCGTATCTAAAATCATATCCCAGTAATTTATTCTCTCCATTCCCTGAAGAGCTGGCTTGAGGGCAACACCATCGTTTGAGAGACAGCTTCTCTCTTGCCACAGCTACAGCAAACTGTTTTCTTTTATTGTTCATCCCCCTCCCTCTCCTTTACTAATCAGATCTAAAAGGAATTTCACATCAGACATGGTCAAATGTTGATGATTTTATCTCCTGCAAATGACTCTCCCTGGAGACAATTAACCAACAGTTATAGGGTGAGTTCCCACAAAGTCACAGAAATGGCCTTTTAGTTCAGGTCCCACCACCCCAAATCCAGATCATGAAACACAAAGCTGCAAGAAAAATAGCTGCCAAGAAATTGCAAAAGAGCAAATGATGGCAAATTAGCTTGCCTTTCCCTTTCTCTGTGTTCCTGTCTTCTCATCATTAAGTTGAGGGTTTGGAATAGACATCACAAGCCCCTCCAGTTCTAGCAGAGAAGGGAGGTGTGATCATGGATAGGCTGTCAAGGCAGCATGGTGGCTAACAGATATGATCCATCTATTGGGAAGCTTCCACTCTGCTGGCCTGTGACCTTTGGGAAGTTGGGAAGATCCTTAGTTCTAAGCCTTGTTTTTCTCATACAAGAAGAAAAAAACATATATTGTAAGATCAAAGCAGAAGAAAATTCCTAGCTCACTGTAAATACTCAATTAATGGTAACTAATATCTGAAAAATTAAAAGGTAGAGGGCAACCAGAGATTGCCTCTAGTTATATAGCAGAGTTTTCCGTTTCTGCCTGATTTCCTATTCTCCTTGGCCATTCAAGTACACTAGTGCTGCATCAGGGAGATTCAGAAAGATGTAAAATTTACCTCGAAAAGCCCTCCTAGCATGCAGTGATCACCATTTTGAGTCATCAGAGTATCTTCCAGCTCCATATCCACTTCCTGTCTCAGGCACATGTGTTGCTGTTGTTGTCGCCAAGTCGTATCCAACTCTTTGCTATCCCATGGACTACAGCATGGCAGCCTTCCCTGTCCTTCACTACCTCCTGGAGGAATTTGCTCAAACTCCTATCAGTTGAGTTGGTGAGGAAATCATAAACTTCTTGACTATGACTTTGCTCATACCATTCTCATGCCCCAAATCCTTCCACAGCTTTTATTTATCACCTGTATATTTGATATTTTTCTTCCTGTCTGCTCTTTTCTTCAAGGGTTCTCCTTGATCTGGTTTCATGTCATTTGTCCACTCCTGTATCTCTCCCATCCAATAGAAATAAGCCCTTTCTCTCCAGAAATCTTCATCCCACACTTATTTTTCATCCCATGTCTTCATTCACATCGCTTCCTTCTTTAGCAATTGCTTCTCTCTTTTTCTTCCTTCTTCTCTGTACTGTCAGTCTTTAAACACTGGATTTTAGTTTTCATCTCTTCTCTAAGGCAAGTCTTTACTGACATTCTCTAAATCAGAGTTGCAAAAACTTTTTCTGTAAAGGGACACATAGTAAATATTTTAAGAATAGAGGGGAAATGTCTCTGTGGCAGTTACTCAACTCTTGTTTTAGTACAAAAGCAACCACAGACAATATATAAATGCATGGGTGTGTTTGTGTTTCAGCAAAACTTTTTTTTTTTTTTAAAGAATGTAAGTGGAATCATATAGCATGTATATTTTTTGCGACTGGCTTATTTAACTAAGTATAATGTCCTCAAGGTTCATTCATGTTGTGACAAGTGTCAAAATTTCCTTCCTTTTAAAGGCTGAATAACATCCCACAGTATGTATATACTACTCTTTGCTCATCCATTCATCTGTCAATGAGGATTTAAGGTGCTTCCATGATTTAGCTGTTGCAAATAATGCTGCTATCAACAATGGTGTAAAATATCTCTTCCAGATCCTGCTTTCAATTGTTTGGGGTATATATTCAGAATTCTTGTATCATATGGTAATGTTATTTTAACATTTTAGGAAATGTTAAAAATTATACCACTGCATTATACCACTGCATTATACCACTAACCACAATGACTGTACCATTTTGCATTTCCACCAATGTAGGACAAGGATTTCAGTTTCTCCACATTCTCACCAACACTTCTTATTTAATTTTTTAAATAATAGCCATTTTACTGCGTATGAAGTAGAAACTAATTGTGACTTTCATCTTCATTCTCTTAATGATCAGTGATGGCATATTTTCAAATGTTTCTTAGCCATTTCCCATCTTATTTGGAGAAATATCTACTTAAGACTTTTGCCCATTTTTAAATTCATATTGTGTTCTTTGTTGTTATTGAGATTTAGGAGTTCTACATATATTCTGTATATTTATTAGCTATATAATTTGAAAATGCATTCTCCATTACAAGAGTTGCCTCTTCAATGTAATGATATTGAGCTTTTAATTCTTGCACAAAGCTTTTAATTTTCATGAAGTACTTTTAATTTTCATGAAGTTCAGTTTGTCCATTTTTTTGTTGTTGTCTGTGTTTTTGGTGTCATATCCAAGAAATCACTGTAAAATCCAATGTCATAAAACTTTTACAGTATGTAATCTTCTAGGAGTTTTATTTAATCCATAACATAACTTATTGTGTATTCTGGGAAATGTCCCATGCTATCTTAAGAAGAAAGTGTATTCAGTTGCTGGATAAAGTGTTCTGTACATATTTCTATTAGATCAAGTTAATCTCTTTGGACTGATTGAGTCCTTTGTTTCCTTACTTATCTTCTGGTTGTTAAACTCATTATTGAAAGGGTGGTATTGAACTCCCCAATAATTATTGTGGTACTATATTTCTCCTTAAATTATGTCAGTATTTGTTTCATGCACTTTGATGGCCTTATATCTTGGTGCTTCATATATTTTGAGTTTAGGTACATAAACATTTATAACTGTCATATGCTAGATATATTAAACATTTTATTAATACATCAGGTTGATCTTTGTTTTTTTTTTTTTACAGTCTCTTTTTTAATTAATTATTATTTTTTAAATTTATTTTGTGTTGTTGTCGTTGTTGTCCTGAGTTTTCATTGCTTCATGCAGGTTACTCTTCCTTGCCGTGACTGGCTTCTCATTGTGGCAGCTTCTCTTGTTGCAGAGCACAGGGTCGAGGTGTGCAGGCTTCAGTAGCTGTGGCATGTAGGTTAGGTAGTTGCAGCTCACAAAATCTAGAGCAAAGGCTTGGCATTTATGGTGCTCAGGCTTAGTTATTCCATGGCATGTGGCATCTTCCTGGAATTGAACTCACGTCCCCTGCATTGGCAGGAGGACTCTTCTCTACTGCACCACCAATGAGTCCTTCTAATTTCTTTTGATTTAAAGTCTATTGTCAAATTATTAAAGCCAACCCCAGATCTCCTTTGGTTGCTGTTTATTTAGAATTACTTTTTCTATCCTTTAATTTCCAACTTATTTGCATCCTTCAATCTAAATTGAGTCTCTTGTAAACAACATAGAGTTGAATCTTTTTTTTTTTTCCTAATCTCTGTCAGATTGAATAGTTTAAATCATTTACATTTAAAATAATTACTAATAAGAAGAAATTTTCTTATGGTACTTTATTATTTGTTTTCTATATGCCTTGTAGTTTTTTGTCTATCATTCCCTGCATTACTATCTCCATTTGTGCTTGGATGATTTTTTTTTTTTTTTTTTTTTGTAATGGCAAGTTTAAATTCCCTTATCTTTTCCTTTGTGGATGTTCTATATTTTCTTTGTAGTTGCCATAAGGGTTGCATTCAACATCCTAAAGTTATAATACTGTGACTTGAATTTATACCAGTTTAATAGCATGCAAAGACTCCATTCTTTTACAACTCCATCTGCAACCATTTTAGTTATTAACATCACAAAATTGCATTTTTATGCATGTGTGCCCAAAGAGCATTATCTAGCAATTTTTGTTTAGCATAATCTTTTAAATTTTGTAGGAAACAAAGTGCAAATTACAGAACCAGTTACAACAATAGTAACTTTTAGACTAATAATTGCATTCTTAAAAGAATATATTAGTCTCTTAGATCATGTAGAAAAGAAAAAGTGGACTTATAAACCATCATTACAATAATACTGGCTTTTATAATTTTCTATTTATTCACCGTTACTAAGATTTTTTTTTTTAATTTCATGACTTTGAGTTGCTCTCTAAAGTCCTTTTATCTTAACCTCCTAGACTTCCTTTAGCTTTTCATATCATACAAGTCTAGTGGTAACAAACTCCCTTAGCTTTGATTTATCTGGAAATGTCTGAATTTATTCCTCACTTGTGACGGACAATTTTGTTAGATGTAAGATTGACGAGTTTTTTCTTTTAGATTTTAAATATATCACTCCACTCTCTTTTGGCCTCCAATGTTTCTGACAAGAAATCTGCTGATAATCTTATTGAGAATCCCTTGCATATGATGCGTCATTTTTCCCTTGCTGTTTTTAAGATTGTCTCTTAGTCTTTGGTTTTCCAAAGTTTGATTATAATATGTCTCAGTATGAATCTCTTTGACTTCATCCTACATAGAGTTCATTGAACTATTTAGAATTTGTATCTGTCATTCCAACTTGGGAAACTTTCAGCAATCATTTCTTCAAGAAAATCTCTCCGCCCCCTTCTCTCTCTATTCTTCTTATGGTGTCCCATTAGTACATTGCCCCATCTGATGGTCTCCCACAGGTCTCTTTTTCTCTGTACATTTTTTCTTTTTTTCAGTTCCTCAGACTCAATTTCGAATGTCATATCTTTAAGTTCCCTGATATCCTCTTCTGCTTGCTCAAATCTACCTTCATCTCCTTCCCTCTTGTTATTTATTTTTTTATTGTATTGTATATTTTAGTACTAGAATTTATTTTTGGTTGCTTTTAAGGTTTTCTGTCTCTTCATTAGTATTTCTAATTTGTCTGTACATTATTTTCTCGACTTTTGTATGTTTAACTTTAGTTCTTTGAGCTTCTTTAAGACAGATGCTTTAAAGACAGTGTTTGGTAAGTCCACCATTTGGTCTTTCTCAGGGATAGTTCCTTTCTTTTCTTTTTTTTTTTTTGTCTTTTGACTGGGCCATAACTCCCTGTTTCTCAGTATGTCTTGTACCTTTTTTCTGTTGAAAACTGAGGAATTAATTATAATAATATGGATTCCTTCTCCAGTATTTGTTGTTTTGCTTGGTTTGCCTTATTTGTTTTTAAGGTTGTAGGCTGTCTCCATGCAGAGAGTCAGAATGGGTTGTAAATTCAAGGTCTTCTCAGGTCCTTTCTGAGCCTACAGCTTCCCCTGCATATGTGAAATATTGTCTAATTTTCTTCATAAATGTGGTTGCTTTTGAATGTTCCATTCCTCAATGTCTAGCTCCCAAAAAGGGGAAAAAGAAAAAAAAAGGGGGGGGGGAGGATAAAATGTACGATCTGTTTAAATCCCCTTGAAATTTCTTTAGACCAAGGAGAAGGAGATTGCAACAGTGGGCATGAGTGCAACAGCGGTGGCCTGTTTCAAGACCTGTACCTCTCTGGTCAGAAGCAGGACTCAGTGGTTAGAACACAAGTCCCTGATATTTGCTGCACCGTGTTCATACTGACCTCCCTGGCTCTCCTGTACAAGCTGCTCCAGGGACATATGCATAGCTGCCTGCCAAGGGGCTGGGGGTGGGGAAAGGGTAGGTTCTTCTGAACTAACAGCTGAAGTTGATTGAAAATAACCACAATTAACCACTGGAGGCTTCCCATGGAAGTTGAAAGGCTTCAATAGATTCCAGATTTCCAAAGTAATTACATTAGACAGATGTTGCCTCTGCAATTGTGTCAGTGGTGAAACAGATTTCTGATGCTTCCTATTGCACCATCTTCCCAGAATCTTCTTAAAGTTTTAAGCTCTTATCAGAATTAACGTTAAACTTTAGACATTGGCCTGAATTGGAGCAATTGAATGTCTTCTTGAGCTTATGTCCTCTGTAGGAACTTTAGAGAACTGAAGGCTGTTGCCTTTCCACCCTCAAAACTTAAGACTGAGGTTAAGAAAATTGCACAATTCTGTTGGGGAGGCAACTTCAAGAAATTCCAAGGGAATCCACTGCAAACATTACAGGTTTAATATTTTATCAATAGGACATCATTGTATTCCATAGAGTAAGTTATAGAATGATGAACATTTAATTTACATTCACTTGAGCTATGTGCTCAAACTTTTTCAAAATAAGGAATGTGAGATTTCTTTAGGATTTTTCAGTAGGAGAATGGAAATCTCTCCCTGAAATCAGAGATTTTTGTTTGGTTTTAATTTTTAAGGATCTTTTCTAAATCAGTGTTCACAAATCCCTACCACCTGCTCTGGCAAGTCAGAGCCTGTTGACATAATCAGCAGAGAAAGGAATTTAAGGTAAGGACAGGATGGGGTCAGAGGGCACCAGAAGAAAAGGTAAAAAGTTGAAGAAAGTGAACTATGTTCTTCCTTAAATTTAACCAACAAAGAGCCTTAAGTCACATTGTCCTCCATATACAGGAAACAAATATTCTCACCAGACACCCTCTTTTCCAGTTTTCTGATTTCTCTGAGAGCTCAACAGTGTTCTGTGCAACAGTAACCTAAAGTTCAGAGATCTGAAAAAAAAAAAAATGAGCATTTTAAAAATTAATTCACTAGTGCCTTTAAATATTCCTCATTTCTTTTCTTCTTTTTTTTAAAACCCAAACATCACTATTTGACTCTTGGTGATGCATACTTGATATTACAAGCATGAGGTTTTGTGTAATGATCAAATACCTTTGTGTCTGTTATTTATAAAGAACTGGCTGTCTCCACGTATTCCATGAGATGAACAGTTTTATTTTAGGCTAATTTAGTACTGTATTGGACTCCTTTGCAAATGTTAAGACTTCCCACTACTACTTCTTTTTTTTTTTTTTTTCTGGCAAATAGCTTATACCATCCTGTACCTCCTCAGCCTTCTGGCTAAACATTGAAGTCTAACAGGCTTTGATAAGCAGATGAGGTACCCAAGAGAGTTACCTTAATGGTTTAACAAAATTAAATAGACCTAAGTGAAAGTTTGATTTTTAATATACAGCATTTAGGATTATTAGTGCTCTTTCTAAATATTTGATTATGTTTTTATTGTTAAAACTTCAGAGTAAGTCATTTATAAATAATTGAAATTATTCTTATAAACAGGAAGGAGAAAAAATTGCATTTGGCTACATTTCCCTTGTGTATGCCTTGTTATTCCCCCATTTGCCCTTTTTTCTGCCTCAGTTCCCTACTACAGTGCATTATGCTTCACATGCTATGTGAGCTCATCATGTTGTGCATTGAACAGACAAGTAGATACTTGGCTTATACACATAATTATTTGTGAAACAAAAACAAGTGCAAAAATGTCATTAAAAGGAGGATGACCAGTGCTTAAACAATGAGACTTCACTTGATTGTGACTAAAATTGCCTGTGTGACTTCAAACAAGATACTTGACTTCTCTGAGGTTCACTTTGTCTGTATCTAGGGTGAAAGACTGAATCATCTCTAAGGTTCCTTCCGGCACTAATATTCAAGGAATCCACTCTTTGAGATATAATCTTCCTTTTTATGTGAAATCCTCCAAACCCATCAAAGAATAATTAAGATCACAGAATGATGCACATTCCAATTTTATCAGTCACATCAGATAACTTTTGAGGCTCATCCCCCAGATCGTACCAGGCTGGAAAGTTTTATCGATGGGAAACAGTATCAGCATGGGGCTGGCAGCACAGATTTCTTTTGCTGCACTAAACCACTGTGCTCACTGGGAAACCTACTCTTGTCAAAGCGAATATTAGCCTCCAACCTGCCAGAGCACATCCACAGAGAAGGTGAGCTGACACAGATTAGATGAGCACCAGAATAAAAACTTGCCAAGCCATAGACCTTTGGAAATGCAGAGGAAATTCCACTGACCTCTTTTTCTTCCATCTATAGAAATGTTGCCTTGCTCCATTGTGATTCTGTGTGTAACCTGGGGCCAGACAAAGAAATATAGCAATACCGCCAGGAAAGCTCCTTTCACCACATGTCCAACTTGATTAAAACTGAGGCTCGGGTCCAGGGCTCTCCCTCTGAGAGCCAGGCCTTCAGGGATCTCCAGACAAGGAAGGGCCAGCTGGGTTGCGGCAGAGGCACTCCCTGCAGCTCAGAGTGCTTGCTACCCTGGGTAAACCAGGAAAAGTGGGATTTTCTCCAAGCATAGAATTCAGACATCCTAAACCCACGCTTGCAAGATCTCCATACTTTATCCTCCATTTGAATGAAAACTTGCGGGTAAGGATGGATGACATATAAATGATACTGAATATAACTCTCCCAATTGCATTTCTCCCACAAGTTATTGAACTTGGTGTTTTGTTTGAAAAGTACTAATAACATTTTTTTTTAATGGACATTAGACTGGAAACAATTAAATATAATGCCTGGCAAACTCTGGGTACAGTGTTCAGGATATAGGCATTCTGAACACCAATGAATGTAGGAATTAATTTTGCTGTGACTCAATGTATTAATATTGCTAAAATAGAGATAATAATAGGAAATACCTTATAAGGTTTTGGGGAAGACTAAGTCAACCCTTAAAGAGTGGTTATAGACTGTAAAGTCTCTAAAATGTCAGCTATCATCATTTATGAAATCACAGTGGTGACTCTCTTTGTCAGAGGCATTCTATAACTCCAGTCTGAGATCTTGAGTTTTGACACAACTGGATAAAAGTTAGACCTCCACTTTCTCCTTTCTGGAAGCACACTATATACCTACCTCCTGAGGCAGGACAGTGCACGGAATAAGATGGATTCACATGTTCTTGGTTAAAAGCCTGGCTCCAACATTTATTGGGTATATGCTTTTAGGTGAGTTTTTCAGTCTCTTTATGCCTCAGTTTCTTTATGGGTTAAGTGGGGTATTATGCTAGTATATGACTGATGTTGTTGCCATGAGAATTAAATTATGTATTAGGATGTTTTTAGCTTCTGGTTCAGGGATCTGGATCCAATAGCCTTATACCATGAATATATTGTTTTCTGAAAAGTAGTTGAATGTTTGTTCCATGCCTGCTGTAACTGGAGCTCAGTTCCAGCCCCCTCGCTTCCTTTTTTGTTTTGTTTTGTTTTTTTGTTCTGCTGTGTCTGTCTGATGTGTCTCTGTATTAGTCATTCAGTTGTGTCTGAATCTTTGCGACCCCATGAACTGTAGCCCACGAGGCTCCTCTGTCCATGTGATTCTCCAGGCAAGAATACTGGAGTGGGTTGCTATGACCTCCTCCAGGGGATCTTCTTGACTCAGGAATCCAACCCGGGTATCCTGCATTGCAGGCAGATTTGTTACCATCTGAGTCACCAGGGAATCCCTTTGATATGTATGGGCTTTAACCACACACTGGTTTCCTCTCTCATCCCCAAATGCTCTTAGCATCACCCAAGCAGCATAGATTCTCATTCATGTCCTCTAGAGAAGAGAGACAAGCCTTTCTTGTTTTCCTCTGACAGCAAAACACTTTATTGCTGGAAGCTTCCAAATGTGACCTCCTCCTTATTATTGGTTCAAATTAGCTGAGGCCTTTGTATTGTCAAACCAATTACTGAGAAATATGCAAAGGGAATACAGGCTTCCCTTGCTTTCTGAAAGTAGAGTGTTCTATGAAGCCTTTCATAAGCTGAAATGGTGTAAAGCGAACAAGCAATTACTTTAGGACACATCTTGCTAATGGAGGCACAGAATAAATCGAGCACAGATGCTCACAGATGTAGTTCAAAGTTATGGCAGGTTGATGCTGAGATGCTGGGTGTAGTTCCAGGGAAGGGGTTTGGTGGTACCAGTCTCTCTGCTAGAGTTGCCCCCTGCCTCTATAATGGCTCACTGCAAACCAAAGCTGAATGCTATTTTCACTTTCTGTCTTTCTTTTTTTCATAAAAGTGAAAATTCTATTTGGATTTCTATCAGTTAATGAAAACAAGCACTTATGTAGTTCTTTTGCAAAAATGAAATGGTGGACTTTCAAAAAAGAGGATTGAAATAGATATTTCAATCAATTTAGGCTACTCATCTGGGCAGCAGTCTATATCAACTACAAGTAAGGGACCACTTAGGACTGGAATTGGAGTATCTAAAGATGTGATGAGTATTAAACAACATTATTATTTTTTAATTAATACATTTATTGGGAAATTAATTGACAATGCATTAAAAGCATGAAGCATAGAGCTTGGGAATACTAAGTACTTAAAAAATGAAAACTATTACCATATAATAAGCCCCCATTCCTAATCAGTGTACCCACCCACTCTACCTGGACCAGCATATTCGCTACTGTTTTCCACCACGTCTCTTCATATCGGCCATATCTGATACCTGGAATGCAACCCTGCAGAGCTTCCCACATCACACATCCTTTGGCATCCATCTTCAAAATCATCTTTATGATTCTTTTTCTGACTTCCTCAAATGGAAAGGAGTCTCTTTTTTTCTATGGATTCTGATAGCACTTTCTCTAATATATACTTTTCAAATGATGGCACAAAGTTAATAATATAAATTGATAGTCTCAGTTTTCCAAGAATTCATAAAGTGCTGGAAGTTAGAGTTTGTACATGTTCTTCCAAAGTTCCTGACCTGACGCAATGCAGTTAATGGCTACTCACTGAACAATAGCTGGCTGATTGCTATAAATGACCAAGTGGACTCTGGAAGAGAAGCCTTTTACCTTGAATCACTTTTTAAAGAATGAAAGGACAGCAACACAAAAACAAATGCACAACAAGAGAGGATTTTCAGTGTTTTTTTTTTTTTTTTCCCTCACAAAAAGAACTTTGGCACTGTCAACTCCTCATCAAAGGATTATTTTTGCTCTTAAGAAAATCTATGAACAGAGAAAAAGTTAAGTTTAGACAGTCAACAAAATATCATTGTAAATTAAAAGAAAATGTTTCACAGATGCCCCAAAACTAGTGTGAATGTTTTCTCTGTCTACATCCATGCAGTATAAGTACTGTTTTTATCCTCTCAGAAAAGCAGACAAGCTCACTCCACATTTATTTTGTCTTCTGGCACCCTCAATTCTTCCCACTCCCAATGTCCATGGGTTCATGGACTGCAGGTCAAGGGCAGTGGTATAGGGTGAGTTGAAGGTATGGTGACCACAGAGGACAGGTCACTTCCCATGGACCACTGATGGACACAAGCTGGGTAGGGCCTGTCTGGTAACCTTCTCCCAGTGACTTGCTAGCACCTATGAACTAAAATCCAAACTTTGACATGCCATTTAATTGGGCTCCATTTGATTACTCCTTACTTCCTGTTGCTTTTTCCACTGCATTTAAACTCTCCTTTTGTTTCTTTGCCAAGTATTGCTTCTTTTCTCTGCTTAAGTTTTTCTTTCTAGATCCCTCTGGCTAGAGAGCTTCTAGCCCACCCCTCCATCCACAAGACCCAGCCACAGTCATTCCTTCTCTCACAAATCGTTCTTTTCTTCCTCTTCTTGACACTCAACTCAGCTGACCCCTTATCATCTCAATTTTTGGAGAACATCATTCATTCAGCACTTGGTAATATAAACTGGTGTGGTTTTCCCTACGATTTCATGTGTTTGTCATCTCTCATCATTTTTATGGGAATGAATTTGGGCTGTGATATTCTGGCTCCCTTTTAACTCTTTCCACAGTATTCAGCACCTCTTCCTCTGCAATCCACACTCTAGCACAGGGAATTTGACATAAATACTCATGCGTGTTTGCTGAACTTCAAGTTATTGCAGTGAATTACAATCCACTCTGGCCATATCTGAGCATAATGTTCTTTTGCAGTTCTTCTCTTTGGTTTGGTGTCATGTTATGACAGCCAGGAATCCCTCTACTCTTTGTTCAGTACCACACTGGAGACAAAAAGAGTAGTCTCTCTTTAACTGAGAAGCAATAAACCTGCTCATATCAAGGGGTAGCATTAGAGGGAGAGGGGTGGGGAGTTTAGAAACCAGTGCTTAAATAGTCCATCCTCTTCCCAGATTTCTGGGTAATGAATTCCAGTGGTCATGGACCATTCCTAGCTCTTTATAAAATAGATCTCCCACATTACAGCAGCTCTGCTTGGTTCTGCTTAAGTCAGGTCACAGAGAGATACAGGGGAACCATGTAAAACTGATTATTAGGTGAAGGGCATTGCTTATATATATTTACATTTTATAAATAGCTGCTAATGAGCTATGTAATTTATAGTTCATATAAATATATAATAACACAAACTAGTGTTACTAGAAAACTTTGATTTATATGTACACATTAAAAATTATTCAGAAAATAATAACAGGTTATAAAGGTAACAATAAATCCTCTCAAATATCATCACACTTCCTTGGTTCTCTTCATAACATAACTAAAGTCTTTCCAGCTGATACTAGTGGTAAAGAACCTGCCTGCCAATGCAAGAGACAAAGAGATGTGGGTTAGATCCCTGGGTCAGGAAGATTCCCTAGAGAAGGGCACGACAACCCACTCCAGTATTCTTGCCTGGAAAATCCCACGGACAGACAGAGCCTGACAGACCAGGTCCGTAGGGTCACAGAGAGTCGAACATGACTGTGGTTCTTGAATTTGTCACAGTGGAGTGGATTACTGACATTGGCTAGCTGATTTTGGGTGAGGGGAAAGATGAAGTTCAATTGCAGTGACTGAAGATATATTGAGAAGTGAGGAATCTGTTACAATGGATATAGAAAAGATGAGTAGTTTTACTTTAAGGGGAACAGAAAAATGAGGCAATTTCCGAACTGTCATGGGTTCAAGGTAGAACCAGTCATCTAGCATAGCAGTCAATCAGCATGAGTTTACATATTTGCGCCTCAGTGGTGGCTTTGACAGCTGAAAATTCCTGCCTGAAAAGTTTCTAATTTCTTCATGAAATATAAGGCAATATCATAAGATAAGAACCGATGGTGATTGGAGGTAGTAAGGTGAAAAAATAAAATCTCTCTCTAAACAGTAGAATTAAGAATAATGGGGGGAAAAATCATAGCAAGAGTAATCTGGGTTTAGTGTTAGGACAAAATAATAGCCTAAAAACGATGATCTTGTTTAGTGCCTGTGTGATCTTGGACAAGTCAGTAGAGCTCTCACATCTCTGCTTCCTCACCTTGCACAGGATGTACCAATATGGTGGTTGCACGGCTTAAGCCATCATATCCAAGCACATAGCATAGTGCGGGTTCACAGCAAGTTCTCCCAGTGTCGGCCTTTCCTCCCTGGAACAGGTGGATGTCATGTCAGCCGAGGCTGAGCTATAAACCCTCAGGTGTGCTGATAAAAGACCTCAAAGGATAGAACAGGTAGTTAAAATGAGTGCTCATAAATTCTGACATTCTACTGTTCTGAGCCCTCAGCAAAGTGTCATCATTTCTGTGATAAAATGACCCAAGCTAATGTTTCAAAGTAAACCTTGGAACTGTTTTTTGCAGGGAGAGGGCATTCTGCTGCTTATATGTGTTTTAGAAATTTGTGGATAAAGTCGAAGATTGAGCCAGAGATGACAAACTTACATTACTGAATAACTTTAAATACACACTCAGAAGAAGTTATTTAAATAACAAGTCAAATCTTTACATGATCAGAGACTGCTTTCTCAAAAACTGAGTTTCGCAGAAAGAAAAAATATAGCAAAGTGGTCATTATTAAAAAAAAAAATTAGAAACTTGCTGCTAAATACATTTTTCAACTATGTATTTTAAACCAAATATACATGTAGGCACAGCCTATATTTTTAAGTACAGAAAGAACTATTACAAAAAGGCATTAACCTGACTTTTTCATGTCCACAGAGGAAAGAAATAATAACAATAAATGACCTGTTAAAAGTTGTTCTGGTTAAATGCAACATGCTCATGGAGAGTAGTCTCTCAACTGATCTGGAGTGCTATAAAAATGGGACATGCATTCTGGTGGGTATCTTGCCTGGAAGTGGGTTGCTAAAAGAGTTTTTCCTAAATTCCCTTCTAAAGTCTGGATAGAGAAACCCATTTTATCTCCCTACCACTGGCAGGGCACCCAATTGAGAGAAAATTTCAAATAGGAAGTATGCATCGATTTATTAGGAAAATTTAGATGACAGTCCACCCAGGATGATTATTTGGTTTCATGAAGCCAAAGTATCAAACTGATTAACTGAAATGTATGTTTTCTTCCTCATCTACTTATATTTTTCTGGTTATAGAGATATTCCCTTTATTTGGAAGAATACATATCACATGTACAAATTCAAACAACTTTTAGAACTTTTATTTTTCCATTTTATTCTCTTCCAATTTTCCTAGTCTTTTTAATGTTTATCACAGAGGCATTGAATATTTGTTATACATCACTAGTAAAACTCATCCTTTTTCAGTTCAGTTCAGTTGCTCAGTCGTGTATGACTCTTTGTGACTCCATGCAGCATGCCAGGCCTACCTGTCCATCACCAACTCCCAGAGTTTATCCAAACTCGTGTGCATCGAGTCGGTGATGCTATCCAACCATCTCATCCTCTGTCGTCCCCTTCTCCTCCTGTCTTCAATCTTTCCCAGTGAGAGGGTCTTTTCTAATGAGTCAGTTCTTCGCATCAGGTGGCCAAAATATTGGAGCTTCAGCATCAGTCCTTTCAGTGAATATTCAGGACTGATTTCCTTTAGGATTGACTGGTTTGATCTCCTTGCAGTCCAGGGCACTCTCAAGAGTCTTCTCCAACACAACAGCTCAAAATCGTCAATTCTTTGGTGCTCAGCTTTCTTTATGGTCCAACTCTCACAACCATACAGGACTAAGGGAAAAAACATAGTTCTGACTAGGTAGACCTTTGTTGGCAAAGTAATGTCTCTGTTTTTTAATATGCTGTCTAGATTGGCCATAGATTTTCTTCCAAGAAGCAAGGTTTTTTTTTTTTTTTTTTTTTTTTTTTAAATTCATGGCTACAGTCACCATCTGAGTGGTTTTGGAGCCCAAGAAAATAGAATCTGTCACTGTTTCCATTGTTTCCAGGATATTTGCCATGAAGGGATGGAACTGGATGCCATGATCTTCATTTTTTGAATGTTGAGTTTTAAGCCAACTTTTCACTTTCATCAAGAGGTTCTTTGTTTCCTCTTCATTTTCTGCCATAAGTGTGGCCTCATCTGCATATCTGAGGTTATTGATATTTCTCACTGCAATTGTGATTCCAGCTTGTGCTTCATCTAGCCTGGCATTTTGCATGATGTATTCTGCATACAAATTAAATAAGCAGGGTGACAATATATAGACATACTTCTGCCCCAATCTGGAACCAGTCCATTGTTCCCCGTCCTGTTCTAACTGTTGCTTCTTGACCTGCATACATATTTCTCAGGAGAGAGGTAAGGTGGTCTGGTAATCCCATCACCTTAAAAATTTTCCATAGTTTGTTGTGATCCACACTGTCAAAGGCTTTAGCCTAGTCAATGAGCAAAAGTAGATGTTTTTCTGGAATTCTCATGCTTTTTCTATGACCCAATGATGTTAACAATTTGATCTGCCTTTTCTAAATCCTAGAACTAAGGATTCTAAAAACATCTGGAAGTTCTTGGTTCACATACTGTTGAAGCCTGACCTGGAAAATTTTAAGCATCATTTTCCTAGCGTGTGAGATGAGTGCAATTGGGTGGCAGTTTGAACATTCTTTGTCGTTGCCTTTCTTGGGATTGGAATGAAAACTGACCTTTTCCAGTCCTGTGGCCACTGCTGGGTTTTCCAAATTTGCTGGCATATTGAGTGCAACACTTTCACAGCATCATCTTCTAGGATTTGAAATAGCTCAGCTGAAATTCTGTCACCTCCTCTAGCTTTGTTCACAGTGATGCTTCCTAAGCTCACTTGACTTTGCATTCCAGGATGTCTGTCTCTAGGTGAGTGAACATGCCATCATGGTTATCTGGGTCATTAAGATCGTTTCTGTGTAGTTCTTCAGTGTATTCCTGAATGGGAGTGACTAGATCTCTTCCAGAAAATTAGAGATACAAATAGAACATTTCATGCAAAGATGGGTACAATAGAGGACAGAAATGGTATGGACCTAACAGAAGCATTTACTAAGAAGATATTAAGAAGAGGCGACAAAAATACACAGAGGAACTGTACAAAAAATATCTTATAGGACATTGAATAGCATTAAATAAATACAAAGATTCATATACATCTTACACAGGTATGCTAAGGAGTCTACAATTTCACTGAAAAGACAATATGTATTTATGAAATATTTAAGAAATAGAACATTTACACTGAATCAATGTTTTCATCCAGGATGTGAGTATGAATAAGGCAATAAGATCCTAACAGACCCCCTAAAAGTCTTGGTTTTAATAAGTTGGTGAAACTGGAAACCAGGAACCAGGGCTGTGAAGGAGGCTATGATTCCATCACTGATTGCACTGGGCCTCTGGGTGGGTCATTTAACCTTGCCTGTCTTCAGATTTCCTATCACCAAAAAGGAAATTAAAACTGGAGTTCATTCACTTGGGTGGCAACCTAAGAGACAGAGAACATCTTATCATCCTATTTATAATTGTAGACTCACAGAATTTTTGAGTTGGATGGGTTTTTAGCCACCACCAAATTAATCCCCTCGTTTTACAGATGTTGGTGCTGGGACTCAGCAAGGTGAAGTACCTCACTCAAGGTCAAGCCAGCTGGCCAAACCTTTTAGCCTAAAAGTCCATCATGATATAACACAGGCCTATACAACTGAAAAGTATCCTTTTATTTTTTCCTCTGTATGCCTGTAAAAACATCTGTGTTCAGTTAAAAACTATTTGAGAGCATAGGATCACCTTGAGATATATGCCAATTATATACTAATGACCAATTCACAAATACTGTAACTCTTGATGTCAGGTTTAATATTTGTCTAAAGATGGAAGATCATAGTTATAACTGCATTTCTATTATCCTTATTTGGGGAGGAATAGGAAATTCTTTACTTAGCAAATTATGTTTGAGGCTATTTGGGAAGGTGAATATATCCTGGCTTCTGATTGATTCTTCTAGGACCAGTCTACCTCCTGTGGAAATTGTCCCACTTAAAAAGGCAGAAGAGGTTATAATAGCTTCAAACCAAAACCAAACCAAAGAGATCATATGTTATTTTCACGAGTCCAAGAAATCCATACAGTAATAGTAAGACAAATTAGAGGAAGTTTTCATTGGATTTCTTTTGGTCACATCCTGACATTTATTCAGCCTCATGCAAATTTTCCTCAGGACTTGAACAGGTGCAAATGGGTGTGTTCTTACATCAGGCATTTTTAGTTACATTTTGAAAAGCCAGCACAAATCATCTGGCCTTACTTCCCAAAGATGTTTCCTTCTATTTCCTGTGGAAGAAAGAAGATATCACCAACTCCTTTTCAGCAATGCTTTAAGGGAGATGGAAATCTGTGTTGCCCTGCGAGCTCCGGGCATTGTGTTTGGTGGTTTACAAAGGCATTTCCTATAATGTATGGAATGAACTGTTTCAAGTTTTTTTTTTTTCCTTGCTGCTATAATTTTTATATCTCATTTTACCTCTGTAATTAAGACAGGTCTGGTAGGTATTTAAATTAGCCCAGCTTTCATCTCTATCACACATTCCTTTCAAAACTTTTATGAATATTTAATAGAGGTTTTATAATTCATGGTGATATGATGAACAGCCTTTTGGCCGTTAAGTCAATTGACAGAAAAAAAAAAAAAATCTCTCTCTTCAGGCAGAAATAATAACGATTCTATTTCTGTTCCTAGATTGGTGATTACACAGTCACCTGTTTTCACATTAAACTTTGATGATAAATTACTCAGCAACCATGATAATATCAGAAGTTTTACTGGCCAGAACAAATTGTCAGTAATTGCTCACAAGATAAAGAGAAAGCTCTGCCTCTCTTTCCCCTTGTCCTTCCCCCGGGGGCTGTGGCTATGACCCCACAGTCCAACTGACTCCAATTTCTTTCGTTTGTTCTTTTCTTTTTATTTTGTTTCCTTTCAAACCTCGATCTGTCTGCCTAGTAAGAATATATTAATATTCCATTAGCATGGCTGCCGATTTGGCACGCACACACAGAATATAGGCTGCATAAAACAGTTAACTTTGAGATGAATTGCAGTTCAAACAGGTTCATTTTCTACCCAACTCCCCACAGGACATACACGCACATTTTAAAAAATATTTGGGGGAATGCCTCTAGATTAAAGAATATGTCAATTGATGCTGTTTCCAAAGCAACCTAGAGGTTTTATTTCGTTTAAACATATCAAAGGTTTAGGAAAAGAGTCTGATGATAATACCTAAATATGCATCAGAGAATTATAAAATCTAACCTTAGCATCAGATCCAGGTAGCTTGGGCATTCTGCCTTCCGTATTCATATCAGCACCAAACTGGAACCATTAATGATAAGTGGAGAATCACATTTCATCCTCCAGTCCCTTTGAGTCTCCGGGGGCTGGGAAGGAGACCTCTCTAGAGCATACTGGAGAACTGGCCCATCCTCTAGGCTCTAATGTCTCCTGTAACGGGGTCACAGACTCTATTGTCTCCCTGGGGAGGTAATTCTGCTGCCTAATAGCTTCTACTCCAACAAACTTTTCCCCTAATATGCAGACAACTCCTCTCTGCTCATTTCCTTCTCGGTAATGCCCCTTTTACTAGCCTGCAAATTCCTCTTTGGGGGTTTACAACCCTGAGGCAGAGGCTGTGATACCATAGCTCCTTGGCAGCAGCTTCACGGAACTACACACCCTACATCCATTTAATCCCACTTCATATGTTAAGGCTTTTATCTCCTTGATCATTTTTGTGGCTCTGTCCTTTATCCACACTGTATTAATGCATTATTTGTATAAATGATGAATTTGACTCTCTGCAACACGTCAATGACTACATGATAGTACATACTCAAACATTCACCATATCCACGGTTTGCGTACACACTGCAAACACACACTGGACCTTAATGTATTCAATGCCCAAGGTTATTAACTCTAAAGAAATCCAAATAACTTTTGTTTTACATAAGGAGAATTGCAGAGAAATCTGGATTGCCCATCCCCAGCCCCAGTTCTTTCAAATTTTTTATCTTGGTGAGATTTTGGAAATCTGTCATTGGATGAGAGAGAATAGCACACTACATAACAGATCTATATCCTAGTTATCACCAATGCAAATTTGCTTCCATAAAAAGGCATTAAACACTAGCATGTTCAGGTCCAGTGTATTCAGAGCCCCATGCAGGAAATAAAATATTCTGTGACTATTCCCCTTCATTTGGACAGAGGTCTCACAAAGGGATGGGAAGAGTCAAATGTTATCTGAATTTCAGATGAAGTCATTTTGGAAATTATACCCTTTAGCTCGGCTGAAGAGGAAGGGTTGAATTCACTATCAACATTTCTATACATTCCATGCCCTCTCTCTTCAAAGGAAACCTTAGAACTGAGCTACCAAAGTGGCATCATGCGAACAGGATCCCATAAACATCAACTGCCTCTGTTGTATAGCTTTTGATGTGTGAACAGAGTGTCATTGTGATGCTGGAAGAAGCCCAGCTCCTTCCTTCTTTATTGTGGGCTGCAGGGCCTAATAGGCATAAAATAACTGCCAACTGGGCCCATGTGCCTTTTAGTGCTTTTAGATGCTGAATAATTTAAGTAATTCTATTCCAATGAGGTGGGTGAACTTAAAAAGCAAATGTTTACAGGATGGTGGTTGAGAATAGATGGCTACTGTGGCACATACTTGTGCATACAAACACACACACACACACACACACACACACACACAGCCTTGCAGACAGACATAGAACTCAAGAAGGGAAAGAGTACCTTTGATATATGTGCAATTTGCATTTGGTAATTCAACCATTCTTTTTTACCTGTGAATACTTTGCATTTGTGAACCCTGTACAAAATACACCCTTATGTATATAAAATTGAAATGAAAGCCTCATGATGACTTTTTAATTTCCATTTAATTTTATAGTTTTAATATATGGAAAAAAAGTTAGTGTTGATAATAGTTGATCCTAAGTCATTTCAAGGAAACTTCTGGCCTAAGAGGAAAGTCCTTGGCTGTTTAGTGTTGTGATAACTGGCGGTTCTTGTAACAGAGTGAGTGCAATTTCTGTACTTCCAATTTGCTTTTTGGATCTACCTTTCTGAGATTATATTTATAGAGCTAAGTTTATTTTTATCTCTATGTGAAAAGGTATACAGATTCACAGATGCAATGTATCCTAGTCCATCCCTCTATCATGTTTAATCCAGACTAGAGATTGGACACAATGCACTCTGCTTTGCTTAGCACCAGGGAGGTAGACCAGATGAACGTAGGGAGTCCTGGCAGACACTAAAGCTTTATGGAGATACAACTGTGAATGCACTGGCAAACATTTATACTGGATGCTTCATACATGTAAATATCTGAATATGTATCTTTCCTTTGACCAACCCAAGAAATGATCACAGTTGAATATAAATTACAGGTTACTAGAAAGTCTGTGGTGTGTTGAATTTACCATATATTTCAGTCACCCATAATAATTTTATTTTACATACCCTACTTACCCCACCCAGTATTGTTCTATACTTCAGAGAATAAGAATTAAGAAGAGAAGTAGAATGGCATGAGCAAAGCTCCCAGATTTAGATTTAGAAAGAAGTTGAGTGGAAAGGATACTTAATAAGACCATATGATCTGGACAATTTGTTAGGCTGAGGATTTTACACATATACATGTTTGATCCTTATAGCAACCATATGGAACAGACTGCACTGTCCACACTACAGAAAAGAGTACTGAAGCTCTGAGTGGCTTACCAATTAGTGGGCCCAAATCAAGATTTTCAGTCCACACCTGACCACACAGTCTCAGATACTGTATTCATGTTATCTTTTGTGAGTGATGGAACCTCAGCGTTTGCACTGGATTCTAAATTCAGACTCTGTGGGTCGCCAACATTAACAGCTGGAGGAAAGAACTGAGTCATTATTCAGATGTACAGTTGCTTTATATAGACGCAGAATACATTGGGTCTTTCGCAGTATTCAAAGGGCTCTGGGGAGGACCCCTACTATTCCCCCAACAAACTCCACCACCTGCTTGTTAGTGCCTGCATTCCTTAACAGGGAACAACACCTTCTATCTCACAGAATTGAAAAGGCTTAAAATAAAACCTCCCAGAAAATTGTAGTACACAGTCTGTAATACATACCTCAATTAGATGAGATCACTTCCTGGGAGTACCTTTGAGCAGAGAATAACAAATATAGGAAAAATGTGGACTGGCTGGAAGTCTCCCCTGAAAGAAATAACTGGAGTATTCTAAGTTTATTTATATACATAAACATACAATTTTTTAGGCTAGACATGTTCTGAGTATTTGATGATTGAATATGGACATCTATGTGCCATATGATGTCAGTAGGTCAGGACCTTCCTTTGCTCCAGGTCCCGTCCAGAACATGGAGACAGACGTTTCTGTACACTAAGGGGATTCATCGACTTCACTGGAAATGCTTTATGTTTATGTGTCGCATGGAAAAAACTTTCATAACCATTTCTCTGAGAGAAAACTTCAAAGGAGAAATAAAAACTTCAGAAAAATAAAGATAAATTGCTATTTTTCCTCTTGTATATAGCAGTGACTATCTGATGCAGATTTAGAAAACATATGCAACTATTAAGGAAATATGCTAACATATTCTTCAAAATGAGCCATGGAAACAAAGGAAAATAACCGTAGTTTCAGCATAGCAAGAACACATGAGATTGTACTGATAAGCCACTCCCTACTGAGGGAATAACTACATTTCCATTTCTTAGAGCAAAAAGGAATCTGAGCAGACCCAATAAAAGCAAAAGGCCTTAACTAAATTGGAGGGATCATGGTCAGATAGCAGAAAGAGCTTATTGATGGAAAGGGATCAAATATTGACCTAGGGAGGTGAGTAATCCATTGCCTAAAGATATTCTGAAACAAAAATGTCTGTTCAATTCCCTAATTGCACAAGGAAATGATTCTTTTCTTCCTCAGAGATGTATAAAAGAAAAAAAGTCTTAATTAAACATTTTGCTTCATCCATTTAACATATAATCAGTGCTATTTTCCTAATGTGGTACTAGTTATTTTACAACAATATGCACTGGTATCTTTAGATTATTTCTTAGTACCACATATTTTCTATACATTAGTGGTCATAACATAGAAAGTCACTATTGCTAACCATATGGTTAATAAATAACATTGCAGAATATTTGCTAATCACAAAGTTCAGCTACTTCCTCAACATTCAATTGCTTTAAAATATCAAGGTTTACATTTCCGACTTGTATTTCCTCAAATAGAATATTAAGTCCTGGAAGGTGGAGGCTATGCCTTTCTTGCACCTGAATGTCTTCTGCATCTGATCATCCAATGGATCACTTTGACTCTTCTCCCTCCTTAACATGGGTTGAATGCAACACCTTATTATCCTCAATATCACTATCTTCATACAGACCACATTGCCTTATCTTTCATGTAGAGTGCTAAAAGGATGAGCTAATTACGTTTTTGTTTTTTCCTTTGATCTTGCTCCTTTTTAATTTTTTTTCCCTCAAATCTATGCAACTTTCAGTTTTGATGACCCCCTTGAGAAGCCCTCTCTTTGTCTCCTAAGCCTCTTTTTTGAGAATATGTTTATCTTTTTTAGAGCACTTGAAACATAGTGTTGTCTGTTACATTTACTTATCTTTTACCTGACAAGACTATGAGCTTTGTAAAGACAACTTTTGAGCTATTCATAAAACATTTTTCACCAGTTCTTCAAGTTCTCAATGAATATGTATTGAATAAAAAACCCATGGTAGGATCTAGGTTCCAAATCAGAGCTTAATAAGTGCTTACTATCTAAATTCATGTATTTATTAAACTTTGTAGGCTCTAATTTATATTAATTAGACTTAGGCAAAAGAGTGTTTCCTCCTTTTGAGACAATAAATGTCATATCAAACATCAAATCAGAAGTGCTAGTTCAACAAACAGAGAAGAGAATGAAGAGACTGCTATTTTATGAACAAGAGAAAAGAATATTCAGTGTCCACCACTCAATTCTCCTCTGTTGTTTTTCTCAGGGGTGTATATATAAAACTGCTTTTCTTGTAATGATACAGAATTTTTGGCTAGGAACCATTAACACATGTATTAAGTCCTTGTGACAACTGATTAATTTTAGTTTAAGGTTATGAATACAAAACAATGAGTGTTGTTATGTAACATGCATTTTAATGATGTCACAGCAAAAATAAAGGATGAGAAAGATAATTCAATTTGCTTTCTCTAAAAGGTCAGTTCTCTTGAGATAAAAATTGTCCCTTAGGGTATCAATGCCTTTCTTAGCACACTTCCCCTTCTGCTGCCTCTCTGCTTCCTCCTGTTCCTTAGGGATGTAAGCATTTATATTTAAGGACAATCAGACTATGCTGGTTTGCAAGGAAAGCAGGTCGGTGGAACGGAGCAGAGGGACACCCCACGCTTTTAAAATGAAACTTTATGTGGTTTTGCCTTTGATGTTATCATTATTCCTGTACACTTTAATTTACTTTCAGTGCATTTAAGAAAAGAAAGGAAAATGGAGTATTACACTCCCGGTCTTTGTACATATGAATACTGCATGTAGAGGTGAAGGTTTTGGTGAGAAAGCTTATACATCATTTGGTAAAAATTTATCCCAAGTGTTTTTAAGCCAGATTTCATCTTTCTGCAGGATTGAATCTTTCATAACAACAGGGCTCAGAACAGGGTCTTCACAGACTTGGAAGTCAATATGGATTTGTGAAATCAATGGATTAGTATCTGACTCTAGATATGTTGGAAAACATTCAGTGCATGCCCCTTATGGCCCACCCATTGGGATTCAGTAGGTTTTATGAACAAGAAAATAGATATTTAGGACACAGTTGTTTACAAGTTAAGCAGAAATTTATTTAAAAATAAATATTTAGCTTTAAGTTTCAAAGAATAATACTGAAGGGGAATCTAAGTGAGCTATAATCAACCAGGTTATGAAAAAGTTTTTGAGTATGTTGTAATTGTGTATAAAGAGCAGAAAAATATATAAACCTTGATATTAACAGTAGCATAAATCTGTGCTTTAAATAGAAACCAATGAATGACTAAAAGGTAAATGAAGCATCAAAAGGAAAGCGGGATACAATAATCTGATTTCATTAAAGACAATTTCTCAGAGAAAGAAATTTTTGTTAATGGGGAGTGAGTGTTTGAGTAGACTGGAAGGCTTCCAGAAAAGGGTCTTAAAGGAGGAAAAAATCATAAAGAAAAGTAAAGATATTCTAGAGAGAAAGTTTGATTTGAAGAAGTTGAGAAAGAGATAACAGAAAGTGCAGTAGAAATTGATAAACTGTGTGGAGACATTTGTATTCACACATCTTTTGTGTGGAGATGCTCATATTCATAATCATGGGCCCTTACCATGATTACCTTCATATTAAATCAAACTGTAAGTTGGGAAGAAGTTACCATTCTGAGGTCTTGCAGACATAAGGGTCCACTTATGGCTGAAAAAGAGGCACCGCTGTCCTCAAGTGCCTCATGTGTGTTAGTTGTCCAGTCATGTCTGACCCTTTGTGACCCCATGGACTGTAGCTGGCCAGCCTCCTCTGTCCATGGAATTCTCCAGGCAAGAATACTGGAGTAGGTTGCCATTCCCTTCTCCAGGTGATCTTCATGACCCAGGGATTGAACCTGGGTCTCCTATGTTGCAGGCAGATTCTTTACTATCTGAGTCACCAGGGACGCCCCAAGTGCCTCAGATTAAATCAAACTAAGAACAGTCAAATCAGCAGCCCTGGGCTTGGGTTACTTTGAGTTACTCCCTAACTGTGTGCAGTGCAACAAACTTTTTAACCATTCCAGACTTGGCGTTCCTCATCTGAAAAGTAGAGATAATCAAGTGATGCTAACATGTGAGAAATCACTCTTCTAACTAGGAGGTGCTTCCCAAATATAAACCATCTCCTCCTCTTTGAAAAACTGGTTGAAAATTCTGGTCAGGGATGGCTTATTGGTAGAAATCAGAGTGAAAGTAGACCTAAAAATATTATGGCCTCAAGTTCATGCTAATGAATATTGGAAAATGATATTATTTCTGTCACTGTATCAGTGATTGCTTTCAGAAAAATCTATTCATTAGAGATAAAGTTTTAAAGCACAGAAGAGCAAAGCTGGTAACTTTTCCCATGACAATAGAATCCAGATCTTGGTAAATAAAAAAAATGTACTTACTGAGTTGAGCTATAACTTACCTACAGTAAAATCCACTCCCTTTAGTGCATGAGTTTATCAAGTTTTACTTGTTTTAAATGCAGGTATAAGGTAAGAGGTCTGTGCTGAGGCAGCCATCTTTGTTTGCTCATCCCATTGTGACCACAGGGACATAAATTGTAAGTAGTTCAGGCAGGAAAGAAGGAAAATTTATGATATATACATAGAACAAAATGACAGATGCACATCTGGCTCACTCTCCCACATGAAGGAATGACAGTAGAAATGGAGATGATGATAGACAATGAAGAGGGTGGCTCATAGTTTCCAATTTTAATATCCTCAGTTAAGGATGGCCATAGTTGTATAGTTAGTAGACAGAAGACCTAGGGAAATAACCTCAGATGAAGATGAGAAGAGAGGAGAAAAATAAGTAGGAGATTGAACTTTCTAGGCAGAATTAGAGGTTTCCTCAAAACTGTTTACAAAGTAAATTTCTGGAAAGTCTACCATATCGGCCTTCAGTTACACGACTAAGCTGCTGATTTTATATCCATTTTTTAGTATATTGAGTTGACCTTCCCTTCCACTGAGCTACTAGTCCCATAAAAATGTACAAATCTGCTCAAAATGGCATCTGATGGGAAGTAAACTTTTAATAAACTATTATTACCAATAATCAACTAAAGTCTCAAAAGATGAATTCAAGTTATTTCTTCCCCCATTTGACATCATAAATTTTGTAGTGAAGGATATAATCATAGCTCAAGTGAACAGAGAATTTCTCAAATTCCCAGGCTTCTAGCAGTTCCAATTGTCAGTGGCCCCCATGGAGAAAGAGAATTGACCTTTGCTGTTTTCCTATAGCCCACTTGCTAGTCCTACATGGACACAAAAGAATTTTACAAATTATCAGGATGATACAAACTGAGGAATAGAGAAGATCTGAAAATAGGAGAGAAAATAACAACTTCAAATATGTGCAAAGATCAAGAGAATATAATAATGATTAAACAACACAGCCAACATAAAATATAAAATCCTTTGGGAATGAGCTTATTTTTTAAAATATATGACCAAGAAGTTTTTAAAATATTGTTAGCTCTTTACATATCACACATCAAACTCATTTTTTTCTTTTTTTCAAACTACACAGGGAATATCATTCCCTGAAGACACATTTTTTGTAGAGAAAATTAAAGGCAACCATTGTTGTTGCTTCCCAAGTTTCCAATCAAACTTAAAGAACAAAATGACCAAGTTAGCTCCCACAAATACATGACTGGCAATGGCCAGAGAAGTGAGGTTTGGAGAGCATAGGTGAATGTTACCAGATAGCATTCAGTCATCCTCTTCTCAACTGGCCTCAAAAAAGGGGACACTTGAGGCAGAAAGGGGTGAGGATGGCTGATGTAAACAGTGTATAGACACTGTTTATATAAAGTGTTAATATAATAAGTCTCCATTAAGAACATCTGTTAGCAGGTGTTTACAAGAAATAAACTTTTAAAAAATAGCTATTTAATTTTTATTAATATATAATTGGTTTACAATGCTGCATTAGTTTCAGGTATGGAGAAAAGTGATTCAGTGATTCAGGGATATATATATGCATACATATATATGTGTATCTATCTATCTATCTATATATATATATATAGAGAGAGAGAGAGAGAGAGTCTTGTTTTTATATTATCTTCCATTATACATTATTATAAGATATTGTGTGTAATTCCTTGTGATTTACAGTAGGTCCTTGTTGGTTATCTGTAGAAGTGTGTATATTTTATTATTTTTTTTTCAGTGTGTATATTTTAATTCTACACTCCTAATTTATCCCCCCCATTTCCTCTTTGGTAACCATAGCTTTGTAAATAAATGTATCTTTGTTTGCATTTTGGGAAGCACTTTATTCCCTAAGAATAATGTATGCAATGTGAAAATGTACACCATCAACCTTCAGTTTGGCATCATAATGTCAGAGTCATCAGCTCATAACTATTGGTAGTGATGAGAGTTAGGCCATAGAAGGAAAATGAAATATTCTCATTCTCTTGCAAACTTTTTTTTTTCTTTAAGTTGAAAATTAGAAGCGGTTTGCTTTATATTGCCAGGCAGCTCTGTAGGAAGGGAAGGTGCTCATGTATAGTGTTTAGGAAATGGCAACCCACTCCAGTACTCTTGCCTGGAAAACTCCATGAATGGAGGAACCTGGTAGGCTACAGTCCATGGGGTCACAAAGAGTCGGACACAACTGAGCAAGTTCACTTTCACTTTCACTTTTCTATCTCCTCAAAGTAACCCCTTACCTATTTGCCATATGCTTAAATTTCTACACATTAGAGTCACTTTTTCCAACCCCATTTTAGACAGACAGGCTCAGAAAGAAATTTCGTGTGAGGATGAACATAAATCTCCTCAAAAGCAAGATTTGTATTAAACTACCTTTCACATTGGGCTTCCCAGGTGGTGCTAGTGGTTAAGAACCCGCCTGCCAATGCAGGAGACACAGAAGAAGTAGGTTCGATCCCTGGGTTGGAAAGATCCCCTGGAGGAGGGTATGGCAACTCAGTCCAGTATCTTGCCTGGAGAATCTCATGGACAGAGGAGCCTGGTGGGCTAAAGTCCATAGGTTCACAAAGAGTCAGACAGGACTGAAGCCACTTAGCATGCACATGCTTTTCACATTTGTTGGATGTGGAAGAAATAAAAAATCATCTGACATATGAGAAACTTACTTTCAATACAACTTGGGTTGAATACAGACTAAAAAACTTCTAAAAAAATTATTCTAGAGTTATTCCCAGATTTAGGGTCTCTGTGTTACACAACTGTAGAGATTCTATTCTCATTGCAGTCTGTGTGAAAGTGGCAGTGAAGTTGTTTAAGCCTGTGCAGCTGTACACAGCAGCACCATCTATATCTGTGAGCATAAATGAGACCTCTAGGCAGTTTTGAAAGAGAATAATCTTAACTAGTGCAGATGGCTAGTTCAGTAGACTTCTTAAATGGCCAGTGAACACTGAGCGTATCAACAGGCTCTCTCCAACTTTTCATGATTTCACCCCGATTTTTAATTAAGTGTGGAAGTTTTCAAATCATCCTTCCAAGAATACAACTGGCATTCTGTCTGTGAGGACTGTGTATTTATTATTATCACTGACTTTCCCCAATGTTCTTGATCGATTTCTTCTCTTGAACACTATTGACCAGCAAAGCAGTGAATGAAAACGTTTTAATCACAGATGCTTCATTTACATGTAATGCTTGTAACTTATTTATCAATTCAATACACATTATTTTTTCACTTAAGGGTGAATGTTGCTCTTGAGATAGATCATAGGACTGAGAGTTCGGAGGACAAGGAAACTTGTCTCTGATTCACACGAGTAGTACCAGAGCTGTGACAATGCCCCACATTTGCTTGGACCTCATCTATTATGTTTTCCTCTCACCATCTCTTGGCCCTGACAAAACCATGCATTCCCTTCATCAGCCAAGTAGAAACAGGCATATAAACATTTTTTATTTGTTTATTCTTTTGTTAGAATATTAAAGCAAATGCCAGACAAATTCACTTCTCCAGGAAAGAAGGAAGATAAGATCTATATTTTGCCCTTATTTAAGGTAGGCTCACTTCGTGAAACTTGGCCAGCATGTGTGTGCCTGGCATGATTCAGATAGCTCCCTTATCCCAATCAACCCAACCCAAAATGTGACGGAGTTCTGCATGAATGTTTCCTCATCCCCATGGTTCATGTGACTGTGGTTTGCCTCCCACACAAACTCACTGCAGATTTCCAGGAAGGCACCTCCTTCCAGCCAGTTAATCAGCACCCTGTTCCCCTGCAGTCTGGCTAGACTAAGTAGACAGTGTCACTATTAAGCTGCAGAGGATCAGACGCTATGTCACATGTGCGGTTTCAGAAGAGTGATTATAAGAGGGACAGCAGCCTCCCTGCCTTGTGACACTGTGATGGCTGGCCTTGTGGACAAGCAGCCTGGAATCTCATTAGCCTATTTTCTGGCTGGAGCACTTCATGTTAAGCATCTGTCTCCTTTGATTGTAGTTCTTAGCTTGGGGCCTTTGGGGAGCATGCCTCTAGTCTAAATGCCTTGTTACAACTCTAGTTTTCAACAGGGAGGGGAGGACTTTTCAAACTTCTTTGCTTGTCTGTCCAACTGGAACGTCACCAATCAGTTTCTCCGCATCTGTAGCCTCTTTTTTATCATTGTCCAATACAATTTCCTTTCTATTTACATTCATCTAACAGATCACTGAGGGTTTTATTCTTATCCTGGCCAAGACACTGTGTAGGTCTCTTTTTTTTTCTGGTTTATTTCACCGTCCTTTGCCATTGTGTTTCCTGTGTCAGGAGTCTTATTTAAAATCACGTTCCTGAGCATACGTAGCTTTGCTTTCCACTGATTTGATTTGCATAGGACCAGGTAATCTGAATCTCCAGTTTGCTAGTTAAACAAGCCAAGTCTTGTAAATATCAGCATTCTACACTTGAGTCAGTTGGTATCATTACATGCCATCATGGATACTACTGAGGCTGGTTAATATTTTTGGGGGAGAATCTGATAACTAAGTACACCTTCTTAATTGTAAATTCTACCACCATCAAGAAAACTTTAAAGAAAGGAGAACCATTCCTGTTGCCCTCTAACAATTCTACAAAGATATTCACTCCAATCTAACAGGCACTTGAAGGTGATTTTGGGCTGGGCAATACTCTCCTACTATGTCCCTTATAGGTGCTTCTAGGAGCCTGAGGCAGCCCCTTCTCTGTACTTCCACACAGATGGGCCACACTTCATTACTGCCAGGCTAATGTGTGTTGTGTATGGATATGAGATTTGGACCATAAAGAAGGCTGAGCACTGAAAAATCGATCCTTTCAAATTGTGGTGCTGGAGAAGACTCTTGAGAGTCCTTTGGACTGTAAGGAGACCAAACCAGTCCATCCTAAAGAAAATCAACCCAGAATATTTCATTGGAAGGGCTGATTCTGAAGCTGCAGCTCCAATACTTTGGACACCTGATGTGAAAAGCCGACTCATTGGAAAAGACCCTGATGCTGGAAAAGATTGAAGGCAGGAGGAGAAGGGGTCGACAGAGGATGAGATGGTTGGATGGCATCACCGACTCAATGGATATGAGTTTGAGCAGACTCTGCTCAAGGACAGGGAAGCCTGACTCGCTCCAGTCCACAGGATCACAAAGAGCTGGACCTGACTTAGTGACTGAATAGCAACAGTAGTGCGTGTCACGCTGACTTGTGCGGGCAAAATTCCATGGTAATAGGGCCCTGTTTAATGCATGGTCCTAGTATTATGCTTGGCACTCTATAGGGACTCACTGATGTGTACTTATTTTTATTGCATCAAATCTAGAGTTCACTAAGGGCAAGTATGATGCAGTGGGCAGCTCATGGACTTAGAATGAGGGTCCAAATCCCAGGGTGCCAGCTTTTGTTTGTGTGAATGAGGGATTTTTCACTCTTCTGAGACTCAGTTTCCTCTTCTGTAACTTTCTACCAAATGCTGTCATTGCAAAGACTGAATGAAGTAAGAAGATTAATGAACCGCACCCCTTTGCCACAATGTCTAACACATACTGACACAAAGCCGAACCTGGGTTTCTTTTTTCTCTCCCCATTCCCTTTGATACTGATTTTGAAGGTGGCTTTGAGAGACACATATCCTTTAATGGGCTTCCCTGGTAGCTCAGCTAGTAAAGAATCCACCTGCAATGAGGGAGACCTGGGTTTGATCCTTGGGTTGGGAAGGTCCCCTCGAGGAGGGAATGGCTACCCACTCCAGTATTCTGGCCTGGAGAATTCCAGGGACTGCGTAGACCACGGGGTCACAACGAGCTGGACATGACTGAGTGACTTTCACTTTATCCTTTAACACCCAAGCCTTCCAATAATCCAAAGCCTCCTTGTGTTTCAAGTATTCTTGGCTATAAGTTAAGTGACCAGAAGCCATTAATGATTCACCCATTGGTCTTAAACTAATATGCCCCTAAAGGTACTTTCGTAACCCAAGCAAAGTAAAGCAGAGGGTTGAACTGTTTATTCTGTGAATTTGATTGATGTTGACAGGCAATCTGGACAGCTGAGGTCCAAATGCACACTTTTTTCTTTTTATTTCGTGGCAGGATTGATTTTGGCCTGAATCATCTGAATAACTGCGTTAACTCCCTGAAGACATGCCTTTCACTTTGTGGGTGTAGACAGCTATAGGAAGCAAGTATTATTTTAACCTCCTCAAAACATGAAGCTCTCAAACACAGAGAGGTTAATTGGTTTGACAAATGTCACACAGCTTTCAGTCCTGAGGCTGAGAGACAGCCCCCAGTTCTCCAGGCTACCCCTTCTCTCCACCCATTACAGAAAACTATTACAGCTGCTTAAACACATCCATACTTTAAATAGAAATAATAACCTTTATAATCACACATTTCTTTCCTTTTGGGTATAGAAAATCATAGTCTGAAGCTAGTATAATAATGAAGTGATTACATATGAAGAATTGTTATTTTTTCCATTACCTAAATGTCACATATTCTCCTGTCGTAAACTAATTATTTGCACTTAGGTAAACCAGACAACAGACGGTTGGGAAACAAACGAAGAAAGGAGGTTAAAGCTTTTTTTCTTTTTTTTAATCAAATGATCAATGATACTATTGTGAGTTGTGAATTCATTCATTCAATTAAGTGATTTAAAGCTTCTTCTATGAGCCTGGTTTTGTGCTGTGGAAAGACAAACACATCTCAGGCTCCCATTGAAGTGCACTTCTCATGAGAATGAATGACGGAAAAAAAAAAAATGAGTGACAGGAAGCCTTGTGGAGAAAGATCAATACCAAGAGTGTAAAGGACTAGGATTCCCATCCTGGTTTTATACCAACTGGGCAAATCACCACTGCCCGTGAGGAAAGGAAACTGTAGTATCCTGTTTGGCTAACACTAATGGGTTTTATTTAGAAACCAGTGATATCATGTAAATGAAATGGCTGAAAATGTTGAGGAACTCTATGAATGAATTACTATAATCTTTCTATTAAGGGAAGAAGACAAGACTGTGATTAGAGGCTGTATTTAAGCACCAGCTCCATGGAATGAATGTTATGAACTCTGTGAGTCTCAAGAAGGAGAAATTCATATCTGCATTGGTAGTTGAAAATAACCCTTGTGTTGAGACTGGGTCTTGGAATGGAGTTTTCGTTTATATGGTACTCTTAACTTTTATGCTAACAAATATAATGCTGTACATTCTCAGTATATAACCTCATATAACCTCATAGTTCATGAACCATCAGGGAACAGGTTATTGGTCCTATTTTTCCTTTAGGTAATTTGAAGTCCATATAGGTAAGTTCAAAATCACACAACAAGCTACTTTTTAAAGATAGGAATTGCAACTATGGGCAGTAGAATTGGAATTGTCCTCTTCAAACATAAACATAATTTCACAAAGGAGATGAAGGAATGTGTTATATTAAGCTACTTGTTTCCATTTTGTGGAGGAGGATGTTGAACTAATGAAAGTCTTTGAATTACCTATAGAATTCAATCATATTTGTATGTCTCCCACCCCCTCACAGTAATTGAAAGCTCTTGTACACCACATTTTGTTCTGCCTCAAGTGTGATTGCACTTCATGGCCAGTTGTTTCATAATGCTGGAGCCCTTTGGAATGTGGAAGTAACTAGGCACAAGATAGGACCTAAGATACTTTGAAGCTACTCTTAATAGTTTAAGGATTAATTTGCTCTGTGACTTTGAGCAAATCCCTGAATTTCCCTTAACTTTCCTTCGTTTAAGACTGGAATAATACTCCTCTCCTTACTTCCTTTGGAAGTGAAAAGAGTACGTGTGTATGTACTAGAAATTATAAATATTAATACAAAGGTTAAAATGCCTTATAAAAGCAACATTATTCTTAGGAGGTTTCTCTGATGACTATTATAGGAAAAGACAGCGTAAGAAATCATCAATGAATGAAAAGATCCTGAGTATCTACCTAGTAGGTTCTATTGAGAGGGCAAAGAAATATGGCAGAATCATGATAATTTAAGTGGGTGCATCAAGCTAAGTAGGTGTGGTAACTATATACAGGCAAGCTTACACTCAATTCAAGTGTTGCTCATTAAAGACTAATACACGGTGCACATCTTAGAAAATGCAAAGCTTCAGAGGGAAGAAATTTAGTTTTCATAGAAGAAATGGGTCTGACAAATTGGTAGGATGGAGAAGGGCAAGAAGAAGGAGTCATCGTTTCTATAAAGCAGACTATAACCTCCATGAGGATGGGGCTATTGTTTTGTCTTGTTCATTGATGTGTCCCAGGGCCAGCTACCTGGTTGAGACACCAAGAATATGTGTGAATGGATCAATGGTCTGCAGGTGAAAACGAGTCAGTGTTGTAGAGCAAGCTAGGTTATCTTCCTGAAAGAAGAAAGTTCACCATGAAGTTCAGGAGATTCTAACTTTGAAAGTAAGTTGCAGCCAAAGCTGAGAATAATACAGAATAGAAGAACCAAAGCCTCCTAGTATTTGGAGCCATGAAGAATCCTAGCAATGTTAAATATCTTAATCTAGGTTCAACAAATTCCCAGGCAGGGAAAGATTTATAGATGTGGTCTAGGGAATCCATGGCACCCTTCCCTAATATGAGTTATACAAGTGTGGGTCTCATGGTTGGGCTTAGCTTTCTATTAGATGCCTAAGGTGGTATATACCATGAGACAGCCAAAGAGATCCTGACCAATGGTCAAGTACATAGCAGCTTTGTTCCATAAGGAATCACTTAATTGCATATTGTAACGACATTTGGGGACAATTCATAGTTAATTATATTTCATTTTATGTCATAGTGTTTCAAGTGTGTGTGTGTATGTGTGTGTTTATCACATTTTAAAAATGTCAACTCTTCCTCTGGCTTTCTTATGCATGTGGCCCAGTTCCAGTCAGACTGTAGGCACTTAAGAGTGACTGTGCAAATAAAAATACATATGAATTCATCAAGTAATACATCCAGCTGAAATAGCTTTTTTCCTAACTCATGTGAAAACACTATGCTTATTATTTCATTGAGATTAATCTCTTCTGCTCTATGGTTGAACATCTTTAATGTTCAAATACATCTTCAAGTGCTTGTGAGGTTTCAATGTGATGAATTCAGTTTCAATAACCCTTTCTTAAGGACTTCCCAAGTAGTTGAGGCTACTAAAATAGCAGACCTAAAAAAATATCCCCATACCTGCCTTTTTATCTAGGAAGAAATATAAGGCTATCTAGAGCATCCACTTCCTACAACCAGAAATTATGAAAATAAAATATGTAATGTAAATTTTTCAGGGAAGTAGGCATCCATTTACATTAAAAGTAAAGGAGGAAATGGAAAGGTGAATTGGCAATGTCCTCTGAAAACTGTAAGTGGTGCCCCCCTCCCTCCATGAGAAAGAAATGAACATTCATCAAGCATGGTAAAACCATGGTCATAAACACTTCAATCTATAAAAATTAACCCAGAAATAAAGACTGAAAACTGATTCTGAAATTCATTCAGTTTTAATTCTAGCAATTATACAATTGCTTTTATATAAATGTATCTCAGCAAGATGTAAGCAGTATTATTAGAGATTTCTGATGGATCTTCAGCTCTTCTGAGAGATGAGTATTGTCTTATCACCAGCAATTTGACCAGTGGAATTCACTAAAGGTGTACTGATAAATGGAAGCATGCACAAGACTTCTTTTTGTAGCAGAAAATTAGGTCTTCCTAACATCCTTACTATGGTCTTCTTGTTTTATTGTAGCAACAATAATCTCAATAGAATCACAAACAAATGATGCCAATCACAGTGGTGGAGATGTATACACAAGACAGCAGGAAACATCTGATATGTTAGACTTCCTAGCTAAGGCTGCAGGAAGACATGTGTTGCTGCACTTCCAGTGAAGTATTTTCAAGATCTCAACATCTTTGTGCATTTTCTGGAAACATTGAGGAACACAAGATTGGATCTGATAGAGCAAATAATCATGTACCTGCTGAGAATTCTAGTTAGGTGAGATATAGAGCTTTGGGACTCAGATTTGAATGGGTGTGCAGGTCATCTTTGATCTTGAATTTTGAAAAAGCCTATATGAAGCCAGGTAGGATTGAAAGTTGTGAAATTGGCTTTTGCTGCTTTGGAGGCAGAATGTGCCAGCTTATGGCACCTTTGACCAAGGGTGTGTGGCTGTTGCTATAGTGACAACTGGAGGAAAACTGCTGGGCATGGGCACTGCATGGGCACTCTGGCCTTCACAGACCCTCCCAGATATGGACACAGGTAGAGGAGGGGATTAGCACAATGCATCGGTCCATAGACTCCTACAAAAGCACCCACAGTTAAGGTAAGAAAAGAACACATTTGTGAATAGAGACCCTTTAGTTATCTGCATATTTTTTGAACATTGCTTCATTAGGATGGTGGTAGCTTCACCAAAAGTATTAAGGTCCAGTCAATGCCTGGTTAATTATACAAGTATTACCAGCTCTGTAAATTAAATGTACTAGATTCAAGAAGAGACAGGTGACAACTATAGTGGAATATTTATCTCTAAGCTTTCTCTTTGGTTTTATCTCGTACCAACCTGTGTTCCATCCTGGGTGCACTGCCAAATGGCCTCATCCCCATCACTCAGGAGAAACACTGATCCCATGGAAACCACTGAAAGGCAAAGCTGCTTCAGAGACAATAACAAAATGCCATAGGTGAGTTGGTGTTATTTCCTACTCCTAAAATACAATAATAGTTAGTTTTGGAAGTGGATAAACAGAGACATATGACTGAGTATTTTGAAGAGAAATCAGATTTTAAATAAAAGATGGCTCCAGTTAAACTAGAGTTCAGAGTTCTATCATCTTTTGTCCACTTGCAAGCCTCCAATTTGCTGTTATATATGACCCAAACTGATTAATCCAGGAATAAAAATACCTAAAGAAAGTCTAGCAATTATTATGATTATATGTTAGACTTCACCCAGGTTTAGTGCTTTGTAATGCTCCACACTGTAAGTCTTTGAGGAAGACAGAACTGGACAAAACTCATCCTGCCTTAGGATCAACGCTTACCTTGGTACGTACAGCCCCACCCTGTGACTCCTTGAACACAGACCTCTGCCCCTTGAGATCTCTTTTGACTGACCTTCTAAAGAATGACCTCATATTGATAGATCTTAGAGTGCCTAGTCTAATCAATCACTAGATCTTACACCCCAAATTCTTCTAGAATATATCTGGCTCTGTTACCCGCGCCCCATTTCTCCACATTGAGCTATCATAGCATTCTCCATCTCTGACCCTCTATCAAAGTCCTGTCAATAATTGAGATGCTAAGATCAAGGGGGTTAAACTGCAGGGAGTTTAATAAAAAGACCATTCTCAGACGTGAGTCATTGGCTAATGAAGCTAAGAGGATTCAATGAAGGACACACACTAGCAAGAGCAGAAAGCCAGGATTATCCCTGAGGAAGTCTCATGACAAAAGGCTGGATCCAAAAAGAGGGCCTGATAGTTGTGTGAACATAGGAGAGTACCGCCACCACCAAGTCGCTTCAGTCATGTCCAACTCTGTGCGACCCCATAGACGGCAGCCCACCAGGAGAGTACAAATACTGATAAATGTGTGGGGAGGCTGGGCAGTATAAATATAGCAAACTATTCCTCTCTCTGTTCTCAGCTTTATGCCAATGCCATCCATTATTGATTCCCTACCAGCAGTGAGACGACAAGGTGCCTGGACACAGTGGTCAGTGCAAGACAGAGAAGCACAGAGAATGTGTGTGTGTGTGGGAGGGAGCAAATCAAGGAGGACCAGCCCCTGCAAACCCATCCTCCACAGATGAACCAGAATCACATCTCCAACATGCTCTACTTAGCTGATCCCTCCAGTCAACAAAATGCTCCCTTTCCTCCCCTTCTCACCTACAGAATCAAGCCCAAGCCTGATACTCAAAGTCCTGTTTGTTCTCGTCTTGCTGACCTCTCTGACATCATCCCCAGACACTCTTGACTCCTTGAATTATTTTAAACCATTATATTGGATTTTTGTACTTCTCCTCACTGGCAAGGTCACTCCTTGCCTTTAGGCTTTTGTTTATGGAATTTTCTCTGGAATATCATTTCCTCTCTATACACAAAACCACCTCAAATGTTATCTCCTTTTGAAAGTCTTGGCCAAAGCTATATAATCCTATACATGAAGCTGACCTTTGAATAATGCAAAGGTGAGGGAAACCAATCCCCACACAGTCTAGAATCTAACTTTACAGTCTGCCCTCTCTATCCATGGTTCCTCTATATCAGAGGTTCTACACCCTCCAAGTCAACTAACTGTGGATGGTGACAAACTGTACTGTAGTATTTACTACTGGAAAAAAAAAATTCAGGCATTAGTGTGTCTGCATAGTTCAAAGCTGTGTCATTTAACAGTGAGCTGTATTTCTTCTTTAGAATTTACCCTATACTTAAATTGGACTATATGAAATTTTTACTAATCTTCTGTTTTTGACTAATGAAAAAGGAAGCTGATATGTATAGTCCTTCTCATACTGTTTATGGTGTTCTCATGGCAAGAATACTGAAATGGGTTGCCATGCCCTCCTCTTGTTGACCACACTTTGTGAGAATGCTTCACTATGATCTGTCATCTCAGTTGGCCCTGCACGGCATGGTTCATAGCTTCACTGAGTTACCCAAGCCCCTTGGCCATGACAAGGCTGTGATCCATGAAGAGATCACAATGCTTTCGAATTGTGGTGTTGGAGAAGACTCTTGAGAGTTCCTTGGACTGCAAGAAGATCAAACTAGTCAGTCCTAAAGGAAATCAATCCTGAATACTCATTGGAAGGACTGATACTGAAGCTGAAGCTTCAATATTGTGGCCACTTAATGCAAAGAGCTGACTCTGGAAAAGAGCTTGATGCTGAAGGCAAAAGGAGAAGAGGGTGGCAGAGGATGAGATGGTTGGATGACTCACTGACTCAATGGACATTAATCTGAGCAAACTCCAGGAGAGAGTGGAGGACAGAGGAGCCTGGCATGCTGTAGTCCATGGAGTCACAAAGGGTGGGACACGACTTAGCAACTGAATAACAAAATGTAGAGTCCTATCACTCTTGACCATAGGAAAGTTTCCTAAAGGCAGGGCAATTTCCTAAGAGGGTTTATTCCTTGTCAGGTAGCTCAATAGCTGCAGATGGTGGGTGATTTGCATCTGTGTATGCAACTGAAGTGAATGAAAGTCCATATTTTATGTTTTCTGGGCTATGAGGAGCAGGGACTATATCAACCTTGATATCTCAGTCTCTGTTGTTTGGAACATAAACCATCTCAAATCCTTTTATGTCAGTTCTCATAAGCAAGAGAAATGGGTGAAAATGATCTTTCTGATGCTTTTTCTGGACTTCAAGCATCTCAACTTTTGGAGGACTCAGTTTGTAAAGACCTAACTACTCATCTCCATGTTTTTTTTTTTTTAAGGATTCTGAGAGTCAACTTAATAAAATGAGACAGTCAATATCATTGATCAAATATCCTCAATAGCAAAATACCAAAGGTGAGACAGTAGGTTTTGTACAAAGCATATTAACACACAAAATTAACTAGGTAGAGGCTGAAGTTCCTTGTAGTTTCCTAAACATCCCTTGCAAAGTGAAAGCTCAAGTTGATAATGTTTGATGTCATTCAAAGTACAAGGGCCTGCGGAAGCGGAGGTCTGAACGGAGCCGACAACCAGACGTGGCATTTGAAAGGCTGTAGATTTATAGCCTATTTCCAAGTCACTTTGCCTGCTGTATTCACAAAAAAGAAAAGAGAAATGCCACCTGACCAAAAATGACCAATGAGTGTTCATAAATCTCTCTCAGTTCCTATCAAAACTAAGGTTTCTGTGGTAATTCTCTTATAAAAAGAAATGTAAAATTTATGCCAAAATGGGGGGTGGGGGTGGGGGTGGAGAGAGACAGTGCCTGGCAGCATTCAGGAAGCCAAGGCTTTTGAGCAAAATTAGCTCATGCTTCTTCCCCTAGAAGTCACATTTTGGCCCCTCATTTCCTGAGAATACCATTTGCTGTGAAAATCTAAGGATGCAGCCTGTGTGTAGTGTGCGTTTTAAATCCCCCATCCTGTACCCCCTACTGCTAAGTGACGTGGGTCCTCATCCCTTCACGCCTCGTTAGGACCAGGCTGGGCCAGCTGGCCAGGCTGTCCCTGTCCTCAGGCCCGGCACCATTGTCCCAGAGCTTGCCTAGCCCGCATCCCTTTGAAGCTGCTCCAAAGAAACTTTATCCCTCTGTTCCAGCTGGCGTTTCATTAAGCCCAGGCTTCACAGGATTTTCCACTCCCATTGACACATCAGAGCAAAGATGTAGCCATTAAAATAATGAAGAAAAAGGGAGTGAGCAGAGGAAAAACGGTTCTGAGGGGAAATTGAAAAGGAGTACAAGGTTATTTAAAAAATAAAGGCTAACTGCAGAAAAATAAAATCTACCCACTTTCTTGTCTCTCTGCTTCTCTGCATTCCTCCCCCTATTTGTGTGTGTCCTAAGCTGTCCAATTTTTTCACAAAGCTTCATAAGGAGTGACTTCAGAGAGGGCCTAGTTCTATGAAAAGGCGGACTGTCAGAGGTCTAAATTAGAAGCAGCTGATAAGAATCCCAAAGACATTCTGAGTACACATGAACACAAGCGAACTGTGTACTGAAGATCCAGTGAATCTAAAACCTCACCTTCTCCCTTGCTTGGAAATAAATCATTGCATCTCCTGCTGGTTAGATATCAAGCCCTCCTGAGTTATTAACCACCCCCAGTGTGGCCTCCTTATGATTTTTCCCAGCCGGGAGTGTCTATTCCAGACCATACTTGTCAAACTTCTTCAAAGGAACATTGACTCCATACTCATGTCACTATAATATCTTTTGTGATGCTTATCTGCTTCATGGGTAACATATCTGTGATGTGATTTTCTCTCCAAAATTAGTTTATAGGTTTAAGAATCAAGATCATTGTGTGTCCCTTTGTTACTGTCTCTAAACAAAGACCGTGCAAGAGACTCTACACTAAATTTATATTTGCCATAATATCTGTCCAAGGTATTGGATGCAGCCAGCTCAACCAAAGACGTGGACAAGGAAGATGTCATGAAAGGGCTTTAGGCTCCTAAAACAGCTGTGACAAAGCCCAAGCATTAAACCTATACATTTTATCCCCATTGGGCCTCATTCAGACATTGTGATTTCATTAACAAGCTTGATTTTCTAATGTCTCTTCCCACAGGAATTAGAAGCAGTGACCTAGAAGTGGGCTCTTAGATATATATCTGATGACAGAAGGGTATGTGACAGCTGACATGTAACTGAAGGAAGAAACAAACCAAAAAAAAAAAGCAAAAACAAAGAATGAACAAGCATATTGATTCACGTTGTAAAAACCGGTTTCTATAAAAATTTATTTTCAAGGGTATTCAACAATTGCTTTTAAAATGCAAAGTATATGTATTCTTGAAAAGTATACTACAGAATGATTAAAATTTATTTTTATGAAGCAAAATGCATCAGGCATTTACAACTTTTATGTGTACAGTCCCCCCATCCCACCACTCATTTTAAGTATTTCAGGTAGAATCGAGTGTTTAGTTTGTATTATTTTAAAATCAGTGCCTCTTTATTCATTTAAAGACCATTGAAAGAAATACTCTTTTGTTGTAATTAAGCCATGTACAGACATTAAAAAAAGTTCACAAGGTTCAAGAAATGCCTATTAGAGCAGTGATCTGCCGGGAATATTTAGATACAGAGTAAGTGAGGACCACACAGAAGAGGAACTTTGTCCCAGAGAATGACAGACTCATGCCCAAATCCTAACCCTCCTTTCTTGGCTCTAGCATTGTGTGACTCTGGTCAGATTCTCCAACACCTGCTAGGTCATACCTGTGAGAAATAAGTGAGATTCTATATGTTCTAGGATCCATATCAGGCTCACATGCAGAAAACTTGTTCCAGGAATTGGTTGTCTAGGGAAGCACTCAACACAGACTTGAACAAGCATTTGGGGTGGAGCTGAGCAGAATCTTAAGGAAAACCATCATTGATCCATTGATTTGCATACAGGAGTTAATTCTCTGGAAGATTAAAAAAGGGGAGTAGAAAAATGTTGCATCCCTTAAATAAACAGCTGTTTCTTTAGCAAGAAAAGACATATATATGAACCAACATTTCCAGAATAATGCAAGGACATGATGGAGTATTGAGCTGGAAATGAAATTATTATAGTTAAATCAGTCACTGAGGGCTGGACATGCCATGGAGGTGTTTTGGCAACTGTGGGACTGAATGGTTTGGGGATGAGTACAAGGGGCAATGCAAGTGGAGTGAGGGAGAGAAAGCTCATGAGTGGAGAGTAGCACAGTAAGCACTGGTAAGCTGCCTGAGCGATCAGTCAGAGCCTCCTGCTGCTTCCTGTCTGGCACCAATACACAGTCTTGCAGCATCCCTAAGTCACAGAGTCACCCAGAGGCTTGAAATCTTCACTTTGCCACTTATAAACTCTGGGACATTGTGCAACTAATATAACATTGCAGAGCCTCACTATACTCATCTCTAAAAATAGGTTAATATCTGCCATGAAGAGCTGCAAAAAACATTAAATGTGAAAATGCTTAATAACCACTTGGCATAGTGCCAAGAATGAGCAGCCTGTATATAGCCATTTTTATTAGTTTGATTGTTACCTATTGTGTATCATATCCTTCTATCCTGTGTGTTTTCACATAACCTCCAGCACAGATGCTACCTGTCTCTCATATATTCCTTGTACTAATTTTCTTCTATCTTTATCTAGTCACAAAATTTTTTAATTTTATTTTTAAATTGAGATATAATTAACATATTATATTCATTTCAGGCATACAAACTAATGATTTTACATTAGTAGATATTGCAAAACAACTGCCACATGAGTCTAGTTATCATCAGTCACCATCCACAGTTAAAAACATGTTTTTGTGATAAAAAATTTTAAGATGTATTTGCTTAGCAACTTTTGAATATTCAATGCAGTATTATTAACTGTAGCCACCATGTTGTGTGCTGCATATTCATAACATTTGAAATTTGTATATTTTGACTACCTTCATCATTTTACCAACCCCCACTCTCCAGCTGTGGCAACCACCAATCTGTTCTCTGTATCTAGGAGCTTGTTTTTGTTTTGTTTTAATTTATACATGTAAGTGAGAATATGCAATATTTATATCTTCCTCTATCTGAATTATTTTACTTTGCATAATGTCCTAAAGGTCCACCCATGTTGTTACAAGTGGTAAGATTTCATTCTTTTGTATGGCTGAGTAATATTTCATTGTATATGCATACCACAATTTTATTCATTCATCACCAAGGGACACAGGCATTTTCCATTTCTTGGCTATTGCAAATGATGCTTTAATAAACATGTATCTTCCAACTCAGTATTTTTATTTTCTTTGAACAATAATCAGAAGTAGAATTGAAGGATTTTACAGAAGTTCTCTTTTTAATTTTTTGAGGAACAGTCATACTGTTTTCCAGGCTTCCCATGTGACTATAAAGAAAACTGAGCACCAAAAAATTGATGCTTTTGAACTGTTGTGTTGGAGAAGACTCTTGAGAGTCTCTTGGACTGCAAGGAGATCAAACCAGTCAATTCTGAAGGAAATCAGTCCTGAATATTCATTGGAAGGATTGATGCTGAAGCTGAAGCTCCATTACTTGGCCACCTGAAGTGATGAACTGATTCATAGGAAAAGACCCTGGTGCTGGGAAAGATTGAAGGCAGGAGGAGAAGGGGACAACAGAGGATGAGATGGTTGGGTGGCATCACTGACTCGATGGACATGAGTTTGAGCAAGTTCTGGTAGCTGATGAAGGACAGGAAAGCCTGGAGTGCTGCAGCCCATGGGGTTGCAAAGAGTCGGGCACGGCCGAGTGACTGAAGTGACATGTGGCTCAGTGGTAAAGAATCCACCTGCCAATGCAGAAGTCACAGGAGACAGTGGTTCAATCTCTGGGTCGGGAAGATTCCTTGGAGGAGGAAATTGCAACCCACGGCAGTGTATTCTTTCCTGGATTATCCCATGGACAAAGGAGCCTGGTGGGCTATAGTTCATGGAGTTGCAAAGAGTTGAACACGACTAAGTGACTGTGCATGCACGCATATACTGCTCTCCATAGTGACTATACCAATTTACATTCCCAGCAGCAGTTCACAGTTTTGATTCCCTTTTCTCTACATTCTTACCAATACTTTGATTTCTTGCTTTTTTGATAATAGCAATTTTAAGAGGTATGAAGTGACATCTCATGGTTTTGATTTGCATTTCCCTAATGATTAAAGATGCAGATCATCTTTGCATGTACTGATTGGCCTTTTCCTTTGGAAAGAAATGTCTATTCAGAACCCCTGCCATTTTTTTTTAATTTGAATTTCCTTTTTTGCAATTGAATCATGTGAGTTCTTTATGTATTTTGGATATTAACTCCTTATCTGTCATATAAGATGCACATATTTTCTCTCATTATGGATGTTGCCTTTTCATTTTGTTGATGCTTTTCTTTGCTGTGCAAAGCTTTTTAGTTTGATATAATCCTAGCTGTTTGTTTTTGTTTTTGTTGCTATTGCTGCCAAATTAAAAAATAATAATAATAATGATTGCTAAGACCTATGTCAAGGAGATTACCACCTATGTTTTCTTCAAGTTAGTTCTGGCTTTAGGTGTTACACGTAGATCTTTAATCCATTTAGAGGTAATTTTGGCTATGGTACAAGATAGTGGTCCAGTTTCATTATTTTGCATGAACATTTTTACATTCTTTTGAGGATCTAGTTTTCTCAACACCATTTATTTGAAAGACTTTCCTCTCCTTGTAATTTTTTGATTCCTTCATCATAAATTAAATGACCATATATATCTGGATTTGTATATCTGGGCTCTCTATTCTGTTCCATTGATCTATGTGTCTTTTTTTTTTTTTTTTCAAACACCATACTGTTTTGATTGCTATAGCTTTGTAATGTAATTTGAAATCAGGGAGCATGAGATGTCTAGCTTTGTTGTTGGTGATGGTGGTTTAGTTGCTAAGTCATGTCTGACTCTTGCAACCCCATGGACAGTAGCTGCCAGGCTCTTCTGTCCATGGGATTCTCCAGGCAAGAATACTGGAGTGGGTTGCCATTTCCTTCTCCTGGGTATCTTCCCAATTCAGGAAACAAACCTGGGTCTCCTGCATTGAAGGCAGATTCTTTACCAACTGAGCAACCAGGGAAGTCCATCTAGCTTTGTTATTCTAACTTATTATTGTTTTGGCTATTTGGAATCTTTGGTGATCCAATATAGATTTTGTTTGTTTTTTCTATTTTTGTTTTAAAAAAGGCATTGAATTTTTATAGGAATTTCATTGAATCTGTAGATTGCTTTGTGTCATAGGGCTATTTTAACAGTATTAATTTTTCCAATCCATGAGCATGGGCTCACTTTCTATTAATATTTATTTATATTTTCTTCAGTTTTGTTCATAAATTTCTTATAGTATTCAGTGTATGGGTCTTTTATCTCCTTGGTTAAATTTTTTCCTAGGATTTTTTTTATAATACAGATTTACATTAGATTTTTTTTAAAAATTCTGTTTCTGATAGTTTGCTATTAGTGTGTATGAATACAATAGATTTTTGGCTTTTTATTCTGTAAATTTATCAAATTTATTTATTAGTTCAAACAGTTTTTTGATAGAGTTTAAGTTTTACTGTACATAATATCATGTCATCTACAAATAGTAATCATTTTGAATCTTTCTTTCCAATTTGAATGTCCTTTGCTTATTTTTCTTGCCTAATTGTTTTACCCAGCACTCCCAATATTATGGTGGGAGTAAGCATCCTTTTCTTATTCCTAGTCTTAGATGAGAAGCTTTCATATTTTACCACAGATTATGTAGTACCTATACACTTATGTACATGGTATTTATTATGTTGATAAATATTCCCTCTATATTTACTTTGTTGAAATTATCAAAAATAGATGTTTAATTTTATCAAATGTTTTTCCTGCATCTGTTGATTTCACTGTATAATTTTTAACCTTTATTTTGTTAAGGTAGTTCATTATGTAGATTGATTTGTGAATGCTGGATCATTCTTACATCCCTGGGATAAATTTCACTTGATCATGATGTATGATCCTTTTAATTTATTGTTGAATTCTGCTTGCTAATGTTTTGTTAATTATTTTTGCATCTATGTTCACCTGGTATATTGGTCTGTAATTTTCTTTTCTTGTGATGCCCTTGTTCTGTTTTGGTATCACTGTAATGCTGGCCTCATAAAATGAGTTTAGAAGTATTCCCTTTTCTTCTATTTTTCTTTGTAAGAGTTTGAAAAGAATTGGTATGTATTCTTATGAATTCTTTTTTGAATTGTTCATAGAATTCAACAGTGAAGCTGTATGGTCCTGGATATTTGTTTGTTATGAGGTTTTAAATTGCTGATTCAATATCCTTACTGGTACAGATTTCTAGTCCTTTATAATTCAGTCTTAGATATATTTCTAGAAATATATAAATTTTTCAGTGTCCAATCAACTGATACATAATAATTTAAAAGGATCTCTTATGATCCTTTGTATTTGGTGGTATGAAAAGTAATATCTCCTATTTAATTTCTGATTTAATTTATCAATAGTTGAATTCTTTACCTTTTGGTGAGTCTACTAAAGTTTTGTCAATTTTATTTATCTTTTCAAATAATCAGCTCTTGCTTTTATTGGTCTTTTCTATTGCTCTTTTAGTCTCTAGTTTTATGTTGCTTTTTTTTTTTCCTCATCTTTCATATTTCTTTTCTTCTACTAACTTTGGGTTTTGCTTTGTCTATTTTTTCTAGCTCCTTGAAGTGTAAAGTTAGGTTGTTTATTTAAGATTTTTCTTCTTTCTTTAAGTAGGCATTTATTTCTAGAAACCTCCCTCATAGAACTGCTTGCACTGCATAAGTTTTCATTTTCATTTCTATCAAGATTTTAATTTTTATTTTGCCTTTGATTTCATTGTTGACTCATTGGTGTTCACTGGCATGCTGTTTTATCTCCACATATTTTGAATTTTCCAGATTTATTCTTGAAATTATTTCTAGTTTCATACTGTTATTGTTATAAAAGATGCTTTATATGATTTCACTCTTAAATGTATTAAGATGTAGTCTGTGGTCTACCATTTGATCCATCCTGGGAATGTTCTATGTACTCTTGAGAAGAATTTGTATTTTGTTGCTGTTTGATGAAATGTTCTGTATATATCTGTTGAGCCCATTTAATTACTATTTCATTTAAGTTGTTTCCTTATTGGTTATCTGTCTGAATGATCTAGCCATAGATGCAAGTAGGGTATCAAAGTCCCATGTTATTACTATAGTGCTGTTTCTTTTTTCCTTTTAGATATGTTAATATCTGCTTTTTATACTTAGACACTCTTATGTTGGGTTCCAGAGAAGGAATGGCAACCCACTCCAGTATTCCTGCCTGGAGAATCCCAGGGACAGAGGATTCTGGTGGGCTGCCATCTATGTGGTCACACAGAGTCAGACACGACTGAAGTGACTTAGCAGCAGCAGGATGTTGGGTTCACAGGGCTTCCTAGGTGGCTCAGTGATAAAGAATCTGCTTACCAATGCAGAGATGCCAGAGTCATGGGTTCAATCCCTAGGTCAGGAAGATCTCCTGGAGGAAGCAATGGCAACCCACTCCAGCGTTCTTGTCCGGATAATCCTGACCGAGGAGGTTGGCAGGCTACAGTCCATGAGGTCACAAAGAGTCAGGTATGATTGAATGACTGAGCATGCACACACATGTTGTGGGTATAAGCATTTACAAATGTTATGTCATCTTACCAGATGGACCCTTTTATCATGCAATGCCCTTCTTTGTCTCTTACTACAATCTTTGTTATCAAGTATATTTTGTCTAAGTATAGTTACCCAACTTTCTTTTGGTTTCCCTTTGCATGTAATAACTTTCTCTACTACCACACCTTCAGTTTGTATATTTTTATGTCTGAAGTGTGTCTCACATAAGCCACATATAGATGGGTCTTAATTTTTCTTTCATCCACTACTTTTACTGCATATTTACCATGAGATTTATACTTTCATATGTTTTCCTGTTACTAATTAGTGCCATGTTTCTTTAGCTTTTGCTTGTCTGGAAAAATTTTCATCTACCAGACTCTCAGGTAAAAGCTTTTAAGAATGCAAATATATACAGTCCTGTGGGACTGCAAGTACAAGCCCCACTGACCCCCATAGTCAGGGGATCTGGAAGTGTCCTTTGGGCAGCAGTCACAAAAGTCATTGACTACAGGGAAGTGCATAAGCTTCTTGATGAATGATCCTGGTTAGATGTAGAGAGGCAGAGGGAGAGTGCAAAGAATGCCTCCCTGGCCTGTGTTCCCCGAGGACACCTCTGTGGCCTCTAGATGGGTACCAAACCTGATGCCTGCCGCAAAGGCCAAAATTCCAAGACTAACATGTTAGCCTTTTTTCACAGAAAGACTGGACATGTGCTTGAATCTTTTGTTTGTGCAATGCCCTGAGGCTGGTGATCTGCCAAGAATTGTGTTTCCATTTATTACAGTCCTGTAGACAAGCCTCCTGGCCACCAGAGCTAGGCAATCAAGGGGTATCCTCTGGGTGGCAACAATAAAAACTATGGTAGCAAACATAAAAACTAGGGCAACACACACACATGGGAGCTTCCCTCCAAGATAAACTGATGTTCTGATGCACAGTGAAAACAGAATGCAAATACAGGGCCTACCCTCCCAGTCTTAGAAAAGGTTTACAGTCAGCCCTTAGATGTGTATTTAATCAGAAACTAGCCCCTCAGGCTGCAGCTATAATTATAAACTACTAGACCTCTTTCACAGAAAGATTGAGCCTCTGGGTCTGTTGCCTTTTGCTGTACCTTCAGGGTGATAGTTGTTTAAAAACTCTTTATCCATTGGTTATAGTCTTATGGACCCCTAGAGCATAAACCCCTCTAGTCACCAAAGTCAGGTGGTGTAGAGGTGTCCCCTGGAAGCAGGCATGGCCATGTGGGCAACAAAGAAGTTTATAAGCTTCTTTCTGGAAGATGCTGGCAAGCTGAAAAGAGGCCATGGGAGAATGCAAAGATTGCATTCACTGTCCTCCATTCCCTGAGAGTATCTCTGCAGACCCCTATTATTACGTGCCCATCCTCAGGCTGTTTTTGGACACAGAAAGACTGGTTTTGTTTCAGTTTGCTATCTGTGAACTGCTCTGAGAGTAGCAGTCTGCCAAGAACTGAATCTGATTGCTCCAGTTCCATAGAAGACCAGAACACAAGTCTTCCTGGCTTCTGGAGGCAAGTGATTTAGGGGTGCTCCTTTTATGGTAGCCATGAAAAGAAGGTCAGTTCAGTTCACTTCAGTTGCTCAGTCATGTCCAACTCTTTGCGACCCCATGGATTGCACTCCAGGGTTCCCTGTCCTTCACCAACTCCTGGAACTTGTTCAAACTCATGTCCATTCAGTCAGTGATCCCATCCAACCATTTCATCCTCTGTTGTCCCTTTCTCCTCCCACCTTCAATCTTTCCCAGCATCAGGGTCTTTTCCAATGAGTCGCTTCAGGTGGCCAAAGTATTGGAGCTTCAGTTTCAACATTAGTCCTTCCAATGAATATTCAGGACTCATTTCCTTTAGGATGGACTGGTTGGATCTCCTTGAAGCCCAAGGGACTCCCAAGAATCTTCTCCAACACCACAGTTCAAAAGCATCAATTCTTCAGCACTCGGCTTTCTTTAGGATGGTCTCACACCCATACATGACTACTGGAAAAGCCATAGCTTTGACTAGATGGACATTTGTTGGCAAAGTAATGTCTCTGCTTTTTAATATGTGGTCTAGTTTGGTCATAGCTTTCCTTCCAAGTAGCAAGCATTTTTTTTTTTTTTTTCATTTCATGGCTGTAGTCACCAACTTCAGTGATTTTGCTGCTGCTGCTGTTAAGTCGCTTCAGTCGTGTCCAACTCTGTGAGACTCCACAGACAGCACACCAGGCTCCTCTGTCCCTGGGATTCTCCAGGCAAGAATACTGGAGTAGGTTGCCATTTCCTTCTCCAATGCATGAGAGTGAAAAGTGAAAGTGAAGTCATTCAGTCGTGTCCGACTTTTTGAGACCCCATGTACTGTAGCCTACCAGGCTCCTCCATCCATGGAACTTTCCAGGCAAGAGTACTGGAATAGATTGCCATTTCCTTCTCCAGTAAGACCTTGCAGGTTATCCATTTTAAACAAAGCAGAGTGTAGATGTCTATACCAAACTCCTTAATGATCCCTTCCCTTCATCCTTCCCCTTCATCCTTCCTATCTGGTAACCATGAATTCCTTCTCTAGGTCTGTGAATATGTTTCTGTTTTGTGAATAAGTTAATTTGTATCATTTCTTTTTAGGTTTCCCGGATGTCACATGTTTTTCCCTAATCTTAAGAGCTAGGTTCGTCACTGCCAGCTAGTGCTCCAACACCTAAGGAAGTTGTACTCACTTGGTACCAATCTCTTTCCTGCACTGGCCTCACGTGCCTGCCATCTTTGTGTCCCCAATACACTGAACTATGACCTGGATGCTCATAAATATTTGTTACACAGACAAATTACAAAGAAGCAATCATTGCTCCAGTAGGTGCCACGTGCAGAAAGGAAGGAGCAGGAGAAGGAAGAGAGGGAGGTCAAAAGAAGGGAACTCAAATTCTAGGGGAAGAGGGGGAGGGGGAAAGGCCCCCCAAAAGAAAGTCTCTCACTGTTTCCATGATTTCCCCATCTATTTGCCATGCAGTGATGGGACCAGATGCCATGATCTTTGCTTTTTAATTGTTGAGTTTTGAGAAAAGCAGGTCACTGTACATTAAAAAAAACAGGCACCAGATGTATGTAGATGCTTCCCTCCAGTAAATGCTCTATAATGAGGCAGGAGGTAGTACATATATGTGCTAAGCAAGTGTTCAGTCACTCAGGTTTGTCTGATTCTTTGTGACCCTATGGATGGATGGTAGCCTGCAAGATTCCTCTGTCCATGGGATTTTCCCAGCAAGAATACTGGAGGGGATTCCCATTTCCTTTACCAGGAATACATACAGATAGCCATGAAAAAGAAAAATTGAGAGATAAAGAAAAGGAGAAAGGAAAGTAAAGAGAAAAAGAAAGAAAATAAACTAAGAGAAAGGGAAAGAGGAGGAAAAAACACATGATATTAGCTGGCTTTAGCAAGGCAGAGGGAGAGAAGGAAGGGGGCGCCTTTCAGCTTCTGTCCACAGAGAACACCTCAGTAGACCACTACTCCTCAGGCTAATGCTTTAAGATTAGGAAATAAGTCTCACATTCACATAAAGTCTGGACAGTTTCCAATGGGCTGCTTCTTCACTGAGCCCTGGAGAAAATGGGCCTGTGTGCCAGTCCTTTAGGAGCCATTCCTCAGTTGCCATGGCCCTTCTGATCTCCAGCATGAGTCCCATTGGTTTCAAAGCTAGATATTTTGAGAACTTGGATGCATCTCAGGTATCAGTTTTAAAAGATGGAATGTCTGGTGTCCAAACACTTCTCTCCCCTGGGAGAAGCTCCAGGTTTTGAGTTACCTCTCAACTGTGGGTCACTGTGCTGGGAGGCGAAATTTATGGCAAGATTGTTTATTAGCCTTTCCTACACTCTTTCCTACTTTCTTTAGTTGCTCTATATGAATGAGTTCCTCTGCCACTTTTTAGTTTAGTTTTATTTGTTTCAAAGAAGATTTTCCCATGTATAGCTGTAAGTTCAGTATCTCCAAGGAAGGAGGTGAGGTTAGGAACTTGGTCTTCAGGTGTCGCCATCTTGAACCAAAACTCCCTAAATGCACTGTTAAAATTATTCTCTACCCTTCAATCTCTTCTCTGCCTCCCCACTTATATCAGCTTCCTATCTTCTAAATCATCCTTCAAGCTCTACATCAAGTCATAACTTCTCTTAAACCCATCCTAAGATGCATGGGCCCATTTTTAGTGCACATTTTAACTTCTACTATAGCCCTTGTTATAAATGGCATTGTATTATAATTTCTAGTGCAGGTGACAATTTCTCATTGACTTGTGAGCCCTTATGAGGCAGGAATACTTTTTGTTAGATTTAATTTTCCCCAGGGTCACTCTACATAAGCTTGACGACATGTGCCTAAAGCATTCAATTCTCTTTGTTTTCTTCTTGAAGATAGAAGTCAAGGTTATTATTTCTGTTTTTAGGATGCACTTATGTTTTTCATTACATGAGAAGTCTTAAAGGGACATGATTTAGTAATCAAAATAAATAATCTGACACTTAGTCTTGAGCCCATAGAGCATCTTGAAAAATGGACATTTTTTTTTGATGCCCTAAGTTAAAGAAGGTCCTAATCATGGTAATTTATGATTCTTGGATAATCCAAGATGTTGTGGTGTATGTGTGCATGTGTGTGTATCCAAAAAACCATGAGACTTTGTATTGTCTGGCTTCATGCATGTTTTTCAAGGTTTCAAAATCCATTAACCAGAGCTTATTTAGCTTTGCCTGATATGATAGCTTTTATTGTGTGAGTATGTGGGGATTTTTTTTTTTTTTAACAGAAGCCAAGTGTGCCCTTTGGATGAATTGATTTCCTCAATCTCATGGTGAAATATTGCATTTCAGTTGTCAGTTTTGATTTATTGTTTCTTTAAACATTAAATCTTCCTTTGCATTTTTATTGGTTTCATTAAAAATGTTCTGTTCATCTTTTTCATGGCCACCTCCATAAAGCAAGGAAGGCTTCTGTGAGGGAGCCTTGGGGGACACACAGAATCCCCTCTTTTCTGCAAAGTCTTCCTGGTTCATGACCTTCTGTTGGCTGCATGTTCCAAAGATCAGCAAACAACCCCCCAAAAAAGCTCTGCCTGCTTTTGCTTTGGAATTTATAAAATCATGTACTGAATCTTATAAGTTTGGTGTGTAATGAAACACAGAGCATATGTCAGAAGAGCGGTGTCCAAGCAGTAGTGGGCTTGGATGGTTTATCCTGCTAGCAAATGTGTTACATGAGATTTGACCCTTAAATTGAGCACTGGGAGAGATAAATAGGGTAATCAAAAGGACTCCCGTACAGTCCCAGGAACCTGGAGCCATCTGGTCAAGACAAAAATAAATCAGTAATGCTACTGGAAATGGTCTCCAGAGACCTTTGAGGATTGGTTTAGCATTGCTGTCTCTCAAATTGTGAAGCAGAGAAAACTGACAGCAAAGATCAGGAAACCAACTCTAATTAACACACACACAGCAAAGGGCTCAGAAGTCCTTTCAGACTGAAATGTCTTGCACCGGAGGGACTGAAATTCAGACAATTATTCAAAGTCCCCTAGCTTGGTAAAAACATAAATAAAAGCATATATTGATTGTAGGATAAGCTTGTGATATTCTACAGAAAAACAAACAAAACCAGAAACAAGCAAAAACAGAAACCTCATTTAATCAGGAGTTAACAAAGCAGAGCTTTTGGCTGTGCAGCTTCCCTTTGCTGCCTTCAATTAAGAAAACCAGTGCCTCTCCCATCTCTTTAAGAAATCTCTTTCTTCAACTTTTTACATACATGGCAAAGTGAGAAATTAACAAAATCATGTGAAATGATAAAGCAGAGCCATTTTTCTCCTATGTATACTCTTTTGAAACTTATCAAAATCATTTTACTTGTGCATGCACGTGTGTTGTCACTAAGTCGTGTCCAACTCGTTGTGACCTCATGGACTGCAGCCCACCAGGCTCTTCTGTCCATGCGACTTCCCAGGCAAGAATACTGGAGTGGGTTGTCATTTCCTTCTACAAGGGATCTTCCTGACCCAGGAATTGAGCTCACATCTCCTACACTGGAGGATTCTTTATAAGTAAGTCATCAGGGAAGCACCTTACTTGTACCTATTTTGAAAATACATGCCTTTTAAAATTTGTATCGAAATATAATTGATTTACAATGTATTAGTTTCAGGTGTACAATTAGGTGATCCAGTTATATATATATATACTCATATATATTCTTTTTTTAGAGTTTTTCCATTATAGCTTATTATAAAATAGTGAATATAGTTCCCTGTGCTATATAGTAGGTCCTTGTTGATTAACTATTGCATACATAGTAGTATGAATATTTTGATTCCAAACTCCCTATTTTATCACTCCCCCACTTTGCCTTTGGCAGTGTAAGTTTGTTTTCTATGTCTCTAACTCTGTTTTGTAAATAAGCTCATTTGTACGATTTTTTAGATTCCACATAAAAGCAATATCATATAATATTTGTGTTTCTCTCTCTGACTCACTTCAAATAGCAGAAAGAGGATTTAAGGAAACAATCCCACTTACCACTCCATCAAAATGAATGAAAATACATGTTAAAGCCATTTTAAGCTACACTGATTTGAATCCCCAAAAGATAATATATTAGCAACACAAATTAACAAAAAAAGATATGTAGAAGTGTTGTTCTGATTTATTTTCAGAGAAATTTTAAAATCATCCCAGATACATTTCCTTTTACATCACATAAAACATTTGCCTAGCTTTTGAATTTTGGAGCAGTTATCTAAGATCATTTGATGGTCAGTGATCATTTAATGGTCAAAGATCCCATTCTGCTCCAATCTCATACCGCCATACTGGTCCACATTCTGTCGGCATTTGTGCAGCAGGCCTCTCATCCACCACACGTTCTCTTGCACTCAGCTCATGCCTAAGTGCTGAGTGCTCACTCCCACAAACTATTCCACTTAGAAATGTCTGAGTTGCAGGAAAGTGTGAAAGAAGGTGTTTGCCTGTCCTCAGAACCTAGGTTCTGGAGGGGAACCAGACATGAAGATAAGTCAGAAAATTCTAGACAGTATTGCCAGTGAAATTAAAGACAAACAATCTGGCTGGGCAAGTAGAAACATACATTCTGTCATTTGGTCCCATCACATTCAACACTGTGATTCAGTTTTCTCTCCTGAAAAATGAGAATTATGATGGTATTCAACTTGTAGATTTGTTGTGATGCTTAAATGAGTTAAGGCAAATAAAGCAGCTAAGAACAGTGACCAGCACTTTTTTAGCATCCAGGAAACAACCAACCATCATACTCACATTATTCCATGTATCTTGTCTGTGGTGATTATTATGTAGTCCCCTTAAGAATGAACTCTAGGGGGCAGTCCCAACATGGTGGAGGAATAAGATGGAGAGACTACTTTCTCCCCTACAAATTCATCAAAAGATCATCTGAATCCTGAGCAACTTCCACAGAACAACTTCCGAATGCTGGTGGAGGACACCAGGCACCCAGAAAGGCAGCCCATTCTCTTCAGAAGAAGGCAGGACAAAATATAAAAGACCAAAAGAGAGATGAAAGAGTTAGGGATAGAGACCTGCCCTGGGGAGGGAGTCGTGAAGGAGGAGAAATTAGCATCTTACAGGTAGGTCTGTGGGGAGTTTTGGACTCTCAGAGAGCAACATAACCAGGAGGGAAACAAAAAACAAACAAAAAACACAGAATATGCGCCTAACTGCAACTGCCAGAGGAGATGTAGCCCAGAAACTCAAATCCACCACCAGCAAGCGGGGGCTGGACAGGGAGGTATGAGAGGCATTATCAGTCCTTAGGGTAAGGACCGAGCCTGAATGTCCTCAGGACAATCTGAGGGAGCTAATAGAAAGAGAGAGAACTTTCCCTTGAAAGCCTCTAACTCGAAGCCTGGCCTACTCAAAGAACAAAGGATTGAGCAAATATCAAAAGACAGCTAGCCAGCTGCATCCAGGCCCCTCCCCCAGCCAGAGGCAGAGAGGCAGGCATGAGACAGCCAGAGCCAGAAGGCAAAGGGCTGCTCCAATCTTGGCCCCAGGGACCTGCACCCTCCACCAAACTGTGAGCAGGCTCCCAGTTGCTAGCCACTTCTTCCTGGGGTCCTGGATGGTTGACATCTGCCAGGAGGGTTGCAGCCTGAGATCAACTCCCCAAAGGAGACACACAGCACACCTGAGACAGTGCTCTCGCGGTGCACCCAATAAACCAAGCGGCTGGGACCAGGGAGGTGATTAAGACGCAAGGCCCACCTGGGACTCTGCACTCGCAAAGCACCTGGTCACCCGAATTGCTCGGACCTGGAAAGGGCACAAAACGCATGCCCAGCCAAGTCTGTGCCCTCGTAGAGTTTCCAAGAAACTGAACCTGAGTGGCTTAGACCTGGGAAGTGCACGAAATGCAGGGCCCCACAGAGCAACCTGAAGCCTGAGCAGTGTAATCCCAGAAAGTACACAGCACCGTGAGCGGGGGCAAACCCAGTGTGGTCCATACACTGTGAGCACTCCCCACACACACCAGTGAGATTCGTTTGCAGTGGTCCTCCCTCCCCACAACACAACTGAACAAGTGAGCCTAAATAAGTAACCACCTTCACCCCCTTGTGCCAGGGTAGGAATTAGACACCGAAGATACTTTCAAACAGAGGAAGCCAAAACAAGCACAGAAGAGGGAGCTGCTCTGGATGTGACAGGTGCAACAAATTAAAAACCGTAGTTAAAACTGACTAAGCATTGGAGGGGGCTTATAAAACTTGAGAACAAGTACAAGCTGGAACAGGAATTATCTGAAACTGAACCGACCCTACACTGCCCACAACATCTCCAGAGAAATGCCTAGATATATTTTTATTACTATTGTCACTTTTTAATTTTTTTAAGTTCTTTATTACTACTTTAATTTTCATTTTTATAACCTACTATTACCTTGGAAAAAATGCCCTATGTTAAAGCAAATTTCATATATATATACATATATAGTAATTTTTGTGATTGATTTTGTTTTGTATTTTTAATATTGTATTTTTGAGAGTCTAACCTCTACTCTAGATTTTTAATCTTTGCTCTTTGATATTTGTTATCAGTTTTGTACTTTTAAGAATCTACTTTTCAGTATTCATTTTCACTTAGGGGTGTGATTACTCGCTTGATTGCTCTCTCCCCTTTTTACTCTCCTTTTTCTCCCCCAGGTCACCTCTATCTCCTTTCTCCCCTTTCTCTTCTCTACTTAACTCTATGAATCTCTCTGGGTGTTCCGGGCTGTGGAGAACACTTAGGGAACTGATTACTGGCTGGATTTGTCTCTCCCCTATTGACTCCCATCTTTTCTCCTCCTAGTCACCTCTATCTCCCTCCTCCCTCTTCTCTTCTCCATGTAACTCTGTGAACCTCTCTCAGTGTTCCTCACTGTGGAGAATTGTTTCTCCTTTAACCTAGATGTTTTAGCATCTGTGCTGTATGGATGGAGAAGTCCTGAGGCTACTGAGAGAATAAGACTGAAAGCCAGAGGCAGGAGGCTTAACTCCAAAACTTGAGAACATCAGAGAACGCCTGACTCCAGGGAACATTAATAGACAAGAGCTCATCCAAAAGTCTCCATACCTACACTGAAACCAAGTTCCAGCCAAGAGCCAACAATTTCCAGAGCAAAACATGCCATGCTAATTCTCCAGCAAAGCAGGAACACAGCCCTGAGCATTAAAAGACAGGCTGCCCAAAGTCATACCAAACCCATAGACACCCCAAAACTCACTACAAGACACTTCATTGCACTCCAGAGAGAAAAGATTCAGCTCCATCCACCAGAACACAGACACAAGTTTCCCCTAACCAGGAAACCTTGACAAGCCACTAGTCCAACTGCATCCTCCGGGGACAGGTGCCACAATAAAGAAGAACCACAACCTTCCAGCCTACAGAAAGGGCACCCCAAACACAGCAACCTAAACAAAATAAAAAGGCAGAGAAATATTCAGCAGGTAAAGTAGCATGATAAATGCCCACCAAATCAAACAAAAGAGGAAGAGATAGGGAGTCAACCTGAAAAAGAATCCAGAATAATGATATTAAAGATGATCCAAAATCTTGAAAACAAAATGGAGTTACATATAAATAGATTAGATCAAGGATTGAGAAGATGCAAGAAATGTTTAACAAGGACATAGAATAAATAAAGAGTCAAACAATAATGAATAATGCAATAACTGAGATCAGAAGTATTCTGGAGGAAACCAACAGTAGAATAACTGAGGCAGAATTGGATAAGTGAGGTGGAAGATAGGATGGTGGAAATAAATGAAGCAGAGAGGATACAAGAAAAAAGAATTCAAATAAATGAGAACAACCTCAGGGATCCCTTGGACAGTGTTAAATGCCCCAATATTCAAACCATATGAGATCCAGAAGAAGAAGACAAAAAGAAAGGGCATGAGAAAACACTTGAAGAGATAATAGCTGAAAACTTTCCTAAAATGGGGAAGGAAATAGCCACCAAATCCAAGAAACCCAGAGAGCCCCAAAAAGGATAAACACAAGGCAAAACACCCCAGTTCAGTTCAGTCGCTCAGTTGTGTCTGACTCTTTGTGAATCGCAGCACACCAGGCCTCCCTGTCCATCACCAACTCCCGGAGTCTAGTCAAACTCATGTCCATCGAGTCGGTGATGCCATCCAGCCATCTCATCCTCTGTCGTCCCCTTCTCCTCCTGCCCCCAATCCCTCCCAGCATCAGGGTCTTTTTCAATGAGTCAACCCTTCACATGAGGTGGCCAAAGTATTGGAGTTTCAGCTTCAGCATCAGTCCTTCCAATGAACACCCAAGACTGATCTCCTTTAGGATGGACTGGTTGGATCTCCTTGCAGTCCAAGGGACGCTCAAGAGTCTTCTCCAACACCATAGTTCAAAAGCGTCAATTTTTTGGCACTCAGCTTTCTTCACAGTCCAACACTCTCACATCCTTACATGACCACTGGAAAAACCATAACCTTGACCAGACAGACCTTTGTTAGCAAAGTAATGTCTCTGATTTTTAATATGCTGTCTAGGTTGGTCATAACTTTCCTTCCAAGGAGTAAGCGTCTTTGAATTTCATGGCTGCAATCACCATCTGCAGTGATTTTGGAGCCCAAAAAAATAAAGTCTGACACTGTTTCCACTGTTTCCCCATTTATTTCCCATGAGGTGATGGGATTTGATGCCATGATCTTAGTTTTCTGAATGTTAAGCTTTAAGCCAACTTTTTCACTCTCTTCTTTCACTTTCATCAAGAGGCGTTTTAGTTTCTCTTCACTTTCTGCCATAAGGGTGGTGTCATCTGCATATCTGAGGTTATTGATATTTCTCCTGGCAATCTTGATTCCAGCTTGTGCTTCATCCAGCCCAGAGTTTCTCATGATGTACTCTGCATATAAGTTAAATAGGCAGGGTGACAATATACAGCCTTGATGTCCTCCTTTTCCTATTTGAAACCAGTCTGTTGTTCCATGTCCAGTTCTAACTGTTGCTTCCTGATCTGCATACAGGTTTCTCAAGAGGCAGGTCAAATGACCTGGTATTCCCATCTCTTTCAGAATTTTCCACAGTTTATTTTGACCCACACAGTCAAAGGCTTTGGGGTAGTCAATAAAGTAGAAATAGATGTTTTTCTGGAACTCTCTTGCTTTTTCGATGATCCAGCAGATGTTGGCAATTTGATCTCTGGTTCCTCTGCCTTTTCCAAAACTAGCTTGAACATCTGGAAGTTCACGGTTCCATATTGCTGCAGCCTGGCTTGGAGAATTTTGAGCATTACTTTACTAGCATGTGAGATGAGTGCAATTGTGTGGTAGTTTGAGCATTCTTTCAGATTTCCTTTCTTAGGGATTGGAATGAAAACTGACATTTTCCAATCCTGTGGCCACTGCTGAGTTTTCCAAATTTGCTGGAATATTGAGTGCAGCACTTTCATAGCATCATCTTTCAGGATTTGAAATAGCTCAGCTAGAATTCCATCACATCCACTAGCTTTGTTCATAGTAATGTTTTCTAAGGCCCACTTGACTTCACATTCCAGGATGTCTGGCTTAGGTCAGTGATCACACCATTGTGATTATCTGGGTCGTGAAGATCTTTTTTGTACAGTTTTGTGTATTCTTGCCACGTCTTCTTAATATCTTCTGCTTCTGTTAGGTCCATACCATTTCTGTCCTTTGTCAAACCCATCTTTGGATGAAATGTTCCCTTGGTATCTCTAATTTTCTTGAAGAGATCTCTAGTCTTTCCCATTGTGTTGTTTTCCTTTATTTCTTTGCATTGATCTCTGAGGAAGGCTTTCTTATCTCTCCTGGCTATTTTTTGGAACTTTGCATTCAGATAGGAATATCTTTCCTTTTCTCCTTTGCTTCTCGCTTCTCTTCCTTTCACAGCTATTTGTAAGGCTTCCTCAGACAACCATTTTGCCTTTTTGCATTTCTTTTCCATGGGGATGTTCTTGATCACTGTCTCCTGTACAATGCCATGAACCTCCATCCATAGTTCATCAGGGTCTCTGTCTATCATATCTGGTCCCTTAAATCTATTTCTCAATTCCACTGTATAGTCAGAAGGGATTTGATTTAGGTCATACCTTAATGGTCTAGTGGTTTTCCCTACTTTTCTCAGTTTAAGTATGAATTTGGCAATAAGGAGTTCATGATCTAAGCCATAGACAGCTCCTGGCTTTGTTTTTGCTGACTGTATAGAGCTTCTCCATCTTTGGCTGCAAACAGTATAATCAATCTGATTTCAGTGTTGACCATCTGGTGATGTCCATGTGTAGAGTGTTCTCTTGTGTTGTTGGAAGAGGGTGTTTGCTATGACCAGTGTGTTCTCTTGGCAAAACTCTATTAGCCTTTGCCCTGCTTCATTCCGTACTCCAAGGCCAAATTTGCCTGTTACTCCAGGTGTTTCTTGACTTCCTACATTTGCATTCCAGTCCCCTATAATGAAAAGGACATCTTTTTTGGGGTGTTAGTTCTAAAAGGTCTTGTATACCCATATTAATCATATTAATGAATATCAAAAATAAAGAGCAAATATTAAAAGCAACAAATAACACACAAGGTGATCCCTATAAGGATGACAGCTGATCTTTTGATAGAAACTCTTCAGGCCAGAAGTGAAAGGCAGGACATACTTAAGGCAATGAAAGAGGAAAACCCACAATCCAGATTACTATACCCAGCAATGATCTCATTCAAATATAAAAAGAGCAATCAATAACTTTACAGACAAACAAAAACTGAGAGAATTCAGCACCACCAAACCAACTCTTTCAGCAAATGCTAAAGGATCTTCTCTAGACAGGAAGCACAGAAAAGATTTATAAACTCAAACCCTAAACAACAACAAAATAAATGCCAATGTGATCATACTTATCAATAATTACCTTCAATGTAAATGGGTTGAATGCCCAACCAAAAGACAAACACTGGCTGAATGGATACAAAAACAAGACACCTATATATGCTGTCTACAAGCGACCTATCTTAAGCCAAGACTGAAAGTGAAGGGGTGGAAATTATTTCCTTTTTTTTTTTTTTTTAATTTACTAGGGCTAGATTTATGGCCCAGGATGTGATCCATCCTGGAGAATGTTCCACGTGCACTTGAAAAAAAGGTGAAATTAATTATTTTTGGGTGCAATGTCCTATAGATATCAATTAGGTCTAACTTCAACTGCAGGGGGAAAAAAGCTATTAAAAATACAAACATATGGAGGCTAAATAACACGTTTCTGAATAACCAACAAATCATGGAAGAAATCAAAAAGAAAATAAAAATGTGTATAAAAAGAAATGAAAATGAAAAAAATGACAAACCAAAACCTATCCGATTCAGTAAAAGCAGTGCTAAGGGGAATGTTCAGAGCATTACAACCTTACCTCAAGAAAAAAGAGAAAAATCAAATAAATAACCTAACTTTACACCTAAAGCAACTAGATAAAGAATAAATGAAGAACCCCAGGGTTAGTAGAAAGAAAGAATGAATGAATGAAGGAAGGAAGGAAGGAAAGTGAAGTCATTCAGTCGTGTCTGACCGTTTGCAACCCCATGGTCTGTAGCCTACCAGGCTCCTTTGTCCATGGAATTTTCCAGACAAAAATACTGGAGTGGGTTGCCATTTCCTTCTCCAGAGGATCTTCCCAACCCAGGGATTGAACCCTGGTCTCCCATATTGCAGGCAGATACTTTACCATCTCAGCCACCTGGGAAACTTTAGGAGAAGGAAAGAAATCATAAAAATTAGGGCAGAAATAAATGAAAAAGAAGCAAAGCATACCATAGCTAAAATCAACAAAACTAAAACTGGTTCTATGAGAAGATAAATAAAATAGACAAATCATTAACCAGACTCATCAAGAAAAAAAGGAAGAATCAAATCAACAAAATTAGAAATGAAAATTGAGAAATCACAACAGACAACACAGAAATACAAAGGATCATAAGAGACTATTATCAGCAACTATATGCCAATAAAATGGACAACTTGGAAGAAATGGACAAATTCTTAGAAAAGCATAACCTTCCAAAAATGAACCAGTAAGAAATAGAAAATCTTATCACAAGCATGGAAATGAAAACTGTAATAAAAATCTTCCAACAAACAATAACCCAAAACCAGACAGCTTCACAGGTGAATTCTACCAAACATATAGAGAAAAGCTAACACCTATCCTATTCAAATTCTTCCAGAAAATTGCAGAGGAAGGTAATTTCCCAAACTCATTCTATGAGAACACCATCATGCTGATACCAAAACCAGACAAAGATGCCACATAAAAAAGAAAACTACAACCCAATATCATTGATGAACATAGATGTGAAAATCCTCAACAAAATTCCAGCAAATGGAATCCAACAACATATTAAAAATGTCACATATCATGACCAACGGGTACAAGGATTTATCCCAGGGATGCAAGGATTACACAAGGATTCTTCAATATTCACAAATCAATTAATGTGATACACCACAGGAACAAATTGAAAAATAAATGTGATTATCTCAATAGATGTAGAGAAAGCCTTTGACAAAATTCAACATCCATTTATGGAAAAAAAAAAAAAAAAAACCTCTCCAGAAAGCAGGCATAGAAGGAACATGCCTCAACATAATAAAAAGCCATATATCATTATCCTCAATGGAGAAAAACTGAAAGCATTTCCCCTAAAGTCAGGAATAAGATAAAGGTGCCCACTCTCACCACTACTACTCAACATAGTTTTGGAGGTTTTAGCCACAACAATCAGAGAAGAAAAGGAAATAAAAGGAATCAAAATTGGAAAAGAAGAAGTAAATCTCCCACTGTTTGCAGATGACATGACCTTCTAAATAGAAAACCCTAAAGACATCAAAAGAAATTACTAGAGCTAATCAATGAATATAGGAAAGTTGCAGGATATAAAATTAACACACAGAAATCCCTTACATTCCTATACACTAACAATGAGAAAATAGAAAGAGAAATTAAGGAAACAATCCCATTCACCATTGCAATGAAAAGAATAAAATGCTTAGGAATAAATCTATCTAAGAAACCAAAGACCTATATATAGAAAACTATTAAACACTGATGAAAGAAATCAAAGATGACACAAATGATGGAGAAATATACCATGTTCATAGATCAGAAGAATCAATATAGTGAAAATGAGTATAATACCCAAAGCAATCTATAGACTCAATGCAGTCCCTATCAAGCTACCAACGATATTTTTCAGGGAACTAGAATGAATAATGTCACAATTTGTATGGAAATACAAAAAACCTCCAATAGCCAAAACAATCTTGAGAAAGAAGAATGGAAATGGAGGAATCAACCTGCCTAACTTCAGACTGTACTACAAAGCTACAGTCATCAAGACAATATGGTACTGGCACAAAGACAGAAATATATATCAATGGAACAAAGTAGAAAACCCAGAGATAAATCTACACACCTGTTAGCTCCTTACCTTTGACAAAGTAGGCAAAAATATACGATGGAGAAAAGACAATCTCTTTAACAATTGGTGCTGGGAAAACTGATCAACCATCTGTAAAAGAATGAAACTAAAACACTTTCTAACACCATTCACAAAAATAAACTCAAAATGGATTAAAGATTCAAATGTAAGACCAGAAACTATAAAACTCCTAGAGGAAAACATAGGCAAAATACTCTCTGACATAAATCACAGCAGGATCCTCTATGATCCACCTCCCAGAGTAATGGAAATAAAAGAAAAAATAAACAGTTCAGTTCAGTTCAGTCGCTCAGTTGTGTCTGGCTCTTTGTGACCCCATGAATCACAGCACACCAGGCCTCCCTGTCCATCACCAACTCCCAGAGTTCACCCAAACCCGTGTCCATCGAGTCAGTGATGCCATCCAGCCATATCATCCTCTCTTGTCCTCTTCTCCTCCTGTCCCCAATCCTTCCCAGCATTAGGGTCTTTTCCAATGAGTCAACTCTTTACATGAGGTGGCCAAGGTATTGGGGTTTCAGCTTCAACATCAGTCCTTCCAATGAACACCCAAGACTGATGTTCTTTAGGATGGACTGGTTGGATCTTCTGCAGTCCAAGGGACTCTCAGGAGTCTTCTCCAACACCACAGTTCAAAAGCATCGGTTTTTCAGCACTCAGCCTTCTTCACGGTCCAACTCTCACATCCATACATGACTACTGGAAAAACCATAGCCTTGAATAGACAAACTTTTGTTGGCAAAGTAATGTCTCTGCTTTTAAATATGCTCTCCAGGTTGGTCATAACTGTCCTTCCAAGGAGTAAGTGTCTTTTAATTTCATGGCTGCAATCACAACAGGACCTAATTAAACTTAAAAGCTTTCAGATAATGAAGGAAATTATAAGCAAGGTGAAAAGACAGCCTTCAGAGTGGGAGAAAATAATAGCAAATGAAGCAACTGACAAAGAAATAATCTAAAAAATACACAAACAGTTCATGCAGCTTAATACCAGAAAAATAAATTACCCAATAAAAAAATAGGCCCAAGAACGAAATAGACATTTCTCTGAAGAAGACATACAGATGGCTAACAAACAGATGAAAAAATGTTCAACATCACTCATTATCAGAGAAATGCAAATCAAAACCAAAATGAAGTATCATCACACGCCAGTCAGAATGACAGCTATCCAAAAGTCTACAAACAATAAATGCTGGAGAGGGTGTGGAGAAAAGGGAACCCTCTTACTGTTGGTGGGAATGCAAACTAGTATGGCCACTATGGAGAACAGTTTGGAGGTTCCTTAAAAAACTGAAAATCTGCCATATGACCCTGATGCTGGGAAAAATGGCAGGTGGGAGGAGAAGGAGCCAATAGAGGATGAGATGATTGGATGGCATCACTGACTCGATGGACATGAGTTTGAGGGAGCTCCAGGAGTTGGTGATGGACAGGGAAGCCTGGCATGCTGCAGTCATGGGGTCACAAATAGTTAGACACAACTGGGTGACTGAACTGAACTGATCCTGCATCTACCTTCCCCTTGCATCAGTCTAGGCTGGGTACAGTCTAGACACATCTATAGTGTTAAGATTACCCATCACCATCATTCAGAGAATTTCATAAGCCCAATTTCCTGAATCACACGTCTTCATCTTTCTTATTTAAATAAAGACATTTTATAACAACTTTCTGAAAAAGAGTGATTTAGAGATACATTCTTAAGAACTCAATGTCTGAGAACATCTTTATTTTTCCTTTACATTAAAAAAAATTAATTGGACGGTAATTGCTTTACAATGTTTTGTAGATTTCGGCTGTACAGCAACTGATTGGTTGGATGTTAAATTCTAAGGGGAATTTGTGAATTCAAAAGATTTCCTCCATTCCCTTTTAGCCTCAGATACCTCCTCTTGAAAAATGAGATATGATTCTGTTTCATACACCCCTCCTTTTTTGTCTATAGAAAATTAGGATCTTCTATTTAGCCCCCAAATTCGGAATCTCACAGTGGCATTGTTTTCTGATACTTTACATAATATTTGGTGACCTCTTTTTATAAAATATGGAAATATATCCTTTAGATCTGGGGAGTTCCCTTGCATTGTTTCTATCATAAAAATAATAACTGTGTTTCACCCATCCTCCATTTCTCTAACTCTTATTATTTTTGTCCTATAATCTTGTACAGATGTCCCAGCTTTATTTTACTTTGCTCTTTTATATTCTGTTGTCTTGTTAGGCTTTTCGAAAGTTTTCTTTATCTTTTATTGCTTGGGTTGAACTATTAACATCCTACTGTACATTTTTAATTTTCAATATCCCTTTCTTTTTCTGGGTGTGTTCCTTTATGAAGTGCTCAATTTCACTGCAAAAATTCAATGTCTTCGCTCTTCTCTTTGAATTTTAGACTTTAAGAAATTTTTCTTTTGCTCCTTACATTGTTTCTTCTGGTCTTATTTTATCCCTTTGCTTCAATGTGTCTTTTCTTATTTTTCAGGCCTTCTGCAACCATCTGGTGATGACTTGTGATATATTCATTATTAAGAGTGAGGCACTAAAAACTGATCTGTATTTCTGTGCCCATGAGCAGGAATTGTCAAATTGTGGATGTCACTGTAGGTTAATCAAGGGGTAACAGGTCGTTCACCTTGCCAGACTGTCTCTTGAGTCACAAATACTGATTTGAGAAGCAAAAGCTCAATTTTCCAGCATCCTTTAAGATGATAACAAAGAATAGGCTAGGATCTGATTAGTTTAATAACTATGCTTTCATGCGTAATCTGTCTTTTCTCTTTTATATTATTATTATTATTTTATTTTTATAATGTTGTGTTGGTTTCTGCTAAACAACAATTTGAATCAGCTATAATTATACATGTATTCCCTCCTTCTAGAGCCTCCCTCCATTCCCCCCTTCCCACTTTTCTAGGTCAACTCAGAACTACAGACTGGGCTCCTTGTGTCATATGGCAACTGCTCACAACTGTCTATTTTACATACAATAGTGTATATATGTTGCTTCTACTTTCTCCGTTTTTCCCACTCACTTTCTCCCTTACTGTGTCCCCAAGTCCATTTGCTCTCTGTATCTCCTTTCCTTCCCTTAAAATAGGTTCATCTATACAATTTTTCTATATTCCACATGTAGTTATTAATAAATCATTTTTGATACACCACTTTCACCTGGGTGTTTATTGGAAGGACTGATGCTGAATCTGAAACCCCAATACTTTGGCCACCTCATACAAAGAGTTGACTCATTGGAAAAGATCCTGATGCTGGGAGGGATTGGGGGCAGGAGGAGAAGGGGATGACAGAGGATGAGATGGCTGGATGGCATCAACGACTCGATGGACATGAGTTTGACTAGACTTTGGGAGTTGGTGATGGACAAGGAGGCCTGGCGTGATGCGATTCATGGGGTCACAAAGAGTCAGACACGATTGAGCGAATGAACTGAACTGAACTGAACTATGTCTATGGTCTTATTGCTCCAGAAAGCAAGCCTCCAGTCTTTCACCCCATTGGTGCACTGATCTCCTGACTGTGCAAGATAAGGACTTGTACATGTGTGTGTGCATGCTAAGTTGCTTCAGTCCTATCCTACTCTTTGCAACCCTATGAACTGTAGCCCACCAGGGTCCTCCATCCATGGATTTCTCCAGGCAAGAATACTGGAGTGGGTTGTCATGCTCTCTTCCAGGGGATCTTCCCAATTCAAGGATTGAACCCATGTCTCTTATGTCTCCTGCATTGGCAGGCAAGTTCTTTACCACTAGTGCCACCTGGGAAGCCCAAGGACCTGTACTTAGGTTATTAATTGCTCCTATAATGACTTCCAACCTACTCTTCAGTTTTAAGCCCTATTTGGCACTTTTAACCAAGGTATTCATGTTTCTAAATCAAACATTTCCAGGTCTCTGTCATGAATAATTTGACCAGTATTTGGCTGTTTCTTGCAGGTATTCAGATTTCTGGTTCCTCTGAACTTAGACAGTAGCCTCCTGTTGATTCCATTCTAATTTCTCAAATTTTATTGGCATCTTTTATTGGCTCTTCTCTCTCTATCTGTGTGTGTGTGTGTGTGTGTGTGTGTGTGTGTGTGTGTGTGTGTGTGTGTGTGTATAATTTGCTTCTTTTGATGTCCTTCTGTGGAGGAGTTTCAAGAGTAAATAAGATAAACAAGTGTGCTTAACTCATCATGTCTAACTGAAAATCAGGATAAGATTTAAATGGCTGCATTCCAGACCCTAAGGCAATTTATTGTGAGAGACGTTGTAGGGTTAAATCATTTTATGTATAATTTCTCAAGTCATAATATGTTAAACTCATCCTAGAATTTTTAGATGAACACTCATCATTATAACTAAATATTTATTTGCCTAGGGATTGTGAAACCTGATATTTATTAACACATTTTCAAGAGTCATTGCAAAGACAATAGTAGCCATCATGCTTGCTTCTTAGTCTCTGGAGTAGTATCTCCATAGCCAGGAAATTTACTTACCAGAATCCTCTGATATTTCATTTTTCTGAATAAGATTATAGAAAAATGTGTTAGGATTAATTATACCAAGTGTAACTGGAAGCCCTAATGAAAAACATGATCACCAGAGACATCTTGAAAATATTTACTCTGACAGATCCAGTTCACCTAAGTACCCATCTTGCTAACATCAACAATTTTCAAAAGCCTCAGTGTGAATTGTGTACTTTGAAACATGCATGTCTAGAGAAGATGTAAATTTCATGGAAGCAGCAGAGCTGGTAATGTATACTTTCCATCAGAAAGAGTCCTTCACATGGGATAGTAGAAGAATCAAGTCATAAAGCTAGAAAAAGTTCTAAGAAGTTCATGGTTTTTGTATCTAGCTGAGGCTATTTAAGAAGATCTCTTTTGACAGCGTTTCTTTGTCACCAGTGTTCATAGAATGATAGGAAATTGACCCATTTGAGAAATGAATCTTCTATTGGACAACAGATATGGTTAGAAACATTTTTAATATGAAAACTGTCTCATTCATTACCTTTAGATTTCTTTTCACTTTTTATTGTTTCTTTTCCCTCTTCCCTTTTTATACTCATATTTAAAAAGTCATTGCTCTGACCATGAAAAAACAAATATCTCTAATAGATCAATGATAGCATCTTCAGTAAAACAAAACAACAAAAAGTTAAGATTATCAGGAAAGGCCTATGGACCTGTCACCTTTGGGATACTTATATCATTGAGGTTTCCTTTAACATTTAGTAATCCCAGTATAAACCACAAAATTTAGTGTGCATGTGTGAGGGGGCATACATATGTGAGTATGTGAATGAATGTGTGAATGTGTAATCAACTGGTTTCATTTTGTTGCAGAAAAAATTTAGTGGAAACTAAAGGATAAGTCAAAGCCTTTGACTGTGTGAATCAGAACAAACTGTGGAAAATTCTTAAAGAGATGGAATACCAGACCCCCTGACCTGCCTCCTGAGAAAACTGTATGCAGGTCAAGAAGCAACAGTTAGAACTGGACATGGAACAACAGACTCGTTCCAAATTGGGAAAGGAGTACATCAGGGCTGTATATTGTCACCCTGTTTATTAAACTTATATGCAGAGTACATCATGCTAAATGCCAGGCTGGATGAAACACAAACTGGAATCAAGTTTTCGGGAAGGAATATCAATGACCTCAGATATGGAGATGACACCACCCTTATGTCAGAAAGTGAAGAAGAACTAAAGAGCCTCTTGATGAAAGTCAAAGAAGAGACTGAAAAGGTTGTCTTAAAACTCAACCTTGAAAAAACTAAGATCATGGCATCCAGTCCCATCACTTCATGGCAAATAGATGGGGAAACAATGGAAACAGTGAGAGACTTTATTTTGGTGGGGGGGGGGGGGGGGGCTCCAAAATCTCTCCAGATGGTGACTGCAGCCATGAAATTAAAAGACACTTTCTCCTTGGAAGAAAATCTATGACCAACCTGGACAGCATATTAAAAAGCAGAGACATTACTTTGCTGACAAAGGTCCATCTAGTCAAGGCTATAACTTTCCAGTAGTCATGTATGGATGTGAGAGTTGGACTATAAAGAAAGCTGAGCACTGAAGAATTGATGCTTTTGAACTGTGGTGTTGAAGACTCTTGAGAGTCCCTTGGACTGCAAGGAGATCCAACCTCCATCCTAAAGGAAATCAGTCCTGAATATTCACTGGAAGGACTGATGCTGAAGCTGAAGCTCCAATACTTTGGCCACCTGATGCAAAGAACCAACTCATTGGAAAAAGACCCTGATGTTGGGAAAGACTGCAGGTGGGAGGAAAAGGAGACGACAGAAGATGAGATGATTGGATGACATCACCAACATGATAGATATGAGTTTGAGTAAACGCTGAGAGTTAGTGATGGACAGGGAAGCCTGGCATGCTGCAGTCCATGGTATCACAAAGAGGTGGACACAATTGAGCGACTGAACTGAGCTCAAGATATAAGTAGGACCTGTGGACAACCATGTCAACAAAATATACGCGAGAGCAGTTCTACACTTGATTCTGGACTTGCAAACGAGAAGCAACCTGTACGACTGACTCCACTGTTATCTTGGAGCAGGGCTTCAGTCTCTTTACCTATTTATGTTTTCTTGATGTCCTCCAGTTCTCATTTTTCTAAAATCTTACCAGCCTCCCCAAATGGTGACCTCATAAACATCTTCCTATTAAAATTTTGTACCCAATGTTTTACTTTCCATAGAGGGGTTCACACTGAGGTGAAAAGGCTTGTAAAGATCATTCCCAACCTAAAGGCTCAATCATGATGGGCTTTTGCACAATAGTGCTAGATGCATGACTTGAAATTATCTTTTTGGCATCTGTCAAGTGAACTCCGTAGCCTTGTGCTTCATGTTTCTCCTTGGCCTGTCTTTCCTTTTTGTTCAATGATTCTTTCTGCAAACACATGGCACATAAGTACATCAACATCATATATTCTGGTCATGAAAGGTTTTCTTTGGCTTCAGTATTATAGTGAGGTTGATATGGCTATTTCTCTCCAGCATTTTCTTATTTACACATAGACTAAGAATCTAACAGGAAAATGAGTTATGGCTCTTTTCTACTCTCTCTCTCCCTCTCTCTCAAAGTCTCTTTCCCCCTCTCTCCAATTGGATAAATTTGACACAAAACAAGGCATATAGTATGGTATGTATATATATATTGTAATATGGTTGCTGCTCAAATGATATTTATCACATTATATACTTAGTACACAGTATCATCTATATCCCATATACTATATGTTAGATCTCTATGGCTTATTTAGTACTCATTACAAGTTTGGACCCTTAAACACAGTCAGTCTTATTTTTCCACCCATGGTGACCAATGTTTTACTCTCTACTTTTTTTACAGGTTTGACTATTTTATATTTTTTGTCTGACTTACCTTGTCTAGCATAATATGTTCAAGGTCTGTCCATGTTGTTGCAAATGTCAGGATAGTCTTCCTTCTCATGGATGGATAATATCCCATTGTGTATATGTCTTTGCTATCATCGATTGATAGGCATTCGGGTTGTTGCCTGGTTGGGTATTGTGTGCAAAGTTGCAATAAACATGGGAGTACATATATTTCATTGAATTTCTATCTTCATTTCTTTTGCGTACACACTCAGAAGTGGAACTCTTGGTTTGTGTGTAGATCTATTTTTAAATTTTTGAGGAATGTCTATATCTTCTCTTACATCTGTCAAACTCATGGCATTTTCTAACTCTCAGGTTTCTTCCTAGGGTGCAGATTCCACATAATCAAGATGTCTTTGTTCTCACCATTTCCCTTTCTTGGAGGCCAAAATCTATGCTCTATTTTGTGGTATTTCTCACCCTCCCAATTCCATCTATGCTCAATGTCTTCTCTTTTCCCTTAAAACATAAACATTTTAAATGCAAGCACTTGTAGATCCCTAACATATCAACAAATATTGCTTTAAGAAGAGAAAGACCAAAGGTGACACTATAATATTTCCAAATAAGAATCATTAAATTTCATCATAACATTAAAAAATATTCCTTAATTCATATCATGGAAATGCATGTGAAACTTTGGAGCTTCTTTAGGTCATATTGTCTTGCCAGTCATACTCTTACAGTGTCTTATCTGTCCCTGTTCTATATTTCTAATATAAAAATTTTACCACCTATGATTCCATTATTCATTCATTAATTCCACCAACAACATTTAAGCCTCTATAGTTTGGAAAGCATTTCAGAAAAAACTTTTTGGGGGTTGTGTGTTAGTCCCTCAGTCGTGTCCTACTCTTTGTGACCCCACGGACTAGCCTGCCAGGCTCCTCTGTCCATGGTATTTCCCAGGCAAGAATAATGGAGTGGATTGCCATTTCCTTCTCCAGGGGATCTTCTCAATTGAGGAATTGAGCCTTGGTCTCCCGCATTGCAGGTAGACTCTTTACATCTGAGCCACCAGGGAAGTACCTTTCTGCATTCAAGCTGTACCTCTATAGGTTTGCAAGTTCACATAAAGAGTTGGTAATTAACTAAAGTCTTATTAGTTAGCAACTAGAGGCAAGTGAAGTAATGGGAAGGAGGTATGATCACAGGTTTGTATGGTTTTCCCCTTGGTAGGCAGGGCTCTAGTCCATCAGAGGAGAGCCCAGGGGTGAACCTTGGAGGTGTTGGGTGGTTAGTGCCTTCCAAGCAAGTGCACATAGTTTCAGATTTCAGAATATTCAGGGCAACATGTAAAACAAATGAATAAACACATCAAAAAAGCAACAGTTTTTGGGAGGCAAGTATCACCTAATCTTCAATAGGAGTAAGTAACAGGTGACATAAGTGAAAATAATCATTCCCAAGAACTGCATTCAGTTGCTGGTACTCCACAATGGACATGGCAGTAGCTTAAACAAGAGAGGCTGTTTTTGTTGTTGCTTTTTTTTTTTTTGCTTCATGAAAAAAAACTCCAGAAGTGGAGAGATGAGGGCTGGCATGGTGGCCCCATGGTATTTTCAGATCTTTTCAGTATTTCTACTTTCTGAAATAATGCTAACAAACTTGAGTCAATAGGAATTCAGGTAAGTGGGTGGAGCAAAGGGTGGTGCCCGATTTAATGAGCTTAGAAAATCCACTGCTTCGAAATGATAAGCATCCAGGATGGACAGGGTGAGGACAAGTGACACGAAGCCCTGCATTAACCCACAGGTGTTCGGGAGCCCTTTCAGCCTCTTGACAGCAGAAAGACAAGGTAGTGCTACAACCAGTATTTTAGGTCTGACATTGATGTGAAGAATGGTTTTAAAAAGATGAAATAGGAGAGAAGGGACTTTTTGAAATTGCCTTACAAGAGGAGTGCCTTTTGGAATAGAAAAAGAGAATTGCAAGCTTGGTGGCATTTTGTGGCTTTATTTCATTTTAACTATAATCATGATCTGTGAACTCCATGAGGAATCCATTGGGAAACAAACCAGGAAAGTAAACAGACTGATTTAATTATTGTCCTTAGCATCCTAGCCATTGAATGTGTCATACTTCTGCCTATATCTTGCACTCTGCTCCTGCACAGAACTCAGGCAGGAAGAGTAAGAAACCACCATGGGATGTGATGAGAAGGAAATCAGCACCAATCTCCCTACCATATCAGAAAATAGAAGTCTCAACACCATGATCTCTCTGCATTTTCTTTTTGATCTTCAAGAGTCTGCTGCTAAATGTAACTAACCCTGTGAGGAAAACTATACTAAGCAACAGTTTTATCTTAATTTTCAGGGCAGTTAAAAGTTTGGCAAGTCCCTAGGACCCAAGCTAGAGTATGGGCATTTTGAAGGGAGAAATTGAGAGAATGCTCAGAAGGAAGAAGTAAACTGAGATTTCGCTAACACATGGAAGGAACTCAGGACCCTCAGCTGTCTCTGTGTCTCTGCTGGGACCAGAAGAAAAGTTTCAGACAGTAGTTCCCTAAATTTTGCAGTCCCTGAATTTGTCTGAAACTTCTCTGTGACTCTTAGAAAATCCCTGCACTCCCTTTATCTATCTTTCTCTTATGAAGAACCAGAGCCATGTGTTAAACAGGTTGTGGAAGAATAAAGAGAGTGAGTGATTAGAGCAGCTTGAGATTTCTGTGAGATTTAGGGTGTTAGCTGTTGACAGAATGGCACTGGAATTGGAGATCAGCAGTAATCTTGAGTCCTATGATAAGATGGGCTCTCCATAGCCCTCAGCATGTTTCTGTCAGTCTGGATTCTGTTCCTAAGGAATGAGGCTTTAGGAGTCACTGGGAGGCTGTTCCTTGCTATAGATGCCATAGATGAACGGCAAAGATGTAAGTGAGCATGTGCATGTTTCTGTAGGAAGCATGAAAAATACACGTCACTGATATGGCTGTGCTCCCTCCAAGCGGGGCAGGGGTGGGTATTGTGTTTCTCGCAATACCTTGCCATTCATTTGGAGACAGAGCGTTGTTACAACTAAATGCTGAGGAATCGTTGATACACTCCACCATGTCACCAGTGAAAGCCTAACCCTAGAGATCACAGGGCTTAGAGAGGGAAGGTCCAAGTGGGTGGAGAGATGCAGAAAGGAGTGTTGGAGGGGGAGGTGCACATTGGGAATAGAAAGGACATTCTGGGGAGCTATATTTCTTACAGTCTAATTGCTCGATGTTTTATAGAACCTGATCATTAGGGGATCTTGGGCATGATTCCACAGAGATGTTCTTGTGAAATAAAGCAAGAGGCTATTAAACAGAAAGTTTAAATATAGCTACAGGGAGACATCCTTCCTGACAACTTGACAGATGTCTTGGAATGACGACTCCTTCCTTCATCGCTAATTACAAAATCATTTGTCTTAAGGAAAGGACAAAAGAGAAGTAATTATGAAAAACATGATTCTTAAGGGATAAAAAGATAACATCAGTTTAAAACACGGAAGCAATCATAACCACTTAGAATCATTATTAGTTTGGTGGAACCAATGACAGGTTGCTTTTTAGAAACCAGAGGGAATGGGGCTCCTGAAGCAGAGGGAAGAAAACATTCAGTTTCTTGTTATGCTAAACTTATCCCCAGACTCCCGAGACTTCTTTGATGAACAGTTCATTAAAATTTCCGACCGCAGATGAATTTGAGCTAAAATACACAAATGTTTTAATTATACATTCCTTTTTAATTACACTAATGACTTGTAATGTGTTTATGTTGGTTTAGAGTTTAATTTCTTCCCTTAGATTAGGTGGTTGACTTAAGGACTGTGCTTTTCAGTAAAATAGCATGATTCATCAATGTTTGATTATGAATTAATGCCCAAATGCAGAAGAGCTGCTGCCAGTGGAGGGATGGCCCTGCCCGTGAACAATTGCCTTTCCTCTGGGGCTCTGGGGCAGAGCATATCTTGACATCTTGCAGGCATAAGGTTTGGGAGTTCTGAGCAAAAAGTTCTGAATAGTTTCCAGATTGGGAAGATGCTAAGGAAGGTGATAGGAGACTGGATAAACACAGAACTAAAGACCCGTTTATGAGAAGGGTCCATTTACATGTCAGCATGAGAAGAGTGGGAACTGGTCCACAATCGGGCTGTGAGAAGCTAGGTACACACTTCATATTTTTCACTTTCTCTTATAGCCTCTTTGAGACTTTTTATTTTGGGGTCCTCTAACTTTGTCCCCCAAATTACCCTATTACTTCAGCCAATTCTAGCATAAAGAATAAGATTTCGATAAACAGTTTCACATAGATATATGATTCAACATGACTATTTATCCCTGCCCAAAGTTTGATTCCCTGAATTAGGAAGATCCCTGGAGGAGGGCATGGCAACCCACTCCAGTATTCTTGCCTGAGAATCCCCATGGACAGAGGAGCCTGGTGGGCTACAGCCCACAGGGTCACAAGAGTCGGACATGACTAAATGACTCAGTACAGCATAGACTCCAGCTGAGACCAAATCTTGGGATTCCTGGTGGCTCAGCTGGTAAGGAATCCACCTGCAGTGTGGGAGACCTCAGTTCGATCCCTGGGTTGGAAGATCCCCTGGAGAAGGGCATGGCTACCCACTCCAGTATTTTGACCTGCAGTATTCCATGGATTGTATAGTCCATGGGGTCACAAAGAGTCAGACACGACTGAGCAACTTTCACTTCACTTCACTTAGAACTTTGATGTTTATATTTTAAAGAAGAATTCTTAATTTTAACTTAATGTTAAAAGTTATGCTAATGCTTAAATTTTGGTGTCCTTCTCACAAGGGTTGGGAACTAGGCAAATATCCCCATTTATCTGTCTGTGCAGTGGATGCTAGTGGTTGTTTTCCTTTCCCAGCATCCCTTTGCCCTACTTTAATAAGAAATTATCTATTTTTTTCCTACAGTGAAACCATTGCATGCACACTGATGAAACCATCATCTCTGTACCCACAAGGAACTTGGCCTCATATGACCCAGGTTAACCCATCAGAGTATACAGTCCTCCTAGCCACATAGATTGATTTGACATAAGCATATCACAGAAGCCAGATTACTCAAAGTTCTTCCCCTGGAACTTTTTAAAACACTTATTCATTGAGGCATAGTTGGTTTATAATACTATATCATATCACAGGTACCACATTATATTTTGACTTCTGTATACACACTACAGGATGCTCACCACCAAAGGTTCTGTTTCCATCTGTCACCATACAGTTGATCCTTTGTTTTTTTCTTTGCCAAGCTTGTTATACCACACAGAATATGACCTCCCCAAGCATGTCCATGTCCCAGTCTCCAGAACCTGTGAATAGTCTACTTTACATGGAAAAGGGACTTTGCAGATAGAACTAAGCTGAAGATCTGGGGATGGGAAGATTAATGGATTATATGAGCAGGTCTAATGTGATCACAAGCATTCTTATAAGTGAAAGAGGGAGGCAGGAGAGTTAGAGATGTGACAATGAAAGCTCGCTCAGAGTGATGTGATAGCTCCCTCTGAAGATGAAATGAGGATCCACAAGCCAAAGAATGCAGGTGGTCTCTAGAAGCAAGAGAAGGCAAGAAAATGAATTTTCAGAGTCTCCCAAAAGGAATGCCGCTGTGCAGACAACTTGATTTTAGCCCCAGGAAACCTATTTCAGATATTTGACCTTCAGAACTGTAAAATAATAAATTTATCTTAAGTCATCAAGTTCATGGTAATTTGTTATAGCAACAATAGGAAAAAAATACACCTATCCAGGAAATGCTATATCTCATCTGAGATCTTGTTCTGAAAACCATCATATCCATACGTGGAAAGAAGTTATTGAAACAAAGCCTTCTTTGCCAAACCCCTGGTTTGTGGTTCTTTGAGCTGAATTTCTGTAACTGGGGGGAAAAAAAAGAGCTGGTTAGTTTATCCTTTCAATATGTTTGTAGCAAGTGAAATATGCAAACTAAACAAGGTTTTCTACCAGTTCATAGTGTTGTGGCAATATTTTGTCACCACATACAAGTTATATATTTGGATTAAATCCACAGTGGTATTTGTATCTATTGCAATTTTTGTATTCTTGCTATATTCTCTCCAAAACTGTATTGAACGTTACAGAAAATAGGGGGGAGAATGGGTATTATCTCAAATGGAAGTAAAAATAGCACATTTAACATGAATGCAAGATATATTTGGGTATAGACATTTCAGATACCTTAGGTGACTGAAATTACATCATCATAGCATGTTCCCACTCTAAACAGACACATGACCACCCTGACCAGTGATATTCATTTTGTCTAATCTGCGTGCAGTAGGCTTGTCATCAGAGAAACCCAAGGTCTGTCAAAATTCCTGGGTGCCGAAGGAAAGGAATTTAACACAAATACAGCTCAACACAGCAGAATGAAGGTCCAACTCTGCAAGGATTTCCATGTGAAAGAATAAGTAATTTTTTTTCCAGACCGGGGGGTGGGGGGTGTGTGGTGCTAAGTAATCAGGGCACTTACTTAGAGTTTGGTGATACTCAGAGGAGGATGGCATCACAAAGTGTTTCTCACAATCTGAAAACAAAACAAAAAAAGGGTCATCTGGAGGGTCTGACTCACTCAAGTTTCTCTGTAGGCCTTTTTCTTGCCATGTGACAACTTAAAGACAGTTGTACTTGAAAAAGCTAGGCTTTCAAGTAGGAATCTAGGGGCCCTGATTGAGGAAAAGCGGGCAGTAGTCAATCGGGAACTCAGCTGCATAAACCTTGATGCCCTTCTACCCTCCCTCTTCTGTGCGCGCTGCCTTTAAAATTAGACTAACTTGGCAATGGGCTATTCCATATTCATCTCTTATAAAGGAAATTAATTTTAACATATAGATAATCATTTATTTGTTAACATGCATTTAGTTACAGATTTCCCTCCAGTGTGGAGGCTTTAATGGAGTTTGTAGGGATCATTCATTCAAACAACATTTGCTGAGTAGTTGTTATGAGCCAGGCTTTCTACTATGTGCTTGGAATACAAATAGGAATCAAAGAAAATATGCTTCTCTCCCCAAGGATTCCATGATCTAATGTGAGGCTGGCAGGGAGACTTGATCTGCCATAATAGGTTGAAAGGTTAAAGACAAATATTTTCTTATTTTCCCATTTTACCAAACACAACCCCACTGGCTGTTGGAAATTCCACAGTCAACCTTTCTTGCCACTGTTTCAAACTCTTTCCTAACTTTGTGTGCAACATCAACACTTCATCGTTCACGCACACATTCAAAATACACATGGAAAGGATTATTTTGTTCATTTTCCTTTGATTTATTTATAACCTAGAAAGATGAAATAGAAGTAGCTGTAACAGAAATTTAAATCTATGAGTTCCCTAATCTCAATGTAAAGTCCTTTCACTACATCATGGCTGAGTAAACCAAACATACATTCACCTAATAACAGGGCCTAGAGCTTATGGACTTCAAAAAATACTGACTTTCCTCCTAAGTCTACTGAATACAGTTTGAACAACATGGCGAGGCATCCCAGCCCTGCCACAAACTTGACTTAACTCATTCTCCAGGGGTATTCCATCACTCAGCTACTAAAAGTTTATGCCCATAATTTCCTGAATCATTCACCTGCCTCCCTTCCTACCTCACTGCCTCTGCTGTTGCCCTTCTCTCTATCACAACACCCTGCAAGTTTCCTCCTCTTGAAGTGACTTCCTAGTAAGTTTCAATGCTTTCTCCACCTTTCCCAATCTCACCAGCCCAGAAATTTTCTATAGCTACTTTGTTGAACTTTGCTTGTGCTAATCAAATGACTCTTGTCTCATTCCACCTTCTATCACAGGTATTTTGTCACTGTCTTATCTCTTCTAAGAGAAGGCAGAGATTATAACATGTATCTGTGGATTCTGCAGTCACCAGCACAATGAATACTGGGCATTATAATATCTGATCAATGATTGAATGGATTGAATTGGATTCAGGTCATTGAGAAAATGAGGAGACAAAATCAAAGTAATGTAATTACAAAATTTAGCCTCTCTGAGTTGAGCTGGCTGAGGCCTGAGAATGGAGAGTCTAAAAGGAGCCTGCAGGGAAACCAGTTAAGAGACTTACACAGTGATTCTGGTGAAAAGAGATAAAAGGACGCTCTCTCTGGAAGAACTGGGACAGGAAGGAAATGAGTAAACTGTAAAGGCATTTCTATCCAAGACATAGTGCAGGTAAGAGATAAAGAAGGAGGTTTTTGCTTAGGTTACTGAACATGGTAGTAGCACAGGAAAAATGTACAGACCATCACTGTCAGCCTAAGTGCTTTCTTTCTTGTTGATGTAAGGTCTGAGTTTGCTTTTGTTTTTATAACTGCATATGGTTTGTTAATTTGCTGAAGGTTCTTCACATTCTCTGGGGCACCAATAACCAACTATTTAAACCATATTCCCAAGAGCTCTCACACTCTGTATAGTTGCCCCACAGATATCTGGAATCTAGAAGAAACAGTATTGTACCCAGTGTCCTGGGACCACCAATAGCATCCCAGCCATCTCACTCAGGTTGATTTTGATAACTGCAGTTGACATAAGGTCTCTCTTGAACAGAAGTTTTCTACTGTTCACATGTGTCTTGAAAGCTTTGCTCTAGAGCTGAAGTAAGCGAACTATGGTCCATGAGTTAGCAATGGCATTTACCTTTTCTTAAAGCGTAGTTTTGTATTTTTATGTTTTTATTTTTATGTTTTTAAAGGACAAGAAAAATAAAATAAGAAATATTTGCAACAAAGGCCAGGCTTGGCCCCCTACAAAGCCTTAAATATTTACAATCTGGTCTTTTAAAGAATACATTTTTCCAGCATAAATACTTAAAAAACAAAAGTAGGTTTTGTTGTTGTTGTTGTTGTTGTTGTTTTTGTTGTTGTTGTTTTATTCCTTTTCCCAATAGTTTGGCCAGAGTTTGCCATTGTGGTTGATGTTTGCTGGCATTGTTCTTCCATATCATGTAGCCTCTCCTCATTAGCCTCCTTGATCTACGTTAGCCAACTCGAATTCTTGAACCCTGCTTTTATATCAGTGGCCAGATCCTCCTCTCTCACAATGCTTATAAACCACTTCAGTATTATAGCCAGAGCACTTGAAAATATTTATGCAATAAACAACTAATTTTTCAAGGTAGTTACGGTTATACATATTGGGCAGGAGATATCTTAAAATTCCAAATAAAGTACCTTATTTTAGTTATATGGCATGGCTTTCCAATCACAGCGGTCACCTTTTCATAGAGGTACATCAAGATAAATAGAGCAATATCCATATTTTACAGTCTATAAAATTCAAATCTTTGCTTAAAAAAAGAGTTTACATGCAATGCATACACCAGCTTGCAAGTTTATTTATCAACATATATTTATGCAATATGTGCATTGTAAAGTTCAGGCATCAGTTTTAGGGTCTGGGCAAATATTTACAGCCTAGATCCAAACAGGGGTGAGTGCCTATCAAAAACTTTTGTGGCAGGTGGCTGTAGTTCATAGAGAAAAATGCTACACACGAGAAAGCACCTCAGAACATTGAGAGGATAGAAAGTTTCATCTTTAGGAGTGAAAGCTTTATTTCTTCCTCTGAGTCACACTTTTCTATCCCAGCTGCAGTCTGGAGGTTAGGATGCACAAGCTTTTACCCTGCCTCTCCATTTTACCACATTTTAAAAAGATATGAATGCTTAATTTATATGGAGGCAAACATGTTTGATAATGTGCAAAATTTACCTTCTCCAAGTGTGTGTATATTTCCAACAGAATCAGAAACTTCAAGCAAAGCCATGGGAATATACAAGCAGATATTTAAGAATATGGAGGATAACAGTTCGAGATTTTGAGATGGAGTTTTATGGTTACCTTGTACTTATCCAAGGAGTAATTATCCAAGTACTCTTGCTTGGGTGCTGGTCCAGGCTGAGGTTGTGGGAGGGTTGCTGGAGGTTTGGATGGCCAGTAAGCCTGGTTTATGGCCAGAGAGGACAGTGTCAAGAGCAATCCATATGACAGCAGACTGGGGTAGTAACAATATCTGAAGCCAAACAAGAAATCCAAACAAGAATTCCCTGGCAGTCCAGTGGTTAACAATGCACATAGTGGGTGCATGTTTGATTCCTGCTCAGGAAACTAGATCCCTGCATGCCATGCAACATGGTCAAAAAAAAAAAAGATAATAATATCCAATAAACTCAAAGTAAACAGAACATTTTTAAAATATTAAGGAAAAAAACCTGGAATAAACTTCCTTTTAAGCAGTGAGGCAAAAAGGCAGAAACCAAATTTGAAGAATGTGAATGGAGACGGGGAGTGTCATACAAGAGCAAGAAGTTTGGAACCCTGAGAAATGAAAAAGTCCTCAAGCACAAAATATAGCTGCACTTTTTGTCCACTTGTGGCTACAACTGCTCATCTTAGGCACCTCTGGGCTTGGCAGGGAAGGTGTTATTAGAGTCAAGAACAATCAAGATACATTCTCTGGCAGTGTGTCTCTGGGATGAGGGGACCAGGGATCCTCATCTGAGGCACATTCTGAAGAGGGAAGTTTGTTCTAGACACATTGCCACTAGGCACCCTCACTCTGTGTTCTGTAAGACTCGACCACAAAGTAGGGATTTTTTTTTTTTTCCCATCTCCAACTGGAATAGTAGACTTTCACTGGGGCCAATTTTGAAAAGTCTCTGGAGTTGGTCTTCCCCCATGATATCTCTCAGAATAGTAAAAAAGGCCTCAATTGTGACACATGGAGCTAGTATGGTAGATAAGAATATGGTTTAGGGGATATAACATTGGTCTCTAAGGTCAAAATAAGTTTATTTCAAGTTTTATTTTGTTTTTGTTGGCCTTATGTAGTTTCGTTCTGAAGAAATGTATTAGGGCAAAATGAAATATTGAAGCATGATAAAGCCCATAGTAATCAAGCATTTAACCTCCCCCCTGCCACAAATTATGGAATAGTTAACTGACCATGGGGCTTCCTGCTGTAGAATTGCTGATACCATATTCAGCATTATATGGAAAGCCACTGATGGAAAGTACATGAGTCAGAAACTCTATCTCAGGAGTTCACCCCCAGCGTATATTTTACAGAGGTGGCCAAAAGGTGCTACTGTTGTAGCCAACAGTGTGAAATATCCCAGAAAGTTAGTTCCAGGAATTATGTGGAGACACCATGCACGTAGATCAAGACTATCCAGTTCCATGGCCAAAGAAATGCTAAATGATGGTATTTTCAGTTATTTGTAGTGTTCGAGAATGACTAGATGGCTGCCTCTCACACTTTACCACCACAGGCATGAATATAGAGAAGCAGAGAATAGAACAGTGGTTACCAGGGGAAGGAAGGTGGTGGAGACAGGAAGATGATGGTCAAAGGTTACAAAGTTGCAGTTTTATAAGATTAAAAAGTCTAGAGATCTAATGTACAAAGTTGTTAATATGTTACTGAATCCTGGAAACTTGTTAAGAGAGCGATTTCAGATCTTTCATTGCCCCCACCCCCGCCACACACACACAAACATAAAATGGTAACTACAAGGAAAGATGGATATATTAAATAGTTTGACTATAGAAATTATTTCAGTATGTGTGTGTATATGAAATCATTGTGATTTCCACTTTAAATATAAATAATTTTGTTAAAAATTATATAAGATCAACAATAACAACAGAATGGCACTGAACAGTATAAGTAGCCTTATTGAGGGACCTCTCTCCCTGATGGGGTTTACATGCTTATGGGGGATTCACCAAGGACTCTAGGTGTGGCTGCCTAGGATCTGGTCATAGTTATGCCCATCAGACTCATGAAGATGAGCTTGAGTGACATCGATTCACACAAGGTGTGGATGAATACAGTCTATCGGGCATACTTCCTTGGATCTGCCAGCCTGAATTGCTCAGAAAGACCATTCTGAGCAATTCTATAAATAGGGGTGGGCAGGATGTACAATTTTTTGTTTTAAACTCCAAGATCTCAGTCTCCTTAATCCATAGAGCTCCCAGAGAATGTTCCCCAATTATTTCCAAAAAATGTTTTTGGAATCTTGACCGTGAAAAATCTGGAAGCTTGCAGGTTAGCTGTCTCTGATCGAACCTGTAGTTTGGGGATTGTCTCCACCCAGGACAATCTCTTGGGCACAGTGATCTTGCCATGAGTCTCTGGGCTGAGTATGACCAAGAGGAGGAGGAGTTCATGGGGCAGCTGTGTTTATGTCATCCCTGTCACTTGGGCACCCATGGAAGATGCCTTTATTTTAAATCAACACCTTATATTTCAAATCCAAGTATATTTCACTACCTCCACTGATTTTAATGTCACTTAATCTTTACAATCACTTATGAGGTAAAAATTATGTCATTTTTAAATAGAGAAATTGAGGCTCAGAGTTTTTAAATATTTTGTTCTTGATTACAGAAAAAAAAAGAAAAAAAAAAAAAAGCACCAGTCATTAAGGAAACACATCCATTGACACCTCTGTTTTAACAGTGGCCCTAAATGCAGATGTGATACTCTGCCCCCATTCTCATGATAATAAAATGATGATAGTTACAGTCACTGAGCGCTTATCATTTTTCAGGCATGTGCTATGGCTATTCTTCTGATTGAGAAAAGTATCTAATTATCTCATTTACCATGAAGTATTAGACATCGAAAATAGCTTAATGAAGTCTGCTCTCAGACCGTTTTGCACTTTTAAAGAGATATATGGGTAGAGAAATGTGTAACCTAAAGGAATAAATGACTGTGGAATTTTAAGCCGTATAATAGGTAGTGAAAGAAATATTTGGGGGTCAAAGATGCTTTTAGAAGTCATTCTTTCTCTTTCATTTTCCACCACATTATTCCATAATCAGTTTTCCAACCCCAATTTTAGTCAAAATGACCCTAAAGCAAAAGCAGACCTGAAAAAAAAGGTTTAGTAGATATAAGTGTGCACAGAGTCAAACGATAAACAATCCCAACCCAGTTATCATGTCTAAAATTCAATTATTGGAAATTAATTTCTTGGCCTCTTCAATTAATTTTATCTCAGGATCCAAATATTCTGAAAGGTCATGTACTTTTAGATACTATCAGTTACACTGTGCTGTGAATGAGATTACTGTTTATTGGCTCTGAAAGTTAGTTGAAAACCTTTTTCCACTGAGAAGTAGAAACCAAAAGAAAGCAATTGGTTGGCATATTACTATTTAAATAGAACTCTATGGAGGAAGCTTAGAAGACTGGGGGAGGAGTGGGGAGTGTCTGCATAATGCATTGTGGAAGTAGTGTCCCCGGGAGGAGCGGGAAGAGCGACAGAGTTGAAGGAAGTTCTGGAGGGTCAGATTTAAGTCCGGGACCTGAGCCAGGAAGGGAGGGTGGAACACGGAGCTTGTTGCCAAGAAGTCTTGGATTAGGTTTTAGCTCTGCTGTGTCTTTCTGTCTGAGCCACATCCAGACTATCTAAAACTGTTTCTTCAACCCTAAAATGAGAAAAATAGTGGGGGGGGGGGAGCGGGCAGTTATTTTGTGGATGGAATTAGATACTATGTGTGAAGTCATTTGGGGAGAGTAAAGTTCTGTACAGATGTTGACAAGAATTCTTGAATGATGAGGACCAGCAAGAAAGTGGTTGAGTTTAAGACTTAGCGAGTTCTCAGTCTTGATGAGATAAGCAGCGGCTTCCTAAACTGGTAACCTGAAAAATCCCATGCTGGACAGTTTGTAGATTAACTTTTCCATGCTGATGTGACCTCCAACAAATAACAAATTAGTACCCTGCAGGAAAACAGTGCAGGGCCAATGAACACATGGTGTCCAGCTCCTGAAAGTTTTGTAGCATCTGTGGCCTGTGTGCTAGGTGTTCATAAAAAAGCACCTTAATCTTTAAGGTGATTGCACTACACACCAGATTCAAGTGATGGCTGTTTGGAATAAATGACTTGGGAACAATGATCTTCACTGCAAAGAATTTTCTTGTCCACCCAGACAGATGGTTAAGTTGGCTGGATTGAGTAAGGAATCAGGAAAGCTAATATAGATATGCCAGATGCTGACTTTGAATTAAGACCTACAACCATTGATTATCTCTATCTCTATAGATGAAAGAGATGTGAGTCTAAATGACTGAATTTTCAAGCATCTTGTCTACTAAATGGACCCAACCAATCTTTTATGAATAAATTATGACAGATATTCATGTGTTTTAAACATTACTCTATATTTCCTTTTTGTTACAGATTCTTCTTTATTTTCTAGGTCTGCTGCAATGAGTTGGCATGTAGGCTTCTGTAGCCAGTGGATGAGCTGACCTCTTGATTGTTTTCTCTAGTTCATAGTCATTACCATGTAAAGAACATGCTGTTCATGTTGGATTGACCTGTGGCCTCTGTTGTCTCTCAGTAAACACCCAGGACTCACAAATCTCAGATTTGCATCCTCTGTCCAAATTGTAATGCTACTGACTACAAGTGCAGTCTCAGGAGGTGGGGGATTTTAGGCTTAAGTGTGCCCAGATAAATATGCTGAGTGGCATATTCTAGTGCATAAAGAATGATATCCAAGTGTCTGCTATGTTCAAAAATGCAATTTAAATTAAATTACATTCCTCCCCACAAGCTCTCCACACCCCCCACACACAATTCCTGCATGTATATCTCCAGACCAGAAATCAGTCACACTTGATATAGCAGCAAATAAAACCAGAGATACAATCAAAACTTCAGGTATTGAGAATACTCAGGCATATGGGAACATGGAGTAGAAATTGTTCCAATCTTTTTAATACATAGAAGCTGGGGTAACTTTCAGCCTCCCCATCTGCATCAAAACCTGAGGCCCCCAGCATACTGATACCTGAAATACTGATCTTTGAAAAGGAATACAGTTTAGTTATTTAACTGTTTATTTAGTTTTTAATTTTACAACAACAGATTAGGCATAGTATAAGAAAACAGGAAGGCAGCAGTGGATAAATGCATCATTTCTGGAATCAAACAGAACTGAGACTAAATCCTGGCTTGGTCCCCACAAGTTTTCTAACTGTGAGTAAATTACCAGATGCCTGATTGTCCATTTTTTCATGCATTTATTGGGATTAAGAACATTAACCTTATCTGTCAAAATATCAATGGCATTTTCCACAAAACTAGAATAAGTCAAAAATTTGTGTGGAAATTTAAAAGACTGTGAATATACAAAACAATTTTGACAAAGAGCACAGATGAGAAGTATGCTCTCTGACTTCAGAGTACACTACAAACATACAATAATCAAAACAGCATGGTACTGGCATTGACATATAGATCAATGGAAAAGAATAGAGTCCAGAAATAAATCCACACACTTATGAATATTTAATCTACAACAAAGGAAGCAAGAATATACAATGGAGAAAAAAGTCTCTTCAATAAGTAGTGTTGGAAAAACTGAACAGCTACATGTGAAAGAGTGACATTTAAAAAATTTCTCACATGGTACACAGAAATAAACTGAACCATTATTAAAGACCTAAATGTAAAATTAGAAACTGTAAAACTCCTAGAAGAGAACATAGGCAGAAAACTCTTTGATGTAAATAATAGCTATATATTTTTTCCATCTTTCTCCTAAAGCAAAGTAAACAAAAGAAATAAATAAACAAATGGAACCTAATTAAACTTAAAAAGCTTTGCACAGCAAAGGACGCCATAAAGAAAATGAAAGATAACCTACTGAATGGGAAAGGATATTTGCAAATGATATGGCCATATAAGGGGTTAATATCAAAAATATATTAACAGCTCATAAAACTCAGTATCTAAAAACAAACAATCCAATTTAAAATGGGCAGAAGACCTGAAGAAACATTTTTCCAAAGAAGATATATAGATGGCTGACAGGCATATGAAAAGATGCTTAACATCATTCATCATCAGGGAAATGCAAATCAAAACTATAGTGAGATATTACCTCACACCTGTGAGAATGGCTACCATCAAAAAGATACACATAACAAATGTCAGTGAGGCTGTGGAAAAAAGGGAACCCTTGTACACTCCTGATAACAATGTAAATTGGTGCAGCCAATATGAGAAATGTTATGGAGATTCCTCAAAACACTGAAAAATAAAACTATCATATACTCCAACAATTCTATCCCTGGTCATATATCTGAAAAAGTTAAAAACCTTATTTGAAAAGAGACATGAACCCAAATGTTCACAGCAGCATTATTTACAACAGCCAGGATATGGAAGCAATCCAAGTGCCTAGTAATAGACGAACAAATAAAAAACATATGTTGTATATATGTATTTACACAATGGAATACTACTCAATAATAGAAAAGAATGAATTCGTGCCATTTGCAACATGAATGGACCTGTGAGTATTACACTTAGTGAAATGTTAAGCAGGAAAAGACAAACATTATTTGTCATTATCATTTTATTTGTCATTTGTCATTATCATTTATCATATGTGGAATCTGAAAAATAAACAACTGACTATAGAAAAACAAAAACAGATTCACAAATATAGAACACAGACTAGTGGTTACCACTGGGGAGAGGAAAAGGAGGAGGACAAGTTAACAGGTACAAACTCTTATGCATAAAATAAATAAGCCCCAAGGATATATTGTACACAACAGGAAATATAGTCTATATTTTATAATAACTTTAAATGAAATATAATCTACAAAAATCCTGAATCACCATGTTTTACACCTGCAACTAATATAATACTGTAAATCAACTATACTTCATTAAAAAGCTAACAAAAATAATATTCACCTCATAGTTTTGCTTAGGATGTCATCTGAGACAGAGTAGGGATCATTGTCTGTATAAACAGCACCTATAATTTACATTTGACAAATGGAGGCTATCACAATAGGAAGTTACTGAACATATGATGGCCCAGGAAGTCAAGTGTGTTCCACTAAACACTCAAACATGTTAGGTCCTTGAATCAAGGCAAATTGGAAATGGTCAAACAGGAGATGGCAAGAGTGAACATCAACACTTTAGGAATCAGTGAACTAAAATGGGCTAGAATGGGTGAGTTTAACTTAGATGACCATTATATCTACTACTGTGAGCAAGACTCCCTTAGAAGAAATGGAGTAGCCATCATAATCAACAAAAGCGTCTGAAATGCAGTACTTGGATGCAATCTCAAAAACTACACAATGACCTCTGTTCGTTTCCAAGGCAAACTATTCAATATCACAGTAATCCAAGTCTTATGCCCCAACCAGTAATGGGGAAGAAGCTGAAGTTGAGCAGTTCTATGAAGAATTACAAGACCTTCTAGAATTAACACACAAAAAAGATGTCCTTTTCCTTATAGGGGACTGGAATGAAAAAGTAGGGAATCAAGAAATGCCTGGAGTAACAGGCAAATTTGGCCTTGGTGTACAGAAAGAAGCAAGGCAAAGGCTAATAGAGTTTGGCCAAGAGTATGCACTGGTCATAGCAAACACCCCCTTTCAACATCACAAGAAAAGACTCTATACATGGACATCACCAGATGGTCAATACCAAAATCAGATTGATTATATTCTTTGCAGTCAAAGATGGAGAAGCTCTATACAGTCAGCAAAAACAAGACTGGGAGCTGACTGTGACTCAGATCATGAGCTCCTTATTGCCAAATTCAGACTTAAATTGAAGAAAGTAGGGAAAACCACTAGACCTTTCAGGTATGACCTAAATCTAATCCCTTACAATTATACAGTGGAAGTGACAAATAGATTCAAGGGACTAGATATGATAGACAGAGTGACTGATGAACTATGGATGGAGGTTTGTGGCATTGAACAGGAGGCAGGAATCAAGACCATCCCCAAGAAAAAGAAATGCAAAAAGCAAAATGGTTGTCTGAGGAGGCCTTACAAATAGCTGAGAAAAGAAGAGAAGCTAAAGGCAAAGGAGAAAAGGAAAGATATACCCATTTGAATGCAGAGTTCCAAAGAAAAGCAAGGAGAGATAAGAAAGCCTTCCTCAGTGACCAATGCAAAGAAATAGAGGAAAACTGCAGAATGGGAAAGACTCAAGATCTCTTCAAGAAAATAAGAGATGCCAAGGGAACATTTCAAGCAATAAAGGACAGAAGAAGGGCACAATAAAGGACAGAAATGGTATGGACCTAACAGAACCTGAAGATGTTAAGAAGTGGTAAAAAATGCACAGAAAAACTGTACATAAAAGATCTTCATGACCCAGATAACCATGATAGAACTCACCTAGAGCCAGATATCTTGGAATGTGAAGTCAAGTGGGCCTTAGAAAGCATTACTATGAGCAAAGCTAGTGGAGGTGATGGAATTCCAGTAGAGCTATTTCAAATTCTAAAAGATAATGCTGTGAAAGTGCCACACTTGGTATGCCAGCAAATTTGGAAAACTCAGCAGTGGCTGCAGGACTGGAAAAGGTCAGTTTTCATTCCAATCCCAAAGAAAGACAATGCCAAAGAATACTAAAACTACCATTCAATTGCACTCATCTCACACTCTAGTAAAGTAATGCTCAAAATTCTCCAAGCCAGACATGTACTGTGAACTTCCAGATGTTCAAGCTGGATTTAGAAAAGGCAGAAGAACCAGGGACCAAATTGCCAACATTCATTGGATCATTGAAAAAGCAAGAGAGTTCCAGAAAAATATCTACTGCTGTTTATTGACTATGCCAAAGCCTTTGATTGTGTGCAACACACCAAACTATGGAAAATTCTTCAAGAGATGGGAAAATCAGAACACCTGACCTGCCTCTTGAGAAAACTGTATGCAGGTCAGGAAGGAACAGTTAGAACAGGACATGGAACAACAGACTGGTTCTAAATCAGGAATGGAGTACGTCAAGGTTGTATATTGTCACCCTTTTATTTAACTTATAAGCAGAGTACATCATGAGAAATGATGGGTTGGATAAATCACAAGCTGTAAACAAGATTGCTGGGAGAAATATCAATAACCTCAGATATGCAGAAGACACCACCCTTATGGCAGAAAGTGAAGAAGAACTAAAGAGCCTCCTGATGAAAGTGGAAGAGGAGAGAGAAAAAGTTGGCTTAAAACTCAACATTCAGAAAACTAAGATCATGACATCTGGTCCCATCACTTGATGGCAATAGTTGGGGCAACAATGGAAATAGTGATAGACTTTATTTTCTTGTGCTCCAAAATCATTGCAGATGGTGACTGCAGCCATGAAATTAAAAGACGCTTGCTCCTTGGAAGAAAAGTTATGACCAATCTAGACAGCATATTAAAAAGCAGAGACTTACCTTGCCAGCAAAGTTATGTTTTTTTCCAGTAGTCATGTATAGATGTGAGAGTTGGACCATAAAGAATGCTGAGCCCCGAAGAGTTAATGCTTCTGAACAGTGGTGTTGGAGAAGACTCTTCAGAGTCTCTTGGACTGCAAGGAGATTAAACCAATCCATTGTAAAGGAAATCAGTCCTGAATATTCATTGGAAGGACTTAATGCTAAAGCTGAAACTCTAATACTTTGGCCACCTGATGTGAAGAACTGGCTCATTTGAAAAGACCCTGATGCTGGGAAAGATTGAAGGCAGGAGGAGAAGGGGATGACAGAAGGATGAGATGATTGAATGACATCACTGCCTCAATGGACATGAGTCTGAGTAAACTCCAGGAGTTGGTGATGGACATGGAGGCCTGGGATGCTGCAGTCCATGGGGTCACAAAGAGTCGGACATGACTGAGTGACTGACCTGAGCTGAACTGAACTGAGCTCGTGGTCATAGTCCCTGAATGAGGAATACACATACAGTAGAGGCAGTTACAACAGACAAGCCCACACAGAGAGAAAGGAGAGATTTGCCTTCATGCTAAACAGGAAGTCATTGACACTAGCCAATATGCACATTTTGAACCTCATGTTTTACACAAGACAGGTCTCTCTACCCACCGCAGATATGGGGTTGTGGCTGCATTGCAGCTGGTATTCCCCCATTGCCCTGTGAGTCTTGGCCCTGGTTCCTGACACAAAGGTCAGGCCACAGGAAACGATGCAGAGATCATTGAGGGTTTGTGTCCCTTTCCATCAGAGAGTCTCTCCTCTTTCAGCAGATGCTCTTTCCATCCATAGCATCTGGTGCCCAGAGTGTTGCTACTGAGTACCAAGACAGCCTACCATAAATTCTGCCTGTAGCACCCCTCATTCTCCACATCTGTCTTAATTGCTGAGTTCACTGGTTCATTCTTTCAAGGAAAGTCAGTCAATCTAACCACAACTTGGTTTTATTTCAGATAAAGGTCTCTCTTCTTACCACCAACACATTGGAAATTTCAAATTTTGATTAGGATCTGTAGAGAAGTTTTGAACCAAGGGAATCTTTCACATCTCTCTGATCATTCTATATACACTTTTCCATTGTCAAGATAACTGGTTCTGGTTATATGTAAAAATAAAAAAAAATTTAGATAATTAGTCAGACGAATAGTGAAAAACTGATCAGCACATAAATGTTAACACCATCGCTCCCCCCAAAAGCCACCCTGGGGGGACAGAATGAGCATCAGGTACATGGAGAACATTTTGTGTAAAGTGAATCTTGCTTCCCTGGTGGCTCAGCTGGTAAAGAATCTACCTGCAATGTGGGAGACCTGGGTTTGATCCCTAGGGTGAGAAAATCCCTTGGAGAAGGGAATGGCTACCCACTCTAGTATTCTGACTTAGAGAATTCCAAGCACTGTATAGTCCATGGGGTTGCAAAGAATCGGACATGACTGAGCAACTTTCATTTTCACTTGAGAGGCATTAATTAGGGTGCAGAGCTGATGAACTTGACTTTCCAATCAATTTCCAAGGTTGTATCTCAGCTCTGTAACTTTCCATCTGTGTGACCTTGGACAAACTGCTTGATCTCTTTTTGCTTGTTTCTTTGCATGTAAAAAGAGAAACTTTTGCATTTACTGGACAGCGTTGTTGTTAAATGTTAAGTGAATAGCACTCACACAGTGCTTGGAACAGCTCATGGCAAATATGCAATGAGATTTAGCTTTTATTATTAATGCGGGATTAACCTCAATGCCTTTGGCATCAGGTAGACTATGATTGGAGCTTTGGATCCTTCACCTCTGGGACCCTGAGCAAGTTATTAATCTCCCTATGCCTCAGTTTTCTCATCTGTAAAGGAGTAGCAATAATTATGCCCACTACTTCTATAGGAAAGTTGTGATGATTAGATGAAGTACATTGCTTAGCACATCATATATTCATAATTGAGAGTAACTACTGATTACTAATGAATTAGCCTGACATTTCATGGTGAATCCAAAATCAGCATTTAGAACGATCAGTGTTGTTTTATTTATGTGATTATTTTCATAAAGACCTGATGTAATGACACACTTCAAAGTCTAGCTCAGATGTATCCTTATCTGTAGCCTGCTTGACCAAACAACAGTTTTCCATAATTCTGCTTGTGAATGACTTACGGTGCACTGGTTTGCATATAGTTTATTTCTCCTGAAAGGAAGAGACCATCGTATATACCTTTTTTTTTTTTTTCTTTATTTGCCCCACAGTTTGGCAGAATGTCCCACAACATGGTAGACAGATACTAGTTCTTTAAATTCTCCCATAGGTGCCATCAATTTTCTTCCTCTGTAGCTGTTTATTCCGCTACTGTTTCAGTGGCATGCTCTAAACATGATTAACAGTCCTTTTCCTTCAGTTATGAGCTCAGTAACTTCTCAGTGGTACATGGAAAGGACACATGAGAAAGATAGCCTTCAGATACCTCTAGCTTTTATTTATTTTATTAATTTTTTTTGTAATCAAATAGCTTGAACCAGAAGTTCCAAAGCCGGTTTTAGTCTCAGGGCAGAGACGAGTTCCTAAGGTCTGTGCATTTATCAGTGACGCCCCTCATGGATCTGATTTGACTTGACATTGTTTCTTTCTCCTTGCCTCCAAATGACTAATTTCTTCAGAAAATGGATGTCTGTAGAAATTAAGACAAAATACCTAATATCAAATACTGCTGAGGGAATTTTTCAACTTTAATTGATTATGATCATGTGAGGCTGATTCTTAGTTAAAGTGTTTATTTCTGTCCATATTTTCCCTCAAATTTGGAATTCAGTCATTAGTGTAGTCTACTGGACATGAAATAACAGACTGGTTCCAAATTGGGAAAGGAGTACATCAAGGCTGTATATTGTCACCCTGCTTATTTGTTTTATGCAGAGTACATCAAGAGAAATGCTGGGCTGGATGAAACACAAGCTGGGGTCAAGACTGCTGGGAGAAATATCAATAACCTCAGATATGCAGATCACACCACCTTTATGGCAGAAAGAGAAGAGGAACTAAAGAGCCTCTTGATGAAAGTGAAAGAGGAGAATGAAAAAGCTGGCTTAAAACTCAACATTAAGAAAACGAAGATCATGGCATTCGGTCCCATCACTTCATGGCAAATAGATGGGGAAACAATGGAAATAGTGAGAGACTTTATTTTCTTGTGCTCCAAAATCACTGCAGATGGTGACTGCAGCCATGAAATTAAAAGACGCTTTCTCCTTGGAAGAAAAGTTATGACCAACCTAGATAGCATGTTAAAAAGCAGAGTCACATTTTGCCAACAAAGGTCTGTCTAGTCAAAGCTGTGGTTTTTCTGATAGTCATGTATGGATGTGATTTGGACTATAAAGAAGACTGAGTGTCAATATATTGATGTTTTTGAACTGTGGTGTTGGAGAAGACTGTTGAGAGTCCTTTGAACTGCAAGATCAAATTAGTCAATCCTAAATGAAATCAACCTTGCATATTCATTGGAAGGATTGATGCTGAAGCTCAAGCTCCAGTACTTTGGCCACTTGATGCAAAGAACTGACTCATTGGAAGAGACCCTGATGCTAGGAAAGACTGAAGGCAACAGGAGAAGGGGAAAACAGAGGATGAGATGGTGCATCAGTGACTTGATGGACATGATTTTGAGCAAGCTCTGGGAGTTGGTGGTTGACAGGGAAGCCTGACATGCTACAGTCCATGGGGTTGCAAAGAGTCAGACATGACTGAGCAACTGAACTGACTGAAATCTTTATAATCTTCCTTAGTGTTTGCAGTCCAACAACAATGATGGCTTTTGTTGGGTTAACTCAAGCTTCTTGACAATATAAGTGCAATAGACCTAGGCACTCACTGTGAAAATGTACTCTTGGCACTAGTTTTGGAAGGTGATTCTGCCCGAGTTATAGCTGGAGAGGTACCTTCACAAGTCTCATGCAGAGATCATCAAACAAAACCCAAGCATAATCTTTGGTCCCTTGCAGTCCAACTTTAACATGCTTTGGGTTAAATAAAACACAACTCAGCAACCAAGTGTAATTTTAAAAGCGTTAAAATGTAGGTTCTTTTCTTCATTAAATTTTTCAAAGACCAGAAATAGTTTTTCTCTAGTGACTCCTAGTAATATTTCACAGCATTCTTTTCCCTCCACTTCTGCTACAATTTAGGCTGGCATAAATGGATGCAAGTGTTAAATGAAGGGTTAGGAAAACAGAAAACCTGTGAAGATAAGGATAAAGCAAGTGAGGACACCATGGAGGGATATAGATAAGCCCAATAATATTGGTAGTATCCCCTAATTAGTGTAGCTTTGTTATAATATTATATCATTTATAATAACAGAATATTTTCCAAACACATGTTCATACTACACATATACAAATACACACACACACACACACATATCAGAGGGAAATGTCATAAAAAATAATAGACCTTACTGATTGACTGGTTTAGTGAATAAGAGGAAGGCGTGCATGCTCTACATATAGCTATTTTACTGTATGAATGTGATTGCACAGCTTCATGATCAATACAACTTGGAGAGGAAATGGGGAAGTTATTCATTCATCTAACCATTCATTTATTCACAAAATTCTTTTGGATACTTACTAGAAGCCAGGCACTTTTCTGGAGACTGGGGCTACAATCTTGAACAGAAAAACAAAGCCCCTGACCCCAGGAGCTTATATTTCTTGGGAGGTGGGGTGACAATAAAGGTATGATGCAAGAAGTGTTATGAAAAGCAGGATAAAGGGACAGAAAGCGGTTCTGTTTTACATGGGGTTTCAACAGACATTTTCTCTTAAAAGGTAATATCTGTGGAAAGATCAGAACCAAGAGAGAAATGAGATTAGGGGCAAGACAGACGGGCTGAAGGGAGGCAGCAACAACCCGCATTGTTTTTTAATACCTTCATTCCATTTATGAATGGAATGCTTTTTTTCTTTCCTTCTTCTATTATTTTTTTTTTCTTAAGAAATCCTGTGCTTCTTGAAATGTGAAATAGGTGAAGGAAAATACAGTTCGGGACCATTAATTGTGCTTTCTTATTGACTATATAAATTTGATGTCAAACGGGCCTGGCTGAAATGGTATATATTTATTCCAAAAATATCATTTCTGTGAGGCATTGCTGCATCATCCTATTGATTTAGGGATGGGTGTGATTGTGCCTGATGCTTTTATGAAAGGCAGGCTATTAACAAACTAAATTGAAAACCTAGTGAGTCTGCCTTTCCGGGCCCAATCCAGCATGCTGCCCATGTGAGGCTTAAATGGGAAAATACTGTAAAAAGACTTATTTTAATGTGACAGACTCCTCATTGCAATCCATAAACCTTATTTGCTGTGAAGAAAAAAAAAAAAACTCCTACAAGATAGAATTCTCATGCTTGGGCAGCAATCTCCCTCTGGTTTCTCTCCCATCCATAGCAACATTAATCTTTTCATTTCAGAAGCTGACTCTCTTTGACCTTGTTGGACATTAGGATTAAAATCTTGTGTAAGACAAGGCAGTTTTAAGAGAGTCAGAGAAACCGTGGATTCTAAAGCAGAAAGTCATTGGAAGTGTCCAGGAATTGACATTTTTTGCAGATTTCCTGCTGTTGGGCTGGAGACTTAAACCTGAGGTATGACATCTGTGAGATAGTAGTTTTTATCTCACTCCAGTTTGACTTCACTTTGCAGACAGAAACTGAGGCACGATAAGAGATGTAGCTTGTCTACTATTATACACACACTAGCAGCAGAGCTTATGTCCCAGAGCTGTTCCCAATCAACCTCACTAACTCTTTCATAGCCCATGAAGATGATGTCTCCCTCATATCCTATGAATGTAAGAGTTATGTGGGCTTCCCTGGTGGCCCAGATGGTAAAGAATCCACTTGCAATGCAGGAGATCTGGGTTTGATTCCTGGGTTGACAAGATCGCTTGGAGAAGGGCATGTCAACCCACTTCAGTACTCTTGCCTGGGGAATCCCCATGAACAGAGGAGCCTGGTGGGCTACAGTCAGTGGGGTCACAAAACTTAGACATATCTGAGCAACTAAGTACACACATTGCTGTGGCCCATGAGTCAAGGTGGATGGTCCAGATGAGTGCTTGAAAGAGTTTGGAATTTTAAATACAGCAAAATGATTATGTGAATTCACAGGAGATGTACTTGGATTTTGATAAAGAGAAAAGGGGCTTGTTGGTAGCCTCTTGCCCCAACAATGTCGTGAGGACATCGCAGAGACCTGTACCTCCAATACCAAATGGTTTCAATACTATTTGATATGAGGGGTGTGTCAACATGAAAAGCTACTTTTCATGAGGAAAAGTAGAAAAACACTTTTCTTTCCTTCCAAAGATTATGCAATGGGACATTTCTTTTTATGATAGAGGTAACATTTAGATATTGCAAGGATTTGTGTGTTTTTTTTTAATCTACATCAAAGGAATTGACTCCACAAATGTATATTGAAAACTGGATGCTTTCTCAACTCTTCATCATGTTATTCATGAGGCAACAAAACAGAGAAGTAAGGTAGCTTCAGCTTCCTGTTTAAGGGCCCCAATCTCAACTGGAGGAGGAGATGAAGGACCCAGCCATGGGGTGCAGCAGTGTGCCTCAAGGGCTGGGAGGTGGAGAAGACATGCAAGAAGGAAATGATGAACAGAGTGACCGTAGAACCTCCTCACCCCATGGACCATGTTATGTAGCTCTCATTATAGCCTCTGTTGAAGGATGATCTGGGAATGAGGTTCAGTTCAGTTCAGTTACTCAGTCATGTCCAACGCTTTATGACCCTATGGACTGAGGCTTGCCAGGCTTCCCTGTCCATCACCAACTCCTGGAGCTTGCTCAAACTCATGTCCATCAATTCGGTGATGACATCCAACCATCTCATCCTCTGTCATCCCCTTCTCCTCCTGCATTCAATCTTTCCCAGGATCAGGGTCTTTTCCAAGGAGTCGGTTCTTCGCATTAGATGGCCAAAGAACTGAAGCCTCAGCTTCAGCTTCAGTTCTTCTAATGAATATTCAGAACTGATTTCCTTTAGGACTGACTGGTTTAATCTCCTTGCAGTCCCAGGGACTCTCAAGAGTCTTCTCTAACACCATAGTGTTAGTTCAAAAGCATCAATTCTCTGATGCTCCCCTTTCTTTATGATCCAAATCTCACATCCACACGTGACTACTGGAAAAAGCAGAGCTTTGAATAGACAGACTTTGTTGGCAAATAAAGACTCTGCTTTTTAATATGCTGAGTAGGGTAGTCATAGCTTTTCTTCCTAGGAGCAAGCATCTTTTAATTTCATGGCTGAAGTCACCATGTACAGTAATTTTGGAGCCCCAAAAAATAAAGTCTGTCATTGTTTCCACTGTTTCCCCATCTATTTGCCATGAAGTGATGGAATCAGATGCCATGATCTTGGTTTTCTTAATGTTGAGTTTTAAGCCAGCATTTTCATTCTCCTCTTTCACTTTCATCAAGTGGGTCTTTAATTCTTCATTTTCTGCCAGAAGGGTGGTGTCACCTGCGTATCTGAGGTTATTGATATTTCTCCTGGCAATCTTGATTCTAGCTTGTGCTTAATCCAGCCTGGCATGTTGCATGATGTACTCTGGATATAAGTTAAACAAGCAGGGTGACAATATACAGCCTTGACGTACTCCTTTCCCAATTTGGAACCAGTCTGTTTTTGCATGCCCAGTTCTAACTGTTGCTTCTTGACCTACATATAGGTGTCTCAGGAGGCAAGTAAGGTGGTCTGGTATTCCCACTGCTTGAAGAATTTTCCAGTTTGTTGTGATCCACACAGTCAAAGGCTTTGGCATAGTTGATGAAGCAGAGCTAGATGTTTTTCTAGAATTCTCTTGCTTTTTCTACGATCCAAGGGATGTTGGCAATTGATCTTTGTATCCTCTGTCTTTTGTACATCTGGAAGCTCTCGGTTCACATTATGTTGAAGCCTCACTTGGGGAATTTGGAGCATTGCTTTGTTAGCATTTAGGATGAGTGCAATTGTGGGATAGTTTGAGCATTCTTTGGTATTGCCTTTCTTTGAGATTGGAATGAAAACTGACCTTTCCCAGTCCTGTGGCCACTGCTGAGTTTTCCAAATTTTCTGGCATACCAAGTGTGGCACTTTCACAGCATTATCTTTTAGAATTTGAAATAGCTCTACTGGAATTCCATCATTCTCACTAGCTTTGCTCATAGTAATGCTTCCTAAGGCCCACTTGACTTCACATTCCAGGATATCTGGCTCTAGGTGAGTGCCATCATGGTTATCTGGGTCATGAAGATCTTTTATGTACGGTTTTTCTGTGCATTTTTTTTTTTTTACCACTTCTTAACATCTTCAAGTTCTGTTAGGTCCATACCATTTCTGTCCTTTATTGTGCCCTTCTTTGCATGAAATGTTCCCTTGGCATCTCTTATTTTCTTGAAGAGATCTTGAGTCTTTCCCATTCTGTAGTTTTCCTCTATTTCTTTGCATTGGTCACTGAGGAAGGCTTTCTTATCTCTCCTTGCTTTTCTTTGGAACTCTGCATTCAAATGGGTATATCTTTCCTTTTCTCCTTTGCCTTTAGCTTTTCTTTTCTCAGCTATTTGTAAGGCCTCCTCAGACAACCATTTTGCCCTTTTGCATTTCTTTTTCTTGGGGATGGTCTTGATTCCTGCCTCCTGTTCAATGCCATGAACCTCCATCCATAGTTCATCAGTCATTCTGTCTATCATATCTAGTCCCTTGAACCTATGTGTCACTTCCACTGTATAATTGTAAGGGATTAGATTTAGGTCATACCTGAAAGGTCTAGTGGTTTTCCCTACTTTCTTCAATTTAAGTCTGAATTTGGCAATAAGGAGCTCATGATCTGAGCCACTATCAGCTCCCAGTCTTGTTTTTGCTGACTATATAGAACTTCTTCATCTTTGACTTTAAGTAAACATTTAATCCTGTATAAATCTTGAATGTCCCCTGTAGAGGCTCGGGCCAGTGGTGACTTGCTGCAGGCACAGGGGCTCTAGTTGCTGCAGACCAGAGGCGGCCTGTTCTGTGGGCGCATGTCATTAACCTTCTTGGAGGAGGTCACCATTAGCCCCACCATAGAGTCACTGAACAGAGGACCCACAAACTGCAGAGCAATTATACCAAAGAAATTCTCACACTGTTAAGAAAGTTCTAGGACCCACAACAGTTTTGCAACATGGGGATCTAGCAAAGGGACTGAGAACCCCCAGGGAATTGGACTTTGGAGACCAGTGGGATTTGATTACAGAACTTCCACTCGACTGGGGAAATAGACTCTTGGAGGGTGCAAACAAAACCGTGTGCACACCAGGACCCAAGAGAAAAGATCAGTGTCCCCACAAGAGACTGAGCCAGACTTGCCTATGTGTGTCCAGGAGTCTCTCGGGGATGCATGGGTCAAAAGTGTCTTGCTTTGGGTTCAGTGGCACTGAATACAACAGTAAGGGCATTAGTTCTTTTGAAGGACGTCACCATCACCACCATTACCCCTACCACAGTTTGGTCTCAGGCCAACAATCAGGGAGGGAACATAGCCAACCCATTAACAGAAAATTGGATTAAAAATTTACTAAGCTTGGCCCTGCCCATCATAACAAGACCCAGATTCCCCCATAGTCAGAGTCTCCCATCAGGAAGCTTCTACAAGCCGCGTATCCTTATCCATCAGAGGGAATGAGGTAAGAGTATATAAAACTGCCAGGAATAAGACCAGTGCCAGAGCTAATATATGGCATGAGACCAGTTAGGGAAAGACTTCTCCTTTCTTCCTTCCCTTCCTTCTTTCCTGCCATTCCTTCCTTCCTTCCTTTCTCCCTACCTCCATCCCTGTCTTCCTTCTTTCCCTTATTTTCTCTTCCCTGTCTCTGTTTTTCTTTCTCTTTTTTTTAAATTGGAGGACAATTGCTTTACAACGGTATGTTAGTTTCTACTGTACAATAGAGTGAGTCAGAATATGTGTACATATATCCCCTCCCTCTTGAGCCTCCCTCCCTCCCACCCCTTCCCACCCCTCTAAGTCGTCAGAGAGCTCCAAGCTGAGGTCCCTGTGCTGTACGGCAGCTTCCCATCAGCCATCTGTTTTACACATGGTAGCATATATAAGGTCCCCCTTTTCCATACCCTCCCTCCTTTGTTTTGTTCTTCCTGCTAACTTGATAACAGTGTCTGCAAAGTCATTCGTGGTAATAGATGCAGTTATGAAAGAAAGGTATCCCGAAGGGAGCGTGGAAGCCTTTCTCATTACATTAGGAAGATTCTGTCCCTTTTGGAAAGAAGGAAAGGGGCACAGTAAGTGGCAGGTCTTCCCCAAGGAAAAACACTCTCTGGAGACATGCCTGGACTCAGTTCTCATTCTTCAGAAGTTGGATGACCTTGGGCTCCCCTGCTGTGTGCAACCCCAGCCTCATGGATACATTTTGGTGATGTGCAAGGAGAAGTATCTGCTTGTCACTTACTCTGCATTTTGTTCAAGTTATACTTCATTAAAGCAGAAAGCACTCTGAATTTCCCTCATTTTCCCTCACTAATCCTTATTTTGCCCTCTCCCATTCACCCTCCCCTTCTACTTTATGTCCTCCTCTTCTTTCCCTCCCTCCTGTAACACTCGTACTCATTTCTACTGGCTGGAATTTCAAATGACTTCCAACTAGACACAAAGAAATCCCGTTTCTATGCAGAGACAGCCTTCAGACTGATGGCCCCATTGCATTAGCATACAATAAAAGCCAGCAGGGGGGTGCATCTCCTGCTGTGATCCTGGGTCTCTATGCCTCAGGGGAGTGGGAAGGTTCCCAGGGTGCAGCTCTTGTAAATGAGGCAATTGCACACTTTGGTGACAGCTCCGCAGCCTCAATGGCAGCTGCAATCTCCATGAAAGGAGAGGGCAGAGGTCGACCCCGTGCATCCTATGATCTGATGGGGGTTTCCTGGCTTCATTTCTTTAATCTTTCACTGCCCTGAAAATGCTTGAAATTCTAACTTTTGTATTTATCAGGAGTTAGTTTATATTGAGGGGGGCATTATTCCTAGAAATTCCTCATTAAAAATATAAAGGGTGATTCAATTAAACATTTACACTGCTGCACCTGCTTGCCAATCCTATATGAGAAGAGAGTGGAACAGTGATTATGGAAAAAAAGTGTGTTACCTTTCGGCTGCTAGACAGTTTTTCAACACAGCACCTCTCTATATTTCCAGTGGGACTCCTGGGTTATCCCAATGCCTGGTGTTGCGGGACTTTAACACCCAGAGTTCAAGTTCCTCCTGGCCCCATACTGGGCACCAACATAAACTCTATGGCCACCATGGACTCAGGAGGACTCTTCCCACTGGGCTCTTTGGCCCTATCACTGCCACCAGCTCTAAAGTGGCCACAGATCCTGCACCCCAATCTTCTCTGGCATAGAGTCACCATGACCCCCTTGCTTGCAAGTGATGGTCAAGTAGTTCTTTGTTTAAACCTGTGACAAATGGGTCTCTGGAGGGTAGTAAATTGAACTCAGCACATATCCACACTTTGAGCTTGTCAGCTCTTATTGTTTCTATTTTACAAGAGGGCAGAGAAAACGAGCTGAAATGTAGGCAAGTTCCATTTCCCCTCTATGTGATATTGCCCTCTCTCCAGAGAGGGAGTGGACAGAAATAAACAGGTTAGCAGTCCATGAAAAAAGAAAAAAAAAAAATAGAATGGACTGTCAATTCCAGATAGAATTAGGACAATTGATATATGCAAGCCCCTTGGTGAGAAAATGTCATATAGCTGTATTCTACCCCAAGTTCTTTGCCTAAAATCTACCTTCTCTCCTGCAGTCAATTCAGATCTGAATCTGTTCTCCCAGCCACACGTGGATTCCTTGAGGCCATGGAGTCTTACAGTCTCTTCTTTATGAGAAGTCACCGACCGCTGGATTACAAATCACTCCTTAATACAATATTAAAGAGCCCTAATCGACCAACTTCTAACTACAGGAAATTACTGTTTAAATAAAGGCAGGAGAGTTTAGAGTTGCATAAGGGTAGACATCTCTGACCACAGAGGGTCTGGTGCTGAGGAAGACAAGGAAGGGAGGGTGTGGGGTCTTTGCTCTCAGACTTCCTCCAGAGGAACACTGAGCATCCTCTGCTCAAGCTGATGTGTTCTCTTAAAGGGCGAAGTCAGGCATCCTGAGACTTTCATGATTCTGGTCCTCAGTTGGTCCAAGAGGATGACTCTGACGGCTTCAACATCCCCTTGATTATACTTTGAAATTAGTCTTACACCATCTCTTCTCACCAAAGGTACTTGAAGGTCTGAGAAGTTCCATCCCAGAACAATTACCATAACCTCTTCACAGGACTCTCCCCTTCCCCGGCCACAGTCCATGATGCTCCTGTACAGTATTCCTACTAGAGCCCTCTGGAGATGACCTTACTTATAACGCTTTCATGATCCTCATGTCTGATGGAGGAAGTCCCAATTTCTGGGTTAGCCATTAAAGGCCATGGAACTCTACAGACCCAACTCCCACCTGCAGAATTCTTCCCTCTATGCTCCCATATATACCTGATAAGACAGCACTGCAGGGATCCCACCTCATGCCATGGCCCTGGCCTTCCTCCTGCTTTTATGGAGCTTTGAAAAACAAGGAACCAGAGATCAAGTTGCCAACATCCGTTGGGTCATTGAAAAAGCAAGAGAGTTCCAAAAAAAATCTATTGCTCTTTTATTGACTATGCCAAAGCATTTGACTGTGTGGATCACAACAAACAATGGAAAATTCTTAAAGAGATGGGAATACCAGACCACCTGACCTGCTTGCCTCCTGAGAAATCTGTATGCAGGTTAGGAAGCAACAGTTAGAACTGGACATGGAACAACAGACTGGTTCCAAATCAGGAAAGGAGTATGTCAAGGCTATATATTGTCACCCTTCTTATTTAACTTATATGCAGAGTACATTATGAGAAATGCTGGGCTGGATTAAGCACAAGCTGGAATCGAGATTGCCGGGAGAAACATCAATAACCTCAGATATGCAGATGACACCACCCTTATGGCAGAAAGTGAAGAACTAAAGAGCCTCTTGATGAAAGTAAGAGGAGAGTGAAAAAGTTGACTTAAAACTCAACCTTCAGAAAACTAAGATCATGGCATCCGATCCCATCATTTCATGGCAAATAGAAGGGGAAGCAATGGAAACAGTGGCAACATTTATTTTGGGGGGCTCCAAAATCACTGCAGATGGTGACTGCAGCCATGAAATTAAAAGATGCTTGCTCCTTGGAAGAAAAGTTATGACCAACCTAGACCATGTATTAAAAAGCAGAGACATTACTTTGCCAACTAAGGTCTGTCTAGTCAAAGCTATGGTTTTTCCAGTAGTCATGTATGGATGTGAGAGTTGAACTATACAGAAATCTGATCATCAAAGAATTGATGCTTTTGAACTATGATGTTGGCAAAGACTCTTGAGACTGCCATGGACTGCGAGGAGATTAAACCAGTCCATCCTAAAGGAAATCAGTCCTGAATATACTTTGGAAGGACTGACGCTGAAGCTAAAACTCCAATACTTTGGCCACCTGATGCAAAAAACTGACTCATTTGAAAAGACCCTGAGTCTGTGAAAGATTGAAGGCAGGAGGAGAAGGGGATGACAGAAGTTGAGATGGTTGTATGGTATCACTGACTCAATGGACATGAGTTTGAATAACTCTTCTGGGAGTTGGCGGTAGACAGGGTTCCCTGGTGTGCTGCAGTCCATGGGGTCGCAAAGAGTCAGACACAACTGAATGACTGAACTGAACTGAAGAGTAAGAGAGACAATGGTATGGTTTAGGGTCATGATCACCAGATAGGTGTTGCACAGAGTAATTTGAATGCTATTTCTGCCCCTTCCTTGCTCTGTCCCTTTTACTTAATTATTAAATATTTTTCTGATCTTTCTTCCTCAACTTTAAGGTGGGTATAATCATTCATTTCTTATGAGGTTGTTGTATGGATTCAGAAGCTTGTGAATATATAAGTATCTGGCATATAGTAAGGGCTTAATACATAGCAATTATTACAATGATTTTACTGTTGCATATCCCCTCTATTCCAGCCAACCTGTCTCAAGGGCCTTGTTTAAATTTTACTCACAGCATGGAACTTTTTTGATAGCACTATCTCTGGTTAACTTTTATCTCTTCTAAATTCTTATAGTGTATTTATAAGATACTTACTTGGCACTCACTTCTTTGTCTTGATCACCTTGTCAAGCACAGAGAGTCTGCATATCAAACAAGGTTGGCAGAGACTGTTCCCAACCTCTGTCTTTCCTCCCTCCCCACCTAGAGGCATTTTCCTGCACTGATCCTTGAGCCAGTCCCAAGTGATTCAGAAAATACTTAAGACACTCTGAACCTCTGTGTAGACACCACTTTAGGCATTAACATTTTTCAGAAGATGTCCTTATTATTTTCAGGTAAGCTTTCTGTAACCAAGACTCCAAACTGGCAAAACATGGGTTAAATCATATGCACCCAATTCCTTTCCTCTACGTTCACAATTTTTTTGAACTTCAAATTCAATATTCCCCAATTTTAGCAAAAGTGAGCTTCAGTCAAGGCTCATATATATGACTCTAGTCCTGGGGACCTATCCAGACATCGTGTAGGAGTGAGATCCCACCTACGAACCGCAGCTGGAGGGCCTGGACTGCACCTTCTAGAAAGAGACTCTTTCCAGGGCTGTCCCAGTGTCCAAAGATCAACAGCTGTCCAAAGCCCCTCTGTCTGTGTTTTTGTGTTCTTACTGCCCTGGGCATCCCTTCTGTGCCAGCTTAAACCCCTGAAACTGGATATTATTTACTTCCATGGGAAAGAGAGGGTGTAGTCACATTTGAGTGCCAAATCTCGTGCTGAATATTGTAGCCAGCCTGCTCATAAGGCAGTTTGTTAAGCAGATCTAGTTAAAGATGCCTTCCCCCACATACTTCACTCTGCTGGGATGAGCAAAATGTGTGCAGCTAACCCCCAAATCTAAAACACAAAGTGACACCTTCTACAAGGTAGTACATTCTAGTCATCTCTGCCCCCTTCCAAGAATGTTTACATTTCCAGCTATGGATGGGGGATTTTCTAAACAGAGCTGGTTTGATTATTACTAATTGATTGAACAAAACAATTTCCATGGAAAACCCAAGCATGCAGTCACAAAGGCATGGTGGCTTTATGAGTGTGAGCTATGTGAGAGACAGTTTTGCAGCAGACAGGCAGGCAAATGGACAGCCTCTGAGTTTTGATGTGAGCAGGGAACTTCAGGCTCCCACCCGTCCCTGATGTTCACTTTTCTGTGACCTTGGGAAAGTCACTTATCCTTGTGAGGATTAATGAGTTAATCTCAGGGGAAGTACTTTGAGATCACTGGCTGACAGGTGCTGTATAAGTACAAAGTATTATTATTAAAATGTCACTATACTGGCTGCGTTTGTTCTTGAGGGCACGGAGGCAGGGATGACAGCCCTGGGTGAGTGGATAAGGATTACATAAGACAAGGAAGTACAGAGTTCTGCCACAGAAAGTTCTATCTGCTAATACTACTCCTCTCCACTTCTACCCCCACTCAGTAATCTTCTGACTTGTCTGTGAACAGAGGCAAGCTTTATTTTCCTAAAATGAACTCTGCAAAACAGTTTTTAGCCAGAGGCTCTGGTTCCATATATCTTCCCAGTCCTCAGTACAGCCTCAGAAGTAGAGGGCAGAAAAACTTATTTTAATGTCTCTAACACCTCCATCTTTTCCTCAACAAACCCAGAAATATCCCTCTGGCTTTCCCCACACATGAACAAAAATAAAAATAGAGAGAGAACTTGTAAGCCTGGGGTTCTAAACAGTAATGGTAAAAACTCAAACTCCCTCTCTTAGCAGAATCTTCCATCTTCTCTTTACGTCTCATTTTTAGTTTACTTTATCTTTGCTCCTAAATAAAAGTTTGAAGAAATAAGGTATCGTTTACCAAAATTTCGGACAGATAGTAAACACTCAAAAAGTTGATAAATGAGTGATTTGAATTCATTCTTCCTGGCTATCAAATTTCTTGTTGTTGTTTGCTGTTGTTTAGTCACTAAACTATACCCGACTCTCTATGACTCCATGGACTGCAGCACACCAGGCTTCCCTGTCCTTCACTATCTCCCAGAGTTTGTTCAGACTCATGTTCATTGAGTTGGTGGTGCTATCCATCCATCTCATCCTCTGTTGCCCCCTTCTCCTCCTGCCCTCAATCTTTCCCAGTATCAGAGTCTTTTACAATGAACTGGTTCTTCATATCAGGTGGCCAAAATATCAGAGCTTCAACTTCAGCAATAGTCCTGACAATGAATATTCAGGGTTGATTTCCTAGGATTGGCCATTTGGTCTCCTTGCTGTCCAAAGGACTCTCAAGAGTCTTCTCCAGCACCAGAATTCAAAAATATTGATTCTTTGATGCTCAGCATTCTTTTATCCACCTCTCACATCCATACATGACTATTGGAAAAAACATAACTTTGATTATATGGAGTATGAAACTTCTAGGGCATATCAACTTATCAAGAAAAAAATCAACAAATAGCTTTTGAGAGCTATGTCCTTTGAAAGAAACCCAGAATATGAAGGGCCTAATTGTTCTCATCAAAGAACATCTTGTGTTTTGGGGGAGATATGTACCCAAGGGGAAAGGCAAGGATTTCATGGAGGGGGCCACTTGATGGTGAAAAGATGTCATCAGTGGCAGGGACAACAGGCAGCATAGATGAGGAAAGTGGAGAAAAGAAGTCAGGGGACAAGATCTACATCGAGAACGTATCTAAGAAGAACCTCAGTGGATAAGCAACATCTTTGAAGGGATGGAAGATGGATCAGGCTATATCCATGTCCGCAGATTACCAGGAAGATTGCTTTCAGCTGAGGAGTGATAGAGGGGTTTGGTCTTCCTCAGCCCTAATTGTAGCCCTGGGAGTTACAGAACTGTTTTTTTAAAATTGGTTTTTGTTTTTGTTTTGTTGTTCATTTATTGTTTGCTTGTTTTCTTAAAATAGGTAGTTTGTGACCTCTATATGGGGAACAAAGACACCTAGAGCAGTTGTTGCATGGCATTGCATATCTCTCTTTTCAAAACTCCTAAAAATCCCTGGTCAGTTCCTGTCTGAAAAGTAAGTTGAGTTCTAAGGAGGAGGCTGAACCTCCTCTGTTTATTACAGGCTGTAATCCAAAGTGGGCTCAACTTGTGGAACATCAGTCCTCAACAGGACAAAGGAAGAGGGCAGGCTGCACAGTCCTGGAGAGCAAGGAGGCTGGCCCCTGAGATTTTATGTGCGGAGCTAGGATGTTACTAGTGCCAGCTCGAGGTAGGAAAAAGAAATGGTTCTCTATCAAGAGCTGTGTGTGGTCAATTGCTCTTAACTTTTAATTTTTTTTTAATTATTACTTTATAACATTGCTTGTCTATATGTAACTTTCCTCGGCAGGCTTTTGAGATTTTCTCACAGAGAGGGACAACTACATGAATGGATTTAAAGACGCAGAAAAGAAATTCTCATTTTGTGAAATCGTTGTCCTCATCTCCTGTGTGGCATCCCCTTTGCATCCTCTTTTTATTCTATCCACCGGGTGAATACTTACTGGTGAGCTGGGTTTCCCACAAACCTCCAGGACATGCGTCCCTTTCAAGGAACTTTCCTCTCTAAAAAGAGCCCCTTTCTTATTGTCCATCCAGGCATCACATGGGCTTCCCTGCTGACTCAGCAGTAAAGAATCCACCTGCAATGCAGGAGCTGCAGGAGATGCAGGTTCCATCCCCGGGTCAGAAAGATCCCCTGGAGGAGAGTATGGCCACCCAGGCCAGTATTCTTGCCTGGAGAATCCCATGGACAGAGGAGTCTAGTGGGCTGCAGTCCATAGGGTTGTAAAGAGTCAGACATGATTGAAGTGACTTAGCACGCACACATGTGCATCACATCCTCGGTACTGCTATGTGATTGACTAAAAACTGCACCACTTGCAGAGCAATATGACTTTAACAATCACATCAATGTGCTTCTCTAATGGGAAATACAGTGTGAGAATCTTGGGAGCACATGGAGGCACAGTATAGAAGGCTTTTAGAGTAGAGACAGCCCTTAATCATGGCTTCTCAGCCTCCACTATTGATAAGCAAAGACAACACTGGCAGTTATATGCACTGAAAACTTTCTAAATAGCTCTCTTAATTTACAGACATAGATGAAATGCCAGATTAAATGACATTTGGAGGCCAGATGGCCAACTGGTAGCCAGAACTCAAGCCCAGGTTTTGAGTCTCAAACTAAACACATATTCACAGCACTGGATTGTTCTCTAAATCCCATTCCTTAGCTGCCTTGCCATGAGATTTACACAGAAAATTCTCAATCTCCGAGTTTCTGTTTCACACCCTGTAAAACAGGAGTTGGATTAATGTGTCTTTGAAAGAGAGGATATTTTCCAGCTTTTCAGGTGTTCTGATTCTGTGTCTATGGAATCACACATATGCATTTTACATTCATCTACATATATAAAGCCTGGGGAATTTGACTTTATCATTTCCTCAAGATTCCCTATGCCATGATGGTTTACTCCTAGTATAATGATCTTTAGCATGTCAATGATTCAAATACAAGGACATTTTCTTGGGCCTTCATTGTTTCAGAGTGAAATTGAAAGAGGGAATCCAGCTGTTTATATGCAATATGCAGCAATTATGAAGTTCATTTCCAGAAGCCACTGTAACCATGGCAACCTGTAATTCTGGAAGAATAGAGACAGGCTGTAGACTGACTTCCAATGGGGCCAACTTTTAACCAGAGACGGCTCAGGAAATGCTGATGAGGAGCCTGAGCTGTTTACTTTAAATTAGAAGCAGTTTTTTTGAAAGTCAGACTCTCTTAATCCATAACTTCAGTCCTTCTTTAAAGTTCAGTAATCGGTGAAACTCAAATTTCTGGATTTGCCTGAGTCTGCCCTAGAGGGCTAAATAGTTCAAATGAAACAAGAGCCAACATTGTATTGATGTTTATTTCATAGTGCCTTAAACGCCAAACTCAAAGTCATAACATCAAACTGACTGAACTTTAAGCTAGTGTTGCAGGAACCTCAGAAAGTTCAAATGAGAACCACAGAACCCAGTCTCTTGATATACAGTGTTTCTGAGCACACCCTGACTGCTTTGATGTTTTGAGAAAAAGAAATGGATAAGAATCATGTTAAAAATGGGTGATTTTCTGATATATTTCAACCTCATCAGGCCAGAATGGAAGTGAGAATTCCTGAGAGGTGAAAGGTGCCGTGGAGTGGCAGCTAAAGGGTAGAGGTATGGTCATCCTGAGTCAGGAATTATTTAAAACAATGTGATTGGGTTATCTTTTTACTACCCCATGTGCATCTTCTTTGACTAATGGTGGGAATCTCTGAATACTCAGAGAATGGGACGATGGGCAGCTAAGAGTCAAAACTTAAATACACACAACCCCCACATGCACCCTGGGAAATTCATGGAGATGAAATGCTAAATGACTGCGAGCTGCAAAGGCATCAGAATTGGATTTCTGCTATTTCTGCCTCTTTTGACACTGTCTTTGATCCCTGCCGGCAGCATGCTGGGCATGTGTGAATACCACAGCTCATGGAGACTGTGCTTACTGGAAAGGGAGGGGAAACCTTGGCTCCTCAGCCATGGGATCGCCTCTCTAAAATTCGCAGGGGAGTTAAGTCAGGTACACACTCTAAATGGGTTGAGATGTGCCCCTTCTGGCTGAGGGCCTTATTTTTCATTCATTTGCCTGAAGGATGTGCTGACAGTCTTGCACATACCTGAAGCACCAGACAGACATGAATTAAGACATAGTTCCCAGGATGAGTTTGCTGTCACTCAGGGAGGCAGCAACTAGACTTGGGAGGCAACTGGATAGGTAACATCCAGAAAGCGATTTGATTGTGTCAAGATTCAGTGTACATGCATGTACACTCAGTTGTCCAGTCGTGCCCGACTCTTAGTGACCCCACGGACTGCAGTCCGCCAGGCTCCTGTCTATGAGATTTCCCAGGCATGAATACTGGAGTGGGTTGTCATTTCCTTCTCCAGGGGATCTTCCTGACTCAGGGATCAAACTCACATTTCCTGTGGCTCCTGCATCAGCAGGTGGATTCCTCACCACTGAATAAGATACATTAGAGATAAGACGTAAATGCATATAAGGCAAGTGCAGACAGGGATTATAAAGTAGGTGTTGAGCCTGTGTACATCACCTGTGAGGCCAAAGAAAGGCCTCCCATAATGAGTCCCAGTCGCCTGGCTCCCACCTTAGCCTGTGTGTGGACTCCTGTCAGTTGCAACTGCGTTTGCCAAGAGTTCTGTGTTCCTTCTGGTAGGATATGGTCCTTCCATGCTAGCCTGCTGGTGTTCCCTGTCCTGATTCTTGAAGCTGAAGGTAGACCTGCCTAGCAGAGGGTGGTGGAAGGGAACACAGGTTTCACAAGATGAGTCCTGACTCTGCCACTCACCTGTCACACCCAGGACAATTTGCCTCATTTTATATATCATCTGTAAAAGGGCTAATCATGAAACACTACTTGTGTGGTTATTGCATACAAAGTTCTAATCTTGATGCCTAACCAAAGGCAGGTCTTCACTAATGGTAAAAGGATATGCTTAACCCTTAAATGTACATGGGGGTGTAGGTCAGAATTCACAGGAGCTATGCCAAACTGCCTCCACTGCATGCTTGAAGAAAGGCAAGGTCAAGAGCCCAGGAAACCAGAGACAGAAGTCAAGGTCCAGAAGTAAGATAATATCAGTCTTTGAAAGACAGGCAACAGATGACATTCTTTCACATTCAAAAGAAGACAGTATAACAAGCAGGTTTAATGAAGATAATGCAATGTTGGACACAGAAAGCTGGGCTTAACTATGAGCTGGAAGAGCAGACTGATGATTCCGCCCATCAGCAGTGGAGTGTCTCGGAGCAGGTCTGTTAGGCCCTGTGGTCGGTGCAAAGTGGCCTGCACAATTAAGTTGGTGGGATGATCAGAAAGTTCTGGAAGGAAGAGTCACTGTGAAATTTTGAAACAGCGCTGTTACAGAAAGAATACAAAAAGGCCAGAGTGAAGCGGAAACTTCATAAAGCAAGTGAAATTTGAGCGATTTCTTAAAGGGAAGGTTGAAAACGAAGGAGACACAATTATCTGTGTGATTATGGGGGTTTGGCAAAACAAAGGGGCAGGAGAAAACCCAAGAAAAATTGAGAGATCAGTAAAAATGATAATTTTGGTTGAGATGGAAACTCTTATAGGATACAGTGCTATGCAAGGCAAGGGAGATAGATTGAGGTCAGCTAGTACAAACTAAATCTTTATTATTATTTTATAGGCAATGGGGGACCAATAGAAGCTGTGGCAAGGGACACAAAACTAATATTTAATATTTGGCATTTCCTCCTGCCCCTGCCAATTCACATCTAACCCCATTACTACCTGCTCAGAGTAACTCAGGTTCACAACTTTGTGAATGTATCTTTCAATGTTTTCCATCTGCATAGGAACATATGAGTATGTGCATGTGTGTTTGCTCAGACACATTATAAAGATACAAATCCATAAATGGGTTGGGTCACTATTAAAAATGGGATCATCTATATACATTTCTACATCCTTTCTCACTCATGGAAAGCCCTCTTAATCAACTTCTATTGTGCTAACACACTAATTTATTCTGCTAATGGCTGCATAATAGTCTATGGTGTGATTAGACTGTAAGTTATTCAACCATTTCTAATTCCTTGGTATTCATTTTCTCCTCAAGGATTTTTTGTTTGTTTCTTGAATTGCTTTTCTTTTTCAAAGCCCTCTGCAGCACATACCTTTGTGCATATGTGTTTAAGTGCTGGTGGATTTCCTTATACTGGATACATTCCTATGAGTAGCATTGCTGAGGCAAAAAACCTATACATTTTTGTATACTGTGCTCAGTTGCTTCAGCTGTGTCTGCCTCTTTGCAGCAATACGGACTATAGCCCATCAGGCTTCTCTGTCCATGGAATTTTCCAGGCAAGAATACTGGGGTGGCTGCCATTTCCTACTCCAGGGTATACATTTTTAACTTTGATAAATTATGCTAGATTGCTTCACTCACATTTCTAGTGCTATATATGAAAGGACACTTTTTCTCTACATTCTTCTCAGCATTAGCTGTTATTTTTCTTTCCATTTCTATTTTCTCGTTATATAATTATATCTTGTTATTAGTTTAATTTGAATTTCCTTGAATCATTGGTGAATTTGAACATCTTTTCATCTATTTCTTAGTCATTTGTAATTTCTCTACTGCCAATCGTTCGTGCATATACATTATTCATTTTTATTGGGATATTTGTCTTTCTGTTGTTGAAAATCTTATCATTTAGAGATATTAACCTTGGCAGGGGTTTGGCACAATTGCCTGGGGGAGGCAGATATGGAGCCATCAGGAAACCACCACTTTGGTCTGAAAATGAGGTGATATGAGCCTCTTCTAAGGCTCAGGTCCTTGGCAGTGCAAAGGAAGAACAGGGGAAATGTCTTGAAAAAGGAATGACAGACCAAGAAATTGACTGGATGTGGCTGCAATGAGGAAGGGTGGGAAGAGATCACAGACATTTTGTGGTTTTGCAAGTCTGACAGTTGGGAAATTGGCTATTACATTAAAAAACCAGGGAACTCAGAGGAGGAGAAAGAGTGGCAGGAAAGAAGAGTCTGGCTTACAAATGAGATGAGTTTGAGGTAATAGTAAGTCATCCCGATGGCAATTGAATTTGTAGGAGTAGAATTTGGGAGAATGATCAGAGATTTTTAAGCAAATGGAAGAGCTCTGTGAAAAGACTAAGGCAAGAGACAAACATGGCAGAGATTTTGGTTTTCTCAGTCATGGGGAGCAGAAGGAGACATGAAACCTTAGAGAACTGGTTTCCAAATGTGCCCTAAAGACTCAGATCATATCAGACTAAAGAGGAGGCCACACAAAAATTGTATGTAGAACAGGAAGACTTTGGAACTGGTTTGCCAGACTAAGCAAATAAAAATACAGGTTTCTCAGTTAATTTTGAATTTTACATAAATAATTGAATAACATTTTAGGATAAATATGTCCCATTCAATATCTGGGACACACTCATGTATCATATTTAATATAGTCAATACTTGGGACATATCTATCCTAAAATATTCAACATTAGATATACACTGATGTGAAATGGGCACAATAAAGGACAGAAATGGTGTGGACCTAACAGAAGCAGAAGATATTAAGAAGAGGTAGCAAAAATACACAGAAGAACTATACAAAAAAGATCTTCATAACAAAGATAACCACAATGGTGTGATATCTCACCTAGAGCCAGACACTCTGGAGTGCGAAGTCAAGTGGGCTTTAGGAAGCATCACCATGAACAAAGCTATTGGAGGTGAAGGAATTCCAACTGAACTACTTAAAATCCTAAAAGATGATGTTGTGAATGTGCTTCACTCAATATGCTAGGAAATTTGGAGAACTCAGCAGTGGCCACAGGACTCAAAAATGTCAGTTTTCATTCTGATCCCAAACAAAGGCAATGCAAAAGAATGTTCAAACTACAATTGAACTCATCTTACACACTAGCAAAGTAATTCTCAAAATTCTCCAAGTGAGGCTTCAGCAGTATGTGAACCAAGAACTCTCAGATGTTCAAGTTGGATTTAGAAAAGGCAGAGGAGCCAGAGATCAAATCACCAACATCCACTGGATCATTGAAAAAGCAAGAGAATTCTAGAAAAACATCTACTTCTGCTTCATTGACTACGCCAAAGTCTTTTACTGTGTGGATCAGAACAAACTCTGGAAAATTCTTAAAGAGATGAGAATACAGGGCCACCTTAACTGCCTTCTGAGAAATCCTTATGCATGTCAAGGAGCAACAGTTAGAACCAGACATGAAACAATGGACTGGTTCCAAAGTGGGAAAGGAGTACTTCAAGGCTGTGTATTGTCACCTGCTTATTTAACTCACATGAAGAGTACATCATGTGAAATGCCAGACTGAATAGAGCACAAGTTGGAATCAAGATTCCAGAGAGAAATATCAATAATCTCAGATATGCAAATGATTCCACCCTTATGACCGAAAGCAAAGAGGAACTAAAGAGCCTCTTGATGAAAGTGAAAGAGGAGGGTAATAAAACTGGCTTAAAATTCATCATTTGAAAAATGAAGATCTTGGTATCTGGTCTCATCACTTCATGGCAAATAGATGGGGAAACAATGGAGACAGTGACAAAATTTATTTTGGGGGGCTCCAAAATCACTGCAGATGGTGACTTCAGTCATGAAATTAAAAGACACTTGCTCCTTGAAAGAAAGGCTATGACAAACCTAGACTTCATATTAAAAAGCAGAGACATTACTTTACCCACAAAGGTCCATTTAGTCAAAGGTATGGTTTTTCTAGTAGTCATGTAATGATGAAAGAGCTGGACCATAAAGAAAGCTAAGCACCAAAGAATCAATGCTTTTGAACTGTGATATTCGAGAAGACTCTTTAGATTTCCTTTAACATCATGGAATTCAAACTAGTCAATCCTAAGGGAAATCAACCCTGACTATTCATCGGAAGGACTGGTGCTGATGTTGAAGCTCCAATACTTTGAGAACCTGATGTGAAGAGCTGACTCACTGGAAAAGACCCTGATGCTGGTGAAGACTGAAAACAGGAGGAGAATGGGAAACAGAGGATGAGATGGTTGGATGGTATTATTGACTCGATGAACAAGAGTTTGAGCAAGCTCTGGGAGTTGGTGATGGACAGGGGAGCCTGGCATGCTACAGTCCATGGGGTTACAAAGAGTCGGACATGACTGAGCATCTGAACTGGACTGGAAAATTATTCATTTACCTGAAATTCCAATTTAAGCGGGCATCTCTATGTTATCTGACAATCCTACTTTGCAGTCTAATACACTAGGGATTGTATCCTTGCCCTGCCATGTAATGCCAAGCAATCACTTCACCATCTCTAAAGAAATGATATTCTTTGAGATTGAAAAGCTTTTAATGACAATATTCTGGCAGTGAAATATCTGAATATCTCTCTACTCTCACTTTACCCATCTACAATAATGCAAACATTATTGATGTCCATTCATATCCAGCCACTCTTCCAACAAATACTTATTGAGCACATGTCATGTGTAAAAGAAAGTGCTGGGAGAAATGTTCATAAAATAACCCCAAAGTAACTCGGATATCAGGTAGTGACTGCAGAATCATCAAAGGTTTAAAGCATGCTCAGGAGATTTTAATTGCTTAAATTTATTTTTTATGTTTCATTTAAAACACTAGCTCTCCCATCTACTTGCATACAATCTATATTAAGCAGAATGCTAATTCCAATCTCAGTAAATAGCAATTGAGAAGATACAGTGTGAGGGCCTTTCTCTCTAATAAATAATGCATCACTTATCATCCCTCAACCAGCTTATGTTCCTTGAGGATCATACAAGTCTCCCTTCTGCTCCTAGCATCAGACAAGATAGCTCTTCATTCTTGAAGTGTTTTATTACTAATATTTATAGAGTATTTGGGATTTCCTGGTGGTTCATATGATAAAGAATCTGCCTGCAATACAGGAGACCTGGATTCAATCAATGGGTCAGGGGGAGCTCCTGGAGAAGGGAATAGTGATCCACTCCAGTATTCTTGCCTGGAGAATTCCATGGAGAGAGGAGCCTGGAGGGCTACAGCCCATGGAGTCGCAAAGAGTCTGATACAACTGAGTGACTAATACACACACACACACATGGTAGAAATAACTTTTGTGACCCCAACTTCTCCTTAGACCTTGCCATAGTCAATCCCATTTCTTTTATACTCCATGTCAGTTTGATGGTGTGTAATAGTTAACTATTCTTCTAATGTTTCCACAAGTTGCTAACTCTTATTAAAGGGCACTTTTGCTAAGTAAACAGCTGGTAATGGAGAAAATCTTTGATATATCACCATTATCAGAGAGCATATCATGCAACAACGGGGGAGAAAAGCTCATGGTGATATGATGGTGTGTTAGGAAGGAAGCAGATGGGCAGAACGTGAATGGAGAGCAGAGGGTATACTATGACTGAAGGTGTTGGGTGTAGGTAGGGAAGCTTCAGCTGGGATACTCTTAGTTGAGCAAGGAATCTGAGGTCAAGATCAGTGGACTTACCAACCACTTAGCCTCTCTTCATTCTCTTCCCTAAACTGGGCTGAACAACATCCTAATTCAGCAATATTTGTAGAACTCTCTCTATGAGCCAAGGACTGACTGTTCCAGGGGCTGAGGACACAACAGTCAATAGATCAGATAACAATTCCTATTTTTAAGGAATATTCATTATAATCCACATGAAGATAAATTCATAACACCACTTCACGATTGTCTCTTGAAACAATGTAGTATTTAAAAAACACTTTTACATGAATGCTTTCCCTTGAAAACTGAGCTCAACAGAGGGTTATTGCTATCATATTGGTGTTGTCATACCAGATACTCTGCCCAAAATACTCAGCTCCTGTTGCCAAAGGACTTTACAGCCACAAAGATGTGACTGCTTAGAATAGCCACTTGGTGAAACAAAACAAAAGCTTTTTTCCCAAGTTTACAACCAATAGGTAGAAATAATAGCAGGAAGAAAATAATCAGAAAAAAGCACACACACACAGCACTTGGCATATACATTTTTTAAATATGCCATTTACTTTTACAAAATATCTGTGAGTTAGGTAAGAAGATGAGAAGCATTCCTAGTCTTTCTTTATCTCTTTGAGTAGGAAAGAAAGAATGGCCTTTGGATGCAGGAGGGGGTGTCACAATACCAAAGAAGAAGAGGCATAAATAAATGGGAAGATAAAAAAGAACCCATGGGTGACAAACCATCATCCAACCCCTTCACCTTCCAGAGAAGGAAACTGAGGCCAAGAGTAGATGATACACCTAATCTGACAGCCACAAAGCTAATTTGTAGCAGGTTTGGAAGCAAATCAACCTCTTTTGACCCTCAGTCCAGGGTCTTCTCAATTACATCACATTCTCTCTCCTATTAACAAGAGATCACCTATAAATCATGCTCACGTTAGTAGAGCTGTGCTTTTGAGCCAAGGCAGGAAGCCAAGGCAGTCACAGTAAAAAAGGCAAGCTGCAGAAGATGATTAAGGAGCAAGTCATTGAGCCATTTGCCCCAAGAGCCTGTCTATGAGGGCTCTAAATCAACACTATAAATGTGACCAATGGAGAAAATTATATTTACCAGGGAAAGATTGAATGCAATCCCCCAAATACTTTGATAAGCAGCCTAAGTGTGTACAGATGAAGGCGAGACCCTTGTGTAGCAGGCTGTCATATTTACAGGCGTCTAGACTGCCTTCCAAAGTGAGTGGTTCTGATTATCTGCTCTACTGATGGACCCGTGGTATAGGGCCTGCCAACAACCATACCTTGCATTGCTTTGTTTTGCATATCACATTCCACTTCACACAAACAATAAACCAGTACATAAAGACTATCTCTTGAAAGAAGACCACTGTACCACCTTGCTTGGCTAACTACGTGGTGATCTTTAGACAGATGTGTTTTCCTACCAAAGTAAGAGATTGGCAATTCAGGGAAAATTCCTTGTATTACTGAATGTCTTTGCCCTGGGACTGACCCAACAATTATCTCTTGTTATTCAGAACCCTCTAGTTCCTTTTCTGTTGCTGGTCTCAGGTTCCAGCTACTGGTTTCAGGTCCAAAGAAAGATAATAAGAAAATTAAAAAAAAAAAAAAATGGTGTACTTGAAAGAACCTTATGGTGTCAACTCTTAAGGCAATAAGAGAAAATGGTTCTATTTTCTTAAACTCATATTTTAAGTGAATAAGTGAATTAAGGACCAAGGAAGTCTGTACATTTGGCTCAGATTTGCACAGACATGGAGTCTGGACCTACTTGATCCTCTGAGGTCCTCCCGTGCTACCTTTTCTAAGGTGTCCATCCTTATTTTTAACCATAAAGAAACTGCATTCTCTTTTACACATATACTCACTTAGACGGTAGTGTCTGGGTTTATTGTAAAAGGTATGCCCTGAGACTTCACATGTGGATAAACAATAAAATGGTTTTCTAGCTTGTCTATTGAGTTTTTATTTTTAAAGTAAAAAATAAAAATAAGATGAAAAATATAAAAATGTTTTAGGAGTAGAGATATCACTTACAACTTTGTGTTCATAAGACTTAAGCAAAAACTTATCAGTAGTATATCTCCAGAAAAAATTCCATACTTATAGCGAGGTTTCATCTGACTTTTCTATTGCCTATTGACTGCTTGGCATCCACACCTTTATTCTCCTTTTAGAAAGGAATTTTTCTGTTAGTTTGAGAGGGGTTGATATTATCTCTTCAGTGCAAGCATCAGCCCTAATTAGCCTAAGCCAATCCCAGGCCCTTGATGTGGTGATCAGTTCAGGGAAAAACATATGACCTAAGATGAGGAAGCGAAAGAGAAATCCTTTCTCCCACCAACCTGAACAGAAAGGGAATTAGTTTCATTTGGTAGATGAAATACTGACACAACCACAAGGAGGGTCAACCTTGAACTAAAGAGAGCACCCAGGATATCAGAGCAGAGAAACAAAAACAAAAACAACCAAATAAAAGCAAAAGGAACCCATTCGTGTCAATTCTAATGAGGTGGATGAAACTAGAGCCTGTTATGCAGAGCAAAGCAAGTCAGAAAGGGAAAGACATATACTGAAAATTAACACACATACATGTGATTTAGAAAGACGGTACTGATGATCCTACATGCAGGGCACCAAAGGAGATACAGATGTAAAAACCAGACTTTTGGACACAGTGGGAGAAGGCGAGGATGGGATGATTTGAGAGAATAGCATTGAAAGGTGTGCATTACCATATGTGAAATAGATGACCAGTGAAAGTTTTATGCATGCAGTGGGACACTTAAAGCTGATATTCTGGGACAACCTAGAGGGATGGTTGGGGAGAGAGGTGTGAGGGGGCTCATAATAGGGGGACACATGTATAACTGTGACCAATTCATGATGATGTGTGGCAAAAACCATCACACTACTGTAAAGTAATTATCCTCCAATTAAAACAAACAATTTAAAAACCCTATTTCTTAGGTATATCATCAATTAGCTGTCAGATCAACTTTTTCTTGAAACCTTAAAAGCTTTGATTCTCAATATATCAATCAATAAATTGTTTTCTTTGTTTTAAAATCAATTTGAGGTTTTAATCTTCTCATTCCTTGCAAGCAGAAGAATCTTAAGGTATTATTGCTCACCTAAGATCTATGAAATAAATATGTGCTGTTTTACTGGTTACAAAACTTTCTACATCCAAAGTACACATGCTCTTCTACATGCAGCATAAGAGCAGACCCATGTTGTTCCACATGATAGAGATGCTACAACTATATCCAAATGTTCACTGAGAGGATAGTGTTTGCAACTTCTATTCTTCTGGAATCTGATTCTTAAGTCTGTGATCTTCTTTTCCCCCTTTCCATAAATACTTAAAGTTTAAAGTTTGTTTTTTAGAGTTTACATCTCAAATGTTAGCCACTTACATTGGTCCATAACAAAATGTCCTTTTTCCCTCCATACTAGGTAGTTAACCCTGCTATAATAAACTCAGTCTCATATATATCAAATTGCCAAGCCTTTACCTCTTTTTTGTTTTTTTTTTTTTAATTTTCCCTCTGTAATTGTATTCTCAGTGGCCCCTGCTCCCATGACACAATGATGAGTTTGGGATCATTCACGGTGTTTAAACCTTTCAGGAACATTTTCCACTTGAAAAATCCTCTTAAAGTGAATATACATCATTGAGCATGATTATCCAGGCTTAGAGAACAATACACAGAACAATATGGCCTCTGTGGAGTTTGCTGGCAATCCTGCCCATGAATCTCTGTTCACATTTTCAATTCAATTTTAGATTTGTTGTTGATTAAATACCTTGTCCTTTTCTTCCATCTCTTGAAATAAAAATCTCAGTGTTGGAAGGGACTTTAAAGATCTTCTAAACCAGTGCCTTTCAGTCTGGTTTGGGATCACACTTTGGAATCAGTCAATCTAAACCAATAGTTATAAGGGGAATTACCAGGGAAGCTTATTAAAAATACACATGCTCAGACCTTACTCTTACTTAGAGAACATGTGAAATTTCAAAGAGTTTCAGCAGCTCTAATATGCATTGTGATTTAAAATCACAGAAGAATCAGTTTAAAAACCATTAGGAGGTTTTAATTAATCTTACAACTTTTATATGTGACTATATATGGATACCCTCAGCAATAGGTAATTTGCTATCTTTTGAGACAATCCATCCTAACTGTGGACAGTTATTTTAGAACCGTTTGTCTCAGATTGAGCCTATAATCTATCTCCTGGTAACTACTGATCATCAGTTTTAATTCTACCCCTTAGGAACTACATAGATGTCAATTCCACCTTCCATCTTTAATATATACATCTTTAAATATACAAATATACACAGGGAGCTATTAAAACACCACCACTTCCCTGCTTAAGTCTTTTTTTTTTTTTCCTCCCAGAAGAAACAGCTTTATTCCATTTATCATTTCTGTTATGGTTTCAAATGTCCTTACCATCACTCTCATCTTCATTCTCTAAACTTCTAACTTTGTTTTCTGAACATGTCACCTTTTTTGTATAGCAGAGAAAAAATAATAAAGGGAATTAATAAGTATGTTTGAATTTAAGCCTTTGGGCCTTATTGTGGATTGAATGTGGTCTCTAAAAACATATGTGACTTTCTACTTCTAAGAATCCCTGAATGTTACCTTATTTGGAAAATGGGTCTTCGCAGGTATAATTATGTGTAAGGATACTAAGATAAGATCATCCTGGATTAGGCCTGGGTGGGCTCTAAATTCATCCATATGTGTCTTTATAAGGGACACATAAGAGAAGTCCATGTGAAGATGAAGGCAGAGGTTGGAGTGATGCATGAGCAAGCCAAGAATGACCTGGAGCCACCAGAGGCTGGAAAAAGCAATGAACAGACACTTCCCTAGGGCTTTCTGAGAAAGCTCCATTCCCCAACATCTTGATTTCCAAGCTCTGGGCCCTGAAGTTGTGAGAAGATAAATATCTGCTATTTTAAACCATCAAGTTTTAGACAATTTGTTGTGGCAGTCCTAAGGAGGTACAACAGACCTTGATATCTAAAATATAGGGGGGTAAAAAATTAAAAACATTATTAAATAATCAATTTTTATTTTCCATATGAATTTTTGATGATCAGGTAATGTGTCAGTTTAAATCAAGGATCAAAAATGTTCATGATATTCAGAATACAAAGCTAATTTTTACTAAGCAATGATGTCAAATTTACTAATCTTTATCTGTATTGGAACATAGTTCATTGATAAATCTCTTAAAAGGGTAAAAGACCAGAAGAATTCTAAGCACAAAGAAAAGAAGGGATTCCTAGGAGGCAGCATAAAGTGCAAATAAAGTATTTATAAGCTTTATTATTTTTTCTTGACAGGATTAATAGGCATTCAGGTCATGGGGGTTGCTGTAGATAGGATAAACCTTGATTTGGGGCAGGCATTGTTTGGGGAAAAATGCAAGGAGGTGAACTGTGTGATTTTGTGATTCACAAAGACAAAAATGTTAATTAACAGCAAGTGAGAACAGATACTTCAGGAATATAACTGTCTTATATGTTGAACTTAGACTTTTTTTTACTGTATTTTTGTAGCTGAGGGTAGATTGAAACTTTTCTGTTTATGAAATAAATAGAGAATGGAACAATTGCTACACATATTGAAACACATTTCAGGACCAAAAAATAGCTTTAACTCAATAGGTTAAAAAAGTCTATCCCCATCATTTTTTTCAAAACCCAGCATATATGGAGGTGCTTCCAGGCTGCCACGGTGTGTATGTGCTGAGGTTCACTCCAGCTACAGATAGGCATTTTGGTTTTTACCCCAGCCACACAAAATAGCTTTTCCTTTATTTATAATATTATATATTGGTGACATATAGTATTTCTTTTTTTGGGGGGAACAAATTTATTTTGATTTTTCTGAAAGCATCAGGAGCTATGAGAAATGAGCTGAATATCTGGCCATACCAGAAGCAAAATACAAATAAAAATAACAAAAGACTCACTCCACTAAACAAATACATATGAAAAATTGAAGCTTATAACTGACCTCAAGCAAACTCAAGAAATTTAATACCCATAAAGACCTGGATTCAGCCATTTATTTAATAAACACGGTAGGAGGAAGTCATGAGAAGACATGACCGTCAAATGATGTGCAAACTAAACCCAGGTAACAGGAGGTTCTTCACAATCCTACTTCCTGTCCTGTCCTTAAAACATAACTTCTGCCCACAGCAGGAACCATTTTCAAGGATGACTTGTGAGAGTAATGTGTCATTGTGAATATCTGGACTCAGTTAAGTCTTCTATATAAAATCTTAAGATTCTGGTGGGCAGGTGCTAGGATCTGTTCATCTTGTGATGCCCAAGATCAGCTTCACATGCAAGGTCCCTTGTGTAACAAACCTGCCACCTACCCGTCTCATGTGGTCTGATTCTTTCATTGGTTTCTCCTTCCCTCCATGTACAGGGGAAAATTGGGGAACCAATAAACACTTGCAAACATTTATTATGTTCTAGACATATTTGTAAGCACTTTACAATTGCTAACTTATTTAATCTTCATGGTAAACTTACAAGGTAGATACTTTAATTACTCTGATTTTACTGATGAGGAAAATGAGAGAGGTCAAATAATTTGTCTGTGGTCACATGATTAACACGATATGTGAGTGGTCTGGCTGTGGCATCTTTGTGGTTAATCAGTATCCTTTGTTAACTTTAAATGTATTTTAGGAGCACAAGAAAGAGAATTCTTGAATTTTTAGCACTTGATGGACTGATCTATTGTGATGATGGTTCCAATTCCACTGTAGAATATTGTGCCAAGTCTGGGAAATTAAACTTCATGGAACATATTCATCTGCTCAAGCTCCTCAAATGAGAGGATCCAGAACAGTGGCTAGTAAATCATGCTATGTCTTGGGTTCTTGAGAGTAAGGGGAGGTTGAATCTGAATCCAAAAAGGCACACAAAGGCAAAAATAAACAATACATATAAATATTTGATGGACTAAAGGTGGAGTAGTAATTAGACACATCTTGTGCTGTGAGAAAGCAGAAATTAATCTGATAGGCAAAATTTTAAGAATTTTGAGCTCTTCCACAACAACTCTAAGATGGTGAATTCTACACCACACATTTTGTGCTACTAAAAATTGATGACACGCTGACAGAATTGTAGTGCTCTGCATTGTGTGGGGAGCTGGATTAGATAATCTGTAGGTTTCCTTTCAAATATTAAATTCTATTTTCCTATGTTTATCTTTCCACAGGCATGCTGAGAAATTGACATGACAATCAATGAGAGTTTTTGCTTGAATAAATTTTTCAAAGTCAAGCCTATGTTTCTCAGGAATTCTATTGTATATCCTTTCCCTACCACTTTCTGTCTATTCAAAATTGAAAGAAATCCACAAGAGCAATCTCTGCCTAATTGCATAATTGCTGCATTTGGGTGTACCGCTAGCAGGAAAAAAAAAAAAATGGCTTGACATCCTGAGATTTTGGTAAAGAGTTACTTAATAAAGAATCCAGACTCAAATAACTGTTTATTTAAAACTGAGATTTACTGAATAACCTCAAACACTTTTTTCCCCTCACTACTGTCACATAATTAAATAATTTGATAATTAATTACTTTCAGGAGAGATAATTTGTTTTCATTAAAATATGTAAATATGCATCTCTTGCTGTGATTTTTCTTCTTAATTTTTTTTCTCCTAGTGTTGTGATGATGCTCCATGATAAAGTGTTCATCAAAGGTTTCAAATTACAGGCTAGAGACTTATACCTCAGCCCTAGAAAGTATTCCCCCACTCCCCGCCCCAGCACGGCCTCCTCTGCCCTGGCTACTCACTGAACAAATTTCACGTCAACCTCAAAGGTTAATGGTTTACTCTCTCTTCCTGACCTTGTATACTTCAGTCTTCAGTTTCCAGGACTTAGTTTTTCTTAGGACATTATTGATAAAAGAAGAAAATGTATGAAAAAATGTCTAAACAGCAAATCCAAGGGAGCAAAAAATACCAAAAACAAACAAGCAAAAAACAAAGAACTGGCATTTTAGATTATTTAGACAGGATTGTGTTTTTTAAAAAAATTTAATGACACCAAATCCAAACCTATAGACAACAAGTGTCTGCTGCACATAAGGCACCCTATATGCATTTGCAAGGCATGAAACATACAACTAAAAAATTCCACTAAATGAATTCATATTTCTTATCAAAGCAAAGTATAGAATAGGTTGGTTTGGCGTTAGAGAGAGGATATTTATGTAGTAGGTAGGCAATAGTGTGAGGGTGTGTTTACTATGTGCTATGCTGTCTTAGTTGCTCAGTCGTGTCTAACTCTGTGTGACTCCAAGGACAATAGAATCCATGGGATTCTCCAGGCCAGAATACTGGAGTGGGTAACCATTCCCTTCTCCAGGGGATCTTCCCAACCCAGGGATTTAACCCAGGTCTCCCACATTGCAGGTGGATTCTTTACCATTTGAGCCACCAGGGAAGCCCAGTGTTTACTATATACTCACCTAAAATAATTCCATGATCATCACATCAAAGTATGCAAGTTAAGGTAAAAAAGCAAAACTTCTCTTGGGTCACCCTTGAGACAAATCATGACATTCAGAAGACTACCAACTACTAAAGAATATCATATGGAAAGCAAACATGGGGAGTACAAAAGGCTTATACCCAGAGATTCGAAGTTGAGACTTGAGATCTTAGTGTAGAAAAATTACTAATAATGGCTGCAAATTCTGGTCCATTACACACATCGCTGGAGAAATCTCTAATTCTTAAGAGTCAAAATGACTTGTAAGGCAGTCTTTTCAGCCTTGTTAGCTGATCTAAATCTCAGTTGAGATTAAAGAAGGGAGAGAAGGCTAAGGCAAAATGTAATTCACTAAAGATACATTCTGGTATATGTAGTTGCTAGAGGATAGCTACATTTAATAGAAGGAAAATTTGTACCTGTCTTTTTCAAGGAAAGCACCATCCCTTCCTCTGCTTTTATTTTATAAAATATATTGCTATTTCATCCTCAAACATATATGTAGATGTACACCTGTAAGAAATCTATTTGTCTAGGAAGCAAACAAACAAACACAATCTTTGTTTTGGAGAGGTCTTGCTCTTCATTGATTCATTATATTCCATTGGAGAAAGTTGCTTAGCTATTGGCTATTCTACACTGAAATCATGGCTTTTTGGTCTTTAATTTTTTGTACCCACTAAAATAATTCTCTAAAATCAAAAAAGAAGGGCAAACTGAACTACAGTTGTAATGAAATGCTATTTGATCAAAAAGACAACAATCTTTAAAAGAAATCAAATGTCATTCATCCTAAGGGGTTCATTACTATCAGGTTTTAAAATGACTATGCATTACCAAAACTGATTTGTTTTAGACATTTTATTTTTAAGAAGAACTGACCATATTAGGCAGGAGGAAACATGATATTAGAGAAGATGCTATATTTTCCAGTATTTTTTCTTTTTCTTTTTTTGGTTTACATGGAACTGTTTTTAAGGAGCCTAATCACTTGGTGTTTTTTAATTTGTTTTCCAAGTCCTCTTTCCTGTGTTAAGCCCTCTATCCCCAGGCCTTTAAAATGAAACACTAACAGACCATTAACTGCAGTGGCACTCAGAGGCCTCTCCATTAGAGCCTCTGCTTTGTTAATTAAAGACACACCATCAAGGCTGTGAGGGGCTGAATCATGACCTACCTTTTGAGATCAGTTTGCAAATGGCTCTTGGCTACGTTATATGCAACTGAATTTTCAAATAAAATCCAAGAAATAATGAAAACCCTTATCTTTCTCCAACATCTTTGATGATATATTGTGTATATGAAAACATAACAGAGAGGAGCCTCATTTATCTGAGGTCATTAAGGAAGATAATGATATAAGATAAATGGTCTCAGAAAAAAAAAAAAAGACACCCTTTTTTTTCACTTAATTATTGGAATAGGAATAGGGCATACTATAGCATGCCATATGATTCCTGTATTTTTATTCATTTGCTTCTGTTGTGAAATTAAACAGAATGTATACAGCACAAAAGCACAGTTCGATATTATAAGCATATTCTCCTCTAACAAACCTTTCCCCTGCCATTTAGGACAGAATACAATGCCAGCAAATCTCTTGAAAGAATGACTACTCTGACTTTTATTGTAATCTCTTCCTTGCTGTTGTTTAACCACTTGTGCATTAAACAAAAAGAAAGAAAGAAAGGCGTGGCCTAGTTTGCCAATTTCTTTAGTATTTTATAAAAGTATTCAGAGATTAAATATTCCTTTCTGTCTAATTTCTGTCAATCAGTATTATAATTTTAGAATTCATCCTTATATATAACTGTACTTTATCCTTTTTTATTGCAAGTATAGTGATCCATTATATGGAAATATCATGATTTAAATGTATTCACAATACTGCTGAAGGACACTTTTGTTGTTTCCTAGTTAAAAATACTGTTACTTATGAGCATTTGTTTCATGTACCCTTGTGTGCATGCATATATGTTATTTTAATGTATATACCTATGAGAACTGTTTCTTCAAAGGCTAGATTTTGACTAACAATTTTCCAAAGGAGTTATGGTAATTTTCACTTCAACCAACAAAGTATGACTTTCTCATCATAATATATTCTAGTCAACATTTGGCAATTTCACACTACTTTGTTTTAGTCAATCTAGATGGTAGAGAGTGGTATGTCACTGTGACTTAAATTGAACTCCCTTATTATTAAGTTGAAACAGATTTTAAAATATTTATTGATCAGTCAGACTTTTTCTTTGGTAGGGTGTCTGTTCAGTTCTTTTGCCCATTTTTGTATTAGTTTGGCTATCTCTTTTTTTATCCCAAGGAGAAATCCTTCTTCTTTTTTTTTTTTTTTTCAAAAATTAATTTATTCATTTTAATTGGAGGAGAATTACTTTACAATATTGTAGTGGTTTCTGCCATACATTGACATGAATCAGCCATGGGTGTACATGTGTCCCCCATTCTGAAGCCCATTCCCACCTCCCTCCCCATCACATCCCTCAGGGTTGTCTCAGTGTACCAGCCCTGAGTGCCCTGTCTCATGCATCAAACCTGGACTGGCTATCTATTTCACATATGGTAATATACATGTTTCAGTGCTATTCTCTCACATCATCCCACCCTTGCCTTCTCCCATAGAGTTCAAAAGTCTGTTCTTTACATATGTGTTTCTTTTGCTGTCTCACATACCATTTTTCTAAATTCCATATATATGCATTATTATACCGTATTGGTGTTTTTCTTTCTGACTTACTTCACTCTGTATAATAGGCTCCAGTTTCATCCATCTCATTAGAAATGATTCAAATACATTCTTTTTATAGCTGAGTAATATTCTATTGTGTATATGTACCACAGCTTTCTTATACACTCATCTGCTGATAGACATCTAGGTTTCTTCCATGACCTAGCTATTATAAACAGTGCTGCAATGAACATTGGGGTACGCATGTCTCTTTCAATTCTGGTTTCCTCAGTGTATGCCCAGCAGTGGGATTGCTGGGTCTTATGGCAGTTCTATTTCCAGTTTTTTTTGTTTGTTTGTTTGTTTGTTTTTAAGGAACATCCACACTGTTCTTCATAGTGGCTGTACTAGTTTGCACTCCCACCAACAGTGTAAGAGGGTTCCCTTTTCTTTGTACCCTTTTCAGTGTTTATTGTTTATAACTTTTTTGATAACAGCCATTCTGACTGGTGTGAGAGGTACCTCATTGTGGTTTTGATTTGCATTTTTCTGATAATGAGTGATGTCAAGCATCTTTTCATGTGTTTGTTAGCCACCTGTAAGTCTTCTTTGGAAAAATCTGTTTAGTTCTTTGGACCCTTTTTTTGATTGGGTTGTTTATTTCTCTGGTATTGAGATGCATGAGCTGTTTGTATATTTTTGAGATTAATTCTTTGTCAGTTGCTTTGTTTGCTATTATTTTCTCCCATTCTGTCTTTTCACCTTGCTTATAGTTTCCTTTGTTGTGCAAAAGCTTTTAAGTTTAATTAGGTCCCATTTGTTTATTTTTGCTTGTATTTCTGTTACTCTGGGAGGTGGGTCATGGAAGATCCTGCTGTGATTTACGTCAGAGAAAGTTTTGTGTATGTTTTCCTCTAGGAGTTTACAGTTTCTGGTCTTACATTTAGATCTTTAATCCATTTTGAGTTTAATTTTGTGTATGGTGTTAGAAAGTGTTCAAGTTTCATTCTTTTACAAGTGGTTGACCAGTTTTCCTTGCTACTCTTGTTAAAGAGATTGTCTTTTCTCCATTGTATATTTTTGCCTCCTTTGTCAAAGATAAGGAGCTAACAGGTATGTGGATTTATCTCTGGGTTTTCTATTTTGTTCCATTGATATGTATTTCTGTCTTTGTGCCAGTACCATACTGTCTTGATGACTGTGGCTTTGTAGTAGAGGCTGAAGTCTGGCAAGTTGATTCCACCAGTTCCATTCTTTCTCAAGATTGCTTTGGCTATTCGAGGTTTTTTTGTTTTTGTTTTTGTTTTTGTTTTGTTTGTTTTGTGTGTGTGTGTGTGTGTGTGTGTGTGTGTGTTTTGTATTTCCATAGAAATTGTGAAAGTATTCATTCTAGTTCTCTGAAAAATACCGTTGGTAGCTTGATAGGGATTGCATTGAGTCTATAGATTGCTTTGGGTATTATACTCATTTTCACTATATTGATTCTTCTGATCCATGAACATGGTATATTTCTCCATCTATTTGTGTCATCTTTAATATTTTTCATCAGTGTTTTATATTTTTCTATACATAGGTCTTTTCTTTCTTTAGGTAGATTTATACCTAAGTATTTTATTCTTTTCATTGCAAGGGTGAATGTAATTGTTTCCTTTATTTCTCTTTCTATTTTCTCATTGTTAGTGTATAGGAGTGCAAGGGATTTCTGTGTGTTAATTTTATATCCTGCAAATTTGCTATATTCATTGATTAGCTCTAGTAATTTTCTGGTGGTGTCTTTAGAATTTTCTATGTAGAGGATCATGTCATCTGCAAACAGTGAGAGTTTTACTTCTTCTTTTCCAATCGGATTCCTTTTGCTTCTTTTTCTTCTCTGATTGCTGTGGCTAAAACCTCCAAAACTGTGTTGAATAGTAGTGGTGAGATTGGACACCCTTGTCTTGTTCCTGACTTTAGGGGAAATGCTTTCAGTTTTTCACCATTGAGGGGAAAGTTTGCTGTGGGTTTAACATATATGACTTTTATTATGTTGAAGTATGTTCTTTCTATGCCTGCTTTCTGGAGAGTTTTTGTTTTTGGTGTTTTTTTTTTTTATCATATATGGATGTTGAATTTTGTCAAAGGCTTTCTCTGCATCTATTGAGATAATCATATGGTTTTTATCTTTCAATTTGTTAATGTGGTGTATCACATTGATTGATTTGCAAATACTGAAGAATCCTTGCATCCCTGGGATAAAGCCCACTTGATCATGTTGTATGATCTTTTAATATGTTTTTGGACTTTGTTAGTTAGAATTTTGTTGAGGATTTTTGCATCTATGTTCATCAGTGATATTGGCCTGTAGTTTTCTCTCTCTCTCTCTCTTTTTTTTTTTTTTTTTTTGGCATCTTTGATTTTGGTATTAGGATGATGGTGGCCTCATAGAATGGGTTTCCAGTTTATATTCCTCTGCATTTTTGTGGAAGAGTTTGGGTAAGATAGGTGTTCAGTTCAGTTCAGTCACTCAGTCTTGTCCAACTCTTTGCAACCCCAAGAATCGCAGCATGCCAGGCCTCCCTGTCCGTCACAAACTCCCGGAGTTTACTCAAACTCATGCCCATCGATTCAGTGATACCATCCAGCCCTCTCATCCTCTGTCATCCCCTTCTCCTCCTGCCCCCATTCCTCCCAGCATCAGGGTCTTTTCCAATGAGTCAACTCTTCTCATGAGGTGGCCAAAGTATTGGAGTTTCAACTTCAGCATCAGTCTTTCCAATAAACATCCAGGACTGATCTCCTTTAGGATGGACTGGTTGGATCTCCTTGCAGTCCAAGGAACTCTCAAGAGTCTTCTCCAATACCACAGTTAGAAAGCATCAATTTTTCGGTGCTCAGCTTTCTTCACAGTCCGGCTCTCACATCCATATATGACCACTGGAAAAGCCATAGCCTTGACTAGACGGACCTTTGTTGGCAAAGTAATGTCTCTGATTTTTAATATGCTGTCTAGCTTGGTCATAACTTTCCTTCCAAGGAGTAAGCATCTTTTAATTTCTTGGCTGCAGTCACCATCTGCAGTGATTTTGGAGCCCCCAAAATAAAGTCTGACACTGTTTCCACTGTCCCCCCATCAATTTGCCATGAGGTGATGGGACCAGATGCCATGATCTTAGCTTACTGAATGTTAAGCTTTAAGCAAACTTTTTCACTCTCCTCTTTCACTTTCATCAAGAGGCTTTTTAGTTCCTCTTCGTTTTCTGCCATAAGGGTGATGTCATCTGCATAGCTGAGGTTATTGATATTTCTCCCGGCAATCTTGATTCCAGCTTGTGCTTCCTCCAGCCCAGCGTTTCTCATGATGTACTCTGCATATAAGTTAAATAAGCAGGGTGACAATATATACCCTTGATGTACTCCTTTTCCTATTTGGAACCAGTCTGTTGTTCCATGTGCAGTTCTAACTGTTGCTTCCTGACCTGCATACAGGTTTCTGAAGAGGCAGGTCAGGTTGTCTGGTATTCCCATCTCCTTCAGAATTTTCCACAGTTTATTGTGATCCACACAGTAGAAGGCTTTGGTGTAGTCGATAAAGCAGAAATAGATATTTTTCTGGAACTCTTGCTTTTTTAATGATCCAGCGGATGTTGGCAATTTGATCTCTGGTTCCTCTGCCTTTTCTAAAACCAGCAAGATAGGTGTTAGCTCTTCTCTAAATTTTTGGTAGAATTCACCTGTGAAGCCATCTGGTCCTGGGCTTTTGTTTGTTGGAAGATTTTTTATTGCAGTTTAAATTTCCATGCTTGTGATGGGTCTGTTAAGATTTTCTATTTCTTCCTGGTTCAGTTTTGTAAGGTTATACTTTTCTAAGAATTTTTCCATTTCATCTTCTTATATTTGAGTGAGACATTTGTAAGCCATATGCATTGCATAATCCTTTTACTTTACGTTGCTTGACCTTTCTGAAAGTATCTTCTAGAAAACTACAGTTCTTAACTTTAATGTAGTAAAATTGGTTAATAATGTTCTATATGTTTAGTACTTTAGGTATTTTGTTTACACAATTTTTTCATCCTGAATTCATGAAAATGTCTTTTGTTACTTTCTAAAAATATTGATTTGCTTATGTTATTTCTTATGACATTTTTAAAAAGCTCGATTGTTATACATTGCATGGTTGGGTTTATAATCCATAAGGAAGTGATGTTTTTGTTTATTGATGTGAAATTGAAATAGAAATTCTAAGTCTTTTTTATATATAAAGATTCAATTTTTCTATCAAGTTTTATTAAAAAAATACTATTCTTTCTCTTGTTATCACATGTCACTCTGTCAAAAATCAAAAATTTATATGTGCCTGGGTCTTTTCTAGGCATATTGTATTATATATTTCTATACTAATATCACACTATCTTAATTATTATTCAACAAGACTTTCTACATTATTCTCCCAGCATATCTTGGCCCTTCACATTTTTCATATGAATTTCAAAATCAATCCTTTCTGTTCCAAAAAAGTCATATTGGAACTTTGATTAGGAATTGTACTGAATTTGAAGAAAAATCAGCATTTGCATTGCATTAGACTTCTAATCCATGGTCATATTATATTTCTCCATCTATTTAGAATTTTGCTAATGTTTTTAAGTTTTAGGTAGTCTCAGGAAGGGTTTTTCACACATTTTGTTAGACTTATTCCTAGGCAATTTAATTTTTTGATCTATAAAACCGGCATGTATAGATATAGATAAATATGATTATTTACTTTTATTTTCTGAACAGTTTCATTGATATTCAGAAATAAAATCAATTTTTGTGTATGTGTTTGTATGTAGTAATAGTTCATCCCTAGGTCCTTTGAATTTTCTACATATAATATAATCTATAACTAAATATCCCTTGTGAATAATGGCAATTTTCCTCTTACCCCAGAATGCAGTTTTGTACCATCTCTCTCATTTTTCCCCCCTCATCATCTATTTAATCTATCTGTCAATGTATTACCATATGTATTAGCTAGGGCGTCCCTACACTTGTGTTGAATTAAAGTGGCAGAAAGAGACATGCTACTTTTGCCCTCAAACTCAGGAGGAAATCTTTCTACATTTTACCAGAACACTATGAAGTTGACCTTTCCTTTTTTTAGATACAATTTGTTAGATTATCTTTGTTCCTCTCCTTCCTTTCTATTCCTAGATTTCTGTGCATTTTAAGCACGACTGAATTTTGAATTTTATCTAAAACTTTTTTCATCTATTTAGGTAGCTGTTTTATTTTTCTCATGTAAATTGCTAATATAGGGAATAACTTTGATAACTCATTTAATGTTAAACCAAACTTATGTTCCTGGTTAAAACTAGCTTAGTGATAATAAAAATCAATTTTTGTCTTGCTACACTCAGTTTGCTACATCTATATTCATATTATTTTTCTTTTCTATACTGTTCCTGTCTGTTTTGCTATCAGTTCTAGACTCACAAAAATTGTTGGGATGTGTTTTTTTCTATACTCTGAAGAATGCTGGTAAAATTAGAATTGTTTATTTCCTAAATGTTTGTTAGAAACTACTTGAAACATCTAGACAACAGTTTCATTTGGAAGAATGGTTTTAATTACTGGGTTAATTATTTTAACGGTCATAGGATTATTTACATAACTATGCTTTGTTCAGATATACTGTTTATGTTTTTAGAAATTTGTCCCATTTTAACTGGATTTCTAAGAATTTTGGCATAGTTTTTGTTTTTTGGGGGGAAGGGAAGTTGTTTATGTTTTCTATTTTACAAAATCTCCTAATTGCTTAATAATCAGCAGGACGTGTTGTGACATCTTCAGTCCTCATCTCTATTTTTATGCCTTTTTCCCCCTTGAAGTTTGGCAATAATGTCTTTGCAAAGGACCAACTTTTGCTTTGTTAATTCAATCTTTTTATGATTTCTTTCTATTTCATAAATATGTCATTACTTTTATTATCTACTTTGATCACATTTAAGATGTTTCCTCATTCTCTTTCCAATTTTTGAAATGGACACTTAGCTCATTAATTTATTTTTTTCTGTTTCATGAGTGAATTTGAGGTTTTACTCACTATTGCCAAACACTAGAAACAAAATGCCCATAAATAGGTGATTCAATAAGTATATCCAGGTATATTCACACAGTTAACTCAGCAGAAAAAAGAAAGGAAAAAAAAAATATGGATACCTGCAACATGGATGAATCTCAAACAAATTATGCTAAATAAAAAAGCTAGACAAAACAGAATGAATATGTGTGATTTTATTCATGTAAAGAGCAAGAATAGACTAAACTAATGTGTTGTGTTAGGAATCAAAGCAAGATTTTCCTGTGATGGAAATATTCTATTATCTTGATTGTGGTGGTGGTTGCATGGATTTATACATTTGTCAAAACTCATTGAGTTTCATACTTTAAGTCTGTGCCTGGTAGTATAAAAAAATTTACCTCAATAAAAACATTTGTAAAAAAGAACATGTACTACATATTATATTGCAGTAATGTGATGCCCACAGGAATTACTCAGATATATAATACTGTCTGCTCTCACTTGTAACTTTTTATTGATATTAATGCACTGTCCTATATTTTAATTTGTTATTATTGATCTGTGATGGAGTGGGAAACAGAAACCTAGGCATGGGAATTTAGGTAAATGAGTTTCAGGCTCTGAGTGTCTTTCTTGTGTGTAAAATGAATGGATTTAATAAATGAATGATTTTTAGTATGTATTTAGAAAATTACAGTTCTTATTTGCTAATATATAGATACTTTATTGTATCCTGAAAAATACGATTGCCTAACCAGACAGACAAGAGAATCAATACAAAACTGCCAACCTGCATATGTGAAATATATGTTTTGTTTAACAAAAACAGCATAAATAAAGCAGAGTGCCATGTGTTTAAGATGCTTGAAAATGTTTAGCAGACTGATAGATTTGATTTTTTTAAATCTATTAGATAGTTTCCACACAATTTTCTAGTCTCTTTTATGTCACTAGTGTTTGTGCTCAGTTCTCAACTCCCTTGAATTCAACTGAAGAAAGTTTATGCTTATTCTTGAAATTACCATCAGATACGGCTAGATACATATTCTCATCTTTCTCAATGTATTTAAGCAGTTGTATTCTCTACCTAGGAGAAGACTTTTGTGTTGAGAATCTCTGAGGTTATACAGAGAAGTTTGGAACAGATTCTTTGTTTTATATTTCCCCATTAATCAGTACCAAAGTGACATTATTGTGACTCTGATTTCATGAGGTGGGTTAGTACTCTTTGGGATTGTTGGCTGGCTAGTCTGTTTCTGGCAGGCTTTTTTTGTGTAGAGTGCCCCAGTTCTGAACTTGCTTCACAACCCCTTTCTCCAACTCTGGAGTCCAATTCTTGCTTTCAAAGAGCAGCCCTGCATAATAAGTCAGCATATCATTAATTTATACTCTATCCCAAGGGTTGATGTGATCTGCATTTTACTTCTCTGAGACAAGATTTCCAATGAGGAAACTGAATGAGGTTATTGTCATGGTAACTGATTTCATGAAACCTGTTGGGCTACACCCATCAGGCCTTGCAAGACCTGTACTTGCCCAGGATCAAGACCTAAGAAAGAGCCTAGAGTTAGCAACAGAGACATCAGTTGTTCCATGGATGGGACAGTTTACATGTCTGAAGCAAAGTTCTGGAGAGACAGCCCACTGTGTGTGGCACACAGCAGGCAGGACATGGCAGCAGTCTGCTCTGGGAGTGGGTGTAAGAGGGAAGGAGAGATACAAGTTATAGAGGAATTCACATAAGGTGGCCTCATTAGTTACCAAGGAAACCAGTAGAGGAGCCTGTCCCTCACTGCCCCTTTGATAAGAACAATCACTAGCCGGGGCCTGGGGGCAAGTACATAGGAAGATCATAGGATACAGGTGAAGCAGACAGTGGTCAGGTAGGGGATGTACAGAGAGGAAGAGAATAGCCGCCTTGAGTCGCCTGACCGTAAAACACCCACGTACCTTCTCCACCCCATAAGTTCTTGCAGGTAGAATGGGTCCTTAGAAGCTCTCTTGTCCAGACCCGACTTAAAGTTAGAACTTGCTCATAACACTAAAAAATTATATTCATTTGCTCTGCCGGGATTTCCACATGTCAGCATTTTCTATTACTTTGTCATTGACTTCTAACGCCTTCCCAGAATGATTTGGTTTTTTCATGAGCAAAGAAGAAAAACGAAAATGGGTGGGGGGGATGGAGAAACCTTGGTATTCATTATTATGCAGCTTTCGTTTTGCAAAACACAATTTATAGCCAAAAGTGTTCTTTTTTGTATTGCGTGCCACTTCAAATGTCCAACGCTAAGCAGAAAGTGCTATAAAAGTGTCTGTCCTCATTCGGAGAGATTCAAATGCTAGACAACAAAGTGAAAAACTGTTATATGTGTAACCTTGGTGGCACTTTCATGGAATATTTATTTGTCCATGATTCTATTCTTAGCTCAGTTTTGTGGTTGAATTATTTCCATTTCTAGGGCTTTGGTAGCCTCATCTTCCTATGTGAAGTGTGTGTGTGCTCGGTCACATATAACAGTAGTGGGTCAGGCTTCTCTGTCCATAGAACTGCCCTGGCAAGAATACTGGAGTGGGTAGCCATTTCCTACTCCAGGGGATCTTCTTGGCCCAGGGATCACACTTGCATCTCCTGTGTCTCCTGCACTGGCAGTCGGGTTTTTAGCCCTGAACCACCTGGGAAGCATCTTCCTTTGAAAGTGAAAGTGAAATTTCCTGTGCTGTGCTGAGTCGATTACTGGAGTGCATTTCCATACCCTCCCTGAAATCTTCCTGCAGGGGTTTATATTTCTTTAACACTGATTTATGTCCTGTCTCTCCTTCTGTCAATCTTGTTTTTGCTTTGGTTCACATCTCCTCTTGACTTACTTTGAATTGTAGTATATTGTGTGTGATATAATGTAATTCTATGACATTGTAATATATTGTGTGTAATATGTATAATATATAATGTGTGCAATGTTAGATGTGTAAATGTTAGATGGTTTAAATATATGTAAACCATGGTTTATTTTCAAAATCTGGTTGATCAAATGGCTTTTTATTGGTTCTGGTTTTTCAAAGAGATGGCTGAAAAAAAAAGTTTGGAGGACAGTAGGAGAAATTTGAATGGGAACTGAATATTATACCATATGGGGATATTGCTGTCAGTTTTATTAGGTGCTTGTGGTATTACAGTTATTTGCAGCACCAAGAGAATGTCCTTGGTTTCTGACGAGGAATGCTGAAATATATATTGGTACAATGTTTAGATTTCTGGTTTCCTAAACATTGTTTATAAAGAAAAAAGCACAAATATGGCCAAATGTTAATAACTAAGATCAAAATATATAAATATGTACGTCCATTATACTGTTCTTTCTGCTTATCTATATTTGAAAATATCCACCAAATGAGTTGGGGGAAAGAGTCACACAGCTGAATTATTTATTCTCTTATTACATCTTTAGAATTTTGATTGGCACCAGCTAAATATGAATGGCCCTTTTTGGTATTCCAAAGAAGGGATTCTTTAAAAAAACAATAATAATAAAATGAAACAAACAAAAACTAACTCTCTGAGAGCTATGCACAGAAGTGGCTTGCTAGATCTATATCACCAAGTCTGTGTTTGAAGCTAAATGATATACAGGCAATACCTTAGGAACTCAAAGAAATGGTCATCTCTTGGGTGTGCTTTAAAAAGCCTAAAGAATACTTGGACATTCTCTGGACTTAGAAACATGAATAGGATTTCAGGTAAAGTGGGGATGGTTATTCAGCAACAGCACAAGGGCCAAGAAAGTGGAGTAAACAATCACTTGGAAAAACAACGCTGATCCCAGTGTAATCAGAACTCAGAAGCTAGTAGTGGCCCCCGTGGGCCCACAGGTATGGCTTCTTTGGTGTGCTTAATGTCCATAAAATTTTTGTCTCCACATGGCTTCACTCCAGGCTATAACACTGGAGTGCTACTCTATCTTTAAAAATCAACTTCACATACAATAAAGTTCACATATTTATGTGTATAGTTTGATGAGGTTTGACAAATGTATAAATCTTGTGGCCGAATCTCCAGTCAAGACAGAAAACATTTGCATTGCTTCAAAAGCCCTTGTGTGCCCCTTTACAATTAACCCTCATACTGTGCTATGACCACGGACGGTGCTGACGCTGGTCTGATTTCTATTATTAGAGATTAGCTGCACCTGTTTGAGAATTTCATGTAAATAAAGTCATACATTATAAGGTCTTTTGTGTATTTTTTTCTAATTCCCCTTGTAATTAGAAAAAAAAAAAAGATTATTATATTATTTGAAAATATTTGGTTTTCAAAGGAGCTTGGTGGGCTGTAGCCAGTGAGGTCACAAAGAGTGGAACTTGACTGAGCAACTAACACATGTTTCCACATATTTGGGGCTTTCTAAATATTTTAATTTTACTGAATTCTAATTTAATTATTTTCTGATCAGAAAGTATAGACATAAAATTTCAATTTTCTTTTCTGAAATTTATAGACACTAACTTAATGGCCAGACCTGTGGTTTACCATGGGGAAAATTCTCTCTACACTTGCAAAGTTTCTGCATTCTGCAGTAGTTGTATGTGATGTTTTAAAAATATCAAACAGCACAATTTGTTTGAAAGCAATGTGAATATCTTCTATGCTCTTACTGATATTGATCTGTGTTTTCTACCAAGTTCTGATGGAGAAGTGTTAAAATGTTCAGTTATTGTGACTTTCCTGTCATTTCTCTGTTTTTGCTTCATTCCTTTTAAAGCTTTGTTCTTTAGTACATGTACATTTCTGATTGCTATATGTGTTAATGAATTTTTCTATTTAGTATTATATAACCTTCTTATCTCTGCTAATAATCTGTCTTTTATTTTGTCTGATATTAATTTAGCCATATCATCTTTATTGTGATCACTCTTTGCATTGTATATATATTTTTCAACTTTTCTAACATATGGTCTTTACATTTGAAGTAGGTTTCTTATAGATAATACATACTTAAGTCTTGCATTTTTATTTACTGTGACCATATCTGCTTTTTCATTAGTGTGTTCAGTACAGTTACATTTCATGTTCTTGCTAATAGGTTTGATTTTGTGTCAATTTGTCCCTTCCAGGTTTTTGTTGTTGCTGTTGCTATTGTCTATCTGTTCCTCATATATCAACTTCTTTTTGGTTAATTGATTTTCAGTTCATCCTTTATATTTACTGATTTTGAATTAGTATTCAATTTTTTTTTTTCCTTCTATTGAATTTTTAGCTGGTTGCTCTATATCAGAATTGAGCACACTTTTTTTTTTTCCAAAGGGTCAGATAGAAAATATTTTTAGTATTTGGGGAACTACATTTGAGTTCTGTTGTATATTCCTTTTGTTTGTTCATAGGTTTGTTTTCTGACAATCTATAAAATTTGAATATAACATTCTTATCATGGACTATACAGAAGCAGGCTAGACTTGGAATGTGGGCAATAGGTTAAGCATATTCTAGTAAAATAGGCATTGTTATTTATAGTCAATATTTTATCATGTTGTACTTAACAGTTCCCAATTTACACTTTCCAGTAATCATCTTACAACAATGTTTCCAATTTGTCCACCCCCCGCACTTTACAAATAGTCCTTTATGCTCTTGAAGTCATTTCATATACAAAACTAATACTATTGGCCAAAAAGTTCACAGTTTTTTCCATACCATTTTCTGGAAAAAACCTGAGCAAACATTTTGGCCAATCCAATATTATTATTCTCAGTCTACATACTAGTCTTTTAAGAAATGATAAGAAATAAAAATTACTGTGTCTATTTTCATACCTCGTATTTCTGGTGCTCTTTTTTCCCTATAGGTGAGAGATTCCATTTGGTATCATTTCCCTTCAGCCTAATGAATACCCAGTACCTTTTCCACAGTGCATGGCAGTTGGCAACAAATCCACCAGCTTTTGTTTACTTGAAAATATATATTTACTCTTGTTTTAAAAGCATTTTTTTCTGATGAAGAATGCATGATGAACAGTAATCTTTTCTTTACCTTTTTAAAATATAATTTTATTTGATTCTGGCTTGTATCTTTCTGATAGAAAAACTAAAATATTATTTCTTTTTATTTTCCATCTGTGTAATGAGTTTTTTCTACCTTATACCTGCTGTCAAGACTTTTTCTTATTGCTGGTTTCCAGCAGATTGACTGTAATAGGCTTAGGTGTGATTTTCTTTGCATTTATCCTTTTTGGGCTTCTCACCATCTCTTGGTTGTGGAAGTCAATATGCTTCATCAAATTTGGAAAATTTTCAGCTATTAATTTGTTAAGGTTTTTTTTTTCTCTTTTTTCCTTTTGTGATTACAGTTACTTGTTAGATTGTTTAATATTGTACTAAACATTCAGAAAGTTTTGTTCACCTTTTAATTCTTTTTCTTTATTTTTAGAATGAATAATTTCTATTGATCTGCTTTAAGTTTGCTGGTTTTTATCTTCAAATTATTTTACCATAGACTGAACTCTTTATTTTAACTTTTGTGCTCTGTCATGCAGTTCTTTTTAGATCTGCCATTTCTCTCTCAACACTTTTTGTCTATCATACTTCTCCGGTGGCTCAGATGGTAAAGAACCTGCCTATGATGCAGGAGACCCCGGTTCTACCCCTGGATCAGGAAGATGCCCTGGAGAAGGGAATGGCTATCCATTCTAATATTCTTGCCTGAAGAATTCCATGAACAGAGGAGCATGGCAAGTGACAGACCATGCGATCACAAAGAGTCAGACACAACTGAGAGAGTAATACCACCACCATACTGAATATTATGACTTATGAAATTTAGAGACTCTGGACAGAGGCTCATACCATTGTACAGAAATCAGTGACCAAAACCATCCAAAATAAAAAGAAATTCAATAAGGTAATATGGTTGTCTGAGGAGACCTTACAAATAGCTGAGAAAAGAAGAGAAGCAAAAGGCAAAGGAGAAAAGGAAGGACATTACCCAACTGAATGCAGAGTTCCAAAGAATAGCAAGGAGCAGTAAGAAAGCTTTATTAAGTGAACAATGCAGAGAAGTAGAGGAAAACAATAGAATGGGAAAGAGTAGAGATCTCTTCAAGATAATTGGAGATACCAAGGGAATATTTCTAGCAAGATGGAAATAATAAAAGTCAGAAATGGCAAGGATCTACTTGGACATCAGGGAGAAGAAACCAGTCAATCCTAAAGGAAATCAACCCTGAATATTCGTTGGAAGGACTGATGCTGAAGCTGAAGCTCCAATATTTTGGCCACCTGATGTGAAGAGCTGACTGGTTGGAAAAGACCCAGATGCTGGGAAAGATTGAGGGCAGGAGGACAAGAGGGTGACAAAGGATGAGACAGTTGGATGGCATCACTGACTCAATGGACATGAGTTTGAGGAAACTCCAAGAGATAGTGAAGGACAGGGAAGCTGGCATGCTGCAGTCCACAGGGTCGCAAAGAGTCAGACATGACTTAGCAAATGAACAACAACAACAATCCTAAGTGTGTTCTTTTCTAGCAGGCAGTTAAGTTACTGGCTCATTACCTTCAAATAACCTCTTCTGTGGATTATATTAACGTTTGATTTTAAGCTGTAGAACAGTCTAGAAGAGGCTCAACCATGGTGTGTGGAATTTACTCCAAAGGTATGAATTTGCAATTCTCAGCTGGAGGCCTGTGATATTTAAAATGTTTCTCTCTTCTAGAAAGGCTAGAATTAAATCTTATAGCATTTCTTGATTTCAAATACCTGTGTTCACAGTTAAACCCAAAGCAGTCTCTGGAATTTCTCATGTAGTCTTCCCTATGGAGTTACAGCACAGCTCAGTCAAACATTTATGGAGAACTTCCACTTAGTTGCCTGCCCTCCCTCATGCATCCACCTTCTTTCCCTTGCCATGGCCCCTCAAACTGAGCTACTGCAGCAATTTAAAATTGTGGTCTTTGCTTCTTCAGCTCCCTATGATCCCCGTGCAGATCCCTGTATCACAACCAGGAAATTTTCACAAAATAGAAACCTGGAGTGATTATGGGGCTAACCTAGGGATTTTCCCTCCTCTCAGAAATTATAAAGTTGTACTGTCTCATATGTAATTTCTAAAAACTATAGACATAAATTAGGTGTGCAGTGGTAAAGAATCTGCCTGCGAATGCAGGAGATGCAAGAGATGTGGCTTTGATTCCTGAGTCTGGAAGATCACCTGGAGGAGGAAATGGCAACCCACACCAGTATTCTTGCCTGGAGAATTCTATGGACAGAGGAGCCTGGTGGGCTACAGTCAATGGGGTTGCAAAGAATCGGGCATAACTGAATGACTAAACACAGACAAACATTGACATAAATTATGCCCTGTTTTATATTTGTTCATGACAGAAGGGTTTATGCGTTATCTATCAGGGCTAGATACAGAATTATTTCTACTTAATCTTGCTTTAACTGCCTATTTCATTTAAGTTTTTGAACTTGTGAGTTATGACAAAAAGGCAATCTGAAATTTAGTTGAAGTGTGGGTTTAGGATATTTATTCAAAAGAGTGAGGAATACTAGAACTTGTTCAGTTGCTCAGTTGTGACTGACTTTGCAACCCCATGGACTGCCACACCCCAGGCTTCCCTGTCCTTCACCATCTCCCAGAGCTTGTTTAAACTCATGTACATTGAGTCTGTGATGCCATACAACCATCTTCTCTTCTGTTGCCTCCTTCTCTCCCTGCCTTCAGTATTTCCCAGCATCAGGGGTCTTTTCTAATGAGTCAGCTCTTCGCATCAGGTGGCCAAAGTATTGGAGCTTCAGCTTCAACAACAGTCCTTCCAATGAATATTCAGGATTGACTTCCTTTAGAATTGACTGGTTTGATCTCCTTGCTGTCAAAGGGACTCTCAAGAGTCTTCTCCAGCACCACAGTTCAAAAGCATTGATCCTTTGGTGCTCAGCCTTCTTTATGGTCCAACTCTCACATCCATACAAGACTACTGGAAAAAGCATAGCTTTGACTAGATGGACCTTTGTTGGCAAGAGGACACTCTCTAGTAACCTCATTCTATGAGGTATTTTTTGAAATTTTCCCTCTCCCAAAATCTTTTTTTTTTTCTTGTGTGTTTGATATTTACTTGAGCATATGACGTATTAACTTATATTTAGGACTTTTCATCCACTCTCTGGTTTCCCCTCAGTATTTTTCTTTTTTACTTAAATTCATATTCTTTTTCCTTTATGTTGGAGAGCTTTTTAAAAAATTTCTAATGATAGTTCAGTTCAGTCACTCAGTCATATCCGACTCTTTGCGACCCCATGAATCACAGCATGCCAGGCCTCCCTGTCCATCACCAACTCCCGGAGTCCACCCAAACCCATGTCCATCGAGTCGGTGATGCCATCCAGCCATCTCATCCTCTGTCGTCCCCTTGTCCTCCTGCCCCCAATCCTTCCCAGCATTAGGGTCTTTCACAATGAGTCAACTCTTCGCGTGAGTTGGCCAAAGTGTTGGAGTTTCAGCTTCAGCATCAGTCCTTCCAGTGAACACCCAGGACTGATCGCCTTTAAAATGGACTGGTTGGATCTCCTTGCAGTCCAAGGGACTCTCAAGAGTCTTCTCTCCAGCACCACAGTTCAAAAGCATCAATTCTTCAGTGCTCAGCTTTCTTCACCGTTCAACTCTCACATCCATACATGACCACTGGAAAAACCATAGTCTTGACTAGACTGACCTTTACATAGAGATTTATACTTAAGAGCATGATAGCAAAAAGCTTGCAAGCTATATGTGGGAGTGATGGTAAAATTTTGTTTATTCTGAACTGTATTCTAAGGCTATTAGGAACTTGGCCATTTTATTGGAAATCCACAAGTGGCAGTATCTATATTTATTTCTCCAAAGAGGGAAGCTTGGTACCTGATATTGCTCGGGAGATGACAACAATGGTTGCCAGTACTCTGAAGTCAGTTGAAAGAAGGAAACAGGAAGATGTCATCATTCAAAAAGTAGATTTGCACTTAATGTCTGTGTTTTTAGCACCTTGTTTGATTATCAACCTGGTCTCCAAATTCCAGCTTCCTAAATTTCACTGATGATGCCTCTCATCTGTTATTATCTCCTCTCACATCATCTATGTATGGATTTATATCATTTTAAATTCATCTGCTGTTATTTTGATTAATAACAAAAAACAAATCACCATCTTAATGAGAAAAATTATTTTAAATTTAATTCAATTTTAACATCTTATTCTTATAAATTTAAATTTAAATGTTAACATTAAGTCATATTTAAATCAACTATTTAAGTAAACATCAAAATTTTAAAGTTGAACATGATTCAATTAAAAAATTTAGGGTTTGATGATGGGGTGTCAAAGATTCTTAACAATTAAGAAGATAAAAGACATTGATGCAAGAAGTAAAATAGACCTACTGAGAGAGATGTGGCTTCCCCAATGCTTCAGTAGGTAAAGAATATGTCTGCAATGCAGGGGACACAGAAGACTTGGGTTCAAACCCTGAGTCAGGAATATTCCCTGGAGAAGGAAATAGTAACCCACTCCAGTATTCTTGCCTGAAAAGTCTCTTGGACAGAGGAGCCTGGTGGGCTACAGTCCATGGGGGGAAATGTTGGACGCACTGAATGACTCAGCAGCATCAAACGAGAGGTATGCAGCCACAGCTAGGATATGAGTGAAGGTTAATCTGGGAATTAAAAGTGGTTTGCAGCTGAGATTGCATGAAAGTAATGAAATAAGATCAGGAAGCCCTTATTCAGCTAAATGAACATACTTGGTTTGGGGCACAGACTTCTTTGTGACACAAATTTTCTCCCCTGTCACATACATATGGATCCCATCTAGGGGAGGATGGGAAAGATGTTTAAAAAATTAGCTAAATTTCAAAAGAAACTGAGTTTTTCAATATTCATTTATTGATTTGTTCACTGATGAATTCATTCATTCAAGAAACATTTGTCAAGAACCTACAATATAATAGTTCCCATTCTCTACAACAGGAAGCAGACAGAAGTCCACTGCCTCTTGGAACTTCCTTAGCTGAAAGAGACTGGTTAAGCTAGATGTGACTGAGATAGTTAGTTGTTATTATTAGTTATTCTTTGGCCTATCTGACAGGTACAGCTTTAGTAGAAAGCTTAGAGGAAAAAAAAAACCTACATTTTTTTTGCATATTTGTTACATTATTTTACCAACCATAATTAAACCAGATTCCACATTATTTTATAGTATTTGAAGTCAGGGTGTATTTATTAATTTAATGCCTATGTTAAAACATCTATGATAAGCCAGGCACTATTCTAGTGTTAAGAATACAACTGTGAGCAGTTTTATATTTGTATCCCTCTTGCCTTCTACATGCTATATATAAAAAATATTGGGGAAAAAAAAAAACAGAAGTAATGATTCTTGCCCTAGAGATTCTCTGGAATTATTGTTAAAGGCAATGAGGTGTGTGGAGGAGAAAGTCTTCACCATGAGTCAATGACAACATTCTACATAAGGACCTCCACTGGTCCAGGATCTGAAGTCTTCCAAGTCTCCTCTGATATACATGTTGATCCACTTTCTGATGATATGCCAGGAAAGAAAAGATTTTAAGCATTGTGAAATCCTGGGCCCTGTCTGACCCATTTTTTCAACATCGAATGTATCTTTGTGTTTAGTATGGATACATCATAGCCTGCATATCTATGTGCAGGCTCAGTGGTAAAAGAACTCGCCTGCCAATGCAGGAGATGCGAGAGACATGATTTCAATCTTTAGGCTGGGAAGATCCCCTGGAGGAGGAAATTGCACCCCACTTCAGCATTCCTGCTTGGAAAAATCACATGGACAGAGGAGCCTGCCAAGCTATAGTCCATGCGATTGCAAAGAGTCAGACACGACTTAGCAACTGAGCATATGAACATACATGTATATGCATATGCATGATACATCTTAGGAAGAATCTTTAGTTTTCAAAATTATCTATTTCATGAGAAAACTGCTGGGTTATTCATATTATTGAATATAGTGACATTAACCAGTTAGAAAAAATTAGAATATTGAGATGCAAAATATAAACTGAACCCTTGTGATTTGACCAAGTCTTTAAATAGTAATGATTGTTCTTTGTATGGACATTTGGCTAATTGGTGAGTCATTAGTCACTTGATACAACTTTTTTCAATGCCTAGTATGTGCTCAGCCTTGAAGTTCTATATATGCATTAAGGGGTATTTGCATGTTATGTTGATAAAATTGTGTGATAACAATTGCCATAAAGTTAATACTTTTCAACAATTTTTCTTGATTTATTTATTTCAAATTTCTAGGGTAATCTATTGCTCTCTTAATTCTGGCATGCTTGGATTTAATAGAAAAGTTTAATGATTTCCTGATTTACTTCTTTTGTTGTATCTTTTGTACTCTTTTGTCATTTATCTTCTCAGATTTTGTCTTTTCAAAGTAAAGACTTCTCCTTTAGAGTGTATTTCAGTTTATTAAATTCACTATTAATGGCTCTTGTGAAGTGGTTACCTATCATTTTTCACTCCTCTTTTTGTCTTCTCTTTCCTTTCCTCCTCTTCCTCCTCAAGTATACCTCCAACCTGGGAGAACTCGTAGGCTCTGGCTATGCTGCGGTTTACATCTGTCACTAGTACTGCAGCCTCCAGCAACTTTTTATTAAACCTAGTGATGTAGTGGGCACTTTGGCCAAAGCTGTCCACATGATGGATAGGAGCACGTCTCCAGGGGCCTTTCCCTTGCAATGAGATGAGATTGGCTGATGTTTGGAGATGAAGCCTTTCCCCTCTAGGTCAGTGCCTGCAATCCATTCCAAGTCAGAGGGGGGAGGAAGTTATTACCAGCCAGTGGCTGTTTCCTGGTCACTGGGAATTCTATGACTGGGAGAGACTCATCCCTCTTTTCTCTCCATGGGACCACAGTTCCTATCAGCTAATACCAGTGACCATGGTATCTGTCTCAGAGGAGATGCTCTGGGCAAAATGAACTGGAGTCAATTAACTAAATCTTGACGTACAGTAAAAAGTGAGGCAGATAATTATATTCTTTGGTTTCCCTAGGTCTAAAATATGTAGCACCATTGCCTTACAGGAAGACATCCAGTCATATAAACTATTGAAACATAACTTTGAACCCAGAATTAAGTAAGGATGGCCTCATAGTAGTAAAGAGAAGAGAATCACAAAGCCCATGCGCTTTAATCTGCATACACAGATGGGAAATCATACTTTTTTAGAGGAAACTAAATAAACTAATAGTTATCAAGCACATACTACACACCAAGAAGTTCATGTCCATTGCCTCACTTAGTGATCATGTCAATATTATGTTCCATTTACAAAGTTTTTACCATGTCACAAGCATGTGCAAAATGCTTTATGTTTATTACCTCATCTCACCCTTAAAAATGTCCTGTGATATCTTTTTATTTTATAATTTTCTCTAACTGATGAATAAGCTCATTGTGAAAGAGATTAAGAAACTTGAAAGAAAATGAGGAAACCAAGATTTAGTTAATTTGAGCAAATTGTTCAAGGCTATACTCTTACCAGTCATGCTGTTCAATGCCAAAACTCATGCTGCTGCTATTTCACCAAAAATTGAGAGTGTATTAAGAGCTACTGGCTCCAGGCAGGATGCCCATTGTGCATGCATGCTAAGTCAGTTCAGTTGTATCCTACTCTTTGTGACACTATGGACTATAGCCTGGCAGGCTGCTCTGTCCATGGGATTTTCCAGGCAAGAATACTGGAATGGGTTGCCATGCCCTCCTCCAGGGGACCTTCCCAACCCAGAGATGGAACCATTGTCTCTTATATCTCCTGCGTTGGCAGATGGGTTCTTTACCACTAGCACCACCTGGGAAGCCCCTAGGATTCCCATATAAAGACACACACCAAAAAAGGTGAAAAGTAGAACTAATGGCAAGGGGGAAAACAACAGAGGCAGGTAAAACACAGTTTAGAACTTTTCTTCGGGAAGCACATACTTACTGAGAGTATTATTCTATTGGGTCATGGCAGGAAATTGATATTTATGTTGATGAATATGAGGTATCCAGAACTGGTTAATTTTTTTCAATATTTCAATTTTGACAAGAAAAGTAAGAGAATGGCAAACAAAATTTGCATGAAGAAAAATGTTGCCCTCTAAATTGCACTAGAAATTAAATTCACATACTGGGGAATTTTCCACACAGAGGATGTTTAAAGAGAACTATAATCCCACAAAACGTTTGTTTACAGAAAATCCAGGTATGTCCAGGATGTGTGATTGACTTAACTGAACTTAGAGGAATGCTTGAACTCTAGGAGAATATAGACTGCCTTCAGTTCAGTCCAGTTCAGTCATGTCTGACTCTTTGCAACCCCATGGACTGCAGCACGCCAGGCTTCCTTGTCCATCACCAACTCCCAGAGCTTGCTCAAACTCATGTCCATCGAGTCAGTGATGCCATCCAACCATCTCATCCTCTGTCGTCCCCTTCTCTTCTTGCCTTCAATCTTTCCCAGCATCAGGATCTTTTTCAATGAGTCAGTTCTTTGCATCAGGTGGCCAAAGTATCAGAGCTTCAGCTTTAGCATCAGACCTTCCAATGAATATTTAGGACTGATTTCCTTTAGGATGGACTGGTTGGATCTCCTTGCAGTCCAAGATCAAATTGCCAACATACTGCATTATGATTTTTAAATGTATTTATTTTTTACACAGCATATTATTGACAAAGCCACAGTGGAAAGTTTCTCTTAATTGATGTGCCACTAATTATAAAGCAGTAGTTGTGCTAGAGATTGTAATAATTTCTGTCCCCACAAAAACGTTAGCCTACACAACAGTAGGCTTCCCTGGCAGCTTAGCTGGTGAAGAATACACCTGCAATGCAAGAGGCTGCCTGCCAAATGAGGAGACATGAGTTTGATCCCTGGGTCAGGGTCATCTCCTGGGATTCTTGCCTTGGAACTCCCAAGGACACAAGAGCCTGGAGGGCTACACTCCATGTGGTCACAAGATTTGGACATGACTTAGTCACCAAACGACCATCACACAACAATATCATTGTTGTTCAAATTCTTGGTACCATTAATTTCCTCCAAAACAAAATGTGACAGTCACCATTGTGAATATCCTGTGTTATAATTCTTCCTGAAGATAATAGATATTCAGTAAATGGTTGTTAAATTCACTGATGAATGATACATATACCATGGTGATCCTTATTACCAAGAGTTCTCTTTGACTAAAAAGATGACCAAAGTCCAGAGGGCAGATGAGATGATTATAAAAGCCCTGAATTTGTTCTCATTAGCAATTTGGCATCACTAGTGAAGTGAGAATAGCATCACTGTGATGAAAGCTGCCACAGGTATCTCTGTACAGAAAAGCAGAGTGTGGGTTGAGAACCGATGTGATCCTGGGTCTCTGGAAGCCTGTGACCGGAGATAGAAATAATGTTATAAATGAAACTCAGACATTTCAGCCAACTAGACATGAAACTTACTAAAATTATCCTACAGACAAAAAGATAAATATTCCTGATGGCATTGCAATAATTTAGTGTTATGTTCATGAAGTGTCATATGATATTCACGATGGCTGAGGTTTTAATTACTACATTTCCAGTCAGTCAAGGGACAAGCAGTCTGTCTGCAAGACAGGGGTTGCAATATATTCTTGACATTATGTTTTCCAAACAGACATTTAAATAAGGTTTTCAAAAATGCACAAAGACACAATTAAGTGTTTTTATATCCAACCCACTTTTTGCAATGCACAGAATAAGTTTGATTCTCTGTTCAACTCTTTAAATCTATGTTCAAATAACCTTGCTTAAATTTTTATTAAAATGCTTTATTCAGGATCATAAATAATTTTAAATATCAGTTATAAAAATGACCTTGTTGCGCCTCTGTAAAAGTCATGAACACTTCTAAGGAATCATTGGAAGTTCATGACAATGAAGATCTAATCAATATTAGGTCAACTTGTTCACACCTACGTTGGAAGTACAAGCTCAATTTTCAGAAAATAGTGTTTTTCTATCTCTTGACTGAGAAAGAAATGTCCCTCACTTATGGCATGCACCAAGCTTTCTCCAGACCTTAGGAAGACTCTTTACCCCTTCAAGGTTTTTGATGGCTAGTAGTTCCCATATTTTCTAGTTTCTGGGAGTTTTCACAAAGCTATAAAAAATTACTCTTCAATTAAACACTTTGGATATGTTATCTCCTTCCTGCCAGTATCCTGTCTGACACGCAATTACTATGTATCAGGCATTGAGGACAGAAAAAAAACTCTTCATGTGCCCCTCAACAAGACGCTAATCTCTCAGTACTATGGTTTGTTCATCTGAAAATGGGGATGGTGATTATCGCATAAACCTTTATGAAGATAAAAATCAGACGGCATATTTGAAGTGCTTAGAAATAGTCTCTGACTTTCCAATAAATTAAAACTATTATCACTGTCATTTTAAGTATAATTAATATTTTTAGCAGCACCCTCATTAACTTTAGTATTATTGATGATCAGTGTTATTGGTAAGAATCCTTGCCCTAAATTTTCACCATCATGCCTGAGGAAAATAATCCTTTAGGATAATACTCTTCCCAGACATTTTTAAAATAAGTTCTTATATTTGGTAGAACTTTCAATATCATCCAGTTTGAAGGAATCTTTAGGAAACAAAAGAATCTGAGTACTTTTTTTCAAGAAAATGGGCATCAAAACTATGGGCCACTCGGGCAGAATTGAAATGAAACAGGAACAAATAACAAATCTCAAATGGTCCTAACATAGACTATATCAGTCTTATAACTATCGTTATTGAATATAGTATGTATGCATATATGTGTATATATATATATTTATAAATATATTACATAATGTAATATATTTTTTTCTCATTTCTTAGGCTATCCCCAGAGATAGAATGGCATTATTAAATTTAAAAAATAAACTATTGAGGTATAATTTATATATAGTAAACTATATAGATATAAATTATATAATTAATGGTTTGAAATACATATACATTTATGAGACCATCACTGCAATCAAGAAAATGAACATATCCATCACTTTCAAAACTTCCTTCTTCCCTTAGTAATCTATCTCTTTCACTCCTCCCGCGTCCAAATCATCATTCCCAGGCAACTACTGATCTGATTTTTGCTGCTGCTGCTGCTGCTGCTAAGTCACTTCAGTCGTGTCCGACTCTGTGCGATCCCATAGACAGCAGCCCACCAGGCTCCGCCGTCCCTGGGATTCTCCAGGCAAGGACACAGGAGTGGGTTGCCATTGCCTTCTCCGTGTTTTTTGCTGCTGCAGATTGATTAGAGTTTTATGTAATTTGTATAAATTGAACCACATTGTATGCTCTCTCTCTTTTTTTTTTTGTCTGACTTCTTTTACTCTTGCATAATCATTTTGAAAACTGTCAGTCTTGTTGAACATATCAATAGTTTACTCTTTTCATTGTTGAGTAACATTCTATTTTATAGATATAGTACAATTCATTTTTGCATTCAATTATTGATGGATATTGGAGTTGCTTCCACTTTAGGGGTATTTCAAATAAAACCATTTTGAACATTCTTGTTACAAGACTTTGCGTGGTCAAATGTTTTCATTTCTATTTTGTAATATCTAGAAATAGAATGGCTGGATCAAAGGATACTGCATGACTTTCTAAAGGAATCATCTAACTGCTCTCCAAATGGTTGTACCAACTTACATCACCATGATTAGTGCAGATGAATTCTAATTTCTTCATATCCTTGAAACATTTTTGCCCTTGTAACACATATATAGTGATATCTTACTGCAGTTAAATTTTCAGTGATGTTGAGTGTTTTTTCGTTAGTTTATTGCACATATATTTGAGAATTTTGGTTTTCTTTATACTTTCTGGATAAAATTTATTTCTCATGTAAATGACTTCCAAATATTTTCTAATCTACATTTATATTTTCATTTTCTTTTTTGCTAAATCTGAAGAAAGAATTAAGTTTTTTTTTGTTGTGTTTTCTTTGTTTGTTTGTTTTTACAAATCCTTTGTATTTTAAAAGATCTTGATTTAGGTGTCAAATTAAAAAAAACAATTGTCTAAACCAAGGTCCTAAATTTTTGTCTAGACATTGTGCAATTTAAATTCTACATAGATTTCAATGATCTATTTCTAGTTAAAAATTTTATAACTTGTTCCAGGTATGGATTAAAGTTTATTTTGCTTGCATATTGATTCTCAGTTGTAGACTGATTTGTGAACAGACCATTCCTTCTTTGTAAATTTCCTTTTCACTGTTATTGAAATTCAATTTTCTCTATATTAGTCTATTTTAGAACTGTCCACTGATCTATTTTTCTATCATTGTTCTAATATCATATTCCTTTGATTTTTAGAGCTGAGAAAAAGTTGTGAAAGCAAGTAGTGTTCATCTTTGTGTATTTGTCCTTTTCAATGATAAATATACACATACACATATATTTGATGTATGAAGTCAGTTCTCTGGTGAGTTTAGGTAAAGTCATTAATTTGCAGTCCATCCAACTCTTTTCTTTTTTCATGTGTGAGAGATGCTCTTTCCCATCTTCTACTTCTCCAAGCTGAAACTGAAAGCTCCCAAGTTTCATTAGTATTATCTGATATATAAAAAGTATTTATGCAACTTTCTATGTGTTTTTTTTTTGTATGACATAAACATTTATAAACCTACCACCTAATCTAAGGGTCAGAAATCATTAATATCCTCACATATAAGGAAGAGATAGGACACGAGTGAAGCACAAAAGTGAGTGGAATGGCATCCATCTTTCTCTGAGAGGAGTTAATGATATCAATAGTTGGCAGCTACAAAGCTCTAAATTCATATATGGTATTGGAATGGCAAATAAATTGGATATAATTATGTCAGAGCTGCCAAATGGCCAGTGTTGCTTGAAGCTCTTCATTTTGTCTTGTTTGTGCCAAAAGACCTAAGGTTAAAGAAGCTGAATCCTGTTTCAACTTTTTCACCCCAATCAATAGTCAATGAGCTTGGAAAAGCAGCAAATTTTGAGAGCTACCAAGAATCCTTATAATAGTTCAGTAACATACTTCTTTGTGAAGAGAATTACTGTCTTTGGTAACTATGTTACTCCCTATATTATGTCATTATGTGAAATTGTACCCTGGATACAATGTCCAATTGGTAAAGTATACCAGCTTCTTTATTAATTGTTTTGTTTTGTTTTTCCTTCAGCTTAATTTTTGAGTGATATAATTTTATCATCTGTTGAATAAATAATTCCCTAATTTACAATCTTATTGATTAATAAATAATTTCACCCTGATTAAGAAAGCACTACCTACTTTCAAGAAAAAAAAAAAAAAAAACAGACCTTTTTATTGCCTTTCGCACTCTCTAGAAAAGCCACACTTCTCCTGTCAGCTTCCTTGCCATCATATTATTACATTTTATTTATTTTCTCTAATAGGCTACAGAAACCAGTAATATGATAGGAAGTCATTAATACAATATAATCACAGCAGAAGATCAAGCTCATCTCTTTCTCTTTGCATTGTCAAGTGTTTCAATATTTTATTTTATAATGTGATGACCAGAACCGATCATGGTAATCTAAGTGTGGATCTGACTAATGCATTGTATAATCAAAGATTTCCTTTTAGATTATGATTTGTTTACATTCCATAGCTTGCCCCATGTCACAATCAGACCCAGCAGAATTGCCTCACTAGGATATTATTCCAGAAGGAAATCGGGTAATGGGCTACTTTGTCCATTACATGGCATAGCCCTTTACTTGCCCAGGCCTCAATTTCCTGGTTCCTGCCACAAACTCACATCCTGCAGGGCTGGGACAGAAGGTAGGAATGATCAGGCAGCAGCACACAGGATTTGAAAGGAGTTCTGAGAACTGACTAACCTCCCTCTCTAGAAGGGCAGGGGTCCCTCAGCTCCAGCTAATTGCTGACGTGCAGGAATGAAGACCCACCTTCCCCAGGGGAAAAGAAAAATCAAAATCTCAAGAATGCTGGGAGTACATATTTTCATAGGAAATCTCTTATTTTTTAAATGTGGAAACTCTTTCAAAACCTTGTAACGCAAGGGGCTACAGAACAAACAAAACTGACTGCAGACAAAATACTGCACTTCAACTGCTTTTTTTGTGCTGACCTTGTTAGGAGGTCTCTAGGGATCCTTCCAGCTCTATTATACTGTGTTTAAAGATTGTGGGTCAGTATGGTTTTGAGAGGAATCAACTAAATTAATTGTTTAGTTTGAGACCATTTATGGAAGCAGCAGCAGCAGCCTTATCCAAAGATACTAATTAAGTGTCAAATTTATGTTCAGGATCCTTGAAAAGTTAAAAGGCATAGGCTTTCCTTTCAAGTACATACAAGTTATTCATTGGTTTGACAAATATTTACTGAGTAATGAAGGTCAATAGGAGTGAAATAATTCCATTTACCTTCCATTCTTCTCCAAACTTATCTATATTTTTGCAAATCTTTGGTGCTCTCAGACCTTCACAGATGAACTCTACTTTTTAATATTCTTACATTGATATTTTCTGCCTCCTCTGAACCTTTCCTCACTAATTACTCCCTTAGCCTCTTGGTTAAGTCCTTCAGTCTCTATATGCTACTTTTTCTCAAAGAAAACTATGTTCAGTATTTATCATACATGAAATAATACCACATCTTTCATCACCTTGTCTCCCCCCTCACTCATACATGTTCCCAATAAACTTCTCAGAAGAGTATCACAGGATGGTTCCACTTAGAGTCCCAGCCCAGTCTGTGGCAAATACAGCTTACTCTTTCTCACTGACCTTCTTGAAGGTGTTAAGAGGACAAAAGAGGGGCAGATACTTTGCTGCCCAATTGCAGGAATGAGTAGTAAACTCATTTAACACGCTGCCCTCCAAGAATGCAGGTAGACCAGAAGGCAGAGTGGAGTCACACTGCCAGGGTTTGGAATCTGACGCTGCTACTCTCTAGCTGTGTGATTTGGGCAAGTTATTCCATCTCTCATGTCTCGCTTTCCTCATCTTTGAAATAATGAAACTATTAATAGAATTAATAGGGTCACTCTGAGAATTCAATGTGTTAATGAAATCTTTGGGCCATACATGACTCATAGTCAACACTCTCTATATAAATGCTCAAAAATAGCAATAGAAGTTCTTCTTCTCAAGGAAGAAAGAGAAGTTACCCTAACAGGTAAAGAGGTATTTAAGAATCTGCCAGTGTTCATACAGTTAATAAGTGGCTGAGCTGAGAATTAAATCCAAGCATTCTGGCTGCAAAGCCCAGGCCTTCAACCAGCCTGCTCTTCTGTTTCCCAGCCTTGCTGTGCTTCCCAAAAACAAAGGGAAAACATCATTGCAGTATAAAAGATCACATCAGTGACATTCTATACATCTTAAATTAGTAATAATGGGCACTGTATTATTAATTTCCATTCTCTATCCCTTGCTAAATAGAAACTTTTCATGAATTCCCTCCCCAGCAGTTTCAGTAAGATGTTTGAAAATTTGTTTTGCTTTGTTGCAGATAATATGCTTACTAAGAGGCATTGTTTTCTTTATGGGGCCAGAGCTCCATCTAAATGTTCAATGCCTTTCTGGTTTTATGACCCAGAGTCGTTGATTATTGACTCTTAACTCTTCTCTCCCACTTTTCAGGTCCCGCCTCCTGCCTTCCAGCTTCCACTGCATTTATTCCCAGAGAGGCTAACTTGGATTCTTGAGACGGAAAATACTTTGAGTAACCTGTAGTCAACTTGTTTATAACCCCCTCCCACACTCCCAAATGGCCTTTGTTACAGTCTTAAATTTTTTGCACAATAACATGATTTCCTTCAGAAGCTCTCAATAGTCCCAATGTGGGCAGATGGTTGAATTGACCCAAGATTTTGCTTTTGCAGAAGGAAAAGGAAACCCTTGAACAGCTGACAATATATGGGTTAAAATTTCTCCTCAGTTGGTTCTGGGTTTAGCAAGAAATAGAAAACAAAGCCAAGGGGAGTGGGGGAGATGGGGATGGGGGAGAGATTTTGGGTTGGGTTGGGTTCATTCAGATGGAGCTCTGTTAAAGTGAGAGCTAAGTGATAAAAGGGGAAGTTGGAGGGTTGTGAACAGCACTTGGAGCTTTGGGTTGTGAGAACTAAAGGGCAAAGCTATTCAGATGGTAATGTTCCAGGTGTAGTTCTGGGGGTACATTTCTAAAGTGGTTCCTGCCATCTTCCTTTTCACACTGTCAAGTCAAGTCTAGCCCAAGACACAGGATCAGCATCCTTTCACTAATTAGTTCTAGCAGTTCATTCAGGTTGTGCTGTTTTCTCTTCTTTCACCTGGAATTTTTAGTTTTGTCTACCCATCACTTTCAGGAGAGGAAGAGTCTCTCTTACTTTATTATATTTTTCTTTTTTTTTTTTGCAACCATAAGTACTGCTGATCTTTTTGATCAACTTCTTCCCAAAATTCTAACTCTCACTAATATGTTGCTAATATCATGCCACAAGGCATGACCACCCACACTTGCTCATCTATAAGGAGTGATTAGGCAGACATGTATCTCAGGTGATGGGCCCCAGAGTTCATGACATAAAAAGGGCTAGGAAGTCAAAGGTCTCCACTGGATCTACCACTTGGGTGTTTTAATCACTTACTCTAATAAAAGATATGATATCGAAAAAGACTGGAACCAGTTTCCAAAGTCTTCACAAAATATGGATGAATACCTGAGTTTCGCAGACAATATTGAAGTTGGTATAGTCATTTGGCTGGAGTCTCAAAAGAGGAATTGTGTTACATAAAAATAAGAGTATAGTACAGACGTGGCCCCAGGGCCTTGCAGTGCTTGAGATGCAGGAGAAAATAAACAGTCTCTGCATGGGATTTGACCTCTCCAGAGAGGCATTTCTCAAACTTTGAACAAATGAAACAGAGTCTCTAGGAATTTTGGAGATTAAGGTGTTGGGACGATCTTATCACAATTAAGAAGTAAAAGTAAGCAGCATTCTGTGGTGATTCTGAGAACACAGAATGGTTTCCTTACAAAGCAAGGAGGCTTCAAGAGGGTGAAGTGGACAAAAGGTGAAAGGAAGAACCACAGAAAGTGGAAAGGTTGAAAGATACACAAAGAGAGATGACAACGCCAATAATATGAACAGAGAGGAACTCTGTCTTAGCAATATGAAGGAGAGTAGGCTTGACTTTTCTCTGGATAGCAAACTAGTATCGGCTGAGGTTCCTAGAGGTGTAGTCATTTTTATGAGGTTAAAAGATTACAGTATTTGCTGGAGAGTAGGATAAAATTTTGCAATACATTCTGCCCCCCCACCCCCACCCCTCCATGGTCTGTACATAGCACTCTCTGTATAAGGAAAGGTCAACCTACTTACCTGGTTGACTTGGGATGAAATCCTAGCAGTGGGAAAAGGTAAAGCAGCTCAAAAGTTCTCATAATGGGATGGAAAGGACTGTAAGCAGACATGGAAATCTACAATTGAATAGGGTTCTTTTCATGAATGGCTAAGAAGAATGCTGGTCCTTGGATTCCTAGTGCCCAGGAAAGAGTCAACAAGTCACCCCTACAGAAAGGGTCATATTTAATGGGAAGAGTTGGGACACTGTGCTGGCTTAGGGACAATGAGCCTGGAACCCAAAATAAGCTGTTCCCAGTGGTTGGGAGGCTGTTAGGGGCACCCCCATGTGTTTTGCCTTTCAACATCCCTGTTGGTCAAAAAGCATCAGGCAAAAAGAACCTAGGTGATATCTTTCACATCCTCCCCCACTTCCATTCTAAAGTGCCATGAATAATTCCTGTCCCATTTTCAATGATATAAAATCCAAGTTTTGCTTTAGAAAGCAATAAAAGAAAACAAACAAACAAACAAAAAACCAAGCAGGCATTTAAGCGTTCCTTGGACTGATACCAGAGAAACCTTCCAATTTGATTTTTTTGCTATTTCTTTCCCTTTATCAATATTTTTTAGCCTCTGAAGCCATTCCACATTCTCATCTGTCATTAGACAGATATTTGTATTTTTATGCAGTTTCAGAGTTCCTTGTTTTGGGTGATATTAATCCCTCACCATCCCCTTACTGGTGAAACCCTGCTCATCCTTCAAGGTCAAACTTACATATAGCCTTCTTCACAAACTGTCTTCTAAACTCTGAGTCTGACTCAGTTACTTTCTATTCAAGCTCTGTACCTCAACTGAATGTACCTCCTACAGACAGTAACAGTTTTATGCTTCATGTTTTCTCTTTAGGTTAGAAACCCTCCAAGGGAAAGATTGTGCTTTTGTACCATTTTATTTCCTAGAGCACCCATCTGCATACCTTCACTACAGAGTGTACTTGATGAAAAGTTGATTGATTGAATATTCATATCCAGTGAATAAAATAACTATTTCCAAACCTTATAAACATAATTGAGTCATGAGAAACATTGTACAGAGATCAAGTAGCAATTTTTCAATAACCTCATCAGTGACTTCAATGAGTAAATGACCTTTCCAAACCAATCATAAAAACTTTGTCACTTCCTACTGTTTAAGAAGAATCTTGAATAACAGATGCATAGATGTATTCCTGTCTAAGCTGTGGCCAACACATGTAGGTTTTGGATAACTTGAAGACAAAGTTCCTCTTGGCCATCAGAGTGAAAAAGGGAGGTCTTCCTCCAGGTTCTGGAATGTTTTGTAGGATGGAGGGAAAAGCTTGGGGTCTGGCACCATGGAGCACCGATGCTGACACATGATTACAACCTAATGGGATGTGAATAGGCTGGAACCAGGAAGCCCTCAATAGCCACATAGTCAGGCAAGCAGTTTCAATCCTCTGTAACCCTGCCTTTCCTTTGTAAAACGTGGATTAAAACACCTGCCCTGAAGTTAAGTACTTTTATCAGATGTCTCTAATTCACCATTTCAGAATCTCTCAGTCTCATTGGTCTCTTTTACCCATCTACTACTGCGGTGACCAGTTCCTCTGGTTCCATGAAGCTTCTTGCTGGTTCAGTCTGATCACTTCGGGCCAGTACCTCAAGCCTTGGACATGGTGCCAGAAGCTACAAGAAGCCACTCAGCTTGCAGACTAAGCATTCACATCCCAGATGTTTAGGACAGTTAGGTTAACAACTCATGGGGTGAACCATGACCAACCAAGGTCAGGGACTTGTAGAAAATTCTTTCTCATCTTTAACCTCAGAGAGTTGACCCTGAAATACACCTTCCTAGAACTGAACCAAGAGTTACAAACATCCATGGCCAGCTGGTCATGTGCCCTAATATTTGACTCTTTCTATCTGTGACTTACTTCTATTAGCCCCAAATTCCTTATTTCTATTCCCTGAGTCTATACTACCCACATAGCATCATCACACACATGCCTTGTTCTCAGGCTCTGCTTTCTGGGGAGCCTAGACTGAGTGTTAACCTTGCTGATATAACATGGGCAGGAAAGCACAAAGGAAACATTCTTGATGCAAAATGTAAGGTGATTGCAATTTTGGTTTTCTCTAGGAAGGTACATATGGAAAAGATATGTATATGGTAATAGCACCTTAAGATTTGAAAATGACAGTGAACTTAATTTGATGTTGAATCTTCTAGAACACTTATAGATGATTCAAAGGACTTTTGTTTATGATCACCATGATTCTGTAGTCCTTTGGGATACTGGGCTGGCCTGGTCCTATTGGGTAAAACTGCAAGCAATCACATGGGGATCATAGTCACAACAGTCAAATTCACCCAAGCTGATGACATTGTTCTGTCCCTTGGAAACATACTAGAAGCTGGAAAAGAAACACTCACTAGTAGAAAACAACCAAGAGGCCAGAGAGAGAGATGTTATTTTTGAACTTTTAAAGAGAACATTATAAATAGCAGAGAAAAAGGAAAAGCAGAAATTAAAAGCAATAAAAACAAAAGCTAGTTGACAGCGACCCTTTTAATATGACAATTTTGGTGCTTCAAAAGCCCAGGTTTGTGGATGTAATAGCTGAGTCCCTGCAAAATAGCCAAGGACCATGGGGTTTGAGCACTTAGTCACAATGGCATTTTAGGTTAAACAATCATTGACTCAGCGGTGAAAAATGAGATAAATTAAAATTATTTTCTTCACAACGGCCGAGGGGCTTGGCAAGTAATATATTGAAGAAATTTCCTGGACATAATAGGTTACATTAATTTTCAACTGCAAAACAATTCCTTCAGCATTATTTTTCAAGGAGAGAGAAAATAAGAAGGGGGGGAAACCACCCTGTTACTTGTGCTATTTACTTCTGGCCTAAATGAGAAAACATGTTTCAAAAGGAAGATTAAGAAAGGCGTATCGAGACACAGAGAAAATCCTGACTGTAAAGAATTCAAGCTAATTGGTTACCCATTTGCCTGTTCAAAAATGGTCAGTATTAATCCAAGAACAACAGAAGCATAAGTGATGAAAATCGTTACATTGGGAAGCAAGATGTTAAACCCTCCACTAGCTAAAAAGCATCTTTGTTTGGAATACGGAACAAAAGTGGGAGCAAATCTTTCCATCCAAATGTGCTTACCAGTCATGGTAGAAGAGCTCAGTGCCTATGACTGAGGCCTCTTTGCCCCAGATGCTGAGTAATTAAGTGAATACCTCAGCCTCTGAACCTTATGGGCCTCTATATGCTGCTTCAGGAATAAGGTAAATGGAGCTGTAAATGGTGAGAAGCTGGTACTGCCAACTGTTATCAGATAGGAGCAAAGGCCAGGAGGCCATTAGTCCTACCATGAGCATGCCTGCTTCTCTCCTCCCCGCTCCCCTCAAGATCTGTATTACTGAAATGGACCAAGACCCTGTGGTCCTTGCCCCCCATGTCTTCTGCCTGACTTTTGCTTGTGGAAAATCGTTAGCCAAGGAGTAAGTTTAATCAGAGATGTTTAAAAAATGCATAAACAAAGGAAAACAGTCCAACAAAATTAAATATAATAATTTAGCCATTAAGCATTGTCAAGAAATTTTAGTTTCTTCTTAAGAGCTATAGACAACATGCTGTGAACGTGCAGTCTTGTTGGTATAGTGGTGAGCATAGCTGCCTTCCACATCCTGTAAGCTGTCCTAGAGTTTCTGAAACCTCCACCAGGTGGAAGAAGGTAACCACATGATGCCCACACTGTAGCCATTACATAAGCTGCCGCAACTCTGAGAATTGGCCTCAAGGAAGTGGGAGCAAATGACCCTGGAACTGAAGACTAACTGTGCTAACAATCAAGATGATGGGGTTCAGACCACCGATGACCAATTTCAACACAGCTGTCAGAGCTGACTGTGCTATTTCTGCATGTAGCCACTTCCCTCAGCCTACAAAACTCTTGCCCACTGATTGTCAGTGGTGGGGAGTCAGCCTTTGGAAAGAAGTCTATCCTCCCAACTCCCTGGTTGCCAGCATCCAAGATAAAGCAAACTTTTCGTTCCACCAGCCTGACCTCTTTATTGGCTTTTAAACAAGGAGAAACAAGACCCCACTTTTGGTTACATTACCACCCTCAGATTACTGACCATCTGGCCCAGTGATGTCCCAGTAAATGTTTAAGAACTAACTCTCTAAATATAGTTCTCACATGAATTTTGGTTGATATTTTCATTTTATAGTGGTGGTTGGAAAACTTTCACTGTGAAAGACTAACAGTAAGTATGTCAAGCTGTGCAGAGCACACTTCCTGTCACAATTGTTCAAGTCTGCAACTGGAATGTAAAAGCAGTCATAGACAATACTTAAATGAATGAACACAGTGGTGTTCCAATAAGACCTCATGTAAGGATGTTTCCAACTTCCTATAATTTTCATGTGCCATGGAATATTCCTTTTTTTTCTTTGTTTTTAACCACTTAAAATATAGAGATCATTATTGTTCCCACGCTGTACCAAAAAGTGTGGCAACCTGGATTTGGCCTAGAGGTTGTAGTTTGCCACCCTTGTTTTATAGTAACAATTAAGTTGGACAGTGGTGAAACAACTAAGATGTACGTGCACGTGTTTTTCAGTGAGTTGTGAGTGATCTTCATTCAGATAATTGTTTTCAGATACTGGAAGTGTTTCTTCAATTTCTCTTTTTTTTGCTGTTCATAGTGTGATGGCTACAGATGTGACATACTTTTAAGTTGATTCTGTTTTATTAACACTTTCTGTAACTTGTGTCTCGGCATTCAACAAAATAGCTCAAGTTCTGACTTGTAGCATTTGCCAATTTCCATGGTATAAACATCCCCATTATGGCCAATTTCAAGTTACTAACATGACATTGGTTATGCTATGTGGATGTCTTTTATAAAGAAACTACGAGAGCAAGGATTTTCTTCTTTATCGTCTTTGCTTCAGGAAGGGTCTTGCACTGATATAAGCACACACTAGGTGTGTTTGTGGAGCAGTGTGTCCACTGGGTAACTCCATTTGGCTCCCACATGATGTTTCCTTTAGCTAAAATTTTAGGAATATAATTCACACACTACTCAATGATCAGGAAGATGTAGGTATGTATATGTGTTTGTATGTGTGTATGTGTTTATACAGGGTTCCCTGGTGGCTCAGATGGTAAAGAATCCGACTGCAATTTGGGAGACCTGAGTTCAACCCCTGGGTCAGGAAGATCCCCTAGAGAAGGGAATGGCTACCCGCTCCAGTACTCTTGCCTGGAGAATCCTATGGACAGAAGAGCCTAGCAAGCTACAGTCCATGGGGTCGCAAAGAGTCAGACATGACTGAGCAATTAACACTACTATTACTATGTGTTTGTATATGGATTGCTTTCTTTGAAAAACACTGAACAAATATTACCCATATTCCTGCTACCTTTTGTTGGGGTCCTTTAATGGACCGGAACCTTGTGGTGCGGAGTCGACGATAAGAAAGTGAAAGAGAGAAAGAGAGAGAGAGAAAGAGAGAGAGAGAGAGACAAAAAGACCCGGGGACCTAAGCTCTGATGGAGCAAAGGTGCTTTAATGATTTTTCTATGAGTATATATAGGCTGCAGTACAAGAAACTTCTTTCGGGAATGATAGAGATCAGAAAACCAAACGTACAGCAACCGTTACCAAGGGACCAAGGGGTAACGTTAGTCACAAGGTCAGGACACATCCATATCTCAAGTAAGGGGAAGGAGATTAAGCTGTTTTGTCCTAAGGAGAATGTTTACTAAAGGAGACTCATGCTTGCCTCACATAATGACCTCCCTGGGAGCAGCGTGCTGTTCCACTTGAAGAGGGACAAAGGACTCATGAGAGATAGCACGTAGGAATCCTCCCGTCAAACATTCCCTGACACCTTTAAAACTGTATAAAGTAAGAAATGAAAAAAAAAAAAAAAAATTCCTTCAGTCCATTTAATCTTCCCTGCATTGAAATGCACCATTATTAACAATTTGGGGAGTGTCACTTATGATTTCTTCCTAATTTTGAAGGTGTAAAAAATCTCTCTCTCACTCTCTCAATTCCCTCATTTTTGCCCCCTCAACCTCCATTCCCTACCGTTTTCTAGAATCCTCACTGTCCTCACTACACCTCAGTGAGCATAGACACCCCTCTTGTCCTGGGTCCTAGCCTAACTCCCCGTCTAAATCCAAGTCTCAGTGCAGCCCTCTTGAGTTCTCACCACGGAACAGGCTCAGGACCCGCATTTCCACACTAACATAAAGCTGGCATTTGCTTTAGTGGGTAGTCTTATTCCCCTGGACTTTATTTGATCAGTATCCGCCCCCTGCACTCTCAGTTTTTTGCACAATGACTCTGTAACTGGCATTCACAGCCACAAAACCATTTAGATTTCCTGGAACTAAATTGCTTTCCAGAACTCCAGTGGCATGAAGCTGATGTGGATATTGATTTCTCGTTTGTTAGTGGCTAGTAATGAGGCACCCAGTATGGGCACAAGCCGGTGGAGAGAGTGCCTCTTCCGGGAGCCCCTGGCCAGGAGGCGGCGCATCTCTGCTGCTGCCCATGCTGGGCCCCCTTCCCTGCCCTCTGTCCTCCCTGCAGTCCGCCGGGCTTGGGGTTATGACAGACACCACAATGGACGCCTGCGCCTGCAGCAGAACTCGCCAGCACCCGCTGCCACCCTCCAAAGCTGTCCTGCCCTTTGCTGGGGCCCTGCATCTGCAGTGCTCCCCAGCTGGGTTCCCGGGGCAGTTTTGGCTGGACGAAATTGCATGTAGTTATGTCTGCAGGAAAAGAACTGCCTCAGACAAGCGTGTCAGAACCCTAGCCAGCCAGACACCCAATTGTTCGTCTCTGCTTTTTTTTTTTTAATTAAAAGAAAAAAAATCAGACAAAAATGCTTCACAATGCAGGGGCAGTGTGGCTGGTCAGCCTTTTTCCCTTGGCTGACTTAGTGTTTCAGCTCTAGAGGGAAAGACCTGGAAGTCCAATACCTCATCCCTGCTCATGGGCTCCAGGTGAACACACCTGATGTACTGACATCCCTTTGTGAAAAAGCTTGCTGGTTCCCTAGGATAAATAATGAGTAGTAATATTACTGCTGTTTTAAATAAATACCAAGGTTAGTCTCTGATACAAAAGAGATAAACCTCATCCCTGGACAATTCTCCTAATTTTAGTAACTTACCTAATATAAGGAAAACTATCCTGAATTCTTCACGTAAGTGTTGCCTTCTCAGGAGGCTTACTCTGACCACCCTATCTGGGATTGCATTGGTCACAGACTGGGCTCACTACCTACCTTTCTTAACTCTCTCTTTTTCTTCTCACGTCACCCCCAATACACTACCTTGCTCATTTGCTTCTGTGAGTCTCCTCTTGGTAAACCCTAAGCTCCTCAAGGCAAGAATTTACTTTTGCTTTACTTGTGTTTTTCCAGCACCTAGGAAAGTACCCAGCATATGTGAAATGGGTAATAAGTATTTCCTGAGTGAATGTAACAATATCAGAGCAGCCATGAGCTTTCCACATGTGTCTCCTCTCTCCCTCTGTGTGGCCATCTCGTCTTCTTTCTCCTCCTTCCTCAAGTCTTTCCCATCTACCTCTTTCTCCAGCCCCCCACCTGCATAATATAATAATCACCTTCTGGGTTTTTCAGACCCAGTGCAAGGTTTGAATCATTCAGTCATGTGGATTGTGAATGAATGAGAAGTCACTGCTGCAAGAGTCCAAGGGGAAAAAAAGCAAAAGGAAATTTTTTTAAATGTTTATTTGTGGCAAAATATGCATAACATAAAAGTTACTGTCTTAAGCATTTTTTTAACTGACAAATAAAATTGTAAAACATTCAAAGTGTACTTTGTAATGACCCTATGCATACGTCAATTCATTGTGAGAGGATTCCTCTCATCTACTCAATTAACACCTCTGTGAGGAATCCTTTCACATTGCATACATGCATCACATCTACATGATGCACACCTTAAATATCTCACAACCCTACTTGTCAAACACACACACACATGTGTGTGTGTGTGTATAAATAACTTTTAGTGAGAACGTTTATTAGTCTCTTAGCAAATTTCAATTATTCAGTACAGTGTTTTCAGCTATATTCATCATGGTTAAGTCCTCAGTTCTTAAATGTCTTACAGCTGAAAGGTTTTACCCTTTTACCAATCTCTTCCCATTTCCCCAATCTCCCAGCCCCTGGCAACCACTTTTCTTTCTCTTGATTATGGATGTATGAATTTGCAATTATTCCTTTTCCTCTTTTTTTATAGATGCAATACATTTTTAATAAATAACATGTCTTTTTAAATACTGATAGGGTTCTAATTCAGTATATAATTCATAACTGATTAACTGATTTTACTTTTGCTCATTTTTTGTTTTCTATTTTCTATGGTAATCAGGTATTTCTTTTATAATACTGTTAATATTAAAAATATTTTTATTAGAGCATTTTGGAGCACTATTAAAGTCTCATGTTACCAGAGAAAATAAAATATACTCAAATAGAGTGGTTATGGATAGTTGGTTCTTGTATATCATCTCTTTACCCATTTCTCTCACCCAGCACCCCATCCTCCTGCCTCTGGCAACCACCAATCTGTTCTCACTGTCGATGAGGTTGTGGTTTTTTGTGTTGTTTGTTTTTTATTTTACAGATTCCTTATTAAGAAAGACCATACAGTATTTGTGTTCCGCTGTATGAATTATTTCATTTAGCATAATTCCCTTGAGATCCATCAACATTATCACAAATGGCAAGATTTCACTCTTTTCGTGGTTGAATTATATTATGTGTGTATATATATACACACATATTTATCTATCTATATATATATACACACACATATCCACATATACATATATATATCACTAATTTTTATTTATCCATTAATGTATACTTAGGTTGTTTCCATATCTTGACTATTCTAAATAATATTGCAATAAACACTGTGATTATATGTCTTTTTGAGTTAGTGTTTTCATTTTCTCTGAATATATACCCAGAAGTAGAATTGATAGATCACATGGCAATTTTTATTTTTAATTTTTTGAGAAACTTCCATACTGTTTTCCATAGAGCCTGAACCATCTTGCATTCCCACCAACAGTTCACAATGGTTCCCTTTTCTCCACATCCTCACCAACATTTGTTATTTTCTGTCATTTTGATAATAATCATTATGACAGGTGTGAGGTGATACCACATTATGGTTTTGATTTCCATTTCCCTGATGATTAGTGATATTGAACATCTTTTCATGTACCTATTGCTGCCTGCATATCTTCTTTGGAAAAAAGTATAATCAGATCTTCTGCCCATCAGATTTTTTGTTGTTGTTACTTGTTTTTTCTTTCTTTCTTTTTGGCTATTGAGTTATAGAACTTTGTATATTTTGTTTATAAGCTGCTTATCAGAGTTATGATTTGAAAATATTTCTCCCATTCAGTAGATTGCCTTTAAATTTTGTTGATAATTTCCTTTGCTGTGCAGAAGCTTTTTAGAATGATATAGTCCCACTTATTTGCGGTTTTGTTGCTTTTGTTCTCAGTGTCAGGTTAAAAAATATTATTACCAAGACCTATGTCAAGGAATGTACTGCCTATGTTTTCTTCTAGGACTTCTATGGTTTTAGGTCTTACGTTCAAGTCTTTAACCCATTTTTATTTATTTATTTATTTATTGTAATGTATAAGATAGTGGTTCAGTTCCCTTTGTTTGTGTGTGGCTGTCCAGTTTTCCAAACTCCATTTTCTGAAGAGAATATTCTCTACCTGTTTTATCTTCTTGGCTCCTTTGTCAGAAATTAATTGACCGTATATACATGGAAATATTTCTGGGTTCTCTATTTGTTCCATATGTATCTTTTTATGCCAGTGTTATACTACTTTAATTACTATAATTTTGTAATATAGTTTGAAATCAGGGCACATGATGCCTCCAGCTTTCTTTTTTCTCAAGATCGCATTAGTTATGTGGGGTCTTCTCTTGTTCTATACAAACTTTAGGATTATGTATTCTATTTATTTGAAACATGTGAAATAAATATTTGTTCTATTTATATTTCAAAATGCCTGTTACATTTTTAATATGGATTGCTTTGAATCTGTGGATTGCTTTAGGTAGTATGGACATTTTAACAGTGTCAATTCCTCCAATCCATAAGCACTGGATGTCTTTCCATTTGTTGAGTCTTCTTCAATTTTATTAATCAATATCTTCTAGTTTTCTGTGCATAGGTCTTTCACATCCTTGGTTAAATTTATTCCAAGGCATTTTATTCATTTTGATGCAATTGTAAATGGGATTATTTTGCTAGTTTCTACTTCTGATAGCTCATTATTAATTTATAGAACAACAGAATTTTTGTGTATTGATTTTGCATTCCAAAACATTACTGAATTTGTTTATTTGTTCCAACTGCTTTTTGGAGTCTAGGTTTTCTGTGTATAATGCTGTGTTATACTCAAATCATGACAGTTTTACAATCTCCTTAGCAATTTGGATGCTTTTTTTTTTCTTGCCATCTTGAGTGTTTTCAAGTGTATAGCTCAGTGATATTAAGTACATTCACATTGTTGTACAAACATTACAACTATTCACCTCTAGAAGTCTTTTCCTTTTTCAAAACTGAAATTCAGTACACATTAAACTGTAACTTCCTATTTTCTCTTCTTTTTTAGCCTCTAGCAAGCATCTACTTTCTGTCTATAAATTTGACTTCTCTAGGTATCTCACTCAGTGGACATGAATTTGAGCAAACTCCAGGAGATAGTGGAGGACAGAGGAGTCTGGCATGCTGCAGTCGATGGGGTTGCATAGAGTCTGACACAAACTTCATGACTGAGCAACAATAACATCAAGGTATCTCACATAAGAATTTGTCACAAAAGGGAAAATTTTAATAATAGGAGCATCAGACATCAATGGATATAAACCTCTGGGGAGAAACAGAACATTCTAAGGGGCCTTAAAATTGCATGTACACATAGTCAACTGTTTAATATATGCAAGTATAGACTTTACCTTGGCCAAAATATGAACGAAGGGAAGAATCTTATCTAAACTGCCAGTGTGCTCTACATTAAGCAAAAAACAACATATCAAAATCTAGTTTTACGCATGATGTAATAAAACTGTTTATAAGTAAAATGATTAAAGCTTGATAATTAATAATAATTTATGTAATGTTTTCTATTTAAATACTTTAACATTATTGAGCTTATCCTTTTATTTCTATAGCATCTCCATAAAGTGGAAAGGTGGAGGATCACTATTTTTCTTACAGATGTGTCTGTGTGTGTTAGTTGCTCAGTTGTGTCTGACTCTTTGAGACTCCATGAACTGTAGCCTGCCAGGCTCCTCTGTCCATGGAATTCTCCAGGCAAGAATACTGGAGTGGGTTACCATTCTCTTCTCCAGGGAATTTCCCAACCCAGGGATCGAATCTGGGTCACCTGCATTGCAGGTGAACTCTCTACTTTCTGAGCCACCAGGGAAGCCTCTTTCTTGTGCCAGGGTCTTAACCTGTGCCCACAACCAGGTCTGGGAGGCTTTTACTTATTACAATGGTATTAAATTGTCACCAAAACAACATTGTTCAAACTGGGGGGGTGAAGTTGGATGAAGCCCACATGTACCGAGGGCTTGCTCTAGACTAGGAACTGTGCTCAGTGCTGCCATAGATATCCTCACCATATGGACATACATTGCAAACTTACTACTTACCACCATGAGTAGATCATAGAAACTCAGCAAGTTTCTGTGCTCCTATTGAAAAATGGGCATCATACTCCAACTTTTCTTTTCTCTTTCCCTAACATGTAATAGAGGTGTAAACAAAGGAGACCCCAAGTTCTGTTAGGAGCAGCCTGGATGATGAAGCAGCCTGAATGGATGGATGGATGTGCTGTGATGACATAGGTACATGTCTGCAAGCAACACACTACAGCTCTGAAGAGCGAAGGACTATACATCACCTTGATTTCTCTAAAACTGCAATGGTATTCCTCCTCAGCCCATTCATATGGAGAAGTGGGGTAGGGGATAATGTTTATTTGAATCTGCATATTTTAACACCACCCTATGACTTTAGGAGTCTCATTAGGCAAAGCAACTTCGGGATGGCTTCTACATTTTTCACAGCTCTGCCTCAATCCTTTTCCTGGTAGAGTCTGAGAAGATGCGTATAAAGCCACATAGCCTTAGTGGAGAAAACCTCAACTTCTATGTGTCCTTTGCTTTGGAGAGACCAAAACATGACAAATTTTGGCTCTGTCATTCTTGTTCCAGTAGGGACTGGCAATTGTTTCCAGCTAATCTAGACTTTGGTCCTCAGATGTTCTATAATATTCCTCAATGCCAGAGACGAGATCACTCAGTGGCAGCAGGGACATCCACCCCTGTTCCCACCTTGTCTCCCTGAGCATTCTCCTCACCTCCTCACCCCTAAAAATGGTCCCATTGTCTTACAATTTAGTGTCCACACCACATGGGAGCTGGGCAGAACAAGGTTGCATATTAGTTGATTACTCCCTGTCCACACAATTTCATCCTCATGATGTTGTTAGGAATGTCTCATGTTGGCTCTGGATATACTATCTGGTGTTTCCTCTTAGAGTTCCTAAAATTAATTTAGTTATAATCTCCTCAGTCTTAGGGATTTTCCCTTCAACAGTAATACGTCTCTTCCCACTTTTCATCTCAAAACTCCTAAGCAGAACGTTTGACTTCATATCTCACCACACCCATTCTTAATTGTTCTTCCTTCCTTATCACCAACAGTTTTTATGGCAGAAAAGGAATGGGCTGTTTTTCTTCTTTCAGGTCAAATTCTTCTTAAAGATAAGCTTAAATTACCCTCTCCCTTTTCCTGAAGTTTAATTACTGATTAAGATACAAGCAAAACAAACTCTGCTGAAAATAAGAGAATCAAATCCTTAGTGGTCTCAGAAATGGTATACCAGCTGCATCCACCTAGGACTTTGGTGTTGTATTAGTCTGCTAGAGCTGCTACAGCAAAATAACATGGGAAAGAACTCTAGTCAGAACTTTGTTGATCTCACAGGAGGAACTCAAGGTCTATAGTTAACAGTGACTTGCCTAAATACACAGTTACTATTGGCAGAGGATAATGGAACTCAGGTGTTGTATTTTAGGATCTCAGTTTCTCCTTCGTGTCATTGATCATGGATAGTTATTTTCCATATGCTGCAGTAAACAGACATACAGATAAGTGCCTTATTTGAAGATTTTGTTAATGCAGCAAATGGGGTCAGTGCAGAATTAGATGCATGGAGGACATTCATTTCATTGTTTTGCAAAGAATTAAAAAAAAAAAGCTAGTTTCCACTCTGGCATCATGCAATAGTGAAGGAGAAAAATTAAGAACTAGTAAGAAGATCTCTCCAAATCTTTTACTTTTTTTCTGCTCATTTTGTTTGATTCATTCAACTTAGTGTCCATTAACAAGGGGGCATAAATAAAGGCTAGTTTATCAATCTTTCATTGAAAAATTCAAGTCATATTTTGCTTTTGCCTATATTATTCCAGAATCAGTAATGTCAATGAGATATGTATTTTTGACTCCTTTTTGGAGTAACTGAAACATCAAACTCTTATGCACACTGTGATCGTTGTCCAATGACCTTGAATAACAGAAAAGCTAAGATTAGTGAAAATATTTTTAAAAACTGACTTATCAATAGATCATGATATTACCTTTGCCTTTGAGCCTCATTTAAGGGTCCATATTGCAGCAGCTAGAAGGTCCCTTAGAGTTCACCTAAGCCAACACTCTCATTTTCCAGATGAGGAACCTGCACCCGGGAGAAATGAAGTGAGTTACTCGAGGTCACATAGAAAGTCACTCTCCGAGTCCAGCTAACACTCATGTATTTTGACATCGGTTCACTTTCCAATATGGCAAGGTGTCTCAAAATTAATAAAACAGGGTAGTGTTTTGAAAATGTCCAATGGGTTTTAGTTTATCCCTTAATTTCTATTTACTTCTTTATCTCTAAGACAGCTTCAAGGTTAATGGAAGTAGGAAAATGTGTGAGTGATTTCTCAGATGACAAAGAATCCCATAAATCAGCTTTCTCTCAAGTATAACTTTTTTACCTTTCTTTGTAAAAGATGATCTTCAAAGCAAGATTTTATAAAAGACTAAAGGATATCTAAGTTTCTTTTCTTCTTCATTAATATCCCAAGAAGTAGGCCTAGAGACCCAGGTCCTGGAGTCTTCTCAGGAAGCTGTGTTAGATGGGGGAGAGGAGAAAATGCTCAAGATATAAGAATTTCCTCTGCAGGGTATGTAGAGCTCCATTGATCTTGGGGCTCCTCTATGGCCTGGCACTTTTGCAGAGGGATCATTTGTAATTAGTGAGCAATAACAGATTCCAAGGCTATTCTGACAGGATTGAAAAGTTCTTGAATGACCCAGAGAATGACCCTGGAGTTAGCTGAGGATTTAGGGTGCTTGCTGAAAAAGACCACCAACAGGAGCAAAATGATCTTTCCACTGAGATGTTCAGGGCTGGCAGCCAAAACCAATGAGTGAGGTTCACAGCCAGGTCTCAGAGGCCCACAATGCTAGAAGAACAGAGAAGAGGTTTCATTTGGAAAAAAGAGATTGTTAAGTCTCTAGAGCAACAGATGAAGCTGTTAGAATGTGCTCCACCCTCTCTGTTACTTGAGTTCTCCACTCCCAGAGTGGTCTCCTCCTTCTCACCTCCTCAGCCCTCATCCACAGTTCTACTCTCAAGTGTTGTATTCCTCTGACTACCACCTTATATCTCTCCACATTTCACAAGTACTCTCCATGTAACTATAAATAATTTAAAACCAAGGATACCGTTTTCTTCTTATGCTTACTACTTTTTCTCTATCGGGCTTCTGTTAATTTCACTTCCTACTTTCTATAGCTTGATTCCATGGTACACTGCTATAATCAGGCCTTGCCTATTCCTGACTTCCTTGTCTGTTCTTACTCTCCTGTCCCAACCCCAACTCTGGTTTAATTCAACTCCTCTTCCCTCCAGGGGAGCAGTAGTATGGCCGCAAGAAAGCTTCTGGTCAGTCTGAGGTCAATCAGTGATGACAAGTCTCATTGTTAACAGGAAGCCGTGCTATATTCCCCCATCAGATAATTTACATTTTTTCTTAATCATTTTCAATACCCCTTCCTTGAATCACTCAACTGATTGTCTGGTTACCTCTTATTTTACTGATAAAGTAGAAGTAATCAGAAGAAAACTATTTTATCTTCGTACTTCTAATACCACCAATCCTGCCCGCACCTGTCTCAATAAGTCCCACCTTCTTTTCTTGATACAAAATATGAACTGGTTTCACTCTTCAGAAAATCTCTCTAGAATTCTTCTTGTACCTTCCTGGCTATTCAAGGACTTTGCTTCTCTAACTTTCCCTTATAGCCTGCGTCTCATTTCTTTTAAACCACACCTGTGAAGAAACATAAGATTTATCTTCCATCTTCCTGAGCTGCATGTCCCTTTCCTGCTGTCAGTGTCTTTGTTCCTTTTTGTTGATGAAATCTTTGAGCAGTTTCTATGAAAACTGGCTCATTATCTGATGTCATGGTTTTCAAAGTTTAGCAGGAGAAAGGTTCAGTTTAATAATGAGGATATAGTATAGACTAGCAGGACCATATGGGACCTTCCTGGGACAGACTCCCCTCACCCATATCTTCTGCTGGAGCTCTTTCCTAAAGTACTCCAATAATAGTATCGCATGCACATTTTCTGAATTTTTAAGATGCTAAAACCATCATTGAATTAACTACTTGATTATGATCAGTAGCTCCCAGACCTTTTTCACCTAAGGATTGATAACATTAGCTTCCAGTTACCGCAGCATCAACTAATCAGAGAACTGTGCATGAGCTGATCACATACTTATAACATCCTCTTTCACCTTGGTTTAAAAATGTTTTGTTGAAACCTTTTTGGGAATAAAAATTAGCCAAAAGGAGCATAAGCCACCTGTTTTCCTTGCTTGGCTCTGCAGTAAAGCTTTCTCTGCTCTAAAATCTAATGTTTTGGTTGTTTGGCCTCACTGTGCATAAGGTACATGAATTTGCACTTGGAAAACAATAAAAAGGTCTAAATAATAAAAACTATAGTTTTTCTAGTAGTCATGTATGGATGTGAGAGCTGGACAATAAAAAAGGCTGAGAACCAAAGAATGGATGTCTTCAAACTGTGGTGCTATAGAAGACTCTGGAGAGTCCCTTGGACTGTAAGGAAATCAAAGCAGTCAATCCCAAAGGAAATCAATCTTGAATATTCATTGGGAGGACTGATGCTGAAGTTAAAGCTCCAATATTTGACCACCTGATGCAAAGAGCAGACTCATTGGAAAAGACCCTGATGTTGGGAGAGATTGAAGGCAGGAGGAGAAGGGGACGACAGAGGATGAGATGGTTAGAAGACATCAATGGACATGAGTCTGATCAAACTCCAGGAGATGGTAAAGGACAGGGAAGCCTGGCGTGCTGTAGTCCATGAGGTTGCAAAGAGTCAGACACAACTGAGCGACTGAGCAGCAACAAGAATAGTTTGAATTGCTAATTAGCTGTATGTGGATAGAGAGATGATAAATGATAAATAGATATTTTCATACATGCCTACATACATATATGGAAATAGAAAGAAACCTAAAGTCTAAAATTTTAAATATTAGCTTGAAAGCAACACATACACTCAGACTAAAATGTATCTGGAAGCATATCACAGTCACACTTCTTAACAAACTCACTCCCCTTCCCATCCCCTAAAAAAAAAAAAAAAAAAGAGAGAGAGAGAGAAAGAGAGAAGAAACACATTTTAGTCACAAGCAATTGCTCAACATAGAAAACTATTGAAGAGGTTACTTGTGAGGAGACCAGCAGGAGGAACTGAAAAAATCTAATCATGGATGTACATCTAAGTAACTACCATGAAATTCAAGCATTATAACTATAGGGGAAAGATGCTCATGTGAAAAACAACCATTTTGACACAATAATTGGTGGAAGAAATTGCAGTGCATGCTAATTGTGAGATAAGGAAGTGTGGGGAGAGCGGGAAAGGGAAGGATCCCTAAGTAAGAGCAATAGAGGCTGTTTCATTTCTGATCATGCTAATTTGATAAGTAAGTATAAATCTGATTTGGAAAATAAGAAAAGAAGGAACTCTGAGGGATTGCCAGAAAATGTGGTTCGCTATCATATATTTGAGGTACAGGACATACTTTTTAAATTTTGTAATATAGATTGACTTCATTTTCATTAAAATACTAACAGAATACCAACATTAATTTGGTTAGAAGCTCTTTGAAAACAAACTTTGAAGAAAGTATATAGACAACAATTTTGTATTGATCTTGTTTTCTGTCACTAGCATTTATTTATTTACTTTTGTATCTCTCATTTCATGCCTTCAAAAATAAACATTTAATTTTCACCCCTGCTTCTTTGTTTGAAATATCTCCACCCTGCCTCCTTTATGGACTCATACTCTACGAGTAGTAATAGCGTTGGATTTACTGGGTTATAAACTTATTGGAGCTTTTTCAGGCAGATTTCTGGAGTTCACCCAGAGCTTCTGACTATACTGCAGGCAATGACAGTGTTGTTGGTTTGGATCACTCTTGGAGAACCCCTGCTCTAAAAAATATAGTCTTAAGTTTTCCTTCCCAAATATAGACTCAGTTTGGATTCCTGGCTCTGTAATTAACTTCCTCATCCGCTGAAGAAAATTTTTATTAGTGAGGTAGCATGGAGAGTGGGAAGGCAGTGTATTAGTTATACTTCCTGGTCTTAGCTTTACTATTCTTCCTACATTTGAGAAAAGCAGTAAAGACAGAAATTCACGTTGATTTGTTTTCTTTGACAATGGAGAAATGCAACAAAGCTTTATTCTCCCATCAGAAAGTCATTTTAGAGGTGTTTTTTTTTGGGGGGGGGAGAGGAGGAGGGCAGCTATGTTTGTAGAAAACTAAGCAGCACCCAGTCTCTTTCTTCCTGTATCCCTTAGTGCATGTGGTTAGGCGTTTCTGTGTAATGAAATTTAAATGCAGTGGTTCCCTCACGCACTTGAGTCAAATAGAAAATATGTTCTGATATGAAGATTTTGTTTACAAATCCAAGCTTATGCTAAAAAAGAATAAAATTTTAAGGAAGAATTTCAACAGGACTTTGTAACATTTCATTGCATGTCTTTAACGTTGTACATTGAATACTGCTGTTGATATGGAGGATAAAGTCATAAGTGGCTTCAAGGTATGGTACTTAGTTAGCCACAAGCACCCAAATCTCTTTGTTTAAAATGTTGGTTCTGACCTACAAGATAAGAATCCCTGGGATGAAGCTTGAGGAACTCTTTGCTAAATAGTTTCCACACCACTTTGTGGAAACTCTGGAAGGAATATCCCTCTCTCCTTCTACCCTGTGTATGGAGTCTTCTCTGATTCAGAGCTAGGACTGAAACCCTATTCATGTGTGTGTGTGTGTGGGGGGGGGGGGGGGTCCGACTGGTCGTTGCTCAAAAGTCAGTAAACAGGCCAGGTTGGTGGAAAGGAAGGTTTGCTTTATTTCAGATACTGGCCAGTCGGGGGGCGGGGGGAGGGTGGCGGACATCTGCCTAAAGGCTGACTCCCCGCTCCATCAGGCAGTGGGTGAGAGCACATATAGGCAGATTCTGTAGTTGGACTAGCCCTTGTTAGGGTGGGAGGGAGCAAAGCTTTCCTGCTGTGTCCCCTCCTGCCCACATGCCTGACATTTTCTCCCAGGTTGTCTGATCCACAGTCTGCTTGCTCTACACAGTCATCTCTCATTGGATGGAACTGGCTTTGGACCTTGAATTCCAAACCTCTTTGCTTGTAAATCTCATCACAGGCCTCACTTGTAATGTTGCCATACTAGTTCTGTGTAGTGATCCAAAGGGTATCATCAGTTCCTCGACATCTCTGCTGCCACGTGTCAGATCAAATTCCTGGAGTCCTAATACATGGCACTGAGTGGCCTAGAACTTGGAGAGCTAGAAGTCCATAGGTGAGGCTTATTTTTTTTTCCCAGCAAATACAAGCATTGATGGACTATTTATATGTGAAATATAGCTATATAAATTCTAACTATTTGTCCTCTCTAACATATATTTAAACATAAGAATTAGAATATGCATAATACATGAATAGATAAATACATGATCTGGTTAAGAAGAAATATATAATAGAAATGAGATGATCAAACACCCAATAAAATAATAAAACCCCACTATAATAGCAGCTTCACCAGAGACCAAAATGTGCTTAAGCCATCACTTCTTGCCTTGCTGTCAGTCCCACTGAAACCTTTCTATGACAAGATTCTGTCAGTACTGATGCCATTTAGACCTCAGTACCTAATTAAAGGCTCTTTTATTTTTTTCACAGCCCATTTCTCTTTGGCATTCTGCATCAACTTTCCTTAGACATGCCGTCACCCCTCCCCACACTATAGAACACTATTGAAACCCCTTCACCAACATACTTAATACAAAATATATAAAATTGAATTTATGGTTAATATATTGGGTCATGTAATTAAAACACATATTTACTGCATAGTTTTTTTTTGCAGCCTGGCTTCAGTCATCATGTATAATTATAACTACTTATTTATTCAGCTTCTCTTTCAACTGAGGGCTACTTTCTTCGTGGCCTAACCTATGTACATTGCTTGAAAATGGAACAACATCATGCAAGCTTCTGGGGAAAAGAACAAAGAGAGAGTTGTGTACTGTTTTTCTCAACCCAAAAGCAAATAGTTAAATATTATAGCTTTCAAGTAATTTGGTGATGTTCTATCAGATATTTCTATACTCTATCCTTAAACAATGAGCCCATTGTGGCCTAAGGCTTGTATAAGATACCTTACTCATGGCACTCTGTTTTGAGTTTTAACATACATACACAAACCCACCTTTCCCAGAAAGTGCTTATTTTCCCCTAATTCTCTTTTACATGGATTATGTAAAATTTACATAAGATAATTAGATCACAACCCCTGTTTGAGAAAAAGACTGAATTATTGCTAGTTTTCCCCCATAATCCTGAAAACATGAGTTTCTTTTTTTTTTCCCCTCTCTTTTTGCATTTATTTATATTAGTTGGAGGCTAATTACTTTACAATATTGTAGTGGTTTTTGCCATACATTGATATGAATCAGCCATGGATTTACATGTGTTCCCCATCCTGAACCCCCCTCCCACCTCCCTCCCCATCCCTTCCCTCTGGGTCATCCTAGTGCACCAGCCATGAGCACTTGTCTCATGCATCAAACCTGGACTGGTGATCTGTTTCACACTTGATAATATACATGTTTCAATACTATTCTCTCAGATCATCCAACCCTTGCCTTCTCCCGCAGAGTCCAAAAGTCTGTTCTATATATCTGTGACTCTGTCTTGCATATAGGGTTATCATTACCATCTTTCTAAATTCCATATATATGCGTTAGTATACTGTATTGGTGTTTTTCTTTCTGGCTTACTTCACTTTGTATAATGGGCTCCAGTTTCATCCACCTCGTTAGAACTGATTCAAATGTATTCTTTTTAATGGCTGAGTAATATTTCATTGTGAATATGTACCACAGCTTTCTTATCCATTCGTCTGCTGATGGGCATCTAGGTTGCTTCCATGTCCTGGCTATTATAAACAGTGCCAATGTGAACATTGGGGTATACATGTCTCTTCCAGTTCTGGTTTCCTCGGTGTGTGTGCCCAGGAGTGGGATTGCTGGGTCATATGACAGTTCTATTTCCAGTATTTTAAGGAATCTCCACTCTGTTCTCCATAGCTGCTGTACTAGTTTGCATTCCCACCAACAGTGTAAGAGGGTTCCCTTTTCTCCACACCCTCTCCAGCATTTATTGCTTGTAGACTTTTGCATAGCAGCCATTCTGACTGGCATAAAATGGTACCTCATTGTGGTTTTGATTTGCATTTCTCTAATAATGAGTGATGCTGAGCATCTTTTCATGTGTTTGTTACCCATCTGTATGTCTTCTTTGGAGAAATGTCTGTTTAGTTCTTTGGCCCATTTTTTGATTGGGTCATTTATTTTTCTGGAATTGAGCTGCAGGAGTTGCTTGTATATTTTTGAGATTAATTATTTGTCTGTTGCTTCATTTGCTATTATTTTCTCCCATTCTGAAGGCTGTCTTTTCACTTTGCTTATAGTTCCTTTGTTGTGCAAAAGCTTTTAAGTTTAATTAGGTCCCATTTGTTTATTTTTGCTTTTACTTCTGATATTCTGGGAGGTGAGTCATACAGGACCTTGCTGTGATTTATGTCAGAGTGTTTTACCTATGTTCTCCTCTAGGAGTTTTATAGTTTCTGGTATTACATTTAGATCTTTAATCCATGTTGATATTTAATCCATTTTGAGTTTATTTTTGTGTATGGTGTTAGAAAGTGTTCTAGTTTCATTCTTTTACAAGTGGTTGACCAGTTTTCCCAGCACCACTTGTTAAAGAGGTTGTCTTTTCTCCACTGTATATTCTTGCCTCCTTTGTCGAACATAAGGTGTCCATAGGTACGTAGATTTATCTCTGGGCTTTCTATTTTGTTCCACTGATCATATTTCTGTCTTTGTGCCAGTACCATACTGTCTTGATGACTGTGGCTTTGTAGTAGAGCCTGAAGTGAGGCAGGTTGATTCCTCCAGTTCCATTCTTCTTTCTCAAGATTGCTTTGGCTATTCAAGGTTTTTTGTATTTCCATACAAATTGTGAAATTATTTGTTCTAGTTCTGTGAAAAATATCATTGAGAGCTTGATAGGGATTGCATTGAATCTATAGATTGCTTTGGATAGTATACTCATTTTCACAATGTTGATTCTTCCAATCCATGAACACGGTATATTTCTCCATCTATTTGTGTCCTCTTTGATTTCTTTCACCAGTGTTTTATAGTTTTCTATATAAAGGTCTTTTATTTCTTTAGGTAGATATAGTCCTAAGTATTTTATTCTTTTCGTTGCAATGGTGAATTGTATTGTTCATCTAATAAGCACCTAATTCATATTTGGAGAACTTAGGTGCAAAGTGCTTTAAGAGAGATGAAATTACTTATACCTGTGGGTTTGATACCTATCTGTACTCTGATAGACCTAAAAGAGATCACTATATATTGAAAGATAAAATTTTCAAAATAAAGTAAAAATTTTAAAAATGTGACAAATTATTTTTGAAATAACCTAATTTCTGTGATGCATAGAAATAAATACTAGATGTCAACATATTTTCTAAATGATTAAGAATCCAGCTCTTAAGCAGTGTTTGTCAAATAATAAGTACTCGATAAACTTCTGTTGACTGAATAACTTTTGGTATCAGTGAGTGAGAGTGAAGTTGCTCATTCGTGTCCGACTCTTTGTGACCCTGTGGAGTGTAGCCTGCCAGGCTCCTCCATTCGTGGGATTTTCCAGGCAAGAGTACTGGGGTGGGTTGCCATTTCCTTCTCCAGGGGATCTTCCTGACCCAGGGGTCGAACTGGAGTCTCCTGCATTGCAGGCAGAATCTTTAACGTCTGAGGCATCAGGGAAGCACATTAGTATAAATTTTATATATGAAAAAACAAAAATATTTATTAAAACTAGAAAATAAATGAATTATTAGTAACAGTGATTGATCCAACTAGTACATACTTTATAAATCATATTTACCTGCTTCATATTAATCTTCAAGTGTTAGTCTAAAGTGAGTAAGATGTTTATCAGGTTATAATATCAATTTAATTTTTCTTTGAGCATACTCCCACTCAACTTTGGAAGAATTCCCCTAAAATTCTATGGAAGGCACATGTTTCTGTTTCTGTATCATATACTGTAGTAGGTTTGTTAGTATCCCTGCCAAATCCCCTATTAATAACGCACAGCTTCTCCTTCTCTGAGAAATTGCCTTTGTCTAAATGGGGAGTCACCTGGTCCCAAAAGTTACACTCATTCTTCTTTGGACATTCAGCAGTCAATGGCTAAGTGATTGGAATACCAAAGTTTGGCGCTTGCCTCAACATGGGAACAACTCTCTTTACAAAGACAATTAATAGAATATAATGACTTGGCTCCTTTTAGTACTCATCAGAAGAGGATCAGAAGCAGGTTGTATTCAGATGTACTTTGGCCCAAAGCTACGTAATTTGTCTGATTTTCTTTTACAGTCTGAGCAGACTTGACTGTCTGGACCTTCTGGAGACCATTGCAGTAGTCCCCTATATTGATGACATCATGTTAATCAAATCAGAAAAGCATGAACCAAGAAATAGGCTAGCTTTTTTTTTTTGAAAAGACATATGTGTTTCATGTAGTTGGATATCCTACCAAGAGATCTTATGTATCAGTGGCATATTTTTGGGCACAATAATATTGGACATCTTGTGGCATCCATTTCAAAGTATTGGCATCTTTCAATTTTCACCTTCTACCACCAAGAAAGAAGCACCCAGAAAATATTTGGCAGGCTTCTTTAAGTTCTGGAAGTAGCATATTTCTCACTTGGGATCCTGCTCTGATCTTGTTCTTGAGTAGAGAGCAAGAGAGAATTGTGTAGTAGATCCAGACTTTGTAAAGACTTGTCACCTGAGCCATGTGACCCATAAGCCAGAATAACCTGTATGACTAATGCATGCATGTGTGGTAAGTTGCTTCAGTCGTATCTGACTCTTTGCGACCCCATGGATTGTAGCCCTCCAGGCTTCTCTGTCTATAGGATTCCTCAGGAAAGTATACTGGAATGGGTTGCCATTTCTTCCTCCAAGGGATCTTCCTGACCCAGGGATCTTCCAAACCCACATCTCTTATTTGTCCTGCATTGACAGGCGGGTTCTTTACCACTAACACCAACTTGGAAGCCCTATATGACTAGAGGTATGCACAGTTGGTAAGTATTCCTGGTTAAGCCTCCAGCAAGCTCCAAAAACAATCACAGGACAGACTCTTTGGATTCTGCAGAAAGCCATGCCATCAGCAGCAGAGAACTATACACCATTGGAAAAACAGTTCTTAGTGTGCAACTATGCCATGGTAGAAACTGACCATGTATTTATTTATTTATTTTTATTAATATATTGTTGCCTTATAATATTGTATGTTTCAGATGTAGTTTCACACAGTGATTTAATAAATTTTACAGATTATGCATGATATAAAGTTATTATAATACTATTAATTATATTACCTATGTTGTACCTTACATCCCTGTAACTTACTTTACTTCATAAGTGACAGTTTGAACTTCTTAATCTCCTTCATCTCCATCCTCCCTTACCAACTGATAATTTGTTCTCTTATATGTGAGTCTGTTCCTGTTTTGTCTTATTTGTCTATTTTCTTTGATTTTTTAGATTCCACATATAAGTGAAAATGTATAGTATTTCTCTTTCTCTGTCTGACTTATTTCACTTAACATAATATACTTTAAGTACATCCATGTTGTCACAAATGGAAAGATTTCATCCTTTTTTTATGATGAGTGTTATATATACATATACACATATATACATGTAATTTACATATATATATATCTTCTTTATATATTCATCTGTTAATATATAGGTTGCTTCCATGTTTTTGTTTTTATAATTAATGATATGATGAACATTGAAGTATATATATCCTTTCAAGTTTTGTCTTCTTTGAAAAAATATCCAGAAGTGGAATTCTTGGGTCATATGGTAGTTCTGTCCTTCATTTTCTGAGGATAGATCCATAGTGACTGTACCAATTTATATTCCCACCAACAATCCATAACAGTTCCCACATCCTTGCCAACACTTGCTCTTTCTTGTCTTTTTGGCAATAGCTGTTTTAACAGGTGTGAGGTGATATCTTATTGTGATTTTGATGTGCATTTTCCTGATGACTAGTCATGTTTGAGCACCTTTTCATGTTCATGTTTACAAACTGTATGTCTTCTTTGGAAACATTTCTATTCAGGTTCTCTGCCCAATGTTTAATTGGCTTATATTCCAGGATACCTTTTAAATCAATGGCCAGTGGTGCTGTATCCTGGATAGAGGAATGAACTGGTCTGGAAGCCAAGGGGTAAGAGTAGGTGCTGCTTCTTCCTCTGAACTTCAGTGACCCACTTTGGGAATTTGGGCTTTCAAGCCTGTCACTGTGGGTCCTGGGGCCTGGGGACAAGGCATTTCCATCAGGGAATTCACTAAGAATTTATTAACTTTATAGCAGCGGCTGTGTCAAGTTCACTGTTCTCCTGTCAGTAGAGTAGAAGGTATAAAAAGGAAATGGGCTGCTGATACATAGTAGGAGTAAGAGAAGAATGCCTGACATGCAAGTGGTTCACTGGGGTGTATTTTAGTGCTCTTGTGACTATCACCATAAGTGGATGGGAACATGATGGTATTATGAGAAAGGGAAGGTATCAAAGGGTCACATCCCTCTAGGGTGAGGGATCATCCTACCAGACAACCTGCCTGGCCCATTAGAATAGCTGATTGGGGATGTGGATGTGGGAAGTCTAGATGGGAAGACATGATGACATTTTGTGTTCAAGATCAACTGCAGAAGCAACTGTTTCTCTGAAATTGTGACCAATCAAAATCTTGGATTAGCTATTCCTGGATGATGTGAACTCAGTGTGAGAAGTAAGTGAATAGAAGTAGTCCATAAGGTAGACTTTAGTGTTTCCTATGTGTGTGTGTGTGTGTGTGTGTTTTCCACCAATATTATCTTTATCTGACAGCACACCCCTATTTATCCCCCAGTAACTGTGATATCCACAAGATAACTGTGTATAACTTCCACATTTTCTTTATACCTGCCCCTCTACTGAACAGGAGTCACTTCTAACCTGGAAGCCTTGTCTGGGATATAAACTCCACCCCGTCTCCACCCTCACCAGGCTGCATTCATCAGCAATGATTGACATGGAAGCAGAATAAACCAGTTCTCTTGGACCAACTCCGTGGTGCCAGTCATCTTCCAGGATTTGACATTAATCAGGCTGGAGCCAATCTCCACTAAAGAGGACATCCCTGCTTAGCTTTCTTCTCTTCCTCTGTCCTTTGTCTTGTAGCCCTCTTCTTAAGCCTCTTTCACTAGAATTCCCATCTGGGCATTGCTTCTTGTAAACTGAACCTAAGAGATACATTTACTGAAATAAACCCAAAGACAGAAATTGAATGATGACAACTCTCTTAACCTAAATGATTTTGTCCTCCAACCACCAAACATGTATGAAGAATCCATCATTTGTTACATACAAAAAGATTTTTCTCAAAGTGCATACATGCAAAAGTATTTTTCTCAAAGGGCATGTTATAAGAATGGGTTCTTATGTCATGCCCTTTGAGAAAAATATTTTGGTCCCTGAGAAAGAGGACGTCTGTTTGAGTAGCTAAACCTATGTCCAGAAATAACTAAGTTTAATTAACAAAATTGACATAAGCTTGTACTCGCTAGATATGCATTATTCAAAGGGTCTAAAAAATAGGTTTTCCAGAGTACAGAGAATTTATGGATAAAGCATTAACATTAAAATCATAATCGATTTGGGTAGGAGTCTATAAATTTTATTACAGATTTGCATGCTTTCTTAGACAGATGATACTGAATATTATTCCAACTGTTCCCGATGACTCAAAGTTATTGTTATTAACAGCTATTATGGCTGGAATGTACTATAACAGTGATGCCTCTGACTGCTGAAATGTGTTTGGATCTGTTCCAAATGAATTATGAAGCTTTTGTTTTGAGTTCTTATGTCTGATTTTGATTGTGGGGCTAGCTCTTTACTTTACTTTACAATGTCACCTGTCTCAATTTTGAGTATACCCACGCATAGCATCTCCTTTCTCCCTTTCTGTTTGTTATCGTTAGTATTTTATTGGCATGGAAATTAAATAATAGTTATCATTATTTAATGCTTACAAAGTACCAGGCACTTTCTAAGTGCCATGCGTATGTTAATTCATTTAATCTTTATGAACTCATTAATATGCTTTGTAAATTAAGAGTAAATTGGTCCTACAAAACATCATAACATGGCTCTCTTTTGTACCATTTTTATAAGCTTTAGTGCGTGAAGTTACTGACATTTATTTATTTTATTTCCTCAAAAATATAATTTTTGCATCCACCTAGATTTTTAGCTATACTTTATATAAATAAAAGAAGTAAGATATTCAGAGACAGTTGAGTTCTAGCTGTGACTATAAACATGGAAAATTATGTGACTGAGACTAAGAATGCAAGGAAGGTAGAGTATAAATCATGTTCAAATGAGATATTGGAGATTTGCTTTTGCAATGCGAGAATGAAGGGCATTCTGAGTAAGAAATCACTTTTATGATGCTACACACTAAATAAAAAGTTTATAAAGTGAGCCATTTAGTGATCACAGCCAATAGTTATCAGGTTCTCATTAATTCTGTTTTTTTCTAAAAGGATGTTCTTCCTTGTTGATCATGGTTGTACTAAAATGGAGCACCTCTGATTTTCCCTAATTCCTATAGCTTTGTCAGAAATTTCTTAAATTTAACAATAACAACAAAAAAAATCAATCAGGTCTCTGTGAATGGTTTATAAAGACTGTTTTTTGTTTGTTTGTTTGTTTGTTTTATAACTTCTAGATGTGCCCTTTAGCACACATTCCAGCATTTGCAAGGTCTAGTTGGAAGCTGTTGTGATAGCCTGACCCTCTCATTCCTCTCATTCTCATTCATCTTTGAAAACAGGGAGGAGACCAACCCAGAGTCATTGATCCTTTCTCTCCTTTTATTAGTGCCCCAGTAAAAGGAATATAGCATCACCTATATCATCTAATAAAATGCATCTAAGCTTCTTGTCTGGTTGAGTTCCTATCTCTTCCTCCAGGGGATGCTGGATTGGTGTCTTCTTGGCCTCACATTAATCTAAGGCATTCTTTTCATACATGTGTATAACACTCCCTAAAGTACTATTGGTTTATAAATTACACTTGTTGTTTCAGGGCAATAAACGAAATGATAAATGCATGCTTTGTTCAATCACCTTTTTATTCATGAAAGGCAAAACCAAATATTCTAAAAACATTTATCTACATCAAGAATAAGCTATAAACCTTTCAAAAAACTCCAAGTAATCCAGAAAGGAACCACTAATTACTGTCATAGCAGAAAGGATTCAGCAACACTAAATGCTCATAGAACCATAAAACGCCAGAGACAGAAAATCAAATTCAGCACCCTCCTTTCACAAATGGGAAACTAAAGCTTTTGAGAGGAGAAGTGATTTACATAGTCACCCAGTCATTGATGGCATCAATCCTAGGTTCCAAGTCTTCTGACTATGAATTCATTGTGGCTTCATGAGGTCATAGCTGTTAGGTTAGGAACTAAAAGAATAGCATAGACCACTTCATCCTCTCCAGAGCTTGTACTCTGTGCAAATGTCTATTTGTTAGAATGGATCAGAACCTGGAAGGACAAGAAACTCTCAAATACCTTTTTAAAGGTTCCAGTTTGTAAAAGTGACCTGCAAATTATCTCATCTAATGAAACATGCCAATTCATTCGATGATCTGACTGAGCATTCTGCAACTCCAATGAGGAACGGATTTAAATTTGGTAGTGGTAGAAGGAGAGATTTTTTTTAATGCAATATTAGAGGAAAGATCACCCTTCTCTTTAAAGCTAAATTCCAAAATACTGTCTTTAGATCTTTACCAGTCTCTCTATCTACACAAATACTAGCTGTTACTGGCTCATTTTATCTCGAAAAAAATTAAGTGTACTCCTTCAACATTTTTACAGGCATAGGGTTCCCTTTGTTTGAACATTGTAGTATATATGTGATATAAATCAATATCCAATTAAAATGGTGATTCATAGCACAACATTCAACTCTGTCAACTCTGCCACAGGTATCATTTCCCATCTCAGATCAACAAGTATCCATCTGTTGTTTAACTATTTTGGAATAATTTCAAACTTAATAAGAACATACCAAAGATGCTGGAAGAAAACTACTCTTCACCCAGTTTCCCCAACTGGTATTTTTTCTAATTATTCTCTTCATATGTACATATCTGTATATATTATTGTCGTTTTTAAACCCAAGTGAAGGTATGTTGCAGTTATGATGATCCATTACTCCTAAATACTTAAGCATATGTTTTCTATATAAAAAGTACTTTCCAACAAATGATACTACACACTTCTTAATCAAGAAATTAACATTTGTAAAAGACTAATGTTTAGTACCCCCTCTCTCCTTAAGTGTCTTTCTCTCATACTTGAACAACAGATATATAAATCCCCTTGTATAGCACTTAAGAGATTTAAAAAAAAAATCTAGCTTATTAAGCTATAAGTATTCACCCTACTTGAAAATAGAATCCATGAACATATTATCAACTATGATATGGATTGGGATTGGGAATAAAGACCTGCCCTCTGTAGTTGAAATAAATAAAAATAAATAAATAAATAAAAATAAAAAAATAAAAATAAAAATAAAATAAAAAAAAGCAAAAAAAAAAAATAAAATAAAAAATAAATAAATAAAAGGAAAAAGAATATAATACAAAAAAAAAAAAAGATTAGTGGTTCAACATATTTTTAATAAATCAATGAATCTTTTTAAAAATGTTTGCTTTTAATATGAAGCAAAAAGGATAGTCAATTGATGGATGATTAAATGAAGATTAAAAACATTGGATCAAATTAATAAGGTGATATTTATCAAGTAAAAATGACAGTCTGGACAGTAAGCATGGGTTTGAGAGAACAACAATTTCCATGAAATAGATTCTGGGGATTTCCTTGACTAATGCTTATTCTATTTGCCAGAAAGCAAGAGTGTTTTCAGGTAATACTTGCTTAAGAGTTAAGGGACCTGATTAGTCCAATCACTGCTTATTCTGTTGGGCAGAGCATATTTGGAGCATGATATTCAACTGGCAGCTCCATTGTACAGGCAGGAGGAGGAGCTGACAAAACAGAGGGACAAACAGAATGGCAGGATGATAGGATGTGAGGAAAAGATGGAAACCTGTATGTAGAATGTGGTGTACTGGAGCTTCAGAATAGCTGCCTTAAAACATCTGAGTGATGTTATGTGATTGATAGATTGATTGTTTTTGGTTCCCAAAGGCAAAACTCATACCAAGTATTAAAATACATAGCAAGGTATGCATTAACACAATAGAAGGCTCAACTATCAAAAGAGAACCTGAAAACACAAATGATCTACATGGTGAGATGTCAGTGGAAGGAGCCCACTGGATGGAGAGAGACTGATCTTCAGGCAGCTCAGCAGCTGAGGAAAGCTTAGGTAGAGTGATACAAGTAATATTTTATCCTGTTCCTGCCACTTCCTTGCCACATGCGATAGATATCTTCAAGGCTTTGCAGCACTGTCAAAGCTGCATTGTCCAGTTCTACATGTTCCACTTCCAGCATTCCATCTCCTCTCTGAGACTAGATTTAGGAATAGAGAATAGCAAATTCCCCTTAGAAGCCACTGTCTATGCTGGTTTCTCCTTTCCCTTTCTGGTAAACGCATATGACAGTAAAAATATACCTAATCCATCAAATGTATGCATTCCCATTTAAGATTGCCTTCTTGGTTTCAAAATATTTGGTTGGCTAGTCTGTCAGTATGGAAGGAGAACTAACATTTGTGCCAAGTTAAGTTAGGGTTCTTTGCATATGAATTTTCACTGAATCATCAAATAATCATTGATCTTGTCTTTATTTTAAAGATGAGGATCAGTATTTAAAATGCTGCATCCTCTTTGCCCTAACCTCAACATGATTCAGCAAGAAGCTAATATTTTTTTCTCATTTTATAGAAGTGGCAATGAGCTCAAAAGTTAATTTTTTGCCAGAGACACACAGATGTCACACAGTGAAGCCAGGCTTTGAAGGTATTCAGTTTCTGAAAATATGTTTCTGAAACAGTAAAAGAGAGTGTTTTTCAAGTGAAATGAACTGAAGTGTGTTAATAAAATTTCCTCAATGATTTTTTACTATAGTGCCTACATTTTCATTGTTAGCACTAGATCTGGGTTAAGACAAAATATTTCCTAAGAACATACAGAAGTCCCCAAGGGACATCAATGCTTTTTGTTTGATGTTAGAGTTTAATAAAAAGGGAGAAATACAGAGTGCACACATAATGACTGACAAAGATGGTCAGTGAATCCAGATAACCAGGAGTGGTTCAGCCTGAGAATTTGGGGTACACCAGAGATTCCAAAATAAGGAAATACGGGAGTCCAAAAGGTGAATTTCCCATCCTCTGCAATTGCTAAAGGTTGGTCTTTGTAGAACTGTGTACTGACAGACACCAAAAAGTCCTTTTGATGCTGATGATATTGAAAAACATGATTTAACTTCTTGTGTTGTATCTTCAAAGGTGAAAATACATTAATAAATTGAAAGTTTCATGAATAAAACTGTCTTTGGAATTACCTTCCTTATTTGTGCGAATACACTCAGTGAATTTATGATGATTAATGGTAATACGATGAACACCAAAGCACATAATAATGATTTGCTACTTATTATAAAGCATTGCCAATATTTTGTACACCCAAGCAGCACAACATGCAAGAAATTCAATGAAACCTTTTTAAACAAGCCATGGGGAAAGGGAAGAGTAGATCAAGCCGCACTCTATCTCTAGGGACAGAGGCCTCTCTTCCATCATAAATTGATTGCTCTGGCACCCATGAAAGGCAACAGGGGCACTTAGAGGACTGCACAGAGATATGACTGTCACAAAAGAAGTAACAACAGAAGTCTGCCTCAAAGGAATGTAGTGTTTCTGAACTCTTGACAAAGGCAAAGACAAAACTTCCTTCCAGTTAATAGCTTGAGCATTCTGGATAATTGGAAACAATACAGAAAAAAATCACACCTTCAGAGTAATTTGAAGATGTGAAGTACCTCAGCTTAAAAATAATTGTATTTTTTTAAAGCAACAAATCTCAGCAAAAAATCTCAGGGGTTCACTTCCTACTGCAAAGGGGTTCACTTGTGGCAGGTGAATACAAGTCAGGAAAAACTGTGGGGAAAGGAGAAAAGAGAACTCATCATGGGGATACTGTGGACATAAAAGCAAGGCACAATTACTTAAGCCCATGCTTGCATAAAAATATTAAACATTAAAAAGAATTGTGATAGGTCAGAACACAGTCTAACAGTCTATGGGAAAGAGACTTAAAAGTGCACATGACTGTGTTATAGTCTTCAAAATACTTAATTTCTGGGAGAATAAAAACAAACAGAAAGAGAGAGGAACTTTAGAAATTGAGTGGTGAAGACTAAAAGATGCAAAAAAGAGAAATTAATGGTTATGTAAGACCAAGGGAACAACAGCATGAAAAAAAATCTGAGAACACATGTCATCCCCACCACACACAGACACACATACACCCATACACACACACACATACACCCACACCCACACCCACACACACACACATACACCCACACACCCACACACACACACATACACCCATACACACAGACACACACACACACACAGACACCCATACACACACACACAGACACACACCCACACACACACACATACACCCATACACACACACACACACATACACACATGCACCCATACACACAGAGACCCATACACACACACACATATACACACACACATACACACACACACATACACACACACACACACATACACCCATACACACAGACACACACAGACACACACACAAATCCATTAAAGAATATGAACTTTGATATAGTTAAAACAAACAATAACAACAACAACAACAAAAAATACCAATCCTTTAAACTATTTTAATATTAAAAAAATGAACAGGAAAAAAGCTAATAAAGCCATGTAGAATTATTACTTAAAAATCAGAAAATGAGATTCAGTATACCTCAAGTGATGAAAGTCTTCATGAACAGTTATATACCACGAGAAACCATCAGCCAACACTCAAGTTAAATGTGCCCAAGCAAAATTTTGGGACAGAGAAACTGCTTTGAATTAGAAATTCACACTGAGGAATAGATATCAGCCAACAAAACAAGCTGAGGAGAAAGAAATGAAAAGCAAACAAACAAAAATTGTTGTTTGCACTCAGGAAAGAAATGGAAGGAAAAATTTAAACCAGAAATAGACTAACTTACAAAATTCCCAGAGACTAATATAGCCAAAAGAATATTTTAAAATAATCACAAGTCTTTGAAGAAAGCAAAAAAAAAAAAAGAAGAAGAAGAAGAATGAAATGGCTCTAAAAAAAAAAAGGAAAGAAATTTTAAAAAGGGTTTAAAAAAGTGGTAAAAATTAAGGACAGGCAAAGAAGGATGATAGTGACATACTTGGAATACCTAAACAAAATAAAGCAGAACAATATTACAGCACTATTATTTAAATGTATAACCCAAGGAAAGTTTTCAAAACGGAAGACCTGAATCTATACATTGAAAGGGCCCACGGGTATATTTAAAAAGCAGCCTGGAAAGAAGAACTATGGAGCACCTATAGTGTGAAGCATTATTCAGTTATTATAAAAAGAGTGAAGATGATTTTTATGAACTAATATGGAGTGAATCCAGGTTATGTACTTTTTAAATTGAAGTATAGTTGATTTGCAATTTTATGTTAAGTTTCAGGTGTATAAAATAGTTATTCAATATTTTTATAGATTATATTACTTTTAAAGTTCTTATAAAATAATGGCTGTAATTCCCTGCATTAGACAATGTATCCTTATGTGTGTGTAAAGTCACTCAGTCATGTCTGACTCTTTATCACCCTATGGACTATAGCCCACCAGGCTCCTCTGTCTATGGGATTCTCCAGGCAAAAATACTTGCCTGTTTAGTCATTCCCTACTCCAGGGGATCTTCCCAAGCTAGGGGTCAGGGATTCAACCCTCCTTTCTTCCGTCTCCTGTATTGGCAGTGGGGTTCTGTACCACTAGCACCATCTGGGAAGCCCATGTGTCCTTATAGCTAACTCATTTATCTGCTAACCAGGAGATTAACCCTATCATGCTACTCCCACTTCCCTCTTCCTTCTGTAACTATGAGTTTGATCTGTGAATTTGTTTCTGTTTTGTTATATTCAGTGCAAAGCAATAGAGGAAAACAATAGAGTGGGAAAGACTGGAGATAGCTTCAGGAAAATTAGAGATGCCAAGGGAACATTTCATGTGAAGATGGGCACAATAAAGGACAGCAATTGTATGGACCTAACAGAAGCAGAAGATATTAAGAAGAGGTGGCAAGAGTACATAGAACTATACAAAAGAGATCTTAATGGACCCAGATAGCCACAATAGTGTGATCATTCACCTAGAGCCAGACACTCTGGAGTGTGAAGTCAAGTGGGCTTTAGGAAGCATCACTGAGAACAAAATCAGTGGATGTGATGGAATTCCAGTTGAGCTATTTCAAATCCTAAAAGATGATGCTGTGAAAGTGCTACACTCAATATGCCAGCAAATTTGGAAAACTCATCAGTGGCCACAGAACTGAGAAAAGGTCAGTTTTCATTCCAATCCCAAAGAAAGGCAATGCCAAAGAATGCTCAAACTACCACACAATTGCACTCATATCACATGCTAGTAAAGTAATGCTCAACATTCTCCAAGCTAGTCTTCAACAATACGAGAACCATGAACTTCCATATGTTCAAGCTGGATTTAGAAAAGGCAGAGGAACCAGAGAACAAATTGCCAACATCCACTGGATCATTGAGAAAGAAAGAGAGTTTGAGAAAAAATATCTATTTCTGTTTATTGACTATGCCAAAGCCTTTGATTGTGTGGACCAAAACAAACTGTGGAAAATTCTTAAAGAGAAGGGAATACTGGACTACCTTACCTGCCTCCTAAGAAATCTGTGTGCAGGTCAGGAAGCAACAGTTACAACCGGACATGGAACGGACTGGATCCAAATTGGGAAAGGAGTACGTCAAGGCTGTATATTGTCACCCTGCCTATTTAACTTATATGCAGAGTACATCATGCAAAATGCTGGACTGGATGAAGCACAACATGGAATCAAGATTGTCTGGAGAGATATCAATAACCTCAGATATGCAGATGACACCAAACTTATGGAAGAAAGCAAAGAAGTAAAGAGCCTCTTGATGAAAATGAAAGAGAAGAGTGAAAAAGCTGGCTTAAAACTCAACATCCCATCACTTCATGGTAAATAGATGAGGAAACAATGAAAACAGTGACAGATTATTTCTTGGGCTCCAAAAATCACTGCAGATGGTGAGATGGTGGCTGCAGCCATGAAATTAAAAGATGCTTGCTCCTTGGAAGAAAAGGCATGACCAACCTAGACAGTAAATTAAAAAGCAGAGACATTACTTTGCCAACAAAGCTCCGTCTAGTCAAAGCTATGGTTTTCCCAGTAGTCAAGTATGAACGTGAGAATTAGAATATAAAGAAAGTTGAGTGCCAAAGAATTAATGCTTTTGAACTATGGTGTTGGAGAAGACTATTGAGAGTCCCTTGGACTGCAAGGAGATCCAACCAGTCCATCCTAAAGGACTTCAGTCCTGAATATTCATTGGAAGGACTGATGCTGAAGCTGAAGCTCTAAGACTTTGGCCACCTGATGCAAAGAACGGACTCATTTGAAAAGACCCTGAAGCTGGGAAAGATTGAAGGCAGGAGGAGAAGGGGATGACAGAGGATGAGACGGTTGGATGGCGTCATTGACTTGATGAGCATGAGTTTGAGCAAGCTCTGGGAGTTAGTAATAGACTGGGAAGCCTGGAGTGCTGCAGTCCATGGGGTCACAATGTGTAGAACCTAACTGAGCAACTGACCTGAAACACTAGCGCCACCTGGGAAGCCCAAGTGTCCTTTAGCTTATTCATTTTACCCATAGTAGTTCATAGTAGTTGTGTCTTGTTAATCTCCTACCTTATCATGCCACCCCCCCTTCCTTCTTCGTATTGTAACTATGAATTTATTTTGTGAATTTGTTTCTATTTTGTTGTATTCATTCAATTTTCATTCGTTTTAATTTTTAGATTCCACATACAAGCATGCTATATATATATATATATTTTTTTTTTTCTTTTAAGTTTTACTTTTTGACTGCACTGTATGGCATGCAGCTTCCTAGTTCCCTGACCAGGGATCAAACGCGTGTTCCCCACATGGGAATTGCATAGTCTAACCATTAGACAGCTAGGAACGTCCTCAGTCTATAATTTTAAGTGAAAAAAAAAAATGTGGAAGAAACATGTACCTGTGATCTCTTTATTCCCAGTAATCCTTTATGCAAAAGTAAAATATAGAAGTTATAAACCAGAGATTAAAGAGTTTCATCTCCTATAGAGTATGTGGAGGAACAGGGTTGACATAAGAATAAATGGGATTAGTATAGAAGAGCAGTTAGTAACTCCTTTCTGCATATTCTTTTTGTATCATTTTGACATTGTAAACAATGTTGATTTTCACATAGTCAAAAAATAAATAATAAAATGGTCAAGCCAAATTTGAGAGAATTCAAAATGGAACCAAAAAAAAATAATAATTTTAACCCAAATAACCTGACCATACTGACTGGAATAAAGAACTAACCAAAATGATTTTTTAAATATATTTAGATATATAATATAATACCTCAGACTAAAAAGCTGTACACAAACATTATTCTCTCGTTAGAAAATTTGTTTTTCACAGTGCTATGGGCCAAAACATTTGAAAGTACTTTATGTGCATCAAAGGATTGGGAAAACAGTAAACATATTTATGTGGATGTTGAGAGAGAGCTTTTTCACAGTTGAAAAAGGAATTACAAATAAGTAGAGAGAGAACTAGAATGAATTCTCTGGGTTGGTATTAGATATATGAGGTATGAAATACTGGTTTTTCAATACAAATACAAATAGCTATGGAAATATATAATATATATTTCCAAGCTCTGTACTTTAAGAAGGCTTAGAGCTAATAATGCTCAAGTACAGTGAACACCTTTACCTATTCATGAAATCCTATCTATTGTGTGTGCTTACTTTGTGTGTCTGACTCTTTGTGATCCCATGGACTGTGGTCTTTCAGGCTCCTCTGTCCATGAGACTTCACAGGCAAGAATACTGGAGTGGGTTGCCATTTCCTTCTCCAGGGGATCTTCACAAACCAGGGATTGAACACGCATCTTCTGTATCTCCTACACTGGCATGCAGATTCTTGAAAACTGAGTCATTAGGGAAGCCTATACTTTAAGAGGGCTTAGAACTAATGACACTCAAGTACAGTGAACTTCATCACCTGTTAATGCAAGCCTATCTACTGTAAGACTCAGGAACTTTCTTTATTTTACTTCTAATTATCAGAATGTACTTCCTTATGAAAAATACTAATGAATACTTAATTTATAATTTACAAAGAACTTTAGCATGTATAGAATCAGTGAAACCCTACAAAGTCAAGATCTGAGGTGAAATTACAAATATTAAATTGATTAGCGTTCTGAGGTTTAAAGAAGTCAGTGCAATGGTTCCCAAATTCTGCCCATTAGAATCATCTGGGGATTGTCAAAATGCATGGATGCATTTCAGAAACTGTGCTTTCATTGTTCTGGGGTGTCACATGTTGGGGCTTTCCTGATGACTCAGTGGTAAAGAATCTGCCTGCCAATGCATGAGATGCAGGAGATGCTGGTTTGACCCATGGGTCAGGAAGATCCTGTGGAGAAGGAAATGGCAACCTGCTCCAGTACTCTTGCCTGGAAAATCCCATGGACAGAGGAGCTGGCAGACTACAGTCCATGAGGTCATAAAAGAGTCAGACACAACTTAGTGGCTAAACAATCCCAGTGCAACATCACATGTACATTGCAATGTTTAAAAGATCCTCTACTGATTCTAACATGCAGGCCAAGTTTTTGAATTTGCCAAGGCTATAGAACTAGAGAAAAACAGAACTGGGATTAATTTCAGGGCCGTTAGTGTATAATCCTGTACTTTAAAAATAATAGTAATGAGAAAAACAGTAAGACTGATACTTTTTTTTTTCCAACTTTATTTTTGTGATGTTTAAATTTGATGGCTGCTGGTAGGTGGAAATGTGTTAGTTGCTAGTGGTAGAAATGGATCAAGAGGAAGATAACACCCTGAAGGAAGAAATGGGAGAAAGAAGAGGGCCCATGGCCATCCTAATGAAAAGAGAAAATCAGATTGATGAAGTGGAATGTGCTGTGTGGACCTAAGGCAACTTATGTCAAGAAGCTATGGCAACTGTGATTGATTCATAGTGGGAAATGAAAAGTGTTCCTCATCTAGTTTGAGTGGGGAGGCATTGGATCCAGCCATATGAAGTAAAACTTGAGAATGGCCAAGATTCTCCACTGACAGTAGGGCTGGATCATAAAGCAAATCCTTGGGCACTTGCCAGAGCATCATCTATGAGAATCATCAAAAACCACTGCTCTAATTCAGGAATAAGGTGTCAATTACTTTAGGTTTCTACTCCAGTGTTTTTTCATTTAACTCTTTTATAGTTAGAAAAGATCTAATTAGTCCAGTCTTTTTGCTAAAGTATACAGCACTTTCAAATGAAAGCACAAAAACACTAATGCTAATAAATTTGTTCTATTTTTTGCAACACATATGGGCAAAGCCAGGTCTTTTGTGCAACCAAAGAACACTTGGCTTATTTCTATTTACAAGGAGAAAACCATTTATTTTCTCTAAATTTCAAAACTTTCAATATGTTTCCCAAGAAGTTATCTGGTTTCGCAAACAGCAACAGGAGAAGAGACAATAGACAGTAAACAGAAGAGAATGCTATATCTGCAACACCCCTTCCACTTGGTCACAGAACACAAGAATCTTATGCATATTTTCTAAATAAGAATGTGATAGCTCCCAAGAGTTTCCAATCTGTAAACCAAAATATGACTGGCAGTTTCTCATTCTCTCAGATGTGCAGAAACTTTAATTTTATTTATTTTTAATAATTCAGTTTAATCTCTGTTCTGAGTCTTCTAATCCACTTGATGACAGAAGATATAGTCATATTTATATATTTCATTGTCCAAATCATCTTTCCAGGTTTAAACTCAGTCAGTTCAGGGATTTTTTTTCCTCTGCTTAGTCACTGAGTTGTCACCTAACCTGTCACACACCTTCAGAAGCAGATGTGTGCTCCAAAGTTATCAGTGTTTATCCATGTTCATATCCACTGGGGAGCCATCATTTCTTCTGGGTCTTGAATGCCATCTCCCTTCAGTTGGCATTCCTGGAGACTTTCACTTCCTACCTGAGAAATCAGGTAGGACCAACTTTCTTGTTCCTTTCCACTGTACATTTTCTCCATCATGATTGTGGTCTTGCATGAAATTCTCAGAGGTATGAAAAAGGTTGATTCCTTTCCTCATCCTCTTTTTGGAGTCCACAGGAACCAGGTACCATTTTACCCTTTCTTGGCTCCGGTCAATACCACAGCTCAACGTCACAGTGGCACAGGGGATATGATGTGACTCCAACCTCCCAGAATTCAAGCCAGAAAGCAGATGCTGGGTGCCCTCTGCTCTCAGATCCAAGAACACAACATTCACATTTATTCCTGGACTGCAAACAGGATCATGTGTATCTCAAGAATATTCAACTTAACTCTTTTGTTCCAACTCATATATTCTCTTTCCAGTCAAAGGGTTCATCATCAGTTCCACAGCAGGGGAAATGAGCTCTCAGGCCACTGTAACATCTCATTGAATATATTAATTATTTGGTAAAAAGTTTGAGTTTCGTTTTCAAAAACAGGGCCATTAGTTTCAAGTGTTCTTTCTTACTAATATGTGTATCAGAAAAATAAAAAGTCTGTTTTCTTCATATTTGCTAAGTATTCTGTTTCCTAAAACATGAAATGGCAGAAAATGGACTGAGGGTAGCTGAGAATTACAGAGACAGGATAATATACAGGTACTTACCAACCTGGTGTGTAATATAGTGTGACAATGCAAAAGTTTACCTCCTACTCCAGTTCCTACCCTAAGATCACAATTCTTATTAGTCAGGACTTGAGTGATAATGGGCAGAATATGCACACAGAGCCATCTAGAGAAGATTGGGGAACAGAGACATAGCAGCATAAAATCTAAGCAGATTCAAACTGGTTCACTGGACAGGTTTGTTTATGATAACAAGGAACGTCACGCGGACTTCTCAGGTGGCACTTCTGGTAAAGAACCTGCCTGCCAGGGCAGGAGACATAAGAGGCTTGGGCTCAGTCTCTGGGTTGGGAAGATTTCCCTGGAGGAGGCCATGGCAACCCACTCCAGTATTCTTGCCTATAGAACCCCATGGACAGAGGAGCCTGGTGGGCTCTAGTCCATAAGGCCGCCCAGAGTCAGACACGACTGAAATGACTTAGCACGCACAAGGTGAGTGGTAGGAGACACACACAATTGGCCTGAGTAGACAGCAAGATCAGCAAGTAGACAGCAAGATCAGGGGGTTAAAGGCAGAGATCAGTACTGAGGTCGAAGCTGCAGAGCAGGCCTAAAAGGCTGATGCCAGGACCTTTCTTTACTTTTAAAAGAAAAGAAAAAAATATTCTCAAAAGCACATTTTTTTATAACAGCTTTATTGAGATAAATTCACATGCTATACAATTAACCCATTTAAACAGGTCAATGGTTTCCACTATATTCAGAGAGTTGTACAACCACCATCACCTTTAATTTTAGAACATTTTCACAGCACAGAGAAAGAAAACTAGAGTCCTTTAGCCATCACTTCAGTTCTCTTAATCCCCAGTCCGAGGCAACCCCTAATATACTTTCAGTCTCCATGGTTTTGCCTATTGCTGTTCAGTTGCTAAGTTGTGCCCAACTCTTTGCAACACCAAGGAGTGTATCACGCCAGACTCCTCTGCCCCCTCCACTATGTCCCAGAGCTTGATTAAATTCATGTTCACTGAGTCAGTGATACTCTCTAACCTTCTCATCCTCTGCCGCCCTCTTCTCCTTTCCTAGCATCAGGGTCTTTTCCAATGAGTCATCTCTTCATATCAGCTGGCCAAAGTATGAGATCTTCAGCATAAGAATAGGATTTGTCTATTCTGGACAATTCAACGAATGGTATTATACACTAGATGGCTTCTTTAACTGAGCATGTTTTTGAGCTACATCCATGGTATAGCTGTATCAGTGCTTCATTCCTTTTTCTTGTCAAATATTCCATTGTATGGATATACTATATTTGATTTTGATCATAAAATTATTATCATGAAAACATTCAAACATATATAAAAGGAAAAATAATATAATAATACCTACAGACTCAACACCCAGTTTCATTATTAGTATCAACTCATGGCTAATTTTTAGTGGTAAAATATCTGCTTGCCAATGTAGGAGATGCAAGAAATATTTAATCCCTGGGTCAGGAAGATCCCCTGGAGTAGGAAATAGTAAGTCACTCTGGTATTCTTACCTGGAAAGTTCCATGAAGAGAGGAGCCTGACAGGCTACAGTCCACAGGGTTGCAAAGAATCAGACAAGGATGAGCAACTGAGCACATATTTTCTCCATCGTTTTCCCTTCTCTGCATCATTGTAACATGTTTTCCCATAAACATTTTAGTATAGACTCATATACCTATGCATATATAGAAATAATTTTCATTGCACCTACAGTTTGTATTCCTTAACATTATCAAATACCAAGTGCTAAATTTTCTATATTTGTGTTTCTTCATATCTGATTTATTTGAATAAGAATCCAAAATAGATCTGTTAAACTCCTTGACTCTCTCCTTTTCATACAAATTTCTTTTCCTCTTAAAAAAAAAAAATCCTTATAATCTGTCTTTTAAAGAAACCAAGATATCTGCCCCATGGCATTACTCTGTTCTGGATTTTGAGGACTACACTCCTGTGGTTTTTGACATGCTCTTACTTCCACTGTCTCCATAAACTGGTGGTCAAGGCAGAGCCTTTGCCAAATTCAGACAGGGTACTTGGACAGGGGTTCTTCATAAGAGTGATGTGCATTTGTATTAGGAGGCACCTAAAGTTTGGTTTTCTTTTATTTTCTTTCTTCTTAAGATTTTGATGTTAAAATTGACCAGGGATTCTTGTGCTGTCAACCCTACAAGTTAATTATAAACTTTCCAAACATGTGAGAAATACCTGATTATTTTTTAATGTAACTGAGACTTTGTGGCTATCTGTGACAAAACTGAGGCTATATTGATTCCTTTGTTATAACAGTACATAAAGGTAACCAAATAATTAAGGAATGTTTTTTTCTTTATAAAAGTGTTCAAACAAATAAATGAAAATGAATGTTATATATTTACAGTTTTGCAAACTAATACAGCCACTATGGAGAACAGTGTGGAGATTCCTTAAAAAACTGGAAATAGAACTGCCATATGACCCAGAAATCCCACTCCTGGGCATACACACCGAGAAAACCAGATCTGAAAGAGACACGTGCACCCCAATGTTCATCACAGCACTGTTTATAATAGCCAGGACATGGAAGCAACCTAGATGCCCATCAGCAGACGAATGGATAAGGAAGCTATAGTACATATACACTGTGGAATATTACTCAGCCATTATAAAGAATTTATTTGAATCAGTTCTAATGAGATGGATGAAACTGGAGCCCATTATACAGAATGAAGTAAGCCAGAAAGATAAAGACCAATACAGTATACTAACGCATATATATGGAATTTAAAAGGATGGTAACGATAACCCTATATGCAAAACAGAAAAAGAGACAGAGATGTACAAAACAGACTTTTAGACTCTGTGGGAGAGGCGAGGGTGGGATGTTCTGAGAGAATAGCATCGAAACAAGTATACTATCAAGGGTGAAACAGATCACCAGACCAGATTGGATGCATGAGACAAGTGCTCGGGGCTGGTTCACGGGGAAGACCCAGAGGGATGGGATGGGGAGGGAAGCGGGAGGGGTGCTCGGGATGGGGAACACATGTAAATCCGTGGCTGATTCATGTCAATGTATTGTAAAAACCACTACAATATTGTAAAGTAATTAGCCTCCAACTAATAAAAATAAATGAAAAAAAAAATAGATAAGCAAGAAGGATATGTTGTATAGCACAGAGAATGATAAGTTTCAATATTACCTTGCTATAACTTTCAAGGGAGTATAATCTGTGAAAATGATGAATCACTATGCTATACACCTGAAATTAATATATTATAAATCAGCTATACCTCAATAAAAAATAATAATGTATTAAAATAAATAAAATGAAAACATATGCGTAAAAAAAGAAAATGAATGTCATATATTTACAATTTTGGAATCCATAATAAAATTGTGCATGTGCTTGTGGGTTTAGTCACTCAATCATGTCCGACTCTTTGTGGTCCCATTGGACCCAGGCTTCTCTGTCCATGGGATTTATCAGGCAACGATAGTGGAGTGGGTTACCATCTCCTTCTCCAGAGTACCTTCTCCACCCAGGGATTGAACTCATGACTCCTGTGTCTCCTGCATGCTGGTAGATTCTTTACCTGCTGAGCTATCGAGGAAGCTCAATAAAATTCTGCATCTAGGTAATAATCAACAAAACACAAAGTGGAAAGCTAGTCAGCTGAGGTGGCTTTGCTGATTTTATACCCGACGTGTTAGCTCTGGGTGTGTTCCATGTATATTTCATCTTCCTTGGACTAGCAGGCTAGCTGGAGCATGTTTTACTCATGGCCATTTAGAAGTGCAAGAGGACATCAAAACTTGCACTTTGTTGCCCTTCCCCTAGATCCATTCATCATTTTGCTTAAGACAAAGTCAGAGGGTAGGGGGCACATTTTGCCTCTAATTGGAGGAATCTGCAGTTACACCATAGATGGAGGAAGGGTGAAGAATTGGGCCCATACTTCCAGTACCAGAGTGTTACAAATATTTTCCTTTCTTTATTTACTAGTCTTGAGAACAGACTGATTCCCTGGGATCTTCCAAAAGTGATTAATAACTTTTAGTATCATTGCCAAGTCATGGATATCTAAAAACTATATGTATCCAATTCATTTAACTATTACCTTTGTTATTCACATTGTCTCTCTGACCCAACCTCAGAAGTTTTTGATAGCTTCTTTGTTTTCTGGTATGAAAACATATCCCAGTTCATAATAAAGATTTTCTGTCACAGATCTGAAATCTAAGAACCCTATTTTCTTTCAGTGGGATTGGTTATTTTGAGAATATTATGTGACTTCTAGATGTGCTCATAGCTAATGGTTTTGTTATTATTTCCAGTTCTTTTAAATACATGGGAAATGCTGTTTTAAAAACCCATATGCAAACTAACATTTCAAATTCAAACTTTTGGAGGAGGCAGGTGGCTGTATTGCGATCTCCACTGCATCATTCGCTGCCATGCGGATGCGCAGGCTCAGTAGTTGTGGAGGCTCAATATGTGGGCCCTTAGTTCCCCTACCAGGGATCCAACCTAGTCCCCTTCACTGCAAGGCAGATTCTTAACCAAGGACCACCAAGGAAGTCCCTCCCATTCAAGCTTGAAATTACAGGTTTTCACTAAACTTTGTATATATGCATATTTGTGTATATGTATATACACATTAAAGTATATTTTATATATGTATATATATAATATATATATTAATTTTTATCCATTTTCCTCCCCTATTATTTCTGGAGTTTGACTCATATAAGGAAGTTATGAAGTGTAGCTTTCAACTGAGAAAACCAGCATTAAAGTGAGTGGGTGACTAAAAGACAGAAGTGTATGTGTAATAAGAAGGAGAAACAGGGGTCACTGGAGAAAAATTCTGTTACTCCCCAGTGTAGCTAATTGCTGACCCTCTTGATTCTGGAATATGGGGATGTGAGGGAATGTGGCCTGGGAATAAAGAACTTTTACAAACATAGACGTGATTCCAATATTTAGCCGGAAGTTATGAACTACTGAGGGCTTCCCTGGCGGCTCAAACTGTAAAGAGTCTGCCTGCAATGTAGGAGACCCAGGCTTGATCCCTGGGTCAGGAATGGCAACCCACTCCAGTATTCTTGCCTGGAGGATTCCAAGGACAGAGGAGCCAGGTGGGCTCTAGTCCATGGGGTTGCAAAGAGTCAGACATGACTGAGCAACTAACACTTTTACTTTTTTTTCACTAAGAACTACTGAGCTGCACCCTATCTTGAAGCATGGTGTAATTACAAAGCAGGGGTCTAACTCAGTCCGTGAAGGATCGGGTTTTGTACCCTACAGATCTGACCCTTCACAAAACCTGACCCCTGGACTTTTGTATCTGAACTTGATTAAATGTAGTCCTGTCTGCAGGGTGATAGTCACTGAGACAGCACATAAATGGTAATGGCATTGGCTTTGGAGTCAGAGAGCTGGGTTAGAACTCTACAATTACATATTCATTCCCTACTGCTGCTGTGGAGAATTACTACAAACTGAGTGGTTTAAAACAATACAATTCTTACATATCTGGAGATCAGAATTTCAGATTGGGTCTCACATTTAAAATCAGTGTCAAGAGGACTGTGATACTTTATGGAGGCTCTCAAGGGAAATGTACTTTCTTGCCTTTTCCGGCTGCTAGAGGCTGTCCCCATGCCATTGCTCATGGACCACGTCAGTCTTCAAAGGCAGCAGTGGCCAATCAAGTCTTTTTCTTACATCCCATCACTCAGATAATGACTCTTCTGCCTTTGTCCTCTTTAAGGATTCTTGTGATTACACTGATCCCACTCAGGTAATCCAGTCAGCTGATTAGTAACCTTAATTTCATCTTCTACCTTAATTCCCATTTTCCATGTATCATGGCATATTCCCAAGAATTTCAAAGTAGAGATTTGAGGGAGGACATTATTATGCCTACCACACCAGCTAACTCACTTTCAGGAAATATTTTGTCCATTCTGAACCTCATTCTCCTCTTCAGTATAATGAACATCCAAGGTTATGGTATATCTTCCTGAATTAACTCTTCTCAGTGATGCTCAAAGGATGGAGGGAACTGGTGATTAAAACATCCAGAAAGATTTCTTGTTGACAAAGTGTTCCCCAAGTGATGTCAATACCTTACTCTTCACTACATGCTTCTCCATCTTGAAGAATAGCTCTGAAGATTAAGAGAGATAATTCACAAAAACAGCTTGACACAGTGCGTGCATGCTTAGTCATTCAGTCGTGTCTGATTCTTTGTAGCCTCATGGACTGTAGCCTGCCAGGCTCCTCTGTACATGGAATTTTCCTGGCATGAATGCTGGCATGGGTTGCCGTACCCTCCTCAAGGGGATCTGCCCAACTCAGAAATCAAACCCACGTCTCCAGTGACTCCTGCATGGCAGGCAGATTCTCTCACTGCTGAGCCACTGGGGAAACCCCCTAGACGCAGTAAGGGCCCAGAATATATTAGCTTCCTTTTCTTTACTTATTTTTCCTTTTTTTGCTCCATTCTATTAATAGGAACTGAGTAGTCAAGATTCAGTGAAGAGTCCCCATGATACCATGAATAAAATAATTAAGATTTTGTCTTAAAGTGTTGATTCCAGCTAGACATTTTATCTCCATACCAAAGCTGCTTACACACCCAGATTGCTCTTTTTACATCTTGTTGTCAAAAGCCTGTGGAAATAATTCTGGCACCTGAAACTCTGGCTGCCGTAGGCCCACCTTTCACATGCCACTGTCTTTCTCTGTCTAAGATACTGAAATATCCACCTCACATCAAATGTTGATAGCGACCAACATATGACCCACGCCTGGGCACCACACTCTAACTACCAAGTGCCAGGCACTGTGCCTTATCTTTTTTACACAGACTTCTTCAGCTGTGCCTTCCCAGTTCTCTGCCTCATACCTTGCCATGCTGAGCATGTGACTGCTGCCAAGCTCTTGCCCTATCTGAAGCCAGAGACAAATCATCACACCTGTTTCAAGACTTTCAAGATGTTATAGTCTCAAAACTTTGAACACGGTACATAAAACAGTATCCTAGCTGAACTGACTAGGGATCTCAGCTTTTCCCTTAATACAAATGTATTCCTCTCTTTATATTTTCCTTTTTTCATGTCACTTCCTGAGATGTTTTTCCTGATTTTCAGATGCCATATCATCTGAGACTCCATGTATCTTATACCCTGTAGTGTATATACTTATTAATCATTATCTTTCAGTCTTGCTCTACCATGGGCAAAAGATGACAGGAAAAGGAAGAATGCAGATGGTCCAGTCTTTGAAGTTGTCTTTGAACCTGAGGTCAGTGAGAAAGGACAAAAGGAAGAACTTGAATAATGTGCATGCATTCATAGTTGAACAAAATTCAAAGAATAATTAAGACTACCACAATGCACTTTGTAACATGCTCACTCTTGTGAGGTGAAGATATTGAATAATAACCTTTAAACTGAGAAGGAGCTTTGAGACGGAAAAATGAAGCCAGTAAATCCACAAGTTTAATGTGAGAAACTTACATACAGATAGAAAGAATCTGGTGGACAGTGACCCAGAGGCATTTGCAGCTGTACTTCAGTGCCACAGAAAGGAGTGTAAGGGAATTTAAAGGGGCCAATGTTAAAAATAGAATCTGATTACAAAGGATAGAATTGTTTACTCCAATGGGAACTGGCAGTTTGTCCTTCCTGTAGGGGTCTCATGGAGCTTATCAGATGACGCTAGTGGTAAAGAATCCACCAGTCAATGAAGGAGACATAAGAAATGTGGATTCGATCCCTAGGTCGTGAGGATGTCCTGTAGGAGAGCATGGCAACCCACTCCAGTATTATTGCCTGGAAAATCCCATGGCCAGAGGAGCCTGCCAGGCTGCAGTCCATAAAGTTGCAAAGAGTCAGACAAGATTGACACGACTTAGCATGCACGCACGCACAGGGATATCATGATCTTTAACCATCTGCACCAGCAAAAGGCACTCTCCCAGTTTTCAAATCATATGAAGGCAAGGGTAAAAGTTGATAAGGAACTACACTGTACAATTTTCTGTGAGCAGTTGTGCAGAAAGGAGAGTGGGTGGAAATGTGGGGCTAAGATGAAGTTGACGAAATGGACTCAATGTGGCTCAGTCACATCCTAGTCATATATTTATGAGGAAAAAAAAAATCACAGTCTTCCTCTTAGATAACATGTTCTTGAAGAAATAGTTTTTTGATGATTATCAATACATGTAAATATTTCAAGGGTGGATAATGTTTTCAAAGATGCCCCATTACATTACGAAAGTGTACTAGTAGCAACAGACCTTATGGCTAGGAGGGGACTGTTTCATGAAAGTTGTGAGAAAAAGAAGTAAATAGTCTAAAGAATGATTTAATTTCAGCTAATGATAAATGCTATGAAGAAAAGTTAAGCAGAATAAAGAATAGACACTGGTGGAGTGAAAAGAAGTTTAGTGTGGCCAGGGAAGCCCTCTGTAGGGAGATATTTTAACAAAAACATGAATGTTATGAAGAATGAGCACCATAATGATATGAGGGGAAATTGTCCCAGGCAAAGTAACAAGTGCAAGTACTGAGGTGGGAGATCATTGGCTCTGAGGTAGACAGACTCAGAAATCTTTATGAAAGGATGAAGAGATTTATGATAATGTCACAAAATCGACTAAAGCCACAGGGTTCATAAACACTGACACCATGATAAAGATTTTGGTCTTTAACCCTAAAACCATTAGAAAGCCGTTATGACTCTTTAATTTGGCTTGTGTGCATGTGGGGGAAAGAAAAATCCGATCTTACATTTGGAAAAGAAACATTAATATGTAAGCCATTTCCTTTCTATTTTGTTACAAATATTGGGGCTCACACTTGCTGATTCTCAAGTAAGATATTGACTCTAAACATTTATCTCGGACTCCAATTGCTGGGCAAAGAAAGTATGCAGCATGCTGTCCAATTGTTTACCAAAGTAGCTTGCTACTGCTCCAAATCTTTCTCAAAATTAGTGTTATTGAACATTTTAATGTTTATAAATCATGTGGTGTAAAATGATATCTCCTGGTTTAATTTATAGTTCTGTGATTTCTAATGTGGTTGAGTATGTGTTAATAAATCAATTGGCCATTTGTAATTCTTATTTTGTGAAGACCCTTTCAAGTATCTTGCCTGATTTTTATTGTCTTGTTTGTCTCTTCTCACCAATTTATAAGTTGTTTATGTGTTCTAAATTTGTCTTGGATGTTTTTTTTTAAACTTTATGTCTCTATCTACTTTTGAAATTAATATCTCTACAATCTCTGTTATGGACTGAATTTTGTTCACCCAAAATTCATATGTTGAATCTCTAATCCCCCATGTGACTGTACTTGGAGATAGCACCTTTAAGGAGGTAATTAAAGTTAAATGAGGACAAAAAAGTGGAGATCTATTCCAGGTCTCCTGGTATCCTTATAAAAAGAGAAAGAGAATTTGCTTTCTCCCTGCCCAAACATTCAGAGAAAATACCAGGTGAGGTGTCATCATCAAGTCAAGGAGAGAGATCAACCTAGAAACCATTTGTACCTTGATCATGGACTTCTGAGAGAAGGCAACGGCACCCCACTCCAGTACTCTTGCCTGGAAAATCCCATGGACGGAGGAGCCTGGTGGGCTGTAGTCCATGGGGTCGCTGAGAGTCAAGCATGACTGACCGACTTCACTTTCACTTTTCACTTTCATGCATTGGAGAAGGAAATGGCAAAACACTCCAGTGGTCTTGCCTGGAGAATCCCAGGGATGGGGAGCCTGATGGGCTGCCGTCTATGGGGTCGCACAGAGTCAGACACGACTGAAGCGACTTGGCAGCAGCAGCAGCATGGACTTCTAGCCCCCAGAACTGTGAAAAAACTAAATTTCAGTTGTTTAGGCCACTAATCTGTGATATCTTCTTATGGCAGCCCAGGTAAACTAATACAGTATCTCTTCATAAATAAACATTTTTAAATTTACTTTTGTCAAATTCATCAATGAATTTTTTATATTAATAGTCTGTGTTTTCTTCTCTATCTCATGAACATATATTCTATATTTCATTTTATATAATTTAAGCTTTATATAATTAATCTTTTATGTTTAAGGATTTATTCCCCTGAGAATTGTAATTTATATCATGTATGATAGTGATATTACATTAGATAATATTATATAAAATGCATAATTATATATAGTGTGTTATTTATAATGTATTTTATATCTATTGTTATATATATATTTTATTATATACATATGCATTTAGTATGAATGACTAATTACCCCAGTCTGTCTTAGCTCAGGCCACTATAATACCATAGACTGGGTGGCTTAAACAACAGACATTTATTTCATACAGTTCTGGAGGTTAGGAAGTTCAAGATCAAGGTGCCAGTATATTTGGTTCCCGGTGAGATCTCCCTCCTTTGTTTGCAGATAGGCACCTTGCTGTATCCACACATAGTGAAGACACAGCTTGCTGGAGTCTCTTCCTCTTATAAGGACACTAATTCCATCATAGAAACCCCACCTCTTGTCACCTTACCTAAACCTATTAGTGGCCCCCTATGCCCCACTTCCATATATTATCACACTGGGGGTTCAGTTCAGTTCAGTTCATTCGTTCAATCATGTCCGACTCCTTGTGACTACATGTGCCACAGTACACCAGGGCTCCCTGTCCATCACCAACTCCAGGAGTATACCCAATATCATGTCCATTGAGTGGGCGATGCCATCCAACCACCTCATCCTCTGTTGTCATCTTCTCTTCATGCCTTCAATATTTCCCAGCATCAGGATCTTTTGAAATGAGTCAGTTCTTCGCATCAGGTGGCCAAACTATCGGAGTTTCAGCTTCAACATCAGTCCTTCCAATGAACACCCAGGACTGATCTCCTTTAGGATGGACTGGTTGGGTCTCCTTGCAGTCCAAGGGACTCTCAAGAGTCTTCTCCAACACCACAGTTCAAAAGCATCAAGTCTTTGGTGCTCAAATTTCTTTATAGTCCAACTCTCACATCCATACATGACTACTGGAAAAACCATAGCATTGACTACATGGACCTTTGTTGGCAAAGTAGTGTCTCTGCTTTTTAATATGCTGTCTAGGTTGGAGCTTCCCTGCTATGGAGTAAGTGTCTTTTAATTTCATGGCTGCAGTCACCATTTGCAGCGATTTTGGAGGTCCCCCACAAAAAAATAAAGTCAGCCACTGTTTCCACTGTTTCCCCACCTATTTGCTATGAAGTAATGGGACCAGATGCCATGATCTTAGTTTTCTGAATGTTGAGTTTTAAGCCAACTTTTTCACTCTCCTCTTTTCATTTTCATCAGGATGCTCTTTAGGCCTTCAGTTTCTGCCATAAGGGTGGCATATCTGAGATTACTAATATTTCCCCAGGCAATCTTGATTCCAGCTTGTGCTTGATTCAGCCCTGTGTTTTTCATGACATACTCTGGGTGTAAGTAAAATAAGCAGGGTGACAATATACAGCCTTGACGTCCTCCTTTTCCTATTTGGAACCAGTCTGTTGTTTCATGTCCAGTTCTAACTATTGCCTCCTGACCTGCATACAGGTTTTTCAGGATGCAGATCAGGTGGTCTGGTATTCCCATCTCCTTCAGAATTTTCCACAGTTTATTGTGATCCACACAATCAAAGGCTTTGGCATAGTCAATAAAGAAAAAGTAGACATTTTTCTGGAACTCTTGCTTTTTCAATAATCCAGTGGATATTGGCAATTTGATCTCTGGTTCATCTGCCTTTTCTAAAACCAGCTTGAACATCTAGAAGTTCACGGTCATGTATTGCTGAAGAATGGCTAGGAGAATTTTGAGCTTTACTTTACTAGAGTGTGAGATGAGTGCAATTGTGTGGTAGTTTGAACATTCTCTGGCATTGCCTTTCTTTGGGATTGGAATGAAAACTCACCTTTTTCAGTCCTGCAGCCACTGCTGAGTTTCCAAATTTGCTGTCATATTGAGTGTAGCACTTTCACAGCATCATTTTTCAGGATTTGAAATAGCTCAACCAGAATTCTATCACATCCACTAGCTTTGTTCGTAGTAATGCTTTCTAAGGCCCACTTGACTTCACATTCCAGCATGTCTGACTCTAGGTGAGTGATCACACCATCAGATTATCTGGTTTATGAAGACCTCTTTTGGTATTCTTGCTACCTCTTCTTAATATCTTATGCTTCTGTTAGGTCCATACCATTTATGTCCTTTATTGACTCCATCTTTGCATGAAATCTTCCCTTGGTATCTCTAATTTTCTTGAAAAGATCTCTAGTTTTTCCCATTCTATTGTTTCCCTCTATTTCTTTTCACTGATCACTGAGGAAGGTTTTTTTATCTCTCCTTGCTATTCTTTGGAACTCTGCATTCAAATGGGTATATCTTTCTTTTTCTCCTTTGCTTTTCACTTCTCTTCTTTTCACAGCTATTTGTAAGGCCTCCTCAGACAGCCCTTTTGCGTTTTTGCATTTCTCTTTCTTGGTGATGACTTGGTCCCTGTCTCTTTTACAATGTCATGAACCTCCATCCATAGTTCATCAGGCACTCTGTGTATCAGAACTAGTCCCTTGAATCTATTTGTATAATCGTAAGGGATTTGATTTAGGTCATACCTAAAGGTCTAATGGTTTTCCCTACTTTCTTCAATTTAAGTCTGAATTTGGCAATAATGAGTTCATGATCTGAGCCATAGGTAGCTCCTGGTCTTGTTTTTGCTGACTGTATAGAGCTTCTCCATCTTTGGCTGCAAAGAATATAATCAATCTGATTTTGGTGTTGGCCGTCTGGTGATGTCCATGTGTAGAGTCTCCTCTTGTGTTTTTGGAAGAGGGTGTTTGCTATGACCAGTGTGTCCTCATGGCAAAACTCTATTAGCCTTTGTCCTGCTTCATTCTGTACTCCAAGGCCAAATTTGGCTGTTACTCCAGGTGTTTCTTGACTTCCTACTTTAGCATTCCAGCCCCCTATAATGAAAAGGACATCTTTTTTGGGTGTTAGTGCTAAAAGGTCTTGTAGGTCTTCATAGGTTCAACTTCAGCTTCTTCAGCATTACTGGTTGGAGCATAGACTTGGATTACCATGATATTGAATGGCTTGCCTTGGAAATGAACAGATCATTCTGTCGTTTTTAAGACTGCATCCAGGTACTGCATTTCAGACTCTTTGTTGACTATGATGGCTACTCCATTTCTTCTAAAGGATTCTTGCCCACAGTCGTAGATATAATGGTCATCTGAGTTAAACTCACCCATTCCAGTCCATTTTAGTTAGCTGATTCCCAAAATGTTGATGTTCACTCTTGCCATCTCCTGTTTGACCACTTCCAATTTGCCTTGATTCATGGACCTAACATTCCAGGTTCCTATGCAATATTGCTCTTTACAGCATTGGACCTTGCTTCCATCACCAGTCACATCCACAACTGGGTGTGGTTTTTGCTTTGGCTCCATCTCTTCATTCTTTCTGGATTATTTCCCCACTGATCTCCAGTAGCATATTGGGAACCTACCGAACTGGGGAGTTCCTCTTTCAGTGTCCTATCTTTCTGCCTTTTCATACTGTTCATGGGGTTCTCAAGGCAGGAATACTGAAGTGGTTTGCCATTCCCTTCTCCAGTGGACTATGTTTTGCCAGAACTCTCCACCATGACCCTTCCATCTTAGGGTTTTGATATATTCATTTAGGGAGCATAAACAGTCTATAATATAGTCCAGTTCATTAACAATTAATTCTTTAATCAAATTCTATACTGTTCTAGTTAGCTCAGTTGTGAAATATGTCTTGGTATCTGGAATATGTAATTGTCTCAACCTTTTCTTCAGAAAAGTCTTGTGATTTTTGTCATTTGCTTTTCCATACATTTTGAAATCAGCTTAACAATTCCACTAAAATTCTACTGGTGTCCTGATTGTAATTGAATCGATGCACAGATCAATACAATGAGAATAGTCACATTTTTATGACTGTCAATAAACATTATTTATCTCTTCTTTTAGTTGGGCTTTCTTTTATAATTTTCTTGAGAAGTCTGGCACATCATTTATTTTATTAGTTCTCAGATACTTTATATTTTTGGATGTTATTGTAAAAGGAAACATTTTCTTTTATTATATTTTTCTGAATTATGCTGTTATATAGAAATACAATTGATTGTGTATATTGATCTTACAGCACACAGCTGCATTGCTGAACTCTCTTATTATTACTAATAATTTTTCTGTAAATGCCTTCTGAATTTCTATGTAAACAATCATAACATCTGAAAATAAGTTGTTTGTTTATATCTTTCTGATTCTATGTCTTTAATTTCTCTTTTCTTATCTTACTTTGCTGGCCTGGGATGTCTGCTAACCCTTTACTGCAGATGATGATAATTGGCATGTTGTCTTATTCTTTATGAACTCTTTTTTTTTTTTTTAATTTTTTTATTAGTTGGAGGCTAATTACTTCACAACATTTCAGTGGGTTTTGTCATACATTGATATGAATCAGCCATAGATTTACACTTATTCCCCATCCCGATCCCCCCTCCCATCTCCCTCTCCACCCCATTCCTCTGGGTCTTCCCAGTGCACCAGGCTGGAGCACTTGTCTCATGCATCCCACCTGGGCTGGTGATCTGTTTCACCATAGATAGTATACATGCTGTTCTTTTGAAACATCCCACCCTCACCTTCTCCCACAGAGTTCAAAAGTCTGTTCTGTATTTCTGTGTCTCTTTTTCTGTTTTGCATATAGGGTTATCGTTACCATCTTTCTAAATTCCATATATATGTGTTAGTATGCTGTAATGTTCTTTATCTTTCTGGCTTGCTTCACTCTGTATAAGGGGCTCCAGTTTCATCCATCTCATTAGGACTGGTTCAAATGAATTCTTTTTGACGGCTGAGTAAAATTCCATGGTGTATATGTACCACAGCTTCCTTATCCATTCATCTGCTGATGGGCATCTAGGTTGCTTCCATGTCCTGGCTATTATAAACAGTGCTGCGATGAACATTGGGGTGCATGTGTCTCTTTCAGATCTGGTTTCCTCAGTGTGTATGCCCAGAAGTGGTATTGCTGGGTCATATGGCAGTTCTATTTCCAGTTTTTTAAGGAATCTCCACACTGTTTTCCATAGTGGCTGTACTAGTTTGCATTCCCACTAACAGTGTAAGAGGGTTCCCTTTTCTCCACACCCTCTCCAGCATTTATTGCTTGTAGACTTTTGGATAGCAGCCATCCTGACTGGTGTGTAATGGTACCTCATTGTGGTTTTGATTTGCATTTCTCTAATAATGAGTGATGTTGAGCACCTTTTCATGTGTTTGTTAGCCATCTGTATGTCTTCTTTGGAGAAATGTCTGTTTAGTTCTTTGGCCCATTTTTTGATTGGGTCATTTATTTTTCTGGAATTGAGCTGCAGGAGTTGCTTGTATATTTTTGAGATTAATCCTTTGTCTGTTTCTTCATTTGCTATTATTTTCTCCCAATCTGACGGCTGTCTTTTCACCTTACTTATAGTTTCTTTTGTAGTGCAAAAGCTTTTAAGTTTCATTAGATCCCATTTGTTTAGTTTTGCTTTTATTTCCAATATTCTGGGAGGTGGGTCATAGAGGATCTTGCTGTGATTTATGTCGGAGAGTGTTTTGCCTATGTTCTCCTCTAGGAGTTTTATAGTTTCTGGTCTTACATTTAGATCTTTAATCCATTTTGAGTTTATTTTTGTGTATGGTGTTAGAAAGTGTTCTAGTTTCATTCTTTTGCAAGTGGTTGACCAGTTTTCCCAGCACCACTTGTTAAAGAGGTTGTCTTTTTTCCATTGTATATCCTTGCCTCCTTTGTCAAAGATAAGGTGTCCATAGGTTCGTGGATTTATCTCTGGGCTTTCTATTCTGTTCCATTGGTCTATATTTCTGTCGTTGTGCCAGTACCACACTGTCTTGATGACTGTGGCTTTGTAGTAGAGTCTGAAGTCAGGCAGGTTGATTCCTCCAGTTCCATTCTTCTTTTTCAAGATTACTTTGGCTATTCGAGGTTTTTTGTATTTCCATACAAATTGTGAAATTCTTTGATCTAGTTCTGTGAAAAATACCGTTGGTAGCTTGATAGGGATTGCATTGAATCTATAGATTGCTTTGGGTAGAATAGCCATTTTGACAATATTGATTCTTCCAATCCATGAACACGGTATGTTTCTCCATCTGTTTGTGTCCTCTTTGATTTCTTTCATCAGTGTTTTATAGTTTTCTATGTATAGGTCTTTTGTTTCTTTAGGTAGATATACTCCTAAGTATTTTATTCTTTTTGTTGCAATGGTGAATGGTATTGTTTCCTTAATTTCTCTTTCTGTTTTTTCATTGTTAGTATATAGGAATGCAAGGGATTTCTGTGTGTTAATTTTATATCCTGCAACTTTACTATATTCATTGATTAGTTCTAGTAATTTTCTGGTAGAGTCTTTAGGGTTTTCTATATAGAGGATCATGTCATCTGCAAACAGTGAGAGTTTCACCTCTGTCTTATTCTTAAAGAAAGTGCTCTAAAGTATTTACCCATGTGGTAGGTTAGGTAGATTATTATCTCTGGCTTTTGTTTTCCTTCAAAGGATGAGATGGTTGGAATTCATAACCAACTTGATGGACATGAGTTTGAACAAGCTCCAGGAGTTGGTGATGGACACGGAAGTCTGACATGCTGCAATCCATGGGATGACAAAAAGTCAGACACAACTGAGTGATTGAACTGAACTGATTTCTTCTTTTTATCAGGATAAGAAGGTGTGTGATATTGTGATTTATTATAAAAAAGATATCTTTGTTGCACACTTAATATACATGTTTTGATGCTGTTCTATATTATCAAGTGTAAAACAGATCGCCAGTCCAGGTTGGATGCATGAAACAAGTGCTCAGGGCTGGTGCACTGGGAAGACCCAGAGGGATGGGATAGGAAGGGAGGTGGGAGGGGGGTTCAGGATGGGGAACACATGTAAATCCATGGCTGATTCATGTATGGCAAAAGCCACTACAATATTGTAAAGTAATTAGCCTCCAACTAGTAAAAATAAATGAAAAAAAAAAAGAAAGACAGATTTGGTCTTCATCCTATACCTGGAACAGAGGTACTAAGACATGACATTTTCTGTGATGAGAGCAATAAGTGTCTTTAAAAATTACGTGTTTGTTTTTTTTTTTTTTTAACACAAATACAGTATACTAACACATATATATAAAATTTAGAAAGATGGTAATGATAACCCTAAATGTGAGACAGCAGAAGAGACACAGATGTATAGAACAGTCTTTTGGACTCTGTGGGAGAAGATGAGGGTGGGATGATTTGAGAGAATAGCATTGAAACATGTAAATTATCATATGTGAAACAGATCACCAGTCCAGGTTCAATGCATGAGACAGGGTGCTCGGGGCTGGTGCAGTGGGATGACCCAGAGGGATGGGATGGGGAGGGAGGGAGGTGGGAAGGAGGTTCAGGATGGGGAACACATGTACACCCATGGCTGATTCATGTCAATGTATGGCAAAAACCACTACAATGTTGTAAAGCAATTAGCCTCCAATTAAAATAAATAAATTAATTTTTAAAAGTTATGTTAATGAGGAGATTTTGGAAAACGCCTATGGATGGGAGCTGGTTGCCAGGAGAACCGACCATGTGATTTAAAATATGTAACTTTCAGACCCATCTCCTTGACCTTCAAGAGGTGTGAAGGGCTAGAAATTGTGTTCAAAAATCAATGCCTAATAATTTAACCAATCATATTTATATAACAAAAACCTCCATAAAAACCCCAAAGGATGGAGTTCATAGAGCTTCTGGGTGACTATCATGTACATATTTGGGAAAACTGGTGGCTTGCAGGAGACATGGAAGCTCCACACTCTTTCCTAATATTTTGACTTATGACTCTCTTCCATCTAGCTGTTCCTGAGTTATAGTATTCTAGAATAAACTGATAATATAATAAGCAAGCTCTTTATCTCACTTCAGGAAGCCCCTCTAGAAAATTAATCTAAACTAAGTGGAGGATTTCTAGTCTTTCCCATTCTACCCTTTTCCTCTATTTCTTTGCATTGGTCACTTAAGAAGGTTTTCTTATCTCTCCTTGCTATCCTTAAGAAATCTGGATTCAGAGGGATATATCATTTCTTTTCAACTTTATCTTTTGTTTATCTTCTTTCTCAGCTATTTGTAAGGCCTTCTCAGACAATCATTTTGCTTTTATGCATTTATTTTTCTTAGGGACAGTTTTGATCATTGCCTCCTGTACAGTGTTACAATCTCTGTCCATGGTTCTTCAGGCACTCTGTCTGTCGGATCTAATCCCTTGCATCTATTTGCAACTTTTACTGTAAGGGATTTGCTGTAGGTCATACCTGAATGGTCTAGTGGTTTTGCCTACTTTCTTGAATTTAAGTCTGGATTTTGCAATAAGGAGCTCATGATCTGAGGCACAGTCAGCAACAGGTCTTGTTTTTGCTGACTGTATAGATCTCCATCTTTGGCTGCAAAGAATATGATCAATCTAACTTTGGTACTGACCATCTGGTAATGTCCATGTGTAAAGTCATCTCTTGTGTTGTTGGAAGAGGGTGTTGGCTTTGACCAGTGCACTCCCTTGGCAAAACTGTGTTAGCCTTTGCCCTGCTTCATTTTGTATTTCTACATTTGCATTCAAGTCCACTCTGATGAAAAGAACTTTTTTTTTTTTTTTTTTTTTGGTGTTAGTTCTAGAAGGTTGTGTAGGTCTTCACAGAACTATTCAACTTCAGCTTCTTCAGCATTAGCGGTTGGGGCATAGACTTGGATTACTGTTATATTGAATGGTTTGCCTTGGAAGTGAACAGAAATCATTCTGTTGTTTTGAGATTGCACCCAAGTACTGCATTTTGGACTTTTTTTTTTTCTTTACTTTGAGGGCTACTCCATTTATTCTAAGGGATTCTTGCCCACAGTAGTAGATATAATGGTCATCTGAAATACCTTTGTCCATTCTGGCCCATTTTAGTTCACTGATTCCTAAAATGTTGATGTTCACTCTTGCCATTGCCTGTTTGACCACTGCTTATTTACCTTGATTAATGGACCTAATATTCCAGGTTCCTATATAATATTGTTCTTTACAGTATCAGACTTTATTTCCATCACCAGTCACATTCAGAAGTGTGTGCTGTTTTGCTTTGGCTCAGCCTCTTCATTCTTTCCTGAGATATTCCTCTACTCTTCTCCAGTAGCATATTGGGCACCTACCTACCCAGGGGGTTCATCTTTCAGTGTCATATCTTTTTGCCTTTTCATACTGTTCATGCGGTTCTCAAGGCAAAAATACTGAAGTGTTGCATTTCCTTCTCCTGTGGACCATGTTTTGTCAGACTCTCCACCATGACCTGTCTTTCCTGGGCAGCCCTAGATGGTATGGCTCATAGTAGCTCTGAGTTTTACAAGGCTGTGATCTATAAGATCAGTTTGATTAGTTTTCTTTGATTCTGGTTTTCATTCTGTCTGCCCTGTGATGGATAAGGACAAGAGACATGTAGAAGCTTCCTGATGGGAGGGGCTGGCTGTGGGGGAATCTGTGTCTGGACTTGTCTGGCAAGGCTTTGCTCAGTAAATCTTTAATCTAATTTTCTGTTGATGGGTGGGACTGTGTTCCCTATCTGGTATCTCCTTAGAGACACCAAGGGAGCATTTCATATAAGGATGGGCACAATAAAAAACTGAAATGGTATGGACTTAACAGAAGCAGAAGATATAAGAAGAGGTAGCAAGAATACACAGAAAAACTGTATGGAAAAGATCTTAATGACCCAGATAACCACGATGGTGTGGCCACTCACCTAGAACCAAACATCCTGGAATGTTAAGTCAAGTGGGCCTTAGGAAGCATCACTATGAATGAAGCTATTGGAAGTGATGGAATTCCAGCTGATCTGTACTGCACTCAATATGCCAGCCAATCTTGAAAATGCAGCAGTGGCCAAGGACTGGAAAAAGTCAGTTTCTATTCCAGTCTCAAAGGAAGGCAATGCCAAAAAATGTTCAAAGTACTACACAACTGCGCTCATTTCACATGCTAGCAAAGTCATGCTCAAAATTCTCCAAGCTAGGCTTCAATAGTAGGTGAACCAAGAACTTTCAGATATTCAAGCTGGATTTAGAAAAGACAGAAGAACAAGATATCAAGCTGGATTTAGAAAAGGCAGAAGAACAAGATATCAAACTGCTAACATCATCTGGATAATCAAAAAAGCAAGAGAGTTCCAGAAAAACATCTACTTCTGCATCATTGACTACACTAAAGCCTTTGACTGTGTGGATCACAACAATCTGTGGAAAATTCTTAAAGTGTTGGGAAAACCAGACCACCTTACCTGCCTCCTGAGAAACCTGTATGCAGGTCAAGAAGCAACAGTTAGAACTGGACATGGAATGATGGACTGGCTCCAAATTGGGAAAGGAATATGTCAAGGCTGTATATTGTAACACTGCTTATTTAACTTCTATGCAGAGTATATCTTGTGAAACGCTGAGCTGGATGAAGCAGAAGCTGGAATCAAGATTGCAGTGGGGGATACATCAATAATCTTAGATATGCAGATGGCACCACCCTAATGTCAGAAAGCAAAGAGGAACTAAAGAGCCTCTTGATGAAAGTGAAGGAGGAGAGTAGGAAAGCTGACTTAAAACTCAACATTCAAAAAATGAAGATCATGGCATCAGGTCCCATCACTTCCTGGCAAATAGATGGGGAAACAATGGAAACAGTGACAGAATTTATTTTCTTGGACTCCAAAATCACAACAGATGGTGACTGCAGTTATGAAACCAAAAGACATGTGTTCCTTGGAGAAAAGCTATGACTAGCCTAGACAGCATATTAAAGAACAGAGACATTATGTTGGCAACAAAGATCCATCTAGTCAAAGCTATTGTTTTCCTGTAGTCATGTATGGATGTGAAAGTTGGACCATAAAGAAAACTGAGTGCCAAAGAATTGACGTTTTTGAACTGTGGTGTTGGAGAAGACTCTTGAGAGCCCCTTGGACAACAAGGAGATCAAATCAGTGAACCCTAAAGGAAATCAGTTCTGAATATTCATTGGAAAGGCTGATGCTTAAACTCCAGTACTTTGGTCACCTGATGTGAAGAACGGACTCATTGGAAAAGACCCTGATGCTTGGAAAGATTGAAGGCAGGAGGAGAAGGGGATGACAGAGGATGAGATTGTTGGATGGCATCACTGACTTGATGGACATGAGTTCAGAGAAGTTCCAGAAGTTGGTGATGGACAGGGAATCTTAGCATGCTGCAGTCCATAGGGTCTCAAAGCCTCATACATGACCGAACTGAACTGAGGTGGGGGAGCTGTGGAAACTTTCAATCTATAGCTGGTTGGTCAAAATCACAAGTGACAACCTGGACTTGGCGGGGGGGTGGGGGGTGGGGGGCGCGGGCACTGGGGAAAGCAGTCTTGTATGACTGAACTCTTAACCTGTGAATTCTGGTGGCATCACAGGTTAATTGTATCAGAATTGACTGGAACTGTATGTAAGAGTTGAACAGTGAAGAAAGCTGAGTGCAGAAGAATTGATGCTTTTGAACTGTGGTGTTGGAGAAGACTCTTGAGAGTCCCTTGGACTACAAGGAGACCCAAACAATCCATCCTAAAGAAGATCAGTCCTGGGTGTTCATTGGAAGGACTGATGCTGAAGCTGAAATTCCAGTACTTTTGCCACCTCAGGCAAAGAGTTGACTCATTAGAAAAGACCTTTATGCTGGGAGGGATTCGGGGCAGGAAGAGAAGGGGACGACAGAAGATGCGATGGTTGGATGGCATCACAGACTTGATGAACATGAGTTTAAGTAAACTCTGGCAGTTAGTGATGGACAGGGAGGCCTGGCGTGCTGCGATTCATGGGGTTGCAAAGAGTCAGACACGACTAAGTGACTGAACTGAACTGAACTGATAGGACACACAGATGGTGTCTGAGAATTACTTTGTGTGCAGAAAGAACCCACACATCAGATTTGGTGATTGGAAGGAGAAAGTTTCATTCTTTTTATTGTTTAACAGGGTTTTATATATATAGATACATAGATATACAATTCTACTAAATATTTTTAATGTGTCTGTTGAGATGTCCTTATGCCTATTTTCTTTCTAATTTGTTTATGTAATGTGCTACTTTAACAGACTGTTTACTTTTAAATTAAACATTTATTTCTGTGATAAACCCAAGTCATGTGTGCTCAGTTACTCGGTCATGTCTGACTCTTTGTATTCCCATGGACTGTAGCCTGCAAGGCTCCTCTTTCCATGGTATTTTCTTGAGTGGGTTGCTTTTCCCTACTCCAGGAGATCTTCCGGGCCCAGGTGTTGAAATGGCATCTCTTCCATCTCCTGTATTGGTAGGCAGATTCTTTACCACCAGCGCCACCTGGAAAACCTTCCAAACCCAAGTTAAACAAGAAGGCTGAGCACAGAAGAACTGATGCTTTCAAGTTGTGGTGCCAGAGAAGACTCTTGAAAGTCTCTTGGACAGCAAGGAGATCAAAGCAGTCAAGCCTAAAGGAAATCAATCCTGAATATTCATTGGAAATACTGTTGCTGAAGCTCCAATACTTTGGCCACCTGATGTGAAGAGCCCACTCTTTGAAAAATACCCTGATTCTGGGAAAGATTGTGGGCATGAGATGGTTGGTTGGCATCACCAACTCAATGGACCTGAGTTTTAGCAAACTCCAGGAGATAGCGAAGGACAGGGAAGCCTGGTATGCTCCAGTCCACGGGGTGGCAATGAGTTGGACACAACTTAGTGACTGAACAACAACAAACTTGATTTACCAGTATCTCAGTTAAACAATTTTACCTCGAGTAAGAATGTGTTTGCAGCAATTCCCCTTCTTTTCAGTACGAAAGCAATGTTGGAGAAATCAGAATAATCTGCTCCTTGAGTATTGGTTAGTCACAGCAGATGGTCTCATACCCTACTCTCAGCACTCAGACCTGATATATAGACAGGCGTTTGTTTGTTCATTTTTGTTTTCTAACTGCAAACATTAATGACTCTGCCTGAGGACTTTCTCTGACTATTGGAAGCCAATAGGTTTACTCTCAGGATAGGGCAGCAGGGCTGCAGAGTAAATGCCATTGGGAGCCGCCCTCAACTAGCAACAGATGGATGTCAGTTTGGGGCTTCCCAGGTGACACTAGTCGTAAAGAGCCCAGCTGCAAATGCAGGAGGTATAAGAGATGCAGATTCAATCCCTGGGTCAGGAAGATTTCCTGGAAGAGGGCATGGCAACCCACTCCAGCATTCTTGTCTGGAGAACCCCATGGGCAGAGGAGCCTGGTGGGCTACACTCCATAGGGTCTCAAAGAGTCGGACATGACTGAAGCAACTTAGCACGCACACATATGTAGCCCAGTTTCCTTTCTCCTCAGTGGGAAAGTTTGGAGTCAGTGATTATATAATCCTTTGTAAATCTCCCCAGAATCAGGCCTACAGGCAAACTCTTCACCAACTTATCTTTTATTATATTTTTTTCCCCTTCCTGCCTGCTTTTCCTACTCCCTTAAGTGAATCTTGGGATCATTGCCCAAAGAAACTGCTTCACTCAGATCCTTGTCTTAAGGTCAGCTTTTGGGAAATTCTAAGACAAAGATACTCAAAAATGTAAAACTATCTCAATATGTTTTATCTTTGGAATGACTCATAACCATTTCAAAATATTAATGATATTAATAATGTTTTCTATTTATAGTGGGGTCACTCCCTTTTGGGGCTTCCCTGGTAGCTCAGACGGTAAAGCGTCTGCCTACAATGTGGGAGAACCGGGTTCGATCCCTGGGTCGGGAAGATCCCCTGGAGAAGGAAAAGGAACCCACTCCAGTATTCATGCCTGGAAAATCCCATGGACCAAGGAGCCTGGGGGGCTACAGTCCATGGGGTCGCAAAGAGTCGGACACGACTGAGCGACTTCAGCTCAGCTTAGCTCAGCTCAGCAGATTTGGTTATTTATATTTTGGTAATTTTTTACAAAGCTTTAACTATAAAGCTTTCAATGGATTGGGTTATTGCTCATAATATTATTCTATTCCATTTTTAAGCTCTGCTACCATTCCTCTTATGGCTCTTCTTTCTAACTTAGCACTCATGTGTTATTTTTATCTTATTTTCTTGATCACCATTTCCAGAAGTTTGTCAATTGTATAAATCTTTTAATGAATTCACTGTTAGTTTTATAATTTTTCTTGGTTGTGTCTATTTTTATGCTGTTAATTTTCACTTTCTTTAAAAAAAAAAGCATTTCCTTCTGTTTATTTTCTTTGGGTTTATTATAAAGTTGTTTTTCTTATAATATGTAAAGTATATTATTGATGTTCAGTCTTTTTTTTAATATAATCATTTAGGATCATTTTTCTGTAATTGTTAGTTATTGTCTCACAAGTTCTGATATGTAGTTTTTTACTTTTTTTTATAAGTATTTTAAATATCCAGTATGCCTTCTACCTGGAATTTTTCATTATTTAGAAATTTATTTTAATATTTTTAGATAGTATTGTATTATTTTCCTGTCTTGGAGTTTTAGCTTTCTTTCACTACTGGTTTTTAACTAATTGGATTGCCATCAGAAAATATGCCAGATTTTTTTATATATGTTGAGATATTTTTAAAAGTATTTTTTGAATCAATTTTAATAAAAGTTTCAAATTAGTTGCAAAGAAATCTGTGTTCTTCACTTTTTCAGTTCAATGCTGTTTGTAATTCAGTTAAGTTTTTTTTTTCTCTTTTTTAAATTAATTAATTTATTTTAATTGGAGGCTAACCACTTTACAATATTGTAGTGGTTTTTGCCATACGTTCACATGAATCAGTCAATGTGTGTAATTATGTCTCGCATCCTGAATCCCCCCTCCCACCTCCCTCCCCACCCCATCCCTCAGGGTCATCCCAGTGCACCAGCCCTGAGCACCCTGTCTCATGTATCAGACCTGGGCTGGCGATCTGTTTCACATATGATGATATACATGTTTCAATGCTATTCTCTCAAATCGTTCCACCCTTGCCTTCTCCCACAGAGTCCAAAAGTCTGCTCTTTACATCTGTATTTCTTTTGCTGTCTCACATATAGAGTCATCATTACCATCTTTCTAAATTCCATATATATGCGTTAGTATACTGTATTGGTGTTTTTATTTCTGACTTACTTCACTCTGTATAATGGGCTCCAGTTTCATCCACCTCATTAGAACTGGTTCAAATGCATTCTTTTTAATAGCTGAGTAATATTCCATTGTGTATATGTACCACAGTTTTCTTATCCATTCATCTGCCGATGGACATCTAGGTTGCTTCCATGTCCTAGCTATTGTAAACAGTGCTGCAATGAACATTGAGGTACGCATGTCTCTTTCAATTCTGGTTTCCTCGGTGTGTATGCCCAGCAGTGGGATTGCTCGATCGTAAGGCAGCTCTATTTTCAGTTTTTAAGGAATCTCCACACTGTTCTCCATAGTTGCTGTACTAGTGTGCATTCCTACCAACAGTGTAAGCAGCCATTCTGACCAGCATGAGATGGTACCTCATTGTGGTTTTGATTTGCATTTCTCTGATAATGAGTGATGTTGAGCATCTTTTCATGTGTTTGTTAGTCATTTGTATGTCTTCTTTGGAGAAACATCTATTTAGTTCTTTGGCCCATTTTTTGATTGGGTTGTTTATTTTTCTGGTATTGAGCTGTAGGAGCTGTTTGTGTATTTTTGAGATTAATTATCTGTTAGTTGTTTCATTTGCTATTATTTTCTCCCATTCTGAAAGCTGTCTTTTCACTTTGCTTATAGTTTCCTTCATTGTACAAAAGCTTATTCAGTTAAGTTTTGAATTGTGTCATTCAAATAGCATGTATTCTTATTGCCTACTTTTCCTGCTTGTTCTGTGATTGTGAATATGTTAAGTATTAAATTTTGATGGTAGATTTAAACATACTCTTCACAGTTTTTGTAAATTTTTATTTTGTATATTTTAAAGCTATAAAAGTAGGTGCATACAAATTTAGAATTGTTATACCAACCTGGCAAATTGAAATCTTTATGTAGTGGCACATTTTATCTCTACAACAAGTTTTTTTGATATTAGTATAGCCAAATCAGGTGCATTTTGCTTAATATTTTCCTGATGCATCTTTTCCAATATTTTTCTTCTTTTCTGGGTATATATGTCTTACATAGGCTCCTTGTAGAAAGTGTATAGATGTATTTTTCATGTAGTCAGTCAATCTTTTATTTTAACCTGAGTGCATAGTCCATTTATATTTATTGTAATAAATTATATATTTGTATTTATTTTATTTTGTAATACTTTCAACTTTCTATGTTTCCTTTTCCTGTTTTCTTGACATTTTTATTGACATTTTTAGTGGGTTATTTTGGCTGTAATTCTGCCTATTCTAGGGAAAAATTAATGCCTGCCTAAGGCTTCCCTTGTGGCTCAGCTGATAAAAGAATCCACTAGCATTGCGGGAGACCTGGGTTTGATCCCTGGGTTGGCAAAATCCCCTGGAGCAGGGAAAGGCTGCCCACTCCAGTAATTTTGGCCTGGAGAATTACATGGACTCTATAGTCCATGGAGTCTCAAACAGTCGGATATAACTAAACAACTTTCACTAAAAAAAAAAAAAAAAAGAGTAGCAAAACAAATATCAATGCATTAAAATAGAATTTCTGGTCACTGTGAATTAGCAAGGAAGTTTCTGGTAATTTCAATGGTAGCTTACACATACGGATTTTTACTCAAGATACTCCTATAAATCAATAACAAAAAAAGCCAAAAACCATTAAAAGGAGGAAAAAACACTTAACAGGAGAAAATATAGGAATATCTATTAGGCAAATGAAAAAGTGCTCAACAGTATTAGTTGTCAGAATTTGACCATCAAAAAAATTTGATTTTTTGAGTGATTAAAACACTAACTATTGGTGAGGATGCAAAGCAACTATAACTTGTAAATATTGTTGAAAATATTCTGACAGTTTATCTTAAGACTAAATTTATATCCTTCTACCCTCTAGCACAGTAATATATCCCTCCATATTTACTCAAAATAAATGAAAATATGTGTTCACAAAAATTATTGTATAAAGATGTGTTAGCAACTTTATTCACAATAGTAAAAATCTGGAAATAACTCAGGTGTCCATCAACAGGAGAATGAGTAAACAAAAGGTGATTTATTCACTTCATGAAATATCATTTAGCAATAAAAAGGAACATATTACTAACATAAAAAATGAATGAATTTCAAAAACATACCAAGTGATTAAAAAAAAAACCTCACAGAAATTAATATGCACTGCATAGCTCCATGTGCAAATCTCTAGATAAGGTATAATCAATTTATGATGGAAAAACTTTAGGATAATGATTGCCATTGGAGAATGGGAGCAGACTTTCACTGGAAGGGCTATAAGGGAGTTTCCTGGGATGATTGCACTGTTATATTTTGACACAGGTTTATATTACATGGATGTATGCTTTTGTCAAAACTCAATAAAATTTATTTTAAGATTTGTGCATTTCCTTCTATAAAAAGAAGAAGAAAAAGTGACAGACATGAGTGGAACTCTGGTTGATGACATGTGTGGTGGGTTATCAAAAGAAAGAAAGTTTATTCCCACACTTTAAGTCTCGTGAAAGAAATGAGATGAATGGATGGATAGATGGTGGAGTATAGTGAAACGTTTGTGATGTAGTCGAGTGATGAATGTATAGATATGTAATTCTTTCACCTTTGCTTTATGTTTAAAATTGATCTTAATAAAAGATCATTTGCATAGTGGGAGAGAATGAGAGGAGAAATACTAGAGTTAAACTCCTACCTGATTTTTTCACTCCTTTTCTTGCTCTTTACAACATAATCTGAACATAGCCAACTAAAAAGGAAATAACAATTCGTATCAAGTCCTTCCTTTGTTCCAAAGCCTCCAATGGTGTCCCATATCTACCAAAGCACCCCCCCAAAAAAATTGACCCCCTCCCCCCTGTTGCATGCCTCTTTGACCTTAGCTTCTAACACAATATGGGCTGCTTACTCACATCATCTCCACCAATCTTCCTGCTGTTTCTTAAGCACACCCACACTTTTCCTCTTCAAAGGTTTAGCCCTGTTTCCTTAATCTAGACAACTCTTCCCCAGCCATCCACAGAGTTAGGTCTTTTGACCATATTAAGCCTTTTCCCAGTCATCATGTTCACAGAGGATCTTCCCTGCACACTCCATCTAAACTAGAAGCCATCTGCCTATGTACACAATCCCTTTCCTGATTATTGTTTTTTCTTAGAATTCTAAATATTTATAATATCTCTAAAACATGCTATATTTTTACTTATCTTGTTCATTTCTTGAATTTTCCCTTAAAATGCATCATGGTAGGAATTTTTATGTGTTATTATCTTTGTTCAGTATCCATAGCAGCACCTGGCACACACTGTGCACTCAGTCACCATTTGAAAGGTGAATAAAAACCTATGGTGCTCATGTGTTAACCCAGGGTTTATTACTCCCAATAGAATACACTGTTGTTGCTCAATCACTAAATCATGTCCAGCTCTTTGCAACCACATGGACTGCAGCATGCTAGTCTTCCCTGTCCTTCATCATCCCCCGGAGTTTGCTCAAACTCATGTTTACTGAGTTGATGATATTATCTAATTATCTCATCCTTGGTCACCCCCCTTCTCCTCCTGCCTTCAATCTTTACTACCATCAGGGTCTTCTCCAATAGGTAGGCTCTTTGCATCAGGTCACCAAAGTATTGGAGCTTCAGCTTCAGCATCAATCCTTCCAATGAATATTCAGAGGTATTTCCTTTAGGATTGACTGGTTTGATCTCCATACTGTCCAAGGAACTCTCAAGAGTCTTCTCCAGCACCACATTTCAAAAGCATCAATTTTTTGGCCCACGGCCTTCTCTATGGTTCAACTCTCACATCTGTACATGACTATTGGAAAAACCATAGCTTTGAGTATGCAAAGCCTTGTTGGCAAAGTGATATCTCTGCTTTTTAATATGCTGTCTAGGTTTGTCACATCTTTTCTTCCAAGGAGCAGCTATCTTTTAATTTTGTGGTTGCAGTCACCGTCTGCAGTGATTTTAGAGTCCAAGAAAATAAAACTTACCACTGTTTCCACTTTTTCCCAATCTATTTTCTATGAAGTGATGGGACCGAATGCCATGATCTTCGTGGGTTTTTTTTTGAATTTTGAGTTTTAAACCAGCTTTTTCACTCTCCTCTTTCACTCTCAATAATACTGGCCATTTATTAGAGCAAATGTGGGGTGAAGTGTTAAGCTAGGGTAAGAATACTCACTGACTACAGGATGTAGTCTCAGATTTTTCACTTTATTCTTCGGGTCATCATCATCTTTCCTTTCAAAATGATGGTGCTGTATTAACCTGGGATCTTAAAAAAAAATGCATAAATGAGTCCTTTGTAGACATAGAGGCACAGGAGAATTGCAAGAGGGTGAGTTTCTAGACCTTCTTCCTCTACATTTATCTCCCTTTATTTCTTTGTTTATGTTAATATATTGGCCTTCCATAGCATATTTCATATTTTATTTACCTCAGATAATTATTTAAAAAAGCAAAAATGGAAGCTCCACTCAGATCTTTAACAAAAAATTCTATTATTGTATCTGGGAACAGTATTTGTACTATTACCATGAAAGATTTAAAGATCAAATCTTGGACCTACCTCTTTATAATTATATAATTAGACACCCCCCCCCACCCCATTGTGTTTGATGAAATTATAACAGGATCTAGGTAACATGGTGATTTTGTTCATTGTTTTAAGATAGAATCACATGAGATCATCCAGATATAGTACTTAACATCATGGTTGGCACATATTAAATGTTCAATAGGGCTTCATAACAGTTTCCCTTTATCTTTGTAACTTATTTAAGGGTTCTTAGTATAACAATGAAGTCTAAATGTTGTTCTTCAAATAGTCCATTTAATTAGATGTTATGAAGAGACAAAGAAAACTATGTTTGGTATCTTCCAAAACATAAGCAGAAATGAGTTTTAGAAAAAGACACAGTCAGTTGCAAACTTCCTCCTTACTTGGGTCCCACACTTCCCTTCTGCCTCTCTAGTCACTACCAAGTATATCTCATGTGACAATGATAATAAGGTCTGTGCTGGGAAAAATATAGTGGGTAATAAATCAACACTGGGAGGGATGTACCAAGCAGGATGGGAGGAGGGGGGATGACATTGTAAATAATCAATGCAACAGGCTCTGTAAGAACATGGTAAAACATCTTACTTAACATGCTTAATAAAGCTGAAGAAGGGAAAGCAGTGATAATATGGAAACAGGCGATCAGATTGCTGAAGAGCCCTTTGACTGCACAGCCAGAGCAGGAAGATAAAGAGAGTGACCTCCACCACACTGGAACCATCTCTGAGCACCCACCCTGCATGGTGCTCATTGTCTGGAGTGATACACATAATTCCTCCCGAATCTCTGCCAGTAGTTTCAGGAATAAAGAGAGACTACATATATACATATAAATTAAAGATTGTGCTAAGTCATGTCCAACTCTTATGATCCCATGAACAGTACCTTCCAGGCTTCTCCAGGCAAGAATACTGGAGTGGGTTGCCATTTCCTTCCTCAGGGGAACTTCCTTACCCAAGAAATGAACCCAGGCCTCCCGCATTGCAGGCAGATGCTTTACTGACTGAGCTACACAGGAAGCTCTCAAATATATTTATATATTTGAGAGGTCTCTATCTGTGGTTTCCCCTAGAGAAGGAAACAGCAATCCACTCCAGTATTCTTGCCTGGAGAACTCCATGGACAGAGGAGTCTGATGGGCTATGGACATGAATGAGTGACTAACACCTAACACTAATTGTGGTTAGATCCAGGAACACACAGCAATGCTGCTGAGAAGCAAAAGGATCCTCTCCCTATTTGGAGCAGCAAGATGAAAAAAGAATTCAAAGAGTGTTTTGATATTTGAACTGAGATATGGATGACACTACTCCAGAATGATAGTGCAAGGAAGAACTTCTAGAATATTCTAGTCCAGCCCTCTTGATTGCAAGAGGGAGGGAATCAAAGTTCATGGAGTACATGTGTCTCTTTCAATTCTGGTTTCCTTGGTGTGTATGCCCAGCAGTGGGACTACTGGGTCGTATGGCAATTCTATTTCCAGTGTTTTTAAGGAATCTCCACACTGTTCTCTGTAGCGGCTGTACTAGTTTGCATTCCCACCAACAGTGTAAGAGGGTTCTCTTTTCTCTGCATCCTCTTCAGCATTTATTGTTTTTAGACTTTCTGATAGCAGCCATTCTGACTGGCGTGAGATGGTACCTCATTGTGGTTTTGATTTGCATTTCTCTGATAATGAGTCTACCCCAGTGTTCATCGCAGCACGGTTTACATTAGCCAGGACATGGAAGCAACCTAGATGTCCATCAGTAGACGAATGGATAAGAAGCTTTGGTACATATACACAATGGAATATTACTCAGCCATTAAAAAGAATGCATTTGAATCAGTTCTAATGAGGTGGATGCAACTGGAGCCTATTATACAGGGTGAAGTAAGTCAGGAAAAAAAAACAAAAAACACCATACAGTATACTATCGCATCTATTTAAAGTTTAGAAAGATGATAACGATGACCCTATATGCTAGACAGCAAAAGAGACACAGATGTATAGAACAGTCTTTTGCACTCTGTGGGAGAAGGTGAGGGTGGGATGATTTGAGGGAATGGCATTGAAACATGTATATTACCATATGTGAAATAGATCACCAGTCCAGGTTTGATACATGAGACAGGGTGATCAGGGCTGGTGCACTGGGATGACCCTGAGGGATGGGGTGGGGAGTGAGGTGGGAGAGGGGTTCAGGATGGGAGACACATGTACACCCATGGCTGATTCATGTCAATGTATGGCAAAAACCACTACAATATTGTAAAGTAATTAGCTTCCAATTAAAATAAATTAATTCATTAAGAAAAAAAAAGGTTCATGGAGAACCAGGGCCCAGCGGTGTCAGAGGACAGATCAGGGCCTTGGCTGCCAGTGTAAGATATTAAATTGCATAAAATGCCTTGCACTCAGGAGTTACTCCTAGTAACTTCAGTTCTGAATTTGTTAACTTCTCTTTTCTGCATCCAGAACTTAAAAAGAAGTGGAAACATTAGTACTAGACAGTAAAGACATTAGTTAGAAAGCTGGTTCTTTTACATACTGGTATCACTTAGGCAAAGTACAGATTTGGGGCTTCAATGTCTTCATTCCAAGTTGAAAAATTAGTTTGGTAGGACTTCCATAGGTCTAACACTCATAATTTGAAAGCATTTTCATTTTAAAATGGCCTTCCCTGATGACCCAGAGGTTAAAACGTCTGCCTGCGGTGCGGGAGAACTGGGTTCGATCACTGGGTTGGGAAGATCCCCTGGAGAAGGAAATGCAACCCACTCCAGTATTTTCTCCTGGAGAATTCCATGGACGGAGAAGTCTGGTGGGCTACAGTCCACGGGGTCACAAAGAGTCGGACACGACTGAGCGACTTCACTTTCACTTCCACTTTTCATTTTAAAATTAAAAATGATCTGCCTGTCTAGTATAAGAGAGGTGAAAACACGAAAGAAGGGGAAAAAAAGTGCTACAATATCATAAGTCCTTGTCCCTTGGTAGCTTTGAAATAAGTATGCTATTGTTAAATTCGTTGTTGCCATCTTAGCAAGGCAAACAGAAATATAATGTTTGCTAATTGAACTATAGAAGTAATAATTAACTTTAATGTAGAGTGCAAAGTCCTCAGTAGTGAACTCTGGTTGTATAAGTGGAAGCAGTTATCAGAGGCCAAATCAGTTTAGAAAGGAGCCATTCCAACTACATCTGGGTGGTGTTGAGTGTACACCAGTCACGGAGTGCCTTTTGCACATGTAACAATATTTTCCTCAAATGCTGCAGGAAAATGAGGCGAACATGAGAACTCATTACCATGAGTAACCTGGGTCTGGGCAGAAAGCTAGAATCTCTTAATCAGCACTCTGGCCTGGGGAGAGGGGTGGTAGGTAGAGTAAAATGTTGAGATGCTCTCCAAGAGATGCTCTTATTCATGTAGTACTTGAGTCGATCGAACTTTCCTCTAGGAAGCTATTTTGCCCCTAAAATTTGTACCAGCAATCCTAGTTGGGGAGATGAAATCTACCTTCAGAATTCAGGATGCTGGGAATGGGTTACACCAGTTCCCACATGCTGGCTCAGCACAAAGGAAAATGAGGTACCTCTCAGGCCAGCAAGGTCACCTAGGGGGAAGGGACACTGCCTCACCACCTCTGATGCCTGCAGGGCAGGTGGGACATCAAGTACTATGCTTTCTCTCCAGTCCTCAAAAACATTAAGATTGAGCTATGGAACAACAGGCCAGTTGTGCCTCCAGAGAGATAGTAGCTGGGATCTCTCCATAATGTCTCCTCTGGCTCATGTCTATGGTATGCTTACTATCCCTGTTTCCCACCCCTACAATGAGCATCTCCTGGATATCATCTAAGATGTGTTTATTTGTTTTGTTTGTTTGTTTGCTTTTCTCTTGATTCCCCTGATTCAAGCCTAACAAGTGATCAGGTTGAAAAAGGATGCTCAGTAGAAGATTGCTGATTGGGGAGCTGATTGAGGACTTGATTGACTCATTTGGAATAACTTGTCCAAATCTAGCTTACCACAGATTCTCACAGAAACTTAAGAGAGAAGCTGTTTTATTATCTAGCCAAAGATATGTGTGAATTTTGTTAGGGATGTTTTTCAGAATATTTTCAATGAGTATTTTATTATACAACAAATTTTCTTTGGAGACCCCCTTCCTCCTACTTACAGCTCTCGCTTGGCTTCTAATTTCAGCCCAAGCTGTGTCTCCACCAGTGATTTCATTCCCCATCTCTCTCTAGCCCTCTCCCCAACTAAATCATATCCATATTTTTTTCCAGAATGCAAAATATAGAAACAAGCATCTGTTTGGACAAAATCAGTTTTCACTTGTGAAAAGTGGATGCTTTGTAAAATCACAGGCAACAAGAAAAATGTCAGAGAGTGGAAGCAAATGTTGGAGGGATAATAAAAACCTTCAGCCTGCAGTTGGATGAGCTGAGGAAGAGGTTTGCTAAAAATTATATCATCAAGACATATAATGACTTCATTTGGTCACTGAGTTTCAACACCCACCTTAGTGAGGGGTGGACCTCACCTCCAGGTCCCCTGAGGCTTGATTTCTCACAGTGATAAAAGGACTAACAGACTCCCGTCACTCCTCTGTGTTATGAGCAGATACATAGGATCAATCATTCAAGTTAGGGGGTGTCAGTTTCCTTGTTTTCACACAATGATATTCCAAAAGCTGTTTTCTCTTACTGAGCAAAGTTGTCCAAAGTCCCACTTCCAAATAGTAATGCTTTGAAAAGTTCTCAGTTTGATGAACACTGTCTAATCTATCTAATCTATAGAAAGAATGCTATTGAATACTTGGCTCTTTAGTACCCAGGTCATTCCATCTTTATAATGTATCTGCATGAATGTCTTGGGCAATTAATTTGTCTTGGAGAACCTAGAATTCATATTTGGCATAAAGTTTGAATTATCTTATCTGTTATTAATTGAAAGGATGTGAGGTAAAATGCCTGGTGCTTAACAGTTGAGTTCAACAAACTTTTACTGGTTATGAACTTCTTACGTGCCAGACTTCAGACAAAATGAAAAAGACACTGACCTCACTGATGATTTGTAGTCTTTAAGGAAGGAAATTTCATATACTGCAATAACTGGTTAAAGTTAATGATGTACAAGGGGCAGTTGGAACAAGAGCCTAGACTCTGCAGGTTCTAAAGACTTTCTAAAGTCTTTGTGGTATTATCTTCACACTAGTCCAACATCCCCACGTATTAGGATTTCAATACATGTTGAACAAACAATTTTTCAAAAGTTTGGGTACGTTTTGTCAAAGCTAATAATGATTTTACAAACTCTGTATTCACGAAACTAGATTCTGTGTCTTAAGAGAATGTCTTTGAAATGTCTCAAGAAATATTTAGCTTTCTTTGTAGAAGTAGTTTTAGGAATAAAGTGTGTTATAGTCTATCATGTATTCTATTGCTTCCATCATTCCTAAAGCAGAAACTGAATAATAGAAACTATACAATGATTAATTTAGAGCTTGTTTTTTTGGAGTTACTAGAGTTATACCTCAATAAGTTTACCAGTAGAAATGCAATGCCTCCTTAAAAACTGCCTTTCCTCAGTTTAGGTCAACACAATTCTATTATGAACTCCAGCCTGTACATTAAAGGAACAGAGATACAAACAAATATTGACCCTAAGGAGTTTACATTTTAACTGTGCTTATAATGTACTGTAATACAGTTATGTGGTTCACACAGGCATAACAGATAACATTATGAAAACATACATAATCAAACGTGTAAGTGGAAGGTTTTGGAATTTATGTATAATTGCTGCATAAATTGAAGAAGCTTTCCTGGAATAGGTGGAATGTGAGCTGAACTTTGAAACTCATTAGAATTGATGTGAAAAACAATTAAAATGAAGGTGTGAATAGCATCAAAAAACAAAGGCAGGAATTGCAAATAAGCCTGATATTATAAGGTCAGAAGGGCAGGTTGGAATTGAAGTATTCTTTGAAAAAGTGCCTCTTAATTGCACAGGATAAAGACAAAAGTTCTTAGCCAGGAATTCAAATACCTTCAAAATCTAGATACATTCTGCCTTTCATGTTTTATTTCTTCATGTTCCATGATGACTAAGTCAGCATGCAAACGTGTGTGCTAAGTCGCTTCAGTCATGTCGAGTCTTTGCGACCTTATGGAGTGTACACTGCCAGGTTCCTCTGTCCAAGGGATTCTCCAAGCAAGAATACTGGAGAGAGTTGCCATGCCCTCCTCCAGGGGATCTTCCTGACCTAGAGTTTGAATCCAAGTCTGTTATTTCTCCTGCATTGGCAGGCAGGTTCTTTACCACCAGCACTACCTGGTAAGCCCCCTAAGTCAGCATAGGATTTCCAATCTCTATGTACTTTTCTTACTTTTGCTTTCTCTTTGAATGAAAAACTAATCTCTACTTTTTATTTCATTCCTCCCAATCAACAATAATTCACCTGTGATAACACTTGTCCTCCTCTGAGCTCAGTAATCATTTATTGCCTGTGTATTTGTTTATCTTATTATCTACATTACTCTGATATTTTATTTTTTCAAAACCACTCCAAATTGGAATTTTAAACATTCTGAGGCCAGTGAACTTCTTTTAACACTCCCATATTTGCCCACATATTTCTAACATTGTTAGAAACAAATAGTCATGATAATTGGTAAGCAAATAGTCATGATAATTAGTAAGCAAAGGGACATATGAAAGGTAGATAACCTTTCCAGTATCTCTGAAATCTTACCATGAAATTTCTCTTCTAACATTGTTTCAAGTACCACATAGGTTTGTGGTCCTGGTTCTACCTCTATTTCACAATGGGACTTTCAATAATCACTTATGCTTTTGGGTCTCCAGAATCTTTATTTTCAGAGAGTTAATAAGAATTACCTTGCTCAGTTTATGTCAAGGAAGAAGATTCAAAAATAAAACTTACGTGCCGTAAATACTGACCTATTTTTTAAGATTTTCTCTTTCAAACGTCCAAAGCTAACACTGTGGGCAAAATGGCACAGGTTCTTTTGATGCAAATTCAAGCAGACAAGAGGACTGAGAAAATGGACCTCAATAAAGGAGGAGGCAATGGTAAGAAGAAGACAATTTTATCACATGAAACATTAAGTGACTCCAATATTGTTTCTCTTGGCAGTTGGATCTTGATGCAACTGAATAATGCTGAAGTCTACTTAACTTAAAATAAGTCATCCTCCAGAGCAGATGTGATCGTCCAGAGCATATGTCATTTTTTAGTTTCTTATGGATTGAGTTTGGATATGACCCATCCCCTATAACCCTAATTTCTTCTTACTATTATAAACTCTGGTGATTTTACTCTTAGAGACCCAGGGTGAGAACCCTCACAGCTGAAGAAGTGGATGTGTGGCTGGTCCCAGGAGATAGCTAAGTTGAACGGAAGAAATCAAGTTTGCAGCCCATGACTAGGAGTGGGAACTTTATTTTGTGCCCACAGCTGATTGTGGACACCAGTGCCCCATGCCAAGACATCATTTAAATACCAAGGGATGAGATACATCACCGCACAGGCATGACGCCTGGCACCCACACTATCTCCAGATGGCTTGATGTGCAGAAATAGCCTTTGAGATCAAACTCAATGTGCAAAAGTCCAAACTCGTGATCTGTCCCCGGGACTTTTCTGTAGTACAAGTACCTTCTGCTGCTTAGAGGCAGAGCTCACAGTTTGTTAAGGTGCAGTTGAATATAGAAATTATCCTCTGCACCAACAGCACAAATATTGATTGAGGTCCTACTACCTGCAGGTCACTGTACTGAGCATTTAGGATATAGAGGAATAGTCTGTGGCCCTTCCCCTCAAGAGCTTCCACTAGTAGGGGGTAAGACATATACAGAAGTCCCTTCTTATCCATGGGGGATATATTTCAAGAATTCCAGTGGATTCTTGAAAGCACAGGTAGTACCAAACCCCACGTATACTATTACTTTCCTGTATACCTATGATAAAAGTTTATTTTGTAAATTAGGCACAATATGATATCACTAGTAATAGCTAATAATAAAATAGAACAATTATAAAATATACTATAATAAGATATATGAATGTACTCTCTCTCTCTCTCCCAAAATATCAGTTCAGTTCAGTTCAGTCATTCAGTCATTTTTGACTCTTTGTGACCCCATTGACTGCAGCATGTCAGGCTTCCCTGAATTTCACCATCTTCTGAAGCTTGCTCAAACTCATGTCTTTGAGTCAGTGACACCATCCAAGCATCTCATCCTCTGTCGTCCCCTTCTCCTCCTGCCTTCAGTCTTTTGCGGCATCAGGGTCTTTTCCAATGAATAAGTTCTTCGCATCAAGTGGACAAAGTATTGGAGCTGATGCCATGATGTACTCCTTTCCCAATATGGAACCAGTCCATTGTTCCATGTTTGGTTCTAACCATTGCTTCTTGATGTGCAAACAGGTTTCTCAGGAGGCAGGTAATGTGGTCTGGTATTCCCATCTTTTGAAGAATTTTCCACAGTTTGTGATGATCCACATAGTCAAAGACTTTAATGTAGTCAGTGAAGCAGAAGTAGATGCTTTTTTAGAATTCTCTTGCTTTTTCTATGGTCCAGTGGATGTTGGCAATTTGATCTCTGATTTCTCTGCCTTTTCTAAATCCAGCTTGAACATCTGGAAGTTCTCAGTTCACATACTGTTGAAGCCTGTCTTGGAGAATTTTGAGCATTACTTCCACTGAATGAGGTCAGTTTTCATTTCAATCCCAAAGAAAGGCAATGCCAAAGAATGATCAAACTACCACACAACTGCACTCATTTTACATGCTAGCAAAATAATGCTTGAGGCTGTATATTGTTACCTTGCTTATTTAACTTATATGCAGAGTACAACATGTGAAATGCCGACTGGATGGAACACAAGCCAGAATCAATATTGCAGGGAGAATTATCAATAACCTCAGATATGCAGATGACACCACACTTATGGCAAAGCATAAGAGGAACTAAAGAGCCTCTTCATGAAAGTGAAAGAGGAGAGTGAAAAAGCCTGTTTAAAACTCAGCATTCAAGAAATGAATATCACGGCATCCGGTTCTATCACTTCATAGCAGGTAGACAGGGTGAGCTATTTCAAATCCTGAAAGATGATGCTGTGAAAGTGCTGCACTCAATATGCCAGCAAATTTGGAAAACTCAGCAGTGGCCACGGGACTGGAAAAGGTTAGTTTTCATTCCAATCCCAAAGACAGGCAATGCCAAAGAATGTTCAAACTACTGTACATTTGCACTCTCAAAATATATTATTATTTAAATTTAATGCCTTTTCCATTCTACCTAAGCACTTATCACCCATTGTGGCCACATTTGCATGTTGAGGTCCACAACAAAATTAGTGCAAATTTCTTTTTTCTTTCTTTACAGTTTCACAGGTAGAAGATTTGTTCTTACCATTGATCTTAGCGAACTTAGTGTGTGATTTTCTTTCCTTTTCATGTTAATTCAGAAAACTTTCACTTTTCACTTGGAGCACTTTAAGGCATCTCTTTGGCAGATCACTACTTCTGCAGATTGGGGCCATTGAGTAAAATAAGGATTAATTGGTCACAAGCACTACAATACCATGACTGACAATCTGATTTTCGAAAGGGAGGACACGCTGGACAATGGATAGTTCATGTCCAGGAGGAAACAGAGTAGGCTCATGTGAGATTTCATCACACTACATAGAACAGCAAGTAATTTAAAACTTATGAGTTGTTTACTTCTGAAATTTTTATTTAGCATTTTCAGACTGAAGTTGACCATGAGTAAATGAAACCACAAACAGCAAAAGCACAAATAAGCGTGGAGTAATGTTTAAGTAAACATAAATATTTATATGAGTTTGCCTAGTAATGCCAAGTAATTCATGTACAGGAAGAGAATGTCGAATTTCATAGTAGAGAGCTACATGTTGAATTCTGTAGCCAAACATCCCAAAAACAAACAAGCATCAGTGGTATCAACGCCAGAAGTTATCTTCTGAAGCAGTGCTGTCTGACAGAACTTTCTGTGGTGATGAAAATGTTTTGTTTTGAACTGTTCAACATGATGGCCATTGGTCACAGGTGGCTAGAAGCACTTGAAATCAGCTAATGTGACTGAGAAAGTAAATTTTAAATTATATTTAATACTAGTGCAATTTAATTTACTTTTAATAGCTACATGAGGCTAATGACTTTCACATTATTCAAAATAGTTCTTGAATATCTATGTTTCGTTGTGCACACAAAAACATAGGCACAGAGATGTTGCATTGACTATGCTCAAGGGATAAATTATTTAGAAGCTGTTCTAATTCCTAGCCCAGGAGGATCTTGAGCTTATGTCAAGTCTCATCAGGAAGAAAAGCACTATTCTCATTACACTAGATAGGTTCAGTCACTCTTAAATTACTTTTGTGCTGCCTTCAGAAGAAACTGGGGGTCTCTGAATGGAAAAAGAACATTTTATACAAATAAATATATATTACTCAACCATAAAAAGGAATGGAGCAGTGTGATTTACAACAACATGGATGGACCTAGAGATTATCAGACTAAGCGAAGTAAGTCAGAGAAAGACAAATATCATATGACACTGTTAACATGCGGAATCTAAGAAAATGATACAAATGAGTTCATTTACAAAACAGAAAGAAACTCACAGACATAAAAGACAAATTTACAATTATCAAAGGGGAAAGGTGAGTGGGAGGCATAACTTAGGAGTTTCGAATTAACATAAACATACTACTGTGTATAATTATACTATATATAACAGATAAATCTAATGTATAGCACAGAAAACTATACTTAATAACTTGCAATAACCTATAATGGAAAAGAATCTGAAAAAGAAAAGATTTATATATGTGTATGACTGAATCACTCTGATGTACACCTGAAACTGATACAAGATTATAAATCAACTATATTTCAAATAAAATATGAATAAAGGAAACAAACAAACAAAAAAAGACAGAGTCTCTAGACTGTGTGTTCCATGAGGTCAAGGACTTCATCCATATCCTTCACTCTCATAATCCCAGCATTTAGAAAAGTAAATGCCACATAGTAAGTGATAGGAAAATATGTAAATGAATGGGCAAACAGTATTGTAAATATCTTAACTGGGTGGACTGAGCTAGCATTTGTGGTAAAATTCTGCTATCTAGATGAGGAGCACTGTCTATTTGTAGGATGGGTAAAAATTAGGCTGATTCTAGCATGGGGTCTTATACATTTCACATGCTCAATCAATATTTATTGGATAAACATGTTGTGTTTATTTCAATAATTTCTTCTCCCAACTAACCATTTGGAACAGGAATTTTGTCCACTTATTTTTTTTTTTCTTACCCCATGGAATACCTAATACTGGAACCAGCACATTCAAGACTTGTCAAACTGTTTTGACTGGATTATCTAGAAAGGCAAAAAGGCATTTTTGAGCAGTCACTACTCTTTCGGAGGGAACAATGTGAAAGGGACTAGAAATTCTTTACCCTTTTTTCATGTTTTTATTCTCCATGGAGGTTTAGCAGAGGTAGTGTTACAATATAAAGAATATAAATATCCACATTGCACAGTGAGATATTGGAAAGTAAGCTGTGTGAAGTCCTCATTTCTATTTTATAAATTGTAAAATGTTTTATCTGCATTACCCATCCTCCTGTCTTTCTATTAATTTTCTGTTAGTTTAATAACTTCTACATATTCCTTTTATATAGAGAAGTCAAAATATATTTCCATGAAAATCAAGAAAAAGAAAAGAAAAGCTTTTTGCTTCCCAGTGATATGAGCACACACTGATACACTTGATCTTTCCCAGTGGAATGGGCATGGGAATTAACCCACACACTGGCACATGAACTTCTTGTTTCTGCCAAACGTGTCAGCTGAGACAGGGTTGCTAATTTATTTATGGGGACATATGTCAATGTCACTCTGAGAAAATGGTTCCAGGACACATTAAAAAAAAAAAACAAAACTGACTGCTGTCAGAGCTGACCTTATGTGTAGGTGGAATAGCCACCTGCTTGCTCACTTCTTGGTAATTCAGGAGATCCAGAGGGCCCTGCCTCACCTCAGTCTTTGCTCAGAGTCTTTCTAACTGAACTTCATCAGGGTTTCCATCTGAGTAAAGTCAGTGCCCCTATGAAAGAAATGTGCCCTGTCCTTCTATAACTACTCTCCACTAAATGTAATCAGAGAACAGATTTGATAGGGATTGGAAGAAGGTATAAGATAAATTGTTAATACTTAATACCAGGCTCTAAGTGGAGGAATGGGCATGAAATAATGAGACCGGAGGCCATAAAACATCACTGTCTCTAGAGATTCCTGCAGGCACATAATGAAAGGTAAGCAATGCCAAAGGTACATCTATTCATGTCTTAAACACAAGTCTTGGATGCATCAGTCAATATAAAAGTTAATTCCTTTGCAGCACTGACCACAGTCAAATTTCCACATCTCTCTCTCTTGGGCTCCAGAAGAGGCATCGTTTTCCTGCGGGTATCTGAGATCCTTCTAACTTTCTTTAATGCCTAGGATCCAAAGCTGCTCACACTCAGCAGGCAATAAAAGAAGTGCCTATCCTAGGATCTTCGTTTGTCTTCATGTCTCCTGTTCAATAGAACCATTGTCCCTGTTTCTGTGATCAGGGAGTTTATGGACCCTGACTGTTTGGGCTTTTGATATCTATTAGCCTAGCTGACTTCCCTGGAAAGTAGCCTCTGACCTGCCAACTTTCTGTATCTTCCAGCCCACACTTGTATGATTGAGCCCTCAGCCCTGCCTCCTCCTGGTCTGCCTGAGGCCATTGCTGTCCTCTCTTCAGCATGGCCCCCAGGGTCCTGCCTTAAACGACAAAGGGATATCAAAGCTTCAGTACCAGGCTGAGACAACTGTTAGAACTGCTATCTTTGTCGATAGTCTGGTGGCAGTGGTCCTTGTGAGAAAGGAAGTACAAATCAAGTTCATATTAGGAACAGTGGCAGAGAGAAGCTAGTCTCTGCTGTTATCAACTGCATGACCTTGGGTGACAAACTCTCTGAGCTTCAGTTTCCCCATCTATAATTGGGTGATACTAATATCCACCTTGATGGCTCTTGGGAGAATTAAATGTTTGAAAGTGCCCAGGACAAGTCTTGGCACATAGTAGGTAATCAATATACGGGGGATTCTTTTCTTCCTTCCTTAAAATAACTGAGCATGAGCCCAAGGTGAGAGTTGAGATTAGCTAATATCAATTTACTCCTCTGTGCTAGGACCTCCTCTTTTTACACTTCAATTCTGTAGGCATTACCTTCCTATGTCAGAGGTTTCCCTTACACAATTTGGGCAGAGGATCCATAAAGTTCTTTGATGCATGGCAACCCAAACATAGGATTCCCAGGACTTTTCCCACTGAATTCACTGGTGCATTCTTTGCTTCATAACTGGCTTTGCAATATCAGAGAAGAAGAGAAATATGATTAAAGGGAGATAACACAATCATGAGGAAGACAAGATATGGAGGGATATAATATGTCAAAGGCCTTGAAGATAAGGAAAATTATGGGGGAAAGAAGTATAAAAAGACTGAGAGTAGTGGAAGGAGAGAGAAAGAAGGCGTACAGTAGGAAGGAAAGGAGAAGGGGAAAAGGCAGAAAACTCAGAGGAGATAGGCTTTCCTAATATGATTGGGAGCTTACCAGACACTGGTTGTGTAACTTTGAGGCCTCTTTCACTAAATAAGTTTTCCAATGGAAATGACAATTGAAAACAAGAATTTGAGAATCCAGGTCAATTCTCACTCCTTTGAGGAAAACCCATTTTTCTCTTTTGGTTCATGGTCATTTAGTCCTTTCTCGCTCTTCAGCTTCCAAGCCAACAATAGAGCTTTATTGCATTAGGTTTCACATGCTTTATCTTTCCTCCCTTTGTAAATATAAAACTATTCAACGTCAAAGACTAGGGACTACCTGATCGTTGTACTTTTCACATGACCTAGACCAGTGCTTTCAATATAGTCAGGCTTAATAAAATAGGCAGGGTGCTGACTTTTCACCCGAGCATCCATTTATCATCTGGGAGAGGGGGTAAGTGATTTCAGCAACATTCAGAGGACAGTCTAAGTAGGGTAGCTCTGGGCGTGCTGCACAGCTTTCTTTGGGACTGAGGAAGCCACGCAAAATGGAAAAGGGCTCTATGTAAATAGGATAAGGACTGTCTAGCCAGTTATCAAAGAATAATTTCAAAGGAGACTAGCCTTGGCACCACAGATGCTTCCCCCACAATCCTTACAACTTTTTGTCTGTTCACACATGCTTCTTGTTGTTATTTGTTTTTTTAAAAAAATTTATTCAGAAGCCTCTCTCCTAGGGAAGATGATCTTTAAATCAGAAGAAAAAATAACTAGTGTCCTTTACAAATAAAGTAGTCAGTAAAATAAAAAGTCTCAGGCTTCCTTGATGGCTCAATTGGTAAGGAATCTTCCTTCAATGCAGGAGACACAGGAGATGCTGGTTCAAACCCTGTGTCAGGAAGATCCCCTGGAGAAGGAAATGGCAACCCACTCCAGTATTCCTGCTTGGGAAATCCCATGGACAGAGAAGCCTGGTGGGCTACGGTCCAAAGGGTCGCAAAGAGTCAGACACAATTGAGCAGCTAAGCTCAACATGTACATAGAATGGATAAACAACAAGGTCTCACTGTATGGCACAGGGGACATATTCAATATCCTGTGATAGCATAATGGAAAATAAAAAGTCTCTTGGGCTTCCCCTGGCAGTCCAATAGTGAAGACTCCATGCTTCCATTGCATGGGACACAGGTTCTATACTGGATTGGAGGAATAAGATCCCTATGCCACAGGACATGGTCAAAGAAAGTCGGCTCCCCTATCTGCCACCTTGAAATTCCTGCACATTCCCTTTTCAGGAAAATTCCTTGGCAATAGAACCATAAGTCCTGTACTGTAACTATAGGAATTTGAATTTGATTATCCCTGATTTCCACCTCACTTAGAAAGAATCACATAAGAAGAATGGCATAAGCAAATTAAAGCAAATTAAAAGACCTATCTGTGTGAATTTGGATTAATTGGGTAATACCATCAAAGCTTCAGTTTTCTTATCAGAAAGATAAGAATGTTATCATTTTATGAACTGACAAATATAAAATCACAGAACACAATGCCAAGTTTCTGATAAGAGCTCTGTGAATGCTTGTTTACACCCTCTGGATTATTTTGTATATGCATCTTTTATCTTGTGGGTGTTATTGGGACTGACTTGCAATCTGATTCTTATTTAGTCCAAGCTTCTTAGAAAACAATCAGCATCCAAGTTTGGTAGTGATGATGGTAGAGGAAATGGAGACACATGAAAAAAACCATACGGACACAGAATAAGATTCTTCAGTAAGCAGAATTTGTGCATCTTCTCATTCAGAGAAGAAACAAGAATTTAATTAAAATAGTTGAGATAGAAAGTTTTCCATATCCAAAGTGACTGTATCATTAACACATATTCCCCCATGGCCCTTCATTTTGCCTTAAGTTCTCCCAATTATTCTTACATGATAACAAAAGAAAACTGGACTTGATTCAAAAGGTCTCTATTTTAATTCCATCTCTGTTGTTTACTAGCAGAGTGAACGAGGCCTGATGATTCGACAGACTTAAGTCTCAGATTCCCCATGTGTAATATGAGGACCCTCTGCTACAGGATCATGGTTAAAGACCAATGAGTTTAAGTCCACCTGGTTACCTTGTATGTAGATGTCATTAAAGAACTGTCTATAGAAGCCAATGAAAATGAAAGTGAAGTTGCTCTGTCGTGTCCAACTCTTTGCAACTCCATGGACTGTAGCCCACCAGGCTCCTCCATCCATGGAATTTTCTAGGCAAGAGTACTGAAGTGGGTTGCCATTTCCTTCTCCAGGGGGTCTTCCTGGGGATCGAACCTGGGTCTCCCTCATTGAGGACAGACGCTTGCTTTACTGTCTGAGCCACCAGAGAATCCCATGGATATGGATATGGGAGCCAATAGTGACCCCTAAACAGAGGAAAGGCAGCAAGCAGGATTCTTTCTATTGCTCAGATGAGGAAAATAATGATCAGTGAAGTCAATTCTGAGAATTAATGACAGAAACTTGATTGGCACTTAGGAGGCCTAATGCTTAACTTACTGCTGCCACCTCTAAATAGTATTGGGCTAATGGTTTTGTGAGTAACATTGGAATTGTACAGGTCTAGTGTCTAAATGATGGGGTAGACCTGGTCCTGAGTTGTTAGATGCAGCTAGTCATTTTCAGTTTATTCTCCCATTTCCACCACTGTATCAGCCCCAGAAAGCACAGAAAAGTCATCTCCAGTCCCACAACTCACCCAGGAGTGACCTCCACTTGTTTGCTGTATTTGTTGGACTGCTGCTTTCATGTCATTTTATAATCCCTGCCTACAGATGTGATTCGTATTTCCATATATTCACAGACAACCAAAATGAATTTGTCTCATCATGTTTTATACCTCTGAGACCACAAAATAGCATCACTTATTATCAGTCAGGTGGCTATTAGCTCACCTATCATAGCTTACAGAGTGACTAACAGTAGTTAAAAAAAGAAAAAAGAAAAAAGCACCTTCTGGAGGCAATAGTAGAGCACCCTTTGAAGGAATGAAGATTTCACAATTCTCTTCACGGTTCAGAAGATCATATGGTTTGCAAATACATGAGCATTGATATCCAAGTAGAGAAGTAACTGAGAAAAGTCAGAGTTAGAAAAGACTGAGGACCTCCAAAACCCATGTATCTTATTTAGGTTTTCTTTTTATGTATATACAAAAGAGTTTTTCATAAAAATCTATGTTTAAAGCCATCTAAAAGAATTCTTTCAATTAAAATAAATTGAAAATAAGAAAACCATATCCAATTATCATTTACTTCTCTATTTTTCATTCATAAATAATTTTTCTTTTATATCTTACAATAAATGTCCTTCAAGGTGACACAAAGTATGATGTATTCCACTAGCAAATCACTCAGATTTCCTTCTCTAGGAGCTGCCTGAGTGCCTTCTCAAGATTTGAGTCTACCTTCAAACCTAACAGCAGTGCCATCTGTGGTCTGGGGTGAAAGAGTCAATTTCCACTTTTTTCCTCACACAGATATCTAATTAGATCAGTCCTCTGTCCCAGGGTAGGGCAATTTGGATACATAACAAGTAAAACTGATTTTATAATCATTTCTTCAAATAAATTAAAGTTATCATTGATGTAAAGAGAAAAAGATATACACTTTATAATTTTGGAGCTGGTTTCCTTGGATTTCTCATCTGTAAAATAAGTTTTAGGATGTTTTTATTCATGAGTATGCCCAAAAGATTATATGGAATAATACACATGAATATACCTTTAAAAAGTTAAAAAAAAAAGATTCATTCAAAATTTACTGCTTACTTTCTTTATTTTTCTTTATTATTTGTGTCTGAAGGTATTTTTGCTAAAAGTTCTAACACCGAAATGAGGTCAGCTGACTTTAAAATCAGTTAAATCAAATAAAAAGTTAGTGAAGAACAGCTGGCGAAGGTGCCTTTGCTAAACTGGAAAGTTATGAGGAAAATATAATGAGATTACAGGGAGAACACAGCCCCTCACCCCTGCCCCACATAGTCTCCATGTTTGAGTGACCACAATCTCATATAGATGGGAACCAACTCCATTTGAACTTGCAAGGACTAAGGAGAAAGGAAACTCAAAACCTCAGTCATGGACTGCCAAGATTTTGAAATATTGTTAGACCTTGGATCATAAATCTGAAGGCAAAAATGAATCAATCTATTCAATCTTTATGTGCAAATCACTCTGCTAAAACCAACAAAAAATATCTTGATCTTTATACACCAAGACAAATGATTGAGGGCTAATACAATTGGAAGTAGGCATAATAAAATCAATACCTTGTGTTCATGTAGCACTTTAAAATTTACAAAAGAATTTCACACTTTCTTATTTTGTCCTCACAACAATTTGTGAAGGAGGTATTATTCCTATTGTAGATGAGAGAGATTCATCATTTTCTCAAAGTCACACAAGCTAGTTATGTGACAGAGATAGGGACTATGGACAATTCACCATTGCATCCCCAACACCGAGCTAACAGTGTGATACTGTACTTAATGTGACAAAAGAGTTTTTCAAAGAGTATCATAGTTCAGATGAGTAAAAGAACATATGAGGTTCATTGGTTAGGTTACACTTCATGGAAATCATGCAGGTTATGTAGAAACAGAGAGGGTGGGAAAAATATAAACATCCCTAGTAAGTGGTATATAGATATGCTAGGTGGAAGGAATCAAGAAAACAAAATAATAGAAGCAAGAAATTATGTGGACTATTCCAGAGGATTCATGATTAGCTTCATGGCTTGACCTCCAGAGATCAAATTCAAGCATATCCCTTAACTAGCATAAGTTCAGAAGGAATCATATGACTTGACCAGGAAGCAGATGGTTCAATCTTGGGTCACAAGGGGCAAGGATGAATCTGTGACCTTGCCACTAGGGACACATTGTTGGATGTCTATGGTATAGCTGCAATGCCTCTGGGCGGAGGTGGAATTAATAGATGGGATGTAAAAACTAGTTAGTCTGTAGGCAAGAATATAATGAAACTAGAGACCCTGAACATGCCAAACTAATGCAGGGCTGCAGGGCTTGGCACCTGCCTGCCCCTGTTGTACATATATAGCCATCAGCTTCACAGCTAATAAGCAAGCAGAGGGAATGACAGGCTTTACCTAATGAAAATGGCAGCTATCAGTCTGTGACTCGAAAGGTCTGGCTCCAATTCCTCTTACAGTTGATGACTTGATCCTTGTCGAATTAGTGGGGTTGTAACAAGGAGGCTGTATGTGAAGGCTGCCAAGTGTTCTTTTAAATCCTCTCCAAATTTTCCTTTTGCATGTTCCCACAGAAAGCTGTGGCTACTTAGAAGAATGTGTGTTCTTTATTTTCTCTCCCAGAAGAGAGAAAGTAAAGTATTCTTTACTGAATACCTGTCATAAATAGCAGATTAATAGCAGATTAGAGAACCTCAAAAATGTTTAATTGGGTAAACATTTGGCTCAAGAATGTAAGTATTTTCACCAATTATCACATTTACCTTTATAAATTTTGTTCATCATCCAAATGCAAAGTCATAATATGTACTCATCATTTATGGTTTCTTGGTAGCCCACGCAGCTTCTAATCTTGACTTGATTGATACTCAAACAAGTAAAACTCAGATGGTTGCTTTTGATAATATATTCTCACCCTCAACATGGCTTTTGGTGACATATCCTCACCCACAAAATGGTTTGGAGAGCAACGTTGAACAGTCACTTAGTTAATCTGACTTAGAACAGCACAGAGTTTACCTTGCAAATTTCTCATATGCTCTGAAATATACAAACTGCACTGGTCACCTCAGACCTCTCCTCCTCAGTGTCAGAATCTTCCCTATTTTCTCACCTCTAGTTCTCACATTTGGAAATGTATCCTTTTGACATATTTTTCAACATTTTAACAGATGCCTCAAAGTGTTCAATAGAGGTAGACAGAACAGGGAATTTCATCTTATTTTACAGATGACAAACCTGCGATTCTGTAAGGCAAAGGAGTTTGAGAGGTGTTTGGGGACCAGATCTCCCCACCTCACTCTGAATCTAGTCCTCTATCATGAATATTCTCTCTATGGTTCTTTTCTGTAATCACAGGACTGAAAATCTGGTCAGAGAAAGCTCTAAAAGAAAGGAATATCAGTGATCATGTATAAATATAACTGGGCTCAGAGCAGTTATGCAAGTTTCCCAAAGCCACATAACTACTAATCAAGGCAAAAGAAATATAGCTCAGGACTTTCGAATTTAAGCACAATGAAGAAGAGTTTCTACTCAATATAATGCCTCAATCAGAAACAGGAAACAAAATAGGGAGCCTTAAATCACACCCCGTGCAGACTTTTGAGAGTACCCCAGCCATAATCAGACAGCAAGCAGCGGAATGGTCAGCTTGTCCATTCTGGATTTCTGAACAACAGCTTCTGCTCAAAATAAGCGGCAGAAGCGTGAAGTGGTCACAAAGAAATCAAATCAAATCAAATCAGCATTTGACTCCTTAAGGAAATGTTCCCCGAGACAGCAGCCAGCAAGGCTGTCATGCAGGGATGTGTGGCTTGCAGGCAGCCATCCATTCAGGCCACTGGCTACCAACAGCTGACTCTAGGAGTAGTATTTGAATCTACCCTGAGGGGGGCCGGAGCCCACAGACAGCTGGGCCATCTGTTCCGATAATACCACATTACTCTCTACACTCAGTAATGAAGGCTCCTGAGTAATCTTTCATCAGAATGACTTCACGGCATTAAAAATGTATTTCAATACATAGCTTGTTTAAATATTTAACCCTCTTCGGCTTTGAGAGATTGATTCGGAGCTGCAGTGTTTATATGGGCAGGAAACATTGATTTTCATATGCATGCATGCATTAATTCAGGAAGACTTGGGCACACACCAAAGGTTTTGATAAATGGATCTTTAAATCTCGGACTTTAATGGAGAATATTGGTTTGCCGCCCAGATCCCATCCCTCTGCCAGTATTTAAATATTTTCAATTCTCATTTCCCGATGGTGAGGTGGAAAGTCAGTAGATGAACAGATTTTGGAGAATTATTTTGGGCAAAGTTTGTTTATCCAACACACACACACACACACACACACACACACACACACAGATATTATTCATTTTACTGGCCTGCAGTGGGAGCTATTTGTGCACAGGGCTGTCCAACTTTTATTAGATCTGTCTACAGCTCACCTTTTTCTGATAACTTGTCAATAAATTCAAAGACTGCAGTATAGAATCATCACATGAAGGGTCCAGGGACAGAAAACATTCTTCTTCTTATTTATTTATTTTTTATTTAATGTGGAATATCATTTAAACTCACTCTTGTACTCAGAATTGCCTTATTTAAGCCCCATCCTCACCTTACTAAGTCTTCCATGCTGGGGGTTCTGGCTAACTCTGAACATCTTTGGAAATTCAAAATACTTCACTGGGTTTGGAAGACCAACCTCATCATGCAAGAACGACGGTAAGACTTGTAAGATCTCTTTACCTCTGTATAGATCGTTACTCAATACCACCCTCCTCCATCTTCTCTCCAGATACTAGCAACAGCCCCATGAGATACTTGCATGCATGCTTAGTCACTTTAGTCATGTCTGACTCTTTGTGTCCCTATGGACTGTAGCCCGCCAGGCTCCTCTGTCCTTGGGATTCTCCAGGCAAGAATACTGGAGTGGGTTGCCATGCCCTCCTCCAGGGGAATCTTCCTTACCCAGGATCATACTTGTGTCTGCCTCCTTTGGCAGGTGGGTTCTTTACCTCTTGAGCCACTTGGGAAGCTCCATGAGGTGCTTAACTAACATTCTGTCAACATCACTGAGTAAATGAGGAAACAAACCTCCAAGAGTGTAAACTTTTTCCAAGTGCATTCAGCTGGTGAGTGGTAAGCTGGAGGTCTGACTTGACTTTTTAAATTGTCCACCATTGTCAGTGGAGACACTTCAGTCTTCAAAAATACACATTCATGGATTGATTAGCAAAACTAAATCAAAATCTATGGGTCATATAATTAATATCACACAATGTTTTGGCAATGATAAAACAATGATAAATAGGATAGAGGTCTGCCTTTAAGGAAACTTAAGAAAGAGGTTTGGAGTAGAAAATTAGAAACCAAAAAGTTAGTATAGTCAGGATGATAAAGATATTGTGGATGTAGTGGGAATAAATACTCTTCAAAAGATAAAGCGATTTTAGAGTTAAGAAAGCCCAAGTACAGTCTTTTACCACCTATTCAGCAAGAGAATTGTCTTAACAGCCTAGCCTAAGATATCTGTTGACTATAATGAATTAACTTCTTTTCCATGTATCTATGATGGCACTACTCAGGTACCCTTCTTGGGAGAAGTGAGAAAATGGTAATTCATCATTTTCTGTGTTTTCTGATTGACTCTAGGGGAGAATAAATGAGCTCATTATGGAAAGTTTCATGGAAAAGAGAGAGAGAGAAAGAGAAAACAAGCACTGTTTTTCCAATATAGGTTTAGGTTTTATGTCTATCTACATAATGCATACACATAGTTTGAAAACACAAAGAGTTCTTAATGACAACCCTATATCCCAATATACGTATACAGTCACTCTTTGTATCTTATTGTAATCACCATATTTCTAAATACTATGCAAAATTTTTAATTGATTTCAGGCAGTATTCCTTATACAACATCTGCTCTTATCTATCACATATATCCAAAATAGTTAAGTCATTCAATTAGCTAAGATAATAGTTATATTAATATTATAAGTATATAAATTCTGTTCACTTCTAAGTCAAATAATATATCATTACTGAGTTCCCTCTCTTTACAGCAGTTTGTTTGCCATCACTTTTTTTATTTTCTTTCTTTTTCTTGCTTGTTCTATCCAAAAAGCACAGACCTCACATTTTTCCTGAATGTTCTACCATATCAGATATTCTCTTATCTCCTTCTATTCTCCGAGGACTTTCCTACCAGACTTTTCTTCTTACTACAATCTAGACTTGAACTATCATCTCTAAGATTTTTGTTTTTTCATTATGCTGTATTCTCTTAACTGCTCTCTTGGTATGATTACATTCTTTCCTGGCTATAAAATATTCATCTATCTTGGTCAACTAACTGCATATTTCTAGAGCACACCATTATGTTGTGTCTCAAAAAAGAGTGACTGGTAGGTAAATTTTTCTGAACTTTTCTTGTCTTTGTTTTGTCCTCAAATTCAGCTGATAGCTTGACTTGAGTCTGAATTCTAGGTTGAAAATAGTGTTTACTCAGAGTTTTGAAAGTATTCATTTCCAGCATTTCTTTTTTGCTGTTTTGAAAATATATAAAACCAGTACTTTGCATGTGACTATTAATTCCATCAACACTCTCTGTTCTGAAATATCACAATAATTTGTCTTATATGGATATATTATATTTCACAATGCTAGGCACTAGATGAACATTTGTCTTTCAATGCAGAGTTCCACATCCTTAAATTTAAAAAGAAAAAACTGTTGTTATCTCTCCAATATAGATATGTCTTATGTTTGCTCTGGACTCTACATCAGCAGTTTAGGTCTTGTGTTTATTTTGTCTTTTATCTTTTTATTTTTTTATAGTTTTAATTTCCACTGTTTTTGCATAATATTTCATGGTAAATTTTGTCTTTATGTTCTAATTTACTTGATTCCTAAAAAATAATATTTTACTTTTTCACAAGCTTTTTTATTTTTAAAAGAAATGTTAAATTTTAAATAGCATTCTTTATCTTATATGCAGATTTTATTATTGTTATAGTTGAAAATAATTATGAGGAGAGTATTTATTTAATTTTTGTTTGTTCCCTACATTATCTGCCTCCATCAGATAGCTATCTTTTTTTGTATCTTCCACTGAGTTGTCTTTATGTATTTAGTGATCTGTTAGTCTCTAAAAAGACTTAACTGTGAAGCATGTTAATAGTAACAATTAGGAAATACAATCTTTCAATAGAAATAATAGCATAAGTTCATTTTTCAATGAATCGTTTGTCTCTTGAACATGTGGAATGACTACTAAAATGTTTTAAACAATAGCTGAATTTTAAAATAATGTAAATATCACTGTGACCCAGAAGTAGTAAAAAAATACTACAATACATGGGGATAAAGTCCTGAGTTCTGAGTGTATGTGCCAGAAGTGGCAAGACTTGTGAGTTAAGGGAAGAACAAACTTCCATGAGAGTTGGGGGACCTGGGCCCAAAGACAGTGCCTTGAGTGGGCTCCCTCACTCGTGAAAGAAATGAATTGAGAGAAGTTCTGTCAAGTATTTCTAAGTTTATAGCTTTGCCTCGTGACCAGGAACTTAATAAATATTTTAGCTGACTCTGCATAGGTAGGTGATAGCTCTCCTCGGTGGGATGAGAAATCAAGACTGCCCTCATAGAGCTCTTGGACTAATTAGATGCACTCGTGGGACCTCTACATTGGAGAAGATAACTGGAAAGGGAGGGAAAGAGAGAAAGAAAATGAAACAACAAAACTCACAATTTGTTATTGTTTAGTCACTAAGTCGTGTCTCATTCTTTGTGACCCATGGACTGTAGCCTGCCAGGCTCCTCTGTCCATAGGATTTCCCAGGCAAGATTACTAGAGTGGGTTGCCATTTCCTTCTCCAGGGCATCTTCCTGACCCAGGGATCATACCTGCATCTCCTGCATTGGCAGGTGGATTCTTTACCACTGAGCCACCAGGGAAACCCAAATGCACAATAGAAATACATAAATATAAAGTAAACCTAATATTAGCAGAGTCAACAAAATGCAAAATCAACAGAATAAAGTCCAGATGAGGTACTGTTATAAAACAGTAAGACAAAACTTTATAACAAATATAATTACAATGTTTTAAAGAAAATAGAATGAATTACTTCCATTAAAGCACACACACAAGATATTACAAAACAAATTAAAGCAGCAGTAAAAAAATTTTAAAAATTTCTCTTTATTGAGAAATGTTGGAAATAGAATATGGGAAACTGAAATTAAATAAAATGTTACAAAAATGAGATAAATTATTGACTGAATAAAGTCAAAGAAAAACATGCATAAACAGGAAAGTAGTACTGAGGAATTCACTCAGAAAAACCATTCAGTCTTAATGTCATGAAATTAATTCAGGCATTATTTCCCAAATTGAAATATACATAAAGATGTGTATGGGACTGTGTTCCCTTATGAATTTGACAGGCATTGCATGCTATATCTTTCACACTTGGAGATGCATAATTTATATAGACATATCAAAGTTTATATAAAATATTTCATGAAAAATAACTTTATTTCATATTTCCCCTAAACTATTGGTCTTTTGCAACCCCATGGACTGCAGCCCACCAGGTTCCTCTGTCCATGGTATTCTCCAGGCAAGAATACTGGAGTGGGCTGTCATTTCCTCCTCTAGGGGATCTTCCTGACCCAGGATTGAACCCGGGTCTCCTGCATTGCAAGTAGATTCTTTACCATCTGAGCTACCATGGAAGCCCTAACTATTAGATACTGGATTTTATTTCTAACTACATGATGTATTTTTTTAAAAGAGATAATGCCTAAATCCATGGCTGATTCATATCAATGTATGACAAAACCCACTGGAAAAAAAAATAATAATAATAATAAAAAAAATTTAAAAAAAAAAAAGAGATAATGCCTTGCTATGCCAAATATTATAGCTTTTCTCCTTCTTTCCCTCTGTCTCTCTTTCCCCTTCCCTTCCTGTCATTCCCTTTCTCCCACCTTCCCTCCCTTTTTCCTGCTTTCAGTTTCTCTCTCTCTCCCCCTCCTTCCCCACTCTTTCTCTCTTCCTCCTTTTCTCTGTCTTTCTGTCTCTCTCTTCCCCTCCTTTTCTGTCTCTCTCCCTTTCTCCTTCTCTTCTTTTCTTCCCTTCCCTCCCTCATTCTTTCTCTCCCTCCCTTTCTCTCTCCTTCCCTCCCCTTCTCTTCTCTCTCTCCCCCTCTATCTTCCTCTTTTCTCCCTCCATCCCTCTCTCTTTCTCCATCTCTCTGCCTCTTTCCCTTTCTCCCTGTTTCTCTCTCTTTTTCTCCCTCATTCTCTTTGTCTCTGTTTCTCTCCCTTGCTCTCTTCCTTTCCCTCTTTCTCTGTCTGTCTTTCTGTCTCACTGTCTCTCTCTCTCTCTTTCTCTCTGCCTCTCTCCAAAAATAAAAGAAAATATTGTAATATAGTTTAAAAAAATCCAGACTGAGAATGATAAAACTAGGATTTTAATTTGACTTCTGTCACTAAAAACACCATGTGATACCTGTTACACATTTTTTTCTAAAAAAAGAAAATAGAGTAATAATTTCTTATCTTTTATAACTTTAATGTTAATTTTTATGAATAAAATATGTCATTTCAATGATATGTGACAAACTAGAGTGAGCGATGCTTTGGTGGAGAGTAAGAAAGTGTTTTCCCTGTTTTCTACAAGTGACACATGCAGGCAAATACCCTCTTGATATCCAGGTATGTTAGACCCTGTACTCGGAGGTGACCAGGATGATCATGAGTGGACTTCAAAAAGAAATCTTGAAAGGGAGGAATCTTGCCTGTCAAGTACACTACAAAATAAAACAAGCAAGCAAATATAAAATGTTGAGAAAGCCTATGCTGAAATGGGGATAGTATTCAGGATGGTTACTCTTACAAATGCTCTAAAGCGAAAATGAAACTCACAGACATTAAAGTAGACCCAGACTTTGTTACCACAAAGCAGAGAGATTCCTTGCATTTGATAACCTGTTAGGTTATCACTATCAGTGACACAACTACCACAAAGGTGCTAGTTCTTGGACCTAGGACTTGGCATTTAAATAAGCACAAAGGGCTTCCCTGGTAGCTCAGCTGGTAAAGAATCTGCCTAAAATATAGGAGACCCCCGTCAGATTCCTGGGTGGGGCAGATCTCCTGGCAAAGGGGTAGGCTACACATTCCAGTATTATTGGGCTTTGCTGGTTGCTCAGATAAAGAATCTGCCTGCAACGTGGGAAACCTGGGTTTGATGCCTGCATTGGGAAGATCCCCTGGAGGAGGTCATGGTGACCCACTCCAGTATTCTTGCCTGGAGTATCCCCATGGACAGTGGAGCCTGGCCGGCTAAAGTCCATGTGGTCGCAAAGAGTCAGACACGACTGAGCAACTAAGTACATAGATTGACTGTTAAAGCAAGGAAACTCAATCATTACCAACAGAGGAAGGAACATAACAGAGCACATGCTAAGTAGTTGAGGGGGTGGGTCAACTGTAATCATTCAACAGAGCAGGATAAATACAGTGTCCTAAAAGGATAGATTCCAATCTTCAGTCACAATTTAAACAAGTAATGGACACTGTCCAGGCTGAAGTAAAGGGGATTCTCATCAGTGGATAGAGCATAGAGATGGTAGAAGATCCAAATTACCAAGAAGAGCAATCAAGGACTACTTATTGGATTAGAGATTCAGTCTCTTAAGTTTTGGCTCATAGAAAAGCTTCACTGGATAGTATTTTGGCATACCATCCCAGAGCAGAGTTGCAGAAATGGTATTAGGATACTAAAGTAGAATTATCAAGTATTTGCAATATCAGATGGAAAAGACAGCATGGGTAGTGAATATGCTAAGGATTAAGCTTATTTAAAGCAGTCAGATGCCATTTGAAGATCTTGGTTTCTATCTTCCTTCATGATCTACTCTTTATGCATTTTGTTTTATGCTTTACAGTTTGGAGATCATTCTCCTTGATAGATAAAATGGGAGTTAAATAAGAGATGAATGAATCATTCTGCCTTTGCTGTCATTTTTAACAGTACCTTATCTACCCTAATCCATGTTCTTCTTCCACTTCTGTACAGACTAAAATTACCATTTACCTGAATCCCATATTTGTTCTTTCTTTTCACCTCCTTCTGGTTTTTTGCTTTCCAAGTAAGTTTCTTAAAGGTACAAGGTCTCTTTTCAGCATATCTGCTCATTTGCATGTTCCTCTTCCTATCTTTGGCACATGTCCTTTAGAACATGACTTCATCACTTAATTCCCATTTTAGTCACTCTGCTCCAGTAGAGGAGAGTTGAAAATATAGAGGGGAAGTAAGAATATATGTAATCAACTAGTATTTTTCTCTTTCGGAAAATGAATACACATATCAAGCATCAGAAAAAACATATACAAATTACCCAGTGATAGCTGCCATAAAGAATATGGGATCAGTATGGAACTGAGAAAAATAAAAGTAATATTTTTTTAAAATCATTGCTCCCTCTATGAAGGCTTCTAGAAACATAACTGCTAATGGACAGGAAGCACAGGGAAAGAGACAAGAGTCTGAATACTGATGGAGTGAGGCAAAATCTACACAGTAAGCTGTAGGGCTTATGTTGCTTACTTACTGGTACCCTCACCAGACAGATCAGGGGGACTGGGCTAACCACTAAAGACTGCGTGTTTCTTTCTAGAAGCTATTTGTTCCAAGATGATGTGGTCATCTTTCTCCAAGTCTCCTGTCACCGTAACTCTACTAATCAAGGTCCCCTGCTTATCACAGTCACTTATGGAAGCTTATTGTGTCCTCATCCTTGTGAAAGGCAAATTTATCAGCAAAGAGAGGCATGAAAATGTCATATGCTGTCTTTTTGCCAATATGGACTTTTTATAGATTTATTTATGTATTCATTCAAGTATTCAACAATGACATCTATGCGTTAAATTCCTTTAGTTATAGAAATGAAATATCATTGCCCTCACTTAGCTTATAGTCTAAGAAGAAAAAAAAAAGATATTACACAATTACAATTGTGACAAGCCTTTGAGGAAAAGGTAATTATGCTATTAGTACATTTGATTAGAGGATCCAAGCTTATTTGAGCGAAATTTTAGCTGACCCATGTGATGAATGAACAGAATTAGCTGAGAAAAGGGAAGGGAGACACTAGAATAAGAAAGTATAGTCATAATGAGGTCCAGAAGCAGGAGGGAACACAATATTTTAGAACTGATAGAATTCATGATGTTATAGAATAAGGATGAATTGTCTAACAAGACATGAGAAAGTCTCAAAGACTCAGAAGGTCTCATATGATTGAAGGTCTTTCAGCTTATGTGAAAGTGTTTGGAATTTAATAGAAATTGGGAGTTATCTAAGAGTTTAAACAAGAAGGTGTCTTGAATGGATTTATTTCAAAAATATTTTATTTGTTGCTGTGCACAGATGTGAGAGAGATCAACTAAGAAGCAATTGCAAGAAGCCAGAGGAGATGGGATGCTGGAATGTAGACAGTATGGTAGTAGTAAGGGAGTTGTTTCTGTTTTGACTGTGGGGTTGCAGTGCTGATGGATAGCCTAGCTATTATTGGACTGTGAATAAGAAGGAGAAGTGAGATCTTAGTACTGTTATTTTGTTTACATTGGATCAACTAAAGAGCTTCCGGCAGAAGAAAAGAGAATAGAACAAAAGGTGTGGCTGAGCAGAGAACATGAATTGGGCAAAAGAGAAGAGAAAGTTTAAGAAAGATGAAATAGATGAAAGAAAGATGTTAAGGATGCACCATGTATGTGACGCACATACTCAAAAACCTCTCTTTCCCCTTCTCTCACCCCATTTCTTTTTCCCTCTCTCACTCACACATGCACATAACACATTCCATGAGCAAAAACAAAGATTTTAAAAATATGTTTTCATTTTTTTTTTTGATGGGGTTTTGAAAATTTTTAATAAAGACTTAAGTTGATTAGATTTTTTTAATAAAATTTAAGACTGAACTGTTTAGGCAACTCAGTTTTCTTCAGATTACAGATAAGACAGTGACTGATTTGATTTGAATTTTGAGTGAAAGGAGATCATCAAGTGTAATACTCAGTTTTCTTACTTAAACAATTATCTTTTGCTGAGAAAAATAAGAAAATATTTTAAAACTCTCTCTCTCTCACGCTTACATTTTAATTTCCTTGTGTGTCATTTTTGTGATCTGTATTAGAATGACTATGTGTTTTGTCTCGTGATTTTCAATATAGTACCTTCTCACAATGATTTCAGTTTGTGGTGTTTTTTTTTTTTTTTTTTTTCAATCACCAAATTGCTTTTCACTACACTGTATCAGACAAATTTGAGGATTTCTGTTCAGAAATATAATAGTTTCTCTGATTACATTGCTATTTCCTCATGTCATTTATTTAAACACCTTTTTTCTCTTTAAGACAAAGTCTTCATTTGTTATCTTCTAATCATGTGCTTGACCTCACCAAATTTCAGTGATAGTTTCATCACTGCATTTACATGCTTATGTCATATTTCAAATGCATTCTTTAGACAGTAAGAATTCAGTGTGTTGGTATAGATGACCACTCTTTTACTATTCCTTTTTTCCTCTATTTCCTATTAGTTTATTTTTTTCTTTCTTTCAACAAAATTTACTGTTTTCTGTGTGCTAAATATTATCTAATAATTATTATTATGAAATGATCAAGGTTTCTTTTCATACATTAACATCCTAATCAGAAAGGAAGAGAGAAAAAATAAGCATGAAAAGAGTGGGTACATGCTATTCAGATGAATAAAATAGGTTGATGTCATTGTGACTTGAAAGCTACTTTAGCTTTCCAGGGAGGTGACATTTAAGATGATAATGGAATAAGAGGCCATATAAAACCTTGTGAAGGTCAGGAGGGATAACATTCCAGACAGAGGAGATTGGCCTAAGGCAAGAATGAGTTTGGGTTGTGTAAGGAAGAAAAGAAAGAACCAAAATGACTCAATCCTAATGGGAAGAGGAAGAGAGATTAGAGATGAGGGTCAGCACACTGAGAGCTTTGTGGGCCAGGGTCAGGGGTGAGTATTTACCCAAATGAAATGGTACATCCTGGGAACAGTCTGAGCAGGCAAGTGGTATAATATGGATTATACCTTTTAAAAGTCCATGCAGTGGTCTTTTGGAGGATGACTTGAATGTGAACATGTGAAGAAGCTGGAGGCCAGTAGATATTTATTCTGAGAGTTTGGTAAAAGATTATTAATCATTTGACAATGGATGTTTAGAGGAGTGAACCAACTTGAGAAACACTTTGGAGGAACAATCGATGAGACTCGTTAGAGAGGACATGGTAGGCTGAGTAAAAGAGAGGCAACAAGGATGATACTTCGATTCTCTACTTGAACAATTGAGGAGATGGAGGGTTTTTCTTTTTTCTCTTTTTTTTTTTCCTGAAAAATCTTTTTTTTTTTTTTCATGAATAATTAGGAATTGCCTTTCTCTGTTTTGGCCAGATTAATTTCGGGATAGCTGCTAGCCATTCACATAGAATTTAAAAATATTAGTTGGATAATCTAAACTGATGTTTAGGGAAAGCCTAGGATAGAGAGTAGGTATTTGCAAACTGCTATATGGACTCAAAGTATAGAGCTATGAGAATAAAGAAGATCAACCGGATATGCTGGAAGAGTGAATGGAGATGAGGAGCACATTGGGGATAGATCCTAGAGTTTACCAACCTTAAATATCAAAAAGAGGCACAGAAATATGGAGAGATAGAGACTAAGGAAGTAAAAGAAAACCCTAGTGAGAGGTCCCCATTGGGGAAGCTGAAGGAGAGGATGTTATTTTAAAGAGGAGAGATATTTTAATAGTTGATCCTTACTGATAGATAAATAATATACATCAGTGCATGTCCCTTGGGACATGTTATAAATAGACTAACATCTTTATGGGAAAATTGTTCAGTATTTGCTCTTCTATACTAAATAATTTTTTTTCAGGACTCTAGTTCTCTTCCATTGGTGGTTTATTTATTTATTTATTTATTTCCTTGTTCATCAAAATCAGGAACAAGATAATCTTCAGGACAGTAATTTTGCTCAGGGTAGTAAAGACTCTTCCCAGTTTCTCTCTCTCTCTCTTTCTCTTTTTTTTTTTTTTCCGGTTTATGCTCCTCGGCAAATCAGCAATGAAGAGCAGCTGGTAAGGTTGGCAAATCAGTAGAGATTATAGGTATCTGCTTAGGCCTCATAGCGATCACAAGATTTGGAGTCAGAATTGGAATCGAGTCTCATTTCTGACACTTACTATGAGCCTTGGGGTCAAACTACCATACCTCTCTAAAATAAGAATCTCAACTGTGAAGTAAGGTCAAGGAAATCTACCTCCTAGGGCACGTGTGAAGATAAAGCAAGATAATAAATGGTAGATGCTTAGCACAGTGCCTGGCACATGGTAAGTGTTTCATAAATGTCAACTACTACCAATAAAAATTATGACTGCAATTTCAAAACTGATTCATGAAAGGAGAAGAGGACAGGAACTGAATCAGAGAAGCACAAAGATTCTGTGGAAGGAGGAGTAATGTGGGCAAACAAAGGGCAACAGGTTAGAAGAATCTGTTTTGAATCAAACAGAGGTTACTCGAAGAGCCAACTAGCAATCTCATTTAGTTACATTTTCATTTCTCAGAGAAACCACAGAAGAGGCAAGGGTTTGCCTCCAAAATTTCAGAAGAAAACTCCTGGTAAAACTCATTTCTCGTGGGATTAAAGAGTGCTTACTGAGTAGCCAGCCCTCCCTGGGTTGTCTGTGCCCGTATTTACAGGTCAGCTGCGGCTGTCCAAATTCTCTCACAACGTGTTCCATCCGCAGTTTTAATTTAATTCTCTTTCCTTTCTCCTCTTTTCCTCTCCACATTGTCTAAGTGCTAATAATAATAATTCAATTTAATAACATCCATCCTCAAAGAGTACTCAAGCCCATCCGGTCCTCAAGGACACCTAACCCTTCCCGAGCTCACCTCTCAGCTTCTTTATCACACTTGAAGCACATCATAAACTACATCTTCCCCAGACCTTGTCATAAAGGGTGAGGCTAGCATTGCAGGAATGAAGTCAGGAAATATAACCTTGAACTGGTTTATCTCCTCTCCTCCCTGCCCTTCTCCCCCACCTCCCCCCCACCTTTCCTCTTCTCTTTGACCAGTACTTTTCCTTCACAGCCAGAAAGGAGAAAAACTTAAACTCCTGTTCCCAGTGGGGCTTCCTGGAATGACTCACTTTCTGTTTGGCAATTGAAGGCTGATCTAATGTGAAGGATGCTCGGCATTGATAGCTGCCTCGACAGTCATTAATTTGCTAATAGAAATTGCTTTTTGATGATGCAGGTCAGGATGATGGCCTCTAGTTTGTGGATAAAAAAATTGAAACATGAAATGTTAAATGTCTTCTATGCAGTGACAGTGCTAAGAATAAGTGAGAGAAAGGACCCACTTATCTGGCATTCAGTCCCCTGAAAACTGTAGTTTTTGAAATAATGGAAAAGAAAAGGAAAAAGTGAATATAACATTATTAACAGCCAAAATAATTATAAAAATGTGTGCTTAGAAGCACCTATGCACTTTACTCACAGAATTATGCTAGATTAATTTATTTTCAGTTGACACACAATTTTAACAACATTGCACACTTTGCCTCCAAATACACTTAAAAAAAAATTAAAGACAGAAATGACTTCAAATAACAGTTGAAAATTATAGGATGGACATTATTGTTGTTAAATCTTTATTTTCATTAGTTGGATCATTCTTTTGGCCACATTATAGATGAGAAAACTAGGATTCTGAGAAGTTATATCATGTAAATAAGGTCACAGAGAAGGTTGAAAAGGCAAAATAAAACTTCTGTATATAGAGCATCCTAATCCATCTGTCTGAAAATGAAAAGTATATTATCTACTACATGAAATTGCTTTGAGTTCATGTGTAGATGTATAATACAGAGTTACGGAAAGGTAAATATAAAAGGTAAATAGTATTTTGCAGAAATTCCTAAGAAGGGTACACAGGCTGTCATCAGTATCTCAACGAAGGTTAATTGACAACCAGTGAGAGACTGGGCAGTGTGGGCAGGGAATTGGGCTAATACAGACGGTGTTCCCAATCACCACAGGTCACTGAAGCCTCTGCTCTGAGACTACACATTTTCATTATTTTCTTTTTTAGTGGACTCCAATCCTCTAGACTGTACAAGTCCGATACACTAGACTATAGACATTAGATTTTGTAATACTCAGTATCACTGTCTTGGCATCCTTCTGCAATAGGGCATGATGTTCTCAATCCGCTGATGGACACACTCTACTTAGCCTTCCAGGGATTTGGAAGAAGTGACATCACATGGGTGGCGAATTGGCAACTAGCTACTGGGGTCTTCAGCTCTTTAACATTTTCTCCTCTCAGTTGCACTGATCTCTCTCTGAGTGGTTTCTGCCTCTGGAGATCCTACGTTGCTTTGCTTCCTACCATCAAATATCAAATCCTGTATGGGCAATGTACCTGACGACTTTTGCTGAAAACTAATCTGTCCTCACTGAAAGGAAGCTGATCATAATTCATTTTTAGAACAAGGAGCAAATATATCTGTGTATTTTGTAGTGAAGGCTGTGCTACTAAGGTAAGCAGTTCAGATCTCCTTGTCCCTTTAAAGGAAAAGTACTATTTCTTCCAGATTGTGGGAATGTTGGCAGCTGACAGCTCTCAGGTGAATTCTTATACGGGGATCTCCTTGACCTGAAGAGAGTCACCTTGACAAAGATCACACTCTTTTATGAGAGCACCCCACATTCAGCAACATGTTCACATGAGGATATAAACCAGTGAAACGATAACTTCCTTGTCCCCATGTGGAAGAACTCTGAAAGGCCATCCCAGGTCAAGAGCTCTCATAGAACTGTCCTAATGCTTTTGTTGTATAAGCAACAAAGTGTTCATTTTTATACCCAATTCTGCACCCTTTTGTCTCTCATAAGAGTGGTTTCTAGAATAGTAGAATTAAAATATCTTCAGATATAGGTTTGCCTTTCTTACTTGGCAGACCTGATTCATCATTTATATCTCGGAACTTGCTTCCCACATTGGTCTTAGTACAAGAATAAAGGACAGTATCCTGCAAAACTCTGCTTTAGACCAAGGGGTCCTATTTAGAACAAATAAGATGTGACAACATGTACATAACCATGGATGGGATCGGTTGGGCCTATCAGTTCCATGCCATCCAGGTGATGCCACACTGCTAGAACAAGCCACCACTAGGGCACCAGCTTGGTGATATGCCCTGTGAGGAAGATGTTTCCATCTTCTAGGACACATCAAGGATCCCAGTAGTTTACATCATGAGTCTGGAATTCAAGATAAAGAGCTGGGAGAGGACACTTACTATCAGTTTCAGTGCCTTGAGAAACATGTGCTTCTCATCTTCAAAGGCTCTGCAAGGTTGGAGATCCTAGTTCCCAAAAAGGCAAGTCTTCTAGCAGAGAAAAAAGCATGAATGCTGCTAAAGTTTAGGCTACAGTTCCCACCCCATCCTTTCAGCTTCATTGTTTCACAAGACCATCAGGAAAGCAAGTCAGGGTTATGGATTCTGATTATCAGGAAGAGACAGGGTTGCTGTTACACTATGCAGAAAAGAATATGTTGGATACACAGGTCATTCAGTTAGAAACCTCTTGATGTCACTTGGCTCAACTTTGATGAGTATCCATGGCAATTCAAGACCATCAATAATGGGAGCTCTAGCTCTTCCCACTCAACTATATTTTGCATTTCTTTAGGAAAAGAGGCTCATTGGAATCCAGAGGGGCCCATTATACAAGGCGTATCTGAGTGTAACAAGATTTTAATTAGCATAAATTATAGTGGATGCTGTGGTGTGCTGCCCAGATCCCTATCCTTTAAGACAGAGACCCTCACTCTTCCAGCTTCTGCGAGTCTTGGCTGTTGACAATTCTCAGCTTAGTAGCTCTTCTAAAATTCCCCACTGCTGAAGAGCATCATTTTATGCAAGAGTATTTTTTTTTTAATTCTCAGAGAGCTATCTACTGACTGATTGATGTACATCCCACAACTTGTATCTTCTGAGAGCACACCACAATAAGTTTGACGTTTGCCAATCATTGGCTCAGAGTTTATTTCCAGAGGATCTCAACCTCAGCATACCTATAAATCTCTACGTATCCAGGAAAAGTTGGATTAAAACCAAAGCAAACAAACAGAAAGTAATATTTTTGTCCTCCAGAAAGAAGTTTCACCACAGAAAGTGTTTCCAAGTATCTCTGCTTTCCCAGAGGGAGACATATTGGAGGAAGGGATTACTCTTAGGAGGTCATTAAATCATACTTATGCTTTGCTATTCTAAGTGTACTCTAAATACTAGCAGCGTCAGTGTCATCTGGGGGTTTGTCAGAAACACGGACTTCCTCACCCCATCCCAGACCTAGGAATCTCCGTGTGCGCTGTGTAAAATCCCCAGATACTCTGTGTGTATATTCAAGTTTGAAAAGAACTGCTCTAGAAGAGTAATCTTGAAATTTTTTGAATAACACATTCATATCATTTAATAAATGAGCATGTACCTATAATAGTTATATTATGTAGAGCAATATAACATTTTTATTATTATATGTATTTTATATGTGATAATATAAAACTATACAAAATTTATCATTTATAATAATATTGTGTACAATTAGACTAATGTGTCATAAACATTAAAAGAGCATTCACAAATACAGAGAATTAAAAGAAGGAGGCACCTTCCTCCCAAGAGGGAGGGGACATATGTATACCTATGGCTGATTCATGTTGGTGTATGGCGGAAACCAATACAATATTGTAAAGCAATTATCTTTCAATCAAAAATTTAAAAAATTAAGGAATAAGGAGAAAATATTAAGGGCCATTTTTGTACTTTGCTCCCACTAATTGAAATATTGTCACATTGTTCCACTATGGGTGTGTGTTTTCCATATTGATGATTTCTGCTCTCTATGCAGACAAAATCCTGTGCATAGGTAGGGTCTTAGGAGGGGGTTAATGTCAATATCAAGATTAGAAAAATTCAGAGATTGTTTTCTCTGTGGACTGGCAATGGGAAGAAAATTAGAGTGGTTTGAATAATTTTGGCATAGAGTGGTTGGCATAGATGACAGCAACTAAACATGCCCCCATCTCAACTAAACTAGCAGATTCTGGGGACAGAGAAACTTTGTCCTTTATTTTTTATTCTGTGTGATTCCAGTCCAAGATGTTCCCCAAACCTACCCATTTTTTTACATGGGTTGCTTGCTATTTGCAGGTATCTGACTGAATTTTCAGCAGCTGCTTAGCAGGCCATTTCATTTGTCAGGTAGGTGAAGGTAATGAGAATTTATCAATCCCCAGTTTAGATTCACAGCTGATCTGTCACACACATTTCTATAAATATTGTTCTCATTTACCCAGGATGCATTTACAATTAGCAGAATATTATATACATATTTTATGCACATATTTATATATCTGCATATATATGTACATGTATATGCATATTTTATACACACATATAATGCATATTCAAACCAAGGTTTATAGCTCTACTCCTCATTTTTCTGGCATGCCCAAATGGGCCAGTACTATAGTGAAGCTGCAAGTGAACTGACATCTTCAATAATAACTGCATTACTGCTGAAACTTAGGAGTTAGTATGGAACCTGTTCAGGACCCCTGGCATGGGAGCTGAGTTCCACTGTTCCACTAAGAAGAAACACCCTATAATTTTTACTACAAGTGGAAGGGCAGCAAAATGAGCAAAATAAAGGGCAGCAAAAATATTCTAATTTGAAAAAATTAGAAACTTCTCAAAGTAATAGCCATTGTGTCAGCTGCCTTGTCAGCCTCTCTGTCAGCAATGTAAAGTTGCACAGGAATGAGAAGGAAAAGAAAAAAAAAAAGGTCTCTTTCCAAATGCAAGATAATTAAATTATTTGAGTGAGGAACAGAAGGTCTCAGGAAGAAAAGCAAAAGGTTTTATTTTCCAACAAACGAAGCGATGTAGGGACTGATAACCAGCAATAGTCACGACAGTTGAGTATTCTGTGTGGTGGCCAGAGGGCGTTGTTCCAGGATGTTTGAACTGCATGGCTCATGAGCAGTCACTGATGAAACATTTTCTCAAACCAAGCTTTGCTTCCAAATCCTGGTAGCAATGTGTGGAGGGAACAGTGTATTTCCATTCAGGACCACTGTTCAAGTTCACTCTATCAGTCCTTCTCAACTCCAAAAACACAGAAATGGTAAAGAACCTACAGAAAGAGAACCCATAAGAATAAAAAGCTATTCGCCCAAAGTCCTCTCAGACCTGTTGTTTATGGTGACAGAAGCAAGCTGCAGAATCCAGGGAATCGGCTATTATGGCATAAAAGGGAGTAGACGTCTTCAGTCAGGATTGGGCATGGGTCTCTTCTTAGTGCTGCAGTGGCATTTTTGTCTTTGCAGGGAAATTAAAAAATTAACTCCTAGATTACTTCATGTAGTTATTCTTTTGTTGAAAGCTGTATGACTAGCCAGGCTTTCCTGGTAGCTCAGCTGGTAAAGAATTGGCCTGCAATGCAGGAGACCCGGGTTTGATTCCTGAATTGGAAAGATTCCCTGCAGAGTATTTTGGTCATCAGATGCAAACAGATGACTCATTGGAAAAGTCCCTGAAACTGGGAAAGATTGAAGCCAGAAGGAGAAGAGGACATCAGAGGATAAAATGGCTGGACAGCATCACCGGTGCAATGATCATGAACTTGGGGAAACTCTGGGAGATGGTGAGGGACAGGGAGACTTGGCATCCTGCAGTCCATGGGGTCACAAAGAGTTGGACACAACTGGGCAACAGCAACATAGGATGAGGAAAATGGTGGGAACAGCCATATGACACCAAACTGAATTGAGCTGATCTTTGAGTTAATCAGCAAGATGAGCAAAGTCGATGTGGAGCAAAATCAAAACAAACCAAAAACTTTCACTCTAAATGAGCATGCAAATTAAAATTCTAAAAAAAAATTTAAAAGCTCAGAGAGTAAATTTGCCAGGCAGCACAATTAATATTTCAAAATATTCATTACAGATTAAATGTATTTTACTATTTGACAGATACTTAAGTTTTTTAGTCTGCTGTTAGTCTTCATTTAGTATGCTGAGGATGATCAAAAGATAATGACAACATGCCATTTATGTGAAAAAATTATGGAAACACACAGAAAATGAAAATAAGATCAGAGGTATAGGAAAAAACAGTTTGGAAGTTTGGAAGTAAGAAAAATATGGTCTTTTAAATAAAAATGCAACTGATATGATAACTGCAAACTAGACTTAGTAGAAAAAGTCAGTAGTTTGAAAAATAGCCTAAAGAACAACATTCAGCATATAGGAGACAGAATTTCATAAATTATATGAAAGAAGAGTTAAAGAGAAAATTTTCATGATCTCAAGGTAGGAAAAATTTCTTAAATGTGATACCAAAATCATGTTCCAAAACTACACACACAAAAATAGATTAAGTGAATTTCACTGCATTTAAAACTTTTGCTTTGAGACAAATAAGATAATGAGAAAGCAAATTAAAGACTAGGCAAAAGTACCTGCAAATCTCTTATGCAGAAAGGACTTGCAAATGGAATATATTATACAGAGAACTCTCAAAACTTGATAGGCAGAAAACAAACAACCCAAACAGAAACTGGGCAAAAGTCTTGAGCATACAATTTACCGAGGAGTATATACAAAAGGTGGATATCATGCGAGTAACCACATGGAAAGATGTCAACATCAATAGCTCATCAAGAGACAAGCAAATTAACACCATCAAGAGATACTACTGTACATCTATTAGGAAAGCTTAAACAAAAATTGCTAATAATAACAAGAGCTACAGAGGATGTTAAGAAACTGGCAGCCATCATATGTTGCTGGTGGGAATGTACAATAGAACATGACTCTAGAAAATCATTCAGCAGTGTCTTTAAAGATATCTTTACCATATGATCCAGCTATGCACTCCAGAGTATTTAACCTAGAGATATGAGAAAACAATGCATTAATGTTTATAACATGCAAAATCATCAAAACATGGAAACAACTCAAGTTTTCTTTAGTAAGCTAATGAATGAGTCAACTGTAGTACGTCACTAAAAATTATTGTCAATATATTACACAAACTATTGATGTGTTTAACAGCTTGGACACATCTCAAAGGCATCATATTGAATAAGTCAATCTCAAAAGGTTGCATACTACAAACTTCCATTTGTGCAACATTCTGAGACAAAAGACTTCGGTGACAGAGAACAACAGAGAAATGGCAACAAGTAATTAAAGATTTGGAGAAGACTTGACTATAAAGTTTTAATAGCATGAGGAATTTTAGGACATTGTATAACTATTATGTATCCTAATTGTGGCGGTATTTGAACATCTAGACACCATATAAAATCACAGAATTAAAAACCAAAAATAATCAAATCTATGTTAACTTGACAAATTAAGTTTAAAAAAATCAGCAAACAATGTAACAGATATGTATGTTGCATGTTTCTGCAAGTGGTAGGTAAAGCATATATATAGAACCCTGGGAACCACCCACTAGTCAAAAAGCAAGGCTAAATTATAAAGAATCAATAATATGCAAGTTGCATCCTCTCTCCAAAAGGCAACATAAGTCAAAATAAACAAAAAGTTCACTTTGGACAAATCATGTATTTGGATATTTGGAAATGAACTTTTACTTTATGGAATAAGAAGAAAATGAAAATTACAAAATGCTTAAAAATGAAGGACAATGTAAGTTCAATATACCTTCTAAAATGAGTGAGTGTAAGAAAATCCCTTAAACATTTAACAAGGATAGTAACAGAGCAAACCAAAGTAAGCTAGAGCGAAAAAAACAACTAAATAGAAATCTAAGAACCAAGAGAGTGTATCAGTTAAATCTGAAGGTCATGCTTTGGAATTTGGAGGGTATACAACCAATATTTTGTAGTAACTGTAAATGGAGAGTAATCAATAAACCATGTATAAAAATAAAAATACTAAAATAAATTTTAAAATTCCAAAACAAATTAAAAAACCAAACCTTTAATAAAAATAATGAAGTGGGAGAAAAGGACAGCAAATGCATACATATACAACATTGACATAAATAAATGGGATATGGTTGCATAATTACATAGAACACAGAACATCTTAAAATATTAGAGATTATTAAAAACATGCACCTGGATTCAAAAACTTAAAGGAATGAAAGATATTCTGAAAACACATGAATAAGCCAAAATGAATGAAGAAGAAATAGAAAGTCTTGATAGATTAAAAATAATTATTGAACTTAAGTGTAACAATGTTTTACCCCCAAAGTTAATGACTCCAGATATTTTATAGCAAATTTAGTAAGAAATTATGTAATTTGATAAATTCAGTGTTTTGGAACACAAGAATGTATTATGTTATTCTGTAATTTTATTTGAAATATTTAAAATTAAAGAAAATTAAAAGCAAATGAAGACACAGAGATTGAAGTGGAAGCCATGCCTTCAGTTTCTGTATTTGTCTCTTTCTCACAATGATGTAAGACATCTCACATGACTGAGGCCCGATTTTCTTTTTCTTATGAAGTTAATATAAGGTCATCTATATGAATGTGCCTAGGACATGCATGATTTATGTTCTATAAGTATTTCTGAATCTGATCTGATCTGATCATCTCAACTCTAAAAGCTTAGAATCTAGTAATGGGTCTTATTATAAGGCATCAACACAGAGACAATAGTACTGTAAGACTGGACCAAATAAAGGCTGCTTTTGAGTCTGGAGGATTACCAGTTGAGATCTATTTGTGGAAGATGAATGAGGCAAGATGAGAACTACTTAATTATTACTAGAATATGAGCAAATAAATTCTGAAACTGCGAAACCCAAACATCAAAATTTGTAATTATGTGAGCATTAACAGACATAAGTTTGAGTAGTCTCTGGGGGTTGGTGATGGACAGGGAGGCCTGGCGTGCTGTGATTCATGGGGTCGCAAAGAGTTGGACACGACTGAGTGACTGAACTGAACTAAACTGAATGCCCCTACTTGTATGAATGTGAGAGTTGGACTGTGAAGAAAGCTGAGCGCTGAAGAATTGATGCTTTTGAACTGTGGTGTTGGAGAAGACTCTTGAGAGTCCCTTGGACTGCAAGGAGATCCAACCAGCCCATCCTAAAGGAGATCAGTCCTGGGTGTTCATTGGATGGACTGATGCTGAAGCTGAAACTCTGTCTGGTTTGATCTCCTTACTGTCCAAGGGACTCTCAAGAGTTCGTAGCACCACTGTTTGAAAGCATCAATTCTTTGGTGCTCAAACTTCTTTATGGTCCATCCAACTCTAACATCTGTATATGACTACTGGAAAAACCATAGCTTTGACTATACAGACCTTTGTCAGTAAAGTGATGTCTCTGCTTTTTAATATGCTGTCTAGGTTTGCCATAGCTTTTCTTTCAAGGAGCAAGTGTCTTATAATTTCATGGCTATAGTCACTGCAGTGATTTTGGAGCCCAAGAAAACAAAGCCTGTCACTATTTCCATTTTTCCCCATCTATTTGCCATGAAATGTTGGGACCAGATGCTATGGTCTTAGCTTCTTGAATGTTGAGTTTTAAGCCAACTTTTTCACTCTCCTCTTTCACCCTCATCAAGAGGCTCTTTAGTTCCTCTTCGCTTTCTGCCTCAGAATGGTATCATCTGCATATACGAGGTTATTGATATTTCTCCCAGCAATCTTGATTCCAGCTGGTGATTCATCCAGCCTGACATTTCACATGATATACAGGACGAAAAGGGACATGAATTGATAGCTTCAAATGTGTCAAGACAAGAGAGTTGAAAGGGGAAGGGCCAGAATCTGTGTGCTGCATTGAGAAGGAATGGCATTGTGTCACTTTAAGTTGCTACCAGAACTGTCCTATGCCCCGCTATGCCTTTCCACATGGCGAGGTTTTCACAAGCAGGCCTGATAATCTTGCAAGAGTAATGCTGTATGTGGATAAGGACCAGATGGGCCTCAATGCTCTGCTCAAACCTGGCAGTGTATTTAAACATGCAATTATAATCCCTTCATCATGATATGAAAATAAATTTGATCTTTTTAGTCCTCTGATGATGGATCCAAAATAGAATTGCCTGTGAATATGAGTCTAAAATGGTGTTTAAATATTTCAGAAACTTTTAGAAAATGTTGTGAAGTTGGGACTCTGTGTTTTGTGATAGTGAGTCTTGGAGGCAGGCTCTGCAATAGCGGTAGAATGAGCCTGGTTGCACCCGTGTGATGCTCTTAGTGTAACAACAGCTTTGTTACAGCTGTCATCTGAAGGGTGTGGTGCTAATTTGCCATGTACATCATCTTAATCTTCCCAATGTTATTGTAGATCAGATGACTTTTCAAAAAAATTTACGTTTAACAGATATGAAATGCATCTCATTTGGCAAATGTCATTTATTGTACAGTCACATAGCCTATAATTTCAATTCAGAGGAGTGAATCTATACTGCACGTTCTGTTACTCCGTGTCCAAAAGTGGAAGTGGAATAACAATCACAAACCAATTCTGTTCCTCTTCTGTGTGAATTCTGTGCCTTTTCTTTCTATGTCAGAAGATTTATTTTACTAGTTAGATTTCATTCTGGGACAATCCTAAAATCGTCTGCCTGGTGGTCAATGACACGGTAGGTACTGATTTAGCATCATTCTAGGATAAAAGAGATGATTAATGAAGGCTACAATTCTTAAAGCCTACATAAGTGAGAATCTATTATCTGACAAGTCTCACCGTGTGTTGGAAACAGTGTTTCACTTAAGAAAGGAAAGACCCTAAACTCAGTGGGCCCTACAATTTTCTGTAACGCTGACTCCATGTATTCAAAGATCCACAAGCTGGGTCCATTCTTTATGTCCACACTTGAATGTTCTTCTCATACTTGTAGTTCCCCTTCTGGTTTAGAGCTTCTTATTTCCCTCTCTAGCCTTGATTAGAGTATATAAATTTATGTCACTGTGCACAGCATTTCTGCCCTCCCCCACCACTGTTTTGTAATTTGAAATGAAGTTGCTGAGGAAAGAACATAGCCTTTGCAAATGGCAGGAGTATGGGTGAATTGCACTTCTGACTCTTACTACCGATTAACCTTAGAATATCATACACTGTGGAATCAGAGAGATCCAATTCAAATCTCAGATCTTCTCCTTTGTTGTAATGTCTTGGGGAAATGATGTATCTAAACCTCACTTTCTTCCCTTCGAATGGGGATAATACTACTGGCATTAATTCCATGGGACCAAATAGAAACACCATACATTTAGAGTAGCTAGCATGCTCTGACTGTTTGGTAGATGATAGCTTTTGCTGTTAAACTTTATGTCAAACACTTAACCCAACACCTAGCAAATGTCACGTCAGCTTTATTCCTTTTCCATCTTCTTAAGCATATCTTGAGTATATTCTTCACGTTCAGACTACAACTTTAGTTGGACACTGTGACTGCTGCTCTACTGAGCTTGCATGGACAGCCCTGGGCTAGGTCAGCATTTTCAGTCTTCATCCTGCCCCAGTATTTTTCTAGCCCCATCTCCCATGGTGAACTAGTAACTTAAAGGCACAACTGACTGAATCCTAATATTTGAACCACAAGGAACCACGCAAGACTCTTTTCTATGCATTAATTATCAGCTTTTCTTGGTGGTTGTTGTTGAGAGATCATGAAAATTCTACATATAAATAAATAATCTTCCTGCAGGTCCTATTAGTTTCCTAGGGTTTCTAGGAAACAAATTCATATGAGCTTGGTGGCTCAAATCAACATAGATTAATGATTTTATTGCTTTGGAAACCAGAAGTCTGAAGTCAAGGTGTTGGCAGGGCCATGCTTCCCCTGAAGTTTCTAGAGGAGGCTCCTTCCTTTTCTCTTCAATCTTCTAGTTTATCCCAGAAACTCTTAACTTCCTTGACTACTTCACTCTTATCTACAACCCTGGTCACACTGCTTCCTCCTATTTGTGTGTCTCCATGTCTTCTTTACCTTATATATCTCGTAAGGGTACCTCTTAATGTACTTAAGGCACATGCAACTTATCCAGAAAACCTCCTCATCTCAAACTCCTTAATTTAATGATGCAGGCAAACAACTTTTCCCAATTAAGTTCACATTCACAGACTCTGGGATTTAGGAAAAGGATGTATCATTTGAAGGTCACTAATCTATTCACTGTCCCAGAGAGAGGAGAAAAAAAATGGAGAATAGATGGATGTATGTCCTCCCCAGGGGAGATCTGTACACAGCCTAAAGGAGAGTTAGACCCAAAAAACACAGGCCACCAGGACACACTCCTTTCTCATCCCTCAGGTTTGACTCTAATGAAAGAATCATTGTGGAGGTACCATTTAAAGAGCTGCATAAAATCACCTCTCAGACAAAACAATCAAGGTCTTAATTGACCTTTCTGTTGAACTTGTTTCTTCTAAGAATACTTCACACAAGTGCTTGTTTTTCTGGTTTAAGGCCATCGATCCTAATTTGCCCACACTCTGATCACTTGAAATAATTCCTTTCCTTACTCTTTACCTATTTCCAGCATTTATGTTCAGTTATCCTACCCCCCACCCACTGTCATCATTGCTGTAGGCTGGATATATGAAGTTCTTTGAATAATCTTTCTCTGTAGGTCATATCCTCTAATCCTTTTTATCGTTTTTGGACCCTCTCCAATTTATCAATGTCTCCTTCTAAAACAAGCAGCCAAAATGCTACCAGAAGTGTTGTGCCTCTTGTTTTTAAACAGAGAGATAACAGATATTCACAAAGAAGTCAGGGGATTTTCAGAAACACATTCTGGAATTAAATCACATGTATTAAGTCAAGCTTTCCCAGTGCTTTATGCTCTCTTCTCCACTCCTTCAGCAACTGCATTAATTTCTCCAACCATCAGGGGAAAGGGATAAAACAGACAGTTATGGGTGGATCAGTTACGTCTAAAAATAATAGTAGCTGCCATTTATCCAATGTTCACCACGTGTCACAATGGGTCCTTTGCATGTAGTTATTACCTCATATGGTCTTGTCTTTTTCCAGTTGCACAGGTGAGAAAACCTAGGCAGAGAGAAAGTAAGAACTTTGTAGATATATATACAGTATTAGGTGACTTCCCTGTGGCTAAGTAGTAAAGAATCTGCCTGCAATTCAGGAGCCCCAGGAGATGTGGGTTCAATCCCAGGGTCAGGAAGATCCCCTGGAGGAGGGCATGGCAACCCACTCCAGTATTCATGCCTGAAGAATCTCATGGACAGAGGGGACTGACAGGCTATAGTCCATGGGGTCCCAGAGTTAGACATGACTGAAGAGACTTAGCAGGCAGGCATGGACACAGTGTTAAATCTTGATGCAGGGATTCACTCCCAACTTTGGTTCCAGACTAGATCACATTTTAAACCACTAAGGAAACACTAAGAATACTACTTCATTTAAAGGATAGTTCATTAAATATTCAGTTTGCTGGCTGCATTAAGCTATTTTATTCTCTTCAAAATGATTTGCTTGTCTAGATTTGGCCTTTGAATCAAGACTAACCTTTCTAAAGGGTCATTACCTTAAAAGGTCATTTAATCTATACCCACGCCTTGGGGGTGCCATTCAGGAAGGTAATTCCTCAATGTCAATAAAGCATTCTCTTTGCAACTTTAACTCTGTTTCTTTTCAAAACTTTTTTACATGAGTTTGAAGCAAATCTGCTAACAATGGGTTTCAATAAAGTCAATACATACACATCAATCAACTAGTCTACCCAATCCTGATCTGGGTTCTACAAGTTTTACAAGGGAAAAATTGTATATATACACAATATATATATATATATACACATATATATATATATAACTTATATATATATATAAGTTATAGATATATAACTTTTGTTAAGGAAATAGGTCTTACAGAAGATAAGGCTCGGGAAATTATTAATGGGAAATTCTCAAAATGGTTGATGAATCAGGGTGACATTTTATGGCGTAAACTGGGGATTTGTATACCTGTTTAACAAGAAATACTTAAGAGGTTTAAAAATTGCATTCATAATCCCATCCCAGGCCAATTGGATCAGATTCTGGGACTTGGTAATTAAAAAAAAAAGTTTCAGATACTTACTATTATCAGTCAGATTTGTGACTATAGACTACTGGCAGAATACAAACTCAAAGAAAAGATACTAACATTGGTAATAATAAGATTGATATCTTACTGCTATTTAATGTTTTCCAGTTTTCAAAGTAATTTTCCACCAACTATTTCATTTGACCTTTGCAATTAACCAGAATGTTGTTTTATAGATTAGAGTCAAGTAGCATATGATAACACTGCAGCTCAAGGTACTAAATCCCTATTCAGGCCCTCCCCCAAGTCACAAGGGTATTAACTGACAATGCTGGGCTGTAGCCCAAGCTTCTAAATAGCTACCCTAGTCCTTCCTAGTCAGAGAAGCTGGTAGCTTTAATCAAGGAAAGATGAAGCTAGTAAGAAAAGAATCCTGTTTGGGAAGAAATAAAGAAAACTGAATCAGACTCTAGTCCTGGTTCTCATGTACTACATGGTCTTTAACAACTCATCTTATCTTTCCAAGCCTTACACTGTTAATGAACATAGGCTCTAGGCATATAACCCTTGGCCAAACACTGGTTCGACCACAATAGTTGAGTTACCATAGAGTAGTTACTTAATTTTCCTCTGCCTTAGAGTTCTTACCTGAACAATAAGCTATTGTGAACATTAAATGTGCAGATATATGTTATATATATATATACACATATACACACAGAACTATATATATACTTATGAAGAGAGAGGAACAAAGAAAAGGATTGGGGGAAGGGAGAGGGAGAATATTAGAACAGTTTCTATGAAGTACTGAATATCTCATTAAGTATTCAGTTCATTTGCTCAGTAGTGTCCAACTCTTTGCGACCCCATAGACTGAAGCACGCCAGACTTCCCTGTCCATCACCAACTCCTGCCCTATGCAAACTCCTGTCCATCGAGTTGGGATGCCATTTGGCCATCTCGTCCTCTGTCGTCGCCTTCTCCTCCCGTCTTCAATCCTTCCCAGCATCAGGGTCTTTTCCAATGAGTCAGTTCTTCACATCAAGTAGCCAAACTATTGGAGTTTCAGCTTCAGCATCAGTCCTTCAAATGAATATTCAGGACTGATTTCCTTTAGGATTGACTGATTGGATTTCCTTGCAGTCCAAGGGACTCTCAAGTGTCTTCTCTAACACCACAGTTCAAAAGCATCAATTCTTTGGCAATCAGCTTTCTTTATAGTCCAACTCTCATATCATACATCATTTCAGTTCAGCCGCTCAGTTGTGTCCGCCTCTTTGCAACCCCTTGAATCACAGCACACCAGGCCTCGCTGTCCATCACCAACTCCCGGAGTTTACTCAAACTCATGTCCATTGAGTCGGTGATGCCATCCAGCCATCTCATCCTCTGTTGCCCCCTTCTCCTCCTGCCCCCAATCCCTACCAGCATCAGGGTTTTTTCCAATGAGTCAACTCTTCACATGAGGTGGCCAAAGTATTGGAGTTTCAGCTTCAACATCAGTCCTTCCAATGAACACCCAGGACTGATCTCCTTTAGGATGGACTGGTTGGATCTCCTTGCAGTCCAAGGGACTCTCAAGAGTCTTTCCAACACCACAGTTCAAAAGCATCAATTTTTCAGCACTCAGCTTTTTTCACAGTCCAACTCTCACATCCATACATGACCCCTGGAAAAACCATAGCCTTGACCAGACGGACCTTTGTTGGCAAAGTCATGTCTCTGCGTTTTAATATGCTGTCTAGGTTGGTCATAACTTTCCTTCCAAGGAGCAAGCATCTTTTAATTTCATGGCTGCAGTCACCATCTGCAGTGATTTTGGAGCCCCAAAAAATAAAGTCTGACACTGTTTCCACTGTCTCTCCCCATCTATTTCCCATAAGGTAATTGGACCAGATGCCATGATCTTAGTTTTCTGAATGTTAAGATTTAAGCCAACTTTTTCACTCTCCTCTTTCACTTTCATCAAGAGGCTTTTTAGTTCCTCTTCACTTTCTGCCATGAGGGTGGTGTCATCTGCATATCTGAGGTTATTGATATTTCTCCCGGCAATCTTGATTCCAGCTTGTGCTTCTTCCAGCCCAGAGTTTCTCATGATGTATTCTGCATATAAGTTAAATAGGCAGGGTGACAATATACAGCCTTGATGTACTCCTTTTCCTATTTGGAACCAGTCTGTTGTTTCATGTCCAGTTCTAACTGTTGCTTCCTGATCTGCACACAGGTTTCTCAAGAGGCAGGTCAGGTGGTCTGATATTCCCATCTCTTTCAGAATTTTCCACAGTTTATTGTGACCCACACAGTCAAAGGCTTTGGCATAGTCAATAAAGCAGAAATAGATGTTTTCTGGAACTCTCTTGCTTTTTTGATGATCCAGCTGATGTTGCCAACTTGATCTCTGGTTCCTCTGCCTTTTCTAAGTCCAGCTTGAACATCTGGAAGTTCATGGTTCACGTATTGCTGAAGCCTGGCTTGGAGAATTTTGAGCATTATTTTACTAGTGTGTGAGATGAGTGCAAATGTGCGGTAGTTTGAGCATTCTTTGGCATTGCCTTTCTTTGGGATTGAAATGAAAACTGACCTTTTCCAGTCCTGTGACCACTGCTGAGTTTCCCAAATTTGCTGACATATTGAGTGCAGCACTTTCACAGCATCATCTTTCAGGATTTGAAATAGCTCAACTGGAATTCCATCACCTCCACTAGCTTTGTGTGTAGTGATGCTTTCTAAGGCCCACTTCACATTCCAGGATGTCTGGCTCTAGGTGAGTGATCACACCATCGTGATTATCTGGGTCATGAAGATCTATTTTGTATAATTCTTCTGTGTATTCTTGCCATGTCTTCTTAATATCTTCTGCTTCTGTTAGGCCCATACCATTTCTGTCCTTTATTGACTCCATCTTTGCCTGAAAGTTTCCATTAATATCTCTAATTTTCTTGAAGAGATCTCTGGTCTTTCCCATTCTGTTGTTTTCCTCTATTTCTTTGCAGTGATTGCTGAGGAAGGCTTTCTTATCTCTCCTGGCTATTCTTTGGAACTCTGCATTCAAATGGGAATATCTTTCCTTTTCTCCTTGGCTTTTCACTTCTCTTCTTTTCACAGCTATTTGTAAGGCCTCCTCAGAAAACCATTTTGCCTTTTTGCATTTCTTTTCCATGGGGATGCTCTTGATCCCTGTCTCCTGTACAATGTCACAAACCTCCATCCATAGTTCATCTGGCTCTCTGTCTATCAGATCTAGTCCCTTATATCTATTTCTCACTTCCACTGTATAGTCATAAGGGATTTGATTTAGGTCATACCTGAATGGTCTAGTGGTTATCCCTACTTTCTTCAGTGTAAGTCTGAATTTGGCAATAAGGAGTTCATGATCTCAGCCACAGTCAGCTCCTGGTCTTGTTTTTGCTGACTGTATAGAGCTTCTCCATCTTAGGCTGCAAAGAATGTAATCAATCTGATTTCAGTGTTGACCATCTGGTGATGTCCATGTGTAGAGTCGTCTCTTGTGTTGTTGGAAGAGGGTGTTTGCTATGACCAGTGTGTTCTCTTGGCAAAACTCTATTAGCCTTTCCCCTGCTTCATCCTGTACTCCAAGGCCAAATTTGCCTGTTACTCCAGGTATTTCTTGACTTCCTACTTTTGCATTCCAGTCCCCTACAATGAAAAGGACATGTTTTTTGGGTGTTAGTTTTAAAAGGTCTTGTAGGTCTTCATAGAACCATTCAGCTTCACCTTCTTCAGCGTTACTGGTTGGGGCATAGGCTTGGATTACCGTGACATTGAATGGTTTGCCTTGGAAACGAACAGAGATCATTCTATCGTTTTTGAGATTGCATCCAAGTACTGCATTTCAGACTCTTTTGTTGACTATGATGGCTACTCCATTTCTTCTAAGGGATTTCTGCCCACAGTAGCAGATATAATGGTCATCTGAGTTAAATTCACCCATTCCAGTCCATTTTAGTTCGCTGATTCCTAGAATGTCGACATCCACTCTTGCAGCTGGCAAAACCATAACTTTGACTATGTGGACCTTTGTTGGTAAAGTAATGTTTCTGCTTTTTAATAACTGTCTAGGTTGGTCATGGTTTTTCTTCCAAGGAGCAGGCATCTTTTAATTCCATGGCTGCAATCACCATCTGCAGTGATTTTGGAGCCCTCCCAAAATAAAATTTCTCACTGTTTCCATTGTTTCCCCATCTATTTGCCATGAAGTGATGGAACCAGAATCCATGATCTTAGTTTTCTGAATTTTGAGTTTTAAGCCAACATTTTCAGTCTCCTCTTTCACTTTCATCAAGATGCTGTTTAGGTCCTCTTTGCTTTCTGCCATAAGGGTGGTGTCATCTGTGTATCTGAGGTTATTGATATTTCTCCTGGTAATCTTGATTCCAGCTTCTGCTTCATCCAGCCCAGGATTTCGCATGATGTTAACGCTGCATAGAAGTTAAATAAGCAGAATGACAATATATAGCCTTGACATACTCCTTTCTCAATTTGAAACCAGTCTGTTGTTCCATGTCCAGTTCTAACTGTTGCTTCTTGACCTGCATAGATTTCTCAAGAGGCAGGTCAGGTGGTCTGGTATTCCCATCTCTTGAAGAATTTTCCAGTTTGTTGTGATCCACACAGTCAAAGGCTTTGGCATAGTCAATAAAGTAAAAGTAGATATTTTTCTGGAACTCTCTTGCTTTTTTGATGATCCAGTGGAATTTGACAATTTGATCTCTCATTCCTCTGCCTTTTCTAAATCCAGCTTGTAAATCTGGAAGATCACGGTTCACCTACTATTGAAGCCTGGCTTGGAGAATGTTGGGCATTACTTTGCTAGCATGTGAAATGAGTGCAATTGTTCAGTAGTTTGAACATTCGTTGGCATTAAGTCTTAATTTAGGGAAATTAATCAGGTAAGTGAAAAGTTTAGATTAGTCATAGATGTTTTAACACTGACTCTTAGAAGAAAATGCTGGAGAATAAAATCAAATGTATTGAATACATTCTAAGTAAGAAGAATTTCTGATATAATCATTATTTCCCAATTTTTTAAGAAAAATATAGTAATTTAGCATTTACAGGCTACATAGCATGTGCCAGACACTGTGCTAAATATCTCACATGATTACTCCCCTTAATCCTCAACACCATCCCAGGAACTGTGAACATTCTTTCATCTTCATTTTACAGATAAGGAAACGGACGCTTAGAGAAGCTAAGTAAATTGCTCAGAGTCAAAGAACTGGTGAGCAGAGCTGGTCAGGGATTAGTTCACAGGTCATCTGTATCCAGGCCCTGCTCTCTGAACCAGCCCCTAACTGCTTGTGTATGTGCAGCACATGCACAGTTTCCAAATAGAAGAAGCTTATCCTTCACACTTGGCCCTTCTTTCTGATTCTTTCTCATCATCTCCTTTGCTTTCCATTCCCTCAAATTCCACCTGCACCCACACCACCCTCCGTCTTTAGTAGTATCCTTTAGCTACATAAACTCTATCATATCAACCCTCTTCTCAGACCAGCCCTTAATAGAATTGATCCATATGCTGAAAATTACTTCCTGCTTCACAATGAAATTGTCATTTTCTGTTCTTAGCCAGGTAATGAATGCAGAGATATCTGACTATGTAAGTCACAGTGAGGAATGCTTCATAATAGAAAGATAATCTTTACATTTCTGGAGAAATTTGTTTTCTAAAAAAGCATTGGTTAACTGAATTACATCTTTACTTAGAAGTGTGTTAGACTATGAAAATGGGGAAATGGAGGATTTGGCCTGGATTAGGGAGATATTCGGAGGTAAAATGCCCTATAGAGCCTTTCGCAGAACCTCCAGATACCTGTTTAAAAGGAAGGCCACATCCATATTCCAAGAATTCACACATTTGAAAGTGAAAGAGTGAATGCGCCCAAGTAACACTGGTGTTTGGAGGACAACAACTCTCATCATTTTATTAAAGAAGCCACAGAGTGATGGCAGATTGCATGTCCTTTCTCTGGAGTAGCCCAGCCCCCTTCCCATTTTATTAAATCCAAGAGAGAAGCATTGTCCTTTGGTTGACAGTAAACTGCCATACAACATTGTCTCTGTCTCCTTCGAAAGCCAGTGCTAAGGTGTTTTCTATAGCATGATATTTACAGACTAAAGAAGGATGACATTTCAAGGATAAAGACAGCCTGCTCCACAGTGGGATCAGCTGCCTGGAAATTCACTTTCGTTAGAAATGACTGTTTCTCCAGTTGCCCCATCACCTGTTTTCCATCATTAAAGAATTTTCCTTTTTGGAAAAATCTATAGATTCATTTTAAAGTGCCCTGTACCACACATGCAGAGCAAGACTGGCAGGGAGCCTGAGAAGAAGGGGAGAGGTTCTTCTAGTCACAATATCCTGGATGGGTTCAGCGAGGAGATGGAACCCTGGATCTTCTTCTTCATACCGACTGGCTGTCTTCCAGAAACATCATTGAGAATCTCCTTTGTGAAACCAAGGTGTCTCTGATCTCAAGAAGCTGACTCCTAGAAGTAAACACAAAGAAAAATAACCAGCAATACAGGAGTCAGGTAGAATAGAATATTGAATATAGATAATAATATCAATAATAATACTACCTTGATTGTTCTATTAATATCTGGTAAATAATGTATATTTGCATGTGAGTGTGTGCTGTGTGTATGTGGAATATGCGTATGGTTTATACATATATGTGACTGTGTTGTATAAATATATAACATTTTCATACTTAATCTCCTTAACACAATATTGTTCCTTATCAACACCTGAGAACATGAAGATTGGCGGGGTGGGGGGAAGCTTTCCCAAGGGTGATAACTGGGCCAGACTCCAGGGTACATGTTTTTAATTCCTGTAATACCACATTCTAATAGTATAGTAAATGCATCAAAAGTTTAAAGAAAAAAATAATCACTAGAGGCTGCAATGATGTATCGAAATCAAGAGGTTTTATTGGACAAGTTCTTGACAAATGGATAGGTCAGGATGGAAGGGCAACTGAAGGCCTGGCATAGGATGGATTGAATAGAATGAACTAATATGCCCAGACAATGGTGGGGGTGGGGCAGTGAGAAGATTTTGATTAGAAGGTGATCTTGGGGTTGAGATTTCATCCTGGGGGCACTGTAGACTTACAGAATATTCTCAAATAAGACACATGGCACAATATCCTTCCCTAATAGGAAATTGTCTCCTGAAGGCTTCTTTTAAACGTGGTCATCCATTGTGGTTGTGTTAGAAATAAACACGTGGTGAAAGAGTCCTTATATTTTAGAGACACATTGAAATGTTTAAGGATGAAATGGTAGGATGTTTAAAGTGTTTGCTTTAAAAATGCACTGTGTGCACTGGAGGAAAACGTGTAGGCATAAAAACAAACTTGGTCTCCTGTTGGAAATTACCAAAATTGATCCATGGGTTCATGAAAGTTTGTAATACTCTTCTACTTTTGCATGTACTAAAATTTTTCCATAAAAATAAATTAAATAAAAATCATTAGAAACTTAAGTACTGCTTTAAATGGTGAGTATTAAGTAAAATAGAAAATAATAAAGCTACCTGTGAATTTTTGCTACTGTGAAATAAAACATCAATGAGTTTTCCTGGAAAAAAAAGTGAGCATGATTTCAGGATCAACTCTCAAGTCATTTCCCATTATGTTATTAACTTAGAAAAGTACAAGTGATAATACCAATACCTAACACATATAATCCTTTGCTCCAAAGTATTTCACATGTATCATTTTATATGATCTTCATATGATTCCTAAGAGTAGCTGGCTCCCAGCATGAAGTTTGTCCTACTTGGCATCTAGTGAGAGGATTCTGGTGGAAACTTAAATATCTTTCTTTGACCTTTGGACTTCTCATGGCAATTTAGCAGAGATAGTAATTCTCATGAAAAGTTAGCAGAAATAGTAAATAACAAAATGATGGTGACTGTCATTGCTGTCGAAGAAGACAAAGGACCCAAACACATTAGCAAAAGTCTGAAAATAATAATCACATCCTCAAAAAAGAAAAAAAGTCACATCCTCTACTTTATATATAGAAGACTCTCAATGTATATTTCTTATGAGTGAATGACCCGTTTTCATACTGACATATGGTGCATGGGGTTGCAAAGAGTCCGAAACAACTTAATAACTGAAAAACAACAACAAATATGGTTAAAATAGCCACCTACAGCAGTCTAAAATTCAGTCCCATCAATATATTTTCACACGCATTTATTAAAACACTAACTGCTTGTGTGCTACATCACTTCAGTTGTGTCTGACTCTTTGCAACCCCATGGCCTGTGTAGCCCACCAGGCTCCTCTGTCTATTGAATTCTCTAGGAGAGAATATTGGAGTAGATTGCCATTTCCTCCTCCGAGAGATCTTCACAACCTAGGGATCAAACCTGTGTCTCCTTAATTGCAGATGGATTCATCACAGCTTGAGTCGCCAGGGAAGCTCTACTCTAACTGCTTGTAAGGGATAATTCAAACTTTCTGATAATTTCAAAAAGTTTACTTTTTTTGTTTTTATCTTGCCTTGCCCATTTCGGTCTTATATGAGAAAGGACCTGTGGAGCAGATCAGGTAATAAGCCCATCCAACTTAGTAAGTCTAGAAAGAGTCTGAGAATTATTGAATTGAAAACTTATCTTGTTCTTATACATATTCTACCGTTTTATTCTTATTTCCCTTTTCTCTTTCCAGACTCATTTTCCTATGGGTACTTAGAGTTAATAAGAGGTAGGATAATATACTAAAAAGAATAAGAATTTTAATCCATTCAACAATATTGATGCCAACAACTTTGTCCTTGGGAAAGTGTCTGTAGGTTTTGTTTTCCTAATTTCATTATTCATCAAAAGCTTTGCCCACTTCTTATGAGATATTAGTTGCCACAACACCTCTTAAATGATGAGTTAACATATCAAATGTTTGTTATGTATAAAGCTGGTATAGATCTAAAAAGTTATCATTAAGTAGCAAAAAGCAAAGCTCAGATGGTAGAACTGAAACACCACATTTGAGAGTCTAGGCCAAGGTAACCTACCAGGTGCCCTTCTATTCATCTCCCCATATGTTATAGCCTGTTATGCTCAGTTATAGTACTTATAGACTAGAATAAGAAATGAGAAGTCATAATTATTAATAAAATGTAGCTCAGTCACTAAGCTGGGCTTTCCTGATAGCTCAGCTGGTAAAGAATCTGCCTGCAATGTGGGAGACCTGGGTTCCATCCCTGGGTTGGGAAGATCCCCTGGAGGAGGGAAAGGCTACCCACTCCGGTATTCTGGCCTGGAGAATTCCATGGAGAGTCCATAGGGTCACAAAGAGTCAGACACAGCTGAGTGACTTTGACTTTCACTTTTCACTTTCACTTTCAGTCATTAAGCTATCTTATTGGCAAACTTGTTAGCCTCTTACCATGCATTACCAATCATTATTTTGATATTTTAGAGGTTTGGCCATTAGGCCATTAAATGCTTTGAACTCCGTTTTCCTTCTCTACAAAAACAGTATGACACTGATGGCTAGTGGGTTGTTTTATTTATGTCAGTGTGAATAAGGTAGTAAAAGTAATAACAATTATATAATGGTCATATTTTATATGGTAGTTACTTACCATGATGTAATTAATGCATTCCATCTTCATTACTTGATATGGGCCTCCTGCTTTGTTTCATGTAGACAGCTGTTTATGTGGGCACCCAGATGCTGACAGCATTTTGTCTGCCAGAGCCGAAGAGAGAGGTGAAGAAGGAAGCCTTTCAGCTAATATATTCCGAATGCTTTCTCTTCCTCCCACAGTTGGTTTCTAGGACTCTGTGCTTTGGAATAGGGCTGGCCATAGACTCCACAACAACAGATTCTGCAAAATATGATTGACAGTCCATGACAAATGTGGATATGCCAGGTACATTTCCACATTACTTGTGGTATGTGTGCTGTTGAGTTCCCTATTTTATAAGAAATGTCTTCAGGGGCTCACCCAAAGACACAGAAACAGGAGGAAGCAGAACAAATACTCGGTCAGACCCACTCCACACGTGAGCCCTTCTCATATTCCACTATTTCCCTTGGTCATGAAAGTGCCTTGGTGGGAGGCCAGGTGAAAGAAACTGGTTTCATAACTAAATCATGGTTCATCAGTACACTCAGAACTTTGAATTAACATTTTATTGAGCAAAATTCAAAGAAAGGTGATAAAAAAATATGGAAATATTGAGAAGTTTGTTTAAAATAGCAGGTGGCTGTCTGGGAAACTGCATCCAAGCACTTATGTGGATGCTCAGAGCAGATTTGGATTCTGTCTGCATGAAGCTGCATATCTGATGGCGGACAGTTCATTGTCCCTGCTGGTGAGGGGTGTATCTCTCCTTTGAAAATGGTGAGCTGCTGCGTTGGTGGATCCTACCCCACCCTGATCCCACCCTGCTTTTTGCCTTCCATGTACTGTATGCATAATCACATGAGCAAGATGACCTACTAATATAATGTCCTGCTCAGAGTGTAGCACAAGAAAAAAATTGGGCTGTTTGTTTTAGAACTTCCTTTCTGTTTCCATTTTTGATTAAGCTCTGGCTTTAAGTATCAAAAGTGAAGTAGTTTCCTTGGTAGCAGATTTGTATAGCAGTTGCTAACAAGGATACCACGGTGAGTTTTCTTTCTGGGGAGATGTGTGGGAATAAGCAAGGCTTCCACTACACCCCAAGTGAAAGCTTTACCCAAATCTGTCCTCTTAGCTCTCTCCTTTAGAGATTTATAGAATAATAACTGATCTACCCATGAGCCTTCTCTGTTGAGCATCTTGGGAGAGGATCTCAGTTATGGAGAAAAACTGTTGAGACTAATCAAGTCAGAGGCTCAGAGAGACCCACTGAGCTATGGACGAGATCAGTGGAACATTTCAAATAAAAGAGGACTTGCTAAACACCAGTACTCTTTGGACCTTCACCCACACTCAGGCTTCTAGCCTCTGTATGTATGTGTGTGGATGGCGAGAATAAGGGTAATGGCCAGGTGGATAATGATGGGAGGAGAGACAAAGCCCATTATTTGGAATGTCTGTTCCTTTAAGTGAATGCCAAGTTGTTGCAGAGAGGGTGGTAATTAGAGGTACAATAGGCAAGGTTCTTAGTTCTAACAAATAAAAGCTAGCTTTTATAGTTTCAGACATATAGTAAAGAATACTGGCCAGCTCTGAATCTTCAGGCTAGGCAGTCCAGTAGAGTGTCCAGAGCCACACCATAGAACTAGCCACATGGGGACAACTGGGTACCTCTGCCAGGGCATACACCATGGGAGAGCTACAACTTCAGCCACTGACCCTGGAAACTGGATATATCCTACCACCATTTCCTAGAAGGATTCCACATGAGATCCACTTCTTTTAAATTACTATCTTCCAATTCACAGTCTATCCCTTGTGCTTGATTGAAAGATATGAGTGGCCCACTGCTGCAAAAAGACTGGAGAATTGGGTACCTGGCAGAATTGGGTACCTTAAAAGGTAGGAAGTAAAGTACCTCAACTTAAAAAGGATGCTCAAATTTAACAAGTATCTGTTTAACAGGAATCTATGCAGGAGAAATTGCAAGCAGAAATGGGGCTAGGTGACAAGTAAATCCTTGCTGTTGCTCAGTCACTAAGTTGTTCTCAACTCTGCAACCCCATGGACTGCAGCATGCCCGGCTTCCCTGCCCTACACTATCTCCAAGAGCTGGCTCAAACTCATGTCCGTTGAGTCGGTGATGCCATCCAACCATCTGTTGCCCCCTTCTCCACCTGCTTTCAATTTTTCCCAGAACCAAGGTCTTTTCTAATGAATCAGCTCTCCTCTTCAGGTGGCCAAAGTATTGGAGCTTCAACTTCAGCATCAGTCCTTTGAATAATATTCAGGGTTGATATCCTCTAGGATTAACTGATTTGATCTCCTTGCAGTCCAAGGGACTCTCAAGAGTCTTCTCCAAGAACACAGTTCACAGTTCAAAATAATGAATTCTTCAGTGCTCAGCCTTCTGTATGGTACAGCTCTCACATCCATAAATGACTACTGGAAAAAAGAGAGCTTTGACTATACGAACATTTGTTGGCAACGTAATGTCTCTGCTTTTTAATATGCTGTCTAGGTTGGTCATTGAGCTACCCTAACAGCTCAGTTAGTAAAGAATCTGCTTGTGATGCAGGAGACCCCAGTTCAATTCATGGGTCAGGAAGATCCACTGGGGAAGGGATAGCCTATCCACTCCAGAATTCTTGGGCTTCATTTGTGGCTCAATTGTTAAAGAATCCACCTGCAATGTGAGAGATCTGGGTTTGATCCCTGGTTTGGGAAGATCCCTTGGAAAGGGAAAGGCTACCCACTGCAGTATTCTGGCCTGGAGAATTCCATGAACTGTATAGTCCATGGGGTCACAAAGACATGGACATGACTGAGCTACTTTCACTTCACAGGTTGGCCATAGCTTTTTTTCCAAGGAGCAAGCCTCTTTTAATTTCATGGCTGCAATCAGCATCTGCAGTGATTTTGGAGACCAAGAAAATAAGTGCGTCACTGTTTCCATTGTCTCCTCATCATCTATTTGCCATGAAGTGATGGGACTAGATGCCATGATATTCACTTTTTGAAAGTTGAGTTTTAAGCCAGTGTTTCACTCTCCTCTTTCACTTTCATCACCAGGCTCTTTAGTTCTTTGCTTTCAGCCATAAGGATGCTGTCATCTGCATATCTGAGGTTATTGATATTTCTCGTGGCAATCTTGATTCCAGATTGTGCTTCATCCAGCCCCAAATTTTGCATGATGTACTTTGCGTATAAGTTAAATAAGCAGGGTGACATTATACACCCTTGACACATTCCTTTCTCAATTTTTAACCAATCCATAGTTCCATGTCCAATTATAACTGTTGCTTCTTGACCTGCATAAAGGCTTCTAAAGAGGGAGGTCAGGTAGTCTGGTATTCTCATCTATTGAAGAATTTTCCACAGTTTGTTGTGATCCACACAGTCAAAGGCTTAGCAGACTAAATGAAGCAGAAGTAGATGTTTCTTCTGGAATTCTCTTGCTTTTTCTATGATCCAATGGATGTTGGTAATTTGATCTCTCATTCCTCCTCCTTTTCCAAATCCAGCTTATACATCTGGAAGTTCTCAGTTCAGACAGCATTGATGTCTAGCTTGGAGGATGTTGAGCATTACTTTGCTAGCATGTGAAATTAGTGGAATTGTGCAGTAGTTTGAACTTTCTTTGGCATTGCCTTTTTTTGGGGGGGTTTGGGATGAAAACCGACCTTTTGCAGTCCTGTGGCCACAGCTGCATTTTCCAAACTTGCTGGCATATTGAGTGCACCACCTTAACAGCATCATCTTTTAGGATTTGAAACAGCTCAGTTGGAATTCCATCACCTCCACTAGTTTTGTTTGTATTTATGCTTCCTAAGACCCACTCAACTTCGCATTCCAAGATATCTGGCTCTAGATGAGTGGTCACAACATTGTGGTTATCTGGGTTGTTAAGATCTTTTTCGTTTAGCTCCTCTGTATATACTTACAACCTCTTCTTAATACCTTTGCTTCTGTTAGGTCCATACTATTTCTGTCCTTTATTACACCCATCTTTGCATGAAACATTTCCTTGGTATCTCTAATTTTCTTGAAGAGATCGCTAGTCTTAGCCATTCTATTGTTTTCATCTATTTCTTTACATTGTTCACTTAGGAAGGCTTTCTTATCTCTCCTTGCTATTCTTTGGAACTCTGCATTCAGATGGGTATATCTTTCCTTTTCTCCTTTGCCTTTTGCTTCTCTTCTTTTCTCCACTATTTGTAAGACCTCCTCAGAAAATTGTTTTGCCTTGTTGCATTTCTTTTTCTTGGGGATGATTTTGATCACCACCTCCTGTACAATGATATGAAAACTCCATCCATAGCTCTTCAGGCACTCTATCAGATCTAATTCCTTGAATCTATTTTTCACTTCCACTGTATAATTGTAAAGGATTTATTTAGGTAATACCTGAATGACCTAGTGGTTTTCCCTACTTTCTTCAATTTAAGTCTGAATTCTGCAACAAGGAGTTCATGATCAGAGCCACAGTGAGGTCCCAGGGTTTTTTTGCTGACTGTTTAGAGCTTTTCCATCTTCAGCTTTATATAGAACCAAACACCAAAAGTGCAACTAGCTTCTGAAAACCATTGACAGGAGAATGTTGGATCCCACCAAAAAAAGATACTCCACATTTAATGCCAAAGGAGAAGGCACCTCAAGATGATAGGAAGGGCACAGTCACACTGAAAATCAGATTTCATACCTGCCAGAGATGCTCGGAGGATGCAAACAACCAGGACCAAGAGAAACCAGGTCCTTTGTGCTAACCAGGACCCAGGGAAAGCAGCAGTGACCTCCACGAGATACTGAGCCAAACCTACCTGTGAGTGTTTGAGTGTCTCCTGCAGCGGCACAGGTCAGCAGTGGCCTGCCGCATGGACAGGGGCTCTGGCCGCAGCAGTCCTGGGAGGCTCAGCATGTGGTATAAGTCTTCTTGGAGGAGGCTGCCATTAGCCCCACAGGTGACCAACAAACTGGAGAACAATTATACCAAAGAAGTTCTCACACTGTTGCAAAAGTTCTAGGGTCCACAACAGATTCCTCAACCTGGGCATCCAGCAAAGGGACTGTGAACCCTCAGGGAATTTGACTTTGAAGACCAGTAGAATTTCACTACTGAATTTCCACAGGACTGGGGAAGCAGAGACTCTTAGAGGGCACAAAAAAATTAAAAAAAAAAAAATTTAAAAAAGTGTGCACACCAGGAACCAGGAAACAGGAGCTGTGACCACAGAAACGACTGAGCCAGACTTGCCTGTGAGTATCCAGGAGTCTCCAGTGGAGGCATGGGCCAACAGTGGCCTGCCATGGGGCCTGGTGCATTGACTAAAACAGTTCTAGGAGGCACAGCAGGCTGGAATAAGTCCTTTAGAAGGAGATAACCATTATTGCAGTTACCCCTACCATAGTTTGGCCTCAGGCCAAACTAGGGAACACAGCCCCACCCTTCAGCAGAAAATTCCATTAAAGATTTACTGAGCATGGACTTGCTCACCAGAGTAAAACACAGTTTTCCCAAAGCCAGTCCCCTCCCATCAGGAAGCTTCCACAAGTCTCTTATCCTCATCCATCAGAGGGCAGACAGAGTGAAAACCACAATCACAAAAAACTAATCAAACTGATCACATGGAACACAGTCTCGTGCAACTCAATGAAACTATGAGACATGCTGTGTAGGGCCACCCAGGGCACGGTGGAGAGTTCAGACAAAACGTGGTCCACTAGAGAAGAGAATGGTGAACCACTTCAGCATTCCTGCCTTGAGAACCCCTGAACAGTATAAAAAGGCAAAAAGTAAACCGTTGAAAAATGGTATGGACCTAACAGAAGCAGAAGATATTAAGAAGAGATGGCAAGAATACACAGAAGAACTATACAAGAGACATCTTCATAACCCAGATAACCATGATGGTATGATCACTCACCTAGAGCCAGACATCCTGGAATGTGGAGTCAAGTGGACCTTAGGAAATATCACTATGAACAAAGCTAGTAGAGATGATAGAATTCCAGTTGAGCTATCGCAAATCCTAAAAGATGATGCTGTGAAAGTACTACACTCAATATGCCAGCAAGTTTGGGAAACTCAGCAGTGGCCACAGGACTGGAAAAGGTCAGTTTTCATTTCAATCCCAAAGAAGGGTAATGCCAAAGAATGCTCAAACCACCACAAAATTGCATTCATCTCACATGCTAGCAAAGTAATACTCAAAATTTTCCAAGCCAGGCTTCAACAGTATGTGAACCGAGAACTTCCAGATGTTTAAGGGGGATTTTGAAAAGACAGAGGAACCAGAGATCAAATTGCCAACATATGTTGAATCATAGAAAAAGCAAGAGAGTTCCAGAAAGATATCTACTTTTGCTTTATTGATTACGCCAAAGCCTTTGACTGTGTAGATCACAACAAACTGTGGAAAATTCTTAAAGAGACAGGAACACCAGACCACCTGACCTGCTTCCTTAGAAATCTGTATGCAGGTCAAGAAGCAACAGTTAGAAGTGGACGTGGAACAACAGACTGGTTCCAAATCGGGAAAGGAGTACGTCAAGGCTATATATTATAGTCACACTGCTTATTTAACTTATATGCAGAGTACATCATGAAAAATGCTGGGATGGATGAAGCACAAGCTGGAATCAAGATTGCCGGGAGAAATATCAATAACCTCAGATATGCAGATGACACCACCCTTATGGCAGAAAGCAAAGAGGAACTAAAGAGCCTCTTGATGAAGTTGAAAGAGGAGAGTGAAAAAGCTGTCTTAAAACTTAACATTCAGAAAACTAAGATCATGGCAAACGGTCCCATCACTCATGGCAAATAGATGGGGAAACAAAGGAAACAGTGAGAGACTTTATTTTCTTGAGCTCCCAAATCACTGGAGTTGGTAACTGCAGCCAAGAAATTAAAATATGCTAGCTCCTTGGAAGAAAAGCTATGACCAACCTAGACAGCATATTAAAAAGCAGAGACATTACTTTACCAACAGAGGACTGTCTAGTCAAACCTATGGTTTTTCCATTAATCATATATGGATGTGAGAGTTGGACTATAAGGAAAGCTGAGTGCCAAAGAATTGATGCTTTTGAACTGTGGTGTTGGAGAAGACTCTTGAGAGTCCCTTGGACTGCAAGGAGATCCAATCAGTCTATCCTAAAGGAAATCAGTCCTGAATATTCATTGGAAGGACTGATGCTGAAGCTGAAATTCCAATACTTTGGCCACCTGATGCAAAGAACTGACTCACTAGAAAAGACCCTGATGTTGGGAAAGATTGAAGGAAGGAGGAGAAGAGGATGACAGAGGATGAGATGTTTGGTGTATCACCCAAACATGACTCAATGGACATGAGTTTGAGTAAGCTCCAGGAGTTGGTGATGAACAGGGAAGCCTGGCTTGCTGCAAAATCCATGGGGTCCCAAAGAGTTGGAGACGACTGAGCAACTGAACTGGACTGAAACCCTTGAGGACTGATATAAAATAAAAGGAGACTGGAGGGGCACCTGGGATTATGATTAGAAGTCAAGTCAGCAAGTTGATGGCTCATTTCGGAGATCAAGGATGCTGCTGGGTCATGTTAAAACGAGTGTTCAGAGGTGCTGGGGAATATACTAGCAGTAGCTAACAAATTAAGATATTACTCTATTGGATATTGAATCCCTAGTCTATGCACTTTTTGATTTAGGAACAAAGTGGATCTGTTTTTTTTTTTTTTTTTTTTTCCCTTTGGTTTTATCATGTCTTGCTTTGGTATTCATAGGGACCGAAAGGTACTGACAAATCCTATGTTGGTTTATTCAACATAAATTATCAGGCATATGCAAAAATGCTTCTCTTGGTCCTAGGTACTGTGCTCTAGGTACTAGAGATACAGAAAGGAGAAACATACCATTCCTATCATCAATGTATTTACAATCTGTGGAGAGCAAATGCAAAACAGTGGGATGGGTCAAGATGGACCAAAAGAACCAATTGTTATTCTTTAATCTGATCTTTCTTTCCATCATAGATTTTTTTATCCCAGCTGGAACTTATATATTCATTTGTTTGTTTATTTGCATGAAGCTCTCTATCACTCTGATGAGTGTAAAGTATATGCCAATTAAACATGTATTTTAAAAATGAACTAAAGGATAATGATGAACAATGAACTGAGCATTCCCCAGTGAGTATTTGTAGTTAGATAATTAGATGATAGGAAGATGGAGAAAGTTAGAGTATGGGAGTAAAATGTCTAGGTAAAGGCCAGGATCTATAAATCACTTAGTGCTGCTGAAATATAAATGTTGAAGTTAGTTAAGATAACTGAAGTTTGGAAGTCAACAGAGGCCAGATATAAAAGGGCTTTGCATTAGTTTCCTAATTCTTTGTATTCCATTTATGTTCTCATAGCTTCCATGTTTCAGGAATCTGGACATGGCTTAGTCAGTACCTCTACTCAAGGTCTCGTAAGTCTGCAATCAAGGGGTTGAGTCGAGGGTCCAAGCTGAGTGTCAGAATCCTCTTCCTAGAACATGTGTTTGTTAGGCAAAATCCCCTTTCCTGCCAGCAGTAAACCTCATGATGTCTTTCTTCTTCAAAGCCAGCAGAAGAGCTAGTACCCCTTAAAAAAAAAAAAAAAAAAAAGACAACTTTCTCTTGATTAATTCAGGCCCACCCCCATGCAATTTTCTATTGGCATGTAGTATAACTTAATCATAAGAGTGACATCTGTAACATTGACAGGTCAAGGGAAGGAGATGCAAGTCAGAACTTAGCAGCCAGAACTTAGCAGTTTAGGGCCCCTCTTAGAAATCTGCCTACCACATTGTTGCTCATTGTGTAAAGGAGCTTGTTGTCTCTCCTGAGGAATGGAGAGTCACTGAAAGGTTATGAGAAATGGAATAGTGAAAGCATATTGTTTTATCTGTGAATCAGTGATGTGGATGACAGATTTTAGAGGGCGTGAAGTTTGGCTGAGATATAAGTGAAAGATGGTAATGGGGCAGTGGGAGTGAAGGGTACCCCTGTTCACCTGTAATTCAGATCAGAAACCTAGGCTTCACCCCTGATTTATCTATTTGTTTTGTTTTTCACATCCCAACCATCAGCAAGCTGTATCAACTGTAACTTTCTAATAGTGAGAGAACATGTAACTTTTCTCCATAGCTATCACCTAGCCTAAGTCATCATCATCAACATCATTCATTCTCTATATCTTTTAAAATATAGCTTAGATTTATGTTACTACCCTTCTCAGACCCGTCAATGGTTTCTCATTGCATTTAAAATAAACTAAAACTCTTCATCGTATCTCACCGGATTCTTTCCTCTGCTTATTTTTTAGACATAATGATAGGCTCTGAAGCCACTGTGTTTCAGCTAAAGGTCCTTTGTTTGTATAAGCTAACTGTTCATCACTCTAAGGTCTTTGCTGCTGCTATCCCTTCAGCTTAGACTTCTCTTCATCTAGATATTTGTAGCTGGCTCCTTCACATCATCCAGGTCTCAGGTTAAATGTCATTTTGATTAAGGGATAAGCAAGTCATTCTCAGTCATAGTACCTTATTTTATTATCTTCCTAAGGGATCCATATACAGATTAATTTATTTGTTTATAATTTGCCTCTCCCACTAAAAGGAAGTTTCAAGATGCCATCCTTTTCACTCATTATCTCTAATGTACAGACATACAGCTGATACATGTCAGATTGTTTAACAAGTATTTATTAAACCAGTATATGCATTTGAAGAAAATTTGAAATCATTTGGACTTAACGATTAATTGAATATGATTGACAATGGAAATGAAACATGAAAGGCTCTTAGCGTTTTAATTTCAGCTACTGAGATTTAAAAAAATAATACAGAGAAAGGAGTAGAATCTGGACAGAAGATAAGCATATCATCTAAACAGAAAGATAATAAATGAGATATATAAGAAAACCTTGTAAATAGATATACAAAGCTTTAGGAAGGAAATGGATCAACAATATTCAGTAATCAGACTACAATACAGCCATTCCATTCAATATGAAGAACCTGCTGGTGACTTTAGGAAGAGGAATTTCTTTGTCTTCTGCAGGATTAAGTGAAAAACTGGGGAAATGTCAAGTATTTCAAACATTATTCATTTAAATAAGTAACCACTGAGGGATAGGAGTTAGTGTCAGAGAGTCACACCTCTGTCTGTAAGGACAAACATGTTTAAACCATTCTCCCTGGTTTAATGAAAGAGCGTTTCTAACTATTCAATGATGGAGGAGTGATTCTTGTTCTTGCTGAGGGTGGGTAGATATTTTATCTGAATTTTTCATGCCCAGCATGTTTTCCTCCAAATGTTTTTCTTGCCTTTTTGAAAGGCCATGTTTATTTAAAGGAAAAACTAATCTGTCTGTGCCTGATGTTTTTCCATTTAGCTTAGCCAAATTTTTTTTTTCCCCTTAAGAATTACATGCTGATCAAGTGATGTCGTTGATTGTCAAAAGTGAAAGTCACACTTACCTAGCAAAAAATCTCCTGACCCTACCAAAAGGCATGTACTCACCTTGAGATGACCACCCCAGGGAGTCTGCCTGAGGTTATGGGCTTGGGAGAAGTGAGAAAGAGTTCTGTGTCCTTTTACTAGAGGCCAGCAACTGAACACTAGGCAGCACGGGAGATTAGCCCTCTGCCAGGGCTCTGTGTTATCCCCTAGTCCATCATTCATTTGGCAGCTTGTTCCTGAAAGTCTGTGTTTCAGCTTTTCTTCCTAAGCACCACTGGCCTAGTGACATCATGGGATATTGAGACACAAAACAAAAACAAGGAAGAGAAATTAGTGGAGTGTTTGAATCAGACCAAAGGCATGCACCCAATCCCCCATGTGAATTTGCACCCCACACATTAAGGAGAATCCCGTGCAGAGGACGATGAGGCTGCCGAGTCCTGGTTTATACAGAAACTAGGATTGTGGATTGTGGATTTGGATGAAGTCTTGTTGCTGTTGGTTTATTCTTGTTTTCCATCTTGATTCCTCACTAAGACTCATTTTATTCAGGAAAAATAGTGACTAAGCCCTTAGGTTGCCTCCTTGAGCTTCAGCAGAAATTGAGGGACGTTGACACCCTGCCCTACCTTCCCCAGGGGACTTCCAGGGTGACTGTTCCTCCAGCGGGTTCTTCGGTGACATTCAACTCTGTGCATTGAGACCCAGCACAGCTTCCATCTGTTTGTTTCATTCTGGAGCTCTCAGTATCAGAATGAGTTCATGGCATCACACCTTTCCTCCCTCTCCTTTCCTCATTTCTTCCTATGAAGGAATATCCAAATCAAATGATCTGAAGATCACATTGTTTTGTTTATTCATTAAGCCATGTCTGACTTTTTTCTGACCCCACGAAATGTAGGCTGCCAGGCTTCTCTCTTCATAGGATTTCCCAGGCAAAAATACTGGAATGGGTTGCCATTTTCTTCTCCAGGGAATCTTCCCGACCCAGGGAGCAAACTCACATCTCTCGCACTGGCAAGAGGACTCTTTACCACTGTGCTACCTGTGAAGCCTGAAGATAGTGTAAGCATGAATTCACAGGACAGGAAGATGCTCTGCAGATTATTTTGCTCAGTGTCATTTTGAGTGTTTCATATTTATTTATAGTTGGTAAGCACCTGTTTTACATTTAAATTAGAAGAATTAAGATTATCCTTTTAATAGCTTCACACTTTTCTTGGACTCCTATATGTTTGTTGAGTGGGGAAGAATTGACTGAGCTTTAGCCAGTGCTAGGAATGAGAAGTAAACATAAGACTTTTTATTCTATTGGTCCTGAGTCACACTAGTCCTAGCTTAGAAAATGATGGATACCAAATGAATTCCAACCACTCTCTGGGGAGAGCCTGGGTCCCCTGGCTTCTAGCAGTTGAGCTCTGTTCACTGCACCATGGATGCTCAGGGGGCAATGAGGGTGTGGGACTGTGCTTGCCCAATGTACATGGGAAGGAGGAGGAGGGTCGACAGAGGATGAGATGGTTGGATGGTATCACCGACTCAATGGACATGGGTTTGGGTGAACTCTGGGAGTTGGTGATAGATAGGCAGGCCTGGCGTGCTGCGGTTCATGGGGTCGCAAAGAGTCAGACACGACTGAGAGATTGAACTGAAATGAATGTACATCAGCAAAATTAAACTATACTCTAGGAGATAACTTCTCTCAACTCTGGTATTCCTCTACTTCCCCACTAACTGCCTGCAAGTTAAATATGTGAGTTCTGAGCGGTGATCAAAGGGACTCAGAAGCAATTCCCTTTCTCCCTTTCAGGCCTTACCAGGTGGTGCTAGTGCTAAAGAACTTGCCTGCCAACGCAGGAGACCTAAGAGACGTGATCCATGGATCGGGAAGATCCCCTGGAAGAGGGCACGGCAAGCCACTCCAGTATTCTCTCCTGGAGAATCCCAAGGACAGGGGAGCCTAAGCATCCATGTCACTGTCCTCCCCTGTGCTCTCCACTCTGTCGAGAACTAAAGAAACTTTGCAACCTCAATTCTTGCCCAGAGGGAACTTCCTTGTTTTCTCCTGAACCTTCTGTAAATTGTTTCACTTTCAACATAGTCAAGACTAGGCATTACCTTTAATAAGAGTTTGCTAAATGTTCAGTAATAACAAAATGGAAGTCTAGACCTACAATAGGTTACAGCAGACAGCTAAATGCTAAGGATCACGGAGCTCAGACTTTCCAGGCCCATCCACAGGATCTACCTCTATGAGTCAGGAATAACTGCCCCAAATGGCCTGAAGCACTCTGACTGTAACAGGGAATAAAATCTGACTGCTTACTAGATTTGTTTCTTTTATATTAACCTTTTTTATTCTATTGCTTTTGTTTCCAGTTAAGAATGTTGCCTATAGACTGAAATATATAAGATAACCCATTCTCAAGGGTCTAACCTTAAAGGTTATAACACTTTCCCACTCATATAGAGATAAAAAGTTGCAGAACAGGGAACAACATTTGTCTTGTTGGAGATTACAGGAACACTATGACCTGGCCTTGTGTGCAACTGCAAGAACAAAAGATTCCGACACCAAGAAGTTTGTAACAACCAAACACATCCCTATCTCCTATTAGTATAAAAGAATCCTGAATTCTGACTTGGTTAAGATGCTTCTCTAGGACATTAGTCTTCCATCTACTTGGACTTGAGCTTTCCAAATAAAGTTAATGTTCCTTGCTCCATCAGCTTGTATCCTGATTTATTGACTTGTTGTATGGTGAACAATATAAACTTGAACTCAGAAACATGAACACCACTGCTGCCAAGTCCAGACCTCACTGCCAGGAGACTGAAAGAAAAGTTCTGCTTTCCCTCTGGTTCTTAATGCCTGCTTCTCCATCTCTCATTCCCTAATTCAAGATAGGCCTTATATCAGGGTGTGTGTATGCATGCCTACTAAGTCACTTCAGTTGGGTTGGACTCTGCGAAACTGATGGTGGAAACATAGCCATTCACTGTGGGGATATTCTGCTTCCACCCACAAGGGTATGATCTTACACAGTGGCCTCCATTGTGGTAGTTTAATCAAAATGTCCTAGTTTCAGATTGGTGTCTCCTGAATTATAAGTTCACAAATATCATTCATTCATTTCATAAACCAATGTTTGTTGAGTACCTAATATGTATAACTTGTCACTGGCTGGCAAATAGTAGATGTTCTCTATATTAATATATCTATTCACTGAATGAATGGATAAGTCTGGTACTTTCACTTAGATAAGTTGATGGCTTGTTACAACTCTCTCTGTAATCACTCCTAATCTGAATTCAAGTGAAGGTTGTATCCTTTTATTAGTAACCATGGGCAGTGAAAGTGAAAGTTGTTCAGTTGTGTCTGACTCTTTGCAACCCCATGAACTATAGAGTCCATGGAATTCTCCAGGCCAGAATACTGGAGTAGGTAGTCTGTTCTCTTCTCCAGGGGATCTTCCCAACCTAGGAATTGAACCCAAGTCTCCTGCATTGTAGGAGGATTCTTTACCAGCTGAACCACCAGGGAAGCCCAAAGAATACTGGATATCTTCCTGACCCAGGAATCGAAGCCAGGTCTCTGGCTTTGCAGGTAAATCCTTTACCAGCTGAGCTAACAGGGAAGCCCAGCAACCATGGGCAAGTTACCTAATTTCTCTAAAGCACACCTGCATGATTGGTATAGGAGATGCTGTCAATGATGATGGTGATGATGAAGATGATGATTATAAAGCAATAATGTCTCTTATTGGCTTGTTGTCAAACATTTCAGTTATGGCAAGATAATATTAGGATATGAGAGGACTCAGTTTAATCATGAATGAGATCTGTAATTAATCTTGTGAATCTGAGTCTCATGTACCTAATGACTTGTAGTTAACCCATAAAATCAATGAGGTTTACCTCTGCCAAATTCCTTGTCTCAGTTTCTGGGGTACTGTTCTGGGTGTCTGTGTGGATAACAGTCCCTGAACGGGGTCTCCCTTAATTGGGACCCTGACAACCTGTGCAACCGTTTTCAGATTTCTCACTTAGAAAGCAGAAATCATGTGTCTCAGTTTCTGCTTGAAGGTCCATCTTGACCAGACTCACTGTCTGGAATTCTGACAAGGAGCATGCTTAGTCTCCAGTGTTGCTTGCCTCCATGTTTACCAAACAGAATAAATCCCTCTGATTATTGACACTGAGCAAGCCTGGCCTCACCTGGGCCCTTGATAGTTGTTACTTTTTAGGAATAAAATTAAAATCTATATCAGAGGCTTATCTCGAAGATTACAGGAGAAAAGAAAAAAAAATGTGAAGACAGCACAGTAATTCAACTGAAAGTATTCAGTGAATGATAACCTTTATAATAATGATGGGCTGTCATCGCTCACTTCCTTTTTTCATTTATCTCTGCCTTATCTTTTTTACTTATCATTTAATGATACAATTTAGCTTAAGCTGTATGGGTTGATTGGTAAATAAAGTCCTCATTTTCTACAGTTCCAAAAAACCAAAGGACATCTGGCACTGTAGCCCCGGTGATGCTGGGATTCATGCCCACAGTTTCCTCTGGGCTAATTTATTTCACCTTGTCTTATTTTTAATGTAAAACTCATAGAATCATAAAGGTCTCCCACTATTCCAGGAAATGCTTGCCTATAAATTTAAATTTCTTCCTAGAATCTATCAGGTATCAACATTTTAATATTTTATATACTGCAACCATACCTTCAGGACACACTACTTGTTTATATAGCAGATGAGCAATTGTGATTTCCTTTCAGGAAAACTTTTTATCCTTTGAACAATTCTAACAATGGTTGAGTTTCTAGAACAATCTACATGATGTTTTGTATTATTCATGGAAGAAATTATGCCTCCCAATTCATTGAATTCCCAGATCTATCTCAAGTAAACTCACAGTAAAAAGTCTTGGGACATTGGCATAAAAAATGTGGCCACAATGTGGCCTTTAGTGAAGCAGCTAAATATTTTTATACTAATTTGATTTATCCAGGTTTTACTATTATAAGGGCCAATATCTAGCAGATAAAATTAATGTAAGAGAAACAAAGTCTTTGGTCTGTTGTCTTCTGGAAAATAAGTACATTTATGAATTATTCTCAGCATATTTGGACCACAGGGGATGTGATAAGCTCCACCTATTTGTCTTCTTTCCAGATGCTCATCTCATCCTGCATTACATGCTATTGGAACAACAGGCTTCCATCCATTCTTATATACTTCAAAGTACTCAGTCCAGTGACTTTTATAATACTGGAGTCAAAAGCGTTTAAAATAATACAGGAATCGTAAATAAGAGCACGAGAATCTGTTTGCTTTTTAAAATATTGGAATAACAGGAAGCAAGTGAGAGAATAGCATTAAAACATGCATGTTATCACATGTGAAATAGATCACTAGTCCAGGTTCAATGCACCAGTCAGGGTGCTCAGGGCTGGTGCACTGGGATGCCCCTAAGGGATGGGATGGGGAGGAAAGTGGGAGGGGGCTTCAGGATGGGGAACACATGTACACCCATGGCTGATTCATGACAATGTATGGCAAAAGTCACTACGATATTGTAAAGTAATTAGTCTCCTATTAAAATAAATAAATAAATTTAAAAAACAATAATAAAAGAAGTATGAAAATAATATCAGAAGTATAGGAGAGTATTACTACTTTTTGCTAGAAAGGACTAAAACTAGTAAAATCATGATCATCATCCTCATTATCAATTTTTTATTTGATAAATATTTAAATGTGTAACTTGTCTGTAGAGTTAGGAGTGTCTTTTTCTATTTTTAACCTATGTTCTACTCAGCCTCCTTCTACCCCAAGCTTAGATTTCAGAGAAATGCTGGTGGTGTTGTTGTAGCTGTTGCTATTCAGCCGCCGAGCTCTGTCCAACTCTCTGTGGCCTCATAGACTGTAGCATGACAGGTTTCTCTGTCCTTCACTATCTCCTAGAGTTTGCTCACATTTGTTCCCTTTGAGTCAGTGATGCTGTGTAATCATCTCATCCTCTGCCGCTTCCTTTTCATTTTGCCTTCAATCTTCCCCAGAATCAGAGTCTTTACCAAGGAGTTGGCTCTTTGAATCAGGTGGTCAAAGTATTGGAGATTCAGCATCAGTCCTTTCAATGAGTATTCATGGTTGATTTCCTGTAAGATTGACTGGTTTGATCTCCTTGCAGTCCAAGGGACTCTTAAGAGTCTTCTCTGGCAACACAATTTGAAAGCATCAGTTCTTCAGCCTTCTTCATGGTCCAGCTCTCACATCCATACTTGATCACTGCCAAAAAAAAAAAAAAAAAAAAATAGCCTTGACAATACAGACATTTGTCTACAAAGTAACGCCTCTGCTTTTTAATATGATATCTAGGTTTGTCACAGTTTTCCTTTCAATGAGCAAGCATCTTTTAATTTCATGGTTGCCATCACTGCCCAGAGTTATTTTGGAGGCCAAGAAAAGAAAAATCTGTCACGACTTCCTTTTTTCCCCTTCTATTTGCCATGAAGTGATGGAACTGGATGCCATGATCTTAGTTTTTTGAATGTTGAGTTTTAAGCCAACTTTTTCACTCTCCTCTTTCACTTTCATTAAGAGACTCTTCAATTCCTTTCCACGTTCTGCCACTAGGGTGATATTACCTATGTATGTGGCTTGCAGATATTTATCCTGGCAACCTTGATTCCAACTTATGATTTGTGCAGCCTGTCATTTCACATAATGTACTCTTCACATAAGTTAAATAAGCAGGGTAACAATATATAGCCTCATCATACTCCTTTCCCAATTTTGAACCAATCAGTTGTTCCATGTCAAATTCAAAGTGTTGATTCTTGACCTGCGTACAAGTTTCTCAGGAGACAGGTAAGGTGGTCTGGTACTTTTCCACAGTTTGTTATGATCCACACTGTCAAAGACTTCTGTAGTCAATGAAGCAGAAGTAGATGTTTCTACGGAACTAGCTTGCTTTCTCCATGATCCAACGAATGTTGGCAATTTGACTTCTGGTTCTTCTTCCTTTTCTAAGCCCAGTTTGTACATCTGGAAGTTCTTGGTTCACATCCTGCTGAGGCCTAGCTTGAAGGACTTTGAGCATAACCTTGCTAACCTGTGAAATGCTGTGTCTTTGTGTGTTGGTCGCTCGGTTGTGTCCGACTCTTTGCGGCCCTTTAACTGTAGCTCAACAGGCTCCTCTGTCCATGGAATTTTCCAGGCAAGAATACTGGAGTGGGTTGCCATTCCCTTCTCTAGGTGATCTTTCCAACCCAGAATCCAACCCAGGTCTCCTGCATTGCAGGCAGATTCTTTACTATCTGAGCCACCAGGGAAACCCAAAATGCTGTAATACTATCTAATTATTTTTGTTTAGATTCAGATTCCTGCCAAAGATCCCCCACCTGATTTCCTTCCACAGCAAGCTGGAGTAGGCACAAAAACAATCTCAATGACCCTGTAATGCCTTTAACTGAAAATGCAACTTCATCCTAACTAGAGAGGCCTATACTCTTTTGGAGACTAATCTGCTGTTTTAAGCATATCAAAGTAAAGCAATTGTCCAAAATGAAGACACTTCCAGACCCATGTTTCTACCCAAAATGCTGCACAGATGAATATAGGTCTCATCCTTTCTCTCTGAGACTTGCTCCCACTTCTGAGACTGCTAAAGGTATGTCTTTATCATAATTATCACCTCAAGAGGATGTCAGATTTGTACTGATTTTTCATTCTTTCAGTAAAGGTTATTCTTTAAAAGTGACTCCATTGTAGGTACTAGAGGTCTAAAAGGGCCCTTTCTTAATGAGTTTAAAGTTAAGAGGAAGAAATGAGGTTTCGCATAGAGATAGCATATTCTTATCCCTTAAGTACTTGCAAAAGATCTAGAAGAATAAAGAATAAGGTGGCAATTTTTTTTAAAAAGTGCATATCAAAAAATCTGATGTCTTAAAACATATTCTATTAATTTTTTATATAGGTCACATCAATGTAATAACTCATAGCTTACATTTTCTACCATTATACAAACACTGAATTTCACAAAATGTTTACACTTGCAAGATGTGATGAACAAAATATATTCAATTATATTTTCTATTCTACTCTATTTATTTCGATAACAAAAGTGAATCCTTACCACCAAATTGATTTTCAAACCCATTAATGGATCCTGACCCACAGCTGAAAATCCTTGTCTCAAAAACTCACACTCTATTAACTTATATCTTATAAACAAGTTTTAATAATTTTGATGATTAATCCCAACATACAAAAACTGAAAACAGCCAATTGTACAGTTAAACAAGATTGATACTGAATAGAAATAAGAAAGAAAGCAAAGATGTGAACCCTTCCAGCAAGACATGTGAAGAATCAGAAACATTTTCTGGAGTACTCAAATGGGGGCCATTTAAAAAATACTTATGGACACCGTTGGGGAAGGAAAGCATGGGATGATTAGAGAGAGTAGCATTGAAATATATACATTACCATCTGTAAAACTAGATAGCCAGTGGAAATATACTGTATGATGCAGGGAGCTCAAATCCAGTGCTCCATGACATCTTAAAGTAGTGAGATTGAGTGAGAGGTGGGAGGGTGATTCAAGAGGTATATGTATACATATACATACATATATGTATGTATACCTATGGCTGATTCATGTTCATATATGAAAGAAACCAACACAATATTGTAAAGCAATTATCCTCCAATCAAATGATGCATCTCCTAGAGTAATAGAAATAAAAACAAAAACAAGCAGGTGGGACCTAATTAAACTTAAAAGGTTTTGCACTGCAAGGGAAACCTTAAGGTGAAAAGACAACCCTCAGAATGGGAGAAAATAATAGCAAATGAAACAACTGACAAACGATTGATTTCCAAAATATACAAGAAACTCATGCAAAAATACCAGAAAAACAAACAACCCAATCAAAAAGTAAGCAGAAGACCTAAACAGACATTTCTCCAAAGTAAACATACAGATAGCTAATAAACACATAAAAATATGCTCAACATTACTCATTATTAAAGAGATCTTTCTCAAAACTACTATGAGATAATCACGTTACACCAGTCAAAATGGCCATCATTAAAAAATTTACAAACAATAAATGCTGGAGAGAGTATGGAGAAAATGAAAATGAAATCCTCTTGCACCATGGATGGGAATGCAAATTAATAAAGCACTATGAAGACAGGATGGAGATTGCTTAAAAAAACTAGGAATAAAATTACCATATGACTCAACAATCACACTACTGTGCATCTACACAGAGGAAACCATTGAAAAAGACACATGTACTTCAATGTTCATTGCAGCACTATTTACAGTAGCTAGGACATGGAAGCAACCTAGATGCCCATCAACAGATGAATGGATAAAGACGCTGTGGTACACATATACAATGGAATATTACTCAGCCATTAAAAGGAGCACACTCGAGTCTGTTCTAATGAGGTGGATAAGCCTAGAGCCTATTATACAGAGTGAAGTAAGTCAGAAAGAGAAAAACAAGTGTTGTATATTAATGCTATATATGGAATCTAGAAAGATAGTAGCAATGAACCTATTTGCAAGACAGCAGTTGAGACAGAGGCATAGAGAACAGACTTGAGGACATGGGGCAGGGTTGGGGGTGGGAAGGAGAGGGTGGGATGAATGGAGAGAGTAGCATGGAAGTATATGTTGTTGTTGTCGAGTCACTCAGTTGTGTTCCACTCTTTGTGAACCCATGGACTGCAGCACACCAGGCTTCCCTGTCCCTCACCATCTCCCGGGGCTTGCTCAAACTCATGTCCACTGAGTTGGTGATGCCATCCAATCATCTCATCTTCTGTTGTCCCCTTCTCCTCCTACCTTCTATCTTTCCCAGCATCAGGATCTTTTCCAATTAGTTGGCTCTTTCCCCCTCCAAACACCATCCCAGGTAACAGAGTCTCTCTGCACACCATGTGGTTTAATAGCCTAAAAGCTGGGTCTGTGGATATACTAGTTTTATTATAAAAAATTATTTATTACAAAATACTAGTTTTATTATTTTTAATCACTCCCAACTGACAGAAATAAGTCTATACTTCTGATAGAGATGCTAATACTGAATGTTGACCTCTTAATTGTCTTAGCGAGCCTTCCCTGTCAACTCTGCTCCACCCTCACCTCTCTGGACCAGCCCCTACTCCCTCATCTCAGTATAGGCACCAAAATTTCTGTTCAGTCATCTCAGCATTTTGTGAAATACTGTGGATTTTTCTCTGACAACTCACTCTCCAATCCTTTTTCCTGATAGGATTTCTTCTTTTTTTTTTTTCCCCTATATCCAAGTTTAAGAACTCTCTCTTACCTGAGAAATGCATATTTCATCTTTATTTTCCTATTTTTGATTATAGAGTCTTACTAATGCTGTACAAAGTAACTTAAGACAGAAAAGAGTGAGAAATCAGGGGATGGAGAAAACTAAGCCTTTTTTTTGACACAAGACTTTGGAGTTCCACAAAATCTATGGACTACTAAGGTGACCAAAAGTAATCCTCCATTATCTGCAATATCAACTTGTGCAGAACAATTTCTTCCTAAATGATTATGTAAATGTACTTCACTTGCTTTTATGCCAAAAACATTCCATATTGCTTTGCTAGTAGAATTTTAGGTTGTCTGGTGAAATGTATAATAGTCCCCACAACTTGATAGAGTGCATTAGTCTAGGTATGGCTGAGGAGAATGGGTTTCACAAAGACTCTAAGCTCCAGAGTGCTTAGTCTTAGTGTTTCAGGAAATGTTATGACCCCCAAAATATATATCTCCTCAATCAAAGCCCTAGTAAGTTGTTCTGTGTATATTGACAACTGATTCTAAAGTTAATATGGCAAGGCAAAAGTCCTACAAGAGCCTCCATAATAATGAAGAAGAACAAAGTTAGGGAACTGATACTACCCAATGTCAAGACTTACTGTAAGCTATGGCAGAGTGGTACTTGTGAAGGTAAAAAAAAATAAACAAATAAACCAGTGAAACAGATTAGAAATCAAAGGAATAAACCCACATCAATACTGATCAGTCAGAGTCAACTGATCTTTGACGAAGGAAAGGTTACTTGATGGAGAAATGATTGTCTTTTCAAATGCATAAATATGATGCTGGAAAAACTGAACATCCCCCTACAAAAAAATTAAAGGAATATAGACACAGACCTTTCACAGAAACTAACTCAAAATGTATCATAGACCTAAATGTCAAAGGCAAAACAATAAAACTTATGGAAGATAACAGGAGTAAATGTCGATAACCTTGGTGATAACCTGTGGTGATAACCTTTTAGACACCACACAAAAAGCAGAGGAATCAGGTGGAGAGGGAGGTGGGAGGGGGGATCAGGATGGGGAATACAGGTAAATCCATGGCTGATTCATGTCAATGTATGACAAAAACCACTACAATATTGTAAAGTAATTAGCCTCCAACTAATAAAAATAAATGAAGAAAAAAAAAAAGCATTGGGCTTCCCAGGTGACTCAGTGGTAAGGAATCTGCCGGCCAGTGCAGGAGCTACAGGAGATTTGAGTCTGATCCCTGGGTCAGGAAGATCCCCTGGAGGAGGAAATGGCAACCCACTCCAGAATTCTTGCTAGATTAATCCTGTGGATAAGGGACCCTGGTGGGCTACAGTCCATGGAGTCATAGAGTCAGACTTGACTGAGCAACTGAGTACCGCATGCACGTGGCACTACTTTAGTTACATGTCACAAGTTTGATATAAAGTATTTACTTACCTTCTCAGTTTTAGCATATTTATGTCTTCTATTGTAATTTGTTTTTTGAGACATAGATTATTTAGAGGCATGTTTTTATTTTCAACCAAAATTATTTTTAGGTTAACTTTTCAGTTATTACAGATCAAATTTAATTATGCTTAATGGACATCCTCTGAATGCATTGCAGTCTTTTGAAATTTGTTGAGAAATTTGTTGACAACTCTGTGGTCAATTTTAGTAAATGCTTGATGAAAACTTGAAAATAATTTCCGTTATATTGTTATTAGGTTAAGGGTTCCATGGAGTTTCCCTGGTGGCTCAGTTGGTAAAGAATCCGCCTACAGTGCAGGAGACCTGGATTTGAGCCCTGAGTTGGGAAGATCCTCTGGAGAAGGAACAGCTACCCACTCCACTCTTCTGGCCTGGAGAATTCCATGGACTGTATAATCCATGGGGTCACAAAGAGTCGGACATGACTGAGCAAATTTCACTTTCATTAAGGGTTCCATTGGCTCATGTTTGTCCATTGAGTCAAGTTTGTAAAAACTATTGTTTAAGTCTTCTCTATCATTAGTTGGCATTTTTTGACCCATAAGTTCTATTGATTATTGAGAGGCATTTTAAAATATAAAACATATTTATAGATATGTCTGTGTAAACTTGTCAATTTGCTTTATATGTTTTCAGTTAATGTTATTAGATAAATATACTTTTAATATTACCACATTTTTCTGGAAAATTAAATCTTATCCTTAAAGAATCTTTTCACTGTTAGTACTTTTTTTGCCTTAAATCTTCACTTACTGAGATTAATGTAATCTACATTACCTTATAAATATACAATATGGCATAAATATTACATTGTACTGTTTATATATATCACATAATATATTTATTATATGCTATATTTATCATATATTTATGTTATTTGTCTTATATATAGTGATATATACTTATGTATATATTTTATATATGAATATAATTTCTTCACTATAGATTAAGTGTACTCTTTATCAAAATATATTGCCTCTTTCTTATTTTATTTAATTGTATTTTATCTTTTAATTGGTTTCTTTAATTTAAATATACATTTTCATTTTAAATAGTTACTGATCTAAAGAATTTATATTCATCACCTTACTTTACACTTTTTCTTACCTAGTTTTTCCTTGTTTCTTCTCTCTTTCTATTGTATTAGCTAAATACTTTTTGCAGTCCATTTCTCCTCTTATTATTTTGAAAATGTTATGCTCTATATTTTAGTGGCTATTATAGAAATTAAAACATGCTTTCTTAGTTTATCAGTGTCTGAATTTATTTATGGCTTTCTGGTTTATATTACTGCTATTAAGAAACCAGTTGAATTTTTATTGGTTGCTCTTTTCAAAAAGTATGACATTCTTTGTTTTTGTGATCTTATTTCTGTCTTTTATATTCTGCAATCTCATGATAATTTGAATGGATCTCAAGAAGATCCCCTGGAGAAAAGAATGGCAACCCACTCCTGTATTCTTGCCTAGAGAATTCCACGGACAGAGGCGCCTTCCAGGCTACAGTCTGTGTGGTCGCAAAGAGTCAGACACAACTGAGTGACTAACACACACTCACAGATACACTTTTGTCTTCATTCATATTATAGGTTGTCTCTAATTGATGTATCTCCTGAAAGATTACTATTTCAAGTATACTTCAAATATTTCTTCCTGTCACGTTTTTCCTCTTCTCTTTTTGTTTTACGTTCACTCTTTATTTCTTTTTCTTTTTATTAGTTGGAGGCTAATTACTTCACAACATTTCAGTGGGCTTTGTCATACATTGATATGAATCAGCCATAGATTTACCTGTATGATTCTTTCAACGTATCTTTTAATTTACTAAAATTCTTTTACTAAAATACTTTAGATTTTATTAATTTTGCAGCCAGTTGGTCTCAAATTACTATTAAACTTTATCTTTGAGTTCTTTATTTTAATTAGTTTATTTTTAATATTTATGAAATTTATTGATTTTTACAGAGCTACTACACACTTGTTTTCTCTTGAAGTTATTTGGAAACATTGCTTTCGCTATTTAAATGAAGAAATACAGTGTTTTAATTTTTGTCTTGTAATTAAGGTATCAAAGGTATTTCTTTAAAAAAATCTGTTGCTACTGTATTTTCATCATGGTGCAAAGTTTTCTAGCGTTTTTGTTTTTATTTTCATTTTCAATTTAAACAAATGTATGAGATGAAAAACCATGAGTAATTTTTTTCATCACTAAGTTGTTTGCTCAATGAAAAATGATAAGGCAAAAAACACTTTAACTGCGACCTAAGTAAAAAAACAGTGATATGAACTAGACCAAGATCCTCTCCATGATCCTCAATCATAGACGGTATCTTTTTCCCAAAATATAACCCTTGACCTGACTTTTTTAGTAATTGCTTTTTTTTTCTTTATGCTTTTTTCACCCAGATTGCAGTCCTAAGCACCATAATATAATCCTGATCATTAATTCCTCACCATTTGTTAAACATGTATATGTATACATGATTTCCCCTTTGTATGTCTTCCTTTCTAAAACAATTTATCTGAACATCCCAGGTTATTTCACCTTTAGATTTCCCAAGGTTTTGAATTTTTCTGATTGCTTATTCTTGGTATAGTTCTTCATGTATCTATGTTCTCTACATCCTTCACAAATTGGCATCTGAATCCAGAGGTTTGATCAGGGTTAGCTTTAATCTTTCTATCAGGATAATATGTGCCTTTATAAGTAGACACAGAATGTCTGGTTTTGCTTTTTATTTTATTCTTTTGTACTTTAGTTGTTGTCTGTGTTCAATGCATAGGTATTTAATTAGAGGTTCAAAATGGTAATATTCTATATATATACAATTAATTAGCTTGAAAAAATTTATAGATACTTCCTTCATATACTATTTATACAACTATGTGTATTGTATCTATACATACTGTACTTACTTTTACAGTTCATGTAGATAGTACAAATTAATGCTTAATTTATCCTTCTCATTTATACAATTTTATAATATATTGATTTCATTTTATCCTCAGAAGATGGCAATTTATATATTTTTGAAAATATATTATTAACTCATGGATCTGAACATGCATTAGTCTCAATTTATTAAAACTGGTATCTTTATTACAGTTCAAACTGCCCCATAGCTGGCCTGTGTTATAGATAAAAGTTGTTTTCTGAGTCCTCTGTATGTAACTCTACCCACTCCAGTATTCTGGCCTGGAGAATTCCATGGACTATACAGTCCATGGGGTTGCAAAGCGTAGGACACAACTGAGCTACTTTTACTTCACTTTGATTCTAGAAGATTTTGATAGATTTATTGCTATCAAATGACAAGAAATTCCAGATAGACATTCTAGATTCAGACATTTCTTCACAAGTCTTCATTTCTTTCAACAAGAGATAGTATTTCAAGACCAAAATTTGAATTCCAGAATGCTTACTACTGAGCTAGAAATATCTCTTAAAATAATTCCCCCTTATAACTGCATCTGTGTATTCTTTTTTACTTTTTAATCATTTTGGTTGTCTGAATCTTCATTTCTAGTAAATTCCTTAGGAAAGAACAGTATACTCTGAGCTTTTGTATGCTGATAACTTCTTAAATGTGATTTTATATTTGAAACTCAACTTTACTGAAATGCAACTTTTCCCTTAAACATTTTAAATATGTTAATAGCTTTTTTGGCATAAAACATTACTACAAAAAGTCTAATAGTAAACTAATTTTATTTTCCTTGTAATTCATATGCCCTTTTTCCCCTTAGATATCCAAAGTATTGTTATTATTTTTCTTTAAAGACAAATACTATAAATAGAATACATCTTGTTTCTGGTCATTCTGGATCAATATTATCAAGTGCATGCTATTTTCTTCAATAGGTATTTTCCAAACATCAATACAGAAACTTTTTTTGAACAATAGATTTTAACATTTGTTCTCTTTCTTGCCTTGGCTTCCTTTTCAGGACCTCCTATTATAAATTGGATCTTCTGTGCTTGTCTTCGATCTCTCACTTCCTTCAATAACTTTTTCTTTAATCTTACCTTTAATTTTCTACAGGTATTATTTGTCATTTTCATTTACTTTGTATTACATTTACTTTAGCCTTAATTTCTCTTTTTTAAATTATTTATTTATTTTACTTTACAACATTGTATTGGTTTTGCCATACATTGACTTGAATCTGCCATGGATGTACATGTGTTCCCCATCCTGAACCCCTCTCCCAAGTCCCCCCCCCCATCCCATCCCTCTGGGTCATCCCAGTGCACCAGCCCCGAGCATCCTGCATCATGCATCAAACTAAGTGAATGGTTACTTTGATTTTGAATTCTTGGATTCTGTCACCTAGTTCTGCATTTTTATCATTCTGATATATGTATTCTCATGTCTTACTATAGATGTGAGAGTTGGACCATAAAGAAGGCTGAGTGCTGAAGAATTGATCTTTTCAAACTGTGGTGTTGGAGAATTCTCTTGAGAGTCCTTTGGTTTGCAAGGAGGTCAAGCCAGTCAGTCCTAAAGGAAATCAACCCTGAGTATTCATTGGAAGAACCAAAGCTGAATTTGAAGCTCCAATACTGTGGCCACCTGATGTGAAGAGACAACTCACTGGAAAAGACCTGATGTTGGGAAAGATTGATGGCAGGAGAAGGGGATGACAGAGGATGAGATGGTTGGATGGCATCACCAACTCAATGAACTTGAGTTTGAGCAAGCTCTGAGAGATGGTGAAGGACAGAGAAGCCTGGTGTGCTGCAGTCCATGGGGTCACAAAGAGTCAGACACCACTGAGCAACTGAACAACAAATGTCTTATTTAATTTTATTAATATATTTTAAATATAGTACTTATAGTTGTTGTATATATATTAAGTATGTCTTTCTGACATTATTTTAGCCACTGGAAAGATGTTATTATTCTCCTTGATCTCTTTTACTTCATATAGTAAATTTGTATGAGGCTCTATAGTTCCTGTAGCTGTTGGTGGTTTGCTCCTATAGGCTTGTAACTTGGAGTATATGATCAAACCTTTTATCTAACTTTTGTCTTAAGTTTATCCGTTGATTTTTGTTTTTTATTTTCACATGTAAAATTATTTATAAACAGAAACAGACACAGATTTATGGAGCAAAGTTATAGTTAAAAAGGGGAAAAGTCAAGGAAGGGATAAATTGGGAAGTTGGGATTAACATATACATAATATTATTTATAAAATAGATAAACAACAAAGTCCTCCTACATAGCATAGGGAACTCCACTCAGTATTCTGCAATAATCTATAAGGAAAAGAATCTGAAGATTAATTATCTATGACTTTTACTTTTGTAAGCATAGAAAATAAGGTAGTTTTACTATGAAAATCAAGATTCAAAGAAAAATAAAGTGATGAGTTTCATCAAATTTCTTTCTACTTTTTGAATATTTTCTAGTTTCTCTTTCTATATGTCAGAGGTCAGAAAATATTTATTATTAAAGATCAGACAGTAAATAGCTTCATATTTATAGTCTGTATGGTCTCTGTCAAAACTACTCAATTCTTCCTTCATAGCAAAAAAAAAAAAAAAAAAAAGACTGCATTCCAATAAAACTTTATTTTAAAAACCAGATAGTTGTCAGATTTGGCCTACAACTCACAGTTTGCAAACCTCTGCTATTTACATCCCACTGGGAGTGATGGAGCCATCCATAATCCATGAATGCCAATGGAAACAGATGAAAAGATCTTGCAGAAAAGCCTATTTTCTCCAATCAAAGAATGAGAAAGAAGAATGTTCCCATCCCATCCCATTGGTGCTTCAGGGACCCTGAGTCAGACCTTGTGTATAATTCCCAGTACACTAAGGCCAACAGAGATAGATCCCCTTTCCCTCTCCAAATGGGGAGGAAAAGCCACATTGTCTAACCTTGCTTAAAATTAAGCAAATATCAATCCCATGTGCTTTCATTGAATAGCCCATCTGTTTACACTGATACAGTGTGTGGACTGGATTATGGATAGGATGAGCTAATGAAAAGGATTCTTTAAATTTGTGTATAAAGTTTTAAGCAAAAACCTAGATATATCATGGTGAAACAAGCTAGAATCAACACAGCAAAAGTTGTGAGATTTCAACCACAGTATGGAACACTGCTTGGTTTCAGATTAGCATCTGGTATCATACAAACTAGACCGAGTAGAAACACTGTAAGATTTTGAAAACTGAATTGACAATTGAACCACTTTCAACAAAACTACAAAAAGATATGTACTCTAAACCTAAATACACTGATTGCCTGCTTAAATATTATATTAAAATAAAAACTAAACATAATACTGAAAACATCCAGAATAAAAGCCAACTTTACTTGCCATATTAAAAACCAGGAAAATCTCACCTCAAATGGGAAAGACAATCAACACATGTCAATACAGAGATGAGAGAGATTTTGGAATTATTTACAAGATTTTAAAACAGCTATCAAAGTGCTCTACGTAATTATAAACATGCTAGAAAATTAGAATATCTTAGCAAAGAATTAGAAGCTATAGAAAAGAAATCCAGAATTTAAAAAAAAGACAGCTACTGGAAAAAACTCTAAATGGGCTCAACATAATAATAAAATTGACAGAGGAAAGAATCAGTGAACTTGAAGGTAGATCAGTAGAAATGATTCAATCAAAACAGGAAAAAAACTTTTGGATAGCAGCCATCCTGACTGGCGTGTAATGGTACCTCATTGTGGTTTTGATTTGCATTTCTCTAATAATGAGTGATGTTGAGCATCTTTTCATGTGTTTGTTAGCCATCTGTATGTCTTCTTTGGAGAAATGTCTGTTTAGTTCTTTGGCCCATTTTTTGATTGGGTCATTTATTTTTCTGGAATTGAGCTGCAGGAGTTGCTTGTATATTTTTGAGATTAATCCTTTGTCTGTTTCTTCATTTGCTATTATTTTCTCCCAATCTGAGGGCTGTCTTTTCACCTTACTTATAGTTTCCTTTGTTGTGCAAAAGCTTTTAAGTTTCATTAGGTCCCATTTGTTTAGTTTTGCTTTTATTTCCAATATTCTGGGAGGTGGGTCATAGAGGATCTTGCTGTGATTTATGTCGGAGAGTGTTTTGCCTATGTTCTCCTCTAGGAGTTTTATAGTTTCTGGTCTTACATTTAGATCTTTAATCCATTTTGAGTTTATTTTTGTGTATGGTGTTAGAAAGTGTTCTAGTTTCATTCTTTTACAAGTGGTTGACTGGTTTTCCCAGCACCACTTGTTAAAGAGGTTGTCTTTTTTCCATTGTATATCCTTGCCTCCTTTGTCAAAGATAAGGTGTCCATAGGTTCGTGGATTTATCTCTGGGCTTTCTATTCTGTTCCATTGATCTATATTTCTGTCTTTGTGCCAGTACCATACTGTCTTGATGATAACCCTATATGCAAAACAGAAAAAGAGACACAGAAATACAGAACAGACTTTTGAACTCTGTGGGAGAATGTGAGGGTGGGATATTTCAAAAGAACAGCATGTATACTATCTATGGTGAAACAGATCACCAGCCCAGGTGGGATGCATGAGACAAGTGCTCCGGCCTGGTGCACTGGGAAGACCCAGAGGAATCGGGTGGAGAGGGAGGTGGGAAGGGGGATCGGGATGGGGAATACGTGTAAATCTATGGCTGATTCATATCAATGTATGACAAAACCCACTGAAAAAAAAAAGAAAATATGCTTGGGAAAATGGATGCAAAATCAGTAAAATCATCCCTTGGGGTGAGAAAAAAAAAAAAAAACAAACAGGAAAAAAAGACAGAAACCCTAAAACCTTGAAAATTAATAAAAAAGTCTAATGCTGAGGTGGCTACCATCCATGGGGTCACAAAGAGTTAGAAACAACTTAGCAACTAAACTACCACTCATGTAGTCAAAATCCAATAAGGAATGGAAAAGAGTTTTGAGGCCAATAAAATATTTGAAGAAATAGTACCTTAAAAACTTCCTAAATTTGAGAAATAAATGAAGGTAGCCTAAGGAGCTCAATGACTCCAAAAGAGTTTACACAAAAAACAAATCCATGCCAAACATAAATAGTCAAATTTCTGATAACTAAAAATAACTGAAATTATCTTTAAAATAGCCAGAGAGAAATGATGCATTACCATAAGGGAATAATTACATAAATAGCTTCAGATTTATAGATCTAACACAATCCATAACAAAATTTGAGCAGGTATTTTTGCAGAAATTGACAAGTTCATATTGATGCCAAAATCTATATAAAATGCAAAAAAAAAAATCCTTGAAATAAAAGGAAGAATTAGGAGAACTTTCTTGATTTTAAAACTAACTATAAAACAGTAACAATCAAGATAGAGTGGTAATTGACATAGGAATAAACATAAAGATAAATGGAAGAGTTAAGAGTACATGAATAAATCTTTATATGTATGGTCAACTGATTTTTGACAAAGATACAAAGGAATTTCAATGAAGAAAAAGATTATTTGTTGCCTGAGTCTACAGTTAAGGATTGAGAGTGACAGGAATGACATATGAAGATTATTTGAGGGTGGTAGAAATGTTCTAAAACTAAATTGTTATCATTGCTGGAAAACTCTCTAAGTTTATTCAACATCATTGAACTACAAACAGGTGAATTATACAGTTTTTAAATTACATTACAATAAAGCTATTCTTAAAACAGATAGATAAGAAGCAAACATGAAAAGGAGATCAATCTGAGGATTCACTATTTAATTATTTTGAGTTTTAGAATAAGAAAATAGAAAAATGGAAAGCAAAATTATACTAAAGAAACAATTTTAAACAATTTCCCCAAACTGAAAAATAACATAATAAATGACATCTAAAAATAGATAAATCCTATAACTAACATCATACTTAAAGGTGAAAGGCTGAATTCTTCTCAAGCATAATCAAAAGACAAAATATAAACTCTTATTATTGTTATCATACTCATTATTATCACTCATCTTATAATATTATCTTATTATTATCACACTGTTACTATTGTTAGAAAAGACTCTGATGCTGGGAAAGGGTTAAAGCAGGAAGAGAAGGGGATAACAGGGGATAGATGGTTGGATGGCATCACTGACTCAAGCTCTGGGAGAAGGATAAGGAAGCCTGGGGTGCTGCAGTCCCTGGGATCACAAAGAGTCAGACATGACTAAGTGACTGAACAACAAATTGTTATCACTGTTATTCAACATCCTACTTGAGACTCTAGCCAGTGTTATAGGGCAGAAAAGAAACAACAGTCATACAGACTGGAAAAAACAAAATAAAACATATTCATTTTGAGATTTAAAAATCACAGAAGACGACTAAAAGCTGATAGAACTGAAAAGTGATTTTAGTAAGGGCATAGTATACAAAGTAAATATGCAAGAGTCTATTTAAATTCTATACAGTAGCAGTGACCAATTAAAGATTAAAATGAATGGAATAATATAATTTATTATAGCTTCAAAGTCATGAGTTATAGGAAATCATGTATAAATATTATGAAATATGTGAAAGAGCTATATGCTGGAACCATAAGCCACTGGTGAAAAAAATCTAAGACCTAAAAAGTTATTGACATATGCAATATTTATGGAGCTTTCCAGGTGTCTCAGTGGGTAAAGAATCTGTCTGCAATGCAGGAGATGTGGGTTTGATCTCTGGGTTGGGAAGAGCCCGTAAAGGAGGGTATGGCAACACACTCCAGTATTTTTGCCTGGAGAATCCCACGGACAGAGGAGGCTGGCAGGCTACAGTCTACAAGGTCACAAAGAGTCAGACACAACTGAAGCAACTGAACTTGCACCGTATTTATAAATTAGAAAACCTAATATGTTCAAGATGTCAATTTCTTCCTGACTAACCTATTTAATGCAATCCTAATCAAAATCTCATTAAGTTTTTTTGCAGAAATTTACAAGATGCTTCTAAAATATGTATGAAAACACAGGAAAATATTTCCTCAAAGTAAATCATAAAAGAAAGGAATACTTGGGATCTTGGCATCAAAAAGAAATATGAAGACAAATTCCCTCGAGTAACAGTGACAGAGATCTCATGAAAATAACTGTGAAGCTGCACCAGCAAACAAAGATTTCATATAGTAGCTATCGAACACAAAATTCCAGAGGGAAGTCTCCAAGGAAAATATGTCAGTGCTATTTTGTAAAACAAGTTCATCTTAATGAGACAGAAGTTAAAGATGTTTTACATCTCTGACACAGAGTTCAGATTAATGATACTCAGAAAAAAATAAGATGAAAAAACAATCATATATTCAAAGAAGAGAATATGATACAAAAGAAATGAAACTGCATGAATGTGTGTGATGCTGGTAATATACGTGTTAAATCTTTTTTCAATAGGGTAGTAAGTCCAGAGAAAAATTTTAAAAATCAGGAAACAGAACTGTAAAGTTGTCATTTAGGAAAATATCTTTAAATACATGAAGAAACAACTAAAAAACATAAAACTGGAATTGAAGTGCGGATGTAGGGAGTAGGAAACTGCTATTAATTGCAATCAGTCAGTCAGTTCAGTCACTCAGATGTGTCCGACTCTTTGCGACCCCATGAATCGCAACATGCCAGGCCTCCCTGTCCACCACAAACTCCCAGAGTTTACTCAAACTCGTGTCCATTGAGTCAGTGATGACATCCAGCCATCTCATCCTCTGTTGCCCCCTTCTCCTCCTGCCCCCAATCCCTCCCAGCATCAGGGTCTTTTCCAATGAGTCAATTCTTCGCATCAGGTGGCCAAAGTACTGGAGTTTCAGCTTCAGCATCAGTCCTTCCAATGAACATCCAGGACTGATCTCCTTTAAGATGGACTGGTTGGATCTCCTTGCAGTCCAAAGGACTCTCAAGAGTCTTCTCCAACACCACAGTTCAAAAACATCAATTCTTCAGCGCTCAGCTGTCTTCACAGTCCAACTCTCACATCCATACATAACCACTGGAAAACCATAGCCTTGATTAGATGGACCTTTGTTGGCAAAGTCATGTCTCTGCTTTTTAATATGCTATCTAGTTTGGTCATAACTTCCCTTCCAATGAGTAAGCATCTTTTAATTTCATGGGTGAAGTCACCATCTGCAGTGATTTAGGAGCCCAAAAAAATAAAGTCTGACACTGTTTCCAGTGTTTCCCCATCTATTTGCCATGCAGTTATGGGACCAGATGCCATGATCTTAGTTTCCTGAATATCAAGCTTTAAGCCAATTTTTTCACTCTCCTCTTTCACTTTCATCAAGAGGCTTTTTAGTTCCTCTTCACTTTCTGCCATAAGGGTGATGTCATCTGTATATCTGAGGTTATTGATATTTCTCCTGGTAATCTTGATTCCAGCTTGTGCTTCATCCAGCCCAGTGTTTCCCATGATGTACTCTGCATACAAGTTAAATAAGCAGGGTGACAATATACAGCCTTGGCGTACTTCTTTTCCTTTTTGGAACCAGTCTGTGGGTCTACGTCCACTTCTAACTGTTGCTTCTTGACCTGCATACAGGTTTCTCAGTAAGCAGGTCAGGTGGTCTGGCATTCCCATCTCTTTCAGAATTTTCCACAGTTTATTGTGATCCACACAGTCGAAGGCTTTGACATAGTCAATAAAGCAGAAATAGATGTTTTTCTGGAACTCTCTTGCTTTTTCGATGATTCAGCTGATGTTGCCAACTTGATCTCTGGTTCCTCTGCCTTTTCTAAAAACCAGCTTGAATGTCTGGAAGTTCATGTTTCATGTATTGCTGAAGCCTGGCTTGGAGAATTTTGAGCATTACTTTACTAGCGTGTGAGATGAGAGCAACTGTACGGTAGTTTGAGCATTCTTTGGGATTGCGTTTCTTTGGGATTGAAATGAAAACTGACCTTTTCCAGTTCTGTGGCCACTGCTGAGTTTTCCAAATTTGCTGACATATTGAGTGCAGCACTTTCACAGCATCATCTTTCAGCGATTTGAAATAGCTCAACTGGAATTCCATCACTTCCACTAGCTTTGTTCATAGTGATGCTTTCTAAGGCCCACTTGACTTCACATTCCAGGATGTCTGGCTCTAGGTGAGTGATCACACCATTGTGATTATCTGGGTCATGAAGATCTTTTTTGTACAGTTCTTCTGTGTATTCTTGCCACCTCTTCTTAATATCTTCTGCTTCTGTTAGGCCCATACCATTTCTGTCCTTTATTGAGCCCATCTTTGCATGAAATGTTTCCTTGGTATCTCTAATTTTCTTGAAGAGATCTCTAGTTTTTCCCATTCTGTTGCTTTCCTCTATTTCTTTGCAGTGATTGCTGAGGAAGGCTTTCTTATCTCTCCTTGCTATTCTTTGGAACTCTGCATTCAAATGGGAATATCTTTCCTTTTCCCCTTTGCTTTTCGCTTCTCTCCTTTTCACAGCTATTTGTAAGGCCTCCTCAGACATCCATTTTGCTTTTTTGCATTTCTTTTCCATGGGGATGGTCTTAATCCCTGTCTCCTGTACAATGTCATGAACTTCTGTCCATAGTTCATCAGGCACTCTATCTATCAAATCTAGTCCCTTAAATCTATTTCTCACTTCCACTGTATATTCATTAGGGGTTTGATTTAGGTCATACCTGAATGGTCTAGTGGTTTTCCCTACTTTCTTCAATCTAAATTTGGCAATAAGGAGTTCATGATCTGAGCTGCAGTCAGCTCCCAGTCTTGTTTTTGCTGACTGTATAGAGCTTCTCCATCTTTGGCTGCAAAGAACATAATCAATTTGATTTCGATGTTGACCATCAGGTGATGTCCATGTGTAGAGTCTTCCCTTGTCTTGTTGGAAGAGGGTGTTTGCTATGACCAGTACCTAATTTCAATAGGTATATTGTAATATGTACATCTCATAAAATTTTTCAATTCAATATTTATTAAAATTTTATAAAGTGTAGCACACACATAATTCACATATTGCTAGTGTACAGTTTAATAATTTTCATAAAAGTGTTCTTAAGTTTCAAAGCCCAGTTAAATTCTGACACTCTCCATGAATTTCATTACCTGTTTGTTTTTTATTTGCTGAGTCCTGTACAACTCTTCATGAACCTATGGACTGCAGCAAGCCAGGCTTCTGTGTCCTTCACTACCTCTCAGAGTTTGTTCAGACTTATTTCAGTTGTGTTGATGATGCCATCCAACCATTTCATCTTCTGTCACCCCCTTCTCCTCCTGTCCTCAATCTTTCCCAGCATCAGGGTCTTTTCCAATAAGTCAGCTCTTCACATCAGATGAAAAAGTACTGGAGTTTCAGCTTCAGCATCAGTCCTTCCAATGAATATTCAGATATGATTTCCTTTAGAACTGACTGGTTTGATCTCCTTGCAGTCCAAAGGACTCTCAAGATTTTTCTCCAGCATCACAATTAAAAGCATCTATTCTTCAGCACCAGCCTTCTTTATGATCTAATTATCACACTCATACATGACTACTGGAAAACGATAGCTTTGGCCATATGGAACTTTGTTGGTAAAGTGATATCTTTTCTTTTTGATAGAGTCATATCATCTGGTTATCTGAGGTTGCTGATATTTCTCCCAGACATCTTGATTCCAGCTTGTGACTTATTCAGCCTGGCATTTCGCATGATGTGCTCTGCATGTAAATTATATAAGCAAGTTAACACTGTATAGCCTTGTTATAATCCTTTCCCGATTTGGAACCAGTCTGTTGTTCCATGTCTGATTCTAACTGTTGCTTCTTGACCTGCATACAGATTCCTCTGAAGACAGATAAGGCAGCCTGATATTTCCATCTCTTGAAGAATTTTTCACAGTTTATTGTGATCCAGACAGTCAAAGGCTTTAGTGTAGTCAGTGAAGCAGAAGCTTTTTTTTTTTTTTTTTTTTTTTCTGGAATTCCCTTGCTTTCTTTATGATCCAATGAATCCTGGCAATTTGATCTCTGGTTCCTCTGCTTATTTGAAATCTAGCTTGTACATCCGGCAGTTCTTGGTTCATGAACAGCTTAAACCAAGCTCCTTATATTTTGAGCATAATCTTACTGGCATGAGAAATGAGCACAATTGTACAGTAGTCTGAACATTCTTTGGCATTGCCCTTCTTTGGGAATGGAATGAAAATTTACCTTTTCCAGTTCTGTGGCCACATCTGAGTTTTCCAAATTTACTGACATATGGAGTTCAGCACTATAACAGCATCATCTTTCATCATCTTTTAGGATTTGAAATAGCTCAGGTGGGTTTCCATCACCTTCACTAGCTTTATTTGTAGTAATGCTTCCTAAGGCCCACTTGATGGGCCACATCCTAGGTGCTTTAGGATGTCTGGCCCTAAATAAGTGACCACACCATTATGGTTATATGGGTCATTAAGGCTTTTTTTGTATAGTATTTCTGTGTTCTTGCCACCTGTTCTTAATCTTTTCTGCTTCTGTTAGGTCCATTCCATTTCTGTCCTTTATTGTGCCTATCTTTGCATGAAATATTCACTTGATATCACCAATTTTCTTGAAGAGATCTCTAGTTTTTCCCATTCTATTGTTTTCCTCTCTTTTTGCACTGTGTTTTTTTTTTTTTTTTTTAAGAAGACCTTCTTATCTCCCCTTGCTATTCTCTGGAACTCTGCATCTAATTTGTTGTATCTTTCCCTTTTTCTCTTGATTTTCACTTCTCTTTTTTTCTTCAGCTCTTTGTAAAAGTTCCTCAAACAACCATTTTGCCTTCTTCAATTTTTTTTTCTTTGGGATGGTTTTGTTCACTGTGTCCTGTACAAGGTTAGGAACCTCTGTCCATAGCTCCTCAGGCACTCTGTCTACAGATCTAACCACTTGAATCTATTTGTCACCTCCACTGTATACTTATGGGGGATTGGATTCAGATCTTACCTGAATGGCCTAGTGGATTTCCCTACTTTCTTCAATTTAAGCCTGAATTTTGCAATAAGGAGCTCATGATCTGAGCCAGTCAACTCCAGGTTGTTTTTTTTTTTTTTTTTCTGACTATGATAGAGCTTCTCCATCTTCAGCTGCAAAGAATATAATCAATCTTTGTATTGCCAAGTATCAACCACTTGGTGATGTCCATTGTGTAGGATCATCTCTTGCGTTGCTGGAAAAGGGTATTTGCTATGACCAATGTGTTCTTGGGACAAAACTCTTTTAGTCAAAGCCCTACTTCATTTTGTACTCCAAGGCCAAACCTGCCTATTACTCAAAGTATCTCTTGAATTCCTAGCTTTGTATTCCAATAGTCTATGATAAAAAGACTTTTTTTTTTTTTTTTGCTTTCAGTTCTAGAAGTTCTTGTAGGTCTTCATAGAGCCAGTTAACTTCAGCTTCTTCAACATTTGTGTTTGTGACACAGACATGGATCACTGTGATGATGTATGGTCTGCCTTGGAAATGAACCAAGGTCATTCTATTGTTTTTGAGGTTGCACATGAGTACTGCACTTCTGTTGCATATGAGGGCTATTCTGTTTTCTGAGGGATTCTTGCTCACAGTAGTAGATATAATGGTCATCTGAATTAAATTCACCTATTCCCACCCTTTAGTTCACTGATTCCTAAATGTCAATGTTCACTTTTGCTACCTTTTCTTGACCACATCTAATTCACCTTGATTTATGAACCTAACAGAGGCAGAACCTAACAGAAGCAGAAAATATTAAGAAGAGATGGCAAGAATACACAGAAGAGCTATACAAAAAAGATCTTCACGGACCAGATAACCACAGTGGTGTGATCACTCACCTAGAGCCAGGCATCCTGGAATGTGAAGTCAAGTGGGCCTTAGGAAGCATCACTATGAACAAAGCTAGTAAAGATGATGGAATGCTAGTTGAGCTATATCAAAAAGATGATGCTGTTAAAGTCCTGCACTTAGTATACCAGCAATTTGGAAAACTCCACAGTGGCCACAAAACTGGAAAAGTTCAGTTTTCATTCCAATCCCAAAGAAGAGCAATGCCAAGGAATGTTGAAACTACTGTACAATTGTACTCATCTCATACGCTAGCAAAGTAAGCTCAAAATTCTCCAAGTCAGGCTTCAACAGTATGTGAACTGTGAACTTCCAGATATTCAAGCTGGATTTAGAAAAGGCAGAGGAAACAGAGATCAAATCGCCAACATCTGCTGGATCATCAAAAAAGCAAGAGAGTTACAGAAGAAAAACATCTACTTCTGCTTTATTGATTACGCCAAAACCTTTGACTGCATTGATCACAACAAAGTTCTTCAAGAGATGGGAATATCAGACCAACCTACCTGCCTACTGAGAAATCTGTATGAAGGTCAAGAAGCAATAGTTAGAACTGGACATGGAACAATGAACTGGTTCCAAATTGGGAAGGGAGTACATAAAGGCTGTAAATTGCCACCCTGCTTATTTAACTTCTATACATCATGTAAAATGCTGGGCTGGATGAAGCACAAACTGGAATACAGATTGTCAGAAGAAATATCAATAACCTCAGATATGCAGATGAAAACACCTTATGGCAGAAAGTGAAGAGGAACTAAAGAGCCTTTTGATGAAAGTGAAAGAGGAGAGTGAAAAAGTTGGCTTAAAACTCAACATTCAAAAAACTAAGATCATGGCATCCAGTCCCATCACTTCATGGCAACTAGATGGGGAAACAATGGAAGCAGTGACAGACTTTATTTTTTTGGGCTCCAAAATCACTGCAGACGATGACTGCAGCCATGAAATTAAATGACACTTGCTTCTTGGAAGAAAGGCTATGACCAACCTAGATAGCATATTATAAAGTAGAGACATTACTTTGTTAACAAAGGTCCATCTAGTCAAACCTATGGTTTTTCCAGTAGTCATGTATGGATGTGAGATTTGGACTTCCCTTGCACTGCAAGGAGATCAAACCAGTGAATCCTAAAGGACATTAGTCCTTAATATTCATTGGAAGGACTGATGCTGAAGCTGAAATTCCAATACTTTGGCCACCTGATGCACAGAACTGACTCATTGGAAAAGACCTTGATGCTGGGAAAGATTGAAGGCAGGAGGAGAAGGGGATGACAGAGAATGAGTTGATGGCATTACTGACTTAATGGACATGAGTTTGAGCAAGCTCTGGGAGTTGGTGATGGACATGAAAGCCTGGCGTGCTGTAGTCCATGGGGTTGCAAAGCGTCAGACATGAATGAGCTTCTGAGCTGAACTGATGAACCTAACATTCCAGGTTTCTATGCAATATTGTTCTTTAGATCGTTGGATTTTACCTTCATCACCAGACACATCCACCAATGAGCACCATTTCTGCCTTGACCCAGCCCCTTCAATTCTTTAGTTAGTTAGTCAGTTCAGTCGCTTAGTCGTGTCTGACTCTTTGCGACCCCATGAATCGCAGCATCCCAGGCCTCTCTGTCCATCACCAACTCCCGCAATTCTTTAAGGAGCTATTAGTAATTGCCCTCTCCGGTTCCCCAATAGTATATTGGCCACCTTCTGATCTGAAGGCCTCATCTTTCAGTGTCACATCTTTTGTCTTTTCATACTGTTCATGGGGTTCTCATGGCAATAACACTGAAGTGAGTTGCTGTTCCCTCCTCCTGTGGACCATGTTTTGTCAGAACTCTTCACTATGACCTGACTGTCTTGGGTGGCCTTGCACAGCATGGCTCACAGCTCACTGAGTTAAGAAAGCCCCTTTGCCATGACAAGGTTATGATCCATGAAGGATTACCTACTGGCAAATTCTGTTTACTGAGTACAAACAAAATCTGCATCCTAAATATACTGTCTTTCACATACTTAAATACATTTAGTTGGTAGGGTTACATAAGTTTGAAGAAAGAAGTAATGGAAAACCTAGTTATTTCACACAAATTAGGGATAATCACATGGAGGTTTTGGCTCTAAAAACTTCTGGAAAGGGGACTACAATTGACCTCATTTCTGCATGAGTAAGAAGTGAAACAGGCAAAATAACAAATCTAACTTTATTTTTCAGAGAAATGCAATTTAATTCCCTTTCTTCATTCCCCTCATGAAATCTTCAGCAAATTCCCCAACATTCACTAATTTCCTTTTGGAAATAAAATTTTACTTTGGAGAGCACAAATGGAAAGATAAGAGGATATGAGCATAAGAGCTACAAACCTGAGAAAAGAGGCAAACTCTTTCAACACATAGAAAGTCAGCTTGTTTCTACGACCACTAAATATAGAACACATATCTTAAGTCACAGGCTATAAGGGGAATCAAATTATTAGACTCAAAGGGTACTACATGCCTCTATTTGATCCTGAAGTTTTCTACTCAACAAAGTTCATTCTGAAGTCTTCTTTTTTCTCCAAAACATTTATTGTATTCTTTACTTTGGGTAAATAATTAAGCCAATTTACCCCAAACTGTTCTAAGTTTAATGGTGGAAGTACTGCTTCTATAAAATCCCTTTGTCAGTGGCAAACTGGGATGGTTTGTCACCTTAGAACTCCAGGATCACCTGGCCCCTCCTCAGTGCTAGAGAGTTTTAATAGGTAATTGTTAACTGAATTAAAGAAATGAAGGTATGAGATGATATGAAGGAACCTAGGCTCCTTCAGGTCTGGGGTCACCTCAGTTTGAAAGATGAAAGGGGTCTCTTGATACACTCTCTCAGGAAGTTACATAAAACCACACTACCAGATTACATACGGGAAACTTGATATCACACTTGCTGCTTTATCCAGTCTGCCTGGCTCTCTCTGAATCCTGTCTTAAATGCAGCATCCTTGTATTCTTGAGAAAACCTGAACTTAAGTGACAGGACATAAATAGCTGGAGAGAAAAATCTAGTTCAATATAGGCCAGAGAAAATCCAAACCCCCACAAATCCCACCCTAAGTCCGCAAGCTGGAAAAGTTAGGAGCATTACATCACCAGTGATTGCTCCCATTGGTTGATTGTACCTGAAGGATCAGAACACTTGCTCCTCATACTAACTCTTTCTTTCTCTTGCAAAGCTTTGGAAACCTAGGTAGCATAGACTGTGACAAAGGTCCTGGGCAAGAACAGCTTATCAGAGGGGCCTACATTTCCAGTTCATTGCTTTAACATGCAAGACAGGATAAGCATGTCTGTGAACAGGACACAGTGAGCCCAGGAAAGAGCTCTCCTCCTTAGGAAGCCTAAGATGCTAGTTTGACTAGGAGTTGAAAGAGATCTCCAGTGAGCTAAATGTGCTCACTTTCTTCTCCCAGTGGTGCTATCAGGAAAGATTCTCATTCTAATAAGTTTTGACAAAAGCAGGCAAGGAGAGCAGGTGCCAATGAATCCAACTAGTTGGAGGCATTAGAGACACCATGGGCACCAGAGGATGGAAGTGTTGCCATGGGAACCAAATGAAAGATGTTTGGTGTTAGCTGGTTAGGAGGTTTGTTTTCTTAAGACAGAGATGAACAGCTGCAAGTCATGCTCTCTGTTTTCTACTTTAGCATCAGTGGGTAAATCCCCCTGCCCCCCATCCCCTCATCCCAAGCCTTAAATAGGATTTGAGGAATTTAATTTATCTGCTAACATGAATAATGTTTAAATATGAGGCACACCAAAATCCTTTGAAAAAGGTATTTGCAGCAAATCAGGACAGTTCTAATCACAGAACTCTTTATGTTGAAGAGAAAATTGTTGCTTCAGGGTTAGAGTGGTGTTTTCTCAGCGGGATTTGAAGACATCATTTTGAGCTGCAAAGCTCTCACCCTAGCTTGCATAAACATCTTTCCATCACGTGTTCTTTGGCATTCATACTTCAATTTTTAGAATTCACATATCTTGGAAAGGACTCTGAAACACAGGACTGCCTAAGAAAGGGACAGGATCTCTGATTTTGCAGATATTTTTAAAGTCTTCTAGAGACAAGGAATCAAGGAAGAGGAATGTTGAGTTTTAAAATAGTAATTATCCAGTAGCAAGTATTATAATTGGGGTTACCATAAATTTAGTCCTCTTCTAAGAGCTGAGGAAGACATAAAGAGGATCAAAATTAGGATTCTGGTGACCTTCCAGACTGAGGCATCTTCTTGACTTGGCAAACAAATGAATAATGGAGGGGATCTAGGAGGTCTGAGCTATAGGAAACAGGAGGAGCAGGTTACATGGGTAAGATGTTCATATCCTGATAATGAGGGAAAGGCATCTGCTCTTTCAAGCAAGACTAAGAAGGTTAACCAACACATGCTGTAAGTGGGGTCATGGTAGTAGGTAGCAAGCAGAAACAGTACAGCAAACATGGAAGAACAGTATCACTGAGCTACCAAAACAGGAGTCCACGTGCTGAGGTTAGAATTCAAAGTGCAAACTTAGTTATAGAATCAGAACCAAGACTAGCTGAGAGTATCCATGCATAGGATTAAAGTAGGACTAGCAACCAGTGAGTGGTAATCCTGTCACTGGGACATTGACTTAGCATTTTTTGATTGATCCCCAGGGTTATCTCTATACCTATAGGATGTAGTCAGTGATGGAAATTATGAAGGTTATTAGAGACACAAGAGAAGGAGCCCTCATTTCAGGGATACCTCAGATTACCTGCAATCAAATAGTTTCTAATTCTGCCATGAAAAATAAGCTTTTGAATTCACAGGTTTCAGTAGACCACAATTATGTGCCAACCAGATATACAAGTCCTCAGTGCAACATAAAATAGAGATTGGCATGAACTGGAATAAGTGGTGGGACTTGAAGAAGTATATCTCTGTGTCTATTTTTGTAAATGCTGCATATATGCTTGATATGTTTGTATATAATCTAAGAATTAAGTGCAAAAATAAAATGCATGTATTATGTGTGCATGGATATGTATGATTAAATAAATAGATAGATAATAGATAACTATAGAGATGAGGATAGTTTTATCCAGTGTGGTATCCATAAAATCATAATTTATTCTATCATTTAATATTCTTAATACATTTGTTTTTTTCCTAATTGGTCTAGTTTCTAGGAGACATGTTAAACTCAATGTGGTTCCAGTTTAACAATGATTTCTTTAAAACTTTATCAGTCTTTGCTCTGCTTCCTTTATATAAATTGAAGTTTACTTTTAGGAGTCCTGGTGAAGAAATTATTTTATTATCATGTAATGATACACAAAAAGCTTATTGCTTTAAAATTTCCACCCAGCTTTTATGTCTTTATCTCTCTTTTCTGTATCCTGAGTAATTTTCGTGGTTTCAAATTCCAGTTTACAAATTCTCTCTGTATTAAATCAGCATTTTAACACATATATTATACTTTTCATTTCATTGGTAGTTGATATTTTACTGTCTCTTGTCTCAAGATTGCAAATGAGAAGCCCAATGATTACCAGATTTATTTTTCCTTTGTAAATAACATATTCGTCTGCCTATGAGGTTATAAGGTTTTTGTCATTGTCATTGGCATAGATGAAAAATTTTATACAGTATGACTAAATGTTTTACTGTTTTTTATTTTTTTGTTTGTTTGTTTTTTAGCATTGCTCCAAATTTAAATTCTGTGAGCAAATTCAAGGCATAACCTTCTTAAGCTCAGGAAATTTTTCTTTTACTATTTCTTTAAATCTTGATCCTTCCCCAAAACTTTTTGTCTCTCTCTTTAAAGCTTCTACCATTTGAAAAATATGCCTTGTCTCTTTGTTCTGTTATAATAGCTGTCTCTATTTTTTCTGTTTTGATTAATTTCTTACAGTTATCTAGGTCATAAATGTGGATCTTAATAATGATCATCCCAACTTTCAATTCACATAGAAAATTATCTACTTGAAAATTATATTTTAACTTTGAAAACATATTTGTGCCACACCCTCAATGTAGGATAATAAAATAATTCAAGGTCTTACTTAATCCCAGGCATCCAAAGTTACCAGTGACTGTTGGCTCAAGAGAAACAAGTTGGTTGCAGTTGGAATAGACGAGAAGGAATCTGTGTTGAGGGTAGCATTTCTCAGAGTGCTCAGCTTCCAAATCCTTGAGAATATCCTCTCTAAATCTCCCTCGCTTTTTCAAAAAGTTGATAACAGTTGTCATCAAGGATATGGAGAAATTGGAACCCTCATATGTTGCTGATTGAAATGTAAAAACGTACAGCCATTTTGGAAAACTGTGTGATGGTTCCTCAAAAGGATAAAGAAAAGTTTTGATGTTACTCATCAATTACACTTCTAGGTACATATGGGAAATGAAAACACACATGAACTCAAAACTTGTAGCAATTATTCAGGTAGCATTTATCATAACAGTTTAAAAGTGTAAATAACTCAGATGTTCAAGTTGTCACTGATAAATAAAATGTGGTATGAATATTATTTGACAATAAAAAATAAATAACTGATGCTTGGTACAACATGGTTAAATCTTGTAATATAATAAGTGAAAAAATTCAACCACAAAAGACCACATATTGTATGGTTCCACCTATATCAAATGTCCACAATAGGTGAAACTATACAGTCAGACAGTAGATTATTGGTTAATTAGGACTGTTGAAAGGATAAGAAAAGTGGGAGGAAGAATGATTGTTAAAGGGTACAGCATTTTGGTGTGGGTTATTAAAATAATTGAAAATTGGTTGTAATGATGATTATACAACACACTGAAAGTACAGAAAAACATTGTACACAATAAATGGATGAACTGGATAGTATATGATCTACATCTCAATAAAACTGTTAATAAAAAGACTATAGATAAAACTGCTTCCCTGGTAACAGGTAAAGAATCCACCTGCCAATGCAGGAGACACAGGTTTGATCTCTGGGTTGGGAAGGTCTTCTGGAGAAGGAAATGGCAAGCACATTCTAGTATTCTTGCCTGGGAAATCCCATAGAGAGAAGCCTCATGGGCTTTAGCCATGGGATCACAAAAGAGTCGGACATGACTTAGTGACTAACCAACAACAGATAAAATAATAGGTTATAAAATGGTTGTTGTTGTTGTTGTTCAGTTGCTAAGTCATGTCTGACTCTTTGCAACCTCATGGACTTGAAGCACTCCAGGCTTCCCCATCCTCCATTTCTCCCAGAGTTTACTCAAATTCATGTTCATTGGGTCAGTGATGCTATCTAACCATCTAATCCTCTGTTGCCTCCTTCTCCTTTTGACGTCAACCTTTCCCAGCATCAGGGTCTTTTCTAATGAGTTGGCTCTTCACTTTAGGTGGCCATAGTATTGGAGTTTCAGCTTCAGCTGAAAGCTTCAGTCATTCCATTGAATATCCAGGGTTGATTTCCTTTGGGATGGACTGATTTGATCTTACAGTCCAAGGAACTCTTAAGGGTCTTCTCTAGCATCACAGTTTGAAAACATTAATTCTTCAACACTCAGGCTTCTTTATGGTTCAACTCTCACATTTATATGTGACTACCGGAAAAAAACAAAGCTTTGACTATAAGGACTTCTGTCCTCAAAGTGATGTCTCTGCTTTTTAATATGTTGTCTAGGTTTGTCATAGCTTTCCTTCCAAGGAGCAAGTATCTTTTAATTTCATGTCTGAAGTCACCATCTGCAGTGATTTTGGAGCCCAAGAAAAGAAAACCTGTCACTGTTTCTATTTTTTCCCCTTGTATTTGCCATGAAGTGATTGGACTGAATACCATGATCTTAGTTTTATTAATGTTGAATTTCAAGCCAGCTTTTTGACTCTCCACTTTCACCTTCATCAAGAGGCTCTTTGGATCCTCTTTACTTTCTGCCATTAGAATGGTATCATCTGCATATCTGAGATTGTTGATATTTCTCCTGGCAACTTTGATTTCACCTTGTGATTCATCCAGCCCTACATTTCACATGTTGTATTCTGCGTATAAGTTAAATAAGCAAAGTGACAATATACAATTTTTTCACACTCTTTTTCCAATTTGGAACCAGTCAGTTGTTCCATGGCTGGTTCTAACTGTTGGGATAAAGTAATTGCTGATTGGCCAGCAAGGTGGTGGAGTAGAATGAGGTGAACTCATGCTTTTTTACAAAAACACCAAAATCACAGCTAACTGTTGAACAACTAACCATTCCCTCCACCTTAAAAAAAAAAAAAAAAAATCTGGAGCTTACCAAAAAAGATACCCTACCCCTTAAGACAGAGAAAAAGCTACAACAATATGGTGGGAGAAGGGCAATCATGATAAACTCAAATCTTATCATGGCAGGTGGGCACCCATAATCTGGAAAATAATTAATCACAGGAGTTTTCCCACAGAAATGAAAATCCCAAACCCTACATCAGGCTTCCAGCCTGGGGGTCCTGGGGGTCCAGGAAAAGGAGAAGCCCTTAGAGAATCTGATTTTGAAAGCAAGCAAAGTTTGATGGCAGGAAATCCACAGGACTAGGGAAAATGTAAATTTCACTCTTGGAGGGTGCACACAATGTCTAGTGTGCACTAGGACTCAGGGGAAAAAGCAATGACCTCATTATAGACTGGGTTGGATCTGCATGATATTATTGGAGGGTCATCCATGGATTCAGGGGGCAGCCGATGCTCATGATGGGGACAAAGACACTGGCAGTGGCAACTCTGGCAAGTACTCATTGGCGTGAGTCCTCATGGAGGCTGCTATTTTTCTCACAAGACTTTCCATACCTTAAAGCCTGTAGACTCCTTTACTGGGATATCTCAGGCCCAACAACCAACAGGGCAGCAATTCAGCCTGCTCATCAGCAGAAAGGCTGCTTAAAGTCTTCCTGAGCATAGGCTTGCCCACCAGAGAGACAATATGTAGCCCCACCCACCAATAGGCAGGAAGTAGTTCTTCTCATCAGAAAGTCTGCACAAGCCTCTTGGACAGACTCCTTCACCAAGGGGTGTCTACAAGAAGAACTATGACCCTGCAGCCTGTGGAACAGAAACTGCAACCACAGAAAGTTAGATAAGATAACAGTAGAGAAGTATGTCCCATAGAGGGAACAAGATAAAACCCCAGAAGAACAAATAAGTGAAGTGGAAATATGCTATCCACAGGAGAAAAGAATGATAGTGAAGATAATCAAAGATCTCAGATAAAGAATGAAGGCACATATTGAGAAGATACAAGATATGCTTAATAAAGACCTAGAAGAACTAAAAAGCAATACAATAAGTCAGATGAAAAATAAACTAGGAGAAATTGATAGCATAGTAACTGAAGAAGAATAGGTAAATGAACTGGAAGACAGAATAGTGGAATTCTTTGCCACAGAATAGAGTAAAGAAAAAAGAATGAAAAGAAATGAGGATTAAAAAAAAGAAAGAAAAAAAAAAAAAAGAAAGAAAGAAAAGAAATGAGGATAGTAAATAAAAAATCCCCCAAGGCAAATGAGAATGAAAGCATGGTGATTCAAAACCTATGGGACTCAGCAAAAGCAGTTTTTAGAGGAAAGTTTATAGCAATACAATCTTACTTCAGAAAACAAGAAAAATCATAAATAAACAACCTAACCTTTTGCACCTAAACCAACTAAAGAAATAAGAACAATAGCAACAAAACAAAGAACACCAAAATTAGTAAAAGGAAATAAGTCATAAGGATCAGAGCAGAAATAAATGAAACAGAGATGAAGAAAACAATAATGAAGATCAGTGAAACTAAAATCTGATTCTTTGAGAAAATAAACAAAATTGATGTGTCTAACCATATTGATAAAGAAAAAAGAGAGAGGGAACAAATCAATAAAATTGGAAATGAAAGATGAGAAGTTATAACTGACACCACAGGAACACAAAGGTCAATAAGAGACTACTACAAGCAACAATATGCCAACAAAATGAATAATTTATAAGAAATGGACAAATTCTTAAAAAGGCACAATCTCCTAACACTGAAGTAGGAAGAAATAGAAAATATGAATACACCAATCACAAATAATGAAATTGAAACTGTGATTCAAAAAACTTACAATAAACAAATTTTTCAGGACCTGATGGTATATCACAGACAAATTCTATCATATATTTAGAGAGGAGTTAATATCCATCTTTCTGAAACTATTCCAAAAAATTGCAGAAGAAAACATTGCAAACTCATTTTATGAGGCCATCATCACCCTGATACCAAAACCACACAAAATATCACAAAAAAAGAAAATTACAGGCCAATATTACAGATGAATCTAGAGGTAAGAAACCTCAAAAAATTACTAGCAGTCTGAATCCAACAGTACATTAAGAAGATCGTACTCCATGATCAAAAGGGATTTACCACAAGGATGCAAGGAATTTTCAATATCTGCAAATCAAAAAGTGTGAAATATCACATCACCAAATTAATGAATAAAGGCTACATGATTATCTCAATAAATGTTGAAAAAGTTTTCATAAAAATTCTACACCTGTTTATGATTAAAACTCTCCAGAACCTGGGCACAGAAGGAACCTATATCAAAATAATAAAGGCCATATATGATAATCCTACAGCTAGCATTATAGTCAATGTTGAAAAGCTGAAAGCATTTCCTCTAAGATCAGGAACAAGACAAAGATGTTCTCTATTATCACCTTTATTCAGCATACCTTTGGAAGTACTAGTCAAGGCAATCAGAGAAGAAAAATAAATAAAAGAAATCCAAATTGAAAAAGAATTAAAAATTCACTGTTTTTAGATGACATGATATTATACACAAAAATATTAAATATGCTGCTAGAAATCTATGAGTGTTCATCAATGAATCTGCTCAAGTTGCAAAATACAAAATTAAAACAGAAATCTGTTGCAATTTTATATACTGACAACAAAAGATCAGAAAAAAGAAATGAAAGAAATAAAACATTTTACCATTGAATTAAAAAAATAACTTTTAATAGCAATAAAACCACCTAAGGAGGCAAAAGATCTGTGGTCCAACACTTTAAGATGCTGATGAAAGTAACTGAGGAAGATACAAATGGAAAAATAACCATGTTAGTGGATAGGAAAATTCAATAATGTCAAAATGGCTATAGTATCCAAGGCAATCTACAGATTCAATGCAATCCCTATCAAATTATCAATGGTATTTTTCACAGAACTAGAACAAAAATCTTAAAATTCATATGGAGACACAAAATAGACATCCAAATAGCCATTGGAATATTGAGAAGGAAAAATGGAACAGGAGGTATCAGGCTCCCTGACTTCAGTTTATACTACAAAGCTATATTCATCAAAACAGTATGGTGCTAGCACAAAAATAGAAATATAGATCAATGAAACAGGATAGAAAACCCAGAAATAGACCAATACACCCATGGTCAATTAACCTATGACAAAGGAGGCAAGACTACAATGGAGGAGAGATAGCCTCTTCAATAAATGTAGCTTTGAAAATTGGACAGCTACATGTAAAATTAGAATATTCTTTAGCACCATAAAAAGTAAACTCAAAATGAATCAAAAGCCTAAATGTAAGGTCAGCTATGACAAAACTCTTAGAAAAAAAACATGCAGAACACCCTTTGACATAAACCGCAGCAATATCTTTTCAAAGTTGCCTTCCAGAGTAATGCAAATAAAAAGAAAAATAAACAAATGGAAACTAATTAAACTCAAAAGCTTTTGTATATCAAACAGAATCATAGGCAAAATGAAAAGACAACCCACAGAATGGGAATAAAAATTTTCAAATGATGGGACCAATGAGGGATTAGTCTCCAAAAATTGCAAACAGATCATGCAGCACATTATCAAAATAAAACAAATAACCCAATCAAAAAACGGGCAGATGATAGACTGCCCTAAATAGACTTTTCTCCAAAGAAGACAGACTGATGGCCAAGAGGCACATGAAAAGATGTGCAACATCACTAATTATTAGAGAAACACAAATCAAAATTACAGTGAATTATCACCTCGCACAAGTCAGAAAAGCCATCATCAAAAAGTCTACTAACACGGATAGATAAGAAAGCTGTGGTACATATACAAAATGGAATATTATTCAACTATTAAAAAGAATGCATTTTAATCAGTTCTAATGAGGTATATGAAACTGGAGCCTATTATACAGAGTGAAGTAAGTCAGAAAGAAAAACACCAATACAGTATATTAACACATATATATGGAATTTAAAAAGATGGTAATGATGACCCTATATGCGAGACAGCAAAGAGACACAGAGGTAAAGAATAGACTGTTCGACTTGTGGGAGAAGGCAAGGGTGGAATGATTTGAGAGAACAGCATTGAATCATGTATATTATCATATGTGAAATAGATTGCCAGTCCAGGTTTGATGCATGAGATTGGGTGCACTGGGATGACCCTTAGGGATGGGATGGGGAGGGATGTGGGAGGGGGCTTCAGGATGCCGAACACATGTACACCCATGGCTGATTCATGTCAACGTATGGCAAAAACCATTACAATGTTGTAAAGTAAGTAGCCTCCAGTTAAAATAAATAAATTAAAAAAAAATCTACTAACAATAAATGCTGGAGAGGGTGTAGAGAAAAGAGAACTCTCCTGCAATGTTGTGGGACTATAGGTTGGTTTAGTCACTATAAAAGTATGGAAATTTTTTGAAAAGCTAAAAATAGAGCTACAATTTGATCTGACAACCCCACTCCTGGACATATACCTGGAGAAAAACATGGTTTGAAAGGATACAAGCACCCCAGTATTCACTGCAGCACTGTTTAGCCAAGACATGGAAGCCACCTAAATATCCATTGACAGACGAATGGATAAAGACGAGATGGTACATATATACAATAGACTGTTAATCATTAAAAAGAATGAAGTAATTTCATTTGCAACACCATAGAAGGACCTGGAAAGATTATCATATTAAGTGAAGTAAGTCAAACAGAGAAAGACAAAAATCATATGATATTGCTTATATGTGCAACCAAAAAATGAGTAAAAATATAAAAAATGATGCAAATGAAAGTATTTAGAACATAGAAACAGATTCACAGCCTTAGATAACAAACTTTTGGTTACTGGGGGAAAGGGAGCAGGAAGGGATTGATTGGGAGTTTGGGTTGATGTGTGCCCTACTCTATTTAAAACAGACAACCAGCAAGGACCTACTGTATAGCATAGGGAAATCTACTCAATATTCTGCAATAATATAAATGTGAAAATAATTGAAACTAGCAGTGTTGATGACCAACTCTGTTCCAATATAAAAATTTTAAAAATGCTAATTGTAGTAGTAATAGTTTAATTTGTCCTACTGTATAGCATTTCATTTGCATGTAATGCTATAATTTATATATTTATTTTACAGTTGATAAAATAGTTGGCCTCTTAATACAGGGCTACTCTGGACATGTTTATACAGATACCTGTTTGCATATGTACATCATTTCTCTAGGGTAGAAACCAAGGAATGAAATTAGTACATACTAGGTTACATGCTCTGGAGAAGAAAATGGCAACCCACTCCAGTATTCTTGCCCGGGAAATCCCATGGACAAAGGAGCCTGAGGGCCCACAATCAAGGGGGTCACAAAAGAGTCAGACACGACTGAGTGACTGAGCGCAAGCACAGATTGCAGGCATCTTTAATCTCACCTGGCACTGCACCAGTATTTTCTGCAATAGTTGTGTTGGAAGCCATATGAAAATAATTGCATCGAAATCATTTTTACTATATTCCTGGAACATTTTTGGGTCCCTGAGTTTGGACCTATAACATGAATACAAACATAAAACCCTAGCACAACAGTGAAAACTGAGAACTGGGCAAACACTAGGATTGTGAAAAGTGTATTATTGTTGACTATAAATGTATGCTTAGTTAGTTATTTCCAAAAAGTGGGAGAGCAAGAATTAGAGTTCAAGGGAATCAATGAATAGTATAGGAAAAGGGGTATGTCAAGGGTGTATATTGTTACCCAGCTTATTTAACTTATATGCAGAGAACATCATCAGAAACGCTGGGCTGGAGGAAGCACAAGCTGGAATCAAGATTGCCCGGAGAAATATCAATAACCTCATTTATACAGATGACATCACCCTTATGGCAGAAACTGAAGAAGAATTGAAGAGCCTCTTGATGAAAGTGAAAGAGGAGAGTGAAAAAGTTGCCTTAAAACTCAACATTCAGAAAACTAAGATCATGGCCTCCAGTCCCACCACTTCATGGCAAATAGATGGGGAAACAGTGGAAACAGTGGCTGACTTTATTTTTTGAGGCTCTAAAATCACTGCAGATGGTGATGGCAGCCTTGAAATTAAAAGGTCCTTACTCTTTGGAAGGAAAGGTATGACAAACCTAGACAGCATATTAAAAAGCAGAGACATTACTTTGCCAACAAAGGCCTGTCTTGTCAAAGCTATGGTTTTTCCAGTAGTCATGTATGGATGTGAGACTTGGACTATAAAGAAAGCTGAGCACTGAAGAATTGATGCTTTTGAACTCTGGTGTTGAAGAAGACTCTCGAGATTCCCTTGGACTGCAAGGAGATCCAACCAGTCCATTCTAAAGAAGATCAGTCCTGGGTGTTCATTGGAAGGACTGATGGTGAAGTTGAAACTCCCATACTTTAGCCACCTGATGAGAAGAGTGGACTCATTTGAAGAAATCTTGATGCTGAGAAAGATTGAGGGTGGGAGGAGAAAGGGATAACAGAGGATGAGATGGTTGGACAGCATCACTGACTCAAAGGACATGAGTTTGGGTAAACTCCAGGAGTTGGTGATGGACAGGGAGGCCTGGCATGTTGTGGTCCATGAGGTCACAAATAGTCAGACAGGACTAAGCAACTGAACTGAACTGATGATAATAAAGTGGTTTAGAATTTCCATTATAAAGAGAAATAAAGATTGAATGGTATTATGGGCAGCAAAATGTGTCATTTTTTTTTTTAATTTATGCTATGTAGGTTTGCATAACCTAGGGAAGGAAAAAATGGAGAGTGAAAGATATTAAGTTTAGAAAAGAATTATTAACAAAATGAAGTTCCAGAGAAACTCCAAGACAATAAGAACAAGAGCACAGATAAAAGAAAAGCTATTGAAATGATGAGTAGGGCATGCCTTCTTCCAAAATGATAGCAAAGAAGGAGGAGTGGAAAATTTAGATTTTGAGATGGAAGAAGGGATTCATGTTTGACAGCATCGTGAAGGAAAGAGCTGTGCATACATGTAACAGGTACACTAGTCTACACCTACACAGAAAATCTCTATGAACACATTTGTAGAATGTTGGAATTAAGACTCTTTTAAAGATTTTCTCAGTTTATCTCATTTATTTTAATAGACTATCTTCTGGTACAACTCAGGATCCATTCTTTTGTGGAGCTTTTGTCCTACCAGTACAGCCTACATGAAATGAGAATTTCAAAATTATAGTTTAAGTTTAGTTCATTAGTTGCTGTTTTACTGACTTGGACAAGAGTCTTAACCTCTCTGATGAGGAGGGTAATAATATCTTACTGAAATCTTAGTAGAGTTGATTGATGAGATAACATGAAAAGCATTTTGTAAATGATATAGCACTTAGCATATATGAAGTCATTTTTTATAGCCTATTGTCTGACCCTCTCTTTATCTTTTTTAATGGGATGTTGTATTGCTATCCAAGTGTTTCACTTGTGTAAACATAGTCCTCCCAACAAGAGGAGCATCTTACAGGTTCAGCAATTCAAGCGAAGCTGTTTGACTGATTGACTTGACAACCATGGCAAAAATGGAGCAGAAAGTGTGAAAGCACAGATTGCCACATACTATCCAAGCATCCTGTACTGTACAGTGATACACATTGGTACACTGAGAATAACTCAGGCCTTTAAAACACACTGAAATGTTACATTACCAAATGATACAAGTGGCATTCAAAAAGACCATGCATTTTAATTGGAGACAAAACACACACCCATGTAAACATTTTCTAAAAATTCAAGAACCACATAATAAAGAAATTGGTATAGAAAATGTTGGAACCAAGCCATCATTTTGTGCTGAATTTGAGATGAGGTCTAAAGCATTGGTTCTTCAAGTTCCATTTAGATTACATTCCTATTTTCCAAACCTAAACATACCATCTCTCACCGAAGTACAGGATTGCATCTCAGAGTTCAGGGCTTCACTTTCTTCTTCCAACTCCTTCTCCCCATTCATAGAAATCTAACAGAAGACTTTGAGACACCTCTAAAGAAGCTGGTGGTTCCACTGAGAGAATTAGAAAGATTGAATTACGAGAAAAAGAGAAAGCTAAGAGAGTTTCAGTATTTGAAAAGTAGACAACAGGGGAAAAATAGCGCAGTGACACTGAGAATTCCTGCTCCCTTGGAGCTGGGGGTTGATAAGATACATATTGTACACAATGGGAGTAAATAGCATGGAGATCTATGGAAGAGTTCAGCTATGGATTGTTTTTAATCTTATGCATAAGAATTCTGCTAATTAAAAATCCTCAATAAATAGATCAATAGACTTCATTGCATGATCTAGATTTGTCCCTACAGAATGCCTGGTGCAATATCTTCTTTCCTTTAATTAATGTTCTGTGATTCACCACATATTTCTGAGGAGACAGGCTCACATAGATAATTGATCCACATGTGACTCACAGACGTGACTGCCAGAAAACTTGCTCTCTCGTCCCAAACACAAGCAAGCAGACATGTCAGTGATTCAGAGCTATAAAAAGTAGCTCCTCATTGCAAAGGTTTGGAGGCTCCTTCCTTAAGCAATGTTTCTTGAATCTGGAAATAATAGTGAAAAAGTAAAAACTGAACTTTCCTGGAAGGTGAGAGGTAGGAGAGCAAGAAGAAATCCTTTATTCTCTGTGAGCGGGTATCTGTGTATGTTTTCATCAATGTTTGCATGATTGCATACGTCTGTGGTTTAAGTTTTAAAGGAGGCAAAATGGTGGATATGCTGCATGGAGTTTCATCCTCCCAGGTCAGCAAGATAATTCATTCAAAGTAAAGAGAAATAAACAGGATAATTTGGGAAGCTTATTTCCTTTCAACTGCGAGAAGATTGAGTTACTTATGATGTCATGTCAGATCATCACAAGATTATTTTAGGTTATGGAGGAGCTGATGCAATGTCTTCAAGCACCTATTCTGCTCTTTAATTTTAGTTGACTCTGGTGAAAATTTAGCTCATAGGGACTAAAGGTGTGTGAATATATAAATTTATGCACACTCTTAGGCATACATACATGCCAAAGCAAAGGCACAGTCTCACTCAGATTACTACACATGAGGCTGTTGATTTGTAGATTTCTTAGTAATGGCAGCACATTTGTCCCAATACTAGTGGCAAAGAAAACTAAACCAGCCCACACTGGAAAATAAATGAACTTTACAGAAAATGATATACAATTTCAGCAGAATAAACATTATATACCTACACACAAGGTAGAAGGAAAGTGAAGCTAAGAGCTCATTATTTCTCAGTCCTGTGATTTAAAAAGAAAATTCTGGAATTCTCAGTATAAAACCCCTCGTGGGGGTTTTCCTTCTTGAAATAAAACAAATGGTAATAGCCTCCATTATTTCTGTCCTTGGAAGATGGAAGTGAGGAAAATCTTAATGAGTTTTAATTGTGGATGGTGATGGTGAGTGGTGAGTAGCAGAGACCTTGCGTGCAAAGTCACTCCTCCAGCTAGAAAACCTATGTGTGAGAGCTAGAATAGAAGAGACTATTTTTGTTTATTCTCAATAGTTAATTAGAAAAGGAAGTGAATCTCATTTTAAAGATAAATAATCATTTTTTTCTCTAATTAGTAGGAGGAAAGGGAGATCATACTAGATAAGGTGAATAGATGGTCATCAGTATCTTTCAAATTCCAAAAGAAGAGGTCAAAATCTTCTGGTGTTCCTTTGAAATGTCAAAATTCAATCTTAATAATACTGGCCTCAGGAAGGCAGCTCTGCATACAAAAAGAAGCTAGAAAACTGCCAGTCAGGTTTACTTCTGTCTGACTGCGTCAATGTGCACAAGGGCAGGCAAAGCTTCTTTGTCGAGAGTAGAAGATTGAATTTACAATATCTTCACTTATTCAAACTAAAAGAAGAGAGGCAGTCGTTAGAATTAGTGATTAGCGTAAATTATTGAACACTCTTTTGAAAATTTCATTCCAGAATGTCTATCCATACTAAGAGTTAGATGAACCCTAAAAGACATGCTATTTTATGAAGTAGGTTCATGGACTAACTGGAGATATGTTTTTTAAAAATGTGTTTTATTGCATTAAAGTATTGGGGCATGAGTCAATCCAGCAAATGACAGACTCTTGGAAACTTAGTTTATAAATGACTAGATAATAGTTATTGTCTGAGCATTTATCAGTTGAGTGTGTGTTGACTGGAGCAAATCATAAACTTTTCTAGATAAAAATGCACTTTTCAAATCTTGAGTGGTTTGTACATGATGTGGGCTGAATTGTGCCCCTTCCCAAAATTCACATGTTGAAGTTATAACTCTCAGTATTTCAGAATGTTACTATATTTGGAGATAAGATCTTCAAAGAGGCAATTAGGTTAAAATTAGGTCTTTAACATCAGCCTTAATCCTATGACTAATTCAATATGAAAAGTGTCTTTATAAGAAAAAGAAATTCCACATGGACACATTTTGAGGGTGACTCCATGCAAAGATACTGAGAGGAGACAGTTATTTACAAGCCAAGACAGAGGCCTCAGAAGAAACCAGCCATGCAGGCACCTTGATCTCAGACTTCTAGCCTCTAAAAACTGTGGGAAAATAAATTTCTGCTAAGTTGCCCAGTCTCTGGTACTTTGCAATGGCAGTCTATTACAGACTGAATGTTTATGTCCTGCACAATTCATATATTGAAGCCCCAAGCACCAGTGTGACTGTACTTGGTATGGTTCCTCTAAAGAAGTAATTAAGGTTAAATGAGTTCATAAAGGTGGAGCCTTGATCTGACAGTATTAGTGTCATTTTAAAAAGAGACATCAAGAGAGTTCTCTCATGCTTTCTCTGAGCACTTACCAAAAAAAAAAAAAAGGTCATGTTGGCACACACTAAAATGGCAACCACCTGCTAAGCAAGAGTCAGAATGAAACCTACTTTGCCAGTGCCTTTTTCTTGGACCTCCCAGCCTTCAGAAATGTAAAAATATTTCTGTTGTTTAACCATCCAGTCCACAGTATATTGTAATGGAAGTCTGAACAGACCTTTACACAGCTTTGACAAATTAATATATACCATTTATGCAAAAGTTGTGTTTCTATCTTATGTTTACCCTGAAGATCAGGAACTGGAAATTATATATATCCTATGACACTGAGTTCCAAAAAATTTTGCTGTGATGTCCTTACTCTCAAGGGGTTTTTAAAGTAATATTGAAAATTGACTTCATAAATTTTTAATCATTTACAGTAATTTCAATTGTTTATGTATATTTAACTGTACTTCACATTTATAATTATTAATATTAATCCATATTACAATACATTTCCATTTTTATTGATTTTTCAAGACACCTGTATAAGTTAGTTATCTCAATCACAACTCTCAGAAGCCTGGGACAAAGATGCAAAGCACAGCATTTGTATTGTACCCATGGAAATCTAAATTTGCAGAGGCTAAGTAACCTGCCCAGAAGATCATATAGGTGAGAAGGATGTCCATCCACTAGCAACAGTAGTTATATTGAAGGGAAATGAGAACCTTGTAGAGAGGACTATGGTTATGCCCATTAGGTTTAGAATCATTTCAGGGTGATCTTGTATAGTTATTGCTTATGTAACTATAATAATAAAAAAAATAGTTATTCAAGACAACATAACCAGAAAGTTCAGTTCAGTTCAGTCGAGGAATCATACCTGACTTTTGGTGACCCCATAGACCGAAGCACACCAGACTATCTTGTCCACCATCAACTCCTGGAGTTTGCTCAAACTCATGTCCATCAAGTCGCTGAGGCCGTCTAACCATCTCATGCTCTGTCATCCCCATTTCTTCCTGCCTTCCATCTTTCCCAGCATCAGGGTCTTTTCCAGTGAGTTAGTTCTTTGCATCAGGTGGCCAAACTATTGGAGCTTCAACTTCACTGTCAGCCCTTTTAGTGAATATTCAGGACTGATTTCCTTTAGGATTGGCTGGTTTGACCTCCTTGCAGTCCAAGGGACTCTCAAGAGTCTTCTCCAATACCACAGTTCAAAAGCATTAATTCTCCAGTGTTCAGATTTCTTTATAGTCCGACTCTCACTTCCATACATGATTACTGGAAAACCATAGCTTTGACTAGACAGATCTTTGTTGACCAAGTAATATCTCTGCTTTTTAATGTGCTATCTTGGTTGGTCACAGCTTTTCTTCCAAGGAGCAAGCATCTTTTAATTTCATGGCTGCAGTCACCATATGCAGTGATTTTGGAGACCAAGAAAATGAAGTCTCTCACTGTTTCCATTGTTTCCCTGTCTATTTGCCATGAAGTGGTGGGACTGGATGCCATGACCTTAGTTTTCTGAATGTTGAGTTTTAAGCCAGATTTTTCACTTTCCTCTTTCACTTTCATCAAGAGGCTCTTCAGTTCCTCCTCACTTTCTGCCATAAGGGTGATGTCATCTGCATATCTGAGGTTATTGATATTTCTCCTGTCAACCTTGATTCCAGCTTGTCCTTCATCCAGGCTGGCATTTCACATGATGTACTCTGCATAAAGAGTAAATAAGCAGGGTGACAATATACAGCCTTGATGTATTCCTTTCCCAATTTGGAAACAGTCCATTCTTCAATGTTTCCATGGTCAGTTCTAACTGTTGCTTCTTGACCTGCATGCAGATTTATAAGGAGTCAGGAAAGGTGGTCTGGTATTCCCATCTCTTTAAGAATTTTCCACAGTTTGTTTTAATCCACACAGTCAAAGGCTTTGGCGTAGTCAATAAAGCAGAAGTAGATGATTTTCTGGACCTCTCTTGCTTTTTTGATGATCCAACAGATGCTGGCAATTTGATCTCTGGTTCCTCTGCCTTTTCTAAATCCATCTTGAACATCTGGAATTTCATGGTTCATGTACTGTTGAAGCCTAGCTTGAAGAATTCTGAGCATTAGTTTGCTAGCGTATGAGATGAGTGCAATTCTGCGGTAGTTAGAACATTCTTTGGCATTGCTTTTCTTTGAGATTGGAATGAAAACTGACCTTTTCCAGTCCTGTGGCCATGGCTGAGTTTTCCAAAATTGTTGGCATATTGAGCACAGCACTTTAAAAGCATCATCTTTTAGAACATGAAATAGCTTAACTGGAATTCCATCATCTCCGCTAGCTTTGTTCATACTGATGCTTTCCAAGGACCACTTGATTTCGAACTCTAGGATGTCTGGCTCTAGATGAGTGATCATACCAGAAAAGTGAGTATTAAAACAAAGAATAGATCCGGCTTTTGAACCCTGGATCAACATTATATTAATACACTTAACAGGTCAATTTTAGCCCCATTTGTTTTCTTCAAAATGGCACTGTCAACGCTTTTAACTTGACTCTGAACATGGAAGAACCTTCCTTCCAATCCCTCTCTATATGTTCAACTTGTGGAAAATGCTGACTCTTAGTTCAGCCATTGATACAAATATTGCCTTGGAGATTAGAGTAAGAAGGAGAATAAAATAACTGGGTTACTGTTTGTCCCGGTTACTCTTTGTTCTGTGGCAATGAGACAGAGGAGATCTACACCATGCATTTCCACAAACTTTCTGAATTCCAAGTAATTAACACTATTCAATATTAACACATCATCAAAGACAATTCTCAGTCCAAGGAACATTCAACACATGTCTAAGAAAAGTACAGATGTTCATTGGACTTGGACTTTCAGTCTTTAGTGAACTATCAATAGCAATCTACATAAGAAGGAAAAAAGAAAGCAGGCAATTATTCTCTAGTGAAGGTTAGCACCTGAGATTTTTAACTGTGCTATACATTAGAGGATTTAGAGTTGGTTCTCAAAACTAGCTGGAATGAAGATCAACAGAGGGGCTTTGAAGAAATTCAGATTCCAGAATTCTGGATAAAACAATGCGTATTATCCCAGTGATACCATGCATGAAGAAATGCTTTAAAAAATGTGACCAAATAAAAATATATCAAGATAAAATCTCAAGATAAGGGAAAACAAGTCTCAGTGTAAGAATGAACATTGAGCAATGTATAATAAATTAAACTGAATATCAATACTATAAAAGAAAATCGTAATAGAAGTTCTAAGCAAGAATTACTGAAGCAGCTCAAGAAATGGTGTTAAACTAAAAATTCTAAACCATCAAAACAAAATCAGAGCAAAGAGTTAAGAAACTAAAGTGTGCTTTGGTTGTCTTCTTTATAGTGATGGTGAATAAAGGTACAGAAAAGTAAAGATAGAGATTCCATGGTCCAACTACACATCTAATGCAAACTATCTTGCAAAATAATCCAGGAATCTTGGCTTTTGTTAAACTTGCCTGTGATTCTAAGTACTGTCAGGCAGGCTTTTGGGAACCACTGATTTAGAGGATAGTTCTAAAGCCAGAAGTAAACATGCATGCTGCCTATCAGTGTTTTGGCTCCTACTGCCCACATTTCTAGACAACTGTAGACAAAACCACTTCTCTGCCTTAATTCCAATTCCACTAGGTGGAACTTACATAACACAATGAAAAAGACTTCTGAGACTGATCCTGGAGATGCCGTGTACTTGACTTTGATTTTTTTTTAATATGAATTGTATTAGATAAACTATAACATATACAGGTTCAAATTTAAATGAATTAAAAAACTAAATGAATTTATAAGGAATCATGTTATATTTAAGAATATTTAGGGGAAATTGTAGAATTTTGTTCAGGAAACAATCAAAAACTCATCTAGATAATTTGGCAATAGATATTTGGATTGGAGGCGGGAAACATGACGTTATTTCTCCAAGTTTCTCCTGATCCTATAATGCCTTCTTCATCCTAGACACATAATAAGCACATGTATTTTTAAATAAGGGAGTGAGTCAATGAAAACAAAGTTCCTTGGGTGTATCTTGGGAAATGCAAGATGAAATCAAATCAGAAATGAAATAGTTTATTGCTATTATTGTCTGGTAACCACTGACTGAGAGGTCAAATCTTAAATTTGAATGTCTAGAATAAATGAATCTAAACGGATTTCTCAGAAGGCTTACTGAAAACAAAATAGAAAGGAAACAGTGACAAGGGGAACAGAGGGCAGAATGAATAAAAAGTGGAGGTGAAGTTTTATGGTAATTTTGTAGTCATAAAGTCATCAAATTTCAGGTTTGGCAGGAACCCTAAAGGTTATTCCTGCCAATCACACATCTCATACTAGAAAATCCTAATTTTTTTCCCCTCCAGTGAGATGACTCAGTACCTCTGAAGATTCCACTTTTCCTCCTTGGAAAGTTCTAACTGTAAAATGCTTCCTTTTTAGAACTTTATCCTATCTCTTTGACATTTCCTCTCTTAGCATCTATTTTTCACATGGACTTTTGATGGCATAGTTTTATCTCTTGTCTACATGTCAGATTTACACATATACACATGTCCACAGAATCTTCTAGTGTTCTATTTAAATCTATAAAAGAGATTTCTAATTTTCTCAGATGTTTTTCAAACCAGGGTTCTTAACTCCTGATTTCCCTTTTCTAAACTTCAAATTTGGGTAATCAGAACTGTTTGGTGACTTTAGAAAAGGGATAAATTAACATTATCCTTGTTTCTCATGTTTTTCTTGGATGATTATTTTCAAGAACCAGTGTGGATCTTCTTTTGGTAGATTCTATTATGACTTCTGCTTCCCTTATGAATCAACAGTAAAGAATCCTGCAAAATCAAGAGACACAGGAGATGTGTGCTTGATCCCTGGGTCAAGAAGGTCCCCAGGAGTAGGACGGCAATCCACTCCAGTATTCTTACCAGGGAAATCCCATAGACAGAGGAGCCTGGAGGGCTACAGTCTTTAGGATTGCAAAAGAGTCAGATATGACTTAGCAACTAAACAACAAACAAAATTATGACAAGTATACTGTGCAGTCAATATGCATGCCATAAACATTTTTTCAGCTGCTATCTAAAATTTTCATGCAAAAAATATTATGTATCTTGGTATAAGTCATTCATGTAATTATCCAAGGTAGAGCCTTGGGTCAGACCATTAACAACTTTCTTCAACATTTGCATTAATACACTTATCAGTATTTATTTATGATTTTATAATCCATTACTTATCTAAGTAGTAAGTTGTGTAACTATTTCATTTTTATTATTCACAAAAGAGACTTTGCTAAATGTCCTGTTAAATGACAGGTATGTCAAAGCCACATGATTCACTCCATGTAACAGACCAGTAGCAGAGAAAAATTATGCCTTGTTTTTTTTTTTTTTTCTCCATGGTAAATTCATGTTGGGTCTTATAGTTTTGAATTTTTCTATTGCTATGTACGCTCAAGTCCTCTCTTTACTATAGTTTTATAAAACTATCTGAAGGTTGATAAAAAAATTCATGAGTAGTTGAAGAAATTACCCTCTTCTTCCTTTGGAAAACAGTCTGTTATTTGAACATAGATCCACCTGCAATGCAGGAAACACAGGAGACATGGGTTCAATCCCTGGGTAGGAAAGATCCCCTGGAGAAGGAAATAGCAACTATAGCAACTATGGCAACTCCACTATTTTTGCCTGAGAAATTCCATGGATAAAGGAGTCTGGTGGGCTATAGTCCAATGGGGTCACAAAGAGTTGGACACAATTGAGTGACTAAGCACACTTCTCTATTATATCCTTTATTCTCCAAAGTCCCTCAAAGAACACTGAGTACCTCATTTGAAACTTTATTTAAGACCCTAAAATATAATTAGTCTAAGTTGTCAATCTTAAGTTTATATAAGAAAGCAAGATGTTTTACAAAATTCCTTCAGCAACTATGTAGGCGTTGGTCATGCTGATTGCACCCTCCCATGTCAAAGATAATTCTCTTCAATGCAAAATGTAAAATCAAATAGAAGTTGCTAATTTCTACTTTGTCTCCAGCATCCATCCATATGAAATATATATATATACATTATAGCTTATTTCTCATCAATACATATGTATTCCTGGAGAGCATGATGGTCTTTGAACTTTTGCTTCAAACAGATTTTGCAGAGTTTGATTAATCTTAGTCTTTATGGGAATATTATCTCAAGGACAAGTGAAATAACCACACAGTTGCTTTTTTGACTAGGACCACTATGAGATAAATTCAGATCAGCATCTTATTAATCACTCCACCACCCTGACAGAAAGACCCCATTGGTTTACTTGGTACCTGGGGATTTTAGGTAGTTCAAAACAAGTGCCTCCCCACACCCAAAGAGTCTGAGGGTTCCCTGTCCCCACTATTTGTTAAAGGTTTCTTGGGGAAAGTTAAGAAGATTAAAGTATAACACTTCTCAACTCACATATTACCTCTGAAACTCAGGAAACTGAACTCATATTAGTAAATATGCCCTTCCTTCCTATGTCTAGTACTATCCCCAGACTCTTTTTCCAAACTTTTTTGTTTAATGAAATAAATTAGCAAAACCAGCATTTACTTTGTGATCAAGATATCTCCTCTCAAGTTTGATACTGTAATTTGCATCCTGGGTCATGCTGAGATCTGTTCCTAGTTACATGTCAGAATCATTGGAAGTATGATGGGAGATCTAAAGGGAAATGGCAACCCCAGGCAAACTAACTAACTGAAATACTGTAGTTATGGAACCTGCTATATTAGAAAGAAAAAGAGAGGCTGATTTCTGACTCAGCTGGCAGTGGGAACTCAGTGGTAATTGAGGGTTTGGTAATATAAGTCATATAAATTATTTCAAATAGTCCTCTTCCAATATCTATATTTAAACTTTCAAGGATCAATTTCCTAGTTCTCATTTAGAAAATATGACAAGAATAGGAACTCAAATTTGAATTCAATTTAGCAACCCAAAATATTGTTTATATATTATTTCAGGTATATCAGCCAAAATATCAGGCAACAGCCCAAAAGAAACAAATTAGTTTATTTTTTAGGATAATGATAACAATACTAATTCTCAAATTTGTTTCTTCTGATTTCTTTTTTTTTAATTAAGGAAAATTTATTATTTTTTCCAGCAAAGACTACTGAGATTATAATTGGGGTTGTATTAAACAAATAGATCAATTTTAGAAGAATTTATATGTAACTCATTTCAATCTGTTAAACCATATACACAGTTATTCTTATGTTTATTTAGGTCTTAGTTTTCCTCTGTAGTGTTTTATAGTTTTCATCATATAAATATTGGGCATCCTTAACTAGGTTATGTTTTTAATCCTATTACAAGTAGTACTTTCTAAATATTTTATTTCTAATTATTTATTGGCAGGAAAGAGAAGAGAAATTCTGTATATACATGCACAGTCACACATACTTTCTCATGTATAAGCTTCTTAAACCTGCTTATTAGTCCTAGTAGCTTTTTTATAGAAACTTGAAGATTACCTCTATAGACAATAAAGTCTGCAAATAAAATTCATGTTATTTATTTTTTAATTAAGTTACCTCTTGTTTATTTATCTTGCCTATTGAACTAACTAGAACCTCCACAATTTAAGTTGGAAAGTCATAAGCAGACATTCTTGCTCTTTTTTCATCTTAAAAAAATGATTCCATCTTTCTACATTAAATACAAAGTTAGCAACAGGTTATTTTTAGATATGCCTTGAGAAAATTACCTTTTTAAAATTAATTTACTTGCGTTAATTGGAGGCTAATTTCTTAACAATATTGTGGTGATTTTTGCCATACATCAACATGAATCTGCCATTGGTGTACGTGTGTCCCCCATCCCGAACCCCCCTCCCACTTCCCTCCCACCCCGTCCCTCTGGGTTGTCCCAGAGCACCAGCTTTGAGTGCCCTGCTTCATGCCTTGACCTTGCCCTCGTCATCTATTTTACATATGGTGATATACATGTTTCAGTGCTATTCTTTCAAACTGTCCCACTCTCGCCTTCTCTCCCATAGTCCAAATGTCTGTTCTTTACATCTGTGTCTCCTTTGCTGTCTTGAATATAGGGTCAACATTATCATCTTTATAAATTCCATATATATGCATTAATGCAGTGTACTGGTGTTTCTCTTTCTGACTTGTTCACTCTGTATAATAGGCTCCAGTTTCATCCACCTTATTAGAACTGACTCAAATGTGTTCTTTGTTATAGTTGAGTAATATTCCATTGTGTATATGTACCACAGCTTTCTTATCCATTCATCTGCCGATGGACATCTAGGTTGTTTCCATGTCCTAGCTATTATAAACAGTGCTGCGATGAACATTGGGGTACACGTGTCTCTTTCAGATCTGGTTTCCTCGGTGTGTATGCCCAGCAGTAGGATTGCTGGGTCATATGGCAGTTCTATTTCCAGTTTTTAAGGAATCTCCACACTGTTCTCCCTAGTGGCTGTACTAGTTTGCATTCCCACCAACAGTGTGAGAGGGTTTCCTTTTCTCCACACCCTCTCCAGCATTTATTGCTTGTAGACTTTTTAATGGCAGCCATTCTGACCAGCATGAGATGGTACCTCATTGTGGTTTTGATTTGCATTTCTCTGATAATGAGTGATGTTGAGCATCTTTTCATGTGTTTGTTAGCCATTTGTATGTCTTCTTTGGAGAAATGTCTGATTAGTTCTTTGGCCCACCTTTTGATTGGGGCATTTATTTTTCTGGAATTGAGCTTCATGATCTGCTTGGATATTTTGGAGATATATTCTTTGTCAGTTGTTTCAATTGCTATTATTTTTTCCCATTCTGAAGGCTCCCTTTTCACTTTGCTTATAGTTTCCTTTGTCGTGCAAAAGCTTTTAAGCTTAATTAGGTCCCATTTGTTTATTTTTGTTTTTATTTCTATTACTCTCAGAGGTGGGTCATAGAGGATCTTGCTGTGATTTATGTCAGAGAGTGTTCTGCCTATGTTTCCTCTAAGAGTTTTATAGTTTCTAGTCTTACATTTAACTCCTAGTTTGCTGATATTGTTTTAGTATAAGTATTATGCTTGCAAAATGTAATTTTTATGTCTCTGAGATGATTCTATTTGTTTTTATATGTATTTTCCATGTATATATCAATGATCTGAAAAATAATGTTGATTAAATTTTCAAGTTTTGGTCTAACATTGCATTTCCATGTGAATAGAAACAGTTGATTATGATATAGTATCATTTTTATATATTACTAGACTTTATTTGCTAATATTTTACTGACAATTTGGACTATGCTTATAAATTTTGTTTTCTTGAAGTATTTTTGGCATCAGAGAAAGGCAAACATCATAAAATATGTTGGGAATCCCTTCTTTTAAATTTTCCAGAAGAATTTGTATAGAACTGATTTCCTCTTTTCCTTAAATGCTTTGTAAAATTTCTAAGTAAAGCTACATAAGCTTCACGTTTTTCTTTGTTAGCTGCCTTAATATAAATTTAATTTTTAGATAGGTCTAGAAATATAAATTCTTCTTGATTGAACTTAGTAGTTCGTTTATTTCAAGGAATATATTCCAATTATCAAATGCATTGGCTTAAAAATGATAATATTTCCTTTTAAATTGGCATCATCTCAAACAACTCTTCATTTATTGCTGGTGTTGGTAGTTTGTGTCTTCTCTCCTTTTTCCTGATTATTCTATAAACAAATTTACCAATTTAGTTGATTTTTGAAAATCATATTTTGGGTTCATTTCCTTTTATCCCCTTTCTTTCTCCTCTTCTTATTTTCTTTCCTTCTTTTATGGCATTAAATTTTGAATATTATTATTATTTACCTCCTCCACTTACTTGTGCTTAATTTTTTTTATTTTTCCATTTTTTAATACTTAAAACATTAATTTGAGTTTACTATATAATATAAATATTTACTGCTATAAATGTTTCTGAGAGCTCTATTTTAGCCATACTCCACACATTTTTATACCTTTAGATTTTATGTATAGGCAGCTAAAATATTTTCTAGAGTTCTAGTCCTGGATCAGAAGAAATTCTAAAATTCAATTTTTTTCCTCACTGAATACAACTACAAAAAAAAAAAAAAAAAAAACCACATAGCATATAAGTAGTTTTTTGAGGCTACTAGAATAAAAATTTGCAATACTGAGAAAGAAGATAACGATTTAAACTATTATAGAACAGGTGATAAGTTTAGTGTATTTTATTCCTCCAGCATGCCTATTGGGGAAGGATGTTCTTTTCCCTCAGAGTGATAGCCACTATAGTCTTCTGTTGAGGCCTCTACATCTTGTGTTGCCTCCATGATGTTATTTTTCATATAGGTTGTAAAAAATATAAATAGAGCAAAAAATAAACAGATTTTTTTTTTTTTTAATTCTGAGCATTCAGAATTAACTTTGTAACTTTCTTTAGCCAGTACTAGCAGACTTGCCCCAGAGCACCGTCTGTCTGTGCTGATATGCTCTTCTGGGTTTCAGACTAAATTGGATTCAGGCTAAGGAATATAATTAACATTATATTCTGTTTGTGCATATATATTGCTCCTTTGTGCAACAGGAGATGTTGACAGCTTAATCATTGTGATCTTAAAACTCTCTCTCTGTTCGTTCCAATATCTGAGTCATCTCTAAGTCTGGTTTTGTTGGTGGTTTGCCTCTTGACAGTGAGTTTAATGGTGAGTTTTTCCCCCTGACTTTCTGTTTATCACCATCATGACACTAAAGATAAAATAATTACTGAGATAAAAATTACTAGATAAAGATTACTAGAGATAAAAATAATTGCTAAGAGAAATTAGATGCTTATCCCTTTATCATGCTGCTAATACGGGCAGTTGAGTACATCTAGTCAGGAGTTGACAGGAGCATAAGATTGCTGTTGCTATAGCTACTTTCTGTGGGACAAAAGATTCAAATTTCTCTCCCAGAGGACTAGTGCGTACTATTTGTCCTGGGATATGATCATGTGAGGGAGGAATTCTCTGTTGTTTTGGTTCAGCTTCTATCTTAGGGCAGTCCTAGGCACTAGAGGCTTAGGGTGAGGCTTTTTCAGAGTTACAAACTTTTTTCCCTGTCGCAACTCAAAACTGCCTTGTATCTGAATTAGTCTTTATTGACGTTTTCTTATTCTTCTCCCAGAAGTAGGAGGCTTCTACTAGGTATTACAAGGGGATAAGAAGGTTATCAGCACCCAGAAACTAATTTTGAATGAATGTAGATTTCCTGTCCCTTTCTCCTGAGGTGGCGTTTTTCTTTCATCTTCTGGTCCTTGTGGGCCATAGTCACTGTGGCTTTCAACTTTTGTGCTATAGGAAAGAAGAGTCAGGGGAAAAAAAACAGGCATATTTTGCTTATCCTTGCACAACTGAATAGCTGATGGCCTTTGTATGCCTTTACCAATAAAAAGAGGCTCTGATTTCCTCTTATGCTCACAATCTTTCCTGTGAGCACCTACAGAAGATCCAGAGGACTGAATCTTTGGATCAGTGCAAAGTCCTTTTAGTCAGGTGGCCCCAGCTATTTTAGACTAACATGCTAACCTACACTTGACCATTGGCAGTTTTCTAAAATTATAGCATATTAATTTTCATCTGTTCCTACTGTGTCTAGCAGGATAACTCTCCTTCCTGTATACTGACACAGATGGGTTTGATAACCCATCTCTTTTCAGAAAGGCTACTCACACATTAGATTTCAGGTTACCAGGTCATCTTGTAACCTCAAAATTCCAGTGGACATTTGAAAAGTTATTATTTGGTAGTTTAATCAGCTTTTTCTAATTGCTATGTTGGGCACATCATCTTCTACAACTTTCATCAATGAATTAAGAAGATCTCTGACTTTGCCATAAATACTGTTTCTGCCCAAAAGGTATCTCACAACCCTTCTTACTTTTTGATGTATACAGCCTCTGCAAGTGTGAATATTCGACTTTTTCTTTCTCTAAAATTGAAATTTGTTGCCTGTACTGATTATTTGTCAGTCAGCACTCATCATTCTACATATGTATGTTTCACATTTTCATATATGACTTTAATACTAGTATAGGCAACATATTCTTTATGAAAAAAAAACTATATTTTTATTATCCCTCTTTATGTTCACAGTCAGCACATAGAAACTGCTTTTGAATGAATATAGATTTTTTTGGACAAAGGTCATTAGAATAACATTGTAACATTTCTCTTTCTCTCTCTCTTCATTACAAACATGCTATCTCACGGAGCCAGATTTTACAGATGATTAAATAAGATTTTGGTGTTTTTACTCTGCTCCCATGTTAGCTTTCACTCCAATCCCAAAGAAAGGTGATGCCAAAGAATGTTCAAACTACCATACAATTGTACCTATTTCACATACTAGCAAGTTTATGCTCAAAATCCTTCAAGTTAGGTTTCAGCAGTATGTGAACTGAGAACTTCCAGATGTACCAGCTGGGTTTAGAAAAAGCAGAGGAACCAGAAATCAAATTGCCAACATTTGTTAGATCATGGAGAAAGCAAAGAAATTCCAGAAAAGCATCTACTTCTGCTTCATTGACTACACGAAAGCCTTTGACTGTGTGGATGACAGCAAACTGTGGGAAATTCATAAAGAGATGGGAGTACCAGACCATCTTATTTGTCTCCTGAGAAACCTGTATGCAGGTTCAAGAAGCAACAGTTAGGACATGGAACAACTCACTGGTTCAAAATTGGGAAAGGATTACAATCATCACCCTGCTTATTTAACTTCTATGCAGAGTACATCTTGTGAAATGCCAGGCTAAATGAATCACAAGCTGGAATCAAGATTGCCAGGAAAATATCAACAACCTCAGATACATAGATGATATCCCTTTAACGGCAGAAAGTGAAGAGGAAATAAAGAGCCTCTTGATGAGAATGAGAGCAGAGTGAAAAAGCTGGCTTGGAACTCAACATTAAAAAATGCTAAGATCATGGCATCTTGTCCCTTCACTTAATGGCAGATAGAAGAGGAAAAGTGGAAGCAGTGACAAATTTTATTTTCTTGGTATCCAAAATCCCTGTGGATGCAGCTGCAGCCATGAAATTAAAAGTCGCTTGCTCCTTGAAAGAAAAGCTATAATAAACCTTGACAGTGTATTAAAAAGCAGAGATGTCACTCTGCCAACAAAGGTTTGTATAGTGAAAGCTATGGTTTTTCCAGGAGTCATGTACAGATGTGATCGGTGGACCATAAAGAAGGTTGATAATCAAAGAATTGATACTTTCAAACTGTGGTGTTAGAGAAGACTCTTGAGAGTCCCTTGGACTGCAAGGAGATCAAACCAGTCAATGCTAAAGGAAATCAACCCTGAACATTCATTGGAAGGACTGATGCTGAAGTTGCACCTCCAATATCTGGCTACCTGATATGAAGAGGAAAGGTTGAAAGCAAAAGGAAAAGGAGGTGGCAGAGGATGGAATGGTTAGATAGCATCCCTGACTCACTGGACATGAATTTGAGCACACTCTGGTAGATAGTGGAGGACACAGAAGCCTGGAGTGCTGCAGCCATGGAGTCACAAAGAGTAGGGCATGACTTAGCAACTGAACAATAGCTACCCATGTTCTAGGTGAGGGGTTTGGGCTGTGGTTGGAAACAGAGGACCAGTCTCTCTGTATGCTAATATCTTATGGCCCAGATTAGGGCTCCATCAGTAACTTGGCTAGAAGTCAGTTTCTGTACATGTTTATGGGATTGCTGTACTCACAGGTTAAGGACATCTATGTCAGCAGTCATCTGTGGTTGATGTTTCTACCTGACTGTTTTTGGAACACACCAAAAAGAGCAAATCAGGGACTGATCCTGTGATTTATGAAACTCACTGACCCAAAGCTCTAACCAAATGAACAGAATTCCCCAATAAGATCATCAGAATTCAATATGTCAACACAGAGAATACAGCAGCATGCTAACAGTTGAAGGCCAAGTAGGTTCCCCAAATAAGCCTTTCAACTGAAGAATGCTTTTAGCTTTATACCATCAAATTGCCAGCAATGAAAAGTGAAAAGATCTGTGTATTTATAGTTTGACTCTTCATAAGTTGTATGTATGTATGAAAGAGAAAGACAGGGAGAGAGAAGAACCTGGAAAAACATACAGCAAAGTAACAATCTTGTTTTTATTTATTTCTCAGTTTAAAGCTTCAATTAGTACATCAAAAATTGTCTTAGGGTGATTCCAGGAAAGATTAATGCAGAAGTGATGAATCTTACCTTTTATCTCAATTGTGTGACAGAAGTCTTGCAAAGTTGAAAAGCTGCTAATTTAGTAGTCAACAATGTCAAATAAAATTTCTAAACTGTATGTCTATAAAAGAACATCTTAGCAATAAGGCACAGCAAATATGCTTCAAAACAGTGCAGTCAGCAAATCTGTTTCAGGTTTTGAAATATCTAGCAATGACATTTATTAGAAAGAAACTATAATATATCAGTGATATAAAAAGCTGTCTCTTCATCAGCATTGCTTTATTATAGGCACTAATTTTGTGCAAAATCCTTCAGATTCTTTGCAAAACACCTGCTGAACTTAAAGAAATATGGTGAGTGCTTGCACAGAGCCAGATGTAGCTTAATCACATAATACTGAATTTGACTTGTGTGGTGCTTAACAATAAATGAACTGAGCACACCAGTACAGAAGGCTTAAATCTTCCTCAAATTTGTACAAAGTTTTCAATGAATATACTGTTTGTGTTGATTCTCTCTTCATCAAGTTTGAGAATATAAACAAATAGCAATTATAAGAATCCTATTAAGATTGAGTTTTTAAATTAAACTGAATCACATTGAAGACTATGGTATGAAATTGCACTCCCTACTCTCACACCCCCATCCTCCCACCTATTTCAATTTCCCTAACTGGCTGCTTTCTGACTACCTCTCTCTTTGTACTTCACTTGCATTCATCCATTCATCATGCCCTGTTTATTCTATCCGATTACTTGAAAATTTTCATGTTATAGACGAATCTGCTTCAAGGTCAGATATGACGGTATTATCGCTCAGTAAAAGATGGAAATAGAATAAGAAAGACCATTTTCTCATTCTCTCTTCTGCTGCACACGATTAGTTTTATATGTTGATTGATTTTCAGGGGTAGGTTAAGTCGATTTCAATGAATTTCACTCACCCAGTGTTGACCAGATTAAGTTTCAAAATTGTTTACCCATATCTTTTTCTCTCCTCTTTTCCCAATCTTCTAATTTATATGTTCAGAAGACATTGTATTTGTACATATATGATGTAGTCTCTACGTGGGCCTACATGTATTCACATTCCCTATTGAATTAACTATTCTTTCTTCATTGATTCTTATTTGCATTGTAATGTTAAATAATGGTACTTTAATTTTACTTCTTCAGATAAGCTGTGTGCTTGAGAAAACCATAAAACAATGAAACCTCATGAATATTTATATCAATGACTACACAGAATTATAGTCATAATCTCTGGAACTAGTTCTCACCAGTTCAGAATTAATTATCAAGTTCAGTTTTAATTGCATTCTTCTAAATTACAAACCCTTCCCTCCCCCCCCCCCCCCAAAAAAAGACTATAATGAATTATCTGGTAAGTACTTTACTGGGACTAATGCATCTAGGAGAGCTTCCGAAAATCCTATTCTTAATGTCTAATAACCAAACGAAGACATATGATCCCAAACCAGCATTCTAATCCTTGTTATCCAATGTATTAGACATTTGAGGCTGCTTCTTGGGGTTTAATATATTTCATTTTCAGTCAAGATTCAGTAAGAATTTAATTGAGTTTTGGGAACTTTTTTATTAAAAATTAAACCCTAAACACTCATTGTTTTGCTTCCTTATAGTTATGGGTCTGAAATAGCATACAGAGAGGAGTATTTAAAAGGGTGACCTCGGGAGAACTGCTGACCTTTTATTTAAAAAAATTAAAAGACATGTTTAACACTAAGATATTAAGATGTTAAGGAGTCGGAATATTAAGGCCATATATTATTTGAAGTAAATGAGATCTACATAAAAATTTTCCAGCCAGAATGCTAAAACTATAGGAAAAATAATATAGGAAAAATAATAAAGAAGAGCCATAATATTCTCGGAAAAGTACTTGAAATAAAATGAAATTTGAAAAATAAATGCATGTTAAAGTACAAATGAAACTTCCAGAGGCATGTTTATTTATTGTTTTTATGTTTTATTATTATTATTTATTTAGCTTTGACTGCATTGGATCTTCATTGCTTTTGTGCAGGCTTTCTCTAAATGTAGTGAGCACAAGAACCTGCTCTTCGTTGCAATGTTTGGGCTTCTCATTGCAGTAGTTTCTCCCGTTGCAGAGCACAGGCTCTAGGCACGCAGGCTCACTAGTTGCAACTGTAGAGCATCGGTTCAGTAATTGTGGTGCACCTCCTTAGCTGCTCTGTAGCATGTGGGATCTTCCTGGCCCAAGGATCGAACCCATGCCCTCTGCATTGGCGGGTAGATTCTTATATACTGCACCACCAGGAAAGCCCTATTAAGGTAATATATAAGGTATCATTGGTACTTTTCTTTTCTTTTTTTTTTTTTTCTCTTTTACTTATTTGTGAATGAAGATATCTGAAGGCTAGCACTGCATTGTAGTGGGATGGAAAGACAACAGATAAAGTTAAACAGGTAATAATTTGACAGCATTCATTCCAAGAACTTTCCCTCATGCTCAATGATTAGAATTCTAGTTGACAAAGCAGGGGAAAAATGATGAGAAATATGGTGTCGGTTGGAAACCTATTCCTAGATAGATAGCACTGAAGGAGCCCCAGTGTTCACCCAGTAGGATTCTTTGATTCACTTGAAGTTTGAGTCAAGTTTTAATAAATATTTGGTCTTAACCATGTCCAAGTTTGAAACTAAGGAATGTCAGGAATAAAGATGAGCAAATTATCACGATAGTGGTGAAATGGGTTAACAAGAAGAAAGAATACAATTATCTGCTCCCCCATCAAAACAATTTAAGAACAAACAAAATAGGCAGTCTTTTAAGGATCAATATCAGTGAATCAATATAGAGACTGGAACTCAATCTATTGGAAGCCCTACGAAAAGGATTCAATTGAAAAAAGTCATCTTCTACTTTAAGCAAAGGCTCAGTGGCCTAAAAATAATTTTATAATGTATTTATGAATATATTAAAATACAAATAGATTTCCATATTTATATGAAAGAAACACCTCAGTCTTGAGGGCCATATTCTAGAAATTAAGACATTTTCTGGAATGAAGAATTTTGGTTGGAAATGCTGGTAGGTCACTGGTGACTTTCCAGGGCTTAATACAATTCCCAAGACACAGAAGGCACTGCCTACATATTTGATGAATGAGTGAAGAAATGAAATTTTGAGAGTTGTTCCAAATCAGAAGATGCAATTGTCTAGAAATCAGACAGAAGATGAATATTGTCATAAAAGTGTATTTAATTCCATCTGTATTTTATAGCTGGTTTGTTCCTAAAAATGTTCATTTTGTTTCAACATCTTATGAAGAATTTAATAAATCCACTGACAGTGACACCTACCATCCCTTGGTTTAATGATCTTCCCACATGACTTTCTTATGCAAGTTCTGCCCATTCTGGGTAGTCCAGGAATTCGTGTAGATGGCTACTCCAACAGGACAGGTTCTTCCCTTGACATTATTTATGTGGCAGCAATTTATACTCACAGATTAGATCTTTTAAGAAAACCTTTTTCCTGCTCTCTGGTCAACAAATGGTGACACTACCCTATTTGATCAATGTAACTCCATTTGAAGTCAGCTTAAGTAGAGTGAACTAAAATGGCAGAGGATCAGATTAACATTTTTTATCCATCCTCTTTTTCTAAAGGGAGAAAATATCCCAACTGTGTGATTTTCATCATCTGCTTCTTGAATTCCATTGCTGCCCAAATCAGATACAAACAGCAGCATCTGAGCTGTATGATCTGCCTCTGTTAAAATAAAGTTTTAGAGCATACCACTGGTTTTTGACACATTTATTCCATAATATATTAGACACAGTGCAGCTTCAGTCATTATTAAACATTTTTAAATGTCCAATTAGGAATACATAGCATATAACATATGACACAGCGTATGTTTTTATCACACTGCATTAAAATCATTACTAAAGGGATAAGGCGGATGTGGCATGCTGCTTTATAACATGGTGAAAATGTGACAATAATCACTGCAGTAAAAATGACCTAACTGTAAATACAGATTGTCTTCTATGGACCTTAAAATAGACAACTTATATTTAAAAGTATATTTTTATGATGAGTCCCCTTTTCAATACCTGCTACCTTAAACCAAATTCTATATGGTCCATATGTGGAAGCATTCAATGAAAAAATTGCCACACCTATTTATTTTTGAATGATCAATTGAACACTGTCCACAATTATAGAGCAATTCTGAACCTCTCAGAAATGATGGAAATGGCAATTTCTGAAAAGTGGTGTTTAAATGCAGAATTAAAATTAAAGGAAGTGCAAAAGAATTTGAAACATATCTTAAAAATAGAAGAGTAAAAAAGAAAAAGAGCAAGAATATGAAGCTGATAGTTTCATAGGCAGTGATTTATTGTACGGCTGAATTTTAAGTGAAAAATTTTCACGTATTTGAAAATTCTCATGTGCTTTTTCTCTCAAGAATGTTGGAAAGCTATCTTATTTAAAAATTGATGTGCTTTTTATTTGTTTGTATGGATTTACACATAGTAAGCTGTATTCATTTATTTTTGTCTACAACTCTGTGTTTTAACGTATGCATTGACTTAAAATCACCACCCCCAAAAACATATAAAATGGTTCCAACACCCTACAAAATTTCTCTTTGCTGAATTTTTGCAGTCAACTCAAAACCCCCACAAACACCTAACAAAATAGTATAGCCACTCAAAAACAATCTGGAAGTTTCTCACATTTTAATTTGACTCATAAATTATTACCATATTTACACAATTGCCTGGGGTGAAAATGTGACTTTAACATATTAGATATTGATTTACTATAGAGAACACCTCAAAAAGAGCCCCAAAAGTGGAAAAGTTAACATTTTTCATACTGATGAAGACTGGAGTCTATAAAGAAAACCATCCCACAGGTTATCCACTGTTGACACATACCTATGAGAAAATGAATGATGAAAAAACTGGAGCTCAGAAGTCCATGAAATCATCTTCTTTATATATTCTCTTATAGGGGCGATCTCTCATAACCAGGTGTCTTTAGCTTGAGTTCAATCCACGTGTCACCTTACGTGGATATATGATTCCCCCAGCTCTGCGTAATGCTCCTTTCCTGATGCACACCAGAGCAATCACTCAGGATGAGTAAGCTGGGCATTGATTTGGGGATAATAAAGCTCCCTACCCTTTGCACACTCCATAGCTGTCCTCTTGGCTCCAGTCACCAATCCAAATTCATTTACTTTTTTCTAGAATCCTTCCTGTTTCTTTATTCTTCTTGAGTTTAAGAAGAATCTTAAACTTTATTAAACCTTTAAGAATCTTAAACTTGATTCTTCTTGGACATTTTTCAAATAGAGTTGGAAGCTAACTACTTGAAGTATAAGAACCACACATGGTCTGTTTCCTTGTCATTGAAAATTAAGTTTCCAGACGCTAGAGCATCTAACTTTGGTTACATCCACCAGGTTAGAAGTGAATGGAGAAAAACACTGTTAAGAGAGCTGTGACTACAAAAGAAAGTTTTCTTCCATTAAATGAGAGGTTAGACCACATGACCTCTAAGGTATTTTCCAAGTCTTAATGATCATTCCTGGAACACCATAATCTGCGCTAGGATATGTTAATTTACTGACTAAGTTATGCTGTCACCTCCTCACATCACTTGGCCTATGTAGACTGAACTCCACTGGGTTTAACGAGTGTTTAACTGCTTGTTAAATTCAAGCTTCTGGAACTTTAATTAATGATTGACTTGTCACTAGTGTTATTTTATTTGAGACTCTGACTTTTCATTTGAGGGCAAATTATGTTCATCATTTGTCAAAAACCTCAGCTGTGGTTATCTGATGGCAGTCTTTTAAGTTGTACATTTTTTATGCATGTCACATAGACATGATGTTCCCTTCTCCATGGCCTTGTACCCTTAGACCTTAGTGATTTTACTTTTCACTGGATTCTTCCAGTGATGGATTCTTCTTCACTTGATGTAAGCTGTATGGTAATATAGGAACACAGAAATTGAGAGGAAAATAAAATATGTATAATTATGTTTAAATATGTAAATGTGGATTTAAGAGTGAGGTGAACACACAAAGGAGAGGGAAAAAATTCTCATATGACTTGTCATAGGGGGACCATGCACAAGTTGCCATTCAAAAACAAGACAACACACACATATTCATGAACAAACGAGCACATACAAGACATATGTTATAATAAATAAAGAATGGATTAAAGTACTACTTCTAAAATAAAGAAGTAAACATGCCTTCTTATAACTACTTCTGTTCAATATTATTGCAGAACTAACTAGCACAGAAACATAAACAATAAAATATGAGATTTACAAGGAGCAAACAAACCTCGAATTGTTTGAACACAATAATTGTATATATAGGAAACAAAAAAAATGCAATAAACTAATGCATTCATAAGAAACTTTCTTATGTACATCATCCAAAATGCTGGGCTGGATGAATCACAAGCTGGAATCAAGATAACAGGGAAAAATATCAATAACCTCAGATATGCAGTAGACACCACTCTAGGCAGAAGGTGAAGAGAAACTAAAGAGCCTCTTGATGAAAGTGAAAGAGGAGAGTGAAAAAGCTGGCTTAACTCAACATTCTAAAAATTAAGATCATGGCATGTGGTCCCATTATTTCATGGCAAATAGACGGGGAAGAAATGGAAATAGTGACAGATTTTATTTTCTTATGCTCCAGAATCACTGTGGACAGTAGCTGCAGCCATGAAATTAAAAGACACTTCTCCTTGGGAAAAAAGCTATGATAAACCTAGACAACATATTAAAAAGCAGAGACATCACTTTGCTTTTGTCATCACTTTGTCATTACTAATGACAAAGGTTCATTATAGTCAAAGCTATGTTTTTTTCCAATAGTCATATATGGATCTGAGAGTTGGACCATAAAGCAGAATGAGTGCTGAAAAATTGTTGTTTTCAAACTGGTGCTGGATAAAACTTTTGAGAGACCTTTGTACAGCAAAGAGATCAAACCAGTCAATCCTAAAGGAAATCAACCTTGAATATCATTGGAAAGACTGATGCTGAAGCTCTAAGACTTTGGCCACCTGATGTAAAGAATCAACTCATTTGAAAAGACCCTGATGCTGGGAAAGATTGAAGGCAGGAAGAGAAGAAGGTGACAGAGGATGACATGGTTGGATGGCATCACCAACTCAGTGGATATGCATCTAAGCAAGCTCTGGAAGATTTCGAAGGACAGGGAAATCTGGTGTGCTACTGTCCATGCGGTTGCAGAGTCAGACATGCTGAGTGACTGAACAACAACAGCAAGAAAATTTATAAACATTGCTAGAATCAAAATTAATATTCTGTAATTGGCTGAATTTCTACATGACAGAAACAAGCACTTGGAAAATTTATAATGAAAGTGTTATTTGTCATAACTAAATAAATTATATATAGATAATATCTAACAAACTCTATGCAGCTCATCCTGAAGGTCTACTTTTTTTTAACTTTGTGGAAAGACATGAAAAAGAATCTAAATAGGAAGACGTTTTCCCCATGAATGCAATGTGCATTTGCATTCTAAAACAGAAAAACACTCTTCCTAAAAACCTGATTTCTAAAATCTACTAAATTAACAACAATATATTCAGTCTCAGGAGAAGGAACAAATATTCAGACAAAAGACAAAGATCTTAAAATGTGCAAATAAATAAAAATCTCCAGTGTTAAAAATATAAAGAGCTAAATTGGGGAGACATACAATATTCATGGATTAGAGTTTTAATATTTTGCTAGTTGATCCACATTGATGTATACATGCATAAGGTCAGTATAAGTTATTGATTTTTTTAAAATTTTGTACCAATCAAACTCTGAATAATATCTTGCATAGAGTTAGACGTACTGGCTCTAAAATTTACATGAAAAATCAAGTTCAAGAGCTGTTTAATTATTCTGGTAGAATAGAAGGTAGAAACTTTGCTTTTCTAAATATCAAGTTTTAAAGATATGGTAATTATGACTCTGACAGTATCAGGATAAATATTTTAATACAAATTTAAAAGAGACAGAAATTTAGCAAAGTGGAAAATAAGGAAATAACAAATCATTAATTATCCCTATGGAAAATAAAATTCCTAGCAATAATTCCAAAAACCCATTTTTCTCTGGATTATAGTCATAATGATAAAAGTCAAAACTGTAAATCATTAGAATATAACATGAGAATGCCTTTCAGATCATTGAATAAGAAATAATTTTGCATGCAAGATATAAAAATATTAACCAAAAAGGAAAATATTAATACATTCAATTTCAAGTAAGAATTTCCATTAGAAAATAAGGTATCTTAAAGACAATGAAAAACGGTTTAAGTATTGGAAGAATTAAGGTTTAACACATATAAACTGGACAAGGTTTACCATCTAGGACACAGTCCTACAGTTCATAAAAAACAAATATTAAGGTTGGACAAAAAGATAAGCTCTATGTGAAAGAAAAATAAGTACACAAATATAAACTTACAGTTATTAGTTCAATTTGCATCATCTGATGCCATTTAATACCTATCATGTTAGCAAAAAATTTTGTCTGAAAACATCAAGCATTTGTAAAGATATAGAGCAACTGAATCAATGTGTTGAACTTTCTATACAAAGCTATACTCTAATATAGTATGGTACTGCAAAAGGATGAACTATAGCTACAGGTATCACCATAGATAAATCTTATGACAGTGAATTTACAAAAAAAAATTAGAGTTAGATATGTAAATATTTTCCATTAAGCATGTCTTAAATTTTAAGAATTACTGACAAATGTGTGTGTGTGCATTTTGAAATAAGTTTTGCAGAAAAATGACAGGGATCACACAGAAATTCTCCTCTGAGATCACTGTAGTTTGATAACCCACTATACATGTCACTCATATCTATTGATATGGTTAAGGCAAAAGTAAATTCATTTACAAGAATATGCTCTTGGAAAAGATATTGAAATGTAAGTAACATATACTTTAATATGAAGCTTAGTTTTTAGTTATCTTTGGAGTATCCATATTTTGAATCTTATTTCCAAATATCAGGTGTTTTGTAGTTTTCACACATACATTTTCTCAGTTGCTCATTACAACTTTCCTTTGAAGTAAGTACTATCACCCTGATACAGAACATAGGAAACTGAGGGTCATAAATATGACATAACATTAAGAGGACACAGCTAAGATCTGTGATAATAGGAAAATTTCAAATACTACTGAATGACATTTCCAAATTCTTAAACACCAGCACTATCTTTTCCCATGATATCTATCCATATAATTATTATTCATTCATTTTCTATCCATGTGTAAGCTGGTAAGACACCTGCATTTTCAAAGCATGCATAGTCAAAAGCCACTTTATGGTCCACTTTCAGTTTTACAATGACCTATTTGAGGCATTTGATTCGTCAGTGTCACAGAGTAAGTAGCAACAATAACTAAGGTCCTGCTCTCCTGGGTGTCATATCAATAGTTCTTCATAATAATACCTTGCTAAAAGTTTTAGACAGACTCTTATTCACAAAGTTTAGTGCACCTATTTTTTCTCAAAATGATGGCCAACTCTAAGCAGCATGGATGATTGTTTCAAGCATCATCATACGTGATTGATTAGGAGGGTCCTTCTGAATTGAAGGATAGAAATCAACCCGAATGGAATACTGTCTCTCTTGACTGTAGCACAGTAGAATTTGTTCTCACAAAGCTTTATTTGTAAAGTTTTAGATAAAGCAATACTCTCCAGCAGACAGACAGATTAACTCGCAGTAGTAGCTACAATTTTCTTAATGATAAAACCCTTTGGGGGCTAATTTTATGCATCATCTGGTTTCGACACTGGAGTCCTTCTGAACACTACAAAGGTGTGCTCATAATAACACAACACCTGAAGCAATGTCTTGCACATATCTGTTATTCAACAAGAGGATCATTGTATTGAATTAAATGCAAGCTGCAGCCAAACAAATTGGGAAAGCAAGCAACAGATATTTATTAAGTACTGCTTGAATGTTCAGACTATATGTTTGTAAAAAACTGAAGAAGAAAATATAACTCTTAGGTGTAGTTAGAAAAAATGACTATGAAGAAATGTTTTAAGTTCTAGAGTTCTCAGCAAAGACGACTACACGACAGGGACATGGCCAAGGGAGAGTGTGGACTGAAGTGACTACAATGAGGAAATGAACTCTAAAGTGGACCTTGAATGAATGATTCAGTATATGGGAAATGAAGGGACAGGGAACCAACTATATTAGGGAGGGCATTGTGAGCATGTATGCTGAGGTAAAGTGGCCCTAAATTATTTGATCCATTGCTACTAGCTTTACTGAACATCTCCCATAATCAAGAATAAAGTAATTAGGACAATTTCTATCTTTAAGAATCTCTCTCCCTTAATAAAGAGATAACAAGAGAAATAATTATTCAAAGTTTAAAAATACAGGATAGGAATAGTGGTTTTACTGGCTGAGATCACAATCGTTGAAGACTTATTAATAAAACTAGATACCTGGGACTAACCTCAGAGTTTCTAATTCAGAGTCACTGGCACTGACCCAGAGTGTAATTAGAAGGCCAGCTACATAGATATTCAGCTATGATAGGACGAAAGCCTACACTGTGAGGCAGCAAAATGAATGGCAATAAAAAGGCAGATGGGAAAAGTAGGAAGGGAGAACTGGAGAGGGCTCTAGGTTTGATAGAAATCCCCAAAAGCCAATGCCATTATTTCAAATCCTAGGAGCAAGAATAGCAATGATGCAGTTATTAGGCAATTAAGAGATAGAGCTGTATTCAGAGGGGCAGGGCAATGAGAGATGTATTCAGACATGTTGCAATTTGAGGAAACTAAATTTCCAGGGTAATCATCATGTGACTTAACCACTCAGTATCTTTGTGGACACAGCATTAGAAAAGAAGAGGGAAAGAGTCGATATTAAGCTCGAGAGGAAGAGAATGAGCAGAAAGAAAGAAAAAAAAAACAACAAGAATTCTCGCTAAAGTTGGATGGAGACTCTGAAATAAGTTTAGTCCAAGCAGGAATCAATAAAGGCAATCATGAACAATCAACACTTATGTGGATTTAAGTCATGTGATTCAAGAGCTTAAAATAGAGTTGAATTAGAGCAGATGGCAGCTTTCAGAGCAACAGCCTAGGTGCAAGAATGCTTTACTTGAAGGAGATTTCACTGAGGTGTTACTGACAGACAGAGTATTTTACAAGTGAGGTAGGATTCAGAGTAAATCACAGCCGAAGGTAGAAGTGGGTATAATATAAGCACGGCTTTATGGAGAGGTATAAGAGCTTTCTGCTTATATACATGCAGTATTGAAGAGACAAAAAAAAATCACTTGAAGTTTTTCTGTCAGGCTGCAGTTCCTCTTTCCCATTCACAGACAATTTACTTTGAGTTGAATCTTGAAAAGAACATCTTGATATCTAGCAAAGGGGTTAACCTTTTAGGAAGCTTTTCAATATTTATGCCTCAGAACACTTTGTAAGTTTTTCCCTTTCAGGATAGATCCTGTATATGTACCTAGGGGCTTTTTATAACACGGTCCTGACTGGAATCTACGTGTAGTTTTGTAGATTTGTGTCTTTGTTGTTAGGGAAATCTCTCTTGGCTTTGCCCCCAGGCCAAGTGTGAGAGACACAAAGTAACAGATTTGATTGGACTTTCTTTGAAATAGTTACAACAGTTTGGGAAGAATTAACAACTCAATTTTGAGTCTTCTGATCCAAGAATATAGTGTAACTTTCCATTTATTTGTGTGTTTTAACTTGTTCTCTTAGAAGTGGTTTATAGTTTTCAGTGTACAGGTTCTACAAACATTTGTCACTCATTATTTCAGAAATGATGCTATTGTAAATAGGACTTTTATTTTAATTTACGGTTGTGCATTGCTAATATATGGACTTAAGAGTTGAGTTCTGTAAATTGATCTTATGTACTACACAAATTTCCAAACTCAATTTTTACTAGTTTTTTTGTAGAATCCACAGGACTTTCTACATAGGTAAATATGACATCTGCACATATAGAGTAGTTTTATTCTTTTTCAATTTGGATTTCAATTGCTAATTGCACTGGCTGAAATATTAAATGCTATACTGAATGAGACTGATTAAAGTGGGCATCCTTGTCATGCTGCTGTTCTTAGCTGGAAAACATTCTGACTTCTACTATTAGTATGAAGTTAGCTGCAGAATTTTCACAGATGCCCTATCTCAAGTTGAGGAAGTTCACTTCCATGATAATTGTTGAAAGCTTTTTCTTTTAGATGAAAAATGGACAGTGAATTTTGCTTGGTTTTTTTGTGTGTATTTATTAATTTTTTGTTTGGTGCTTGGCTGGCTAATATGGTAAAACACACTGATTTATTTTTAAAGTACAAATTCCTTATATAAGTGCCATTTGTCAAGATGTAATATACTTTTTATGTTATTGGATTCAATTTATCAAATATTTGTAGATAATTTTTGCACCTATGTTTAAAAATATATTGGCCAGTGGTTTTCTTTTCTAATGATGTCATTGATTTTGGTATGGGTCCAAAGAATCAGCTGGAAAGTATTCCCTCTTTTTCAATTTTTACAAGTTTGTGTAGCATTTGTATAATTGCTTACTTAAGAGTTTGGTATAATTCACAATAAAGCCATCTGAGCTTAGAGTTTTTTGTCAAAGTGTTTTTAACTAAAACAAAAATAATATATAAAAGCTATTGATATTATATATTTCTTCTTTAGTAAATGTTTTGTCATTTGTGCTTTATAGCCAATTTGCCCATTTCTTTTAAATTGTGGAATTTGACATAAAATTATTAATAATACTCTGTCATTTCTGATATTAATAAATAATTTGTCTCTCCTTTTCTTCATGATTAATGTGACTAAAAGTTTGTCATTTTATTGATCTTTCATTAGAACCAGATTTTGTTTACACTTTATTCTTCTTCTGTTTTCCATTTGATTTCAGCCCTGATCTTTATTATTTTTATAATTCCCTGCTATACCATTTTTGGCTTTAACTTTCCATTCTTTTTCAATTTCCATTGAGTGGAAGGTAAGGTCATTGATTTGGGATCTTTTTAAATAAATATATTTTATGATATATACTTCCTTGAAGGTACTGTTTAGCTGAACTTAGAAATTGACATGCTTTCTTTCAGCTTAAAATACCTTATAATTTTAGATATATTTTATATTTCCTAAATATTTAAATATTTTCCAGATATTTCTTTTATTAATTACAAATTTCATTCCATTTTGTTGAATTCTCTAAATCTTTAAATATATTAAAACTTCTTTTATACCCATAACCTAGGCTACTTTGGTAAATGTGTGTTTGAAAAGGATGTAGTTCCTGTTAGATGGAATATTCTATGAATATCAATTTTATTAATGTGATTGATGTGAAATATATGTATATATATATATATATGCCACTCAGTTTTGTTCTGCAGTTCACTAGTGCTCTGTATTTTTTCAATCTTTTTGATTTCTATATTTCATTTTGTAAAGTTTCTATTGCTATGTCATTAATTTCACTAATCTTTTCTCTTATAGTCTCTAATTTGCTATTAATATCATCCAATGTAATTTGAACTTCAGGCATCACAGTTTTCCTTTAAAGAAATTTGATTTGGGTCATTTTTTATAGCACACATATCTGCTTATAGGATCAATCATTCCTTTTTGCTCTATCTTCCTGAACATAACAAATAGAGGTATAAAATTATAAATAACTGTCTACAAATTCTATTATCTCTGTCACTTCAGTACCTATTTGTATTGACTGATTTTTCCTCTTTATGTATTATATTATTCAATTTCTTCCATACTTGATAGTTTGTTGTGGTGTTTTTTTTTTGCCAGACATGTGCATTTTATTTGGGGGGACATTAATATTTTTTTCTCCTATAAACATTTCTAAAAGTTTTTCTGGGAAGTAGTTAAGGTACTCCTTTCATATTCCACTTTTAGGCTACATTAGGCAGGATGAGGGCACCATTACCTCCAGAACTAATTTTGTCTAACTACCGAAACAAAATTCTATTGAGCACTCAATCTCTTGCCCTGAGAAATATGAAGTTTTCTCTCTGGCTGGAAATAACAAAACCTATTCACAAGTCTACGTGGTATTCAGGACCTGTTCTCTACAATATTTTTAAGTAGTGATTTTCCTGGCCTTAGATTTCTTCACATGTATGTCCTGAAGTGGGCTCACTTGAAGACTACAGTGGAATGGAGCTCATCTGTACAATCTAAAATCTCTAATACTGTGCTTTATGAACTCGTGCTTCCTGAAATGTCAACTCTATCAACTCAACTTTGGGGGTTCACCAGACTCTACTTGAATCTTCTCTCCCTTTTTGTGCCCCGTAAATTTTCTCCTGACAATATGCTGGCTTATCATACAGTTCACTATATTCATTTCCCATTACACAGGCATCACTGTTCTTTGTTGTCTGGCTCCAAATAGCTTGAGATCTGTTATCCTATATATTATATTTAGTTTTTTAACTTAATTTTGGGAGGATAAATCTTATCCCTGATGTATCATCTTGGCTAGAAAGTCTCATCTATAATATCTATTTTTTTTTAATGATTACTAATTTTATTGAAGTCATATTCTTCTTTGTTTCATAGTTCAATATTCAATATTATCTTTAAGAGATATCTGTGCACCTAGTGTGCCTTACATAGTCTTTTAAAAGTTTTATAGTTTGGGCTTTCATATTTAAATCTATAATAAAGATGAAATAGAAATTTATTGATATCTTTCCCTATTTCAATTTTTAAATGTTTGCTTATTCATTTACATTTCATCTATTACTGTCATAAACTATACATAACATAAAACTTATCATTTTACACATTTTTAAGTGTACAGTTCAGTGATATTAAGTATATATAGCATACTGCATAACCACCAGCACAATCTATTTTGAGATGTTTTTCATCATCCCCAATAGAAACTCTGTAAACAATAAATAATAACTCACCATTGCCTCATACCCTAGGCTCCTGGTAACCTTCATTCTAGCTTATATCTCTGCGAATTTGCCTATTATATTCCACAAACATGAAATCATATGTGTTTTTCTTGAATTAATTTTGGTAGTTTGTATATTTCTAGGAATCTGTCTATTTATTCTAGATTATCCAATTTGTTGGTGTATAATTATTCCTACTACTGTCTTCCAAAGCTTTTTATTTATGTAAGGTAAGTAGTAATGTCTTTTTTTATACCTCTCAATTTGAAAGTGAAAGTCGCTCAGTTGTGTCTGATTCTTTGCAACCCCATGGACTATAGAGTCCATGGAATTTTCCAGGCCAGAATACTGGAATGAGTAGCCTTTCCCTTCTCCAGGGGATCTTCCCAACCCAGGGATCTTCCCAACCCAGGGCATCTTCCCAACCCAGGGATTGAACCCAGGTCTCCCATATCGCAGGCAGATTCTTTACCAGCTAAGCCACAAGAGAAGTTCAAGAATACTGGAGCAGGTAGCCTATCCCTTCTCCAGTGGGTTTTTCTGACCCAGGAATCAAACCAGGGATTTCTGCATTGCAGGTGGATTCTTTACCAACTGAGCTATCAGGGAAGCCCACTTCTCAATTTCGTAATTTGGATTTTGTTTGTTTTTTAGTAAATCTAGCAAAAAGTTTGTCAATATTGTTGATCTTTTAAAAGACACAAATTTAGGTCAATTCAGTTCAGTTCAGTAGCTCAGTAGTGTCTGACTCTTTGCGAACCCATGGACTGCAGCATACTAGGCCTCCCTGTCCATCACCAACTCCCAGAGTTTACTCAAACTCATGTCCATTGAGTCGGTGATGCCATCCAACCATCTCATCCTCTGTCGTCCCCTTCTCCTCCTGCCTTCAATCCTTCCCAGCATCAGGGTCTTTTCAAATGAGTTGGTTCTTCACACCAGGTGGCCAAAGTATTGGAGTTTTAGCTTCAGCATCAGTCCTTCCAATGAATATCCAGGACTCATTTCCTTTAGGATGGACTGATTGGATCTCCTTGCTGTCCAAGGGACTCTCAAGCGTCTTCTCCAACACCACAATTAATAAGCATCAATTCTTCTATGCTCAGCTTTCTTTATAGTCCAGCTTTCACATCCACACATGACTACTGGAAAAACCATAGCTTTGACTAGACGAACCTTTGTTGGCAAAGTAATGTCTCTGCTTTTTAATATGCTGTCTAGGTTGGTCATGCTGTATCTTTATACTTTGTGCATTCATAGATTTATAAATACTATTATGTGCATTTATGTTTTAAATCATATAGAAAAAAAGTTATAAATGAAAAGTACATTAATACTGACTTTTCTTCTGCCTATTGTTAACTTTACCAACCAGTGTCCTTTATTTCTTCAGATGGCTCACATTACTGTTTCATGCTATTTTCACTTCATTGTGTAGGACTCTTTTTGATAACTCTTGTAAAATTCTGCATAATTTCTTCAAATTTGCTGAACTTTTCTTCTACTTGCCCAAATCTGCTATTGAACCAATATAGTGAATTTTTTTTAAACAATATTATCTCACTTTTATTTCTTAAAGTCTAAATGCATAAAAACACTAATTCATTGTATGTTTCACCTTCAGAATTTCTATTTGATTTCTTTTTATAATCTCTTACCTTTTTATTGATAGTATCATTTTGTTCATTCATCATTTATTATTGTTTTAGGTTTTTAAAATTTTATTCATTTTATCAATTATTTTTCTATTGCTAATTTTCTAAAAGATTTCATTTTATTTCTAATCAAGATTGACTGTTAGATGTTAACACTTTCTTTGCTAATTAAGATAATTGATTGCATTCTGTTAATATAGTGGATTGCAACATCAAGCGATGTTTTAATGTTGATTAATTCAGTATTCTTGGGATAAAGCAACGTTGACCATATGTACTATACATACCTACACATACACACATTTGGGTATATTTTCACAGATATATTACTAAATTAGCTTTAATAAGTTATTTACACTTATACAATGTAGAATTTAAGGTCCTTGAGTGTGGATTATTTTGCCTATTTGATTTACTATTACATTTTTAACCCTAAGAACCAACCAAGCTTGATGCTTAATAAAATGTTCCATACGTTTGTTTAAAAACAGAATTAAATGAATAAATGAGCTTAATATAAATTTTATTTATTCCACTGTCCATGTCATACTAGGTGCCAATGTTACAGCTGACAAAGAAACAATTAATGAATTTAAAGAATGATCAATAGAAATTATAAAAATTGAATATCAAAATGAAAATATAGAACAAAAATCATAAAGGAATATCTATAATTTTCATGATAACATTCAATAGACTAAAGTCAGAGTCAGTTAGTTCGGTCGCTCAGTCAGGTCTGACTCTTTGCAACCCCATGAATCGCAGCACGCCAGGCCTCCCTGTCCATCACCAACTCCTGGAGTTTACTCAAACTCACGTCCATTGAGTTGGTGATGCCATCCATCTCTTTCTCTGTCTTCCGCTTCTCCTCCCCACTAAAGTGTATGCGATTACAAGCCCCAAAGAAGGAAATGACAAGAATGAGAGAAAACAAATATTTGAAGAAATAATGGTCATACTGAGTGAAATAAGTCAGAGGAGGCAAAATATCATATGGCATCCCTTATATCTTTAGTCTACAAAGAAATGATACAAATGAACTTATTTACAAAACAGAATCAGACTCACAGATTTAGAGAATGAATTTATGGTTGCCTAAGGGGTGGTGGGGAGGGATAGTTATGGAGTTTGGGATCAGCATGTGCACGCTACTATAATTAAACTTGACAAACAACAAGTTCCTAGGGTAGAGCATAGGAAACTGTTCTCAAGGTTATGTGGTAAACTGGATGGGAAGGGAGTTAGCGGGAGAATGGATACATGCATATGTATGGCTGAGTTTCTTTGTTGTCCACCCGAAACTATCACAACATTGTTAAGTGGCTATACTCCAATAAAAATAAAAAGTTAAAAAAATCTGCTGCATTTCTGTACATTAACAAATAACTATCAAATAAAGAAATTAAGGAAATAATGCTAATAATGCTATTTACCATTGAATCAGAAAGAATAAAATATCCAGGAATCTATATACTTAAGAAGGTAAAAGACTGATAATCAAAAACTATTAATATTTGACACTGATGAAAGAAATTGTATATGACACACAGATGGAAATATATGCTGTATTCTTGGATTGGAAGAATTTATATTGTTAAAATGACCATATTATTCAAGGTAATCTACAGACTCAATGCAATCTCTATGCAAATATTAATGGCATTTTTCACAGAACTAGAGCAAATAATATAAAAATTTGTATGGAAACAGAAAAGACTCTGAATAGCCAAAACAATCTTGAAAAAGAAATTCACAAATTTGAAGCCAGACTGACCAAAAGAAAAAGGGATTTCACAAAATAACCAACACTAGGAAGGGAAAAATAAAAGAGTAATTAATACTAAACCTAGAGACATTTATAACAATTAAATAGTTTGTTATAAATATAGAAAATATTGGTAGACTCAGTAGAGAGATAAATACAAAAGACTGAAGACTAATTAGAGAAAATCTAAATAAACTGTAATATAGTATTCATGTAGTTGTAATTCATAGACTAATATACACAACTGCTAAGATGTTAGTTCTCTCCTACTTGATTTATATATTCAATATAATCCCAGTTAACATCTCAGCATTTTTTTTTTAGATATTGAAAAGCAAATTAAAAAATGTGTATATAATAGAAAAGGAATTTGAGCAGCCAAACAATTTTGAAAAGGAGGAACAAGGTTTGGGTATGCTCATAACCTGATTTTAAGGCATATACAAAGTTGTATTAATAAATACAGTGTGATATTGACAAAGGATAGATATATAAATTCGGAGAAGGCAATGGCACTCCACTCCAGTACTCTTGCCTGGAAAATCCCATGGATGGAGGAGCCTGGTGGGCTGCAGTCCATGGGGTCGCACAGAGTCGGACATGACTGAAGCGACTTAGCAGCAGCAGCAGCAACAGATATATAAATTAATCAGAATGAAAAGCCAAAAATAGTCCACACACACACACACAATAAACTGATTTTGACAAACATCCAAAGACAGCTAGATGGAGAAAGGAAGGTGCTTTTAATAAATAATACTGAAAAATGATTACTATATGCCAAAAGCATAGTTTATGAACACAAAATCATACCAAACAAGATCAATAAAAATTCTGAAATCCACACCTTTAAATATAAAATAGAAGCCTCCGAAAGAGACTGTCTCAAAAATAGCCAGTGGGAAAGGGTAGAGAACATCTGCTGCTGCTAAGTCGCTTCAGTCGTGTCCGACTCTGTGCAACCCCATAGACGGCAGCCCACCAGGCTCCCCCGTCCCTGGGATTCTCCAGGCAAGAACACTGGAGTGGGTTGCCATTTCCTTCTCCAATGCATGCATGCATGCTAAGTTGCTTCAGTTATGTCCAAGTCTGTGTGACCCAATGGACAGCCGCCCACCAGGCTCCTCCGTCCGCAGGATTATCCAGGCAAGAATACTGGCATGGGTTGCCATTTCCTTCTCCAGATAATTAAACTAAGAGTACTTTTTTTTTTTTTTAAGAAAAACAATTGAATTTAATAGATTTGGGGAATTTTTTTTTTTTCAGTTTATTGACAAGAATAAAACTGTCAACCTAGAATATATGTGAAATTAAACTATGTTTTAAGCACCAGGGAGAAATAAAGACTTTTAGCTTAGCTGGTAAAGAATCCACCTGCAATGCAGGAGATCCCAGTTCGATTCCTGGGTTGGGAAGATCCCCTGGAGAAGGGCAAGGCAACCCACTCCAGTATTCTTGCCTGGAGAATTGCCATGGACAGAGAAATCTGGAGGACTACTGACTTGATGGATATGAGTTTGAGTAAACTCCGGGAGTTGGTGATGGACAGGGAGGCCTGGTGTGCTGTGATTCATGGTGTCGCAAAGAGTCGGACACAACTGAGTGACTAAACTGAACTAAACTGAACCGAACCGCCTATGGGATCACAAAGAGTCAGACACGACTGAGTTACTAAGCACAGCACAATACATATACAAACAAAATTTAAAAAAGAAATTCTAAAGGATACACTTTGTTCTGAAAGGAACAAATTGTGCATGGAAAGTCATGAGTTAAAAAAGAAAAGATCAGAAAAATTAATTAATTAAATATTTGAAACAATCAATATTTGAAACAAATATTGGCCAAGCTAAAATAATAATGAACCCATACAAAATAAAATTTTACATATTTAATTATAGTACTTAGATTGAGTAAGTGTTGAGTGCAATAATATGTTCTAAAGACCTTGTATTTTTAAAGAAGATATTTGTCAGTTTTAGATTTTAAGTTAAAGAACTTTTCAATTTTCTACCACCACCATTTAACAAATATAGCACATAGCTTTCAAAATTTTGAAGCTAAAGAATCAGTCTAAAAAATTTAAAAAAGGAAAAACTAGTGGTTAGAAAGAGTAATATAGAAATATAGAAATTTTGGAATAAATGAATACAAATAAATGGTTTTAAAAAGCCTTTTTCAAAATAGACTCAATGTTTTACAGTTTGAAATGCAATGAATATAAACTCAAATGCAATTTTAAAAATACATTCACAAATTATCAGTGGAAAGAGGGAGAGAAAGTTAAAAGAGGGAAAAAAAAAGTGTAGCAATACTATCAGCCAATATTCACACATAGGCAAAGAAGTAAAACAATTCATATGTAATGGAAATATCACCAATTCACCAAGTAAGAAAAATTTTCTAGACATCTATGACTGTAGTAACTGAGAGTCAAAACATTTTAATAGAAGAATTAGAAGAAATTTTAAGAGTCTACCATAAAAAGCCACTTGATGAAAGTGAAAGAGGAGAGTGAAAAAGTTGGCTTAAAGCTCAACATTCAGAAAACTAAGACCATGGCATCTGGCCTCATCACTTCATGGAAAATAGATGGGTAGACAGTGGAAACAGTGTCAGACTTTATTTTTTTGGGCTCCAAAATCACTGCAGATGGTGATTGCAGCCATGAAATTAAAAGACGCTTGCTCCTTGGAAGGAAAGTTGTGACCAACCTAGATAGCATATTAAAAAGCAGAGACATTACTTTGCCAACAAGGGTCCGTCTGCTCAAGGCTATGGTTTTTCCAGTGGTCATGTATGGATGTGAGAGTTGGACTGTGAAGAAAGCTGAGCACTGAATAATTGATGCTTTTGAATTATGGTGTTGAAGAAGACTCTTGAGAGTTTCTTGGACTGCAAGGAGATCCAACCAGTCCATCCTAAAGGAGATCAGTCCTGGGTGTTCATTGGAAGGACTGATGCTGAAGCTGAAACTCCAATGCTTTGGCCACCTCATGCGAAGAGTTGACTCATTGGAAAAGACCCTGATGCTGGGAGGGATTGGGGGCAGGAGGAGAAGGGGCTGGCAGAGGATGAGATGGCTGGATGGCATCACCAACTCGATGGGCATAAGTTTGAGTAAACTCCGGGAGCTGGTGATGGAGAGGGAGGCCTGGCCTGCTGCGATTCATGGGGTCGCAAAGAGTCGGACACAACTGAGCAACTGAACTGAACTGAACCATAATGGCAGGAGATTTTAACACAGTACTCACAGTAGTTAATAGATCAATCAGAAAGGATGTAGAGGATTTGAACTACACATTAGCAAGATTGATCTAATGGGCAGATATAGAACAGCATGCCCAGTAAGCACAGAAAACACACACTTCTTAAGTGTATATGGAACATTTATAAACAACAACTACACACTTGGTTGTGAAGTAAGTTTCAACAAATTTAGAATAACTGATGTAATAAGAATCATGTTCATTGCCACAATGCACTTAGAAAGCAATAACAAAATGCTAAACAGAAAAATCACATGTATTTAGAAAATAGGAAAGTGAGGAAAGTCACTCAGCGGTGTCTGACTCTTTGTGACCTCATGGACTGTAGCCTACCAGGATTCTCCATCCATGGGATTTTCCAGGCAATACTGGAGTGGGTTGCCATTTCCTTCTCCAGGTGATCTTCCCGACCCAGGGATCAAACCCAGTTCTTCTGCATTGTAGGCAGATGCTTTACCATCTGAGCCACAAACATGTTAAAAACAACTTAATGATCAAGAAAAGAATAATAATAAAGATAGCAAAATGTTTACAACCTATATTTATCCTAAAATTGTAGAGTAGAATTACTATACAAATTAGTACATACATGGCAATACACATCCCTAAATGTTTATTCTTAAATTAGGTTAAAACAATAATGCAAGTATGAATGTTAAAAGAAAGAAAAAGAACTCTCAAGAGAGTATAAAGAAAATATAATTTTTGAAAAAGAAGCTAATTAAATGGAAAACAATGTTACAGACACCAAACAGTTAAATACTCCTGTATGTGTGTGTTTTAAAATATAACAAAGTAGACACTTCTGATGAGACTGAACAAACACAATGCAAACACATAAATAACAGGCAATAGTAGAATTTAAAAAGGAATAAAATAGTATAATAAATAGTACTAGTCCAATAAACTTGAAACCAAACACATTTTCAGGCAAAAATGTCAAAACTGACTCAAAAGAAAACCAATAGAAACAGTCATCCAATAACCACTGAATAAAACAAACCAACAGATAAAAATCTTTCGATAAAGATACATAACCCAAGATGAGTTACTAAAAGAAAAACATTTCAGAGTAGGGAAAACATTTACAAATTTATTATATTTATTTTTACCTTGAAATAATTTTAGACTTACAGATTTGCAAAGATAGTACACAAATTTCCCATGCCCCCTCCCCTCAGTTTCCACAAATATTAACATCTTACGTAACCAATATGTGAGCTTCCCTTGTGGCTCATTGGTGAAGAATTCGCCTACCAATGCAGGAGACACAGATTCCACCCCTGGGTCCATAATATTCCCCGGAGAAGGAAATGACAACTCATGCTAATACTTTTTCCTGGGAAACCCCATAGACAGAGGAGTCTGGTGGGCTATAATTCATGGGCTCACAAAAGAGTTGGACATGACTTAGCGACTACAACAACAAAATCAATATACATTTGTTAAAAATCTAAGAAGTTAAAATGTATGAAGTTGTGTTAACTAACACAGACTTATTCAGATTTTACAAGTTTTTACACTAATATCCTTTTTCTGGGTTAGGATCTCATAGAGAATACCACTTTGCATTTAATGATTATGTCTACTTAATAACCTCTGATTTGACAATTTCTTATTTTTTTCTTTGCTTTTCATGATGTTGACATTTACAGATTATCTCTCACTTTTAGTCTGTATGGTGTTTCTTATGGATATTAAGGAAGACTACCACAGAAGTGAAATGCCCTCCTTCTAATATCAGAGGAAATATGATATTAACATGGCATTATTCAGGATGTTAAACTTGATCACTTGATTAAGGTGATGTGGTCACTTCATGGATCACAGCCTTGTAGTGGCAAAGGGATCTGTATAACTCAATGAAGCTATGAGCCACACCCTGCAGGGCCACCCAAGATGGGTGAAGAAGTCTGAAAAATGTGGTCCACTGGAGGAGGAAATTGCACCTGCTCCAGTATTCTTGCCTAGAGAACCCCATGAACAATATGAAAAGGCAAAAAGATATGACACCAGAAGATGAGTTCCTACATTATTGGGAAGGTGAAAAATATGCTACTGGGAAAAGGGGAGGGCAATTACTAATAACTCCAGAAAGATGAAAGCCTGGACCAAAGTTGTAATGATGCTCAGTTATGGATGTGTCTGGTGGTGAAAGTAAGGTCTGAAAGTAAAGGTTGTAAAGAACAATATTGCATAGAAACCTGGAATGTTAAGTCCATGAATCAAGGTAAATTGGATGTGGGGAAACAGGAGATGACAAGATTGACATCAGCATCATAGGAATCAGTGAACTGAAATGGGCAGGGATGAGTGAATTTACATCAGATGACTATTATATCTACTACTGTGTGGGTAAAATTCCCTTAGAAGGAATGGAGTAGCCTGCATGGTTAACAAAAGAGTTGAAATACAGTACTTAGGTACAGTCTCAAAAATGACAGGATGATCTAAGTTTGTTCCTAAGGCAAAAATTACTGTGATGATTTAGCATCACAGTAATTCAAGTCTATGCCCTAACCACTGATGCTGAAGAAGCTGAAGTTGACCAGCTGCATGAAGACCTGAAACATTTTCTAGAACTCACACCAAAAATGAGTTCTTTTTCATCATAGAGGATTAGAATGCAAAAGTAGGAAGTCAAGAGAAACAGGGAATAACAAGCAAGTTTGGCCTTGCAGCACAAAATGAAGTAGGGCAAAGGCTAACAGAGTTTTGGCAAAAGAACTCACTGGTCATAGCACCCTTTCCCAGCAACCCAAAAGAAGACTTTACAAATAGACAACACCAGATGGTCAATACCAAAATCAGATTGATTGTTTTCCTTGCAGGCAAAGATGAAGAAGCTCTATATCATCAGCAAAAACAAGACCTGGGCTAATTGTGACTCAGATTATGAACACTTTATTGCAAAAGTCAAGCTTAAATTGAAGAAAGTAGGAAAAACTAGACCATTTAGGTGTGACATTAATCAAATCCCTTACGAGTATGCTATGGAGGTGACAAATAGATTCAAGGGATTAGATCTGGTAGACAGAGTGCCAGAATTATGGACAGACATTCCTAACATTGTACAGGAGGCAGCAACACAAACTACCCCAAAGAAAAAGAAATGCAAGAAGGCAAAGTGGTAATCTGAGGAGGTTACAAAGAGCAGAAGAAAGAAGAGATGTGAAAAGTAAAGAAAAAAAGGAAAGAGACACCCAACTGAATGCAGAATTCCGGAGACTAGCAAGAAGAGAGAAGACTTTCTTAAATGAAAAATACAAAGAAACACGGGAAAAGGGAAAGACTAGAGATCTCTTCAAGAAAATTGGAGATATCAAGGGACTATTTTATGCAAGGATGGACATGATAAAGGACAGAAATGGAAAGGACCTAATAGAAGCAGAAGAGACTAAGAAGAGGTGGTAAGAATACACAGTTCAATTCAGTTCAGTCACTCAGTCATGTCCGACTCTTTGCAATTCCATGGACTGCAGCACGCCAGGCTTCCCTGTCCATCACCAACTCCCGGAGCCAACTCAAACTCAAGTCCATCACATCGGGGATGCCATCCAACCATCTCATCCTTTGTTATCCCCTTCTCCTCCTGCCTTCAATCTTTCCGAGCATCAGGGTCTTTTCCAATGAGTCAGTTCTTCACATCAGGTGGCCAAAATATTGGAGTTCCAGCATCAGTCCTTCCAATGAATATTCAGGACTGGTTTCCTTTAGGATTGACAAGTTGGATCTCCTTGCAGTCCAAGAGACTCTCAAGAGTCTTCTCCAACACCAGAGAACAATTAAAAAAAAAAAAGTCTTAATGATCGGATAATCATGGTTGTGGTGTCATTCACCTAGAACCGGACATCCTGGAGTGCGAAGTCAGGTGGACCTTAGGAAACCTGGTTATGAACAAAGGTAGTGGGAATGAATTAATTCCAGGTGAACTATTTCAAATACTAAATGATGATGCTGTTAATGTGCTATACTCAATATGCCAGCAAATTCGGAAAACTCAGCTGTGGCCACAGGACTGGAAAAGGTCAGTTTTCATTCCAAACCCCAAAAAAGGCAATGACAAAGAATGTATAAGCTACTGTACAATTGCCCATGTCAAATGCTATCAAGGTTATGCTCAAAATTCTTCAAGTTAGACTTCCACAGTACATGAACCAAAAACTTCTAGATGTACAAGCTGGATTTTGAAAAAGCAGGGAACCAGAGATCAAAATGCCAACACTTATCATTCATTTGTTCATGGAGAAAGCAAAGGAGTTCCAGAAAAACATCTACTTTTGCTTCATTGAGTATGTTAAAGGCTTTGACTGTATGGATCACAACAAACTGTGGAAAATTCTTAAAGAGATGGGAATACAAAACCACCTTACCTATCTCCTGAGAAACCTCTATGCAGGTAAAGAAGCAATACTTAGAATTGGTATAAAATTGGGAAATGAGTGCAACAATGCTAAATTATCATCCTACTTATTTAACTTGCATGCAGAGTACATCATGCAAAATGCCAGGCTAGATGATTCACAAGATGAAATCAAGTTTACTGGGAGAAATATCAACACCTCAGATATGCATATGATACTACCCTAATGGCAGAAAGTGAAGAGGAACTAAAGAGCCTCTTAATGAAGGTGAAAGATGAGAGTGAAAAACCTGGCTTAAAACTGAACACACAAAAACTAAGATCATGGTATGTAACTCCATCACTTCACGGCAAATAGATGGGGGAAAAGTGGAAACAGAGACAGATTTCATGGTCTTGGGATCAAAAATCACTGAGGATTGTGACTGCAGCCATGAAATTAAAAGATACCTGATGCTTGGAAGAAAAGCTATTGGCAAACTTAGACAGCTTATTAAAAAACAGAGACCTCACTTTGCAGACAAAGGTCCATCTAGTCAAAGCCATGGTTTTCCAGTAGTCATTTATGGATGTGAGAGTTGGGCCATAAAGAAAACTGAGCACCAAAGGACTGAAGCTTTTGAATTGTGGTGCTGGAGAAGACTCTTGAGAATCCCATGGAGCGCAAGGAGATCAAATCAGTCAATCGTAAAGGAAATCAACCTTAAATATTCATTGGAAGGACTGATGCTGAAGTTCCAATATTTTGGCCACCTGATGCAAAGAGCCAACTCATTGGAAAAGAATCTAATGCTAGGAAAGATTGAGGGCAAGAGGAGAAGAGGGAAACAGAGGATGTGATGATTGGATAGCATTACTGACTCAATGGACATGAGTTTGAGCACACAGGGTGATAGTGAAGGACAGGGTAGTCTGGTGTGCTGCAGTTCATGAGGTTGCAAACAGTAGGACACGACTTAGAGACTGAACAAGAATAGCAACAGATATGCAGATGACATCATTCTAATGGCAGAAAGTGAAGAGGAACTAAAATACCTCTTGATGAATGTCAAAGAGGAGAATGAAAAAGCTGCATTGAAACTCAACGTTAAAAAATGGTAAGATCATGGCATTAGGTCACTTCACTTTATGACAACTGAAAAGTGAAAAAGTGAAAGTAGTGACAGCTTTTATTTTCTTGGGTTCCAAAACCATTGTAGGTGGTGACTGCAACCATTAAACTAAAAGATATTTGTTCCTTGGAAGGAAAGCTATAACAAACCTTGAGAACATACTAAAAATCAGAGATATTACATTGAGGACAAAGGTCCATACAGTCAAAGCTATGGTTTTCCAGTATTAGTGTATGAATGTGAGAGTTGGACCATAAAGAAAGCTGACCACCAAAGAATTGATGCTTTTGAACTGTGGTGCTGGAGAAGACTTGAGAGTCTTTTGGACTGCAAGATGATCAAACCAGTCAATCCTAAAGGAAGACAACCATGAATATTCATTAGAAGGACTGGTGCTGAAGCTGAAACTCCAGTTCTTTGGCTACCTGATGTGAAGAGCTGACTCATTGGAAAAGATCCTGATGCTGGGGAAGAATGAAGACAAAAGGAGAAGGAAGTAGCAGAGGATGAGATGATTAGATAGCATCACTTACTCAATGGACATGAATTTGAGAAGACTCCAGGAGATATTGGAGGACACAGGAGCCTGGTGTGCTGCAGTCAATGGGATCACAGTCAGACATGATTTAGTGACTGAAAAACTACTGCCACTGTGAAAGTCTCCAATGTAAATTTACAAGTTTTCTTTCCAAATGTTGTTCATTTAAAAAAAGAAAAAGCAAGTTACTCCTTCTAGCCAAAACACAAGAAAAAGGAAAATTAAACTTCACCTGCTAGAAGGAGGCATATCAAGTAATTTGTGGATGTATGTTAAAACCACCAGTGTAATCAGTAAAGATATTTGGGGAGAGATTTCTGAGGCTCTACAACTCTCCTATTTTTTCTATAAATGTATCTATTATTTTTGGCAGTTGATTTTTTTTCTCTGCAATTATTGTGGTACTCAAATGGTGATTTTATATTTCTTTATTTCTATAAGGATTTTCCAAAGAAATATTTATTCATTCCATTCCCTGTATGTTTCTGATTTTATATACACAAATATATGCTCTAATGATTTCTGCTTAGGCTTTGGCATCTTTTTCAGCTTGGTTACTGTGTCCATTTGACATGCTTTCATCTCTTCTTTTTTCTTATTTATTTTCTATTAACTTTTCCTTGTCTCCACAACTCTCTCCAAAGAGAAAGCTTTTAGAAACCAATAAAAGAATGCTAATGTTGCTTGTTTGTGGCAGAAAGTGAAGAACTAAAGAGCCTCCTGATGAAAGTGAAAGAGGAGAGTGCAAAAAATTGGCTTAAAGCTCAACATTCAGAAAACTAAGATCATGGCATCTGGTCCCATCACTTCATGGCAAATAGATGGGGAAACAGTGGAAGCAGTGTCAGACTTTATTTTGGGGGCCTCCAAAATCACTGCAAATGGTGATTGCAGCCATGAAATTAAAAGACACTTACTCCTTGGAAGGAAAGTTATGACCAACCTAGATAGCATATTAAAAAGCAGAGACGTTACTTTGCCAACAAAGGTCCATCTAGTCAAGGCTATGGTTTTCCCAGTGGTCATGTATGGATGTGAGAGTTGGACTGTGAAGAAAGCTGAGTGCCGAAAAATTGATGCTTTTGAACTGTGGTGTTGGAGAAGACTCTTGAGAGTCCCTTGGACTGCAAGGAGATCCAACCAGTCCACCCTGAAGGAGATCAGTCCTGGGTGTTCATTGGAAGGACTGATGCTGAAGCTGAAACTCCAATACTTTGGCCACCTGATGCGAAGAGCTGACTCATTGGAAAAGACCCTGATGCTGGGAGGGGTTGGGGGCAGGAGGAGAAGGGGACGACAGAGGATGAGATGGCTGGATGGCATCACCGACTCGATGGGCATGAGTTTGTGTAAACTCCGGGAGCTGGTGATGGACAGGGAGGCCTGGCCTGCTGCGATTCATGGGGTCGCAAATAGTTGGACACAACTGAACGACTGAACTGACTGACTGACTGATTGGATTTGTGGGTGCAAGTGTGCATGTCTGTTTGTATAAGAAATGTGATAAGGTTCCTTTTTCTTTCCTGGGAATGTGCAGTTGTTACAACACCACTTATTGAAAGGACTATATTTTCTCCACCGAAATACCTTTGAACATTTGTCAAAAATGGTCTTTTTATGACTTTTTATTGTGTTCTATTGATCTGTGTCTATCCTTTCAATGAAACTGCAATGTCTTAATAATTTGGTTTTTATCTGTGCTCTGGTCAACTATGGCCTTGCAGATTTTTTACTTATTGGTGTATGAGTTACCGAGAGAAAAGTTCTAGAGCTTCAAACTAAAATTGTGGATTTGTTTATTCTCAGATCTCTCAGATATCTCTCTCAGATCTCTCAGTCAGACATGATTGAAGCGACTTACACACACAAACACATCTAATGTTGACTTCTTGTGAACAGTATAGCGTATCATTGACTCTTTATCCAGTCTGAAAATCTGCATTGCATTTGGTGTTTTTAAAAGATGTTTAAAGTGCTATTGATGTGGTTGAATTAACTTATGGCATGTTCTGGTGTTTTCTGTTTTCAAAGTTATTTTCCTAATAATTATTTTTTTCTGGGCTTAAGATCTGTAATTTAATATCTGTCATTAATTTTGGAAATCATTCAGCCATAATTTCTTCAAATAGTTTCCACCCTCTTGTTTCTTCTCTGAATGGATTCTAATTTTGTATAATTTAAATGGATTAATAATGTCTCACAAATCTTGGATATTCTCTTTTTAAGTTGCACATCTTACTGCAATTAAATTTTTATAATTACTCTTGATCTATTTTCAAGTTTACTGAATCTTTTTTTAATCTTTGTGTAATGTCCAGGTAAGCTCATCAAAAATACACTTCATATGTTGATTCTTTAATATCTAGCATTTTTTAAAAGTATTACAACTTGCTTCTATTACTGCTGAAATTACCTCTTTTAACTTTTATATTTTGTACCTTTTCCATTAGAGCTTTTGACATAATATCAGCTCTCTTGTTTCTTATCTGATAATTCAAACACCTGTGTAATATCTGAGTCTGGTTCTCATGACTGCTTTGTCGCTTCAGACTGTTCTTATTATTTACTTTCTATAAGTCTCCTAATCTCTTATTGTTAATTGAACATATTGTGTAGGACAATGGATACTGAATTATTTTTAATGCTTTAAGACGAACTTCCCTTCTACCTGGCCTCTTCATGTTAATATAGCAAGGAATTAGCTAGGGTTTGCTGTTAGCTATTGCTATGGTTAGCCACAGTTCTCCAGAGAGTTCAGATTCTCTAGGGATACCTCATTTTTATGGTGTTGACTAAAATGTCTGTCTTTTTTTCCATATTTAATTATTATTTGTCTTAGGATATTCTTACTTACCTTTAGTTCTTCCCTTTTCACTTCTCCTCACAGAATTTCATTCTCTTGCCTCTCTCCCTGCTGAAATTCTACTGTTTTTACTTAACATTTCTTAGTATTTTCATTTCTAGAAATTCCATTTTTTAAAAAATCTGTCATTTTGTTATAATATTTTTACCTCTATTAATTTTTCCAAAGTTTCACTTATGTAATTGTATTATTCTCATTTTCTATTGGGTATAATTATAACACCTGAAATCTTCGAGCATCTTAGTCTGATGTCTGTTTTTTCTTCTCTCGCTCATGATGTTATCTTTTCTTATTTTTGTTTTGTATTGCCATTTCATATTAGTCTGAGATATGGGATTTCCTTGAGACCTGGGTTGTTATTGGGTCCATCTAGGTAGAATTTTTTTTTTTCATTCTCTTGAGAACCTCGAGATTCTACCAAATCAGAAATTTTATGTTCTTAGCCCTTTAGGTTTTATTCGCCTGCTTATTTTACAGTAACAAAGGTGATTTGCATTTGTATGGAAAACTTTCATGAAGATTAGATTTTGGTCACTTTTTCTCCAAAAAATAATTACCCAACTCAATGGTAATTTTAGACTGGCAATATTCTTTCCATGAAGTATATCTGTTAAATTCCTAGTCATGTAAATTTTGACACTTTCTGATTTTATACATTTTATTCTACTCGTTTTTCTAATGCTTTTACAAATTGGTTGACTTCAAATATGATATTGAATAGAAGTTTTCCTTTCCTTGTTCTTGAATTTAATGTCTGAAATGAGACTTTAAAACTTATAATCTCCTATTCCAAGGAGATACTCCCATCTGATTATAAAGATGTATTTCATTTCTACTTTACTTGGTCTTTTATTACATAAATAATAATTTTTTTTACTGGATTTTTATTGTTCCATATCTTATTGTGTGTGTTTGTTTTTTAGAAGTAAAAAATATTTTATTCAGTAAGCAAGATATTATTATAAATCTTTTACTGTGATTTCATTTTTTAAAATATTTATTGGAGTATAGTTGGTTTACAATGTTTTGTTAGTTTCTACTGTCCATCCAAGGTAATCAGCTATATGTTCACCTATATTCCCGCTTTTCAGGTTTCCTTCCCATTTAGGGCACCACAGTATATTGAGGAGAATTCCCTGTGCTATGCAGTAGGTTCTCATTAGTTAACTATTTTATACATAGTATAAATAGTGTATCTATATATATATATATATATATATATATCAATCCCAGTCTCCCAGTTCATCTCACTCTCCTCTCTCCCTATTAGTATCCATTTGTTCTCTATGTCTGTGTCACTACTGTCATACAGAGTGAAGTAATTCAGAAAAAGAAAAACAGATTTTGTATATTAACATATATATTTGGAATCTGAAAAAAAAAAACTGGTTGGTATAAACAATCTTATTTGCTGTTCCATTTCTAATAACAATGTCATTAAAGCTCAAAGTGAGCAATGTAGATTTTCCTAATTTTTACATTTCTGAGTACTTATGTATTAACAGCAATTATTGCCTCCTTCAAGGCTGATATCTCTAAATGTTTTTATTATATTCACTTTTCTTGAGTTACTTTTTCCAGAAAAGCATCTTTTTCATTTAAGTTTTTATATAAAAATGATTAAAAGCTGGTCATCTGCATATCTTTAAGTGTGTTCTGGTTTGATATTTAAAATCATTTCTGATGTTTTTATTAATTTTATTGGAGTAGAGTGGATTTACAAGGTTACATCAGTTTCAGTTGTATAGCATAGTGATTCAATTATATATATGTGTGTGTATATATATATATATTCATTTTCTTTCAAATCCTTATTTATTTATGGTCTTTCCATGATTTAATTTTTAGTCTTGAGAGGGGTACTTTTATACACTTTCTCAAAACAGGATTTTTTTTTAATGTCAAAATTTTTATGTTGCAGTTTATTTGCATTGCCTGCATTAGAATATAGAGTTTTACGAAGAGAAAAGCATTGAATTATTTTTTAAATTAATTTATTTATTTTAATTGGAGGCTAATTGGTTTACAATACAGTAGTGGTTATTGTCATACATTGACATGAATCAGCCATGGGTGTACATGTGTCCCCCATTCTGATCCCCCCTCCCACCTCCCTCCCCATCCCATCCCTGAGGGTCATCCCAGTGCACCAGCCCTGAGCACCCTGTCTCATGCATTGAACCTGGACTGGTGATCTGTTTCACATATGATAATATACATGTTTCAATGCTATTCTCTCAAATAATCCCACCCGCGCCTTCTCCCACAGAGTCCAAAAGTCTGTTCTTTACATATGTGTCTCTTTTGCTGTCTCGCATATAGGGTCATCATTACTATCTTTCTAAATCCTATATATATGCATTAATATACTATATTGGTGTTTTTCTTTCTGACTTACTTCACTCTGTATAATAGGCTCCAGTGATTTTTTAAAATTAATAACTCTATTTTTTAAAGCCATTTCAGATTTACAAAACAATTGACCCAAAAATACAAAGTGTTTTCCATCTCCTCTCGTACAAATTTCCATATTATTAACTTGTGTAAGTGTTCACATTTGTTACAACTAATTAACAAATGTTGATATATTATAATCATCTAATGTCCATAGTTCTACTTTCACTTATTGTACAATTCTGAGTTTTGATCAATATTTAATGTCATATATATGCCAGTGTATATGCATTATATCAATATGTGTGACCATTATAATATCATATCCCTCATTGCGGTATCATACAGAATAATTTCACTGCCATCAAAATCCCTTGAACTCTACTTATTCTTCCTTCTCATAACCCTGTGGCCACTGATATTTTTACTGTCTCTGTAGATTTGCTTTTTCCTTTAGCATCATATATCTGCAATCATACATGTAGCTTTTCAGCTGGCTTATTTAACTTAACTATTTGCATTTAAGGTTCTTCAATGTCATTTTGCATCTTGATAACTCATTTCCTTTTATCACTGAATAATATTCCATAGTATAGCTGTACTGTGGCTGTTTTTAGCAGATGTGTAGTTGTATCTAACTTCAGTAGATATGTACTTATATCTCATTTATCTAACCTGTAGTTCACTAATAACATATGATGCTGAACATTTTTATTTCATACGCTTATTTGTCAAGACAACATTCTTTGTCTTGCTTGTTGCTGTAAATTTCTTGTTTTTCATGTAAATGCTTTTGGTTCATTTAATTGATTTTTTATATTTTTGGCATTTTTTCATCTATGCTTTACCTCTTAGCTTCTGAAATTGGCCCTTTACCTTATTTAGTTCATATTTCATTTGTTTAATGATGAAATGTATTTAAATTTCCAATAGTTTTATAGTGAAGCTTTAGCTGACTTCTAAAAACAAATTTGATGGAGAGTTGTCAGAGGAGTAAGAATGGATGTATTAGGTAGAGGCAATTAAAGAATATCATAAGTATTATGGTATGTTGAGTATATGTATTTACCCAGTAGAGAGAATCAGAAAATTGTAGTAAAGTGAAGCACAAAGTGAAACACAGGTCTTAGCTAAATATCCAACAATACCTTAAACTGAGAGGAAAGAAGTATATAGGATAGCTCATACTCACAAAGAAATTCATAGAGGATATTTTATGTGTCATAAAATAGATAATTTATTTTCACCACAAATAAGTTCTGAATTCATTGGCATATGGCTTTTCAAATCTATAGTGAATATTACCTCATCCTTGAAATTTGCTTTTAACATGAAGCTAGAACAAGGTATCTTAGACAAAACAGAAAAGGCTAGAGGCAACATAATGACTGTCTTTCAAAAATAAAAGAAGAAAGAATCATTAAAAAGGAAGAAGAATCAAGTTTTATTTTTTCTATGTGAACTGGAAACAATTAAAGTCACAAAGAGGTTATAGAACTAGATTTTTTAAATTAATTTTTATTGGAGTATAGTTGCATTATAATGTTGTGTTACTTTCTACTGTACAACAAAGTGAACTGGTTATCCATATACATCTATTCCCCTCTTTTTTGGATTCCCTTCCCATTTAGGTTGCCACAGAGTACTGAGTAGAGTTTCTCAAACTGTGCAGTAGGTTCTGGTTAGTTATCTATTTCATATATAGATATGAAATCTCAATCTCCCCATTCATCCCACATCCCCATTCTCCCCTTGGTGTCCATATGTTTGTTCTCTAAGACTGTGTCAACTTCTGTTTTGCATATGGGATCATGTATACCATTTTTCTAGATTCCACATATAGTCATTAATACATGACTTGTGTTTTCCTCTTTCTGACTTAATTCACTCTATATGACAGTCTCTAGGTCCGTTTATGTCTCTACAAATGATCCTACTTAGTCCCATTTATATGGCTGAGTAATATTCCACTGTAAATATGTGCCATATCTTCTTTATCCATTCCTCTGTTGATGGACACTTCGGTTGCTTCTGATTATTGTAAATAGTACCACAATGAACATTGGGGTGCATGTGTTTTTCTGAACTATGGTGTTCTCTGGGTATATGCCCAGTTGTGGGGTTAGTTGGCCATATGGAAGTTCTATTTTTAGGTTTTTGAGGAACCTCCATACTATTCTCCAAAGTGGCTGTATCAATATACATCCCTACCAACAGTGCAAGAGGGCTCCCTTGTCTCCACTCCCTTTCCAGCATTTAACGTTAGTAGATTTTCTAATTATGGCCTTTCTGATGGGTGTGAGGTGATACCTCATTGTAGTTTTGGCTTGAATTTCTCTAGTAATTAGTGATGCTAAGCATCTTTTCATGCACTTGGCCATCTGTATGTCTTCTTTGGAGAAATGTCTCTTTAGGTCTTCTGCCCATAATTTTTTGTAACAATTTCATTTTCTAACAAAATTAAAAAGTAATTCCTTATGAAAAAATACAGCTCTCTCACTAACCCTGCCAAACAAAGATTAATGAATACTGCCAAGTCCTATGACAGTCCATCTTAAATCTAAGTGTCCGTGTTTGTCCACATGTGCATATATTTCTGCATGTGTATGTATATTTATGAAAGTATGAAAAAGCATGTTTATGAATGTGTGTATATGTAATCACCCACAAAAATATTTTGATGGCATTTTCTATAATGTATATCCCAGTTTCCTAATACTTAAAAACACTGTGTTTTTCAAGATACTTGCTTAGAAAATATGTGGAATAGAACAAGATTTTATCTTATAAAACTTGAGAAGTTTTCCCATCAAATCCATCTTCCCTCTTTTTCACCTCTTTTTCCTTTAAGACACCTTTCTTATAAATCCATATCCCTAATCTTTCAAAATTCTCTTATAAAGAATTTAAATATAAAATGTTGGCTTTATATTACTATATAAGGCAGTGTTTTTGCTCCTCTGGGCATATTTGTGCAAATCTCTTCTCTCTAATTGAGGAACAAAAGTCAGTCCTACACTAAAAAGTTCCAACCATCCATGATTAGATAGAGAATGCAATTATAAATTGAAAAGAACCTTATCATGACATGTCAAAAATCCCAATATTAAGCAGATTTAAGCAGAAACTTTGACTAATAATTAAACCAAAACTGAAAAGGCAGACTTTGTGAACTTAAGCAAGCAACATCTTAAATGTTGTGTTGGTCTCTCTAATCCCCTTGTCCCAATCACATCTTAATGCAAGTGGGAAGGAGTGGTACTGATGAAAAATGGCTCATTTTTCTCCTTAAATATCATCACCTTTGAATCACAAAACCACCAAAGGATGCAACTTTTTTGTTTTTTTTTTTTTTAGGATGCAACTTTCTAAGGCAAGTGGGGACATTGAGAGGCAATGAATGCATCTTTATTTTAGGAAGTCTTGGTGGGATATTTTTCTGCCCATGCCCCAATCTCCATATACAAATTATTAAGAGATGAATGAGCTTCAGAAAATGAAAATTAAATTCAGAAATTCAAAGGAAATCAGAGTCAAGCAGAAGGGTCCTCAGAGAAAGAGAACAAAGGCAAGAAAGACAAAGAGAAAAGAAGGGCAAAGTGGAGAAAAGACAGAGAAATAGGAGAAAGTATGGAAGGCCCCAGAAGGGCATGAGCGAGAATAGAAATGCCATTCTGCATGGCTCTCTCATCCTGGGAGACCCCAGAGAAAGCAGAAAGTGTAAGGGGAATCTCCCTACTAAGGAAGCTATTTTGTGATATGAGGTGTGTTTGAGGTTCAATATCCAAATGAAATTATAGCACATGATTGTGTTTTCTCATACAGTGACTACAGGCTTGAGACAGCCACTTCTTGAAAGCCAGAATCACTTCTAAAACTTGAAGATGATATACCCCAAATATACATTGTCTAAGAGTCTTTTTACATCACCCAACCTCTCATTAACCATTTAATTTCTTATTCTGAACTTCCCACCTAGACTATGTATGCCTAATATACAGGAAATATATTAAGATATCCTTTCTTTATCTTCCCTCTTTGCATAGTTTAGGAAGTTTCTCTCTGCTATTTAAGTTCAAAGTTGATAAAATTCAGATCAGCTCAGAATAGTCAAAAAATGCCATGAAAGAAGAGGTATGGTGAGGTTGGTTTCAAATAATTGGTAATATATGAATAAGTATAGAAAGAAAAAGCTGGTTTAACTAATGGTAGGATATGTCCATTAATTAGCTGATAAAACAAATACAGCATAAAAATATAAGTATACAAAAGACCAATGGATAAATTAAATCAATAGCAGAACCACAAATTAATCCAAATAGAAGCTCTAATATATTCAGTTTTTCTGGGAATGCTGAAGATAAGTAGGCCAACTTATTGCAATTCCATTGGAGTCCATGCTGTCAAAAGCTCGCAGCACTGAAAGGGGTTAACCGTGATAAGGTTTCCTGTATATCTATAATCAGAGAAAGAAAGTAAAGGTCAGAGCTGAGGCTGGTATAAATATGTGTATGGAAGTAAAGGTTTTATCTGTGGAGAAGGAGGGGATGGCTAGAAATAAGATAGGAAAGAGAGATTCTTCCTTGTCTAAGCCTTTTGTGGGATACACTAGAAAACACTGCTGCTTCTAACACTTTTCTTTTGCTCACTCTCTATTCAAAGGCACCAGATCTCTATATACATCTGTCTATATCTATATGCATATCTTTACCTATCTGTTTATCCATCCATACATCCAAGTCAGGTCAGTCAATATTTTACCAAGGGCTTCTGTGATTATCAGTTCATCTGCTACATGCTTTGGAATTGATTTTCTTTGCAAGGGACTGGTTGATATTCCTTTAAATACACTGAGATCTACCACTTGATCTTCTGATTCTTATCAGTCATGTTAGCAAATCCTATGATTTTACCATCACAGTATCTCGTGTAGCAAGAGAGCCAGCAAAGGTGAAACAGGACGGATGACAGTAGTCATCTTGAGGTCCCTAAGCTGATGTGCATTTCCTAAGGCCAGGATATGCCTCTTAAGGGGAAGATTCAAGTCATATCAAGCACCCAGCTATCCAGGGATGAATCACAGCAACAGTAAAACACTAAAGATAAAGATGTTAATGCTCTCCTAATAGTTTCCTATGATGTACCAGAACAGTGTTTGATACTAAAAGTTTCCACATTTGTATTTCCAGTTTTGACCTTGTGTTACAGGATTTAAGGGCTTCCCTGGTGGCTCAGACGGTAAAGAATCTGCCTGCAACACAGGACACTCGAGATCGATCCCTGTGTCGGGAAGATGCCCTGGAGATGGCAACTGCAACCCATTCCAGTATTCATGCCCGGAGATTTCCATGGATGGAGGAGCCTGGCAAGCTACAGTCCATGGGGTTGCAAAGAATCGGACATGACTGAGAGACTAACATTTTCACTACAAGATTTATTAAAGAGCTTTTTGATGGTGAGAAACAAAACAAAAACACTTGAATAGGCAACATTCTTTGTTACTTACAGATCTAAATGAGAGAAGGCTGCCATGCAGGATCACCCAGATGGTTGTATCTTGGGACAGGGTAACCACAAGCTAGAACTGTAAAAGGAGGTGTATTTAATGGTAAATATGGTGGGGTTAGTTAGTTTCACTGGATTCCTCAAGTCTAGGTATTTTGAGTAATTCTGCAGGTCCAAGAATGAGGGGACTGTCCCGGGATATTACGTGTCTGGGGACCTCTTGAATTTGGGTATGTGTATATTGTAACCCAGATGTATTAGAACTTGATAAGAGAAGAAAACAAAGGGCAGGATAGAACTGGTAATTATTGGCCATGACTTCAAAACTGGATAAAGACAGCACTTAGGAAACATACTATTGATCTCTCCCTTAAATACACAGCTCAAATATTTAGCTGCCTTCTAGATAATTCCTCATGGCTGTCCACTAGGCATCTCTACCTCAAAATGTCCAAAACTAAACTTTTTATCTTCCTAACCCATACTTGCTGTTTCCAAATCTCCCCCCGCCCCACTTCTCTGTTGCTATAAAGTTGCCTTTTACCTTGGGAAATGTCAAGTCTTACACCCATTTCTACTGTCTGATCTCAGACTTTCTCACCTTATGTCATGCAGTGAGAAGACATGGCAGGCAGCTTGACCTTCTCTAAAATGATGTAGACAAAAGTGTTGAAGCAACAGAAAACAGAACTCAGACAGGTAGACCAGCAGTGACTTTTGATTTACAGTGAGCACCATCATAAGTTTTTATAACATGTCACCAGCTTAGTCTTAGTCAATGGCGTTAATCTTGGGTGACAAGTCATGAATGATAAGCAGCTGTAACTGAAGTTTCCCCCATGACACATTTGACAGGGCCAGAAATCTTGACCTGAGATAAAATACCAGCTGCTTGTTCACTGGCTACTTTCAAACCAAACCTTGCAGCAAAAAGCATGGGAAAAAATGTCAAAAGTTCCTCAATCCATCTCATTACCACATAATAAAAATTATCTAGCAGTTGTCTTGAAAGGGACAAAAAGTGTGAATTAGTTTTTTACTCACAGTCTTTTCAAAGGGCTACTTTCTAGTCCATACTATTGTGAACTCTAGTCTACAATAGCTCTCCACTGACCTTGATACTTAACATTAAATGTATGGACAATAAACTTCAGCATTGTGGTAATAACATTTTTGGATGGCTACCCTGGTCACTTGGACCATAAAGAATCTGACAGTAGGAGACCTGGGTTCTTATCCCTGGGTCAGGAAGATCCTATAGAAAAGGAATTAGCTAACCCACTCCAGTATTCTTGGCGGGATAATTTCATGTATGGAGGAGCCTGGCTGGCTACAGTCCATGGAATCACAAAGTGTCAGACATGACTGAGAGACTAATATTTTAACTTTCACACTTTCTTTTCCATTGTTGTTGTTTAGGCATGTGTTACTCTTTGTGACCCCATGGACTGTAGCCTGCCAGGCTCCTCTGTCCATGGGATTTCCCAGGCAAGAATACTGGAATGGGTTGCGATTTCCTTCTCCAGAGGGTCTTCCTGACCAGGGATCACACATGCATCTCTTGCATTGGCAGCTGGATTCTTTATCACTGAACCATCAGGAAGCCTATGTTCTCTTCTTATTGTGTGTGTGCCTCTTCTACAGGATTATAAAACTGAAGAACTAAAAAGAACTTTAGATTTATCTGGCCTAAAAAGCTCATTTAAACATGAGGCCAACTGGAGCTCAGTAACTTAGAGAAATTTTTCCAAGGGCCACATTGCTAGTAAACAAAAAAAAAATTTGGAATTTCAACTTATGTCTTCCAACTATGTGTCAAAGTTCTTTCCATTCATCACTCCGTCAGCCTTTTTTTAGGAGGGTATTGAATTGATTGATGCTGATTCAATCAATTAAATGAAACTGTGTTCTTTGTATCATCTTTGGCTACACTTATAAATAAGTGCAGGCACTTCCCTGGTGGTCCAATGGTTAAGAATCTGCCTTCTAAAGCTGGGGAGTTTGGTTTGATTCCTTATTGGGGAGCTAATATCCCATACGCTTTCAGGCAATAAAGACTACAAGAAAAAGCCCTCATGCCACAAAGAAAAGATCCCACAGACAGCAAGGAAGATCCTACATGCTGTAACTAAGACCCCAACACAGCCAAAAGTAAATAAATACATAGATATTTATTCAGGAAATACAACCTTGTGTTAACCCAAAAAACTAATACCAAATTTAAGGAAATTCAAAATGGCCAACTAGAATAGAGACTATTCCACAAAACTCTAGTAAACATAAAATAAATACTTTAGAAAACTTACCTAAGGCAAGGAGGTTAGAAGCTGTGTGGAGTTACAAAAGCATCTATGCAGACTGACATCTAGAAAGTATCTACTGAGAAAAGAAGAGGGACTCTAGAAAAGGCTTCTTTATTATCCAAACCATCGATAAAAATGAAGTTTCAGGTTAGCTCTGTAACTGGTCTCAAGTCTTAAGTTTCTTCAAAGGTATCAGTCTGTCAGTATAAGACCTGGATCCAAACCCAGTTAGGAGCACTTTTTAATCCCCAAACCTCTCTGTCTATTTAAAAGAATTTTCATTCATTTCTGTTGTGGGGGGATGAGCTGCTGACGCCTGCTCTGGGCCTGGCTGGTCCCCACGTGGCCATCGTGCGGACACACTTCCTTGACCAAAGGCTGAGGGGAAGTACAGCAGATAGCCACAAATACAGAAGGACAAGTCCATAAAAAGGACAGAGACCAATTATTCTCATTAGTCAACAAGGACAGAGTAAGAGCTAATGGGGCTTCTGTTTCAACAGAGGGAGAATTTAGGTTAATTATTAGGAAAAACTTTGTAACTATTAGAACAGTTAGGACTCTGGAAACCAGATACCCAGGGAGGAAGCAAAATTACCTTCACTTAAAGGTACTCAAGATAAGATTAGCTCACTATTTATCAAGGAAGATTAAAAGATTATTAAATCAGGACCACTAAGAAGTACCAAAAAAAAAAAAGAAAGAAAGAAAGAAATCGTGGCCTGAGAATATTACCTGGCACTTCAACTTGTGTCATTAGCATCCTAGGCAGGAAGGATAGAGCAGTAAATAACACCAACAAAAGCCTCTTCTCTCACAAAGCTTACAATACACCAACGGGGTGAGGGAAGAGAAATGAATAAGCAAAATAAATGCCATTTTAAATAGTTCTAAGTACTCAATAGAAAACTAAAACTAAGTGCTCGATAGAAAGGAGGATATGAAGTGCCTGGGTAAAAGGAATGGCAATTTTAGGTAGGATTGTTAGAGAAAGACTCAATGAGAAGATGACATTTTATTGAAAATCTGAAGAAACAAAACAACCACCATGGGAATCCTGGAGTGTTCCAGGTGGAAGGAATAGCAAATAAGCCCTGAATGGAAACCGAATCAATATCTTAAAGAAAAAAACAAAGATCTCTTCCTATTTAGATTAGAGTGACTGAGGAGGAAGATGAGCACAAGATAAGTAAAACAGGGTAACTGAGTGAAGATGGAGCAGGTTACATAGGCTTCGCATTTCCTGCAGGACTTTGGCTTTCAAGCTGAGTGTAGTGGGAAACAGAGAAGGGAGATGATCTCACTTTCAGTTGAACAGGATTTAGCTCTGGCTATTGGTTTGGGAAAGACTAAAAAGGAGAAAGAATAGAGAAATTAATTAATAATCTAAGTAGCTTTTATTAGAAAGAGTATGATGACATAAATTTAAAAGCAAGTGGAGATGGTTAGATGAAGTCAACTTCTAGATTAGTCTCAAAGGTATACACAACAGGCTTTGATGAAGAGTCAAGATAATACAGGAGGTATGAAAGAAGGGGACAGAGAACAACATCATTACAGAGTAATTCCAAAAGATACTATTAAAAACCAGTGCAAAACGGTATACTTAAACAGCCAATAGAAGAATTCAATGGAAAGCTAAAAATCAAAAGGAGACATTGGAAAATGCACAATGATAGATGAAAATTTTAATATCCATACTTGGTAAGTAATAAGGACTTCCCTCATAGCTGTCAGTAAAGAATTCACCTGCAATGAAGGAATCTGCCTGCCAGGCAGGAGATGTGATTTCCATCTCTGGGTTAAGAAGATCCCAAGAAGGAGATGGCAACCCACTCCAGTATTCTTTCCTGGCAAATCCCATGGACAGAGGAGACTGGCGGGCTACAGTCCATGGGGTTGCAAGAGTTGGACATGACTTAGCGACCAAAGCACCACCACAGTAAGTAATAGAAATGGATAAAATATTAATGAAGGTGCATAGGATCTGAACAACACTTTAAATCATCCTAATCAATATTGATCAAATAGAAAACCAAACAAGAAAAGAACATACCATATTTTCAAGGTCATACAAAATATTCAACAAGACAGAGCCATATGTTGAGAAATAAAACAAGGGCCCATAATTATCAATATTTTAGGGCATGTTCTTTGAATACAGCAGAATTAATTTAGAAATCAACCAAAGAATGTACATAGACAGCTACATATATTTGGGAATTAGACATTTCCAAATAACCTATGAGCAAAAAAAAAAAAAAAAGAATAAAAGGAAAGCAAAAGAGAAGAAATAAAAAGGAAAATTAAAAAAAAAAATCCAAAATGAACAGGAATGAAAATACAGCATATCAAAAATTTTATAATGCAACTAACACAGGGCTTGGGACACTAAGAAAGATTTAAATTCAATTATTTAAATTTCCAACTTAAATTAAGGTATTATATGAAAACCAACTTAAAGTATTAGAAAATAATAAGGCAAAAAAACCCCTAAAATGCAGACAAAAATATTTCTAAAAATTAGCAAAAATAAAAGATATTTCTTTGTAAGTGTCAATAAAATCAATAAATTCCTAGCAAGACAGATTAGGAGATACCAAGAGGAAAATAACAATATTTAAGTTACATTTTGCTAAAACACTTGATAGTTTGGGTGAAAAAAGAACCTATTGAGAAACAACCTACAAAAACTGGCATGAAAGAAAACAGAATTTTTGAATAGTCTCTTATTTTTCAAAGAAACTTAATTTTGTTAAAAATTTACACACACACGCATACACAGACATGCAGAGTAGTATGTGATCAAGCAGAGTAACCTCAATGATCATATATTACTTGTGAAGTGTAAAATTGCTCAACTATTTTATAAAAAGTTATGGAAATCTTTTATAAGGTGAAATATATACCTGTCTGTCATCCAGTCTTCCTGCTCCTGGATATTTTGCCAAGATAAATGAAAACATACGACCTTAAAAAAGATCTCAAGAAGAATATTCATAGCAACTTTGTTGATATTTTCCAAACAGTCTAAGCAACCCAAATGTCTATCAAGAGAATTGATAAACTGTGTCATATTCACACAAAGAATACTCAGTTATTTAAAAAGTTAGCTATTGACAGATGCAAAATATGGATGAAGATCAGACTAGTAGCAGTCTTTAGGTGATGCAAGGGATTGACTTTGAAAGGACATGAGGGAACTTTCTGTGTTGATAAAATGTAATTTATCTTGATTGGAGTGTTGTTTACAAAGATGTATCTAGTCATCAAAAATTGTACACTCAGGATTTTCGCTTTTCAATGAATATCAATTTTACCTTGAAAATGCAAGTTTAAAAATAAAGTGAGTGACGCGTAAGGGGGAGGGGGATCTTTTCTTTTTCCAAACTGCTGTCATTTTGCAATATGATCACCCTCTTCACATTCAGAGTCTGGTCTTGAATCTAGGATTTGGGCTAAAAGTTCCCACTTTACTTTTCCTGGGGGACTTGTAAAAATAACCGCTTAGAGTCAAGTCTGAAAAGTTTGTGAGCTCCACCCCAACCTCCTTATGAGTAATAGGGGCTTGCTCTTCTGCTCTCCCTCTCTCTCTCTCTCCCATGACCAGGGACAAAGGACTGTCCTTCCTCTGGCTCATTGCAACCCAGCCCCATCCTGGGATCCATAAGTTAAAAATCTTGTGACTCTAAATCCTATTTATGGGTGTGTTAAAACTGCAGCATCAATCAAACGGACCCACGGGTTCCACTTCCCGGAAGTGTGAGCTCGGATGTTCAGAGGGCTACCGGTCAACCAGTATGGGTGGCCGGTGCTCCCTCAGTATGGCCCATCATAGTCTGCAAGTTCTTAGTTCAGTACACCAGCTCCAGCTGCCCGATACAATTGGTGAGGAGGACGATAGTATTGTGGGCGCAGTTTGTACCTCATATGATGCCTCGGCGCTGTGAATCTAACTTCCTCCTCCAGACCGCTCCGTCTCTCCGGGAAGAAACCACTGCTAGCCGGCGGTCAGTGACGTCGCTCTATTCCGCTGCTCATTGCTGCTGCGGAGTGATGCTGTGAACCCCGACCCCAAACTGTCGGCGTTGTAAAAGGGCAGGCTTCACTGTAGAGACGTCCCAGTCGGAGAAGCCAAGGTGAGCTAACAGACCATCGGGCTATGGGCTCCAACTCTGTCCCCCAGGCTGGATCTGGGGCGGACCGTGAATCCTAGGTTGGTGCTAGAGCCGGGAGGCCAGCAGCATGGCCCACTGTGACCGGTCAGGGCTGGATGCTGAGCTTGGGGAGCCGGCCAAATCCATGAGGAAGCGGCTCTACCAGGGCCAGTGGGGCAACCCAGGAGGCAAACACTGCGAGGCAAGCACATCATATGTTGCTGAGAGCGAAAGTGGCATCCCTCGCACATAGTACCAGCTCTTCCCAAATCTCTAGAGGAGGTTGGAAAACTATGAGATGCTTGTAAAACTCCTTCCTCATGGCTCCAGCGTTTCAGGGCACAATGGCATAGTATCCACCAGGCAGGTGGGCAGGCGCTGCGTTTTCAGGGCTTGGGAACTTTCTGAAATACATCAGTTAAGGTTGCACTGATGGAGGTGGACCCTGAGCCCTCGGAGGTTGACTGGGACTTTCTAGAACAAGAGGCAGCAGCATAGGAGTCAGGGAAAAGGCAAGCTCCGCCACAGGTGTCCCCTGGGAGTGGTGAGTGGAAGAAGTTACATAAAATAAGAACAGTATATTGATATTCATTGGAGCTGGGTGATGGTTACAAACCAGTCCATTATATTTTTTCATTTCCTTTATATTTGTTTGAAATCTCCCATAATAAAACATTTAGCTTTTTTAAGACTTGAGCATTTGAAGTATAAGCAATTGGAATAAGTCTGACATTGGGAAAACTAAAATGAAACAGGCCATGTAAGCAGTTGAGGCCAAAGCAAGTTTGGATGTGTTAAATTTCAGATGTTTATTCAATATCCGTTTGCAGATGTGCAGTTCATGGCAGTTATTGATGAATGCAATATTTGACACATACAGCTGAAAGTTACTTGTTTAAATACTGTACTTAAAGACATGAGGCCGGTTTAAATTATCTGGGGGATTAGTATAGGTAGAGAATAGTGGAGGTCCAAAAGTAGAACTCTAAAATTTAGAGCTAATGAGACAAAGAAAAAACAGAAGTTTGAACGTTTCTGAAAGACAGAAACAGTAGTCAGCAAGCGGGAAGCAAACCTGGTGAGTATGGGATCCTATAAGACATAAAAAACTTGCATAGATTGTAGAGAAATAGCAGTTATAGAACTCTAGGTCAACTATTAGAAGCAGGGCATATAAAATTCTTTTTTGTTTACTGTGGAAATACTTTGGCAAAAAATTTGCCTGTCTGTGAGTTTCCTAGGCTATTATTAATTCAATAGAGACTGATGGAGCAATGTAATATAAGTTTACATAGGATAAAAATAAATGCTCCATACACAAAAATTTATGTTCTAATAAGAAAAACTAGGTTAACATAAATGGAAGGATATTCTACACAGAAAATTAAATATGAGTGCACATCACAAAATGAGGAATGCCAGAAGGTACTGTATAAGTATCAAATAAATGGTTCAGAAAGTCAGAAATCAGAATTTCAGAGAGATTAGAGTTCACCATGCATGCGAGTTGCCAGCAAAACCTTGGTAGAGCAAGTTTAGATTGAACTTGGCTATATAAAAAATAAGTAGGTGTAAAGAGAAGAAAACAATGAGAAAGAGCCTTCAGGATAGCGAAATGGTGAGCAAATAAAGCCCATGTGATGTACAAAAGATATTTTGAAGATGAGTATGTCAGTAATAGAAGATGTGAATAGAACAGGGAAAGAAGATGAGATTGGAAAAGCAAGAGCATGGCCCAGATTGCTGAGAATTTTGAATGGGCAGATAAGTATTTTCATTTTCTCCAAGAAGTATTCTCAGGGTTGTTAGACCTTGAAAGCATCAGTCATGGCTGACCCACAAGAGGTAGGGAGACACGATTCTAGAACCATCAACCTGGCAGTGTGAAGAAAGGCTGCCAGAGACTAAAATCCCTGCCTATTGATTTTTTATATCAATATAGGAGAGATCCCATTTTAGAACTTCATGAACCAGGCAAAAGAGGACCACATTTCCATTACCCTGTTTTCCTAAAATAAAGGAAACAACTATTAGAATTTTTTATACCACTTTCTCCCTCCTCCTTTCACTACAAGAAATTGAAGCACCCTCAAGTATAAATAGAGTTGCTCCATGGGAGTTTTTATGTTATTCCTGAGCTAAGTCTTGATAGAAAAGACCTAGAAATTGAGTGCAGTGAAAAGTGCTGAATTTTGTACCATACATCCAAGAAACAGCAGTCTTGCCTCTTTCTGCCTTCTTTACCAAAATCAATATTCCTCTTCAGACTAACTTTCAAATTTACATTTTATTACTGAAATCATCTTGACCATAGTCAATCCGGTATATGCCTTGTGATTTCCTTCTTTCCAGTTGGATACTTATTATCATGTGGGAAAGGACCCCCTCTATCCTGTTTCATTTTCCCAAGGCTTTGTCCAGGCCTGGATACAAAGCAGCTGCTCAAAACATCTTTGTTAAATGGACAGAATTAAACTTGAGTCCAGAAAGTTCCACACAGGAGGAGGTCTTAACAAATAAAGAAGCTGAGCAGCAGCTGTTGGAAGTTATAACGTTAGCATCGATCTGAAGGTTGTTTGGAAGCTTCTTTCATTTTCTTGCTAATGGCATTAGGGGCTCTGCAGCAGATAACAGGCTCTGACATGGAGACCTTAATCCAGGCAGTCTGCAGAAGCCCTGACCTTCAAGGAGTGAAGACATTGATCAGCACAGAGAGGGTGGAGGGTCAGAGATTGAGAGTCATCGAGCCATACAGAACTGCAAAAAAAAAAAAAAAAAAGCAAAGTTGCTCATCCTACACCTTGGAAAGGGCCCAAGTTCAGTCCAGTCAAAGAAGAGACATATCTGTCGGAGTTCTTTAGAAAAAAGTAGACCACTATTTTGCTCTCACACTAGATAATCTCTTGAAATTTATCTAGAGGCCTAGGGTATGTTAAATATCAGGCCACCAAGGGGAAGGTGGATTGGATCTTCTGAGATGACATCAAATCCTTCCATTCTTACCCAGTTCCTATTTCTATAGATATCAGATGGAAGCTAAATAATTGAAATTTAGCTCTTTTAGGAGAAATTAGCTATGTTTCCCATTTTGAGTTTTCTTTATATGGGCCATATTCTCTGAATTTATTGGTCTGGTTTTCATCCTACCTATCTTTCTGAATAACATCAGCTCAGAGCAGAGGACAAGAAAGTCTGTACTCATGTAATTTGATTTGAGGCTTCCTCCACTACCAAGTTTAGATTTCTTTGTCATCGTCTCCAATCCCTAAAAGGCTTGAAATGTTTCCCTTTTGAGTAACTAACAGACTAGACTGCAAAAATAGATAAATTAATCCATGCGGGTGCCATTAATATATACAATTGCTAAGAAACAAAGACAGTGAAAGAAGTAGGACTCTAACATTATTCAGTGACTCTTATAGTCAAGAATCGAGTGCTTTACATATTTGCACTTATTTAATATGGTTCAAGAAGAGATCTACATCAAACTTCACTTTTTTCCACCAAGCAGTATTTCAGTGAGTAAAGTTTGCTAAAATAGTCACAAAGGTCCATTTGTATTCTTAATGATTTTTTCTCTCTGTCTCTCTCAGCCCTCCTCTTTTACACACACACACACACACACACATACTAACAATCTACATTAGCTCAGATTATTAAGTTTACTAAATGGATTTCTACTGAGGGGGAAAAAGAGACAGTTTAAGTTATGAATTCAAAACACTATCTCATAAAAAGTACATGTGTGGAGAAGGTCTATTCTATATGTACATCTGTGTATGTACCTATATTAATTTTATAAGAAATATATGAAAATGCTCATTTTGCAAAGTGTTTAAACCACACTTGGTATACTGTGAAAACAAATATGTAAAAACCTCACTTTCATTTATAACCACCTTACTACAACTCTACTCCCACCCATGGGGGCAGACAAGGCCAGTGATATATGCACCATATGCTTATGTGTAGAGCTGAGACAGGCCTTTTCAAAAGGTTGATCCAAGTACACTAGTGGATAGGAAGAAACACAGGCAAAGATGGAAATTCAAGGATTCTGAGAATTCTAAGTTTGAAATTGACCTCTCGGATTCCTATTTTGCTATTGTTGCTAAGTTAATAGAATTTATCTTATTTAACTTTTGTTAGCTTGGTTTGTAGAGTAGGAAATGGCAACCCACTCCAGTATTCTTGCCTAGAAAATTCCATGGACAGAGAAGCCTGGCGAACTACAGTCCATGAGGTCACAAAGAGTCAGGCATGACTGATTGACTGAGCACAGCTTGATTTATAACTTTTGAATATTTTTACAAATGATATATGTATCTCCATGTGTGCTTTTATTTAAGACTCTGTTCTGGAAGAAACATTCCATGCTGGGATGGGGAATAACTTCTAAGGAGAATGCAGATGCCTCACTAAGTTGAAAAGACAGATGGAAGTTCAGGGAGTCTAAGGTAGCCAGAAGTTGCAGAGCAGAATTCCAAAAAGAGGAAATTATGGGCAAAATAATTTCAGAAACTTGCGTGTTTCTTTGTGAGTCATTGCTAAATAATAAAACATGCTCTATATGGTGAGCAACAAGTCAGATAAGCTGACTAGATCCCAGAAGTCACACATACCAGAAAGACCCATTTAATTGTACATTTTAATGGGTGGATTTAATACTATATTAATTATATCTTAATAAAACTGCAAAAGCTATTTCTATTCATTTTTATATATTCAGAATTTAACAATTTAAATTATAAGTTACCATTTGCAATATCGTTAAATGCCAATAACAACTTAAGGGTAAAATTGACAACATATGTCTAAGACCTGTCACTGAAAACAGCAAATACTGCTGAGAGAAATAAATAAATAGGAAGATATACCAAGTCTATGAATGGGGAAGACACTATTATTAAGATGTCAATTCTCTCCAAAAGCACTGATAGATTTAATCTATTCAAATTGTAGTCCCAACCAGCTATTGTATTGAAATTTATGATTATTCTAAAATTTACAGGGAAATACAAACATTCTGGAAAGTAAGTAATATTGAAAAAATTGGGAAAGTATATTTACTTTACAAGTTTTATATAAAAGCTAGAGTAATCAAAAGACTGTGTTTTGAGATAAGAATGGACATAAAAATAAAGGAGCAGAGTATATAATCAAAAAATAGACATGCATTTACATGGACAATTGATTTTATACAAAGATAATCACCAAGGCCACAGGCTAGTAACATGATAGTTACATGAACAACAGATTCTTAGTTGTATCTCAGGGGCTTTATAAACGGAAGCAATATTAGAATAAAAGTCCACAGAAGGCAGGTTGGAAAAAATGGCCTGACCATAATCCTTGTACAATCTACTAAAATAAAAATGTCAATATTTTCCATAGGATTAAAACAAAACCCAGAGTCTCATAACATAATATTTTAAATATCAGAATACAGTACAAAAACTACTTAGCCTATTTGGAACCTAGAATATCACAACTTGCATGGGAAAACACAATCAATACATGCTACCACAAGGATGACACAGATTTTGGAATTATCTGAAAAAGACTTTCAAGCAACTACAATAAATATGTCCTAGCAAGCAAACATTAATGTTATTGAAGCTAATGGAAAGATACATGTGCTATGCTTAGCTGCTCAGTTGTATCCAGCTCTTTGAGACCCATGGATTGCAGCCCGCCAGGCTCCTCTGTCCGTGGGGATTCTCCAGGCAAGAATACAGGAGTGGGTTACCATGCCCTACTCCAGGGGATCTTCTCAACCCAAGAATTGAATCCAGGTCTCCCATATTGCAGATGTCAAAGGGAAATTGAAGATTTATGAAGAACAAAATGCACAGTTAAGACCTAAAAAGCACAAAATGGAATAAGCAAATAAAAATACATAAAACATGGATAGACAGCATAGAAGAATAAAAGCAATAAGGGAAAGAGTCAAGAAAGTTTATCAATAGATATTATCCAGTATGGATAATACACAGAAAAAAATGTTAAAAATGTACAAGATCTGTGAAAAAGTTTTTAAGGTCTAACTGTGAAACTGAAGTCCCAGAAAGGAGAAGAAATAAAGTGATGTTGTAAAACATGTTTGCTGTGATTATGGTTAAAATTTCAAAATTGTTGAAAGATTATAGATTTATGTAATTTAGTTAACTCCAGACAGGCAAATGGGGTTTCCCTCATCGCTCAGACAATAAAGAATCTGCCCATCCTGGGATGGAAAGATCCCCTGGAGAAGGGAATGGCAACCCACTCTAGTATTCATGCAAGAAGAATTCTATGGACAGAGGAGTCTGGCGGGCTGCAGTTCATGGGGTCGCAAAGAGTCAGACAGAGCTGAGCAACTAACATGACAAGAGACAGGCAACTATAATACAATCTGTATAAAGAAATCTATATATTGCTAAGATTTAGTAAGATATCTATATTCCGTTTGAATTGGTAAAATACTGACTCTGTTAAATTGAGTGTGTACACACACACACACACACACACATATATGTATATATATATATGTATTTACATCTAGAGCACTCACTAAAAATCTTTGCCCAAAGATATAATGAAAAGCACAATACATAAAGTATAGTGGAATACTTAGTAATGCTCAAATATTCCAAAGAAAGTAGAATCATGGAAATAGAAGAACAGAATGCAAAGGGAGCAAACAAAATAATTAATAAAATGGTAAATCTAAGTCCAAACATTTCAATAATTGTATTAAATACAAATAGTTTGAACAAGCCAATTTTGTAAGACACAAATTGTCAGAATTGATTAAAACACACATGCATGACACACACATGCACATGCGCTATCTAACCATATGCTGTGCCAGGATAATTTCAAAAATATCATTTAAAATATAATGATGTAGGTGTATTAAAAATAAAATGATGGTAAAAGAAATGTGTATTCCATGCACACACTGCATACTCTGACACACTCACAATGCTGGTGCAACTATACGATATCAGGCAGAGTTGACATCAGAGCAAAAGAAATTATCAGACACAAAAATGGCATTACCCAATCAGGAAAAGGTCAATTTTCCAAAATACATAACTATCCCAAATGTACATCATGCACATATCACATATCACTTTATGTATTTTGAGAGCTTCAAAATACATAAAGCAACAGAACAAAATAAAAACAAAATCAACAGAACTGAAAGGAAAATTATAATTGGAGATTTTATCATCCCTCTCCCAGCAATAGATACAGCTAATAGACAACAAAATTACCAAGGATATAAAATAACTGAATAATACCTTCAATCAACAGGGTCTAACTGATATGTATAGATCATTCCACCAAACAATAATAGAATGAATATGGAACACCCATCATGATAGATTATACTCTGGATCATAAAATGAACTTTAACAATTCGAAGCAAGTTGAAATGATACAAAGTATATTTTCCAATGATAATGGAATGAAATTAGAAGTCACTGAAAGAAAGATAACATGAAAGTCTTCAAAGAGTTAGAAATTAAAAAACAATTATAAATAATCCATGGATCAAGGGAAACTAGAAAATCTTTTGACTAAAATTAAAGTACAATTTATCAAAATCAGTGTGATGAAGCTAAAGCAAGACTAAGTAAATTCTATTTTCAAGTACTTTTATTAGAAAAGAAGTAATAACTAAAAGCAAAGATACAAAAATGGGACCAATTAAACTTAAAAGCTTTTACACAATGAAGGAAACTATAAGCGAGGTGAAAAGACAGCCCTTAGAATGGGAGAAAATAATAGCAAATGAAACAACTGACAAAATAAGATAAGCAAGCAAGCTCCAAAATATACAAGCAGCTCATATGGCTAAATACCAAAAAAAAAAAAAAAGAAGAAGAACCCAATCAAAAAGTGGTCAAAAGACCTAAACAGACATTTCTCCAAAGAGGACATACAGCTGACTACTAAATACATGAAGATACTCAACATCACTCATTATTAGAGAAACAAATCAAAACCACAATGAGGTATCATCTCACACCAGTTAGAACAAACATCATCAAAAAGTCTACAAACAATAAATGCTGGAGAGGGTATAGAGAAAAGGGAACCCTCTTACACTGTTGGTGGGAATACAAACTGGTACAGCCACTATGGAGGACAATGTGGAGATTCCTTAAAAAACTGGGAATAGACTGCCATATGACCCAGCAATCCCACTGCTGGCATACACACCGAGAAAACCAGGATTGAAAGAGACACGTGTACCGCAGTGTTCGTTGCAGTACTATTTACAATCGCTAGGACATAGAAACAACTTAGATATCCATCAGCAGATGAATGGATAAGGAAGTTGTGCTGTGTATACACAATGGAATATTACTCAGCTATAAAAAGGAATGCATTTGAATCAGCTCCAATGAGGTGGATGAACCTGGAACCTATTACACAGAGTGAAGTCAGTCAGAAAGAGAAACACTAATACAGTATATTAATGCATATATATGGAATTTAGAAAGATGGTATTGACAATCCTACATACAGCAAAGGAGACATAGACTACATAAAGACATAGACTACATAAAGAACAGACTTTGGACTCAGCGGGAGAAGGGAAGGGTTGGATGATTTGAGAGGATATCACTGAAACATGTATATTACCATATGTAAAAAAGATGGCCAGTACAAGTTCAATGCATGAAGCAGCACACCCAAAGCCGGTGCTGTGGGACAACACACAGAGTAGAGAGGGAGGTGGGAAGGGGGTTCAGGATGAGGGGGACACATATATACCTGTGTATATGTTTATATATGGCAAAAACCATCACCACATTGTAAAGTGATTATCCTCCAATTAAAATAAAGTCATTGAAAAAAAAAAGAAAAGTCTCAAATGAACAACCTAAGTTTCCATCCATAAACCCAAAACTAGCAGAAAGAAAGAAATAATAAGCAGTAGAACTGAAAACAACTACATGGCAAACAGAAAAACGATACAGAAAATCCATGAAGCCAAAAGCTGATTCTACGTAGTGATGAATAAAATCACCAATCCTTTAGCAGGATAGAAGAAACAAATTACAACACTAGGAAAGAAAGGGCAAAATCACCAGACATGTCCTTTAAAGAGAGACTATCTAAACAATCTGTATATCCATATAATGATGCACTATACAGCAATATGACACATCTATTTGTGCTTAGAAGTCATTGAAAGGCACACCAGAAAACAAAGTTAATTTTGTCCAGTCAATTTAAGATAGAAATTGTCACAAAAAATTTTGTCATTTTCCATAGTCATCAAAGGTAATGTTTATTTTCTCAAATTCTCACCCACTGAATTACCATCAAGCTTTACAATGCCATCTATGAAATGGTTATATATATACTATATAAAATTAGTAAATTTTAATTTTTGTATTAAAGTAAATTCAATCATTTTACATATTTACTTTTTATTTTAATTTATTTTCGATGAACATGTCATTTACATAATCTCCCTGTTTTTTCTCCTAATTTTCCTACTTTTTCTTTTCTTAATATATTTTGAATACTATTTTAATAGAGATTACAAATATTTGTTTTCATTTCTCACTTCCCTTTTAAATTTCTTAATTTTGTTTTTGCTTATTTAAAGATAGCTGATGCATCAAATTCTTCAATATTTTTTGACATCCGGATTTCTATCATGCTTAAGATAGATTTTTCCTCTTCAATGTTATAGAAATAATTCACTACTGTTTGATTAAACAATTCTAAATGTTACTGTAATTTTTTAACATTTTGGCTTATTTATAAGCCAGATATAGATGATGCAAGTATGAGGCCTGATTTTACTTTTTCCAAATAAGTATCCAAATATCTCAAAATAATTTGTCTATTAGTTTAGTCCTTATTTAAAATATCAGCTATACAACTAGATACATTTACACAATACTGTGGCTAGACTTCTTTATTTAGGTTTTGTCTTCCATTCATCTTATATCAATATCAATTTTTTTAAATTACAGCTTTTTTAGTATATGTTATTATTTGGAAGTATACTTTACCCCTCATTTCATACCTTTTTGAAAATATGTTGGATGTTCTTGAACATCATACATACTTGAGAGTTTGTCAAATTCAATAAAAATATTAATAAACATTAAAAATTAATAGTCCCTTTGGGAGTATCAAATATATAAATTAATTTGGGAAAATGGATATTTATATTAACACCATATTTATCATCTCATCTGCTGCGGCTGCTCAGTTGCTCAGTCGCGTCTGACTCTTTGCAACTATATGGACTATAGCCCGTCAGGCTCTGTCCATGGGATTTTCCAGGCAAGAATATTGGAGTGGATTGCCATTGCCTCCTTCAGGGGCTCTTCACAATCCAGGGATCAAACCTGCGTCTCCTGCATTGGCAGGTGGATTCTTTACCACTGAGTCACCTGGGAAGCTCCATCTCCTCAACACAGAGCACAAAACAACTACTTGGCTTTTTAAAAGTCTATCAGTAAAAATTTATGTTTGTCATGTGCGTTTTATAGTTTTTAAATAGAATTAGTCCTTTGTATTTTCACTAGTAGATTGTATGTTTTCACAGTCGGAGTTTTAAATACATTTCTTCCCTTAGAGAGATTATGTGCCTCGATGTATTGAAGGGCTGTAGACTGTATCAGAGCTCGCCCCCACCCCATCCCAAATGGGAGGGAGCTCTGACATCCCACCTCTTGCCCCTTGTGGTCCTGGAAGCTTTGCTGACGAGTGCTGATGCTTTCCAAGCATGTAGTCGGTTGAGTGGAATTCTCTCCATGTTAATAGCTTTTTTTTTTCTCTTACTTGCCCAGATTGCTAACAACTTTCCACATTCATACATCTTCTTAGACACTTTCCGGTTTTTCTTTTTTCAGAAGTCTATTATCAGAAATGCCTTCTATCTCTCCATTACAAAAGCTATCATTATGGCAATTGCCTTTCTCTTCATGTCCCCTCACACTGTTACAAAGATGTAATGATGACATTATCTTGTTCTTTCTAATGCTGCTAATAACTCATAGCTATCATAATAGTCATTAATTACTACTAACTTCATAGTATTTCACACCTAGCTAAGACACCTAGGTCTATGACTGAAGATTTAATTGGGGACCAGGAAAAGAGTAGATCAGAGTGGAATTCAAAACCTGGAGAAATTTTCATGCTGATAGAGTTTGCCTGGCTCCTGCCTTCAGAGAAAACAACTCAAATCGGTTTTTCAAAAACCAACACATTTTATGAGGCTTCCCTTGTGGCTCAATTGTAGAGAATCTACCTGCCAATGCAGAAGACATGGATGTGATACCTGGGTTGGGAAGATTCCCCTGGAAAAGGAAATGGGAACCCACTCTATTATTCTTGCCTGGAAAATCCTATGGACAGAGGAGCCTGGCAGGCTACAGTCCATGGGGCTGTAAAAGACTCGGGCATGACAGCAACTAAACAAGAACAACAAAATCACATTTTTAATGACACTCTCTTCCTCAAGATCCTTCAGAAGCTCCTGGCATCTAACCCCCAAAAGCAGAACTAACTCTGTCTTCAGTCTCACTTCCCGCATTTGTCTATCCAATGCCTCTATCCCATACAGGCAGGCTCCTCATTTTGCCTATAAAAATCCATATTTATTACTATACCCGCACCATCAATCATGCTGTCCCCAAACTCTACCTTCTGAATCTCTCCAGGACCACCACAGGTTTTGCTTCCTCTGTACAATCATTGCTATTATTCAAAACTGCATCATTTTTAGGTCACATGCAGAACTCTCCATTGAATCTGATGATTTTACAGAGGTCAAATATTGTTATCTTTTCAAGTGCACATTTATTGTCACTTCTTAGCAGTTTACTCTCCCCAAAAGTAGGGATCATGCATCAGTTTTGCAGTGTGCATGAGAAGCATGGTAAACTATTAAAGTCATAGAAAACAACATGTATAAATGGTGAATGAAGAGAATATTTGAAACATATCATGGGTAGCATTTTCTACTAAAAAATAGTAAATTACATGTATTGAGCATTTACTAAATGGTTGATGGTACCAAGTGATTTTTAAAGTAATTTTTCCAATCAATTTTACTTTCAACAAAAAACCATTAAACATTTACCATATGCCAGATAAATCTAAATATAAACCAGATATAATCCCTACCCTTATGGAGCTCATATTAATCTATTAATAGTCACCACTTTTAATAAGCATAGTAAAAGTGTAACAAAGCAAAGCAAGTCTAGTTTATTGAATGCTGTCTAAATTTTTCGTGTATATGTCACAAAAACTCTAATAACTGACTATTAATGTGATGCCATCCAGCCATCTCATCTTCTTTTAGACTTGGAACTGTGTCTACCTCTCCTCCAAAGAAAAGGCCTAAGTGAAATAAAAATCACTGATACCTTTAGACCCAGTTAAACAGTCAGTTATTTGTATTTATTAGTTTTATTTATTTATTTATTTATTTTGGTTTGGAGTATAGCTTATTAACAATGTTGTGATAGCTTCAGATGATCAGCTAAGGGACTCAGCAATACATATACATGTATCCATTTTCCCCCAAACTCTCCTCTCATCTAGGCTGCCACATAACATTGAGCACAGTTCCATGTGCTATACAGTTGATCCTTGTTGGTTATCCACTTTAGATACCAGTTCAATTCAGTCGCTCAGTTGTGTCCAACTCTGCGACCCCATGAGCTGCAGCACGCCAGGCCTCCCTGTCCATCAATCACCAACTCCTGAAGCCTACCCACACTCATGTCCAACGAGTCGGTGATGCCATCCAGCCAACTCATCCTCTGTCATCCCCTTCTCCTCCTGCCCCAAATCCCTCCCAACATCAGGGTCTTTTCCAGTGAGTCAACTCTTCGCATGAGGTGGCCAAAGTATTGGAGTTTCAGCTTCAGCATCAGTCCTTCCAATGAACATCCAGGACTGATCTCCTTTAGGATGGACTGGTTGGATCTCCTTGCAGTCCAAGGTAGATGGGGTAGAGGTTGGAAAATAGTAACTTGGAAACAAAAGAGAGTTATAATGAGCAAATAAAGCAAATGTGATTATGCCATTGAAGAGAAACAGAAAGGTTCAGTCTAGTTTCCACAAGACACATGGACTGTTGTCTAAAGATTGAGACCGATGAAAGCAGATTTGGAGATATTCAGGGAGATAAATGTGTGGGAGAGATTTATTGATGAAACATGTGTTGAACTAAATGTGGAAGTTAAAATAGCAGAAAATGAGGTCCAGGACAGCAAATGGAGGGAAGAGACAGCATGTGTTGGGAAGGAGGAGCATGTGGGGAACAGAAAAGTGAAAGCAGAGCTATGATAAGAGTCATACCATGGAGGGTGAGTTAGAACCTGAGTGATTGAAAAAAAATCACTTCCTCTGGGCACTGGGAACATACTCCTGGGTCTCAACATCAGGAGTGAGGTATAGATTTCATTAATTATCCCTGGGGGACTCTACAAATATTTTTTCCTTTATCTCATTCTGTCAAATCAAACTGCTAAATATCGGCATCACTGACACAATGGACATGAGTTTGAGTAAACTCCGGGAGTTGGTGATGGACAGGGAGGCCTGGTGCAAAGAATTGGACACTACTGAGCAACTGAACTGAACTGAACTGAACCCCACTTCCAGCCTCACCCCAGCAGCAGGAATGTTACAGATACAATATAGGAGCTGGGTGCAGTCCATTCTTTTAGACTTGGAACTGTGTCTACCTCTCCTCCAAAGAAAAGGCCTAAGTGAAATAAAAATCACTGATACCTTTAGACCCAGTTAAACAGTCAGTTATTTGTATTTATTAATTTTATTTTATTTTATTTGGTTGGAGTATAGCTGATTAACAATGCTGTGATAGCTTCATATGATCAGCTAAGGGACTCAGCAATACATATACATGTATCCATTTTCCCCCAAACTCTCCTCTCATCTAGGCTGCCACATAACATTGAGCACAGTTCCATGTGCTATACAGTTGATCCTTGTTGGTTATCCATTTTAGATACCAGTTCAGTTCAGTCGCTCAGTTGTGTCTGACTCTTTGTGACCCCATGGACTGCAGCACACCAGGCTTCCCTGTCCATCACCAACTCCTGGAGCTTGCTCAAACTCATGTCCATTGAGTCGGTGATGCCATCCAACCATTTCATCCTCTGCCATTTCATCCTCATCCCCTTCTCCTCCTGCCTTCAGTCTTTCCCAGCATCAGGGTCTTTCCCAATGAGTCAGTTCTTCATATCAGGTGGCCAAAGTATTTTATAACTTAGTTATTATCTAAAGAATTTTTAGCTCCTTTTGCTCAATGGAACTGATACCCTAGTGAGAGAAGTGAAGCTTGAGGTTCTGGAACACAGAGGAAAATGCACCTATGGTCAATTAATCTATGACAAAGGAAGGAAGACTACACAACATTGGAAAGAAGTCGTCAACAAATGGTGCTGGGAAAACTGGACAACCACATGTAAAGAAAATGAAATTAGATCACTCTTTAACATTGTGCACAAAACTAAGATCAAAATGAATTAAAGACCTAAATATGAGATCCAACACTATAAAACTCCTAGATGAAAACATAGGCAGTACACTCTCTGACATAAATAGCAACAATGTCTTTTTCAATCCATTTCCCAGAATAATGGAAATAAAGACAAAAATAAACACCTGGGGCCCACTTAAACTCAAAAGCTTTTACACAGCAAAGGAAACCATAAACAAGACACAAAGAGAACCCACATATTGGAAGAAAATATTTGCAAACGATGCAATAGACAAGGAATTAGTCTTCAAAATTTACAGACACCTCATGACTCTTAAGAGCATCAAGACAAACAACCCAATCAGCAAATGGGTAGAAGACCTAAACAGACATTTCTCCAAAGAAGACATAGATGAATAAGAGGCACATGAAAAAATGTTCAACATCTCTAATTATTAAAGAAATGCAAATCAGAACTACAGTGAAATATCGCCTCACACCAGCCTTAATCACTATCATGAAAAAATCCACAAAAAATAAAGGCTGGAGAGGATGTGGGGAGAAGAGAACCCTCCTATACTGTTGGTGGGAAAGTAAATTGGTACAGCCACTATGGAGAAGAGTACAGAGGTTCCTTAAAATAACTAAAAACAGAGCTACCATATGACCCTGCAATCCCACTCTTGGGCATACCAGAGAGAAACATGATCCTCTTTAGGATACATGCACCCAAGTGTTCATTACAGCACTGTTTGCAATAGTCAAGACATGGAAGCAACCTAAATATCCATCAACAGAAGAATGGACAAAGAAGAAGTGGTACATATATGCAATGGAATATTACTCAGCCATTAAAAAGAATGAAATAATGCCATTTGCAGCAACATGGATGGGCCTAGAGATTGTTATACTGAGTGAAGCAAGTAGACAGAGAAAGAGAAATATCATATGACATCACTTACATGTGGAATCTAAAAGGAAATGTTACAAGTGGACTCACAAATCAGTTATTTTTAAAATGTGTTTAGATTCAATTCATTTGCTGATTGGTAATCAACCAATCAAGCATCAAATATTGAGTATCTTAATGTATAAGAAAACTGCTGTGTGCTGCAAAAGATGCAAGTGCCATCCAAGCCCTGGGTCACTAGTGAACACAGGCAAGAGGCACAATGTAGCTGACAATAAATGGCTTAGGTATATAACTTTCTAAAGATGAACCAATTGGAAAAGAAGCTGTAATGTGAAATGATTAAATCAACCACAGAGACCATCTATAATAGAAGACCTATCCTGGGCCCTAACACATCTTCCTGGGATTGCAAAAAAAGTGTCTTCTTTAGGCAGATGAATTAGGAATAGCACCTTTCTCTGTTTTTGAATGCAGTTGTTTACCAGTACCCAGTTTGGTGAGTGGGAGGCCAGCCGGACTTGTGTCTCCCTCTTGTTCCCCAGCCTGAGTAGCAGCCTGCAGTACATCTTACTTACATCTCTGTGCAGTACTTCTGCACTGTGCCTGGAGGAGATCCACAGATAGAGCTTCTGAGGCTCTAGATTGTCCTGAAAAGGTATGCTAGGTGTAGTGTTTATCAAAGTCTGTGCTTGTTCTCAAGAGAGAGACCGGTTTCCTTTAAACCCCAAAGACGTCCACAATAGAAGTGCTGAAGAACAGCCACTCCAGACACACAACCTTGCAGCTCCCTGGGTATCAGAGATGATGGACCTGGTTTTGCATTCTTATTTTTTTCAACTTGTGAATAGAATGCCTTTCCTCAAGCTTCTTAAATCCTTCATTTTATTTTTGTTTCGATGTTGTTGTTATATCATGTATGGAGTTCAAATATAGATCCTTAATAGGTTTATACTCACAATGACACCTGCCCACTCTGGTCACAGCCATTCAAATTAACCTGAATGCAAAAGTTTGATTCATTAGATTTCACTGTTTTGTCCTTTCTCAAAGCAGCTTCTAACTAAAAAGTAAAAAAAAAAAAAAAGATGTATCTGGATATATGCAAGATTTTTCTCTCTCCTCCCAATTTTATCTACATACTTTGTTCTCCCTTCATCTGAAGTCTGAGGCTACTCTTTTAGGATTTCCATTTGGTTCTCTGCCCAAGAGTGAAAACCCCAACACCTATCTCTCTGCAGTGCAGCTAATGGGACATCTAATTCATATATTCCAAACTTTTCCTATTTTGCTTATCTTTGACTCAGATCTTTACTTTCTATTCTGTCCAGCTTTATTTCCATGAAACTTCATTTGAGTCACTTCTTTGATAAAATCTTAATCCTGTGTCCCTTTCATTGGGCAATCCCTCAATCTGGCTAAATCTATCCTTCTGCCTAGAGAGTGTCTGTATCTAAGCAACTGAAATTGTTCTAGAAACCATTGCTGGAGGGAATACAAATTTCTACCACCAATTTGAGAAACAACTTGGCATTATCTTTAAACCCAAGTCTACTCTAGGAGCAAACAATTTCATTTTTAGGTAAGTAACTCAGATAAATTACACACATACACTAATATTTATACATGAGAATGGTCATACAGCACTTCTGTAACAGCAAAAACAAAAGCTATACAGTGAGCAGAAATAAATGAATTACATCTCTAAGCAACACTATGGATGTAGCTAATAAACACAAAATAGAAAACAATGAAGTCACAGAAGAATATATATAATATGTTTTAAGGCTCAAAGTCATGAAAAGTAAGCAATTTGGGGCTTAGGGCTACATATGCATGTAGTGACAATGTACATACATACAACACACATATATAATCACAAGTGTAGAATATAGGTAGAGTTTAGAAGAATGGCTATAGCTTCAAGAAAGAGAAAGAGGAAGGAAGTGCCATGTAAATACTAACAAGATTCCTACCAACTTCTTAACTGTTTTCACTTTAAATATAAGACTGTACACTTCAAGTGGGCCTTCAACACTACCCAGAAGTCTTACACATTTCATTAATTCAGTCTTCCATTTATTAAGATAAATATGTGTAAAATTTTCTTTCTTCTTCCTTGCCATCAAATCACCAACATACCTCTCCTCACTCACACACCAGAGAGATGAAAAGTTAAACTAAAAATGGAACAATTCTGATTTTTTTTCTTTAAAAATTCCATATTTTTCTTTGATAAATTATCTCCTCTTTAGAAGCCTAGGGGGGAAAAAAACATATATATATATATATATATATATATATATATATATATATATATATATAATGAAGTTAAGATAATTGTTAATTCAGATTTGACTGTATGAAAACAGATTGATTATATACTTTGCAACCAAAGATGGAGAAGCTCTATACAGTCAGCAAAAACAAGGCCAGGAGCTGACTGTGGCTCAGATCATGAACTCCTTATTGCCAAATTCAGACTTAAATGGAAGAAAGTAGGGGAAACCACCAGACCATTCAGGTATGACCTAATCAAATCCCTTATGACTACACAGTGGAAGTGAGAAATAGATTTAAGGGACTAGATCTGATAGACAGAGTGCCTGATGAACTATGGACGGAGGTTCATGACATTGTACAGGAGAAAGGGATCAAGACCATCCCCATGGAAAAGAAATGCAAAAAGGCAAAATGGTTGTCTGAGGAGGCTTTACATATAGCTGTGAAAAGAAGAGAAGTGAAAAGCAAAGGAGAAAAGGAAAGATATTCCCATTTGAATGCAGAGTTCCAAAGAATAGCAAGGAGAGATAAGAAAGCACTGATCAGCGATCAGTGCAAAGAAATAAAGGGGAACAACAGAATGGGAAAGACTAGAGATCTCTTCAAGAAAATTAGAGATACCAAGGGAACATTTCATGCAAAGTTGGGTTCAATAAAGGACAGAAACGGTATGGACCTAACAGAAGCAGAAGATATTAAGAAGAGGTGGCAAGAATACACAGAAGGACTGTACAAAAAAGATCTTCATGACCCAGATAATCACGATGGCGTGATCACTCACCTAGAGCCAGACATCCTGGTATGTGAAGTCAGGCTGTCCTTAGGAAGCATCACTATGAACAAAGCTGGTGGATGTGATGGATTTCCAGTTGAGCTATTTCAAATCCTGAAAGATGATGCTGTAAAAGGGCTGCACTCAATATGTCAGCAAATTTGGAAAACTCTGCAGTGGTCACAGGATTGGAAAAGGTCAGTTTTCATTCCAATCTCAAAGAAAGGCAATCCCAATGAATGCTCAAAATACTGCACAATTGCACTCATCTCACACAATAGAAAAGTAATGCTCAAAATTCTCCAAGCCAGGCTTCAGCAATACATGAACCGTGAACTTCCAGATGTTCAAGCTGGTTTTAGAAAAGGCAGAGGAACCAGGGATCAAATTGCCAACATCCGCTGAATCATTGAAAAGCAGGAGAGTTCCAGAAAAACATCTATTTCTGCTTTATTGACTATGCCAAAGCCTTTGACTGTGTGGATCACAATAAACTGTAGCAAATTCTGAAAGAGATGGGAATACCAGACCACCTGACACACTTCTTGAGAAACCTGTATGGAGGTCAGGAAAAAACAGTTAGAACTGGTCATGGAAGAACAGACTGGTTCCAAATAGGAAAAGGAGTATGTCAAGGCTGTATATTGTCACACTGCTTATTTAACTTATATGCAGAGTACATCATGGGAAACGCTGAGCTGGAAGAAGCACAAACTGGAATCAAGATTGCCAAAAGAAATATCAATAACCTCAGATATGCAGATGAAATCACCCTTATGGCAGAAAGTGAAGAGGAACTTAAAAGCCTCTTGATGAAAGTGAAAGAGGAGAGTGAAAAAGTTGGCTTAAAGCTTAACATTCAGAAAACTAAGATCATGGCATCTGGTCCCATCACTTCATGGCAAATAGATAGGGCAACAGTGGAAGCAGTATCAGACTTTATTTTGGGGGGCTTCAAAATCACTGCAAATGGTGATTGCAGTCATGAAATTAAAAGACGCCTACTCTTTGGAAAGAAAGTTATGACCAACCTAGATAGCATATTAAAAAGCAGAGACATTGCCAACAAAGGTCCATCTAGTCAAGGCTATGGTTTTTCCAGTGGTCATGTATGGATGTGAGAGTTGGACTGTGAAGAAAGCTGAGTGCTGAAAAATTGATGCTTTTGAGCTGTGGTGTTGGAGAAGACTCTTGAGAGTCCCTTGGACTGCAAGGAGATCCAACCAGTCCACCCTGAAGGAGATCAGTCCTGGGTGTTCATTGGAAGGACTGATGCTGAAGCTGAAACTCCAATACTTTGGCCACCTGATGCGAAGAGCTGACTCATTGGAAAAGACCCTGATGCTGGGAGGGATTGGGGGCAGGAGGAGAAGGGGACGACAGAAGATGAGATGGCTGGATGGCATCTCCGACTCGATGGACATGAATTTGATTAAACTCTGGGAGTTGGTGATGGACAGGGAGGCCTGGCCTGCTGCGATTCATGGGGTCGCAAAGAGTTGGACACAACTGAGCAACTGAACTGAACTGAACTGAACTGAGGGTTAGAAGTTAAAAGTGATAATTCCACCATCCTCCCTTCCCCAGCTATTCATCTAAGGAGAGAATAGGTACAATAAACAATAATTAAATATTAATAAATAATTAATTAATAATCCATCCAAGACTTAAAACACCAGCTTTATTCATTGTGGTTAATAACTAGTTTCTGGTAAATTGTGTTAAAAGAAACATATTTTGAGGACCCAAACAGGGCATTATACATTAACAATTTCCTGGGGGTCAACTGAGTTCACAGGAATGTGGAGACCTCATTACCCACCAATCACAAAGGGAGAGATAAAAGGTTTTGTCTTCCTCACATGGGAAAGAGAACCTCCTACAAGGGAGAAGGAAGCAGATGAAAGCTCACTACCCTGATGACCAGCCCAGGAGACAGGCAATTCTCAGAAGGAGTGAGGTTGCACCTGTGCATTACTGTCAACAGGTTGCAGTAAGCTTCTGACTCTGACCAGTCTAATTTGTCCCTCTCTTTTGGAGAGGGAGAAAAAGAGGACAGTGGTTACTTTTCCAGTCTTTCTGGAAGGTAGAATCATTGTCAGAAAGTTCCTCATATCGGCGTCCAGGAGAAGGAACATTGGTATAAGGTAAAGAAACTCTTCTACCAGTCACACAAGGTGTCAGGGCTTTAATTCATTAAGTAATATTTAATTGTTTTGTTTTTTCTAAGAGCTTTGAGCCCCACCCCTTACAGTATTTATTGTAATAGTTTATAAATCTAAACACCTTCAGAATACTATCTGGGTTTCAAACATTTTAGTAATAAATGACTTGCTCAAGTATTATTTTCTGTATTAATTAAAAAACTGCAGATGTGATCTTCCTGTCCCAGAGCAGGAAGTGAGGAAGCATATTATGTGTAAGACAGAGCTGTAACTAAGATCTTCCTCAATAATGTGGTTATGTTTAATTTCACCGCCTCTTATTTTACTAACTCCTCAGTGTGAACAAGTTTTCTCTCCTTTATCTCTTTCTTCTTAAATTAGAAGTAAATTCTAATTAAGAATTATGGTTCATTGTGTCCTGGTTAGTGGAGGCTTTCCTGGAAGGTGATAAGTGACACACTCCACCCTCCCTTCAATCAAAAGACACATTTCCCAACTTCTTAAGAAGCCTGTGCTTCTCAATCAGAGTGTGTGTGATTTGCATTTGAGAACTAAATAGTGCTCCAGGACAGTTCATTCACCCAGCAGAGCTTGGTCTTCTGTGACATCCCAATTCAGGACAGCAAGGGAGGAAATGATAGCGGCAGCTGGAATCCACCCATTCGGTGCACATTTGTTAAGCACCTACTATACCTAAGGCAATGTGATTAACTGGAGGAAGGGGAGTGTGAAAAAATATAAAACCCAGACCCTGCCTTCAGGGAGCCCTACTTTTAGAACAGCATATAAGCATTGCAAAAATCCATCAACATGACAGACTATGACAAATGTCCTTGTGAAAAAATATGTCCAAAATGGTGGAGAGAACTTTCAAGTTGACTGTAAGTCATTTTACATGCAAATTTAAAACTGTCATTGCTACCCCACCCCAATGGGGCCTCTTCTAAGTTTCTCCTTAGAAGAGACTCAATTATAAGCAGTGTTTAAGTTAAATTGCACCTATGATGTGCGAGTGTGCTGGGATTCACTAGCTCAGAAGAGAGGTAGGCAACGGCAGTTCTAGTAATAAAAAGAGACTATGGATTAAAGGTCCAGAGAAACAGATGAATTTAGTAGAGAAGCCAGACTTAGGAAAAGTGGGAAACTGACTTAGAGTAGGACTTTCACTAAGATAAAAAGTAATAGCCAAGAGTTTGCATTATCTTCTCACAGTAACAGTTTGTGAAGTTGAAAGCAGAATTGCATGGCAAATTTGTGAATGTAATTGGCTTTGCAGTATGGATGAGGGGCAAGGGGAGCTTCAGGTGGGCTGCTATAATGAGCTGAATCTATGATGCTGTGATGGTAGATAGTCTTGATGGGCGAAGTTTAGTAAAAGTACATGCTCACTAGTTTACAGCCAATTAGAAGCTGGAAATAAAGCTTGATTGTTGACTTCTGTGTGTCCAATTAGAATTGAAAGATTAGGATGTATTAGGGTGATAGTTTGAAAAAAAATCAGTATAAACCTCGCTCAGACTTCATTTTATTTCTCTTGTAAAAAATAACAAGCTAAGGAAAAAATCACACAATTTAGGCATTGCTACATCTCTATAAGCATTTCTAGAACTCTTTTTGATAGGAGGAGATGCTAGCAGGAAAATAGAGATTCCTATTGATTCCTCAGAAACTGCAGGTCACCCAACCTAAGGACAAGATAGATCAGGCATTGTTGTTGTTGCTATTCAGTTGTTAAGTCATGTCCTACTCTCTGCAACCCCATGGACTATAGCTTGCCAGGCCTCCCTGGCACTCACTATCATTTGGAGTTTGCCCAAGTTCATGTCCATTGAGTCAGTGATGCGATCCAACTATCTCATTCTCTGCCTTCCTCTTCTCTTCTTGCCTTCAATCCTTCCCAGCATCAGGGTCTTTTCCAAAGAGTGAGCTCTTCACATCAGGTGACTAAAGTATTGGAACTTCAGCTTCAGCATCAGTCCTTCCAGTGAATACTGGATTAACTGGTTTGATCTCCTTGCTGTTCTAGGGGCTCTACAGAGTTCTAGGGACTCTCAAGAGTCTTACCCAGCACCACAATTCGAAGTATCAAGATCAGGCAATGCCTGATAGTATAATATGCTTCTTTGTGCATATGTTTGCCTAAGAGATTCTATATAGGTTTTATCTGAAGGGTGGAGAGGAGGAGATGACATGTGGTAAGGAAGGAGATAATAAAACTGCTAACTCAAACCAAAACAAAAAGCTTGCTCCTTTGGAAGTTAGGGTCTCCTGAGGCAAGTAAGATAGGTAATGCCTTTTGTTTGGAAGTATCTGGAAGTTGTTTATAGAATTCACAGGGGCCCTTCAGTGCTGTCCTTGAATTTGTTCCCATGATTCAAAACATCTTGTGCATATAAGTGCCTTATCTTTAATGTATGTCCAACTACTATTGAGTGATTGCATAAAAAATATATGAATGGATAATAAAAAGCAAAGTACTGGGGCCCAATCAACCAAGTCATCAGGTCACATGCAAACTCGACTGGGTTTATAGGCTATTTCGTGTGGAAGAACTTTCTCTCCCTTTCGAAATTTGGAACTCTCTAAGGGAAGAAATATGAACTCATCTAGTCCTATGCTCCTCCCCCACCTCCCCAAATAGCTTGTCAGTCAAGGCAGGTGATTGGTAGGCTGTTGAAAAAAAAGTAAATTTTTAAAAAGGAATCAAATTCAATGGTAGTGGTCTACTTATATTTCTCTTTTATTGCTATTGTGGAATTCTCTGTGGAAAATTTGTTTCTAAGCCACCACAAGGCTGAAGGCAGAATTTCAATGATAGAATGAAAAGGAAGCAAGTTTAGTTTCATGCCATATGTGGGCAAGAGTAGGTGTGTCTTATCCAGAGTCATATAATCAGAACCTCACAGCATTCTGTGTTTCTTGAGTTTTAAAAAGATGGGTAGGTAGGAAGAAAGAGCTCTTGGTCTAACATGAAACAGAGGGAATGTGGTTCCAAATATCAAGAATCCATGTGCTCTTCTCTCTTTCTCTACCCCTATCATTTCTTTTCAAGAATTTGTGATGACTTCTATAGTATGGAGGTTATGGGCAGGAATTACATATTTTCCAGAGTTAATATAAATGCAAAAGCTGAGCTCATCATGTGGGCCAGGATCTCTGGGTACTAGTGACCTCGAGTCTAGAAATCTGAAGTACTCCAAAAATTCATTAATGGGACACTGTCATATCTCCACATTTGCTTTAGCTGGGACCAAACTAGCTCCATATTTGCTCCAAAGGAGTTCTAGTCCAGTGTATCTACAATTAAATACAGAATTAGATAGCCTTCTCTTGTTTGACACTGCTTCTGTTTCAAAACTCATTTTCAGTTTTCAAAAAGGTAAACAGTCCGAATGGCTCCATTATCAAAGCTAAACTTACCAGTCCATGAGTTTCAGAATGGAAAATGGAGGGTTATTTACAAAAGCAGCTTAAAATTTTATTCTTTATACCTTTCACACAACCTCATCACTAAATCACTAGAGTAGGTTTCCTGTTGGCTTCTATTTTATCTTCACTTTATATTCTGAGGATAACTGAACTCCAGGAGGGTGGGTGATTTCTTAAGACACAGATCCTTTCTGGCTCTAGGTTTTATAACTTTGCCTCCCTTATAAATCAATAAATCTTTATATTGTAACATTGAAAATAGTAATGACCCATTGTTCTGTGTCAATCTTATGGCAATTTAGAATTTTAATAACAGGAATAAAAGCCTGGAATTAAATGAAAGTTAGCTCATTGGTTTAAACAGTGACAATGAGATATCAAATCCTAACTCCTACGCATGGTCATCATGACTCATTGGCACTTATTTTGTGATTAAATCTTACAAAGATAACACTTAACTCTGCAGTCCCAAAGCAGATTAAAATTATAAATCTGAAAGAAAAAGGCAGCTCAGTGAAACCACATTCTAAGCAGAAGATGCCACCAATAGCCTTAGATTAATTGACCGTGATTAATGTCAGTCTTTGGGTACAGGAGAAAATTAGTTGGGACTAAGTTTCGGGTATGGGTTTTCCCTGGTAACTCAGATGGTAAAGAATCTGCCTGCAATGCAGGAGACTCTGGTTCAATTCCTGGATCAGGAAGATCCCCTGGAGAAGGGATAGGCTACCTACTCCAGTATTCTTGGGCTTCCCTGTTGGTTCAGATGGTAAAGACTCTGCTTGCAATGCAGGAGACCTGAGTTTGATCCCTGGGTTGGGAAGATCCCCTGGCGAAGAGAATGACTACCCACTCCAGTATTCTTGCCTGGAAAATTCCATGAACAGAAGAACCTAGTGGGCTATAGTACACAGGGTTGCAAAGAGTTAGACACAAATGAGTGACTTTCACTTTCTTTCAAGTTTAGGGTACAGCCTTCTCCTTTTCCCAGGGTTAGGAGATCATTCTGTTCCTCGGGAACAGTATGAAAGTGTCTAGCCACCAACAATGATTTTGATATTCTGAATTAATTGACTACGAGCTGGTCGCATATTTTTTTTCCCCAAACAACTTAAAAGTTTATTCTGGAATGCACTGGCATCTTACTCTTGAGTAGAATAGACCAACTGCTGTTTGAGGTTTGGCTTATCTAGACCTGGTCAGACCTGCTTCCATTTAGGGGAGAGCAGCTTTAGAATAGGATATTGCTGACAACAGCATGTATATAAGAGAAAGCATGTATAATTGTGGAATTAGGAGAGTGGCTTCTAGAAGTCAAAAGAATTGAGTCAGTGTAGCCCTTTCTCCTGCTATCCACATTCTCTAAGCTCAGATATCAGTTCCTATGAAAAGCTTTCCATTATGTCCAAGTCCATTTTAGATGTCCCCCTCTGTGCTCTCATGACATTACAACAGTTTTGATGCCCTCTTACAGCTACCTAAGTGCTTCTCACTATTTGCATTTTCCATTAAGATATAAACTTCCTTTTGATAGAAACTGGCTCTTTAACAATATCAGGTCCTTAGCGCCTAGGTTATACAATAACTGTTTGTTGAGTGTGTGGGTACCTAAATCAAACAATCTCCATGGCTGCCTATTCTCTCTATACATCCAGCCACCTGGCCCTGATCCTGTCAGTCTACTGGGATTGAGGGTGATGACTGTCACCAGCCATGTGTTACCGACCCTTCTCTCAACCTACTCCTTCTTTAAGTATCAACTCAATCACCACCTCTTCTATTGAGCCATGCCCAGCTGCTCCAGGCCAAATGATGTCTCCGTCTCTGACCTCCAGCACTCAGTGTTTGGAATTTATGCAGTTAACTCTTTTTTTTAACTTTTTATTTTGTGCTGGGGTATAGCTGGTTATGGAGAAGGCAATGGCAGCCCACTCCAGTACTCTTGCCTGGAAAATCCCATGGACGGAAGAGCCTGGTAGGCTGCAGTCCATGGGGTTGCTAGGAGTCAGACACAACTGAGCGACTTCACTTTCCCTTTTCACTTTCATGCATTGGAGAAGGAAATGGCAACCCACTCCAGTGTTCTTGCCTGGAGAATCCCAGGGACGGGGGAGCCTAGTAGTGGGCTGTCGTCTATGGGGTCGCACAGAGACGGACATGACTGAAGTGACTTGGCAGCATAGCTGATTAACAGTGTTGTGATAGTTTCAGCTGGTCAGCAAGGGGACTCAGCCTATGCAACTCACTCTTGACACACTTTTGTCTGTAGGTCTGGTGTCTGTGAACACCTCCCATGTGAGGTCCACGCCTTCTCTTTCTCTTTTATTCCTTTTGTGTATCTCAGCACTATCTGGGCACAGAGAGCTCCTCCAAACAGTACTGACTGGCATGAAATTATCCTAGTCTACATGGAAGCATAAGTTCTGAGGGCAGGCATTTTGTCCACAGAGTTTTACATGGATCTACACTGGAGAGACTGGATTTCTGATGATGAATAAAGCTGCTGTGGCGATGGATACGAGAAGAGATGGAAAGTAATTGGCAGAGGCAGAACTGTCCTTTTGTTATTTTGTTATAAATCAACTCCCACAGTGGAAACTTGTTAACCTCAGTCTTTGCCTTCACATCTACTTATATGCAAGACCTCCCTCAACAAATCAATCTTTACACTGCAGTGGCACTCTCTTGACAAGATATGTTTGGCTTAGCCACTGTTGATATTTGTTCTTGAAATCTCAGTTGTATGGCGTGGTACACTCTGAGAGCAGAAATGGAGATGCTTAGTTTATATGCACAGAGGACGGCCAAGATACAAACAGAAAGAGACGGTCCACAGCAGGGCAGCGGGGGTGGCGGGAGCTGAGCCGCACTTAATATGTTGTGATGTATTGAATCTATGAAACGCCTGTTCAATAGCTAGTCAAAGTAAATTTAGAAGGACACAGGAAAGGGATTTATTTTTTCATCATTGTAAAAATGTTCATTATTTCTTATGCTGTTGGTCATGGTCGACTGGTGTCCTTTTGAGGTCCCAGTGCCCTTAGCATCCCAAATAGCACCATTGACAGGATTAGGTGAGGTTTGTTCAATACATTTAAGTCTTCAGAGAACTATGGTTTTATTGGTACTTTGGGAGTGGGCTCTGTTGCTCTGTTTTATTCTGAGAAGAACGAGCCAGAGAGCTTGACATGCTCGCAAGTGATTTTACTTGATCTCTTCTCCTCCTCTGTATAACTTTACTGGAGCATTTCCCAAATTGGGCTGTGATTATTTACATACATGTCTGTTTTGTTCTACAGATAGTGAATGTTTGCATCAGAGACTGTATCCTATTCTTTTTTTTTTTTTCTAATAGAGTGGCATAATGCCCAGCACATAGGACACCCTTATGAAATGTTTACTGAACAAGAAGACATCTTAATATCCATGAAAAAATTGCCTATGTAAGCGAGAAAACAAAAGAAGGTAAATGAAAGCTATTTTGAGCCAACTTAAGAAAAATTCAGATACTATTAGATAATTAATTAAATTTTAATTTCCCTGTAAGTAGTCTCCAGAGGAACATGCTATGTTAGAATTGTACCCTAGGCTAGGCTACTGTGTAAACACTTCCTGTGGGCCTACTTTTATTCTAGGTGGCATGGGAGAAAAATGGAATAATACATGGCTTCTGCAGCAAAAATGTTGGGTACCATCTAGGGAAAAAAGGTTCAAGAAAAAAACCCGAAGTATGCAGGGCAGTATAATGCGGATCAAAGGAGGTCAGAATAAGATAAAATTACACGAGCCTGTGCTATCAGGAAAGCATTAGGAGAAGGTAAAAATGCACTGCAATGAAGTTTCAGTTGAAAAATGATGTGGGTGAGCATTAATTGAATCATGCTGCTATTTTATAGAAGATTCAAGATGGGAATGTTAGACATTATTTCTTGCAAAGAAAATACTCTTCAGTATTGTTGGAGAATCCTCAGATCATCAGGTTTTCTTTAGGTTTATCAGTGAACAAACTTGTCTTCAGAAAGTTAGGGTGGTATTCTGCTAAGGAAAGGCGTGATGAATCAAAAGACCTTGATGCTCTCCCTCAAATCTGCTGTTAGCTGTGTGACCTTGATAAAGTTAGTTAACCTCTCTGGACCCCACTTTCCTGCTTTAAAATGTTGACATCAGAAAAACCAGCCCAGACTTCACCCTTGGGCATGACAAGCTTTAAGTTGTGAAAGAAAAATCACTTGTATAAAGATAGGAAGCAGCCTCATATTTTAACCTTTATGGAGCAAATCTCAGATGAAAAGTGAAAGAGTTGTGCAATTGCTATTGTCCTGCACAGGTACTGATTTTTCAGGCATTCAGGTCTCCCACCGCTCAATCTTTTTTCTTCATTTGGAAGTCAGAAATTCTTAGAACACATTCAAGTGTTTATGCCTACATGTTTTGGCATGAGGAACATGGTTCTCCAGAAGTAGGATCTCACATGTCACAAGGGAGTGGTTCCAGGGAGAATGTCAGAGGAACCTGCATTAAAGAATACATTAGTAATCCCATCCTTCATTCATCTTTCCATTTGGAATATCACTAAGACTATAGGCATAAGAGCACACTCAGATCCTGTAGTAGTAATCTGCAGTAAATTCTTGTCTGATGGAAGGTAGGAAATGGGATCAGAACTGTTTACAGTAAACCAAGAGAAATCTGAAATAATACATATTTATAGTTAGTTCTATGTGCTGAAGTCCACCTATTCAAAAATGCACAAGCAGAAAAAATATTAATAAACTGAAGAAGTAAATCTCTGGAAATTATTTCCTATACAATCAAGAGATTGGTTTTTATCAATAGGATACAAGAATGTTTGGCCTCTTCTAAGATGCAAATTCTAGAAAATAAAAGGAAAGGAAGATTGATAAAATACAGAAGGATATAAAAATAAAATTCAAAAGGGTGACAGAACATATGAAAAAAAGATTCAACTTTAAATAACTAAGATTCAATTACTGATTTGAAGGACAAACTTGAGAAACTAACACAGATAGCAAAGATCAAAGTCCAAAAAAAAAAAAAAAAAGAAATCAGAAGTCATATTCAGAACCAAAAATGAACATGAAATGTACAGATAAAAAGTATTTCTAAAAAAGAGGAAAGAACAATAAAAGCAGAGGAAAGCATTAAAGATACACTAGAAGGTAAGTCTTCCTTTAGTTCTAGAAAGTATATACAGGCTTCCTTGATGGCTCAGACAGTAAAGAATCTGCCTTCAATGCATTAGACCTGGGTTTAGTCCCTGGAGGAGGAAATGGCAACCCATTCCAGTGTTCTTGCTTGGAGAAACCCATGGACAGGGGAGCCTGGCAAGCTACAATCCATGGGGTCACAAAGAGTCAGACACGGTTGAGTGACTAAACACAGGAAGTATATACAGATTGAAAGGTTCACAGGTCTTATGGAAAAACGATGAAAAGAGAATCACATTTGAATACACATCTGGCAATTCTTATTGTAATTACAAAACTAAGAAAAATATCAAACTGGAAAAGGAAGCAGGCAATGTTCAAAGGCATAAAATTTATGTTGTCATCCAAACTCACATTTGCAAAGCAAAATACTGAGGGAACAAAGAGTATACTGTACAACACAGTTTGAATGAGAACGTTTTTGAGAAACATGAACTTTATGCTTGCCCACGGTGTCTTTCATTTGTTAAGTCTTCTCAAGATATGCATGTACCCTCCTTCAGGAAAAGAAAAAATAGTGGAAATATAATACCACCTACAAAGACAATAAACAAAGAAAAGGTAAAAAAGAAAATAAACTCAGACTTGAATTGAAGAAAGTAGGGAAAACCACTAAACCATTCAGGTATAATCTAAATCGAATCCCTTATGATTATACAGTAGAAGTGACAAATAGATTTAAGTAACTATATCTGATAGTCAGAGTGCCTGATGAACTATGGACGGAGGTTTGTAACTTTGTACAGGAGACAGGGATCCAGACCATCCCCAAGAAAAAGAAATGCAAAAAAGCAAAGTGGCAAGAAGAGAAGCAAAAAGCAAAGGAGAAAAAGAAAGAGATACCCATTTGAGTGCAGAGTTCCAAAAATTAGCAAGGAGAGATAAGAAAACCTTCCTCAGCGATCAGTGCAAAGAAATAAAGGAAAACAATAGAATAGGAAAGACTAGAGATCTCTTCAAGAAAGTTAGAGATACCAAGGGAACATTTCATGCAAAGATGGGCACAATAAAGGATAGAAGTTGTATGGACCTAATAGAAGCAGAAGATATTAAGAAGAATACACAGAAGAACTGTACAAAAAATAATCTTCATGACCCAGATAATCATGATGGTGTGATCACCCACCTAGAGCCAGACATCCTGGAATGTGAAGTCAAGTAGGCCTTAGGAAGCATCATTACAAACAAAGCTAGTGGAGGTGATGGAATTCCAGTTGAGCTATTTCAAATCCTAAAAGATGATGCTGTGAAAGTGCTGCACTCAATATGCCAGCAAATTTGGAAAACTCAGCAGTGGCCACAGGAATGGAAAACGTCAGTTTTCATTCCAATCGCAAAGAAAGGCAATGCCAAAGAATGTTCACACTACCACACATGTGCACTCATTTCACATGCTAGCAAAGTAATGCTCAAAATTCTCCAAACCAGGCTTCAGCAATACGTGAACAGTGAACTTCCAGATGTTTAAGCTGGTTTTAGAATAGGCAGAGGAGCCAGAGATCAAATTGCCAGCATCTACTGGATCATTGAAAAAGCAAAAGAGTTCCATCTGCTGGATCATCAAAAAAGCAAAAGAGTTCCAGAAAAACATCTATTTCTGCTTTATTGACTATGCCAAAGCCTTTGACTGTGTGCATCACAGTAAACTGTGGAAAATTCTGAAAAAGAGATGGGAATACAAGACCACCTGATCCACCTCTTGAGAAATATATATGCAGGTCAGGAAGCAACAGTTAGAACTGGACATGGAACAACAGACTGGTTCCAAATAGGAAAAGGAGTATGTCAAGGCTGTATATTGTCACCCTGCTTATTTAACTTAATATGCAGAGTACATCATGAGAAACACTGGGCTGGAGGAAGCACAAGCTGGAATCAAGATTGCTGGGAGAAATATCAACAACCTCACCACCCTTATGGCAGAAAGTGAAGAAGAACTAAAGAGCCTCTTGATGAAAGTGAAAAGAAGAGAGTGAAAAAGCTGGCTTAAAGCTCAACATTCAGAACACTAAGATCATGGCATCCAGTCCCATCACTTCATGGCAAATAGATGGGGAAACAATGGAAACAGTGGCTAACTTTATTTTTGGGGGCGCCAAAATCACTGCAGATGGTGAATGCAGTCATGAAATTAAAAGACGCTTACTCCTTGGAAGGAAAGTTATGACCAATAGATAGCATATTAAAAAGCAGAGACATTACTTTGCCAACAAAGGTCCGTCTAGTCAAGGCTATGGTTTTTCCAGTGGTCATGTATGGATGTGAGAGTTGGACTGTGAAGAAAGCTGAGCACCAAAGAATTGATGCTTTTGAGCTGTGGTGTTGGAGAAGACTCTTGAGAGTCCCTTGGACCACAAGGAGATCCAACTAGTCTATCCTAAAGAAGATTAGTCCTGGGTGTTCATTGGAAGGACTGATGTTGAAGCTGAAACTCCAATATTTTGGCCACCTGATGGGAAGAGCTGACTCATTTGAAAAGACCCTGATGCTGGGAAAGATTGAAGGCAGGAGGAGAAGGGGATAACAGAGGGCGAGATGGTTGGATGGCATCACCAACTCAATGGACATGAGTTTGGGTAAACCCTGAAAGTTGGTGATGGACAGGGAGGCCTGGTGTGCTGCAGTCCATGGGGTTGCAGAGTCGGACATGACTGAGTGACTGAACTGAACTGAATGGTGTGGTGGTGAATTTTATATTAACAGGGTCCAAGGTAGGTGATAAACATTATTTCTCTGTGTGTCTGTGTGGGCATTTCTGGAAGAGATTAATATTTGAATTGGTAAATGAGTAAAGACCATCACTGCATGCATGTGAGTGAGCATCATCCAATCTGTTGGCGGCCTGGATAGAACCATAAACAGAGAAAGAACAGAGTTTCTCTTTGCTTGCTCAGGGACATCTACCTTCTCTTGCCCTTGGGCATGACTGCAGTGGTTCTCAGCCCTTTGCGTTTGACTTTTCTGGGCCTCCAGTTTATAGCTGGCAGATCATGGAGCTTCTCTGCCTCCATGATTACATGAACCAGTCCCTCATAATAAATCTCTTTCTACATATCTCTAGATGCAAACATTTCTAAAAGTATTAGGAAAATTTTATGAGATGGATGTTTTATATTTTCAATAAACAAAATAATAAAGATTTTTAAATAAGTATACAGAAGATGTAAAATTATAATCTCTGCTTTCATAAAGACAGCAAGCATTTCATACTCACAGAGGAATATGCTTATTATTTCAACAAGCATTGACCATTTGCCAGTATTGTTCATGACAAAGAAAATTTCAGATTTATATTGGACAGAAATAGAGTTATGATAATATAGTTAATGAGGATCTCTAGTAACATTCTATATTCACAACATGTGAGAAAATATGTTAAGGCCTTCGTGTATATTGTTTCATTTATTCCTATTAACAATGCTATGAAGTTTAAGCAGTTATATCTCCAGTTTACATATAAGGATATTAGATTTAGTATTTTTCCCAAGGTTACATGGCTAGTCAGATCAGTATGTATCAGAGTCCACTGGTGGATTTGCTGAGCCCCATGCACAGAGCTTCTGATTCACTGTGTCTGGTTCAGGGTCCTACAATTTGCATTTTCAGTGGTTCTTAGTTGATGCTGTTGCTAATGATGCTGGTCAAATGCCCTACATTTTGAGAAGTATTGGGCCAGGTGATGCTAAGGACAATTTATTTATCACTATACTTCTTTGGAAAAAGGAGACATCACAGAGACCATGTTCTGACAAAAATGCAATAAATTTAGAAATTTATAATTAGCAATGCTAAAAAAAAGTGCCTGGAAATTTAATTAAAAATAAAAAGCAATCATTCCCAAGTTAATCAATTTAATGCATTTCCAATTAAAATTCCAATTGGATTTTTTTTTCTTTGAACTTGACAAAATGATTCTAAACTTCATGTGAATGAATAATAGAAAATAATAGCCAAGACAAATTAGAAAAAGAAGAGTATTAAGGGGAACTTGCCTCACTATATAATAAAACATTATAGATTTCTAGCACAAGATTGCATACCCAGTAGGTTCTCACTTCCCATTTCTCTAAAATCCCCACTGAAATATTGAAATGAAGCTTCAAGGTATGACAGGGAATAAACCAATAATATTGATGAGGAAGGGCAACAGCAAGTATGAGAGAGCACAGAACTTTGGGGAAGATGAAAGTGAATGGGAACATGTTAGCAGACAAAATGAGAGGAATGAAATTGACATGACCTGGTAGAATCCAGAAAGGGCTGTGGACCACATGGAACATGGTCTGCCTTTCAGAATTCTGCATGGAGGGTCTTCAGGCTCAGTGGAGGAACACATGATAGATAGCAGGTGTAAAAGATGGGGCTGACAAAAAAAAAGTGCAGCCCAATATGTATCCACAAACACAACAATGGAATATTATTCTCAACAGAAATGAAGTGAATAACTGAAGACACTTAGAGTGATGATGTTGAAATCTTGGAGTAAATCCTTTGTCTCTGGCATTTGGGGACCCTTAATCTTAGACTCAGTATCATGTCATTTGGGGGAAATTAGAAGAAAGTTATCAAGAGAAATTAAATAGCCCAACAGATAAAACATCTAATGCTAGTATATAAGGTTTCTCTTGGAGAAGAAAGTGGCAACCCATTCCAGTATTGTTGCCTGGGAAATCCCATGGACAGAGGAGCCTTGTAGGCTACAATCTATAGGGTCACGAGAGTCAGACATGACATAGTGACTAAACCACCACCGCTCCCACAAGGTCTCTCTAGCATAAGAAAAACCTCACAGGAAAATAATAGCTCTAGGAAAATAAGTGTACAAAGCAAAAAACTGTGGCACCCAAGAGATCATCTAAGACATATCCTAGGCCAGCCTTTTAAGCTGGCCTAGAGAAGACCCAGCCCAATAGAACAAGAGGACCGAGGCAAAGGCAATTTGGGAAAAAAAAAAAAGATAATTGATAGAATAACTGATGTAGTAGTATCTCAGTCCATTCAACCTCCTACAAGGAAATACCATGGACTGGGTGGCTTATAAACATGAGAAATTAATTTCTCATAGACTGGAGGCTAAAAAATACAAGATCAAGTCAGCAGAAGATTTAGTGTCTGGTGAGAGCCCACTTCCTGGCTTGAGGATGGAGAGGCTAGAGAAAGGTAATATAAAAGAATTAAATTTCTAACTCCAAAAAGCAGAAGAGTGTTTATAAGGTCAAAAATAATACATAAAAATGGCAATTGTGTGTTCTTTGAGACTGGGAGCTTATAAGAAATATGCCACCCCAAAAAAACTAAAATTGGTTACCTTTGGAGAGCAAAACTAGGGGATTGAGGAGGATGGGCCAGGCAGGTGACATTTATTATAAACATTATTCTTTTTTTTAAGGAGATACTTTATAGATATTTTTGTTTACTTAGTGTTTTAATATAAACTGAAGTTTTATTTTATTAAAAATAAGTTTTTATTTTTATTAGGATCAGGTAAATTTTGTTGTTCTTATTGTTCAGTTGCAAAGTTGTGCCCGACTCTTTGCAACCCCATGAAATGCAGCATGCCAGCTTCCCTGTCCTTCACCATCTCCTGCAACTTGCTCAAACTCATGTCCATTGAATCAGTGACGACATCCAACCATCTCATTCTCTGGCACCCCATTCTCCCATTGCCTTCAATCTTGCCCAGCGTTAGAGTTTTTTCCAAAGAGTTGGCTCTTCGCATCACATGGCCAAAGTATTAGAGCTTCAGCATCAGCCCTTTCAATGAATTTTGAGGGCTGATTTCCTTTAGGATTGACTGGTTTTATCTCTTTGCAGTTAAAGGGACTCTCAAAAGTCTTTTCTAGGGCCACATTTCAAAAGCATCAGTTCTTCAGCACTCAACCTTCTTTATGATCCAACTCTCATACCCATTGGAGAAGGCAATGGCAACCCACTCCAGTGTTCTTGCCTGGAGAATCTCAGGGATGGGGAGCCTAGTGGGCTGCCATCTATGGGGTCGCACAGAGTCGGACACGACTGAAGCGACTTAGCAGCAGCAGCAGCTCACACCCGTATGTGACCACTGGAAAAAACGTAGCTTTGACTATATAGACCTTTGTTGATAAAGTGATGTCTCTGCTTCTTAATACATTGTCTAGGTTTGTCATAGCTTTTCTTCCAAGGAGCAAGCATCTTTTAATGTCATGACTGCAGTCACCTTCCACAGTGATTTTGGAACCCAGGAAATAAAATCTGCCACTGTTTCCACGTTTTCTGCATCTATTTGCCATGAAGTGATGGGACCAAATGCCATGGTCTTCGTTTTTTGAATGTTGAGTTTTAAGCCACCCTTTTCACTCTCCTCTTTCACCTTCCTCAAGAGGATCTTTAGTTCCTCTTCGTTTTCTGCCCTTAAAGTGGTAGCATCTGCATATCTGAGGCTGTTGGTATTTCTCCTGGCAATCTTGATTCCAGCTTGTGGTGCATCCAGCCCAGCATTTCGCATGATGTACTCTGCATATATGTTAAATAAACAGGATGACAATATACAGCCTTGATGTACTCCTTTCCCAATTTTGTATATAGTAATATGTGTAACTTTATAAGTGGCTATCAGAATGTTTTCCAAAATGGTGGCATCACTTTAACTCCTGTTGACAAAGTAAAAGGTATTAGTTTCCCCAGATTCTTGCCAAGATATACGATTAGACTTTTCAGATGGGACTGGGCTCCTCAGATGGCACTCAGTGGTAAAGAACCCACCTGCCACTGCAGGAGACTTGAGAGATGCAGGTTCAATCCCTGGGATGGGAAGATCCTCTGGAGAAGGGCATCGCAACCCACTCCAGTTTTCTTGCCTGGAGAGTCCTTAGGGCAGAGGAATCTGGCAAGCTATAGTCCATAGGATCACAAAGATCGAGCATGACTGAAGCACACTCACACTCATGACTAGCACGCTCACAAGCACACACATATACTAAGTATGTATTACCATCTCATTGTGATTTTTAACTTGAATTATCCTGAAGACTGGATAATTCAGGGTGGTGCTGAGAGTATTTTCATGTGCTTATGATTATCTTATATCTCTTTTTTTTATGCAAATTGTTACCCACCCACTCCATCACCCATCCACCCTCACTGCCCTTTACTGGATTGATTTTTTTCTAACTAGTGAGTTGTTCTTCATATATTCTGCACAAAATTTCTTTTATAGATACATTTTGCAAATTGTCTTCCAATCTGTGACTTGCCTTTGGATACTTTAATGCTATCTTTTGGAAGATAGACTTATACATTTTCAATTGTAGGTTTTATTTTCTTGTAGTTACTCCCCTATCACACCTTCAGAAAGGTGGCCCCTATATTTTCTTCCAATAGTTTTATAGTTTTAGCTCTTAAGTTTAAATTTATGAAACATTTCAAGTAAATTCTTATAAATTGTGTGAAGTCAAGGTCAAGATTCATTATTTGCCAGAGGATATCCAGTTGTCCTAGGACCATTTGGTCAACAATCTCATTTCTCAACATTGGTAATATTAATATTTTGTTCATTTTTTCCAGACTCTATACTGATCCATTGATCTATATAGTAGCCTTTAGGCAAAAGGAAAGTCTTGATCAATGTAGCTTTTTAATAAACTTGAAATCACATACAGTAAGGCTTTCAAAATTTGTTCTATTTTTTTAAAGTTTTTTAGCTATTGTTCATTCTTTGTATGGCACATAAATTATAGAACCAGCATATCAGTTTATGGAAAAAAAAAAACTTTCTGAGATTTTGATTAGAATTATGTTGAGCCTATAAATAAATCTGGAGAGCATTTTTAAAAATCTTCTTTGACACATTTTTTTGATGTTGTATGGTTCTTCGTGTACTGGCTTTGCACATATTTTGTTAATTTGATCCTTAATTATTTGCTCCTTTTAATGCTTTAGTAAATAGCATTTTTAACGTTTACTTTCCAATAGTTCTTTGCACAAATATAGAAATCCAGTTGATGTTTATGTTGACTTTGTATCCTGAGACCCATTTAAATTCTTATTGGATTTTGGTATATACCCTAGGACTGTCTAAATAAGCAATCATATCATCTGTGAATAAGGACAGCTTACTTCTTCCTTTATAATATGCATGTCTTTCTTTGGCATGCTTTATTGCACTGATTAACACTCTCTGTACAATGTAAAATTCAAGTGGTGAGAACAGACTTAATTTGTCTTCATCCTAGGGAGTGAACCATTCAGTTTCACTGTTAACTGTCACCTATAGATTTTATCAGATAGGGGAAACTCCTTTCTAATACTACTTTACCAAGAGTTTTTAGAATGAATATCTGTTGAAATTTCTCAAATGTTTTTTCTGAATCTATTAAGAATATCATTTTTTGTCTCTTTTGTTCCATTAATATTGAATTATGTTATTTTATTTTTAAATATTAAATTAGCATTATACTCACAGAACAAACTTCCTTTTGTTAAATGTAATATCCTTTATCTATTTTGCTTTATCTTTCCATCCCCTATGATTTCTGCTTTTAAATTTTTATTTTTGAAGTCTCTATCAATTATATATCACAGAGACATTGAATTCCTACACATTTCTAATATTGCAATATTTTTATCTTTTATGTAGATTAATCTGTAATCCATTTTTGTATTTGGTGTTACAGAGTGATCCAGGGTTGTCATTCTCCACTACATAAATGAGTTTTCTGAAATGAGTTTAAGAATTTTTGCTCCTCCCTATTGATTGTTTTGCCAACTTTATTGTATATTATGCTTCCAAATATATGTCAGAATCTCTGTTATTTATTATGCTTCACTGAAACATTTTTTAGTCCTTATAAGAAATCCATACTGCTTTGTTTTACTATTTTACTATAGTTTTTATTTTTTCTTCCTCTCCTGCGTGATTAGGTACTCCCTCTTACAAACTTTAATTTTGTTTAATGAACTTACGAGTTCTTCTTGGACTTTTGTTCTTCGATGTACATTTTATATTAAGTTTACTGAGTTAAACAGTAAGTCTAACCAAATATTTTAGTGGAATCACACTTTAATTATAGACTAAATTGAGAGATAGTTTACATACAAATATTTAATTATCCAAGAATATGGATTTTTCATTTTCTCAAGTTAACTTCTGGGTGCTTTCTTCACATTCTGAACTTTTTAAATAAGAGATGCTATTTTGATTAATTCTTATGTTTAATATTGATTTTTTGTGAATTGCATTTTACTTTTTACTTATTATTTCTAGGTGATCATTGCAGATGTCAAATTTTTACTAGTTTATCTATTTAAAAAGTTACTTTGTTAAAGTTAAAATTTAAAGTTTGTCATATATATGTATGTATATGATAAACATTGCTGAACTTTCTAAAAAAATATCAATAGTCATTATATAGCACCTTATCTGAAAATGAGGACAATTTTAATTTTCCCCTGATTTCCTCCCAATAAATTCATTTAAATCTTTACATTTTCCTCAGGAATTCTTTCACCCACTTCTTCCATGCTTTAATATATTTAATTCATATCATTAGTTATGAATAGCATTTAAATTCCATTTTTACTTATACTATAATATCTTATTTAAAGGTGTGCCTGAGAACATGTGTGTGCGTGCATGTGTTCACAGATGTTTGGGTATTTTATTTTCTAGATGTATAGATTTTTATTGGACCAACAACCTGAGATAATCACTTTTAAGTTTATGTCAGAAAACTCACTGTGAATGATATTAAGTTCTAAAAATTTCTTTAGCTTTGAGTGACAAAAGAGGTGGACTGTCCTGGTTTTTCTGTTTACTTCCCCACATCCAGTCTTTACTTTTCTGCTACTGTGTGCCTTGAGAGGTTCTTCTCTGTGGACTAAGTCAGTCAAGATACCTGGCTTCCAGCTTCTGTTTAGGTTTGTCAGATGGGACATATTGGCAAAAACCTAGAGTGAAGTTGCAGAGAGAAGTAAGAGTGTTTTTTCCCCATTTCTCCCCTGCTTTGCTACCGTTGTAATGTTTTCACTCCTCTAGAGCCATAACTCCTGTATAGCTTTCCCTTGACATCACTCATCATCAGTGACCAGACACACCATTTTCTCTTACTGACTTCTCAGGCTAAGGGCAGTAATTCCTGCCTGTGATGGTTGGTGCCTGGGTGGCTCACCAACCTTTGTTGATTTCCTAACATTTGTCCACATGCCTGCAAAAAAATTATCCTTTCTTTCAGGTAAATCCTTTTTAAGTGTGACATGCACTTTCTCTCAAAACTCATCCTGATCCATACTCAACAAGAAATGTCAAATAAAAACATGATGGAACATTTAGAACCATCAGACATCTGATTAAAACCAACAACAGAAAGGAGAAGTGATAAATTCCATTTCAACATGCCATCCCGTTAAACCTTCTCTACATACATCAGATCAAAACCATCCATAAGAAAAAGAAATGCAAAAAGGCAAAACGCTTGTCTGAGGAGGCCTTAAAAAGAGCTGAGAAAGAAGAGAAGTGGAAGACAAAGAGAAAAAGGAAAGATATTCCCATCTGAATGCAGAGTTCGAAAGAAGAGCAAGGAGAGATTAAAAAAAAAAAAAAAAAAAAAGCCTTCTTCAGTGATCAGTGCAAAGAAATAGAGGAAAACAATAGAATGTGAAAGACTAGAGATTTCTTCAAGAAAATTAGAGATACCAAAGAAACATTTCATGCAAAGATGGGCCCAATAAGGACAGATAGATATGGACCTAACAGAAGCAGAAGATATTAAGAAGAGGTGGCAAGAATACACAGAAGAACTATACAAAACAGATCTTAATGACCCAGATAACCATTAGGGTGTGATCACTCACCTAGAGCCAGACATCCTAGAATGTGAAGCCAAGTGGCCCTCAGGATATGTCACAATGGACAAAGCTAGTGGAAGTGATGGAATTCCAGCTGAGCTATTTCAAATCTTAAAAGATGATGCTGTGAAAGTGCTACAGTCAATAAGCCAGCAAATTTGGAAAACTCAGCAGTGGCCACAGGACTGGAAAAGGTCAGTTTTCATTCCCATCCCAAAGAAAGCAATGCCAAAGAATGTTCCGACTATCCCACAATTGCACTCATCACACATGCTAACAAAGTAATGCTCAAAATTCTCCAAGTGAGGCTTCAACAGTTAGTGAACTGACAAGTTCCATATGATCAAGCTGGATTTACAAAAGGCAGAGGAACAAGAGATCAAATTATCAATATCCATTGCATCACAGGAAAAGCAAAAGAAATCCAGAAAGACATCCACTTCTGCCCTATTGACTACGCCAAAGCCTTCGCCTGTGTGGATCACAACAAACTGTGGAAAATTCTTCAAGAGATGGGAATACCAGACCACCTGACCTGCTCCGGAGAAACCTGTATGAAGGTCAAGAAGCAACAGTTAGAACTGGACATGGAACAATAGACTAGTTTCAAATTTGAAAAGGAGTAGTTCAAGGCTGTATATTGTCACCCTGCTTATTTAACTTATATGCAGAGTGCATTTTACAAAAGGCTGGACTGGATGAAGCACAAGCTGAAATTAAGATTGCCAAGAGAAATATCGTACCTTAGATATGCACCCTTATGGCAGAAAGCAAAGAGGAACTAAAGAGACTCTTGATGAAGGTGAAAGAGGAGAGTGAAAAAGCTGGCTTAAAATCTAACATTAAAAAAAAAAGACAAAGATCATGGCCTCTGGTACCATCACTTTATGGCAAATAGATGGGGAAACAATGGGAACAGTGAGAGACTGTTTTGGGGGGCTCCAAAATCACTGCAGATGGTGACTGCAGCTGTGAAATTAAAAGATGCTTGCTCCTTGGAAGACAAGCTATGACCAACCTAGACAGCATATTTAAAAGCAGAGATATTACTTTACCGACAAAGTTTCATCTAGTCAAAACTATGGTTTTTCTAGTAGTCATGTATGGATGTGAGAGTTGGACCATAAAGAAAGCTGAACACTGAAGAATTGATGCTTTTGAACTGTGGTGTTGGAGAAGACTCTTGAGAGTCCCTTGGACTGCAAGGAGATCCAACCAGTCCATCCTAAAGGAAATCAGTCCTGAATACTAATTGGAAGGACTGATGTTGAAGCTGAAGCTCCAATAGTTTGGCCACCTGATGCGAAGAACTGACTCATTTGAAAAGACCCTGATGCTGGGAAAGATTGAAGGCAGAAAGAGAAGGGGATGACAGAGGATAAGATGGTTGCATGGCATCACCGACTCTATGGACATGAGTTTGAGTAAGCTCCAGCAGTTGGTGATGGCCAGGGAGGCCTGGCATGCTGTAATTGGGGTTGCAAAGAATCAGACATGACTGAGCAACTGAACCGAACTGAATGAAGGATGTGCTTCCTATCTTTATATATTTGCCTGATTCATCCCTTTGAATCTCATTTGGCAAGATCCTAAAATTCTTTTGGTCCTTATATTTCCTCTTTCAGTTCTCTTTTCAGAATTTAGCTTCTTAAATAGCTCAGTTGGTAAAGAACCTGCCTGCAATACAGAATACCTTGGTTTGATTCCTGGGTCAGGAAGTTCCCCTGGAGAAGGGATAGGCTATCCACTCCAGTATTCTTGGGCTTCCCTTGTGGCTATGCTGGTAAAGAATCCACCTGCAATGCAGGAGACCTGGGTCCCTTCCCTGGGTTGGGAAGATCCCCTGGAGAGGGGAAAGGCTACACACTCCAGTATTCTGGCTTGGAGAATTCCATGGACTGTATAGTCCATGGGGTCGCAAAGAGTTGGACACGACTGAACGACTTTCACTTAAGATACTGTAAGAGATGGAAAGTGTTGGAGGAGGGCTCTGAGGAAAAAGAACAGAGGCATCTGTGTATAAATCAACTGTTCCACATAATTGAACCACTTTTTAAACATTTCCTTCACCCCGAAAAGGAAGCCTAGGTCATTCAGATTATGAGAAGATCTCCTTCCAAATGGACATAAGAATTCCAGTTCTCACAGTCATCTTTGTTTGCTCAAATATTTTCTTCCAAGATTACACATTATACTTTCCCCTTAGTCAATACATTTACTTAGCATATGAGTTGATGTGGTTTCTACTTCAAATCAGAAATGTGTGTATCCAGTTCTTACATCTAATTTTTATCCATGCTCTGTCCATAGTTGATAAATGAAAGATTTCCCTTAAGACCACCATTAAAGTTTATGATTCTTTGTCATGCCCTCCAAGCCTTGAGGTAAGAGGTTAAATCCTTAAGCTTCTTTCTTGTATTCTTTTTGTAAGCTTTTTAGAACAGTTCAAATCAGTTACCCCACCATTACACACATCCTGTGTAATTACCACTGTCATCATAGTAATTAAGTACCTCAACCTGTTGTTCTACCTTTACTGTGCCTTCCACCATTCATTCTGTCTTCACAAGTGATCATTTTAATAAGTGTAACCATAGGTTATCATTGCCCTCAAGGAGATGAACTGTGTTTATAAATACGAGCAATGTTATTCTAGAATTCCACTGTTTAGTAATAGGGGTATGATTTCAGTTCAGTTCAGTGCATTTCAGTCAGTCATGTCCAACTCTTTGTGACCCCATGGACTGCAGCACACCAGGCCTCCCTGTCCATCACCAGCTGCTGGAGTTTACTCAAACTCATGTCCATTGAGTCGGTGATGCCATGCAACCATCTTATCCTCTGTCATCCCCTTCTCCTCCCACCTTCAATCTTTCCCAGCATCAGGGTCTTTTCCAATGAGTCAGTTCTTCGCATCAGGTGGCCACAGTATTGGAGTTTCAGCTTCAGCATCAGTCCTTCCAATTAATATTCAGGACTGATTTCCTTTAGGATGGACTGGTTGGATCTCCTTGCAGTCCAAGGGACTCTCAAGAGTCTTCTCCAACACCATAGTTCAAAAGCATCAATTCTTTGGCTCTCAGCTTTCTTTGTAGTCCAACTCTCACATTCATACATGACTACTGGGTACTAATAATTCTATTAGAGTCCCTCCGAAAAAGAGACGCTGTGACTCTTTCTCATTGATATTATATCAGTTTGCTTCCACAGAAGGTCCTTTCTTTTCACTTTTCTTCATGGATAAATATTTGTTTATTTACTTATACATTTTCTATCATTTCTATGAAGTCCATATTTAACAGGTATTTTTTCAATATATTCTTAATCTGACATCTAGATATAGATGTTCTAATTGCTACTAATATTCTAATAAATTTGCAATAAAGTGAAAAGTCCTTAATTAGGAAATGGGAATCCTATAATAGGGAGGACTCATAAACTGTTCAACGGCTCCATTTTCTTCATTTGCTTATGTATGCAGTTCATGTTTATGGGGGAGTATATCTATCTAGAGGAAATGTATTGGCTTAAAATAAGACTTGGATGAATGAATAAAGAAGATGTGGTATGGTGTGTGTGTGTGTGTGTGTGTGTGTGTGTGTGTTCGTGTTTATACCCACACAATGGAATATTACTCAGCCATAAAAGGATGAAATGTTGCCATTTTCAGCAACATGGATGAACTTGGAAGGTATAATGCTAAGTGAAATAAGTCAGACAAAGAAAGACAAATACTATATGATGTCATTTATGTGTGTAGTATCAAAAATACAACAAAGTGTGAATACAAAATTGTTACCTGCTCAGTCAAGTCCACAAATATTGCAGTGGGTTGCCATTTCCTCCTCCAGGGGATCTTCCTGACCCAGGGATCACCCTTATCCACTTCAGATCTGTAACACTGATAGCCTGTTTTTGGTTGATAGAGTGTTTCTTATATTCATGACATTAATCCTAAAATATATAAATTCTGACATGGCTACACAAAATCTCAGCCATAAAACCTGAAGGTAGATATTAACAACAGGCAAATCAAAGGATATTCCATCAGTGTGGGTCACATTGTCTGAATAGGTTCAAACAATTCTGTGCTGCAAAAGACAGCCTAACCTTGCAATACTTAATATCTGGTAGAAGTCTAGGACTGCAGTCCTCCTACACTCTGGAATCTCACAAGTGGCAAATGCATTATGACTTTCCAGTGAGCACACTCCCTTGAGTTGCCTTAATCCTAACTATCCTTCAAGACCCAACTCAAGACTCTTTTTCTCTCATCAATTCATCTCTGACTAGTACACAGCAATCATCTTGTCCTTTTCCTAATGCCCAATTTTTCTTCTGCTTCATTTGTTTAGTATGCCAACCCTATAAAGTCCCCACCATTTTTGTACACTTTGACATCAATGTGCCTTTCATCATAAGCTTCTAAAAAGCAGTCAGATATGGCTGACATGATGATGTGTGCATTCCAAGGACACAAATGTGTGGTGCAGAACTGGTAGATAGCTATTTGCCTCTCTTACCTTTATATTTGTTGACAGTAGCATCTGCTACTCCAGATTTTCTTGGACAATAGGTTATTTTCCCCAAAATATTCTCATACAGTTAGTACTCATTTATTTATGAATAACTTTAGTACAGTCTGGTGGCTGAGATGGTTAAGCATCTGCCTATAATGCGGGAGACCCGGGTTTGATCCCCAGGTCAGGAAGATCCTCTGTAGAAGGACATGTCAACCCACTCCAGTACTCTTGCCTGGAAAATCCCATGAAAGGAGGAGCATGGTAGGCTACAGTTTGTGAGGTTGCAAAGAGTTGGACATGACTGAGCGACTTCACTTTCACTTAGTACAGTGCATGGCTTAAAGCTTTTATATAATTTACCACTTCTTTGCCAGTTATAAATCTTATTTTCTTTACTTCATATTTCAGAAGATATCTTGAAAAAAACTCATTCTTTCTCCTTCTTTCTCTTATTTTACCCTTTCCAGTTGCCCCTAACTCTTGCTCATAGCAAAATAACTTTTAGTTCCTGTTTTCACTTCTGAATATATGAAACCCAAAATTTTACTAAAGAATGCCTAATTCTACTTCCTAATATTCCAATGTAGTTCTTTTTTATTAGATTATGAGCTCAAACTTTAAAAACTAGATCATCTTCTTTTATACGATCCTTTCTTCAGTTCAGTTCAGTTCAGTCTCTCAGTTGTGTCTGAGTCTTTGTGACCCCATGAACCGCAGCACTCCAGGCCTCCCTGTCCATCACCAACTCCCGGAGTTTACCCAAACTCATGTCCATTGAGTCGGTGATGCCATCTAACCATCTCATCATCTGTCATCCCCCTTTCCTCCTGCCTTCAAACTTTCCCAACATCAGGGTCTTTTCAAACGAGTCAGCTCTTTGCATCAGGTGGTCAAAGTATTGGAGTTTCAGCTTCAGCAGCAGTCCTTCCAATGAACACACAGGACTGATGTGCTGTAGGATGGACTGGTTGGATCTCCTTGCACTTCAAGGGACTCTCAAGAGTCTTCTCCAACACCACAGTTCAAAAGCATCAATTCTTCTGCACTCAGCTTTCTTTATAGTCCAACTCTCACATCCATGCATGACCACTGGAAAAACCATAGCCTTGACTAGACAGACCTTTGTTGACAAAGTGATGTCTCTGCTTTTTAATATGCTGTCTAGGTTGGTCATAACTTTCCTTCCAAGGAGTAAGCGTCTTTTAACTTTGTGGCCGCAATCACCATCTGCAGTGATTTTGGAGCCCCAAAAAATAAAGTCAGCCACTGTTTCCCCATCTATTTCCCATGAAGTGATGGGACCAGATACCATGATCTTAGTTTTCTGAATGTTAAGCTTTAAGCTAACTTTTTCACTCTCCTCTTTCACTTTCATCCAGAGGCTCTTTAGTTCTTCTTCACTTTCTGCCATAAGGGTGGTGAGGTTATTGATATTTCTCCCAGCAATCTTGATTCCAGCTTGTGCTTCCTCCAGCCCAGCATTTCTCATGATGTACTCTGCATATAAGTTAAATAAGCAGGGTGACAATATACAGCCTTGACGTACTCCTTTTCCTATTTGGAACCAGTCTGTTGTTCCTTTCTACTACCCTTTCTACTCATATACTATGTACTTAAATATACAGGTGAATTGAAAGTACTTTTCTTAATTACATAGGAACCCTTCAGTCATATCAAGTGGGACACAGAATAGTTCCAAGGAAAGCAGCTCTGGGTTGATTTTCAGCTGGGATCAATTCTGGATTCTGGATACTATGTTTACTAAAATCTGGACCAGTGGTGAACAGCTCATTAGTCTATTCCTTTTCTGTCTTTATCTCCTTCAGCTTTTTCGTTCTCTATTAGCTCTTTCTTGTCATTAGGTAGTCCATATAATGTGGATATTTCTATGACTGAAGTTTCTGCTTTGGGGCTCGTAAAGTTGCCACTAAAATAATTTAAGGATTACTTGGAAGCTCTTTGCCTATAAGATATAGCCTGATAATTGCAGTCATGTAAGACAGCTAAATGCTGAGAGTACCATGAAAGTTGGTCTCAAATCTATTATTTCATTTCCTTCTAATCATATGCATTAAGATTGTCCAAAGACTGTTCACATTTTATTTATGTATTGCCCTTTAATTATAGTGATATTTCATCTCCCATATTTCTTTTTGCCATTGATACTAATAACTACTTGTGAATTGTTCTTTCTAAAACTGTAGGTAGATACCACATGAAAAAAAGAGGCATATGTATTGGTTCCATTTTAATATTAGTTGGAAAAAGGACACTCCCTGTTTTCATCACTGATTCACTCTGGCATGAGTCATTTATTATATTTTTTACATCTTCCATCTTTCAAATTCTTACACTTTACTTTCATGCTCCATGTTTCCAGGCTTCATTTCCCCATACTATTTCCTTTTCCTATAAACTTTGTTGTAAAATAAACACAACCCAAGATGCTGTGTTACCCTACCAGAGGCATTTGCTATATTTGTCTCCTTCACAGTGAAATTAGTTAAGACAAAAGAATATATATACAGTAAAAAGAAATGTGACACTCTGAGACAGAAGCAGAAGAAAACCTTTTGTTCTGAGAGACTATTTTAGATCTTTGAGTCATATTAAAAGAAGCAGCACCAAGTCACAATAGGATTTGAGCAGTAGTGCTTGGATGCAAGAAATCCATAAGAAGGAAGTTCATGCCTCCAAAAAAAAGTCTCCCACAGAATCTGCTTCCTAGACTGTGTCAGAGGAAGTAAAGAAACTGTCCCTTTAACCTGCAAAGAAAGCCTGGCATGCCCAACAAAAAAAGATTACTTATTGTGTCTCAAAATACTGGCTTCTGGCTTGCCATCAAAAATGTTATAACCGTGTTGTTTGTGATTTTAATTAGTTTTCCAAACATATGACAAACTAAATTGAATAAATCAAACTGACCTTTAAATTTCTAGAATTATAGTCTATTTAAATGTCCATAATGCTGCAATAATAACCTAAGTTAATAACCATTTCACTTTCCTCCCTGAGAGCCTCTCTGGGTGATACACAATGTTATTAATTTTGGCGTGATTACAAATTATTCCCATAGTTCAGGTTTAATACAGTATTGATGTTGTTATTAATATGGATTTGTCAGTAAAAATACAAAACTGAGTCAGTCCCAGCTAATGTCAGTTTTAAGGTTAAAAATAAAAAATAAAAAAACCCAGCTTGTATTGAGGAAAGCCGGAAAACCCATAAGACTAGAATTTCATTATAAGGATACTTGGCTTGGTATGAGAAAGGATTCAAAATGAATAAAATAGCAAAAAGGTATTGTAAATCTGTCTGTTAGCAACTTAAGTTTCTTTTTTAAAGCCTATTTTGGTCATTTCTGTATTTTTCAGTTTCTCAGAGGACAGATTAAATCGTGTGACAATTCTACAAGGATTGTCTAAAAGTAAGTTTAGAAGGTTAATCATCAGACTTAAGTGAAGAGTATAATAGTTTTACTCACAGTACACTCTTTTGTGAAGTATGTGGAGCAAACTGGTTATAAATGCATGACTTGGAGTGAAAGCGAGAAAATTATGATGTATAAAATCTGGTATGGTAAGGTAGTCTAGCACAGTGGTGAAGAGTTCTAGTTGAACCAGGTGACTTTAGTTTGATCTTTGGCCTTGTTTGTGCCACTTTTACTGGTTACTAAGTGTCTTTGGTAAGACACTTCGTCTAAAATATTACATTAAAAATGTTACTTATCTCAGAAAGTTTGCAATAAGTGAATGAGATAATGCATGAAAAGTGTTTAGTAATACATGGCTCATGGTAAATGTTCAAAACATGTACGTTTCTGTTAACAGGCTATCACGATGTGCAAAAGCAAACATCATTTTAATCATTTTATTTTCATACTTGGAGAAATAAAGTAATTTCCATAAGGACTCACAGTTATTAAAAATTTGTGATGGGATTAAAACCATGTCATTTCCAATTACTAAGTCAGTTACCATACTGTCCCCCATCTGCTTTGATTGTTTTCCAAGGTATGAGCCCAGGTAAAGCATATATGGAGTTTGATTTTTTCACATAAAAATTAAATCTCTCAGATTTATGCTTTTAATAATTGAAAACAACTCATAGAATAGAGCAATTAGAAAGGCTGGACAAATTTTTTTTCTGCTTTAGGATATTATACAGTTATAATGAAGTGGACATTTATAGGTCAAATACTGGGAGAGTAATTCAGAAAAATTAGAACAGCATATGACCCTGCTTTTTCCTTATAAAGTTCTATTGATGTTAAAAGAGGCAACTGAGAAGCTGCCCAAAACTATTCTTTCTACTTTTGTATGTATTAGAATTTTTTATCTTACATAAGTGAAAGTGATGACCGCTCGGCTGTGCCCAAATCTTTGGACTGTAGGCCGCTAGGCTCCTCTGTCCATGGAATTCTCCAGGCAAGGATACTGGAGTGGGTTGCCATCTCCTTCTCCAGGGGATCTTCCCGACTCAGGGATCAAACCTGATTCTCCTGCATTGCAGGCAAATTCTTTACCCTCTGAGCCACCAGGGACGCCCATGTTATCTAAAGTAAAAGCAAATAGGAAAATAAAAAAAAAACCTTGCCATAAATGCCACCTAACTTGCCTTTTCAACACCATCTCCTACTGTTCATTGACCCTTGAACATTATTTGCTGTTTGCCTGGAATGTCCAATGTTAGTTTGTTCACATAACAAAATATTTTCATTCTTTAAATTCCAAAGTTATTTCCTCCATGAAGTCAAGATAACATCCAAATGAGGTAGACTCACTATGTTCACTCGCCACTTCTTTGACTTTCCCATAGCAATGAAGAGGTTCCCTTTTATGTGTTTGAGAATACATCTGTGTCTTCATAAACATTTTAGAGTTTAGAAAAGACTATGGCTCATTATTTTTATCCCTATGCTATGACAAACACAGGGATGATGGGTCTAAATTCCTACAAAATTCCTTTAACCTCTGAAGAATACAAAAATCTACAAATTACATAGAGCAGCTTGGAAGATTCATGCCAGTTACAACCCTTAAAGCTTTAGCTTCAATAGCTTTATAGTAAGTCCATTTGTAACAAATCATCATGCACCAAGTATTTGGTCTGCCATAATAAATCCTCACTAAGGTCCCATGTTCCATCACTATTTTAAGATTTTTTTTCCTGTGATGTTTGAGACTTTCTTCTGTTCCTCCATATCTAGATGTCAAAATAATAGGAGACAGAGGAAGTGATAACAGTGGTCCCAACATTTACATTCTGGGCTCCCTCATTACTCTTGTATTTATTAAGGTAATTTAGTCTTGTATATATATAGCCAAAAGGAATACAATCTTCTTTAAAAAGTTAACCTGTAAATGCAAAGTAAAGAAAGGTATAAAAAAGATTCTTACTCCATATTTTATTGTTGGGAGCTTAATTCCTCCTCCTTCCCCTTCTGCCCCACATCTGGGTGGGTTGATAAGAAAGCCCAGGTGATCTCTCCTTTATTCTCAGCAGAAAGCTCAAACAATAGTAACTTCAGCCCTAACATGTATAGGATGCTCATTCCAGCCCCCTCACGACAATAAAATCCCAAGCAAATCCCCATTTCCTGCTCTCTAAAACTATTTTAATATCTGCTTGTGAGTCTATTCTGCTGTCCCCAGAAAGGCTCATTATATGAGAATTAAACTTTTTCACGGCTTATTGATGTGTATACACGTAGCATCATCAGCTCTGACTTTCAAATCAAACTTGGTGGGATGGTGGACCATTTCATTTCTGTAGTATAACCACAACTTGGGGAAATCTCCTCATGAATATAGGAAAAGGTGAGCTGTTGGACAGAAACTAAAACATGCACTCATGGGAACTGCAGGCGATATTAATTGAGAAGCAGGATGTTGAAGGTCATACGTTTCAGGCAAGAACATTTGGATTTTAACCTATAGGCAACAGGAACTCATTTTAAAAACTTTGCCTAGGAAAGTGACACATTGCCATACATGCTTCAGGAAGATGAATCAGACTACTGTGTGCTGACTGGTAGGGAGAAGGCCAGAATGGGGGTGGTCACAAGAAAGACCATGGGCACTCTGACAACATAAAGTCTGGAGGAGAAAGCAACAGGTTTAAGAGAACCTCCATGTTACAGATGCTAAAACAAGGTCCATGGATGGTTTAATGCATAGTATCCAAAGAGCATATTAAGCTCAGACTGGACAAGTGCAATCATGTGTGTGGGACCAGAATAATACAAACAGAACAATGCTGTGCTTAGTCATCATGTCCAACTCTTTGCGACCCCATGGACTGCAGCCCACCAGGCCCCTTTATCCATGGGGATTCTTCAGGCAAGAATACTGGAATGGGTTGCCATGCCCTCCTCCAGGGGATCTTCCCAACCCAGGGCTCCAACCCAGGTCTCCTGCATTGCAAGTGGGTTCTTTACCATTTAAGCTACCCAGGAAGCCCAATACTAACAGGGATAGAGTCAGTTATCTGATAGAAGTGTCCTGTGTCACAAGACCTACCCATACACAGTAAGAAATTTCATAACAGTCTTCTGAGGTATAGTAACCAATATCCAGACATGAGAGAGGTAACATTCCGCAAGCCAGACTGGGTTTCAAATCCCCTAACATTAGTTGTTGTTCAGTTGCTAAGTTGTGTCTGAGTCTTTGTGACCCTACAAACTGCAACATGCCTGGCTTCCCTGTCTTTCATTATCTCCTGGGGTTTGCTTGAACTCATCTCTTTTGGATCAGTGATGACATCCAACCATCTCATCCTCTGTCACCCCCTTCTCCTCCTGCCCTCAATCTTTCCCAGCATCAAGGTCTTTTTCAGTGAGTCGGCTCTTCATAACAGGTGGCCAGCATATTAGAGCTTCAGCTTCAGCATCAGTCCTTCCAATGAATATTCAGGGTTGATTTCCTTTAGGATTGACTGGTTTGATCTCCTTGCAATCATTAGTGTCCGATACTATGCAGTGTCTAGGGATCTCAGCAGATCAATCAGAAAGAGTATGCATGGAGGATTTAAATAGAATTCCAATGTGAAGAAATGGACCAAAAGAAGGTCACCAAGAGTGACATAATTTCAGGCCACTTAGGAAACTGAGCATTTTCACAGACATTTTGAGATATGACTTTGTATTTCTGAAAATGATTGAAACATCGGATAGGAGTGAGGAAGACCTTGGCTGAGGAAACACTAGCGTTCCATTGGTTTCTCAGGCCACAGAACTATGAGTCTGGAAAGCATGGCTCTATTTTAGGAGTTCAGAATGGCGAAGCTAAAGTTAACTGAGGACCAAATCTTAAAATTCTATTTTGTGCAACACTTCCTAAGGGGAATATTTCATATATTGATGGCTACCTACCTGTCTAACCAAATACCAAACACTCTATACAACTTTCCATTTGGGAGAAGTCCTTAAAAGCACCTTGTATATTTACATCTTCATTACTTACATATAAAAAGATAGTAATGTAAAATACGAGCGAAGTAAGGCCACCTGAATAGACTAAAAATGTGGAGAAATATCGGAGGAAATAGAGGTCATTCAAACACACATACTCCTACTCTCAACTGGGAGAGATTCACAGAGTACTTGTTAAGGTATGAAAGATAACTTTTTTTTTTTAAAGATAACTTTTAAAAGTGGGTTTTCAATGCAGATGTTTAATACAATAAGTGACTCAGACGGTAAATAATCTGCCTGCAATACAGGAGACCTGCATTTGATCCCTGGGTCAGGAAGATCCCCTGGAGAAGGAGATGGCAACCCATTCCAATATTCTTGCCTGGAAAATCCCATGGACAGAGCAGCTTGCTGGACTACAATCCAAGGGGTCATAGAGTCAGATACGACTTGACGACTAAACCACAGTTCCTTAATACTAATGAGATTTATTTTCTCATCCAGAAGAAAGTCCAGTGGTCAATGGTTGCCATGTGGATGTCAAAGTTGGGAATCAGGATTTCTGCTGGTCCCTAGCCCTTTCATGGTCACAAGATGAATGCAGCATTGTAGGCATCATGTCCTCTCAAGACCTCATAAAAGTCAAAAATTGGGCATGTCTATCACCTTCTATGTCTCTCCCTCAGCAAAGAGAGAAATCTTTCTAAGGACTTCCTCCAGCAGAGGGAAGTCTTTTTATATTTCTGGCCAGAACTCAGTAATCTGTCTACCCATAAAGTAACTGATGGCCCATCTTCTCAGAAATTCAATAATATTTACTAAGTACCTGAACAAAACTGGGGTGTTGTTAGCAATGAAGGGGGGATGCCCTATGTATGAACTGACAACAGTATTCATGCAGTAGGTCTAGGCATTTCCCTTTCTAGTTAGACTTTGCTGGCGCTCAGTGGTTCAACTTAGAACTTCCTAGTGATAAGGGTGTCTGATACAATGATTGGCCAGCGTTAAAGACAATTTGGGGCCATGAGCCCTGCCGAAATTCACACTTCACAAGCAACCATCTGCTTTATTTAGCCTGTCTACAAATAGGGACAAATCTGTCCTCCTTCCTTAAATATTTTCTCAGACTTTGCTTCTTCGATCCACCTTTCTAAGACTTACTGTCTCTCTGATAAACACAGCCCTTATCTCTGTTTCCTTGGTTAGTTTACATTTTTCAGGGCTAAGTTTGACCACTTGAGCTTCCCCGGTGCCTTAGCAGTAAAGAATCTGACTGCAATGCAGGAGCTACAGGAGACTCAGTTTCGATCGCTGGGTTGGGAAGATCCCCTGGAGAAAGGCATAGCAACCCACTCCAGTAGTCTTGCCTGGAAAACCCTATGAACAAAGGAGCCTGACTGGCTACAGTCCATGGGGTCACAAACAGTCAGACATGACTGAAGCGACTTAGCACACACACACGTTTGACCATTTGCCATCACTCCTAGCAGGCAGAGACTTGTCTGTTCTGTCAGGGACCGTAGCCCTTTCTTAGGCTCTCTGAATAACTAACAAAAATTGCTCAAGTCAACCTATTGTTCAGCAGAATAATAAACTGATCTTTTCTGTACACAAATTCCAGAAACCACTGCTCACCCATACTCAGGGATATATTTTAGTCACCTAAATTCTTTGGGAAGATATTTTAATTTTTTTTCATTATATATATATGTATATATATGGGGGGAAGAAATATGTAAAAATAATTTTCTTCCCTCTCTTCTCTCTTTCCTAAAGCCCAACACCCTATAGGTCAGAGACTGGTTTTTTTTATTCCCAGTAATTTTTTTTTTTTTTAAATGTGTCCTAACTTCAGCTTTGGAGAAGGAAATGGCAACTCACTCCAATGTTCTTGCCTGGAGAATCCCAGGGACAGGGTAGCCTGGTGGGCTGCCGTCTATAGGGTCGCACAGAGTCGAACACGACTGAAGTGATTTAACAGCAGCAGCTTCAGCTTAATAATTTTGAACACAATATAAAGTATAAAAGGAACATTGCATTGCATCCACCTTTCCCTATTTAATGCCTAAATACAGAGTTGAATGCACCTCAGTCTGCTGCTCGTAAAACTCATAACAATGAAACGTGTTTTCACACCTCACTTTGAGAACCATCTCTAATGGGTGACCCATACTTAAGACTCACCAACTGCTGCCTCTCCTATTCAGCTGAGTCAAAGATGTGACTAATCACTTTAAGGCAGAAGTAGTTTGCATTCTGCAGATGAGACCCACAGGCTTGGAGTCTACCTACAGCTGTCTCTCTCTTTGGTTTTGTCATTCATAAGTTGTACCCAGTGTTACCCAAGGGTCCAAGTATACTCAGAAAGGCATTCTGTATGGAAGGACAGTCAGTACTATGTAGTACAGGGTAACTTAAGTAGCGCTGGAAATTGTGTCCTGGTCAAAGTCAGTAGCTCTGAAAGCCCCATTGCTACTGCCACTTTGGGCTAGTTAATACAGGCAATCTCTGCACTAGGTAGATTACTCATATTAATCTTCCTAAAATCCAATAGCATCAAATATCTGATCAGAAACACTTTCTGAATCCCCCTTACTAAAACTTGCAAAAAAACTATATGATTTAGCCCAGTAAGTATCTTACTATTTTTTTTTAAATGGAACCAGGTATAAACATGGTTAAAATGAAGTAGTTAAACCAATTACGAATATAAATGAAACTTAATAGCTTTAAAATGACTAGCGGAAAACATGAGTGTTCAACAAACTGATGTACCTTCAAGGCTCTCATCAATACTTTGTGTTGTTTCTTGATATTTGCTTTTTTTAATCAACTATCTTGAAATTATACAATTTCAAGATTAATGTACAGATACTTAAATTAGGCAGATTATCCTGTCTTTTCTTTGGAGAGTATTAGAAATATTGTCTTCCTCATATAAGCACGGGTTCAAGAATAATCTGAAGATTCCAAGAACCTTTTAAGGCCTTTCCAATTCCAGTAGCTTAAACAATAGAAAAAAATTGAATTGTGCAAATCCAATAGCTGTCATTGGCTGGCATCTCTATTTCTCCAATTTCCATGTGAATAAAGAATGAACTCATGATACAAATAAAAATAGCTGATTTTGAAAATAGCATCATATAATAAGTTGGAAACATACCCCAATAATTTTGTTCAGACTTGCTTTACACTCCTGGATATTTTAATCTAAAACTCACATCATGTATTTCTTCTTCCTCTAAAATAACCTCATTTCTTTATATATCAGAATTTCTTTCCCCCATTAGTAAAAATAAAATCATGTAGGTGCAATTTTGTTTTCTTTATACTTTAGGGACTAAATTTAACTAATTAACATTTTAATAACATTCCACCATTTGTTCCTGCAGAATTAGGGGACTTGCTCAAGATAGATTAAGATATACTTTGAACCATCTGGAATTCAAGCAGCTTTGATTTTAAATAAGTACTTGTTTTCCTATATGCTTGTGGACATTTTGGGGGTGATTAAAGTATAGACCATAAGGTAAACTATAGAAAGAATAGAAATGTATTTATTTTTTATTATACTTTTCACACTCAGAAGATTCTGATTGTTTCCCTAAATGGGGTTTAAATATTGGTGAGGATCCTGGCAGAACAAGGACTCAAGGAAATACTGTGAAACTTCACTGTTTCCAAATGAGTTGAGAGAATGCAATCTCTATAGAAAAGCTTTTGATTACGAGATTGTCAAGACAAATGTTTTTATTTCCTTTAAAAATGCAAGCGTCAACCTACAAAGTTAAAGCACTGTTGCTGATAGAAATATTATTAAACTGAGTTTAATGAACAACTACAGACTAGTGCTGTGGACCCAGAGAACTAGTCAGAGAGAGACAAACTTTCTGGGTAGGAAAATGAAAGGCAAAATTAGGGTGAGATCAAGACAGATATAGAAAGCCATGTGTGTGATGTTGGGCTCGAGGACCTATATACAAATTGAATAAATGATCCAGATGGCTCCATCTGAAATAAGCCCCAAGTCAGTTTGGACCACCAAGATTAATTCCTTATCATAGGAGATAACACTGGGGTTCCTTGGTTGTTGTGAGCATACGGTGAGAAAATAAATTGAGAAAAACAAAACAATATTAGATAGTTTTTGGAGACCTGATACTAGAGAAATTATGTAGTCTGCAATGGCCCAAGTTCTGGGGCTCCCAGTGGTGTTCAGTGCCGTTCCTACAGCAACGGGTCCTCTGAAATAGAATCCCCAAATCATGGAAGAGCCCAGAACGAACTCCTTCACTCCATGTGGAGCTTTGTGGACGTCCATGTCCTCCATGTCTGTTCATGACCCATTTGACATAATTCCTCCTAAAGCCCACCTTTAGCATAAACCTCTATAGAATTTGTTCCACCTTTTTCTTTTTCCTGTAACCACCTAAATGTTCTTACCTTTCTTCTCCTCTTTAATCTTCATTCCTCTTAATGTTTTATTTTGTACTCTGTCAAGACACAAATGTCCTTATTGTCTATATTTGTAATTGGAATACAACGATTGTATTGATATCGCATATCAATATGATATTGAGTCATATTGAGTCATATTGACTCAATATGATATTGAGTCACGGCTCACTGGTATCAAATGTAATGGAGGGAGGGTGTATGGAGAGACATTTTCACCTCCTTGCTTTTCATCCTCAACATGCTTTCATAGATTCTGACACAAAAGCTGACTCCATTGACCCCCTTACGAGGCAAATCAACTAGGCGCTCAATGGTAGACACAGGATTGTTTTTGGCCGGCTCTCCTAAGTTCTTTTAGAGATGCAGAAAAGTAAGATTTAGTTAACTTAGCAACTAACTTGAACAGAGATCTTCACTTAGAATCACATTTCACACATGGTTCAAGACCTAACCTCACAAACTGTTTTACTAAAGTGTACACTGACTCTCCCTCTGTTACTGGCCTCTCAACAGTGTCTTACCCCAGTAAACTGTGGCCAAGCAAAGGTCTTTTCTCAGAGTTTTATTTCCCTCCCTTTTATTATGGAAATATTCAGTCCACCAACTTAGGTCAACTACTCAATTTAATCGCCTTAAGAAATGTGAATGGTAAGCAGCTGCTCCAATTTTGTTCAACAACATTTCAGGCCTTTCAAAATATTTTCTCTCATTTGATCAACAGTATGAAGTATGGCAGGGTAGATTTTATGACTTCTGAAAACAGTAGTCTCAAGCGCAAAGAAATAAACTGAATTTTCAAAATGATTCAACAAGTACAGCTGAGTCTAGTCCACATCCCGAGTCTCTGCTTCCTAATCTCATGGTGAGTGTGCTTAGTTGCTCATTCATGCCCCACTCTTTGCCACCCCATGGGCTGTAGCCCACCAGGCTCCTCTGTGCATGGGGACTCTCCAGGCGGTAATACTGGAGTGGGTTGCCATGCCCTACTCCAGGGGATCTTCCCAACCCAGGGATCGAACCCAGGTTTCCCGCATTGCAGGCGGATTCTTTACCATCTGAGCCATCAGGGAAACCCCAGTATATTGTACCTTTTTCCTATTACTATTCTGTTATCTTAATCTTGTGTGGCATTTGTAGTCACTTTATTTTCTACACTAAATATCAGAATATTTAACTAACCTCAATTATTTAATAAGCATTTTTTTTTTTTCTCGAGGAAGCCAAACCATGCCTTTCAAACTCATTTGCTGATGACTAGTAGAATTTTACTATGGAGCAGGAAACAGAAAGAAACTTTCTCAGTAAGAATACAATTCTTTATTTCCATTTTGGAAGATTGAGTTCATTATAGATTCTATACAATTAAAACTTTTTAAGACTATAAAATATCTTTCCCTGGAAGGAAGGGAAGGAATGGGAGTGGATGTGAAGTTCCCCAGTTTAAGCAAGGACTCAAAGAGTACCCAGTATCAAGAGAGAAAGGAAAGGTTGAGAGGGATAGATTATTCATTGACTTTTGGACATGCCAATCACCTGAGCTCTGAAAATAAACACAAAACTAAGAATGCTCAGATAGTAATCATGTTCCTAGTGGAAGAGAGAGAGAAAACAGACATAACCCTCTGAAACAGAAAATACTGAATATCATGTGCTAACTCTTGTAGAAGCCTAACTAAGAGGCAGTACACAGTCTTCTGAGATGGCATTTTCCAGCTGTGGGCCTTGGGGCAAACGAAGAGTAAGCCTCAGGATAAGAGATGAGAAAGACTGGTGTCTCCTAAGTTAGCACTTCCCAAAGTATGCCCCAGCGACCAGAGTTGCAAGATATGCTCCTTCCTAAAAGATTTCTAGGTCAAATAATTGGTAAATATCAAGTGCTATGCTGCTTCCTAAAGATTCAAAGGGGCTTCCTTAGTGTCTCAGAGGGTAGAATCTGCCTGCAATGTGGGAGATCTGGGTTCGATCCCTGGGTCGGGAAGATTCCCCTGGAGAAGGAAATGGCAACCCATTCCAGTATTCTCACCTGGAAAATGTTATAGACAGAGGAGCCTGGCGTGCTGTAGTCCATGGGGTCACAAAGAGTTGGCTATGACTGAGTGATTAACACTTTTACTTTCAAAGATTCAAAATGCAAACCAATATAATAACTAAAGTCCTGCAGAAAAGGAAAAAAAATCTCAAATATCTTTAACTATTTTTAATTATGAAATGTTTCAAATATATATGATAATAAAACAAACATCCATATACCCACCACCCAGCTTAAATACAGATAAACATTTTGTCTTATTGCTTAACATTTGAAAAAAAAAGTTCTAGATGCAACTGAATTCTCAAAGCATTCTCTCCCTCCCTCTTTAGAGGTAATGACTACAGTGAAGTTGTTGTTGATCCCCTCCTTCCTGTTTTAACTTTGGTTAAATCAGCATTTCCCAAACATGTTTACCCACAGAAACTTCTTCTTATGCAACACCTATTAACAGGCTGTGGAAGTTCTGAAGTGAGTATATAATTTTGGAACACTGATTTAAGATTCCCATATGTTTTAAAAAACAAGATGGTGAATATGCTTCAGGCTAAGAGAAATGGGTCAGGAAAGAAAGAAGTGAGTTTGGGGCCAGAATGAAAAACAATTTTTGGAGAAATAAAAGCTGCAAAGGGAGGTCTCTGGAAACTAGGGTTGGCTTCTGTGAGCCGGCTATGAAATTGTCTTCCTTTCCCAGTATATCTGCCTATGGTAGGACCCAAGAAGGCTTCTCTGGGTCTAAATTAGATCCTCCAGGGTTCACTCTGAGAAAACGGAGAGGCAGCTTCTGTGAGAGAGATAAACAGACTGCAGATTCGCAGAGCTAGCAGCAATCCTGATGTAAGCTGAAACTCCAGGTAAAATCTGTGTGACTTGATCTGGTCTCTTACGTAGATATGGTTCTTGTGAGAGACTTGGTTCTCTTGTCATCTTCCCCTAAAAGTCCCCCAGAACTCTATGCCTTCCCACGCTGAGTTTCCCTTCCATCTTTCTTAGCCTCCAACAGTTTTAATTGAAGTTATCAGTTTAAATTTTAGTCCATATCACCCACACAGCAGACACAGGGAAATAGTCATTTCCTGCATTCATCTGAACTGAGCCTGTGTGCATTTCTTAACGTTCTATAGAAACTGAGTAAATATATTTCATCCCACTTAACTGATTATAAGGAATAGCTAACTGCTTTGAGGATTTCCCTGGTGGTTCAGTGGTAAAGAATCTTCAGTGCAGGAGAGATAAAAATGCAGGAGACACGGGAAACGTGGGTTGAATCCCTAGGTCAGGAATATCCCCTGGAGGAGGAAATGCCAACTCCCTCCAGTATTCGTGCCAGGAAAATCCCATAGACAGAGGAACCTGGCAGGTTATGTCTGTGGGGTTGCAAAGAGTTGGACATGACTAAGCATGCACACAATGGTTTTGAGCATATGAGGAACCCCCTGAATGTTATAATTTATCCAATTTGTGTCCTCTGAGAATGTGTGATGTGCTAGAAAGAGCTGCCATTTAGCAGTTCATGGGTCTGCAATCCAGCACTCACTAGCTAGTTCACTTTAGTAGAGGTACCCACCTTCTCTGAATAGATATAACAGCATCTTCCCTGGGTTGTGAACAGGGTTAAATGAGTTAATGTATATGATAGCGCTTAGCAACTGGCAGATCCACAAAACAAGAGCTATTTTTCTTTCTGTTATTATTATAAATAACTGTAAACTCAAACCAAACAAAAAGACCTGTTCACTTAGGGAGAGCAAGGAGGAATGTTTTGAAGGGTGGGAGGTGCTGTGGAAATCTGCCTGACATCTCTCCAAGCAGAAGAGACAGAGGAGAGTACACAGTAGAAGAGAGGTTAGCTGAACAAATACTTGTGACCTAACGGGGTCAGGAAAGGGAAGGGTTGAATTAATATTTAATTAACATTTCTCCAGCCTGGGAAAGGGATATAAGCCTGTGGTTGATTCAACACATACCATCAAGGTGTTATTAGATACTGCCAAGAGTCCTTTTGTCCCAAATCTCTCTCCTGTCTAGAAGTTTTAAGTGGAAAAGGGGACACAAGGCCTGAAGATGTTTCTACCCAGTCTCTTGCCTCATCCCTCCATTAACCCGCAATCTTACAGGTGGGGTCTGCCGCTGCTTAACCCGCTGACTTACAAGGAAAGCCCTGATCACTTTCCATATAGGTGAGGGAGGAGGCAAGAGGAAGGGGAGGAGGGGTCCTGCATAGCTGATAAAGGTAGACAACAGGCTGGTTCAGATGTCCTGCCAGCTCAGGGCTCGAGCAGGACTCAGGGGTCCTGGCAGTCAGCAGTGACACCCACGATGCTTCCTCCACACGTGCCTTTGTACTGCTCTGCATCTTCTGGGTGGTGCTCATTCACGACTTCTCTCTCCTCTAGTCTGACTCTCTGTCCAAGCCCTTCCTACCCCACGTGGCACAGTTCAAATCTCCCCTCTTCTATGAATTCCTCACCAAGCCCCTCCGTCCATAATCTTCTGGAGATCACACTTACTGTAGAGACTGCAGTTGAGAACTTAATATCTCTTTTCCACTGGAATTTTATGATCAGGTTTACCTACGTCTCCTCCAGTAAGACTATAAGCTCCTGTAGGGCAGAAACCATGCCTTCTGCATCTCTTTAAGCTGCTAACACAGAGGAGAGCACAGGAAAACGAATTAATAAATGCCTGTGAAAGGGAATGTTTTAAAACCTAAACTGAAAAAGAGTGCCTAGAAAACTCTCTAGGGATATAAAGAGCTTTAGAAAACTCCAAGTCCGAATACATTCACCCTTGCAAATACATTTAGAAGGGGCTTCCAGCGTCGACCCCAGAGAGCCTCCGAAGGTATCTGTCATGTGAGCTTGAAATGCAGCATTGTCATTATTCAGATGGAAAATAGAATCACTTATGAGATCATGGCTCATTGTCAATTCTCTATATATTTGCATTTATTGTGACAGATGCTGTCGAATCTCATCCTAGCTCTATTATTCTACAGAAGTAGATTGGCCCTCTTATACTATACAATAATAATTAGGATAATATCACCCATTAACTCTCTATGCCCCTTTCTATCTAGAAAGCTCAGAGAAAGCTTTGATGATCACAAGTCTAAACTCTACTCCATCAATTTCAACTGGACCCTCGTTCTCTCCAAAAATTTCATTTTTGACTGAAATATTTCATAGGCTATTCACATCCCAAAGGGGATTTTTTTCAAAGTTTGAGATAATGGGTTTCAGCCATCTTGACTTAAAGCAGAATGAATAAATGCATTTTCTCCACAGAAAATTCATAATGCCTTAAGCTGAGTTTGTGCCTATGACATATTCTTAACCACCTACTGAATTGCTTTCTCTTCATTTTTGAGGTTAAATGGGAGGCCTAAAGCCTGTAGTAGAATTCTACCATATGTGCTGGTGGAAAATTTGAAAACAGAAAGAAAAAAGAAATACAGTTCTAGAGTTATCAGGCAGCACAGAGGAGACAGTAAAATTTCTGAAAGCAGGAGAAGCTTCTGCCATCTTTTTCAGGCTAGGTGTCCATCGGTTGCCTCTTGTCCACAGACCCATACCTCATGGGGTTATTTGTTCCATACTAAAAATATAAGTAACTGCATGTTCTATCTTCCCGTGAGTGTTTATATGTCAAGCAAGAGGGAAACACGATGATGTAATGTGTTTGGTGTTGATTATTCCTCAGTTGTGTTCCATTCAGAGGCATTATGGGTGCCTCAATATCAATTAGCTGATTGAAAAGAGGAAGTAAGTCAGGACTGAATAGGACAGAAATTGAAGAAAATGATCTAGTTACAGAGGAAGACACAGTAGAGGAGAACTCAGTGGTTAGCTTTGGACAGCAAATCAATTGACAGGATTCAACCCTCAGATCTGACTCTTAAAAAGATAACATTATAAAGAATGAGGAGATAGGGTTAGCAGTGGACGTTCTGGACAAATTATAGCACTTCATAGAAATTTTAGTTTGAGATTTTTTTTTTCTGGATACTCCTCAAATAAAGCCAGATGGCTGGTTTTCCTTTATGTTTACAGATAAAACCAACATGCGCCCAGCATAGCACAATACAGCTAATTTTCCATATGCATGTGACTCGATGGACCCTTACCCTGTGCTGCTCTGCATCGTATCTTTAATGGGAAAGGGTTGGAGACATAGAAGCTTTTTGTCTTTCCAGAAACCACTTCAGGAAACAAGACTAGAAAAAGCCCAATTCCATAATTCCATCAGTATATTGCACCAACCTAAGCTATTAATATATACTAAGAAGTTTGTACACAACTAGAAAGCAGATTGTTCTGGAAAGGAAAGTGTTCTCCACAGTCACCTTCAGCTCTTCCAGCTCAGATAAACCAAAAGCAGTCCTCAGACCCAGAAAACAATCCTGGGATTTCAGGAGACCCTGCTTCTCCCTGCCTTGGGAGGGAGTGAATACGGGTGCTAAGTGAATCAGAATTCCTCTCATGCCACAGCCATTGCTGAATCTAGTTTGTGTATCTAGAATAGTAGATAATGAAATTATACTTTCAGGTTTTAATATATTGCATTTTTATTGCAAAAGAAGTTATAGAAGATTACTTATGCTGGAAACTGTGTCTGAGCTCTTCCGGGGAAGATGGAATTTGATACCACACCAATTCATTTACTTTCTTTTCAACTGGATTTTCAGAATAGCAATTTTTGTATTTATTTATAATGTTTATCATTGCCCTAATGCTAATTTAATCTCTTTGAAAAAAAAATCTTCAGACTGGTAATAAACGATACACTGGGAAATAGGGAATTGATAATACATACTGATTTCAAACTCTGACTGAAATTCCTGTTTAAATCTACACTTAGGAATTATTTATATTCTCTTATGTCATATCAATTTAAATAATATCCTACTCACTGAGGCATAAAGAATAATGTTAATATTAAAGTTTATATTTAATATCTGTTAATTGTACATGCAGGGGTTATATCCACTGCATTTAGGGTATTTTTTTAATCTTACTGTATCAGAAAACACGTGAAGTTAACTCTTCTGGAATTATTGCTGTTAAATATTGAATAATAAGAATATTGTCCCCGTCATACACCCTGAATCATGTGGCCTTAAATAAGCTTTCTCCCTGATACAGAGGAAGAATAGCAGGGTGATTGGCCTAATGTCATTAATGACTAAAAGCAGTCATGTTGTTGCTGTTATTTAGTTGCTAAGCCTGTAGGGCTCTTTTGTGACCCCATAGAAGGTAGCCCACCAGGCTTCTCGGTCCATGGGCTTTCCCAGGCAAAAATAGTGGAGTGGGTTGCCATTTCCTTCAGGGAATCCTCCCAACCCAGGGATTAAATCCACATCTTTTGCATTGCAGGCAGATTCTTTACCACTGATCCACCAGGGAAGACTGTATGCTCCCAGTTTAAAACATCAGATCTGTATTTTAAAAGCTATTGTCTTCATGAAATATATCCACCACTGTTAGGACTGTATACTTCATAAAACGAAAATTCCATGAAAATTAAACAATGTTGTTACGGCAAAAAAGTTGGTTTGTATCCTAAAGGAATATGGCTTCCCTGGTGGCTCAGAGGGTAAAGTGTCTGCCTGCAATGCAGGAGAATCTAGGTTCGATTCCTGGGTCGGGAAGATTCCCTGGAGAAGGAAATGGCAACCCACGCCAGTGTTCTTGCCTGGAGAATCCCATGGATGGAGGAGCCTGGTGGGCTACAGTCCATGGGGTCTCAAAGAGTTGAACATGACTGAACGACTTCACTTTCTTTCTTTCACTTTCTTTCTTCCTTAAGGAATATAAACTGTAGTCAATGTCTTACTTCAAACTCATGCTCCTCATTTTTTTAAATAATTAAACAACTTTCATTAATTGCTTCCAAAATGGGACATAGTGGTGAGGTGGAAGGAGGTATAGGCCCCAGATAAAGATGTAACTAAATTCAGTTAAAAATAAATATCCTAAAAAAAAAAGTAAGTGTACTTATGAGCTGTGTGTTCCAGGTTACATTGTTTAACTTTTCTGAGCCTTTATGGTTTCTTTGTCTGTAAAATGAACATAATAATGCTATATCTTGCAGGTCTTTTTCTTGATAATGTCAGTAAACAAATGCTTTTAAAGTCTCTAGTGCATATTACTATAAATAAATGTTTATTATAACAGTGTTCATAGAAAAATTTCATTCTTTTATGCCTGAATGATATTCTAGTTCATATACACACCACATCTTCTTTATCCATTCACCTGTTGATGGACACTTAGGTTGCTACCATGCTTTGACTATTGTAAACAATGCTGCTATGAACATTGGGGTGCATATATATTTTTAAATTAGTGCTTTCATTTTCTGCACAACACGGATGAAATTGGAAGGTATCATGCTTAGTGAAATGAGTCAAACAGAAAATAACAAATACTGTATGTTTTCACTTGCCTGTGAAATCTAAAAACAAACAAACAAGCGTGATAAAACAGATACAGATAATAAGTAATGGTTACCAGAGGAGACAGGGATGGTAGGAGGGGCAAGAGAGGTGAAGGGACTTAAGAAATACAAACTATTAGATATAAATAAGTTACAAGGAAGCAACATACAGCGTATGGAATATAGCCAAAATTTTATAATAACTTTATATGGAATATAATATGTAAAATATTAAATAACTATGTTATATACCTGAAACTAATATAATACTATAAGTTAAGTATGTTTGAATTTAAAAAATAGTGTTCATGGACCTCACCAGTCTCATAGTAAAATAACTTAGATTCCACTAACTCATTTTACCATTTTACCATCTACTCATGGAGAAGCTCCTGACCCCAACAGAGCCTTCTACCTTGACATAGTTCCTCTGACCTTCCCACATGTGCTAATCATTAAGCTTGAATAAATATTATGCTGTAGTCAATGCTATGTCTTCAATCTCATTCCTGTTCCTGCCCCATCAACATCCCCACACATATGTATTTTTCACAAAGCTAATCTTTCTGTGCCTGGATCCTTTTTAACTTCATTGGTAATGGGGATTTTTCTCCCTAGAGACTACCAGATTTGAACAGAGATGCTCAGACCTTTCTGAACCCCACCTGGATTCTACGTGGGAGAGACCCCACAGGAGAGACTATGGTTTTAATTGCTCATCCAACAGCCAAGTTCCCCAAAACAGAGGCACTCACTCTCCAATGGTGGAAATAAGTTATTAACACAATTAATAGAATATAATAGATGTAGAGCTATAATATGCATGGCATAAACATGACATGAACAAAATTGAGGAGTGAAGGAGAGCCCATGTGTTGAGACCATCAAGGGAGAAGTCCAAGGATGGGATAGGCTTTGATCTGTATGTAAAAGAGGAACAAAATATTGGCACAAATTGGAAGGCATACAACCTGATGTCACTGGAGACTGGTGAAGAGTTTCTCTAGAGCAAAAGGCAATTATAAAGGGATATTGCAAAAGAGGGTAAAACAGAGGTAAAGAAGGAAACAACTATGGTGGTGGTGGTAATTAACAGTGGTGATGCAAGTGATGCTGCTGATGAGGATGTTCATTATTGCTCTTTTATTTTCATACTGTCAGTAAAGTATTGGTTTCAATTATAAAATTCATTCTACCCAGAACAGTACACACTTTACTTTTTGTTCTCATTATTACTGATAGACCACATTTGTAGCATACTCATATAGAAGTAGCAAAACAAGAGTAGTTACAGATTGCATAACAACATCATCCCACGGAGTAACACCACACCCTTAACCAGAAGACCAGAAAAATAGATTGACAAGGTATGGTTTGAGGTAAGGCTGGTACATTCCTTCATAAGAAAACACACTAAAAACATCTTTGTCTTTAGTTTCATATTGATGAAAAATTTATAATATTTCACTGTTAGAAAGATAAGCAAAGCTGATATTTCATCACTTATGTGTTTAATCCCATGGATTTAAATATGCTGTGTTCTATTCCATTTTAGATAGTTATTGTGCCCTTACTTTCCAAATGTTGCCATTTTGTTACTGGGATCGGGGAACAGCAGAGATTAGTAAGTACTTATGTAACATTGTCATCTCTTCCTTTCCTTCTATGCTACAGTTGTCCAAAATTAGGAAAGCTACCTCTCTCCAGGAAATCATTCTTAATTTCCTGGGGCTTTATACTTTTCATGAAAAGATAATCCAATGAGTCTCACACATCTGTTTGCTTTTTGAAAGAGGACCTAAGGGAAAGAAATTCCAAGAAACAGAGCTCCAGTGATGGAATTATATGGCAGTAAAACAATCATTTAAATATCAGAAGGGAGATTGTTCTGGAAGGTACTAACATCACCACTGCATGGAAGTTATAGGTAATGAATTCAGATCCAATACACATAAGAACTTTCTCATAATAAGATCTGTGGGGGAAATGTAGAAAGAATTCCAGCACTGAGTGGAAGCTTCAAAATGTTCGTCTCGGGGGGCTCCACACAACTATGAATTTCCGACAACTTTAGGCAACATGACTATAAGCCAAGGGGAAGATATTTTTGGCTGGTGAAGCCTGTGCAAATTTGTCAAATGATAGGAAATAGGAGGCTGCCTGCCATATAACCACAAGAAGCTAGAACCAGTCTGGAGTCCCTAACACACAACATTAGCAACACGTGCTAGGACATACTGTAAAACATCCGTTACAGGCAGAAATTGTTCATATTGAGTAAGGTAATCTATGAGGTCAGAGAAACATGTTGAATAAATGTTTCTGGTTCATAAGACTAAACATGAATTCTGCTCCAATACATGACTAATAAAATGAGGTTCAAGAATGTGCATGTGGACACATCTATAGTTAATATTTTTAAAATACTTTAATTTGGATGGGCATAGTTGACTGATGAACGATAACTTCAACTTAGTAAATGCTGATATTGACCAACCAAGAAATCAATAGCTGCTTAATAAATTAAAAGAAAATATAAATTTATCAGACTTGATTCATCAGGTTACATATTACATTTAAATTACCTCCAGAGTATGATATTTGCCATGAAAGCAGAGAACACTGAATGTTTAATTAGAAGTATATTATCAGTGTGGCCAATCTCTCATAAATAAATACATAAGGAAGGAAAGAGGGAAAAGAAACAGACTTCCTTCTGAACTCATTGAGCACAAAGCAAAGATGCATATAAAAAGGTGCAACATGGTTTGCTCTACAATTAAAAATGTGGGTGACACCTTCATGTACAACACGTGGGCTGTTATAAAAAGGTTATATATCTGCACATGCACACACATACACAAACACACACAGACATTTAGGGGTGAATATATTAAGAGTTTAACACCTCCTTAATAGGTGAAATAGAACATTTCTACCACTGGAATTCAATTTTCTTAGTTGAACCCATGTGTCTAAAATGCTGCTGGGAGAGGAAAACAAAAAATGGCTCTTATTGGTTACTAACATATGAATGTGAATTAGCTTTATCAAAATAATAATCATCACTAGGAGTGACATATTAGGCTGGGAATTTGTAATGCAAACAAGGGAAAGTACAAGCTGTAAAATGTGCACATTTAGCACAGCTAAGAGGACACATGTTGCCTGGGGCATTACAGTGCTGCAGAGAGGTACTTATTCCAATATTTTGACCTACACTTGATTTACAGATTGGAATCAATATAGTCTAGTACTCTTACATGGCTTGTTATCTTCTTTCCAAAATGTGATCACTTCCTGGATTTGACAAATACCTCTATCATCTTTCCCCAGAACCTATAGCCCTCCATCTCAGGCAGCCCTTCCTCATGTTCTCTCTGTTCTCCATTCCATCCCTGCTATCTCTTAATTTGGTTTTCTCTCTCAGTCCCCACACTCTCATCATTTATCATTTGGATTTTTGCTTGCCTACTTAATTCCATACTGTCACCAGAGTGATCGATTTAAAATACAAATCAAGGATCTTTATTTCCTTGAGCAGAATAAGGTAAGATTTGGCTGGAATAGTAATGGTAGAAGAATAAGGGTGGAGGTGGAAGGAATTAGAGAAGGCAGCTTCAGGTTTAGGCAGTATCAGACACAAAAAATGGTCACTCAGTATTCTACTTTAGATGAGGCCCATCCTCTCACTGACCTACCAAGGAGATAGACACACAAGAAACAGTTTCACAATATGGGTAAAATCAGCCATTTATTATGGTTGAGGAAGCCCCTGCCATCTCAACATAGGTCTGTCTGATGAAAGGTGGATGAAGTGTGCTGCTTGGTCTTAAAACTCAAGGGGAACTCCTCCTCCAACCCCAAAGCTAAGGACAGCTAGGTTCGGGCACACTTGCAGGAACAAAGAAAGAAAAATTGCCAGTTTATAAGGCAGATCCTGACCTAAGTTATCTACTTAAGTCTTTCCTTGGAGAAGATGAAAGAGAAATGGAGCCTTGGCTTGTTTTCCCTTAGGGAAAAAGCTTTGTCCAAATGTGAGAAGGGAAATATCAGGGCAGAAATAAAAAACTGGTAGAGCAAACTATCTATTAAGAAAATCTGACACCTTGCAAGCTTGAGCGCTTATCAAGCCAGCACTGATAAGATGGTTAAGAAGGGTGTGTACAGAGGGTATGGAATCAGAGACAGAATTCCCCTGGGTCCCAACTTTTATATAAGTCACCATCCTTGCCAACCAGAGCCACGACTTGTTGGGTGCTCACCCCAGATGAAGCCAAGGCAGGAAGTCTTACTTCACCTACTTGTGTTAATGTATGCAATCCTCACAAAGCACCTGTATGGTGCATGCTCAGTCATGGCTGACTCTCTGCAGCCCCACGGACTATAGCCTGCCAGGCTCCTCTGTCCATGGAATTCTCCAGACAGGAATACTGGAGCAAGTTGTCATTTCATACTGCAGGGGATCTTCGCAACCCAGGGATCTCACCCACATCTCCTGTATTGGCAGGTAGGTTCTTTACCACTTTTGCCACCTGGGTAGCCCCATCTGCATGGTGCACTCCACCTAGTAATATTATAATTTCCTTTTTTTCATGTGACGGGGTTGAGGGTGAGACAGACTAAATAACTAGCAGGGCTGATTGTAGACAGATGTGGAGATTGAACAGGTTCTATATGTCAAGGAAGCGTGGTATAGGCAAACAAGGAAAGCCCTAGATCCTGGAGAGTGTGTGTCTGCGTTGATGATTGAGAATGTGATTCTGGAAGGAGTCTGTTAAGATCGATCAAAATAAAATGCACCAGACATGGGGAATCAAAACAATAGGAGATTCTCTGTGTCCTGAGCCATCCGCATGCTGGGGGAAGCCTCCAGCAAGATGAGTAGACTGCTTCTCCCCACGGTGGGTCAGGTTTAGGATCTCCCACCCTGATATCCAGCATCACAGTCCACCATGCCCCACCCTGAAAGAGCCCTGACTTCTCAGCCTACTGGGCTTGCCTGCCTCACTCACGGTCCACACACTAACAACGCATTTCCACAGCTCCAAGTTGCACTAAAAGCACCCAGAAACCAGATACTCACATGTATCAACATGGCGGAAGTTGTCTCTCTAGGCCCATTTGAATTTGTATGTCCAGCACAAAGGCTTGATTGAAATTTGCCTGCATAAGAAGAAGTCAAGATGTGAGCACTTTGGGAACTTGAAGTAACCAGCCCCCTGCCCCACAAAGTCGATCAATGTGCCTATAATTCCCTTATGGAAATGCATACTTTTAGCTTCAATGAAGTTCTTTGTGATCGGAGAGTCCATTTCCCTTGGAAGAGCTGTGGTTTAGCTTGGTCACCTCCAGCTTGCTAAAAGTGAGGGACCTGAGAGCAAATACTGAAAGGGGAGCAAGGAACCTGAGGGAAAAGAGATGCTGGAGGGGAAACAATCCCAGTTGGACTATGGACTAACATCATCTTCATTCTGCCTGCCCTTTTCAAGGGGAGAGTCTTCAGCCTGCTTTATGCATTCAGCACATGGACATTTAGGACTCACTCCTGTTTGCCTTGATCAAATGATAACATTTCTGCTAGACAAACCACAGAGTTTGTAAGGAGGAGGTTTAAATCAATAAAATCAATATCCATAACTAAAATTTAGTTTAGTTGTATATTTTATGTCAAATGTATATGGAATAATCTATCTATTGCCACATGACCCCAGTCTCAACAGGGGTGGGCCTTGTATGCATCCTCCTCCAACCCCAGGGAGGAGTTATGAAGTTTTCACTCGGTCATCACAAACCTGCTTGCCCATAGGGATCTATGGATTTTATGTTTTGTTTTGTTTTTTCCAGGTTCAGACTCAGCAGAAGCTTGGAGGAATCTAAATACATCATAAAATGTCCCATAAAGACTATTGCTCTTGGTGAAAGAGTGAATCCATTAGCCAGTTTGGATGAAGGGAAATCAGAGGAGATCATCACATTTGAATCCTTCCCAAAGCACAGTTATTTTCAGACTCCTACTTCCACCTCTTGAGCCTTTTAACCTCCCCAGCTGCCCCAGGTCTCAGCTGCTGGGAGAAAATGATTTCTCAAAGCCTTTCAAGGCTGAAATGTCAGGGAGTAAAGCAGAGCGCAGGGGGACACTCGCATCTAGAAGAGTGTTGGCCCCAGGTCTGTGAGAGGTGGGTTCAGCCCTGGCTCCTCACAGACCAGCTGTGGGACTGTGGATGTGGCACTCCACCTTCTCATCTCTCATGGCTCTCATCTCCAAGCGACAAAAGTTCAGCTCAAGCTTGTGTGTGTAGGAAGGGGACTATATCAGCTTGTGTGACTGGGAAATCCATGAGCTGGGGACGGCTTTAGTCAGACCTGGATCCAGTAGTTCAAATGACAATTATTCCACAAGTACTGACTGATGGCCTACTTTGACTGAAGAGTTCTCCTAGGTGTTGAAGATATGACAGTGAATAAAGCAGACAATTTCTAAATATGCAATATGGCAGATGGTGTTCTATAGCTTAGGGTATGGCAGGACAAGACTGTTTTGTTTTGTTTTGTTTTTTTTCAGGTGGTCAGAGAAGGTGATGTTTGGGTAAAGGCCTGAGGGAAGCCAAGGCATGAAGGGTCTAAGGAGAGCCATCATTGCCTTCATTTCTATTATCTTCTCCATCATGTCTCTTAGCTCTGTTTGTCTCTGATTATGTTCTCAGAGGTTCATTCCACCTGGCAGCAAAGATGGTCATGGGAATTTCCAAGTTTATGTGGCCCTGTCTACTCATGTCTTAGAAAAAGAGACATCCACCCTTTCAAAGTGATCTATTAGTCTCTGAGAAAGGATTTTGGTCATCAGAGTTATAAGGTCATTCTAGACTCCTCACCAGAGGAATGGAATATTTTGATATTGGTCAGCCTGGATCACATGTCTAGACTTAGAACAGGAGAATTAGGGCCAGATCATTGACAGCCTCACCAGGTGAAAAAATTAATAGGAATAGAGATATGCAAAAAGACATTGGCCATGGGACAATAATGTGTCTGTTTAAAACCACAGATCTTCAGTTTCCTTATCTGTAATATGAAATTAACTATGCCTAAGTGAAGTCGCTCAGTTGTGTCTGACTCTTTGCGACCCCATGAACCATACAGTCCATGGAATTCTCCAGTCTAGAATACTGCATTGGGTAGCCTTCCCCTTCTCCAGGGGATCTTCCCAACCCAGGGATCAAACTCAGGTCTCCCACATTGCAGGTGGATTCTTTACCATCTGAGCCATCAGGGAAGCCCAAGAATACTGGAGTGGGTAGTCTATCCCTTCTCCAGCAAATTTTCCCAAACCAGGAATTGAACCAGAGTCCCCTGCATTGCAGGCGGATTCTTTACCAACGGAGCTACCAGGGAAGTATACCTAAATGAAGAGTTAAAATACATACTAGAGAGAGTGTATATAAAGTATCTTATATGCAGCAACATTTTGCTAAGAATTCCATAGGTTTTGCCTTTGGTCTATTTCTTGCTGGGGGCAGGAGGGTGGGGGAGACAGAAACACAGGTTGCTTCTACTCTTCCCTCTCCTTGGTAACTGCTGTCACCTGCCCATCTCTCAGGGTTCTTCTCTCCAAGACTGGCATGCATCCTCCAACTTCTTCTCAGCAGCCCACTCCCTTACTACCTCTGAAATGCACACTCAGGTCCTTTCCTTTCGAGGAATGTATTGCTAATAATTCAGAAGAATAGATATGGGGATAGCAAAACTATAAACTATTTAAAGCCATAAATGTTATACATTTTTAAATACTTAGATGTTTTGCCTCATGCCTGAAAGGTATGTATGCTAAGGAATGAAAACCTGTTTATATCCCGAAGACCCTTGATTTCTCTAAAAGGGGCTTCACTTAAACTCAGCTTCTTTCAGTGACCCCTCCTCTGCCCGAGGAACAGGCCCCAGTTTCACAGCAGTCCCTCTCCCAGCCAACAGACCTGGAGGTAAACGTAGCTCAGATGCCATATCCTTGTTGATACGGCAAAGGATGGTATGGCATCCTCAAAGTGTTTTGGAAGTCATACTGAGAACGGAAAGGAGTGGATGAATCAGGGGTTTTGGCCCACAAGGAAAGCAGGCAGCAAGAAAAGCAGGAGGAGTTAAGAATGACACCTAGATTCAAATGATGAGGAACGGTGATCGAGTCACTGCAGGGAGGAAGTAGGGAAGGAGGTGGAGCTCAGGGAACCTGAAGGCATTAAGTGGTGCTTATGGATAAGCTTGTGGGGCATCCAGGCGGAGTGGCGTGACACCAGGGAAAGGACATGTTTGGAGATGGGGCTCTACAGAGAGATGACAAGAGGACCACGGAGTGCTATGGGAGTGAGAAAGACGGGTCCTCCTGGGAGAATGACTGGCCTGTAAATGTTCATGGGGAAGGGACGTCAGTCATGTCACACAAAATCAGTATCAATAGCACTGTCATCATCATACCTGAACTTCCCTCTTACATGTATTCTTCCTCTCCTGTTTCCAAAGCCCAGTGTGCCAGAGTATCCTATGCCTCCTCTCTCCCTTTCAGGGTTCTAGCGGTGACGTCCTCTCCAAGAATATACTCTCTGCATCTTGGTATTCACTCCTAGATCAACATTTTACACTCCGGATGCCTTTTTTTTTTCCAGTCTCCCATTGAACTCTGCCCTAAGCCCAAGCTTTCTGTCCTTGATTTCATATTTTTCATCAGAAAAAGGGGTATAGACTCAGACAGGAGGTCCATAGCAAGGAGACTCACTGAACCCTCTTAAATCCAGTCATCTTGGCTGTTAACTCCTTTGAATCCCCACGGAGTCATCCCTGATACAACTTGGTTCAGGACAGAACAAAACTGGAGTGGATGCTGCAGTCACATCAGGGGCTGACTTGTGGAGGGAGAACAGTGTGATTCGCAGAGAGACAAGGCCTGGGGACAAACACAGAATTAATTCTGCTTTCCCTCTGCAAAATATCTCCCCTGGGTTTGAAACTGATGTTTATCAGAAAACAGTTATTTTTACTATTTTATTATTGCCTCAGTTAGCATTTATATGGCACTTTGTATTTTCAAGGTGCTTTTCAATCTTTTTTGTTAGTGGGAGAGAGCAGGTTCTCAGGCGTAGGTAGAACAAGGTAAGAGACTGGGTTTTTTTGAGGAGGAAAGACATTTCTGCAAACAGTCATTCTGCTCTCTAAGTTTGACTTCTCAAATGGTGGTTTGAAAGATATAGAAATTATTTGCACAGTAATTGTCCAATAAAAAGTCACTAAACCAACTGAAATGCCATGGGAGAAATTATAAATGCCGTACTGCTATGCCATTAAAAGGAGAGAAACTCATTCATGCACGTATGCATGCAGCTCATCATCATAATTTAACTGAGAAAGGAACACTTTTGCCCAAAACCTTGGCTAGATACTGTAAGAATTGCATAGAAATTCAATTCATGGCCGTCATCTTAAAGGATTTAGAGTGATTATTTAGAAGATAACAGTCACATGAAATAATTAAGACCATGAAGCAAATACTACTGATTAAAAAGAAATCTCCGTTCACAAAAGAGAAGTGTCTCCTTGGATTCCATCTCTGTGTGGCTTCCAGTCAGATCCCCATGACTTGCTCAGAATCCTTTATTTCAGCAGCAGTTGACCCTCTTTTCTCTTGCCACTTCTTGCTCTTTCCAAAATTACTATCTTGTAAGTGGAAGGTTAGAGTGTTGAGGTATAATGTAATGGTTCAAAGATAAAACCAGGTAATTATGGGAGATAGGGGGATAAGAAAAGTGACAAAGATCACAATACTTTTCCTTTGGATATAAGTCAGAGAATCGCATCTAAGAGGAAATTATATTGAAAAGAATGGGGATTTGAAGCTATCTTATTATCTTAGTACCAAATATACAATAAAGGAGAATATTAGAGTCAGAAAAATTTGTACATATTTACAAAGTGATACCTTCCAACAAACCTGGGAAGAATATAAGCAAACTTGCTCTCTAAGTGAGTACTGTTTTTAATATCACATCACCTTAAAGTGTTACTTGCCTTGAGCTCTAATTTCTCAGCTTTCTCAGCCTTGGCATCCTTCTAAAACCCAGCCTTGGTGCACTGTGGGGAGTGTGAGTCAGGAAGTGGGAGTCAGTGATGTTAATGCCTAAGCATTTGAACTTTGAAGATCTTTATTAGTTACTAAGATCTCAAGGAAGTGCATTAACTTACAGAACCCTGATTTCTCACTGTATTTTGTCTGTTGTGAGGATGAAATGAGAAGATATGTGAGCCCTTTGCATCTTCTTCAACACAGAGAAAGTAATCACTACATAGTATTCTTTTCATGAGCCACAGGATTTTCTGTTAAAATCCTTTCAAAGTTCCAGTCCAGTAACTTTCAAAAAGATAATGAAATCAATCTTAAAAACAAATCTCTACTAATCAACTGATAACATTTACAACACTTTCAATTCATTTGGTATCATAACATTTAAAAAACTGTAACATATACTCATTTAAACCTCAGATGAAGTTTAGGTTTAGTAGAGGAGGAAATTGTCATTTAACAAAATAAACAATTTGCCCAGTCATACAGTTAGTAACAGGAGAGGCTGGGCCTTGAACTTAGGCCTTTGGACTCCAAATCTCATGTAATTTTTACTACATTTTACTGTCCCTCTATGTATATAAATACAAACATTAATATAAACTTATTCAGAATGATGAATGAATCACACAACCAGAGCCCTGTCTACCCTCCTGGGAATATATATTCATCAAAAAAAAGGAACCTAGATTAAATATCTTCAAGGAACAGAATTTTGATGATAAGTAATTTTATCATCCTTGAAGACAAGTGGAAGGAATATTTTGGAAGAAATGAAAGTTGTAGATACTTTCAGTTCAATATATAATATATATGGCAATATGTGGCTGGCCATTTCTTCCTTGACAAGAATGGAGACAGCTTTATCTATGAAGCACTGGCCTTTTCTATAAGCAGAGGAGAGAGGGAATAAATGAGTCAAATTGTCACAGGCACCTTGAACCTTTTTTGAGATTGGAAAGAGCAAAGAACTCAGTCAAAAGCTTTTCTAGCATTTCTGCATGAAATTTATCATTTTACCCAAGAGTCCAATCAATAAACATGAGTAGAAGCCAGGAAATGAAGAATTTCTGTTTGCTGTAAATTTTTTGATTTGTTCTATTATCATAATTGATGACCTGGAATCAAGAACTTACTCAAGCAGAATATCAAACATCTCATTCTCACATAGACAAATGTCTCTGGAAATCTATCAGGAAAGTGTTGTTGATTCACTTTGCTTTTCCCTTCCCTGGTGAATTTCTTCTTCTTTTCCCGTTTATCCATCTGATTTAATTCTACTCAACAGAAACATATCTGTTGTGAGGGCAGAAGTTGAGTTCTGGAGGGGCTTTTCACCATCTGCATGGTCAGAAAGGGCCACTTGATCATCAAGACAGGATCATGGAGAGGATTTTTTTAAAATTTTCTCCTGAACATACTTTACTCCCTCTAAACAGGTCCTGGTGTAGATTCCAAACTGTCAACAGATGCATGACCCATAGTATGCAATCCAACCCTGCTTGTTTCTCATTATTATTGAGTGCCTCTTTCATATGACAATTCCTCAAGCACACCTAGCTCTTGTCCATCTCATGCCTTTGCTCTTGGAGTAATCCCAGCCTAGGACCGTCTGCCTTCATATATCCCCATAGCTGCCTGCTTTGGACAGTCGGTTCTCAACTCAGATTTATCAACTTTTCAGAGTTTCCCTGACCTTTCTAGCTAAATTTCCTCCCCAGGCTCTTTCTCTCATATCACCATGTATTATTTTTATAGCACTTATTACTCTAAGAAATCATCTCAATTACTTGCTTACTACCTATTTAGTATCTATTTCTCTGCCTTGAATAGAAGTCCTACAAGGGCAAGACATTATCTGACATATTTATGCCATATTCTCAACTCTAGGTTAGTGTCTGGCACATAGTAGATACTAATTAGTGTTTGTGGAAATAAAGAAGTGAGGAGGGCAGAATTATGGATTTTCCACTGTATTTTGTGCATAGTCTATGCTACCATGAAATATATTTCAAGCCACTTAATGATTAGGTATTGATGATTTATTTCATCAATTAGCTCCTTAAAAGAAGAGCCTATGTCATCTATGTTTGTAATATCTCCCATGGCTGAGCATAAACTGCTACTTGATAAATTCTTGGTGATTGATTAATAATTGAGAGTGAAAAAGTAGTAGCCATGTCATTCAAACCAAAATAACCAGCATCGATCAGAAAAAAAGAAGTAGATAAACATTTGGAGGCCATCAGTTGCTAAAAGAAGTATCTCAATTTTTCGCTTTACTTTTGGTTGTTCTTTGACTGACAGACTCTAATAAGAAGATGCACAAATGAAGTTGAAACCATAGATGCAAAAGACTTTGGAAAGAAAGACTGGATGGGAAGTTGTGAATGGTACGGAAAATAGGAAAGTTGGAATTTCAGAGTAAACTATGCTCCTAAGTAGGTGAAGTGTGAAAGTTGCTCAGTCATGTCCGACTCTTTGCGACCCCATGGACTGTCCATGGAATTCTCTAGGCCAAAATACTGGATTGGGTAGCCTTTCCCTTCTCCAGGGGATCTTCCAAACACAGGGATCAAACCCAGGTCTCCCGCATTGAAGGCGGATTCTTTACCAGCTGAGCCACAAGGGAAGCCTAAGTATGGGAGACTGAAAAATGGCAAAGACTTTGACAGAAATCAAGAAGTTATGATAAACAGCCACATTGGGAATAGGGGGGAAATGAATTTAGATTTAGAAAAACTGAGTCAAAAATAGTGGCAGAACATACAAGGGGAGAAGCCCAACAGAGTAAGAAAAATGAAGCTGGAGCCATATTAGGAAAGTAATTCCGTTTCGAGGTTATCTTTGATTCATTCTGTGGGAATGGGTAGAAGTTCCCAGAAAACAGGGAGGGGGGCTGACAACAAACCTTAGAGAATATGCTCACAAATAAAATTGAGAAGGAAGAAAAGAAGTCAGGAAAGAGGAGGAAAAAAGGAGAGGTGGGGTAGAGAATGTGGAAGAAAAATTTTATGGAAATCAAGAAAGGGGGCAATTTCATTTTGTCAAAATATGAACTCGATCTGTAAATCTTATCTCTGCAGACAGAAAATAAGGAACCCAAAAGTGAATGCCTCTGTTTTATGTGTATGGTGACATGCGGGGGTGGATAATGCTGGTAAATAAGTTTTATTAATTTGTGCCCATAATTCACTTGTTTTGGTTATTTTTAATTTGTTTAGTACATAAATGTGCTACAGTGACAAGACACAAAAACACTTCCTGACCTGGCCCTCCCCACATCCCAGTGCCTTCACAGAGGTAACACTCCATTCTTCTCTGTGAGTCTTTACCTTTATAAGTTAGAAATATATAGATATATTTAGTTGATTTATAATGATACCAAGTGGTATTACATTATCAGTGTTAACTTGAAGTTTTCTTTTTTTTAACAAAGTCAGATGTATCTTTAATATTAGAGACTCTTCTATGCTAATATATGGATCTACATTATTCACGTTTATTGCTGCATGGATGTCCAAATAATAGAAAATAATAGCTATTTATATCTTATTTAAGCAGAGCCTTCTTTATGAACACTGACTTCTCTCTCCACGTGTTCCTCCTCTCCTGAGCTCATGTGTTTTTTCATGGTTTGGGTACCAACATGTAAAGTTGTTTGATCAGAGAGGGCAGCCTCTGTCTCCCCGTTTTCTTGTTTTAACCACTCGGGGTCCTAATACAGGTTTGAGTACATAATCAGTGAAATGATTGCCAGCTGAATTACAATCCCTGGAGTTGAGTATTCCCTCTGGCCTTTTTTCTGTTGTTCCTTTCACATACTACTGCAACAAAATGGCTTGCTGTTACCACCATTGGGATTTGGTCCAGATACAGAGCTGGCACAGAGACAAGGATGCTGCTGGTGCAGAAGCAAACCATCTCCTGGCCCCTGAGAAGCAGGGGTGGCCTTGCCATTCAGCCTCTAGGATGAAATAAACTGACAGAAAGAGAGTGAATATCCTGCCAAATGTCCCATTGAAAAGCAGGCTAGAGAACTCATGTCTTTCCTTAATCCCTAGACCTCAGTGTCTTCCTACCCACAAGCCCCAGACAATTCACACTGCCAACTTTTTACTGCACCACCACACTCAAATGCCTGCCCGCCACACTCAACAAATTTTATACTTTTCACTTGGTCCCACTCAATCCCATGTGGTGTTTTGAAAATATGTAAAGCTCCAATATTTTTCCTCTCCTCATAAATATGGCATTTTAAATGTTTCATACATATTCATGCTTTGCTCTTTCTTTTTTCTAAATGTGCACCTATAGCTTAAGTTTTATTCATACCCTTCACTGGTTCCCTGGTTTGAATTGAAAAATTGAAATGTAAAATATTAACCAAATAGTAAGGTGTCTAAAACTTTCCTTGCAGTGTGAGACCTGAAAAGAAATAAAGGCAATCTTCCAGTACTTTACAAGCATGATAGCAAAAGAACACATCCAGCTTAATTAAAAAAAAAAAAAAAGGCATAGAAAGACCTGGCAATCTGTAAACAAAATATTTTTGAGGAGTTGTGGGAGATTGATTTGTGGGAGAAATCTGTGGTGACAGTATTACTAATTTAGAATCACACTTCAAACAGTCAATCTTAAGAATTCTCAGGTGGATTAAGACTTTGCCAAAGTTTCTAAAGAACTTGAAGATTCTTGCACATTGGTTTCTCTCAGTCCAGCACACACGAACTCCATCCAAAAACCATATTTTTTTCTTTCTTTTTCTCCCTCTCCTTTAAAAAAAGAAACTGAGCAGGAAATCTCACTTAAACAAGCTGTCTCACAACATTTCTGGCAAATCCTGATTCCAACTAAGTTGAAAATATCTCAAGAGCAGCCTGTCATATAGAATTGCAGTGCTTCTACTCCTAGGAAATGCAGAAATAGATAGATACGTGGGATTCAAAATCTCCAAAACACCTTCAGAAAAAGTATCTTAATATGAACTTCAGAATGACCTGATTTTATGTGAGAAGCATATGCTGCCTCTCATGCATCAGTGAGCTATTGCTGTGTAACAAATCACCCCATATCTCAGAGACTCAAAATGATAAGCATTTTTTATTGTTCAGGAGTCTAGTTCAGTGAGCAATTCTGTTCTTGGTTGGACTTAATCATAAGTCTTCAGTGAACTCTACACAAGATAAGCTAACTCTGCTGATCTTGGCTGGGTTATCTCACATGCCTGAACATTATCTGGATAAAGGGCAGTTCAGGATGCCCTTGATAAAATAATTGGGCTATCCTCCACATGATCTTTCTCCTCCATCAGGCTATCCTAGGCTTGTCTGTGTAGTGATGGCATCATTCTGAGAGAGCATGTACGTGTAAGGCCTGAGATCAGAAGTGGCACATCATCACTGCTATCTTATTTCTTTGGCCAAGGTCAATCACAAGTCCAGCCCAGATTAAGAGGATAGAGAAATAGTCTCCCAACACTTGTTGAGAAGTCATTTTGTGAAGGGTGTGTATAAAGAGAGCATTAAGTGGGATTGTTAATATATTCATCTACTACACCTCATTTTTAGAGAAACACTTTTTGAAGAATCCTATAAAGATTTAGGCTTTTAAAGTGTACTCTCCAAAGTTCACCCGATCACAACTTCATCACTGGGTACTCAGACAACAGTACCAAATGACAGTTCTGGGAATGCATGACTTAATAGCAGGAATTTGGGCAGAAAAAAGGAAAAAGAAAAAAATGCATATTTAAGTATTAATATTTTGCAAGTATATAAAATTTACATTTATTATCCTCTGTGTTCTCTTCAAGCATGTTGATGATGAAGCATTTCTTAAAAGACTGCTCCATGATTGTATCCAGAACTTTCTTCTGAACCACCTCCAAACCACTGATTCTACAAGTTTAGATGAGGTGTTTTTTGTTTTTTTTTTTTTCTTACCAGATGGTGTCACAGAAGTTTATCAGAAAAGAATCAGCAAACATATTCCTTCCTGAAATGGTTCTTAAAAGGTGTATTGACTGAAATGTTGAGAAGTATGGCTGCCAGGTACACTACCAGAAATAATAACCAGGTGCACATATCTGTACTTGATGACAACTGATTCAGGTCTCAACTTGTTGTTGGGCAGTCACTAAGTCCTATCTGATTCTTTGAGACCCCATGGACTTCAGTGTTCCAGACTTCCCTGTTCTTCACTATCTCCTGGAGTTTGCTCAAACTGATGTCCATTGAGTCAGTGACGCCATTCAACCATCTCATTCTCTGTTGCCCCCTTCCCCTCCTGCCCTGAATCTTTCCCAGCATCAGAGTCTTCCACTGAGTCAGCTCTCTGCATCAGGTTGCCAAAGTATTGGAGCTTCAGCTTTAGCATCAGTCCTTCCAATGAATATTCAGGATTGATTTTCTTTAGGCTTGACTGGTTTGATCTCTTTGCTGTCCAAGGGACTCTCAAGAATCTTCTCCAGCACCACAGTTTGAAAGCACCAATTCTTCAGCACTCAGCCTTCTTTATAGTCCACATCTATATGTGACTACTGGACAAAATGTAACTTTGACTGTATGAACCTTTGCTGGCAAAGTGAAATCTCTGCTTCTTAATGCCCTTTCTGGGTTCGTCACAGCTTTTCCTCCAAGGAGTAAGCATCTTTTAATTTCATAGCTGTAGTCATTGTCTGCTGTGATTATGGAGCCTAGGAATATAAAATCTGTCACTGCTTCCAATTTGTCCCCATCTATTTGCCATGAAATGGTGGTGGGGTCAAATGCCATGATCTTAGTTTTTTGAATGTTAAGTTTTAAGCCAACTTTCTCACTCTCTGCTTTCACCCTAATCAAGAGACTCTTTAGTTCCTCATTGCTTTCTGCCATAGAGTGGTATCATCTGCGTGTTTGAAGTTGCCTAACCCACAAAAATAGTAAGATTTTATTTGTTATAAAAAGTATTTCAGATGTGTGAAAATAATGGAAACTTTCAAACTGATGAAATATGGAACTAAATACCACTGTATTCATGCACACAAAAGTATTTTTTCCAGAGTACCACTGAAAGCTTTGATACTTTTGCCTCCAAACAGCTCTATTAGACTTGCTGTTTTTCAAAATGAAATGTCGACTTTAAAGTTTGTCCAATTTTGTTTAATTGGAAAATCCAAATGAAATTATCATTTCAATTGCTTCCAAGGGAGAACTTTTCATAGGAGTCTAGGTGACATTGCCTCTACGATCATATAAGATCCTTTTAGAGATTCTTAAATTACTTGGGGCATGGGTCAAAAAGGACATGCGGACAAAGTATTCAGGGCACTTTTTGTTCTTTAGCTGTCTTTACCTTTTCAATAAATTAGTGTCTCAAAGTTTAACCTTCGTCTATAATCCATCTGGGGCTTCCTCCCATAACTCACTCCAGAAGGAACATTAGTGGATGTGAGTTTTCTCCCAGGGATTCACCCTCCTTCTGTTTTAAATCAAAAAATGCTTTTGCAAATTAGCCAAAGGAGACAGGCTATAAGCTTTCTGTAAGAATCCTTCAGAGTGCCCTCCGGACTTTTTGTCTGGCTGTTCGCAAAAGTTGTGCAAGTTAGGATGGACATTAAAATCTATGTGTAAACCGCACATGTGGGGACAAACACAACTTCCGTTAAAACAACCAGCATCTGCAGGGTTGCCTCAACTGAAATACACAAAATAAATGTGTATCAATCAGAGGGCAGCAGGTAGTTTTTAGATTTTTATGATGAGAACAGTTTTCAGAGGCCCTGCTGGTGCACACCCCTTATTTTACATATAAGGAAACTGAGACTAATTATTCTTTCATTCAAAGCACAATTCTTAAGTCTCCATAAAGAGACAGGAACTGTTCTAGCTTGTTAGAATGAAGACCAAGTGGCTTCTCTAAGGACACCTCTTGGGTAGTGGTAAGCCCCATACCGGAACTCCAGTGCCCGCATGCCTTGTCCAGAATTCTTGGCAGTGCCTGCACCTTTAATTGACTCAGAATATTTGGCAATAGAGGGGGAAGAAAGCACATTTTAACTTCCATGTCCTGATCAAATATTTGACTTTTCAGTTATTCATTTATGTTTAAGGAGCAACAGAAAATCAGTAGTAGAAGGCTGACTGGCATCCCCAGTAACAAGAACTGAACCCCCAAAGCAGCACCCAGAGGTCCTTGCATGAGAAAAACCTGCATTTTATGTGTTTGCTTCATTGTTTCCATTGTATACAACAACTTGCCGAAAGGGATATGAGAGAAGACAGATCAGCTCCATTCTTACAGCAAAGGGTTTCATTGTCCAAACTGAAAGCCACAGCAAAAGTAAGCGGAGGAAAGAAGCACCATAATCTGTATAAACTCATGCTCTGAAAGTAGAGTAAGTTCCATGTGTAGTTAGTCATAAAGACTTCTGGGAAGACTCATTTTGAATTAGGGTTTGAAAGAAATCAAGAAAATATTGACTAAGACTCCAATCTTCCTTCATTTGTGAAAGTCTTCTTAATATTTAAATATTGTTTCCAATACGGTGTTTTGTTTCTTTTTTTAGGAGTTCTACTCATGCTTATGCTCATTCCCCCTTGTTTATATTCCATATAGACCCTTTACATTGTTTTTAATCCTGTTCATTCCTCTTTTTGCTCAATATTCCCAGTCATGACTCCTATATCTTTAATACTTTTTGCTTGTTTTTGGTTTGCTTGTTTGTTTTCTTCAAATTCTAGTCTCTCTTGTGTGGGGTTTTCTTTCTTTCCTTTTTCTTTTCTAAGCTGTTCCAGTCCTGGTTCTTGCTCCTTCCATTCTCATGCTATATCTTATGACCTCTCTTTCACCTCTGCATTGTCCTACCTTGTATTTTGATTTCGTATAGGCATTTGTTTTTTACTGAAAAAAAAAATGGTGATTTTTTTCCATCATATTTTCTGATCGGAGGCTGATCTGAGGTAACATTTCTGGGACATGTTCTTTCACAAAGTATCATTCTCTAGCAATGTCTCATTTTTGGTTTTCCTTTTCCTTCAATCCTTTGTGAAGGTAGATTTGATGTACCTTTATGTTTATCACTCATCTTTAAATGCAGAATTCTTCCAGAATATGCAGTTGATTGCAGATGGTAGGCTGAAATATGTGAGTTCTCATGGCCACTTGTGGCCAGTATTTCCCACCAGCAATCAAAGTAAGTCCTGCATAACTTTTCACAGTGCAGAGTTCTCGTCAACCCACCTCACCAAAAACCAGCTTCCTGCAAATCTGGGTCATGATGTTACCTGAAACAGTTTGATTCTTTTGAGACTAACTTTCAAGAATTCAATGGCTCAAATGGTAAAGAATCCACCTGCCATGTGGGAGTCCTTGGTTCGATCCCTGGGATGGGAAGATCCCTTGAGCAGGGCAGGGCAATCCACTCAAGTATTTTTGCCTGGAGAATACCCATGGACAGAGGAGCCCGGCAGGCTACAGTCCATAGAGTCACAAAGAGTCAGACGTGACTTAGTGACTAAGCACAGTGCACAGCGAAGCATTTACCCCAGGGCTACTTAGCCTCAGAAGTGTTGAGGTTTCTAGTCTGGCTGGTGGGAGCAGGCGCTGGTATGACCCTGTTTGAGTGCCAGTCGTCCTGACGGCTCTTTCTCTGGCCTGGAGCAGTTTCCTCACAGGTTGCGCTGATCAGTGCTCTCCTAGATCCTCAGGGTCACCCTGCAGGCCTCCAGCTTTCTCTCTCTGGGAAGCTGTCTCCTCTCTGTCAACCTGTCCTGCAAACTTTAGCCACCTCATCGCCCTCTGATTCCCAGTCCCATCTCCTCAACTCAGGTTTGTCTAGGTTCTCCCTTCCTACTCTCGAGGCAGTGGGCTTGGGAAACTGTAGGACTTTCTTCACTGTTTCTCATCTTTCATAAGTCACTGTCTGTTTGAGGTCTAGGTTCTTGGAACCATTGTTTTACATATTTTGTCTCTTTTTTTCCAGGGGATTTTTTTTTCAGGTGGAAGGGTAAATCTGGTCCCTGATACTTCATCTTGGCCACAGGAAAAAGTTTTGGTTATAGTAATTCTTTGTTTGGCCCTAACTATCTCAATATTCAAGATTTGTTCTGAATAATATTCAGGAACTTCCTTCCCGGCCAGGGAAGACTTTCTTGGACCTCCCTGGTGCTGCCTACAATGTGGGAGACCTGGGTCCAATCCCTGGGTCAGGAAGATCCCCTGCAGAAGGAAATGACAACCCACTCCAGTACTCTTGCATGGAAAATCCCATGGACAGAGGAGCCTAGTAGGCTAAAGTCCATAGGGTCACAAAGTGTCAGACATGACTGAGCAACTTCAGTTTCACTCCCTTCCATGTCCATTGCTTCAAGAAAAGAATTGCTAGTTTTGTTTCTTTGAATGCACCACTTAGGCTAGAGACCTGGACTCTGCCTTGAGATATTCACCAAGATGTTCACCTCTCTAATCCTGTGCCACTATTTAACCTTCACTGCACTGGCAACTCTTCAACCTATGTCAAGAATAAAAAGGTTTCCTAGGTGTGTTGTTCTGCATTTTTTCCATCCTCCTTTATTTAGGAAAGGAATGATCATTTTGATTTGGCCTTCCCTCCATCCAAAGTTGAGCTCCTCAACAGATGAGGACTGTAAATTGATATACATGTGGGTCCCTGCACATAGAATGTAGCCTGCACACTTGGGACTCTTTAAGGGCTTATGCTGATGACGACAAAGAAGAATGCAAGGGAGCTGATAATATCAGAGGGTGAGCAAGAGAGGAAGATATGACAAGGATTCAGCAGAGAAAAGGTTATAGTTGAATAGACATACTATTTGTTCTAACTTGAATAAAAGTCTAACTACATAAAATTAAGCATTTTTTAAGCAAGATATGCATTCTAGAAATGTTTAAATTACCATTCAGATAGTAGTAGCAAGATGCAGGGCAGGTAGATTAAAGGAAGAAGAAAGACATTTAGGAAAACAAAGCATATGAGAATGTAAACATGGCACACAATATTTGTTTGTATTTCTCAAAAGCTTAGTAAAAGAAGCAGCTTTCCTCCTTTGCTAACTGACAGTCCTTATCTTGGCTTCTATGAAGCATTCACTAATGGAAATAAAAATGAACCAAAACTTAGAAAAATGTGATAGTGTCAACTGTACTCAAGGAAAAAATATAATTACTTAGTCATTTTAATTACACATGCAGAGTAAAGCAATTGCTTGCAATTTACTGCTGTATGCCAGAAACAACTTAATATTAATAAATATTTGTGAGAAATCACTTTGTAAATTTTAATTACTTAACAAAAGCTATAAAATAATTTTTAATTAAAAAGTATGTACAACCATAAGTAAAATGACCTTTTGTATTCCAACGTAGCAGTTTCTGTGAGAGCTAAAGGGTAACATTTCTGAGCCCCTAATTGTGTATAAATTATGAGGGACAAAAGGGCTAGATACCACATTGTCCCTTTCCAATGGAAAGTTAGGAAGGAAAATTTTTAAATTAAAAAAAGGGGAGACTGAAATAATAGGGGTTTTCTGAGATAGTCTTTTCATGTCTTATAAGGAGCATTATCTTTTTTTAATTCTGGTAAGGTGATAATCCAGAGTACTGAGGATTGCCAAAACTAATCTATAACCTTGAAGTCATAAATACTACTTCTCTGCTCTTACCATCATGTCAGGCTCCGTTGGGCTACTGCTACTGCTGCTAAGTCACTTCAGTCGTGTCTGACTCTGTGTGAGCCCATCCCTGGGACTCTCCAGGCAAGAGCACCGGAGTGGGTTGCCATTTCCTTCTCCAATGCATAAAAGTGAAAAGTGAAAGTGAAGTCACTCAGTCATGTCTAACTCTTGGCGACCTCATGGACTGCACCCTACCAGGCTCCTCCGTCCATGGGATTTTCCAGGCAAGAGTACTGGAGTGGGGTGCCATTGCCTTATCCGCTCCATTGGGCTAACTCATTACAATTCTTAGTGAATGAATAATTGGTATTTTCTTACTGGAAATTGCAACCAATTTGTAGAAATTAGTAGTGATGACTTTTTCAACAGACATAAATAGTTGCATGACTCATTAATAATTTCAACCGCTAATCAGCTATAATTGGAAAGCAACAACTTTTAGAAGGTGGGTTGTATCCTGCTTTCCCTGTGTGTCCAGAGGAGAAGATTCAGTGGGATGACCTTATCTGCCATCCTAGGAAACCTAGACTCCTCTGACATCCCCAGTAGAGCTATAGCAAACCACATAATAAAACAACTTTCTCTATTTCTCATTCAGTTACTCAAAATTCTGTCCCTTACCAGTTTATGCCAAATCCCTCTCATTGCTAACACACAAAACTCACAGAGTGGAATTATTCTAGTCCTGCACAAAAGTTTTATAACTAGGTTCTCTACTGAATATTTTAAGTTTCTCAAATCCTGGGTAAAAGTTTCATTGCATCTTATTCCTTCTTGATAGAGCCCCACAGTAGCAGAGGCTAGGATGGGCAGTGAAGGACAGGAAGAAAAGGACATTCTCTAAAGGAGACTTGTTTTCTGGGAGATGATTTACCAAATGACCTCCTTGGCCACAGTTCCCCAACTAATTTCAAGCTGAACAGGGGAGTAAGGTCAGACACGACCAACAACATACACCAGAGTCATTCCTCTGATAACGGCAAATTAGCCCTGGGAAGGAATACGTATCGGCCTGAAAAATTCATGAAGATTCGAATCAGCAGCCTAATTAGCCACAGTGCTTGATACAGGAAGGGAAAATAAAATAGTCCACAACTAACAATGTCAAATTAGGGGCATTTGCTAGACCTTTCTGTTGAATGGCTGAATTGACTGAAATATCCAATACCCTGTTAAATACATGCAGCCATGTCTACTAGAAAGTTTTTCTGTGATTATACTCAAACTTATGAATATGACTGAATCACATAGCATGAATTTAAGTCAAACACCTTTAAGCGAGATATATGTGTTTATGAGATGGGAAATTAGTGATGTAAAGTTCAATTAAATGTGAATCAGGAGCACTACAAAGACCATATACATATTTCCCTGGGACTGGAGATATGCATTCTGTCCAATTTGTTCACCTATGTATTCATCCACTTTCCACACACACACACATGCACACACATGTGCTTACACACACACATGTAGAACGCATGAACTTGTGCTTGAACATTTCTGATAAATATGCAACTATACATCATAAATGTGTTAATTCCCTTATTCCAAACAAGTTCTACTCTGCTTCAAAACCTTTGGCTTAGCGATCCCCTAGCAACCCTGACAGATGGTCAGTGAGGAGAACAAGAGTCTTTCTAGCTACTGACAACTTGGAGATTAAGATTTCCTTTCTCACCTGCATTGGCACCAAATACAGTTAGACTCAAGTGTCCTGGTACAAGTCCACGTGCACACTTTGCTTGGGATCTAGAGAATTAAGAAGTGTCAGAGGGCAAGGGGAAACATCAGAGAAAATACAACAAGAAATAGACTACTCACCTTTTATTCTAGGCGCTAGACTTTATAAAGCAATAAAGGGGATTTTGAAGTTTCCTTCCTGGTACCCAGAATGACTCACCTTGAGAAAAGTCTTCCCAGGAAGAGAAAATATGCATTTGCTTCAGGCAGTCACATCACATCATCTCTGGGGAAACAGCCTAATGATGGATGGATGAACCGAGAATACAAAAACCTGGAAAGGAGAGACATATTTCATTATTGAACTGTTATAATTGCTAATGTCTCATTCTGTATCATAAGTGACTTCTCTATAATGCACACCTACTGGCTGTTAAAGAAAATGTGTTATGGGACTTCTCTGGCAGTCCAGTGGTTAAGGCTCTATGCTCTGAATGCAGAGGGCATGGTTTCAATCCCTGGTCGGGGAACTAAGATCCTGCATGTCATGCTGAGTGGTCAAAAGTAAAAACATAAATAAATAAATATCACTGGTGAGATATTTAAAAAACAAAAAATAAAGGAAATTTGTTATATATCTCTATAGATATAGACAGAATATGCTATATTATGATACATACACACATGCATATATATGCTAAGCTCTGCTAAGTGTTGAAAGGGTGGATCTAAGACAGAGAAATATATGGGACTTTACCTGGCTTTATGAGCCCAGAAATTGATTTGTGTAGATAAGACTTACATGTGCATATGCACTAAGTCACTTGGTCACATCTGACTCTTTGTGATCCCATGGAGTGTAGCCTGCCGAGTTACTCTATCCATAGGGTTATCCAGCCAAGAATACTTGAGTGGGTTGCTATATCCTCCTCCAGGAGATCTTCCTGACCCAGAGATTGAACCCATGTTTCTGGCCTCTCCTGCATTGGCAAGCAGATTCTTTGTCACTCAGCGATCTGGGAAGCCTCAAGACATACATGTAAAGTATTCCTAATAACACAGCCAAAGAAAAAATTTCCAGTAAGTGGCATGGACAGTAAATGATAATTTTTTGTGTGTTTTTAAAAGTCTCTTGGAGGATGTCTAAAGCTTGGTGAGGGTTTAATTCAAAGAATTAGATGGAAAAAATGTGGAGAGGGGAGGATCTGCATGAGAAAAGGTGGACAGGTGGGCATGGAAACACTTCTCTGTAGATTATTGAATAACATATCATTGGTTGCCTAGATGAGAGATAGACCTAAATTACACTTTGCACAAACAATTAGAAGGCTGCTTGACCCTCACTCAGACCTTACCTCTTCTGGCCTCCCATTGCTCTATTCGGGAGCTCGCCTGGATGTCAGAGGGAAGGGAAGATGATGGGCCACTTAAGAGTTTAGCTCAAGGAATATGTTTGCATCTGAGTAGGACCCATGATTCTGCAGTGGTCAGGTGTGATTATGGTGGCTCATATGTCTTGTGCCTATCGTAGGCTCAGTTCTGTCTTCTCAAAGGATCACTTTACACACTTTTTCACTTGAGCACCAGACATTACAAAGAGTTCCAATTGTTCCCACATTGAACAGTTTTGAAGCAAGCTTTTGAAGCGCCTTCTCTATAATAATGTTGATATTTAACACGTTTGCACTAAGACAAAATGTTCCTTTTGGTTGCATTTTAGGAAATCCCAGGTCTCTGCTTCTGCCATCTGTTCAAGATAAGGTATAATTCCATCGCTTTGGGGTACTTGGGCCTCCCCCTGGTTATCTCTTGAATTAGAGCCCATCTGGACACCATTTCATGGCTGTGCTTTCTATAGATGCAAGAAGAATAGCTTTCAGGAAAGAGCTGAAAAAAAGTGTTAGGTCAAGTCATTTGTCTGGTATGGTGTTCCCCAATGGCCTTTTCTATTCTGTGATAGATATTCTAAGACTACATTTTTAGCTTTTGCATTATTTCTTCATGTATTGTTAACAATTCAAAGGAAAGAACAAAGGAATAAAAATAACTTTGTCAAAACAAATCCAATTTTGTTTGTCAAGCATTTTAATGAAAATAATAAAAGAATTGATGAAGAACCTCTAATAAAAATCATAAGCGCTATCTAAAACAATAGAGGAAAAATAAAATATCTTGGTTAGTTCAAGAGCAAAGAAGCTCTGATTTTTATCAGTCTGTCATTGACAAGTATCAGTGAGGGTGACTTCTCCCCAAGTTCCTCTCCATGGCTTCTGAAATACTCTTCCATCTTCTCTTCACTTTCCTCCATTTCATCCATTCTTCACCACACAGCTTACAACATTCTCCCGGGGTAAAATTCTCTTTGCCCCTCATGATCAAATATGACATCTCTGTTCTCCGAATAACCAGGAACATTTATTCAGAGCATGATTTCAACACTCATTATATTCTAAAGTGCTGACTCAACACAGACTGTGTATCATACAATGTTTTAGATGTTGTCCACTATCTTTCTAGAGTTTAAGGTTATTTGTACCCTGGGTCCCTGAAAGTTGCTTAAAGGAGGAATCACTTCATTTATCTTTGTTCAGATCTTCTACACACTCACTGTACTTGGATAAGGCTTAGTGAGTTTTTGTTAAGTCCAATAGAATGCAAATCTACAACAAGCCTTTCTTCTCTCCATGGAGAGATATTAGTCCTTGGCTCTGTTAGTATGAGCAGTTCCTTTGTCCTAGCATGGTAGCTTTTGTATCCTTCAGGAGAGCAAACGAATACAATAAATCTTTGGGATGCTGAGAAGACCCTCCAGGCTAGAGCGTTATGCAAATGTCCATGAATTGATTTCCAGGGTTTTGTGACCCTCCTAACATAGTGTGTTCACTGCTTTGTTTTCCATAGATTGTCTGGGCATCTACAATCCCCCAACAATGGGGGATGTAGCAAAGGGAAGAGTTTTTAGTTCTGAGAACAAAGTTACTGGATCACAGCACTGTCATTTAACTACTCTCAGAAGTTTCTCCAAAGCAGTGCTTTTCAGACTGAGGGGTTTAAGTCAGCCCTGGAGCAACAAGAACATAGTGGTGTGGGGTGGTTGGGACAGGAGCCAACTGTGATCTCTGGGAAGGTAGGTACCATCTTCACTGTGTTCACTTTCTTTTGAGTGAACTGTGTTGGGTTTTAAAGATTGTGCTTGGTAGATTATCAATGCATAATTTATTTAATAATTTTTTATTTAATAAAAACAAGTCAATAAAAGTAAAATGAAGTCCAAATTTGGTAAACAGAGGCAATATCATCCTGAAACAAGATTATCAACCAGAGTTTGGCAACACTGGCCTGCTTTTGGCTTCTCTGCACTTGTACTTTAGTCACTCGATCATGTCCGACTCTTTGTGACCACATGGACTGCAGAACATCAGGCTTCCCTGAACTTTACCATCTCCTGGAGCTTGCTCAAACTCATGTCCATTGAGTCAGTGATGCCATCCAACCATCTCATCCTCTGTCGTCCCCTTCTCCTCCTGCCTTCAATCTTTCCCAGTAACAGGGTCTTTTCTAATGAGTCAGTTCTTTGCCTCAGTTGGCCAAAGTATTGGAGTTTCCCCTTCAGCATCAGTCCTTCCAATGAATATTCAGGATTGATTTCCTTTAGGATTGACTGGTTGGATCTCCTGGCAGTCTAAGGGACTCTCAAGAGTCTTCTCCAACACCACAGTTCAAAATCATAAATTCTTCACCACTCAGCCTTCTTTATGGTCCAAATCTCACATCCATACGTTAGTATTGGAAAAACCATAGCTTTGACTAGATGGACCTTTGTCAACAAAGTCATGTCTCTGCTTTTTAATATGCTGTCTAGGTTTGTCATAGCTTTTCTTCCAAGGAGGAAGCATCTTAATTTCATGGTTGCAGTCACCATCTACAGTGACTTTGGAGCCCAAGAAAATAAAGTCTGTCACTGTTTCCATCATTTCCCCATCTATTTGCCATGAAGTGATGGTACCAGGTGCCATGATCTTAATTTTCTGAATGTTGAGTTTTTAAGCCAGCTTTTTCACTCTCCTCTTTCACCTTCGAGAGGCTTTTTAATTCCTCTTCACTTTCTGCCATAAGGGTGGTGTCATCTGCATATCTGAGGTTATTGATATTTTTCCTGGCAGTCTTGATTCCAGCTTGTGCTTCATCCAGCCCAGCATTTCTCATGATGTACTCTGCATATAAGTTAAATAAGCAGGGTGACAATATACAGCCTTGACGTACTCCTTTCCCAATTTTGAAGCAGTCTGTTGTTCCACGACTGGTTCTAACAGTTGCTTCTTGACTTGCATACAGATCTCTCAGGAGTCAGGTAAGGTAGTCTGGTGTTTCCCTCTCTTTAAAAACTTTCCCGTTTGTTTTGATCCACACATTCAAAGGCTTTAGCATAGTCGGTGAAGCAGATGTTCTTCTCGAATTCTCTTGCTTTTCATATGCACTTCTTGAACCCATTCAAATATCGTAGTCACAAAGGTTGATATTTGTTAGTAGAGTGCAATGCAGTACCACCTTCACTCTGTGTCCATCTCCTCTTTAGAGGTTTGCCATAAATGAGAAGGGCTTCCCTGGTGGCTCAGAGGTTAAAGCGTCTGCCTGCAATGAGGGAGACCTGGGTTCGATCCCTGAGTCAGGAAGATCCCTTGGAGAAGGAGATGGCAACCCACTCCAGTATTCTTGCCTGGAGAATCCCATGGACGGAGAAGCCTGGTGGGCTAAAATCCACGGGGTCGCAAAGAGTCGGACACGACGGAGCGACTTCACTTTCACTTTCATAAATGAGAAACAAGGATTTTCACTTTTTTTTCATTAACCCCAGAGTTCTTGGTACAGGCTGTGCACATGGAGGTGGACTGAAATGAAGAAGAATCAAGTGTTATTCTAAGGATGCATGTAGCCCAGCTATTCTACAGAATCTCTCAGACCCTTAGTATCACGACATGCACCAGTTATAGCTTTCTCATAGAATGTAGCCCCAGGCATCAATTGCCATATTTTCAAGGAAGACATTTTTTTTTCAATAATTTTCCCCTAGATCCCCCAAAGAGTATCTATTCACAAAAAGTACTCAGAAAAAGAAAGTATATACAAAACATAAAATAAATGATTATATGCCATGGCCTCTTTCTTCCATAATGTGTTATGAATATAGATGTGCAAATATTAATATCACTAATCAGCATGGGGTGAAGTATAGGCAAGCTTTTGCTCACCCTCTCCAAAACCCAAGCTTTCCTGCTTACCAGTTAACCCTGATTCAACCTATTCCCCTCATCTTGCATCTAAACCTTTAAGAGTTACTTTGTGATTCCTACCTAGCATTTGAAGTGGCCTGTTAGTTTGAAAGCTCTTTGGGAAATGGGACTTTGCATTAGAATCCCTCTATTTTCCATACATCTTTTCCTTACATAAGTTATTATGAATTTTTGGATTGATAAATATTTTGATGTGCTTATCCCCTCCAATTTAAGAAATGGAGTCTTGATTATGGGGTAGGGACCTAGATGGCAACCTGGAGTTAGACAGGGGCATCTTATCATGTAAAAAGCTATATTATGCTCACTGCCCCAAAGTTGTGATGCCAGATCATGATGATGGCCACATAGATGCTGGGCCTTCTTTAAGGATATATCACTCCAACAGGAAAAAAAATAAAACATAAAGTATGCCTGGCAGGCTATTGTCCATGGGGTTTCAAAGAGTTGGACACTACTGAAGTGATCTAGTACACACACACACTTCATTTACTTCCTTTTTAAATTAATTTTTCTTGCACAGAATCTTGGATTCTGTCCAAGTGCACCTAATCAGTATTGCAGATTACCTTAGCTATTATAGGTGTCAGTTCTTGTAAAATGAACTTCTTTCTGAAAGCAAAGAAAATATTATCTTCCCATCTCCTATGTAGACAAATATGCTCCCAGAGCCTTACAGAAAAACCAGCTCCTAACGAAGGTGGATGAGGCACCAAAATGACAGGCCTTTAGAGAAAGAGTCAGGCCTAACACACATTTTGGATTCATCCAAAAGCAAAGTAAAGTATTTGGAATTCAGGAAATCCTAGGAGTTTAGGATTCATAAAAATCATGTGAATAACTCATGACTGACACATTCATTGATACTAAAAATGGGTCAGTCCCTTAATAGTGAGGGCTATGTATTAATAAAAATGCCTCTGTGGAGTGTGGTTAGTTAACAGGTCAGTTTTAAGTAAACAGTGTCAGAGAATTCTTCCAGGAATAGGAAAGTTGGAATTTTCCAGAAAATGTAAATATAAAGTTAGAGAGCCAGTGAAGATGCCTTTGAGAAAAATGCAAAGGTAAAATGTGCAGTATAATGTTATCCACTCATAACATACAAGTTCATAAAAGCAAAAGTGCATAAACAATACCCATTTTTCTTTCCTTGAGATTTTTCACTCAATTCCATTTGTTGATTTTTTTAAAATGAAGTTGATGATCTTACCAAGATCCTTGTAAAAAACCATGCCTGGAACATAAGACTTTCAATAATTTTTATTATTCTTAATTGATTAACTAATATTGGGGCAAAGGATAGTCCAGTTTCATATTAAGATTTCCTTGAATAATTTACTACTATGTTAAAAACTTCAGTGGATTACAGCATTCAGGGTTTTCTTTCCCTGCGTCATCTGATTTCTAAACCGAATAGGGCTTAAAAGGAACTAGGAAGTCTGAAAATAATTTAAGGTCTTGGTGATCTACTTACGTAAGTATCTTTAACTGCTTAGGACTCTAGTAGTTTTATAGATCTGAGGGAATGCCTCCTATTCTGTGTATATTAAATGTATCATAAGAGAGATTGCACTGAGAACTGTCCAAATACTGTGAGCACTGAAAGCATTGGCATCATCATCACCAAGAGAAATATAGACCTCAATGAAAAACTACTTTTTTTAAAAAATAAATATAGCTTCTCACATTTCTGGTGGTAGAAGCCTGACACATCCCTAAATCTATCTTACTCCAAAGACATGTGCCCACATGTCCCTGATACCGCCATCCAATAAAACCCACACCAAGGCCACACACTTGGGGCTTTCTCACGGTGGTTTTCTCAAGAGCAGCGTGAATATGTGTAGTCATCCCCCCCAAAGGTAAGCAGTTGCAACATACTGACTGGATATGACACCCTACTTCACCTCCTTACAGAAGCTGTATGCTTTTCTGATACTATTGACTGGTGTCCTCCCCCTGACCATCAATAGAGCTACAAGTCAGGCACGGAAGGACTTTGCTGCCATTTGGTGAGTGCATGCTCAGTCATGTCCAGCTCTTAATGCCTCATGGACTATAGCCCACCAGGATCCTCTGTCTATGGAATTTTCCAAGCAAGAATACTAGGGCAGGTTGGCATTTCCTATTCCAGGGGATTGATCCCACTCAGGGATCGAACCACTGTCTCCCATGTCTCATCTGCATTAACAGGTGGATTCCTTACCACTGAGCCACCTGGGAAGCCCATTGTTGCAGTTTAGTGTCCACTTATAGTGAGCAAAGAAATGCACGGTCCCCTTCATCACCAGAGTAATGTGAAAGGTGAGGATGAATGACCAGAGTGTCAGCATCTTGGCTGAATAACTTTCCTGTGTCTAATGTGGAGGCCAGATGTATAGGAAAGATAAAGTCTTATCCTTTAAGACCTATACAGTCTCGTTGATAAGTTGAATATAAACACATGAATATTAACACAGAGCTTAGATTTTTCACCTCAAGAATGGATCTGGATGACCCAGAAAGCAGATGATGAAGATTTCAGGAAAAGCAAGCTGAGGGTTTCAATAATAAGGAAGTTTCATGGAGCTAGTTGAGCTTCTGCTGTGCCTTAGAAATGATGAATGGTACACCGAGAGTGTGAACATACACTACTATGTATAAAATAGATAACCGATGAGGATGGACTGTATAGCATAGGGATTCTACTCAATGCTCTGTGGTGACCTAAATGGAAAGGATATTCAAGGAAGAGGGGGGTATATGTATATGTGTGACTGATTCACTTTGCTGTATAATAGAACCAATAGAACATTGTAAAGCAACTATACTCCTATAAAACAAAGAAATAGTAATCATAAAAAGATGGATGGAGCTCCTGGATGTGGAAGTTAGAAGTGGAAGTAAGGATGCTGACCCATACCAAGCAGATGGGCTGTGTGGGGAATAGTGAGATAATGAAAGGTCTTGACATCTTGTCAAAGGAGTGTAGGCTCAGTGCAGCTGGAAGTAAAGACCCACTAGAGATTTGGAGCTGGGGAATAGCCTGACTACATAAAACAGCTGGAAATACAAAACAGCAATCAGGCTGGGGCTTTTCCCATGGGTACAGAGAACTGAGGGATTAATTCAGGTATGACAGACTGAACATTTTCCAGTCTCTGAAATATCCCCAAGATCTCTGATGCACAGAGATCCACAGCCCTGTGTCTAGTGCAGCTGTGTGTCTAAGTCCAAGTCATGAGAAAGAGCTCACTTAGGAGCAAGTCGTTAAGGAGAGAGAAAGCTGTGGGTATTTAAAATAATTAATAGGGGTTCTGCTTAATTCCCAAATTAGACACTCCCTGAACAGGTGAAAATTTACCAAAAAAAAACCTGTTCAGAATTTGTGATAATTATCCAGAGGACACTAATTTTTACCTTTGGTAAAGACGCAGTAGTTAAAAGCACAGACATTAAGAGCCAAGGCATTTAGGTTTGGATAACAATTCAACCACTTACTAGCTGTGTGATCATGGATAAATTTCTTAACTCCTCTGGGCCTCAGTTCCTCATTTGTAAAATGAGAATGATCATAGCACTTACCTTAAAACAGTGAGAGTTAAGGATATACACAAGGCTCTATAAATATCTGTTCATGATCCAAAAACAAGTAATATGGGAAAAAGCAGAATTTTTCTTAAAAAAAAAAAAAAAAATAATTCGGGTATCATAGTGGTTTACCTAGTCCAATGAAGAAAGGTGAACGTTTTAAGAGTATTGGATCATTGATTGCAGCAGTGTCTGTTAACTTGGGTGGGTGTAAGGAAGTGATGCAGATTTTGTCAGCCAGGGACATTTAGCAATGTCTGGTGACATTTTTTCGTTATCACAACTCTGAGGCAGCGGTATGCAGGCTGGGTAGCTACTGTCATCCACTGGGCAGAAACCAGGGAGGCTTCCAGCCATCGTACAATACACAGGAAAGGCTTCCACATAACAGAGAATTACCCTGTCCAAAGTCTTAACAGTGTCAAGGTTCAGGATCCCTGGATTATACTATACTTGTACTGCTATTCATTACAACAAGAAATCTTGACAAACAACATAGCAGGTAGGGACGAAGGGAAGTCCTGAATCCATCTCCCTACACATGTCTTGCCCTCTTTATTCTCCCATGCTAACCTATTTTTTAGAGTCCCTTGGACGTGAAGGAGATCAAACCAGTCAATCCTCAAGGAAATCAACCCTGAATATTCATTGGAAGGACTAATGCTGAAACTCCAATACTTTGGCCACCTGATGTGAACAGCTGACTCATTGGAAAAGACCCTGATGCTAGGAAAGATTGAAGGAAGAAGGAGAAGGGGATGGCAGAGGATGAGATGGCTAGATGGCATTACAGACTCAATGAACATGAGTTTGAGCAGATTCCAGGAGATGGTGAAAGACAGGAAACCTGGTGTGCTGCAGTCCCAAAGGGTTGGACATGACTTAGTGACTGAGCAACAACCTACTTTAAAGCTATGCTCACTGATGAAGGTTTCCTGTTGCCAGCTATAAATATTGATAAAGCAAACAAGAGTGAAAGTTGGGGAAATATTTTTTTTTAAGTGAGTCCATCACTATGTTCTATCATCACCAGTATTTCCAACTCTGCACCAAATGGAGTATGTTATAGGGAAGGGATGGTATCCTTTCCCTTAGAAAGATTCTCTTTGGTGGAAAAGCCAAGAGCAACACTCAGAAAATTGTTAGAGTGCCTTGTATAGCTACACATGACTGAGATTGAAAGCACAGTTTGGATCTTCATAGAGGCAACCAAGTTGAAGTAGAGCTTGAGAAATGAATGGTACTTTGATGGATGCGGGAAAGGGCACTCTCTTGGATGATGTTGCTGAATTAGCAGAAGCATGGTGGTGGAAATGTTCATGTGTCTGGGGGCAGTGAGGAATTCTCTCCAGAGGGTCTGTTTTAGAGGCTAGAGACAAGGGGAAACTTGGTGAGAAAAGGACATCAGCTTAGATAAAGACGTCGCCAGCTAAAGCATTTATATCTGCCCTTCCCTGGGGGCGCAAACAGTAAAGAATCTGGCTACAATGCAGGAGACCTGGATTTGATCCCTCGGTGGAGAAGATCCCTTGGAGAAATGAATGGTTACCCACTCCTGGATTCTTGCCTGGAGAATTCCATAGACAGAGGAACCTGGGGAGCCACAGTCCATGGGGTCACAAAGAGCTGGACGTGACTAAGCAACTCACACTTCACCTCACTTGTGATGGTTATGGAGGAAGTACATATTCAAGTCCTTTATGCATGGAAACAACAAAAGGAAAAAAGGTGCTTTAAAAGAGTAGGCTATTTCAGTTTGAAGGTAGAATTTAAGAAAAGGATACAGGATTATGTATCCTGCCCTAGCTATGAGATGAAGGGCCTCTGCCCTGAAGACAAATGCATAAAGCACAGGCTGCTATATCGGCGTGCTTCCTGGGAAAGGTGTTGTTTAGCCTAGCAAGAGTTTTGAGTTTGTACACATTTGCATGCCAAGACGTGCTGCCACACAGCGTCACTTACAAACACCACGAGGAGCCCAGCCTTTAGCTTGGGGTGGGTATTCATGTTTACTTAGCTATCTGGGCTTTTTTTTTTTTTGGTTACTAAATTATACATGTAAATCAATATGTATCTTGAATTTACATACCAAATGCAAATGGTGCGACTGTCACTTTTTCTCCTGTTCCATATTTGTTCTCTGCAGAATGAATACCATATGCACCTTCAGTGATTCACTCAGGGCCTTTGCCCTTCTTGCTTCTCAGAAAATCATCCTGGATAAAATAGGGAGAAGAGCTCTCCAGAATATTACAAAGAGCCAAACCGTGAGGCCTTTCTGCACATGGCCAAACAAAAGTCAGGAGGCAGAGGAGTTCATGCAAATGGAGGAAGCATGGCAAATATCAGACAATAGGGGGTGGTCGCAGCTGCTGCAAACTGGGGAATGAATGTGCTTAAAGACATTATATTTAAAAAGAATATCAGAGCTGCTGGAGGATAGGAAGAGAACTGCCAAAGGGTCCAAAAGCTACACCTTGGCAGTCATTGTCAAATGCTGTATGTGCAGGTGGTAAAGATGTATAACTCAAGCCGTAATCACTCAGAGAGATCTATTTCCCTGTGCCCCAATGCCCTTGCAAAGGACTGATATTTGTGTAGCCCTGGGTCCCTTGTACAAGGGCTCCCTTCTCCTTCGCTGGCCTGCCAATCTTGTGAGGGTCCGTGCCCCAGCTGGTCTCTCTGGGCAAGGTCTAGGGCCTTACTCTTTCTGTCTTCCAGGCTATCCACATCGATTCTCAGATGGCATGACTCATTTGGCCCTCTGATTACTCAATTCAGTGGTTACAATTCAAGCTCCATCCAGAAATCTCCTTTAGAAAGCCCTACTCTACCTTTACTGTAAAAGAATCAAATAGACCCCAAAATATGATTGTGGGAAACGTTTTGAAGCAGAAAAGCAAATTAGCTTCTCCCTGTGGTCCTCCTCTAATTCTGCTTCTGGAATTCCACCCTGCTATTTCTGGCATTGTCCCCCTTTATTATGTAAAATGATTTCTACTATTGCCTGAATTAAATGGGCAAGATTAATTCTGAGGTATTTTTAAAAACTAAATTTGAGTTTGATCCTTTTCATCAGATCTCATTGCTTTTTCTTTTTTTTTTTTTGCCAGTTCAGTACAGTTTCCCATTAAGAGCTATCAAATTCAATCAAGGTACTCAATTCCTGCGTTTTAACTTTCCTGAAATTCAGCTCCTCTCTCCTTCTCAATGAACTTTGCTAACTACATGCATAGAGTTGTCATTCAACCCTGGTTACATCAAACTGATGTGCTTCAAGTCTTTCATATCCAAGACAGAAGCAATAAGACCTTAATCATTCCCAAATGGAAACAAAGTTCTCCAGTGTTTGACAGCCCCACTGCGCTGGCATCAAGGATTCACTCGTCGTCCCATTCAACTGGTGGAAAGAGTTCCACTGCCTTTCATTCAAAACCTTTTGGGCTTCTCATCTTTGGAAGCGATACCCTGGGAATCCCATTACTTGCAGTGCAGTGGCTAATTTCAAAGACTAAAGCCTTTGTAATTCTCACTGCTACTTTCAAGGATGAGAGTTAATACTCAGAATACCCTAAAATAACTTGAGCTATGTTTGTTTAATTTACTTCCTCTATACCCACATACACATATATCACTGTTTTTGATGCTAGGAGAGCAAGCAAACCAATGTACACTGCAATGGAAGCACTAATGAGCCGATGTTATCTGTCAGCCTCTTTAAAATGCTGTTCCCTTCCTGTTTTGCTTTTGTTGGATTATAATTTTAAGTTACAAATGCATTCTCAACTCTCCTCCTTACCCTACCTCTTATGAGTTTCCTTTTCTCCCTTTCTCCCCGCCATCCAAAAATCACATTTCTTTAGGGACTGAGAGCAAATGACACTTTAACATGGAACACACACACATACACACACACATAAAGCCATAATTTAGGACCAAGTGATTTCAGATTTTAGGTTGCAGAAGGTATGTGTGTGTGTAAACTCTCCTTTTTGCATATATGTGCATACATTCATCCTGTACTGAATATGAAAGTATGAAAGTGTGAGTCACTCAGTTGTGTTCGAATCTTTGCAACCCCATGGACTGTAGCCCAAAAGGCTCCTCTACTCATGGAATTCTCCAGCAAGAAAACTGGAGTGGATAGCCATTCCCTTCCCCAGGGGCTCTTCCAGACACAGAGATTGAACCCATGTCTCCTGCATTGAAGGCAGATTATTTACTGTCTGAGCCACCAGGAATGTCTGTATTGCCCTTCTTCAAAACAAAATTTTGAGCTTCAATTTCCTGATATTTAGAATTGTTTCCTAAAGAATTTTTTGCGTCCTAAGGAGTAGACTTTGTTTGCTTCAACAAAATCTTCAGTGTCTGATAGAGGATACGTGATGAAGCTTCCTAATTTGGAAATTGGAAAAACTCATGATGTGTTGAGAAAAATGATGTCTATGGATAAGGCTATCATACCTCCAGTTTCTCCAAGACAAACTTGATTTTCAACCATCATCCATTATAGTTATTAGTAGCACCGTTTCTACTCTCAGTATTTTCCTGGTTTGGGCCATAACCTAGATGGTCAGTGTTATGTCTACCTCTTATGCACAGAGTAATTGCTATTGCTGATGAAATGTGCTTGCTGAAATAGTAGAGTGTACAAAAATGAAGCAACCCTAGATTTCCATCAGAGTGGGAAGAACATTTCAGAAAGGTCACCTCTAGTCCATATCGGGCAGTAAGCCAATAAATCTCTATGCCCAACACCAAGCAACCACCCTTGTTGAGGCCACCTTTGACCTTTGCCAATTATCCCCATACGCCTGGCATCTCCATGCTCGTCCCTGACTTTCCTAGTCTGCCTCTAACTTCACTATTTGTAATCATACAAATTTAGTTCTAGCACCAAATTCAATTACTGTAAGAGACTTTTCCAAATTCAGAGTTCTAGTGAATGACAGAAAGGGGATTTGGACCCAAGACTCTTGACCCCAGCTTTAGTGGTTGATCTTTGCCTTGTGAGTGCTTAATCCCAGATGAGCTTTCTCAGTTTGTAACTTATTAGCATGGTGATTTCTCCATCTGAGCCCCTTTTGTCCCTCATCTCCACTGTCTCAACATCGTCAACAGAGAGGTTCATTATGGACCCTGATTTTCAGTTTTGGCGTTTTCCTCGGGTATGTGTATATGTGTGTGTGTGAGAGAGGGAAAGATTGCTCAGTTTTCACCCACCAGGAATCAGGATGCAAAAAAAGACATATTGTTTGAATGAACAGAGTACTTGCTATGCAAGGCCAAACTCCTCTCCCTTGCCTCTAGCCATTTGGCCCACAGAAAACTTAAGCTCCACTAACAAAACACTCTTGGTCTAGAGATCTAAGACTTAAAACATATGAGTTTAGTGACATTTTTCATATTTTATCATTTTTCATGTGTTTATGGGACTACCTGATTAAACTGTAAGCTCCTCAAGGGCAGGGACTAGGTCATCATTTCCGGAGTTATTAAAGAGTTGGACATATAGATGTTATTGAATACATTTTGTGGAGAAGGACATGGCAACCCACTCCAGTACTCTTGCCTGGAAAATCCCATGGATGGAAGGGCCTGGTGAACTACAGTCCAGGGGTCGCGAAGAGTCAGACACGGCTGAGCAAGTTCACTTTCACTTTCATGCATTGGAGAAGGAAATGGCAACCCACTGCAGTATTCTTGCCTGGAGAATCCCAGGGACAGAGGAGCCTGGTGGGCTGCCGTCTATAGGGTCACACAGAGTTGGACACGACTGATGCAACTTCACAGCAGCAGCAGTATATATTCTACAGATACTAGATAAGAGTTTTACCAGTAAACTGATTCTGGTGAAAAAATAAATAAATAAAAAACATAAATAAGTAGATTTTGGTTGATGACCACTGTACACCATGGGGATGAAACTCTAAAGTTATCCACTTTGGTAAACCCAACCCACCTTCAGTGAAACGGAAATGCCATCTAAGTCAGCTTCTTAGCCACTGAACAAGTGTGTGAGACATGCTTTGCAGACTCAGTATTGTGGGGTCCATCAGATCTCAGAAGTGGAAAGGACTTGACAGACTGTCTAATTGCAATGCTTCGCTATACAGACGAAAACTAGGTTGACAGTTGTGAAGTGACTAGTTCAAGGACGTGCCAGATATTGGCAGCACAAGCGGACCTTAGAATGGACACCAATGTTACCTCCCCTTCCAACATCTCCCCTGGAAGCCAAGCCCAGCCTTCAGGAAGGAGACTTTGAGGCAGAATATCAATTTCCTAGTCAGGGAGTTTTTGATTTGGCTGTGAAATAGAGGTTTGTGCTCCCTCAATATCATTTCTTGGCTTTTTTTCTTGTAATTTTAGGATTATTTTTTCCCCAAGTCATCTTCAGACCTGTAATCTCCCAAACTGCTTGTCCACAATCACTCCAGCTCTCCACAGGAGGGAATCCTCCGTGGAGTAGCTGCCAAAAATCAGAGAATATTCTTCACAGCCTCCTCTGTCAGGACAGAACTCCAGGCACCGTTCTCCCACTCTTGACCCTCTCTGGATTCTTATCGTGTCTTTCTCTCTGAACTCACTCTGGGGTCATTCAGCATCCTGAGTGCATGTGATCAGCTTCTGCCTCTTCCCTCTATTTTCCTCTTTGCTTCCTCTCTCCTCTTCCCCACAGGCAGACCTTTGTGCTCAGAGATGCGGTATCCTCCCTGGTTCTAGGCTTTTCACAACAAATTCTTCCTTCCCAACCCTCAATCTGGGAGTCCCCTACCCATCTCCCTGCCCAGGAGTTCTTTGGCTATTTCTTCTAGGACACAATCCCCTCTTTATTGATCAAGAAGCTCCTCTCCAGGAAATGTCTTTTAAACAATTGAAAATAATACAGGTTTTTTCGTTGTCTTTTGCTTAGTTGCTATACATAACATTTGACAAAAACTATATTATTCTTATTTATAATTTGGAGCACATTTCTTACAACCTATGTGGTAATTTTTATAAAAACTGTTGCATTATCAGTCTAGTGGTCAATATCCCAACCCTGTATTATAATACTGTATGCAAGGTGGAATCAGATTAAATTTTGACACACAGTGCCTTGAGAATGTAGTTTCCATACCCCTTTTATATTCTATGAAAGATGCTATTGCAGCACAAAATTTCTGACATGAGCCAGCACTCTGGACAAGCTAAGGTAAGAAATTTAAAAGTTAAAAAGAACTAAAACCCAAAATGTCTGCTTATTAAAGAGAAAGGAGGTAAGGAGAGACTTCTTCCAAATTAGCCATTCATTCTCACAAAGAGGAGAAAGGAAGATAAATTATGTCTTACAAGGTGCTCAGCCTATCTTCACACAGTCCTCAGTGTCCTCCCTGAATACACCGAGGCCTCCGGCCATCCACGTCACTCCCACCCTCCAGCCCGTGTTAGCTGCGACCCACAAGACCCTCTGTCTTCAGTTTTCTCAAGGCAGATCACACTCATTCCTTCCCTCTCTTCCTGAAGATAATTTTCTCTTCCTGAAGATAATTTTTTTAATGTTGGCTTTCACCATTCCCCCGTTTCAAAGCTAAAGGTTTTCTGATGAACTGAGTCCAAGCCCTATCTTCCCTCTTTCATTCATTTTCCTCCCTGCCAGACCTCAGGAGCTTCTTAGCAGTAATTGCCAGCTTTCCAGGTGCAAGATAACCAGCATGACTGTGGCTGATTTCAAACAACACTCTATCACCTTCATGTAATCAGTCACTTGGGATTGCAAAACGTCTCCCCATGTGTCTGTAGACTACCTGCAGGCACACTCTTTGCATGGTCCTCCTTTAGGAATTAAAAGGCAGGGAAATCCTGCCTTCAAGCTGCTTACACACTGGGTAGAGAAAAGTCACATGTGCGTGCAAGGAAATAAACACACAGAGGAGAGAAGAATCATCTGGGGTACAGAACGGTCTAGGCAGTGGGTTCTAGAGCGTGGAGGGAAGGAAGAGATCCACACAGGAGAAATGGGCCAGAAAGGCTGAATGCTGATGTGGATTTAAGGCTGTCGGCACTCAGAACAGGTGACCTGATGACATGCCCAGAAAGCCCGGGAGAGCCCAATGCCGTGCTCCCCACAGCAGCCTTCCTCCCAGCACCACCTGGCCGCCTCGAGAAAGCCACGAAGCTACGACAGCCAAGTACAGGCAGAAGGAGGTTTAGGGGTTAATGAGTTTTGTTAGCGTGTTACTTTAATTGCTGTGGTTATTTCTGTACATATGCCTAGAGGCTTGCAGGGAATGCATTTTATGATTAATATTAAGCATTTTGCACAGCACTTTCTGTTTGCAAAGTGCTTTACAATCATTAATTAGTTATTCTTCTCGACGCCCTATTGAGGTGATCCAGGCCTCGCTCACTCCCCTGCTCTCTTACAAATGGTGGCCCCTGTGAGTTAGGGTTAAATGACTTGGTCAAGGTCACCAGGCCCATCAGGGAAAGGCTGGGATTAGAATGGCCCTGTCTCCCTCCAGGCTGAAGCTGGTGCTGTGAGACCCAGCAGTGTCCCTGGACAAAGCTCATAAACGTTACAATAAATGAGTAAATGGAGCTGAAGGCAGAAAAATATGGCTCCAAGGCCTATGGCTAAGGCTTGGGGACTCCTTGTCATCACTGTGGCAGGAAACAGGAAATTGCTGAGAAAAAAGCCAACTGAGCTTCAGCCCTGACAAGACCACCTCTTGGAGCCTGTTTTAAAGGGTCCTCCCAAAGACCCCTGCTCTCCTTGTCACTGGCTCCTTTGGGTGTCCTTTGCACATTACTTTTTAACTCTGAGGGCATCTACAGCCCAAAAGGGCTCAACAAGCTTAAAAACATGGTGATGCCTGAAAGAGTGGTGTGTCAATTTAATTTGAACCAATTTGACAAGTCTGATACACTTTCAGGACAGCAGCCCACAGCAGGGCCACACAAGGCTTCTCTTGTTAGGTTCTCAGCCCTGCTATTTCTCCTGCAGGTAATTACCTCCGATCGAGAGACCGATTGTAAACGCGTTAAGTTTTGCTGACAACACAAAACTGGGGAGAAGCAGGAACTCCAGTTGGAGAGGCAAGGAAAATGCAACATGATGTGCTTCCCTCTCTAAGCTGAGATGCGATGCAGCAAATAAAATTCAGTATTGACAAACACACATTAATGCCATTGGCCAGGGAGAGAGGACAGGAAGTGCTGACCTGCAAAAGAACATTTTCTAAAGGCTTCCCTGGACCGCACCATTGGGAAAATCTCAGAGAGAATTATTAGCGCCAAAAGGCTCTGGGAGTTGTCTTATTTTAAAGTAATACATCAGCTTGGAAAAGAGGATTGTTTTCTCCCCCACTTTTTTCCGACACCTGCCCACGCCCACTCTCGAATACTTCTGCCAATTGGAGTAGCTCTTGAAGACATTTTCAAGGGATTAGTGATCAAAGCCGACATCCTGTAAGGAAATAGAGATTTTCTAAAAACAGGAGTACCCGATTTAAATCCCCTTATGGCAGATGTTTTTTAAAGGAAAACCTGTTTTGCCTCATTGCGGGCAGGAGGAGCCCAGCCTTGATTTAGGCTCATTACTCTCACAATCTTCCTTTCGGATGCAAGAGGGATCATGACTGTTCAGTTCGTAGCACATTCTCAGTTTCCTTTTGATGGTATTTCCAGAAAAATGTCAGAGAACCAGATGGGCCACCTTCCCCCGCAGCCCCCAAGTTAGCTTTACCTTCAAGGAGAAGAAAACACCATCAATGGTTTAGCACATAATTCGCAAAATTTCCTTTTTGGGGTTTGTTTACTTGCTTGAAGCACTTCTTTTATTTTTTGAAATGAGTGCGTACTAAGGCTCTATCACCCTAAGTGTTGGGGCTCAGTCGGGCTTGGCTGCAGTTAGGGAACACGTGAAGAAAAGATAGCAGATGGTGTCCTTAGCATCCAGGTGAGTAAAGAGTGTGGATTTAAAAATAACAACTTCCCCAAGCTCTCCTAGAGATGGGTCAGATTGCCAAAAGATAAGCAGGGCTAAGGGGATTATGTTTCAGAAATAAGAACAATCTACCAGGAACTCATGAAGAAAGAAAGGTTTGAGCAAGGCCTTGGGAAATAAACATAATTTACCTACACACATACACACAATTTTTTGTTCTAAACAAAAAGTCTCATTTAACCTAGACTTGCCGACGTGTGCTCTTTGAATTCTATTTGATGCTTTCAAGGGTCTAGAAGCTGCAGAGGAATTGGGATTGGGGGTTACCTGGGTCACCCTAAAGACATCTCAGACTTGGTTCTGCAGCTGTGGTTTCTTCAGTGCCATACCTCATTCCGAGACACAAAGAACTCTGTTTCTCTGATGAGGCTGAAATTCCACGAGTGGAGCCCCTAAAGCTCTCTCAGCCCCCCTCCTCACGCTCTCCCAGGGCACTGAAGCTCCCAAAGGAAGGCAAGTCATGATTCCTCCTGGAGACTGCTCCTTGTCAAAGCCCCTCGCAGGTGGCATCCTTTCCTGGTGGCTTTTCTCCATCCACCAAGGATCCCTAATCAGGTCCTTTCAGGGTAGCCGTGAGTGCCACACTGTACGAATTCTTTTTGAGTGCCTACAATGTGCCAAAGTGTCATTTGTTTGAGTTGTCCTTAGTAATAATATGGAAAGGATAGCTAGTATTAATTAAACACCTATCGTTATTGTGTGTAATGTACTATGCCAAGTGCATTGCAGCATCACCTCACAGAATCCCCGGAACCATCCTATGAAGTAAGTGTATCTATTGTCCTCAGGTTTAATGTGAATACCCTTGGGCTTAGAGAGATTGCCAAGAGTTTCAAGGTTAAACAACTAGTAGTTAACCATGACAAGGTTGAAAGCATCTCTGAGTGACTCTAAACTATTGCTATTAATCTGTGCCTCCTTAACTGAACACAAAGATGATAATATGAAAAATATGCAAAACTGTTGTTCTTTCATTCAACTATTTTTAATCCAGATGAAATCTTAGAGTTGAGAAAAAAGGCATGTAAGCAACTAAAATAGATATCAAAAATCGGACACATGGATACACTTTCATTCAACTGATAAAAGAATCACTCAGGCCCTCATTAAATGACTACTGATTTTTCTTTTACAAATAATCACAATCTTTGGTTCCTATCACTTTGCAAAGCAGATCAGAAAGAGAAAACATACCCATTTTAATTTCCTATTAGGAAATTGAAGTTAGTAGATATTATAGCAATATTCCCAAAGAAATAGTGCTGGTACGTAGAGGAGTCAGGATACAGTTTGTCTCAGTCCTAACTATGATTTTTGAGAGTTTCTTTTTAAAAACATTCTCTAAAAGCAAACTCAAATATTAATCTTCAGGACTGTATGGGGATCATAAAATATGGCTTGCTAGAATTGCAAAAAGACTCCTCAAATCTCAACCCTCATTTAATGGTTAAGTTTTAAGTCTTCATGAAATGTGAGAAATGTGGTACTGAAAGGATTCTAGATGTTTTAATGCAGCTGTACCAACCCAGACCCAAATCTTCCCTTAACCTAGAATGTGACTCTCCCATGGGTCAGCTATAATTAGCCCAATGTATAGAAAGATATAATCCCCAAGAAGCTTTTCATGACTTAACAGACTGTACCATGACTGGTATGGAATCTTAAATCAATAGACTGGTTTTCAGTCTTTTTGTTAGTATCAACATAGAACTATTACAAACATTCATAAAAAAAAAACATTGAATAATCATGTCTCAACAGGTATAAAACAAAAAAACTGTCACAATAATACAAAGGAGAAGAGTTATTTTGCAAAGAGTGTTCCGCAGTCTGAATTAATGACTGTTAAACAGATAGGAAGACTTATTAAAGAATATTTTGCAGGCATGCAAGCAGAAGCCCTGCATATTTTTTCCAGTGAATAATGTAGTTAGTGCAGGTCTTGCAGCTGAAGCTCTGAATGGACTAATTAGTCTTCCATCTCTGCTTTCAAACATGTTTACTCTATAACTCTGCCACAGGCCCGTTTTCTTTAAGGATTGATTTCCTTCAGTCCAATGTGTTTTGTGTCTTTCTTGGTGTCATTTAAAAATTTTATCATAAGTAATTTCTATTCTACGAGGTTCATACTAATGACGTGTTTATGACAAAATTCATGAAGATTTAGCCTCAGTAGAGGAATGTATAGAACTTACCTCTTTCTCTCTGGATATGAAGAATTTAAAATATCCTCACAGGACATTTGTATAGCAGATACAACTTTGAAATCCCCAGATCTAATTTAATTTAATTCAACATGTGTTTACATAAACATCTGTAATGTGTTTAACACAGCTCTGGTGACCGAGAGATGCAAGAGGAAGAGGAAGAACAGAATTTTCTCTGGGTAAACGTAAACGTAACTGAGAATAAAGGATTTGTACACAGGAAATAACAAATGGATAAAGGAGAATGTGAAGTACAAAAACATACTAAAGTGTAATAAAATGTATTGTGGCAAGAGTGTATAATGGAATATCAGAGGAGAGGTCAAAATTGGAAATAGAATTGTCCTGGGATATTGAGTGGGTGAACTCCTATCTGGGCCTCCACTGTGGATTGGAGTGATCATCTAAAGATCGGGTGAAGAGTTTTTCACCAAAAGGACAGGCAAGGTCATGGCCAGCATTAGGGCAAAGCATCGCAAGATATGGAACAAACTGATGTGGAAGACACATTGCAGAGGAGGAAAGATGACTTTGGAAAAGAAGTTTGGTGCAATGGATAGATGGCCGCCCATGTGCACCCCAGTACATACTTACACAATGCTCTCCCCGTATTCACAGAAGAAAAAATGTGCCCCAACTGCCACTTGGAGGGACCAGCCAGAGATCCCTGCAGGTTCCCATTGAAATATTTCTCATCAAGAGGACATTTAAAAGGATAGAGAGGGTGCAAATGGCTAACAGGAGGACTTACTGAAATGAAAGCAGCAAAATAATTTCCCAGATTGCCACTGACTATTAAAATAGGCCATGAGGGTCCATGGTTATTACTTTAACAATTAGTTAATTTTAGCAGCAGGGAAGCCATTAGCTGACCAGCTCACTCCTCTGCCCAGCATATCCTAACCAATGAGCTGTGATTGGGGCAATAAAAATGAGATTGTGCCTAGGCAATAAAATATTTAGACTTTTAATATGTTGGTGGAAATGGACTACATTTTAAAGTGACAGAGCAACATATTTTCCTTCTCTTTATTTATTTTTCCAAGGCCAATATGCCTAATCATTGCCTCAGCAATATGAGAGAAGGTATAATAAAAGCAAAGAGTGTGAGAAGAAACAAAAATTAAGGAAATTAAAAAGGAAATATGCAAACACTTTGTGTGCTAGAGTGAGTAAAAAATCCATGAGTTTTATTTCTCAAATGGAAAGCAATATATAGGGAGAATTACCACATAAAAATCAAATCGACATAATTTATAAAGAATATGGGAATTAATGAGACACATGTAACTTTATCTGTGAGTGGCATCTATGGCTAATATCTTTATCCATAAATGTCACCCAAATGTAAGTCAATAGCCAATTTTAAATTAATTTGCAGAACACTTGCAAATATCTTAAACATTCTATATGCAAGTAAATGTAAATATTGCAAAACCCCTGAAAATGGAAATGAGTATGCATAACTTTCTGCACCAATAAAGCCAACATTTCTATTGCTATTTTATTTCAACTGAGGCTTTTCTACACCAAGTGATGAGTGCAGTGTAAACTTGAGATTCATCCTGAGGTGAGCATCCTGAGCTTTATCTTTCTGAAAACCATCCCCGCTTCTCATCTACAACAATGGCCATCCAGTCATGGGTTGCTTTTCACCCATGGTCTACACTTGAGCATTCTTTTCTTCCCTTATTGGTAATGTGCTTTCCCATTTTCTCTCCTTATCCAAAGTCTACTTATACATAAAGCTTATTTAGTCTGTCTTGAAATACTGCACTTCTTGCTTGAAAGTGCACTAATTTCTTATAATATGTCAAAGATTTTCAATATTCTAAATAGATGGAAACATATACATTACCATATGTAAAGTGGATAGCTGGTGGGAATTTGCTGTATGCTGCAGGGAACCCGAAGCTGGTGCTCTGTGCTGACCTAGAGAGGTGGGATAGGGAGGAAGGTGGGAGGGTGGTTTAGGAGAGGGGGACATATGTATACCTATGACTGGTTCATGTTGATGTATGGTGAAAACCATCACAGTATTGATTTTACCCTCCAATTAAAAACAAAATAAAATTTTAAAAAAGAATAAAAGGCTATCTCAATAACAGATTTCCTCTAGAGACTCTTTTTGCTGGCTTGATGAAGTAGCCATGATGGAGAAACCCATCTGGTAAAGAAGTGCACGCCTCCAACAGATGACCAGGCAACCTTTGAGAGATGAGGGCAGTGTCTAGCCAAGAACCAGCAAGAAGCCAGAGATGTCAACCCTACAATCACAAGGAAATTGATTCTGCCAAAAAACTGAATGAATTCCCCAGTCAAACCACCATATGAGAATGCAGCTTGGATAATACCTTCATCAAAACCCTAAGCAGAGGACCCAGTTAAGTTGTGCCTTGAGTTCTGATCCACAGAAACTGCAAGATAATAAATGTGTGTTTTTTTGAGTCGCTAAATTTGTTAGTTTGTTACCTAGCAATAGAAAACATAGAGCTTTTTCTCTTTAGATTTTCTTTCTTTCTGACTGGAAATTATGCTCAAAAATATTTTGTTTGTAAAGAGATAAAACATGACACAATGAACTTATCTATGGAAAAAAAAAAAAAAGATCCAGATGAGAGAGGGTTTAAGGAATACATGTGCCAGTTCTCCAAAGGTAAAAGTTACTACTTGACATGAGGGAGGCTCAAATACAAAGCAATAGCAGAGCAACCTGCTTCTTACTGATGGTCCTCCAAACCAGCTAGGTCAACCACCAGACAAAACCACCTCCAACTCAAGTATGCATCCCCTGGACCAGGAGTTGTCTTTGCTTTAGCCTATCAGATAAGTAGCCCTTATTGCTTTCATGCATTACATCATCTTTGAGTTCCTGGTACATCAGTTAGCTTCAAATTACCTAGCATTCATTATTCGTTTAAAAAAAAAAGTGGATAAAGGAAAGAAAGAAAAAGGATAATTTACATTTCCTGATTCAAGCCAGGGCCTATTCATCATCGCCTGCACATCGCTTATAAAGATGATAAATGAATGTATAGTAACTGAACCCTAAAACAAAATAATGTGTTTTTCTTAAAGCTTCGCAGGGCTGCATTTCCGTTGTAATTAGTTTACTTTTTTTAATCAAATTCTGTTAAGCGGCAGTCAAAATGAAAGCTGATTTTCAGACTGCTAAAAGTGGCCCAAAAAGAGAAGAGGAAAGAAAACAAGGATATTTTTTCACACTTAATGTTACAAAAATATCAAGATAATTGCATAACTTTCAGAAACAGCAAGAATATAATCATGTCTTGCTGATTGTATGATATTTTAATATAGGATGCTATAAGAGAAACTACCATTTGATAAAGAACTGGTTAAATTGCTATCCCATCTTTGGAAATTCATACAGAGAAGGACATCCTTAAATTTTTATTGTTCTACAGTCTCAAAAGTATCTACTTATTCCATCGTATTGGTTCCCTGGTTTGGAGCTTTGTGTTATCGTCTCCACCTGCAATGGTTACCACTCCTTTCTTTGGCTGTCTAATTCCTACGTCTACTATCCTAGCTTCATCTCTTTTCTGAAAACCTTTCTGATGTTTCTGCTTAACAATGGCAGCCTATCCTATAGCTACATTTCACTTAGCAGATAATATACTTGTGATACTGTCTGTATCTTGTTTTTAGATTTTGAATGGTTATTAATGTCGCAGATGGTTGGCAGGTATTTGTCTCCTTATCTGGGTTTTGTAATCCTCAAGAGTGGAGAAGTCATGACTAATAAAAGTTTCCATTGTTCATTGACTAGCAACATTATGGGAAAGAAAGTGAATTCTTATCACACTATAATAATAGTACTACTTAAGCAGTGTGAGCTCTGACCCACTGAATCTCAGCCTGGGGAACCTGGGAGTCCAGGTTTTCTCTTACCCAGAAGTCAAGTGGAGGGGAGGAATGTATGCTGACTGCCATATTTGATATATATTAAATATCTTTTTCTACACAGGACCTGCACTTGGAACAGACGAAGTATTTGAAAATCTACTTGGAACACACGAGGTATTTGAAAATCTTCTCCTTGGAACACACGAAGTATTTGAAAATGTTCTGAATAACCTTGTCTTCTTGCTTTACATTCTTTCTTGCCACTATACTCTCATGTTCCACAGCTCCTGCCTTTCAACCACATTTTCATTCACACACAATGTCCTAAGACCAGCATGCTCTTAACCGTCCTCTTCATTCACTACTTGTACTTAGTCTCAGATCTTGCCTTCTTTTTCAAAGCTAAACATTTGTTAATGACCTAGACTCTAGTCCCTAGAGTGTGACGCCTTCCAGAGATGAGTCAGGAGTTCATCATTCATGTGCCTGGTGCTCTGATAATGGGTGGGGGCTAGCACTGAAGGAGCAAAAACCATGTGCCAGGAAATGTGTGATTTACAAAGTGTTAATCTCATTTAAATTGTCAATATTTGCATACTGCATGGCATCCTTACTGAAAGCCTTGGAGGAAGAGGTACCCATCTTCTTATGTAAACCTAATTTTTTCTTTCAAATCTATATCTGCCCCCTTCTGCAAGGATGTTTAATCTTAGAGGCAGGCTCCCTCCCTCCCTCTCTCTGTCTCTCTCTCTCTCTCTCTCCTTCTTTCTTTCTTGATGTTTATAGGAGGTTTGTCCTTTATGTAAGATCTTGTTTCCCCCAGAATTAATTAGCTGTCAGTTTTCTTGTTGACTTTGCCTGTATAGCAAAAAGCACTTTCAACCTGCACATGTAGGTCTTCCTTCAGTTTAAGAAATGCTTCCTTAGGGCCTCCTTGATAGTGCAATGGTTAAGGTCCTGTGTTTCCACTGCAGGGAATGTGGGTTTGATCCCTGGTTTGGGAACTAAACAATGCTTCTTCTCTTCTATTTGTATTCATACATTACACTTGATATTCCTTTTATGTTCTTCTTTGGGAACATCAGTTATCTGTGTAACTATGTCCATTTCTCTCACTTGTGAGTGGGGACTCTGAGGCACACAGGATCCCCCACTAGCAAAGTCCTCACCTCTATAATCTTTCCTGGATTTTGTGTGTCTGTGGTGCAGATAAGGGGTAACTTACGTGATCAGCTGCCTTACTCTCATCATAGTATCGATACAGTCATTCTCCCAATGTAGTAGTTCTCAAATTTGAGCTACAGCAGCATCACCTTTAGGGTTGGTTAGAATACCAATTACTTGGCCCAACTCCTAGAATTTCTGAATCGAGTGGGTTGAGGGAAGGCTTGAGAAATTAAACTCTGAGTTCTCAGTTAATGCCGATGCTGCTTGTCCAAGGCCCACACTGAGAACCACTGTCCCGAATGACTAATTTAAGTGACTGCTACTTGTCACTGCGACAAGAATTTGAAAATGAGTTCATTTTTTTCTCAGAAATTACAAACAAATATGTCTATCCACACCATCCGATAGGGTATTTGTTTACTTGCTCATGTTTAAATTGGCTTCCAAAATGGCAATCCGCACAGGACAGTGTACATAGTGGAAATCTTTTCAAGTTCATCTTTCCCATTACTAATTAAGAAAATTTTAATCCTGCATTTATTACCATGAATGAGAACCTTGTTGTAACTGCTGCGGTTTCTAATTATTCGACATCCTATCTATACTTGTGCAAATTGCCTTCATATTCATGTTATTATGTACTTCATCACATTGTAGTTTAATTTTAGCATTTTCAGCCCTTATGGAACTTATGGACCTCTTATTTCATATAGGCTATGTCTTATATCTTACTAAACATGTCATGGAGTTTTCTGAATTGTTTCTGGTTAATTTAACAAATTACTGTCAATAGCCTTAGCTTTCTATTAATCTTCAGGACAATTATTAAATTCTTTTGTTTTCAGTATTTTTATCATAGGTTCTGGTCTGCTTTAGTTCATAGGCACTTAGTGCTCGCTTTAGCGATTCCATATTTGAATGAGTGGTGGGTTATTTCAATCCAAACTTTTTCAAGAGACACAGTGTATAATTATCCTTTGACTTACACACTATTCACCTTGTGCTTGTCAAAAAACTAAAAGAACAACAGCCAACTTCAGTTAGATGGTAATTTGACAAAAGCCAATCAGCCCATTGCCAAATCTGGAGCCAGCTTATAGCAAGGGCTGCTTTGCTGGCTTGAAATGATTAATATTTTAACTTTTTGCCTAATTTTTAGAACTGACATCATATATTATAAATAAATAAATAAATAATAGATATATAAGTAGGCACACACATATATACACACATTTTAAATAATAAAACATAAAGCATAGTACAATAATTGCCAGTGTGCATTACTGTTAAGAATTTTCTCTGCTACCGCCTAGAAAACTGCATGTGTGTGATTTACCAACTAAAATACAAAATTCCAAAAGCCAAACTTTCTTTGCACTACTATCCCCCTCCTCTTGTTCTGCTGTCTAAAGATTAAAGGGACCAAACTCCATTGAAAACTTCTGTAAAAAGCAGTGAGTAGGAGGTAATCTCCTATGACAACACAGGCACGATAAACACCAGGTCTTGAGACCAAGGAAACGATCATGCCCGGGGGTAAATGAATACCACTGGGATGCTCTTAGTGTGCGGCTGCATGAATGGGCCACATTATTTTTTCAATCCAACTTCATGAACCGTGTAGATGTTGAAATATCTCCAAGAGTCTGGCAATGGCTTTCTGTCTGCCTTAGTTCTCCCAGCAGATATGAGTACTCATTTTTTAATTTGCTGTCATAAAATTTCCACTGGCACAGAATATTCCAGGGATGTTATAGTCAATTCTTCTTCACCAGAAATCAGAATAAGCTTTCTTATATGTCTTATCATTTTTTTCACAGTTAAAACACTTCACTAACTCCCCATCACTCATCCCTTAAGCTGAAGGTCCAGAGTCTTTCATAGCCTGTTTTGGTCCTGTCCCAACTCCTGTCATGTAACCCTCACCCAGTGTTATGGACTGAACAGTGTCCTCCAAAAACCTCATATGCTGAAGCCCTAAGCCCTAGTGTGGATGTATTTGGAGATGGGGCCTCTAAGGAAGCAATTCAGATTAAATGAGTTCATAAGCTTGAAGCCCTGGGATTTGTGTCCTTATAAGAAGAAACACCAGACAGCTCATGCTTGCTCTCTCTCTCTCTCTCTCTCTCTCTCTGCCCATGCCCATGCACTGAGGAAAGACCACTTGAGGACAGTGTAAAGGCAGCCACCTACAGGCCAAGAAGACAAAAACTAAAATTGTCAGCACCTTGACCTTGAACTTTCCATCCCCCAGAACTAATAAACAGAACCAATAGAAGATATCTGTATCTATATATCTATCTATAGCTGGTGGTGGTGATGGTTTAGTTGCCAAGTCGTGCCTGACTCTTGTGATAGCATAGACTGTAGCCGGCCAGGCTCCTCTGTCCATGGGATTCTCCAGGCAAGAATATTGGAGTGGGTTGCCATTTCCTTCTCCAGGGGATCTTCCTGACCCAGGGATCAAACCTGGGTCTCCTGCATTGTAAGTAGATTCTTTACCAACTGAGCTACAAGGAAAGACTATCTATATCTGTCTATCTACATATATAGAGGGAGAGAGAGATTATAATGAGCTGACTCATGAAGTTATGAGACTAGAAAGTCCCAAGATCTACAGTAGGAAAGCTAGAGACCCAGAAGAGCTACTGGAGTAGTTACAGTGAAAAGGCCTAAGAACCAGGAGGGTCAGTGTTGTAAACTCCAGTCCAAGCGAAAATTCAAAGTCACGAGAAGACTGATGTCCGAGCTTGAAGACAGTCAGGAGAAGAGAGTGAGTTATCCTTTGTTCAGTCTTTTTGTTCTCCTAAGATCTTCCATAAATGAGATAAAGCCACCTACATTGGGAAGGGCAATCTTTATACAGTCTATTGATTTAAACATTAATCTCATCCAGAAACTCCCTCACAGAAATATCCAGAATAATGTTAAGCAAATATTGGGGCTCCTGGTGTTCCAATTAAGTTAACACAGAAGATTAATCATCAGAGTCCTCTGCTAGCCACCGTCCTAGTTATAAAAAACAGCATGGATTATGCACTATTCTAATTTTAGCTGGATGTCTCTTGTCTTATTGTATTGGTGTATATGTTTCTTCTGCTTGAATGGCTTCCTTCTGCATCCCTTTATTGTGTGTGTTCATCTAGAAAACCCCTTGTTGTTTTTCAGTCGCTAAGTCATGTCTGATTCTTTGTAACCTCATGAACTACAGCATTCCAGGCCTCCCAGTCCCTCACTAGCCCCTGTAGTTTGCTCAAACTCATCTCCATTGAGTCAGTGATGCCATCCAATCTGTGCTAGAAATGGTAGAAAATGCCTACCCACTTTTAAATCTTATCTCAAAGGCTAATTCCTTTGAATCCTCTGATTTCATTAAGCAGAATTTATGTTTTCTCCCATTGTTCTTTTAAGTAACTGATGAGAAAGCCCATATCATATTATATTATAATGTTTTGCCTATCAATATTAGAAGGCTTGTTTCTCACTAGACTGTGAAGTCCTTCGGCTCAAAATATGTGTCCTTATTTTTTCAATATTTTTTGCATTTATTATATTCCATTATGTAAAACTGTTTCAATAAATCTCTGATGATTGAAGCAACGCACAGATGAAAAGAGCAAGGTGAGGAATCAAAAGACAGGACTATGAAGCTGTGACAGGAATTAGCTCAGGGCATGTTTCCAGGACTCCTGATGGCAGAGCATAAGGTGGCTTCTTCTCCAGGCAAGCCTGAGTACTCTATCCAGTTTCTGCTGCATTATCCCATCTTCCCCTCTGTGACCATTCCCTCCATTTTGTCAGGTGATGGGTGGGCTCCCATCAGAGAACTCTGCTGGAGATGCAATCAATCAGCCTCAGACAGCTGAAAAATATAATTCTCCTGGATATCTCCTCATGTCAGGATGTGGAGTGCAAAGGAGAGCCAGGCTGAGCACACGAAGTACCTCAAGCATCATTACTCAGATCAGATCAAGCTCAAAGCCCACTGGAACCAGATAAGAAAAGCTGGTGGACGACTGGGGAATGACGGGGGGAAGGAGAGGTAGACAACGTCTGGGGAAATAGGGATTAAGGGAGCCTTCCTGTCTGAGTCACAGCGTTCCTCTACCTTGCCTGGTGGGCAAGGACACATGTGCTGGCCATCATAGCATCTGAGCAGTGTCACTCACAGTGTTGGAGAAGTTCTTGCACTCCTGATCTGAAAAAGCCCTCTCTAGAACTCCAAATATGTTTGGAGTTCTAGAATAGAGATAGGCAAGAAGAGTGGGAAGCTGGGTGGGGTTTAATGACTGCTTTTGGCAGAGATCCTCGGTAAGTGAAGGTGAGGTTCTCCAGCCAATAGATGGAAAATAGTAAGTGGAAATACGGGCACTCAGTGTGGCCTTCCCTCCATGTGCTCCTACCCCTATGTCCAGGTTGGTGGCCATGATACTGTGGGTCACAGAAATGCCCAGCTCCCATACTTAGTATCTTACTTATATGACAAGAGAGGAAGAGAAGGGTGGCCTGCTAGATTTGAATGTGGTCTCTTGTCTTTCTACTGCTCCCAAATCACTTTGCCTGGGTATTGGAAGTAAGTACTTGCTCTCTCTAATTTTTGTGAAACTGAGAACTTGCCTCTCCTTCACGGCTGGAAAATTTACAGACAGTTCTTCTGCAGCAATTCTGTGGCAATCATATGCACAATGGCCTACATGACCACAGTAAGCAGGCCCGTCTTGACTGGTGGCAACACCATATTTCCAACGGTACCAAAGGGCTGCAGGTGAAGACTTAAGTTACTTTCTTCCTGCTCTCATTGTAGATCTGGGTGCTGTGGAATGGAAGAAAAATATTCCAGGGGATAACTCCAGGGAGAATTGAATCCACCACTAAATCTCCGAGCCCATATTCACACACAACACAAGGTCATCTGGAGTCAAAGCATTTGGATATGTTAGCCAGTTCACCCTGAACCTATTGGCTGAGTCAGTCTATTTTAGGCAGGGCTTGAAGTGGTGGAATCCGGTGGCACTGTCCTGCCACGCACCGGGTTTTGAGGTGACGTCTTCAGTAGAGGAGGCAGAGCTCTGGAAAGCCCAGTGGACCTAGGATAACTGGTTGATGGTTGATGCTGCTGGTCATCTCACCACTAGATTTTAATCAACTGGTGAGAAATGAGCCCTGTAACCTCCCGTGTTGTCTTGTGAAGTGGGATCTCTGTACAGCCAAAGAGAGCTCTGGCTTATCAGGGGCTGGAAGATCTGCAGGCCGTCCTATTGTGTCTACCCTAAGGAAAGACTGCCAGGAATGTGGGAGACATTTTGTCCAAGGAAACCAGTGAGAGCAGCCTACATACTACCAAGTGCAGGCATCGGGAGCATGAAGGCTTCTTTCCCATCTCATGCTCCTTTCCCTGTTTGTGAATGTTATTAATGCCCATTTAACAGTCACTTGAGTTCCCATCCTACTAGAATTCATAGGAAGTACAATGCATTTTACCAGATATTCATCCTCAAGGAATTCTGGAAATTCCTAAATAATGCTTACTGTCTGTCACTCAGGCAACCAGCTTTGTCAGAGAATAGCATTGCTTTCTCCCCTTACATCACCTCTCTCCAAACCACAGCTGAGTCCCACAGGTGATCACTGTTGTGTCTTGACTACATCATCTGAAGCAGACATGGAGCCTACTCTAAACTATAGATAAGGCCAGGCTACAGCAGTTTAAACTTTTTACCAAAGGCTTCAAGAAAATAGAAGAGATTTATAATAGAAAAAAGTTCTCAACTTTAGTTACAAAATGAGTGAACTTCTCAGTGGGTTAGGGTGTGAAAAAAAGTGAAGTGAAAGTGTTAGTTGCTCAGCTGTGTCTGTCTCATTGTGACCCCATGGACTATAGCCCACTGGGTTTCTCTGTCCATGGGGAGTCTCCAGGCAAGAATCCTGGAGTGGGTTGCCATTCCCTCCTCCAGGGGATCTTCCCCACCCATGGATAGAACCTGGGTCTCCTGCATTGCAGGTGGATTCTGTACTGCAACACCAGGTTAGGCTGTACCTCCCATATAACCATGTTCCCAATTGGAATGGCTAGAAATATCCCACCTCTCTGAAGTACTGACTCTTCCTCAACCTTCCAAAGTATAGTGTGTGCATGTGTGTGTGTGTGAAGGGCAATTGGTTCTTCTCATTCAGTCTCAGCCTCACATTCATGCCCTCAGTCCAGTTTAGTGACTAATTCATGTCTGACTCTTTGAGACCCCATGGACTGCAGCACACCAGGCTTCGCAGTCCATCAGTAACTCCCGGAGCTTGCTCAAACTCATGTCCATTGAGTTGGTGATGCTATCCAACCATCTCAACCTCTGTCGTCCCCTTCTCCTCCTGCCTTCAATCTTTCCCAGCATCAGGATCTTTTCCAGTGAGTCATTTCTTTGCATCAGGTCTGCATAATAATCTGTAGACATACAGCTCTGTCACAATGGCGCAGATTTATATCATGATACTAAACAGATTATCCCTTCTGCATTGCCTACATGTAATCCACAGGTTACTAAAATATTTCCTCCCTGGAAAAATATTATTAGGTAAGATAGCAGTGACTTCACTTCATTGAGACATTATTAGTCTCCAGGATTACTATCCTAAGAGTACTATACGTGTTACTGCATTTAATTTTCACAATATTCTTATGAGACAATAACAATAAAATTATTATTATTATCATTTCCATTTCACTAAATAGGAAAATTAGATAGAGATAAGTTAAATACCCCCAAGTGTTAGTTTAAGTGTTAATTGCTCAATTGTGTCCAAATTTTTTTGACCCTATGGACTGTAGCCTGCCAGGCTCCTCTGCCCATGGAATTTTCCAGGCAAGAATATTGGAGTGGATTGACATTTCCTTCTCTCTCAGAGATCTCCGTGACCCAGGGATCGAACTCAGGTCTCCTGCAGTGCAGGCAGGGTCTTTACCATCTGAGCCACCAGGGAATACCCCCCAAAGCAAGCAAATGAAGTAAGAACTAAACAGATGTAAATACTAAGAAACAGGATAAAAATTTGTTGAAATTTTAGAATAGTATTGATAATATTTCTATCTCCTATCATTCTTATAGCTTGCCCTGCCCTCAGCTCTGCCTGTAGCCATAACTTGTAAATGATAATTGTGTCTAGTTTCATAGTCTCCATAGAATCCTGAGAAAAACTTGGTAAGATTCTGCCTGCTGCGTGGATATTTCCACTGGGAGGTGAATGGTCCCTCCCATGGACAGGACATCCTATCACTAGGCCTGGGCTGGGTCCTCAAAAAGGATGGTGCTCCTCATAGCCAACAGCATGGTGGAATGATCTGACTTAAAAGCAGGCGAGTTTAGTAGACCCTCCTATAGACCACTGACTCTCATCCTGATTTTCATTCACTCCTTTTCTGGTTCCTATAAGCATGTCTCTGCACAAGCGAAATTTCTAAGTGTAGAAAGAACAGAACCCTTTCAAACCTCTTTCCCTAGTAATCTTGTTGGGGCTCAAAGGCTATAGGAGAAGGGCTTAAGTTTGGCCTTAGATGGGAGAGAATTTCCCCTGGACTCTAGATTCAGGTCGATCCACCTGCATTCTCAGGAATAGGGCACACTTCTCAACACCTGGGTTCCATTCCATGCAAGAGGCAGAAAGATCCTCCTGGCCCTAGTAGAAAAAAGTATTGAGTTCCATCCTCAGAATGCCAAATTGATAATCAATGGAAAGCAGTCCCTGCATAGATACTAGCTAGATGTGTGTCATGGAAGGTCACGGTTGTGCTCTACAGAGCAAGGGGGAGGGGAGTTAGGTTTCTAATGTTCTCTAGGGCAATGCACTGTCTAAGCCTAGTTGCCTAATTCAGCCCGATAAACTTAAGAGCTGGTAGAAATCTTGCTGACTTAAAGCTATTAATGAAAGTAAGGCACCTCTTAACCTGAGAAAGCATTCAATGTTGAGCAGGGACTCAAAGACTGGTAAGCTGAATAACAGATTAGAAACACAAGACATTTTTATTGCTTAATAGTATTTGTGATAGAGATGGGCCATGCATTCTTGATTTAGTCACCAGTTATACGCACTTGAGAATACCACTCAGAAAAAAAAATAACAAAAAGAACAGAACACTGATATAAAAAAGGACATGGATCACAAAACATTACGCTAAGTGAAACCTAGACACAGAAATGGCATCAGTGATTGCCTGGCCCAGGGCTGGAGTGGGAGGGGGAACTGACTGCAGTGATACAGGAAAAAACTTTTGAGGGTGGTAAGGATGTTGGACTTCCCTAGTGACTCAGACAGTAAAGCATCTGCCTACAATGCGGGAGACCTGGGTTCGAACCCTGGGTCAGGAAGATCCTCTGGAGAGGGAAATGGCACCCTCTCCAGTACTCTTGCCTGGAAAATCCCATGGATGGAGGAGCTTGGTTAAGTTACAGTGTGTGGGGTCGCAAAGAGTCGGACACGACTGAGCTCTTACCTTACCTTAAGGATGTTTAAACCTTCAAAATTATGATGGTTTTATGATTGTGCACATTTACAAAACCTATCAAATTGGAAACTCAAAATAGGTGAATTTTAAGGTATTAAATTATGCCTTCCTAGCCGCATACACAAATCCAAATCCAAAAGAAAGTTCTGAAACAAATATCAAAAACTAGAGGATAAATAAAGAGGCTCAAGAAGCCAGATAATACAGTAAAAGAGACAATAGCTTGCAGACTAAAAGAATGTCAAGAGTTCTCTCCTGGGTTTGGGATTGATTTGCACAGATTGCTGTGTTTAAAATAGATAACCAACAAGGACCTACTGTATAGCACAGGGAACTCTGCTCAATACTCTGTAATACTCTAAATGGGAAAAGATTTTGAAAAAAAATAGATACATGTGTATGTATAACTGAATTGCTGAACATCTGACATTAACACAACATTGTTAATCAACTATACTCAAATATAAAATAAAATTTTTAATTAAAAAAAAAAAAACAGAGTTCTTTCCTAGAAAACTAGATGTAGCCCATAATTCTTATGCACATTTCCAATAGGGGGAAACTAGACTGACTTGAATCCACTCGGCAGCAAAACCAGACCTGAACTGAAATTAGGCTGCTAGTGAAAGTATAGATGTTTTACCTCAGAATATTAACAACTATTAATAGATTTGTGCTCGAGACATCACTGCATGTGCTGTATTATCTTTCTAAAATTCAGAAACATATCTGCTACTGAGATTTTCAGATACAAGATTGTGTGTCTGTATCTACAATTGTATATAAAACCCAGTTCAGTCTACCTCCTGAGTAGGGAGAATCCCAGTTCTTCCCTACCGTGCATGTTCCCTGCCTCTGTCCTTTACCTTCACAGAGAAAACTTCACTTCTGACATTTCTGATCACCAAATGTGAGGACATTCTTCCTCACACCAAACAACTCTCTGCAGCATTAGCTGCATGCTATATAATTCAACTCATTTCTGACACTGTCTACTGGAGTTAGCATCCCATGGGTGAAGGACTCAGTCCCACATGACTACTTCCTCACCTCCCCTGCACACACACTTTATATACTAGTCACAAGCCCAGCTTATTACCTGTACTTCTACCAAAAACAGCAACCCCTTCTTTGGGGTTCAGATGCTAATTGCAAGTCTAAATTGTCACCTACATTCATGATTGATTGGCTATCTATCAAAAGTTTCTACAACCTCCTCCTTGGGTTAATTTGTTAGAGCAGCTCACAGAACTGCAAGAAACATTTTACTTACTAGATCATCACTTTGTTATGAAAGGATGTAACTCAGGAACGGCCAGATGGAAGAGATGCCCAGGGTAAGGTAAGGGAATAGGATACAGAGCTTCCATGTTCTCTCAGAGCATGCTCAGTTCAGTTCAGTTCAGTCGTGTCCGACTCTTTGCGACCCCATGAATCACAGCATGCCAGACCTCCCTGTCCATCAGCAACTTCCAGAGTTTACTCAAACCCATGTCCATCGAGTCGGTGATGCCATCCAGTCATCTCATCCTCTGTCATCCCCTTCTCCTCCTGCCCCCAATCCCTCCCAGCATCAGGGTCTTTTCGAATGAGTCAACTCTTCGCATGAGGTGGCCAAAGTATTGGAGTTTCAACTTCAGCATCAGTCCTTCCAATGAACACCCAGAATTGATCTCCTTTAGGATGGACTGGTTGGATCTCCTTGCAGTCCAAGGGACTCTCAAGAGTCTTCTCCAACACCACAGTTCAAAAGCATCAATTTTTCAGTGCTCAGCTTTCTTCACAGTCCAACTCTCACATCCATACATGATCACTGGAAAAAACACAGCCTTGACGAGATGGACCTTTGTTGGCAAAGTAATGTCTCTGCTTTCTAATATGCTATCTAGGTTTATCATAACTTTCCTTCCAAGGAGTAAGTGTCTTTTAATTTCATGGCTGCAATCACCATCTGCAGTGATTTTGGAGCCCAAAAAAATAAAGTCTGACATTGCTTCCACTGTTTCCCCATCTATTTCCCATGAAGTGATAGACCAGATACCATGACCTTAGTTTTCTGAATGTTGAGCTTTAGCCAACTTTTTCACTTTCTTCTTTCATTTTCATCAAGAGGCTTTTTAGCTACTCTTCACTTTCTGCCATAAGGGTGGTGTCTGCATATCTGAAGTCATTGATATTTCTCCCAGCAATCTTGATTCCAGCTTGTGCTTCCTCCAGCCCAGCATTTCTCATGATGTACTCTGCATATAAGTTAAATAAGCAGGGTGACAATATACAGCCTTGATGTACTCCTTTTCCTATTTGGAACCAGTCTGTTGGTCCATGTCCAGTTCTAACTGTTGCTTCCTGACCTGCATACAGGTTTCTCAAGAGGCAGGTCAGGTGGTCTGGTATTCCCATCTCTTTCAGAATTTTCCACAGTTTATTGTGATCCACACAGTCAGATCAGAGCATGCTATTCTCTTTAAATCGCATATTCACGAACCAGGAAGTTCTCCAAACTGTCCTTTTGGGTTTTTATAGAGGTTTCATGTGCTGCACTCAATATGCCAGCAAATATGGAAAACTCAGAGGTGGCCACAGAAATGGAAAAGGTCAGTTTTCATTCCAATCCTAAAGAAAGGCAATGCCAAAGAATGTTCAAACTACCACACAATTGCACTCATCTCACATGCTAGCAAAGTAATGTTCAAAATTTTCCAAGCCAGGCTTCAACAGTACTTGAACAATGAACTTTCAGGTGTTCAAGCTGGATTTAGAAAAGGCAGAGTAACCAGAGATCAAATTGCCAACATCCACTGCATCATGGAAAAAGCAAGAGAGGTCCAGAAAACATGTACTTCTGCTTTATTGACTATGCCAAAGCCTTTGACTGTGTGGAATACAACAAACTGTGGAAAATTCTGAAAGAAATAGGAACACCAGACCACCTGACCTGCTTCCTGAGAAATCTGCATGCAGGTCAAGAAGCAACAGTTAGAACTGGACATGGAACAACAGACTGGTTCCAAATTGGGAAAGGAGTACATCAAGGCTGTATATTATCACCCTGCTTATTTAACTTATATACACAGTACATCATGCAAAATGCCAGGCAGAAAGAAGCACAAGCTGGAATCAAGATTGCTGGGAGAAATTTCAATAACCTCAGATATGCAGATGACACCACCCATATGGCAGAAAGCGAAGGACAACTAAAGAGACTCTTGATGAAAGTGAAAGAGGAGAGTGAAAAAGTTGGCTTAAAACTCAACATTGAGAAAACTAAGATCATGGCATCTGGTCCCATCACTTCATGGCAAATAGATGGAGAAACAATGGGAACAGTGAGAGGCTTTATTTTGGGAGTCTCCAAAATCACTGCAGATGGTGACTACACACATGAAATTAACAGGTGCCTGCTCCTTGGAAGAAAATCTATGACTAACCTAGACAGGATATTATAAAGCAGAGACATTACTTTACCAGCAAAGGTCCATCTAGTCAAAGCTATAGTTTTTCCAGTAGTCTTGTATGAATGTGAGAGTTGAACTATAAAGAAAGCTGAGCGCCGAAGAATTGATACTTTTGAACTGTGGTGTTGGAGAAGACTCTTGAGAGTTCCTTGGACTGCAAGGAGATCCAACCAGTCCATCCTAAGGGAAATCAGTCCTGGATATTCATTGGAAGGACTTATGCTGAAGCTGAAACTCCAATACTTTGGCCACCTGATGCAAAGAACCAATTCATTGGAAAACACCTTGATGCTGGGAAAGATTGAAGGCGGGAGGAGAAGGGGATGACAGCGTATGAGAAGGTTGGATGGCATCACTGACATGATGGACATGAGTTTGAGTAGTCTCCGGGAGTTGGTGATGGACAACGAAGCCTGGCATGCTGCAGTCCATGGGGTAGCAGAGTCAGACACAACTGAGCTACTGAATTGAATTTGAACCTAGTCATGATTGATTAAATCATTGGCTATTGGTTATTGATTCAAACTCCAGCCTCTATCCCCTACAGGGATAGGTGGCTGGGGCTTTACTGAAAGTCCCAATATTCACCAGAAGGTTGCTTCCCTGGCAACCAGCCCTCAGCTTGAGGTCGCCTAAGGACTTTTCAAAAGTCACCTCATTACTTACCAGATGATGCCTTTATCACAGAAAATTCCAAGAGTTTTAGAAACTCTTGCCAGGAACTGGGACAAAAACCAAATACCTATTTCTTAATGTAAGTCACAGTATCACAGTATAACATTATAGAAATTCAATTAGCTTCAAAGGTGGTAGAAGACCTACCCTAAAGAGTCACTAGGAGTATGGTGTGAATATGTGCACACTCACCAGACACAAACACACACTTTACGAACCCTAAAGAAGTACAACAACACTTATTAGTGAGATCTGAGAGAAGAGTGAAGGAAAAATTAAGATAAAGAAAAGAGACAAATTGATAGAGTGAGGATGATGCAGGAGTAAAGGCTGACCTGATGGAACATTTTGCCAGACATCAGCCCTAATTTATTCCTTCTAAAGTGTTTTCATCTAAATTCCCTAAAGAGCAATGGTATCAGAGTGAAGTGGGAAGGCATATTTTTATTCAATCAGAGTCACAACAAATGTATGTCTGTTATGGCACAATTCATACAGAGTATTGGCCTTGGATATCCTTATTTCTATGTAGTTCCTATTGCAGACTATATTTCTTCAGTGATGAATAACATTGAGCATATTCAACCGGCATGAACAAGATGTACTCAGCACTGCTCTCTGTCACTTCAAGGAAACAGATCAGACTGGAATATGACAAGTGCAACTGATGACTATGGCAGGAGAAACAACCTGATAAAGAGGGAAGAATATATACCTATATAGATGAACCTCATCCAAAGAATCCTTTCCATTCAATTATATAACTGATATACTAAGTCGCTTCCTCAAAGCTGTGTTTCTGTTGTTGGTTCCTAACCTTACCTGTTATTGTGAGGCTGAAATTAAAATATGAGTATAAAAGGGTTTATTTGCATACCAATTAGCATCCATCTACGTCATCATTTTTAGTTTATTTTTTAAATGTTATATAATTATATATTTGAAAAATTTTTATTGGAGGATAATTGTTTTACAACATTGTGCTGGTTCTGCCATACATCGACATGAATCGGCCACAGATACACATGTGTCCCCTCCGTCTTGGACCTCCCTCCACCTCCCACTCCATCCCGCCCCTCTAGGTTGTCACAGAGCACACAGCAAACTGCCAGTTTAATGACCACATTATAGGGATATGACAAACTTACTGATACAACCCACTAGTATTAATCACGTCTGCTGTTTCTAGGTTATCTCTTATATGAATAACCAAATTTAAAAGTTTTATATTTATCTTTATTTTCTCATCTAAGCATTTAATTTGGAAAAAACATTATAAAAATATGGTTATGTCAAAAGCTTTTATTTAAATCAACTTTATTGAAGAAAATTCCATAATATAAAGTGAACAATGTATAAGTAAATACAGCACACACAGTGTTTTAACAAATGGGTGCATTCATGAAACCACCATGACAATTAAGATACAGAAAGTGAAAGTGTTAGTCGCTCAATCATGGCCAACTCTTTGACACCCCATGGACTGTAGCTCACCAAGCTCCTCTGTCTATGGAATTCTCCAAGCAAGAATTCAGGAGTGGGCAGCCATTCTCTTCTCCAGTGGATCTTTCTGACCCAGGGATTGAACCCAGGTCTCCTGCATTGCACGTGGATTCTTTACTGTCTGAGCCATTTTTATAATCCTAAACAAGTTGTCTTGAACCTCTTGCAATAAACTCTCATCTCCTATTCCTGGCCCTAGGAAATCACTGGTCTGTTTTCCATCACTTAAATTTACATTTATATTTATGAAAGGAAGCTTACTGTACATACTATTTTGCATCTGGCTTCTTTCGCTCAGCGTAATATTTTTGAGAGTTATCCATATTGTTAAATTTATTATGAGTCTATTTCCATTGTTACAGAGTAGAAGTCCATTGAATGGATATACCGGAATCTGTTTATCCATTTACCTCTTAATGAGCTCTTATGAGTAAAGCTGCTAAGAACACTCATATACAAGTCTTGGGGTAGGCATGTGCTTTCATTTCTCTTGGGAAAATATGAAGAAATAAAATAATGGATTCATATAGTAAATGTATGGACTTCCCAGGTGTCTCTAGTGGTAAAGAACCCATCTGCTAACGCAGGAAAATTAAGAGATATGAGTTCAATCTCTGGGTTGAGAAGATCCCCTGGAGGAGTGCATGCAACCCACTCCAGTATTCTTGCCTGGAGAATTTTCGTGGACAGAGGAGCCTGGTGGGCTACTGTCCAAAGGGTCACAAAGGGTCGGACATGACTGAAATGATTTAACACACATGCATAGTAAATGTACTGCTTTATTAGAAACTGCTTAATTATTCCCCAGTAGAGTTGTATCATTTAACATTTGTCACCAGCAGTATATGAGAGTTCTACTCACTTCTCATTTTTAAGAAAACATAGTAGTATTAGACTTTTTACAAAAATATTAGCCATTCTACTGCCTTTATAGCTATTTCATTGTGGTGTAAATTTTCATTTCCCCAAGGACTAAGGACATTGAGCATCATCTCATATGCATATTGGCTATTCATACCTTTTTTAAAAAGTATCTTTTAAAATCCCCTGCACATTTTTAATTAGATCATTTACCTTCTCAGATTAAATTATGTATATATTTATATATACCTTTTAATATGAGTTGTGACTCTCATATCAACTATATTTCAATTAAAAAATAAGTAAATTAAAAAATAATTGCAGATACCCTGGTCTGTAGCTTGCTGTTTTACATACTTGAAAGTGTCTTCCAAAAATCAAAATTTATATCAATAAATGAGAGATAGATAAAATACATTTTATTGAATTATTCTTTTCAAGTTTCATGATTCTTGTGTCTTAATAAATCTTTGCTTACCTTAAGTTAGCAATAATTTTCTGTGTTTTTAAAGAAATTCTATTATTTACATCTTAGTTTACAGTTCATTCAACACCAACATTTGTGTTTGACAAACCTCTTTGATTTTTCAAATTGAGATGATGATATTACACACATACTCACACATGTACATATACAAAATAAAGTATATAATATACACATTTTATATAAGTATATGGCATAATAAATCACATAAAATGTAACATATATTATACATCAAATATGTTGATATTGGGGAGTGTTGCTTTTTAAAATAACTAGGGAAAAAGCAATATATCTGTAGTAACCTAGAATTAAAAGCCTTGATTAGCTCAATATGATAGATGTTGGAGTAGAAAATCCAGGAGAAGGGAAAGCACACTGAAGTATTTGTTTTAGCCTTTAGAAGACACAGATGAGAGAAAGGAAGTTAGTTGCACAGTCATGTCTGACTCTGCGATCCCTCAGACTGTAGCCTCTGTCCATGGAGTTCTCCAGGCAAGAGTGCTGGAATGGGTTGCCATTTCCTTCTTCAAGAAGATAGAGATAACACTTTTAAAAAGAGAAATTAAAAAGATGCATATTAAGAGTGAGACTACATGAAGGAACAAATAAAGATGACAGATTTCAATATAGACTTTCAATTGTTGGCAGGACACATACATGAATAAAACAAGAATTTGAAAGTTGAAACCAGTATAAATAAGAATCTTGAACTAGTGGCCCTCTATAGTTTTGTAAGCAACAATAAGACAGTACACATTTGTCTCAAGTCCTAAGTGAATATTTATAAAAACATATGATAATATGCCAAGCCATCAGACAGTCTCAAGAAATTTAAAAGAATAGATTTAATTCCAATCATAGGCACATGGCTGTATGCACTCATATTTTCCTCTTAATGACTTTAGACGGTCCAAAGTACAGGTAAAGGCACTGTTTTCTTAATGTAATGGAAGATAGAAGAACATGAATACATTCCAACTGTTGCTTTTGTCTTGGGTCCTCCCACAACTCACTTGGCAACCAATCAGCCTAGGCTTAAGCTGTTGCACTCCTTGCATATCCCTATCACGCTGGAATTTCAAAAAAAAATATGAAAAAAATACATCTAGGAGTGGGAACAAATGTGAGATATATCAACACTCACAATGTCTGAAGTCCAGCTTTGAGTCAGCTCACACACAATCACATCCTGCCAAAAAATAAAAGGGTCATCCTCTCTGAAGGAGGGAAATTTTATCCAGATATCTCTACAATTATTATTAAATAAGAAATTCCATTATTCAACCAAAACTTGAAATGCATTCTGAAAAACTGAATCAAGAGAAAAACAAATAATAGTAACAGACCCATAGTTATTCCAGGCATTACAGTTATCAAACTTGGATATTAAAATAACTGATTAACACTTCCAGAAAAATAAATGACAAGATGGAGCATTTCACCTTACAACTGGAAATTGTGATGCAGAATCAAATGGGTATTCTAGAATTTAAAATTACAATATCTGAAATTAAGAACACAATAGATGAGGTTAACAGCCATTGCATCACAGCTGATGAGAGGATTAAGGAAGTAAAAGATTAGCAGGAAATAATTACAGCAAAAAGAAAACTGAATGGAAATTTTAAAGAGAGAAAGAGAGAGGATGGGTCATGGTGAAAAGTTGTAATACATTTGTAATGATAACATATAAAACAAAAAAAGAATGAGGTAAAATAAATGCAAAGAGATCAAAACCAAGAATTTTTCAAAACTTGAAAATCTTGAAGTGGCAGATTAGAAAACCTTTCAAAACTCTAAGTAAAAATATTACAAGGAACATATCCCTACATATGTCATCATAAAGCCTCTAAAAACCAAAAACAGAAAACCTAAAAAGCAAGAGAGAAAAATGAGAAACAATGAGTGGTGATGATTTATCATCAAACAATGTAGAAGCCAGATAATTGCATTATGATATCCCTGAAGTGCCAAAAGAAAATACCTGCCAACATAAAAATCTAAACTAAATAAAAATATCCTCCAAAAGCAGAAGTAAAAAAAAAAATGAGATGTCTAATGGAACAAACACTGAGAATATTGTTAATGAACACCTGCACTAAAGAAAACAGTAAAGAGAGTTCAGGAGAAGAAAAATATTAAAGTTTGACTAAAAAAAAAATCAGGATAGAATGAAGTGCAAGAGAAAGAGTAAATTCATGGATGAATGAAACTGAGTCTTCTCCAACTAAATAGTTTTCATTTTTATCATATGTATGTCCTAACTGATTTCTAGATTTTTTTCCATTCTCATGGTCCCCTCTGACTATACTTGGAAATCTTGCTCTTCAAATGGGAAGCTCCCTAATGGGTAAGACGTGACAGATCTAAATTGTCATATATTGTAAAAATTCTCCTTTGCCATGACATCCTGAGGGTTCCTAGTGGATCTGAAGTAATGTCAATGTATGCCTTCTCACATCACCCAAACTCCTTCCTCTCGGTCCTACATTTATATTGCTGTTTCTCATCTTAACCACCTCATATCCCTAAATGTTATGTTCTCAACATCGATTTAGTTCAGTTTGACATGATCCTAACCTCCCTGGTTTGAAGAAAGAGACAGTTTCCAGCACTTGCATTAGAGAGTTCCCATTGCACCATAGAATTCCAAGGCACATTTCACTGTTTACTGCTCTTTCTCTGTGCACGATACGCTATAAGGAAAAATAAGGATACCTCTATGTCTTATAAATATTTCATAGTCTGTGCCAAATATCATTTATTACACAAAGAGTAACTATGTCACTTACTTACCTAGCATCTTGCAGCCCTATATTTACATTTCTCTGCCTTGTAATGCTAAAATTAAAAATTTTAGCTATGTTTGCGAATCAGTCTCCTGTTAGTTTTCCCAAAGGAGGAATTATTGAGAGATCAGAAGATGGGAAGAAAGGAGAAGAAATTTCTCTTGCTTTCTCTCTGCCTCTGGTAGCATCTCTGGAAGTGTATATGTCTCTTGAATGATCTTGCTTGGACTCTGATTGATATAAAATTCAGTAACAAAAGACTTGATATTTACAAAAGTGGTGAGTTCTATCATATCATAGTACTCATTTAACTATTTTAACTACTAAATTTTTAGCTGTGCAAAAGGAGGTAAAAGCTTGGGAAATGACCAGATTATCACAAAATAAATCATATGATAACTCAGACTACAGCTGATGTTACATAGGCATTATCTTTCCTTTTTTTTTTTCTTTCTTTCCTTGAACAAAGTAAAAATCCCCTGGCATCAGGCATGTAGCTATTTATACATCAGATTTTTTTTTCTGTATATATTAATTTCTAAAGGCCACCTGAAGCAGGAAGTTTTTACCTGACACGTTAGCCATACTCTTTAACTAATTTGCTCCAGAACTGTGGGAATTTTCCTCATCTTCATCATATATTAACATGTAGCACACTGAAATATGACCATATCGAGACGCTCACAGAACATTGTGCCGATCCACTACCCTGGTGACCTCAGGCTGATGGAACTTGATGAACAGAAATTGGCAACTACTACAGATGCCTTAATAACATTCAAATGTATCAGAGGTTAGGAGATAAACCTCTTGAAAATATATGGACCTGGTACTTTAGTGACATGTCTAGGTGTTCAGTGGAGTTCCCCTTATATAGCCTATCACTCAGAAATGATCACAGTGCATGTTTGGCTTCTTTGGCATTTGGAGGCAACCTATACCTCATCTGATGCTGCTGTTCCGAATTATTTACTGACAAAAACTGAAAGGCTTCTGGTTTTGAATGGGTTCTAAAACTGATCCAGGTGATGGGGAATGCTGCTCTGCTGCTAAGGCCCTAGTGTCCTGCCATTCCAATGTAGCTCAGAATAACCATGGCAAATAGAAAGGCCAAATGAGTCCCTAGAATTCGTCAATAGGCAAATCATAATGTAATTCCCCTAGGATTTTGGAGTAAGATGATATACCTCTCCAAAGATAGTATTAGCCTCTAGGGGGGAAAAAAAAGGTAGTCTCTAGGAAAAGAAAAGTTTTAGATTGATATCTGGGCTCTGATAGAGATTCGATATCTGATCATGAGACCAAAACTGACTCAAACTGACTCAGAAATATGCGTTATATCATGAGATGGGTGTTTTCTAATCCACTAAAACAAAATTTTATACAAGGAGCATCACTCCAATATGCAAGAAGAGGTCTTAGATATCTAAATAAATCTCACAAGCAGGAGGCTCAGAATCCCCAGGCACTTTCACAGAGTGAACCGTCTGAGACCACTCCTATAGCTATAGGTTAACCTATAGCCTTACAGGATAACCCTAATGACCAGTTTACAGAGGAGGAAAGAATTGAGCCCTCGTTCACAGATGTTTCTATACGGCATGCTGTCACCAGGCTTAAGTGTTGCTGTACTTCAATCCTAATCAGGAATGTTCTGGAAAGGCAGCAGTGAAAAGCAATCTTCCGATTTCCTATCTTAATCTGGCTTAACTCTGAGAAGTATATTTAGTTATTTACTTTTTCTGGATCGAACTATGGCCAGAGATGTGAATCTATACTGATTCACAAGCAACAGATAATAGTTTGGCTTAGGAATCATGTAATTGGAAAGGAAAAAAAAAAATCAAGAAATAAAAATATAAGGAATTCAGGGGAAGAAGCATGGGAAGACCCTCCCAGAGAGGACATAGCAAGAGAGGATATATTTGTTCTGTGTGATTGATTAACAGGTACTCAGAGCAGAGAAAGTTCTCAAATATTAGGTAGAAATGATGACCCTTCCTGTCATATTAGCCAGTCTCTGCTCAGCCACCTTGATGCTTATTCAATAGACTCACATTCACATCGCCATGGCAGCAGGAGTAGAAACTTATATATGGGTCAAAAGCATGAGCTCTCATCTTACTAAGAAAACCTGCTTCTGTCATTGCTGATGGCTTAACTTTCCAAAAGGCCCTAACAGGTCATCATTTCTCAGATGGACCATTCCAAGCACCTGATGGCAGTCTGATTATATTAGGTCCTTTCTGTAACATTGGGAACAGTGGTATGCCTTTAAAGAACAGAAAGTTACTCTTAGATTCTTCCTTTCCTGCTTAACATTTTTCTGCCAGTACCTCCACCCATGGATAATGACATGCCTTGTTCACCATGATAGCATGCTACACAACAGTGGTTAACAGTGGTGCCAACTAAACAACACATTTCAGCATAAAAGAGCACCAATAAACTAATTCCATGACATTTACTGGTTTTATGTCATCTATGTGTTCCTACAGATGTACCTGGCCAACATGGAATAATAAGATGATCAATTGAGATTCACTTTCAAAATGTGATATGGGCTCTGAACTAATGACCAATATGTAGTACTATTCTTTCCATAGCCATAAAGCGTGAGTTTGGAAATAAAGAGGAGAAGTGAGGGACTGCCCTCGCTGTTATACCTAATAAATCACACAAAAATTTTTGCTTCCCATCCCACCAAATTCAGGCTATGAGATTTTAGAGTTACTAGTTCTTAAAGGAGAGATGCTTACATCAACTGGCATAAGAATGATCTCTGAAGTGATACCTGCGATTTCCACCTGGTCACTTTGGGCTTCTCATGCCACTAACCAGAGAGTCAAAGAAGAGGGTTACTTATTGACTGATGACAGTTATGAAAAGGAAACAGGGTCATTGTTAGACAATGGAGGGGTAAAAGGCTATGTTTGGAGCCCAAGGGCAAAAAAATGCCTTGAAAGATCAAGTGAACCCACTATAGTTAAGACCACTGAGAACTGAGCTGTTGCAGGGGCAAGTGTTTGAATCATCCACAAAGGGCAAGGATTCCAACCACATGAGATACTGATTGAGGGCAAATGGGGCCTGGAATGGGTAAAACAAATATTGTATGTTAAGGCATATATGTGGAATCTGGGGGGAAAAAAGTGGCATAAATGATCTTATTTAAAGCAGAAATAGAAACACAGACATAGAGACCAAACGTATGGACACCAAGGAAGAAAAGTGGGGGAGCAGGATGAATTGGGAGGTTGGGATTGACATATATATACTATTGATACAATGTATAAAGTATATAACTAGTAAGAACCTATGGTACAGCACAGGGAACTCTACTCAATGCTCTGCAAGTGACCTAAATTGGAAGGAAGTTGAAAAGAGGGCATGTGTGTGTGTGTGTGTGTGTGTGTGTGTGTGTGTAATATATATATATGTATATATTTATATATATGTAAATGATTATACAGTGGAGGTGATGAATAAATTCAAGGAATTAGATCTGGTAAACAGAGTGCCTGAAGAACTAGGGATAGAGGTTCATAAAATTGTACAGGATGCAGTGATCAAAACCATCCCAAAGTATAAGAAATGCAAGAAGGCAAAGTGGTTGTCTGAGGAAGCCTTACAAATAGCTGAGAAAAGAAGAGAAGTGAAAAGCAAGGGAGAAAGAGAAAGATATACCCAACTGAATACAGATTTCCAGAGAAGAGCAAGGAGAGATAAGAAGGCCTTCTTCAATGAACAATGCAAAGAAATAAAGGAAAACAATAGAATAAGCAAGACTAGAGATCTCTTCAAGATAATTGGAGATGTGAAAGTGAAAAAGTGAAAGTCGTGTGACCCCATAGGATTCTCCAGGCCAGAATCCTGGAGCGGGTAGCCTTTCCCTTCTCCAGGGGAACTTCTCAATCCAGAGATCAAACCAGGTCTCCTGCATTGTAGGCAGATTCTTTACCAGCTGAACCACCAGGGAAGACCAAGAATGCTAGAGTGGGTAGCCTATCCCTTCTCCAGTGGATCTTTCTGACCCAGGAATCAAACTGAGGTCTCCTGAATTATAGGTGGATTATTTACCAGCTGAGCTATGAAGAATATTTCATGCAAGTATGCAATGTGCAATGGGCAAGATAAAGGACAGAAATGGTAAGGATATAACAGAAGCAGAAGAGATTAGAAAGTGGTGGCAAGAATACATACAAGAACTATGCAAAAAAAGTCTTAATGACTCAGATAACCATGATGGTGTGGTCACTTACCTAGAGCCAGACATCCTAGAAAGAGCAGGCAAACGGGCCTTATGAAGCATTACTAGAAACAAAGCTAGCAGAGTTTATGGAATTCTGGCTGAGCTATTTCAAATCCTAAAGGATGATACTGTTAAAGTGCTGTACTCAACATGTCAGCAAATCTGGAAAACTCAGCAGTGGCCACAAGACTGGAAAAGGTCAGTTCTCATTCCAGTTTCAAAGAAGGGCAATGCCAAAGAATGTTCAAACTATCATACAATTGCACTCATCTCACATGCTAGCAAGGTAATGCTCAAAATCCTTCAGGTTAGGCCTCAGCAGTAAGTGAACCAAGAACTTCCAGATATATAAACTGGGTTTACAAAAAGGCAGAGGAACCAAAGATCAAATTGCCAACACTCATTGGATCATGGAAAAAGCAAGAGAATTCCAGAAAAACATCCACTTCTGTTTCATTGACTATGCTAAAGCCTTCAACTATGTGGATCAGAACAAACTGGAAAATTCTTAGAGATGGGAGTACCAGACCACCTTATCTTGAGAAACCTGTATGCAGGTCAAGATGCAACAGTTAGAACCAAACATGAAACAACTGACCGGTTTCAAAGTGGGAAAGGAGTATGACAAGGCTGTGTATTGTCACCCTGCTTATTTAACTTATATGCAGAGTACGTGGCATGAAATGCTGGGCTGAATGAATCACAAGCTGAAAAAAAAATTGCCAGGAGAAATGTCGACAACCTCATATATACAGATGATACTACTCTAATGGCAGAGAGTAAAGGGGAACCCATGAGCCTCTTAATGAAGGTGAAAATGAAGAGTGAAAAAGCTGGTTTGAAACTCAATGTTAAAAAATAACTAAGATGTAGGCATCCAGTCTCATCACTTCATGGCATATAGAAGTGGGGAAAGTTGAAACAGATTTTCTTTTCTTGGGCTCCAAAATCACTGCAGATGGTGATTGTAGCCATGAAATTAAAAGATGCTTGCTCCTTGGAAAGAAAGCTATGACAAACCTAGGCAGCATATTAAAAAGCAGAAAGATCACTTTGCCAACAAAGTTCTGTAGAGTCAAACTATGGTTTTTCAAGTAGTCATGTAGGATGATAGAGTTGGACCACAAAGATGGCTAAGCACCAAAAAATTGATGGCTTCAAATTGTGGTGCTGGAGAAGACTCTTGAGAGCCCTTTGGACTGCAAGGAGATCAAATCAGTCAGTTCTAAAGCAAATCAACCCTGAATATTCACTTGAAGGACTGATGCTGAAGCTGAAGCTCCAATACTTTGGCCACCTGATGTGAAGAGGTGAGTCATTGGAAAAGACCCTGATGATGCAAAAGGAGAAGCAAGTGTCAGAGGATGAGATGATTAAATAGCATCACCAACTTGATGGACATGAATTTGAGCAAACTCTGAGAGGTAGTAGAGGACAGAGGAGCCTGGCGTGCTGCAGTCCATGGGGTTGCAAAGTGTCGGACACGACTTGGTGACTGAACAACAACAAACAGCTGGTTCACTTTCCCATACAGTAGAAACTTAGGCAGCATTTTAAAGGAAGTATACTCCAATGAAACTTTAATAAAGAAGAAAAAACTGAGTAACACATTTCCTTGTAACAAGATACAAGAATACAACTACCACAAAAGTGCATCTTTTTTCTTCCCCACTTGTTACACACAAATTTTCTTCTTATTTCCTCCTAAGAAGCAGCATTCCTTCCCTGCTCTCTCATTACCTGTAGCAGCATCTCAGGAAGCAGCCTGACCCTAGTTTCTGCCCTAACACTGTCTTCATGATTCCAGTACTGACATGTGGCCTGTGTTTGTACTCTTAGACCCTGGTTACACCACTTCCTCCCTTTTTCTTTACCAGCAAAGTGGTGAGTGTTTCCTACAACATTAATTTCTGGGTTAGCGCCTCATCCCCACTAACTCTCCCTTTGAGACATGTAGAGTGGCTTCTGCTTCCCTGACTGAATAGACTTTCATTATTATTATTTTTTTTTGAGTCACAAAGACTATTTGCTTTATTGAACTATGCTTTCACTGGTGCTATAACAGATGCCACACTGGAATGGGTTGAAGAGTTAATAGAAAGTAGAGATAGTAATGGTAGAGAACTCTTTATAAGAGTGAAGGGGAGAAGAGGGAAGACTGGGTTAGGAGCTCAATTCCAGTTGAGCTATTTCAAATCCTAAAAGATGATGTGGTAAACTCAGTATGTGCTGCACTCAGTATGCCAGCAAATTTCGAAAACTCAGCAGTGGCCACAGGAATGGAATAGGTCAGTTTTCATTCCAGTCCCAAAGAAAGGCAATGCCAAAAATGCTCAAACTCCCGCACAATTGCAACTCATCTCACAAGCTAGTAAAGTACTGCTCAAAATTCTCCAAGCCAGGCTTCAACAATATGTGAACCGTGAACTTCCAGATGTTCAAGACGGTTTTAGAAAAGACAGAGGAACCAGAGATCAAATTGCCAACACCCACGGGATCATTGAAAAAACAAGAGAGCTCCAGAAAAACATCTATTTCTGCTTTACTCACTATGCCAAAGCCTTTTACTGTGTGGATCACAACAAGCTGTGGAAAATTCTTCAAGAGATGGGAATAGCAGACCACTTTATCTGCCTCTTGAGAAATCGGTATGCAGGTCAGGAAGCAACAGTTAAAACTGGACACGGAACAACAGACTGGTTCCAAATGGGAAAAGGAGTACGTCAAGGCTGTATATTGTCACCCTGCTTATTTAACTTATATACAGAGTACATCATGAGAAATGCTGGACTGGATGAAGCACAAGCTGGAATCAAGATTGCTGGGAGAAATATCAATAATCTCAGATATGCAGATGACACCACCCTTATGGCAGAAAGTGAAAAAGAACTAAAGAGGCTCTTGATAAAAGTGAAAGAGGGGAGTGAAAAAAGTTGGCTTAAAACTCAATATTCAGAAAACTAATATCATGGCATCCAGTCCCATCATGTCATGACAAATAGATGGGGAAACAGTAGCAGACTTTATCTTTTTGTGCTCCAAAATCACTGCAGATGGTGACTGCAGCCATGAAATTAAAAGATGCTTACTCCTTGGAAGAAAAGTTGTGACCAACCTAGAGAGCAAATTAAAAATCAGACACATTACTTTGCCAACAAAGTCCATCCAGTCAAGGCTATGGTTTCTCCAGTAGTCATGTATGGATGTAAGAGTTGGACTCTAAAGAAAGCTGAGAGCCAAAGAATTGATCCTTTTGAACTGTGGTGTTGGAGAAGACTCTCAAGAGTCCCTTGGACTGCAAGGAGATCCAACCGGTCCATCCTAAAGGAAATCAGTCCTGAATATTCATTAGAAGGACTTGATTGTTGAGGCTGAAGCTCCAATACTTTGGCCACCTGATGCAAAGAACTGACTCATTTGAAAAGACTCTGATGCTTGGAAATGTTGAAGGCAGAAGGAGAAGGGGACAACAGAGGATGAGATGGTTGGATGGCATCACTGACCCAATTGACATGAGTTTGAGTAAACTCTGGGAGTTGGTGATGGACAGGGAGGCCTGGCATGCTGCAGTCCATGGGGTCACAAAGAGTCAGACACGACTGAGCTACTAAACTAAACTGAGGTTAGGAGAACATAGGATCCAAGGACAGTTTCTCTCTCTTACATCATAAGGGAATGATTAAAGCATGTTTAAATATTAAAGGGGGCTTCCTAGGTGGCACAGTGGTGAAAGAATCTGCCTGATAATGTAGAAGGTGCAAGAGATGCAGGTTCTATCCCTGGGTCTGAAAGATCCCCTGGAGTAGGAAATGGCAACTCACTCCAATATCCTTGCCTGGAAAATTCCATGGACCAGAGGAGCCTAGAACTTTCTCAGCCTTTTGGTTAAGATCAAGTGTAACCTTTCTTTTATCAATCTACTCATCATTCCTAGATATTTAAATATCTCAGTCCTTCTGAATCAGTGATTTTCAGAGTTTCTTGGAGACCGGGATTTTCCAGAACCCCCTAAGTGCTGCTGCTAAGAAAAAAGTAAAAGAGGAGAGAAAATCTATATTTTTTAAGAAACCAATCCCCTCACTTCCACTATATTATTTCCGTATCATGTTTTACTTGTTTATATTTCTCAAAGGAATGTCATCAAAACAAAGGATTTTTCATATAATAAAATGCTAGGAATCATGGATTTTTTGCCACTGACAAACATGTTGACGAGATCTTGGTCAAGGATAAAAATCTGGTTCTTGCCTCAGTAGCAGTTGCTGTATTCTACCCAGAAGGTGGGGGGTGGTGTGAGATGTCACCCCAAATTTACTCCCTTTCCACTCTCTCACTCCATTTTCTCACCAGCAGTTCTGTTCCAACAGTCCTGACCCCCTGCCCCTCGTCTCTAGGGTACTCTCACTCTTAGGAGCCTGGCTGAAAATTTTCCTGCACTCATTGTGTATCAAAAGGCTGAATGCATCCATAAAGCCTGCAATAAAAATAACCCAAACAAATGACTACCCCGTCACATGTCCTATTAGCAAAGTACTTGTGTGGGAACAAAATGTTGTTGTTGGTTTTGTTTTCATTTTTTTAATACAGTCAAGGCCCCAGTGGGGCATGAATGTGGAATATCATCCCACTTTATAATATATGCACCATAATCTTCTTAAAATGAGTTTTCACTTCAAGAAACATAAGGACTTAAATATGAGCAGCCTGTTTTGTGCATTTGTGTGTTTGGCATCTCATTACACTTCAGACCATTTTGTCTTCTTAGAACAATTGAATATCATTAGTGGAGGCATATTTTGTTGCCAGAACTTGCTTGGTTGTGATTGTGCTTGTTAAAATGTGTCCATTTGCCAGCTGATGGATGGGAATTCTGAAGGGTGCCTGGTGGGTGAGCATTTGAATATCAGAACTTTCATCTCTTTCTTCCAGGGAGAAAAATAGCTTTGCTACCAACCAACACAAAGCACGAATTGTCCTTGACTTCCCCTCCCTCTTTTGTCTTCTTTCTGTAACACTCTGTTTAGCTCACAGAGTTTCTCTCAGGCACCCAGAACTGTGCAAAATATAAAAGCTTCAGAGCCTAGCAAACCTTGGAACAAATCCAGATGCCTCAGCTTTATTAACATGGTGACCTTGGGCAAATGACTGAACCTGTAGGGCCTCAGGGCTTTAACATGCAAACTGGGCCTCCTATCACTTATTTTTTGGGGTCTTTACAGTAAAAAACTCCTCACTTGGTTTGGGCGCCTAGTAGACCCTCAATGATTTGTAGGCAGACACAATAATAGATTTAAAAAAAAAAAAATGCCTAAAACAACTAAAGAAGCACTGAAAAGCAAATAGAGTGCCGTATTAATTAGAATATAATCAGGCAATAAAATATGAGGTTCAGTTAACTTCAGTTGCTCAGTTGTGTCCAACTCCTTGTGACCCCGTGGACTGCAGCACGCCAGGCTTCCCTGTCCATCACCAACTCCAGGGGCTTGCTCAAACTCAAGGCCATTGAGTCAGTAATGCCATCCAACCATCTCATTCTCTGCTGTTCCATTCTCCCCGCCGACTTCAATCATTCCAAGCATCAGGGCCTTTTCTAAGGAGTCAGTTCTTCACATCAGGGGCTGAAGTATTGGAGTTTCAGCTTCAGCATCAGCCCTTCCAATGAATATTCAGGACAGATTTCCTTTAGGATTGACGGGTCTGATTTCCTTGCAGTCCAAGGGACTCTCAAGAGTCTTCTCCAACACCACAGTTCAAAAGCGTCAATTCTTTGGCCCTCAGCTTTCTTTTAGTCCAACTCTCACATCCATACGTAACTACTGTAAAAACTATAGCTTTGACTAGTTGAACCTTTGTTGGCAGAGTAATGTCTCTGCTTTTAATATGCTTCTAGGTTGGTCATAGCTTTTCTTCCAAAGAGCAAGTGTCTTTCAATTTCATGGCTGCAGTCACCATCTACAGTGATTTTGGATCACAAAAAATAAAGTTTCTTACTGTTTCCATTGTTTCCCCATGTATTTCCCATGAAGTGATGGGACCAGATGCCATGATCTTAGTTTTATGAATGTTGAGTTTTAAGTCAACTTTTTCACTCTCCTCTTTCACTTTCATCAAGAGGCTCTTTAGTTCTTCTTCACTTTCTGCCATAAAGGGGTGTCATCTGCATATCTGAGTTTATTGATATTTCTCCTGGAAATCTTGATTCCAGCCTGTGCTTCATTCAGACCGGCATTTCATATGATGTACTCTGCATAAATAAGCAGGGTGACAATATACAGTCTTGACGTACTCCTTTCCCAATTTCTTAGAAATTGGAACTGGTCATTTCTTCCATGTCCAGTTCTAACTGTTGCTTCTTGACCTGCATACAAATTGCTCAGGAGTCAGATAAGGTGGTCTGTTATTCCCATCTCTTGAAGAATTTTCCACAGTTTGTTGTGATCCACACAGTCAAAGGTTTTGGCATAGTTAATAAAGCAGAAATAGATGTTTTTCTAGAGCTCTCTTACTTTTTCAATGATTCAGTGGATATTGGCAATATGATCTCTGGTTCCTCTCTCTTTTCTAAATCCAGCTTGAACATCTGGAAGTTCACTGTTCATGTACTGTTGAAGCCTAGGTTGGAGAATTTTGAGCATTACTTTGCTAGCGTGTGAGATAAGTACACTTGTGCAGTAGTTTGAATATTCTTTGGCATTTCTTTTCTTTGGGATTGGAATGAAAACTGACCTTTTCCAGTCCTGTGGTCACTGCTGAGTTTTCCAAATTTGTTGGCATATTGAGTGCAGCATTTTCATAGCATCATCTTTTAGGATTTGAAATAGCTCAACTGGAATTCCAACACCTCCACTAGATCCACTTTGCCTTTTTACATTTCTTTTTCTTGGGGATGGTCTTGATCACTGCCTCCTGTACAATGTCATGAATCTCTGTCCATAGTTCTTCAGGCACTCTGTCTATCAGCTCTAATCCCTTGAATCTACTTGTCACTTCCACTGTAATCATAAGGGATTTGATTTAGTTCATACCTGAATGGTGTAGTGGTTTTCCCTACTTTCTTCAGTTTAAGTCTGAATTTGGCAATAAGGAGTTCATGATCTGAGCCACAGCCAGCGCCCAGTCTTGTTTTTGCTGACTGTATAGAGCTTCTCCATCTTTGGCTGCAAAGAATATAATCAATCTGATTTTGGCATTGACCATCTGGTGACATCCATGTGTAATATGAGGTAACCCAAGATAAATTATTTTAGAAGCAAAACCTAGTAAGTTACAGTATATTCTTTTTACTTGTGGTACTTACTTTTTCTTTCTTTTTTTTTTTTTTTTTTTTTGGTACTTACTTTTTCTAAAGCTACCAGGGACACTCAGTTTAGCAACAGTGAACCATTGCTCCTATGGTAAAAACAGGATTTCGTTCCCTTTGGTCACAACCCTTTAATCAGTGAAAAACCTTATGTTATATTTGTTCTTTTCAAAGACACCTCATTTAATACAGTCTCTTACTATTACACATTGTTAATTCATTTAACTTTGAACTCACGTCCAAGAACCTCTACCTCCCAGCTGAATGGAGCTTACTTAGACATGTGTTTTCTCCATGATGCACATCGAAGCCTTTCTGCTTAACTTGCTTAAGAACAATGGACAGGAACTCAGCACTACACTAAAGGCCATCTTAAACAGGTAAATCACCAACAGAAAGCACAAAATACACAAAAAATATGAAATATGTCACACAAAATTGACCATGAAGAGGAAATATGTTTACAGGATGAGAGCTTGTTTGATTCAGCTTCAGAGGGGATGTACATAGGATGACTCGAATTTTCCACTGCTTGGTGCATGCACGTGTCCATGGATGACCACAGAAATGCCATAGTATTAATGGGGATTACAAATACGTTTAGCAAGTAGGAAAATTAGGAAACAAGGAATCTGTAAATATGAAGTATCAACTGAAAACATCAGGAGGGGGTCCTTGGACACAGGAGGGAATGCCTCAAAATGAGAGGACAGGGTCCAGGCAGGAACTGCCAAATCAGCAAGCTGAAATCACTGAAAATCAGAAACAGTGGATGGGAACAAATGATAAGCCAGGAATCCTCTGGCCCGGAGCCCAAGCAGTGCTTCTGCTCACCTCCTTCATATCCAGTGTGCCCTGTTTGGAGCTTCTCTGCCTAGCTTTTCCATCAAAACAACGTCCGCCTTCCATTGCTCTTTAGACTTCCCCTGCTTTATTTGGGCTTCCCTGGGCTTCCCTCATAGCTCAGTTGGTAAAGAAGCCACCTGCAAAAGCAGGAGACCCTGGTTTGATTCCTGGGTCAGGAAAATCTGCTGGAGAAGGGATGGGCTACCCACTCCAGTATTCTTGGGCTTCCCTGGTGGCTCAGCTGGGAAAGAATCTGCCTGCAATGCAGGAGACCTGGGTTCGAGCACTGGGTTGGGAAGATCCCCTGGAGAAGGGAACGGCTACCCACTCCAGTGTTCTAGCTGGAGAATTCCATGGACAGAGGAACCCGGTGGGCTACAATCAATGGGGTCACAAAGACTCAGACATGACTAAATGACTTTCACTTTTACTGCTTTATTCTCCTCCAGACTGCACCTGCATGGCCTGGCATACGTGGGTTTTTATTTGTGAATTGTCTGTTGTCTCTACCAGAATGCAGACTCCATGAGGTCAGGACCCTGTGGACGTCACTCTCCAACCCCAGGGGACCTAAAGAGCACCTGTCATGGTGTGATTGTCATAATCTGTTGAATGAGGACAGGAATTCTTATGACTCTGAAGAGCACATTAAAAAGTATACATTTTGTCAGAGGAAAGAGTCGTTTGAATTAAGAGTCCTATCAGATGTGGAAGATTTATAGTGCTTCTGATGGCATATGAAAAATAAAGAAGGAAAAAACTATTTCTATCCTCATGGTAAGCAAAATAAAAAGAGAGGAGAATTAGGTTTAAGATGGAGGTTATCCTATGCTGGCATCAGGAATTACAGTTCAGCAAAATTGTTTATATAGATATATATGTTTACAATATATATTCATATTGTTATTCATTATTCAGTTGCTTAGCTGTGTCCTACTCTTTGCAACTGGACTGCAGCACGCCAGGCTTCCCTGTTCATCACCATCTCCCAGAGTTTGTTCAAACTCATGTCCATTGAGTCGGCGATGCCATCCAACCATCTCGTCCTCTGTTGTCCCCTTCTCCTCCTGCCTTCAATCTTTCCCAGCATCAGGGTCTTTTCCAACGAGTCAGCTCTTTGTATCAGCTGGCCAAAGTATTGAAGCTTCAGCTTCAGCAGCAGTCCTTTCAATGAATATTCAACATTGATTTCCTTTAAGATTGACTGATTTCATCCTCCTGCTGTCCAAGGAACTCTCAAAATCTTTCCAGTAAGACAGGGATCTATGGAATTGTGAACCAAAGGGATGAAGAATGTAGGTTAATGTACAGATTGGATCACCTGCATCTAGGTGTCAGAACCAATACAAATTTCCCTGTCTTGAAACTCTGGGGGAAGTTGAGACTGAAAAGCATTGCCCTTTCTCAACTCCAAATCACAGTGTATAAAGCACACCTGACTATCGCATGTTGGTTCTAAATCCTTTCTCACTCTGCATCTTCACAGAAATCACAGCAAGCCTCAATTGTCTGCCTCAATTGGAACTGCAGCCTACATGGTATAATTTCAAGCAAAATGGAAAGCTCTCTTCATTGCTAAAATGAGATGTCCAAAATGAGAATACTGCAGAATCTTTGGGGTCTAAGAGCTTTCAAAATGCTTCTGTACCTGGATAACTAACTAATTAAACTACTGTCAGTCATTAATACTTTAGTGTAAATTAGCTTATCCTGGAGTTTTAAGCGGTAATCATGTAATTCCAAACTAATTTTATAGAATGAGAAAACTGAGAACCATAATGGGAACATAGTGTTATAACTAATTTAGTAATTTGAGATGGGACAAAAACCCAGGCCTCCTGGCATTCAATTAACTATAGTGTTCTGATCTAAAACCTTTCCAGTACAGGTGGTTGAGACCATCTTCTAATGAAATTTCCAATTAGTAAATCCTTATGAGAAAAGTTATAAAACCTCTAGTAAAATGCAAATATCTTAACTGAAATAAATGCAAATAACTTAAAAAGGTATTATCCTCAATTGGTTTATCAAATTAGCTGTTCCCAGAAGTCAAGTTGCATCTTAGGATGCATTATCCATCTATGAAAGATAAGCTAGATTTAAGAGTCCCCAAGAGCAATTGTCAATCTTGTCACCATTCTACATTTGACTGGCGTATCCACAGGAATCCAGAGCCCACAGAGGTTGACAAGCAGCTATAGGGAGCTTGATTTTTCTGAGCTGATTGTGGCAAGTCCCTGAGTCATGTAGAAGCAACTCTAAACCCTTGTGACTGCAAACACTAATCAAGAAACTGATTATACCCCACTGGGAGCTAGAAGATGATTTCTTAATGAAAGAGCTGGATTTTGACTAAAATGCCTTTGGAAATGTCCATTTCAATGCTGCCCATTTCTTGAATACATTCCACCAAGGCCTTCGCCACCACATTTTGCACACACACACACAGAAAGACTTTTATAAGCAATCACACTTAGCTATTAATGCTTGATGCTAACAAAATAAACTCCATGTTCTGTCTTCAACCCATTTTTCCTGTGGATGAGTATTGCTTACCTTCTCAGGAGTATTTAAGTTGTCAAAAGAAAATTTGCTTTTCTTACCCCATGAGGGCAGGAACAATTAAATTCTTCTTTAGCTTGCATTCAGTATCAGGAAGCATAGCACTGCTATGAACTGAAGCGATCTACCAAAGGTGAAATTTCTAACATGAGAGCAGGCAAGTGAGTAAGCTACTTGGGGAAATGAGTTCCCTTGCCAGTAACTGCCAGGAGAAACTGCATTTGCTGCCACAGTTGTGTATACTCACATCCCAGCAACTTTTATAGTCAGAGATTTTGAGCATCAATAACAGCATTATCTGCAACACTATAGGTGATTAGAAGAAACATCTGGCTTTCTATTTTGAAGTCCTATTTTTTGCAAAGATACACAAGGTCGCTGTGTTGGGGAGAGGAATGACATATTTCTAAACCAGGGGTCAGGAAACCACGGTTCACAGGTCAAATCTGGCATGCCACCTGTTTTGTAAAAAAAAAAAAATTGTACTGGGGCACAGTAGCACATCGGTTTATGTGTTGTGTTGTGTATGGCTGCTCTTATGCTACAGAAGCAGTGATGAGCAATTGTGACAGAGACCATATGGCTTACAGAGCCAAAAATACTTACGATTGGCCTTTTATACAAAAAGGGCTTTACACCGGTAGATTTTCTTGCTCTAACCAGTGGATCAGGTTTTGAACGTAGGCATTTATGTTTTTAACAAGACTTTCAGGAAAGGCTACTATCTATGGATGTTTAAGAAATTCCACGTGGGACTCTATTTGTGCCAAGCTTTGAGGAAGGCCAAGGCATGAATGGAGAAAACGCAGGTTTAAGTCTGTTGCTCAATAATCAGACTCTAAGGACATTCTGCACAATAGATTCCTCTTAACTTTCTGAGTCTCATGTTCCCTCCAGTTCTGTGACTTAGCCTTATTTTCTGATACTAATTTTGGTACATTTCCACTTGGTTCTTGGCATCCTCTTTGTAGACAGCCAGTATTTATTTTTGGCATCACTCTTGGGGTCTATTCTTGCCACTAATATTGTATATGATGTTTATCTGTTCCTGTTCTACTGCTGACTCCAGACATCCTGGTTTTGGTCTAATTCCCAACTCAATTTGAGTACAAGCAAAACAACAACAGCTAACATTCTTCTCAGTTGAATGATTTATCTCTCAGGAGGTCTCTGATTTTTAATGTTTGATCCCAAAACAAATGAGATTGAGATACCCAGACAACTGCTTCTATCCCATATCCCAAGGTCAATCAGCACCCAAGAAGTTGCTAAATGGGATCACCAAAGACATTTAGTTTTATAGCCTCAGCAAAAGTACAGTCACCAAGTCATAGTATGGGATTACCTGGTGTGCTGCTAAATTCATAATCAACTTCATTTTCAGATTCAGGAAGGTGGCGTTCTTCTCCAGCTGTTTATTCTCCCAAAGACTGGGAACAGAATCTGCATTAAGATTCATCTGCAACAGTGAAAATGTTGGTGATAACAGTTCCTCTGTACACATCTCACCAACTTGTCTGTCCTTCTCTTGACCAGCCCCCCCCAAAAAAGGTCTTATTTTGAGTGTACAAATTTATCAAACATTGACCTTTGAAGATTTAAAGACTGAAAATTAGGGATATATCAGCTCAGCTGGTAAAGAATCCACCTACAAAGCGGGAGACCTGGGTTCGATACCCAGGTTGGGAAGATCCCCTGGAGAAGGGAAAGACTACCTGCTCCAGTACTCTGGCCTGGAGAATTCCATGGGCTGTATAGCTTATGGGGTCGCAAAAAGTCAGACATGACTGAGCAACTTTTTATTTTCACAAACTAAAAAATGCAGTTAAAGTGTATGTATATCACTATGAATTATGTATATCCATATACACATAAACATAAATATGATATTGTGATATATGACAATAAAATAATAAAAATAGTTTATAAGAAGCCAAGAATTACTGTAATTTGGAGTCATTTATAATGATCAGAAAGCTCCACTTACCTTAAAAGCTTCCAATAATACCAGTTAAAAATGTAAACTTAAGTATTTTGTTATGATGACTTTGAAAATACAATAATATCTGAAATGTTTTCAGTATCTCTTCTTGAAAGTTAAAACATACATAACACTTTTATTAATTTAATATCTAAAATATTTAGATAGGAACTTCCTAGAAATAGAACACAGCCCTATTTATATGAGCTAATTTCCAGAAAGTTTGCAAAACCAGGACTCTAGCAGATAGGTATTTCGATAGAAACTTTTGCAACATGGGAGTTGGTGATGGACAGGGAAGCCTGGCGTGCTGCAGTCCATGGGGCCTCAAAGTTGGACACGACTGAGTGACTGAACTGCCTGATGGAACATGACCTCTGTGAGTTGCATGAGACCTGATCTGCGTCACATTCCTCACTGTATCATTGATATCTTGTGTTGTAACAGGAAGCCTACTCTTTGCAGAAAATTTCTAAATCTTTGTTTTTGGGGATAGTGTACCCTTGGACTCAACTCCAGATTCTGTCAGGTAGAAATATGATTCACCTTTGAACACTGGGCCTAAAGAAGCCAGTCTGTTCCCACTTGCAACACTCTGATAGATTCAACTGCCCCATCCCAGCACCAGCTTCCTTCTCACCAGTATTGAGTGCCTTGCAGCTGTGCTCATTCAAGTTCTAATGTTTCTCTCCTCTGTAAAATTTGCATCACCCAATTGTTACCACCTCTGAGAAACTATGTGAGCCGCTTCCAGGAGTTCTTTCTAGGCCCCTGTAGTTCTTCTCAGGGAGATAATGAAGATATGTGTCAAAGTTAAATGAGAGTCCATCCCCAGGGGGTAAGAGTGAAGGCCGCCATTGAGGGTGATAGAAATGACAAAGGCTACAATATAGGGACCTGCCGCAGAGGTCACTGGATGGTGTGGATGTAGGGAGCATCTGGCAGGGGGAGAAAGCTAGGACAGGGCAAGACTTTGATCAAAAGAAAAGTAATAACAGAAAAATAATGCAACAAAAAATGGCTATTGCCATCAATGGTGAAGATCACCTCCAGTTGGCAACGATGAAGGAATGCTCTGATGAAAAGTGATGGGACAGAACATACTTGTTATGGCTGGTGATCTTACACAAGATGGGAGGGAAGGGAGCACAGACATCTGATTGGCTAACCCAGAAGAAAAGAGGAAAAGATTGAACTTTGAGTGAGATGGATCATAGATGAGGACACATTTATAATGGTTAATTCTAATTGTCTCCATTGAGTAAATCTTCTTTTTGCGTCTAGACTGCCAGATCCTGAAGGGTAGAGACAATGTTTTGTAAGTGTTTGAAAACACAGCATGTACAAAATCTTGTCCAAGTCATAGACAACGTTGTCTAAAATCACAAGGTTAGTAAATGTCAGGACACTTTGCCACTACAGTTCTATTGGCCTCCCTCGATCAAATACGTATCTTTTTCTCATACTTTTTTATGATACGCATCTTAGGTATGCCTCAGTCTTAACTTCATTTGAAATCTTTTCTTTTGTATATTCTTCATTCTTGCCGATTCTTAATGTCTTCTGTTGTTATAGTCTGTAAATCTTCATAAGCCATCCTATGTTCTTTCAAATACAAAGCAGTTAAATGAATCAAGAAAGAATATTATCTATGTGATACACACACACACACACAAACACACACACACACATTTCCCTGTAGGTGGAAAGATCTGCACTGTGTACTTATAGATTGGTTAACCTGCCCTTACATCTCTGGGAATTCTGAAAGACAAAATTCTATCTTTACATATTGCTTAATAAAGAAAGTATTTATGAACCCAAGTAAATGAAAGCCCCGATTAATGTCTGTGATCCCTGATATCCTTCTCTGTATATCCTCTCAATCTAATATTAATACTTTTTTGATTGCTCACTACCTCTGGGTCTCTCCTTTCCCAGTACATATTGACTATCCCATGACAAGTTCCAAAGACTCAAAATGAAGACAGAGGCACCCTCCCTCCTTGAGTCTTAAGCCAAGTATTTTTGTTATTTACTGAAGTTTCATTACTTGTGATTATTAGGAGGAAAGTTGGCATATGGGAATGGAAATTGAGATGGAGTAACTTTCAGCAGTGCAAAATGAGCTATTAACAGAACCAAATTCTATGCTCTTCTAGTTGCTCTCGGAATATGGATTTCGGTGTTTCAGCAGCACAAGATGACCTTTTGAGTGTAATAGAAGTCTACAAATAAAAAATTTAAAACAGGAAATAATAAAAATGACTCACCAAACAATTTAAAATCATAAATGCCTGCAAATTCATCTCAAAGAGGATTGATCAATCATTAAATAATTAATGAGGACTTAATGCTTGGCAGAACTGTCCTAGGCACAGATGATGATGAAGAAACAGGGAAACTTAAAGTCTTAATTGTCAAAAACATGGAAGACATAGCATGTGTTGCATTAAAAAAAAGGGTGAAGTTGGGAGAAAAATTAAAATACAAATACATGTGGCAAATTTTACATACATTCATATATAGGCATATATATATATATATATATATATATATATATATATATGTATATATATATCATTACCCTAAGTAGTATAAAATGAAAATATTAATGCTTCTGAAATGGAACACTGAGATGAGAATAAATTAAAATATAAGAGGTAAGATCCAGCTGTCATTTGGCCACCAATGACCTTTGTTACTCTGGGGAAATTAGTGTCTATATCTAACTCTTTCTTCATCTGTGAAATGGGAGAATTGAATTATTTCTAAATTGAAGGAATATGTTATGACTTTATAATATATTTCTTGATATAAAACACTGACATTCATCAAAAGAAATTAGAAATATTTGAGACTTGTGTCTAAACTTAGAGGGTGGTATCAACAGAAACAACCACAGTCTCCCCAGCATATCCCTCAATAAACTGAGGTAGAATGCAGGGAAGAAGAAGAATGAGACCAAGTTCAAGAAGGATAATATAAAGTACTTGTATTTGAGAAAGTTTGAACAACAGTATAAGTTAAGAACACCATTGGTTTGTTGGAGATCATCAAGAAGATATGAGTGCTGATTGACCCAAGAGCTGGACCCAGGCTCATTGTCCCCGCTTCCTATCCTTGGAATGTATGTTTCACCAACTGTTCCCAAAGTGGGAGCCATTTTCAATGATGCAGGCTTAAAGGAGGTATATATTTTTGAGACCATGTGGATGGTACATGTGACAGGATCTGACTTCACAATCTCCATAAACTCTTAAGACGCTGGTGGGTGGGGGCAGATCTATTAACCTTATAGCTCTAGAGATAAGTCTCCTTTGTAAATTTCCTCCTTCTTGCCACCACCACCTACCAATCTGGAGTGGCTGACTCTTTCTTGGTCTCACCTTGCTCTTTGTGTACAGGGGCCAGTTTCAGATTTCACCAGGTTAGTTTCCAACCGACGTGGGCTAAGAATTTTATAACACATTTCTCCCTTGCCTTTTGCAGAGAAGATACATGACAAAACAATAAGACCCCAAGATCTAAAGCTGGACCAAAATCCACTTCTAGTATTTATCAGCTGTTTCACTGTTAACAAGTTAACCTCTCCAGGAATCAACGGCCTTACCAGAGAACAAAGGTAAGATTATCATCAAAATCATATTTTGAAGGGAACATTAAGTAAATTAAGTATTTCATAAAAAAATAAACATTCAGATATTTTTATTTGCTCAGTTATGGAAGAATAGATAGAATGTTTATTATTGATTTGGAAGTGACATCACCACACCCTGGAAAATTTTGCTGCTATAACTATCATTAAAATGCTAACATTTGAAATATTTCAGTTAAATATAGTTAAAATGCTAACATTTTAACTCATACCAGCTGCTCACTATTTAAATGCAATCTAGCCTTATTCCTAAAATTAAAATTGCCTAAAAGTCAGTCATCAATAAGGACAGTGAATTTAGTTTTCCCGTTCATCCATCTTTCCGGGAGAAGTCTCCATGGTTGGTCCTACCCGCCTTCATTTACTGGCCTATGGAAGTGCCTGTGAGCTCCCCTTAATGCACAGGTGCAGGTGGTTTCTTCATCTAAGTGTCTGCAAGGTTTTGTTGGGTTTTTTTTTCTTGTTCTGTCAAACTCTTTGAGGGCATTGGGCTGACAGTTCTGGGTCGGACTGAGTTTAATCTTTTCCTTTCAAATCAAATTATGGGGAAAATGCCAGGGAAATGGCTTCCTAACAGCTGGCATTGTTCAGAAATCACCGAGCTTGGTGAATTTGTAAGATAAGTGTCTAAATTGTGGGGAAAGGCAGACAGCTTCCCCTCTTGGGCTGATATCCGAGAGACTAATGACTAAATGACCCCATTTTGCTCTCCACACAATGGCTCGTCCCGGAAGATGTGAGAGGCTCTCGGGGTTCAGTGGCCTCTCCAAAAATCAGCCTGCCTAAAAGCTGGTTTGGGGTCTTTCCTGCTGCCTTTGCTCCCAATTTAGTAATCTTATAACTTTTAAAACTGGTGAAGAGAGGAGAGGGTAGATTCTAGCCTTGAGTAATGTGAAATCATTGAAACCTCCCTATCTACACACTAAGAAAAATGGCTAAGAAAATAGAAAGTACTCAAGTACTCACAGGACAAATGCCAAAAAGGGAGAAACAAATTTTAAAATATTATTGGAGAGCCACTACATTCACATTAAATACTAAAATATTAAAATTGATTGAGGTTGTGAAATAAGTGAATTACTTAGTCTTCCATGCATTAAAATTAATTTTTCATCTCCTTCTCCAGGCCACTTCCCACTGGCTCTCGTTGAGCCCTCTTAATATTTTATTTGCTGAAGGGAAAAGATTTCCTTTTGACATATTGGTATTCCTGGGGTTGGTTGACTATCTCACTGCCAACTCCATGAGCAGATTTCTCAGTCCAAGTGCAGCAACAATAAAACATAAAATATATTGTATACCTCCTAAATTCAACAGATTTTTCAACCTGTCCTCCCCCAAATACTTTTATCCATGAAGCCACCCACTTTGCACTTTACATTTCTACCTTTCTAATTCCCTTTCAACCTCTCCAACCATTAGCCACTTGGCAATTCATTAAAAAAAAAAATAAAGGCTTAAGAAAAGAGGAAATTTGAGGTCACTGCATTTGAGCTGTCAAAGCCAGCTTTTACTTTCTTTAGTTGTAGTTCTGGGGGAGGAGTTGGCCTCTTTGGGGAATTAGAGCAGCCACTGCTTGATGGGTCCTGATTTCTGGAGTTCAGGAATTCACATGGTGGATCCTCTTAGTTAGGAGGTGAACTCAAAGCTGGTACACAGACATCAAAACAGATGCTTAAAGCAGACAAATGGCCCAAAGAAGTGCCTGAATCACTAGAGATGGGTTTCAGTTCAGTTCAGTCGCTCAGTTGTGTCCGACTCTGCGACCCCATGAATCGCAGCATGCCAGAGATGGGTTTACCAGAATGTTAATCTCAAAAACCTCCATGTTTCCTGTCTGACACTCACATGCTAAATTTGGACTCTTCTCTGTAAGGAAAGTTTATACATGTAAGGACAGAAGTAAGAAACAGAAACACTCAATATCTCTTCAGAATGAAATAGGATTCCACACTTTCCTTTACATCCTAATGTTCCCTTCTACATGATCACAAGAGCAATATTTTTGCACACTGAGAGAAATTTGACCCTGGTCTAGTCTAAAATCCACTTTCCAAAGTCAGAGTCATGAAACTGCAGCAAACTGAAGGGACTTGACTTGCTCCAGTCAGTACTGACAACCCTGTTTCTAAGATCTCCAGTTCAGGACCTTTGCACAGAACATTTTTAGGGCAGCTGGTGGTAGGAATGTTTTCTTTATCTTAAAGCTCACGCTTCTTTTCTCAGATCACTTGAGATTAGGGGTTAAGGCAGAAGCCATGCTATTTCAGGTCATTTGAGTTCAGAGAGAGTGGTACAAAGATATTATCTGGTTATAATATTAATATACTCTTGACCTGGTTCAGAATTCAGGCCAAAACTTCAGTGTATAAAACCAATAACTATCCTTGTTTATTCAAAACTATGAATATGTTCATCCAAACTACTCCTGTGATTCTTAGAAGAAAAGTCAGAAGTCATCAGCTTCACTATATTGTGGCATTTGTCTAATGAAGGACATCAACTAAATGGAAGATTCCCAACTCGTCCACAGAAGGGAACACTAACCTATATGATAATAATAGTGTTTTCAGAAGCCAAGGGAAATTTCATAACAATAAGCTTGGAAAGCTATACTAAATATAGCTAAAGACATTTTTGTGTGGCAGAAATTTTCAAAGGTTTTATTATCTTGTTGAGCTTTGCAAACATTTAAGACAGAGATATACTAGGCTTGCCTCAAACATAGGTGACCCTGGAAATCATCAACTGAGGAGCATTTTGAAGTGAAAGCTGAGACTCAGAATGTGCCCTGGAAACACCACATTAGTGCCTATGCACCCCATGATTCTCCATCAGAGTTGCAGCTAAGCAGTTCAGAACAAGGAGTTAAATGAGTAGTCCTCTCAAGCACTGATTGTGTTTTCAAGTCTACATTGAAGAGCCTCACAGTTCTCCAGGCTTCAATCATAAACTCCCTGTGAATGTGCTAAAATCACTGAGCTGACCTATCACTTTAAGTCTAAACCTCTTAGCCTGTCCACCACCCAGCTGCACTCTATTTTTTTCACATTAATTGCAATCATACTCGTTTGCCCTTATCACACTTGTGCATTTTCTGTTCCCAAAATGACCTTGGCTCTTTTAAGATCTTGTCTTTGCTTATGCTGTTCTTCTTATCTGTAATGAATTATTTTCTCTTTCCACTTGGTCTAACACAATCCTCATTGAGATGACCTTATATTCTATCTCCTTTCCAAGACATCAGCATCCCCAGTTCAGAGGTGAATTCCTTCTGCTACAAATACACACCAACTGCTTAATTCTGCTATATTTTCACAGATTTGTGTTTTATTTGCCTATTTATAAACTCTTTCACTTATCATTGTTTCTCATCAGCATAGAGCTTGATATTTGGCATAAAAAAACATTTCAGATAATTGTTAAAATTAAATGAAACATAGGAGTTTATGCTCTATCAATACATTGAGATCAGAATCAAGAGTGCCTTTAAAGCCATATAGAAGACTTTGGACTTAATCCGATAGATGTTTGGAGATGTTCAGATTTCTTCTTAAAGGGATGGGATTTGAAAAAAAGACAGCATCATCCCTAGTTGAGCAAGTAACGTCCATCAGTGAGCTTGGTGGTCACAGGTAAGCATCCTGAAATATACCTCCTAAGTTTGAATCCTAGTTCTGTGCTTCCTACCTATGTGAAAGTTACTAAATCTGTCTGTCTCTCAGTTTCCTCATCTGTCAAATCAGAATAGCATTACGCCTCAGGTTACCCATGTAAAGCCCTTAGAGCAATGTCAGGCACCCAGTGAGCCCTCAAGAAGCATGTGCTTGTATTAAAACTAACCACAAGGAGAAGTGAAAGGGACCTTGACCAGAGCATCAAGAGACTTCGGATGTTCTGAGTTTGAGTAAAAGATATAAATCAGGTCAGGTATTGCCAGTGAAGGAACTTGTTGGCCACTTAGGTAAAAAGAGTATATGTTTGGTGAATTCTCCTTTCTCTTCATCCTAGGCTTATAGGCTATAAGCTTATAGGTAGCCCAGCAAATGCATGAATCAAGTTTACAAAGACAGTCTATAAAACACAGAAGCTCAGTTCATTAATTTACAATGAGAAATCTAACTATTAAGTAGATAGACTGTCAGTGTTTATGGATAAGAACGTGCTCTCCTATGAACAAGTATATACACGAACCCAGATTATACTCCAAAGGTTGTTTGATAAAAGGGGAACAAAGCAGGTAGAGAAGGGGTTGACCTCGATCAGATAGTCAAGTTCACAGGTAATTGCTTCCCACTCAGTGACAGGCTTATATCTACCACTCAAGAGATGCCAAAATACCCTCCGTGTCTCATCTTTCCAGAGACTAAGAACACTCCTTTTTTTTTTTTGGCTCCTGTTATGTCCTTTATAGATGCTATGCATGTCACTGTTTTCTTGTTACAATGCAGTCATTTGAACGGATGTTTTCTAAGTGCAATCAGCATTTACCTGGAGTTTTGCCTGAATGTTATGACTGAATTCTTGATGTTTAATGATAATTTATTAGGATGGTTTTAAGATAGCTATTTTCTCCTTAAGCTTATTTTGGTGAGCCTCTGGTAGCCTGGAGAGATTCGCAGTACTGATTTCTGGATCCCTTCCACTTTGAGTCTTCCTAAATCTATCTTTAGATGACATATCAGCTAGCTGGTGCCACATAATAAACTACCCCCAAACCTATTGACTCAAATGCTTATTTTGAGCCCCTTTGTTTGCTAAGAACCCTGTGGGAAAGCATTTGGAGCTGGGCTCAGCTGAGCCCATTTCTGTGCGCATCGTCCAGCTGGGTTTGCACAATTGTCTCACCTCAGACATGATGGAGATGTCTGGGGCAGTCACGTGTCTCTCCCTGTTCTGTTAGGTCAAAAAAAGCGCTCAGTCAGGGGAAATAGACTCCACCTCTCGATGGAAGAAGCTGCAAAGGATTTATAGCCATCTTTCTTAAAATCTGCTCCAAATAGGAATAAACTTTGAACAAATGAATGAATGATGAATGTGTCTTCAGGTAGAGTCGTCCTGCCTATTGTGTAGTCTAGGCAGTTGAGTCTCTGTAACCCAGGAATCCAGAAAACCTACCCGGATAGGCCACTGTGAAAGGGGCTTCAAGAAGTCTGGAGCAGGCAGCATGCATTTTTCCCTCTCGACACTCCAACTTTATGGTCCTAAGAACGCAATCAGCAGGGGAGGCGAAAGCCCCTGAATGGAGGCTGACATCAAGTGACCCTTGAAGAGGAAGCTGACGCTGACCACTTCTGCCCAGTGATCGAATTTGATGGGTTTCATCATCTTCCTCCCGCGCCCGCTCCAGTTCTATCGATTGCATCGCCTTCAATATCTCTTTTGTGGTTAAAGGCTGCTCCTGAGACTGCCCTCTCTGAGTTGCCTAGTTTTGTCAATTCCAATTCAGCCAGACATCCTTTTACCCTTTCCTAGACAACAAAGCTTTCTGGTCGATGTTTTCCAAAAAAAAAAAGAAAAGGAAAGGAAACTCATAGAAGACTTAGAAGCCTCAGAAAGTCTTACTAAACCCTTCTTTCCTTAGGACCTATTCTCCCCTGCCTGGGTTAAGGAGAGCAATTCTCCTTCTCTGCAGAGAGCTCACATTTATCTTCTCTTCCAGCCTTTTACCTCTGCCTTGGGATCTCAGACTGAAGCCTCCTTGTTATTTTCCCATTTCTTTCTTCTTTCTGAAAATTAAAATGCTTTATTGAACATAAAGATAGCCTCTACAATTAACCCTCTACATCAGTTTCATCTTATTTTCTGGATCAATGTATATATATATGTGCTTACACTCACACACACATATGGTATATATATAACATATACATATTATATATGTGTGTGTATGTATATATATATAGTGGTTGTTGTTGTGTTAGTTGCTAAATCATGTCCGGCACTTTTGTGACCCGATGGACTATAGCCCATCAGTCTCCTCTGCCCATTGGATTTCCCAGGCAAGTATACTAGAGTGGGTTACAGTTTTCTTCTCCAGGGGGTCTTCCCAACCCAGGTATCAAATCCATGTCTCCTGCATTGAAAGGCAGATTCTTTAGCACTGAGTTGCCAGGGAAGCCCATATATCCGTACATTTACAGGAAAAGAATTCTCATTAGGCCTAAATTAAGAAACAAAGACCTTCTGTTTTACACTTCAAATTCCACATGCCCCTTTAAGATGCTGAAGAAAGACTTTTTCTCCAAACAGGGGACTATAACTATTGCTCCAGGAAAATAATCTGGTTATTGCATTTCTCTCATGCTCTTAGGTCTGCAACTTCATAATAAACATGAATCAGATTTTCCAAAATCATTGCTGGACAGAGGTCCCCAAATTTACAAGGTAAAATTCAATCTTCTCACTCTAAGAATAAAACTATAAAAGTAAAAATGTTGCTGCCCATGCGTTTGGCTTCAGCCTTGCCCCCCAACTCCCACCCCCACCACAAGTGCTCTGCGCAGAAGCCACACCAAAACACTAACCCAACTCTGCATCGTTCACATGGTGAGATGCACCTGGGAGCACTCTGCCCAGAACTCCCCCACCCTGTTACTTTGCCTGTAAAATCCCTTTTCTTATTTCTGTTCACATTTCAGTCTTATCCTTATCTGGTAAGTCTTTCTCCAATGCACTTACGTAGTTTCGATTCCCTCATTTACACGATCACTGTATGTATTTCATCTCCAGTAATGTCATTGCATTAAAAACATCATTTCAGTCTATAGAGCTATGATTTCTTTTCTTAGAGGGTTGTTGAATCCTGTCTCTGTTTCCATACATCCCTGCTTTTGTCTTAGAACTTTATCTGCTCTTGTATGGACTGATATTTGTATCATTTGCTTTTGTTTTTGTAGCACATCTTCTCAGGTTCATCTTCCAACATCCCTCTCCCTCAGCTATACACATGATTTTTGTATTGTTTATGTTACAAAGTTTGTCTTGATCTTCCCTTGTTCCTCCACTGAAGTCCTTATCATTCTCCTTTACCTGGGCTCCTAATTCCTTTGAAAAATAGTCCATGCCTGCTATTTTAACTGCCTTTCCATTTAGACACATCTTAATTATTTGCAGTCTGGTCTCTAACTTCATCACTTTGCTTGTAGTTGCCTTCAGGAAGATTGTTAAGTTATTTCTTTGCAATACACACACGCTTTCATGCTCATGCACACACACATGTATATAGCAAGTATATATAAATAGAAGATTTTAAGCAACTCATTACCCATCATCTTTCAGCCACATTCCCTCCTTGAATTCTTGATCCCTCATCCTTCAGGGCCTTATACTCTCCTCCTTCTGGCTGAGAGGCAGTAGAGAGAAGGACAGGAAATGACACTTACCTCACACTTAAGATTAATTGGCATTCTCTCTTATGCCCAGAGCAAACTAAAAGTCTCTGACTGGGAGGCAATTCCCTGGTTTACCTACATACCTCTGTTCCCATCTGTGAGTTCCATGCTCACTAAGAGTCAGTTGTGTTTACGACCAAATATATTTTTGCTATTTGGGGCTTTTTATTATAATGACACATTTTAACTAAATATTATGTAAATCAACAAAGTATGATTGCAAAAGAAATATAATTATTATTTTCATGGAAACTAAATTGAAATGGTTTGAGAAAGGCAATTTGCAGGAAATAATACAATAGACTGTTGAATTGGAGTGAGACATTAGTTGTAGGGGAAAAATCATTAAATTTGTGACTCTAGATTTGGGGTGTGTGTGTGTGTATGTGTGTGTGTGTTAAGTCGCTTCAGCTGTGTCTGACTCTTTGCAACCCTATGGACTGTGGCCCACCAGACTCCTCTGCCCATGGGATCCTCCAGGCAAGAATACTGGAGGGGGTTGCCATGCCCTCCTCCAGGGGATCTTCCTGTTCCAGGTATCGAACCCAGGTTTCTTATGTCTCCTGCATTGGCAGGGGGGTTCTTTACCACTAGCACCACCTGCGAAGCCCCTAGACTTGGTGATGCTCTCTGAACACTCATTCATACTGTATACGCCTCCCTGGAAGCCCCTCCTCTGCGGTCCAGTCTCACGACTGTACCTCAGCTTGGGTTTCCCATCCTTTCTGGCCCCTGCGCTCCTGGACTAAGACATTGCCCACATGTTTGGAATGTTTGCACACTGTGTCGTGTCCCTGGTCTGTCGTTTGAATGCCTCAGCCCATCATATACTCCCGCCGGTGAATATATTTCCTGTGAAATGTCTCCAAGAGCCACTACTATTTGACTTTCTGGAAATATCGCCACTGACTGAAATCCCCTACTAATGATTCTTTTTTTTAACCAGACTAGGACTTTTGCGTGAGTTTTGGTCCAAATATGGAGCAGTGTCCTCTGTATGCCAGATGGAGGCCTGCCTGCTCCCTTCTTTCATCTAGCTGGGGTGATACCCTACCCCACCCCAGCTTCTTCTCATCTTCTGTCTCCCTTGCTGCTGAGGGATCCTCATGGCTTTTCCCTTTTTATGATGAGTTGGTTGATCCCATATAATAACCCTTAGGGCAGGTGATGGGCTTCACTAGTGGCTCAGTGGTAAATAATCCATCTGCAATGCAGGAGCTGCAGAAAAGGTAGGTTCGACCCCTGGGTCAGGAAGATCCCCTGGAGGAGGGCATGGCAACACCGTCCAATATTCTTGCCTGGAGACCCATGGACAGAGGAGCCCAGCCATCCACAGTCCATAGCATTGCAAAGAGGAGGACTCACTGAAGTAAGTTAGCATGCACGCGCCCAAGGGCAGCTAATACACGGGGCAGCCACACTCAATAGCAGAAAGAGAGTGAACTCAGGGCTTAACTGCTTGATTGACATTGAAACAGGGAGAAAGACAGAGAAGGGTGACGCCCTGGGTCAGTTCACTGTGATCTTGTGAGCCAAGAGGTAGGGAAGGGCGGGGTCTGCAATGGAGAATGCCCATCACAAAGAAAGCACAGCACCACCAAAATCAGGCACCCCGACAGCTGAAGGGTACATGAGTGTTAACATTCCCCATTAATAAGGAGACAAATAAAAAGAGGAAAGGATGAACATATGGAAAAATCAGCAGGGAAAACACAGTGAATCTTTCCTCACGAGGAGCTAAAAAATTAATGGTAGGAATTTGGATGTATTGTTAATGAAGAAAATAATAAACGAGCCTTATGTAAAGTGTCATTGAGGTCAGTGGTAGGAGCTGAAGGGACTTTATAACCACCCCACATCCTCACGGACATTGAAGTCAGAAATAAGAGTTTAGGAACCATACAGAGTGCAATTATGTGTGATACTAATGGAAAAGGAAAAAGCAATCTTTTGGGGGTGATTCACACAGTGAGTAATTGACTCTGGGTTTGGATTGTAATTGCAGCAATGGCACCTCTGGACAAAATGATGAGGCTTTAGGGGCTGCAATCAGGCAGGTCTCTGATCCAGCAGCTTCCTGGGGGATCCGGTGGAGCTTCACAAGGCAGAGCTTTGCCCCTGTCCTTATTTGTCCTCCTGAACCCTGAGCCTGATAGCCCACTCCCTGACATACAGCCCCACAAAAGCAGATCAAGACAAGGTGGGGGCAGAGGGAAACGCCTCACACTGGAGATTGAAACAGTACTGTGTGTGTGTTTGTGTGTGTGATGGGGCTGGGGGTAGTATACACATTAGCTCAAGAATTTGTGGACTCCTTTAGGTTTCCATAATTCCTGCTTCATGATGACCACATTCCTTGTTACTCTACGAAAGCTGCAATTTACCCACGTAGTGTCTTGTCTCACACTATTCTTCCCAACCTAAAATGCACTCCCTTCCTCCAAAAGGCCCCTTCAAGGTTAAGAACAACTACAACTTCTTTATTAAACCTTTTTCAGCTACTCCAACCCACAGAGCCCCTCTCTTCCAGGGTTTCCTACAGTCCTTGGGGTCTAGTAAACAGTGGTACTGCCATTGATTACAGTTTGAGTCTTATCACCCAAAAAGATCACATAAGCTTCTTAAAGGCCAGCGCCATATCCACAACAATATCCAGAACAGACTAGAGGCATTAATTGCCGAGTGAATACATATTGATCAATTGATTATTTAACTCACTTAACACTTTCACATTACTTGGCTTAGGTATTTGATGGTTAGGAAAGATTCAGTGGAAGTCAAACTGATTTTATTCTAATTGAGGAATTTTAATGAGGAATAGAAATGAGACAAATGGCTTCTTTGGAGCCATAAAAAAAAGACTTGAAAAAAAAAATAAAAGGGTCAATCACATTAAAAAGATATTAAACCTCACTAGTAATCAATAACATGCATTTTAAAACAATGAAATACCATTTTTCACACACCAATTTTGCAAACCGAGAAAGATAACATTGTTGAGGGGAAGTAGGCATTAACACATATTATATACTTCGGTGTGATGTAAATAGAATCTTTTTGGAACTTAATCTAGTGGCTTTTTTTCAAAGTTAGCAATTCTTTTTTATGACCCTGTCCTACAGAGAAATGAATAGTTGGTCCAAAAGTGTAAATATCAAGATGATTTTTACCCTAGAGAAAAATTGAAAACAAGTTAAATGGCCATCAATCCAGTGTGTGCTAAGTCACTTCAATCATGTCCGACTCTTTGCGGCCCGATGGACTGTAGCCCACCAGGCTCTTGTTTAAGGGGATTCTCCAGGCAAGAATACTGGAGTGGGTTGCCATTTCCTCTAGGACACTGTGGAATGTAAAAGAATGAAGGCAAGTAATGAGGAATGATCATTCTGTTACATGCTTAGACAATAAATCAAGCAACTCATGAGAATTGTATACATATAACTGATCCCATTTAGGTTTAGAATTTGCATGAATGTTGGTATATACATTGAATATGTATCTGTATCTACATATATAAATGCATAGAAAGAGAGCTACGTGTCAAAGTGTCAATAGCAGTTAGCATCCTCCAAAGAACAGAATTAGACAAGAAGGGAAATGGAGAAGTGCTCTATACACTTCCACACAGAACATCGAGTCAAGCACAAACTCTCCGCTAGATCTAGGAGGCCTCAGTGCAACTGCTCAAAACACCCCATGCAGTGAAAGTGTCAGTGACACTTTGCTCAGATGTGGCCTATGTTCTACTTCAGCCAGCGTCTGCAGGACACCCTGCTGGGACCACCATGACCCTGTGAATTCAAGTCACCCAGGGAACACCGTTGCCTCTCCACCCTCAAAAGCTGTTTCCTTCCATTTTGCACTGCAGTCCTGGTCTTTGTTCAAGGCCCTTGGGCTGCCTCAATCCACATTGATCTCACCTCCTCAGAACTCCTATGGCATAGGCCTGCATCAGTCAATTGACAATTAATTATGAATGATTTTGTGACTTTGGAGGGATAACTTTCAAATGAGCTACTAAGCAATTTCTGTATTGTAATGTTTACTGTTTTATTGTCAGACTCACCAGCAAGAAGCAGAAATACAAAAACTGAGTCTCTCCTTCTTTTCCCCCTTTGTTTCTGTTTTGTTTTTTTTTTTAAATTCCCATTCCCCACCCTTCTGGGACTCCCCACCCAAAATGAGAATGCAAAATCCTCATTTATGTGGAGAGCATGGATTTTTCTTTCAACTTTGGAGGTCACAGCCTCCCCAAGGTACAAAGGCAATGTGGTACTTTAATGAGCATTCAAGCCTTTTCCTGTGATGGACCCCTTGGCAACAGAAGGACTAAATACGTGTCTGGGACAAACTGAACTTGGCAAATTAGAGAGCCTGAAATCTTACAGGTGAGCTCAGCTGGAGTTATGTAACCATGTGAAAAACAAACCCTGTAATAACTCCAATGTAATAATGGAATCCCATTTCAAGTGTTAGTTTGCGATATTGTGCCCCTGAGTTTAAAAAGCTGGGAGAGCAACCCTTACGAGCTGGTCAATCAGTGTGAAACCATTCCTCGGCCTCCACTCAAAGGAAGGTCAGAACATCTAGGATTGCAGTCGATCCCAGAGCAGTGTTAGCAGGACTACTCCCCAGGGTTTCTTGTTGCTGGGCTCCTGGAAAGCAAATGGGGCTGCTGCAGAGGTAGAGGTCCTCTTCGTCTTTTCTGTTTTCCTTCCCTCTCTGCTTTTACTCAGCTACCTCCACTTCCCCCATCTCCTCCAACTCCTAGAATTTCATAATAGATGCCCCATACATTTTTAAATGAATTAAATTAACATTTTGGCAACATTACAGAAATAAAAGTTCTGCCTTTGGCTAAAAGTGAGATAAAGAATGACTGCCTAAAATTTAGATGCTACAGGAGAAAGAGAGAGAGAAGTTGAGAGTAATGTTTGATTTGAAATCCACAAGTCTATAGCTGAGAAGTAGAAGATAATAGACAAGCAGACATAAGGACGATCGTAAGGGTTATATAGCCACACTGAGAAATCTGAGTTGGTCATTCAAAGAGCCAGTGAAATATTTTAAATGAGGAAGGGGCATGTTCGAAAGTTCAGACTATTGAACTACATTGGAGAAGGCAAGGGTGGGGTGGTATGAGAGAACAGCGCTGAGACATGTATATTACCATATGTGAAACAGATGAGCAGTGGAAGTTCAACTCATGAAGCAGGGCACTCAAAGCCGGTGCTCTGGGACAATCCAGAGGGATGGGGTGGGGAGGGAAGCGGGAGGGGGATTCAGGATGGGGGGACACGTGTGCACCCATGGCTGATTCCTGTCAATGTCTGGCAAAAACCACCACAATATTATAAAGTAGTGAAAGTGAAAGTCGCTCAGTCACGTCCGACTCTTTGCGACCTCATGGACTATACAGTCCATGGAATTCTCCTGGCCAGAATACTGGAGTGAGTAGCCTTTACCTTCTCCAGGGGATCTTCCCAACCCAGGGATCAAACCCAGGTCTCCCTCATTGCAGGCAGATTCTTTACCAGCTGAGCCACAAGGGAAGCCCACTGTAAAGTAATTATCCTCCAATTAAAATAAATAAGTAAATTTTTAAAAAAGGGTTGTTTTAGGAAGCTACACTATGGTGATGTATATGACAGCTTGAGGATTAATAACTTTGGCAAAAGAACCATCACTAGATAATCACAATGGCACCCGATAAGCACTTGTGCTAAGGCAAGTTCAGGGGCTACAAGTGAGGGGTGACTTGGAAAATATTGGGATAGGATCAGGAGGGCTTGGAGGCTGGAGGGGCAGGGGAGGTGGAAAGACTGTAGGCTGGGAGGGTGACTGTAATGCACAGAAATGGAGCATCCAAGAGGTTGTTTGGGTGGGACAGAAGGGAGTTCTATTTGGGACAAGGTAACTTTGAGGGGCTTCATGGGAGTGAAAGGCAGGGATGAAGAGTCAAGGCTGAAGCCCAGAGAGTAATGAGGCCACTAAGACGAGAGTCTAGTGAGAAAAGGTTGAAGATGCAACCCCTAAGAACACTCAATTTTTAAATCAAGCAGAAAAAGAAAAAAGTCACTTTTGACTTTCCCTTTCATCCCCGCTATTTAATTTGAATTTAATGAATGTCCTGGCTTTTTTTTCCATCTGAGATGAGTCACCTCCCCTCTCGAGCATCCATGCCACCTCATACCTCAGCATGTTTCTCAGACTCTCTTTTCTGCCAACACCACATCTCAACGTGCTCTTATATCTTTGTGCCTCCTCTGACTTTGCATTAAGTCTCTCTGGATATTTCTAGTTTCCTTGGAGTATTTGCATGTGGAAGGGGAGGGAGAGCCTCTGAGGCAGCGGAGGTCAAGACAGGAAGTCAGTCTCATTGATTCAAAATTAGTATCAAATAAGAAACGATTGTCCACCCCAATCTTCCCTGATGATAGTTTAGAATCTACAGTCAATGCTTTCTCCATCTTAGAGACACTACATCTACATCAAAATTTCCTCATCCCAAGGGACTGAAATCTCAGGTGTTTCCAGCATAAAGGCTCCTGACATAATTTCAAGACACACTCCAGATAAATAAATGTCTACTCATCTGAATCTACAATACCAGGATTTAAAGAATTAATGAAATAAAGCAATTAAACATTGCAGTATAAGATTTCAGATGCTTCCCCACACATTCGGAAAACACCCAGGCATGTGCATGGCTCAGAGATGATTCTTCCTCCAAAATCCTACCTGAAGCAGAGCCAGGGCTGCTTCACACACAAGACCGCAGCACAAGAGTAAACCCACCCATGCCGACTTCCAGAGAAATGACCTGTGAACATCCCACCACTCTGCTTCCCCAGCTGAGAGCCAGGGTAAGTCTTTCTGTAGCACAGGCATCAGAAGGCAGCTGGTATCTAACTCTACTCAAATGAAAATTTTACCCTCAGACAGGTCCAGGAGGTGGGAAGCTATAATTGCCAAGGCAGGGCTGGCAATCCTTTGTTCAAGCGCAAAAGAAAAAGCATTTCTAAAGAGGAGCAGCAATGCTGAAACACGGAAGTGAAGAGCAAGGCAAGGAACTGGCTAGAAATCTAAACACGCCATGAACAAGGAAGAACAAGAGAAAATGAGAAAAACAGCTCAAGTACCTGAAAACCTGATTTGAGAAAGCACGTGGAAAGGGACTTGGCTCAACAGTGCAAAGGGAATACATTTTCCAGTAAATGGATGCGATGAATTTTAAAACACGAGGCCATGAGGCTAAACAGATATCGAGTACTGGCAAGTGGTGGCTAAGTGTCGAGTGCTGTAGGATGACAGGAGGAAGGAGAGAGGAGCTTATTGGGAGAGGGGGCCAACCCAGGAGCCTCAGGTAGCAGCCCCGAGCCAGGCCTGAGCCATCCAGGGCTGCCCAGCATCAGCGGCCTCATTCTCCTTTGAGGCTGCCTGTCAATCACAGCCCCGAGGGAGCTCGGCTGTGTGAGAACCATCCTTCCCAAGGCACTCCTTCCATTATCCTCGCTAAACCTGCCTCCGCCGTAGGGATGCACGCAGATTGCTCACATTAAGAAGCAAATTGATTATGAACTGAGTTTTGTCTACCAACAATTTTTAATATGTAATCTTGTCATGAGTGAACGAAAGTCATTAATAATACAGTAAGCAAAATGTGCTACAGTTAACCTTAAATTATAACTTACAAAGAGCATTCTTGCAGTTTCTTCTTTGATTTATGAGCTCAGTTTATTCTATGCAAATTCATGCACAGTTTCTAATAAGAGGGAGGAGGAAAGATAAAGGAGCTTTGAATATTTTATAAGCTTTTTCCACTTACCTTAATTTAGAATTATGAGGCTGAATATGTAAGTAGAGAATAATTACCTATTACTAGTCTCCCACATAGTTTATCTATTTCAGCTCTGAACATCCTGAGCAATGCAAAGCATAACTGTTTTACTACCTGGACCACTGTGAGTATGATAATTAGGCCTCCTTCAGCGTTACTTGTTGCTGACACATGAGAAGATAGACATTGTAATATAATCAGACAGTCCTGCACTGTTGTTTAATATCCCTTTTTAAAATAATATACCGGGTGTTCAATATTTCATTCGTTGCTCATAAAGTGAACTTTTTAAAGAGGTCTGTGCTCTAAAAAATTTCCTTGCCTTTCTTCTCCCATTGTTGAATTCTATTGTTGAGCTCCAGGAATAAGGAAGAAGGGAGTTCTGCTGAAAAAGGTGAAATTGATGGCCTGGAAGATAGAGGGCACATTCCAGCGCACAGCCCTGCTCATTCATTCCTCCTGCTTCTCTCCACCCACAGCGACCGCTCCTCACACACACACGTGCTCCTTGTCCCATCTTCCCTCTCACCACTTACAGGTACAGGCCATGACCATGTCAAAGTAAACTCTAATTCAAAAAGATAACTGCACCCCTGAGTTCATTGCAGCACTATCTTCAATGATCAGGACACGGATGCCACCTAAATGTCTATCAACAGATGAACTGATAAAGAATTTGTGGTATATATATGCACATACACACAATGAAATATTACTCAGCCATAAATAGAATGAAATAATGCCATTTGCAGCAACATGGATGGACCTAGAGATGATCGTACTAAGTGAAGTAAGTCAGACAGAGAAAGACAAATATATGATATCACTTATATGTGGATTCTAAAAGAATGATACCAAAGAACTTATTTACAAAACAAAAATAGACACACTAACAGGAAACTAACATGGTTACCAAAGAGGAAGGGGATGGGGGAGGGATAAATTAAGAGTTTGAGATTAACATACACACTACTATATATAACATAGATAATCAACAAGGATTTACTACAAGGATAGAACAGGGATCTTTGCTTAATATCTTGTAATATATATATGTGTGTGTGTATATATATATAAAAGACTCTTTATGCTGTATACTTGAAACTAACATAACATTGCAAATTAACCATACTTCAACTTAAAAAGAATAAAAAATAAATAAAATGAGGGAAAAAGAAAGAAGGTAGTCTTAAGAGATCTATCAAAGAAAAGCTGAAAGCCACGCAGTTAGTGATGCCTCCAGGTTCAGAAATGACTGCTAATTGTTAGCTGACTATAAGGCAAAGGATATGCTATTCAGGGATCACCAGATCTTGACTAGGTCAATAGAGGGACTTGGGTGACTGGAGAACCTTAGGCAGTGAGTGCTTTCCTAGGAGAGGCAGCAGATACTCTGGGAAGGATGCTCCCAGCGCTGCCTAGGTATGTGCTTAGAATCAGCAGCCTGGACTAGGAGGTAACTGGCAGTTCCCAGACTTCACAGACACTCTCCTCAGAAGTCTCTGGAAGTGGTGAGTTTGTTTTTAAGAAATCTGGACCTGGAAGGAATATTGAAACTGACCAGCCCACTTAGTTTAGTAAATGGGATGAAACGAATGTCCGGCCCTTCGGTGCCGTGCACACAAATGGGTTTGGAGGAAGCGAGTCCTGGCCTCTTCCGCTCATCACCGTTTAGCAGAGCCCCCGTTTGAAAGGACACAGAATCTCAGATTTGTTTTGTCTTCTTAGATTACCAACAGAAACTCTTAAGCACTCAGTGATGGGCTGAATTATCTGAAAAATAACATGAATTGAGAGTGAACTGTTCTTCGCGTTAGTTAGGGCTCAAGGCAAATGCGGTGCCATGGTTTCCCCTTCTATCACAGCAAATGCTGATCAAATTTAAGAGAAGGAGCAGGCAGCTTCCAATAAAGAAAGATTAAAAAGTTCTTCTCTCCCGGTAAATTGTATCATTGGATTTTGTGATAATTAGCACTTCATACTGTATTATAGTGATGGTGTCAGATCAACAGCCAAACAGAATTAATGAGTTAAATATCTGTCAGCAGGAAGCTTCAGGTCTGATTAAGGGCACTGCAGGTGTGTATGCGCATCCATTTCTTTTCTTTTTCTTTCATCATGGTCAGTATATCGAATTGTCAGAGAGACCATCATACTATTAGCATCAATTATCAATGAGTCAAGAAAATCATGATCCCTTATCTTGACCACGGGAGAGAATAACCACTGACATAATAAGAAGACACACAAAAATGAAAACTTAAAACATCTCTTTAGTGTCAAAGTGAATAATTGAGTGAATGATGCCTCAAATCACTCATTCCAGTCCAAACTCTGCTTCAAAATAGCCATATAGTTTTGTGACTTAAAAATTTCCATTAGTGAGTTAATTCTGGGGAAAGTAAACTTTACCAAGTTATGCATTTTACATACATCACTCATTTCATACTTACATCAGCACCGTGAGTATATCTTTTTGTTTTAGTTTCATCTGAGGAAATGCAACATCAAACTGAACTGCCCATCTTTTATTCTTAACAACTAATATTTATGAAACACCTTCCCTGAGTCTAATTACATACTGAGCACAGATTAAGAGAAGATATAGCAGAAGAGGAAAATGTCACCAGTACTATAAGGATGTTTGAGTGAAGTTACAGTTATAAAGAAAAATATGAGAGGAAATAGATAAAAACGAAAAACAGAAGAGGGAAATCACGAAATGGCACAATGTAATATCAAAGCTGTCACAATGCATTATATAGTTGATTGTCAAATGAGTGGCAGAGATAGAAACTGCTATTAGTTTAAAAAAAGAAAGAGAAAGTTGTGGGCTAAAGTGGTCTGAGAAGATTGCAGAAGAGAGTTGACCTTGGTCAGGAAGGATGGTCAGGATTTGGATACAACAAGAAGGTCAGTAGGACAAGACAGGGCATTTCAGACAGGGAATGGGAAAGAAATATCTGGGGGCAGCAGACCCCAGTTCTATTTGGGAGGCAGAGAGTCTTCATTCAGGTTGGAGAGGAGAGTTTATACAAACAGACACTGAGTGGTAAGGCAGAAGAGGTTGGAGAATATGCAACAGAGCCTTGAAGAGGAGACAGAAGAATTTGAATTGTATTCTTCTAGCAAACTTAAATCATCTCCATTTTAATCAAATCTCTTTTGGTACCTGCTTGCAGTTAATTGCCTGACTGATCACGTGGGCCTGTAGCTTTGTATCTGCCTCTCAAGTAGCATTCTCTATCATTACTACCATGCTCATGCAAGCTACTTTCAAAAGTAGCGTGATACTCCTCAAATTCAATGGCTCCCAACAGTTTTTGATCATATATACTTACCAGGAAAAAACTGAACTTGCTTCCCCCATATAAATAGATTAAATGGACATATAAACAAACAAAATACAAATGTATTTAAATGTATACATAATATAATATGTATATTCATTATAAAGCTTACATTAAAATATTTTAGATGAGATCACTTTAAATGATAAAAAGTGAAATAAACAATATTTGCAGTTTTATTTTATTGTGTTCAGTTCAGTTCAGTCGCTCAGTCGTGTCTGACTCTTTGTGACCCCCTGAAATGCAGCACGCCAGGCCTCCCTGTCCATCACCAACTCCCAGAGTTTACTCAGACTCATGTCCATCAAGTCGGTGATGCCATCCAGCCATCTCATCCTCTGTCGTCCCCTTCTCCTCCTGCCCCCAATCCCTCCCAGCATCAGGGTCTTTTCCAATGAGTCAACTCTTTGTATGAGGTGACCAAAGTACTGGAGTTTCAGCTTCAGCATCAGTCTTTCCAATGAATACCCAGGACTGATCTCCTTTAGGATGGACTGGTTGGATCTCCTTGCAGACCAAGGGACTCTCAAGAGTCTTCTCCAACACCATAGTTCAAAAGCATCAATTTTTTGGTGCTCAGCTTTCCTCACAGTCCAACTCTCACATCCATACATGACCACTGGGAAAACCATAGCCTTGACCAGATGGACCTTTGTTGGCAAAGTAATGTCTCTGCTTTTTATTGTGTAACCATAGATTAATGTTAGCTTTTGCTAAAACTGAAAGCATTATTAATGGTAATATTTTCAGCAAAAGCCTTCAGACTGAATATGCTTCTCACTTCAGAGTCTTAGTTTAACACATTGTGACAGAACAATTGTAAGGTCCAGCAATGATTTCCGTTTGTTTTGATCCTTGGTTTTCATGGCTGCTCTGACTGTAAAAGGAAGCACATGAAGATACCCAATGCCCACCGATGAAGGCATTATCGACTCTGCTGACTAGTCATGGACTCACCTTTCAATCCTGTGTACCCAGAGAGCAAAACTATGGAATTTCACTTGTCAATTTCTAGCTTATCTAATGTCAAGCAGGTTAGAGAATTTTTTTTTAATATTTTCAATGTGCTTGTATGAGAGCTTTTATCATCATTTTTGGAGACAACACCACACAAGGAAGGAAACCTTTCTAAGCACCCATTTTCAGAAGTTACTTACTTTGCCACTCGGTGCCTGACCCATTTTTAGATCTCCCCCTGATAAAGGGGCTGTGGGAGCCTGAGGCAGAAAGAGAAGTGTTGGCTCCACCAGGCGCTCCCTGGGCAGCTCTCTGGGTTTGTACTGTTAGCCTTGCCTTTAGTGCACAGCATCCTCACAGGATTATTTTGTCACTTCTCTGGTGAATGAAGGGTGATTTAGTTAGGAAAAGATAATGCAATACACAAATCCACTACCTGGGCATATATAAACCATAAGAGAATAAAGAAGCGTTGGCATCCCACCAAACCCTCTGAACTATGGAATTCTCACCATCCCCTCTAGACCCCTCAAGACCACTGTGAGTCATGTGACTGAAGCACCGAGAGAAGGTTCTCAGGTCAAATGGAAAATTAAATGTTAGCAATTTTATCCTTTTGTTAGTATCTGTTTTAATATTCTCTTTCCACACCCCAATGAATCATCTTATTCATTCTCTGATTGTGAGCATCACTCTGGAAACAATTGCTCTGTATCAGTTTTTAGTGTGTGACATCTAAAGACCAAAGAAGTTTGTGATTTGATCTAATATCACAGTTATTCTATGCTGATGCCCACATCGCTACCAGGTCTCCACACTCACAACCCCTGTGCCCACTAGGGGATGATTGTAGGTCCAGAATTCACAAGAAGTATATGCAGAAAAGTCAGAATCTCCAGTGAAATTTCTGCTTCATTTTTTAAGTGTCTTTCTCCAGTCCCTGACCACCCATCTCCCACAAACTTAGCTCCATAGCATACATTTAGTATGCATTCAATTCATATTTTAAAGTTAATTTTAATCTAATGTGCTTCTCCAGGGTAATGAGTAGTTAGCTATATAAATGCTCACACACCCACACACACACAAACTAATGTAGAGATGCAAGTTATTCTGGAGACAGAAATGTCACCTAAGGGAACCCTAGCCCAAATATCACCCATGAAGACCCAATACAATTTCAGAAAAGTCTACCACTAGTTATTCTTATCAGGTTCTTTTTATTACACTCTCTAGTTGGGATATGAGCTTTGTGTACTTGGAGCAATAGTGTCTAACATGTTACATTAAAATCATATTATTAATGTCAATAGAAAGGTCTATAATTCAGTTTAATTAGGGGGCTTAAGTTCTAAATGCCATTGTTGCTGTTTGCTGTTTAGTCACTAAGTCATGTTCAACTCTTTGTGACCCCCACAACCTGCCAGGCTCCTCTATCCATGGAATTTCCCAGACAAGAATACTGTAGTGGGTGCCATTTCCTTCTCCAGGGGATCTTCCCAACCCAGGGATCGAACCTGCATCTTCTGCATTGGCAGAAGGATTCTTTACCACTGAGCCACCAGGGAAGTCCCTAAATGGATTTAGAAAGAAAAAGAAAACAAGAAAGAGAGATGAGAATGGGCTAAAGAAGCAAGGGATGTTTTCCTGAAGGAGGGCAAATTCGTCTGGACATTGAGAGATGCTAGGGTTTGCAGAACTAAACAGGGAATGAAGCTCCGCATGGGCAAAGCAACAGCAGTGGTGTGATGATCCAGACACGTGCAGGTGCAGCGCTGATGAGAAATTCACTAGACCAGGTTCAGACTCGTGAAGACCAGAGTGTTGTGTGTTTCCAAGAGGTTGTTCTCCTAGAGGCATCTTCAGTGCCCATTTCAAATGAAAATATCTTAGAAGTGACAGCAAAGTTAACTGAATTTTCCTAGTCCCGCATTAAGCAATAAGGATGTGATTGGGTTGTTACATTTATAAGATAGTTTTTGAAACTTCTTTGAAGATAATTTTCAGATCCTGCAGTAAAAATGTGTCCTTCATGTGAGTTCCTCCCAAAATTCCCTAATCTGTTGAGTTTGCAATTCTTGGCTCTAACATCATGTCCCATTACGATTAAAATATGGAGTGGTTTCAAGTGTCCTGGAGGGTGGGGCAGAAAATAAATGCATGATGTTTTAATTGCTATTTAACATCATGGAATTGGATGAATGAGGTTAATGGACCGCCCAATGCATATGCAATCTCCCTCATTCCAAATGGTTCTCTGGCACTTTTGATTACTCACTGAAGGAATACAACTCCTCTGGAAGATAATAGCATCCTCAGCAGCCTCTTTCCTACCCTGTGATTACACTGTAATTTTTGCAAATATCCTTACCTTCTCTTCGGTTTTGAAAATGAGCTAGCCAACTTCTGAAAATGTCTTTCCCCCAGTGTGTCCATGAGTATGGCAATCACATGTCTTATGTTTTCCAAGGTAGTTTCTATGTCCCATACCTTGTGCCACCATAAAACCTAGTAAAAAAGAATATGGGCTGGAAAAATATGGCCAGTGCACTTAAGGGAAACTGCCTTCAATGTACTCAGTGAAATAACTTTCACTTTACCACTAATATTTTACCACTTAACTAGACCTACTTATCTCTGATCATAGCCATGTCCCTCTGCCCCTCAGTTCTGTTCCAAAATCATTCATGGGCTCAGAATCAGTCTACAGAGTGCTTCCCTCCTTGATAAAATTCTTCAATAATCAATTCAAGACCTCCTGGACAGTCGAAGACACAAGGTCTTGACCTTTGCTCTTTTCCTTGAATCCTTCCTGTCTTATCCGCATACCTTTACTCTTAATCGAGGTCTGTGATTTGTTATTTTTAATGTCTGTTTCTTCTTTCACTCTTTTTCATCATTCTGAAGACATACGAAAAACTTTAGTCTGGATCAAGGATATTCCTAACAGAATAGATCCAAGGACCCTCATAGATATTTAAACCTGCTACAGATCTTGACACCATGGATTTCCAATCAAATTTCATGATTAAATGAAAGTTTTGAGATCTTAAGAAGATTAAATTTACCTAGGAAGAGTGAGAGAGCTATGAGCTACTGAGGCCAGAGTGTAGATTGCGGTAAACAATTGTGAATCATGCATCCCTGTGTTCTTTGATAGTGTACTTTCATATTTATTCTTGGCTTTCACCCAAGAATACTTTCTTTCCCTGTGGGACATTAACAATGTGATATGAACCATGGCTTACAAAGCTTACAAAATGGGAGATGCTTTCTTATAATACTGCCACCATCACTTTAAAAATCCAGGATCAATCATTGGACATACCTGACTCTGTAAGCATCAAAAATAAACCACCAGACACAAGAGGCCCCCAAAAACCATCCATTCTCAGTTAACTACCAAGGATTACAACTACAGAGAGAGACCAAAAGAAAACCATCTAGTTGAGTTAAACCCAAATTTCTGACCCACAGATAAAATGGTGGTTGCTTTTAAGCCACTAAATTTGGGAATTGTTTGTTTCACAGCAACGGATAATTAATACATACTTTAAGCGGAACAGTAACATGATCTAACTTAAGTTACAAAAGGATTTCTCTAGCTACTGCATGAAGACTATTTCACAGGAAACTAAGGGTAGAAGAGGAGAGAGTAAAGGGATAATTGCAGTAGGGAAGGACTGATATGGGATGTGAGAAGGGATCTTGGATTAAAAGGGACTGAGATAATTCTGGAATCTAGCTGGACGTGACTGTTTCTTCAAGGACAGAAAATATTTCTTGACAGAGTTCCAGCTCTGCTTCCAAGGCATGGTTCCTATTTCATTTTTCCCCATAACATTTCATTAAACCATCTGAGAAACCCTTTTTGCTTCCCATGGAAAAATAGAAGTGGTTTCCTATGAATGCCTTCCTCAGGTTGCTTCCTGATCTTTGAAGTTTGGGCTCTAGAGTTCTCTTTTCATTTTGAATTATCTCAGGCCCTTTTGGTACTAACCATCAGTGTTTTCACTGATTTTACTGATGTAATCCTCTTAGAAACATTGTGTGTTCCCTATAAATCTTATTTGTGTTCACTTAATGCCCCAAAATCACATCCAGAATTCTTTTCAAAACAAACAGCTACACAATGTGGATGTGTCAGGCTACAGAGGAACAGTACTCTTATGATATTAGTGTAGCTGTGAAGTTCTACTAAGCACTGTCTTAAATCTTTTTTAAGTTTTAACAAAGAGCTTTACAAAAACTTTATTTGGTCTTTACTGAGGCTATTTCTTACTTTGAGAATCTTGGTCAACTAGATAGACTGGTGATATGAAATAGTTTTATTTTCTAACCCAGTAAGTCTGGTGTCCGCTACACTGCATCTGAATTTTACTTGCAAACTAAACAATCATCACTTTAGCTAATCTCTTTCTTCCTATATTTTATCATATACAATTGAAAGAAGCAAGCTAAAATTTTTAAAATTAAATTTGGAAATCTTAGCCCAATTTACCAGGTTGCTAGGTACATTTTTTTTTTATCTTCTACATACCACATGTTCTCATCTGGCCAATATTTTATACCTCCACAAATCACTATTTTTCAAGCCTCTAAAAACATTTTTCCATCCTTCACTTTTGGATTTGTTTTCCAAACTTCATTAACAGATCCTCTCCCACTTTTCCAGATCTCTCCTGATGTCCAGTCCCAAAGTCTATGCCACATACTTAGGCTTTTTATTACAACAACTTTCTGCTTCTAGATTGAATAGACTAATAATGACCCCCAATAAATCATATCCTGTGTATCCACCACTCCCTTGTGTTGCCCCTTCACACATGGACTCTGGGCTCAGCCATATAAAATATCAATACATGTGATGCAGAGATTTGAAATGCTGAAGCATTGGAGACTGCTGTCTTGAAAAGCTATCCCACCATGTAAAGCATCTGACTCTTCTAATAGAGACACATAGCCCAGCTACAATTTTTACACAACCACCAGATACGGGAGGTCATCAAAGCTTATCTAGCCTGAGACAAATTGTCAGGTTGCCGTAGTCATAAGAATGCCCTCAAGCAAAATAAGTAGAAGAAATGTCCACATGAGCCCAGCTCATATTCCTGACCCACAGAATTTACTTTTGATTTAAAAGTAAATAAAACTAATATAATTTTAAGCCATGATGATTTTCAGTAGCTTATTACACAGCCATAGATAACCAAAAGAGAAACAAGTGCCAGGAATGAGATCACAATAAATACTAAAGCATGTGATGATACCTTTGAAACTGGGCAGCAGGTAGAATCTGAAAGAAAGTGGGGCTCATGTTACATAGCAGAAGAATAGCCAACAAAACTATTGCTGGTAGAACTTGGAACACAGAAAATGTGCTTAATGAATTTATAACTCTGAATAAAATAATCTTTAGATAAAATGTTAAAATTCCAGCTGGATGTTTCTAGCTATGTATGATTATTGCAAATTGGATATAAAGATTGTTTTGTTTTCCAGTGAATTTGAAAGACATATGGAGGGCTCAGAATTTTTCAGACTGGAAAATAAAGCTGTTTTTCACTACTAATCTCTCCAACAAGTCAAATATTCCCAAAGAAGGAAATGACTCCTTTGTAATATCAAAACAAGGGTGTGGCTGTAACACACTTTTTCTAAAGTTTATCAAAACTTTAGAAAAATAGAGATGGCACCTAATAATGACTCCCCTTCATGGATCACAACCTTCTCATCACAAAGGAACTTGCATAACTCATTGAAGCTATGAGCCATGTCATGAAGGGCTTTCCAAGACAGACAGATCATAGTGAAGAGTCCTGACAAAATGTAGCCCCCCGGAGGAGGGAATGACAAACCATTCCATTTCTTGCCAGGAAAACCCCATGAACAGTATGAAAAGGCAAAAAGATATAACTCCAGAATATGAGCCCCCATGTTGGTCTAAAGATGTCCATTATACCACTGGAGAAGAGTGGAGGACAATTACTAATAGCTCCAGGAAGAATGAAGCATCTGGGACAAAGTGGAAATGACATTCAGATGTGGATGTGTCTGGTGGTGAAAGTAAAGTCTGATGCTATAAAGAATGATGTTGTATAGGAATCTGGAATGTTATGTCCATGAATCAAGAAAAATTGGACATGGTCAAGCAGGAGATGGAAAGAGTAAACACTGACATTTTAGGAGTCAGTGAACTAAAATGGATGGGAATGGGAGAATTTAATTCACATCACCATTATATCTACTTCTCTAGACAAGAACCCTTTAGAAGAAATGGAATAGCCCTCGCTGTCAACAAGAGTCTGAAAGGCAGCATTTGGGTGCAACCTCAAAAATGACAGGATGATCTCAATTCATTTCCAAGGCAAACAATTCAACATCACAGTAATCCAAGTCTATGCCTGAACCACTAATGCCAAAGAAGCTGAAGTTGACTAGTTCTATGAAGACCTACAACATCTTCTAGAAGTAACACCAAAAAAAAAAAAAAAAAAGATGTGCTTTTCACCATAGGGGATCAGAATGCAAAAGCAAGAAGTCAAGAGATACCTGGAGTAACAGAGAAGTTTGACCTTGGAGTACAAAATGAAGCAGGGCAAAGGCTTATATTTTGTCAAGAGAATATGCTGGTCATAGCAAACAACCTTTTCCAAAAACAGAAGAGAAGACTCTACGTATGGACATCACCAGATGGTCAATACTGAAATCAGATTATGTTCTTTGTAGCCAAAGATGGAGAAGCTCTATGCAGTCAGCAAAAACAAGATTAGGAGCTGACTATGGCTCAGATCATGAGCTCCTCAGTGCAAAATTCAGGCTTAAATTGAAAAAAAGTAAATAAAACCACTATGTCATTCAGGTATGACCTAAATCAACTCCCTTATGATTATATAATGGAGCTGATGAATAGATTCAAGAGATTAGATCTGGTAGACAGGATGCCTGAAGAACTATGCATGGAGGTTTCTAATATTGTACAGGAGGCACTAATCATCCCAAAGAAAAAGAAATGCAAGAAGGCAAAGTGATTGTCTGCTGCTGCTGCTGCTAAGTTGCTTCAGTCATGTCCAACTCTGTGCGACCCCATAGACAGCAGCCCATCAGGCTCCCCCGTCCCTGGGATGCTCCAGGTAAGAACACTGGAGTGGGTTGCCATTTCCTTCTCCAAGTGGTTGTCTAATGCTTTACAAATAGCTGGGCAAAGAAGAGAAATGAAAGACAAGGGAGAAAGAGAAGAATATACCAAACTGAATGCAGAGAATAGCAAGGAAAGAAAAGAAGGCCTTCTTAAATGAACAATGAAAATAAGTAGAGGAAAACAATAAAACAGACAAGCCTAGAGATCTATTTAAGAAAATGAGAGATATCAAGGGACTATTTCATGAAAACAAGGGCATGATAAAGGACAGAAATGGTAAGGACCTAATAAAAGCAGACAAGATTAAGAAGTTGTGGCAAGAATACACGGAAGAGCTACACACACACACACATACACACACACATACATCATCTTAATGACCCAAATAACCACAATGGTGTGGTCACTCACCTAGAGCCTAACATCTTAGAAACAACAGGACTTTAGGAAACAGTACTATGAACAAAGCTCTGGAGGAGATGGAGTTCTGGCTGAGTTATTTAAAACCTTAAAAGATGATACTGTTAAAGAGCTGTACTCAATATGTCAGCAAATTTGGAAAACTCAGCAGTGGCCACAGGACTGGAAAAGGTTAGATTTCATTCCAATCCCAAAGAAGGGCAATGCCAAAGAATGCTCAAGCTACATACAATTGTGCTTATTTTCACATCCTGGCATCAGTTCAGTTCAGTCATACAGTTGTGTTCGACTCTTTGCAACCCCATGAGCTGCAGCATGCCAGACTTCCCTGTCCATCACCAACTCCCGGAGCTAGCCTAAACTCATGTCCATTGAGTCGGTGATGCCATTCAACCATCTCATCCTCTGTCATCCCCTTCTCCTTCTGCCTTCAATCTTCCCCAGCATCAGGGCCTTTTCCAATGCTTCAGTTTTTCCAATCGGGTGGTGAAAGTATTGGAGCTTCAGTTTCAGCATCAGTCATTCCAATGAATATTTAGGACTGATTTCCTTTAGGATTGACCGGTTGGATCTCCTTGCAGTCCAAGGGACTCTCAGGAGTCTTCTCCAACACCACAGTTCAAAAGCATCAATTCTTCAGTACTCAGCTTTCTTTATAGTCAAACTCTTACATCCATACATGACTGCTGGAAACTCCATAGCTTTGACTAGATGGGCCTTTGTCTAGAATGCTAGCATGGCTATAATCAAAACCCTTCAAGCAAGGCTTCAGCAGTACGTGAACTGAGAAATTCCAAATGTACAAACTGGACTTATAAAAGGCAGAGGAAACAGAGATTAAATTGCCAACATTTGTTGGATCATGGGGAAAGCAAAGGAGTTCCAGAAAAACATCTACTTCTGCTTCATTGACTACCCTAAAGGTTTTGGTTGTGTGGATCACAACAAACTGTGGAAAATTCTTAGAGGGGTAGGAGTAGCAGACCATCTTATCTGTTTCATGAAAAACCTGTATGTAGATCAAGAAACAACAGTTAAAGCCTTACATGGAAAAACTGACTTGTTCAAAATTGGGAAAGTTGTAAGACAAGGCTGTACATTGTCACCCTGCTTATTTAACTTATACGCAGAGTACATCATGAGAAATGCTGAGCTGGGTGAATCACAAGAATCAAGATTGCCTGGAGAAATATCAACAACCTCAGATATGCAGATAATACCATTACAATGGCAGAATATGAAGAGGAACTAAAGAGCTTCTTGATGAGGGTGAAAGAGGAGAGTGAAAAAGCTGATTTGAAACTCAACATTCAAAAAGCTAAGATCATGGCATCCGGTCCCATCACTTCATGGCAAATAGGGCAAAGAGCAAGCAGGGACAGGTTTTCTTTTCTTGGACTCCACAATCACTGTGGAGTATGGCTGCAGCCCTGAAATCAAAAGACACAGGCTTCTTGGAAAGAAAGCCATGACAAACCTAGACAGTGTATTAACAATCAGAGACATCACTTTGTAGACAAAGGTCTGTACAGTCAAAGCTGTGGTTTTTCCAGTAGTCATGTACAGATGTGAGATTTGCACTATAAAGAAGGTTGAGCACTAAAGAATTTATGTTTTTGAATTGTGGTGCTAGAGAAAACTCTTGAGAATCCCTTGGACTGCAAAGAGATCAAACCAGTTGATCCTAAAGGAAATCAACCCTGAATATTCATTGGTAGGACAGATGCTGAAGCTGAAGCTCCATTACTTCGGTAATCTGATGCAAAATGATTGGAAAAGGCCTTGATGCTGGGAAAGATTAAAGACAAAGAGAAGGGTGCAGCAGAGGATGAGATGGTTAGAAAGCATCACTGAGTCGATGGACATGAATTTGAACAAACTCCACAAGATAGTGGAGGACAGCAGAGCCTGACATGGGGTCACAATACTGAAATGGTTATTGTATTAAGCCATTAATTTTAGGTGATTATTATTGAGCAATAGATAACCAAAAAAAACAAAAAGAGGTTAATAATTTCTTAACCCCTTTGGTAAAAATAATTCTTAAAAATTAAGAATTCCACAATTCTTAATTTGACATACTAGTCTTATATGATCTGACCCCTAATAGGTCCTAATCTCATCACTTGCTACTCTTCCCCGTTGTGTAGGCTGCTCAAGTCACTCTGGTTTCTTGGCCATTATTCAAATAGGATAAAATACTTTCCAACTTCAGAGCTTTTGCACTTACAATTTTCCCTGAAATGCTCTTCCAGACAGATACTCACATGGCTCCCTCTTCTATGTTTATTATTAAATGTCACCTCATCAGAAACTATATTTTGTAAAATAGCCCCTCTCCTTCCATCCCCCTTTATATTGCTTTATTTTCACTCATAGAACATATCTAATCACTTGTATTATTATATATTATCACATAATGTACATATATGCACACATACGTTTCAATAATCTATATGACTATATGTAATATATAATATATACATTCAGTTATAATCACATTAACTTATTACATATGTATATTACATTATGTATATTTATTATTTATCTGCTACCAATAAAAGATAATTTCTTTGAAAACAGAGCATTACTCCTGTTGTTCTTTTTTGTATCTTTAGCCTTTAGAACTAACCTGACACCTAGAAAGTGCTCAATGCACATTTATTGAATGAATTATTTGTATGGAATATATCAGTTACACATAATATGCATGGCACTCTACCATGTACTTGGAAGAGAAGATAAAGAATAAGGCAAAAATAAAATCAATGTTTTGATAATGATAATAATATATATATACACATGCTGCTTCTATGTACCAGGCATGAAGCATGTGCTTGTATGTGTGAACTCATTTAATTTTTATTTAATCCTATGAAGTATGCACTATCATTATCCTCATTTTAGAGACGAAAAAAATGAGGTATGGAAGAATTAGGTACTTGTTCAACATCCTACAGCTAATAAGTGTCAGTATCAGATTCCAACCAAGCAGCTGACTCAAATTCAGTCAAGCTCTTTGCCGCTATTCTATATGTCCCTCAATTAATTTATGGTCTAGTTGGCAAAACAAAAACATTAGTAAAACAGAAAATAGTCAAGTGCTATGCTGTGCAATTTAATTACAATTTCAATAAAAATTCAGGGAACCTGAGTGTTGATCAAACCTGGCATGGCCAGAAGATGTTTCCTGTGGTAGATAGGGCTTGGGAGCTCTGAATTGCCAGCTGAGAAAGGCAGTCCCTCTAGGTGGAGGATTGAGCTTGATTAGTGGTGGGGCAGAAAGAAAGAAAGAAAACATAGTGTAGTGACCAGCAGTGATCTAATAGACTACCATTATTTGTGGTTTTAGGGGACTCACAGGGCTTTGGAGGAAAGATCAAGCAGAACGTGTCTGAAGTAGATGAGTGATATGAAAAATTCATCTTCTGATTATTAATTTATTTATTCCAGAAAATGAGTACTTTCATAGTAACTTCTAGGTTAAAGGGACTTGGCTAAGTACTATGGGAAGTGGGAATCTGTGAGGAATATGACCCTCAACTTGAGAAAGTACAGTGTAGTGATAGATACAAGGCTTGAACTAAAGACCTGCTGGAGAGGGCAGATGTGTTGAGTATCCTTTACTGGGCTTCTGAATTTCAGTAAAAGTTTAGGATCCCTTCCTGGGGAGGACATTTGGTACTAGTAGTGATGGACTTGAGACTTAAAAAAGCAGGTAGCCTTCTTATATACTGAACTGACTGAAGAAGAAATGCAGGTGGGAAAAGAGTGGTGGCTAAATTTACATACACTTGCCATTTTGGCAGAGGTGGGAAATGGGTTTGAAGAAAGAATAGATTTGGTCTAAAAACAAAAGAGATACTTCCTCAAATTTTGTTTCCAAAGTTAGATTCATTAGATTCTCAAGATTTCTCAGATGAATAATGGGTTGTTTGTATCGTTTCTATGTTTGTGTGCACATGCATGTACATATACATTCATAAGCATGCATTTATGTTTGGTCATGTCTGTACATGTGTGTGGTGGGTAAACACTGCTGCTGCTGCTGCTAAGTCGCTTCAGTCGTGTCTGACTCTGTGCGACCCCGTAGACGGCAGCCCACCAGGCTCCCCCGTCCCCGGGATTCTCCAGGCAAGAACACTGGAGTGGGTTGCCATTTCCTTCTCCAATGCCTGAAAGTGAAAAGTGAAAGTGAAGTCACTCAGTCGTGTCCGACTCTTAGCGACCCCATGGACTGTAGCCTACCAGGCTCCTCTGTCCATGGGATTTCCCAGGCAAGAGTCTTGGAGTGGGGTGCCATTGCCTTCTCCCTGGGTAAACACACTGGAAAACTAAAACACTGTAGAGGGTTTGAACAATACAGGTAATAACTACAATGGTAAATTGATAACAGATTGCAGAAATTCTTGCAAAGATGGTGAACCAAGAGGTTACATGAAAATAGCTACTCAGAAAATCCACCTGGATGAGAGACTAAAGGACAGATGAGCTGCTGTTTAAAACACTCATAGAGCATTCTACATAGGAAGCAACAAAAGATTTGTTTCTATAAATAAGTCTTACCATAAGGATGATGCAAAATCATTTGTCTATGTTTTAATCCATTTTTAAAACATCCCTGTTCTTCATTTACTTCAAAATAAATGTATTATATGGAACAGGGTCACATTTTAATTCTCACTTCCTAGAGTATTGATATTCCGGGAGTTGAGATTTCTCTAAGGTTGGAGGCAGTAAGAGATGGCATCTAGAGATACTGGAAGCAAAATTAGCAATCACTGGTTTCTTAGTACAGGACCCCAACTCTGCTCAAGAGATGTGCAGCATCAGGACCCAAAATTAAGAAAACATCTTGTTCTTTGGACTTCTCATCCTCAGCTGGTTCTCTGGATTATCTCATTTTCCTCTCCCAGGGCCATTAATGCTATCACCCTGAATGCCGGTTAAAGGGCATCCCTTGCATGACTTGGCATGGTTCCCAGATATGTATTTCATCCAAAATATAGAGACCAAATTACCAATAAAGAAATTATGAGTGACTGCCGCTCCTCTGTCTCTGTCATCCTCCTCCACAGTTGAATACTCTCCATTGTTAGGGACTCGTTTTTTCTTGCAATTCAGCTTAAACTTTCCCTCACTTGGCTTCCTCCCATCACTCCTAATTACAGACTAATAAAGCCTTTGGATTACTCTGAGCGATTTTCATCCCTCCCTTCTCCCACCTCTACTTTCCTCCAGAGGTTTTCTAAACCTACCACTGGATCATACTGAGGGAATGGTAACCAAAACCCATGCATTTATCTCATAGAATTAAGATCTGGCGTTTGAGGACATGTACTCGAGGATTATTCTTTATTCTCATGCATGCTCCTTACTCCTAGTTTAAGGAAGTATGCACTATAAAGTCAGTCTGAGCTGAAGGATACGTGGAACAAAGTGGAAGACACAGAAATGGATCTGTGGAAGGTGCTTGTTTTTCAAATTTCAGCAGAGGGGATACCTTCTGAATTGATGCATCCATTTGTTTTCAGCCTCAGCCTAGCCTATCTGCCTATATTGGCTGAAGAACCATCGCTTGATGCTTACTGGAAGGCCTTGCTTTTACTAGTCCCAGAAAGAAAAATATAGTTTACTTATATTTGCTAACCTAATCTAACTCACACCCTTATTGCAGTCTCTTCCCCTTCAAGATCTGACTAATCATGGAATCAAACATTGAAGAGGAGATTAACAGCAAACATGAGTTACTAAATGTATCATCTTGGGCAAGTTACTGAATTTCCCTACATATTTGTTTTGAATATTTCATAAAAAGATTCATCAAAGTTCAATGTGGTGAAGGATATGATACTTGCCAAATCAAGTGCTTTTAATATTAAACTGGGACAGGAGTTCAAATAAAGGAAGCATAAAGACTAGAATATTAAAAGTAGACTACTTAATCAAGAGAGAATTTGAGATAGACCTCCAAGGATGAGTAGGATTTAGTAACTAGGCACTCTGGGAAAGGGCCTTCCTAGCAGGTGAGCACCATAAACAAAGACTCATCTTTCCTAAGGAATAAGACCTTAATTAGCATTGCCTTTTCCCCCTTCATTTTATGTGCATGTGGCAATTATTAAGGTGTAAAATCCAATCTGAACTTAAGGCTTTTTGTATCACCCCAAGAAATTTGAGAATAAAGGTCGACTACTATCTGCCATCTATACACTTTAGAATTTGAGTGGAATAATCCTAACCTCCATCTCTGCCACTGTCACACTCCTCATCCCACTTACCTCTGAATCATAAATGCCAGCATAAATTGTATTTTGTATAATGGATGACTAGAGAGAAACAGAGTTGGTTTTATTAATGACCTCAGATCGGGGGCAATGACATGGGCCTCCCAGTGCTATGGAAATCAATCAATATGGCCTGACTCTGGGGACATTCTGACTGGCTCACAGACACCTCTGGATGATAGGGGAAGTGAGGTGAAAGTCCTCCCATTGGCTACCCCGGCCTGGAAATCAAACATGATTTATCTACATTAGTGGGCTTCATCTTTGTCTTATTATCCCAGCCACAGCTTGCGACCCAGACCAACTCTCTTGCCTTTTAATAAACAGACTTAATAGGACTGATAGTTTGGCAATTTGTAGAGTAAATTAGATTTAATTTGGCCTGAATGCCACTGATTTCTCATATTGTTCAAAACAATCTTATCCAGGGCTGCATGTCATCCCAACATGTTCTCAACTGATACAGCTGAAAACAGCAACTGACATATTTAAAGGAGTGAATGTTCTCCATGAGGCCATGGTTTTCTCTCTTCTCCCTTACTTCCTGTAACCAACTTCACTAGATATATAATAAGGTCCAGTAGGGAGGCGGTGACTATGACAATAACAAAACCAGTGATAATCCCATTGTGCTGTCACTAATAGGTGCCTTGGCAGAATAAGCTGAATATAATGTCCTCTTACATATAAAATATCAACATTTTAGAGATTTTGCATAGAAATCATTCTGAAGTGCAATATAAATGCTCCAGCCCTCTTCATCAATTGCACAGATCCCAACCTTACTTTTCCTTGCTGACTGGGAGCTGAACTGAGCATCATTTGTGATATTGTACTGGAGAGCAGTGACTAACTTAGGCCTGTGTAGCTGACCATCTGCCCCTAAACTAAATGGCCCTAGTCATGCATCTTGACTTCTCATCTTCCCTTTGTCTCTTCCCTCACAAAGAGCTGTCATTCTTCCATCCTATGGAATACCCTGCCAGTTACAGCATTCCCTCATCTCTAGAGTACTCATTAGTTCTGATTGCCAAAACATCCTGGCTAGGGTAGCCTTGAACTTTCTGGCTCCTTTGAGATTGGGGGTATGTGGCTTGGGCCTGTCAATTTCATCACTAGTACAAGACCCCCATGAGGTTTCCTCTCTGCCATCACGAAAGGCAGCACTCCAGAAGCACCTACTTTGTCAAACTAGGTCCTGAAGCACAGCCCCCAGCCAACCTATGATGACAGCCAAGAGAAAGAAGCATTGTAATAAGCCATCATGAGTATGAGGCTATTTGTTAATGCAACATAACTTAACCTGCCTTGGGAGTTTTACTTTTCCACTTTCTAATTTGAACATACTAACATGATTTGGACTTTGGCATAAGATAACCAACTTTTTTTCTTTTCTTTTTTTTTTTTTTAATTGCTGTAAGTAGCCTTTCAATGAGCTCTCATTTATGGGTAAAACACCTCAAAATATATCAAATCTACGATTATTGTTGATGTTTAGAACTTCTTTTTTTAAACCTGTCAGCTGGGCCAAAACCATAGAGAGAAAGAGTGACTTTTTCACCGTGAACAATGAGCTACCCCTTCATAATGGAAACAGGCCAATGTAATCAACCTGCCTCCAGGTAGCTGGCTGGTCACCCTGGGGAATGGTGCCATGTGCGTGTTGGTTTTAGCTGTTGGCCAACTGAGCACTTAGCAGTGGCTGTAGCCAGTCTGTCCTTGGTGAGTGGCAGTACATGTAGATGAGCCTACATATACTTTCCATCTCTGCCATCATGGCCACTTGGTTGATGAACATATTACGGAATGACAGGAGTGAAGGAGGCTAACCAGTATTCACAGGACAGGTCATCCTATCCACGAAGTTATCAAAATACATTACTGGCATCACCCTTTGTTGAGTACTCACAAATATCTGCACACCAAGTGCCCATTCTGATAAGTGTATCTGCAGGCCTCTTCCCCAGATGTTGTTGGCACAAATTTTCCACTTGTGTTCTTCCCAAGTCCTTGACCAGCCAGCCAAACTACCCATGATCGATGAACTGCAGCTCTTCCCGTCTCTCCTGGACCCTATCCAATCTCCTGCCACTGGAATGATTTCTCTTCACTATTGTCTTTGAGGGTCGACTGGGATGAGGCTATAGTGCAACAACCACATGCTTTTTTAATGGTGACTATCTTATGCAGGACGATCTGTACCACCCAAGTCCATGATTTTCTTCTTCAGTGGACTGATCATAAGGAGCTCCCTACGAGGCCATAGGTTGAAAAAGAGATGACACAGTGCATCAGAAGTGAGGCCATGGACATCTGGGCCACCCCCTCATGCAGCATGTGCCCTCAGAGCTTGCTCAAGCCCAGTCTCATTCATATCACTCCCATTCAATAATGGAGATCCCCTGTCCACGCTCAACATCATAGCTTGGTAGATAAGACAACACCAATTTTCAGTGGGCAGCTCAGGTCACATAGTAACTTGGTGGGCTGTAATCGAGCATTCAGTCTCTAATAAGGACCAATAGCAAGCCAAAAACTACAGGAGAATAATTATATGAAGAGATAATATGATTTTACTCGTAGCTGAGTCTGTTCTGTGATTCACCTATGTGCTTAGTCACTAAGTTGTGTCCAACTCTTGGTGGCAACCAAGTCCCCACTCCCCATCTAAGATGGTACATGCTGATCCCACCAGCAAAGGTCCATGAGGAAGTGCATATGGAGCTCCGGACAGGCAGAACAGTGTAAGAGCAGTATCACTGTTGCATTGACACAAGGAATGCTTTATGCTCTGAGTCTCTTTAACCAGGAAAAAAGCAAGAGAGAGAGGGAAGATAGAGTTAGAGGCAGATTACAGATAGAGATGAGGGGGAGGGAGAAAGACGAGGGAGAGAGAAGGAGAAGGAGAAGGGTGAGAAAGTGGCAGAGGAGGAGGGGGGAGGGGAAGGAAAAGGAAGAAGAGGGAGAAGAAGGGTGGAGGGAGGAGGAAAGAAGGGAAGAAAAAGAAAATGAGAGAAGGAAAGAAGGAAGGAATAAAAAGAGACAGAGAATGGGGAAAAAAAAAAAAAACTGCTTATATGTGATTCTGGCCAAGCATCTTCCAGTTACCCAAGAAGAAAGAGCATCATGGGTTGAGTTGCTATAGTCAGCCGTTGTTTGGTTTTGTATTAGCCCTCAACAAAGAGCCTCTCCAAACTGAAGAATTGAAAATGTGGTATACAGTGGGGCAGTCTTCACCAGCAATAATATCAATCAACTCTATGAGAAGTCGACCTTGAAACTTGAGTTGGATGGCTCAGAGACCCTCTGAAAAGGAAAATAAGGGATTGCGAACTAGACAAGCTGGCATCTAGAGTCTTGTAAGCTTGAGGCTCACAAGATAAAGAGAGTTGGTCCTCTCCTAGCAATGCCGCTCACCGGCTCTTTGAGGAAATTCCTGTCCTGCTGTGAGCCTTGGACTCCCCAGACAAAAGCATTGTCCCTCTTCGTTCCTGCCTAGTGACTGGAGGGAGTGAGGATGGTCCAGGGGAGGTCAGTGGGAGGAAAATTCAGGAGCTCTGGAGGGTAGCCCTGTGCTGTCTGTTTCTGTTCAGAATGATGACCCAAGTCATCCAGAGAAGACCATGGCATTCTCTCCATCTTCTCTTTACTGTGACAAAAATAATTAGAACAAAATACTAACTATAATGAAAAAAAATCTATGAAAATAGGTTTCTTTTTTAAGTTTAGAACAAAATTATTTAATGTCTTTAGGTGTAGATAAAGTTTGGTTCTGGAAGATTTAGTTGTGCAGGATCCCTCAGCTCTCAAGATTCTAAAATGTGGAGTCACTACAATGAATAAATGAGGACAACCTTCTCTTGTCATCACTTCTAGGTAACTCACTGCTATTATTTTAAATAACAATTGCTGTCATACGCAGAGGCAGTGATGTCCTAGAGGCTGTGGCAAGCCTCCTAATATCTGTGGTAAGTGATGCTAGGCTATTACTTTTCCCAGAAGTGCTGAGGCCGCAGAGTTGAGGCTCCTCGCCCACCACCCTCCAGGTAGACCTGTGGCCTCCAGAGCCAGGGTCAGTGCCTGGGAGTCAGGCCAGTGCTCCTGCTGGTGCCCTGGACCCAGTTGCTGGTATTTCTCAGCACCTCCCATAACTCCAGACACTCCTGTCACTTTTGATGAACTTCACATTTCCAACGTGATGCCTGCCTGTTTTCCATCTCAGGAAGTATTCTCAAGAAGAGACAGCTCCTGGGGGAAGCACCTTGGGAGAGTGCTGAAGAACTAGTCTTATATGCTTCATGCTTGAAAAAAAAAAAAAAAGAGAGAGAAGGGAGTCCTCAGCCTCCTAAGACTTGGGGGGCTCTGCTTTATCACTATTACTTTCATCACATCACAGAGTTAGGGTCTTTCTATCTCCAAAGGCTGGACTATGAAAGTGCCTTCTGATGGCTTTCTGCAGAGTTTGTACTATTCAATGTAGCTCCTGAAGGCTGCTTGGTCTAAGGAGGAGAAAGGGTGGGAGAGAAACCAACACTGGGGATGATTAAAACCTAGAGGGATGGGATGGGGAGGGATATGGGAGGGGGGTTCAAGAGCGAGGGGACATTTGTATACCTTGGCTGATTCATGTTGATGTTTGACAGAAAACGACAAAATTCTGTAAAGAAATTATCCTTCAAAAAAAAAAAACAAAAAACAAAGATTATGTCTCCATTCATTTCTCCCTCCATTCTTCCTTTCCCTTTCTTCCCTGACATGTGTGTGTCTGTATGTGTGTTTCTATAGAAAATTAAGATCTGAAATAGACACACCCCAGGAGATGCTCACAAATTCAGATCCATGAAGCAACGAAAAGTAAACGCATGAACCTAACAAGGTGGAAGTCAAAAAGAGTGGTCCAAATAATGTGTGGCAGAGGATGAGGAGTATCAGTATCTACTGGAATAGTGGGAGGAGGCATTTGAGCTGAAATGATGAGCAGGGGACAAAAGGAGAGAGAAGACACAGGATGGTATGATATGATGTCTGAGCAGCGATTCTAGCGAAGGCTCCCTGAAAGGAGCAGCTCACCTACTCTGCGCTGTAACTCTGAGGAGTGGATTACTGCCGCAATCCACATTCCGGGGATAAAAGAGCTGAGCTTCCTGCCCACGGCAATCTGCCCAAGGTCACAAAATGCACATAGAGCTGCCAGAGCAGGTACAGACTTGGGCAGTGTGACCCCGACTCCTAAATGCCTCTCTGCAGCGTCCAGGTTGAGAGCCTGGGAAGGGGGCAGGATGGAGCAAAACTCAGGAGGGCAGGGACAGATCAGCCAGGGTCAAATCTCCAGGGCCCTGGAGAAAGCCCAGCCCTCTCCCCATTGGCTGGTTTGCCCGAGGCTGATCCACCGGCTCTGTTTATGGCTTAGCCCCATCCGGCTGTCAGCATCAGAGAGCAGATGCTCACTTAATCCTTGGGATTAGCTCCAGATCATGGAGAATAATCAGCAGTCGGCCAAGGCGCATGCACACTCTTGCATATCCAGTTTCCTAAATGCAATGCTGATACCCAGTTCTATCCCCAGATTTTGCTCTGTAATACACAAACGAAGCAAAAAGCTGAGACAAGCCTGCCAAAGTTCTAGCCATCATAACTTACAAAGGAGATATTGTCTTGTTATTTGGAAAATGTTTTGAAATCCTTAAATGAGTGACTGAATATGTATGTCTGTGTATGAAAGAAAGAGAGGAATAAAGAGAGACAGACGGAAGAGGGGAAGGAGAAATTGTTTTAAACTTTATAGTGCAATGTACTCAAATTTGATGCATAGGAATGTACATATCTATACACACTTTCATACTATCTTTGAGTAGGAAAAGAAATACCTAGCCTTCTAATGACCAATAAAGAGAATGAGCTAGAGACTATTAAATGCCCAGGGTCAGTAAAAAGTTGCATGACTTGGGGCAAGGGAACCTCAACCTAGTCCTCATCTTGAAGATGGGTGAAGGGGAGTTTGCACTTCCTGTCGCCTAGGTTCATGGGGAAGAGATCCATGTGTAAGTACTTTAGAAAGTTGAAAATGCCAAATACATGAAAGTGATAATTATTAGTAATCACCATCATCATAATTTAATACTGAGGATGACAGGCAGAGGTGGGGAAGAAGTAGATTCCATTATAATTATCTGGAAGACACAGCCAAAAGCACATTTAAGCCAGATTTCCCACCTACCACTTTCCCTACTTCTGTACTTTCTGTTCTAAATCCCAGAGATTCATTAGGGAGCATGGCTGTTCGCTATTGTAAAACGATTGCTGACATAAAATATATAAGTTAAGAAGGTCCTTTTCCCCTATATTTGGTGAACTACCTCTAACCTGATGTGAAGAATCAAATTTGCCTTATTCTTCATAGAACACAGGTGTCTTGCAGGGCATGGTGCTGGATCAACCTCACCCCTCACTCATCATTCATTCATATTTGGTGGGCTGTTGATGACTACTCTGCCTTCTCTGTGAAGTGACCTTGGTCTGGGGGTTGATTTGTGCTAATCAAATATCGAAGAACAAAAATCAAGCAAGCTTACCTTTAAGGTACCTTTGGGGCTACCCACCCACCCTGGTTAAAGTGCAATACCCAGCAAATTGTCTCTTCCTTCCAGGAATTGATCTCAGTTCCCATATGCCACACTGAGCTACTTAATGTTTCCTTTTATTAGACGAAAGAAAGGAACATAGTGCTAAGTCGTATCTGACTCTTGTGATCCCATGAACTGTAGCCTGCTAGGCTCCTCTGTCCATGGGATTCTCCAGGCAAGAGTGAGTTGCCATTTCTTCTCCAGGGGAACTTCCCGACCCAGGTATTGAACCAGGTCTCCAGCATTGCAGGCAGACACCTTACTGACTGAGCTACAGGGAAAGCCCCTATGGGCTAAGCTGATAGCTCAGTTGGTAAAGAATCTGCCTGCAATGCAGGAGACCCCGGTTTGATTCCTGGGTCAGGAAGATCTGCTGGAGAAGGGATAGGCTACCCACTCTAGTATTCTCTGGCCTCTCTTGTGGCTCAGCTGGTGAAGAATCTGCCTGCAATGTGAAAGACCTGGGTTCAATCCCTGGGTCAATCCCCTGGAGAATCCCATGGACTATACAGAGGGTCCAAGAGTGCAAAGTTTGGCAAAGAGTCAGATACGACTGAGCGACTTTCACTTTCTTTCACTTCCCCTATGCCATCTGCCCATTTGTACAGCATTCATTTCTCTCCCACCCCCTTCACTCTGGGAAGCCCATCTCCAAATCCCTGTCTTCTTTCCCTGCTCCACCTGCTCGTCTTCTTTTTCTAAAGGTTGGGAAAATCACAAATGAGGTCTTGGGCTTTTCCCATTTCCTGGTCTCCTTCTCCTTTGTCTTCACTGCGTCCTGACTTCTTTTCTTGGATAGTTTTGTATGTTTTCTGATTTTTTTCCCCTGGTGTTTTTAATCAGTGTAATTGTAATTTAAAAAGTAAAGTTAGATCTTGTAAGGGATCACACGATGCAGCAGGATGACGTTTAGATCTGGATTATGTAAACTGTCAATAGCACAACAGTTGATGTCCAGCCCTCTGTCTCAAAAAATTTATATAACTGTGCCTTGACTTCTAACTGGAAGGACAATTCTCAGAGCTTTCTGAGATGCTTTCCATGAGTTGCAATCCTCAAAACTGACTCAAATAAAATTGTCCACTCAGCAACTATGCTCCAATTAAAAAAAATAATTTAAAAAATATTTCCAAAAGTTGAAGTTAGATTTCTGTACATCATTCCACTTTCTTTCTCCCTTTCTCTTTTCCTCACTGCATCACTGCACCTGCCTAGCACCTGCTCGTTGATACTGGGCACTCCAGGGGAAAAGAAGGAAGTAGGGGGCAAAGCCCTTCTGCTTCTAGACACTGTGGTCCAGGAGAGGCAAGAGGGGATACCTGTGACAGTGCTCACTCTTCAGCTCCTCCCTTCCTGCTGCCTCCTCACCCCAGGGTCTTGTAGGGGAGCAAGTCTTCTCCAAGACCACAGCTGCCCAAACATTATTAACGGAGCAGCTATCCTTGGCTTCCAAGATGGCAGGTAACCTTTGATTTCTTCTACAGTACTACATTTTCCAGGTGTTCTACATGAAACCTCTGTGGTTTTTAAAAATTTCAAGCATACATTTTAAACCTTCCCTTGACAAATATCTTCCATCTTTGCAGTGTCATTTCTCTTTCCTTTATAGCTACACTCAGTTCAAAAGGACAGTTGTCTCTTTTCCTCACACTATGTTAATGCCTTTCAAAGGAATGGCTTCATACCTGGTAAACCTTCTTTGACCATTATTTAATGCCTTCACTATTATTTATTAAATCTGTTAAGTCGCTTCAGTCATGTCTGACTCTTTGTGACCCTATGCACCCTAGCCCGTCAGAATCCTCTGTCCGTGGGATTCTCCAGGCAAGAATACTGGAGTGGATTGCCATTCGCTTCTTCAGTGGATTTTCCCGACACAGGGATCGAACCTGCATCTATTCCATCTCCTGCATCAGCAGGTGGGTTCTTTACCACTAGCACCACCCGGGAAGCCCATATAGACCAATATTAATATTTCTGGGACTAATCTCCTTTCTTTGTGTTCTCTTGTAGCCTTCATCCATCCTTTTGTGTCTATTTTTTCTTTCCTCACCATCTTGTTTGGGTGAGTCTATTAGATTTATCATTAACTCAACATGAAAGCCATTAATTTACACGTTGGATGTGAAGGCATTTATTAATATTGGAGTAACGTATGTCTTGCCCTACTCACATCCTCTTATTTTAAGTTTTCTCTTGTTTTGGCTTTCTTGCTGCTGCTTCCATTTTCTGTCTTTGACTCTGCAATACAGACTATCTGCTTATACATCCGGTGGTAATTTGTGATTAAAAATCATGGGTTTTAGTTCTAATAGTTTGCCAAATATGCATCTGCATTTCTCTCTAATTATAAAAGTTGAGATCAGATCAATACATTTTAAGCTGATTCCCACCATTTCCACAACATCTTCCTTTTTTTTTTTTTCCTTTAAGAATTATATCCTGGCTTTTGTAACTTGAGTCTCTGTGCATTCTTACTGCTAGGGTTTTCTGGTCTCAGCTGGCTCCCAAGCTAAGTGTCCTCTTCTCATGATGCTTGGATGCTGGGGTCTTTGATGTCTGTTACAGGATGTGTTTACTGCTATCATAACAAGCAACAAACTGAAGCCTCTGTGTTCAACTGGGAAGACACGAGGCATTTTGTGGGAGCAGGAATGAGGGGAGGGGAGAAATCATTTCTTCCCATAATCTGACCCCAGGGCAGGTCTTTGTCACCTGGCTGAGGAAATAGGAACGGTGGCCGCAGGATCTAAGGAAGAGCCTGGGGATGTCTGCCTTTGGGCTCAGTGTGACCCAGAACCAGGGGAGACCTTCCTACCTCTGAGTAGGGCCTGTCTCAGGTCTGTCTCTCCGAAGCCTGAAGCACAGGAACACCCAGACGCTGACTTCTGAAGCCAATGTCCCCCCAAGGGTGGGACAGTGGGTGGGCACACATCAAAAGACACTAAAGCAGGCAGACCCGGGGGGAGGAGCCACTTGGTGCCCCTGAGGTGAGAGACATTTCTGCCAGCCCAGGAGTCACTTCGCAGGGACTCTCAGAAATAACTAGTGGCATTTACGGGGATGTCTGAGCTTGTATTGTGTGTGCAGGAAGGGCTGTTGAGTCAGGAAGTTTGGGGCTGCATATTTCATGATTTAATCAATGGGCTGGATGTCTTCTAGGCTGTTCGTGTTTTTCATATTCCAAAGATTTTTCTAGTGGTACTACTTCTTTGGGTATTTAAGGCATTGTCTTTTATCCAATTATAGGTTTTAAATACACAAAAACACACTCACACACACGTACATACATCCTTAGCGGGCTGAGTCTAGAGTCTTCTGCCCCAAGACTGCAAAGATTTAATCATGTCAACCCCCCCCCACTGCACACACACTTACATGCACACACTCATGCACACACACACACACACTCATGCACACACACACACACACACACACACATCCAGGAATGGTCCCCACACCCTATATGTTGCTCTACACACTCTGGACTCTTCCTTCCCTCCAGCCTTCTGCTAGCCACCTGCGTTCTGGCTTCCTGAGTCTGCTGTGGTGAGTGTACCTGGGACCTCATTCAGGACACTGCTTCTAGTTGGAATGGCTTATCCACGCTTCATGGTGACACTTTGGGGCTGCGTTGTCTCTGAAATTTCTATGGTTATCCTCCAGCCTCATTCCTGGCACACCGCCACAGCTAACACTTCTTATGGTTTAGCTTTACATCTTTGTCTTCTACTGTATTATTTCACCTTTGAGAACACAAGAAGAAAAGTCAATGTTATTTTTGTTTACATCCCCACAATCTAGGAAAGGTTCTGCAGTACAGAAGAGATGGTAAATCTATGTTTATGAAATGAATGGAGAAGTGAATAAAAGAAAGGCTAAGACAGAAATGCAGAAGGAACGGGAGATCCAGCGAGGAAGGAGGCTTGTGGTCTGTGGGCAGTAGAGAGCCACTGAGAACATCTGACGGAGCAAATCTTCTGAACATTCTGAACAAAGTACCAATGAAGGGCGATCCACTGGGCCCTGTGTGCCCTTACCGCAAACGAACTTGACTCATGGAAATGGCACCCTGTAAAACAAGCATTTAGGTAACCTCCCTTCTCTGCGGTATCCAGAGAAATTATGCCAGTTAGAGGGATAGAAACAAAATGGAAATCATAGACTCGTGGACGATGGAGACCTTTTTCTGCTGTAATCATAGAGGTCACGGTCTCAGGAGTTGAGTCTAACTGAATAGGAAATTCAAAGTCTAATACTAGAAACCAGAAAAAAAATCTTCCAAGAACCCTTTATTTCCACTCCATTTTTTTTTTCCTATAATTACCAATAACCAGCCATTAGACTTCAAGGACAAAAATAACTCTTAAAGCCCCAGATAGAGATGCCAAACTAGTCTTTTTCACACTGGAAGCATTTAGGGAAGATGATTCCTTCAGGCCTTGAGGGTCTGTAATTGTCAGCATCCCTCGGGCCTATGGAGCCATGCAGGTGGGGGGTCTTCACCCTGTGATTATGTGTTGCCTTGGAGCTGTATTCTGACACCTCTGTGGCTGTCAGTTCTGGACAAGTTTCGCCCAGGGAGAAGGAGGTGGATAGTTGGATGCTGGGGCCATCCAGGAGGAGGGAGGGTTTAGCATGGGGATGAGTGTGAAGGAAACCTATATGGCTGATATTATGTGGTGGCAGATATTTAAAAAGCCTGGGGGGACGACAGAGGGAAAGCCAGAGGGCAAGCCCCCAAGAGAAGTCCAACCTGTCTCCCTTCGAGCACCCCAAAAAACAGAGCATATTTATTTGCAAGCTGTTAAGAAGCCTCTGCTGGGAAGACTAGCTCTGGGAGCAGCTGACCACCCCACCACTACCCCTTAAAAAGAGGCCAAAGCACTTCCCACATGCTATTGCTTTTCATTTTCTTCCCATGATGTGCAGTTTTCTTCTCCAGCCCAACAAGGACAAATCCTGTTCAATGGAGATGTGCTAATTGTCTAATTAAAGGATTAAGTTGTATCAGGGTCATTTGAATTGAAAAGGTGGCAAAATGTGAGGCAAGTGACAAGAGGCCACATAGCAGGCAAGGCTGGCAGTGGTTCGGGCGCAAGAGCATCTCTGGTCCTTTATTCTGAAATCAACACCACAGCTGGGGTGGCTTCAGAAGTGCCCTTAGTATCTGTGATACTCCTGCTTTCTGACAGGCTTGGCAGCCCAAGAACTGTTCTTCCAACACAGTTAGGAGGCGGTGAGCACAAAGACTTGCAGTCCCCTCCTTGGAAGTACAATTTGGGTTCCCTGTGTGATGTGATTGCTAGAAGGAGAGAAAAGAAATCTCCACCAAGCAGCTACCAGTTTGAAGAAGGAAATGTGATTCTCAGCATGAGGCAGAGTTGAGACACCTAGACTTTGAGGATGAAGACTTAGGGAAGACAGGGAAAGCAAATTACTTCTTGGGAGCCAGTTTGGGGTGTTCAGCCTGGACCAGAGGGATTCTGGTAGAGAGCCCCAACCACCTACAGTCTCTGGTCTGCACTGTTACTGCTTCCTTTAATATCCTGGCCACAAAGAAGCAGCCAGAAACAAGGAAACCTGGAGGACAGAGGTTTGCTGCCAGGGTCTCTGTGAGCAGGAACCCTCTTCAAAATATGCAAATTCCCTGGCCTGGGCAAGGTTTGAACAGCAGCAATAAGAATTAAAATCAATAGAATGTTCTTCATTCATCAGTGCACCAATGAACGGCTGAAAAGACAGCATTTGATGACAGCTTGTTGCATCTGGGGAAGTTGTTTTGTAGGGTCCGACGTGCAGAAACACTAATTGCTGGTGTCCTCCCTTAGGGTCTGAGGCTCTTTCTTCCGTGCTCCCCCTCACCATCCCTCCAGAGGAGGCAGTAGGACAAGCCAGGGCAGGAGTCTCAGGACCTGAGTGCCTGTTCAAACCCATTTTTCCTAAATTGAAATATAGTTGATTTAAAATGTTGTTCTAGTTTCAGATGTACAGCAACGTGGTTAACATTATATCTATATTCTTTTTCAGAGTCATTTTTTTTGTAGGTTATTACAAAATATTGAGTATAGCTCCCTGTGCTATATAGTAGGTCCTTCTTGATTGTCTCTTTATATATAGTAGTGTATAAACCCTAACTCCTAATTTATTCCCCCACCCCCTGCTTTCCCCTTTGATAACTGTGTTTGCTTTATATGTCTGAGGGTCTATTTCTGTTTTGTATATAAATTCATTTGTATCATTTTTTTTTAGATTCCACATATGACATCATATATTTATCTTTCTCTATCTGGCTTACTTCATTGATGAATTTCTAGTTCCATCTGTGTTGCTGCAAATGGCATTATTTCATTCCTTTTACGGTTGAGTAATATTCTATTGTATATATGTATCACATCTTCTTTATCCTTTTCTTTCAATCAGGTCCTGAGCTGTGAGTCAGCAGAGGGAAAAGAGAAAGAGAAGCTTAGTGGAATTCCCAGGTCACTACCAGGAGCAAGATGGAGAGTGGGGAGTGGACAGCAGGATAGGAATGAGGTCACCCGGTTGGACTTGAACTCTCGCTAAAACAGAGATGGTGTTACAAAGGGTTCTTGGCTGCCTGAATAACTCCTTTCCACATATCTTCTTGCTCTGGAACAGCAGATCTCCCCCTTTCAAACATTATTAACAAGAATAACTTTATCTTTTATTCATGCATTAATTTATTTACATTATCACAAATTTACAATGATGGACACTGATGAACAGAAGAAGATTGGGTGACCAAGAATGTTGTTCAATGTCTGCAACCTACACCAACCTCTACATCATGCCAGCAGGAAGCACCAGGCAGAAAGATCTGATGTATGCCATCAGAAAAGGAAAAGAACTGCAGAGCCTTCTGCCTGAAGAGCTTGGAGAGCATTTCCAAAAGGAAATGAAAGTTGAAATGGATCTTGAAGGATGAGTAGAAATTTTCCAGGTCATGAATATGGAAACATAGAAATGTAAAGAGGCAGGAAAGAATCCTGTGATTTAGCAAAATGAAAAGTCTAATGAGATTCAACATGTAGTGGTGGGAGTAAGAGTGGGAAATGTGGACTTTAGGACAATAAGAAGTCATATCTCTGTGAAGAAGAATAAGATAGGTGACATGGGAAGATAAGCCACATCTCAATGTAAAGAAGAGACTATGGGAGGGAAATGTACAGTACAAAAGTTTTCAGTATTAAATTGATGTGAATAGATAGGGTCATAAGTATCTATTGAGCATCCATGTTTTGCTAGATGCTGTACAGTGTATGAGAAAAAATAGGAGAAAAATGTGGAGAAAAATAGGATTTAATCCTAGTCCAGGAGGAACTCCCTATCAACTGAGAAAGACATGCAAAGAATCAGATGTATTAGCATATTGTGATGCAAGAACAAATTAACTGGAAAACCTCAAGAATCCTTATTCAATTGTATATATTTTTTCAATTCCTTCTCTTAAAGAGGATCCCTCAAGTTATGAGCTTCAGACTACAAAATTCAGATCCATTGCACATGTGCTGAGTAATAGGATAACAATAGAATCATAAAGGATGTGAATATAACTTTGATTTGGTTTGAGAGAGGGTCAGAGAAGCTGTTCCAACAAGCTAACACTTGATTTAACTAAGCCATTCTGATCATTCATTAAGGAAAAGACATCCTACTAGGTATAACGTGACATTTTATTGTGGTTTTGGCTTGCATTTAGCAAATGATTATTTATGTCAAGCATACTTTTTGACCATTTTTATATCTTTTTTCAAAAAAATGTCTATTAATGTCTTTGGTCCATTTAAATCAGGTTATTAGGGTTATTATTATTATTATTATTTTGCTATTGAGTAGAAGGAGCTCTATATATGTTGCTCACCAGATTATGGTTTGCAAATATTTTTTCCCATTCCACAGGTTGCCTCTTCACTCTGTTGATTAAATTGTCCAATTTCAGTCTTCTGCTTGTGCATATCCTATTTCCCAACATCTTTTGTTGACAAGACTATCATTTCTCCACTGTGTATTCCCCTAGCAAAGATCATTTGACCATATTCATGTATTTCTAGGCTTCCTATTCTGTTCCATTGGCCTGTAATCAGTACTGCATATTTTAATTACTGAAGCTTTGCAACATATTTTGAAATCAGAAAATATGATGAATCCAGCTTTGTTTCTCTTTCTGAAGATTGCTTTGGCTATTAAGAATCTTTCAGGGTTCCCTACAAACTTTTGCATTACTTTTCTACTTCTATAAGAAATACTCCTGGGACTTTTTAAGGGATTACATTAAATTTTTAGATTATTATGAGTAGTGCAGACATCTTAACAGTATCTGAGATATACCTATAGAATGTCTATTATTTAGAAAAGACCAGTATTGGTAAGGATGGAGAAATTGGAACCCTATGAAAAATAGTATAGAGGTTCCTCAAAAAAATGAAAAATAGAATTACCAAATGATCTAACAATCCCATTTCTGAGAATTTATCTCAAATAATTGAAATCTGGGTTTCAAAGAGATATTAATACTTCCATGTTCATTGCATCACTATTTACAGCAGGCAAGATATGGAAACAACCTAAATGTTCATCAGCAGATGATAAAGAAAATATGGTATGTGTATATGTGTTTGTGTGTATGTTAGGCACTCAGTCATGTCTGACTCTTTACGAACCCATAGACTGTGGCCCACCAGGCTCCTCTGTCCATGGAATTCTCCAGGCATGAATACTGGAGTGAGTAGCCATTTCCTTCTACAGGGGATCTTCCCAACCCAGGGATCAAACCCAGGTCCCCTGCATTGCAGGAAGATTCTTTAAGGCTGAACATGACCTTAAAAAAGAAGGAAATCCTATAGTATGTGACATGGATAAACCTGACGACATTACGCTAAATGAAATAAACCAGTCACAAAATGACAAATACTATATGATTTCACTTATATGAAGTATCTAAAATAGACCCAGAGAAGCAAAGAGTAGAATAGTGGTTTCCAGAAGCTGGGTGTAGGGGGAAATGGGGAGTTGCTAATCAATATATATAAAATGTCAGTTATGCAATAAGTTCAAGGTATCTGATATATAGCATTGCACTTTTAGGTAGCAATACTGTATTGAATACTTAAAAATCTGTTAGGAGAAAAAAAAAAAAGAAAGAAAGAAAGAAAATTCCAGAGAAGAATGGTATGGAAGGAAAAGGAAGTTTTGAATTCAGAATAGAGACAAGAAACCACAAAGCCCTAGATCAAAGGCTCTCAAAGCAGAGTATCCAGATAACCAAGGTTGGTATTCCCTGAGAACTTGTTAGAAATGAAGGTACTAGGGCACCTCCAGACCTACTGAGTTGGAAACTCTATGAATGGGCCCAAAAATGCATGGTTTAACAAGGTTATTTTGATGCATGCTGAATTTTGATGACCATTCTCTTAGATTAACGGGTAAGAAATAAGAATGGTTTCCCTAAGAGCACTTCTTAAACTGCAATCCAGCCCAGGTAAGGAAGGAAGAACATAATCACCAAGTAAAAGCTATTGTACAGGGTAAGGAAGGGAGGGAGGAATCTACATTCAGTATTGTGGTACATCTTGCGAGGGGGGTGGTAGTGGGGGAAATGCATTAGTATATACTGTCAAGACCAAACTTTTCACTGTTTGATCACACCTCATTTGCATTTTTAATAGTCCCCATTAGACAGCCTCTGAGCTAATTAGGCAGGCGTCTATAATAGAAGACTTCTGTTTCCTGTTTTCAGAACTCAGAAACTAATGGCTGAAGCACTGCTAAAACAATTAAGTAATAAGAAAAATACTGTGTAAGATTGGCAAAAGCACAGCTGCCATAAATCATTACAAATGACTCGCAGCTCAAAATGTTTAATTAGGGAAGAAAAGTAACCTATCCATGTTGGGATGGCAAGTGAACAACACAAAGGGAGAGGGACCCTGGAACACAAAGTTTATTGCCCTTTGCCAAGTGGAGATAGGGTGGGAAATTGGGATGCTAGGGATTCTAGTACTGGCAGTGTATTCCTCTGACTTAAGAGATGTTCAGAGGCATCTCTTACTACATTTAAGATTAACAATAAATGAAAACTACAGGTGGCAACCCAATCAAGTCAGGACTACCAGGGACTCAGACTTATGGAAATGAAATGTGGGTTAACCATTGGTGGAAGTACCCTAACAGCTGAGATGCCGGTTGAGGGCAAAAGAAACAGGGAACGAATGGCTAGTAAAACAAGGAAGCTATAAATATCACCTACAATCCACAATCCCTTTCAGAATTGAGACCAATAACAGTGTACCTATTTCCTTTCTTGTTTTTTTAATGCACATTTGTATATATTAATCATTTTCTACTCTTTCTTTCTCCTGTATTTTTATTTAAGGAGTGTTTGTTGTGGTTAATGTAGGAATTTAGTCCTCAGATTAATGGATATACAGATGAAATTGTGACTAGTTTAACATTACTAAAGCAAAGACACAGAATAATTGTGTGTCTTCACTTCTTGGAGATGATGAGCATATCTTCATTAGTATGAGGGTTAGTTGTAGCTTCCCTTAAGTGGAAGCAAGATGTTTGTGTTATCATTACATGAAAATGAACAGGGTGTATATGAAAGCTGAGAAGTCAAAGAGGTGAACTATGTCACCCAGTATCTCTTGATCTTCCGTTCCACATTTGCTCTTAAATATTCTTTCTCTACTACCACAGTTCAAGGACTGAAAACTACTTTTCTGAACTTGCTTTTCTTTGTTTGTAATACATGGAATGGCTTCTGTTTTTTCTGACAGGACATTGACTATTACATAGGACATGATTAATTAGACTATAATATAAATGTAGAGCTGTTTTGCTTGATAGTGTTTTACAAAAATAAGCTCACCTACATTCTAAATGCTATTAGTTTGTATTGTATTAAGTGTGAACTCCTATAATTTATATTGATTAACTTATGAGTTTAGTATAATTTTAATGAAAAATATACTCAACCATGTGCTTCCCAGGTGGTACTAGTAGTAAAGAATTCTGCCTGCTAATGCAGGAGACACAAGAGACATGGGTTCAATCCCTGGGTCAGAGAAGATCCTCGAGAGTAGGGTGGGGCAATGCACTCCAGTATTGACTGGAAAATTCCATGGACAGGGGAGCCTGGTGGGCTACAGTCCGTGGGGTGACAAAGAGTCAGACATACTGAATGACTGAACACTCATAACCATTAAGAATAGATTAACAGTTATTTCAGAATGAATAATTCCAATTTGTATTTAATCTTTTATAAATTGTCTTAGATAAAACTGCAGGCCACGTATTTAGCACTTTCATAGGCAATGGTAGGGAAATAAGGAAAGATAACACTTTGGATCTCAATAGGAAGATATGTCACAAGGATAGAAACATTGAGTGTAAATAGTTTAAACACACACACACACACAATTAGTATATATGCTGGGAATTACATGTTCATAAAGAAAGATAACAATGTGTTAGATAAAAATAAAAGTTGAGGTGGTCCAACATCCATTCATGATTTAAAAAATAAATAAATAAACTCATTAAATTAGGAATACCCAAGAACTCTTTCAACTTGATAGACTATCCACCAAAAAACTTACAACTAATACCATACTTAATAAAATTAAAAAATAGGGAAATAAAAAGCTTTCCCACCTAGATCAGGCAAGGACATTCTCTCTCACTACTGTTTTTCAACACAGCACTGGAAGATCTTGCTAATGTAATAAGGCAAGAAAAAGAAATAAAAGGTATACAGATTGGGAAAGAGGACATTAACTGGCTCTCCTTGCAAAAGACATGATTATCCATACAAAAAATCCAAAAGAAACAGCAGAAGTCTTCTGGAATTAATAAGCTATTATAGCAAGTTTGCAGGATACAAGTCTAATATAGAAAAGTCAATTGCTTTTTTAAATACTAATAGTGAGCAAGTGGATTTTGAAATTGAAAACACAACACTATTTACATTACCACCTCTGAAAATAAAATACCTAGGTAAATATAACAAAATATATACAAGATCTATATGAGAAAACTGTCAAACTCTAATTGATAAAATAAAAATGAACTATATAGATGGTTCAAGAAAAGATGTTCCAATAATGGAACACTTTATTCCATGTTCAAGAAAAAGAAGACAATATTGTAAAGATGTCAGTTCTTTCCTATGCGATCTATAGATTCAATGCAACCCCAATCAAAATTCTGCAAGTTATTTTTACAGATATTTACAAACTAATTCTAAAGTCTATATGGAGAAGGAAAAGACCTAGAATAGCAAACACAATGTTGAAGGAGAAGAACAAAGTTGAAGAAAGGACACTACCTGACTTCAACACTCCTTGTAAAGCTGCAGTGATCAAGATAATGCTTTTTTGGTAAAAGAGTAAACAAACAGGTCGGTGGAACAGAATGGGGATGCCAGAAATGGACCATCATAAAAATAATCCTCAGATCTCAACAAAAGAGCAAAGCAGTACTGTGGAGCAAAGATAGTCTTTTCAAAAAATAAGGTTAAATATACTGGACACTCACATACAGGAAACAAAAACCTAGATAAAGACCTAACACCCTGCACATAATTAACTCAAAAGGGATCATAGACCTAAAATTAAAAAGTAAAGCTATAAAACTCCTAGAATATAGCATAGGAGAAAATCTAGATGATTTTGGGTATGGTTATGACTTTTTAGATACAACACCAAAGATATGATCCATGCAAGAAATAACTGATAAACTGGACTTCATTAAAATTAAAAACATGCCCTGCCAAAGACAGTATCAAAAGAATTCAAATACAAGCCACAAATTGGGAGAAAATGTTTGTGAAAGATACATTTGATAAAGGACTGTCATTCAAAATACACAAAGAAGTCTTCAAACTCAACAATATAAGAAAACAAGCAACCCAGTTTTAAAAACTAGGCCAAAGCTCTTAATAAACACCTCATCAAAGAAGAGACAAAGGTGGAATATGACATATGAAATAGCACATCATACATCATCAAGGAAATCCAAATTAAAAAGACAGTGAGTTACCACTACACACCTGTTAGAATGCCCATCCTGAACACTGATGTGACCAAATGTTTGTGAAGTTGTGGAGCAATGAGAATTCTCATTTATTGCTGGGGGGAATGCAAAATGGTGCAGCCATTTTGGAGGACAGTTAGACTTGCTGGCTTCTTATAAATCTAAACATATTCTTATAGTTCAATTCAGGAATTGTCCTGCTTGGTATTTATCCAAAGAAGTTGAATATTTATGTCTACACAAAACCTGCACGTAATGTTTACAGCAACTTTATTCATAATTGCCAAAACTTGGAAGAAATAAAGATGTCCTTCAGAAGATGAATTGATAAATATATTGTGGGACATCCAGACAATGGAATGTTATTGGGGTTAAAAAAAATTATAAACAATCAAGTCATGAAAAGGCATGGAAGAAACTTAAATGCACATACTAAGGGAAAGCAGCTGATCTGAAGAAGCTACACACTATATTATTTCAATTATGTGACATTCTAGAAAGATAAAACTATGGAGACAATAAAAGGATCGGGGGTTGCCAGGGTGAGAGCAAGAGAAAGCAATGAATAAGCAGAGTACAGAGAATTTTTAGGACAATAATCTATATAATTGTGCATTTGTCCAAATCCATAGAATATACACCACCAAGAACGAAACTAACGTAAACTATGGACTTGAGCATTATCATGTGTCAATATAATTCATCTTCGGTTAAAAATTTTAAAAAAGCAATTACCACTCTGGTGAGATGTTGATAACAAAGAAGACTGTATGTGTGTAGGGGCAGAGGGTATATGAGAAAGCCCTGTAACTCTAAGTTATGTTATAAATAAAATTAGTAAAGTGGAGAGAAGTTTATCCAGACAAAATTAGTATTTTAAAATGTATACTCAGTTTCACTTATTTTAGCCTATCATCTCATAGACACTTAACATAGTAGTAGGAAAACTATGGTTATGGACCAAATCTGACCCATGTCATTTTTGGATACCTGTGAGCTAGGAATTGTTCTATTTAGAAAAAAATAATATTTTATGGCACATGAAAAGTTTTCAAATTTTAGTGTTCAAAATACAGTTTTTTGTAACACAGATATGCTCATTTTTTGCATATATTGTATATGGCTACTTCTACTCTGCAAAAGTAGAGTTGAATAGTTTCAATGGTGACTGTATGACCTGCAAAGACTGAAATATTTACTACTTGACTCTTCACATAATTTACTAACTCCCTACTTAACATATAATCTTGCAATTCAGTTCCACCATTCAATTCAGAGCTAAAAATATAAAAGACATTTTCAGATGGTTGTTTGATACCCAGTGTGGTTCTGCACCAGCCAGTCCCCGCCCCCTACTTGTCTCTTACTTCTCTCTTCCTTCCCAGTTTTCCCACTTCAAGGTTCTCACCTTAATTCAAATGGCTGGTTCATAGACCCACTTCCCCTTTTTCTTCCACCAAAAATTCCTTCTCTCTACTTTCCTGTTTTGTTTTGAGTGATAAAACACTGAGTAGATGGACAAGAATTGTGAACATCTGTAGATTATAAAGAATGACAATAAAATATACATCCATGGGGTTACAAAGAGTCAGACATGACTGGGCGAATAACACACAGCCTGTATTTAGGAAGAGATACAAAACAGTATTATTATTATTTTAAAGAGCTGCCTGGACATCCCTCACTCCTTTTATACCTTTGATTCTTAATTCTCACCTCCTCAATGAAGCCCTCCCAAATAATTTAGGCTAACACTGAGGGTGCATATAGCTTACTATCTGCTTACACAGTTTATTTATGGCTTGGATATTTAGAATTTAAAAATTAGATTTAGATGTTAGTATATAATATCGAGTATATTTAACTACCCTTGAGAATGTATGCAGTCTTATAACATTTCTCCTATAATATTCTGTATGCCAAATACACTCATCCACAATCTTGGGTTCTTTTCCAGTCAAGAGAGAAACAATTTGCTATTGCCTTCTATAAAGCTCAATTTCCATGTTTACTGAATCTTTTTAGACAGTTGGAAAATGGGTGTTTCTGATTTTTAACATGCTACCATTAAATGGTGATTAAAACCTATGAAAGGATGTAAAAGAAGTAGGTCAATCTCACAATTTTAAATAAGACCAAAGGGACTCTCAGCTAAACTATATGAGCCAGTGAAATAGAAATCTAAACACTCCCTCCATCTTCCTTTCTCCCCGAAAGTGATAAATTTCAACTGTTTATAAATGTGATGGTGCTTGAAGATCAAAGAGACGAGTGCAGAAGAAAGAGCACTGGCTAGCAGACAGGGGTATTGAGGTCTCCTTCTAATTCCATTGTGAAGTCTCTCTCAGACCCTTGAAAATAAGTAGCTATTCTCTTGTCTTCAGTTTCTTCAGGTGTAATTTCTGGGAGCACCTTCATATGTATCATTCTCTGAATTCATGGGTCATAGCCAACATCAACAGATAACAAGGTGAAAGCTCCTGCCTCCACGTTCATTCCCCTCTTCTAAATCTCTGCCTCATCAAGCAGGGCCTTCTGAGTGCTAAGTAGTTATTTAAGAAATTGAGTTCTGGTATTTGATAGGCATTGGAATTTAGGCTTGAAATTTCTAATATGACCTCACCATAATCCAGCAGTTCTTTTGAAGCCCATGCATCAGGCAATGCTGAAAAAAAGGAGAATAAAGTACTGCTATAACTCAGCATTCCAATGCCTTCAGTAGTAATGGTCTTTTATAATAGCAGGGGATTGAGGCTGATTTTGCTATTACCAAAGAGGAACTGGTACCATTCGTAGCAACCAACTTCAACTATTCACATTCCAGGAAACTTGCTCAGAGAAGTTGCCCACCTCTCCAACACAGTGCAAACATGGTGTTTGGTGAGTAGCAAGTCTCTACAAAGACCCCACTCTTCTGACCAGCCATTTTCTCCCTTCCCTCCCTGGTAGATATCCTTGACTACCCCCCGGTCAATTATATCACAGTTCTACCTACACCTGCCATAATCCCAGATTAGCATTTCTTTCATGAAAAATGAAGTAGTTCCTCTTCATGGACTTCCCTTACCTCTGTAAATGTATATCTAATATATCTCTGATGACTTTTCTCCATCAAAACTTTGATGGGGGAGGGGAGGAGGGAGAGAGTGAGATGTATAGAAGTTTATAATACCATATGTAAAATAGATAGCCAACGGGAATTTTCTGTATGACTCGGGGAACTCAAATGGGGGCTCTGTGACAATCTAGAAGGATGAGATGGGGAGGGAGATGGAAGGGAGGTTCGGGAGGAAGGGGACATGGCTGATTCTTGTTGATGTATGACAGAAAAACCACAAAATTCTGTAAAGCAAATATCCTTCAATTAAAAAAAAGTCTCAAAAAAATAAAAACTTTAACAAACTATTTCATTCTTTTTGTTCTGAAATACAGCCCAAAACACAGATTTTCTTATGTATCTTGAGAACAAAATCACTCTCTCTCTCTTCCTCCCTCCCTCTCTTCTTTCCTTCTTCTATTTCTTTCTTCAGCACCAGTGCACGCATGCTAAGTTGCTTCAGTCATGTCCAACTCTTTGTGACCCTATGGACCATAGCCTACCAGGCTCCTCTGTCCATGGGATTCTCCAGGAGAGAATACTGGAGTGGGCTGTCATGCCTTCCTCCTGGGGTTCTTCTCAACCCAGGGATAGAACACTGGTCTCCTGCATTGGCAGGCAAGTTCTTTATCACTAGCATCTCTTGGGAAGAACCTTCAATGCCAGACCAAACCTTAATATTCTGAAATCTAATAAGGGACTGATGTGGGCCTGGGAATGTGTGTTTTCAAAAGCTCCTCCAGTGATCCTGAGGATCAAGGTCATGTGAGAAGCACTAGTCTAGGACACACATGGAAACTTAGGAAGACACTAAAACATCCTCAGTGGCCAAAATAAATTTATCAAAATGTTTAGTCATGACATACCTTCTCATAGAAGTGGATTTTTCCCCCTTGTTTATGGTTTATTATAATCTTAAACTTTTTATTTAAGCATATTACAATTTCCACATTTTCCACACCAAATTCAAAACCACAAACAAACAGCATACACAAGACTTGACTAAAGACAGATATGCCCATCACACAAAGAAGTGGCAATTGGTGACTTCTTCCAAAGGACATACAAAGCGAAAATAAGAGCATTAGGAAGGAGGTGCTTTGTCTTCCACAGGCCTCTGCTACCCTCTTACCAGTCCTTCCAATAAAGAAGACTTTAGAATTTGTTTTTATTTTCTTCCATTTTTGGGTTCTAGACTTTTAGGTGGGTAATAAGCATTTTGTCTCTCCCAGTTCAATATCCTGACTCTATGAAGATTTAGATTCAGGATAAAGAAAAAGAAGATCCTACTTAGGTCAAAGACCTAAATTTCTGGTCCCAAAGATCTCTCTCAGAGCTGACTATATAGAGGATAAAACCTGGTACTCTGAAGGCCACTGTTTTCTTTGCACTTAGTAAATTTAGTCACCACGTGGGTGGAGGCAGGAGTTCCTAGAGGTAATTGGCTGGGACAAATTTTTGGTGATTATAGCTTCTAATGCCAGTAAACGTTAAAGTGGTCATCTTAAATATGGCTGCCAAAACTGCTCCAATTCCTGTGAAACATGTCACTTCTCACACCAGAAAGTGGAGAATACACTTTTTCTCCTTGAACTTGTGATAGTCTTGGGAATTCCCTTGACTAACAGGATATGACAGAAGTGTTGTTCTGAAACTCTTGAGCTCAGCGGGCTTAAGAAGACTGGCAGCTTCTGCTTCCTCACATTTAAGCCTCGCAGCGACACTGTAAGGAAGTACAAGAAGATATGCCCTGGGGGGTGATCGGCTATCTCAGACATCCCAGCCACAGTCAAGCTCTCAGCTAAAAAAAAAGTTGCATGAATGACCCCACTCAGTACTACATCATGTTAAATAATTACCCAGTTGAGCTGTTTGAATGTCTGACACACAGAATTGAGAAAAATAATAAATTGTGTTTTTAAGTTTGGACGTGGTTCATTATACAACAATAGAGAGCTAAAACACTCTCCCTGGCTCCCAACTCTAAAAATTCATAGAATGCAACAGTTTAGATCCTGCTCAGGACAGGAAAAACAGCAAGAACCAGTCTGTGTTACAGCAGAGTGGACTAATCGATACTAATAACAATGATCTAAAGCCATGGGTGACTTAAATGCTGCTTAAAGGAATAGGAATATCTGCTTAAGCTTGCATGGTATGTTTAGAAATAATTCCATTTAAACATGGTAAAATTTGAAGATTAATACCACAACTTTAAGGATATGTATTGGGAATCTGGAACATTTGTTTATGTGGGAAACTTCATTCCTGATGAAATTAAAAGCTTTGTTGTTAGGCAGAAGAATTATTCTTGCTTTGAGATCTGAGAACCTGAAAAAGCAGACAAGTGCAGAGCAGGCAGACAAAGATAACAAAACTTCATGTGAGGAGATCTCAAGAATAAGGTTTGAAGGGTGGGATGTTGAACCCTAGAAAAACTCTCCTAACGGCCTACTGTGTGTTCTGACCTTGCCTTGGAAAATTGGTTTTACAGTGAAATACTTAAAAGAGGAGATCTGGACCCCAAGCTAACCACTATTATTTACTTGCTATAGGGTTTGGCTGAATTCCTTAACCTCTCCTGAACCCTAGTTAAATAAAAAGTGAGTCTCACTGATTCTCCTTGTTGGCACACCCTAGAGATTTCTGTTTGAGTGAAGAACATCACCTTCCCTTTTTGGCACCAGAACTGCTGAGCCAGGCTGACTTCTAGAGACTGGTGACTTCATTTGTGCACGCAGGACTGGCTGAGACTTTTCTGATATATTAGTCTCCTAGGCCTCCCTGTAGCAAACTGCCACAAACTGAGTGGTTTAAATGACAAAAACATTGTTTTCTCACAATTCTGGAGGCGGAAGTATGAAATCAAGATGTCACAGGGCTGGTTTCTTCTGAGAAGTGGGAGGGAGAATCTGATCCATGCTTCTCCTGTAGCTTCTGGAGGTTTATTGGCAATCTTCTTCAACATTCCCTGGCTTATAGTTGTATCACCCAGAACTCTGTTTTCATCTTCACGTGATGTTCTTGTCTGTAAATTCCTTTGTCCAAATCCCTGCTTCTTAGAAAGGTACCAATCATATTTGCTTAGGGCCTACCCTAAGAACCTCTTTCTCAACTTGACTAACTCTGTTAAAACCCTACCACCAATTAGGTCACATCAGAGGCACCAGGAGTCAGGACTTACACACACACACACACACATATATATATATATACATGGGTGGGGGGGAGAACAATTAAAGCCATAACACATAACACTGGGGTCAGTTAAGATATGATATTCCAGCCTATAGAACCTCAGAGTCTGAGCAGTGTTATGCCTGTGCATCCTTGGAAACAACAAGCCCCACGTATGCCTGTCCTGGTATCTCCCAGAGATTGTCTCAGGCTTCTTATGCCATCAGCCTGCAACATCTAGAGAAAGAGTCCCAACAGTTATCCTGACATCCTTTGCCAGCCTGGAGTCCTGCTGTGACTCATTCCACCTGATGCCTAAAATCTGCCACCACCTTCATCCCATCACTCCCTCAACAGGCATCTCCTGGTGCTGACACCCCTGGCTCACTGCCCTAATCCTCTTCAATATTCCTTCCACCTGGGCTTCAATACCCAGAACACTGAGCTTAAATGAGGGGTGGGTCTTTAACTTTAAGTTGCCCACCCCACCAAGCAGGAGAAGACACCATATTTCAATGATAAATGTGTCTATCCCTTGCTTAGGAATTTTAAAGGGGAAAAACACACACAGAGAGAAAAAACAAAACAATTCCCACAAAGCAGGCAGGATTAGCTACTTAATGACTCAGTGACTGTCATTGGCACATGCCTCCCTCCCAGTTAATTCTTTTACACTAATGGCTGCTTTGGGCACCATAAATTATATACCTGTTTTGACTGAAAGGAGTGGCGTGACAAGTGGTAAGGCTTATCAAAATCAAGTCGACATTACAAATGCTGTCAGCACAATGGAGAGAAAGGCAAGGTGCAATCCTGATGACTCCCTGATGAAACATATACAGAGGCTTAACCTAATCCCTGAAGGAATGACAAGGAAAATAAGGTGAAAGACCAATTAGTCTCTTTCCATATAATCGTAAACTGACTGGTTGGCTGTTTTCATTTCCTCCACTGCCTGACTCATCAAGTAGGAGCCAGGAGGTGACAGAAGCCAGTTCTTTCTCAGCAGAGCCACCACCTGACACTTCCTGGTGGACGACCCACCTGGCTTTCAGTGGATTTTTTTAAAAATGTGTCCTATCTACCCACATCCTGTTTTTTCTTTCAGAAAGCTGAAAAATCAGCACATTTGTCTCCATTTTATTCTAAGTGGGAGAAAGTAGTTTTTGAAGAGAAGTGTTATTTCTCTCTAATGCCATCCATCAGTTAAGGAGTGACCCCTATATGTTCACCCCCTGTTAGGGATTGTGGAAAATACAAGGAAAAGAAAAGCAATATTCCTTGGCCTCTCAGAGTTGAGAGTCTAGTGTAGGGGAGAAAAGAGATAAAACTCTACTTTAGGAAAAGAAAGTCTAAATATTGCTGCTACTTGTCATATGTGATCAAATTACCTTTTGTATTGTAGTAGTAATGTCTTTGGGGTTTATCTAGCTCTATGTATGGATATGAACCAGGCATTCATCTCCCTGGAGTCTTTTATTTAGTATCCTTTGTAACAAATGGGATATAGTTAAAAGGATACTGGTTAGGGTTTACAGTAGCATCTGCAGTAATATTTAGAGGCTGAGACCAGAAATAAGTAAGTATATGGCTTGGCTTGAGTCATACTGTTCTGCTGCAGGGAGATTATGTGCCCAAATGAAAAGTTGACGAAAGGTCAATGAGACTGAAGCTGGTAAAAGATTATGGCCAAGTTGAGGGAGCCAGTTGGTAGTTTTAGAAAAAAATATTTATTTTCTCCAATGGCAATGATGTTCACTGTGCTCAAATGGACAATCCACTTTTCCTGACCAACGTATCCATATAACCTCCTCTGAAAGAGTTAGGGAAACCACCAGAGATGCTTCACTCCTGGGATATAGATCAGTTACCAAAGGTCCTGGGCATTCCAGCAACCTAAGTCACTTCCCTAGATGTGGAGCAAGTACATTTAGGAGAAGAAACTCACGTTAATCACTTTAACAGTTGTTTCTCCTCTGCTATCTTGCCTCACATATGCCATTTTCTCCCTAGCCAACATCAATTAAATTTAATTTAACAAAGATTGAGCCTAATTATCATTAGGATAAAAATAATATTTCCTTCTCATAGTGCTTTTAATTTTTCTAAACCCGTTTCACATATATTAACTACTTTAATCTTTCCCAGCTGTATGTGGCCAGCCAGGTTGGGGCACCCTGAGAACGCAAGAAACAAAGCTCTGTGCTCCTCCTGAGTTCTTGAAGATCTTGTTCCTCAAGAGGTCATTCACAGGTCATTGTGATCAAATGCATTAGGCCTGAAGCCATCAGACACAGTTGCCAGAGAGGAGACCCTGCTTCTTTCTGGGAAGAGAAAATGGAAATCCGCCACCCTGGCCAGCCTGACCCTCCTGTCATCACTACATCACAGCTTATGACTGATCCGGTTCCCTGAGCTGCTCCCAGCCTCTGGGATCATGGAGCCGCTATTCCTCCTTTCTCGATGACCTACGCATCTCTGTTTCCAGTTGTCACCTCATCCCCGTCTTCTACCTGCACTCCCCCAGAACATCTCCAGATTCTTTTGCATTGACGTCTGGCTCTCAGCTGGGTTTGCAACTCCTCCCAATTTAGCAACATCTGAAAATTTAATTAGCGGGCGGTTGTCTCCCTCTTCCACATAATTAATGAAGATGTTAAAATAAAACTGGATTAAGAATTTATTACACTATAATTTGCAAATCATTGCCACAGTTACTAGATAAGCTCTAACAAGGCAGGAGGGAGCAACTTGAGAGGGCCCAGGGTGTCTAGGCCGTCATGGTCTTTAACTCAAAGCCGAAGGCACTATGGCACAAGGGGAAGAGTTTAGACTGGGGGTCAAGAACCAGGGTACTCCTGGGAGTCTGGTGCTAACCGAGAAAAACTCCCACATTATAATCCATCCCTAACCCCCAAGGTCAGGCAGAAGAACATCAAGACAACTTCATTTCAAATGACCAGGGATTCAGGGAGACTCCCATGTGAGGATGAAACATAGACAGTGATCCATTCAAAAAGGAGAAAATGAGGAATGGAGGGAGCAACATGAATCTCTTACTCAATATAGTAATACTAGTAAAGGACAAGGCTTTCTTAAAGATTGAACCAAATACTAATAGTGTTAGGTCAAATAATAAGATCCCAGGAAGTACTTATTCCTAAATACCTATTCTTAGCTAACAAAAACAATCAACCCTAGACAAAAATGGTCAATCACAAGAGGAGGAGAGTTTCCAACATTTAAAGGTAATAGGGAGAAAAATTCCATACCTAGCCTTGTTCTTCTTCTGTTCCCATTGTTCTTTCTGACCTGCCTTGTCTCAGCTGAATCTCTTGCCTTGATTTTTTTTTTTTCTTTTTTGGTTTGACTTCTATGACCTCACAGGTTTCTTCCAGATCCTCCTTCAACTTGGCTTTTCTTGAACTGCTCAATCCTACATCTTTCCAGCAGTAACCAAACAAGGCCCGTTACCTGCCCCAGCATACAGACCAAGTCCACATACGCACATGGCTCCTGTGACGTTCCTGCTCCAGGCAACTCTGTCTTCCATCTTGGGGCTGCCGTCTCTTCCATGCTGGCCATGCCCACACAGCAGACAGCTATGCTGGGAACAGAATTAAATACCTTTATGAAGGACAGACACGAAATATTTTAAGGAGTTACTAATGTATTTAGAACAATCTTGGCTTCACAGAGCAAATATTAAACAAATATGCTATGGTATAATATTTGTGTCCCTCCAAAATTCACATGCTGGAAATCTAACCCTGAAGGTGATGGTATTAGGAGGTGATTAGAATGGGATTCATCTCCTTATAAGAGAGGGCTGACAGAACTGCCAAGTAAGGATCCAGGGAAAAGTCTTCTATTCAGAAGAGAACTCTCAATGCTGGTATCCTGCTTTCGGTCTTCCAGATTCTAGAACTGTGAGAAAAAAATTTCTGTTCTTTATAATTTACCCAGGATTTTGTTATGGCAGCCCAAATAGACTGAGACAGGTAGTCACTCCTGTGGACCTTTCTGAAGAAACTTAATGGTAAAGAATACAATTCATTAATCTGGTTTTATTCCAAAGTTCTTTTGTTAAGTCCAACATACAGTGGTGTAAGTCAGAATTGGCAACTCATGCATGATTTGACTGCTTTGCTGGCCTGATATTGCAAATTTCAGGTGAAGTTTGGTATCAGATACATCAGTTTCTATATTTGAGCCCTTTATAGTTCTTTACATCAGTATATTGGAAAGGCGAAGCCTATTTTGTTTTAAAAAAGAAAAAGGAAATAAAAGACAAAGTAGTGACTCACTCAAGGGAATACCTTGAAACGGGTATAATTTATAAAACAAAATACCCTTAATATGACAGCAGTCAATTTAGCCTGATATAAAAGAGGGTATGTGTTTTCTTTCATTTATATTTTTATGATATGTAATGTCTTTATAATTTCACCACTCCACATCAAAGCCGCCAACTGCTGAGTGCCTAAATAAGTAGCATGTGAAGAAAATGAATGAATTGCTAAATGTCCCATTACGTCCACAGAGAATATCCTTCTATTTGGAGTCAGGAATCTTAAATTGAGACGACAAATGAATGGTTTTCACTCCAATGGAGGGAGAGTTTTGGCAACTTTATTACACTCAGCATTTGAATGGAATGGAGGGGGGGAGAGAAATGAAGTTTTAAAAAATAATAAGTGTTATTGGCATCTGAGCTCTGGCTCTAAATGTCAGATCCTCTGTGAGAGAGTGATGGAGACCATAGGGAGCAGATCACATGCACAAAAGCTCGGGGACATGGAAAGGAGGGCCTGTCACTGGTGTGATTGTTCCAGCACAAAGAAACTATTTGGAGAATCTTAACAAGTTCCAACGTGTTTGGCCCAACACATTAGAAATGACATCAAAAATTGAGAAGCAACGGACGTGTGGAGCTGGTTAAAGGAAATCGCAGTAATCAGCAGCTCTACAGGGCCTTTAACCATAGACACCCAGGGAGTCCCCAGACAGAGGATAAGACCTGGGGGGAGGCTGGTGACTGCAGCACCACCCCTGAGTTCATTGACTTTAGAAGAGAGGAAAATAGGATGAGTGCCGCAGTGAAGACGGTGCAACTACTGATCTGTGCACATCGGTTGCAAGGGAGTTCTTTAAGGGTCCTCTTTCACAGGCCCTCATTCACTCATTCTTAAAGTCTTGATATTTAAAACTCTCTTTTATACTCTAGATCTCACCTGTCTCATCTCTCTTTCTCTTACATCTGCAAACTCCCATATAGACTCCCACTCAGCTTTGGGCCACACTTGACAACAGAGGAGCAATGGATGCTCCATCAGCAGGTGGGATGTCCTCAGGGGGAGACATTTAACGTACTGGTCATTAATTAAACAGCTGACTAGGAGCGCATGACTGAAGTAGGTCAGATGGACTTTACTTTGAGTGCTGTGATCACAGTACAGGTGACCCGTTAGCCATCAAGGTCATTATTTATTCCCTTAATGAGGTTGACCTGAAAATCTGTGAATATGTGAGAATACATGTGTGATGTACATGCGGTCAGAGAATGATGGGAAGATGTTCACCTCTTCTGTGCACCTTTTAAGGTCTATATTTGAAAGAAAACAGTTCATAGTCAGATGAGGCGTGGGGAACCTAGGAAACTCTAAGGTTCATGTTCTATGTAAATGCAGAGTAGTATTTTACTGCTTGAACTGGGAAAATATTCTCTGCATGTAACAAATGTGATTTTAAAATTGCAACATAATGTAAATCAGAACATAAACTTTGGAGCTTAATTCTTCTTTTAAGACAAAAAAGTCAACAGACTGCTCCTCTCTGGACACAGTTTTCTAATTACAGAAACAAATGGGTTGGGTTATATAATTTCTAAATTCCCATACAAGCTAATTCTGGGTGGTCTTTAACAATATAAATAGTAATGCCACACCTACATAAAAATGTTACATCAGCAGGAACACTCTTATCAAGAACTGTTTGTAAACACTTACAAAGCACCAATGTGCTAAGTAGTTTGTGGACTTTACCCCATTAATCCTTGCAATAACTTTATGAAGAAAGAATTATTATTCCCATTTTTACCGATGAAGACAAAAAAGTTTCTCAACATTATAGTTTTGGGATGCTAGGATTGGAATTCTAACTTGCATCAAACCCCAAATCCTGTGTTCTTAATTCAAAAATACTTTCTCAAGCATTTTGCTTCCTTAGCAGGGTGAGAGGAAAAGATAGATTACAATGGACTGAGAAATAGAAGTGTTTTCAATATGCATTTACAATATTATTGGAGAGAAAAGAGTAACATGGGGAAAAACAGCTGCAGTTTGTTATGTGTGTAAGCGACAGATTGAATAGATCAATCAGTAAGAACTACAGGATTTAAAAAAGGGGAAGTCATTATTATCAAATGTTAGTAACAAACTTGGTTGGAAAGGGCCAGATGTCATTGGGCTTTCAAAGGAGAGGCTACAAGGCAGACAGAAAAGCTGGGAAAGCTTTTTCTGATGGGGAAAAGCACATTAGCAAAAGCAGACAGTGAAAGTATTGTAGCAAGAATGAGAGACAAGGAAGAGACTGATTTACTTTACCCAGTCTGGAGGAAACTTACAAAGCTTGATATTTCACAAAAAATTTAAAAATTGGTTAATATATATAATTTGAAATGGAGAAGAATTCAGAGATAACAAATTCATTGTGAGTTATTATGAATTCATTTATTTTTGCAAAATGTGATCAGCACTTCTGGACCTACAATATTATGTGAGATGAGTCCTTTCAAAAGTATAATTGATGGACCACATGCACTAGGATCAACCAGGGCCTCTTGTTAAAAATGCAGGTTAGCTGATTCTCACCAGGAACCCACTGAATCAGAATCTTTGCAAAATGAACTCAGGAATTTGGATGTCCAAATGCTTTTCAAAATATTAAGATATTTCATTGAGACATAGCTTTCATAAAACAGCTTTAAAGTATTTATTTTGATAAATTTTGATGAAAATATACACCCGTGTATATGTACGAGTCAAGAACATACATTACTAGCATCCTACGAAGTTTCTTATGCCCCTTTGTAGTCAATCAATCTCCATAAGCTAATTTTGACTATTCTAAGACTTTATAAAAATAGGATCTCACAAGATGTACTTTTTTGCACTGACTTTTTTCTTTCAACATCAAACCTGTGAGAGCCATCTTGTTGTAGGCATCTACAGTTTGTTCGTTTTTTGTTTCCTAATCATATCACAGTGGGTGAAAATACCATAATTTGTTTATCCATAAGTATTATTGATAGACATTTGAGTGGTTTCCAATTTGGGGCTATTGTGAATAAAACCATGGTGAACATAATCATATCCATTTCATAAACTTTTGATTTTATTCCTCTTGGATAAATAATTAGGAGTAGATTCACTGAGTCATAGGGTAGGTATATGTTTGGCTTTAAAATAAAAATGACCAATCAGTTTTCTCAAGTCGTTGTACCATTTGATATTCCCACCAACAGTGTAGGAAAGTTCTGGTTTCTCCATATCTTCACTATATATTTTCAAGTTTTATCATTTCATCCATTCAAGGTCAATCTATATTTTTATGGTTAGTACTCTCTATGTCACAAGGTTCAAAGATTTTCAGTAACTTCATAATAATTCCTAATTTTGTTGTTATTTCTTCTTTGACTCATGGGTTATTTAGAAATATCCTCTTTAATTTCCAAATATTTTGGAATTTTTCTGTATATCATAATATCATTGATTTTCAGTTTAATTCCATTGCAGTCAGAAGAAATATTATGTAAGATTTCAATTTCTTGAAATTTATCACATGCCTGTCCCTGACCTGGGTAGAGTGGCACCTGGTTGGTGGTGGCTGTCTCATATCAGTGAGGGACAAAACAACTCCTTGTTTATCCCAGCTTGGCTTTTGCTCTGTGCCCATGCCTGGTTCATGCCCTGGACACATGGAAAAAAGAAAAAATAAAAAAAAAAAAAAAAAAAAAGAAATTTATCACATGCATGTTATGGATCAAAATATGACCTAGCTTGCCCTAGAAAATAATGTGCATCCTGCAGTTTTGTGTGTGGTGTTAATGCCAATTTTAAGTCAAACTGGTAAAGTTTAGATTCTCTATATCCTAAATGAATTTTTGCTTACTCATTTGATTGACTAGTGAGAAGTATTAATTCATCTATGAATACATGATTTATATATGTATATCTACCATTCAACTTGCTTACATTTATATGATGTCTTGCAGACAATATATATTTTTTTCCAGTCTGATAATCTCTGCATTCTAATTTGAGTCTTTTAGTCTATTCTTATTAATGGATTATTTTTAAATGAGTTTAAATCTATCACCTTGGTATTTATTTTAATTTTGCTGTTTTTTAGGGGGGGAGTTATTGATGGTTTTAGTATTCTATTTTACTTCCTCTATTGACATTTTGGCTATATTACTTTTTAGTATTACTTTTCTTTGTTGCTCTAGGAATTGCAATATGTATCTTTAATTATTAAAGGATCCTTAGAATTAATGTTTTACCAGTTCACACTTCACACTTCCAATTTCACAAAAGCAAGAACATCAATGTAAATACGTTCCACAATGCAAAACACTTTTATTACTCTACCAACTTAACAGTGTTATTGTCATGTTTTACTTCTATTTTTTCATTTTTTAATTTATGTTTTACTTTCAATTGTAGGATAATTACCTTACAATATTCTGATGGTTCATGCCACATACCAACATGAATTGGCTATAGGAATACATATATCCCTTCCCTCCGGTACTCCCCCTGTGACTCCCCTGGGTTGTAACAGAGCACTCACTGGCTTTGGGTTTCCTCTACATATGTTTTTACTCTACATATTCCACCTTAAAATGATGTCATTTTTGCTTTAAAGAGTTTATTTACCTTTTAAACAAATTAAGAGAAGAAAATTTTAAAGTAGTCTTTTATATTAACTTGCATATTTATTCTTTTTAATGCTTCTCATTCCTTCTTGTGGAAGAAAATTCCCATCTGACATCATTTCCCTTCAACTTGATGAATTTCCTTTAAAGTTTCTTATTAGTGTAGGTCTGTCAACAATAAATTTTCTCAGCTTTCATTTATGCAGATGTGTATTTCACTCTCTTATTTAAGGATATTTTCATTGCATATAAATTCTAGTTTAGTGAATTCTTTTTCTCTCCTTTGAGATCTTTAAAGGTGGCCATTCCATTGTCTTTTGGCCTTCATTATTTCTGACAAAATATCAACCATCATTCATATTCCATTGCATATAACACACTGTTTTTCCCCAACAGCTTTAAATATGTTCTTTTTATCTCTTTGTCTTTGGCTTTCAGGATTTTGACTAGGATGTGCCCTAGTGTGGTAATTTTTGTGTTTACTCTCCTGCAGCTTTTTATTACAAATGCAGATGCCTGATTCCCACTTCAGACTTACTATGTCAAATTCTCTAGTGGTATAACAAAGATCTAAATTTATAACAGTTCACAGTTATTTTTATGGACACTGAAAATTACAGAATCACTAAACTATAGTCCTAAAACTAATCCCTATCCTGAAGAAATTTAAGTTATTGTATAGAGCTTAGGTATACACTCAAAATCTATAGTATTAGGATATAAAAAATATGCCATATCAGTGCAGATGACTTGTTAAGAAAATTCATAAAAAAATGGAAAACTAAATGATAAGAAGTAAAAGCTTTTTAGAAGGTATAGCATTTAAGTAGAACTTAAAAGCTGAGTGACATTTTGATTTGGAAAGTTAGATGAGTGTGTACCCAATTTAAGTGATCATCTTTAAACACTACTAGGAAGAATAATTTTACCACCCTGAAATGAATTTTGAAACTGACAGAAAACAGAGGTGAGAGGCCAAGCTCAGGGAATACTTCTATTACACTTAAATTGAAGGTCTCCAATCTCTCAACATTTAGTACAGAACTGTACCCACACACATAACATGTGATAACCCCACACTGAGTAGAAAAGAGACCTGGAATGCTTTCCAGCCCATTAAAAAAATGCTGTAGCTTCTTATTTTTTTTAATGCAACATAACCTGGATGTCAGGTTGCATTAAGATGCTTTGGGTTACGATGACATAAATAGTTCAACATAATGAAACATGACACTGAGAAATATGGGCATCGATCTGTGCCACTAATTTAAAGACGCACTGGGTTTTGCCTTGATCTGTTTTTATGTCCTCAACCAAGAAATGACACATGGATAATGGGTATTGTCTGCTTTGTTGTTCCCAGGACAGGTTGCACAGAAGAGTTTTTCCATTATTGACACATCCTTGGTATTGACAAGAGGGTTATCATATTCTCTTTCTCATGGACTCTTGTCAAAGGGTCATAACTTACACAAACAAGAACAGAATCATTCTAAAGGCAGTTTTCAGGAAAATAGATTCCAATTGCATCTTCTCATGCTTCAGTCTATATTATAGAGCTGAAATTTAATCTTAATTTATTCACATAGTCAATAAGCTATGTATTAGGCTAGGAGCTAGGGATACAAAGATGACTACAACCTGACCACATAATCTTGTCCAGTATTTATTGAAATGTATCTTTTTCAGAGCTACTCCTCAATGTAGCCATAAAATCTCTGTGTTTTGGAAACACAGTTAAACTCACAGCAGACATTTGGGGAAAAAATTAAAGACTGAACTGATTCAGAACTATCTTCTTCCCACCCAGCTGGAGCAGTGTAGTCACAGGTCTCTGCTGTGTGAGACCTGGAGCTGATCTGCCTGTAAAATCTGGGTTTTGTCATCACTTTCATATTCTTTAAAGGGAGACTAGAAAATTCCACCCATCAGCCTGGACAAATAGCAAGAAATCTTATTTCCCTGACGCTATGGGTGTGATCATTCAAAATATATTGGATACTGAAGCCTGGTCCAAGTGTAGCTGTGAGTTTCAAATTTATAATGTGGAATAGAGACCCAAATTGGGAATAAACATAAAATATACCCGTAACTAGTGAAGCCCCAGAAGTGACAAAAGAATACTTTGTTGTTAAAGGATTTTTCCACAGTATAGAAACTGCTGGACTCCAACAGAGAATAAATTCTGCTGACTAGGTAATAATAATAATAATAATAAATTGCACGGCATTTTAAAAGACAAATCTCCAAGAGAGAATGAACACACATAATAACACCAATAACAAAAAAAAAGGAGAGATTGTGTAAAATTCTTTAAAAGGACTTTAAAATAAAAATATTAAAATGGCTTTATGAAACCAATTAAAGGTTTTCTTAATGTTAGTGCTTTCTGTGTCATGTTTAACAAATTTTTGCCTATTCCAAGATCATAAATATATTTTCCTATGCTCTTTGAGAAACATTGTTTTAATATTCATATTAGTCAAAAAGTAGAGGATATTTTCAATGCATATACTGACAAAAATCTTCTATTCAGCATATATTAAAAATACCTACAAATCAATAAGAGAAAAATAGATAATCCAATAAAATAGTAGGCAAAAAACTTGAAAAAGTACTTCACCAAAAAAGGATAGCAAAATGTCCAGTGAATATTTAAAAAAATACTCAACATCATCAGTTATAACCTAAATGAAAATGTGGGCTTCCCTGGTGGTTCAGATGGTAAAGAATGTTCCTACAATGCAAGAGACCTGGGTTAGATCCCTGGGTTGGGAAGATGCCCTGGAGAACAGAATGTCTACTCACTCCAGTGTTCTGGCCTGGAGAATTCCATGGACAGAAGAGCCTGGCAGGCTACAGTCCATGGGGTAATGAGTCAAATGTGACTAAACAACTAACACTTAGTTTAAATGAATATTTAAAACATTGTGAGACACCACTGCATAACCAGCAGAATGTCTAAAATTATAAAGGCTGTCAGTAGCAAAGATTGGCAAGGATGTGAAGCAATTAGAATTCTTATATATTGATGAGTTTGATTACATATTGTTATGCTCACTTTAGAAGTAGTTTTGCAGCAGTGATTAAAGCTAAACCCATGTATACCTTATGACCAGTAATTCAATACATAGGTATATACCTAATTGAAGTGTACTTATGTCTACCTAAGACATATGACTTAAAAAGCTGTTGATATAAAGTGGTGCTCACTGAAAAGTCTATAGAAACTTTCTCTGCTATTCTTGGAACATTTCTATAATTCTAAAATTATCTCAAATTAAACAAAATTAACTTTTTAAAATGCTGGACAAAGTAATATAAACTTATTTCCATTTGTATGAAATTCAACAAGAATAACAAATGACTAGAGAGAATCCCTTAGGGTAACATTACTCAGAAGGGACTAAATGAGCCTTCTCTGGTACTGGAAATGTTTTATATCTTTTTCAAGGTTGTGTTTATATACTATTTATATAAAGAAAAGGTAAAGAAAGAAACAGGTCTGAAAACTTAAACTTGACACAAATAGAAATCATCTATTTCTTCTTTGCACAAAGCAAAGAAGAACTAAAAAGGCTCTTGATAAAAGTGAAAGAGGAGAGTGAAAAAGCTGGCTTAAAACTCAGCCTTCATAAAACTGAGATCATGGCATCCGGTTCCATCACTTCATGGCAAATAGATGGGGAAACAGTGGCAGACTCTGTTTTCTTGAGCTCCAAAATCACTGCAGATGGTGACTGCAGCCATGAAATAAAAGACCCTTGTTCCTTGGAAGAAAAACTATGACCAAACTAGATAGCATATTAAAAAGCAGAGACATGACTTGCCCAACAAAGGTCAGCACTTTGGCCACCTGATGCAAAGAACTAACTCGTTGGAAAAGACCCTGATGCTAGGAAATATTGAAGGCAGGAAGAGAAGGGGACGACAGAGGATGATATAGTTGGATGGCATCACTAACTCCATGGACATGAGTTTGAACAAGCTCCGGGAGTTGGTGATGGACAGGGAAACCTGGCGTGCTGCAGTCCATGGGGTTGCAAAATGTTGGACACAACTGAGTGGCTAAACTGAACTTCAAAATAACCAGCCAGTAGTCTTCAAAAGTGTAAAGATAATAATAATTGAGGAACCTTCCCAGTTTGAAAGTTTTTGTGTTGAGTTGAATTATAACTAAATGTTTTGTAGTTTATACATTTTATACATTTATACATTTTATAATTATGGAGAAAGTATGAGTATTAAATTTGAAACCTTTAAAGAAAGAAAACATTGAAGCAAAATAAACTTTTTTTTCAGACAAAGACTACAGGATTTTACCATCAGCAAACTGTCAGCAAGAGAGCTATTAAAAGGCAATTTATGTGGAACGATACAGAGAAGATTAGCATGGCCCCTGCGCAAGGATGACACGCAAATTCGTGAAGCGTTCCATATTTTTTAAAAGAAAAAAAAAAAAAAAAAGGCAATTTATGTATCAAAGTCTCTCAAGAGAGAGGCTGGGGAGAGGCTAGGCCTTACTACCAAGGAAGGTTGTGTGTAGCTGGAGCTTGGCCCCACATCTTCCGTGCCCCAGATCCAGAGGCTCTCAGAGCAAGCTCAGAATTTCAGCTCATCGGCAGCCAACACATTTCGCACTTCTGCTTCCAGTTCTTGGCAAAACAAGTTTCCCATCAGGAGGGGGAAAGTACAGTTCTATGGTAGAAAAGACAGTCAATATTTTGAATATAATATATCTCCCAAAGTTTGATAAAAGGAAGGAGTGGCAGGCATGTAAATATCAAATGATTAATATAGCAAGCATGTTTGTGCATTGAAAATATTGATAGAAAATAATGAAAATCTAGATTTGAGGGGTTTAGAAATAAGGCAGGAAATATAGGACAATGGAAAGTGAAGGAGACATGAGTTTTAAAGATTCAGGTCTCCATACATTTTGGCATGGAATATGAGTAAGATTGGGCTTCCCTTGTGGCCCGGATGTTATAGAATCTGCCTGCAAGGCAGGAGACATAAGTTCAATGCCTGGGTGGGGAAGATCCCCTGGAGAAGTGAATGGCTACCCACTCCAGTATTCTTGTCTGGAGAATTCCATGGACAGAGGAGCCTGGTGGGTTACAGTTCATGGGGTGGCAAAGAGTAAGACATAACTGAGTTACTAATACTTTCACTTTTCACCTTAAAGAATAAGATTAACTTTTTAATTATTTGGGGATAAATAAGTATTTTAGACACAGCTATTAAGAATAAAAATATAATGTATACCTTCCTTTTTCAGTTGAGAAAAAAAGGGGAGTATAAAGAAATCATCTCTAACCCAAAGCATTGATGTTGTTGTTCAGTCACTAAGTTGTGTCAAACTCTTTGCTGCCCCATTCTCCTCTTGCCCCCAATCTTTCCCAGCATCAGGGTCTTTTCCACTGAGTTAGCTCTTCACATCAGGTGGCCAAAATATTGGAGTTTGAGCTTCAGCATCAGTCCTTCCAATGAGTGTTCAAGGTTGATTTCTTTCAGGACTGGTTTGATCTCTTTGCAGTCCAAGGGACTCTCAAGAGTCTTCTCCAGCATCACAATTTGAAAACATCAGTTCTTCAGTGCTCAGCCTTCTTGCTGACCCAACTCTCACATCTATACATGACTACTGGAAAAACCATAGCTTTGACTATACCGACTTTTAGTAAAGTGAAAAATGCAAAATAAGAAAACAGAAACAAGTTCAAATATTCAAACCCCACCTATAATCAAAAGATTTCCCTATTTCTCATCAACATGGAGACCAATATTAAAGATTGTCCCTTAGCCTGGGTCCTGTTACCTGCAGATTTTGAGAAAAACCTGGGAAGCATTGTTCTTGGACAAGGATTTTTCACCAATAACCCAGAGAGCCCCAGAACCCTTAATGAAATATATCATTTGTAACTCGAAGAGTTTTAACATGAATTCAAGCTGGATAAAGTTTGTTTTACAAACAATATTACAGAGACTTTTATCTAAACATTTATGATGCTTAAATGACACAAAATGCATAATTACTACACAACTACAAAAAAGAAAAAAAAAGAAATTATGAAAACAACCTTAAGAGTAAATCAAGAGCCAAAAGATAAAAAGGAAAAAATGTCAAAAATTTTGAAAATGAAAGTTTAATTTTTGAAATTTAAAGATTTTAAACTCTACTCTGGACATTAGTGATTTAGAATTAAGAATTTAAAGATATTTTATAGAAATAAGAATTTTTCTATTATAATATAAAAAAAATGATGAAGGGCTCAGAAAATAGGATGAACAATTTCTAGAAAAGAGTAGAAGAAAGGGTAAAGTAACAATATTTTTAAAGGTAATAACTGAGAACTATCCGAAATTTAAGAAAACCAAAATAACATTATTCATCTAATGGGCATTCTCAGACTTAAAAGAAACTTTTAAAAGAAAGTTAAATATTAGATGATACGCATACTCATGGTATGTATACTATGGATTACTTATTTATTTAACCTTTCATTTAAAATTTTAAAATCCATTCCAAGTCACAGAGGAACAAAACTATAGAATATTAAGAATAAATGACAATTTTAAAAGCTTTGAAAATTGATAAATTACTTTAAATAAAGTAAACGATACCATGGTAACAAGTGAAATTCCCTTTAGCCATTCATCGGTGCCAAATGATAATGGATAAAACACTAGAAATACTTAAGGAATAACTGCAAACTTAAAATTACAGAATTATATAGGATTATAAAACAAAGGCATAATTTATTCATTCAGCAAATAATTTTCTTTGAGTTTGCTGTTTCAACTCCTGTCCTAAACTTTGGAATATAGCAGGAAACAAAAGACAAAGCCCATTTTCTCAAGCTTCTTTTCTATGAGGACAGACAATAAAGAGATACTATGTCATAAAGTGGTAATTGCCATAAAAAAGAAAATGTAGGATGAAGGATACAGAATAGTGATGGGAACTTGTCATTTATGAAGCAGCATAAAGAAAGCCCTTTCCAAAGACGTGACATTTGACGAAATTCCTAAAGGAATCGAGGAGCTATCCATACATATGTCTGAGACAATGAATTCCAGATGGAGTACTGAAAATGACTTTTAAAAAGAGGAGGAGCAGGGGAGGGGAAGAAAAAAGAATAACTCAAGTTTTTGGCTAGAGGAATTGGCAGAATGGAGTTGTCTTCAGCAGATGCCAGTTTATAGATGGAAAACCAAGAGGCTGCTTCTGTACATGAGATATCCAAAAGACATTTAAATGAGGACATCATGTAGACAGCTAGATATAGAAACTGGGAATCCAGGGGCAAAGGTTGGAATGGGAGATACAAGCCAGCATCCATTTATTAGCTAAAGCCATGTGCTAAGCGTGAATAAAGATAAAAAGGAACATCTCAGAGCTGAACCCTGAGGAATGCAGGATGTACAAATAAGAAACGTGGAAGGAACCCAAGCAGGAGCCCCCTTAACAGAGCCCACTTACCAACAAGGTAGATGGAGAATCCAGAGAATGCCATATAGATGAAATGTGGAATATGTTCCACAAAGAAGTGGGTAACTACATCCAATGTTGCTTATGAGTCAAAGAAGAACCAGAGACATGACCATTGGATTTGGCATGGGAGGTCATTACTCAACAAGAAAAAATTCAGTGAATAGAAAGTAACAGTGATCTGACTGGGAAGGTAAAAAAGCGAACAGGATAACGTGGACAACTCTTTCCAGGAGTTTTCTTGAAAAGACAGTTTCAGTTATATAACTGCTGAGTTTATTACCCATAGACTCTCATCATAAAAATTATTAAGGTATCCACTTCAGCCAGAAGAATATGTACTTGGAAGAAAGTTTCACAATGATGAGCACAGAAATGGCTTTTAAAAAGCAGTAAATTTAATTAGCTATGGATTATAAATAAATTTAACCTTTATTTTTAAAAGTAAAAATAATTTTTTAAGCTAATAAGATAGAGGGGAGGGCTGTTCGATGAAGAAATATGTCATGCTAAAACTGACAGAATTTTCAGAACAAATGACTAATACATAATTATAGTGGAAATTTTAAAGCATATCTGTCAGGGACTGACACATGAAAGTGACAATAAATCTTTACCAATATAGAAGTTTTTAACAACAAAATCAAAATACTTATCTAATAGCCATTTACACATGTCAACTCAGAAAAATAAAGATTATATGATGTTTTCAAGTTCATATAAAACATTTTTTAATTCATTGTATGTGAATAAAGTCACAAAACTAGGTTCAGCCAGTTTCAAACACTCAATATCATAAAAACCATATTCATTGAGCACAATATCATTAAATTAAAAATTAAGAGGAACAAAACAAAAACAAGCTCAGATTGTTTTGATGATTGCGCAACACTTTGTGATGAAACTATAGAATGTTTTGAAAGCAGCTTCTAGATATAAAAGTATTCATTTAAAATTATAATAATGGAAATAAATAAATTGACTTTCAACTCAAAAGCCTGATAAGAAAAAGAATAAACCTTTAAAAAGTAGAAGGAAATAACAATGATAAGATCAGAAGGTAATTAATCATTAGTTGCACTTGTATAATGTTTATAATTAAATAGAAAAAAAAACAAAGAAGCAATGCAGAGAATCAGCAAAATTAAAAAAAAAAATTTAAACTAAGATAAATAAATTTCTAAATTGAACATGTAAAAAAATCAAAGGTAGAAGAGGCAAAAAATATTAGTAATTAACAAGAGAATTAATAAGAGATCAACAGTTATATGAGGGCTTCCCAGTTAGAGCTGATAGTAAAGAATCTGACTGCCAATGCAGGAGATGCAAGAGACATAGGTTCTATCCTTGGGTCAGGAAGATCCCCTGGAGGAGGAAATGCAACCAGCTCCAGCATTCTTGCCTGGAAAATTCCATGGACAGAGAAGCCTGGTGGGCTACAGTTCATGTGGCTGCAAAGAGTTGGACACAACTGAATGACTGAACATATGCGACACACACAACAGATATATGACATGTGAAACAATAGATCAATATTTCCATAATTTAAATTTTATCCTATGTACTTTTCATTGTTCCAAGACAGTTGTTAAAATGCAAGAATGATTACTTAACCATGAAAAAATCATACATACAAACTTTGACAATGAAATTGAACAGAGAGAAACTATAAATACAGAAAAGTACTCTAGTGAAAATAACATACTTTATTATATTTATATATAGTTAGTTATATATATATTTTCTATATATATTTATATATAAGTAGTTATATATCATATAGGGCTTCCCTGCTGGCTCAGAGGGTTAAGTGTCTGCCTACAATGCGGGAGACCTGGGTTTGATCCCTGGGATGGGAAGATCCCCTGGAGAAGGGAATGGCAACCCACTCCAGTACACGTGCCTGGAAAATCCCATGGATAGAGAAGCCTGGTAGGCTACAGTCCATGGGGTCGCAAAGAGTCAGACACGACTGAGCAACTTCACTTTCACTTTCACTTATTTATTATATAAGTCATTTGAAAGAAGGAAAAACAGTAAAAGTACTCCAATTTTTTTATTATTCTGGCATAATTTTGACACCACAGTTGGACAAAAGAGGTTCAAATAAACCTATTTTATAAATCCCCTAAATAAAGCATTAAAATTTTGAACTTTATGTGCATTTTTGAAGATTGTACTATTATAAGGTAGCATTTTACTTATGCAAGTATGGTTATCTGGAAATCAGAAACATCAGTTTATTAAATTTATTGACAGATTAAGGATGTCAATTTATTGACCTCTCAATAATGCAGGAAAATTGTTTAGTTCATTCAAATTTTTAAATTCTCAAGTTAACTAAGAATACTTAAATAAGGGCATCCTTAACCTAATAAAAGGTATCCATCGAAGCTTACAGCAAACACTGAACTTGATTATGGAAGTTTAGAATCATTTTCATGGATATCAGGGGAAAAAAAGAAATATGTTATCATATTGTCAGTCAACATTGTACCAGAGCCCCATACCAATTCAATGTGACAAAATCAGTGATAAGAGTGTAAGTATTGAGAAGAAAGGGACAAAACTGTCCTTGCAGGAGCAATTTTCTTTTAGATTACTGCTGATGAGTAGGGATGCTTTCAATTTTTTAAAAGTATACTATTAATTATCTCAGTAAATTTTCCTGGATTTTCTTTGCAAACTGAGAAACCAATACTGAATGGTTTCTTTCTTGGTAACACAAAAACTGGGAGGAAGGCAGCAGGATTTTGCTTTCTTGGCAGTGTATGGCACCTTCAAATTCAGTGCAATCCCTTTTATTTATTTTAAATTTTTATTGGAATATAATTGCTTTACAATGTTGTGTTGGTTTCTCTTGTATAGCAAAGTGAATCACTTATACGTATAGCTATTTTTTTTCTATATTCTTTTCCCATAGAGGTCATTAAGAGTTCTGAGTATAGTTCCCCATGCTATACAGTAGGTCCTTATTGGTGTATATGTGTCAATCCAACCTCACAACTTATCACCCCCTCACTTTTCCACCTGGTAACCATAAGTTTGTTTTCTTACATCTGTGACACTATTTTTATTTTGTACACAAGTTCTTTTGTACCATTTTTTAGATTCCACATATAAGTGATATCATATGATATTTGTCTTTGCAATTCCTTTTAGGGCTCCCAGTTTGAGGAGTTCAAACTAATTTAAAACTCCTAGTTTGGGTGTGTGAGATTTGTTAAACATGAGTAAGTCCATCATTATATTCTCTTCATATTTTTTCAGTTGGCATATGTAAATGCATATACCTGCATGGAATCATTTTAAAATTCATCCGCATGACTGAAATGTTCTTGCTTGAGTCCACTCTTCACAAACAGTCCTTGGAGTATTCGAAAGTTGTTCAAAATGTTTTGTTTTTTCTTGGAAAATTCAGATGTGGAGAAAAGTTCTTCATTAGGTCATAGTGTGTTTCAGATGGGTCTCATATTCTACACTTCTCTGAAAGCAGGAGGATAATATTGTATCACTTTGGTGACAGTTAAACACTGTTTTCTTTTAAAACACCAGTCACTCTACTTTGGACTTGGTCGAAAGGGAGATAATTTTAGAAGTTTTCTTGAGAAAATTTTCAAGATAGCGTTTTTTTGCACAAGAACTTTTCTTGCTAGACTTGAAGATCTTTGACAAAGTGTTCCCCTAATTCCACCAGGCAGTGGGGACACAGAAGATGGTTTAAAAAAAAAAAAAAAAAACCCTAGGAGACAAAAAAAATCATATATTCTTATATTTGGGGCAGAGAAATCAGAAATACTTTTGATGTAGAGGGAATGAAAAAGAAAATTAAATGCAAAAATGTGCAAGTAGAAGATAATGGAAAGAATTTCTTTGGGCTTACTCATATCCTGTTTGCTCAAATACAGACAGGGGGCAGAAGTATGGGAAACATCACCTCCACTGCTTCTATATTTTATTAAAGTTCCAGTAACCTTTCAATTCACAATCCTGTCATTAATTCGCCCCCTGGAGTATGGTCTAATGGGACATGTGTAGAAGTTATAATTGAAATTACTTCATTGAGGGAAGGATATACACTGCCTCACAAATCTCTAATTTTTTTTTCAATAATTTTTTCAATAATTTTTTTTCAATAATCCAAGATGGCTCTATCATTTAGGAAAACTTTCCTCTTTAAGAGATGGCTCCCATCAATCGACAACCAGGTATTTAGAGCTGGACTTCTTTTATTAAACCTTACTTCCACCAAGGTACAAAGAATATTCCTTTATTATCATATTTGGTAATATGATAAATGATGATAAATATGATAAGATGATCAGGAAGACTACGTTTCTCCCAATTCCCAAATGTGTAGCCTTCAGTTCACTCATTCAGTCCTGTCTGACTCTTTGTGACCCCATGGACTGCAGAAGGTCAGGCCCCCCTGTCCATCACCAACACCCAGAGTTTACTCAAACTCATGTCCATTGAGTTGGTGATGCCGTCCAACCATCTCATCCTCTGTCATCCCCTTCTCCTCCTGCCTTTAATCTTTCCCAGCACCAGGGACTTTTCTAATGAGTCTGTTCTTTGTATCAGATGGCCAAAGTATTGGAGTTTCAGCTTCAGCAGCAGTCCTTCCAATGAATATTCAGGACTGATTTCCTTTAGGATGGACTGGTTGGATCTCCTTGCAGTCCAAGGGACTCTCAAGAGTCTTCTCCAACACCACAGTTCAAAAGCATCAGTTCTTCAGTGCTCAGCTTCCTTATAGTCCAACTGTCACATCCATACAGGATTACTGGAAAAACCATAGCTTTGACTAGACAGACATTTGTTGACAAAGTAATGTCTCTGCTTTTTACTATCCTGTCTAGGTTGGTCATGGCTTTTCTTCCAAGGAGCAAGCATCTTTTAATTTCATGGCTGCAGTCACCATCTGCAGTGATTTTGGTGCACAAAAAAATAAAGCCTCTCATGTTTCCATTGTTTCCCCATCTATTTGCCATGAAGTGATGGGACCAGATGCAATGATCTTAGTTTTCTGACTCTTGAGTTTTAAGTCAACTTTTTCACTCTCCTCTTTCACTTTCATCAAGCGGCTCTTTACTGGAGTTTTTCTTTGCTTTCTGCCGTAACAGTGGTGTCATCTCCATATCAGAGGTTATTGATATTTCTCCCAGCAATCTTGATTTCAGCTGTGCTTCTTCCAGCCTAGCATTTCTAATGATGTACTCTGCATATAAGTTAAATAAGCAGGGTGACAATATACAGCCTTGATGTACTCCTTTTCCTATTTGGAACCAGTCAGTTGTTCCATGTCCAGTTCTACCTGTTGCTTCCTGATGTGCATACAGATTTCGCAAGAGGCAGGTCAGGTGGTCTGGTATTCCCATCTCTTGAAGAATTTTCTACAGTTTGTTGTGATCCACACAGTCAAAGGCTTTGGCATAGTCAATAAAGCAGAAGTAGACGTTTTTTGGAACTCTCGTACTTTTTCGATGATTCAACGGATATAGGCAATTTGACCTCTGGTTCCTCTGCCTTTTCTAAAACCAGCCTGAACATCTGGAAGTTCACAGAACACATACTGTTGAAGCCTGGCCTGGAGAATTTTGAGCATTACTTTACTAGTGAGTGAGATGAGTACAATTGTGCAGTAGTTTGAGCATTCTTTGGCATTGCCTTTCTTTGGGATTGGAATGAAAACTGACCTTTTCCAGTCCTGTGACCACTGCTGAGTTTTCCAAATTTGCTGGTATATTGAGTGCAGCACTTTCACAGCATCATCTTTTAGTATTTGAAATAACTCGGCTGAAATTTCATTACCTACAGTAGCTTTGTTCACAGTGATGCTTCCTAAGGACCACTTGACTTCACATTCCAGGATTTCTGGCTCTAGATGAGTGATCACATCTTCGTGGTTATCTGGGTCATGAAAATCTTTTTTGTACAGTTCTTCTGTGTATTCTTGCCACCTCTTCTTAGTATCTTCTGCTTCTGTTAGGTCCATAACATTTCTGTCCTTTATTGTGCCCATCTTAGCATGAAATGTTCTCTTGGTATCTCTAATTATGTTGAAGAGATCTCTCGTCTTTCCCATTCTATTGTTTTCCTCTATTTCTTTGCATTGATCGCTGAGGAAAGCTTTCTTATCTCTCCTTGCTATTCTTTGGAACTCTGTATTCAAAGGGTATATCAGTCCTTTCTCCTTTGCCTTTTGCTTCTCTTCTGTTCACAGCTATTTGTAAGGCCTCCTCAGCCAATGATTTTTGTCTTTTTGCATTTCTTTTCCATGGGGATGGTCTTAATCCCTGTCTCCTGTACAGTGTCACAAACCTCTGTCCATAGTTCTTCAGGCACTGTGTCTATGAGATCTAATCCCTTGAATCTATTTCTCACTTCTACTGTATAATTGTTAGGGATTTGATGTAGGTCATACCTGAATGATCTAATGGTTTTCCTTACTTTCTTCAATTTAAGTCTGAATTTTGCATTAAAGAGTTCATGGTCTGTGCCACAGTCAGCTCCCAGTCTTGTTTTTGCTGACTATATAGAACTTATCTATCTTTGGCTGCAAAGAATATAATCAATATGATTCAGTATTGACCATCTGGTGATGTCCATGTGTAGGGTCTTCTCTTGTGTTGCTGGAAGAGGGTGTTTGCTATGACCAGTGCATTTTCTTGGCAAAACTCTATTAGGCTTTGCCCTGATTCATTCTGTATTGCAAGGTCAAATATCTGTTACTCCAGGTATTTCCTGACTCCCTACTTTTGCATTCTCATTCCCTATAATGAAAAGGACATCTTTTTTGGGTATTAGTTCTAGAAGGTCTTACAGGTCTTCACAAAACCATTCAACTTCAGCTTCTTCAGCATTACTGGTCGGGTCATAGACTTGGATTACTGTGGTACTGAGTGGTTTGCCTTGGAAATGAATAGAGATCACTCTGTTGTTTTGGAGACTGCATCCAGGTACTGCATTTCAGACTCTTTTTTTTTTTTACCATGATGGCTACTCCATTTCTTCTAAGGGATTCTTGCCTGCAGTAGTAGATATAATGGTCATCTGAGTCAAATTCACCCATTCCAGTCCATTTTAGTTTGTTGATTCCTAAAATGTTGATGTTCACTCTTTCCATCTCCTGTTTGACCACTCCAATTTGCTTTCATTCATGAACCTAACATTCCAGGTTCCTATGTAATATTGCTCTTTACAGCATCAGACCTTACTTCCATCACCAGTCACATCAGAGGGCTCAAACAAACTTTGGGCACATCAAGACCCAGAGACCCACAGAGACTGAGACAGAATTGTGTCTGATTGTCTCCTGTGGAAGTAGGGTCAGCAGTGGACTGCCGCAGGGGCAGGGCCTCTGGGTGCAGCCAACTTGGGTATGGCATAAGCTCCCTAGGAAGAGGTTGCCGTTAACCCCACCAGAACTTACACAGGACTGGGAAACAGACTCTAGGCGAGCAAAAACAGAACCTTGTGCACACCAGGACCCATAAGAAAGGAGTAGTGACCCCACAAAAGACTAATCCAGACTTGGCTGTAAGAGGCCAGGAGTCTCCAGCAGAGGCGTGGGTCGGCGGTGACCTGCTGCAGGGCTGGGGCCACTGAGTGTAGCAGTGCGTGCATGGGGCCTTTTGAAGGAGGTCGCCATCATCTTCATTACCTCCACCATAGTTTGGCCCCAGGTACATCACAGGGAGAGAACACAGCCCCACCCATCAACAGAAAATTGGATTAAAGATTTACTGAACACGGCCCCACCCATCAGAACAAGACCCAATTTCCCCCTCAGTCTCTCCCATCAGGAAGCTTCCATAAGCCTCTTATCCTTCTCCATCAGAGGGCAGATAGACTGAAAATCAAAACCACAGGAGGCCAACGAATCTGATCACATGGACCACAGCCTTGTCTAACTCAATGAAACTACGAGAGAGGCTGTGTAGGGCCATCCAAGATGGACGGGTCATGGTGGAGAGTTCTGACAAAACGTGGTCCACTGGAGAAGGGAGTGGCAAACCACTTCAGCATTCTTGCCTTGAGAACCCCATGAGCAGTGTGTGTAGCCTTACATATCTTAATTCTTCATGAATACACAGATCACACACAAGTGTCAAATAGGGTCAAAGTACAAGATACTGTGCCCCCTGACATAATGTGGTTTGAGGAATATTAGAGAAAACAGAATCATAAATAGATGATTACACTAATGTGACCAAATATTGCTATCATGGAAGAGTGTTGTGGGAGCAGAGGTGGGTTGCCTGATTCTCAAGGGGATGTCAGAGATAATATCAGAGGAGATTATTCAAGATTAATTTTTCAGTAAAACTAATGAAACTAAAATTGTCCAGGGAAGAAACTGAAGAGACACTGAACTAATACAGTGGCCATGGTTATGGAGAAAATCTAAAGGCTTATGAGAAAATCTAACAGGTCTTAGTAGCAGCTGGCATAGCAAAGAGTTTATAATAACTCCCCAGTTTCCTAGGATCAAAGAAAATGACCACAGAAGGATGTGATACCACCATGGATTATATTTGTTACCTTGCATGAATCACCAACTTTAACTCTGTGATCTGATAAAGAGATACCTCATTACTGTGAACAAAATTAATGGAGGTGATGGAATTCCTGCTGAGCTATTTAAAATACTAAAAGATGATGCTATTAAACTGCTGCACACAATATGCCAGCAAATTTGGTAAACTCACCAGTGGCCACAGGACTGGAAAAGGTCGGTTTTCATTCCAATCCCAAAAAAAGGGCAATGCCAAAGATTGTTCAAACTACTGCAAAATTGCACTCATTTCACATGCTAGCAAGGTAATGCTCAAAATCCTTCAAGCAGGGCTTCAACAGTACCTAAACCGAGAACTTCCAGATGTACAAGCTGGATTTAGAAAAGGCAAAGGAACCAGAGACCATATTGCCAACATCTGTTGTATCATAAAAAAAAGCAAGGAAATTCCAGAAAAAAAAATATCTACTTCTACTTCATTGACTATGCTAAAGCTTTTTAATGTGTGCATCATAACAAACTATGGAAAAATTTTCAAGAGATGGGAATACCAGGCCACCTTACCTGCCTCATGAGAAACCTATATGCAGGACAAGAAGCAACAGTTAGAAACAGACATGGAATATCAGACTGGGTCAAAATTTTGAAAGGAGATTATCAAGGCTCTATATTGTCATCTTGCTTATTTAACTTCTATGCAGAGTACATCATGCAAAATTCAGGGCTGGATGAAGCTCAATCTGGAATCAAGATTGCCAGGAGAAATATCACTAACCTCAGATATGCAGATGACAGCAACCTAACGTCAGAAAGTGAAGAAGAACTAAAAGAGCCTCTTGATGAAAGTGAAAGAGGGGAGTGAAAAAGTTGGCTTAAAACTCAACATTCAGAAAACTAAGATCATGGTATCTGGTCCCATCACTTCATGGTAAATAAACGAGGAAACAATGGAAACAGTAAAAGACTTTACTTTCTTGGGCTCCAAAATCACTGTGGACAGTGACTGAAGTCAGGAAATTAAAAGACGCTTGCTCCTTAGAAGAAAAGCTATGACAAACCTAGACAGCATATTAAAAAGCAGAGACATTACTTTGCCAACAAAGGTCCATATAGTCAAAGCTATAGTTTTTTCAGTAGTCATGTATGGATGTGAGAATTGGACTATAAAGAAAGCTGAGCACCAAAGAACTGATGCTTTCGAACCAGGCAATCCTAAAGAAAATCAACCCTGAATACACATTGGAAGGACTGATGCTAGAGCTGAAGCTCCAGTACTTTGGCCACCTGATGCAAAGAGCCAACTCATTGGAAAAGACCCTGATGCTGGGAAAGACTGAAAGCAGGAAGAGAAGGGGTTGACAGAGAATGAAATGGTTGGACGACATCATCGACTCAGTGGACATGAGTTTGAGCAAACTTCGAGAGATAGTGAAGGACAGGGAAGACTGGCATGCTGCAGTCCATGGGGTCACAAAGAATTGAACATGACAGAGCAACTGAACAAAAACAACAACTCCTTGGGTACATAGAGCCTGAACATATGAAGCAGAAGTGAGTCTGAGAAGCTACTTCCCAAATCTCAAAAACCTTAATAAGAATCAGATACTTTACCTTATCAGGATATTGTTTAGACTAATATTTAGGTAGGGAATTATCGGAGAACTAGTATTAATTTGATTAATTCAGTCTGAGTCCAAGTTCTGATGGTAATCAGGCAGTTCTCTAGTGAATTAACAGGGGAAACAGGTAAGTACTTAATACAGTACTATTGTAAGTTAACACTCTACAGCATCGTTCCTGGGGAAATTTGTAAAAAAATTGATTCTTAGAGGTCAGGACCACAATGATGTCTACTCCTACTCCAGATTCTACAAGCTCCTCTGAACTTATAACAACATGTTATTCTTCTGGAACATTTAATCTAGTCTTAATAGTGCAAATAATTGCCAAAAGGACTTTCTGAGAACTCAATATCAAGGACCAATTGGAAGAAAGAGTGGTTGGTTTCAAAGCATTACACCACTATGGTAGCATCCATTCAGCATTGGAAAATGGATAGGAGAAATGGGTGTCTTCTTAAAACAGAAAAGTGAAAGTATGTTTTCTCCTCTTTAATCATATCCTTTCAAACCTGAAGAGATCTTAGCAATTCTTAACATCTTCTATATGTCTTCTCCTTAAAGAATGGACCGACCACAGAGGTTACATGGCTTGCCCTATATTATACATTAATGTGAGGGCAGAATGGCAAAGACTATACACAGAGATGTCCCGTAAGATTTTCTTCTTGTTGTGCCTACAATATTAGTAAAAATGTGTACAAATGAAACATGCAAACAGGGAAACAGAGAAGATTCATCCTTTATACCTAATGATTGGACCACTGTTACATGAGAGGATTTACAATGGAGGCAAACCTTACAATAAGTCTTTGATGAAGGGTCAAATATTTTGGTTCCAAATAAAGTAACAATGGCCTAGAATCAGATGTTGGGATTCTGAAATTAGATGAGAGAACTGGAATTTACTAAGACATAAATACCAGGCACTGGTATTAAAGTATTCAGTTAGACCTTAGACTTATTCTTTCTTTAAAACTTACTTTCAAAGAGCACTTTTGAATATACCCCTCACTTGATGTTATTTATGTTAATCAGTTTTGATATATTCTCCGATAATAATGCCTTAGAAAATTTCTTATTGTAATCAGGATCTTTGATTAAACCGCTTCATACATATATGTGTCCTTAGTTGTTCAGTCATGTCTGACTCTTTGCAACCCCATGGACTGTAGCCCACCAAGCTCCTCTGTCCATGGGGATTCTCCAGGCAAGAATACTAAAGTGGGATTGTCATGCCCTCTTCCAGGGGTTCTTCCAAACCAGGAATCGAACCCAGATCTCCCTCATTGCAGGCGGATTCTTTACCATCTGAGCCACATGACTGAAGCAAATTCTCCTACCTAGTGCCACTGCGTGAATTGTGAACTTAGCTAAAAGTTAAAACTTAGCGAAATATGTGAACAATTGTAGTTTTCTAGTGACTGAATCAACAGCCTTTGTAAGCAGAGTCTACAAATCTAAAGTTAAAGATAAATGACAAACGCAGGAATCTGTTAATGAATAGATATTGGTACTTTAATTAATCTATTCTCAGGTTTGCTCAGTTAAATTTTGGAGATTGGAGTCCTTGAAATACTAACTCTTCTAGGTATTAATTCTTCATAATTTACACACCCCCCCCCAACAACACACACATCTCTCTTACCACCCCTACCTGCTTTTACCTGTATAAAGGATAAATATCCTCACAATATTAGCAAAACTTTCCTAAAGCAAGTTGGCCAGCATTTCTCTGTCTCCAAGGAAAGAAAACATTTAATTAGCCTTTGCTTTCAATATAATAAGTACAGAGAGCAATAATACCATTTTTTTAAACTTTGAGACAATAGCTTGTGTCTCTTAAGCTGACAGTGTCACTCCTGCAAAATGAATTTCCATGGAAGATAAATGGAAAGTCAGTCTTGTCGTATCCTGGAACTATTTGTTAAAGCAATAATGATCACGGTCTAAGCCATTGCCCCTGGGATTAATGAGAGTCCAGGAGGAGTTGATGGTCCAAGATGCAGAGAAAAGTCATTAAACCCCAGATAACTATTAAGTCCCTGGTAATTCACTGTGGCTAAAAACTGTGGATGGCGAGGCAGGCATATCATAGTGATGGGCCTGGGAGGGACAGCAAGAGACTGGTGGTTTAGTGAAGATGTGAATTTTCCAGTTCCCTTGAAAAGGACTGCTTTTCTACAGCTAGATATTTAAAGGCATATCTCACATTCCTGCCCTACATCAGTAGTATGAAGCTGAATACTTTCATCTCTATAGCGTTCAACAGAACCATTCTTACTTTGATGGAATTGACACTAACTTCTTTTTATTTAGGGCTTCCCTGGTGGCTCTGATGGTAAAGAATCTGCCTGCAATGCAACAGACCAGGGTTCAATTCCTGGTTGAAGAAAAATCCCCTGGAGAATGAAATGGGAACCCAGTCTGGCATTCTTGCCTGGTGAATTCCATGGATGGAGGAGCCTGGAGGGCTACAGTTCATGGGGTTGCAAAGAGTTGGACATGACTGAGCATTTCACTTTCTTTTTATCTTCATTCCCTTGCTTACTATTTACTTCTATTCTGTAAATACCCATTAATATCCAGTACTTGATTGCTTATACATTGTAAGCGTAAACCAGAAACAGCAGACAGTAAACATTTGTTCTCTAGGATCTCTGGCAAGATCTTTGCCATTTCAGCTGAACTTTACGTGTATAGAAATGTGTATTATACTCTGGAGTTGAGAGTAAATCTAAATAAGTCTACTCATCTGAAAGAAATATGTGCCAACAGGAGAGTTTTAATGAGAAGATTGAATCATTTGACCAACTCCATTAAATGTGAGCATGGCACTCTCATCACAGTTGTATTTTTCTGAATCTGCCTGGTGTTCAACATGATTTAAAATTCTTTATCAGAGAGGTATTATGTGCACTTAAGATACTCTGGCAAATAAAACAGATATGGTTCCCATTCTGAACCACTCTTTTTCTGGCATACGATAAGTTCTCAATAAATAGTAACTGTTATTATTAGTATTATTACTACTATTATTATTATTTCCCAGACAAGAGGAATGAGATCTTGAAATCCATGATGTTCTCAGTGATGGATGTCCCTCTTAAAAGTATCAAATACTTTGCTGCAACATCAAAAATTTCCCATCAGAGTGGTTTAAAAATAATTATGGTAAATTCTAATTTTATTACCACAGAAATATATTAAAAATGTAGATCTTTTATAATTCCTTCAATTAACAGTAGACACTTCTTGATTACTTTCTAATTAAATCATTTCACTCTAAGACTTGGTAATTACTACAAGAAGTTATTAAAATTAGAAAACATTTGCTAACTCAGTACTTTTGATTATTAAGCTTTTGTCATTTAATATTGCCAAACAGTCTATGAAGATATATGAGGGGAGAAACTGATTTTAATGTCTTTAGCTGCAATAATTAACTACAGGTGTCCCAAACAATGCAATGTTTCTTTCTTATCACATATTTTTCTGTAAAATCTATTGTTCTAGTCACCAACCGAATTTTTTCCCTTGGCCTATTACACTATGTTTTCCTCTTATTATTTCTGTTCTTACCACAGAAGAGAATCATATCCTAGAAATCTCTTCTGCTTAGGGGTATTTATCTTTTCTTTCTTTCTTTCTTTCTTTCTTTCTTTCTTTCTTTCTTTGGTATCCTGATAAAAATACGGCCACTGCTTGTAATAAGAATCAGAGTTACTCTGCCTTCGATGTTTTTTTCTAACTGATCACCACATTACAATCTATAGGACAATAAACTTACCCAATCAGATACAGTCCAAGAAAGAAAAACATTCATATTGCTGGGGCCTGGGAAATGCAGTGTGTGATTTGCCATCTCAATATGTCAATAGGGTGACAATTTGCTTTCATCAGATTTCTAAGGAGGTGTGATATCTTTTATCTTCAGTAACTGGTTCTTCCTGGGTTTGGGAAGAAGTGGGGAGAGAGATATTTTTTTTTTCCTTTAGGCAAGCCTCAAAGAAAAGTAAAAGATGCATTTCTATACTGCTCTTTGCAAATCAATGTAAGAAGGGGTAGACACATCATCACTGATAGGAAATGGCTTTTGAAACATAAGATTAGATCCATACAAACAAATGATCCCTGCAAGCTGTGATCAGTCAAAGTAAATTCCCCCAAATGTGATTCTGAAGCAGAGGGTGAGGTGCTAATGGCTGTCTATTGGAATATCGGTTTGACAAAACACACCTAGAAAAGATATTGACAAGCTCTTCAGTGTTCTAGCAGGAAAGACTCTTGAAATCAAGCCCACTGCTCCTCTGCCTGCCTTCTGCTGAGAAACGTAGGAAAGGATTGAGCAAATTTATCACCCCTTAACAAAGCAATAAGTGAAAACTGATGAGTCTCTGGGCTTGATGGAAAGGTAACATTCTGTTCACGGTGAATAACAGCTCACTACACTCTACACTGATCAGAGGACACCTAGGGAATCGTGTTCTATTTGGGGCACAACGTTTTCCCGAGGACAATGAAAAATACCCGAAGAAGGGGAAACATGTTGTGAAGAATGAAAGAGAGAATAGAATAGGAATGCCAAGCCCAGTGAGAAAAAGAACAGAGTGGTTGACTTCTAATATATGTGATATGATGGCGTGGGTGGCATTATACACAGGAGCTGAGGACAAAATAGGCCACACAAGTGGGGTAACAGAGAATCTGATTTCAAGTCTAAATCAGAAGCAATATTCTTATGGTGGAATTAGTTGTTTTAGGCAGTGGTAGACTCTGTTTAGTGGAATCATTCAAACAAAGACTGGGTAAGATGTTAGAAAAGTGATAAGCTGGATAAACACTAGTTTGATAAGTGAGAAGAAACACAGAATGGAAACTCTTAAAATAATTAGTCAGGAGAGAAATCTTCATTTAGCCAGCCTGGGTTTACTATGTGACTTGGATAATTACAAGCCAGGGGGAGTACTGACTAAGTCAGATTCCTAGGGAATCTAGAAGGAGGTTTGAAGTCTATGGATGATCTTTTAATCATTCTGCATCAGTCTAAAGAATTCATTTGTTATTGGTGAGGGTATATTTTAGGTATGCAAATAATAAAGACATTTTTGCATGCTACCTCAATGAAATAGATGTCTATATACTTGAAATGCATACATCTCAGAAGGAAATAGACCAGAAAAAGGTTAGACGAGTGTCAGCTAAGCTATTGGATCTCAAAGTTTAAATTACTTAGGTGGCTTTAAGTGACCCCTCTTATCTGGAGCTTTATAGTCTCATCTATGAAAGGAGGGATTAGATGAAATCATCTCTGGGGTCTTTTTTAACATAAGAACCCATGATCATGAATATGTGCACATCACATACATGTGCGTCAATGCACTGACTGTGTTATGATATGTAATACTATAAGACAATTTCTTTAGTAGGAGTATTAGTTTTACCAATGTGTACCAGGTTTTTTGTCCCTAAGACTCTAGAAGATGAAAATGGTAAAAGAAGAACCTTGGTAAATGCCTTGATCCACTAAAGAGATTCACAACATAAGCTTAATATTTCTTCAGTTTTAAACATGCTGAGATAAGCCCAATATCTCTATTTTTGCATTGCAGTTGTAAAGAAAACAATGTAAATCTTCCCAAATGGATTATTTACATGTCTTTGAGATACAGAATCATAGAATATTAAAGCAGCAGGGAGACATTGAGGCCATCTAATCCCAACCCCCTCATTTGACAACAAGGACATTTAAACCCAGAAATACTAAATGACTTAAATAAGGACACAGTTACTTTGGGCCATGGCTGAGGATGGTTTTCAGTGTCTCTAACTCTTCAACAAATTACACTTTTTCATTTAAATATGTCACTTATACTTTCTCATGAACTTCATGGTTTTATTAATTTTATCAATGTTGCTGACATGTAGTTATACATTCACATATTAGGTAGAAATTTTATAATTTTTAAAATAATCTTGTTTGGTTTGGCCTGGCATATATACCACTCATCTCCACGTTGATGAACAGGCTGAGTGAGCCTTGGACTTGAATTTGTCATGCCTTCAGAGGAAACATCTCAAAGCTGGTGTATAGAACCTGCAGACCTATTCATGAGGACATTGGAGAAACCAGCTGGGATGTTAATTTGATATGAACTAGTGGAAGAGAGGATATTTTAGGAGCAAATAGCAGCCTACAAGAAAGAGTGTGAGGTCCATGCCAGGAGAAAGAGTAAGCTGGTTTGGCTAGAGAGAGAAGCATGTATCAGTTCAGTTCAGTTCAGTAATCTCTGTCGTGTCCAACTCTGTGACCCCAAGGGCTGCAGCATACCAGGTTTCCCCGTCCATCGGCAATTCCTGGAGCTTACTCAAACTCATGTCCATCAAGTTGGTGATGCCAACCAACTGTCTCATCCTCTGTCATCCCCTTCTCCTCCCGCCTTCAATCTTGCCCAGCATCAGGGTCTTTTCCAATGAGTCAGTTCTTCGCATCAGGTGGCCAAAGTACTGGAGCTTCAGCTCTAGCATCAGTCCTTCCAATGAATATTCAGGACTGATTTCCTTTAGGATGAACTGGTTGGATCTCTTTGCAGCCCAAGGGACTCTCAAGAGTCTTCTCCAGCACCACAATTCAAAAGCATCAATTCTTCAGTGCTCAGCTTTCTATAGTTCAACTCTCATATCCAAACATGACTACTGGAAAAACCATAGCGTTGACTAGATGGACTTTTGTTGGCAAAGTAATGTCCCTGCTTTTTAATATGCTATCTAGGTTAATCATAGTTTTTCTTCCAAAGAGCAAGCATCTTTTAATTTCATGGCTGTAGTCATCATCTGCAGTGATTTTGGAACCCAAGAAAATAGTCTGCCACTGTTTCCATTGTTTCCCCATCTATTTGCCATGAAGTGATGGGACCAAATGCCATGATATTAGTTTTCTGAATGTTGAGTTTTAAGCCAACTTTTTCACTCTCCTCTTTCACTTTCATCAAGAGGCTCTTTAGTTCCTCTTCACTTTCTGCCATACGGGTATCGTCTGCATATCTGAGGTTATTGATATCTTTCCTGGCAATCTTGATTCCAGCTTGTGCTTCTGTGTTTGAGTGTCTCCTGTGGAGGCACGGGTCAGCAGTGGCCTGCTGCAGGGGCAGGGGCTCTGGGTGCAGCAGACTTGGGTATGGCATAGTCCTCTTGGAGGAGGTCACCATTAACCTCACCATAGAGCTGCCAGAACATACACAGGACTGAGAAAACAGACTCTTAGAGGGCACAAGCAAACCCTTGTGCACACCAGGACCCAGAAGAAAGGAGCAGCGACCCCACAAAAGACTCACCCAGACGCGCCTGTGAGTGCCCAGGAGTCTCCAGCAGAGGCGTGAGTCAGCGGTGGCCTGATACAGGGTCGGGAGCACTGAGTGCAGCAGTGTGTGCATGGGACCTTTCGAAGGAGGTCGCCATTATCTCCATTACCTCCTCCATAATTTGGCCTCAGGTCAAACAACAGGGAGGGAATATAGCCCCACCCATCAACAGAAAATTGGCTTAAAGATTTACTGAGCATGGCCCCGCCCATCAGAACAAGACCCAGTTTCCCCCTCAGTCAGTCTCTCGCATCAGGAAGCTTACATAAGACTCTTACGCTTATCCATGAGAAGGCACACAGAATGAAATCCACAATCACAGAAAACTAACCAAACTGACCACATGGACCACAGCCTTGTCTAACTCAATGATATGAGACAGGCTGTGTAGGGCCACCCAAGATGGACGGGTCATAGTGGAGAGTTCTGACAAAACATGGTCCACTGGAGAAGGGAATGCAAACCACTTCAGTATTCTTGCCTTGAGAATTCCATGAACAGTATGAAACATGTATACTCAATCCTCAAATATCTGATTGTTGCATCATGAGGACTTGTTTGTCCAGTAACCAGTGGATCTGGCAAATTCTGAGGAAATCAGAATTGCTTTTCTGGGTAACACTCATATTCTATTCAAATAAGATTTCAGACAAAGCACTGAAAGAAAATTTGGGGAACATCCAAATTGTTCTCTTAGACTGCCAAAATCAAATGATTTGTCATTTAAAACTAATATCCCTTCAAAGTCTTGAATAATCCAAATTGGATTCCTGAAATTGTTCTTCATTTTCAAGAAGTTAGAAGGTTGGTTTATCTGATGAACTAGTCAGATACAATAATCAAAGCAATTATTAATGTGAAGAAAAAAATGAAATTAAGCAGATGGTTTGCCCAAATGTAGGCACAATGTTTGATGTGCATCATTTCAAAGAGATTCTGGGCTTGTTTGTTGGAATTGACCTGGGGTGGTTTGGAAATGATGTGGAGCTTGGATCAATATAGACACAAATCAGTTTTTTGGTATTTCCAACAACTTGTGACCCTCCATCTGGGTTAAGAATAGACAGAATGATTGTAGAAACAGAACTGTTCTCTGTCTGGCCAGACCTGCTGACCTTCTGGAAGTTCTCCCATAACTAACTCTAGTCTCACAGGTAAAGGAGAGGAAGGACAATAAATAAAACCATGTTTGTAAGAAGACCCCTGACTGATATGAACACCTCCCCTGTGTGGCTAAAACTGTAATACTGCTAGAGTCAGAAAGAGTCCCTGAAATGAATTCTCTTGCACTTTATTGTATGTATCCAGCTAAGTCTTTGCAGATATGCTCCTCCTCAGCCTGGGGAATGAGGCTTCCTTGTTAATGTGGACAAAGTAGGGTACAGTCACCTCTGGTCACTCATCAATCCAAATGATTTAATGTAGTTTTAATTAGCCCAAACAAGAAACCCTGTAGTTATTATAACTTGACTATGGAGAGAGGAAAAATCAACTCTTTGTTTACTTCTGGTGCCCCAGACACATGAAGACACACCAAAATAACTGCTATTTATTTTACAAGATGGAAAAAATATTGACTTCCCTCTGGTCATAGAAGGCATTTTCTTTGGGGATTACAAGTGCAGAGATGAATTAGGTACAGTTAGGATCAATATCTGTTTCTCTTCTTGGCTCAAGATGGGATTTGTCAAAATTTGAGAGCAGCTTCTATTGAGTGTCAGCTACAAATCCTTCCACCACTGAGTCATACACCTATTCAGGTTGAAATATAAAAGGCAAAGGGCTTTTTCAGCTACAATATCTGGGGTCAGGATGCTGAATCGCTTCTCTGCCTTTACTTTTAATGAGCTTTAGTTTGATGAAGTGACCTTACTGGCAGAGAACAGAAGGGAGTAAAGGGTCCATGCTAGCAAAGGACAGTGACTCCTGGGGATGCAGGAAGATGCAGGCAGGGTGCTTACAGTGAACCAGAGAGAGAGAGGGAGAGAGGGAGGCAAGGGGCAGAGGAAACTGTGGATGAAAGTACTCTAGCCAAAGATATTGGAACAGTGAGGCTAAAATACATGCACATAAATCTTTAGGTCTGCAACAGGTAATTAGTGAAATGATCAACATATTTACTGTTCTTGGGGACTTCAATCCTTGGAAGATGTCTCTCTCCTTGATTGAGTACAGTTCAGGCAACAAGGTCACCAGGTGTTTCATGGGCCAAGCCAGCAAACAGTGAAGAAAGAATTCTTGAAACTATTTCGGATATTCCTGAAGCAGGATTTGGTGGGGGAGGGGGGGTGGGGGGGGAATGGGAGGGGTTGGGGGGGTGTGTTTCACAGACTATGACTCAGATGAGTGTCAGCTAACCATAAAACATACGTACAGAAGAGACTGCCTAGATTCACTCATGTGTATTCTAAACATCAAGAATTTACAAGGAGTAAATAAATGTTTCATGTGGAACTGGAAAACAGAGAGAAGAAAAGACAAGGTCCCTGATCCAAGGAAGTAAGCCCTTAGATGAGGAAGCAAAGCCAACCACAGGCTTACAGAATGAGACGTGATAAACACTAAGGATTGAGGGGCACCTATCACTGAGGACCATCTAAGCAGCCACAAATGCTATGGAAATCAGCCACAGAGGAAAGCTCTGTGATGTGAGGTAGGGAGTCCTCTGGAGAAGGTGAGCCTCTAGCTTGGAAATGTGGACAGAAAGCAGTGGGCACCCCAAGCTAATGATATGAATGAGTGTAAAGTGGTGAAGAAAGTGGTCACCGTGAGGGAGGGCAGCAACAACCTATCCCTGGAGCCAAGGAGGGCGTGTGCTCAGAGGAGAAAGATGTGGACCCTCATGTAGTTCCTACATCAATGAACTGAATCTTCTCCCCTTCGCCCAACTTCAGTTTTCTCTTCTCTAGAATGCCTACTGCATTTCTAGCCTACTAGAAATGTTGAGAACTTGAGGGGATGATTTATGTATATCACCTACCTCAGTCTGTAGCTCAATACATTGAGTTTCACCATCTGTGTACCTACTCCCAGCCCACCCAGGAGACTGCATCTAATTCCAGTGTTTTCTTATGTCTCACAGTCACCCCTCAAGAAAATCAGTGGTTGTGTCTTTAGCACATAGCACTCTCTGAGGGGTCTTGACATAGAAAGCACTGTTTGTTCAATGGCAGTTGATGTCAGAATTCTGAGCCTTTTACGAATCTTAGCTATGTTGTTGTTTTTTTTTGTTTTTTCCCTCCCCCTGTCAGACTGTCAGCTTCCACTTTCTGACTCTGCCGTTTTTGTCTGTGCTGCTTCTAATCCGCTGTGGACTAGGCAACCTTTGTGAGGATACACTAAATTCGTGTAACCCTGAATATAGGCTTTCAGGATGAGAAAGTCAATCAGTAGTCCAGAGGGCTCCACGTAACCATGTCAATCTTGATGCCTGTCTATTTTTAAAAAATATTTCTCACCAAGAGCTTTAACTCCATTGCTACCAAATCCTTTAAAATAATAAAATGACATGTAACAACACATCAAAACTGAACTGGTTCAAAAATTCGAGGGTGACAAATTCAGTATATCTCTCTGATGTGCCAGTTGCCCAGTAATCTGTTAATCTAGACTTTCTCTCCAAAATCAGTCTCAGATCTCTAATTCTTGACTAAAGGTTAAATGAATGGCGTCAGTTAAGTATAGAGCTACTCAGTTTCCATGTTATCAGAGACATCTTAAGTTACAAAACAGAAGATCTGGAGGGGAATCTTAGATCTTCAACTGAAGCAGACTCATATTGAGAGTGAGGGACTATAAAGGCCTTGTTAAACCTCATCAGGAATGCGGTCCCCTGCCTTTCCTGTGCAGTCCTAACAACCAGCAAATGGACTAAACCATTACAACCCATGTCAGAATGTGCTCCTTAGCAACACACTTGACTGCTGGGTCCTATTCTTTTTCTTTCCCTGGGCTCAACTTCTCCCAGATGGACATCACAACAATCCCTCTTTCTCCTGTCAAGGGTGTGTCCTAGGAACATTTCATTCATTTTTCAAATCAGGTGTCAAAATCCTTCAGAGAATAGTACCATGTGAGGTTAATATGACTGCCTGGTCTCCCAGGAGGTCACCTCTCTGTATAATACAGTGAAATTGACTAGACATTTCCAACCGAGAAAGACATGTCTTTGGGTTAGATTTAAGCATTCAGGAGAATTAATATAAAGCAGTGACGGTTCAGAGGCCAGCTCACCCCTCCTTGAAATTTCAGTGACTGGAAAAATTGTCCTCCTGTTTCTTTTCTGTTCCCTTTTTTTAATTATAACTTGCTGAGGCACTAGCTAATACCCTTTAATCTCTTTTAATAACTACCCTATCCTCGGTTTCTCTAAGCATCCTTCTCAAGGCATCCACAATCCAAGAATGCTCTTAAGATTGACTGACTGAGTTCTCAGCTCTGTTGATTTACTGACGTGAGGTTTATTTCTCCAGCCCTAGCTCAGCCGGGATGAAATAAAGCAAGAATGTGAACTCTTTCCAGACCTAGCAAAGGGCTAGCCCTCAGGAAATTTGGGAGAAATGTAAAGTGTAGTTTTAGCTACCCCTTCCCTATATTTCCTTAATGTTCTCTCTCTTACAGCTCTCCCCTCTCCCTCTTATCATCTTCCAGCAGCCTTACTGTTTTCTGGGGTGTGGGGTCAATAAATATCCCTTCTTATAGGAACGTTACATATTCAAAGAAAGCAAGTGATAAAGAGAAACATCTCTACTGGACGAATCACAAGCACCAGGTGTCAGGCCCACAGGGGACATTTATGGCATCTGGTTCAGCCAAACACTCACAGGTTATGCCAGGTCAGAGGCCATCAAGGTCTTCTTCTTGGAGTACTAGGAAAAGTTTTAGGTAAGTAACATCAAGCTTAAAAATGAGCCCCTGAACTCAGACGGGCTCAAGATGCTTGCATCGCCACGCTTCTCCGCAAGGGGTATAAATTTCTTGAGAAGACATGACGAGGCAGAGCAAAGCAATGATGACAACAATCAAGTATTTATTAAAGCACCAACTCTGCCTGGCCTGGTAGGGGACAAAATATAACCTAGAAGACAGGACTTCCATAGGTGACATAAGGAAAAAAAAAAAAAACAAAAATAGTCCCCGTGTGATTATAGCTATAGTTCAGGAACTAAGTACCCAAGAAGGCCACTGAAGTGAGATCAGTGAGGATCCATGCATTCAAGAAAGATTTCATAAGACTCAAAGAGTGCTTAATGCTTAGAAACAAGTGAGATAATATGTTTATATACATATAAGTTTATTTTTATACTTTATTTTTTACTTTATTATATATAACTTTTCCTCGGGTTACATATATATAACCCCAGAAGATGTTTTAGAGAGCAAATGACTTATTTAAGCATTAGGAGAAGAAAGTGCCAAGTCGTGCATGTGTAGGATACGTATTTGCTTCACCAGAAGAGACAGAAGAGACCTCTCTCATAACATAATGCAGGTAAGTTCTGCCAAAGGGAAGGTGGAATGTAGGAAAAATATATTGCTAGCACCTGTTATCAACCCTGCACACAGCAATGCCAAGACTCTTGAGCTCCCCTGCAGTCTGAAGACCCTCACTGGACTATACTTCTAGAGGTATGTATAACAGGGGAGGGAGGGATGTATACATCCAGTAGATGTATAACAGGGGAGAGATGTATACATCCAGTAGATGTATAACAGGGGAGAGAGGGGGAGACAGGGGAGGGGGGAGAGGAGAGAGAAGGAACACTACAAATGCAAGCTACATATGTAATTGAAAATTTTCTAGTAGCCACATTTTTAGAAGTAATAAGAAACAGCTGAAACTAATTTTAACATGTTTTATTTAACCCAACATACCCAAAATTTATTATTTCAATATGCAGTCCATATAAAGCTGTTATTAATGAAATATTTTAAATTCATTTTATCATACTACATTTCCAAAATCCAGTGTATATTTTACACTTACCTGTCAGCTCAGACTAGCCACAATTTAACTGCTCAAGGGCCGCAGATGGCTCACGGCTAGCATATCAGATAGCTCAGCTCTAGAGACGTTAGTCTTCAGTTTCAGCCTTTCAGGTCACTGCTCCCTTCAAAGGTTAGTCCAATAAACTGATTCATCCCAAGATGCTACTAACCGATGGTCCTTGTTTGCTTTATCAGCCCTCTCAAACAGTATTTTAGTTTAGAGTGGGAATTTTCACATCGAGAGAGACCTTGTGGGCAGGGAGAATTTGTCTGACGTTCATACCCGACTGAGTGAGTGGAAGCCTGCTTATGAATTTCCCATTACACTCTGGAATTCTTCACACTTCCCAGAGCCCTCAGATAGTTTCCTCTTTCTGTTTTGGAAGAGCTGATGGGACTAGAGTTTGGACAGATCTCTGTGCTCAAAGGGTGTTCCCAGCACTGCCAGGCCAGCTGTTGGCACCAAGACGGCCCTGAAGGACCCAGGAGGTCTGATGTCACATGAACCTGTTTACCCTTTCCCTCTCTCTAAAAAGCTAGTCAGTGCTGACCTCTGGCCACCTTTCCTGACCTCTGCCTGATCTTCACGCTTCATAAATGAGCTGTGGAAATTCCCACAGGCTCTGAAATTGAGGACTAAAAAGCAATGCTCTCTGTACAAGGTCAGGGAAATAGGAGCCCACTGCCCTGAAGCAGGTATTAAATATGCTGCCTTGGGGGAAGGAAGGTGACCTGACTGGACACTCACTGACTTGACAGAGCATCACACAAGGATCTTAGCTGGGGTTCTGGATATAATGCTTCAAAAAGGATGTTGGAAAAACCTGAGAGGATGGCAGAGAAGACACACTGGCCGGAAGGTGGAGTCTTTCAAGTAGATTGTATGTATAGAGCTGTGTCTGCTTGAATTTGATCCCCTGCTGGGCCACTCGCCTTCTCTGGCATGTTGCTTAAACATCTTCTTGTCTAATGTGTTTCAACCTTGTTTCTCCAACTTACCTATAAGTTGTGTGTACATTATGTCAGAAGAGAATTACCATTACCTGTTACTATTAATACCAGTGGTATTAGCTGCTCACTCACTTCTGACCTTGGGCAAATTACGCTACTCTCTTAAGTCTTCGTTCTTCGAAGTACCTTGGAGTTATAAAAGCAACCTCAGAGGATTGTTATACAGATACACTTAACCAGCTGCCTGCCATAGAGTGTTTTCGATATGGTATGTCTGTTTAATAAAAACAGATGACAGGTAGATAGATAGTAACTCAGCAAGAGCAGAAGAGAAAGGAGCAGAGGACCAAGTGATGGAGGATGAGAACACATGCATAAAGGGCACTCACATATGCACAAAAATATATACACAGACTTAAGCATGTACGCACATACAACCATTATGTGTGCACATATACCCACAGCAAACACTCAAACACACACATGTGCATACATGTCCAACTGTGTGTGACATTCTGTGACATTGCTGTGACATTCTGAGTCTCCAAAAATTAGCATCGGCCTTCAATATCTGCACCTACGGCCAATAGTTTCCTGCTCTCATACATCCCCCTTCCTTATGACCTCATGGAGTATTGCTGCCTCCTGTGTGCACTGGCTACAGCTTTGGAAAAGGAAAAACTTGATTGGGAAAGGAAAACCATGCCCTTTCTCCACTCAGCAGAGACATTTGACTCCCTGGCTACACAATCTCACAGGAATGGATTTTGCCACTTGTATATGAAATAGTCCACCCCTCTACAGAGGGCATTAGAGGTACTCAGTAGAAATGGTTAATTATTATTGGCTGAAAGACCTGATGCCCGGGAGTAATCAAGTTCTCCTTCCTCATTCACTCACTTCATATACAGCATGAACCATGTGTAATTAATGCCATGACTGGATTCATTGCTATGTTTTATTCTCATAAATCATGGAGAATATGAAGGACGGTACCCAAACAGCAGAGCAGGAGGAAAGGTGGTCGGTAAGAATGTGTAGGAAGATCCAAGAGAGGCAATTTGACAAGGAATTACTAGACTGACGGTGTTTTGGCTGCCATGGGGTCAACAAGCAAAAGAGGCATAGCCAATCCATGCAAGTGGAAAAGCAATGCTGACAATACGATACCACTCCAAGTAAGTCTGACTGATCTGTATTGAGTGGTTACAGAGTTCCTGGCTCTGTGATGAGTTTTTTGACATTTACCTAATTGAATCCTCACAACAAGGTCAGTTAAATATTATCTCCCTTTACAGATGAGAAATAGGGAATTAAATCACTTACCCCACGTCACTCAACTCAACCGAAAGACACCATTCAGTGCCTTAGAATGGTAAGCAAGTCAAAATTCCAACCGAGTGTGACTGATTTAAAGATGATATATTTAATACCTACAGAGCCTGAGGTTGGAATTTCTCCCATGCGTATACTTCTGTTTATACAAACCCAGTTGATCCTTTCAAAAACCAGCTCATCCCTTGCCTCTACCAAGAAGCCTCTAAAATTCACCTTCTCTGGCATGTTGCTTAAACATTTTCTTGTCTAACGCATTTCAATCTTGTTTCTCCAACTTACCTATAAGTTATCTGTACATTATGTCAGAAGAGAATTAACAATACCTGTTATTATTAACACCAGTGGTATTAGCTGCTCCAGAAAAAATACCACTTATTCATAACAACAAAATGGTAGAGCAGACACCCTGTCCTCTGTACAGCCCTAGGGCCTGGTACTGTGATCTCACAAAGCAAACATTGTCCAGTATGTGAAAAGCAATGTGAAGAGATGAGGTGGGGAGGGTAGTGTAAAAAGTCAAACACCACACCTGCCCTCAAAGCACCCCCATCAACTGTGGGTCTGTGGCATTTCCTCAATAAATATCATTTATAATGCAAATCAGAAAGTGATACCAATGAGGTTCCCTGACTTCAGACTATCAAAGCTACAGTAATCAAAACAATATGCTACCTGCACAAAAACAAGAATATAGATCAATGGAACAGGATAAAAAGCCGAGAGGTAAACTCATGCGTCTGTGTCCAATTAATCTATGGCAAAGGAGGCAAGAATATAGAGTGAAAAAGACAGTCTTTTCAATAAGTGGTGCTGGGAAAACTGGACAACTACATGTAAAAGAATGAAACTAGAATCTGCCTACAATGCAAGAGACCTGAGTTTGATCCCTGGATAGGGAAGATCCCCTGGAGAAGGGAATGGTCACCCACTCCAGTGTTCCTCCCTAGAGAATTCCACAGACAGAGTAGCCTGACAGGCTATATAGTCCATGGGGTCACAAAGAGTCAGACATGAGTGAGCAACTAACACTTTCACAACACTTTCAGAACATTTGCTAATAATACCATACACAAAAATAAATTCAAAATTGATTAAAAATCTAAATGCAAAACTGGATACTACAAAACTCTTAGAGAAAAACAGAGGCAGAACATTCTTTGACATGAATTGCAGCAAGATCTTTTTTATCTGTCTCCTAGAGTAATAGAAATAAAAACAAAAATAAACAAATGAGACCTAATTAAACTCAAAAGCCTGCACAGCAAAAGTGAAAGTGAAAGTTATTCAGTCATGTCCTACACTTTGTGGTCCCATGGACTATATAGTTCACGGAATTCTCCAAGCCAGAATACTGGAGTGGGTAGCCTTTCCCTTCTCTTGAATTGCAGGCGCATTCTTTACCAGCTGAGCCACAAGGGAAGCCTTTGCACAGGAAAGGAAATCATAAACAAAATGAAGACAATTTACTGAATAAGAGAAAATAATTGCAAATGATGCAAATGACAAGGGATTGATCTCCAAAATTTACAAAAACTTCAACTCAGCATCAAACAAATAATCCATCAAAAAATGGGCAGAAGACCTAAACCGACATTTCTCCAAAGAAGACATACAGATGACCAAAACACACTGAGAAGTTGTTCAATATCACTAATTGTGGATATTACTGTTGTTTAATCACTCAGTCGTGTCTGACTCTTTGAGACCCAATGGACTGCAAAACGCCAGGCTTCCCTGTCCTTCACTATCTCCCAGAGTTTCCTCAAACTCATGTCCATTGAGTCAGTGATGCCATCCAATCAGCACATCCTCTGTCATGCTCTTCTCCTGCCCTCAATCATTCCACAGCATCAGGGACTTCTCCACTAAGTCAGCTCTTCACATCAGGTGGCCAAAATATTGGAGCTTCAGCTTCAGCATCAGTCATTCCAATGAATAGTCCGGGTTGATTTTCTTTAGGATTGCCTGGTTTGATCTCCTTGCTGTCCAAGGGACTCTCAAAAGTCTGCTCCAGTGTCACAGTTTGAAACCATCAATTCTTCAGTGCTCAGCCTTCCTTATGGTCTAAATCTCACATTCATACATGATTACTGGAAAAACCATAGCTTCGACTATACAGACCTTTGTTGGCAAAGTGATGTCTCTTCTTTTTAACATGTTGTCTAGGTTTGTCATAGCTTTTCTTCTATGAAGCGAGCATCTTCTAATTTCCTGGCTGCAGTCACCATCTGCAATCATTTTGGAGCCCAAGAAAACATAGTCTTTCACTGTTTCCATTTTTTCCCCATATATCTGCCATAAAGGGTTGGAACTGGATACCATGATCTTTGCTTTTTGAGTGTTCAGTTTTAAACCATCTTTTTCACTCTCCTTTTTCACTTTCATCAAGAAGCTCTTTAGTTCCTCTTCACTTCCTGCCATTAGGGTGCTGTCATCTGCATATCTGAGGTTATTGATATTTCTCCCGGCAATCTTGATTCCAGCTTGAGCTTCATCCAGCCCGGCATTTCACATGATGTACTCTGCATATAAGTTAAATAAGCAGGGTGACAATATGCAGTCTTGTCATGCTCCTTTCCCAATTTTGAACTAGTCTGTTGTTCCATGTCCAGTTCTAACTGCTGCTTCTTGACCTGCATAGAGGTTTTTCAGGAGGCAGGTAAAGTGGACTATTATTCCCATATCTTTAAGAATTTCCCACAGTTTGTTGTGATCCACACAGTCAAAGGCTTTAGCATAGTCATTGAAGCAGAGATAATGTTTTTCTGGAATTCTCTTGCTTTTTCTATGATCCAACAGAAGTTGGCAATTTGATATCTGGTTCCTCTGCCTTTACTAAATCCAGCTTATACATTTGGAAGTTCTCATTTCACATTCTATTGAAGCCTAACTTGAAGGATTTGGGGCATTACCTTCTTAGTATGTGAAACAAGCACAGTTGTATGGCAATTTGAGCATCATCTGGCACTGCCCTTCTTTGGGATTAGAATGAAAACTGACCTTTCCAGTCCTGTGGCCACTGCAGAGTTTTCCAAATGTCCTGGCATACTGAATACAGCACTTTAACAGCATCATATTTTATGATTTGAAATAGTTAGTTGTAATTCCATCACCTCCACTAGTTTTGTTCTTAGTAATGCTTCCTGAGGCCCACTTCACTTCACACTCTAGGATGTCTGGCTCTAAGTTAGTGACCACATCATCATGTATTGATATTACAAAAATGCCAATCAAAACTACAATAAAATATCACCTCACACTGGTCAGAATGGTCATCACCAAAATACCTACAACAATAAATGTTGAAGAGCATGTGGAGAAAAGGGAACCCTCTGACGCTGTTGGTGGGAATGTAAATCGATACAGCCACTATGGAGAACAGTATGGAGGTTCTTTACAAAACTAAAAATTGAGCCACTATATGATCCAGCAATCCCACTCCTGGGCATATTTCTGGAGAAAACCTTGATTTGAAAGGATATATGCGCCCACTGTTCATTATAGCACTGTTTACAATAGCCAAGACATGGAAGCAAATCTAAATGTCCATTGACAGATGAATATATAAGGAAAACGTGGTACATATACTCAGCCATTAAAAAATAAAAAGATGCATTTATAGCAGTACAGATGGACCTGGTGATTATAAATGAAGTAAGTCAGACAGAGAAAGACAAATATCAAATGATGTCACTTATGTGAATCTTAAAAAATTGATCTAAATGATCATTAAAAATCTTTAAAAAAAAATCCAAATGAACTTATTTACAAAACAGAAATAGACTCACTGACTCAGAAAACAGCTTATGATTACAGAGGAGAATGGGAGTGAAGGATAAATTGGGAGTTTAGGATTGACATATGCATACTACTATATTTAATGTAGATAACCAACAAGAATCTACTGTTATAGCACAGGGAACTCTGCTCAATATTCTGTAAGGACATAGATGGGAAAAGGATTTGAAAAAGAATAGACACTGTAGAGTTTCCAGTTCAAGATGGTGGAGTAGAAGGTCATGCACTCATCTCCTCCTGCAAGAATACCAAAATCACAACCAGCTGTTGAACAACCATCAACAGGAGGATGCTGGAGCCTACCAAAAAAAGGTACTCCATGTCCAAAGACAAAAAAAAGCTGAAGTGAGACTATAGAAGGGGCATGATCATGACAAAATCAAATCCCATACCTGCCACTCGGGTGACCCACAAACTAGAAAACAATACCAAAGAAGTTCTTCCACTGTTGTAAAGGTTCTGAACCCCATGTCAGACTTCCCAACCTGGGGACTGGGAATACCCAGGGAATCTGACCTTGAAGGCCAGCAGGATTTGATTACAAGTCTTTCACAGAACTGGAGAAAATAAGACTCCAGTCTTGGAGGGTACAAAAGAAACCTTGCACACACCAAGACTCGGAGGAAAGGAGCAGGGACTCCACCCTAGACTGAACCAAAACTACCTGCCAGTGTTAGAGGATCTCCTGTGGAAACATGTGTCAGGAGGGCCTCACCACAAGGATGGGGGGACTGGCAGCAGCAGTCTTGGAAGGTCCCCTTTGGTGTAAACTCTCTTGGAGGTCACCATTAACCCAACCACAGAGGCCCGCAGACCTGGGGGCTGGGTCGTCTCAGGCCAAAAATCTACCAGGGCAGGTAGTTAAAGCATTACTAAGTAAGGCCCTGCCCAGCAGAGCAAGACCCAGTTTTTCCAAATACCAGTCCCTCCCATCAGGAAGCTTTCAAAAGCCTCTTAGCTGCCTCCATCAGAGAGTAGACAGAAGAAGCAAGAAGAACCACAGTCCCACAGTGACTAAAACAAAACCACATTACAGAAAGTTAATCAGCATGAAAAAGCAGAAAGTGATGTCCCAGATGAAGGGACAAGATAAAATCCCAGAAAAACAACTAAATGAAGTGGAGATAGGCAACCTTCCAGAGAAAGAATTCAGAATAATGGTAGTGAAGATGATTCAGGATCTCGGAATAAGAATGGAGGCAAAGATTAAGAAAATGCAAGAAATGTTTACCAAAAACCTAGAAGAACTAAATAACAAACACACAGAGGTGAGCGATACACCACACAGAGGTGAGCGATACACTAGAAGGAATCCGTAGCAGAATAACTGAGGCAGAAGAATGGATATATGTCCTGGAGGACAGAAAGCTGAAAATCACTGCCTCAGAACAGAATATAGAAAAAGAATAAAAAGAAATGAAGACAGCCTAAGAGACCTCTGGGACAACATTAAACACACCAACAATCACATTATAGGGGTCCCAGAAGGAGACGAGAGAGAGAAAGGACCGGAGAAAATATTTGAAAAGATAATAGCTGAAAACTTCCCTAGCATGGGAAAGGAAATAATCAACCAAGTCCAGGAAGCACAGAGTCCCAGGCAGGATAAACCCAAAGAGGGACAGAGACACATAGTGATCCAACTGACAAAAATTAATGACAGAGATAAAACATTTAAAGCAACAAGGGAAAAATAACAAATAACACACAAGGGAACTTCCATCAGGCTGTTAGCTGACTTCTCAACAGAAACTCTACAAGCCAGAAGACTCCCCTCCAGATTTGATGGAGAAATCGAAAGCTTTCCAGACAAGCAAAAGTCAAGACACTTCAGCACCACCAAACCAGCTTTACAACAGATACTAAATGAACTTCTCGAGGCAGAAAACAAGGAAAGGAAAAGACCGGCCTATGGAAAATAAACCCAAAACAATGAAGAAAACGGTAATAGCATCATACATATCAATAATTACCTTAAATGTAAATGGATTAGATGTACCAACCAAAAGACATAAGCTGGCTGAGCAGATGAAAACATGTGCATACATGCACTTCCACTTACCACATCACTCTGCTTGACCCCCCAAATTGTATGTAACTATCTTATATTGTTAGGTTAATCATGTTCCCATTATGGCTTACAACTGTAATTATCTTTTATTTTTTGTTGGGCTATTGATTGTGAAAACTAATGAACATTATTCACTATTGTGATTATGTAACTTTTATTCACTTAATTTTTTTTTTTTTGCCAGAGCTCCAGATAAGTTTTTAATGAGCAGCCATGTTTAAAAACAACTGGATTATATGAGAATCTTTTACTTTGATCTAGTTTGTTTCATGTTTTCTATTTCATATTCAGTACTCCCATTTCATTTAGTTTATGTTTTCCAATTTCTCCTCTCTTCTTTTTTTTCTGATGCTCTTTCTCAAGCCTTTATCAAGTGCTGTAGAAAAACTTTTGTATACATATGATATAAATAATATATATGTAACATATATATTTTGGAAAACTTATGAATTTTTGCCTAATAAAAAATCTGACATTTTGATTCCACTTGTTTGACTTAGTGTGAATAGAACGCTAGATTTCTAATTTAAAAATAGATATGCAACAAAGTTTTACTGTATAGCACAGGGACTATAGCCAATATCTTATAGGGCTTCCCTGATAGCTCAGTTGGTAAAGAATCTGCCTGCAATGTAATGCAGGAGACCTGGGTTCAATTCCGGGTTGGGAAGATCCCCTGGAGAAGGGAAAGGCTACCCACTTCAGTATTCTGGTCTAGAGAATTCCAAGGTCTGTATAGATATCTTATATCTTATCTTATATCAATACCTTATAATAACCAATAATGAAAAATAATTTTTAAAATAATATATGTGTATATATATAACTGAATCACACACACAAAAATGAATTATACTTTTTGCAATTTAGTAATGTTTATTTTTTTTCCAGTTTTTCTAAATGTCCTATGGACATCTAATAGCAATGTAGGAAATACAAAATTTTAAATATATTTGTGTAAGATATACGGTTAATATAAATTAATTAAGTATAAATATATTATAGTTAAATTATTAATGATATTGTTCAAGATGCTCCTACTCTGACTTTTTGTGCACTTGATAAAATTTTGTCAGAGACAAATATTAATATGACTCACTATGATTATATATATTTTTCTTTTCCCTTCTATTTCCTCTGATTTTTGCTTTGTGTATCTTTGTTTCTTTGTTGTTAGGTATCAAATGGTTTATAATGTTTATCTTCTTTGTGAATTGTACCTTGTATCATTAAAAGAGTATTAATTTTAAATTAATAGATTTAAAATAGATTAATTTTAAATTAATTTAAAATAGATTAGATTGAAATTGATTTAAAATAGATTTTTCATTTAAAATAGATTAATTAGAAAAGAAGACACTTGTGTATATATAAATATATATAACTGAATTGCTTTGCTGTACTCTTGAAACTAATACAACACTGTTAATCAACTATACTCTTACAAAATTTTTTTTTTTTAATTAATGCAAAAAAAATCACTTTAAAAAAAAAGAAAGTGCTACAAAGTGCAGCAATAGGAATTCTAACTTTTAGGAGATATGAAATCCAGAAAAGAGAAAGGTGTGGGACTAGATCCACACCAAAACTTGAAAACATGTGACTTAATGTAATTAATTTACGATACCTGGATCCTTAGCTCTTGATACTTGCTATTTCACTTAAAGCTGCCTGCATTGATATTGACAACTGATCTGGTTTCGACCTAGATTCTCGGTAAAGAATGGAGGAAGGCCAGCCTATGACTTGACTGGTTTCATCAGTCTGTTTTTCCTTCTAAATCCACTTTATTTCTCAAGTCAAACCATAACTGTTTCACTGCCGTCAGGATTTTCCCAGCACCAGAAACAATGATTCAAAGAAATGAGTGCACCTTGGATGTCCCCCGGGACCTGTCATTCACAGATACTCACGTGTGTCACTGTCCTGCAACTTGCTCTCAAGGTCACAAAATCAACATGTTCTCCTTCCAAGAGGAGACCAGCTCTGCTCTCCCTGTATCCCAAGTGGGATTCAGGAAGGGAGTTTTCTCACACTGCATGAGCAAGTTACCCCATCTTTTGTTGATTGCTCTGTGCCCCAGAGTGGCTATTTGCTTCTCACTGTGGGACTCTGGGGATCCCACAGTGTGTGGCGAGTTGTGGCACTTGCCTGAAGCATTGCCTGTCACCACTACTGCTACTACCAGTGAGGAGGGCCTAAGTTTTCATAGTCCAACTCTGAAACTCTTTTTTTCATGATCAGCTCTTTCTGATCTGACTCCTATAGCAGCTCATTGCTGCCCCCTTCTCAGAGAGCTTCAGCCCTCCAGGAGGGCTGGGTCAGGATAGGTTCAGGTACAGCCTCAGGCTACCAAACTGATCATTCAGACACACCCTCACGGCCCTATTTTTCTCTCTGTAATTGGCTTTTGCATTAACCACAAATTACATCTGCACATCTCACCCCCCAGGAAGTGTGGTGATCCCAAACAGGCCATCACATTCGGAAAGGCCTTGTCTGCTCAGAGCACATAGAAGCTTCCCGTGAACAGGAAGTATGCTCCAACCCTGTATGTTACCCTATCCAAATGCCAGAATCACATTTCTACATGTCATTTCTGTCATCCCAGAGAAGACAGAAATTGCTGGCAAGACCGAATGGTAAGGTGACAGTTTCCTCTTCCTGCTATTAATTGTATCCAAATGCATAAGATAGCAAAAGGATTCAGTTTAGTCTCTCCACATCAACTACATACAAGATAAAATGCCATCTGGGTGACAGAGGAGGTGACTGATCGACTGATCAAAAGCTGATATATACTTTGGGTAGTTGTGTTCTTGAGTTAAAACAAAAATATATCATGTTATTATTGAGAAATAATCATTATCAATACTAATAAAAATAATGAGGTTATTACTTTCTTTCTACATGGGTGCTTCCTGGATAAACTATTAGCATTTTTTAATGTAAAATCCTGAACTGTCTCATATAATTAATCTAGCCTGGGAATTTTGGTTACAGATGATCAAGCTCTTCCTCTTGAAGGAGGTGTGCTGGATGGAGGAGACCTAGGGAAGAGTTACAGCTGCAGGGTCAAGTTCAGCAGGAGACCATCAAAGTAACTAAGAGAGGAGCCCTGGACGCAACCAGAAAGCCAGGGAAGAATGTGACATGCTCAGGGTGGGGGAGCTGGAAAGGATTGGTGTGGATGTAAGTCTGTGATTCTAAATGGTTTAAGGTTCAACCAGGGGATGGGTTTGGGAGTTCAAATACCCAAACAATGGTTTAATTTTCATAAAACTTTATTCTGGATATTGCCCCATGAATCAAGAGTCACTTGTGAATCTTGGTGAAAATATAAATCCCCAGGCATCAGTTTCCTACATAATCTCAAGGTAAGGGCCAGAAATCTGTATTTTTCAATAAATTTCCAAAGTAAGCTTAACATGCAGCTGAGTGTGGGGACCAGTCATTTGAACACCTCAGGAAACTTAGTTCATAGAGTCACTGCTCTGAGTAGAGGGACATAAAGGATAAGGCAAAATATTCCACCTTTGGACCACTCTGCTTTGTTAGAATGATCAATTGACAGGTCAAAATGCATCTACCCACAATGCCCATCTCTAAGTCTTGTTTCTTTCCCTTGGGACCTCACAGAGCAAACTGAATCCTTCTTCTTGATGACTAGTGGTCTCATCCATAAAAGAGCCAGAATGTCTTCTGATCTCCTGACCAGCCTAACACAGCTGTGGTCTTCCTCTGCCAGGGCCATGACTTTGGGCGAGTTGTGAATGTCCTTTTGGAACTTGTTTGAAGAGTTGGAGAAGCTGAGGCTGTTATTTTCATTCTGCATCCATATATAATATAACAACTCCTCGACCTGGAGGCTGAGCTAAGCTCTGCTAACTCTGCTTGCTCCTCTTGCTTTGTCTTTTTTCTATGGCTGTTTTTCCTCTTTTTCAACCCATATCCTTCAAGTGCTTTTTTTCTCCCCCCGTTGCTTCCCCGCAGCACGGCTCTACAGATTTGCACATCAGTAAAGAAGTCAGAAGAAATATTCTTTGTACAGATTCCTCCTTCCAGGCTGCAAAATTGCCCTTTGGACCCTATGCCTCCCCTCTTCAAGTAACTGAAGGTTCTGGGCTTTTGCTCTCCCATGTGAAGCAAAAACACTGGGCAATGAACATGGGCCAGCTCCATGCCACAGGCTACAACATCCCATCTTCCCCTTAATCCTACCTTTGGCCTTTGATACAAAATATGCTTAACTAACACACGGAAAAAAAAATTCTGTGTTATTTGATCCACTATGTCAAAGATATTTGATTTGAAATATTAGGTATAAGAGCATGAAAAAAAAAAAAGCCTTTAACATTAAAATTATCTCTTATGCCTCTGTCTCCCTTGGGGACATTGAAGAGATGAAAGTCACTTATCTCCAAACCATCAAACCCTACACACTACACCCAAAATGTGTAGCTAATGTGTGTGTTTGCTTTATCATGGTGTTGCAAACTCCAACCAGCTCCTCAAACACTTGAAAGCCAGACTAAAAGTACTTCAGATAATGAGTATGTATTTGTACCACTGCACGGCTTAGCATTTCAATGAACATACATCATTCGGATCACATGTACCCATACATATATCCACATATATCCACCATTGATACAATGAGAGCAGATCATTTGAATAGATGCTAAGATGGCTAAAATGTGTGCAGGGAATCTGAATGATTTGCCCCTATCTTCACATTCACACCCCTGAACAACTCCACTTGCTTCCACCAGAAATCCAGCTTCGTCCAGCTGTAACTTGGTCTTTGTCCCCATGAAGATTGTGCACTAAGCTTTATGAGGTCCCAGTTTGACCTCAGTGCAAAAGTCTTTTGATGCTTCTGCCCTAACTGGCTGCCCTTCACCCTGCCCAGGGCCTAAACCAGGGCCTAAGTCAGATTTCTGACTTTCCCACTGTGCCTTCCAAATCATTTCCTGTAGGTCACCAAATCCCCAGCCAGCCTTGTCATCTGCAGAGGATCTGGTCACAGGGCACCTGACTATTTCCTGCCTGTCTTATTCTGACTGGGGCCCTAATTCATCCCATAGGAAGCATTCAGGTTGAGGAATGAGAGACTGTCTCTTCAGAAAGGAGAGCCAACCAGGCCATCTTAAAAGAAATCAGTCCTGAATATGCATTGGAAGGACTGATGCTGAAGCTGAAACTCCAGTACTTTGGCCACCTGGTGCGAAGAACTGACTCTTGAAAAGACCCTGATGCTGGGAATGATTGAAGGTGGGAGAAGAAGGGGGCAACAGAGGATGAGATAGTTGGATGACATCACCAACTCAATGGATATGAGTTTGAGCAAGCTCTGGGAGTTGGTGATGGACAGGGAAGCCTGGCATACTGCAGTCCACGGGGTCACAAAGAGTCAGACACGACTGAGTGACTGAACTGAATTGAATGTAACTAAATGATGATACCTTGCACCTATACATTACTTTATAAAATACAAAACACATTCAGAAGCCTTTCACCCTAGCAGTTATTCAGTAGTGGGTGGAGCAGATGTCATTATCCTCTTCTTTCAGGTGAGGAAATGGAACCTAAAAGGTTTAGGTGATTTTCCAAGGTCCCATACTAGGATCTCCTCAGCAAAACAGCACATCTTCTCAGGCAACAGTTAGACAATCTGAGGACCCGCTGGAGGAGCCAGCCATAGTCACCTCATGCGCCCATCAGACTTTGCATCCCTTAATAAACAAACTCTTCTGTCCCAGACTAGTTGCCCTGAGGGTTTGCACACAGCAATCTGACAAATGAATTCACATGCAGTTGCTGGGGGCCGATAATGGCTTAATATGTTAACATTCCACAAGTATTGACATTTTAACAAGGAAAGGCTCTGGACAATGCCTTAATGCAGGGAGAGCAAATAGATTCCTTCCTGAGCACCAGCTCTGATCAATTAGCAGTGGCTGCTCAGAAATAGTTCTGAGAAGGACCCTGAGGCTTTGTCTGGGCTCAGGGGAAAGCTGTCAAGACCCATTGTCAGTGGGAGTGGGTGGGGCAGGAGAGGCTGGCGCACCCCTCCTTACCCTCTGGCTCTGATCTCTGATCCACCGGAGACCAGCAGGGGAAGTCTCCAATCTCCACCCTCCCCACTTCGACCTAATTCAAAGATGAGCAAAGGTGAGCAAGAGGTGGCCAAACGGGGCTTGGACAAGTTACCAGCATGCCTCCTAGCACTCCAGCATCAGTCTAGGGTTTCTTATCAGCAGCACTAAATGTGAGACTAGATATAATAAAAGCACTTTGGAAATTATAAAACACTGTTCAGTTATGAGGTGTGACTATTATCATCCCAAGTGCCACAGCCACCTGCGGGTGTCGGGGAGAACCCTGCTCTCTCATGGAATCTGGGGCAGAGATAGCTAATTCTGCCTTTGCTTTATACCGAATGAGGGAAAAGATTTGTTTCTGGCATCATCTTCTCACCCCTCCCAACTCCCACCCCGCACCTCCCAACCCCAGTCTCTTCTCCTTTCTCCACCCTCCAGGAGATGAGCCGGACAAGCTGTCCCCACAGCGTCTCCTCCTCCCCGAGGCTGCGTATTGGCATCATTATCTGAATATCAGCAATAACAGATAGGAGCGGCAGATACCAATGTTTCATTACCTTCGGCGCCGCTGGGGATTGCTGCCCGGATATTTGGATTCACGTGGCTTTCTTGCTCTGAGACTGACTTTGAAAATAAGTGGATTTGCCTCGGTAGATTAACCAGTGCAGGCCCGAGGGACGGAGCACCTCTGGCCTTTATATGACCCGGGGTACCCCCCGGGGCCATGGCCTGTGTCACGGGTTCTATCCACTGCAAGGCCAGGCTCATATTCCTAAGTGTCATCCCATTGTGAAAAGCCCTGCATAGCTCTTACCCAACTCCAAACTATCCCATCTCCTCATCACTCACCCTTGGCTTCCAGAAACCTGGGCTAGCTACTGTTCCCACATCCTCACCCCCACACGTGCCCTGTGCTGTCTGTTCTCCCTGCCGCTCCCGGCCCCTAGTCACCATCTTATAAATTCTGCCGTTCACTCAAAGTCCACTCCACATGGCACCTTCACGAGGTCGGTAAGAGTCTTTTTTAATCTCGAATCACTTACTCTTCCTTTTATACTTTATAGTAGCGAACAGTGATGAAGTGCATGCCTGGGCCCCACGCTGTGCCAACTTCATATCCACGATCTCAGTTAATTCTCACAATAACGGTAGGATTAGGCACTTTTATTTATCCAATTTTATGGATGATCAAACAGAGGCCCAGAGAAATCAAAGAATTTGCCCTCAACAAAGCAGTCAGTGCCAGAGCCGAGATTAAGGCCTAGTTCTCCATCTCCAGGGCCCTCGCATAGAACACCCGCACTCCAGGGTTTGTTAAAAGCAGCCCTGAGACCCAGGAGCTCTTCTCTCGTTGATGTAGCTTATCTTCCACTTGGTGTGGAAGATTGTGATCTTGTCTCCATCTGACTAACTTGATTAAAAACTCTGGTATCCAGTCCTTTCTCAGTATCTGAGGGAGACTGGTTCCAGGATCCCCAATGGATACCAAAATCTTTGGATGCTTAAGATCCTTATTTATAAAACAGCAGAGCACAATCAACCTTCCAACCCAAGGAGACAGAACCCAACCCTAATCAAAAAGAGAATTTATTTTCCTCAACCTTGTCTCCCCAGCACACAGAAATTGCTGGGTAACTCTCTGCATTAAACAAATTACCTTCTGATCCTCTGATGCCCATCTATCTCCCACAGGCTCCACATCATGAAGCCTCCTTCTCAGCCTAGTCTGTTTATGAGTTTCAAGGAACCAGTTCTCCCCGCAGCCTCTTCCCAAGTACCATGTTATTTTCCTGCAGTCTCTTTATTTGTGCCTAGCCAGTTAGATCTCCATTCTCAATCACCTCTGCTTGTCTAAATCTCCAAAGTTCAAAACTCCACTCCTAGGCCACCTTCTTCTTCCTCCTCCTTTTAATCCCTACAGTGCACACTGGCCTGTACTGAACTACCAGTCTTAACTAATTGATACCCAGTAACACCCATCATGTGCTAAGCTCCGTATCAGGCACGATGGGGACACAAAAAAGTATGTATAGCCCATACTTTCTAAGGATCCAATGCCGGAGAGACAAGAGTCCCGCTCATGGAAAGTTAATAAAAAGGCCCAGTCACTTATAAGTGTCGCATGAACAGTTTAGACAGAAATATGTGTTAAAGTTGCTCAGAGGAGCGTGAGAGCATGTGTGTTCTGGAGCTTAGGTTAGAGACTACCTGGAGGAAAAGGGGCTTAGATGATGAGTCCAATCTGGCTAAGTAGGAAGGAATGGGAACACGTTACATGCAGTGCAATTATACAATCACTTAGTGAGAATATGAAACAAGAATGACTTGGGAAAGAGGTAATGAAGAGATAAGTTTCATGGGTGAGAAAGTTAGACTGAAAATGAGACAGGGAGAATGCTATTGAAACCCAATTTGCACATGGAAAGTCTCTTAATCAACTTTCATTCTACATAGGAGATGTGTGTGTGTTAGTCGCTTAGTCATGTCTGACTCTTTGAGACCCCATGGACTATAGCTGGCCAGGCTCCTCTGTCCATGGAATTCTCCAGGCAAGAATACTGAAGTGGGTGGCCATTCCCTTCTCCAGGGGATCTTCCCAACCCAGGGATCAAACTTGGTCTCCTGCATTGCAAGCAGATTCTTTACCATCTAAGGCACCAGGGAAGCTCTCTACATAGGAGATAATAGAGGCCAAAGATGGCCCTATGGCTTAGGAACTGCAAAGTTGGGGTAAAACTCAGGTCCACAGAGTCCTAGGTCTGTGCAACTGAGTGGGAGTTCCTTGAAGCTGGACAATAAACAATTTGGGCTAGATGGCTGACCTGAATCTTACCTGAGAAACAGCACATCTCCATGTGCTACCAAAGGCTTAAGGACTAGTGATGCTGAGGACAGCATGACATTTCTCTTGGCCAGGTCACTTCAACTTCTCAGAGCATGAGCTTCTTCATCTACTGAGAAAATAAAGTCTATGGAGATAGCTGAAGTCCAGGTCCTAGCAGTATTTAATAAGATGATGCTTTACTAGTACGTAGCCCAGTACAGAGAACATAAGGACTTCTCAATATAAATAACCTTTTATATCAAACATGGGGGTGATAATGCCTCTCCCAAGGAGATATGCAGTCTATGCAGTTAAATAACAAAGAAAGCAAAACCGAGAGTGTAGTGGTCAGGAGTCTATCCCAACTTAGATGTACAGAGAAACACAGCTGTTGTCTGCAGTCACAGATGTGTAACTCCTGTTCTGTCTAGCCCAGGGCACGAGCCATCAGAGATATTTAATAAAGGTTTCTGAACTGAAGGGATTTAAATTGGATCAAATTTAATTGGATCCTTTGTTTAAAATTTAAAAGTCTGCCTCTGAGAAGAAGCTGAATGGAACACTTCTTGGGTCTGGAAATTGTTAATTCCAGCAATCAGACTTGGCCTGTCTTTCTTTTCTTTTGATAAGTCCCGACAGAACGCCCCACTATGTTTTCCCTCCTCCACTGCTCAGAGGATTGATTGAATATGAAATCCACAGCCGTGGTTGGGGTTTGCTCAGAGATGTCACTGGTGATTGCAAAGTTGTATTTTCTAGACCATTCTTGTCATACACCCCCAATGTGCCACATATTGTCAACTGATAGACCTCTTTTTACCCTGCTCTGCCTTCCTCTCTATCCCAGTGGGTGAAAGGCTGGAAATCGTATGGTCCAAAATCCTTAGCAGCTACCAAGCTGCTCTTGAGAGGCACACCCTGGGGCCTGGAAGGCAGCAAGTGGGGAGAAGTCACTCTCCTTCTCTTGGGTCTGGCAACAAAAGGGGGTTTCAGGAAATAGAGGGTTCTGGCAAGATATTGGGGGGTGACTATCAGGAGTGTGAACTCTTTTTATTCCTGCTGACAACAGAGGGCAAGGATTCCAATGACAAAGATATCTGCCTGTTGTGGGTCTCCAGCCACACCACCACAAGTGCCGACATTTACACACTGGGCAAAACCATGCCACCATATTTTCCTCCAGCCTTCCAGCATGTATCCAATGCACTTTATGGAATCTTCTTCTGCTTGTAATATCTAGAGTTTTCTGTGCTTTTCTCGTGAGAAGCTGACTGATACACCACTGAAAACCTTGTGGAAAAAAAAATGAAAGGTGCTCAGTTGTGTCCGACTCTGTGCGACTTCATGGACTATATATAGCTCGCCAGTCTCCTCTATCCATGGAATTTTCCAGGCAAGAATACTAGAGTGGGTTGCCATTCCTTTTTCTGGGGGATCTTCCCAATGGAGGAATCAAACTCATGTCTCCTATATTGCAGGCAGATTTTTGACCATCTGAGCCACCAGGAAAGCCCTCTTAGTACATTATAAATTATAAAAACAAATGTTCAGTAAGCTGTTTAGTGATCAGTAACAACAAAATAGTTTAGCACTTCTAAGAGTAGGGCCTTTTTAACAAGGGGCTTAAAGAAAAACCATGAAGCAATACCCCACGTCCAAGGTAAGAGAAACCCAAGTAAGACAGTAGGTGTTACGAGAGGGCATCAGAGGGCAGACACACTAAAACCATAATCACAGAAAACTAGCCAATCTGATCACAGGACCACAGTCATGTCTAACTCAGTGAAACTAAACCGTGCCGTGTGGGGCTACCCAAGATGGACGGGTCATAGTGGAGAGGTCTGACAGAATGTGGTCCACTGGATAAGGCAATGGCAAACCACTTGAGTATTCTTGCCTTGAGGACCCCACGAACAGTATGAAAAGGCAAAAAGATAGGATACTGAAAGAGGAATTCCCCAGGAACTCAGTAGGTGCCCAATATGCTACTGGAGATCAGTGGAGAAATAACTCCAAAAAGAATGAAGGGATGGAGACAAAGCAAAAACAATACCCAATTGTGGATGTGACTGGTGACAGAAGCAAGGTCCGATGCTGCATAGAACAATATTGCATAGGAACCTGGAATGTTAGGTCCATGAATCAAGGCAAATTGGAAGTGGTCAAACAGATGGCAAGATTGAACGCTGACATTCTAGGAATCAGTGAACTAAAATGGACTAGAATGGGTGAATTTAACTCAGATAACCATTATATCTACTACCGTGGGCAGGAATTCCTTAGAAGAAATGGAGTAGCCATCATGGTTAGCAAAAGAGTCTGAAATGCAGTATTTGGATGCAATCTCAAAAACGACAGCATGATCTCTATTCATTTCCAAGGCAAACCATTCAATATCACAGTTATCCAAGCCTATGCCCCAAACAGTAACGCTGAAGAAGCTGAAGTTAAACGGTTCAATGAAGACCTACAAGACCTTTTAGAACTAACACCCAAAAAAGTTGTCCTTTTCATTCTCAGCAGTGGCCACAGGACTGGAAAACATCAGTTTTCATTCCAATCCCAACGAAAGGCATTGCCAAAGAATGCTCAAACTACCACACAATTGCACTTATCTCACATACTAGTAAAGTAATGCTCAAAATTCTCCAAGCCAGGGTTCAGCAACATGTGAACCGTGAACTTCCAGATGTTCCAGCTGGTTTTAGAAAAGGCAGAGGAACCAGAGATCAAATTGCCAACATCTGCTGGATCATAGAAAAAGCAAGAGAGCTCCAGAAAAACATCTACTTCTACTTTACTCATTATGCCAAAGCCTTCGACTGTGTGGATCACAACAAACTGTGGAAAATTCTTCAAGAGATGGGAATACCAGACCACCTGACCTGCCTCTTGATAAACCTATGTTCAGGTCAGGAAGCAACAGTTAGAACTGGACATGGAACAACAGACTGGTTCCAAATAGGAAAAGGAGTACATCAAGACTGTATATTGTCACCCTGCTTATTTAACTTATATGCAGAGCTCACCATGAGAAATGCTGGGCTGCAAGAAGCACAAGCTGGAATCAAGATTGCTGGGAGAAATATCAATAACCTCAGATATGTAGATGATACCACCCTTATGGCAGAAAGTGAAGAGGAACTAAAAAGCCTCTTGATGAAAGTGAAGGAGGAGAGTGAAAAAATTGCCTTAAAGCTCAACATTCAGAAAACTAAGATCATGGCATCTGGTCCCATCACTTCATGGGAAATAGATGGGGAAACGGTGGAAACAGTGTCAGATGGTGATTGCAGCCTTGAAATTAAAAGACGCTTACTCCTTGGAAGGAAAGTTGTGACCAACCTAGATAGCATATTAAAAAGCAGAGACATTACTTTGCCAACAAAGGTCCTTCTAGTCAAGGCTACGGTTTTTCCAGTGGTCATGTATGGATGTGAGAGTTGGACTATGAAGAAAGCTGAGCACCGAAGAATTGATACTTTTGAACCATGGTGTTGGAGAAGACTCTTGAGAGTCCCTTGAACTGCAAGGAGATCCAACCAGTCCATCCTAAAAGAAATCAATCCTGAATATTCATTGGAAGGACTGACGCTGAAGCTGAAACTCCAATACTTTGGCCACCTCATGTGAAGAGTTGACTCATTGGAAAAGACCCTGATGCTGGGAAGGAGTGGGGGCAGGAGGAGAAGGGGACAACAGAGGATGATATGGCTGGATAGCATCATCAACTCGATGAACATGGGTTTGGGTAGACTCCAGGAGTTGGGGATGAACAGGGAGGCCTGGCATGCTGCAATTCATGGGGTCACAAAGAGTCAGACACAACTGAGCAATTGAACTGAGCTGAACTAAAGACAAACATTACTCACGGTACAAGTGCTTCCTTCAAACTGACACACGATAAGGAAAGTTTTGACCCAAGGGCCTTTCCCCACATGCTGGAACATCTGGGGAGAAACGGTTGTCAGGGAGGGGAAATTTTCCCCTCTTTCCCTCTTGAGTTCTTGTGGCTGGAATAATAATAAAGTTGACAAAGATTAACAAGAGAAAAATATACAGATTTTAACCATGTACATGGAAGTCACATAGAAATATAACCTACAACATGGCAAAAGCAGGCAGCTTTTATCCTTTTTAGACAAAGAAACAATAAATTTGTGAAGAATTGACAAAACAAGAAACTTAGGCTTTAGGTGCCCCGTTAGTGAAGAATCTAAACAGAGTTTGGGTGAAAAATTAAAGTAACAAGCTTTGTTTCTGTAGGCTTCTTGGCCCTCAGTTTTTTATCTTTGGAGATAAGTGTCCTTCTGACTCCAGACGTAGCAAGCGCACTTCTCGTGTAAGAGATTTATTATTTCCTGTTTTCAGGGAAACAGAGAGAAGGGTCAGGGTGTCCCTCTTGTATCAGCCATTTCTTAAGTCACTTTAGCTCAAAATGTCGACTGAACAAAAATGCACAACCTAAAAGTCGAGAACTGTGTTTTTTTCAGTGGGCATTCTGAAGACTTCAAGCCCGAGAGACAGGACTGTTAGATAACTCAGAGAGGCTGCCCTGAAGGCCTAAGGGAGGAGCCAGCACATAGAGGAATTTTTGCAACAAAGATCAGATAGATTGTAGTTAATTAAAGAAAACCAGACACCTCAAGTTAATGAATTTAGTGCTTTTCTATGTACGGGAAGATGCAAGAGTCTGGGCTCTTTGAAACCATCCCTTTGCTGTGTATCTCAGCTGTCTGGGGCCGATGTCCTGTGCTTTATCACCCTGAGTCTCCTCAGGGCGCACCGCTGGGAGTGGCTGCAGCGGCTTCTGGCTTGATGGCAGGCATCCTGCCTCCATCCTGAGTTCCTTCTGGGCTCAATTTTGGGGACGGTTGTAATGTGATAGTTTGATGATGGTAACATCCTTTATTTACTGATATGGCGAGCAATATTTTTCATTCACAAAAATAATCAATAATGTCACTGAGGCACAGTTGGGAGTGGCCTACACCAGGGTCCCATTACAGCCATCTCTGAAAGCGGCACGAATGGGCAGCAGTGAACTGAACTGCAATCAGTCCAGGGGACCAGCTGACACACTGGATGTGGGTCATAAGGTGAAAAAAAATGGCAAGGAAGCTTCTTAAGTCCACTGAGAAAACTCTGCCTGCACTCCCAAGGTCAGCCCATGGGAGAATGGCTTGTCCACCCTTCCACTAGCAGGCATGTGTGGCTAGTGGTAGCGATGGATCAGGAGGTGGGATTCTGCTCCCGAGTCAGGCTTCAGGCTAACCCTGAGGCCAAGATGTAAGCAGAACACCAGTGCCCAGCTCCAAGTGTAATGCCCAGAGCAGCATCTAAGCAATGCTTCCAAAAAACATTTCTCTACTCAGCCGGAGATCTGCCACTGCCAGGCCTCCACTTCCTTAGCTGAGCGGGCATCGTTATGCACTGGGGGTGCCTGGAAGGTAAAACTGCAGATCGTAGCGAGATTCACAGCTTTGAAACGATCTGTGCCTTAAAGTTATTGCTTTTTGCTTTGTTTTGTGTTTAGAGGGGGGAAAAAATAACAACAACAAAAAATCCAAACCTTTAAGAAATCTAATTATATGTTTGAGTTATAGACTGGTTTTTAACAACAACCAAAAAAAATTAACAAAAAAGGGGGCTCATTAAGAGTCTTTTGTCTCCAAAACAAGTGTGTTTTCCTAAGCCATAGAGCAAGCAAATTCTAATTGCTGGCTTCATTATACAGAAAAGTCTAAGTGTAACAATCAGAAGCCTTATTACACATACATAATTGAGTTTCATTGCAACTTATGAAAACATAAACTCTCTTAAACACACTTGCAGAAAATGTCGCATCATCAAATCAACACTTTTATTATACAAAAGTAATTGTGTTTAAAGACACCAAACATATGTTACTTATACAAAAAAAAAAAAAAAATGAGTTGTACTATGATTCAGAAGTCTAAATCTTGAATCTGAGAGCAATGCTTTGTTTGCAAATGCAGAGCCAAAAAAAAGGGGCAAATTACAAACTTTACTAATGAGATATAAAGGAACTTGCTCTGGAAATATTCTGCTTTGGAAATTCTGAAATCTCAAATTCCCTTTTCTGGCTAAATCTTTCATGAGCCTCCTTTCTTCCATGTCTGGCTTCTTCCAAATCTTTTTAATTGTGCATCTTTATATTTTTCCTTCTGGTTTGAATTCTTGCTTTCCTAAGTCTAACCCCTGATCACTTGAATGTTTCTTTCACCAGCACCAATAGTCTCTGTCCCTTCCAAGTTCCATCATTCTCATCGGTAACACCCACTTCTCACTAATTCTTGCCTCTACTCCCTACACTCCCGTGTCTGGGCTGACTGACCCTCGGGAGCAAACTGCCCTGCTCTCCCACCAGGAACCAGTGAGTTCCAAAACCCACCGCCCCTTGCAATCTGCCCTGAAGCCCTCTGGCTTCCCCAGATAACTCTCCTCCCTGGGGCCAGCTATGTTGTGGGCCCCAATGCAAAATGAGAATGTAATCCCTTTGTTCGAAAAGAGGGGGAAAGCCTCTTTCTTTCTTCCACGTGTTTTCATTTGCTATTTAATATTGCACTCCCTTGCACCCAAGGAAACTTGCTAGTGAGGGCAGATTCCCTGTTGCTCAGACCCTTACCTTGCATCTCAGTGCTTAGCTATGTGCCCAATTTTCACCTCGCTGACACCTAAGTGCTCAGGTTTAGGTGCGTGGGAGTTGGGGAGCAGGAGGCAGAAGACCCATCATAGGAGGTGGGACCACAGGAGCCGGGACCAAGTCTTTATTTCCCACCAGACTCACAAGACACAGTTCAAAGATAAAAATTGTTAAAATTTCAAGATGGAAGTCATTGAGTATTAGAGCGCAAGACAGAGACCCTCTGAACTGCCCTGGCCGCTGGCCCAGGAAGCTGGCCCTTCCCAGTGTCCCCTGTTCTCCTCCCAGCTCCGCGTTCCCGGCACGTGCCTCCATCCTTGGGTACCAACCACCCTGGCTGCAGATGAGCAGATCGCATTTCACAGGCGAGTCAGCAGCCATCTCAAATCATCCGGCTCCTCTCCAACCTGCCTCCTCACTCACTCAAGCCACACACATCTATCTCTCCTCTCAGTAGAAGGGAAAAGCTCTGGCCTTGCCCTGACACAGGCCCGCTCCGGCCACGCATGGACCAGGCGTGCCTCTTCCTACCATCTCCAAACCTCTCCTTCCTCAGCAGCCTGGTCCTCCCTTCTCTGGCACATGGATAAGTGCTCTCCCCGTCTCTCCTTTGTGCTTCTCAACAAGCCTTTACAGGCTGGGGTCTCCTTACCCTTATCTCTCACTTGAGGCTTGGAAGTTTAGAGTAACTTGCTCACAACTACACTGCTACTAAGAAGCAAACCACAGTTTCAGCCCAGACTTCCAAACCCGATAACACGTAGCCACCATGCCTTCCTTCTGGCATTTTGGAATCCTCTTTCTACTGGCTTCTTCCTCTCAGATGGAAATGTTCTCAAGCAGTCCACATCCAGCAACAGAAAGTCAAATAAAGACAAAAGCTAAAACAAGCCCATGGATCACATGGATTGTGATCCCATTTGGCTCAAAGGCTCACCCTTCTTCCCTTGACTACCATACTTCTTCCTGACATCACAGTGAACACCCCCACCCCTCCTGTATCCCTCTGCACATCCCTCCTATGAAGATGCCTGTCTGTCTCTGGTGGGGGCAGTCAGGGATGTTCCGCGGGGGCCTGTGGGTGTTTGTTAGTGTTTTTCCACCTAGACTGCTCTCCCTCTGTCAACCTGTTTCTCAGAGTTCTCCCATCCTTGGCTTGCCTGGCTCTCATTCTGTCTCTGTCACACACACCTGGAATGGGAGTATCCCCAATCGATAGGCTTGCCCGCTCTTTCTCTGCCATGACTGCCACCTGTGTGTAGGCATCTCCCAGACACCACATACACACCTGTGAGAAAGCAAGACTGGTCACGGTCTCCTCTATGGAAGGTATACATCAGACACTTTACCCTTATCACCTCTTTGAATCCTCACCAGCTCTTCAAAGTAATGAGGAATCTGAAGTCCTGCATCTTGCAGTGCCCTCTCTACAGGTGCCCTCCTGAGATGCCCAGAGCAGGGCTCCACCCGTGTCTGTTGGACTCCATACCCATATTCCACCACTGCCCAAGGGCCATTGCCCCTGTGATGCATCAGTCGCCTTTCACACTAAAATTTATGACTTCCTCAGATTTTTTCCCAGATACCCCAAATTTAAAACATGAAGATTTCACTCAAGTGTTTCCCCTGGGATTTTTCTATCTTGGTTAATAGGTTAGGTATTTGACCTTGCCATCCATTCTCTTGTTCAAATTCCCTCGGGGACTCTCTGATTCCCTCAGGATAAAGTGGGAAATTTTTCTCCAGGATCTGCAAAGTCATCCACGACCTGGTCCTCATCTACCTGTGTGCTTTACTTCAGCCATGATTGTTGAAATTGTTCAGATCAACCAGTCTGCTTGGAGCATCCAGCGTTCTACCATACACCTTTCATCCAGTCATTCATTTGACAGATAATTGCTTATTGAGTGTCTATTGGGTGCCAGGCTCTGTTGACTGGTATCTGTGAACAAAAGAGCCAAGATCTCACCATCCTTGAACTTACAATCTAGTGTAGAGGGGCGGACATCAAATGGTGAATGATAGTTATACAGTATATAATAAAGGGATAAGTAATATAGAGAATCATGAGTGCTTCCATGGTGCACAATCGCATAGCACACTCAGGGTGCACCTCACCAGAAAGGAGCAGGAAGGAGCTGAAGGAGGGGGCCATACAGACACTTGGGTGAAGCTTGTCCCAGGTAAAAGGAACAGAAGATGCAAAGGCCCTAAGGTAGGAGTGGTACCCAGAGAGAATCAAAGAAGACTAGTTGTGACTGGAGCAGAGACAGCAAAGGGGAGCATAAGAGCAGAGGAGGTTACAAAGGTTATGGGGGCAGCTAGTGAAAGATCTTAGATATTGTGAGGACTTCGCCTTTCCTCTGAGTGAAATGGGATCCCATAGAGAGTGACCTGACGTGACTTCCACTTTAAAAGAACCACTCTGGGCACTGGGATGAAACAGACTACACACAGGCAAGGACAGAAGCTGGGAGCCAGAAGACGATTGCAGTCACTTGGCAAGGGATGACAATAGATCAAACAAGGGTTGTAGCAGTGAAGGTGGGAAGAAGTGGTCTGAACTTCAACACATAATATCCTCTTGGTCTGGAATGTTCTTGTCACATAACCCATCCAGGTGGCAGACTCACCTGACCTTCAAAAATATCCTCATCTCTGGGAAGCCTTCTCAAACCTGTTATCCTTGGCTAAATTCAGAATTTCTTCTCTTTGCTTTCCTTCCATAACTCCTGTGATATCCAGCACTTCATTATTAGAGCACATATCTGTCTATGTCAAAGTTATTGATGCTATTGTCTATCTCCCACCAGACTGTGAGTGCCTTGAGGCCATACTGCCTTATACTTCTTTGTATGTTCAGGATGCAGTTTTCACAAATTCTCAGTAAAAGATGGTGATGGAATAAATGACATCATTGTAAAAAGCAGGCTACTCTCCATCTTTATCCAGGCACCAAACCCCAGTGTCAGGAATTCAGGCACTGGTCAGTTCTCAGGAGATGAATGCTCAGCAATGATTATCCCCACAAGAGTTCTGCCAATCAGGGCTGCCTGGACCAGGAGAGCTGACCACCAGCCTTTCCTCAGCTGCTGAGTTAAGGAAAATCAGAAGAGCTGGCAATGACTCTGCTAAGTAACTAGATGGGAAGATGCACGTGTTCCATCACGTCTATTCACCCTATTGGTGAAGACAGAGATCCCTCACACTGGGTAAAATGAGATCACCAAATACACGACACCTTACCCTGTGCACAATGAAATGAGATTAACAACATTTATTAGTCACACACAGGCACAGCCCAGGGGAAGACATCACCTGCCATGCATTCAGGAATACAGTGAACCAGCGGGAGCTATGAGAGGCAAGCATTGTAGCAATAAGATCAGGAGGTGACACCTAGTTTCCACGTAATTGGCTTATTTAAATGATTTCATGGCTGGCCATCAGGCTGAAGGCCTGGTGAAGTACAGCTTGGTCCTGCTGATAAAGGGAACTAGCTAGGGGGAGAGCCTTTTCCACTGAGTAGGGGGCATATCTGGTGAGAGAAGAGGGACTTATGGTTATAGGCCTTAGGGACCCTATGAGGCTCAAAGATGTCAAAGCAGCATTTAAGATTGCAAGTTAATTTCAAGTCTCCCATTACAACGTGAAAACAAGAGAATTGTTTAGCTCTAAAATTGGGAAAGGAAGAATATTGAAGGAGACAAAATTAGAGTTGGTTTGAAATTTGGGGAGGACAGCCTTGAGATAAGGGCTTATGACTGATGCAACGGGTCCAGACTAAGAACAAAAGATAGTCTGCTAGCAACCTGGGCCACAAGTCCAGGTTAGATGGATGAATTCATTCTAAAGCACCCTGGATAGACAACTCGGGAGGCTTTGAATAGGCTTCCTGCTTCAGTCTGAAATCTCATGGAAAACTGAATAGAGGTTAGTTGACTGTGAGATAAATGTGTGGACCCAAGAACTTATTTTTTTTTATTGAAGTATAGTTGATTTACAATGTTGTGTTAGTTTCAGGTGTATAGCAAAGTGATTCAAGTTTGTATTCTTTTGCAGATTCTTCTCCGTTACAGGTTATTACAAGATATTGAATATAGTTTCTTGTGTTATACAGTAGATCCTTGTTGTTTATCAATTTTTTATATAGCAGTGTATATCTATTAATCCTAAACTCCTAATTTATCTTTCTTCCCCCAACCTTTCTTTGCTCCTTTAACAACCATAAGTCTGTGAGTCTGCTGTTTTGTGAACAAGTTCACGTCTATCGTTCTTTTTAGATTTCACACATAAGTGACATAAAATGATATTTGTCTTTCTCTTTCTGACTGACTTCACTTAGTATGATAATATCTAGGTCCATCAGTGTTACTGCAATGGCATTATTTCATTCTTTTTTATAGCTGAGTAATAATCTATTGCATATATGTATCACATCTTCTTTCTCCATTCATCTGTTGGTCAGTGGACATTTAGGTTGCTCTCATGTCTTGGCTATTGTAAATAGCGCTGCAGTGACCGTTGGGATGCATGTATCTTTTCAAATTAGAGTTTTCATCTTTTCCAGATGTATGCCCAAGAGTAGAATTGCTGGGTCATATGGTTACTCTATTTTTAGTTTTCAAAAGAACCTCCACACTGTTTTCCACACGATTGCACCAGTTGACATATCCACCAACAGTGTACAAGAGTTCTCTTTCCTCCACATCCTCTCCAGAATTTATTATGGGAGAACCTATTTTAATAACACATTTAATATCACATTCAGAGCAATACTAGTAAACTGAGAACTTCCATTACCAATAAACTTATATCCTATCAATGCTTTCCCGTTTCTTAAACAATAAACTCTGAATCCCTGAACCTGTTGGTAAATGTCCCCAAAGAAGTCAGTTTGACTTATTTTAACCTTAGCTGTCCTTTCTCTCTGCAAGAACCAGCCTTTGTCAAGTCCTACCTTCTTTGTAAAACCTTCCAAAGAAATAAGGCTAACAGTGATGACTTTTTATGTGATTAATCTCCAACTATAAGAAATACAGATTGAGTACCTACCCCATGCCAATACTATCCTAGAAGTTGAGGATACAAAAAGACACAAGATAAGTTCTTGCCTGCAAGGGGCTATGAATCTATCTGAGGTACAAGGCACATTCTCAAGTAAGTCAGAACAATGTAAGGTAACACATGCTGGGTTGAAATAAGCAATGTAAGAAAGATCTAACTAGTTTAGAGGGGGCAGGGACCCGTATTTTATCTATTCTTCTTAATTATATATGGTTAAAAAAAAAAAAACAGGATATCATCTATTTCTATACTGCCAGACCCTAACAGTGTCTAGATTACTGATTGACTGAATGCACAATTGACTGATATATGGATATTTGATTACCCCTTTGGAATCTTTCAAATATGCCTATTTCAGTTCTCTAATCATATCAGTAACTTTCAAATTAACTCATCTTAAAGGGTCTCAGCACCCTTGGGAAATTTAGTTTTACTAACAATATCCTACCTTCTCATGCTGAGAGGTAGGTATCATTACTGCCATAATTAAAACCATATTAATTAGATTTTTTTAGTCACCTGTATTTCAGCAGACTCCAACACTGAGGATTGGGTTGCTATCTATGTTATGAGATATGAAAGGCAGGGCAAGGCCTCCCTGACCCCAAGATATCACACCCAGCTGGACTTCTACTGTGGCTAACATTGGAAATCAACCCCGTGAGGTAACACAGTTCTTGCTCATGCAGGAATTGTTTTTGCAATGTCAATGCTTCTAGTATAGGTAAAACCAAGTCAATAAGTATTTGGAGGCTTGGAGGTTTGTTTGTGATCTTTTTAAAAGCTTCTCCTATATACCAGATTTGTGCTGGGCATCATGCAGATACATTGATTAAACCCTGGCTCCTCCTTTAAAGATATAACTTTCTAATTAGTTGGAAGAAGCCTACAGTTACCCAGCCCTGCAGTGGATATTTACAAGGTAGCAGCACATAAGTGATGATTGCCAAGCAACTGTGGAAAGAGGACATGGTTAGGAAGATCTGGTTTCTAGCCTAGATTTTGTCATTAGGGCATTGAGTTACCTTGGAGGCTACTTGCTTCCAAAGATATGCCCTGGGTCTGATGTCCTCTACTTTCCTGGTGATCTCTAGAGGTAGTTCAGAACATCCTTGATGACATCAGAGGAATGAGATCAGAGCTTAGCCAGTGCCTAACCCATGACTGGTACCAGCATTTTAGTTTCCAGCCCCAGAATGACTTGAAATGACCACCTCCCAAAGCAGAGTGAACAAAGAAATAACAGTGACCTGCAGTGGCCAGGAGATCTTCGGAGATAGGAGGGAGCCTACGATGGACTTGGAGAAGGTGGGATTTGGAAGGAGTGGCATGGATAAGGCATGGCAGGTAGGCTGAGAGCCTAGTACATTAATCCCACTGCAAATAATCTTTATCAGACTAATAAGCCATCCTTATTAGTGATGGCTTTAGATACCTTTGGGGGAACGTTAGCAATCACAATTAGTTCTAAGAAATGAAGACTTAGAGTTGAAGCTTACAGCATCATAGATGCATTCTGCTTTCCACGGTGACACCCCTATTGCCTGAAGAGGTGGGGGATTTTATCTGTGAGTACAGCAAGTCCTGAAACCCACGTCCCAGTCCAGTCTTTGCAGCCCATTGGTTCCTACTATGCATGAAGGTCTGCCCAAGTCTGAGGGAACTTTGGCAACTCAGATCGAAAATAGTCTTCACGAGAAAGCCAACAGTAGCCCTCAGCCACTACACTCATGTCTTTGCTGCTGTCTTACTGTCTGTTTGGTTGTGCTGTTGTTTTTCAGGGAGGGGCGGATACCGAAGGCAGAGACATGCTGTTCCATAAGTATTTCCTTTAGCTGATGTCTTAGTTGTGCTATTTCATCTTTTCCTCACTGAAAATCTCAGGCATAGGATGGCTGTTTTACGGATGAGGAAAATGAGACTCCATGAGGTTAAATCATTCTCTGAAGGCCCCAGGTAGGGAGAAACTGAATCATGATTTCACCCTGCATGCAGAAGCAGAAGTAGGGTAAGACAAGGGAATCAACCACGGGGCAGAATGTCAGAAGGCCCTCACTCCCAGATGCTGGCCCCGAGGTGAGCGCTTTGTTTCACCCTCTTTCTGGTGGCTAGGACCCACAGGGCTGTCTGGCTTCAAAACCCATATGCTTACACACACACACACACACAGTCTCTACAGCTAGCTTTTCAACAGTAACATCAGCCCCTCAGGAGCCTATAGGGAGAAACGATTCGCAAGCAAACTCTGGCTTGGGATTCTTAGCTCCCAACTGCCTGCTAACTATAATCCCAGATGACGTGAAGACAGGCAGAGCAGGAAAATAAAGACAAATGAATCACTGTCAGCTAGAACTATTCCTGGAGATGCCATGTAACACTCACATGGAAAGAGACACTTGGGTATGATGTAGCCCCTGCTGGAGCTAAAGAAGGGTGCAAAAGCATTAGCTCCCTATATACCCACTTTTTATTAAAGAGTCAGAACTCCTACAAAAGAATGTGTGCTCTCCAGTGTTTATGGACATCCTAGTTCCCTTAGCTTGTATAGACACTGCACACAGCATTCCCTTGGGAAAAATGACCCTATTGGTGCAGGAAATTGTTTAAAAAAATAATAATAACATAAGCAGAAAAATCACTGGTCCCAGCCCAGACCCAATCCAGAAACAGACACAGCTGTCTTACACAGGGGGCCTCACACCCCTTCCCACTCCTCATGCATCTGGGACAAAGAGAGACTCCATGCCAAATGGCAATCTGCAGATAGTAAGTTGGACAGCAGGGCCGTAAAGCCACCACAGAAGGGGGACATTAAAGAGGCAGCATAAATCCCTTGATGGCAGCAGTAAGTCTCTGTCAACACTAGCATCAGGCTGTGCAAAACACACGGAGGTTCAAGATGCTCACGACAGATATGTTCAGAGTCGGCAGGAAAAAAAAGGATGTTGGAGAGGATAGAAACTAAAAAAATTACTTTCTTTGATTGCTCTGTGTCCACATGGTCTCAACCCACTCCCCATCCAGACTATTCTGCTTCAGACTATTCCAAATCATTTCACCTCATCTCATCCTCTCCCACTGAATTCCATTTCAATCTATCTTGCCTCAGTCTCGTTCTGATTCATATGCTGATTACAACTATTCTGTTCATTCTTATCCCATAGTCTACCATTCAGTCCAACCTAACACCTCTACATCCTTACCAAGCTAGCCCATTCCATATGCAGCGGTAATGTTAGTACCCCTTCCAATCTGACGTGCTTATGGAAAAAGACATATAAGCATGGAGAAACTGGCACCATAGTTAGATGGACTCCAGACCTGCCTACCATGTTCAAAGACCCTAAATTATTAAATAGGGTCAATATGAGAAAAATCTCTAGTGGTTCAATTCTCAACTTTCCCTAAATAGACCATTTTATCTGCATATGAGATAGCAACACAGAAAGGGGAGAAGAATGGAAACTGACTTTTGCTTATTAAGAGTAAATTCTGCTCTGAACTAAGATATGCTTCACATGCAATATTTCATCTTATCCTCACTACAAAAGCTATCATTTCTATTCCCATTTTACAAATAACTGAGGCTCAAGGCTAAAAAACTCTGGCCACCTTCTACAGCTAAGACGTGCTTTTAGATCCATTAGGACTGGCCACATGGAGTCCATGATCATTCCAGAGCTTCTGTACTGTGACTGATGCCATGAGTGTGTGGTGTTGGTATCTTGAGCTGTGGAACCATTAGCAGTGGTCACAACTGTTATCATCCTCACGCAAAATTGTCTCCCATGATTATGGATGATGACATAAGCCATGGAGAAGATATAAATGTTGAAAAGTACAGTATATAAAATGGCCACACACATATATACTTTGTATGAGAAGCAACTCCACCCAGTTCTGCCTAACACCCTAGTCTGTTCTGTTTCACTCTGTATACTATTTATTTGTTTTTTTTTAATTTATTTTTAATTGGACGATAATTGCTTTACAATGTTGTGTTGATTTCCACTGTACAACAACATGAATCAGCTATAAATATACATATATCCCCCTTGTGAGCACCGAACACCCCTCCCACCCTTCCAGGTAATCACAGAGAACCAAGCTGAGCTCCCTGTGTTGATGATTGCTCTCGTCCAACTTTAAGCTTTAAGAAGGAAAGCACATTGTTTCGTTCACTGGCACATCAGTTCAGTTCAGTTCAGTCGCTCAGTCGTGTCTGACTCTTTGCGATCCCACGGACTGCAGCACACCAGGCTTCCCTGTCCTTCACCAACTCCTGGAGCTTGCTCAAACTCATGTCCATCGAGTCGGTGATGCCATCCAACCATCTCATCCTATGTCCTCTCCTTCTCCTCCTGCCTTCAATCTTGCCCACCATCAGGGTCTTTTCCAGTGAGTCAGTTCTTCGCATCAGGTGGCCAAAGTATTGGAGTTTCAGCTTCAGCATCAGTCCTTCCGATGAATATTCAGGACTGATTTCCTTTAGGATTGACTGATTTGATCTCCTTGCAGTCCAAGGGACTCTCAAGAGTCTTCTCCAACACCACAGTTCAAAAGATCAATTCTTCAACACTCAACTTTCTTTATAGTCCAACTCTCACATCCATACATGACTACTGGAAAAACTACAGCTTTGACTAGATGGGTCTTTGTCGGCAAAATAATGGCACATACTCAATCCCTAAAAGAGTGCCTGGCACAAGGTCATACCTGAATATTATTATTTTCTAAATAAATGAATGAATGGTAGAAAACATTTCTAAAATAAGTTCTTGGTATTTGAATAATAAACATAAGGTAAGGTCTAATAGAGAAACTGTTCTACACAAATATAAGATGGGAAATATATGATGTTATTCAGCGTAAAGTACTAGAGCACAAATAAATAAGAAAAGACACTCCCACACCTCCACTAAACTGCTGGACAGAAGTCCCTAGCGCTCTAAGGGACAATGAGAGACTGGAGGATGTTCAGGGAGAGTGTCAGGTTGGCAAGAAGATTCTAGACTCAAAAAAATGAAGACTCAGTATGTGGGAAGGGTCATAGCATATGGGGGACAGTTCCAAAGGCAGAACAAGGGCCTCTGGGTAGAAATTACGTGGATTCCCATTGTACTGTAATAATTCCATCATTCATTCTGATGTGTTCAAAACCAGAACTGGTTAATTCTCCCTAGAAACCTTTTTTATCCAAGGAGTTCTCTGAAGCAGAGGCTGGATATTGGTTGCCCTGGTTGTAGTGCAGGCTTTAGATGGAGATTAGACTAAGTGAATGCTAAGATTATGTCCATTCTGAAACTTGATGGATCTCTGTTTCTCTTGGTCTTGCTCATCTGGCCATCCCCAGGAGCATCTAGCAGAAGATTTCAATGAAGCCCAGTCCCTGACAACAAAGCCCACAGACTTGATGGGCTTAGCCCTCATCTCAGAACATCCTGAATCTCCTGCTGTGGACAATTGAAATCCCTGTGAAACTCTCCCTTAACCTTCCTGCAGACTCCACTATGGATACCCTTCTCTTCTTCCTGCATCTTCTCTGCCTCCTGCCTCTTCCATCCCCATCATCTATACACGCCTGGTTGTCTGGTCCCTCCGGAGCCTGTTCTGTGCTGCATGCCCACTAATTATTTATAAAGGAAATCAATCCCTGTTTATGTGTCAGTGAATATGAGACAGAGTGTCTCATCCAGAGAAAATGCACATGCCTCTTGAAGGATGTTTATTACAAAGTAAATCCCAACGAATCTCAGGTCTCATCAAAACCCATAAGTAAACATAATAAAGGGCAACAGAAACTACAATAAGGATTGGAGGTTGTGGTCCAATTGTGGAGGGGCACTAGAGGATCCTGTTTGAAGTTTCAATTGCTTTGCAAGAATATTGCATTCACTTAAACTTTCTACTGATTTGCAGTAACATTTTTTGTTGTTGCTCACTTGTTCAGTCCTGTCCGACTCTTTGTGATCCCATGGACTACAACAGGCCAGGCTTCCCTGTCCTTCACCATCTCCCAGAACTTACTCAAACCCATGTCCATTGAGTTGGTGATGCCATCCAACCATCTCATCCTCTGTTGTCCCTTTCTCCTGCCTTCAATCTTTCCCAGCATCAGAGTCTTTTCCAACGAATCAGCTCTTTGCATCAGGTGATGCAAGTATTGGAGCTTCAGCTTCAGCATCAGTCTTTCCAATGAATATTCAGGCTTGATTTCCTTTAGGATTGACTGGTTTGATCTCCTTGCCATCCAAGGGACTCTCGAGTCTTCTCCGACACCACAGTTTGAAAGCATCAGTTCTTCGATGCTCACCCTTCTTTATGGTCCAACTCTCACATCGATACATGACTACTGAAAAAGATCATAGCTTTGACTATACAGACCTTTGTCAACAAAGTAATGTCTCTGCTTTTTAATAAACTGTCTAGGTTTGTCATAGCTTTTCTTCTAAGGAGCAAACATCTTTTAATTTCATGACTGCAGTCGCCATCTGCAGTGATTTTGGAGCCCAAGAAAATGGTCTGTCATTGTTTCCATTGTTTCCCCATCTATTTGCCATGAAGTGATAACTTCTTGAAGCAGTAACTTTAGATGTGATTTATGGAGACAATGGAAGCTTCTAGATCTCCAAGCCCAATCTTGGTGCAGTCACTGATTTGGGAGTGGGAAAAAGAGATGGCCCTCAACTCTTATCTTGTTAAAATGAAAATAAGCGTATCTGAGGTCAAAGACAGGTCAGAAAGAAAATGCTGATCATGGTGACTGGGAGGATGTGGGCATCTTTACTATGGACACAATTTCTAATACAAGTGTCCAGTAGAAAGGATTGCCAAAGCCACTCCCTTCCCCAGCAAAAAGACTTCTTTCAAAAGTATGAATAACAGGAATATAACCTTAGGGATAAAAGGTTGAATGAAATATGTTGAAGGAAGTGGGAAAAGATGGGAGGATTCAGTAAACAGAATTCAAAAATTATTCAGTGCTTTCACAGTAAAATAGTGAGGAGGAAGAGCAGGTGGAAGAGTCTGTGGGGAAGGTGAGGAAGAGGAGAGGAGAAGCAGAAGGAGACAACTGTAGGAATTATTTTATCATTATTTTCAGCTAATTCAGATAGTTATATGTTGAAGCTACACTCAAAGTGTTGATCTGGATCCAGCGAGGAGTTGGTTAGTAAATTGCATTGCTAATCTAAATCACACATGGGCTAGAAGAGGCCAAGGAAACTGCCCCAGCAGCCTAATGACATGCCCCCACTTATAACATGACTTGAAAGTTTATATAAATACCCAGGGAACTCAGTTTTGCAAGCATTCACACCATGTTAGGGAAGGAAGCTTCATATTGAAACTCAGAGCAAAAAGGCTGGTGTTCTTATGGTCCAGAGGGACTAGGAATCAGGGAGGAACAAGGCTGCTTGCCCATCTCTGAGTTCAGGACTACAGTGGTTGTGAGAGGCATTGATAGAAGGATGCTATGAGATTGCGTGCCCTGTTCTCTGAGGCCCACATCTCTCACGTCAGGCCACCTGTCCTCAGTCACCTTAACCACACTTCTCAAAAAAGTAGCTGTGGTTCTTCCTCTCCTTCTGTTCTTTATCAATACACCCAACCTGGCCTCCAAGTCGATGAGGTGATGTTCATCAATAACAAGTCATGGGCAAAGAAACACTTATGAGGTCTTCAAGGATGACACTAGGTTAACCTCACTGCTTTGGCAAACATTTGTCAGGAACCTCTTATGTACCCAACTCAGTTTTGCAGTCACTAAAACTACTCTGGCAGAAGAATAGCAAATAAGTCTTAACTCTTCTCAAAATCTTCCTGGTGAAGCCTGAGGGTCAAGAACAAGAGGGGCTTCTGCAGGGTTTGGGGGTCAGGGAGGCTTTGACATCAGGCCACCTCACTGCCATGCTTACCAATCACTTGTTCATTTTTTAATACCTGTGTTTTCACACCTAGAAAACAGATCAGCAGTCCCTGCTCTGTGCCTGGTGGTGGGCAGGGGGCTGGAGAGCTGAGCCAAGCAAGTCGATCTGGCCCTAGGCCCCAGGGCACCATCCTTTTAACTCCCTGTTTCCCTGACATTAAGTCCCAGTGAACCAGCTTATACATCTTCCTGGCTGGACTGGTCTAATCTTAAAGCAGAGGTACCCCTCCTCCCAGCTCAGGGGCTTTCTTCTTTACTGATTGAGTTGAATAATTTGATTTAATAAATCAGGAGAATTTGCAGTGGGTTTTGCACTTTCATTAGGGAAGATGTATGTGGTGTGGCTGCTGTTTGGTCGTGTGTTTAATTAAATTAATGAATTAACATCTTTGGTGCTGAGGACTCCAGGTGCACACCCCCCCCCCCCCACCGTTCTTTAGTCCCTATGCTTTATTCAGTAAGATTCCTAAATTTACCATAAATAAATTTAGAGGAAAGAGTTGGGACTTGCTTGTTGTTCTTGCTCTAAAAGAATGGGACCTAGTGATCCCAAAGTGGAGGGTTTTCACCAGTTTGTGCATTTGAGGTTAATCCTGCCTAGCCCACCCATTCCCAACCGGTACCTGATCCCTAATCACTCCCCCTTCAGAGCCCTCACTCACTCCTCTATTCGCAGGGGGACACTCAGGAATGACACACACTCATTCCCACTGAGGATACCTGGCATGATCACAGTTTGCCCATGGAGTTCTCTTAGTGAGAGGGACACTTCCATGGGGACTAACGGGGTCCTTTACCAGCTATTGTTGCTGTTGCTCAGTCGCTTAGCCATGTCTGACCCATGGACTGTAGCATGCCAGGCCTCCCTGTCCTTCATCATCTCCCAGAGCTTGCTCAAATTCATGTCCATTGAGTCAGTGATGCCATCCAGTCATCTCATCCACTGTCTTCCCCTTCTCCACCTGCCCTCAATCTTCCCCAGGATCAGAGTCTTTTCTAATGAGTTGGCTCTTCCCATCAGGTGGCCAGAGTATTGGAGCTTCAGCTTCAGCATCAATCCTTCCAATGAATACTCAAGGTTGATTTCCTTTAAGATTGACTGTTTGATCTCCTTGCTGTCCAGGGGACTCTCAAGAGTCTTCTCCATCATCACAGTTTGAAGCCATCAGTTACTGCTCCCTAGAACAGGGAGTCTGACTACCCGAAGGCCCCACTGGCTCCATCGTCACTTGCTAGAGTCCATGACTCATGTTTTCTGTGACTTTAACTGGCTGCTGGAGTCCTGCATGAAGCAAATGGAGCTGTAATCAAGATCTTTGTTACTCTCCCACATTTGCATGTAAGTGTGGGGACAGCTCATCAGCCCTCAACTTGCTCAGAAAGAGAGTTTTTTTAAAGAAACAAAAGAAAGACAACTTTCAAAGGATCCTAAGCATTTGGGGACTCTATGATTTTGGAGACATGCAGACAAAAATACTCTAATTCCTCTTTAGCTTACTTTGCATAATAGATTGGTCCAAACAAGCCAAGGACTGGACACCAAGCAGAGAGGCGGTACCTCCATTTGCAATGCAAATGGGGTGCTTCACAGATCAGAGAAGAGGCTGCCCAATGTGCAGTGCATGCGGCTCCTGAGTCAAGGAGAGCACCCTGAAATCTAGCTCAACAACAGTCATCAATACAAGGACAAAGTGTCTTGAAGTCAAGGGGAGAGGCTGTGCCATGCACTGCAAAAGACACAGGTGTCACTTCAGTCCTTAAGGCCTGGCTTCAAGCTTTAGAAATAATGTAGCAATACCTGTATCCTGCTTATGTGGTTGAACTACATTCATGGTTTACAAATTCTTTCTGTAGCATTATTTATTATTATATAGGCTAGAATAAAATTAGAACAGAATATGTATTACAAGGAAACCCTATTCATAATTCAGACAGAGAGGAAGTAAAGGAGGGATTTAGGATCTTCACTACTTTGACCAAAACACTTCTTACCATCTTTCCTGGAGATATAGGTATGGATTGCCTTAGAGTCATTGTGAAAGTCCCTGGATTAGACGGTAAGTAAGGGTCTGTTCAATCACAACAAGCTTTAACTCTGAGCTACCAACCCAGACTTCTGAGACAGGGTGAAATTTCTAGGCTAATTCAGCATGGGAAAGAGGGGAAGGTTGAAGCCAATTTCCTATTTACACAGAAGATAAATAGAAAATGATTGTCAACTTTTCTGCTTCCTGGAAAACTGAACACCTGTGTCTGCACTGTGGTGGTCACTAGTGGTATTCATCCAATGTGTGCAGGTCTCCACCTTTTGGACACGTGGTAGGACTGTACTGCCTGTGTCTCCCCCAGTTGGATGGGATCACTCAGTTTTGACCAATGAATTGTGGCCAGTGAGCCTGTGATTACTGATGTCAGACCCTACACAGCTCTCTATGCTCTCTGTCATGGCAACCAGCAGTGTCTGTGTGGAAACTGCCAGGATTCCTGGAGGACTGCAATGAATACATTCTCTTCTCTACAAAGTTCCATGGTGGCTACATAGCAAGAGGAGGAAAAACATTTTGTTATTTTAAGATTTGGGGACTATTTAGGGACTGAGATTTGGGGACTATTTCTTAATCTAGCCAATCCTAATTACACATCTATTCATGATATCCACACAGTTCCATGAAACAGAGGTCGTGATTGGCTCTATGTTAGGTGGACAACTAGCTAGTTCATTAATTAGTATTTCTTAAACCCTAAAAAAGGTTCCCCAGTGGCTTAGCAGTAAAGAATCGACTTGCAATGCAGGAGACTCTGCTTGCAAATGCAGGTTTGATCCCTGAGTCCAGAAGATCTCCTGGAGAAGGAAATGGCAACCCACTACAGTATTCTTGCCTGGGAAATCCCATGGACTGAGGAGCCTGTTAAGCTACAATCCATGGGGTTTCAAGAGTCAGACATGATTGAGCAACTAAAAACCCTAAAAAATGCCCTGTCTCATGCTAGTAATACATAAAAAAGAAAAACAAGTCCCTGTCCTCTGAGGCTTACTCCATTAGCTGAAAACACACATTTCATACAAGAGGGTAATGGAAAACATTTAAATGTTAAAGTGTGAAGGTGTTTGTTTTAAATACAGAGGAAGTTTTGTATCAGAGGGTGGTATGGACTGAAAGGATGCAGTTGCCCCCAGTTCATGTGTTGAGGCCCTAACGAACCTAGTGGGGCTGTTTGGGGAGTAAGAAAGTAATCAAGGTTAAATTTAAGGTTAAAAAAGTGATAAGGGTGGCCCTGATGGATTAGCATCCATATAAGAAAGGACACCAGAGAGCTTGCCTTTCTCTCCAGGAGCACGTGCTAAGGAGGGGCCCTGTGTGGACTTGGTAAGAAGACGGCTGTCTGTAAGCCAGGAAGAGAGCTCTCACCAGAAACCCGTCCCATTGGACCTCCATCTGGAACTTCCAGCCACTGCAACTGTGTGAAAATTAGTCTCTGAGCCACCTAGCCTGTGGTGTTTATGTTTCAGCAACAGAGAGGAAGAAATCTAATTCTAGACTCAGCTTTCAGGAGGATCTTCTGAAACAGGCAGTATTTTCTATGGCTTTAACGAAGGGAGCAAAGAGTAGCTTCACCTATACTATCACTTTACATTCACTTTATATATATTATCTTATTTAGTATTCACAATACAATAATACAATGCAGGAGCTAGCATCTCCTCTTGCAAATGAGGCTCATCAAGGTAGAGAGTAGGCGGCATGTAAGATCTACAGATTGTCCAGGCCCTGGCCCACCTCACAATGCTGGATGGATGGAAGATGATTGGCAGGAGGGGCAGGGGAGCTCTAGATGCCTGGGGGATGGCATTTTGGGAGTCAAGTAGAAAGCAGATCTGAATGGGACTAAAGATGCTTCTCTGGAAGCAATGGCAGATACAGTGGGTGAGGAAGGCTAGGATGAGATCAGACACGACCATGAAGAGTCCCCATAAAAATATCCAAATATTTTAAAATATGTTCTTGAAATTGTGATTGACCTCTGTAGACTCTTCATAGATAAACTTTTTTCTGGCCATCTTAAAAATTGATCCAAGTCAGCTTTTAAGAGGTCCTAAAAAGCCATTTTCACTGTTTTTCAATTGGTTGCATTTCATCATCTTGACACAGCCTTGGGACAGAAGACTCATCCAGGAAATAGTGGACTGCTTTAAGTTGACTGCTTTCAGACCATTAATCTAAAAAGGGAGAAGGTGAGAGGGTGCAAGTCACAAAAAATGCCCAAGTTTCATTATTGCTGAACATTTCATACTCTAAATGAACAAAACTCCAGTTCCCCGAATTGAGACTTCTCCAGAGCTTGGGCTTTCTAGAGCGGATTGCCACTCTGCCCAGCAGCTGGCTCAGCCTTCCCTCCTGCTGCTTTAATTGCCTTTCAGGTAATAACCTGTTTTATGAAGACAAAGACCCAAACCCTTTAAGCCCCAGCAGAGATGAGCTTAAAAATGAGAAGCTCCAGGTGGCCATGGTGAGCTGCTGAAACTTTTCTGTTCCTGTTTTCCTCTGTTTTACTTTCCGTTTTACCTTCCGCTAGGGCAGGAGTTCCTGATCAGGAAACTACGGAGTGGTTTTGGCAGTCCATTAGCTCCATAAAATTTCAAACAAAATATTCAGTAAGTGTGCCTATTCAATTTTTTTCCAGGGAGAAAGTCTATAATTAAAATATCACATCCTCAAAGGGCTTAGAAGCCTTAGAAGCCTACATAAAGAGCCACAGCCCTAGGAGTTGTTATCTTGATTCCCCCTGAGACCACCAGAGTCCAAAGAGCCAAGGTGACCGAGCAAAAGAGGTGTTGAATGTGGGCACAGGCAGAACCAAGGCAGACCCTAGTTTCATCTGTACCATCTGTGGCTGTAGGCAGGGAATTGCCCCACAGAGGCCAATGTCCTCTTGCCAGCTTCCTTCTTTGCAGGAATCGATATAAAGTGGCCAAGAATTGATATAAAGTGTACAACAGGCACTAAGTAAAACTATTCTGGAATAAAATAGCACCATTTACTCAGCATAGATATATCCTTCATCCACATCTACAAAAATCTTTCAGTGTACACTTCAGTAAACTGCTGTGTGCAAGGATGCCGTTCAGTGGTGGGCCTAATGAGGGAAAGGATCAACACAGTGATGGCTTTACCAGCCACCACTGGCCAAAGATCCACCATTACCTCCTCACAATGTGGCTGAAAGACCACTGTTGTAGGAGCTGCCGTCCTCAGGTTCCAGTGGAGCTCCACGTCCATTATCATTGAGAATTCCTTCAACCAATGACTTCTCATCTTTTCAGTCAAATGAGAGAAAAATAACACCTGCTCTGCCTTTTACACAGGACAGTGCTGAAGATAAGAGAAAATCTTGGATTGTATTAAATAATGAATGTGAAACAGCTTCAGAAGTGTTTTAAGGGCTGCAAAAATAAGGAATGATCATTACCATCAACACTATTGTTGTTGTTTAGTCACTAAGTTGTGTTCAACTCTTTGCGATCCCATGGACTGTAGTCTGCCAGGATCCTCTATCCATGGGATTAACCAGGCAAGAACTCTGGAGTGGGTTGCCATTTCCTTCTCCAGGGGATCTTCCCAATCCAGAGATTGAGCCCACTTCTGCATTGGCAGGTGGATTTTTTACCATTGAGTTACCAGGGAAGCCCAGATTTTCATCATCAATTCGCAAAGGTAATTACAGGACAAATAAGCAAACCAGGTTAGAGACAAAAGAATAAGTGCTGTCCAGACAAGCAGAGGGTCTGGCCTCAGACAGTGGAAGGCAAGCCATCTGTTCCTTTTCTTCTTTGGATTTCCTCCAAGACTTAAGGAAATGTCGCATGACTCTGTACGTGGGCACTCATCTCCTCTATGACCAACATGTGCTCATGTCCTTGTCTTATATATTCATCAAATGACACCATTGATCAGCTCCTTATGTTATTCCAAGAAAGAGAGACTCCCCTTCCCATTACTGCTCCCCCGCTTGTCACACCCATATGTATTCCTAGTGGCCTTTCTCTATACAAGCTTTTCTAACTTTTCTACCCACAAGGATACCTGAACCCTTCTATAGAAAAAAGTTCCTGCTCATCCCTCAAGGTCTATCTCAGAAGCTACCTGATGTGTACTTCTCTACTTATCGGCACACCCCAGCCCACACTGGCCCCTCCATCCTCTGCCCTCTCACAGTCACAGTATCTGGGAACATGGACCATGCAGTTCACCATCCAAACTGGAACATTTTTAAGAATCAAACAAGTAACTGTTCATTATAACCACCAGGACAAGAGGTATTTGTTGTTGTTTAGTCACTAAGTTGTGTCTGACTCTTTGTGACCCCATGGACTGCAGCAACCCAGGCTTCCCTGCCCTTTACTAACTCCTGGAGCTTGTTCAAACTCATGTCCACTGAGTTGGTGATGCCTTCCAACCATCTCTTCCTCTGTCATCCCCATCTCCTCCTGCCTTCAATCTTTCCCAACACCAGGGTCTTTTCTAATGAGTCAGTTCTTCCCATCAGGTGGCCAAAGTATTGGAGCTTCATCTTCAGCATCAGTCCTGAATGAGTACTCAGGGTTGATTTCCTGTAGGATTGACTGGTTTGATCTCAAGAGTCTTCTCTAGCACCACAGTTCAAAAGCATCAATTCTTTGGTGCTCAGTCTTCTTTATGGTCCAACTCTCAGAACCATATGTGACTACTGGAAAAACCATAGCTTTGACTATATGGACCTTTGTCAATAAACTAATGCCTGCTTTTTAATATGCTGTCTAGGTTTGTCATAGTTTTTTTCCAGAAAGAAGCATCTTTTAATTTCCTGACTTCAGTCTCCACACACACAGTCTATTCTGATATAACTTAAATACATGGTCCCTCTAAGTTTAGGTCATGTGGTATCTGCCATTATTATTTTACCATTCTTTGTAGGATTCTGCTCTGCCCAGCTGGACTCCTATAGAACAAAGCTCATCTTCCTTCTCCTCCACAATTCCATATTCATATAGACCATTGCTTAAAATCTGGTTCCATGAGGAAAGAGGCTGCAATAGGAATTTGTATGCAAAAGCCGAATGGGACCCCACTCTCAGGAAGACAATTTGTGAGGGAAGCACAACTGGACAGAAAGAGAAGTTAAACTACATGTGACCAGAGGCTCCAGAACTTCCTACAGGCAACTCAAAACCTGGGATGGTTCTTCAGAATTTTTCCAAATGGAAGCAAGAGGCCCAAAACTTACTCCTCTACCAGTCTGATTTCTGGAGAAAAATGTGGCTCTGAGTACTCCAGACAGCCAGGAGAAACAGTGACTTGGAACTTGTATTAGTTTCCTATTGATGCATAAGAAGTTATTAATGCACTAATCTAGAGGCTTAAAACAGCACACATTTGGGGTGGAGAAGATTGAGTTAGGATTTTGGGATTAACAGATGCAAACTATTATATATACAGTGGGTAAACAGCAAGGTCCTACTTATAGCACAGGGACTATAATCATTATATTCAATATCCTATAATAAACCATAATGAAAATAATATATATAATTAACTCAGTTTTCTGTACACCAGAAACTAACACAACATTGTAAATCAACCATACTTCTATAAAATAAATTTAAGAAAACAGCACACATTTATTGGCTCACAATTGTGTAGTTCAGAAGTTTGGTTGGGCTTGACTGGGTTCTCAACTTAGAGTTTCACAAGGTTGAAAGCAAGGTGACAGCTGGGTTACATCTTTATCTGAAGGTTTCAGGAAGAATTTGCTTCTGAGCTCATTCAATTTGTTGGCAGAATTCAGGTCCTTATAGTTGTAGGACTAAGGTTCTAGTTTCCTTGTTATCAACCCAGGTTACTCTCAACTCCCAGAGGCCCCCACATTCCTTGCCAAGTGGCCCCTCCCACAGTGGAGAATCCCCCTTGAACTGAATCCCATACATTTTGAATCTCTGACCTCCCCTGTCGAGGCTTTCAGTGATCCAGATTTAAAGGCTCATGTGACGAAGTCAGACACATCCAGATGATCTCCATATCCTAAGGTCAGCAGACCTGGAACATAATTTTGTTGCTGTTGTTCAGTCACTCAGTCATGTCCAACTCTTTGCAACCCCATGAACTGCAGCACCCCAGGCTTCGCTGTCCTTCACCATTTCCCAGAGCTTGCTCAAACTCATATCCATTGAGTTGGTGATGTCATGCAGTCATCTCTTCCTCTGTCATCCCCTACTCCTCCTGCCTTCAGTCTTTCCCAGCATCACGGAAAGAGTCTGCGCTTCTCATCAGGTGGCCAAAGTATTGAAACTTCAGCGTTAGCATCAGTCCTTCCAATGAACATTCAGGCTTGGTCTCCTTTAGGATTCATTGGTTTGATCTCCGTTCTGTCCAGGGGACTCTCAAGAGTCTTCTCCAACACCACAGTTTAAAAGCATCAGTTCTTCAGTTCTCAGTCTTCTTTATGGTTCAGCTTTTACATCCACACATGACTACTGTAAAAACCACATATGGGCTTTTGTCAGCAAAGTAATGTCACTGCTTTTTAAAATACTGTCTAGGTTTGTCATAGGTTTTCTTCAAAGGAGCCAGTGACTTTTAATTTCCTGGCTGCAGTCACCATCTGCAGTGATTTTGGAGCCCAAGAAAATAAAGTCTGTCACTATTTACATTGTTTCCCCATATATTTGCCATGAAGTGATGGGCCCAGATGCGATGATTTTTGTTTTTTGAATGTTGAGTTTTAAGCCAGCTTTTTCACTCTCCTTTTTCACCTTCATCAAGAGACTTTTTAGTTCCTCTTCACTTTCTGCCATATGCGTGGTGTCATCTGCATATCTGAGGTTATTGATATTTCTGCCGGCAATCTTGATTCCAGCTTGTGCTTCATCCTGTCTGATGTTTCATCTGATGTACTCTGCATATAAGCTCAATAAGCAGGGTGACAATATGCAGCCTTGACGTATTCCTTTCCCAATTTTGAACCAGTCCATTGTTCCATGTCTTGTTTTAACTGTTGCTTCTTGACCTGCATACAGGTTTCTCTGGAGGCAGGTAAGGTGGTCTGGTATTCCCATCTCTTTAAGAATTTTCTAGTTTGTTGTGATACACAGTCAAAGGCTTTAGTCAATGAAGAAGAAGTAGATGTTTAGTCTTGCTTTTTCTATGACTCAATGGATGTTGGCAATTTGATCTCTGGAACATAATTACATCTGCAAAGTCCCTTCGCAGTAGTACTTAGACTGATATTGAATTGAATAACTAAGAGAAAGTGTGTGTATGCCAGGGGCTGAGGCTCTTCAAAGGAAATAACCATTACAGAATCAACTATAGCCAGTTACTGAAAAATCACTGACCTGCGAAGTTAGGGACACCTAGAGCATGAGTACCGGTTCTTTTCACTATCACCTGTGGTATCTATTCTCACCACGTGCCTCAACTTGAGTAGTACAGAACTCTCGTTCCCACCAGGATTCTAAACAAGAAGATTGTTTCCACGTTCATACCTGCCTACCTTTAGCTCTTGGAGATCCAGGCCCAAACAGAGTCACACCCAAACACAGTCAAAACAAGTCTGGCATGTTCAGAAATATGATACTCATAAATGAAGGAAAAGAAAACACTACATATTCCCCCAAAAGGACTTCTTTCATCAGTTGATTTCATACCTTAGATTAGTGGCTAAGTGGTTAGGCCCCAGAGGTTTGCCAGTGTTCAGAGCCTCATTCTATTGTTTAATGTGTATATATGGACAAGTTATTAACCACTTTATGTAGCAGTTTTCTCATCTGTAAAGTGGGCATAATAATACCCTCCTGGTGGGATTTCTGTGAGGATTACATGAGATAGTACAAGCATATGGATGACTTCCTATTTCCCTTCCAGATACATTCTGCATCCTTCTCTGTCTTTCTTGTTCTGAGCCCTAATCAACTATATAAATGGATTCCTTTGCCCTCTGTCTTCTAATCGGGTCTAGCCAATTGCTATGCTGTGCTTATTAGGACTTCCCTGGTAGTTCAGCTGGTAAAGAATCTGTCTGCAATGCAGGAGATCTGAGTTAATCCCTGGGTTGGGAAGATCCCCTGGAGGAGGGCATTGCATGGCAACCCACTGTGGTATTCTGAGTCTTCTAATTTGGTCTAGCCAATTAGTTTTCTAATTGGATCTAGCCAATGGGACACATTAAAAGATACATTAAAAGATCTTGTTACTTGAAAAGAAAGCTATGACAAACCTAGACAACATATTAAAAAGCAAAGACATCATTTTGCCAACAAAGGTATATATAGTCAAAGCTGTGGTTTTTCCGAGATCTGAAAGACAAAGTGCTTGATTAACTATGGATGGAGGTTCATGACATTGTACAGGAGACAAGAATCAAGACCATCCCCATGGAAAAGAAATGCAAAAAAGCAAAATGACTGTTGAGGAGGCCTTACAAATAGCTGTGAAAAGAGAAGCAAAAAGCAAAGGAGAAAAGGAAAGGTATTCCCATTTGAATGCAGAGTTCCAAAGAATAGCAAGGAGAGATAAGAAAGCCTTCCTCAGCGATCAGTGCAAAGAAATAGAGGAAAGCAACAGAATGGGAAAGACTAGAGATCTCTTCAAGAAAATTAGAGATACCAAGGGAACATTTCATGGAAAGATGGGCTTGATAAAGGACAGAAATGGTATGGACCTAACAGAAGCAGAAGATATTAAGAAGAGGTGGCAAGAATACACAGAAGAGCTGTACAAAAAAGATCTTCACGACCCAGATAATCACGATGGTGTGATCACTCACCTAGAGCCAGACATTCTGGAATGTGAAGTCAAGTGGGCCTTAGGAAGCATCACTATGAACAAAGCTAGTGGATGTGATGGAATTCCAGTTGAGCTATTTCAAATCCTGAAAGATGATGCTGTGAAACTGCTGCACTCAATATGCCAGCAAATCTGGAAAACTCAGCAGTGGCCACAGGACTGGAAAAAGTCAGCTTTCATCCCGATCCCAAAGAAAGGCAATCCCAAAGAATGCTCAAACTACCACACAATTGCACTCATCTCACACACTAGTAAAGTAAGGCTCAAAATTCTCCAAGCCAGGCTTCAGTAATACGTGAATTGTGAACTTCCAGATGGTCAAGCTGGTTTTAGAAAAGGCAGAGGAACCAGAGATCAAATTGCCAACATATGCTGGATCATCGAAAAAGCAAGAGAGTTCCAGAAAAACATCTATTTCTGTTTTATTGACTATGCCAAAGCCTTTGACTGTGCAGATCACAATAAACTGTGCAAAATTCTGAAAGAGATGGGAATACCAGATCACCTGACCTGCCTCTTGAGAAACCTATATGCAGGTCAGGAAGCAACAGTTAGAACTGGACACCCATGGGAGATTCAAGTCAATGTATGGCAAAACCAATACAATATTATAAAGTAAAATAATAAACTAAAAAAAAAAAAAAAAAAAAAGAACTGGACATGGAACAACAGACTGGTTTCAAAGGGGAAAAGGAGAATGTCACAGCTGTATATTGTCACCCTGCTTATTTAACTTACATGCAGAGTACATCATGAGAAACGCTGAGGTGGATGAAGCACAAGCTGGAATCAAGATTGCCAGGAGAAATATCAATAATCTCAGATGTGCAGATAACACCACCATTATGGCAGAAAGTGAAGAGGAACTAAAAATCCTCTTGATGAAAGTGAAAGAAGAGAGTGAAAAAGTTGGCTTAAAGCTCAACATTCAGAAAACTAAGATCATGGCGTCTGGTCCCATCACTTCACGGGAAATAGATGGGGAAACAGTGACAGGCTTTATTTTTGGAGGGGCTCCAAAATCACTGCAGATGGTGATTGCAGCCATGAAATTAAAAGATGCTTACTCCTTGGAAAGAAAGTTATGACCAAACTAGATAGCATATTAAAAAGCAGAGACATTACTTTGCCAACAAAGGTCCATCTAGTCAAGGTTATGGTTTTTCCAGTGGTCATGTATGGATGTGAGAGTTGGGCTGTGAAGAAAACTGAGCACTGAAGAATTGATTCTTTTGAACTGTGGTGTTGGAGAAGGCTCTTGAGAGTCCCTTGGACTGCAAGGAGATCCAACCAGTCCATCCTAAAGGAAATCAGTCCTGGGTGTTCACTGGAAGGACTGATGCTGAAGCTGAAACTCCAATACTTCGGCCACCTCATGCAAAGAGTTGACTCATTGGAAAAGACCCTGATGCTGGGAGGGATTGGGGGCAGGAGGAGAAGGAGAGGACAGAGGATGAGATGGCTGGATGGCATCACCGACTCAATGGACAAGAATTTGAGTAAACTCCAGGAGTTGGTGATGGACAGGGAGGCCTGGTGTGCTGCGATTCATGGTGTCGCAGAGTCAGACACGACTGAGCGACTGAACTGAACTGAACTGAACTGATGGTTTTTCCAGTAGTCATGTATGGATGTAAGAACTGAACCATAAAAAAGGCTGAGCACCAAAGAATTGATACTTTCCAACTGAGAATCCTTTGGACAGCAAGGAGATCAAACCAGTCAATCCTAAAGGAAATCAACCTTGAATATTCACTGGAAGGACTGATGCTGAAGCTGAAGCTCCAATAATTTGGACACCTGATGTGAAGAGCCAACTCATTGGAAAAGACTTCAGTGCTAGGAAAGATTGAAGGCAGGAGGAGAAGGGGGTGATAGAGGAAGAAATGGTTGGATGGCATCACTGATTCAATGGACATGTATTTGAGAAAACTCCAGGAGCCAGTGAAGGACAGGGAAGACTGACGTGCTACAGTGCATAGGATCGCAAAGAATCAGACATGACTTGGCAACTGAACAATAACAACAAGGGGTATTAACAACAGTGTAATTACTGGCCAAAGGTGGCTTGGTTTGCAGAGCCCTCTTAGCCATAGATCTCCATCCCTCTGCCTCAATCCCACCTTATTTAACAAAGTACCAAGATCAAGATAGAATGAGATGAGGACCTTGCAACTTCTGGAGTGTTCCTGGTCTTCTCTATAGGCCCATCTAGGGCTCCTCTTCTGACTGGAGACTGCCTCCAGGAAACCCAGGCTTTATTGCTTTTCCCTGTGGGCCTCTCACAAACTCTTATCTCCTACAGGGGAAAGGACTTTCTGATCTGGTCTCCAGAGTATCCAGCATTCATGGGGCAGCCCTCTCTCTTAACTTTCTCTCACAGATATCTGTGGTAAACTCTCTATTCAACCTACTTCTCCCTTTTTCTCTGTGTCTTCCAGAAGCATTCACTAAACTTATTGGTTGTCAAAGATGGGATGGTTAAATGCTTATGTAAAGTATTTACATATGTAAATGTAAATGAAGGCAGAGAACTGCCTTCAAGGCCAGTGTCTTATGTGTCAAGACCTAGCCACCTACAGCTGACAGACTGCAAAAGGACAGTCACTCAACAGGTTAAGCTGAGACCCCACTCACCCTGGACTGACTGGGAAAGTCAAACTCAGCCAGAACTGACTGGGCCATGGGAATGGTGACCCCAAAGCAGAAGCACCTTCACTGCAGCCCCACAGTCTCCCATAGAGAGGATGACCCCACTCAACCCAAAGCACATACACTCATGGCAAGACCAAAGGTCATTTTACAGCACACTATATCAGCCAGTTTCCTTTATTAGGCAGGAAATCACATTTTTATGTTGGGTCAACAGTCTATCCATTCAGGAAAAAATGAGTCTTCTGAGAAAATGAAAATCATTAATTTATCCTGAAATTTTCCTGGGGAGAAATTCAGTTGTATTTGAATACAGATGGGAGATAAAAAATGCTGGAGTATTCCATTCTTCCTTTATTAATGAAGTAGGATGCATAAAAGCCCATTAAAATTACACAGAAGCCTCATAAGCATCTTTCCCATCTTCTTACTCAGTCACTTTTCAAGGATTTAGAGCAGCCTTTTTGTGAGAAGGTGCTACCCAAGCACAGGGACACCCACTCTCACATTCACAGAGCTTTGTCGTATTTGCCCATTTGTTCGTTACTATCATAGGTATATTTTGAACACCAAGTGTGTGCCAGACATTGTCCAAGTTCCTGGGACCATAAATTAAATTTCCTGTTCTTAAGGTGCCTGCAGTTTACGGAAGAAAATGAAGAAGCAAATAGGCAATTGAGGGTAGGGAAATCCATGAGTCTTGGAAGTTCAAATAAAGAACATCTAACTCAGACTTGGAACAAGAGGATAAGGGAAGGCTTCTAGATTAAGACCTACCTGATGAAAAGGAGGAAATGACAGAGAGAGTGTTTCAACCCGAGGAAGAATATCTAACAAGACTGCTGGAAATCTCGCAGTAGTTCAGTAATACTGGAGCAAAGTAAGGGAAAGGTTTGAGACAAACAATGGTAGGTAATAAGACTGGAGAGGTAAGAGAAAGTCCAGGGCTGACTCGGGAGGCCTTTCTGAAGGCCATGGGTTTTGATCTGGGAGTTGAAAGTCATTTTTATGTTAGATGTATTCTTCGGTGTAGAGCATTTGCTTTTAGACCCAGAAGAAGTTCATTTGCAGAAAAATCACTCATGCTGCTGACACCTAAATTTATTCATTTACTTATCCATCCATCCATTCATTAAATTTTGATTGGTCTTCTAGAATGTGACAACTCTATGGTAGGCTCAAAAGAGAACTAGGAGGAATCAGACACAAATTTATGACTTTGTCTTATACTCAAGCACAAAGTCAAACTTTACTGTCTTGGAAGCTATTCTGTGATTGGAGATGGGGGAGCAGTGGAAAGTCTTGTAGGGTACACTTAAAGGGTTGATGGGGAATAAAGTTCCCTCCCTGACCCTGGAAACCATTACTTTGAGAAGAAACAAGTGATACTTTCCGTTTCTCTTGAAAACTGTCTGATCTTTCCACTAACCACTCAGGTCATTATACTAAAATAAAAGCTACCTGAGCCACTACTCCAGGCTCCCTCTTGACCCTCCCTAGTCACATGCTTCAGCTCACAGGCAGAGAGCACATTGCCTCTTTCATATGTAGGTCAGGGGTTCAAATTCCTCCTCTAAGACTATGGATGTTTGACTTTGATGCCATTATTTCATCACTCTGAACCTCAGTTATTTTAATCTCTAAAAATGGAAATGGTAATATCCACCTTGCAAGTTTATTAAAAGCGTAATACATGATACCTAGATATAATAGTTAAATCTTTAAAAGAAAAGGTTGTCAGTGAGTTCCAAAAGTTCTGTATAAATTCTGGTGGAGTAGGAGGGGTGAACAAAGGCAAGGGAGAAAGTTTCAGAAGATGCTTCCTAGCTGGAACTTGAAAATCATCAGAAGAACCCATGTGAGTCATTTTCAGGATTGCCTTACCTAGGGGCAGAGTCTTTCCAGACATTAATTCATTTATTCCTTCAATAAATAAGAATCATCCCAGTACATGCCTCTATTGACCCCATTGCCTGGAATATCTGCCTCTGTAAAGTTTCATCCATCTGATCCATCTTCCAGCACCAGACACACCGTTGACCTCCATTCATCCACTTGCCTGTCTTTATAGTGTGGTCATACTTTCATGGCCATGTGCTTTGCATTATCCTGAGATTATTTTCTATTTACATATCTCCTCTTCCTGGGATGCAATATCTTTGACAGCGGGGATCATTCCTCTTCTTTATGTCTCCAGCAATGTGAGGTGCCTAATAAATGTTTGGGCTGAATCAAGTGTGTGTGCTCGGTGCTTTGTAGTTTATAAAGTGCTTTTATGTTTACTATCTCAGAAAAATTTAGGTACTCTTCAGAACAACCCTTGAAGTGGAAAGGATCCATATCTTAGCTCCATTTTGGAGATGTAAAACCAAAATGAAGTTCAGATGCTTCTCAAGAGCATTGATTCTGAAGTCTACACAGTGGGCAAGTCATGGAGCTCATACTCTAAAAGATCTAAGGGAGATAAGACAAGGAGAGAGGTGGCATGTTTCACACAAAAATACAGTGTTACAACGTTTTAGAGGAGCTTTAGCAAGACCTCTTGGAAAAGGAGAGAAAGTATGGATTTGAGCAAAAAAAAAAAAAAAAAAAAATGAGTACAAGGAAATAACTCCTTCCCTGCCATTTCTAGGCTGAGTGAAGTTTAGGAGAAAGAGAGAAATTGACCCAACTGTTTATTGTCTTTTTCCTCATCTGCAAAAGGAGGACAGTAGTATCTCTTTTACAAGTTATTATAAAAATTAATTTTAATGTAAAACATACTGTTTTCAAGCAAATATTCAGTAAATAATAACTCTCCCCTCCAACCTTCCTTTGTATTTTGACATGTAGAGTAAGATTATACTGGAAAAGAATCAATGGGGTATTCTAGAAATAGGTAACATCTAAACTAGACTTTCATGACTGATCCAGCAGAGGTGGGAATACAAAGTTTTCAGAAGACAGACAAGTACAATGTGTGTTTTTCAAAGAATAGGTATGTGAGAGTGAATTTATATCTGTGATGTATGTGTGTCTGAGTATATGCGTGCAAGTGTATACATGTATATACATGTGTGTATGAGCATGCATGTATGTGTGTGTATGTGCAGTGTGTTGGTACAATGTGAATGCATTTTTGTGTGCAAAGCAGAGAAATGGGGAATGAAGTTGGAACTATGGGATCAGACTAGGGAATCCCTCATATAGGCATGACCCACAGAGCAAGAGGTTCAATCTGTAGCATTTGAAGTGATTGGAACTAACTTCCAGTCAGGGAAGGGTAACAAGCATGTCAGCCTTGCAGAAGAGAGCAGCATTAGCTTTTCTGGCATCCTGGAAGAAGGAGAGAACAGATCCAGAGAAAAGAGGGAGGCGGTGATGTTGGTGGGCTGGATGGCGAGATACCACACAGGCTTGGGATGAAAGAACAGCCACTGAAGGAGTAAAACTGAAAGCAGTTTTCGATTGGCTGGTTAATAGGGAGAGGAGTAGTTAATGTTGATTTCAAGATGTGGGACAGAGTCAGTGGGCAAGCAGGGTGACTTGCATGGTGACTCAAATGCTTACAAATCAGAGAAATGTTGACAGGATCATGGCCAAGTTGTCTACTAGGCTCTTTGATTTGGGAGTAGGAGGAAGGAATCATCTTAAAACTATATATGAAAGTTGAAACTCTCATTAAAAAAAAAAAAAATCCCCTCCTGGACTTTCTATCATAAGAACTTTATTCTGATAGATCCTTCAGGATCCTTTGGTTTCCCAGAGAACTCTCATTTGGGGCTTCCCATGTGGCTCAGTGGTCAAGAATCTGCCTGCAATGCAGGGGACCTGGGTTTGATCCCTGGGTCGGGAAGATCCCCTGGAGAAGCAAAGGGCAACCACTCCAGTATTCTTGCTGGAGAACTCCATGAAAAGAGAAGCCTGGCGGACCTCAGTCCATGGGACTGCGAAGAGTCCGACATGACTGAGCGACCAACACTTTCACTTTCACAGAGGGAGAGAGAACACCCTCTCTTGGGTTAAGCGATAGCTCAGGGAGGAGGTAATGCTCATTAGTCATCAGGGAGAACTCTCAGCATAGGACGGACCCCACAGACAGGGAGTTGTGTGAGAGCCATAAGAAAGAGGCAAGTGAGATGCTGCAGTGCTCTGGGGGCAAAAGAGGAATGATCACATGCCTGGGCAATGAGAGATCTCCCATGAGGTCCTAGCACTTAATCTGGGGCAGAAGAGGGCTGAAATGGGAGAGAGAGAGGAGCTGGGCATTACGAATTTTGCCAAGGGCCCCTGAGCACATCAGGAACTAACAGAAGAGCAGTTTCCCTAATCTTCAGCACATTCCAGAGAGATAGAGTAACTGTGATCTGATTTTAGACCCCAGGTTGTGGTGGAGACACATTTCCTTTGCCCACTCAGAGTGAACTAGGCATGAGTGCCTGTCATGAGGTAGCCCTGAGTGAGTCACCGCCTTCCCACTCTGATTTCTCCCAATATGATCATGTGAACATTTGTTGTTGCTCTTTAGTCACTCAGTCATGTCTGACTCTTTGCAACCCCGTGGACAGGTTTCCCTGTCCTTCACCATCTCCCGGAGTTTGCTCAAACTCATGCCCATTGGCTCAGGGATGCCATCCAACCGTCTCGTCCTCTGTCGTCCCCTTCTCCTCCTGCCTTCAATCTTTCCCAGCATCAGGGTCTTTTCCAGTGAGTCAGCTCTTCGCATCAGGGCAAAGTATTCAAAACTTCAGCTTCAGCATAAGGGTTTCCAATGAATATTCAGGGTTGATTTCCTTTAGGATCGACTGGTTTGATCTCCTTGCTGTCCAAAGGACTCTCAAGAGTCTTTAGCATCACAGTTCGAAGGCATCAATACTTCAGTGTTCAGCCTTTTTTATTATCCAACTCTCACATCCGTACATGATTTCCTTGTAAAACACACACAATTGTGGACTGCCAGGGCTCAGCACACCACCCCCAGCTGAGAAGCAAACCCTACTGTGTGTAGTATGCAGAAGCACAGCTTCATGGCTACTCAGTTTCATAATGCCCTCGTAAATATCCTCCCATAGAAAACCACACAGTAGTGCCTCAGTACATACAAACCCTCACAGTAAACACCGCCCACAGAAGAAGTATATACCGGTTCTTCCAATAAAAGTGGGTAACTCCAAAGTCACTAATTCTGAGTTCTGGAATGAATTATATGACTTTACTAGATAATTGCTTCCTTTTCAATTTTCTTTTCTTTTACACAGAATACAATCCATTCATTCAACTGAAATGTTATTGAACATACATTATTAGTCAATAATAATTTTTAACTTTTATTGTATGCCCACTTCAGCATTGAGCATAACTATAAAAGTGAAGAGGTGTGGATGAAGAATCTTACCTGCCATATCAGTTAACAAAGGACATCAGCCTTCAAGCTTTAAACTCCTGCAGCTGCCCCAGACCGTGCAACCAAGGGAATTCATGATGGAAAAAGGCAGGATATTGACCCTAGATAGTAAAGGTGTATATCACAGGAATGTTTCAATGAGGCCAGATGCTTGCATCATCTCATATATAGAAAAATGATAAATTCATTAACTTGAGATGTCAGATTTTCTTTAATTAGCAGTAATCTTTTGACTTTCTGACTATCTGAGATTTTTATTGCAAGAACTCCTATGTATCCTGGCTCCCCGTTTAACTCTTCTGAGCAGATCCTCAAAGCTTATCTGAGAGGCTGTCTCCGGGGCTTAAGTCTTCAGAGTCCACTGAGTAAAATACAATTCTCAACTTTTAGATTGTGCATTTTTTCAATCAAAAGAGGCACGCTAAAGATGCCTAGAATGGCAAACTCAGGAGGTTTGGAAATCCACTCCAGAATTCCAATCTCCCTGCTAGAACACTATGACCCTTCCTTTAGCCGTTCCAAGCCAGCATCAAAGCCCAGCAACCCATGACAATGAACACATATTCTTTCAGTAAAAGACCAGGCTGTCGTCAAGTGGCTACAATCTATACCAGTCCTTCCAAAGCCCTTAGAAATTATTCCATGTGTGCTGGGATTTTTCAACTGGAAAAGAAAAAAATTAACTTAAACATATACAGACCCATTCTGTCCTTTTCTCCATACGATGACAGCTAATTTCATTATAGCTTTCCTGCTGTCTTGGTCTTTTCTATTTCCTATTAAACAGATCCCTGTCTTTCAACTTTCCTTACATAGAGCATATGTAAGAGGATAAGAATAAACCCGCAGATCAAGCACTGTAAAGATGGGTACTAACAAACTATGGCTGCTAATCACAGTGAGGTCACCAGGATCTGTTGCTAATATGTGATCCAAAACTATCAAAGGGATGCAGGCAGGCTCCAGAGGTCCAAAAGCCTCATCCTACTCTTTGTGTCTATAACATTTTCCTCTAGTAGACCATCATCTCCAGATTTCTAGGACTGGAAAAATTGGCCAAATAATCCACTTTTTGCTGTATTTTGCTGTGAATACTGTCACCCTTCTGCTATGTAGGGCAGGAACTACAAAGAAGAGGCCAGGTTGGTGGTGAAATGCATACACCTGTTGGGTTCATCCATCATTATTCTGTGGTATGAACACTACAATCACACATTATGCCTTCCTTTCATTGACTGATTTCTCACCTCAACACATAACCCATCCTAATTATGCTTTACATTTTCTGCTGAAGAGTTTTATGTTCTTTGATTAGTAGCAATGATTTCAAAATTGATATGAGAATGTGTACCACAGTATGGACCTAACAGAAGCGAAGATATTAAGAAGAGGTGGCAAGAATACACAGAAGAACTATATACAAAAGATCTTAATGACCCAGATAACCACCATGGTGTGATCACTCACCTAGAGCTAGATATCCTGGAGTGCAAAGTAAAGTGGGCCTTAGGAAGCATCATTATGAACAAACCTAGTGGAGCTGATGGAAGTCCAGCTGAGTTATCTCAAATCCTAAAAGATGATGCCATTAAAGTGCTGCATGCAATATGCCAGCAAATTTGGAAAACTCCGCAGTGACCACAAGACTGGAAAAGGTCAGTTTTCATTCCAGTCCCAAAGAAGGACAATGCCAAAGAATGTTCAAACCATCACACAATTCCACTCATTTCACATGCTAGCAAGGTGATGATCAAAATCCTTCAAGCTAGGCTTCAACAATACATGAACCAAGAACTTTCAAATGTACAAGCTGGGTTTAGAAAAGGCAGAGGAACCAGAGATCAAATTGCCAATATCTGTTGGATCATAGAAAAAGCTAGAGAATTCCAGAAAAACATCTACATCTGCTTCATTGACTATGTTAAACCGTTTGACTGTGGATCACAACAAACTGTGGAAAATTCTTAAAGATATCGAAATACCAGACCACCTAACCTGCCTCCTGAGAAACCCATATGCAGGTCAAGAAGCAACAGTTAGAACCATATGTGGAAAAATGGACCGGTTCAAGATTGGGAAAGGAAAATGCCAAAGCTTGTCATCCTGCTTATTTAACTCATATGCAGAGTACATCATGCAAATTGCTGGGCTGGATGAAGCACTAGCTGGAATCAAGACTGCAGGGAGAAATATCAATAACCTCAGATTTGCAGATGACACCACCCTTATGGCAGAAAGCAAAGAGAAACTAAAGAGCCTCTTGATAAAGGTGAAAGAGGAGAGTGAAAAAACTGGCTTAAAACTCGACATTCAAAAAACGAAGATCATGGCATCTGGTCCCATCACTTCATGGCAAGTAGGCAGGGAAAAAGTGGACATAGTGTCAGATTTCATTTACTTGGGCTCCAAAACAATGTGGATGATGACTGCATCCATGAAATTAAAAGACTCTTGCTCCTTGGAAGAACTAGCTATGACAAACCTAGACAGTGTATTAAAAAGCAGAGACATCACTTTGCCAACAAAGGTCCATATAGTCAAAGCTATGGTTTTTCCAGAAGTCATGTATGGATGTGAGATTTAGACCATAAAGAAGGTTAGCCACTGAAGAACCGATGCTTTTGATATATGATGCTGGAGAAGACCCTAGAGAGCCCCTTGGCCATCAAGGAGATCAAACCAGTTAATCCTAAAGGAAATCAACACTAAATATTCATTAGAAGGACTGGTGCTGAAGCTCTAATACTTTGGCCACCTGATGTGAAGAGTCGACTCATTCAAAAAGACCCTGATGCTGGGAAAGACTGAGGGCAAGAGAAGAAGGGGACAGAGGATGAGATGGCTGGATGGCATCAGTGAGTCAAAGGGCATGAGTGTGAGCAAACTCAGGGAGATAGTGAGGGAGGGACAGGGAAGCCTGACATGCCGCAGCTCAAGGGGTCGCTAAGAGGTGGACACGACTTAGTGACTGAAAAACAGCTGTGTGTGTGTGTATGTGTGTGTGTGTGTGTGTGCGTGTAATTGAAACACTATGTTGTACACCTGAAACTAACACATTGTATTAATAAATCGACTGTAGTTCAATTTAAAATATGCATATATGTGTGTGTGTCACTCAGTCGTGTCCGACTCTTTGCGACCCCATGGATTGCAGCCCATCAGGCTCCTCTGTCCATGGGATTCTCTAGGTAGGAATACTGGAGTGGGTTGTCATTCCCTTCTCCAGGGGATCCTCCCAACCCAAGGACAGAACCTGGGTCTCTTACATTGCAGGCAGATTCTTTACTGTCTGAGTCACAGGGAATTTCATATATATATGTATATATATATATGAGAATATATGTATATATAGTGAGAATATATATAATATGTACATATATATATATACATGCTATAAAGCCATGAGCAATCAATTAATGGATACTGAGAATCACTATCAAATCAATATATATATATGTGTATATATATATATATATATACATCAAATCTCATATATAAATATCCATCCAGAAATAGAACTTCAGTTATATTCTTCATATTATTAATTGCCTTCTTGTTTTTTAAATTATTTGGTGTGTGCATGATTTCTGCTACCTAAACCATATGATTCTTGGAGGCAAACTCTGGACCCTGTTTATCCTCAAACCCCACCTCTGGCACGGCACCTCAGGTGTCCCAGGTGTAAGACATACTCAGTAAAGAGTAAATGTAACCCCAGAGCTTCACTGCTTCACTGGACTTCCATGCAACCTAGAAATAATCAAGGGCCCACAGAGAAGAAGACAGTATAAGAAGCTCAACTCAGAAAGAGAAAAGATGTTTTAGCTGGCTGTCAATCAACTAAGATTTAAAGAGGAGAAAAATGCTGCATCCTCAGTTAGGGGAAGGGAGAGCTTTCATCTGCTCCTCCACCCAAGGGTAACTCCATACCTGTGACTGTGACATGCAACTTCAGGGAGGAAGAGGAAAGTTCAGACCAGGAGGGGTCGGGGGGGTGAAGATGTTGGGGCTGCTGGGCAAGTCCCTTGAGAGGTAGAGGGGAACTGCTGATTGAAAGAAGAGAAATTCATGGATTTGTCCCAGTTCCATGAAGGAAAAACCTTTTCACATTCATCATTATACCCTTCGCACTTAGCATATTGACTGCTAATAGTAAATGTGAGCTGCCTCGGTCTATGAAGCCATGAGCAATCAATTAATGGATACTGAGAATCAATGAATGAATTCTGGACCAACTATAGGTGTAGGCTTAAAAGACAGGCCAACCAAAAGTATTCTTATCCCCTTGTGTTTGTTCAGCCACTTCTCTAGTTTAGTAGGAAAGGCAGGGACCCAAGACTCAGAGAAGAACCAGGTTGTGTGATTAGAAAGCCTTCACTGCTACCATACTGCTTGGCAAAAATGAATAAACATGAAAAATTGGGTTTTTTGCTGCCCCACATACCATGTGGGATCTTAGTTCCCCAACCAGGGATTGAAACCACAACCCCTGCAGTGGAAGCACAGAGTTTTAACCACTGGGCTAACAGGGAAGTCCTGAAATTTTCTGTGTTGGACCTTTGTCTACATTTGGATTGAATAGGGTCAAATGGGATGAACAGAACTGAATTGCATTTATGGAAATAAATGGCATACAAACAGGTATGGATCCTGTCCAGCTAAAGAGACAGGAAATTCCACACAAACTTTCAGATCTGCTTTGGCCCGGTTGGGGCTGTAGTATGTCGAACACATCTGGATTATCCAACAATTTTTGTAATCGTGGAAGGCATGCGAAGGCCTGTGACTGCCAGCTGCACCATCTGGGGTCACCAGGGTCAGTCCCTCCCTGTGCTGGCCTGCAGCCCCCTCTGGGCATGTGTTATCTGCCTTCACCACATGCTGTTCCGAGATTTATGTATGAACTTCAGGGGAAAGCATCCAACTGTGTGGAAGAAATGAAAGATCTTTTCTCCTTTTTCCTTTTTTTTTTTTTTTTCTTGCCTTCTGCCTTTTGCCCTCCTAGAGAGGCAAAATGTATTGGAGAACTATCAAGAATTCATGCAGAAAAGAACAGTAAAAAGTACCAGCCAGCACTAAACTCCTACTTTTCCCATAAAGGAGGGGTTGGGGCCTTCAGGCCCTGGGCCCTTTTCTGGAAAAAGCCAGAAGGGAACCAGAATGAGATCTGGGAAGGGAAGGAGGGGCGGCAGGGGAAGGGTGGGAGTCTGGGGCCAAGCGTTGGTGATGAATGAGGAAAGCTATGCTGAAGAATCACATTCTGGGAACACGTTTGTCCTTCCCATCTGATGGGGCTGTAATTACAGGAGGATTGAGCTAACGAGGCACGGAGGACCTTTTTTCTGCTTACGTTCACATCTTTCCTCTGTAATCATCTTTGAGAAAAAAGTTAACTTGGAGATGGATAAACGGCCCAGAAACTCAGATCATCAGCTCAGTGGGTGTGGAGTCCCTGCCACTGAGCTGAGTTTATCCATCACCCCCTGTTTCATGGTCAGAAGATCCGATTTTCCTATGATTGTGCTTCTCCAGGATCTGGGGTGTATCACTGAGATGAAAGACAGCACTCTGAACTGTCTGTCCCCCTGCGGACCCCATTTGGACAGTACTGTCTTCCAGAACACAGACAGGCAACACGGAAGCTACTTATGAAGCAAGCGTGCTGGTTGCTCAGAGTGTGGTTGGCAAAAACAAGTCTCAGCCCGTGAAGAGGTCAGCCCAGCAAGGATGGAGCTCAGCCTTGGGCAGTGGGACATCAGTGTGACCTGGATCAACAGAGGAACGCTCCTTGGAATAGGAAAGACTTTATCTAGGCCCTGAAAACTGAAAAAGAAGACCCAAAGCTGGCTTTCCAGGTGGTTTAATGACAGAATGAACAAAGGCAAGCGAGTTGAAGGGAGCAAGAGAGGGAACACTGAGCAAATTCCTTTGACAACCTTCATCCCTTGAGACCTCAAATACTCGTTTTCCCATGGAGATTTTCCTCATTATCCCTGCTAGGCATGTCTTCTGTTTTCTCTAAACTCTGGTAGCACATTGCTTTTATGCTTTTCAAGGTGTGCATCGCAATGTATATTGCCTAATGCTGAGTTTATTTACTTCCCTCACTGAAATTCCTTACTAGACCCTAATATGCACAATGTCCCTAATACGTGCCTCACCCAGACTAGAAATTTGGCAGAGGTTAGTTGGATAATTAACCTATTATTGAATGAAGTAAGTATGTTTGGCAGGCATGGCAGATGGAGGTCTGAATAGAGTTTGCAGGTATGATCTAACTCAGGAACTTGAAAATCAAAGCATCTAAAGAGAGCAAAGTTCTCATCACCCCTGTGCCTTGCTGATCAGCACACTCTTCTACATAGCGCATTTCTCCCTTCATTTTGTGTCTTGCAGACTGGAGTCTAGGGCCAGCCTTCTTAGTGGTTCACTGCAAATCTCTATCTGCAAGCTCCTCCCCAGTGAACACCTCGAAGCACACACACAGAACTGTCTGGAGGGAAGTAGTAAAGCTGAAGTTATGGCCTGGCAGTACCTTAAACTTTAGTGTCTATTTCAATATATGGAGCATTTAAATAATACTGTAGGACAGAAAACTTATGACCCTAATGTAGAAAGAATAAATTACATAATATAATAATATATGATGCATAATAATATATGTAAATAATATAATGATAAATAATAAATTAAATCCATGATGCATTTGTTGTCAATTTCCCTTTTATAGAATACTTCTCTTCTACTCATAATCTGACAGGAGGGAAGGGGGCAGGTCACAACCCTTAAAAGAATGACATAGCAGTTGAGGTTAACCATATATTGGTTAGAACCAATTAGGCCCAAGATGGCAGAAGATTCAACTTCCAGCACACCTTAAGCCTCATTATACATTCATTGTAATACATTCAGTTCAGTCAGTTCAGTTCAGTTGCTCAGTCGTGTCTGACTCTTTGCGACCCCATGGACTGCAGCATGCCAGGCCTCCCTGTCCATCACCAACTCCCGGAGTTTACCCAAACTCATATCCACTGAATTGGTGATGCCATCCAACCATCTCATTAGCAAATGCAACACCCCTAATGCTCCAAGGCTAGAGGCTGACCATAAAAGGCCAAAAAGTGGGCAGTGGCTCAGTTCCTGGAAATCCCCAACCCTTCTCCAAAATAGTTGGAATAATCCTCCCACTTATTAGCGTATGAAATTACCCAGCCCATAAACTAACCACCCCATATCTCGAGGTTTTCCAGGACAACTCCATGCCTTGCAGCCTCCTCTTGCCTTCTGAGATATACCACACTCTGTCTATGGAGCATGTATCTCCAGAATAAATCTGCTTTCCCTCTATTCAATGTACTCTCAAATTCCTTCCTGTGTAAACTGAGGACCCTTCCCTGGGGGTTCATGCCAGGGATTCATCAGAACCAGGGATGTCATGACCATTCTCTCACTCCCCATTTTTCTGGAACAATACCAGCTGGTCTGAGGTCCACTTACACTGCTTGGCCACTCCAAGGACCAAATCACTCAGGCCCTCTAGCACTCTGGCTTCCTGGGCCCCTGGCAAGAGATGAGGGGGTGGGAGGAGAGAGCAGGCAGGCATATTCCTCCAGCTCCTTCCCTGCATTCCACACACTGGCTGTGGTTGTGTTTCCCCCAATGAAACCTTCTCTGCAACTGCAACTACAAATCTCTCTGGACCTAGCAACTGCTCCACTCCTCCTCGCCGGAGCCACTAATGCTGGTATTTCTCTGATCTTGAAAGCTCTGAGGAATTTCGACAACTTTTGTTGATTTTCCTTGATGCTGCCTAGTCACCCACCCCATCTGGGTGCTTCCTCTCCCTGTTTCCTCAAAGAACCTTGACTGACAGAAGATCCAACTGACTCAAACATTGTTCGGGGAGAAAAAGGATGATCCAGGACTAACCTGATTTTTGAGATGATACGTAGCAGCACTGAGCTATTGGGTATTTGAGCTGGTTGGAAACTTGCCTCTGTAACTTGTTCAGAATCCAAAGCCTCCTCCTTTTCTTATTGAAGCATTATTGACGTACAACATTATATTATATAAGTTACAGGTGTACAATACTGTGATGCACAATTTTTAAAGGTCATACTCCATTTACAGGTATTATAAAATATTAGCTATATTCCTCATGTTGTACAGTTACTGTAAAATATTAGCTATGTTCCTCATGTTGTAGCTTATTTGATACCTAGCAGTTTGAACCCCTCACTCTCCTACCCCTGTGTTGCCCTGCCCCCTTCCCTCTCCCCACTGGTTTTTTCTCCCTATTCCTGAGTCTGTGAACCCTCCATCTTAACTTATCGAATACAATCCTGAAAGCAGTAAGTTTATGAGGAGCACAATGGAAAATCTCAGAGGAAACAAACTCCTAGGCCCTGCACTTCATGGGAGGAGGTCTCTTATCTATGCTCTCCCCAGTCTGTGTTCTTATCCTGGAGCCAATAGACTTTTCAGAAAGGAAGCTTTATGCCGAACCCATGAGAGCTTTGTTACTTATTCCTATTCTAAATTTTGAAACAGGAAACCAGAATACACATGTAAAAAGTAATTCCAGGCCATACACATGAAGTCTCTCAATCTTGTAGTAGGAAATTTAGGCTACAGAAGTAGCTCGTTTAGCTGTTGCCCATTAGGGAGGCAGTTTTGCAAGAGGATGTTCCCATAGTCCTTTTATGGCAGGGTCAAGGCCAAGGATGCTACTAATCTAATACTCCTTAAGTGAGAAGCTGACTATGATGTATGCAACTCACCAGATGGTTGGGGGCTCCTCTTCCTGGATCTGAGGGGCAATCTCTAGGGGTCTCGTGATGCCCATCATTCTAAACACTCCTCTCCCAACACAAGACTCCCGCCCACTGTAGCCTTTGGTATCCCTGCTGTGCAAGCTCACTTCATTGATTGATTTCATGGGCAAACTGTTCAATGCTTGTTCAGTTGTCACAATGGCTTTTAAGTTTGTTAACATAAGGAACTAGATGCCACAGCTTATACGCCCCTCAGGGCAGGCATCCTGTGTTTTCTGTCACCTCATACAAAGCCTAAGTAGAGAGGGAGGTGGGGTTAAGGAACAGTGAGGTTTCTCCAAAACTCTATGCAAATTTAGGTTATTAACACCATCATTATTAACAGATAAAGATGATGGGAATGACAATGATGATGATTATAATAATCCCTCAGAAAACATTCCTCCTTCCTTCACTTTAGAATGCATAGGCTGGCCTGTTCAGTGGTTGACTGCAAAATATACACTTGAGGAATCTGGGTAAAAGCTTACCTGATTTCCCTGAGCTTCTGGTAAAGTGCACAAGAGACATGTAAGTGTGTGCGTGTGTGTGTGTGCACCTGTGTATGTATGTGTGCACATGCTTGTGGATGCACATGCACTTGCAGGCCTGCAGACACGTAGATGGATTGCCTTATGTCTCTAACAGGAAATGACTCCAAGATAAGGCACCGGGGGAGGCTGGGCCAGCTGCAAGCTCTGGGGTGTAACCATAACCATAAGGGCTGAGGATTTGGGGAAAAATAGTTTGCAGTGTGGGAGATGTTCCTGCATTTGTGGGGGGGGAGTGTTTCTTCAGGCCATTGTGGACCAATAAGCAGTTCAATTTTTTCATTGTTCTAATTAATTTAATTAAGTTAACTTCCAAGGTGTGTTAAGAAGCAATGCCTTGGGTGATTAACTGTTCCCATATCAAGGTGTTTTCACAAACACATTTACCCTGATTAGTGTACACATTATTATGTAATTAAATACCTCACACAGAGGAATTTATTAGTGCCTCCTTGTCTCATAACAAATAAAGCAGGCCTGAGAATCTCTTGGAATAAGACGATTCCAGTTGCTAGAAGACAGGCACAGACATAAAGATGCACTGAGATCTAGCCTGAGAAGGAAGAACTCATTGCTCCTCCCAGGGGTTTGCAGCCTGACCCCCTCCTGTGCCTGTTGTCTTTCCTCTCCTCCCCACTTGGTCTGGAAAAGAATCCCATCACCTACCAGCAAGGCTCCTCCTCCTCCTCCTCCTCTTTCTTCTCATTTTACAAAGAGGGATAAAGTGGAGGCTTTCACTGGAAGGAATGTGGAGTCTCCTTCATTATGCAAACCCCTCTGAGCTCTCCTGAACAAAACTCATGAAGTTCACAAAGTTTAACTGCTTCCACCTCCTTCTGGTCCATCCAGCACATGCCACAAACTGTTCAGCCAGTTTCTATAAGGCCCACTCCCTATTGTTTAGAAGAGAAAGACTCTACCTGAGTCTGTTCAGGCTGCTATAATAAAACACCACAGCCTTGGTAGCTTACAAGCAACAAAAGTTTCTCTCTTAGTGTTCTGGAGACTGGGAAGTCCAAGACCAAGGTGCTGGCAGATTGGGTGTCTGGTCAAGGCCTGCTTCCTGCTTCACAGATGATTGTCTCTCCTTGTATCCTCACATGGTGGAAAGGACTGGGGAGTTGTGTAGGCTCCCTTTTATAAGGAATTTAATCCCACTTGCAGACTCCACCCTCATGACCTATTAACCTCCCAAAGGTCCTGCCTCCAAATACCACCCCATTGGACATTAGGTTTCAACATATCAATTCTGAGTGGAAGTTAGTCTATGGCAGGCTCTTATTCTGAGATTTTTGAGCTAAGTGAGTGCTGGCCAGATGTTGGATTCTGAGATAAGTTAGAAGAGTAGTTCAATGACAGCCCACTCCAGTATTCTTGCCTGGGAAATCCCGTGGACAGAGGAGCCTGGCAGGCTACAGTCCATAGGGTTACAAAAGAGTCAGACATGACAGTGATTAAACAGCAACAACATGGGTTTATCAGTTTCTTTTATGCGAATAGTGCAAGAAGCTAAATAATGGAAAGGCTTATTTGTGATTAAAAAGAAGAAGAAGAAGTATAGTTCTTTCTACACAGGTCACTTTCTCAAGGCCATTCCCCTCATGGCCACTGACATTATAATAAATACAGTCAACCCTACACATCTTGTCTCCTAATAATCACAGTATTAATAACTTACACTCACTGATCATACTACCCTATACCATACTAAGCAACTTTGCCTGGATCTAATTTAATCCTAAAACTCCATGATGTAAGTGCTATTACTATCACTATTTAACAGAAGAGACAACTGAGGCATTAAGTGATTAGGTAACATGTTCAAGATCACACAGCTCGGAAGTGTTAGAATTCATGAAAACCACTCAAGGATGTGGGACATAACAGGCCATATCCCCTGGGCTTGGTCCCCTGCCCCATCCTCAGAGAACACAGGAGCCTGGGAGCACAGTCCTGACTTTCAGGCCTAGGGATCCAGGGGCTGTGCCTTTGACACAAAAAAGCAGACACATTTCTTTGCTCGCCTGCCCCATTTGATGCAGTGAGACCCAGGCAACTTAGCCACCTTGGAGAGAATAAATTAAGTGACATTTCTGGGGAATGTAGAAAATACTACTGAAGGCCAAGTGAATCAATGCTGAACGCAGGACAAAACAGTTCCCACCACTGGGATCAGGCTGTTCAGGTTGGTGGCGGGGAGAGAGAATTATGTGAGCCGGGGGCCAGCTCCTGAGGGAGCCGAGATTGATTCTGTATGATTGATGACTCGGAGACAGAATGCCAAGTCATCAATTGCCTCGGCTCACACCACGGACGGCATCAAGATCACTTTTCCCTGGTGCCCAGCCTGAAAGATTTCTCTTCTGTTTGTTTGTTTGGCCTGGGGCAGTCGCCTGCCAGGCTCAGCTGTGTAACTTTACCAAGGCCTTCTGAGAAAAGACAGGTGACAACTTCTGGCAGGAGGACGTTGAACTTGAAGGAGTAGCAGCAGAATTGGGAGTGGGGGTGGAACTGCATGTGTGTGTATGACACGGAAAAAGAAAGAAGTGGTAATATTTCCGCCCTAGGAATCCTGACTTCCGTCTAGTGCCACAGATGCCAGTGGGTAATATTTGGCCAACTAAGGTATTTTCTCTGTGATTACATTTCTGCATATAATGAATCAGAATAACCAAGCTATTCTTTCTATCTCATCAAGATGTTAGGGAAAGACCCTGAACCCTTTCTAAAATTTGCTCATGATGACCTGAAGCTTTAATATTTCTTTCCTTGAGCTTTATTATGCTTTCTTGGGTAAATGCATTGATACAGTTTGCTTACACAACCTCACATCTGATTTACCTTGTTGGATGGCCCACTATGGCTCCCAATATGGAAGTCCTACCACCAACTAGATGCTTTCTGAATTTAGAGACCACAGCTTTTCTTGAATCTTCTATAAGCCTGGAGCTTTGCAGACCTCATACTCCATAACTATGTCCCCAGACCAATTTCATACAGATATGTGTGTGTGTGTGTGTGTGTGTGTGTGTGCGCGCACGGGTGTGTGTGCCTGGGCTTCCCAGGTGGCTCAGATGGTAAAGAATCTGTCTGCAATGTGGGAGACCCAGGTTCAATCCCTGGGTCACAAATATTCCCTGGAGAAGGGAATAGTTAACCACTCCAATATTGCTGCCTCGAGAACTCCATGGACAAAGGAGCCTGGCAGGCTACGGTCCACGGGGTCACAAAGAGTTGGACATGACTGAGGAGCTAACACTCTCACTTCTCATATGTATATGTATGCATTCTAAGTGTCCTATGAATCCCATGAACCTATGAAACTGGTAAACTATTGTCAGGAAGTCTACAGCTCGGAGGAGACTGAAGATATTAAAATTTTCCCCAAAAAACAGCAAGTGTGATTTTAAAGACAAGGGGAGAGGATAAGTGTATAGATTTGGGGAGGCAGCCTCAGGTTAACAGAGAGTAGTGAGAAATCTTTGTCTTTAACTTTTTGTTTTGCTCTATTTCCTCTCACAATGTTAATAAACTTTAACTTGAGGGGTAGGATAACGTAACTAAGAAGGAATTAAAGTTCAGTATAAGTTAAAGGATGATGGTAAACACACCCACTTTTTAAAACTCCCTATGTCTCACTATAAAATGAGTAACTCATGCACATAATAAAGCAACTGGAATAAAAGAAAAAGGTAAAAAGAAGAAATTAAGAAATCCTCAAGCCACTCTTCAGTGTTATTATTAAATGCTAATCATATTTCTTTATCATGCCATCACTGTGTATGTCTATGTGTGCCTGTGTGTGTGCATTTATTAACAATTAGAATTTTAATATTTAGTCATCTTAAACAAATTCAGGTCTTTGGGTTCAGTTTGAACTCTATCCCAGGGTGGAAAAAGCAATTGAAATCTCTTTTTGTAAGAACGTGATCATAGAAAAATATAAAAACAATCTCATTTTCTTCTTAGATAAATTATATCTTAATTTTAAGTGATTTAATGAAACAACTCATGATATTCTTTAAGATAAGCTAAAAAAATATGGGATGACATTTAGCCCAGGGATGCAAGAAGTGAATTCACAGCTGTATGTATTGACCACACCTGCAGATTGTTGGATCATAAAGACTCTTCTTGACCCAGTCCTTCATTTGGGAGAAGATGAATGGGTCAAACAGTCACTCATCTGTTTATAATTCAAGCAGTTACTTATTAAGGGCCTGTCCTGGGCCAGACACTGCTGTAAGGTCCCAGGATATGGCAACCAGATCAAATTCATAGAAAGTGAATTCTTCAGGCATCTGCCTAAAATGAATCCATGCAGTGAGTAGGTTGGCACCCTACATTGAAGACACTGTCTGATATTAACAATACTAAGATTGACAGGAGAAAATGCTGAGAAATGTGTATCAGTCAGGGTTCTCCAGAGGGAAAAAAAATAATAGGAGATATTTATAATTTATCATAAGATGTTTGGTCATATCCCACAGCCTGCTGTCTCCAATCTGGAGAAACCAGTGGTGTGGTATGAAGGCTTGAGAGCCAGGGGTTTAGATTCCAGTCTGAGTCAGAAGGCCTGACAACCAGGGAGGTCAAGGACAAGAGGAAGAGGGATGGCTGAGGTGAAGCATTCAGACAGAGTTCACTCAACCTTCCTCTGCCCGTTGGTTCTTTCCAGGCCTTCAGCGGGTTGGGTGATGCACAGATACTTTAGGATGGTCATCTGTTTTACTCAGCCCACCTATCCAGATATTAGTCTCTTCCAGAAAGGCTCTCACAAGTGCACCCAACACAACATTTAACCAAATAACTAGGTGCGTGATGGCCTAGTCAAGTTAACCATCACGGCTTCCATCTAAATTTTAAAAATCAACCCCTTGGGAACATGATTAGAGAGAACTAATTTAAGAGCCATTCACATAAAGAAAGACTGAGACATTTATCTTGAGTGCGAGCTTAACAACAGTTGGAGGCTGTTGCTAGAGAAAGGCTAATGGCGTCCTAGTCAAGAAAAGTGTAACTGCCATGTCAGCCTTGGCCGAGGAAGTGCCCGGTGTTCCTCGTTACGCTGAGCGCTGGGCCTGGAACTTAAGAAAAGACTCTGACAGCCCAAAATAAGTGAATTCAGATTGAGGGCCAGGGAGGTCAGGTTTAGAAACCTGGATAAGAGAGAAAAATAGAAGAAAACTGGAAGGTTTAACTAGAGTAGAAAAGCCATGTGAGATGGAGGAGTAGAGTCAAGGGCGGGGCGTGATGGATGCTTGCCTCTAAGCCCTGGGTAGACTGTTTAGGGAGAAGTGGTGGATTAAGCCTGCATTGTTCCCAGAATAAAGGATGAAAATTGCTGGAACACTGAATGTTTTGAGTCAATATAGAGAAAAAGTTTCCATTTAGCCAGAATGCTCCCTAAAAGGCCTTGGCTTGATTGTGAGATGGCGAATTCTATTCCATGAGAGTATTTGCAAAACCAGGGTCACAATGTATCAGGACAGTGTTCAGTGCTGGTCAGAGATTGGTGAACATACCCCAAGGGGCCTTCCTGTTAGAAAGTCCAAGGGTCTCTGATTGCTGAAATTTGACTGTAGAGAAGGGACCAGTAAACTGAGGATCTGACCATTTTTGGCGTCTTTCTTTCAGTTCTCTCTCACACCCCATAGTATCCTACTAGCTTAAAAAAGTGTTAGTTGCTCAGTCATGTCCGACTCTGTGACCCTATGGACTGTGGCCCATCAAGTTCCTCTGTTCGTGGAATTATCCAGGGAGAAATACTGGATTGGGTAGCCATTCCCTTCTCCAGGACATCTTCCCAATCCAGGGATCGAACCCAGGTCTCCTACAGACTGCAGGCAGACTCTTTACCATCTGAATCACCAGGGAAGACCACAAAGCTTTGCAGAAAACCCTTTTCTCAGTTATCCAGTAACTAGGAAAGAGCACATGTGTGCTCCGCTCTCTAGGGACTCACCCATAGGGCTATTAACACATTCAATGAGATTAAAATCTAAATTTATAAGCTCAACTCCCACCAGTGGCATGTCAATCATCAGACATTGGTGGGCAGGGTAAAACACTTTCTGGCGAAGTGTGGACTTCTGAAAAACCCTCACATCAGGCTTCCCGGGCTGTACTTGTGCTTAAGCTGGCCCTGGTGAGAATTCAACTTGTGTTATCAAATCACTTCCTACAGTCCCATCTCCACGTCTTCCAGAAGACTTTCCAGGGGCAGCTTTGAACACTGAGACTCCTTCGCTTCATTACAGCCCCCACGAATTCAGTGATAAAGTGATGAATAGATTAATTCATCTGAGGAAGGAAAGATCTGTTTCAGAGTAGTGGTGCATCCAAATACATTAGAGAAAGTCAGTTTGGAGAACTAAAGTTGTGGGATGTTACAATGGAAGGGAAAGATGGATAAAATCCTTTCTTCAAATGTAATCTTATTAGGAAGCATAACTTTATCAAGCAGATAAAAGCACATGTGCCCTGCCCAAAGCAGAGCTTAGGGGTGAAAGAGACTTCATGCATTTCACCCTCTGCATCCCCCCCCATCCCTCAGGGGCCCCAAAAAAATCTCTGCAGAACCTGGTTTGAAAACCACTTGAGTCGCTTCACATATGGGAAACCTGAGGCAAAGCACCCAGAAAAGTGACTACCCCAAATAAACAGCCAATTAACAATGTAAAGAGTTTGTTCTGGCTACCACAGTGGTCATGTTCTATGCATGATTATGTGCCTAAATTAAGAAGATAAGAGACACAAAGGTCCAACCAGAAATGATGAGGCATTTTTAAAAATATGCCTGTCATTAATTAGATCGGGGATTAGTTACATTTATTCCCCAAAAGAATATGCATGGTGGTGAAAACAGGGGGGTGAATGGGTGGGGGGAGAGATGAGAGAAAATTCTGCCTTGGCAACACAAAAGTATATTTCTTACAAATTTGCTTCCAGGCATGAATTTGGCTTTTTTTCCCATGGAATGTCAGCATCTTTAGTCTCAAGAAAACAGCTTTCTCAGCAAAATAATAGTTCTTGGTCCATGGAAGTTGACCTTTGTTCTTGCAAAACAGAAGTTTGAATCTCAGTGAAAAATGGAAGGTCCGTCCCTTCTTCCCCCTCTTTCCTGGGATTCAAGAACCTGGCTTTGTAAGACAGGGGCTGTATCCAGAGAGACACGGAAGGGATGCAGGGGAGGGGATCTTCTGTAAAGTCAAATAGTTCAGCACAGTAGAGGTCTACTTTCTTTTAAAGAAATAAGAATATTATTTAATTATAAAAGGACTATATTTATATTTTTTATATTTTATTGAATATGGTTGACTTACAATTAATTTCTGTTAATTGTTAATTGTCCTGTAAACAATATATATTGTTATATTAATAACAATTCTGTTAATTGTTAATGTGTTAATTTCTGTTGTACAGCAAAGTGAGTCAATGATACATATATATATTTATATATATATACACATTCTTTTTATAGTGTATATATAGTATATAGTATTTTATAGTATATATATATATATATATATATATATATATATACATTCTTTTTTATGTTCTTTTTCACTGTGGTTCCTCACAGAATATTGAATATAATTCCCTGTGTTTTGCAGTAGGTCATTGTTGGTTATCCACTCTCTATATAATAGTTTGCACCTGCTAACCCCGCTTCACCCCTGCCTCCTACCACCTTGGCAACCACAAATATGTTCTCTATGTCTGTGAGTCTGTTAGAGTTTTGTAAATAGGTTTATTTGTGTCATATTTTAGATTACATGTATCAGTGATACCACATGGTATTTGTCTTTTTCTTCCAGACTTACTTCACTCAATATGATAATCTCTAAGTCCCCCCATGTTGCTTCTTTATTATTTCATCCTTTATTATGGCTGCGTAGCACTGCATTGAATACGTGTACCACAGTGGATATCTACTTTTACGTTTTCTGTGACCTGCAGAGGCCAGGCACCAGATGGTACCCGGGGGACAGGTGAGCTAACCTCCTCCTTCTGGACCTTACATAGAGAGCACTTAATGAAAGCTGCATAAATAATGGAAAATTAATTGAAGTCAAGGATATAATACAATCTCCACCATACTTCCTCATTCTCATTCTTGTCTTCCTTTCCTCTTTCTCTTCCAGTTTGTGAACTTGAGCAGATTACTTATCTGCCCTGAGCCTTAGTCTCTCCATTGGGAAATGGGAATGCACATCCTTTCATTACAGGATCTTTGCAAATTCAAATACAACGATGCAGAAGTGCAGTGAGAATGATCACTGCAAGTTAATTTCTTTGCCTTCCTGCTTCAGCTTTCCTCCTTTTTCTTTCTACAGTCTTTTTCAGTACAGGTACACAAAAAAGGTCTATATGTGTCTTGTTAACTGAATGAATATCTGCATATGCAAAGTTCCTTGCCAAAAGTGGTGTTGTGCTCCCACCTTTTGCTTTATCTTCCCAGGAGTGTATGTTTAAGAGAGCACTAAGCTGCCAAGCCTTAGAAGCTGGTGCAAAGGGTTAGGAGAAGAGACTTACGGACCAGAGATGTCTTAAAAATTTTGGAATCTGGTGACCATTTGGAGCCATCCTCAGAAAGCTGCAGGTAAGGAGCTGGATCCCACAGAGCTGTGTGCTCAAATCAAAAGAGTTTAGGATAATGGCCTGTCAAGCCCTCTGGGTGAGGAGAATGAAAAAGCTAGCTTAAAACTCAACATTCAAGAAACTAAGATCATGGCATCCAGTCCCATCATATCATGACAAATAGATGGGGGAAAAGTAAAAACACAGATTTTATTTTCTTAGGTTCCAAAATCACTACAGATGGTGACTGCAGCCATGAAATTTCTTCCAAGCCATGCTTGCCCCTCGGAAGAAAAGCTTTGACAAACTTAGACAACATGCTAAAAAGCAGAGACATCACTTGTCAACAAAGGTCCATATAGTCGAAGGTATGGTTTTTCCAGTAGTCGTGTACAGGTGTGACAGTTGGACCATAAAGAAGGCTGAGCACTGAAGAATTGATATTTTTTGAACTGTGGTGCTAGAGAAGACTCTTGAGAGTCCCTTGGACTGCAAGGAGATCAAACTAGTCAATCCTAAAGGTAATCAACCCTGAATATTCATTGAAAGGACTGATGCTGAAGCCTAAGCTCTAATAATTGGTCACTTGATATAAAGAGCCAACTCATTGGAGAAGACCCTGATGCTGGGAAAGACTGAGGGCAAGAGGAGAAGGGGGTGACAGATGATGAAATGACTGGATGGCATCAGCAACTCAGTGGATGAGTTAGAGCAAACTGGGAGATGGTGAAGGTCAGGGAAACCTGGCGTGCTGCAGTTCATAGGGTCTCAAGAGTCTGACAGGACTTAGCAACTGAAAAACAACAAAATGATGGCTTGCCAAAACCAGTTATAAATGCACAGGTACCAGAGGAAAGAGTGGAATTGGAGCCCTGGATGTTCTCTAAGAACCAAGAGGACACATGCAGCTTAAAAGATGAAAAACCCAGGGTGAGCACCTATGGCCTGTGGCCACCTTTCAGGTCTGCCCAGCATCTTTCTGGAATAGACTGCAGCCTTCTGCTACTGAGAGGGGCATCTTCAACCAGGCTCAACCCAGCAGAGCTCTTAACCAACTTTATTACATCAATCCAAGACTTGTTGTTTTTAAAACATATTTACTATGAGCCCTGTAGAGTTTTAAATGCTTTGCCTAGATCATCCCAATAACCCTATGAGTTATATAAGATTATTATAATAATACCATATTATTATTCTCCTTTATTATTCCCTTGTAAAGGAAATTAAAGCAAAGAGAAATTAGGTAAACCTACACATGATCTTACAGCTAGTATATGGCATATACACTAAGGCAGGCTGATCAGAGATCTTTCTTGGAATTTTTCCAGATTTGTTCAAGAAAGCAAAAGAAGCATGGGCTGCACTGTACAATGTAAGGGTGCCCTTTGGGTCCATTCGCGTCTTTCTCTTCATTTTCCAGAGTGAGGCTGTCAGGATGTAAGTCAGAATCTGCCTGCAGCCATAATTCTTAGCACAGAAGGATGGCTATCACCCAAACATCAGAAAGGAAGTGGAGGGCCCTGGTGAGGTCTGATCCCAGGTCCAGTCATCCCCAAAGCCAGCTCTGTTCCAGGTCTGCCTTTCCCTGTGGTTTGATAATGTGATCCAAAAGAAGTAACCTCCTTCTCCCATAAAGACATTGCACATTTGAAGTAAGCTGGTTTGAGGGTTTTGTTTTTTTCTTTGTTATTTATTTTGTCATTTGCAGTCAAAGTCTTGATGGATGCCGTAACTCAGACAGCTTCCTGTCTCTCACTCAGATGCCTTTAATGTCCTCACGTGGTGACACACAGCGATGGTCCATACAACCTGGCACCTGAAAGTGCCCGGGGGTGGGGAGGATGGAGGTCAACAAAAGATGCTGTGGAGGAAACCACAGAGGACAGAGGTTCTGGTTACCAGTGAGCGAGGAGGGGACCAAGGGAGGGCCTTTCTTCTGGATGGCCCCATACGATCTGATAGATGCCTCTCTCACACCCATACATGCCCACCCAGGCCAGCTGTGGTCCTCACAGCACCCTAGGGAATCACACATACTGCCACTGACATATTCATACCTGGGATACCCTCAGATAGTCTTTGGTCAAAGACCTACTATTAGCCCTTTCATGTTTTTAATTTAATTTTTCTAACACCAAAAACATTTTGTGTTGGGGTATAGCCAATTAACAATATTGTGACAGCTTCAGGTGAATTGTGAAGGGACTCAGCTATATGTATACACGTTTCCATTCTCTCCCAAACACCCCTCCCATCCAGGCTGGCACTTAACAGTGAGCAGAGTTCCGTGTGCTATACAATAGGTTTTTGTTGGTTATCCATTTTAAATATAGCAGTAGCACTTTACATTTGTAAGAAAAGTTGCAGTCCATGTAAAAGGAGCTCTCCTAAAGCAAGAAACCCTGCACTAGGATCTGTGATAAAAGGTCATCTAGTACCTGTCTGGCCACCCACAACAGGGACAGCAAATTCATTCATTCGTGAGAAAGCACTGACAAAGCTAGATTGTCTGGATGTTCACTTCTCTTCACTCTTTTTTTTCTTTTAAAATCTATACAACTTATTCACTCACCATATCTTTATCCAAGTTGTGACATATTGAAGAAAAATTTTCACTTGTATTCTCACTATCCAAACCTTACAGATATTCATATTTTGATAGAACTGTGTCAGATGGTTCTTTTTCTGAGAAAATAGATGGTTGCAGACATGAGTGAAGTGCCCTGTGTACCCTCCTCCAGCCCCACTCATCTGAATGTATCCTCAGATGTAACCACATCGCTCTCTCTCTGGACCTTGACTTTTACTGCAAATGCCTAGCCATAAAAACATAGAGATTATTTGCAAGTTTTTCATCTTAATGTATCACATTCTTTACACAATATTAAGGTTTCAGATCATCCACATGTGTGTAGGCCATTCCTTGTGATGGATGTGAAAGTGTATTAGGTGAACATATAATTTACAATATACAATTTATCCACTCTCATATTGATAGACATATATATTGTTTCCAGTCTTTTGCTACTAAAGTCATCCTGGAAAAGATACCCTTGTAGACATCTACTTCTACATCTGAGTCTGAGTTTTTCTAAGGTATACTCAAAGTTGTAGAATTGTGACATCGTAAAGTATTTTTTACCTTAGTGCACATTGCTCAATTTGCTCTCCAAAATCCTTACCTATTTATTCTCCTATAAATAGTGTATAAAAATCCCTGGTCTTCATATCTTCATCAAGACTTGGAATTATTAAACCTTTTGATTGACTTGTGAAGAATTTGTTCTAAGGTGGTTTTTATTAATCACTGATGCATTTGAGCTCCTGTTCATACGGACTGGCTTTCCTAGTTTCCTTTTGTGTTAATTGACTATTAGATCATTTCCTTGGCACATTTTCCTATCAAACAGTTTAATTTTTCTTATTGGCTTTAGGACTTCGTTATATATTCTGATTACCACATTTTGTTGTTGATTAAAGATATTACAACCATCTTTCTATCTGTGGCTTATTTTTTTATTTAGCTTTTTATTTTGTATTGGAATATAGCTGATAACAATGTTGTGATAGTTTCAACTGGACAGTAAAGAGGCTCAGTTCAGTTCAGTTCAGTCACTCAGTCGTGTCCGACTCTGCGATCCCACGGACTGCAGCACGCCAGGCCTCCCTGTCCATCACCAACTCCAAGAGTTTACTCCTACATATGCTTGTATCCATTCTCCCCCAAACTCACCTCCCACCCAGGCTTCCACGTGATATTGATCAGAGTTCTCTGTGCTATACAGTAGGTCCTGTTGGTAATCCACTGTAAATACAGCAGTGTGTACTTGTCCATCCCAAACTCTCAAACTATCCCTTCTCCCCTTCCTTTCCCCTGGCAATCATCAGTTCATTGTCTAAATCCATGAGTCAGTTTCTGTTCTGTAAATAAGTTCATCTATATCAAGTCTTTCTAGATTCCACATACAAGAGATGTCATACAGTGTTTCTTCTTCTCTGTCTGACTTACTTCACACAACACGACAATCTCAAGGTCCATCCATGTTGCTGCGAATGATATCACTTCAGTCCATTGTAAATATGTATTGCATCTTCTTTTTCCATGCCTCTGTCAATGGACATTTAGGTTGCTTTCATGTCTTGGCTATTGTAAACAGCGCTGCAAGGAACATGGGGGTGCATTTATCCTCTCGGGCCATGTTTTTCTCTGGCTGTATGCCTAGGAGTAGGATTGCAAGATCATATGTTAGCTCTATTTTTAGTTTTTTTAGGGAACCTCCATACTGTTCTCCATAGTGGCTGTACAAAGTTACATCACCACCATGTGTGGCTTATTTTTGAACTTTGAATATAGTGTCTTCAGTCATTCAGATTTAATATTCAATGTTAGAAAAATATAAGATTTTTCTTTGTGAATTCTATTTTATATATCTTGTTTAAGGAATCATTACCTACCTCTATGTCATAAAGATATACTTCTGTATTCTCTTCTATAAGCACTAAACTATGCTTTCTACATTTTGTCTGTGATCCACATGACTCTTGTTTCTTCTTGGTATGGAAAGCAAAGTCGCTCAGTTGTGTCCAACTCTTTGCAACCCCATGGACTGTGGCCTACCAGGCTCCTCCATCCACGGGATTTTCCAGGCAAGAGTACTGGAGTGGATTGCCATTTCCTTGAATTGGGATCAATTTTATCTCCATATGGAAAACCAATTGTACCAGTACAATTATTTACATTGGTACCTCTTGAAAACTTTATTTGTAATTCCTCTCTTTAATGTTTTGAACCCACATCAGTCAAGATTTTATTCTCACTATTCCTATAAAATTGCTCTTGACAAGGATGTGAGTACCTTCTTCTTTGCTAAATACGAGTACAGAAGTTTCTCAGTCCTCATCTTACTTGGCCCATCTTACAGCTGATCACTCCCATGTCTTCGAAGCACTAACGGATTTCTTACGGGTTCCCTCCTACCTCACTTATTGACTTTTTCTTTTTCCTGGTTTCTCCTCAACTGTCTCATATGCCCCAAGGTCCAATCCCTAGGTCACTTTCCTTGTCTATTTATAATTATTCCCCTTGGTGACCTTGCAAGCCAAGTCTCATGGCTAAATGATGTCTAAATACTGGTTCATTTCTAATTTTATCTCTAGCCCATATCTCTTCATTAGAAAATTTCAACTTTATACACCCAACTACCTATGTGATTCCTTGACACCTTTGATACTAAAAAGGCACTTCAAAATTAAAGGTTTAAAACTGAAATCCTAAAAATGCCTCAGTTTCCCAAAACATGCTTCTCTCACTATCTTCCCCAGCTCAGTAAGTGGCAACACACCCTTCTTATTACTCAAGTGAGAAATTCTGGGATCCTTTTTGTCTCCTCTCTTTCAATCACACCTCCCAAAATCAGAGCATCCGGTTCATTCTGCCTCCAAAGTCTATCCAGATGATCACTACTCCTTACCATCTCCATCATGACAAGCGGGCCAGCAGGACCTCACCTCTTACTTCAATTACTCTCTATACCCAACTAACTGAGCCTATCCTTTCCACACACTAATCCAGTCAACCCAGAAATCTGAGTGATCCTGTTAAATTGATGCCACTTATCTACTCAAAATCCAGTGCCTCTCCATCCTACTTAGGTAAAAGCCAAAGTCCTTTCAGTGACCTATGGGATCTGGCCTGCTGATACCTTTTTGATCTCTTCTCCTGTTACCCTTCCTATCACTTACTCCACTCCACTTCTTTCAACATCCTCACCAGGCATGTTCCTCTTTCTGGGTCTTCACACTTGCACTTCCTTTACTCAGAAATATTCTTTTCCCAGATATCCTCATGGCTCACCCCTTCATTTCCTTCAGGTATTTGTTCTAAAGCACGCTGATGAACTGATGTCTTCCTTGGAACCCTATCTAACATGGCAACTTCTACTTCTGTATATTCTCATCACTTTCCATCCCACTTCCCCCTTATTTCCTCCCCATAGAATTATCTTGTGCTGTCATCTCCCCCTCTAGGACAAAAGTGCCATAAAAGGCACAGATTTTTGTCTAATTAGTTCATCGCTGTCTCCAGGGCCCAGGGCATAGCTGGGACACATGAGTGCTTTCCACGCTTCACCTTGTCAATTTGGCTTCAGGTGAGATGTTCAAATATGTACATTATTTCTCCCCATAGTTGAAGACCTCATGACCTTTACATAATTGTCATTCTAGGGGAAAAAAGTGTATGTTTATTCAACAAACATGCACTGAGTATCTACTAAGTGTCAGGTGCTTGAAACACAATGGTCAGCAAGTTGCACAAGGACCCGACCCTCATGGGTATACAAATTCCTCCTCCCAACACAAGAAAACTGAACAAGAAAATTAATAGTTCATATATAGATTGCTGCTGAATGGGTAAGAGAAGATTTTTTTTTAAGAAGTACTATGTAACAGATCATATTATGAAGTCATCAACATTAATCAACAAATTAATTTGATTAATTAACAAATTGAAGTGTATTGAAAATATGGCTCATATGTGGGCATAATATGGTCTTAAATGCTTTAAAGTGTTAAGGTCTCAGTGCCTTGCTTAATGGCCTTGCAAGGAACTGCACAGCACTTATAAAACCAACTACACATCTTGTGTGTGTGTTCAGCTGCTCAGCTGCTCCTCTGTCCTACCGGAGTGGATTGCCATGCATGCCCTCCTGCAAGGGATCTTGCCCACCCAGGGGTCAAACCAGCATCTCCTGCATTGGCAGGCAGATTCTTTACCACTGAGCCACCTGGGACGCCCAACCACTCATCATATAAAATGACAAATCAGGGAGTATGTACCGGCATCTATCCTACATGTGTGGAGCATCCGTTTGGGGACTGGAAGGAGGAACAAGTCATTTTAGCCCTAGTACACATTGCCTCCTTTAACCCTCACTGCTGGTTTAAAAGGAAGGAATCCCCAGGCTCCTTTCACCATAAGGAGCCAAACGTCAGAAAGCAGTCCCCCCACCTTTAGCAATCAGGTGAGAAATAAAATAGGTAAAGGTCAGATTCCAAGCCCCGTGCCTTCTACCAGTCTCCTGAATAAGTCCTGCCACAAATTTTTATCTTCTCTATTCAGAGCTCATCTGTTACTGTGTTCCAGCACAGTACCATCAGCATAAGTCTGAAGTCTGGAAATTTGTCTTTCTGCTCTTCTCCTCTCAGTCACCCCCACCCAATCGCTCATCATCTTCATTCCCCTTCCCTATCGATCAGTATCTATCCCCTAAAGCCTTTCATCTATTCTCCTGAAGCCCAATAGCAGCTGCAAAATCCAGAATATCCTCAGAGCAGATGGTTTTGACATCCTTCAGAACTCTAAGCTAGGGCCAAAAGTCTTAATGATGCCATTTTACTTGTTTTCCTTCATCTGTATGAGAAGTGTTGATGCATTTGAACTCTCCCTGTGGGTCCTAGAAACCCTGCCCGGGGAAATCTGGCGCTGAGAGGAACTCCAAGGAGCCTGTAAAAGTGTCCTCCAGCCTTGGCCGGGAGCAGAGGAGGCCACGAGGAGCCAATGCCTGTATTTTCTCCCTGCGGTTTGCAAGCACAGCTGCCCCCATGACACGAGGTGCAAGCATCACCAGCCCTAGAGGGACCGCGCACAGTTTAGCACATGTTTCCTGCGCAAGGTCCTTCAGGGAGTATCATGAGAACGTTCGGGTGGTTTCTACAGGGCCCTGACACACAGTAGGCACTCACGAGATGACAGCGTGGTTAATGGTTCTCCCTTCCCTAACTAAGGGTTTTAGGTCCAGGAGTCCTCCTCAAAACTGTTTAATAAAGTCAAGAAACCCTTTGAATAAAAATGGTGATGGAGTATATTGCCTAATTAACTGTGCTGGTAATTAAATTGCAACAGAAATGGCCTGTATGCACTTAACCAGGCATTTATTATAGCTTAATAAGGTAACGACTGTATGATAAATGCATACCACTTGATTCCAAGGAAGAGATTCTCTGAGCATTAACAAATGCCAGAGAGGGGAAAAACTGTTGCAAAATTTTTGGACTTTCTTCCCCTTTACTCCCTCGGACAGTTACTGTTTTTCCCATCAAAACTATTGGATTGATTAGACAAGCATAATGAAATCATGAGGTTGGTCCCTTTGGCCACAGTTCACTTCCACTGCTGGTTTTGTGATTAAGCCTGGTGGAGTCAGGTGCCATGGGGAATGGTCACTTAGAATCCTGGGAGGCCAGCCGGCTCATATCCTCATGACAAGCCCAAGAACCAAGTGACTGCCTTGCCCATGGTCACAGAGGCAAGAGCCTCAGGACAAGGACCTTGCCTTTATGACTTCTTTTTGTGTGTTCCTTCTTCCACACAGCAGGGATATGTGTATCTGAAAGTCAGTCTTCTTTTATTCCTTGGATGAGCTTCTTTACCTGCTCATTGACAGAGAAAGCCCTTTTCTCTTTCAAAACAGAAAGGCATTGTGTCTGAGACAGGAAAATAAGGAGCTGGAATTCATACTAAAATAGAAATGACTGATAAACAATCTTGTTCCTACAGTAACTTTTGACAGATAGTAGGAGGAACTGACAGCATTAGGGTCAGTGATAATGTCATAGGATCCGATTGCAAAATCCAAATATACATGTTCCTTCCCTGCTCCAAAGGGAAGTCAAGATGGTAGCTTAAAATAAGCCCTTGTACTGGTAGTATTTACACAGTGGACATCAGCAAATACTATAAATTGGGGGTTTGCTTTTCAAAAAACTGGTTTAACAGTAAACTACTAATTGAGGCTCTATGTCTAAAGTGAGTGGGTAATAAGGAACGAAGGAGGATGCTGAGGCTGACTGTGGCTGAGTTTGATTTAGGGCAACAGGTCCCATTTTCCTCCTGGGAAACAAGCATTGTTTGTGGGCACAGCTTTAAACTCCAGAATCTTTCTGATTCAAATCCATGTGCACAAACATTTTTTTTTAATTAAAGAAGAACTGAACACAAAAAGGAGACTAATGGGGCTACAAAAGAAGACAGTTCAGAATACATTTTTGCTTGATTACTGCTGATTAGTTGTCCCAGAAAGTATATAACTGAGAGACTCTTCATTGGTTGGGTATGAAATGTGGTGTTTGCCAGAAAGCATTGTAGATTTTTTAAGCTTTGTAGAACTGAGGTATACAACTCCAAAAATTATTGCTCTCATAATCACCTGTCACATAATTAAAGCCCAATAATTGCCTTATGAGATCAAAGGAAATCCTTTCTGAATGCATGCAATAGACAAAAGGGCCCAAACTTAATTTTTTATTTGAATCAAGCCATTTGGTTCTTTGTCATATGAAAAGGCTACGGGACAATAATAATGGTATTATCCCAATCATGTGAGTCAGCATTGCAAGATAGGAATTTGAAATTTAAAAGAATGTTGTATCAAGTGTGGAATCATATGTTTAAATCAATGACTTACCTGCTTTATGACTAACAGACATTAAAACCAAGGAGATTTAGAAAGCGACTAGCACTGTTTTCCCTTCATATTATCTTTGGGTTGTTTTTGAAGTTGAAGCTCTGGGAGATTGAAGCAACCTCTCTGACTCCTTGGGGCTTCCCTGGTAGCTCAGCGGTAAAGAATCTGCCTGTTAATGCAGGAGATATGGGTTCAATCTCTGTGTAGGAAAGATCCCCTGGAAAAGGAAATGGCTACCCACTCCATTATTCTTGCCTGGGAAATCCCATGGAGAACAGAGGAACCTGGTGGGCTACAGTCCATGGGGTTGCAAAGAGTCCAACACAGCTGAGCGACTGAACTACAACAATGAGGTTTACTCCTGTGACAGCAGGGAGCACAGGCTCTTCCCACATCAGGCCCAGGAGCTGATGCCCCGTCCATCTTCAGGACCTAGACCAGAACTCCAGAGCTCTGCGGAATGGAGGGCGAGTTCAAACTCCCCAGGTGATTTGAGTGTGTAGCCAGGATGAGAACCACCACTCCTGGTCCCTGTCAGTGTCACTGTAATCTGCTCCTGCTTCTAAGATGACTGTCTCTCATGGTTATTATCAAACTGCAGAGAATAGTGCAGATGGCCCTTCCCATTTCCCCCATGATAGGGATCTACTAAAAGTAATGTTCTTCATTGTTGTATCATGTTATTAACTCATTAAAACCTCAAAATCATTCTGCGAGGCAGCTGTAATTATTAATCCCATTTGATAATAAGGATAATTCAAAAGCACCTCCCCAAACTAGGATAGCTCAGTTCAGTTCAGTCACTCAGTCGAGTCCAATTTTCAGACTCCATGGACTGCAGCACTCCAGGCTTCCCTGTCCATCACAAACTCCCAGAGCTTACTCAAACTCATGTCCATCAAGTTGGTGATGCCATCCAACCATCTCATCCTCTGTCATCCCCTTCTCTTCCTGCCCTCAATCTTTCCCAGCATCAGGGTCTTTTCCAATGAGTCAGTTCTTCATGTCAGGTGGCCAAAATATTGACATTTCAGCTTTAGCATCAGTCCTTCCAGTGAATATTCAGGACTGATTTCCTTTAGGATGGACTGGTTGGATTGCTGTGCAGTCCAAGGTACTCTCAAGAGTCCTCTTCAACACCACAGTTCAAAAGCATCAATTCTTTGGTGCTCAGCTTTCTTTATAGTCCAAATCTCCATCCATACATTAGCTCAGTTCAGTCGCTCAATTGTGTCTGACTCTTTGACACCCCATGAATCGCAGCACGCCAGGCTTCCCTGCCCATCACCAACTCCCAGAGTTTACTCAAACTCATGTCCATTGAGTCAGTGATGCCATCCAACCATCTCATCTTCTGTCTTCCCCTTCTCTCCTCACCTTCAATCTTTCCCAGCCTCAGGGTCTTTTCCAATGAGTCAGTTCTTTGAATCAGGCGGCCAAAGTATTGGAGTTTCAGCTTCAACATCAGTCCTTCTAATGTATATTCAGGACTGATTTCCTTTAGGATTGACTGGTTGGATGTCCTTGCAGTCCAAGGGACTCTCAAGAGTCTTCTCCAACACCACAGTTCAAAAGCATCTATTTCTTGGTGCTCAGCTTTCTTCATAGTCCAACTCTCATATCCGTACATGACTACTGGAGAAACCACAGCTTTGACTAGATGGACCTTTGTCGGGAAAGTAATGCCTCTGCTTTTTAATATGCTGTCTAGGTTGGTTATAACTTTTCTTCCAAGGAGCAAGCATCTTTTAATTTCATGGCTACAGTCACCATCTGCAGTGATTTGGGAGCCCAAGAAAATAAAGTCTGTCACTGTTTCCATTGTTTCCCAATCTATTTGCATTAAGTGATGGGACCAGATGCCATGATATTAGTTTTCTGAATGTTGAGTTTTAAGCCAACTCTTTCACTCTCCTCTTTCACTTTCATCAAGAGGCTCTTTAGTTCTTTTTCACTTTCTTCCCTCAGATATCTGCATATCTGAGGTTATTGAAATTTCTCCCAGCAATCTTGATTTTAGCTTGTGCTTCATCCGGCCTGGCATTTCACATGATGTACTCTGCATACAAGTTAAATAAGCAGAGTGATAATACACAGCCTTGACATACTCCTTTCTTGATTTGGAACCAGTCTGTTGCTCCATGTCCAGTTCTAACTGTTGCTTCTTGACTTGCATACAGATTTCTCAGGAGACAGGTAAGGTGGTCTGGTATTCTCATCTCTTGAAGAATTTTTCACAGTTTATTGTGATCCACACAGTCAAAGGCTTTGGCATAGTCAATAAAGAAGAAGTAGATGTTTTTCTGGAACTCTTTTGCTTTTTTGACAATCCAGCAGATGTTGGCAATTTGATCTCTGGTTCCTCTGCCTTTCCTAAAACCAGCTTGAACATCTGGAAGTTCACAGTTCACATACTGTTGAAGACTGGCTTGGAGAACTTGGAGCATTACTTTGCTAGCGTGTGAGATGAGTGAAATTGTACAGTAGTTTGAGCATTCTTTGGCATTGCCTTTCTTTGGGATTGGAATGAAAACTGACCTTTTCTAGTCATGTGGCCACTGCTGAGTCTTCCAAATTTGCTGGCATATTGAGTGCAGCACTTTAATAACATCACCTTTTAGGATTTGAAATAGCTCAACTGGAATTTCATCACCTCCACTAGCTTTGTTCGTAGTGATGCTTTCTAAGGCCCACTTGACTTCGCATTCCAGGATGTCTGGCTGTAGGTGAGTGATCAATGATCATGGTTATCTGGGTTGTGAAGATCTGTTTTGTATTATTCTTCTGTGTATTGTTGCCACCTCTTCTTAATATCTTCTGCTTCTGTTAGGTCCATACCATTTCTGTCCTTTATTGTGCCCATCTTTGCATGAAATGTTCCCTCTGTATCTCTAATTTTCTTGAAGAGATCTCTAGTCATTCCCATTCTATTTTTTCCTCTATTTCTTTGCATTGATAGGATAATACCTGCCCAAACAATGATAGGTCCAGACTCTATTCAAGTATGATTTGAGACTCAGAGCAGCTCAACCCTAGGCAGATTCTTTACCATCTGAGCCACTTACAAAAATGCTGATGCCTAAACCTTACTCCACAAAATTTTGATTTAATTGATGGAAAACAGTTCCAAAGGAGATTCTAATAGGCAACCAGTATTAAGAACTATCAAGTCAGATATGTTCAAAATTTGTGATCATCCCAACAAGCACAGGAAAAGATTTTTAACACCAGTAATCACTAGGGAAATACAAATCAAAGCTACAATGAAATATCATTTGACCCCATTAGGATGGCAAGTATCAAAAGAACAGAAAATGCTTGCTATGATGTAGAGATATTTGAAAGATTTATGCTTTGCTGGTGGGAATGTAAAATGGTGCAGCCACTGTAGAAAGTAGTATGGCAGTTCCTCGAAAAATAAATATTGAGTTACCCAGGAATTCCACTCCTGGATACATATCAAAAAGAACTGAAAAGTCAGGACATGTGCCCTGTTGCTTGAAACCTGTGATAACTCTTGCCATAATACATTGACTAATGAGATGTTAGGCACTTTTTTTTTCTTGTGACTTTCCAGGATCTCAGAATCAAGGAAGTCATCTAAGTCAGCCATTTGGGGTGTTTGTATGAATAGGGTATTTTTTTTTTTCTTTTACAAATCAGGATATCAAATCTTTATGAGATGTTCCGAGAACTCGTTGGCAGCAGAAATGTAAAGCCAGTGGATCTCTGCTCCTCCTGGGAGGCAATTCTGTCTGAGGTCACTCTACTGCCCTCCATGTTCAGAAACATATCCAGTTATTCCGAGGAGCCCAATCTGTGCCTTTAACCAGAACAGAAGTAAACACACCAACCCGAGGAAATCGCATTCTTAAAGCCTTTTCTTCCCAAACCAAGGAGTGTGTGAGGGTGAAAAACCTCCAACTCCCAAGACAATTCTCTAGATGTCTGCTTCTTCATAATTCAGAGGACTTTCAGCCTAGAAAAATCTTCATGCTGCAAAGAAGAGAACAAGCCTCACTGAATTCCTCTAGAATTTCTCTCCAGAGATGCTTTTAAAAATTGCACCAAAATCCCCAGATTCAGCTGAGTGAATTGGACACATGGAAGCATGCACTCTCTCCATGCCCAGTGGGAAGAGGCAGCTCTGAACAAGCCCATCACTGCTCGGGGCCTCGGTTTCCCCCAAACAGAAGAAGGTAATAAAGTCCCACACTCGCATCCCAGAAGACAAGAGGTCAGCATGTTATTAAATGTACCTTACCAAGGTCCTTAGAAAAAAAAAAAACCTCACAAACTCTACAAACACAACGTGTTTTCACACTCACACTGCTCCTAGTACCCTTAATGCAGGCTCCAGTCTCTCCTGGGGGGTGGGGAACTGAGGGGTGGCTTGTGCCATTCAGCAACAATTTACACCATGGATAAATACACCCACCTTGACATTTTCAGAGCCTGGCCCAGAAGAAAAAGTCCTTTTTTCCCCTGAAGCATTAAGAGAAAATGTGCATGATTATCATCTGTCTGGGGAGAAAAAAAAATGGTTAAAGAAACAGGGAGGAGAAAAGGGAATACAGCTGAACTGACACGGAGAAACTCACCATTTTATTCTGCACAATTGAACTTCATTAATCATAGAAAATCAGAGATGGAAGAGACCTATTGGGTCACCCCATCTATCCCTCTGAAAGCATTAAAAGCTTTCAAATGAGACAGAAATCGGAGGTCCTGATTGCTGATGGTCATTAAAGATGTTTTTTGTGAAGAAAAATGTTAACCTTCGTGTCCCTGACAAATTACACTCTGGGTGGTGACAGGCTGCCTTTGCCAGGGCGCCCCGGCTCCAGGGTTGGAGGTCATCACCCCTTAGCGTGAGTGCTGCTAAATGGCCTCATCAGGGGCCCCTGTTAGATAACCACCACTCGCTGGCTGGGAGGGCCCACTTCCCTGCTCCTGCTCTGCAATCCCTGCACAAGAGGAAGAGCGCTGTTTTCCTTCCAAGGCGCCGCATTTCACAGAGAGTCGCTCTGCCTTCACTAGCTCACCATGTGTTCCCCCTGCCAAGCCTTCATGGCCTTAGGTTCAGGGCTCACAGAGCATCCCCGGCCCAGAGACAGAGCACCTGCTGTTTCAGGATGTGCTGGACCCCCAAGGAGAGTCCCCACTCTCTATGTTATTGATTATTATTATTTTGACTGTGCTGGGTCTTTGTTGCGGCACTTAGGGAATTCTCTTATCACAGAGTACCGGCTCTCTAGTGTTGCACATGGGTCTAGTTGCCCCATGGCGTGTGGGATCTTAGAGCATTGCTTTAGAAGGCAGGTTTTTAACCTCTGGACCACCAGGGAAGTCCCCACACTCTTTATTTTAGAGAGCTGCCCTTCTCTCACTCCAGGTGACTCTGTGGGTCAGGTCCCTTCTTTCCAGTTCATAGTTTCCATGACCAGGCCCGCCTACCCTCGTAGTTCAACAAGCTGACTGCACTTAACTGACCGAGAGTGAGCAGATGACCCAAACTCCTCCAGTATGGGCTATTCTCTGGAATTGTATATATCACCTCTAAGGAAAAGGAGCTTTCTCTTCCCTCTGATGTTGCCAAGGTGGCATGACACAAGCCTGAAACTGCGGTGGCCGCCCCAGGGCATGGCAATAGACCATCAGATCAGTATAGGATGAGGAGAGCACTTGGGAAGGTAAAGAGAGAAAATTATGTGCATCTCCTGGACACCTAAAGACAACCACTCCTGTTTTCCCAGTTTTGGAAGCCAATAAATTAAGCTTCTTCACTTAAGCTACTTTGGGCTTGGTTTCTTTCCCTGGGAAACCATGGAGTCTTGACTACTACACACTCACTATATGTTTCCACCACTCTGTCCTTAAAGGAAAGCTCCCACTGGAGGCAAAAGCCATGCTTTCTTCTTTTCAGTGCTACAGACCAAGCCCCACCTAGGAGGTAACTGGTAGATCACTGGGGCCTCCCAAGTGGTGCTAGTGGTAAGGAACATGCCTGCCAATGCAGGAGATGTAAGAGATGCAGGTTTGATCCCTGGGCTGGGAAGATCCCTTGGAGGAGGGCATGCCAGCCCACTCCAGTATTCTTGCCTGGAGAATCCCCATGGACAGAGGAGCCTGACGGTCTGCAGTCTGTAGGGCTGCACAGAGTCAGACACAACTGAAGGGATTTAGCACTCAAGTAGTAGATCATTGGATTGTATCCAAATACTTTGCCAACAGGAACTTGCTGTTACTTTTCTCCTCTACAGGGACTGCTGGTAGCTGGGAAGCATCGTGAGTCAACTCACTGGTCAGTGACACCCAAAGAAAGGCAATTCAGTCCCTCCCAGGACATGCATTCTCCTCTAAGGATACAATAAACATTAGTGGGCTGACTGAAGTGCCTCTCAACCCAGCTGGTCACTCCCAGATCACTCCTCCTCTTCTCTAGGCTATCTTGTGCTCTGGCTTTGCATTTGAGCTTTGGCTTTGCACTTTACATATCATGTATGAATACAATGCATGTGTGAATATCACACAAACCTTTTTCTCACAACTTCTGATTGCCATAGATCAGGCCAAATTTGGAGACCTGCCCTTGAAGGTCAAGAACAGAATTTGGAGGAGACACTTTTCACAAAAGCCAAGGAGCAGTTGGCATCAGCAACCCTAAGGTGACAGGAAAAATGAGTCTCACTGACATAAGAAATAACTGAAGTTAAGACCTTAAACAAAATCATAAAACTTGTATGCCCTCTCCCCGCGCTGTGGCATCACCCCTGTGTGCACCGCTTCTCTGGTGAACCATTCTCCAAAGTCTCCCCCTCCATTTTGTCTCCTAAGGTCTCCCAGAACCTTCATGTGACCAACCTCAGACAGGCATCAATAACTTTTGTCACATAATGAATGCCAATATTTATTCATCATCCCAGGGGTGAGATGTATACTTTGTGTTTGATCTTTAACAATGAGTCACTGAGTCTAATAATAATAGTAGTATTAATGGGAACAACAAACACTTGCATAGCACTTCTTAGGTGCCAGGCACTGTCCTAACTACTTTACAAAGATCAACCTAAATAATCTTCACAATAAACCTTAAAAGGAGAACTAGCGAAGGAGACACAGACACAAAGAACAGACTTTTGGACTCAGTGGGAGGAGAGGGTGAGATGATTTGAGAGAATAGCACTGAAACTACATTTTCTGTTTTACATACCGTACGCAAAACAGATAGCCAGTGGGAGTTTGATGTATGATGCAGGGATCCCAAAGCCAGTGCTCTGTGACAAGCTGGAGGGATGGAGAGGGGAGGGAGGTAGGAGAGGGGTTCAGAAGGGAGGAGACGCATGTATGCTTATGGCCAATTCCTGTAAATGAATGGCAAAAACCATCACAATATTATAAAGTAATTATCCTCCAATTAAAATAAATAAGCTTTTTAAAAAAAAAAAAATAAAGGCGGGGGGGGAGCTAATATTATCATCAGCAGTGAGGCTAGGTCATTCACTCCCAGCTACAGGGCTGATAAACAACAGTGCTAGGATTTCTTTTTAGCAAGTAGATATCTGTAGTCAATGAAATTAGAAAGATGCATTATTTTAAACTGGGGATCAATGGAGGTATTGGCAGTTTGGGAACAAGCTAAAAAGGAGAATTGGGAAATGGAACTTGGCGAGATAAGTCAGAATGGGCAGGTGATTGGAGCTCTTGTTGAGGTGAGTAACAAGAGGAAACAGGACAGGAAGTCAGACACTGAGAAGTCTGGATATGCATCCAGCAAGTCATTTGAAGGGAGACCAGCAGACGGTGCCCTAAGGGAGAAGCACAGGAATCAGAGATGCCTCACAGATGCAGGGACCTCAACTGGCCCCAGGAAGGATGGCCCAGACCAAGGAATAGATACCCTGACCAGAACTCCACTACTGACTTAGCACTCAGGTTCTTCTCAACTAGGGCTTTGTTCTCTCTATAGAGAAATACAATCTGAGTTTCAAATGGTAACACACTGGTTAAAACACAGATTCCAAATATTATAACAATAAATTATTTTGATAATTTTAATTATCGTTAGTAAAACAGATGATTTATATTTAATTGTCTTACTACAATAAAATTAAATGGTTACAACTATAATCATTATATACAATATAGAATGCACACTATAAACTAAAACAGTCCTGGTATCATAAACAAGCACGTGATTTAGTTAACAATTGCACATTTCAGATGCTTGAACCTGAGGGGTTTTTTGCTTCCAGTCTGATTCAAAGATTTCTCAGGCAGAAGTCTAATCTCTGAAGTCCTATTCCCTGTGGCCAAGTCGGGAGGTGTATGTCCCCTGCATGGGTAACTGGTGGGTTGACTGTCAGGAGGAAATGATCTCCTGATCTTTCACAAGCTGGTCTCAACAAAGGAATAACCTATCTCCATTTTATTTGTTTATTTATTTAGGCCATGCTACTTGTCATGTGGACTCTTAGTTTCCTGACCAAGGATCAAACCTGCATCCCCTGAATTGGAAGCATGGAGTCTTAACCAATGGACCATTAGGGAAGTCCCTTATCTCCATTTTAGAAAGCTACTTTATTAAGATATAACTTACCTAAATATACTGCACCTATTTTGAGTATAAAATATGATGAGCTTTAACAAATATGTTTGTCCATTTAACCACCTTCTTAATGCATGACTATCAACTTGAATATAAACAAATGCAAACACTAATAACACAAAGAGGATTCCTAATGATAAGGAATGGGATTTCCAGGTGGCTCAGTGGTAAAGAATCCACCTACCAATTCAGGAGATGCAGGTTTGATACCTGGATTGGGGAGATCCCCTGGAGGAGGAAGTGGCAACCCACTCCAGTATTCTTACCTGGAGAATTCCATGGGCAGAGGAGCCTGGTGGGCTACAGTCCACGGGTTCGCAGAGTCGGATTTGACTGAGCACACATGCATACACAGTAATGATAAGAAATGAAATAAAGAAATTCAATCCCAATCAACACACATTTGGTAGATGATGAATTCAAAAGCACCTAGGACAATGACTAGCACATTAGGCTCAATGATAATTTTATATACAAAATGAAGTTGCTTCTATGTGCTTGACAGTGTGTTAGACTCTGTAAGTGCAGGGCCAAAAAATGATGATGCAAACAATTGAAAGAGTAGGTAGAAAAAGATGCAAACTTTGAGGACTACATTGGTGTGGAAAATAAGGAAAGAAATTGTCCTAACTTTTTCCTAAATTTTCTTTCCATACACTGGTGTAGAAAGAAATGAGGAAGTCCAAGTGCAGAAATTTGAAAATTGATCAGGGTAGCACTTGATACAAGGTTGGATAATGAACTAGCTTTTGAAAGGGAAAATGTAGAAGTTAGCAATTGTGAGAACAGTTTTCCAAAAGAACAGTTCCAGCAAAAGCACTAAAATCTGAAACCAATATGTGCTCATAGGATACCTATAGGAGAATAATAGTGGGGGAGGAGCTAAGAAAATAAGTTAGCAAGCGTTTGAGAAGTCCCCCTACCCAAGATGCCTTGACTAGTTCTCTGACGACAATTTTTCCACCTCCAGAAGCCAAGGCATTCATTTTACTCAAAACTTTATTTATTAAAATGCAAATATATGCATGGGGCTTTGTTATATGATGCTCTCAACCTATATGCAGATCAAGAAGCAACACTTAGGACCAGACATGGGACAAGGGGCTGGTTCAAAATTGGGAAAGGAGTATGTCAAGGCTGGATATTGTTACCCTGCTTATTTAACTTATATAGAGTACATCATGTGAAATGCTGGGCTGGATGAAGCACAAGCTGGAATCAAGACTACCAGGAGAAATATCAATAACCTCAGATGACAGAAAGCAAAGAGGAACTAAAGAGCCTCTTGATGAAGGTGAAAGAGGAGAGTGAAAAAGCTGGCGTAAAACTCAACATTCAGAAAACTAAGATTGTGGCAGCCGGTCCCGTCACTTCATGGCAAATAGATGGGGAAACAATGGAAACAGTGACAGATTTTATTTTCCTGGGCTCAAAAATCACTGCAGATAATAGCTGCAGCCATGACATTAAAAGATACTTGCTCCTTGGAAGAAAAGCTATGACAAACCTGGACAGCATATTAAAGAGCAGAGCCATTACTTTGCTGATGAAGGTCTGTATAGTCAAAGCTATGGTTTTTCCAGTAGTCATGTGTGGACATGAGAGTTGGACAATAAAGAACATTGAGCACTGAAGAACTGATGCTTCAAAATGTGGTGTTGGAGAAGACTCTTGAAAGTCCCTTGGCCTGTAATGAGATCAAGCAAGTCAATCCTAAAGGAAATCAAGCCTGAATATTCATTGGAAGGACTGATGCTGAGGCTGGGCCCCAATACTTTGGCCACCTGCTGCAAAGAGCTGACTCATTGGAAAAGACCCTGATGCTGGGAAAGATTGAAGGCAAGAAGAAAAGGGGACAACAGAGGATGAGATTGTTGGATGACATCACTGATTCAATGGACATGAGTTTGTGCAAGCTCTGGGAGATGGTGAAGGTCAGGGAAGCCTGGCATGCTGCAGTCCATGGGGTCACAAAGAGTCAGGCATGACGCAGCGACTGAACAACAACAATGCTGTATGATGCTCTCCAGGCTTTTGTTCTTAGGATAAATGTGGAAGGGGATTTTGGAGTAGGAAAGAAGAGTCTAAGTTACCAAATATCCAAGAAGGAAAAGAGAGAGATGTTGTCAAAAAGTGGTCCAGGAGCAGGAACCCAGGAGACCTTAATGGCATCCACTAATGTAAAAGTCCTGCTTCAATAAACCTTAAGACTCAAGGTGCTTGAATGATCCAAGTATGAGAACATGGTTTACAGCTATACCTTCCGATTCTGCCATATGACTGCTATCCATCACTGGCTGAGACCTCTCTCAAAGCAGCAGCTCTCTGTAGGACCCCTCATCTTCCTATGGTGGGAGCCTGTATCCCAAGAGGTTAAGGCTTGGCTGCCATGACCAATGTGACTACAGATGAAGTCCAAATTGTTAAATACAGTGAGATTAAAATGCCCATCAGCCCTCATGCATTTGACTCTTTCTCTCAGTACTCTTCAATTATGGGAAAATCTAACCCTGTGTTTAAGGTTATTTTCAGAGCCAAGGACATCTCCTGCCAATGACCAAGAGTGATGTGTACCATTAGAGTTCCACAGTTGAGTGCAGCTGTTTTCTGAGACTGTGTTTCCTACAAAATGAAAAAGCACACTGTCTCTTTCTGAGATAACTGATGCAAAGAAGGCAAGAGGGTGATAGGCAGTTCAAGCAGCAGCCTGAGACTCTGGAATTTCAGGTCCACTTGAGATATTTCAGATGTTCTCAGAATCTGAAGGACCTTGAAAGCACTTTGCCTTTAGTCAAGTGAACTCTAAACATTTCCACTCCTCTTGAGTCTTCAACTCCAAGTTTGAAATCTTCAACTCCATCACTCTCAGAAGACAGAATTTTCCAAACAAATAAGTTAAAATACACTTATTGCTCACCCAATACTTGCTGGCACTCTGCTCTTAAGAAATTGACATTTTGATTGAGAAAAAAAAAAAAAAACAGCCAGTAATGAAAACATAACCAATGAGAGAAGAATACAGCCAGACAAAGAAATTCTAAGGTAACTAATGTTACAGAGAGTTGGAAATTATCTTGTTTTTAATTATTTATTTTGCAGAGAGTTGGGAGTAACACTTTCCATTCTTCTTATGTTAAACAGAAATTCAAATGTTTTATACCCAACTAAAATTTCCCAGGCTTTAATTTTCTTCCATACATTGCTCTGCAGACATGGAAAACCAACCAATTCACTGACACCTAGAAGGAAACATTTTAAGAAAGGGATAAATGGAAACACCATTTTCAGTGCTCCTCTGACCTCTTCACTGTTTCTTTTTTAAGACCCGCTTTGTCCTCTTACTCACTAAATGTGGATGTCTTTAATGTTATGACCTTGGTCCTTGCCTATACCCTTTGCATACTCCTCCCTGGAACTTATAGCCACTCTTAGAGTATAAGAATGATAAAATATATCTTACAGTTCCAAGGTCTCAAAAGAATAATTGATTTTCTTGCAATCATACCGCCACTCAGTTGTGGAAGCAGTGATAAAACCTCTGTCCATAATAGCAAAACTCAAACAAGAAGTATGGCTTACATGCCCTTTCACTATTTTCGCTCAGTTGTTTGCATGGACATTTTAAGATTGTGTAGACACAGAATTGGGCTTCCCTGGTAGCTCAGTGGTAAAGTATCCACCTGCCAATGTAGGAGATGCAGATTCAATCCCTGGGTCGGGAAGATGCCCTGGAGAAGGAAATGGCAACTCACTCCAGTGTTCTTGCCTGGGAAATCCCATGGGCAGAGAAGCCTGCTAGACCATGGCGTCACAAAAAGAGTCAAACACAACTTAGCAACTAAACAACAAAAACAGACACAGACTCAATGCTCTAGTCTTGTTCAATTGTAAACAAGTTTAGTCTAATGATTAGATGTTCAAATATGAGTATCTGCATTCTAGCAGAACATATTTCTTCCTGGGCTATCTAAGATCAGTACTCCTAAGAATACACTTTGGGGAGCTATTTCATTAATAAGGCAGACTCTCTTTGGTCCACATTGCCAAACAGAAATCCTCTATTCCCTTTCTTTTAGCAATGAACCCACAGGTCTAATATATCTCTCAAACAAAAGAAAAATATATACTTCCCAGATTTCTCTCCCTTCTGCTTCCTTCATCCAGATAAAGCCAACATCCTTTGCAAATGGATAAGAAATTTGTGACAGTGCTGACAATTGGCTCTACTAAACAAGAAGAAAAGGTCACTGGATTATTCATTTTATCCAGGTTCCACTATTAACTCACTGATCTATAGCTCCCAGCAATCCACTTAACCCTCAGGGCCACAGTTTCCTTAGTTATTAAATGAGTAATACACACTCTGCCATCCTACTGTGGTCATTCTTTCTAAACCAAATACCTACATACATTTGTTAAGTCCAAGTATTTCTGGTGGCTAATTGGTAAAGAATCTGCCTGCAATGTGAGAGACCTGGGTTTGATCCCAGGGTCAGGAAGATCCCCTGGAGAAAGGAATGGCAACTCACTCCAGTATTCTTACCTGGAGAATCCCATGTACAGAGAAGCCTGGTGGGCCACAGTCCACGGGGTCACAAAAAGTTGGCCAAGCAACTAACAAAACGACTGAGCAACTAACACCACCACACCCTAAGGATAATACAGCCCTTTGTTCTTCGACCATATACCACGTTAGATGTCTCCTCTATTTACTTAGGTATCAGAGATAGATTTAGCTTAAAGAAATTCTAAAATCTAGTCTGTCAACACAATCACTTGATTTGACTTCCACAATATTTTGTGAAATTTTCCTCCTCTTTATCCATTTCCCTTATTTTATACTTTTTTTTTTTTTTTTTTTTGGTGAAATGCAGTTTATTACACCGGCGGGCCCAAGGCAGAGTCTCCTCTTAGCCAAGGGCCCTGACCAGCATTTGTGAAAATCTTTTATACCCCATGTGTACGTGTCCAAACCCACCACCACAATCCCTTAATGCTTACAAAGGAAGGGTAAATACAATCACAATAACCCCATCATTCACGTGTTATGTGTTTAAACAGTTAATAATTATTTTATACTTTTATTGTGCTTCATCTGGATTACTCCAGTGGTTCCCAATTGTTCTGTAGAGATCTCTGCCCCCATCTTGGCCCTACCTATTCATTCTCTACTACTACCAAAATGACATTTTCAAAACTAAAATCTGATATACTATCTCCTATTTAATATCCCTCAACTGTATTTCCTTCATGAAAACATCTACATTCTTGATTAACACTGAAACAGCTATCAACATCCCTATTCCCATAAACTGGCCCCTTACTGATACTATTTCCTCTACCTGGATTTTTACTTTTCTTCTTTCCCTGCTTTTTCTCACCCACATTCTCACATACTCAATTTTCCTAACATTCTTCATATCCTACTATATTATTGCTACTGTATTAGCCAAAGTAAGTACACCTTCAGACCTGTGAAGGATCTGAAATTTTATCCTATCTACAAACTAATAAGTTAGCCTGCCACAGCTTCATGGATGCTGGGAGGAGACATACTTTGAGTCAATAACAAAGACAGCTCATCACTCACAACATCGCAGTAGCCAGAGTATCAGCATTTGCTCCAGTTTCCAGTTCTATAGAGTGCCTCAGAGGAGGCTAGGAGGCATCTACAAACATAGTGGATGATGTTATAGGAGGAGAATTCAAACTGAGGGAAGCAAAATGTTTTATAATGGACTGTAAACCCACCTGCCCTTTGCCCCAAAGAGAGAAATTCTCTATCTTCCAAGAGTGTTCATTATACTAATATCCTTGAAAATATAGTCCAAAACAAGTGAAAGTGAGTGCCTCATTTTAAAAACATGCAGGAACTTGAGAGACCCATGGAGAACTATTTTCCAACACACAACTTCTGCAATAGCAATATTGTTAACCCTGAGTTCTTGTATCCCCATGACTGTCTATCCCTGTCACTAAATTTTGAACTTATTGACAACAGAGACTTGTTTTGGAGCTCCTTATTTAGTGTGTGACACATAGTCGCAATCTCAAATGTCTTTGTTGAATAATAATCATTTGATCTAGGAAAAATCTCAGGTGCACTTTACTTTGTACATTCGTAAACAGAAAATTCATATAACTTCAATTAGATTGTGGATGTGGAAATTTCTAGAAAATTATAATTATCAATTTTTTAAAATAAGTTGTTTTAATAAATCTTGAAAAATTCTCTAAATCACTTATTTCCTATTTTAAAAAATGGAGCAATTGAATTCTAGGATACATTTATTACTCAAATCCTCACCTACATGTTTCCATTTTCTTGAATGTCTTTGAACAATTATTGTAAGAAAACATTCTCTTCGCAGAACAAGTTCTGATAAGAACAGTTGCTGTATCCACTTCCATGGTCTCTCCTGACTAGGTGAACAAGCTCTTCTGTTTAATTCCCTTATAAAGCCTCCATCTTCCTAGAGCCAAATCCTCCAGGCCTGACTTCTCCACTTCTCCCCTACACTTCCCTACATAACAGTCACACTATGTGATGCTCCCTTCCTGGGGTCTAGAAAAGAGTGGCTTTATCCTCTGGTGCCCAGTCTCACTCATAGAGCTAAAATTTGCTGAGAGTCGTGGAGGTAGTGTTCTGAAGGGTGGAGAATTGAGGTGGGCATCAGGAGGCTTGGAGATCATTACTAAGTTAACGAAAACAGCTTCCCGTAGAAAATCTGAAGGTGGTCTAGCTCAGAACCAGCTTGATCTGCAGGGGTTATATATATTTTTTGTGTGTCCCAAATCATAACCCTCACTAACCTGTTGTTTCTTACCTGTCTTCAAATATCCTTGCACCATCCACCATTTACTACATTAGGTACATTGTCTCAAGAAGACCATGATGATAGTACAATTATAATTTAAGAAGAGAAGATGGAAACTAGGGAAGAAACTGCTCACCTATAGTCCTTTTTACATCTGCACATCATTAAAAACATATATGAGCTTTATTGTATTTTATTATCTTTTAATGGGTAACATTTATAAGCATTTATATTTATTGCCATAATTGATGTCCTTAGGCTTTAGCATTTTATAAGATTTCCTAGCATTCACTTAATTTCCTATCTTTTACTGGATTGTGATTTAGCTGTTTTTATTTTTCTAGCTATCTAAAAAGTTAAAAATAAGTCAATAAAAATAAAAAGTTATAAATCCATGTTTTAATTATATTTATGAAAGTGAAGTGTTAGTCTCTCAGTTGTGTCTGACTCTTTGCAACCCCATGTGCTATAGCCCACCAGTCTCTTCTGCTCATGGAATTCTCCAGGCAAGAATACTGGAGTGGAAAGCCATTCCCTTCTCCAAGAGATCCTCCTGACCCAGGGATCAAACCTGGGTCTCCTGTATTGCAGGCAGATTCCTTACCATCTGAGCCACCAGGGAAGCTCGATTGTATTTATAGATAATATTTGAAATATTTTATAAAGGATAAGATACATACTTAGAAAGTAGTTATTATACATGCATATCTTATTGTATTTTCAGAAATATAAAAGCTATAGAAACAACAATCACATCAAGAAAGAGGACACTGTTGGTATCTAAGAAGATCCCTGTCCTCTATCCTAGCCTCTGGCCCTCCAAAGTGAATTGCTCCCCTGATTTTTAAGAGCATGAATTAGTTTTGTACTTTATATAAATGGAATTATCCAGTGTGTACTCCTTCATGACTTACTTCCTTAGCTCAACATTATGTATGAGTTATACCCACATTGTTTTATGTAGTTATACTGCATTCACTCTCATTGCTATATAGGAGTCCTTTGGGTGAATGTACTGCCATATATCTATCCATCTGACTACTAATGGGCATTTTTGTAGTTTCCAGTTTAGGAGTATTAAGAATAGTGCTACTTCTGGCTTCTGCTTGAAATGTAGGAGGCTAGAAAGAATGTAACTCCCACTCTTACAACAAAAAAAAATGCTGTACAATCTGCAAATTTTTAACTTTGCTTGAACTTGTCAGCTTAGCTGAGCTTTCAGAACAGACAACTGATCTGAAATCTAAGTCAATACAAGTGTGTACAAGGAGAGCTAGAACATGAGCACTTGCTTACCAGGGGCAAATGCTGCCAGACATGGGTAAGAATTCAGCTGAAATTGTTATTGAACTGTTAAGGCCAAATGATGGGTCTCAAGAGAATACAGAACTCGTGAGGATGCAGATATAAGGGAAACGTGCACCTGTTCACGGGCTCTGCTGCACACACTTAACCAGTGACCACAAAAAAGATTGATGAGCGTCCAGAAGAAGCATCCCCTTGTAGTGCAAGCCTGAGGAAAGAGATCAGCAGCTGCTGCGGGAAAGGCATAAAACTCCATCCAGATTCTCCGTGCCTGCCACCTTTTCATAATAAAAGCCAAACAGCTGGGCGAAGACAACACGCCATCTGACTTAGAGCAGTGGGAAAGTCTTCCTCTACACCTGGGGGAAGAGCAGAGAGAAAACATAACAAATTCTCCTTTAGGAGAGGAGCAAGAATCTGAAATGGGCTCAGAACTGCCCCCTCAGAGAAGGGCAGGAGCCCTGAGATGACCACAGCCCTGAGGCCCAGGGATACAGCGCCTTTGTAAGAATGACACTTAAGGAGAAGAACAGAGGATACACCTGCTCCCCACCCCAGGCCAGGAATTGTCAGGTCACAGGTGATAGTTGAATACTGCTGGCAGAGACACAAGAGCATGAAAGGAAACTCTCTTTGAAGCACAGCATAAAGGGAAGGCCTAAAGCTAAGAGTAGATGAGAAAAACTGTGGGAAATCAACACCCAAACTCAAGACAGGAGCAGTGCTCGAGAAACTGGATGCATGTGATGCATGGAAGGTAACTATAGCAACAGTGAATTGTAAATCCAGATGAACTAACTGCATTCATGCAAATCCCCAAACTATAGTTTTAGCAGAAGGAAAGGCCATGCCCATGTTCAAGCATCCAAACCTCAGCCTCAAGTGTCCTACACAAGATATGTCTTTCAACAATATATCTTTTCTCCAAAAAGCAAAGGAAAAAAACACCATCAAGAGACAATGCAACCAACAGAAGCAGAAATACACATGACACAGATGTTGGAACCATCAGAAAGGGAATTTAAATTCATAATTAATAGTTATCTTGATGAAAAGATGGATACGGATAACAAGCAATATCAGATGGGAAATTTTAAAGCAGCTTCCCAGGTGGTGCAGTGGTAAAGAATCCACCTGCCAATGCAGGAGACTCAGGAGAGGTGAATTCCATCCCTGGGTCAAGAAGATCCCCCAGAGTGGGAAACAGCAACCCACTCCAGTATTCTTGCTTAGAAAATTCCATGGACAGAGGAGTCTGGTGGGCTACAATCCATGGGATCCCAAAGAGTTGGACATGACTGAGCAACTGAGCACACGTAACTTTAGCAGAGAAATGGAACTGAGAAAAAAAAAAGAGTCAAATGGAAATGCTAGAAATGCAAACACATGAACAGACATGAAGAAAGACTCACCAGCAGACTTGACATAGCTGAGGAAAGAATAAGTGAACATGAAGATAGGGTAATAGAAACTACCCAAATTGGAACAGAAAGAGAATAAAACAGTAGTACTAATAGTAGTAGTAGAAGTAGTAATGGTAGAGAGGAGGAAGAGGGGGAGGAGGAGAAGGAGTAAAAACACAAACAAGCACATAAAAATAAAACAGAGCACAGAGAAGGCGGGAGAGAGGATGCGACAGAAAAAGATACGCGGAAGAGTAAGAGTTGAGAATTTTCCAAAAGTAATGATATGACATGAAACGGGAAAAATAAAACAAAACTAGGCATGCCACATCAAAACTACTAAAAACCAAAGACAAAGAAAAGTCTTGAAGACCACCAGAGAAATATGGCATCTTATCTAAGGAGAAACAAAGATAAGAACTATAAAATAGATTTCTCATCAGAAACCACAAGAAAATGAAATGGCATTTTAAAGTATTGAAAAACAAACTGTCAATTCATAATACTCAGCAAAAAAAAAAAAAAAGTCTTTCAAAAAGGAATGAGACACACTTTCTCAAAAAAAAAAAAAGAAAGAAACACTCATTGTTAAACACCTATATTTAAAGAAAGATCAAAGAAAGTCGTAAAAGCGGAAAGAATATGATACCAGCCAGAAACTGGGCTCTACACAAAATAAAATGAAAGGGGATAAAAATGGAATTAATACCAGTATGATAAATGTTTCTTTATTCTTATTTTAATAGCTGTAATAGATTACTGTCTAAAGCAAAAGTAATAGCAATGAATTGTATTAAATGAATGAATTTAAATGAATTAATTAAATGAAGCAATGAATTATGTTAAAGCAAAATGTATGATAAAATAATACAAAGCATGTAAAAAAGAATTTGGGAATAACATTCATGTGAATGAACAGAGTCTACTGTATTTGCCAAAAATACTGAATTCCATGCTTTCCGGGACCTCCTTCTGCGGAACTGCTGGTGTGGTCAGAAGTGCAGCAGACACAGCCGCTCTCAGTACCCGGGCTGGATCACCCTCTGGAGTCAAGGGCTGCAAAGCCCCTCCTGAGATAAGTCCAAGAAGAAAGGAAAATCAGCTATTCTGATGTACTCCTGCTGCCTACTTCTCTGTAGTCAATGTTTTTTCAGACTCTTGGAGAAAGAAAGCATGTTCTCTCTCTTGTCTAATTCAGCTTCTTTCCTGGGGCTTCAGCTCTTGGGGACAAAAGCCTCTCTGTGCAGAAACACAAGTCTTCAGGCCACCTGGACTATGATGGGATGGTTCGCCGGTGGCAACTACTTTCCCTTCGTGCTCTCTCTTCCACCACAGCAAAAGAACCCACTTAGAAGTAAATTTACAACAGAAGCAGGAAATCCAATCTCTCGGGCAAGAAAAAGCTAAAAGAAAAAGCTGCAAATAAAGCCCAAGAAGGTAGAATTTGAGGTGGGAATAGCTGCAATTTTGATCGTGTGTCAAACCTGCAACGGCTGAGTGAACTCCAGGAGCTAACAGCACTGCCCAGCTCGAGGGGCACTGAGCTGAGCTAAAGAGGTTGGCAGGTGGTGATGGAGACAGGGCAGGACTAGCAGGGCAGCTTCTGACGTGGAGGCAAGGGGCAGGCTGGGGATATGACACAGACCCGGCTGTCCCTGCAGAGCTGCCTGACATTCTATCATGGTCTAATAAAACGTGAACCTGGAGAGGCACCATTTTGTAAGGCAATAAGCAGCTACCCGTGTGAGATCCAGGCCTGAAACACATAACACGATGCAATCTTCCAGGAGCAAACAGCTCAGGCTGGAAGGCAAAAGCATTTGGTACCATGGAGCTATCCTGGGCCTCCCTGGTGACCCAGATAGTAAAGAATCTGCCTGCAATGCAGGAGACCCAGGTTTCAATCCCTGGGTCAGAAAGATCCCCTGGAGAAGGAAATGGCAACCCACTCCAATAATCTTGCCTGGAGAATTCCATGGATGGAGGAGCTTGTCGGTCTACAGCCCATGGAGTAGCAAAAAGTCACACGTGACTGAGTGACTTTCACTTCACTACTTTACCATGGACCCGCTCTGGTAACGCCTGCTGTGCAAGAAGGGCCTGAGAAGCAGTTGAGAATAAACAGGCCAAAATCACCACCAGTGTGCCTTTGAGGTAGCCTCTTATGTCACCCTCCATTGATCAGGAGACATCTGGGTAGCATCACAGAGGACGGGGGTGGTACCTTCACACACTCTCCTCCACCTCCTAAGACTCACTGGGTCTTTCTCTATAGGATGCAAACTCCCAAGCATGCAATCTCAGGGCAGGGTATCACTCTGACAAAGGCAGCTTCAAGATCTTCTACGTGCAACTCAACATGTTAGAAGCCCCAAGACCTAAAGGCTAAGACCACTAAGAACCCTAGGATATTGCCTAATTCCTCTGCCCCTATCTCCAAGGAAAAATATCCTTACTAATGCAAGCCTATTCATCTCTCAGGGTCCACAGATTCTTCCTCCACCACAAATCCTTCTCTGACCATGTCAGTGAAAATCTGATTTCCTAAAAGGATTAGTCTGATACTTAGATACAACTTCTCACCTAATTAAAAGAAAAAGATTAAGAATGCCCAGTGCTGGCAAAATTTAAGGGAAATAGGGTATTTGCACATGGGCTCAGGGAGTCCACCTCTGAAGGTCAATTCAGCAATACGTAAAAAATGGAGGATGCATATAACTGGGACTTGAAGCCCTCCTCCAGGAGCTGTTCAAACAGAGACATGTATGAACAAGGTGCTCGTTGGAAGCCAGCTCATACTGTGGGTAAGTATGGAGACCTTTTCTATCTCTGGTTCCTGGCTTTGTCCCTTAGAAGCTCTAAAACACTCTGAACCTCAGTTTTGCATCAGTAAAATGGAGCTATAGACCAGGGTATTGTGAAGATTAAACGATAAAATGCATTGTAATCTGACATAATGAAAACTCAGTAATTTTTCATTATCTTCATCTTATTGAAATTCAAATATTTTTCCTAACCATAGAACATCATCAATAGAATTTGATCAGAAACATTATGATAGATCTCTGTAATAGAATACTATGCAGGCTTTTAAAAGAAAAGCTCCATATACATACTGAATTAAAAAAATAGATTTCAGAGGAGCTTGTGTGTCTATGTGTGGGTCTATGTATCTCTGGGTGAATGTAACTATGTCTGGTTTGGGTGTGTCTGTGTGGCTTGTATGTCTGCAATGTGTGTGAGTCCTGTGTGTGTATCTACCGTGTGTGTGAGTTTTCTGTGATTGTCTGCAGTGTGTTCATTCATGTGAGTTCTGTGTGTATGAGCATTCTATGTGTGTCTGCAGTGTGTGCATGTGTGTGTGTCTCGGGTGCATGTATGGGAGTTCTGTATGTTTCTAGAGTGTCTGTGTGTAAATTCTCTATGTTTGCTGTGTGGTATGTGTGTGTCTTCAGGATGTGTGTGTTTGCCTGTGGGACATGTATGTGGGATGTGTGAGTTCTGTGTGTGCATGTGTGGTGTATCTGCAAGTGAGTTCTGCGTGTCTGTGGTGAGGGTGTGTCATCAGGGTGTGTGTGTGAGACCCATGTATGTATCTGCCAGGCTGTGAAAGTTCTATGCGCGTGTCTATGGGTTGTTCAAGTTCTATGTGTGTGTCTACAGGGTGTGCATATGTCTACACAGGTAGCAAGATCAGAAATAAGTACTTGAACTCAGGTGTGAAGGAAGCCTGGGTTAGGTTCCTGTTCACCCTAGACAGATGAGTCAACTCCTATATTTCAAGTTTCTTTATCCATTAAAAAATATATCCCCTCCAGTCCCTGGGTCACGTGAGGATTATTACAGATGATGGAATGTATGGAAAGCAACTAGCACAATGTCTGGCACATAGTATGTACTCCCTGTGGTCCAGCCGCTGTTCATGTCCAAATTGACAGAAAGATGTCTGGACACATGTCTCATATCTTAACCCAACAATCGTGTCAGCAATTGTGTGCATTTAATTTTCTTTTTATAATTTTCTACATTGCGCGGCTATCTTGCATGCATATGTATTATTTCTATAATGAAAAAAACCAATACAGGCCCTTTTCAACAACAGTTGCCTCCATGATGCAGGTAAAACACTCTTCAAACTCCAGTCCTCTACTAGGTATCTCTCTCTCTCAGAAAGCATCTCTGCATGAATCCCGGAAATTCCCATCCTTACTGTATTGTTGTATGTAATCCAGCACTTGCGGATTAAGAGCCCAGACTGTGATGTTCTGTCCAGAAAGCTCGGCTTTCAGTTCCCACGATAACTGGGATTGAGCAGCTGTTGGGGCCACCTTCTATATTAATCCCCTAGAATTGACTTTTCGAATCAGATTAAGTTGTTGTCACTTTGGAAGGGGTGGTGGTAAAAGGCAGCTCAGTGTCAGCTTCGTCAGGTGAGGGGGGACACCTAGAGTGGTGGAGACAAGCAGGTGATGGAGGGGGACTTCAGAGGTGAGCAGTCCCCAGCAGGGGCTGGCAGGAGCAGGGTGACAGCAAGCCCCCATGAGTAGGGAAGGGGTGCAGGGAGACAAAGGAAAAATTCACTCTCTTTAAAATATGATTCAGGTGAGGTTCCCCCACAAGGGGAGGACTCCATTTAGCATGTTTATCAGAATAACCTGGAGAGCGCGCTAAAAATGCAGATTCCGGGCAAGCATCTCCTCCCTCCGAGAGCTTCTGATCGAGTTCTAAAGTGGGGCCTGGACATCAGCTTCCCAGGTGAGGACTGGATTCATCATTGAGGAGCAAGGTGGTAGGTCCTGGGGGTGGGGGTGGGGGTGGTCAAAATCCCACCGTGAAAAATCGAGTTTTGATAGCTGTGTGTCTTCAGTTTAGTTACACAACCTCTCTGGGCTTTTTAGGCCAAGGAAGTTAAGAGTGACAGTCCAGAACGAAATGCTGATGAGGCTATTAAAGTTGTCCACTTTCTGTTTTAAAAGAAGAAGCAGCAGCTGGTTGATGTGAAGCCCACGCACAGCTTTCCCATTCTCGGAAGGCGCCTGGGTGCCCTGAGGATGGTTTATGACCCTAGGGCCCTCGGGCCTGTCTCCCAGGCACCAGAAGCTTCTGCGGACCTTGTCGGCTCCCGGTGCGGCGGCCGCAAGCAGCCTGTGAGTGTGCTCCACTGCCCCCTGGTGGTCTCGTCTGGGAAGGGGACCAGTCTCTTCCCCGACTGGGCTTCACCCTGCGCGGAACAAAGCCGCAGCCTTCCGGGCTATACAGGTGAACGGGCAGAGGGAGCCACGAAAGCCGATTTCTGACATCGTGGAGCCTAAAATCTCCCTTCCCCCTGGCACCACCAGCACCACCTGCTCGCAGCCGCTCGCGCTGTGACAGTGGAGCGTCAGCACGTTGAGGCTCAGGGTTTCAGGTTCCTGGCTGCTTCCTGCGCCCTGAGCCAGGCTCTTGCTGGGAGCCACAAACAGGGAAGGGGGAAGGTGCGGGAGACACACTTGTTGCCTCTGGCGCTGGAAGAGCTGAGTTTGACCCGGGAGATCACCGCACATGTGTGTGAGGCCATGCAGAATTTTGCACCAAAAGGGGTTACAAGGCCAGCCCCGGGGGGTGGGGGGGTGGGGACACGCTGCAGGCTGTGAGCATCATACTGCTCCAGCAAGAAGGCCCAAAGGAGAGCCCCGGGCTCCTGGGGAGGTCTAGATCTCAGGGCACTGCCATGGGCAAGACAGGTGCTAGTCAGAGAACTACTGCTTCCGCCACCATCCTGGGAGCCCCCTGCGGTGAGCCTGACCTTCTACCTTCCTGTTCCGGCCTTAGATTGAAGGCCCGAGGCTGAGGCCCCTCCCTTCTCCCCACAGGGAAACTCCCCTGTCCTGGACACCACCCGCGCCCCATCCCCCCGGACTGGGAGCAGGCTGATGGCTCTATCTGAGCCTTCCTGAGTCAGAACCTTGCCTTGGTTATCACATTCCTCAGGGACCCTGCTGGTGTCAGACGGAAGACACAGGATCCGGGGGTGGGCTAGTCCAGAGTCCATGGCAGAGTCCATAGAGGGCTGTATGCCATCCTCTAACACGTGATGTGGACGTGGTCTGACCATGGGGGGCAGACATTTGGGGCGTCCATCACCACACTGTGTCCCTGCATTCAGGCATGTGCTCCACGGGATGCTCACTACATAGGCTGTGCCCCTGGGGACAGAGGGCAAGGCTGGGGCTCCCAGGACCATCACCTCTCACAGGCAGCCTCAGATGGTGTTGTTAGAGAAGGAGGGAGTCAGGGGCATCTAGGAGACCCTCTTGAGCATGGGGAAATGAACTAGACGTCTCTTCAGCAAGCTCTTCTGCCATCAGGCCCCACCATTATTTCCATCACAGGCTCTCTGGAAGGGCAGATTAGAGCTGGTCTTCTTTGGAGACGATGTATAAGGGAACCTGTTGACAGTATGAAGCTAAATATTAATATTACGTCTTCACCACCACTGTCACGGATGCACTGGAAGTGGTCTTATTAGAGTTGCAATCACTTTCCTTTTCTCCACCCTGAGAGTCCATTGTTGTTGTTTAGTCACTAGTGAAAACTGAAAGTCATTCAGTCGTGTCTGACTCTTTGCAACCCCATGGACTGTAGCCTGCCAGGCTCCTCTGTCCCTGGAGTTCTCCAGGCCAGAATACTGGAATGGGTAGCTGTTCCCATCTCCAGAGGATCTTCCCAACCCAGGGATTGAACCCAGGTCTCTCTCATTGCGGGCGGATTCTTTACCATCTGAGCCACCAGGAAAGCCCAAGAATGCTGGGATGCCTATCCCTTCTCCAGCAGGTCTTCCCAACCCAGGGATTGAACCAAGGTCTCCTGCATTACAAGCAGATTCTTTACCAGTTGAGCTACCCGGGAAGCCCCTGTTTAGTTGCTAAGTTGTGTCCAACTCTTTTGCAACCCGACAGACTGTAGCCCACCAGGCTCCTCTGTCCATGGAATTCTCCAGGCAAGAATACTGGAGTGGGTGGCTATTCCCTTCTCCAGGGGATCTTCCCAACTGAGGGATCAAACCCATGTGTCTTATATTGGCAGGTGGATTCTTTACCTCTGAGCCAGCAGGGAAGCCCCAAGATTCCATTATTCACCAACAAAGAGTACTTCCCCTGTTCCTTGTTTTATTCCCTAGAAAACAAGCCCCCACATCTGTTTCAATTTAAACAGAAAGGGGTAACACAAATTACAAAGAAAGAAGATGAATGATTCTATTTTTATAATGAATTAAGTCTACATAGATTGATTTTAGTATCATTTATTCCATTTAACTCTTACAGAAACTCACATGAGGCAGGAATATACCCAGTTCTAGAGACAAAGGGACAAAGGTGCAGAAAGGCCAGAATAGGATGTGGCAAAACTAGACCTGATCCTTGAATTCAGATCCCACTTTCTCCTTATTTCATTAAGTTCCTGGGTTTAGGGCTTGTCTATAATTCCCAGTGCTGTTTCTTAGCCCCACTCCTTAGAGGCCTGACACCATCTCCCCTCTGCTCTTTTATTCCAGAGAATCAAGCATAGTGATGCCCCAGTCACTTCAAACTGCCTGATGTCTGGCTGCCCTCTTCCTCACAAACTCTCATCCTCTGGCAGGCACACCTTATAGGCACAGCTGGGGTCAGATCATAGGATGTGCTGTTGATCCACAGAACAAGGAATGGTTTCCCTTGGCTGACCAGATGGCACTTCCACACCCACAGCTTCTGCTGCTCCAGGAGAGGACAGCTCAGGGCACTTTCTCTTATTCCAGCCTCCCTTTCCTAGATGCACACACTGCTCACGACACAGCAGTCCCTGTCCTCACAGGATGGCTAACAGCTTGGGATTCGGGGCTGACTTCTCAACGCTTTCCTCCTCCTCCAACTAAATCCCATCCACAGTCACTGTCCTGGTGAGAAGCCTGCCAGAGGGAATAGGTTAGGATAGAGACCAGAAATGTTTTCCTCACTTGACTTTAGCACACACGCACACACCCCTGCTTCCTGCTCACCTCTCTCTCTCTTCCTTCTCAGTCTTTTTTTCTGGGGTATCCTGAATATCTCAACCTCTAAACTCGGCAGGGCCCCAGGCCAGTCCTTTCTGTCTTCCTGTCCAGACTCACTCACCCAGGGGCATCATGCAGTCTCCAGGGACTTCTTATAACAAACATATATCTTTATAACTCCTATTTCTCTTACCTCTGACACCTTCACTTTGATGTTACATCAGAGATAATATGGAGGTCTTAACCCATTCAGGCTGCTGTAACAGAATGCACAGACTGGGTGGTTCACAAACAATAGAAATTTATTGCTCACCAGTTCTGGAAGCAGGAAGCCCAAGATCAAGACACTGGAAGATTCAGTGTATGGTAAAAGCCTGCTTCCTGGTTCACAGACAGTTGTCTTTTTGCTGTAACCTCACATGATGGAATTGATGAGAGAGCTCTTTGGGTACCAATCCCATGTATGAGGGCTTCACCCCTACAACCTAATCACTTCCCAGAGGCCCCCAATACTGGTGCATTTGGGATCAGGTTTCAACATTGAAATTTAGAGGGGACACAAACATTCAGTGAGTTGTATTGGAGAAAACTAACCTCTTCATTTCTCCTCAAGCCTGGTTTTTGGACAGTCTCCTGGTGACTCAGTAGAGGCAAGTGTCTTTCCAGTTGCCCAGGCATGAAGTCATCCCTGACTTCTTTTCTCTCCTGCCTTCCATCCAACCTGCCAGGAAATCCCATCCACCTCACATGTTCACGTATCTGAGATCCAGCCACGCCAGCCCCCCATGGCCCTGCCTGCTCCCAGCCCCCCATCTCCCACCTGAATCACTGCAATGACCCTGACTCTTCTTGCCTCTGCCCTCACCCCTCCTCAGCCTGTTGTCAGGATGACAGCCCCTCAGGCACCCACAGCAGGGGCAGGTGCCTCACACTGACCTTCAGAGCAGATGGCCAGCCTGTCCAGGGTCCTGTCGTTTACATCTGTCCTGGGGTGATTCCAAGCAGCACGTTTCACCATCAAAAGGTGCCAACTGGATAACGTACCGTGTGTTGTCCCCCTACATGCACACACACAATCTGGTCCTTGCTCCGGAGTGTCCTCTGCCTTCCTTCTCTCCCCTCCCCAGGTCACACTGTCTCTCCCTGACCAGCTGTGTCTTCTGCCTCTATGTGGAACCCTCTCCCCCAGGTAGCCTTATGTCCCCTTCCTTGGTGTCTTCAGGTGCCTCCTAATACAGTGAGTCCCCTACATACCAACCTTCAAGTTGCAAACTTTCAAAGATGTGGACATGCGTGCCAGCCCCTGGCGTCAGCTGTTGTGCTGCACTACTGTGCTTTTCAAGGTACCGTGCGTGCACGCTCGGTGGCTTCAGTCACATCTGACTCTGTGTGACCCCATGGACTGCAGCCACCAGGCTCCTCTGTCCGTGGGGATTCTCCAGCAGTGGGTTGCTATATCCTCCTCCAGGGGATCTTCCTGACCCAGGAATCGAACCCACGTCTCTTTATATCTCCTGCATTGGCAGGGGGGTTCTTTACCACTAGTACCACCTGGGAGGCCCTCAAGATACTGTACTGTAATATTGAAAATGTTTTATTTTCTGTACTTGTTTTCTATGTACATATATTTGTGTGAAAAGTACCATAAACCTATTACAGTACAGTACTATATAGCCAATTGTGTTAGTCGGGTACCTGGGCTAACTTTGCTGGACTTACAAACAAATTGGACCTATGAATGCATTCTCAGAACATAGCTCATTCATACGAAGGGGACTCACTATAAAGCCTCACACACTGCCCTCTACAGGACAACGTCTTGCTCACCGTCCACTCCCTTTACCCCGCCAGATCCTTCCTCAGAGCAGGTATCCTCACCTGGCAGCTATCTTTGTATTGTCTTTCTTGTTCCCTTCATTAGAAGGCAAGTTTGCTGAGCCCAGGATTTTTTCTTTCTGTTCACAGCTTCATCTCTGGGACTTAGAACCTGGGAGGTACTCAGTAAGTATGGTTAGAAAAATGAATGAATGAATGAATGTCCAGAAACAAGGAAAGTCACATAGCATGGAGCTTTCTTTTCCTGTGGGTGCCTCAGAGCCTGTTACCTCCAGTTACGATGCACACAGGGCAGCTTGGATCAATGTAAACCAAGTAAACGCTGGAAATCATCAGTAAGCCATCCTGGACTGAGATTCAGAAGATGTGACATTTGGCTTGGCCTGGATCACTGACGCGTGTCTCAGGACTCCCTGAACCTTCACTTCTTTGTTTATAGAATAAAATAGTGTCTACAATTGTTCCTGGCACCAAATATCCAGGATTCTACAGGTTGGGGTCCAGAAAGAAGACAGAACAAAAGAACAGAGAAAATAAACAGAATCATCAGAAGAGTGATGACTGCTGCCTTCTTGCTCTGCCATGAGAAGTCGGCGTCACTCACCATCTCAGAAGATGGTACCTGGCACGTACCTGCTCTGGAAGCCCTGGGACCAGGACAGACACACAGATCAGGAAGTGCCGATGTCCTTTAGAGTGCTGTCCTCCCCAGAGGGAGGCCTGTTTATACACTAAGGGACAGTGATCTTATTTGTCAATGAATTATGCAACAACCCATTCAAGTGTACTAGCTGCTCACTGACCAACTCCATCACCTCAAGTCATAGCTTTGGAAACAGGAAAAGTAGAAGAAATGTATTTGGGGGAGCAGAAAACACAAAGTGCCTTTCCTGGGGAGGGGTGTGGGCATAAGGTCCCCACTTGTATGGGTCCTATATGTCATGCCAGAATGGGCCCTGGCAGGAGAGAAGATGAAAGAGCTCAGCAGGGATGCCCACCCCAGTATCACTGTCACACCTGTCACCATCCTAGGTTTCCTGGAGGCCCAACCTTGTTCTCCACACAAAGAAACCTGGAATCCCAGGTCAGAGATTGGAGGTGATTATTGATTCCATAAAATATTATTACATATTTTATTATATATTATATAGGATATTTATTATATACACACATATATATAGTAACTACTGGATATGGATGGGGTGGGTACAGAAATCCTAAAAGATCTGTCAGAAATCATCCCAATTAATCATCTCAATTTTTAAGTCCAATTTTAATCTATTTGCAAAAAGAAAAAAAAAAAATCAGTTTACACAAACCTGAGAATAAATTGACTTTCAAGCAGCTGGTTCAGACCCCAGCATCAGGGAGCTGGCAGGAAGGGAAGCAGGTCAATCTCTGCTGCCAGCATGCATTTTCCTCTGTTCTGGTCCCTCCTTCTCTGCCGTCCCCAGACCCCCGGACCCTGAGTTCTCCCCATACCTGTGCTCACTCACGTTCTACTCTCATTCCCACTGAGAGGCTTCTGGAATCCCGTTCGTCATCAAGGCCAGATTCGAATGGATCCCTCCCCAGCTTCCTGCGCTGGGCTTCTACCTTTTAGCGCATTTGGTAGATCAGGAGTCATCTGCAGGCTCCCCACGGCCTGAGCAGCCACTGCGCCAGGCTGCCCCGCCCCTTCCTCCCCTGGCTCCTCCCACTTCCGCCCTGAAAGGATCAGGTCCCAGAATCCTGTGGGAAGACGGTGGATCCGCTCATGTCCGGGAGCTCCTTGAAAAAATGAGCCTTGTTCTTAGGGTAAGCCTTGTTCTCAGCAGTCACCCCAGCACCAGCACCAGGGCCCGGAATGGGATGGATGCATAATAAATGGGTGTTGAACTAGTGAAGGAAGAAACAAGGAAATAAGTGAAACACACATGTACTCAGGAGTATGTATTCCGTCATAACTGTGCTCCCTGAGGCTCTATCCTGGGTCACCACCCCTCAGTTCATTTGCTTCTCAGAGCCTTCAGAATGCGGCTGGCTCTGCATGGTACCAGGTTATGGAAACAATCTTGAGACCAGTATTCTATCCAAAAATTACCTCCCGCCGGCGCCCTCGCCCTCAGTCCGTGTGCTATCTACTGCTGGTTCACAGCGTTATACATACACCGAGTTTGTAATCAGAATCTAGCAGAATCTATTTTAAATACACGGGGACTACGGTACATATGAATATGCTAATCAACTAAGCTTAATAGTTCTCGTTTGTATTAATGCAAATTAGGCAGCTGCATTTCCCACCAAATATTTTCCTTGGTATTTACTGACGAAATCAAGGTCCTTCTAATAAGTTCTAATATTTAATCTAAAAGCTCTAAAGAAGGTGCTTTCGTTGAGCATAATCTAATTTCACTGAGCAAAATTGCATCTAAAAGCAATATAAAGTTACAATTTGTTCCTTGTCAAATAGTAAAAATGGCCTTTAAATTTTACATGGTTTTGACCTTTGGTTTTTGCATTTCAATTAAACTTCCCCCAGAGCCCAGAGGATCAAATGTTCCTTGAGTGTGAATTAGGTCCCCGTGAGAGGCGGGGACTGGTCCTATGCTTCTTTTATATTCAAACTGACATCTGTCTCCCTTTAGACACAGAGCAGAAATGTACTCCCTCAATGGCTGAAGCAGAAGTAAACAGAAATACCAGGTATGAACAAAGTCTCATCTTTAGACCCTTGAAATTTCTACAAGTCAGTCTCCGAAATTCATTCCTGGATCAAAGCGCCATCTAGCCAAACTCCCTATCACGGGTCTGAGAGTGGCCCAACCTCCCCTTTAAGTCACCTTTGAGCAAGAATTTTACCTTTACGGCACTTGTGGACATCTCCTTTTTCTTAGGCTTGCTAAGAACCTCCGATGCAGAGGAGAGGTCATCCTTTGACTTTTGATAGATTCAGATGCTTGGGTCTGCAACTCTATGACTTCATTCAATAGCCATCCTCACTTTCCTTCTTGGTAACAGAGTTCAATTTTTATTCATGGCAATCATGCCCCCCAGTTAAAAGCCTACCTTTCCCAGTTTCTCTTGTAACTAATGAAACAAAAAGATAGAAACTAAGTCCTGGTTTCCTAATGACATGGTAGAACCACCTTACTGGCCCTAGCTGTTACCACCAGGGACCTTTTAGATGAGAGAAAGAAATCAGATGAGTTTTTTACATTTTATGCAGCTGAATCTAATCATAATTCTTGTAAAATTAAAGTAGTTAGCACAGTTCCTGGCACATATGTACTCAATAAATTATAGCAATTAGTCAAGAATTGGATAATTAGTCAAGATGACACATCATGGGAACCAACCAAGTACAGAGGAAGATAGAAAATAGACAACAACTCCATGTTTTCAAAGATGGAGCATATATTGAGAACTATATGTATATCACTTAATAATAACAATATCAGCATATTTGAGCTTATAGACACTGAGTATTATGCTAAGCATATTACATGTATTAACTCTTCTTTATCCCTAGCATTCATGCAGCACTAATAAATTGTAGGTCTTCAATAAATGGATGTTCAGTAAACAAATATGCTGACAGATAGATGACACCCCGCTTACATGTTTCTGAAACTGATGTGCTCACTGCCTGGGCAAGCTCTGCATCAAACGTCACACTGTCTCTTCACTTCCATAGACAGCATGTCCCCTTAATCATGGTATCTCTTCTTCTCCATAGACAGCAAATCCCCTTGACTGGGCAAGATCTAGGTCAAACGTCACACTATCTCTTCACTTCTATAGACAGAGTATCTCCTTCACTGTAGTGTCTCTTCATTTCCATAGACAGCATGTCCCCTTGACCGTGGTGTCTCATCTCTTCCATAGACAGCATGTCCCCTTGACCGTGGTGTCTCTTCATTTCCATAGACAGCATGTCCCCTTGACCATGGTATCTCTTCTCTTCCATGGACAGCATGTCCCCTTGACCGTGGTGTCTCTTCTCTTCCATAGACAGCATGTCCCCTTGACCGTGGTGTCTCTTGTCTTCCATAGAAAGCATGTCCCCTTGACCATGGTTTCCCCAGGATTGGAATCCTTTTCTCTCTAGCCAACTGAGGAATCCTCATATGTAAGTATCATATGTGTCTTTCCTCAAAAAGGGGAATTTATCAGTTCATCTCCCTGAGCTTTACAAATAGCATTCTTCAAGATTTTACCATCTCCCTGACCTGGGTGGTTCCAGGATGACAAGTTTGACAGAGTCCCATGTGAAGGTGTGTGTGTGTATGATGGCGGGGCGGGGGGTGGGGGGGTCCCCGGGTTGGGGGGTCCCCTCAGGGCCATCTGCCTCACCCTAGGGCTAAGCCAGTAGAGAATTCTGGAGCTTCCATAATAACCTACCAGGAACTTGGCACTAGCAGTGCTCATGTTCACAATGGTCTTCTGAGTTGAAATACTGTTATATCCAAAACACACTGAAGACCAGAGACATTGTGATTTCTTTCATTTTTTCACATTTACTGAGCATTTGTGCTGGGCAATAACTTTTGAGAATACAAGAGAAAATATGGCATATTAGTTTAAGGATCTCAGAGTCCACTAGGAGAGATAGACAAATAAATAAAACCCATGCATTTGGCTGGTGTTATAATGAAAGTATTAAATATCATGGGGATATATGTGGCTAATAAGAGTGGAGGTCCTGTTGGGGCCAAGCATAGGTGAGGGCAGAGATAAGAGGAACAAAGTAGGAAGGTATTTCAGGAAAAGAGTTCAGTTACACAGAGATGTTTGGATAACTGGAGCATAGACCTGATAGCTTTGTAATGTGTCCACTGACAGGCTGAACTACATTTCCCACAATTCCCTTTCTTGTATATTTATGATCAAGAGGGACCGCTGGGGACATTCCTGGGAGATTTAGCAGGTAGGAAGGCAGAAGTGAAGCAAAGGCCAGGAGGGCAATTTCACCACCTTCCCTCGGATCTTCCTTCAACACCTCTGGCTCCTGCCCAGCTTTGTGATACACCCCCCACCACTCACTCGCCCTGTTCCTGCATGATACTCGCATCAACAAGGCCGGAGGCAACCAGCCTCTGAAGCACAGGTCTCAGGCTGTGCTCATGGGGCTCAGCTTGTGCTTATGGGCTACAGCCTTCTCAGGATCTTCTTGTCCTGACCACTTGCCTTCAGACTCAATCTCCAGTATCAATGAGGAAACTGTAGCCTCATAGAACTGCTTAACCAGCTCCCACAATTGTGTAAGCCTGTAACAAAGCCTTTACTATATATACATGTATATATCTCTCATGGGTCTGCTCCTCTGCTTGAATCCTGACAAATACAGAATCCTCATGTACTACTGTAACAAACACCTAAAATGTGAGCATGGCTTTGAGACCAGACTAGAGACTGGAAGAATTTTGAGGAGCATGATGGAGAAAACCTGAAAATTACCTTGAGGAGAGTGTTAGTGAGTGTGTGCATGCGAAGTCACTTCAGTTATGTCTGACTCTTTGTGACCCCATGGACGGTAGCCCACCAGGCTCCTCTGTCCATGGGATTCTCCAGGCAAGAATACTGGAGTGGGTTGCCATGCCCTGCTCCAGGAGATCTTCCCAACCCAGGGATCGAACTTATTCCTTTTATGCCTCCTGCATTGGCAGGTTGGTTCTTTACCACTAGCATCACCTGGGAAGCCCCCAAAGTGTTAGTTGCTCGGTGGTGCCCACCCCATGGACTGTAGCCCACCAGGCTCTTCTGTCCATGGAATTCTCCAGACAAGAATACAGGAGTGGGTAGCCATTCCCTTCTCCAGGGAATCTTCCCAACCCAGGGATTGAACCCAGGTCTCCCACATTGTGGACAGATTCTTTACCATCTGAGCCACCAAGGAAGTCCAGACTGTTGGTAGACACACTCAAAAGGATAGTGCTAGTGAGAGCTTAGAAGGAAGTGAAGAACTTGTTAATAGAAACTGGAAGAAAGGGGATCCCTGGTATGTAGTGGACAGAAAGCTTAACAAAATTGTCATCTGTGTAAGGGGAAAGTAGGACTTACAAAGGACGAATTTAGTTATCTAGCTGAGTTCCAAGCAAAGGCATTGCCAGGTTTCATCCTGCTGCTTACAGTAACATGTGAGAGGAGACAGAGCTTGAGGGAAATACTGTTAAATAAAAAGGAATCAGGACTTGATGGTTTTGAAAATTCTCAGCCTCTCCAGGTGGCAAAAGATGCTGAAACCAAGAAACGACTTCCGAGCATGTCAGGAAAACAGGGCATAGAGTAGAAGTCCTATCTAATGATGAAACCACTCCCTTCCTAGAGCTTCCTGAATCATCTCTGATAAGCTTTTTTCATGCTCAACAATTTTTCAAGAACCAATCTATATGCATCTTTTTTTTTTCTAAATTTCAAGGATTTGAAGCTTAACCACACTCTCCCTCAGATCCTGGGCCATCACTTTCTCCCAGTTATCACCCTATGTCTCCCAGTGCCTTCTCTGGGGTCCTTTTCTCAAGTCCAGCACATAAACTGGTATTTACCAGAAGTCCTTGCTCACCTCTCCTGAGAGATTTTGTATCATCCCACACTTCAAATGTCAGTTTGCAGATTGACATCTCAACTGAAATGTGTATTCAGGCCCGTCCTCCCTCTTAAAATATAGTCTATCTACCCAACCTCCCTACTGGAAATCTATGCAACAATGTTCTAATGGCCCCACCTCACACATCCAGTGCTGATTTCTCTCTCTCTCTCTCTCTCTCTCACACACACACACACACACCCCACCACCACCACCACCACCACCACCCCCACCCCGAGCAAATCTCCTTTTCTAAGAGTTACCACCTAGTCTGTGAAACTGGATCATCTGACTAGAGCTAGTTCACCTCATTTGAGTCCTGGCTGTAGCTGACCGTGATAGCTTGGACAAGAATTTTTTTTTTTTTTAACCTTCCCGTGTCTCATCTTCTCTTAGGTTAATAATAGTTCTTACATCATTAGGTTCCTGTGAAGCTAATGTGAGTTCCACATGTAAAAGAAAAGAGTGCCTGACACATATTATGTTCTCCATGAAGCTTAGCTCTCAGTATTGTATGTCTTCATGAATTGTATCCCCCAAGAAGCCAAGGAGCCCTTGAACCCCATGATTGCCCTGCAATACCCAACTTTTCAATTAACCATCACACTTGATTCTACCTCCTAAATGCCTTCAGAATCCATCCATTTCTCTCCAACCCAACTGTCACATCTTTAGTTCAGTCCTTCATGATTCCCCTAGTGATCAGCAGCAACTCACGTCTGCCATCACCCCTTACCTGGGTTTCACGTGTTCTGTAACCATGACAACCCCACCCCATGATGCCTATGTTCAAATCCCTTCTCCATACTGTAACCAGAATATTTTTCTAAACTGAGGCTTTCATCATGACCCCCCCATGCTTAAGAGACCTTAAGAACAAGTCTTGAGGTTACGGCCTCCATGCTCTCTTCCCTCAATGCTCACAGCCCTCAGCCACACCCTCACCCCCTTGCCTCTTGTACTCCAGTCATTTTAAACTATTGGCAAATTTTGAACTCTTTGAACTTTTAAAATAGTCTTTCCCTAGAGTCTTCAGTGCCCCAAAAAAGGGCTTTTGGTGTCAAGGAATACCTCTATACTCACACCCATATGTTGATAATTGTCTAGGACTTAGCAACAGGTGACTAAGGTCTGTGGTCCTGGGGCTTGCCTGGGGAGGGGTGGGGGGGAGGTTAGATCAAGCCCCAGAGCAGTGCCTGCAGTTAGCCCTGGGCTGACTTCAGAATGCAGCTCCTGGCTGAATGTGACCCCAAACTCTGCCTTCTTTGCTTCCAAGGCAACAGATTAATTTGGGGACTGCAAGGTCATGATTCTAACCCTAGGAAAGGTCAGGTAACCCCACCAGTAGAAGCAGATCCTTCCTGCAATAGCAGAGGAGGTTTACACAAGGCCACTCAGATTGAAAGGTTTTTCTGTTACAGGGTGTGGGTTCCCTTTTTAAAAAAAAAAAAAAAAAACTTCTTTTTAAAAAAAAGTAGTTGAGAGGCTGTCAGGCAGCTCCGCGTCTCCATTAGAATTCAGAGTATTCCACGGTAATTACAAAACAGCTGTAATGGAAAATTGGTAGTCAAACCCATTTTCTAGCGACTAGAACGGTGAATGGGCTCCATTATGTTCCTAATTCTCATTAACTTAATTTGCATAGGAAACAATGAAGGAATACATAATGAGGTACAGTGGGCCAGCAGCCCAGCCCTCACCCCCGCAGAGCTGGGTTCACCCCCCCTGACCCACGCAAAGCAGTGCAGGTCGGTCTGCGCTCCATGCGGTGAACTTGCAGTTTCAGATTCGGAGCTGGTCCGGGACGGGGTCAGGTGGAAGAGGACTCCGGAAACCGCCTTGCACACGCAGTGAACACTCCATTTCTTCTCCCGCCCCCACCCGAGGAGCTGCTGGAAAGAGGAGGAACTGGAGCAGAAGGAGGAGGGAACTTGTTTGGGGGTAAGCAATTCCAGGCTTCGGCTGTGTGTGCATGCACGTTCCTTCCTACAAATCTGGTTTTAAGTGTAATTCGCCCTGGCAAAAGGATGAGATCAGCAGCCAGGGAGCTGGATGGGTTGTGGGCGCAGGGCTGGGTCTACCCTGGGCTCCCTCGGGAGATGAAGCCAGCAGGGCCTCCTCCCAGCCTCTGTTGTAAGGTGACCACATCAGACCAGAACCTTGGCTAGCAGAGGGGATGAGGCAGGGGTGGCTCACAGCCAAAACTCCAAGCTCCAACAGCTAAGCTATCTCCTGATTCCGACTACCAAGCTGTGAGTAGTGGAAAGTCAGAAGTTACTTCAGCGAACTAGATTATAAATTGGAAAAAAAGTGGCACATTCAACACACTGTTATTGACCATTTATGATATTTCAGACACTCCATTAGACAGTCTTACTGAATCCTAACCCTAGCAAAACTGCGAGATAAAATTGTGTCTGTTTTCCTAAGGAGGAAACTGAGGCTTGAGTAATTTGCTATGCTAGGCTATTTAGCTATTCAAAGACAAAGCCAAGACCGAGCTGTCTTCTGACCAAGTATTCCAGTTAGGTCAGCATTTCCCAAACTTCCTTATTCCATGGCACACATGGAAAATGATAATACAGCTGATCCTTGAACAAGCCAGTGGTCAAAGGCACTGACCTTCTGCAAACTAAAAATCTATATGTGATTTATAGTCAGCCCTCTGTATGCACAGTTTCACACCAGAAGATTCAACCAACTGGGGATCCTGCAGTTCTGTCATATTTATCACTGAAAAAAATTTATATATAAATGGACCTGCACAGTTCCAGTCTGTGTTCTTCAAGGGTCAACTGGAACCCCAGGTGAAGGAGAGGGGCTTGGAACCTGGAGAAGTTTGCATAACCCCCAACTCACCCCAACTGAATGAGAGGATTAACGTTCCAAGCCACATGAGTTGGAAAGTCTAGTCCATAGGGAAAAAATGTCAGCCTCCTGTAGAGATAATCTGAGACCCACCAGGAAGATGGGTGTATCCCAACAGTGTCACACTGGGTGAGACAGAAGTGCCTGAAATGCTTCTGTTACTTTGGATTCATTGTTGTCTTCCCCAGTCCCTCTTCTTAGATGTATATTTCTATGGATGGTGTATAACATTCACCCCATAAACAAATGTAATGCAAGGAGCATGTATCTTGAAGTTGATCTGCATTTGTTTCCTAACTCTGCCACTTAACAGCTGAAAGAGCTTATGTGGCTCACTTCCAGGGAATTTAACCAGAGAACCATCATACTCTTAAAACTCTGCAAATGCTTGCATCGTGGGTTTTGTTCTTGAGGTGGGAGAAAACCATTGATATGATGCAACCTGCTAAAAGGAAGAACAACACAGGCAAAATGACCAAAAACAAGTTTTTTCCAACAACCATCTTCTCCCAGCTGGTCCAAGACTGCCTCTTTCAGTCCCCAAATTTCCAACAATTTCCTGGGAACATCCTAACTCGTGGCCATTACACATGGTTTCTGATCTATCTAACAGCATTGTAAGATGGGTTTCATCATCACTGTCAGATGAGGAAACTGTCATAAGGGGTTAAAGCCACACAGCCAAGTGGTCTGTCCCATGTGGGTGCCCAGCTCTGTCTCACCCTGAAGCCGGGGCCCTATTTTTTGCAACAACTTGCTGCCTCTCCTTTAGCAAAACTCTGTACACCTAGAGTTGATGGCACACTCTGGCATTTCAGTGCATTCTCCATGCTCAGGAAGGTTGGGAAACCCAAGCATATCCCAGTTTTATCTGTTCCCCAACCTCATCCTTGGGTATGCTGTCTGCATCCAGGAGACGTGGATGGAACTTCTGGCTTGACCTGACTAATTGGATTGGTTCTTCAGGGGCTGTGTCCATGAGACCCAGACAGAGACATCCCTGCAAAACAACACAATACGGAGGTTCCTTAAAGAGCTTAAGATAGAGTTACCATATGATCCAGCAGTCCCACTCCTAAGCATATATACAGAACAAACAAAATTTCTAATTTGAAAAGAAACGTGTGCTGCCACATTCATAGCAGCACTATTTACAATAGCCAATAAGTGGAAGCAAATTAAGTGTCCATTAACAGAGGAATAGATAAAGAAGATGTGGGAAATGTGTGTGTGTGTGTGTGTGTGTGTGTGTGTGTGTGATGGAATACTACTCAGCCGTAAAAAAGAATGAAATAATACCATTTGCTGCAATATGGATGGGCCTAGAGATTATCATATTAAGTGAAGTAAGTCAGACAAAGAAAGATAAATACCGTATGATATCAGTTACATATGGAATCTAAAAAAATATGGAAATTAATTTATATCCAAAATAGAAACAGCTTCGCAGACATAGAAAACAAACCTATGGTTACCTGTAGGGGAGAGGTGGAGAGATAAATGAGGAGTTTGGGGTTAGGAGATACACACTACTACATATAAAATAGGTCACCAAAAGGACCTACTGTATAGCACTAGGAACCATATTCAGTATCTTATGTTAATAAAAACCAATATTGGAAAAGGATCTGAAAAAGAATATGTGTGTGTGTGTGTGTATGTAACTGAATCACTTTGCTATGTACCTGAAGCTAACACAACATTGGAAATTAGCTAGGCTTCGATTAAAATAAAATGCACTGTGAGATGAAGGAAGACAGAGGAAAACAACCAGTCTGCACTGCTGTGGACACAGCCCCCTCCTTTCTGAGTGTGCCTACCAGCAACCAGTTCATACAGTGCTTGCTGACTTTTGATTGATGAATTGACTAATAGCTCCCGAGTCTACTTACTATTAAGTACCTGATAGGTGCAGTCACTATACCAGGAGGGTTTGAGAATTTTATATCACTCCAGTTCATAAAGCATATTCTGGTTCTCTAAGTTTTCCTATTGTTACTCAGAACTGCATGCTTGGGATTAAGCATTAGAAGATGGCCATCCTTCTTGATGGCCCACACAGTTTGGGGATATACTGTAGTTTATGACAGGAAGAACCCCAAGAGACCAGGTACAGTGTTTAAATGCTTGTTCCATGTCTCCTCTGATTTTATAAACAAATATCAACTCACCTATTAACAAAGCACCAATCACAAGATGTGCCTGCTTCCAGGTGAATTGACCTTTAGATTCATTTTCCTGTGGTTCTCCAGTCATGATCCCTCATTGCTCTATAAATAAGAGAACAAAGTTGAAGATGTTCTAGGAAGATCCAGAGCTGGTTTGTTGTTCCCTTACTGAGTTCACTCAGTGGCACTTACACACATACAAAAACCCACTTGTGGCTGAAGTTTCCCATGCAGAGTTGCAGGTACTTGGTGTTCCCTCAGTAAAGAGCCTCTCGCTGTGTTCCTGGGAACCAGCGCCATACCGTACAGCTCTGCCAACTGCATCACTTTTAGATTCTGGGCTTTGAAACCAAATAAAAATTGATATGTGTGTAATCACATTTGTTTAATTAAAGTAACACATCTGTGCAGTAAATATTCCAGCACGAGCTGGTCAATAGCAGATCCTCAGCATGTACAGTAATAATTGACTAATGTAATTAAATGCATGTCAGAGTTTTAAAAGAAAATATAATGAGATTTCATCATTTTATATGTACAGGTAATTAGTTCTTAGGAATGTGAGTAAAAGCAAATTATCTACAGATTTGAACTATCAGCAGATAATTCAAATGACCTAGTTTGCCAGAGAAAATGGTATCTAAAAATGAGAGAAATTCAAATCAAAACAAACGTTCCCTACGATTAAATCTGAGAACTGTGTTAAGAAATGAGCATGTATAATTTTGCTGAACATGTTTTCATCGCACTTTCCTCTTGGATGAGTTGAGCCTTAGTGTGGGTACAGGTTGGAGTGACGTCTCTCCTGGCTCACGCTCTTCTACTGGTTCTTCAAGCATCCAGGAACCTGTTGGTACCAAGCTCTGGGTCATTCGAATTAGTATTTCTTTTACTTTATATTCAAGCTAACTCCATCTTCTGCTGCTTTCTAACCATTGCTTTTTGGCCTGAGAGTTGTCACGCTGAATTCGGGACAGCGTGTGCTCAGGGAGGCTGAGGGAAGGGCATTCCAAGAGTGGGAACAACACGCAGATGCAAGGGAGGAGGAAGCACGTGGCCTGTTTGGGAAGCAACAAGCTCAGTCTGACTGGAGAAGATTCCAGTAGGAGAAAAGAGGAAGCTGTGGCTGTGGAAATAGGCTGGGAAATGATGGGCAGAGACTTAAATACCGGCCAAGAAGCTGGAGCACCATTCCTCTGAAGGCAGTACAGAGCTGCTGAAGATGCTGTTTCTGCTACTTCGCTCAACACTGACCATACCAAGTGCTTCAAAACCCCCAGCACTCAGAGGACAACTCACTGCTCGGAAAAACAATCAAGTCCTCACCACCAAGCTTGGCAGGGGTGACATTAGAGCCCTTCTCCTCCAGAGTGGTTTAGAGTCTGGATGCTTCTCCATGATTCCTCACTTCAAACCCCTTTCCTTCTCAAAACTTCTCCGAGTGATGACCCTGGCCCCCTTCACAGTCCCTCTTAGTGGTCGCCTCTCTAGATTGTGAACCCTGTCTTGTGTGAATCGTATTGTCATAACCAGACAGTGGGTAGGACAGCACTGGTTTATTCTGTGCATGTAATTTTAGGTTTTTAATATGTAGACACAGGTTGTTTCATTGCATCTTTGCTGCCATGACCCTGCATCAGAAAACAACAGTAAGAAGATAGAATGACCATAACACAGGCAAGACACAGCCATCATTTGACAAGAGAGGGACACATTTTTCACTCATTGGAGGGCAGAAGCTACTGGTGATGCAGTCAGTGGTTGTACTGAGGGACACCCCCCACGAGTGAAAACTAACACCATACTTAAAGTCAACTATTATTGTTGTTCAGTTGCTCAGTCACGTCCAACTCTTTGCGACCCCATGAACTGCGACACGCCTGGCTTTGCTGTCCTTCGTGATCTCCCTGAGTTTGCTCAAACTCATGCCCATTGAGTTAGTGATGCCATCCAACTATCTCATCCTCTATATTATACTTCAATTAAAAAAAAAAAATGATCCATTATATTCCACATGGTCAAAACACCAAAACATAAAACAAAGAGGAAGCAATATTATAACAAATTCAATAAGACTTTTAAAATGATTTAAGATTATAAAAAAAAAACTGTATAGAAAATGATTCATTAGAAAATTGAGCCCCTGATGTTGGCCTCAGTTGATCCATGTGCCAGTCCACTTAACTAACCCACCTAGCGGGACCTTACCCAGAGTGCTATAATAAAAGGAATAATGGCAATGGGGTTGGGTGGAGAGAAAGGTGAGCGTGGAAGAAGGCAGAGAAGGAGGACGCACCTCCCAGCTTTTCTTAACCAGTAAATGCTTCCATAAAGAGGTAAAATTCTACTCTATTCTCTGGTTATTGTTGTTAGTCACAAAGTCATGTCCAACTCTTTGCACCCCCGGGACTGTAGCCCTACAGGCTCCTCTGTCCGTGTGATTTCCCAGGCAAAAATATTGGAGTGGGTTGCCATTTACTTCTCTAGGGGATCTTCCTGACTCAGGGATCAAACCCCTGAGTCCCCAGCTTGGCACTAGGATTCTTTACCACTGGGCCACCTGGAAAGCCCTTGGATTCCAATCAGTTGATCCACAAAATGGTTAATGCATACCTCTCCTTTGTACCTGTGAGGGTGTCTAAGTCACAGCTCTGTTCAGAAGCAGCTTGTGACCTAGGATCTGGGGCTCAGGGCCAATTGAACAAAGAAGACACGAGATGTCTTGGTGGACAGGCGAGGAGATGTTGGGGTCACACCACTGGGTTGCCTCCTATCAGTTTAAAGGACTCCAAATGGTCATCTGTCCTGAAGAAAAGCTAGTCACCGTTTCCCTATCAGATAGTCTCTGGTATCCAGAACTGGTCAGAATGCTTCTCACATGAGACCAGTGACCATGAGATGAGACAGTGTTCCACAGTTCCTTAGGCGTGGCCTGCCATCCATTAGAGTCCTGATCTGAGCACCAGTGGTATGAATGAGCTCAGAGAAGAGGCAGTTATGGGATAAAAGTTTGCAGAAGGAGGAGCCCAGAGAAGTGACAGGTAGATTGGGTTGACCAGGGTTGTTGAGCAATAGACACTGTAGTTGCCTCTCAAATGTTACCACTTTTCCTTTCTACAAACAGAATCAGAATGCAATTTGTGGACACAATGCACTCAGTTTCAAAGATCATTCCCTGGTCTCTCTTGCTATTAATGACTATGTGATACAGTTGTAAACAATGTGATATTAGTGAAATTCTTCTGGAGATACACATAAAGCACACCTTCTTGCATTACTCATTACTTCCAAGTTCCAAACAATTTTATTTTTTTTGCAGTAATGGTAAGAGGCCTGAAATCCCCATTTCATGGAAAAGAACCATCCTCAGACATGTCCCAATATAGAGTAAGTTCTTCCTGGTGATTCTTCTCCAGCTACTGACAAGGAAAGAGACCTGTTCAATGCTGGAGCCACTGATCTATGTCTCTGCTGGAGCCTGAGATGGTGCTGTGACCATCCCTTGCTAGACCAGTTCATTGCATACTGCCACTTGCTTGGCCAGGGCATCCAGGAAGCCTCGGCAACAGGAGAAGAAGCAACTCTTTCTCCACTGCTTCCCCAACCACTATCAACACCAGGAAAGGGATCTAAGGTGTCCACACCCCATCATCACTCACCTATGGACTTGTGACATCTATAATAGAGAGGAGGGAGGGCACACAGATGATCTTCAAGAGTCTCTGTGGGTATGGCAATGGCTGTGATGAATGCTGTAGTGAAAAGTATGATATGCTGGGTTCTAGGTTTGGAAGAAGCTCTTCCATCTTCACTTTGAGTTTGTTTAGGTCACAATGAGTCAAGGGACTAGAAGGCATCTCTAGCCACAGAGCATGCATCAGTGACTGAGGAGAGTCACAAAACCATGAAAGAGATCAGAAACCCTGGGAGTACCTTCTGCAGCCAACCAGGGGAGTTCTTGGCTGAGCAAAAAGCAGCCAAGAGGATGGAAACTGACCCTAATTGTCACAGCTTTCCAAGGTTGAACCTCAAAGAATAACCTTCCAACTTTCCCTCCCAAGCAGACAAGGCTTATGACCATGCTGGGTTGCTTGCAAACAAGAACTGTGAATGGAAGAAAGCTGGTTGTGAGAGGTACAGCAAAAATCTGTGTTTTAAAAAAAATCTGTGTTTTAAAGGTCAACTGTATGTAGTTAAGGAAAGGCCACACAGCCTAGATGAGGTTGGAAGAACCAAAGGGCAGGAACCCTAGCAGAGAGCAAGGAAGATGGAAGAATTTATTCGCAGAGGAGGGGTCACTTTCTAGCCTGTAGTAGGGAAGATACAGTTGACAGTTGAGTTCAGATAATAACAACCCAATAGGACAAGTACTATTATTACTTGGAAAATATCATTATTATTAATATCATTGCTATTTGTTAATGCAGATGAGGAAGATGAAAGATACACAGTCAGCCAGCACATGGCAGAAGGTCAAACTAAGGCTGTGACACTGAAACAAGCCTGAATTATCTTCTTTATTCCTTTGAGTCCCTAATTGCATGCTATGCCTATGCATGCATGCATATGTGTGTGTGTGTGTGTTGTATTGGAAAGTGGAAGTAAGGGGACAAGAAGAAGCTCAGAAGAAAAGTATGCTAGTAATAGATAGTCCTGAATGTCTAGCAGAGAGGTGTTCAGTTCATTTGACAGTAAAGAAGATCCATTGTAACTCCTTGAACCAGGGCAGAGACCATAAAAGCACTGTTTGGGAATGCTTAATCTTGCAGAGAGAATTGAATGATGAAAGCTTTGAGAGAAGGGCACTCGGCTTCAAGAATCAAAGTTATCCTGGTTCCCCACTCTGCCACTGAGTCAAGAATAAACAGCTAGTTTGTCATATTCCCCCTTCAGTCTTGCTGTATTCTTTCTGGAATGGAATGAAGGTTACTGACTATGATTACTTGTATCAGGATTTTGGGGGGCTCCAAAATCACTGCAGATGGTGACTGCAGCCATAAAATTAAAAGGTGCTTGCTCCTTGGAAGAAAATCTATGACCAACTTAGACAGCATATTAAAAAGCAGAGACATTACTTTGCCAACAAATGTCCATCTAGTCAAAGCTATGGTTTTTCCAGTAGTCATGTATGGATGGGAGAGTTGGACCATAAAGAAAGCTGAGCACCAAAGAATTGATGCTTTTGAACTGTGGTGTTAGAAAAGACTCTTGAGAGTCCCTTGAACTGCAAGGAGATCAAACCAGTCAGTCCTAAAGGAAATTAGTCCTGAATATTCATTGGAAGGACTGATGCTGAAGCTGAAGCACCAATACCTTGGCCACCTGATGCGAAGAACTGACTCATTGGAAAAGAGCCTGATGCTGAGAAAGATTGAAGGCAGGAGGAGAAGGGGATGACAGAGGATGAGATGGTTGGATGGTATCACTGACTCAATGGACATGAGTTTGAGCAAGCTCTGGGAGTTGATGATGGATAGGGAAGCCTGGCATGCTGCAGTCCATGAGGTCGTAAAGAGTCAGACATGACTGAGTGACTGAACTGAACTGAACTGGTCAGGATTTTTACCTCTGAGAGGTTTTCTCCTTAAAAATACAGAAATTTGTTGAATCTTCACTGGTCCTCATTTCATATGAAAGAGAAATATCACGAACAACACTGTTCCCAGCTACATTCTAGGGCTGAAGTTAATCCCCCTTCTAAGGAGAAAACCCTATAAAGAGAGCCAAGCAGAGAAGGCAGCCCTGTATCTTAAAAGATGGGATAGAAACTTGGAAGAGATGGTGTCAGGGTCTCCTCCAACTCTGTGATATCACGATGATGAGATTCTAAATCTTGAAAATGTGTCAGGTTCAGCTTCTGCTTTAAGCAGACCTACAATCCTGGAGGAAGCTCAGTTCTTGAAGCGTGCCAAGCCTTTCTGCATTCCAGGATCTTGGCACTTGCTGCTTCCTCTTCCTGGATGGCTCTTCCTCTCACTCTGCAGAGCTGGCTCATTCTCTTTCTCCAGGTACTTGCTTTAAATGGCTCTTGCTCACAGAGGGCTTTCTTAACTGCCTACATAAGTAGATCACTCTATCTTTTTTTCACCTTAGAATCCTGGTTATTTCTTGCACGAATCTTACCACACTCTCGTAATCTTATGATTTGTTTGTTTGTTTTATATTTATCTCTCCAACTAAGATACTAACTCCACAGATATGTCTCCTGATGGATTCCCAGGATGTGGCACAGTGTTTGGCACATAGTGGGCACTCAAGATGGATGTAAGGAAGGATACATGAATGGATGGATGATGGATGAAAGGAAGGAAGGATGGATGGATGTCTAATGGAGGAATGGGTGTTGGAGGTGTGGATTAATGATGGATGGAATGAGGGAAGGATGGATAGATGAATAGATGGGCAGATGATGGATGGATGGGTGGTGAATGGATAACTGGAGAGAGGGAAAGATGAGAGGGAGGTAAGAATGATTGGACTCATTAAGTATACAATGAAAAAAGTTATCTGAGGTCAGAGGGTTTGGAAAATAAGTTCTCTTTCCTTCTTGGAGATTCACAGCACACATTAGCAAATTAAAGTTTCTGAAAATTCCCCAGTAAGAAAAAAACTTGTTTGATTTTCTTTAACCCAGCATTTCCTAAACTTATTTTAACTCAAGATACTTCCTTTCTGTGATACCCTTACTTAACATTCTGCCAAAGAGTGTTCTTTAAAACACCAGTTTAGAAAATCTACTCCTTTATAAACATTGCCATGTTGAATAGTAATTATTTTTTTTAATTCTCTTTCCAGGCTGTGAAGTCCCAAAGGATATAGACTGAGATTTACTCATCTTTGTAACTCCAGTGTATAGCACAGTGCCAGGCACACAGAAAATGCTCAGAAATAATTGACTAATTGAGAAGGAAGGAAAGAAGAGGATAAGAGGAAGGGAGGAGGAGATGGAAGGATAAAGGGAGAGAGAAGAGAGGGAGAATGTAGCTGGTTAGTAGGTAATCACTTCCTGCTATGTACCTTCAATTGACTTGGAGGCAAATAATAAAATGCTAATAATGACCTTACCAAATCAGAAGTCAAAATTACATTAACCATCTCAGATAAATTCTAGATTAGTAATTTAACTCGGTTAGGATTAGAGTTCATTCACACTAGACACCTCCTGCCACCATCCCACACACACACACGCATGCAGGCATAAAGTTCTTATGATGGGCTGTCTACTATTTCTTAGAGTCTGATAATTACTATATTTACAGTGTTAGCAACAGTATCATCTGCTGGTTAAGAGTATAGGCTTTGAAGTCAAATCCAGTCTCCACCATTGTCTGAATCTAGCCTGCTCTAACTAAAATATGGTAGACTAAGTGGCTTACACCATGGAAAAGGGCATGGCAACCCATTCCAGTATTCTTGCCTGGAGAATCCCATGGACGGAGGAGCCTGGTGAGCTACAGTCCATGGGGTCGCAAAGAGTCGGACATGACTGAAGCGACTAGCAGGCATGCAAGTGGCTTAAAGGGCTTCTCTGATGGCTCAGCAGGTAAAGAATCTGCCTGCAATGCAAGAGACACAGGAGACACAGGTTTGGCCCCTGGGTCAGGAAGATCCCCTAGAAAAGGAAATGGCAACCCACTCCAATATCCTTTCCTGCAAAATCCCCTGGACAGAAGAGCCTCATGGACTACAGTGCATGGGGTTGCAAAGAGTCAGACATGACTGAGCGACTAAACATGCATGGTAGTCACATACAAGTGGCTGATAAACAACAGGTATTGATTTCTTACAGTTCTGAAGGCTGACAAGTCCAAGTGCACTGGGCAAATTCAGCATCTGGTGAGGGCTGCTTCCTGGTTCATAGATGATGGTCTTCTCAGTGTCCGCACATGGTGGAAGGAATAAGGGGAAATCCCATTCATGAGGACTCCACACTCATGATTTAATCACCTTCCAAAGGCCCCACTTCCAAATACTGTCACATTGGTTTCAACATGTGAATTTTGAGAGGACACCAACATTCAGTTTATAGCCACCATTTACTAATTGTATGAGTTTGTCAAAATACTAACCCTTCTAAGACTCAGTTTCTTCATATGTAAAATGCAGATGGTAATAGTGCAATTTACATAATCACAGTGCTGCTATGAAGACTAAATTAGATAAATATGCCAAGGGCTTAGGACAATGCCTGGTATTCAACAAGTAATCAATAAACTACTGCTACCTCTGGGACCCCCTTCCTGGTGATGACACCAGGAGCCAAGACTTTTCATCTCCAGGTGAAGCATGCCACAAGAAATACTAACTCTGACAAGCAAAACTCAGACTGTAAGATTTCAGGCCCATAAAAGGACAATTTCAGGGACTGGGACTTTTCCAATCTTACCCCAAGACTCTTATCTCCCCTTTGAACATCTTGTGAGATTGCACACGATCCCGTTTCATCTGGTACTTTGTAGATGCTCTCTGCACCAAGGGGCTGGTGGGGAACTGCAAATAAGCATACCTTCTTGGAAGAAAATTCAACCCACAGTGACTTGTAGAAATGCACCTGGAGCTGGCTTTGTCCCTCTCCTGCCTTGTAATCATGTAGAATTCATTCCTTCTTTTCACACTGCTTTTTGGATTTCATGAATTATAAACACAGGTACTTTTTATCTGCAGTTTCTGTGCATATCTAGGGATGAGAAGAGTTGAAAGGGCCACAGGAGGCAGGAAGGGGCATAGTCTTGACCTTGGATGGGATTAGGGAGGAGTGAGGTTGGGAGGGGGTGTGGTTTAAAAATTAGCACCTACCCACGACTGAATACAAATACCTAAGGAAGACCCTTTGAAATGAATTGAATACAAGTATGGAATGAAAGAATTATTATTTTAAAAGTGGATTGTGATTGAAAACAAATACAAGTCCCCTTTTCTGACTTCAGCTGTGCCCAGTCACTGCCCAGTGGAAGAGTTACATGCTCCAAAAGCTGAAAGGAACTCAGAGAATCATATAATCCCCTGCCCCTAGACAAGATTCACTTCAAATCAGCTCAGATAGTCTTTACTTCTCTTTTAAATAAAATTTAAACCTATCTAGAAAATCCTAGACTCTCAGAGGTGGAAGGGAAGCCTTCCTGAAATTCAGCACCATGGACAGATGGCTATATAGGCTTGGAGGGCGGAGGAGGGTGGGTTCAAGAGCTGCAGCCCACATCTTTAATCTTTAGAAAGTTAGTTCTCGTGTCGAGCTGAAATCTGCTTCACTGTAACTTCCATCTGCTGTTCCAGTTCTGCCATTTAGAGCCGGGCAGAGCGGATGTGTTCACTTCCATTAGATATCCTTTCAGATTTCTGACCCCCACTTCCCAGCGCCCCTCCTCTGCACTGAAAACCCTCCTTTCCTTTGAACATTCTCCCACATGCTATAGTTTCTGTACCCTTTACCAAGCCAGTGACCTCCCTGTGAAGCCACTTTGGTTATTGTGTATCTTAAAATGCGTCTCCTGGAACTGAATCCAATGCCCCAGATATGTTCAGACAATGTAGAACAGCAAAGGTAACCAGTGGTTAAGAACAGCAGGCTTTTTCAATGAGATACCCTCGGTTCCACTATGTCCTAACTCTGTGTCCTGGCACAGGTTAAACTTTCAGAACCTAGATTATGATTATGCTCATCCATAAAATGGGCATAATAAGAAGGTTGTCAAAAGCTGCAGTCATGTGTAAAAAGCTTTAAGCACAATGCCTGGCACACATGGTTGGTAGAAAATAAACAGTGGCTGAAATGAATGTACTCCAAAACTTTGACCACCTGATGTAAAGAGCTGACTCATTGGAAAAGACCCTGATGCTGGGAAAGATTGAAGGCAGGAGGAGAAGGGGACCACAGAGGATGAGATGGCTGGATGGCATCACCAACTCAATGGACATGAGTTTGAGTAAGCTCCAGGACTTGGTGATAGACAGGGAAGCCTGGCATGCTGCAGTCCATGGGGTTGCAAAGAGTTAGACACAAATGAGCGACTGAACTGAACTGAAATGAATGTTGGTATTATTTGCATTATTAGACATGATATCCCATTAACTGTAAAATTTTTAACAGCTATTCATTCTGTTGATTCACAAAAGATGTCAGCCAAAATGCAAATTTTTGTTTCAGTTGTCATCTAGCAAACATCTCCCCTGTCTTCTATTTGTACAACTTATAATTTGAATCCAAATTCAGAATTTGTCTGTATTCATGTTTATCTGCTGGCTCATTAGTCCAACCTATAAGCATTGTGTTTTATGGTAGTAAAAGAAAATATCTTTCCTTGGCCATGAACTGCAAAACTCAACCATACAGCAAATTTAGGAGCTTTTCTAACGTAAGCAGAATCCCTCATGTTTTCTTTTCCCACTTGGGTCTCCAGCATCTAAATTTCCACCATTAGGAATTTAACGTATGGGTTTGTTCAATAAGTTAAATGCATGCTTGTCGGATGCCTTCTCTACAGCAAGCACTTCTCCAAAACTTGGGGCTATGCAGTAGATGAGACAGGCAAGACTCCAACTCCTACTCCCATCAAGGATACATTCCAGAGGGGAAAATAAACAAGCAAGAAGTACGTGCCCCAGATAAGTTCAGACCAGAAATGTTACAAGGAAATAAAGCAGATGGTAAGATGAAGTGGGATGTGGGTGGGGAGAGGACCACTAGTTTGAGTGGTTCCAGGAGGCACTCACTCACTAAAGTGAGGCTAAGAGCTGCCAACCCAACAGATGCACGAGTCAGCACTTCCTTTTCAGTCTCTTTGGTTGTTCCTTTTTTATAGACATGAAAGACACCAAATTATATGTCGTATAAAGGTAGTCAATTGCTCTATCTTCAAGAATTCTAAAAGCCTGGGCAGATTATCTACCTGCCACATAGGTGGTGGACTCATCAGTCTCCTTTGCATGGGTGTGGTAATCTGGAGCATCACTTGCTCTTTGGAAATTATGGGAGTAATTAAAATAGGAAATTTTTGCTAAATTGATTCACTTGAGAAACAAATCTGATGTGATCCATAAGGAGCTGGTACAGTAGATTTAGTTGGTGGGCAGAATCTGGAACTTGTTTTTCTAGAGCTCAGATCAAGGAGGGTCCCCACTCACTCCCCAGATCTCCCCTAGTTCAGTGTCCAGAGCACCACCCTCACTGAACAAGGTTCTCATAGAGACCTCGCTCTTTCTAATCAAAGGATTACAGGTGTTGGCAAAGGACTTGATATCTGCATTATTTTCTCCAGAGTTTCAGACAACCTGCCCATTCATAGCAATTTGGCCTGCTCTCTTCCCAAGGTGGCCTCTTGCTAGACAAGTCAGGGACTTTGCTCTTGTCAAACTCTATTGAAATCATATGAGAAAATGAGAAACATAACAGTGCTAACTAATAAATACACCTTGTCAGAATCTGGGGGGAATATCCACTGGTTACATAGGTCTGGAGCTAAGGTGCAGGTTAATTGGCAGGTAAATTTGATGAGGAAAACAAAGCCACAGGCTTTAGGCAATGGTCTTGCTTTTTCTTGTGGAATAAATCTTAAATCAGAAATCCAAGCTCAATTTCGCAAGATGTTGGACCACACACTCACTGTTGCAAAGAGGGGTCTTCTTTCTTAGGTAATGAGGGTGCTCTGCACCCCACCTCATCCCACCATAAACCCCTCACTGATGCCTTCAACATATATTCTCAGAGTAGGATTTTCCTGAAGTAAAGCCATGTGTTGGCTGTAGTTATGTATCTAAGTGAAAATTCATAGAAAACTTTTTGGAAGGATTCAAACACAGAGATGTTCCCTCAAAAGAAAGGTCTTCAGGAAATGTTTGTCAAATAGGATCTTTCTAAATATAAGATCTTATATTTCTAAGGAGAATGTTTTCAAGAATTACTTGTGCAATGAAAATAAATTGCATAAAAAGGAGCACACATACACACACACACACAGCACTACACATACACACACTTCTAGCATCTGGTAAGAAGTGAACCAGATAGACTATAAAGGGAAAGAAAACAGGTTCAAATTTCCACTCAGCACTAAATATGAGAACACATCAAAGAAATACATAAAATTTCTGGGGAAAATTCTGCAATCACTCTGTACAAACTATATGAAAATGACATATCTTCTGAATGGAATGGCTCAAAAGCATGTCAGTTAATCCAGTAATAAACCATGTTAAATAATTCAGAATAAAAAAAATTGGAGTTGAAAGGGATGGAAGTGAGTATCAGAATCATTTGCATGTAGAATCAGGTCTAAATGGTTGTAGGAAATGTGGATGCCAAGCAAAATGAAAACATTTTTAATTGAAAGAATATATAATATAAAAAGAATTAATTATTAATATTCTGGTTCTGAAATTCCTCAGTAACCACAAAAAAAACAGGAAGTGAATAGAAAGCTAAAAGCATGGCATGCAGTAAATGGCACTAATTTCCTCATCTGCAGAGTAGGCAATCGACCGTTTATGCTTCATTTGGGCAAGTTACTTCAACTTTCTGTGTCTGTGTTTCTTACAGTGAAAACTAAATGACTAAATACACATACATTGTTTAGCACAATGGATGGCATCTATTAAGAGATCAACAGACATTAGCTATAATCATAATACCATAATTATCATTATTATGTTGACTTTGATACTTGTAAAAATACAGGAGTATGTCTACCTACTCAGTTTTCAGAAAAATTAAAAACCAGATGCATACTTACCAATTCTGAAGAGAAAACAAAACCAAAGAAAATACAACATAAAGATGAATGACAGAAAACCAAAAAAAAAAAGAAATAGTAAGAAGCATAAAGTAAAAGGTAAAAGGATGAAAAATGAACACATGTGCAAGGTGCTCTCAGCTACACATATTGAAACCCTGATGTAAACTGGCTTGAAGCACAAAACAAAAAAGATCTGCCTAATTTTATGTAACAGGAATGCAAGACATAAGACAGCCACAGGGCCATTGAGTCAGAAGTCCAAAATTGTCTTTAAAAACGCAGGTTCTTCTCATCTCTTTATTCTGCAGTTCCTGTGAGGATTCCATCATCAAGCAGATGGCAAGAGGACACCCCATGCCCTATGGCAGCTCCACGTGCAGCGTCCAGACTTGATGAGGACTCATAGAAGACAAGAGATTGCCCTCTGCTGTGGCTTCCTCAGAGACAAAGACATTTTCTCCAGAAAAGCCCTCAAACTCATTTCCTTTTCAGTATGTTGGCCAGAATTGAGTTACCCGCTGATTCCTGAGCCAATCACTGGCACAGGGTGGGGTTACATTTACACCAGTCAAGCCCACCTCAGAGTTGGGGGTGGACTCAGGTTCTCCCCAAACCGGAGGTGATTTCCTGGAAAGATCTGGTGTCCATTAGGACAAAGCAAGAGAGAAGAGATGCTGTGCAGAGGACAGCAATGTCCACTACATGTATCAGTTTGGAAAAAAGCTATCAATCTAATTAACTCCCTCATTAATAGACAAAGGCTTTTTATGTTTGCTCAAAGTACAAAGTACACAAGATACAACTCAGACAAGGTCAGAAATAAAGGTTAAATGCTTAGCCAAGATATATGTACACAAAAAGGAAACAGGGATAGAAATTGCAAACAAAGCATTAAATAGGCCAAGAGGGGCATTTTAAATTGATTGTAGATGTTTACGATTAGGATACAACAAATGTGTATCTTCATCGCATATCATAAAATGTAAAGCAAGGGCCTCCCCGGTGGTCCAGTGATTAAGAATCTGCTTTCCAATGCAGGGGATGCAGATTCTGTCCCTGGCCAGGGAACTAATATCTCACATGCCTCAGGGCAACTAAGGCCACAGGCTGCAACTACCGATCCCAGCTGCCTCCACCAGAGAGCCCCCAGGTACAGAGCCCACACATTGCAACTACTGAGGAGCCCTCATACCCACAACTAGAGAGAAAGAAGTCCATGTGCCACAAGAAAAGATCCCACATGCTACATGCTGCAACCAAGACCTGACTCAGACAAAAATGAGCAAATAAATAAAGATTTTTTTAAATGTAAAGCAGAGTTTCTGAAAATGAGAACATTAAGAGCCACGCAGTAATCACGGAAAAGTTGGACACATTTCTACCAGGTTTTGGCTGATCACGTTGCCAGCAAAGAGTGGAAGCTTCCAAATAATATAATTAATAATGCTTATTTAACACATTTCTAATTTAAATGTCTCCTAACTGCTCTAGTCTGGGCTTAAAAGAAAATTCAGTTGATGGTGCCAGTGAGGATCACTGTAGGCACCCATCTGCCCAGGCAGCCAGTAACACCTTGAGATGTCTCTCTGCTGTTCTTTCAGTCCCTCGGGGCTCCTAACCCCCAGGGCTGCCGCATCAATAAAGAAGACCAAGTCCTTACGCCCATCTGCTCAGGATGCCTCTTCCAGCTATCCGGCCGCCATCTTTGTTGCATCTGGGTCAGTTCCACTGCCCATCCCCCTTGCAGAGGCCTCATTTCCCTTTCCTTCTCTACAGAAGACTAGAAGAGACTTTTAAAAAAAAAAATGTTATTGTGAGTATGGTTGATTTATAATGTTGTGTTGGTTTCAGATGGACAGTAAAGTGATATGGTTATGCTGCTGCTGCTGCTGCTAAGTCGCTTCGGTCGTGTCTAACTCTATGCAACCCCATAGACGGCAGCCCACCAGGCTCCTCTGTCCCTAGGATTCTCCAGGCAAGAGTACTGGAGTGGGTTCCATTTCCTTCTCCAATGCATGCGTGCATGCTAAGTCACTTCAGTCGTGTCCAACTCTGTGCGACCCTATGGACAGCAGTCCACCAGGCTCCTCAGTCCACAGGATTCTCTAGGCAAGAATACTGGAGTGAGTTGCCATTTCCTCCTCTGATTCAGTTATACATATACATAAAGCTATTCTTTTAAAAATTCTTTTCCCATATGGGCTATTATAGAGTACTCAGCAGAGTTCTCTGTGCATCTTTTGTCTTATGTCCAAGAGCAGATTAAGGCCTTTACCAAGTCTTTACCTAGTGCTCTAAAAAAGAGAAAGAGAGGAAAGATTATCCTTGCCAAAAGATGTGCTGACTACAGAGAGTAACCTCCCCCAAGCTGCCCTCCCTCCTCCACTCTTGCCCTATCCCAGAGATTCACCTTCCTGTCCAGCTGTGCTCTAGGATATCTCCTTAGAAAGTTTGGACTCCCCTGGTTTGACCCTTCTTCTGGGCACTAGCAACCAGGGGAAGGTCAGTCAGCTTCAGTTGGAATCACTCCTTTCACACACATCTGGGTGTGCTCTGGTCCCATCAATGGTACCAATCAATCATTTTACATTTCTGTTAAGTTTTCAAAACTTGCAGGACTAAGTTTCATCTTGGGTATCCTATACAGACATGTAGCTAACTCTATATACTGTCAACAGAGAATACTGTATCTTTTCAAATATGCATGAAGCACTATGAAAATGAATGCTATACTAACCATGATAAAATCTGAATCAGATGCTAAGAGGTGACATTTTGCAATTGAGTTACAAAGAGCAGAAACATACAAATACAACTATTTGGAAAATGAAAAAACATTCTTAAATCACACTAGGTCTAAAATGTTTAAATGACCATTTAGAAAATCATAACAAATGGAAAATTATATATAAAACCATTTGTGTCACAACCTACAAATCTTAGTGATAATTATAAAATTAATTTTATTCAGTAAAATTTAAAATGAAATATGAAAATGAACAGAACATCCAACTTAGTTATCAGGTGAAAAATAAAACAAACCCAATGGAAGCAGAAATTTAAAAATTAATAATGTACCTATGTACACATATCTATCTTCAACAAAGGAGGCAAGAATATACAGTGGAAAAAAGACAACCTCTTTAACAAATGGTGCTGGGAAAACTGGTCAAACACTTGTAAAAGAATGAAACTAGAGCACTTTCTAACACCATGCACAAAAATAAACTCAAAATGGATTAAAGATCTAAATGTAAGACCAGAAATTATAAAACTCCTAGAGGAGAGTATAGGCAAAACACTCTCCAACATAAATCACAGCAAGATCCTCTATGACCCACCTCCCAGAGTATTAGAAATAAAAGCAAAAATAAACAAATGGGACCTAATTAAACTTAAAAGCTTTTGCACAGCAAAAGAAACTATAAGCAAGATGAAAAGACAGCCTTCAGAATGGGAGAAAATAATAGCAAATGAAGCAAGAGACAAAAGATTAATCTCAAAAATATACAAGCAACTCCTGCAACTCAATTCCAGAAAAATAAATGACCCAATCAAAAAATGGGCCAAAGAACTAAACAGACATTTCTCCAAAGAAGACATACAGATGGCTAACAAACACATGAAAAGATGCTCAACATCCCTCATTATCAGAGAAATGCAAATCAAAACCACAATCAGGTACCATCTCATGACGGTAAGAATAGCTACTATCCAAAAGTCTACAAGCAATAAATGCTGGAGTGGGTGTGGAGAAAAAGAAACCCTCTCACACTGGTGGTGGGAATGCAAACTAGTACAGCCACTATGGAGAATAGTGTGGAGATTCCTTAAAAACTGGAAATAGAACTGCCATATGACCCAGCAATCCCACTCCTGGGCATACACACCAAGGAAACCAGATCTGAAAGAGACACATGTACCCCAATGTTCATCGCAGCACTGTTTATAATAGCCAGGACATGGAAGCAACCTAGATGCCCATCAGCAGACGAATGGATAGGAAAGCTATGGTACATATACACAGTAGAATATTAGCCATTAAAAAGAATTCATTTGAATCAGTTCTAATGAGATGGATGAAACTGGAGCCCATTATACAGAGTGAAGTAAGCCAAAAAGATAAACACCAATACTGTATACTAATGCATATACATATGGAATTTAAAAAGATGGTAACGATAACCTTATATGCAAGACAGAAAAAGAGACACAGGTGTATAGTACAGACTTTTGGACTCTGTGGGAGAAGGCAAGGGTGGGATGATCTGAGAAAATAGCATTGAAATATGTATATTATCAAGTGTGAAACAGATCGCCAGCCCAGGTTGGATGCATGAGACAAGTGCTCAGGGCTGGTGCACTGGGAAGACCCAGAGGGATGGGATGTGGAGGGAGGTGGGAGGGGGGATCAGGATGGGGAACACATGTAAATCCATGGCTGATTCATGTCAATGTATGGCAAAAACCACTACAATATTGTAAAGTAATTAGCCTCCAACTAATAAAAATAAATGAAAAAAATAAATAAAAATAAAAAAATAAAAATTAATGGAAAAGGATGAAATAGAGAAAACTGACAAATTCTAGAAATAAGGCTTTGAAAGAAAAACCCATATACCTAATATTTTGGGAAAAAAATAAATAAAAATAAAAAATAAAAATTAATGAAAAAGGATGAATTAGAAATGAGAAAACTGATGAATTCTAGAAATAAGGCTTTGAAAGAAAAACCCGTACACCTAATATTTTGAAAGTACATTCAAGTAAATAATAAAGAACACACACACACACACAAATTAGAAATGAGAAAGTAAGTACACCCAGAAGCTTTTTAAAAAATATATACAGCAAGGATGGAATGGGGACAGTATGCTAGGAAAATATAAGTGAATTAAAGAAGGAAGAAGACCTGAACTGATCAAAAATGATAAGAAAACAATCTCAAATGTAATATTTATCATATTTCAAATGGCACAGGAAAATATGTGAGTTCTTTATAGCCCTCAAGGAACAGACAATTTCCATGCTATATAAACTATTCCAGAGTTTATTTTTAATGGAATATTTCTAGTTTATTCTCCAAAGCCCTGATGCCTAAACTTGATAGAGAAAACACACTTATATACCCACATATTCGTCATATACACACATACCTACAAATGCTACTTACTGACAATACTAATCCAAAAATACCAAATAGGATATCAACACAAATAAAAAATGTAAGTATACTGAAAATATACATGATCAGGTAAATGTGACTTCTGAAATTTAAGAATTGCTATGATTTCTTAAAAATCTGCTGATATTTCTATTTTTAAAGAAAAAAATAATACTCCTTATACATATAAGGGTACTAAGAATAAAGCTTTTTTCCTTTAAAAATGAATTCTGTCTTAAAACAGTAGTAGACATTCAATTAAATGATGAAACACAGGAGGAATCCACATTAGAGTAAGCAGCAATTTTACAAAGGATACCAAATATCACTGCTTTTGCATAATGCTTTGGAAGATGTAGCCAATGAAACAAAACAAGAAAATCTGATGAAATCTGATGAATTCTTATTTTAAATAAAGAGGGCAAAAGGAAAACTTAAGAGAAGCAACCAAAATATGTATGAACAGATGCAAAACACACACACTCACATACATGCACACACCCCACAGTGGCTTTGCACAAAAAAAAAAAAAAAAAAAAAATCAACAAATATATAATATCTAGCAATAAATGCAGGAAGTAAGTAGCATTTAATGAAGAAAACTATTATACTTTACTGAGGGTCATACAAGAGTTTTGAATAAATAAGAACAAATAGAATTTCTGAAAAGAAAGAAATATTTTATTTGAAATAGTATTTTCAGCATATTATTTCCTCCAAAAATAACCCATTGGTTTCAGTTCTTTTTAACCAAATGCCAAAATTCCTTGAAAAGGTAGTATAAAAATCTATCTCAAAGAATGAACAAAGAAACCCCATGAAAAGAGCGTAATGAGTGGAAACTAACACCACCAGATAATAACATTTATATATTAACACTTTATATCATAAAATTCAGTAATTAAAGCAATGTGGTGCTGGATTCATTGCCAAATGAATCAGAGGCACAGAGAAGAAATTCCAGAAATAGCGTGCACACATGTTTAGTCACTCAGTTGTGTCCAACTCTTTGTGACCCATGGATTCCTATAACCCACAAGACTCCTCTGTCCATGGGATTATCCCAGCAAGAATATTGGCGTGGGTTGCCATTTCCTCCTCCAGGGGATCTTCACTATTGAGGGACAGAACCCACATCTCCTGTGGCTTATGCATTGGCAGGCAGATTCTTTACCACTGAACCACCTAGGAAACTCAGAAATAGACTCTAATACAAATTAAAGTTCAGTGTTCAACCAAGATCACACTCAGTATCAGGGAGAAGGAAGAGAATTTTCAATAAATGGATCTTAGGCAACTGATTACATATTTGAGAAGAAAATGTTAGACTTCTGTCCTATCCCATACCCCAGAGGCACTGACCCTTTAATTATAAAATGAAGAGAAGCAAGTAAGGAGGCAGGGGGATAAAACAGAAGAAAATGTATATTTTTTAATTTACTTATTTTTAATTGAAGGATAATGGCTTTACAATATTGGTTTGATTTCTGCCATACATCAACATGAATTAGCCATAGGTATACATATATCCCTTCCCACCTCCCACCTTTTCCCACCCCTCTAGGTTGTTACAGAGCCCCTGAGTCATACAACAAAGTATAAAACTCTTAGAAGAAAACATAGGCAGAACACTGTATGACATGAATCATGGCAACATCCTCTGTGACCCACCTCCTAGAATAATGGAAATAAAAACAAAAATAAATAAGTGAGACGTGATTAAACTTAAAAGTTTTTGTACAGCAAAAGAAACTATAACCAAGGTGAAAAGACCACCCTCAGAATGGAAGAAAATAAAAGCTAATGAAACAGCTGACAAAGGATTAATTTCTAAAATCTACAAGTAGCTCATAGAACTCAATACCAGAAAAAGAAACCAAATCAAAAAGTGGGCAAAAGACTGAAACAGACATTTGTCCAAAGAAAACATCAGTTCAGTTCAGTTCAGTTCAGTCGCTCAGTCGTGTCCGACTATTTGCGACCCCATGAATTGCAGCAGGCCAGGCCTCCCTGTCCATCACCAACTCCCAGAGTCTACCCAAAACCATGTTCATCAAGTGGTGATGCAATCCAGTCATCTCATCCTCTGCCATCCCCTTCTCCTCCTGCCCCCAATCCCTCCCAGCATCAGGATCTTTTCCAATGAGTCAACTCTTCGCATGAGGTGGCCAAAGTATTGGAGTTTCAGCTTCAGCATCAGTCCTTCCAATGAACACCCAGGACTGATCTCCTTTAGGATGGACAGGTTGGATCTCCTTGCAGTCCAAGGGACTCTCAAGAGTCTTCTCCAACACCACAGTTCAAAAGCATCAATTCTTCGGCGCTCAGCTTTCTTCACCATCCAACTCTCACATCCACACATGACTACTGGAAAAACCATAGCCTTGACTAGACGGACCTTTGTTGGCAGGTAATGTCTCTGCTTTTTAATATGCTATCTAGGTTGGTCATAACTTTCCTTCCAAGGAGTAAGCGTCTTTTAATTTCATGGCTGCAATCACCATCTGCAGTGATTTTGGTGCCCCCAAAAATAAAGTCTGACACTGTTTCCCCATCTATTTTCCATGAAGTGATGGGACCAGATGCCATGATCTTAGTTTTCTGAATGTTGAGCTTTAAGCCAACTTTTTCACTCTCCACTTTCACTTTCATCAAGAGGCTTTTTAGTTCCTCTTCACTTTCTGCCATAAGGGTGTTGTCATCTACATATCTGAGGTTACTGATATTTCTCCTGGCAATCTTGATTCCAGCTTGTGCTTCTTCCAGCCCAGTGTTTCTCATGATGTACTCTACATAGAAGTTAAATAAGCAGGGTGACAATATACAGCCTTTGACCTACTCCTTTTCCTACTTGGAACCAGTCCATTACTCCACATCCAGTTCTAACTGTCGCTTCCTGACCTGCATACAGGTTTCTCAAGAGACAGGTCAGATGGTCTGGTATTCCCATCTCTTTAAGAATTTTCCACAGTTTATTGTGATCCACATAGTCAAAGGCTTTGGCATAGTCAATAAAGCAGAAATAGATGTTTTTCTGGAACTCTCTTGCTTTTTTGATGATCCAGCGGATGTTGGCAATTTGATCTCTGGTTCCTCTGCCTTTTTTAAAACCAGCTTGAACATCTGGAACTTCATGGTTCACATATTGCTGAAGCCCGGCTTGGAGAATTTTGAGCATTACTTTACTAGCGTGTGAGATGAGTGCAATTGTGCAGTAGTTTGAGCATTCTTTGGCACTGTCTTTCTTTGGGATTGGAATGAAAACTGACCTTTTCCAGTCTTGTGGCCACTGCTGAGTTTTCCAAATTTGCTGGCATATTGAGTGCAACACTTTCACAGCATCATCTTTCAGGATTTGAAACAGCTCAACTGGAATTCGATCACCTCCACTAGCTTTGTTAGTAGTGATGCTTTCTAAGGCCCACTTGACTTCACATTCCAGGATGTCTGGCTCTAGGTGAGTGATCACACCATTGTGATTATCTGGGTCGTGAAGATCTTTTTTGTACAGTTCTTCTGTGTGTTCTTGCCACCTCTTCTTAATATCTTCTGCTTCTGTTAGGTCCATACCATTTCTGTCCTTTATTGAGCCCATCTTTGCATGAAATATTCCCTTGGTATCTCTAATTTTCTTGAAGAGATCTCTAGTCTTTCCCATTCTGTTGTTTTCCTCTATTTCTTTGCATTGATTGCTGAGGAAGGCTTTCTTATCTCTCCTTGCTATTCTTTGGAACTCTGCATTCAGATGGGACTATCTTTCCTTTTCTCCTTTGCTTTTTGTTTCTCTTCTGTTCACAGCTATTTGTAAGACCTCCTCAGACAGCCATTTTGTTTTTTGCATTTCTTTTCCATGGGGATGGTCTTAATCCCTGTCTCCTGTACAATGTCATGAACCTCCATCCATAGTTCATCAGGCACTCTGTCTATCAGATCTAGTCCCTTAAATCTATTTCTCACTTCCACTATATAATTGTAAGGGATTTGATTTAGGTCATACCTGAATGGTCTACTGGTTTTCCCCACTTTCTTCAATTTAAGTCTGAATTTTGCAATCAGGAGTTCATGATCTGAGCCACAGTCAGCTCCTGGTCTTGTTTTTGCTGACTGTATAGAGCTTCTCCATCTTTGACTGCAAAGAATATAATCAATCTGATTTCGGTGTTGGCCATCTGGTGATGTCCATGTGTCGAGTCTCCTCTTGTGTTGTTGGGAGAGGGTGTTTTCTATGACCAGTGCATTCTCTTGGAAAAACTCTATTAGCCTTTGCCCTGCTTCATTCTGTACTCCAAGGCCAAATTTGCCTGTTACTACAGGTGTTTCCTGACTACTTACTTTTGCATTCCAGTCCCCTATAATGAAAAGGACATCTTTTTGGGATATTAGTTCTGGAAGGTCTTGTAGGTCTTCATAGAACCATTCAACTTCAGCTTCTTCAGCATTACTGGTTGGGGCATAGGCTTGGATTACCATGATATTGAATGGTTTGCCTTGGAAATGAACAGAGATCATTCTGTCGTTTTTGAGATTGCATCCAAGTACTGCATTTTGGACTCTTTTGTTGACTATGATGGCTACTCCATTTCTTCTATGGGATTCCTGCCCACAGTAATAGATATAATGGTCACCTGAGTTAGATTCACCCATTCCAGTCCATTTTAGTTTGCTGATGCCTAGAATGTTGACATTCGCTCTTGCCATCTCCTGTTTGACCACTTCCAATTTGCCTTGATTCATGGACCTAACATTCCAGGTTCCTGTGCAATATTGCCCTTTACAGCATCAGACCTTGCTTCTGTCACCAGTCACATCCACAACAGGGTATTGTTTTTGCTTTGGCTCCATCCATTCATTCTGTCTGGAGTTATTTCTCCACTGATCTCCAGTAGCATATTGGACACCTACTGACCTGGGGAGTTCATCTTTCAGTATCCTATCTTTTTGCCTTTTCATACTGTTCATCGGGTTCCAAGGCAAGAATACTGAAGTGGTTTGCCATTTCCTTCTCCTGTGGACCTCTCCACTTCTTCTGTCAGACTCTCCACCATGACCCGTCCATCTTGGGTGACCCCACACGGCATGGCTTAGTTTCATTGAGTTAGACACGACTGTGGTCCTGTGATCAGATTGGCTAGTTTTCTGTGATTATGGTTTTAGTGTGTCTGCCCTCTGATGTCCTCTTGCAACACCTACCATCTTACTAAGTAAGGGGCAGCGGCCGAGAGGAGCTACCCCATGTCCAAGAGTGGCAACTGCGTGGGCGCAGGAGGGCTAAGAGGAGCTACTCTACATTCAAGGTCAGGAGGAGTGGCCATGAGGCGATACCCCTCATCCACAGTAAGGAGCAGCGGCTACGCTTTGCTGGAACAGCCATGAAGAGATACCCCACGTCCAAGGTAAGAGAAAGAAAACATACACATGGCTAATAAACACATGAAAAGATGCTCAACATTGCTCATTATTAGAGAAATGCAAATCAAAACTACAACGAAATATCACCTCACATCAGTCATAATGGCCATCATCAAAAACTCCACAAACAACAAGTTCTGGAGAAAGTTCTGGAGAAGAGGGACCCCCTCTTCCACTGCTGGTGGGAATGTAAATTGATACAGTCACTATGGAAAACAGTATGGAGATTCCTTAAAAAACTGGGAATAAAACCACCATATGAGCCAGCAATCCCACTTCTGGGCATATACCCTGAGGAAACTAAAACTGAAAAAGACATATATTACCCCAATGTTCACTGCAGCACTATTTACAATAGCTAGGACATGGAAAACACCTAGATGTCCATCAACAGATGAATGGATAAAGAAGTTGTGGTACATACATACAATGAATACTACTCAGTCATAAAAAAGAGTGCATTTGAGTCAGTTCTAATGAGATGGATCAACCCAAAGCCTGTTATTCAGAGCAAAGTTAAGTCAGAAAGAGAAAAACAAATATCATATATTAATACATATATTTGAAATCCAAAAAGATGGTACTGCTGAACCTATCTGCAGGACAGTGATGGAGACACAGACATGGAGAACAGACTTTTGGACAAGGGCAGGGGGAAGAAGGAGAGGGTGAGATGAATGGAGACAGTAGCATGGAAGCATATACACTACCATATGGAAAATGTATGTCATTTTAAAATGTGATCTAAACCTAAAAACAAAGAAAGACAATGTTAAAAGAAATATGAAAAAGTTTTAATATATAACAATCAGAAACCTTTTTTTTTTTTTTTTGAGAGAAAGAAGGAATCACTAATTTTTAAGCAAAAGCATATATCTGGGGAAGGTATTTATACTATGTATCAAAGTTCTTTAAATAAATAAGATCAATAGAAAATGAGCAAAGAATATGAGCAGGTAATTTCAAAAGGGAAACAAAAAATAAGCAACAAGAAAAAATATTCATTAGTTTATGTAGACTAAAATACTACTTTTCATTTTTTAAAATTCAATTCTTCAATTCTGACAAGCTTACACTAGAAAACATATCCCTCCAAATATTATTAAGGGGGGTCTAAATTGGTTCAGACTTTCTGGAAGATAATATACCAGTAATTATCAAGAATTGATTTAAATTTTTTAAATTTACTTTAACGATATTTCCTAAGGAAATAAGTTGAGACTTATCCCCTGATATGTGTCTAAATGTGCCTACAAATGCTTTATTTTTAACTTAATAAATTAACAAAGAACAACCTTTATGCCTTCAAAATAGGGCTTTGTTAAAATATGTTTACATTCCACAATTGACAATTGTACTTATGTAATAGATTGAGTAAAAAAAGTCTAAAGTAACTTTATCAGGTATTGAATAAATATGAACTTAAATTTGTAAAACAAAACAAGGGTAGATGAGAGAGACAGAGAGAGGCAGAGAAAGAGAGAGACTAAACATAACAAAGAGATAGGAATATAGATGTGTTCTTCTTACATCATGTTTTCTTCTTGCATCTTGCCATTTGCTTTCTTTATAATTTAATGAATAAGCATTGCTTTGAATTTCATAAAGAGGAGGCTGTTTTAAAAATAGTCATTGTTTGCATCAGAGCCCTTATTTAGGTGGAAGTATCTGGACTGTGTCAAATCTCCTTGAACTCTGTTTATGCTTTAAATGCTGTGCCCCCAAATAAGCATCACCATCTTCATGCTCAAAAACACCTTTGTTAAGCCCTTCTTCAATTCAGAGAAGCTAGTAGACACTGGAGCACCTGCAGTTGCTCAGTTGTGTTCAACTCTTTGAGACCCCATGGACTGTAGCCTGCCAAGCTTCTCTGTCCATGGGATTTTCCCAGCAAGAATATGGGAATGGTCATTTCCTCCTCCGGGGATCTTTCTGACCCAGGGATCAAACCCTGTCTCCTGCATCTCCTTCTTTGCAGGTAGATTCTTTAATGCTGAGTCACTAGGGAAGTCCCATGTATTAGAGATCCAGATATATAATAAATTCACCAACTTTGAGGATTTGAAGTCCAGTTTGGCCTTGCATGTGGAACTTGATGCCCCATTGAACCTGTCTTGTATTTATTCTATTCATTTTTCATTCTCTGGACTAGAAATAATATTAGTGTTCCTTAGGAGAATAAATCACAATAGAAGAACAAAGATTCACTTTCAGTGGCAAAAAAAGGGTTCATCATCAGGGAAGGGCAGTGTGTAGGCCATCCTTTTCTATGCTTCTGACAAAGAGAAAGTGGCTCCCCTCCTGGTGGTTCTGGGGTGGGGGCAGGGGAAGAAACAGTATTTCAGATGCTAGAACCCCTTCTGATACCACAGCTAAGGCCTTAGGAGATGGTTAGAAATGAGAGTGAGCCAGTAAAATTAAGGCACTGTGGCCCATTAAAGAACTATGACAAGGATCAAGCTTCATTTGATTGGCCCAAAGAGCAAGCACTTCTTCACACAAGATCCTGGTGAGGATCTTCATCCCTCCCTGGGCAAATTTAAAAGACATGTTCATGATATAATGCATATGTTAATCAGCTCAGGGTACTAAAGCAAAATATCTTAGACTGGATGGCTTATAAACAACAGAAATTTATTGCCCACAATTCTGGAGGCTAGAAGTGCAAGATCAGGGCACTAGCGTGTCATGTTCTGGTGAGGGTCATCTTTCCAACTGCTGCCCACTGAGTTAGGTTTCTATCCTCACATGGTAGAAAGAGTGAGAGAGCTCTCTGGGGTCTTTTGCTGTGCTGTGCTTAGTCGTTCAGTCATATCCGACTCTTTGTGACCCCGTAGACTGTAACCCACCAGGCTCCTCTGTCCATGGAGATTCTCCAAACAAGAATATTGGAGTGGGTTGTCATGCCCTCCTCCAGGGGCTATTCCAAACAAAGGGATGGAACCCATGTGTCCCACATTGCAGGTGGATTTTTTACCATCTGAGCCACCAGGAAAGCCTAAGGATACAGGATTGAGTAGCCTATTCTTTCTCCAGTGGATCTTCCTGACCCAGGAATTGAACTGGGATCTCCTGCTTGGCAGGCAGATTCTTTACCAGCTGAGCTACCCAAGAAGCCCCTGAGGTCTTTTATGATAGTGCTAATCCCATACATGTGGGTGCTAATCCTCATAACCTAATTACCTCCCAAAGACCCCACCTCTTAGAACCTTCACACTGGATGTTTGGATTTTAGCATATGAACTGGTGGGAAAGAAAAATCCTGATGCCTAACTTGTATAGCATGAATATGAACTTCAGTTTGTAAAACAAAATGTATTTCATCCCACCCAGTAGTGGACCACCAACAAGGGCTCTGAAAGAGCATGGAGATGGGGCAGCAAGAATAAATAGCAGGACTAGGAATTGTAGCCTAATGGATAGCCAGGGAGCTCCCCACACAAGCTGGTCATTTAAGGATGACACTTCCCCTTTTAGATTTTGTAAAGCCTTGTAATTTAATTTTTCTCAAAACTTGATTATCCATTCAAAAAATAAGAGAGAAATCACAGTAAAGAGAACTACACAAGCAAAAAGGAAGAACTGGAAATGCTATTGTATCCAAAGGGAACAAAGAATGTTTGCCTTCTCTTTCCATGTGTTTATTATTACAGTTTGTCTATGCTCTAAATTTAAAAACTGCTTATCTCTCCTCACATCAGCATGTGTCAAAAAAAAAAAAAAAAAAAAAAAGGCTTAAATTGCATTTACCCAACTTGATTTGTCAACATAGAAATCATTTTTTTTCTTCTTTCCTTCGTTTTTACTGAAGACATTTGGTTCTCTTACTTGGATCCCAAATGGGAGAAAATAATAATCAACAATTGATTTATTTGTGTGGACAAAATGATTTGATGCTGTTTCTTGTCATTGACAGAATGATCTGGGTGGAATTGCATTCCATTGATAAAACTGTGATGAAATGTTATTCTTTGGATGAATAAAGTTAGAAGTCAAGAGAAATTGCTTTGGCTCACATGATATTTTTTCAGCCGTCAGTCATTTCTTGGCATTTGATCACATCATTGTCTCTGCTCCCATCATATTGACTTCGTTGTCTGTTATTAATTGAAGCATGACTTTTCTTTCAAAACTACAACAAAGTGCACAAACTCTGGAAGATGGGAGAAATTTCACTTTTACTTTTCCTACCTCCTTGACTGTCTGGTCCTCTCCAGAGTCACTTACCTTCCTTATTGATCTACTTCGACTATCACAAATAGATATGTTCTGCTTTTAAAGACATACATTATGAAAGGACACTTCCCATGATGTGACTTCAGTCATGACATCTTCAAATGTCCTTATGAAGATACAAACTTAATAACAAAATTCCCTTACCATGAAGTGAGAATACTCCATGGTATGAGAAATAAAAACTGATAACCTATCACAGCCTAGGTACATCCCACAAACATAATGTTGAGTGAAAACCAGACTTACAAGATGCACACTGTATGCATCAAATTGCATACAGTCCAAAATCAGACAAGACTAGTCGCCAATCTTAGAAGTCAGGGGACTGGTTACCATTGGAAGCAGTGACTGGGAAGTGGCAGGTGGACTACTAGGCTAGTGAAGTTCTGTTCTTTGATCTGCATGGTGATTATTCACTTTTTTAAAAATCCCATCATACTACACACTTGTAGAAATCTTTTGCATTTTTGTAGTGTTTTAATAAAAATGGACCAATTTATTTTTTTTTCTTTTTTAGCCCTTCACCAATTAGATGTTAATGTAAGAGACAAGGAGACTATAGGGTGATCCCAAGTTTCTCTCAGGCATTGGTGGATGAGTGTGAAGAAGGATGTAGGGGACCCAAGAGATGATCTTCTTTTGAGAGGAGAAGGAGTTGGTTTACAGAAATTGAGTTTGTGGTACCTGCAACTCAGGACTCGCAGTCTAAACTCAGGACAACTGAAATGGAGCATATATATATTCAATTGTCAGTACAATGTAATAACTAGAGTCTATGAAGGGATGGGATTGCCGGGGGGAAAAAAAGGCAAAATGAGATGAAGAAGGCTGAGGAAGGGGCAGGAGATGGTCCGTCTTGAAGGCTATGAATTCCCATCCTGGGTACATGGGCAAGGTCGACTTCCTCTCTACTCAGTCTGCATGGAGCCAGACCTGCCCTCTGGAGCACATCTCACCCAGCAGAAAGTGGGTTAAATCTCAGGGTTAGGCCCTTCCCCAATTTATCATCTTGACCTTGACCTCAGCTATTCACAATCACGTCCAAACTCCTTACACATACTTGTTGAAAAAATTGAAAGTCTCAGAGATATGTCCTGAGTTATAGCAGATTGATAGGCTTTTGCAATCTCAAACAGGAATGAAAATGGAAACCACAGGTGAAAGCAGTTTTGTGTGTGTGTGTGTGTATGTGTGTGTGTATGTGTGTGTGTCTGTTGGGGAGAAATTTCAGGCACATAATAGGAGGCAACATTAACTGTAGGTATAGGAGATTTATGTTAAGCTTGGGTAGAGTGATGGGGAGGTGCGGTGAGTGTTAACAATTATTAACAACTCTCTCATTTAGAATTCCCTTTCCCTTTTCTCCCAGTTCAGTTCAGTAAAGACACCCATAAAATCATTTATCTTTCATCCTATAGGCACTCAATAATATCTGACGACGGGCAGGTTAGCTGCCCCAAGACCTGAACTGTGTTCCCAGCCCTCAAGGTCGTTGCTTGCTTGGCCCCGTTTCCTGGGCATGGAGTGTCACTCCCAAAGTTTAGTCTGGGAGAAGAGTAAACAGTTATCCACCAGCCTTCCCCACAAACTGCAGGCAACTGGCTGTCAGTACGCGGACCAACCAACCGTACAAATCAAGGACTTGACTGAGGTTTCCATCTTTACCTCTTCTTCTAAGAAACAGGCAACTTCCCTGGGGAGCCTTTGGAAACTCTGAATTTCTTTCATTTATCCAGAGAACCATCTCCTCAAAAATAAATGAACCCAGATGAAGTTCACAGACTCTGCCGAGGTGCCCCTGGGGGCTCCCTGGGCTACTGGGTGACGGTGGGCCGCTCTGCATCACTGGTCCACTGGGGCCCTGCAGGAAGAGTCTCCCTCACCAGGCCTCCATCTGAAGGCTCCGTCTATCCAGAGAATGACAGAAATTCACTGAGTTGGGCCTCTGCCCCTGGGCTGCACACTGTGTGAGATCAGAGATGTGATGAGAGCCACACTCCTGGCTCCAGAACCGCTGATACAGAGATGACAAAAGGCCAGCAGTCACACAAAGGCACACAACGACACACCCAGAGACCTTCCACACCAAATAGACCCTCTGCACTCACAAAGACACACAAATGATGGGACACACACATGCACACGCAGCTTCTCACAATAACATCCACACACTTTTCATATGTACATGGACAACATCTGCCCAACGAGACAGACAACATCACCCACCCCTGTCTGCCCAGTGCTGGGTGCACCTCTCCCAGCCTCCCCACCTGCAGCCCCTGAAACAGCATCGTTTAGGCCCAGAGTCAGACAGAATGGGACTTGAATTGCAGTTCTAATTTCCTCTCCAGAGCCATGTCTAACCTCATTAACCTCTTCATCTGCAAAATGGGGTTAATAATATGGGTAGGGCTGCTGTGAGGTTTCAGCAGGGGAAAGCATTTAGAGGATTCAATACTCCGCACCCTGCCTGTTGTTGTTGTTTACTGCCTAAGTCGTGTCCAACTCTTTGCGACCCCAGGAACTGTAGCCACCCCCAGGCTCTTCTGTCCATGGGATTTCCAAGGCAGGAATACTGGAGTGGGTTGCCATTTCTTGCTCCAAGGGATCTTCTCCACCCAGGGATCAAACCCACATCTCCTACACTGGCAGGCAGATTCTTTACCACTGAGCTACCTGGGAAGCCTACGGAACACCTAACATTCCATAAATGAGGTGGGTGGATACAAGCCCACACCCTCCTAATCACAGAATCCAAAAAGATTCGAAAACCAAAAGAATTTTCACAATTTCACCTGGACTTGAGACTTTTGTTATGCTATTTCCCTTGTTTGGCGTCAATGTTAGTAAGTTTTGCTGCAGAACTCAGTGTGGGCCATTAAGATACTGCCCGTTGTACCAGAATTCTACTTCTAAACAATATTTATCACTTTCCCTTTCAGAAATCTCTAAAGTCGTGGTTTGAAACAAATGTGGTCCCAAGGGTTTGGATAAGGAGCTGTATACCAGTGTAACTACTAGCATCTGCAGTTTCTATCACAAAAATAAGGATATATGGTATGTCGTAATGACAATCACAGTTTGATGAGGTCATAATGTGATAGCTCTTGTTGCTCTGCTTACACTCTGCTCCCTGCCTGTTAGCATGCACAGGTGTGAGCACAGTGGTGTATTCACATGGCCCCCTTATTCCCTCCTCTCAGGTACCCACTTCCTCGATGCACCATCCCCATCCCACAGGAGGGACTGAAGCAAACCACAGCCGCCCAGATGAGTGCTGCATTATCCACTGGTCCTGCTCCCATATAAATCCCGTGCTGATCTGTCCTACACACACACACACACACACACACACACACACACACACACGATGCTCAGGACTCCATGTATAGCCATGTTTCAGAGGTGCTGGGAAGGGTAGAGGAAAATTCTCTCTCCAGGTGCCCAGTGAGCACCTGGACAACAGAGAAGAGACATTTCAGATCTCACTTTCTCACTTCCTGGAATTGCCACACCTGTCTGAGGACCAGGACCATCAAAAATGACCAGTAGATCCCATCAATGTCTTGTAATGACCTATATTGGAAAAGAATCTGAAAAAGAATATATGTATGTGTGTATATATGTATATATTGAGTTGGTCAAAAACTTCATTTGGGTTTTTATGTATATATGTTGGGATATATATATATATATGTATATGTAAAACTGAATCACTTTGCTATTCACAAAACTAACAAACCATTGTAAACCAACTACTCTTCAATAAAATAAATAAACAAAAATATTTTTTTAGAAAAGGGAAATTGCAAACATAGAGGAAAAACAACCAAAAAAAGCAAAAAAAAAAAAAAAAAGACTAGTAGATCCTGATGTTACTATTAATAGAAATGTACTTGGCTTCTCTTCCTCTTGGAACCCTGAGCATGCTCAATGGAATAGGTGACTTTCTCAAAGTCTCTGTCACCTGAGACCCCAGGCAAGACCTGTACTTTTCCTCATCGATGGTTCTAAGGTCTGAATATCAAACTTAGGAGCTCTTTAGAACCACCTGGGGAGATTCTGAAATTCCCAGTAGATAGACCACATGCATGATACTCAGTCGTTCGGCTGTAGCCAACTCATACCCACCCCGTGGACTTACCAACCCCAGGAGGCCCACCAGCCTCCTCTCTCCATGGGATGTTTCAGTCAAGAACTGGAGTGAATTGCCATTTCTTTCTCCAGGGGATCTTCCCAACCCAGGGATCGAACCCACATCTCCAGTGTCTCCTGCATTGGCAGGCGGATTCTTTACCACTGAGCCACCGGGAAAGCCCTAGACCAAGTAACCTGGAATCCCTAGCGATTCCAGCACTATTTTTTTAAGCTTCACAGACATTTCCAACGTGCAGCCGACACAGAGAACACTATTTACTGGATTTCTGGGTCAAAGACCACACACAGCAGTGATCTTCCCCTAGGTGACCCCAGAAGCCAGGGACTCTGGCCTAGGTCCCGAGAAGAGGAGACTTCTCCCAGAAAAGAATGTGCGGGTTACCTGGAATGGAAGTGAACGCAGCACCAGGTCCCTGGAGGCGGGCAAGAGACCACCCTACGGCCAAGCTCTGGGAGGCTCACCGCTAACCTGAGGGTTCTGGAAGGCAGGTCCCAGTGTGAAACACAGGGCACCCAGCTCAGTGTGAATTTCAGATAAGCAATGAAAAATTTTATAGTATACGTATGTCCCAAAGATTATACTGAAAACTGCTTCTCATTTATCTGAAATTCAAATTTAACTGGACATCCTGTACTTTCATTTGCTGAATCTGGCTGTGCGGGGCTGGGGGATGGGTATTCACCCTGACTGCCTCCCACTTGTGTCATGAAAATTTGTTTATGCGAAAGAGAAGAAAAGCAGTCATGTTATTTCAGATGACATTCATTCCATTTGCCCAATAAATAGAACTTGCCCTTTAAAGAAAAATAACAATAAAAAAAAAAATCAAGCTTATTCACATTTTCTTTTTGTTCTAGGGGACATGGTCCTTACATCACACTGGCCTTTTTCCTCCTTGTCACAGGTCCTTCAGACCTGGAAGGAAGGGAATGAGGCGATGCCTTCCCTTTCTGGGGATGCTGTGTGAAGACAGAACTGGGGGGCTGGGGGGCACTGGCAGAAACCCCCTCAGCCCCCAACTGCCTGCTACTTCCCCCCCAGCAACTCCGGAAGGGCCCCGGACTCAGGCTCTTGCCTGCCGCAAGCTTGGGGAGCTTTGCTCAGGGAAACAAGGACAGAGGGAACAGGGCTGCGGCAGAGACGGTGCTAACTGGAGCAAAAGATTTCACCAACTGGAAACAGTGGCTCTAGGCAAGCTCAGCCCCAAGGAGCCCTGGGGATCTCTCAGGGTCTGACTCCAGTTCGGCTCCCCCAGAGAAGACACAGCTGAACCCCCACTGAAGCAAAGCCCCAAGAGCACGGAATGAATCAATTATCAATAAATATAAGGCAATCAGGGCTTGTATCTTTCTTCTTCCCATCTCTCCGTGAATTTAAAAATCTTTGTAAGAAGAGAAATCTTTGCTCCAGACCCTCAGGACCTGCTGGTCAGGAAAATTCAAGCTTCATCACTGAAGAAATGATGAAGTGATCCCCGCCTGGGCCGGGAGCGGTCACCTCACTCCAAGCAGCCTGCCGGGGCTGTGCTGACCCCTGGTTGGCCCTCTTGCAGACCCTGGAGGGCTTTGGGTAAGGTCCAGCTTCTTCAAAAGATCATCTTCCCTGATCTGAGGAGCATCCTCGCCGAGATCACGGCCCCGGTGCTGAAAGCCCAAAGCATACCGGTGCACCTCTGATGTAACCCGGTCCCTTCCAGCCACCACCATCTGTGGGCCTCAACCCTACTAGATGCATGAGGCAGTGTAAGTGCGCTTCCCACTGTCCTTTAAGCCATGCAGCTCCTTGTCTGAAATAGTCTATGGATGAAAGAGTGAAAAATATAAATTAGGAGTGACAGCCACCTCCCCTTTAAGTATATATGTTTGCTATCTCCATCTGTCAATAGCCTCATAAGGCTGGAAAGACTGCAACCATTTTTTGTTTGCTTGTATTTTTTCTTTTTTTTTTCTTTTCTTTATTTTATTTGAAGTATAGTTGATTTACAATATTGTGTTAAATTCTGCTTTAGAGCAGTGATTCAGTTACAGTTATGTATCATGTACATTATATGTATATATATATTCTTTTTCATATTCTTTTCCATTATGGCTTATCATAGGATATTGAATATAGTTCCCTGTGCTACACCATAGGTCCTTGTTGTTTATCCCTTCTATGTATAATCATTTGCATCTGCTAACCCCAAACTCCCAATCCATCCCTCTCCACCCCACATCTTCACCCCACCTCAGCCACAAGCCTGTTCTCTATGTCTGTGTAGGACTGCAGTTATTAAGCTCTCTTATAAGCTAGAAAACAAGATTTGGATCTGTAACTTTTCCCACTGGGCTGTAAGTCATCTTTGGTAAAGTCAGCCCAGTCCCCCACTCTGAGTCCTCCCTGGGTGCCGCTTCTCTGGCACAATAGCCCCTCTTCACCAAGCCACGGAGGCATGCTGGACGCAGATCTCCAAATGCCTGAGAGCCATCACCAAAATATGGATGGTCCATCTCTTAAGCAGGAAAGTGATAATTAATAATAATAGTCATTTCAAAAATATTAGGGAAAGGGCAGGAACTTCAGTGTATGTTGTTTGGGAAAAAAAATATCCAGGCAGAATCCTTTCAAATAAAAATTATTGTCAGCTAGAGCCCATTCTCAAGGCTTGGATGCTTTCTCAAGGAAAGCAAAGTATTGCAGATCAAAATATTGCAAATTCTCTCTTTGGGGTGCATTCATTATTGAGTCATTAACTAGACTCACCAAGTGCCTATTCTGTGCCAGGCATGGCTTGAGAGCTGGGATACGGCAGGGCGTGAGTCACAGAGGTTTTCTGGCCTCGTGGAGGCTGCGCTCTGGGGTGGGGGATACACAATACAAAATAAACCAAGTAAACAAGCAACAGGGTGTCAAGTTGTTGTGTGAGATGAAGAAAATAAAACAGGGTTGTGTGACACGGGGGCCAGAGGAGCTACTTTACACGGCGTGGCGGGAAAGGCCACTTGGAGGAGGTGACATCTGACCTGAGACCTGCCTGACCGAAGGAGGCAGCCCCGTGAAGAGGCAGGGGAAGAGCATCCCGCCGGAGGAAGCAGCCAGTGCCCAAGACCAGAGGAAGGACGACCCTGGAGCTTTCGAGAAACAGAAAGGCCAGTGTAGCGAGAGGGAGATGAACAAGGGAGAGGACCCAGTCCCCACAGGCCACGGGGAGGTGGCCACCTTGGACAAGAGGGAAAGCTTGCCAGAAGAGAGTGAGCGGACTGGATAATTTGTGCACTGGCATCTTCAATCTCATCCCAAAGTGAGGGAAGCCCCACCAGTGTGTACACACACACACATAAATATGCACACTTTACACATACACAGTCACGTTCACGAATCACAACCTTGAGTATACAGACCCCTCCAGTGATGCTATGAGAGGCCCCCCCCAGACACGCCCCCTTGATAATATCTAGGTTTCTACAGACACACTCACATAATTGTGCAGTGTTCATTTTCAACCTGGCCTTTGTTCAAAAAGGGAGGACCAGGTTTCCTACCAACTGGTGATGCGTCTGGTGCTCCAGGGAGTTCTTCCTGTCCCCATCGTCACCTGATTTGACTGGGGGCTGATGGGCTGACCCCATGGGTTCTGGACCTCTGCCTTAAGCCTGACTCTCTGAACTGTTCCCTGGCTCTAGCCAGTCATCTGTAACCGTTTGCACATGTTAATGTCTTCTTTGTGTCTGTTCTCAGGCCTTTTAAATATGCATGTGTGTCCTAAATACTGGCCTGTGGCAGAAACCACATCTCTCAAATGAGGCCAGGAGGCCTGAGGCTCCCCAAGGGTACAGACTGTTTGTCTTCCACCAGACTGGAGACACCTGTGACGCCATGCCTGTTGACCCACTTATGCTGGAGGCTGCTCCAGGACTGAGCTCTTCACTTCTGTTTCACCAGGTATTCTGTCCAGCTCAGGTCAGGGCTAGGCACAGCAGGGGCCCTGAAGGAGGCATGAGATTGCCCGAGTTCAGGGGAGTTATGGACCCCCTCCTCCTAAGTACTGCTGTGCTTTCCAGGCCTCTTCTCAGCCAGCGCACACAAGGGCCCAGTCTCGTCTCTGCCAACCAGGTCTGCTAACACAGGCATACATGACCATCTCTGTCCACATGGGTCCAGTTTCAGGAGCACCAGAAAGACCCTTTGGATGCTCCAAAGCCTGGCCTACCTGCTGGTTAATGACCATTTCCTCTTCCATCACTGGGGATAAAACACAGAGGGCAAGTCTCCCTCAGAAGATGACACGCTGGCTCTGACATTATTCCCTCTAACCTGTCAGTATCTGATTCTAGTGCCTCTTTGAGTGAGGGGATAAGTACAAGAGCTCTGGGGGCCTAATGTTGACAATGGTCGCAGGGGACATGACCTCCAGGAACCGATGGGAGACCCAAACCAGACCTTCATGCTATACTCTATCTATCCTTGCTCTTTTCTCTTTTATCTTTCCTCCACTCACCACCTTTCCCTCTACCACCCACCTAAAGTATAATAAAGAGTATCCAGAAGTGGCAAGATTGTAAATGTGGCAAGAGAAGCCCTTCCTCCCTTCAGAGCATCCGCATCCCCTTCTTGGGGGCTCTGACAGCACCTTCACTACAGTGCCACTGCAGCAGCTCAGACAGGACCCTGGGGCTGGCCGACGACCACCGGTACCTCTGGTAGGTGGCCAAGAAGCTTAGAGAGGAACTAGGTCTTATGTCTCCTCATTTCCAAGTACTTAACACAGAGCACAATGTGGTGAGCTCTCAATGAGTCCTAACAAAAAACCTGTGAACACAGGGAGGACTTATTATAGGCTGGATTCCCCAGGAAGTAGATGCTGAGATGAAGACTGGCCGACAGGAGGTTTATTGGGATGTCCTTGGGACCCACATCGGTGAGTCAGTGGGAGGAGTAGGATTGGGCAGAAGGAGGATTTGAACTGCAGGACAGTCACTACAGGGAGTTGTGGAGCTCATATTCGATCTTTAGACCCCAGTCTCTGCAGGAGGGCTAGCCCGGGCTACCAATACTGCCAGTGGCTGGGGGAGGAGTCCTTCAGCATTGGACAGGAGATCTACAACCTCAGAAATCTCAAGGGGGTTTGGCATTTAGGGAACAGAAAGAAATGTACTAGCAGAAGTATCGTGGGACCCAAGTCGGGAGCCCTGTGTGCTAGTTCCACATGTTTTCTGATCTTGGACAAGTCATCAAATCTTTCTAGCTATTACTTTCTTTATTTGTAAAAATCATGGATGTGGATTACATCAGTGGTTATGACTACTGCCTACACACTAAAATGTCCTGAGAAGTTTTTCAAAATTACCCAACTCTAGTTCCCACCTCCGGAGAAGGCAATGGCACCCCACTCCAGTACTCTTGCCTTGAAAATCTCATGGACGGAGGAGCCTGGTAGGCATGGGGTCACTAAGAGTCAGACACGGACTTCACTTTCACTTTTCACTTTCATGCGTTGGAGAAGGAAATGGCAACCCACTCCAGTATGCTTGCCTGGAGAATCCCAGGGGACAGGGGAGCCTGGTGGGCTGCTGTCTATGGGGTCACACAGAGTCAGACACGACTGAAGTGACTTAGCAGCAGCAGCAGCAGTTCCCACCTCATACCAACTGAACAAACATACCAGAGTAAGAGCTCAGGCACCAGAGTTGTTTTAACACTTCCTGGTGATTTTAATAGGCAGTTGAGGTGGTGAAACAAAGGATAATGCATGGTCCTTGGGGCCCCTTCTGAATCAACTTCTAATATCCATGTACTAATTTCCACCGCCTATGCTCTATAGCCAAGATCTGGCCCCTATTGTTAGAAGAACCAAATTGACTTTTATCTGTACAAACCCCTCCAAATTTATCCCTTTTATGCACTGCATTGCATTCCCTCAAAATTATTTGTTAAAGTCTAACAAGTACCAGAATGTATTTGGAGATAAGAGGCAGTTAAGTTACAATGGTGGTGGTTGGTAGTTTAGTCACTAAGTCATGTTCAACTCTTGCAACCCCATGGACTGTAGCCTGCAGACTCCTCTGTCTGTGGGATTCTCCAGGCAAGAATACTGGAATGGGTTGCCATTTCCTTCTCCAGGGGATCTTCCCAACCCAGGAATCGAACCTGGGTCTCCTGCATTACAGGCAGATTCTTTACCAACTGAGCTATGAGGGAAGCCTAAGTTACAATGAGATCATTAAAATGGGTGCTTAATCCAATATGTTGTTGTTGTTCAGTCACTAAGTCATGTACGACTCTTTGTGACCCCAAGGACTGCCGCATACCAGGCTTCCCTGTCCATCATTATCTCCCAGAGTTTGCTCCAACTCATGTCTATTGAATCGGTGATGCCATCCAACCATCTCATCCACTGGTGCCCTTATTAGAGACAATTAGGACATAGACATGTGATGACACAGTGAGAAGATAGCCATTTACAAGCCGAGGAAAGAGGCCTTGAAAGAAAACAACCCGACGGACAATCTGATCTGAGACTTTCCACCTCCAGAACTAGGAGGAAATAAATTTCTGTTGTTTAAGCCACACTTCAACCCCAAATCCTTCTGCCTTCTCTCAATTTCTTTCTCCAATTTATTTCTCCATTTCCTCCAAGATCAGAGTTCGTAAACACTCTCAAAGGTTGCCTTTCCCTCCAGGCTTAAATGCTGTTATCACAGGACAGAACTTAGGAAACTTCCATCCCCGTGAAAAATTGTTGAAATCTCTGCAGATGTGTTCCCTGACATCTTCCTACCCTTTCTTTCCAGTCCATCAATGAAGACAGAGTTGGTCTAAGTCCTTCCAAAACAACCAGCCCCTTGGGCTCATTCTTAGTAAAATCATGGAGGCAGATGAGTAAGAGGGCATTTATAGAGAAAGCTATTTTTTATGTGGAGTGGTGGTGCTCTTCAAAGAGCTTGAGGAAAGCCAGTCTGTGGCCAGTGTCTGAAATTCAACCATCCACAACTTCCTTGAGTATTAGTCAAGGCCTTTGCTTTAATGTCAGTGCCAAAGGGATGGAAAGACAAAGTGTATACTGTTTATATTTTAGGGTCAATTTGCTATGAAGTTGTATCCTATGAGCTGGTTTGATTAATAGTGGAGGAAAAAATTAAGGCATTGGCCACAGACAAGAAAGATGAACTTGCAGAAGGCCTGCTGCCCATAAAGGCTGCCGCTCTAAAGAAAGCACCATTTCCTTGCTTATTTCTCAGAAAGCACCCCAACAAATAAACAGGGAATTTTCCCAGCGTGGGCTTGTACTAAACCAACTTGGACAAGCATTCCCAAGTTTCTCCAGTTACACTCCAAAGGAGGCCAATTGATTTGTCCAAATAAAAAACATTAGTACAAAGTGTTTAAATTACAAGGAGGGGGGTGGGGGTAGAGGGAACTTCTGGTCAATTTTCCTCTGTAAGCAAATTCTGGTTTCTAAACAATTCCCACAATGACCTGAAAGTCCTGTGAACACAGTACTGCATTTCCCAGGGAGAATTTCCCTGAAGAATGTACTCTCCTTACCCACTGCTTTGCATAAACAGGAATGAAGTGTGGAAAATAAAAATGTTCCAAACAGTAGATGCAATTATTTTAGGTCCTTTCCTACAGGAAAAGAAAACATAACCCTGCCATAATTTTCTCTTTACTTCCTTCCCTCATTCTCTCCTCCTCTTCTACCCACTGTTTAATGAGCCCCAGAATTTTACTCCAGAGAACTTTTCCCCATCATATAACACAACCTTGGAAATAAACACCAGCTCCAGTTGTATGGCCTGAAAAAACAGGATGGGCCTAAAGAAATGTATTCACTGAAAAGTAATCGAGCGAGTCAGTGCATCAGATGAGGCTGGGTGGCTTCTGCTTTCTCCCCCCTCCCCTATTCAGGTAATTCCCACTTTAAGAAAACTCTCTAAGACGGATTGGCCCTAGCATTTGACCAACACCAAGCCTGGAGAAGGAGTGTTTCAGGGGTCTTTCACAAGATCCTGGGACTCAGTGCTGTTGGCTTTGGTGAAGGTAGACTAGCTCTTGAGCCAGGGAACTTCCTTACCTGATCCTGGCCACTGTCTTCTTGCCCTGTTCTTAGGTATGAATCGCCATCTCCAGCATCAGCCCAACATCCAGATACTGTAGGAGGTGGTTCACCCCACGCTAGACCCCACAGGGCCGCCTGCTGGTCACTAACCCCATGCTTGATCCCTGAGTTTCCCTAAGTCTGCTGACTGCTGGGTCCCTCAGTTTGGCACTGCCCACCCTGAAGCCCCCACTCTGCAGAGAATCACAGAGGGAGGTGGTAAAGAGCATGAAACCTGCAGTGAACTAGCCTAAACAGTTTATCAGCTGAGCTACCCTAGAAAGTTATGGGTTTATCTGCCTCTACTTCCTCATCTATAAGAGGAAGAGCCGTGTTACCTGCCTCACAGGCTGGCGTGTAAAGAAGGGTGCCTGACACCCAGAGGCATGGCAGCTGTCTGCTTCCTCGTAAGCGGCTCCTCACTTTGGGCTGCTTGCCCTCTGGGACATTCCTGTTGTTCATCGGCCACCTTAGCTGAGCACCAAGATTTCTGTCTACTGCACTGGATCCCGTCCCCACCCTTCCAGGTCTGCCTCATGCAACTGGGCCAATCTAATTCCATGGCTTCTCCCTTTCAAGGACTAGCCATGGCCTCACCTAAGTCACTGCAGATTAGACAAAACTGAACACAGAATATGTCATCCAAAAATTGCTGACTGAACACGGATCATGTGCTAAGCACTACAATGGATGTGAGGATCCATAAAGAAGAACTTATATTGGCTTATCTTCTCAAAGAGCTTGGAGTTAATACACTCATCGAATGTATTAAATGTGTCAAAAATCATAGCGGAAGTTTACAGCAAAAAGGAGTCTTGCTTCCCCCTGAAATCAGACCACTGTATGTATTTATGTTCTATTCTCCCCAAGGTTGGATGTCTGCAGTTTTCGAGGTTGACCTCTCTGATTGACCAAGATGGGGAGAATTGGGTCACCTATGCCAGCACCCCATTTGAAGGCTGACCTCCTCTGTGTTATAGGGCAAATAGGTCTATAGGGAAGGACCCTGGAGAGAAATCCTTTTGGCATTTCTCCATTTCCTACATATAAACCCCTTATTGCCAGGAAGAGATTATGGTGGCTCTACTGGGAGAATCTTGTTATAAAATTAAAGAACTTGTAAAACTGGTGGTCCTTGCTTCTTCTCTGATTCATTCCAGCACCACTCCTACGTTTGTGTCCCCTCTCCCAGATGCTTACTGTGTTGTATTTAGAGGTGATTAGGTCACAAGGGTGGGGCCCTCATAAATGGAATGAGTGCACTGATAAAGAGAACCAGAGATTCTCCAGTCCCGTCCACCCTACAAGGACACAGCAAAGACATCCGTCTATGAACCAGGAAGAAGGCCCTCACCAGTGACTTAATCTGTCAGTGCCTTGATCTTTGACTTCCAGCCTCTGGAACTGTGAATGATAAATTTCTGCTGCTCATAAGCTACCCAGTCTGTGGTATTTCATTATAGCAGCCCAAATGGACTAAGGCCTGGTGGCTCAGATGATAAAGAATCTGCCTGCAATGTGGGAGACGTGGGTTCGATCCCCAGGTTGGGAAAATCCCCTGGAGAAGGAAATGGACTACCCACTCCAGTATTCTTGCCTGGAAAACCACAGGGACAGAGGAACCTGGAGGCCTACAGTCCATGGGGTTGCATACAGTCAGACACGACTGAGCGACTAACCCTACATAATCACTGTCCCTCTCAGTCCAGTCCTTAGGAATCCAGCTTGTTCACAGGTGTTCATGCTTATCTTCCTATCAGGAAATAAGAGTGTGGCAAAGAGCTTCGCCCGTCCATGGAGCTGGACCTGAATGTGTTCCCCATCCGGGGACCTTCAGCCAGCTCCAACCGAGGACTGCCAGCAGTACTGTGGTGAGAAGTAGCCAGGCTTCAGAGTGCTCGTAGACCAAGGGGCACACCCTGGGTGCCTTGGGAGGGGAGCCACATATGGAGGTGGGAGGCCCAGGGCTGCAGCATCTCAGTCTGCAGACCCTTAACAGTCTATTCAGTGCAACATTCATGCTCCCCAGAAGGCGGCCAGAAGCCCCAAGGCACAGTGCAGGGAAGCTCCAGAAACCTTCCAGGGAAAACAAATGGGCATATTAGACCCAGAGAGGGTCCCAAAGAGGGCAATGTTTAACCCAAATGATATAATGTTTAAGCCAAACAAGAAAAGCACCTGAGGCAGACCTGCAGACAGCCGCAAAGAAAGATGGGGAGTCCTGCTACCCGGCGACGGTGTGCTCTGAGGATATTTAAGATTGGCCTGTGAGCAGGCTGTGTAAACCACATGAAAAAACAGGACCTGCAACAGCCAGGACCCCTCAGGAAGCCGGATTCCCAGGCCTCAGAAACCGCCCTCCATCCCCTCCTCCTCTCTCTCCCGCCCCCACCACCCCCGACTTGCCCCTCTGCCCTCAGGGGCTGCCGCCCTCCGGAGGGTTCCCCGCCTGGGTCCAGTTCTGCAGGATGGGGTTTGGGTCTTGGCAGAGGGCTGGAGAACTCTCCAGAGCTTCAGCTCACACCCCTTCCTCTGCGAACAGGGCGTGAAAGCACGTCTGTCCCCGGGAAGCCCGTTTCTGCAGCATCAACTTCAGAAAGCAGTTTCCCCATGTTCCACATGCCTTCTCAGAGAGAGAGAGGAAGTCACAGGAGTGAGAACCGAAGCTCTTCCTTCTCATTTCTGTGGTCTCTCTGTGTCTTTGCAGCATCAGCATCACACAGCCCCCACAGTGGGCACAGGACTGCTTTGGGGTGCCTGAGGCTCCCCCAGACACACACACCACTGACTCCTCCCCGTGACCTCGTGGGATCCTTCCTGCCTTCATCTCCCTCCCTCATCCCTTGTTCTCAGCACTCTTTCATACTTGTCTGTCACCCACATCGTCGCCCTAGTATGTGTTTACTGGCTGGGCACCCCACGAAGACCACCTCCAACCCTATGAGCCAATAAACATTGATTGCTTGTTTCTTTCAATCAGTCTTCTCCTGGAGGAGGCCTTCTTCCTGGCCCAACGCAATTCAGCCTCATCATCCCCACCCTCTAGAACCTCACAGGTGTTCTTGGGATGGTTTGGCCCTTTCTCGAGGCCATGTTCGCAGCATCAGCACAGGGCTGGTACATGCCAGAAGTTCAGTGTTTGTGGGATGAATGAATGAATGAATGTCTTTCATGGCAAGTAAGTCTCGAAAGAGTAGGGCTCCACTTATTTCACTTTGGTTGTTGACCTGCCCCCAGCATGGTTTTGCACATAAAGATGTTCACTCACGCTGATGCACTTGCAAAAGCGATTTGGATGGTTTCCTCTTGAGGGATGACTGCATTTTGTCCTCTCCATTATTCAGTACCTCACCCCTCCCTGTCCCAGCCCATTCTCCCCACTCTAGGAGGTCAAACCTCCTTCTGACCCATGCTTTTGCCCTCCCCCAGCATTGCCTGCTAGTCTGAGCCAACTACACACTGCCATCCGGATTATTAAAGTGCCAGAGATTTGGGGCTATGTCCCCTGCACAGAGGAGAGGTCCCAGACAGGCTCATGGCCTCTGCTGCCTCTTCTGAACCCTTGGAAGGAAGGTGTGCTGGGCTCACCATGAACTCTGGAAGTGCTGCCTGGCCTGACTTGAAGCATAGCTGTAATTCACTTCCCGGGGACCTTTTTATGAGGGTCAATCCTGACATCTGACAGCCCTGCCCCTTGGCCCTCAGTGCCCATAGACCCTCCCTCAGGGACGAGCTCAGTCTGAACTAAAGGTACATGCAGCAACCCTCTGGTTGTATGGCATAACTCTGTTCCCCAAAGCCACGTGCCTTTTCTAAATCAAGCCAGCCTGTAGTGTCTTCAGAAGTGCTCTTCCTTTACAATATCTGGACAATATCTAGTCACACTCAAGACTTCCCCAGTGGCTCAGCTGTAGATAATCTGCGTACAATATAAGAGACGCAGGTTCAATCCCTGGGTCAGGAAGATGCCTTGGAAGAGGAAATGGCAACGCATTCCAGTATTCTTGCCTGGAGAATCCCATGCACAGAGGAGCCTGGTGGACTACAGTCCATGGGGTCACGAAAGAGTCAGACACGACTGAGCACACTGACCAGTCGCCCTCAAGGCTTCGCGTGCCTCTGGAGCCTGCTGGCCCCTTGCTCCCCTCAACTCCCACCTGTTCCCCAGACAGCCCAGCCCTCTCCCATTGCCCACCCTTGGCCTTGCTGGGCTCTTTTCTATGCACAGCCTGTGGGCTCTCCACTCTCCAACCTCAAGGTCAAGTGCTCTTTCTAGTCTCTCGTTAGCAAATTCTAACTCACAATCAAACCTAAAGTCTCCTAAAGTCTCCTTTGATCACCTCGGCCGACTTGTTCCCAAAACAAGGTCTCCGCAGTGTTTTCCCATAGGCTCATTCATTCAGGTTTAAGGAATAAACGAAGCCTAATTGTAGCGAGGGAGACCAGACCGAAAGCACCCTCTATGGAACTGATAGGGAGGCCACCATCCTGTCTGACATGAAACGCAGCCACCAGGGTTGGCAAAGTTGGGGACTCTCCCCCAGGGCGCAGGGAGAAGAGGGCTCTTGTGCACCATCACCCACCACTGAGATAGCTGGTCCTCCAGGCACTCATGTCCCCACCATCTCCACAGCCTGGGGCAGGGGAGGGGGGGGCACGCACAAGTCTTGCCTGCATCCTGCCCAGGAGGGAACACTCCACGCGTCAGAGACCACATAAGTGTAATAAGCTGCGGTGCCCCTGGAAGGTCTGAATGGTGATGGGGGAGGCAGCCGAGACCACGACTGGGGGGCTGCCTGCAACTCCCCACACGCAGCGGCAAAGGCAAGTGCAGAGAGACCCTCACATGCTCTGTGGCCAAGACAAAGACTCTGGCCACCAGACTCCCACCAAGGTCCCCATTTCCTGCGGACGCGCCACTTCTCTGCAGTCAGCTTCGGAAATTATTGTGCCATGAATGCAAAGGGGATCCAGGGTGTGACCCTGACCTGTGACCTCAAGGGACCACCATAAACAATACAATAGTTAACAAGCCATCCATTTATCTGAGAGGAAGCTGCCTTCCCTGAGGCACGTGGGGGATGTCATATGATAATTTTTTCTTCAATCATTTTCAGTACAGGGAATATTGCTCTCTCTCCCACTACTCCATCAAGAGGGAAGGCTCTCTCTGACTTACTTCACTCTGTACAAGAGAAAGACAAACACCATATATTAACACATGTATATGCGATCTATATCAGTACTGAGAACCCCACATACAGGGCAGCAAAGGAGACACAGACATAAAGAACAGACTTTTGATCTCAGTGGGAGAAGGAAAGGGTGGGATGATTTGAGAAAATAGCACTGAAACATATACATTACCATAAGTAAAATAAAGTGCCAGCGTGAATTTGATGCATGCAGGAGGGTACCCATGGAGAAGGCAATGGCACCCCACTCCAGTACGCTTGCCTGGAAAATCCCATGGACGGAGGAGACTGGCAGGCTGCAGTCCATGGGGTCGCTAAGAGTCGGACACGACTGAGCGACTTCACTTTCACTTTTCACTTTCATGCACTGGAGAAGGAAATAGCAACCCACTCCATTGTTCTTGCCTGGAGAATCCCAGGGACGGGGGAGCCTGGTGGGCTGCTGTCTATGGGGTCGCACAGAGTCAGACACGACTGAAGCGACTTAGCAGCAGCAGCAGCAGGGGACCCAAAGCTGGTGCTCTGAGACAACCTGTAAGGCTAGGGTGGGGAGGGAGATGGGAGGGGATCCAGGACAGAGGGGACACTTGTATACCTATGGCTGATACATACTGATGTATGGCAAAAACAAAAATCACAATATTGTAAAGTAATTATACTCCAATCAAAATAAATTAAAAAAAAATTTTTAAGAATTTTTGCTAAACCCCAGGTACTGGGGGACCCACTCTACTGTGTGAGTTTGGGTTTGAGAAAGAGAAGCTGAGGGAACTGGGTAGGAAGCTGCCCACCAAGAAGTGACAGAGCCAATAGGATGCACTAGTTAGTCTGGTGAGCTGATCTGGGCTGATGCCCTAACGGACTGATGCACTCCTTCACAGCAGCATCTGTGCACATGTGGGGCCATCTGGAGGGCGTCCTCGCCTGATGATGATGGGATTTGATCTGAATAGCAGAGGGCAGCTCCGGCTGGTCCAGACCACAGGCCAGACCTGCCCAGTGAAGGGCTCTGCACAGCCTCCCCTGCAGCTGGGATGCACGGGGTCAGCTTCAGGGCCAAGGGAGAGACGCCAGGGCAAACCACACAGAGAGGGTCTCTTCTCCCCACCGCCCATGTTACAGGATGTGCTTTAGGTTTGGGATGAATCAAGGGGAACTGGGTCAACACTATTGAGCTCAGACACAGAAGAGCGCCCACTTCCCAAGTGGCTCCAGTGGTAAAGAACCTGCTTGCCAGTGCAGGAGACACAGGAGATGTGAGTTTGATCGCTGGGTCAGGAAGATCCCCTGGAGGACAGGCGTGCAACCCACTCCAGTACTCTTACCTGGAGAATCTCACGGACAGAGGAGCCTGGCACGCGTGCATAGAAGAGGGCCTCGCTTTGTCAACTATTTTGACAAAGATTTTGAGGGGGGAATGATTGTCGTGTGTTCTAGGGACAGAGAAGAAATCAGCTGATTTGAATATCAGCTGCTTTTTCCTTAGAAAAAAGAAGATTGGTGGTCTTTTTCCCCCCTGTACGTTTTAACAAAAAAATTAAATACCCTTCATTGATCTTCCACAAAAACCACTCCTTCCCTTAAGGGGTTTAAAAGCTATCAGTAGGTAGAAGATAACAACAATGTATCCTAATTCAGGCCTGAAGGTGAAACCACAGGACGGGAGGAGGGTCACCGAGGCTGTATTTTAAGGGGAGACAGTGTGAAGCAGGTCAGGAAATGCCAGCATTTAAGAGGATCTTACTGTAAGGATCAGATCGAGAAAATTGTCCCAGGACTTGAGAATGCTGCTCCAGGGAACAGCTCCTCTGGGTCTGGCCCCCGAGGCCCCCTGTGCTGTGAAGAAAGCAGGGAAATCGTTTTCAGGTAAGATATGCCCACAGTCGCCGCTTCAGTGATTCTGCAGGTGGGGACTCATATCTTTCCTGTCTCAGTGATTTATAATAAATGCTGAGGGTGCCTGGAGCCATCTCTCTGCATTGCTAAGTGTGTGGTTCACAGCTCTTTGGGGAGAGATGGAGCGGTTGAGCCCGGCTTCCAGCCCGCACAGGTGAGTGAACGGTGGCGGTGAGATTCGCAGGATAAAACCAGAAAGAGCATTTCCCCTCCTCCTTCTGTTGCTCCTCTCCAGGCCCCCACCCCGTACTCGCCCTTCCTTTTGAGGGGCACAACAGAAATGGGTAACAAAGAAGAGGTTGTGCCCCCAGCCTCCTAGACCCTCTGCTGTAAGGAGAAAGGAACAAAGCCTAGACCTGTGTCCTGGTAACGGGGGACAGGACCTGCCTGGGCGGGATGCCCATCGAGACCCTCCCATATCCTAGAGGGAAGCACTCCCCAAAGATGCTTCACATAAGTAGCGTTGCCGAGACTATGGCATTCTTCACCCTTTTTAAGTCCATTGCCCTTTAGTGCCTATCTTCCTGGCCTTCAGGGATGCTCAGTAATTTCAGGTCCTAAAACAAAGAGGGTCTTCCCCGCCTGATCCAAATTCCTTCTTTTAGTGTGATCAGCCCGTGCTCAGCCTGCAGGGAACTCTCAGAGAGGCATCTGGACATGCAAAGAGGACCTGTGTCATCCCACAGATAGACATCATTTCAGATGGCTGCTCTGCACTGGCCTTTGGGACCTTTGGGCAAATTACTGCATCTCTCTCAGTTTCTTTCCTCATTTGTAAGATGAGTGTCAGAATGCCTAATGTTTCAGATAGTTTCAATGACTGGGATCACACAGATAAAGCTCTTAGCTCCATGCCTAGTACAAAAAATTAGATCTTACATCATTTACAAAAGAAAGCCCAGATGGATGAAAAACTTAATACTTTTTATAAATAGAAGAAAATTTTGGAAAATGAGTTTATGATGTTGAGGATGGAAAATATACTTAAAAATAGGACACAAAAGCAAGTCATTAAAGAACAGGGTAATACAAATGGACTAAATCTAAATTAAGCATACATATAAAACAAAAAGCAAATAATGGATGGGAGAAGATATTGTCACCGAATAGAACACAGTGGTGTTACAAGTATAACCCTGGTGGCTCAGGGGGTGAAGAATCTCCCTGAATCCAGGAGACCTGGGTTCGATCCCTGAGTCAGGAAGATCCCCTGGAGAAGGAAATGGCAAACCATTCCAGTATCCTTGCCTGGGAAATACCATGGACAGAGGAGCCTGGCAGGCTACAGTCCATGGGGTCGCAAAGAGTCGGACACGAGAGACTAACAACAGAGTAACAAGAAAAGATGACTGTCCAAAATATGCTTTTAAAAGATCTGCAAAAGTATTTAAAACTATATGTATCTGTTCATCTGTTAGTGGTTACTTAGGCTGATTCTGTATCTTGACTATTGTGAATAATATTGCTATGAACATTAGGGCACATATGTCTTTTCAAATTAGTGTTTCCATTTTCTTCAGATAATACTCAGGAGTGATTTGCTGGATCACAGGTAGTTCTATTTTTATTTTTATGTTTTTAAGATACCTCCATACTGTTTTCCACAGTGGCTACACCAATTTACATTCCCACCAACTTTACTGTTCCCTTTTCTCCACGTCCTCAACATTTGTTATTTGTTGTCTTTTTGATAATAGCCAATCTGACAAGTGTGAGGTGATGTCTTATGGTAGTTTTCATTTGTTTCCCCCTGATGGTTAGCAGTCTTAAAATCTTTTCTTATGCCTATTGAACGTCTTCTTTAGGAAAATGCCTATTTGAGTCCTCTGAACATTTTTTAATTGGATTCTTTTCCTTGATATTGAATTGTATAATAGGAGTTCTTCATATATTTTGGATTTAATCCCTTATTAGACCTACTGTTTGCAAATATTGTCTCCCATTCTGCAGGTTGCTTTTTTGTTTTCTTGATGGTTTCCTTTGCTGTGCAAAGCCATTTAGTTTGATTAGACTTCAGTTGTTTATTTTTGCTTCTGTTACCATTGCCTGAAGAGAAAAATTCATAAAAATATAGCTAAGACCTATGTCAAAGAGTGTAGTACCTCTTTTCTTCTAGGAGTTTTCATTATTACAGGTCTGGCAATTAAGTTTTTAATCCATTTTGAGTTTATCTAAATGGATAAAGACGATGCTACATATTTATGGATATATACACAATAGAGTATTACTTATCTATAAAAAAGGATGAAACCTTGCCACTTGCAACAACATGAATGAACCTAGAGGGTATTATGCTTAGTGAAATAAGTTGTACAGAGAAAGACAAATGTTTTCACTCATATGTGGAATCTATAAAACAAAACAAATATAACAAAACAGAAACAAAGTCACAGATTCAGAGAACAAGTCAGTAGTTATCACAAAGTGGGAGGGGGGCAAAATAGATGAAGAGGATAAAGAGGATAAGAGGTAAAAACTAGCAGTTATAAAATTAAAAAATCACACAGGAATGTAATGTACTACACAGGGAACATAGTGAATAATTTATAACTTTGTATGGTGTATAATCTATAAAAATATTAATCAATATGTTTTATACCTGAAATTAATATGATATTGTAAGTAAAGTGTATTCAAATAAATGAAAAAGCAAATAAATAAGAAAAAGAAACCTAACTCAATAAAATGATAAGCAACAATCACAACCGATCAGCCACAAAAGAGAAAATACAGTCAATACACATATACAGTGGCTCCACTCCACTAGGAAGAAGAAAACTTTTATTTAAAACACCAGTAAAATTCTGTATCCTTTCATACATCTTAGGTTGGCAAAATTAAAGTCAGGTAATATGAAAGGATGATGAGGTGGTATGAAAGCCTATAATTTATACACAATTGAGGGGAGTATACATTTTCACAACTGAAAGTGGAGAGCTCATTTTGCAACCCTTGAGAAAATTTTAAGATGTATACATACAATAAGGCACCTACAATAATATATAACACAACACTGTCTACAGAAAGAAAAAATGTTAAACAATGGCTAAATTAAATGTGATATCCCCATAATATGGAATAGTATGAAGTTGCTAAAATAAATAAGGTATACCTGTATGTTCTGAAATGAAATAATCTCTAACACACGTGTTGAGTGAAAATGACATATAGGTACATACCATTTATATTAGATGAGATAGATGATGGATAATATTGTGTGGGTTTAGTTGCTCAGTCGTGTCTGACTGTTTGGGACTCCATGGACTGTAACCCACCAGGCTTCTCTGTCCATGGTTTTTTCAGGCAAGAATACTGGAGTGGGTTCCCATTTCCTCCTCCAGGGGATCTTCCAGACCCAGGGATCAAGCCCAGGTCTCCTGTGTCTTCTCCATTGCAGGTAAACTTGGATATATTCTATTACTTTCCACAATCACGTGTATCTATGTAGATGCCTTCTAAAGTGTTTAAGCAGGCTACATACCAAACTTAGAAGTGATAAACCCTGGAGACGAACTAAAATGAGAACAGGCACATGGAAATAATTCTCACTGTAATGTTTTAATTTTTACAAGGAGAATGTATTCATGAATTCCTTCTGTAATTAAAATTAATTTTTAATTGAACAAATAAAATACAGTAGAACCTATACCTCATCATAAACTTCAAAGTCTGATCTAAGACATACATAAAGATAACAGCCAATGTTCACTGAGAGATTATCACACACCAACCTTGTTCTGACTGGTTTCTACTTACATTTTCTTTTATTGTATGTTTCTGTATTTTCTTTTTTTTTTTTTGCTTTTATCCTGAGGACAACATGATGAGGAGGCACTGTTCGCATCCTTCCTGTAAGTCAGGACACTGAAGCAATAAGGAGATGAGGTGTTGCCTACAGTCTCCACCTGAACCCCTGGAAGAGCTGGACTTCACATACTGACAGCCGATCTGGTAAGTAGCCATGCTCTGCATGCCCTCTGGCTCCTTCTTAGCTCAGGGTGGAGAATCCGTGGCAGCAGCCTCCTGCACCCAGGAAGTGGGCAGCCCTTCAGCTCAAGGCCCAGAGAAGACCCCCTCTGCCTCCTCCCAGCCTGGGCATGTCACACTGGGAGGTTGACTTGCTGAGGAGTGGACTTAGAAGACTAAGAAAAATTGGGGAGCAGGACAGGCAGACGGGGAGGGAGATCAGACCAATTCAATCTTCCTGAATCGGACATGAATTATTCAAAGAAAGAAGAAAACCACTCTTGTAGTAAATTGACTCTTATCTGATGATTAGCAAGGGGCAAAATGAGGCATTTGGCACCAGGCATGAGCAATAAGTGAAACAATTCATTTGAGGCAAATCCAGCCCTGACTCCAGCCTCGGGCCACCAAGTGCCAGGAACTTCTCCAGATTTCTGCCCACCTGCCACCCAGAGATTGTTCACAATCCAAGTCTGCTAACAAGGGTCTTCTCCCAGGAGCAAACCTCTGCAAAAGTGAGCAGAAGGAGAGGGCCTATTTGCCATTTAATAGCCACCAAGAAGAGCTGCCATGAAATTAAGATGCCTGCTCCTTGGAAGAAAAGCTATAACAAACCTAGACAGTGTATTAAAAAGCAGAGACATCATTTTGCTGACAAAGGTCCATATAGTCAAAGCTATGGTTTTCCCAGTAGTCATGTATGGTTTGAGAAGTGGACTATAAAGAAGGCTGAGCACTGAAGAAGTGATGCTTTTGAATTGTGGTGTTGGATGAGACTTTTGAGAGTCCCTTGGATAGCAAGGAGATCAAACCAGTCAATCCTAAAGAAAATCAATCCTGAATATTCATTTGAAGGACTGATGCTGAAGCTGAAACTCCAATACTTTGGTCCCCTGATGTGAAGAGCTGACTCATTGGAAAAGACCCTGATGCTGGGAAAGACTGAATGCAGAAGGGAGTGACAGAGAATGAGATAGTTCGATGGCATCACCAACTCAATGGACATGAGTTTGAGCAAATTCCAGGAGATGGTGAAGGACATGGAAGCTTGGTGTGCTGCAGTCCATGAAGTTGCAAAGAGTCGGACATGACTTAGCGACTGAACAGCAAAAGAACTGCTTGACCTAAATAGGTTCCACACTCAAAGCCTCCATGACTTGAGACCCCCTCCAACAGACCCCACCATGGTGGAGGCCATTGACCCTAAAATTTCCATGGAGGTGTACCCAGGTAGGAGATTAGCTGGAGGAGGAAGGCCCTGGGTCATTCCTTAGAGAAATTTCTGGACAAGTGGTTCTCAGAACCCCTGCATCAGAATACTAGTGGGTAACACTTACTGAGTTAGCAAGTTATGGCTTGCTTAGGGCCATAAGCTCTGCACGTGTTACCCAACTTAACTCACACTGTAACATATAACTGTTCACGTAGTCCCATCTCACAGATGAAGAAACTGAGGTACAGAGTGGTTGCCCAAGGTTGTGTCATTAATCTAGAAGTGCAGAGGAGGGACTTGAACCCAGGGACCCTGATCCTGGATCCTGTCATGCACTGATCAGATAGGATAGCATTAAGCTAGAAATTCTAGGAGCAAAACCAGGGAATCCACATGTTATGATGCCACTTGGGGGATTCTTATGCACCCAAAGCTGGAATTTTAGAATAGCATGTGCCTCAGACAAACAAGTGTAATCTAGCTCATCTCACTATGTAGGTTACTTGCCTCCAGGGATCACTGTTGTCATCTCTTGATGTGTCCGCTGCCACCAATCCCCACTCTAGACCCCTTAGCACAGTTTTGGACATACAACTCAGGGAATACATTTAGTCCAGGGAGACAGCTCTGGACACAGCTCTGAAGCTCACACTTCAGTTGTTATGAAATTAGCTTGGGCAGGTCTTTGCAGCCGGTTTAGCCTCCGCATTCTTATCTATTCAATGGACATAATCAAAAGAGGATTCTAAAGATAATATTTTAAATTATCTTTTATTAGATGTTTATTCTGTGATGGGCACTATGCCAGGACCTCTAGCATACACTGACTCTGCTTCTCAGGAACCTTCAAGATAAGTAGTATTAAAAAGGGACAGGATTTCAGAGACACTATTGCTTGTCTATGCCTGAAGGTCCCTTTGATTTCACATCACAGGCTCTTTCCCACATACTACCCAGGGTGGTCAGCCTTTTCTCAATCCCATGGATAAAATGAGAACCAAATGAGATCACAGCTATATCAGTCAGGTTGGCTGGGCTATTCTGTGATTTAAAAAAATAGCTCCAGATCTCAGTGGCTTAAAACAGCAAATGTTTATTTCTTGCTCTAGCCACACATCCATCAGGAGTCAGCAGGGCATTTCCACAAACCGTAATCACTCAGGGACCTAGACGGAGCAGCCGCCCTCCTGAGTGTCACTCAAGGGAAGCAGGGTCAAATCACACAAGCACGTGGAAAGCTTCTGCTTGGTTAAATGAGGTGTACATCTCATCTATTCATATTCCATTGACCAAACAAGTCTTGACCAAGCCCAATGTCAGTGGGGTGGGAAAGCATGACCAAGGCAGAGAAAAACAATAATGGTGAACAAATAATCTACACAGACGACCATGGATATACAGAATGCTTTGGAAGGTACTCAAGTGAAACAACATGAAGCGTGTTTTCTCCTATAACAGCATGGTGGCGGCTCCCTGGCTCCAAGCTCAGCCTCCACATCTGCAAACCCATGGATAGCTCCTCTGTTATCAGGAATCTAATTATGACTCTTGTTTCTGCTCAATTATTAAAGACAAGGCAGTGAAGAGCCCTGGAAGAGGAGGAAAGTCTGTTGTGCACCAATGACAAACCATATTTCATATGCATAAAGGGGAGAAATAAAAGAGCATTGCTTTTACTCTTATAATTGCAATTTCCTGCTCGTTTCCTTTTCAAATTAGTGGATGTAATTGTTTGGTAATAAAATATCAGCATAATATATTAGAGGCAGAGAACAGACGGGTTTAAGGGACAGTTGCCAAGAGCAGGAGGGAGAGAAAAGAGTGAACAGAATCAGAGTGTACAAACCTGTGGGTCTTTCACAAAACGTGTGCTAGACTGTGCCCCAGCCTTCTCGATGTTCTTCCTCCATGACTCTCAATGAAAGCAAATGAATGATCCAGGTAAGTCGGTATTCTCCAGCTACCTTAAAATCCGGGTCAGTACCCAGTTCAGACCACAAAGAGAGATAGACAGACAGACAGAGACAGAGAGGTGGAGAGAGCAGGAGTGAGAGTTCATCAGCGACAGAGGGACTATGGGGCAGACCAGCTTTGGGAACACACTTGGACTTCACCACCAACTCACTGTGGCGCCTTGGGAAGATTATTAACCTCTCTGAGTCGTCATTCATTCCTCTGTAAAGGAGGAAGGAAAAAGATCCTGTCTTAAAAGGTAGGCGCTCCACAGAGTATCTATTCATATTATTAGAAAATTAGAGCAAGTGGTTTACAACCCTGCAGGGAGGGGAGTGAGGCGCCACAGAGGTCACTTTTGGCAAATGTCCAAACTAGGGAAGGCTTTTCTTTGTTGTTTTCAGTTCTACCATTCGCTTCCATTTTCTCCATTCTGGGGCCCTTCTCCCTTGACTGCCCCAGTTTTTCAAGGCCTAACCCGTGTCCCAGTGTGGCTCTCGGGTCAATAGTACTTGATATTTGCCACGACATTAACCCGCAACCGAGATGCTACCAGATAAAGAAGCCTGAAGGAGGCTGTCGTTGGAGGAAGGAAGGGGTGCTGGATGGGGGTGGGGGTGGGGGGTGTGATGCCACCTCCGACCACACACTATCAAAGCAACCACCGCCGTGAGTGCCTGCCCTAATTGAGTGGTTGGACCCCATAGGCGAGCCCTAAATTGGGAGCCATGGGAGGTTAGAAATTAAACGGTGGATTCAGTCTGTAACCTCAGAAACCTCCAGCCTGCTGGAGGGAGGAGGGGAAGCCAAGTCCACCCGTGGGGAGGTTCTCTTCTCTGCAGCTCTCCGACGTGGGCGCCCTGGGAAGACACTTGGTGGCCTGAGTTCAGGGACCTGGCCGTCCTCCAGCTGCTTGCCTGGGGCTCGCAGCCTTCGACGATGACAATTCGGATTTTTTATACAAGCATTGGTGAGGCGGTGCCCCTTGGAAAATATCCTCCTCTTAAACGCGATTTCACGGGGAGGGAGGGCGCGAGCGCCCTCCTGAGGAAGGTGCAGGAAGGGGAGGTGCAAGGCTGATGAAGAACTCCCCCATTCAGCCCCAACATGTCTCTGGGGAGGTGAGCCACGCCAGTAAAAGAGGTCTGTGGGAAGCCTTCCCAGCAGGACAAGAAATGGAGAAAATGACCCTCAGTTCCAGGAATAGAAAGTTAGTATGCTCGTAAAGTGGAACCTTCTGGCAATAAAGAACTGAGGCTATGGGAAGCTGGGAGCTCTCTGCCGCTCTATCCCCCAAACCACCTCAATTTAAAGTGACCCTAGTGGATGGAAGCTTGGTGAGAGTTTTATAACAAATATAGTCATTTTCCTCCAGAAGGAGAAAGTCCTTGTAGCAAACCTACAGAGGGAGATGCCAGGCCAAGGACTAGGAAGGTGGAGAGAAATGCCCAGAGGACAAGGACTTTTGAGGAGCATGGGGACCCCACACCCACCCCAATAAGGTTTGACTGTCTTTCTCAACACTGCTTCTGGGGCCCCATCCGAGTCAGAGTCAAAGCCAGAGATGCTTTCCATCACAGGACCCCAGACAGTCCCCCTCAAGTTTTCACTCAGTCAACCCACAAATACTCAGGGGAGACCAACTATGTGCCAGGAAAGGTGCTGGGTACTTACTAAGCACTGCCTAAAAATTCTGGGGGACTCATCAGGTCTAGGGAGTGGCAAGTCAGAGGCTCTCCCGAAGTCTTTGTCAACATCAAATACAGGTAATACCTGTGCATATGGGAATCCCAGAGGCCATGACTGAGCTCAGCCTGCGCTTGGTGAGATGAAGTCCAGTGAGACGCAGTCGATTCCCATGGTCTGGTGTTTTCCTGAACTATGGCAGCAGCTCATCTTTCCTGCTGAGCTGACCAGGTCCTCACTGCCCTCACACTCAAATGTATCATTACACTGTGCCCAGTAGTGAGTCTAGTTGGCGGGGTGGGGGGAGTTGTGACCCTCATCACATAGCTACCTGAGAGACTTGACTGCATCTCACAGTGACTGAAATGGAGTCTTAAGCAACAGAGTGCATTGTGTCCACATGTATCGGAGGAAATGGGTGTCTAAATGTTTCTGCACAGTGACTGTTGTTGACCCAAGTTTATCCCTTCTCCCATGTGCTGAGTTTCTCAGGAGATTTCTAGAATTGGCCAAAAACACATGTAGGTTAAAAAGATAAGGTTTCCATGCATATGGTGCTTAATATAAGTGTGTATTTCATCATTCTCAGCACCTCTCTGCAGGAGCCGCCCGGACCCAGAGCATTTTCTCAGCCAGTCATTTCTAGCCAGGAGAACCCTTGAAGCTTGGCTCATCACCTCAGAGTGCTTAGATCTTGAATTTCAAGTAGAAAAGCAGTAAGATAAGGCTAAAATTGAATGCTCTGAACAAACACACACTTATGACTATACGCTGTGTCCCGGTTTCCTCCACCCACCGGAACCCCAACCTGATGGTGCTAATCATCTGTCCTTTGCAACTGAGGCTTCAGGCTACTTGACTTGTAGCATTTCTTTTCTCACTTTTTAAGCTGTTTCTCATTTTGTTTTGGCCCCTCATCTAGACTGTAAAGCCCTTGGAGAAGCAAGAATGTGTGACAAGATAGAATGGGACATGTCCTGCTTTGCTTTTCAGCCCTACCCCTTTATGCAGAATTTACAAGAGAGAAATCAAACATGGTTTTGCAACTTTTGGACCCCTCAGCTCAATCAGGACTTAGAGAGCAGAAAAAGCTATGTGCTCTTCCCAGACTTAATGGAGGGTTCTCCAGCAGGACCATGTGCAGGAATTTGAAATGTATTTCTACATAGAGGACTGCCACCTGACTCGTGCTTGATAATATTAAGGGGACTGGAAACAGGAGTTTGACTCCCACCTGGAAATCTGCTGGGTGAGGACAGAGTTGGCCAATGACCCCAGTGGGGAGGGCCGCTTTGCTGTGATTGGCCTTCACTCTAAGAGAACAAGAGGTGCATGAGTGTTTCTCACAGACAGATGTGGACCAGGTGGACCTAGGGCCTTTTTGTGTCCAAGTCAGTGGAGCTGCCTAGAAGGAGTGTCTTCAGCAGAAAGAGATTTGAAGTTTACCACTGGATGTCCATGGCAAAGAAAGATGTCACAGTGTCCAGCTGAATTGGATGCAGGTCACTCACAGGTCAGGGAAACTTCAGAACAAAGGGAACCAGAAGGGAACCTCTGAAGATCCCAAGAAAGTGCCCTCAAGAGGAAGAATCAGCTCTGTCCCTTGGCCCATACCAGAGACTGTGATGTCCCCAGCCGAGCAGATACTTTCTCATCCACACACCACTCCCTCCCATGCCTCCAACCTTGTGAGATTCATTATGAGACCTCACGACCAAGGCAGGGAGTATAGAGCAAGAAACCAGGGAGCAGCAGACAGTCAAAGAGCCATGTTTTCTGTCCCACCCAGGCTTCCAGCCCAAAGCAGTTCAAATGACAGCAAAGAAGTATGTGCAATCCCAAGTTTGGTTCTGTTTTGACCATCATATGAGACTCCATTGGAGAAGGAAGTAGCAACCACTCCAGTACCCTTGCCTGGAGAATCCCATGGACAGAGGAGTCTAGCAGGCTACAGTCCATGAGGTCGGTAAGAGTCATTCATGACTGAAGCAACTTAGCACATATGCATGAGACTCCATACACTATTTATTGGGCCAGCCTGTGTTTATGGCCTACAACAACAATAGCATCTAAAAATGAGGAGAAAAGCCATGATATCTGTCACAGTTCTCATCGAGTATTGGGGAAAATTATTCTCACTAATGAAGTTTAAAACAGTGTCAAAAAAATAAATAAAGTTGCATATTGGCAGTGTCTAAATCACTCATATTCAAAATACCATGCAACAATGCCATGTTTCAAAGTTTTAGAAGTCTAACTTTTTAAATTAAAAACATGGTCCCCAGGACTTCCCTGGTGATCCAATGGTTAAGAATCTGCCTTGCAATGCAGGGGACAAGGGTTTGATCCCTGCTCAGAGAACTAAGATCCCACATGCTACAACTACTGAGCCTTCACACTTTAGAGACCTTGCACCACAACTAGAGTCCAGGTGCCACAGTGAAGGATCCCTCAGGATCCCGTGTGCCACAACTAAGAGCCGACACAGCCAAAATAAATAAAGAGGGGAAAAAACAAAAACACGGCCCCCAGAGTGAAAAGAGTTAGGCACCAAAGAGAGAATTTGATAGTGAAAAGTCAGGAAATGATCACCAGGGCTCATCCCAAACCTCCAATCCACTCAAGAGACCACAATCCCTGCCCTGGGGGTGGTCACAGAAGGAGAACACTCATAGCAGAGGAGACCAGAATCTGTGTGAGCCATAGCAGGAGATAAACGACAAGCCAGGGTCTGGGTAGACTGGGAAAGCTAATAAACACCAAACAACTTTTTAAGTCCCCTAGTTTAAATATATTTTAAAAATTATAAAATTTAGCCATGTTGTTTAATTCTACTAAACGTTTTTCTCCCCAGCCATGCCACATGGCTTGAGGGATCTTAGTTTTCCAACCGGGGGTCAAACCAAGGCCTTGGCAGTGAAAGAGCCAAGTCCTAACCACTGGACCGCCAGGGAACACCAATAATTTGTTAAGGCTTCAAAGGGCTACTGAAAAGTAACAAACACAGTGTCTCCTAAGCTTCAGGGCCTCCTGGGAAGACATCTGAGTATAGGGCTCCCCTTAATGACATGGTCCTTCTGAAAAGTCAGGGAAAGGAAAGACAATGGCAATTCTCAGGAATCATGATGTGTCCAGGAAGAGTATGGGGTACAGATGTCTGTATCCTGGTGCTTCATTCAAATTGCCCCATAGCAGCCCTGCTCTGGCGATGGAGTTCTTATTTTCCAAAATCCAAGGAGGTTGCTTGGAAACAGAAAAGAAGGCTCATCATCCATTGTCAAAAACCTCTTTTTATCCAGCAGGGTCTGGAAAAGCGGGAAAGTGGATTACAATGAGGAGTGTGTTGAAGAAGGCAGGAGGGTGAAGCCTGGCAGTTGCCCCTCACTGGCTCCCTAGGACTGAGGCTGTGTGTGTCCATACAGCCTACCTCTCACCCCAGACCCTTCCTACAGCCACTGCCCCCTTCATCTGCCACGAAGTTCCTCTTAGACCACTGCCTTCAGTGCCCCAGATCCTCCTCTCAGCTGTCTTATTTGCATCTTAGTTTTACATTCCAAGAGTCTCAGCTTGCTTGAGGATGAAAGGCTTGTACCAAAAATGTTTATCTGATAAAATAATCGTATGTCCACTTGTGGCAGAGGAAGAAATCTCCTTCAAAGACCAAAGCAAGCATCCAGCCTAGGGAAGAAGCCATTAGAATTCTCTACTAGTTCATCTGCTTTAACACCACCACCCACAACAACAACAGAGCTGAGCACTGTTAGTTATTTTTTAAGTTTTCTTTTGAACGTTCTCAATATTACCAAGACCCAAACTGAAGTCACGGTTAACAGAGTCATCTCTTCCTATAGTTGGCATTCATTTCAAAAGAGAGTTTCTTTTATAATCCCTCTTCAGATACCAAATCCTCCTCACCCCCCACCTAAGATTCATTTTACACAGGAGAGGAGAGGATTCACACACTCGGGGATTTGTACAATAACGCACTACAGCCCAGTGTCCCTGATACTCACATGGAAGAAAAAGAAGACAAAGAAAAGGCAAATGAACAAAAGGAAAAATGAAAGTCTAGTTAACCTGGGAACTTGAAAAGAAGTGCAATCAACCGGCTCCCAAGTAGAGGGAATCAGGGGCTCTGTAACCAAATGCAAATGGGCCCTCAGTGGGAAAATTGTGTGGGAAACGATGGAGGAGTGGAGAGAGACAGGAAGACTGAGATTCCTTTGGTACTTACCTGTATGGCATCGACTTCAAGTCGTCTTTAAGTGGAACTGACGGCATTACAAACACAATAAGCACTTCTAGACAAACTGGAATAGCAATCACTTCAGGAGCTGGGAAGCATTCACAATTTTGCTGTTGTCAACGCTTTCAGTGGCTTTAATTTTCAATGGTAAGCACAGCTTCTATATAGTGTTGTCAAAACCGCAATGAAGTCATGTCATTGAATATTAAAGGCCCGGCCCGCGGAATGCCAACACAGAGATTTGAATTTCATGCTCGCTCCTAAACATCAAGACAAATATGTCTAATTTCATAAAAACCCAGCCAGCCCCAGGGAGGCTGACAATCATATCTATTGTTACCCAAGTTTGCTAGAATAAAACCTGGCCTTCCTCAGTGTGGGGGGCCAAAAGGGAGGAGGAAGGAGAGGAGAGAGAGAGTAAGCAGAGGATTACCAAAGATAAGCAGTAAAAACTGGCTGACGTTGTGTGGATTTTGTCTACTGGGAGCAGAGCTCTGATTGCCTCCCAATTGGTATCTCACTTGACCACTTTGGACTCAGCAATCCCAAGTGGTACTGAGGATCCTCTCAGAAGGAATTCTTTGAGCCTAGCAAAGTGATATACTTTACCTCCAAAGAAACACGTATACCTACTGAATATTTCCTATCCCAAGTCAGCCTGCCTTAAACACAAGAGGCAATTCTCTGGGTTGCCAGAGTGATCAAACCAGTTAGACTGTAATGGAAATGGATTTTAGGATTCACTGGGAGCTTAAGTTTGAGAGGTAGATGGGGGCCAAGATGGGGGCATCTCCCCCGGAGACTTCTCCACAAGTATTAACATGTTAAACCTGGTGTTCCAAGAAGATCAGTTCTAAGATTCTTAGAAGCTCAATTTGCTCCAAAAGAAAGAGCAAAAAGCAGATAAGGACATGGGCCTTTTTGAAGGAGGAACATAAGGAAAATGGTTCATGAAATAGACTCCTCCTGCTCTTAAGATTAACTTCAAAAAATAGACCCTTTGTAATCCCTCCTCAGACACCAGGCCCCTCACCCCTACTGCCACCCACACCCAACATCCACCTCACATTTGGAAGAAAGTATCAATTATACTAACAATCTGAGGATCCAATGTTGTTTTCTAGCCTTCTTTAATCTATTTTTGCATCATGGCATGTTAAGATTTAAAGGTGTTTTCACAGCTCTTATTCTACTGGATTCTCATAATGATCCCATGGAAAAGGTGTACTAATGCTACTAATTTGATAATCATCTTTCCCAGCCCATTTAAGGGTGCCAGATGCAATGCCCAGAGGATCTATGATTTGTCCAAGGGAATACACAGATTTGCTTAAGTTCAATCCTAGGAATTCTGACTCCAAAACTAATAACTGTTTCATCTCATTTTCCCCTCAAATGGGGTTCCTGTATCTCACTCTATATAGCTCACACCCTGATCCAGTTGTATGTGTGTGTATTAGTCTCAGTCATGTCCAACTCTTTACAGCCCCATGGACTGTAACCCGCCAGGCTTCTCTGTCCATGGACTTTGCCAGGCAAGAATACTGGAGTGGATTACCATTCTCTTCTCCAGAGGAGCTTCCCAGCCCAGGAATCGAACCCTGGTCTCCTGCATCATAGGCAGGTTCTTTACCATTTCAGCTATAGGCTATATAATCCGGTTGAGATGCATGCAAAAGAAACCCAGGATTTAAATTAAACTTGTTTGTTTTGTGAGGACAGGGGTCTTGTCTCAGACATGGTAAGGAAGGAAGACACGAGGGTCCATGGACAGTGGATGGAATAAGTCTTTCTTACCACATTTCACATTTTCCTCCACAAAAACTAGGAAGAAATAAGCATGATGAATGATAGAATGATGAAATTGTGGGCAGAAAGTAGGGAAAGAGGCAGAAATTCACAGTACCTTTCTCTAACCTCCTTATTATGGCATTTATAGCCAGGACTAAATCATCTAGCAATTGGTTAATTTCATTTTGACCTCTCAATGAAGTTGAGGACTGTGCATGCTTTTGCTATATTTTCTAAAGCACTGGTTCCCAATTTTTGAAGTGCTCAGACACAATTGTGGGCTTCCCAAGTGGTTCAGCAGTAAAGAATCTGCCTGCCAGTGCAGGAGATGTGGCTTCAATCCCTGGGTCATGAAGATCCCCTGGAGAAGTAAATGGCAACCCACTCCAGTGTTCTTGCCTGGGAAATCCCATGGCAGAGGAGTCTGGTGGGATACAGTCCATGAAGTTGCAAAAGAGTCAGACACGACTTACCAACTAAACAACAACAGACACATATGAGATGGGAGACACTTGGCAAATACGTGGACTCTTGGGACATTTCATGCCAGTGAGTCTCATCCAACAGGTCTGGATCCATGTTTAATGAACATCTTTAGGTAGGAAATTAGATGGCTAGGTCATGGCATGGATAGTGGAAAGCATGACTTGAAAGGAGCAGGAAGCAGCTCTGTGAGGGCCTCCCATTGCATGCCAAGGCATTTGGACTCCATCCTGAAAGCAGTAGTAATCCTAATAGGATTTTAAGCATGGATGAGGCTATAATTATTTATTAGAAAGATTGCTTTGATTCAAAGTAAAAATTGGATCAGGCAGCTAAAGCTGGAAACAAATAGAACAGTTAAGAATCAGGCTCTACATGAGTCCCTGAACTGGGTCAGTTCTGAAGGAAACAAAAAATGGACAGCTCCAAGAAACAATCAGAAGATCAAGATCCTTGTGGCTGGGACAAGACGAAGGGATGGAGAAGAAGTCAGAAATGACTTCCAGGTTTGTGCTTGGACAACTGAAGGAATAATGATTGATGTTGATTAAGTGTTAACTATGAGCTAGGCTCTATTCCAATATCGAGTCACAGCAAGGTATGAAAACTGCCCAATTTGGAAGTGATGGATTTAAGATTCAAACTCATATCAACTGGGTCTAGAGTTCATGCTTCTAGATGTAGATAGAGAAAAACAATGAGTTTAGAAGTTGAGTTAGGAAAGAAGAGGAAGAACAAGAAGTGAAAGAGAGGTAAAAAGTAGAAAGAGAGAGAGGAGGAGACCACAGAGGAAGTGGAATCTTGGAGGTCACAAAACAAAAACGTCTACCAAGGTCCTGCAGGAAGAAGGACATTGACACCATAAGCAAGAGAGCAGTATAAGAACCAAAAAAGTCCTTCAGATTCAGCCACTGGACATCATTGGAAAATTCATGTGTGGGTCCATGAACTGATATGGGGAAATGGCAGGGACTTAGGTGAAAGAAAAGTGATGAAAGAGGTGACAATCGTCACAGTGAAAGGGACGTCAAGGAAGAGAGATGAATTATTCTCACATTCATCTTATGAGGCAGCAAGGCCTTGAAGAGGCCGTAAAGGAGGGTAGAGAAAGCAGTAAGGCTATCTGAGGAGTGGAGGAGGTGAGTGAGTTGGAAGTGGGAGTGACGAGGGTCTGAAATGATAATCTTTAGGGATAACAGGATATCATGGACATACAAAGTGGTTGCTAGAAAATGCTGAGACCCTAGTGAGCTTGTGGTTCCAACGTTGGCCTGTGTGTGGTGAGGTTTTCTCCAGCTGTGCCCCTCAGCTTGTATGACTGGGTCCACAGCTGAGGATTTGCAGGCTGACTTTGTGTGGATATACAGTTAGATGGGATAAGAATAAAAGAGACAGATGATTTGATCTGAGTGAGTAAGTGAGTGAGTAAAGAAACGGGTGGCTGGATAGATGGATGAATCCTGAGTTTGGCCCCAAGAGCACATGTTCTCATCAGACCAATAGGAAGCAAGGAGGAAGGCAAAGCAGGAGTTCAAGGTCCGCATTCTCAAGGGTAGCACAAGAATGGGCTAAGGAAAGCTTTTGAAGAGCCTTTCGTGCAGGCAGCTGTGCCCCAGGAAAGCTCCCCTCTAGGGCCATGCCCCAGATCCCAGCCCATGGCAGCCCACCCTACCCAGGGTCTTAGGGAGAATCATGTGGCAGGGGCAGCCTCTTCCAGAGTCCCTTGAGTTGGGGAAACATTACTTCCGGATGTAGGACTGGCACTGAGTCCTCATCCCCCGTTTTCTCTTTCTCCACATATGCTCATTTATTTCCTTCAAGGTGCAGGTCAAATCATGCGTCCTTAATGAAATCCCTCATGCCTCAAAGCCTGACACACATTAAGTGCTTGATAAATGTGTGTGTGTGTGTGTGCTCAGTTGTATCCCACTTTGCAACCCCATGGACTATAGCCCACAAGGCTCCTCTGTCCATGGAATTTCCCAAGCAAGAATACTGGAGTGGGTTGCCATTTCCTACTCCAGGGGATCTTCCTGACCCAGGGATCAGACCCACGTCTCCTGTGTCTCCTGCATTGGCAGGCAGATTCTTTACCACTAGTGCAACCTGGGAAGCCCATGCTTAACAAATAATATTGATCATTTTTTTATAATCATGTTGTTTCAGTGGTATGTGTTGTTCCAATGGTATGTGATTTCTTATACCCCAGCCAGCCTGTGGACTCGTCAGAGGCAATGAATACATATTCTCATTTCAACAGCCCCGCACCCCTGCCTCCAGCCTGCAGCGTTTGCACTCAGTCATAGATGACCTTTAGTTTACTCCCAACCCGGAGGATGACCGTGGCTGAAGTCACCTAACCAAACTGTCCAGCAGGGAAGGATGAGGATAGACACTCTGAGAGAGGAGACAACAGGGAACCCCCAGGACCTACAGCCATATCCTGTTCCTGCTTCAGATAGAAGTGTTTGTTGGTCTATCACTGAGGGCCCAGCAGGAAATGGAAGGCACCCAAACTGTGGTTTTGAAAAGAATTTGATGGTGGGGTTAGGTGCAGGTTTAAGGAAGTCAGCAAGAGATGTGAAGGTATCCTAAAATTCGAACAGCAGGGGCCTGAGGGGCCAGAGGAGGGAAGAATTGACATTTCCAGAACCCAGGAGAGCTAGAATCCTGGAAGAGGGCCCAGCTGGCGGGAGCTGCAGGCATAAAAATAACAGCTAAAGCAGAGCTACTGTCCCAAGTGTAAGACAGCAGGGCAGAAACACCCCAACTGCAGTCTCGCCCCTGCACCCTGTTGGTGCATGCCATCCCTGAACCCAACAGGAAGACAGAGAGAGGCTGCAAGGGAGCTTGGGGGAGGTAGCATGCAGGGCTCAGTATCCAGGGCAGAGAGCAAGATAGTAAAGGGCAGGGAAAGCTGGCGTGTAATCATCACAATTAGCAGAGACCAAGAGTCAGATGAGGGACATGGACCACATATTCATCAAAGAGTTAATATTCCCAGAAAGGGCTGGACACTGAGTGGCAGGAAGTAGTGACTATCACTGATTCTGTATTTACTTAATAGAGCTCCCCTGGTGGCTCAGACAGTAAAGAATCTGCCTGCAATTCAGGAGACCCAGGTTTGATCCCTGGGTCAGGAAGATCCCCTGGAGGAGGGCATGACCACCCACTCCAGTATTCTTCCTGGAGGGTCCCATGGACAGAGGAGCCGGGCAGGCTACAGTCTATGTGGTCACAAAGAGTGGGACACCACTGAGCAATTAACACTTTCCCTTTCACTTTACTTCATAGATGTTGGAGACACCCTAGGAAACTAAGAAGAGCCCATCCAGGGTAGGAGCATCATTGGCATGGTGTGGGGGGTTTGTGACCCTGTGCCCAATAGCAAATTTAGAGATAAAACATCTTCTCCAAACTTGGCCTCATATCCAGCAACCACTATCATGCGGCAATGGAATAACTAATTACAAACAATAAGCCTGGCCAGGGGAAGGGAAACAAGCCCCACCTTGACCAGATTTGAGACAACCAAACAAGTGGAAAAGGCCCCTAGGAATTCCAGGGGAGGTGGTCATCATGCTGGGGTCACTGGTAACATGATGCAGGCAGTGAACACAGGGGCCCTAATGGAACTGGGGAGAGACTCTGCTGGAGCCCACAGACCAGTGGTTATTTTCTCCCTGGAAGGGAGATCAGGCTGGAAAACAAGCGATGATGCTCCAGGGATGAGCAGTGTGGCCCCTGCCAGGAGCAGGTGGTAGCTCAGCGGGCTGTAGAGACGGCAGCCCCATATCCCTTCCCCACAACAACTGTGAGTTTTATTAAGAGATGTTCAGACTCGATGAGAGTGGGGATTATGTGGAACTCATCTCACCACCCGTTTGATCCTGCTGATTAAGTTTCTTTCTCTAAGACCTTATGGTAACGAGTACGGAGAGGCTAGAAAGGGAGAAGTTAAGCCCTAATAGCCCCATCCTTTGGGTAGCTGGGCCACAAGGATTCTAGGAAAAATTTCCATCTAGATCATCCATAAACGTGATGTACGTGGGAGCTGATAATAGTGCCAGCCCCTCTTATCTTTATAATTATTATTTTATGATATAATTCATGAAAAAGTTCTCTGCAAAGGTAAATATGTTATTATGAGAGCCAAGAAATGTAAATGAGACAAAAGCTAAACTTCCCACTTTGGATTAAAATAGACACACATAGAATACATGTGCAATTATGTATTACTAAGCATCAGAACATCTCAACATCATCTCTCATTTGACTCAGAGAAAAATCCAATCATATGATAGCCTACAAGCCTTCATGATGTGCCCCCATCATCCTTCTAAACTCATCTCCAGCTGCCCACATGATCTCACTCCAGCTGCACTGAACTCCATACTGTTCCTCAAACATGCCACAGCTTAAGGCTTTAGCAAAGCCTGTTCCTTCTTCCTACTTGCTTTTCCTCCAAATATCTGCTCACCTACTTCTTTTCCAAAATCATTTCAATGAAGCTTGCCCTGAAAACTGTAATTAAAATTACTTTCACTGAAAACCTCTCAATCTCTATATCTTTTGTGCCAAATCACTTCAGTGGTGTCTGACTCTTTGTGACCCTGTGGATTGTGGCCCACCAGGCTCCTCTATCCATGGGATTCTTCAGTCAAGAATACTGGAGTGGGTAACCATGCCCTTCTCCAGGGGATCTTCCCAACCCAGGAATCAAAGCCAGATCTCTTGCATTGCAGCAGATTCTTTACTATCTGAGCCGCCAGGGAAGTGGTGGCTTTATTCTTTACCTTTATCTGCTTTTCCTTCTTTTATTTCCACAGCACATCACATTCGATCACACTATGTAGTTTCTTTATTTGTTATACTTATTGTTTGTTGTCTGTTTCCTTCTCTACAATGCAAGCTATGCAAGGACAACAATCAGTACATTGTTTACAAACGCTTACAACAGTGTCTTGAATATATAAGGCCTTAAAAAGGCATTTGTTGAATGAGTGAATGAATGCCCTACCATGTGTCAGACCTTAATTATGAGTCTTTATTCCACTCTGCTTGTCCCTAGCAAGATAAAAATATCATAAATTAATGTTCCATAAAAGATAATTGATGATGTCACTTAGTCAACAAACATTTATTGAGAGCCTATTTTACCTAAAACGTGAGAGACACTAAGAAATATAAGCTATCTAAGGTACTCTTACAAAATTATTATTTAATTGCTGATGTAGCTGACATCAAAACCCAATACCCAGTTCTCCTCCCCTCCCAGACACCTGGAAAATTGTACCTTTCAATTGCCTTGCAGATGGGCAGTTGTGTGACAAATTGGCCAGTGAAATGTGTGCAAAAATGACATTGTCCACATCCAGGATGAGCCATTGGAAAGCACCAGCTACCCCTGGACAGCAACAAAGTGGCCCTGCAGCCCAAGACACAGTTACTAGTCAGAGGAGACCCCACTTGGGTGTGGGGTGTGGACCCCACTTGGATCCTTGAACAAAACCTTTCTAGTGTTGAGGCTCTGACACTTGGGAATCTTTTGTTCCTGTACAATCTAGCCCTTCCTGGCTAGCATGGGGTGCAGGGGGACTATGAAACATGAGAATGATAAGAACTGAGTAAATAGCTTTCATGACGCTGGGTGTAACAGGTGGGCAGTAAGTGGTCCAGACGATCACTGAGGTGTCCATTAAGAGGCAGGAATCTTGGAGCACTGTTGAGTAGACTGAAGGAAAAAACTGAGAGCGTGGTAAGGATGAGTTGACGTTAGATAAGCAGAAAAAAAGAGAATGCTTTAGTTGGACAAATGGCTTTAAGAAAGACATGACAGTGATGGTGATGATGATGAGCATGGTGATGATGGTGGTGATGGTGATGGTGGGATATTGAGAGGAGTGTTTAATGAAACACAAAGGCAGCTGAGGTACTAGGGACAGGCTGATCAACTCACTAGTTAATAAGCCTAACTCACAGAAGTGTCAGCCTCAGGACAGGCCAGCATGGAGAAGCACATTTCCCCTCCCATTGCCCCACACACATTTCACAGGAGCAAATGTTACTTAAAATTCAATTTACCCTTTTTTGTTGATTTAGGATGGCTGTTTAATTAGTTTTTAGCATTGCACATTGTTTATGGTCATTGTTTCAACAGAAGTTAAAAGTGAGAAAGTTTACCCTGTTCTTGATTTGTAGACAAAATAACTGTTTGAGATTTCTCTCCTCTCCCCTTGCCACATTTCTGATTTAAAGGTGTCTCTGACCTAGTGAATTGCTTCTAAATCATATCCCTGTGTTTGCTGAACTTCCACTGCATAGAATCTGTCCCCTAAGACAGCGTCCCTACAGCTGAGAAAACACATCTTCTCTCAGTGTTTCAAGTGATAGGACGTCTGATAACAAATGCAATAGGCCAAAAGAACATTTGTACTCTGGAAATGGCATCATCCTCGATAAGGAAAATTCCACAAAAACTTGAGCTGAGAATTTCACTTTGGCATCTACAGAGGCTGGTCCCTGAGCAAAATTCAGACTTGCCCATGAACCCAGCCAGATATGAAGAGGGCTCTGGGCTGAGGCCATTTCTTCTCCTTGTGGGTCCATAATTAACCAGTGGGGTTCCACTAGAACCTGTGCTGGGAGCCAGGGCAAAGAAAGTGAAAGTGAAAGTCACTTCACTTAGTTGTGGCCAACTCTATGGGATCCCATGGACTGTAGCCTGTCAGGTTCCTCTGTCCATGGAATTCTCCAGGCAAGAACACTAGAGTAGGTTGCCATTCTCTTCTGCAGGGGATCTTCCTAACCCAGGGATCAAACCCAGGTTTCCCGCATTGCGGGCGGATTCTTTACTGTCTGAGCCACCATGGAAACTGGAGAAGACTGGAGTGGGTAGCCTATCCCTTCACCTGCAGATCCTCCCAGCCCAGGAATCAAACTGGGGTCTCCCGTGTTGCAGCTGGATTCTTTACCAGCTGAGCTACCAGGGAAGCCAGGGGAGATGTAGACAAAAGAGAGACTGCCCCCACATTCCTCACACCTCTATTCGAGGACACATAATTAATCCTCATGGAGAGGAGGCTAAAGGTGGCTTGAGAGTGGCCATGTTACTCATGTTCCCTTCCTGTTCCCCCAGCATCACAGCCTGTTTGCTCAGGTGCTTTTGGTGAGCAGAAAGAGAAGCCATCTCAGAAAGGCCATCTTGAGAGAATTCAAAACACAGACAACTAATAGGAGTAAAGATTACCTACTGTTCTAAAAATGAGACCGGGAGGAGACTGATACAAACATAGCATGTGAAGAAATGGTCTATTTTAGGAATATTCCTATTCGTGGGGATTGCGTAAGTGTTGGAGGGATGTTCGCTTTGAAAAAGAGGTTTCTGTATCTCGAAGCCCACCAAGATTCCTTCCCTATTGAGTTTGCATTCTTCTGGTCATTTCTAACTCCTCCTCCTAGACTGATACGGCCCCTCTGCCCTGTGCATAGATGCACATGCACACACACGCAGACAGAGACATGCACACATACATAGCATGAAAGCACAGTTCAGCTCAGCGGATAGCAGCTTGAATGCTGGAGTCAGTCTCCCTGGAGTCAAACTCAGCTTTATCATTCTTTAACTATGTGACCTTAGTCAAGTTATTCCATCTCCCTTTGTGGTGGTGTCCTCGTTTGTATTCAATTGCGGTATTTACCACATAAGGCTCTTATGGAGTGAGTTTAACATACTCAGAACAGTGCCTGGCTTGAACCTATGTCCCGTGTTTCTGTTATGGGTCTTACTGTGTTCATATCAGTTCAACGGGAGATTAGAAGAATCCCTGCAGTATGCTGGTGCTGTGAACTACGGAGTATTTCATAGAGTTTCCGCCCCTGAGGTTATGAAAATCTGCTTGGGAACACAGGACAGAGAGAAGCAGAGAGGGACTAACTAGAGAAGATTCTAGGTGTGCTTGAGAGTCAGGTCAGAGAGCACAGCCCAGCCCTGAGTGGTCAGACTCCACACCCACACTCAACTCTGAGCTTCCTTCCTGTACCATCTCCTCCTCACCTGAAGGCAGGCGGGCAACCACGGAAGCGAAGTCCATATATGAATATACCAGGGTGTTGTGATCCCCGGGGAAGCTTAATGTCACTACACAGTTCCCTCCCACCCTCCTCTGTCCCCAAACCGGAGCCTTCCCTCTGCAGCCTACCATCCCTGCAATGCAGAAAACGGTTTGACAGGTACTCCCTTCTGTTCTCCGAGCTACTCCTCGAATAGTCAAGAAACACCCCTCAAAATAGCCTGACTTGCTAAGGCAGCTTTGGGCCTCCGATACGCCACGGCTTCTCTCTACAGGGAGGGCAGCAGTCTGCACAACGGGTCCGCTCCTCATCAGAGCCCGGGATGGAGGTGGGAAGCACCGCCCGCCATTTTGTCTGCCATCTTGTATTAGAAATTTAGTCTCTTTATCTTAGCCCGACAAGAAAACTCTGTGTTTGTCTTCTTTCCACACATAATCTCTCACCCCGGGACATTACAGGGCATTGTGTAAACATACAATAGTTCCTGAATGTTTCGATAACACCATCCCACCTGTGCTCGCATTTAAAACAGCTCACAATTCCAGCTGGTAACCAGATGCAAAAACAGAGTGGGGCTGAGAAAGGAGTCCTTCCTGAGTCATCTTCTCCCATTGTGTGTGCGTGCTAAGTCGCTTCAGTCGTGTCTGACTCTTTGTGACCCTATGGACTGCAGCCCACCAGGCTCCTCTGTCCATGGGATTCTCCAGGCAAGTATAGTAGAGTGGGTTGCCATGCCCTCCTGCAGGGGATCTTCCCGACCCAGGGATCGAACCCGCATCTCTAATGTCTCCAGCATTGGCAGGCAGATTCTTTACCACTACCGCCACCTGGGAAGCCCCTTCTCCCACTACAGGCTCACAAGTCAGAGAAAGCTATCAGAGGTGGTTGGGCAATCAAGAAATGCTTCCCAAAGCCCAGATGAGTTGAGAGATGCTTGAGGAGTGCTTCCAATTGACATGTAAAGTGATGGTTAGGAGAAAAGACTAAAGGATCCCAGATATGGGAATTGGAAAAAGCAAAGGTGCAAGAGAAATCAGCATGGCACCTGTAGAGGAGGTAGTGGTACAACTACAGTGACAGAACATGCAGGTCAGCCGGGGTAGGGTACATGCATACATATGCATTTATTTGTATTACAGGACATTTCATACCACAAAAATGCATCTGTACACATTACCTCATTTGATTTTCACAACTGATTTGTTGGATTGGCAAGATACGATATATTTCTTCATGTCACAGGGAAGAAATTCAAGTGGAGAGAGAGAGAAGTCATTTGTTTAATTCTTAAAATTAGTAAATATAGAATTTGGATTTCAAGCCACAAACTCCGATTCTAGATTCAGTTCATTTTCCAGATTCCCCTTTTCCCCTCCTTTCTCTTCTCCTCTCCCTCTTCTTCTTCCTCTTCCCTTCCTTATTCTTTTCTCCTCCTCCATCCTTTGTTTTCTGCCTTCTTCCCTCACCCACTCCATATCCCTCCTCCTCTATCACTATGGTTACTTCCACCTTCATCTCCACCTCTATTCCCATCCCTAACTCTGTCTGAGTCTCATTCTGTCTTGCCCTCCTGTACATGGAGAAAGGTTGGTCAGGCATCTAGAATAGGACTCTTATGTGCCCACGGAGACTACACCTCCATTCAGTCTCAGGAGGCCTGGGTCCCAATCACTCTGCCCTCTCCCCATGTGCCATCCCCTTCCTGTTCAAAGGCTGGAACCTGCATTTACACATTCTCTCACTGGAGAGTAGAATATACTTGAGGCAGAGGGGAGTCCTTCTCAAGAGACCCATCTGTCTGCTGAGTCAGGGACATGATGTCCCAGGATGAAGACAGGAAACGGACGAGAGCAAGGCGGGGCTTGGGAAATAATAGACACTAGAAGGGGGACGTGCCAGTATGGCAGACAGGTCACCTGCATTCTCAGATCTAAATTCTTGTAGAGGGCTGAAACATTAAATAAAAAGAAACAGGAGAAAACTGAATCCCTGAGGAGGAAAGTGCCAAGCAGCAGATGTATATGTCACTATCAGATAGTCATTCTTGGCTACTCACTTGGCCCAAGTCCCACCTCAAGACTCAGAGAGCTTGGGCATGAGCTCGAGGTAGAAAGAGAGGACCTGCTGTCTGAGGTCTCCCTTCTTACAGTGATCTCTAGAACCTTCCTGCGTTTGGGGGACTCCATAGGAATCCTGGATGCTGCCACAGACAACAACCCTCTCTCACACACACACACACACACACACACACACACACAGGCACACACACACACACATAGGCACACACATGTGCACATACATATGCACACAAACACAGTCACAGGCACACACACATGCACACACACATGTACACATATATACACATTCATGCACATATGCACATGTGCACACATATGCACATACACGCACATATGCACACATGCACATACACACACATCCCACTCACTGACCCTGAACTGGGAACCTCTCTTCACAACAGACCCTCATCTGCTCCCCCACAATGCCCCACCTGGAAAGGCTGACAATCTCATTCCAAGACAGAAGATGATGCCCCAGAAAGGGACTTCCAAGTCGTTGTCTTGGGTAATATATGTACTGAAGGAGAGCCACACCTAAGGCCAAAGGAAAGGACAAAAGTGCTGTCCATGACACACCCGCCGCATTCCCTCTGGTCGCCAGGCACAGAGAAGCGGAAGCTCTTAGAAGCTTTAGCCTTGGCTCCACCTCCATTCCGAGACCTAGGGACAGGAGGAGGGTCAGGCTTCCCTGACTCCCTCTCCATTTGCACTTCAGAGAGCTCAGCACCTGCAGTGCTCTCCAGAGGGGAAAATCATTCCCAAGGAAGGAGGAGCTCTAGGAGGCCTCGCCCTTCTGTTCCAGGGCTGCAGGCCCAGCTCCCCAGGGCTCCCCAAACCTGCAGGGGGTGAGACTTGTCCTTTCTCACGCATCTGTCCCAGCACCTTCCCCTACAAGTGGAATCCCTCAGAGCCCCCTGGGAAATCCACAGAACCATTTGGATTGGTTTCTAGTAACAACCCCCATCTTAGGAGAAGAAGTCCTTCCTCCATGATCTAAATTGCTTTGTGGTTTCACCCTACAGTAACCCCTTTCGAGCATCCAGAAATGCCCAAGTCCAGGTATTTAAGAAACAAGACATTCTTCTTCTCACAGTCTTGCCCCCTTCCCGGTCCAAGCTTCTCCAGGTGTTTTTCTTACCCTCCCCACCTTTCTCTGTATCTCTGGGGTGGGGGCGGGTACTTGGTGCATAGCAGTAATGACTTGTTAGGACAATGGGGCTGGCGTCTCTCTGGAAAGAGGGCTGGGAGAACCCGGCCCTCCCTCTGGAGGGAACCAGGGTTAGCAAAGACATTGATAGCAGAAGTGAGCTTATCATGAAAAGGACCTAGGGCCACTGGCCTTGCTGGAGCCAAAGGGCTCTGATGTGAAGGAGGTCTCATGAGATCAGAGAATAGAAATTATCAGAACACAATGACTGACCCACAGCTATTAGATGCAACCCTGCCCTGTACGCTTTGCCTTGGAGCACTCACCCCATGAGTGTTCCATGGGGATGACCTTCTTAATGGCTGGAGCATTTGTAGTCAGAACCCCCGCTCTTGTACCTGATCAAACACTGCTTTAAACTTTAAGCAGTGCCATTCTAGAGCACACTTCTCCTTAAGTGTTGTATGTCTGTATGAGTCCTACCTGCAAAGAAACCACTAGATCTTCTAGAACAAGGACCAGCCCTCCCCTGACATTACTCTTCCTTCTCACCACCTCCTCCACCCAAGGGCAGCCCAGGTTATTCAGTAAGGAGATCACACACTGCTACTGTGGGAAAAGCCATGTTTGGAGATCCAGGCTTGCAAGAGACCTGGGCTTTAACCTTGGACCTAATTAACTTGTAACTTTGGGAACGTCACCTGAATTCTGAGCCTTTCCTTTCTTACCTATACAATGACACAGCTATTTTACTTCTTTACTGGAAAATCAGCTAGAAAATTCTTTAAATTAATATACACTATTTGAATCTTTCAAAGCTAAAGCCAAGGGAGAAAAGGAAAGATATACCCATCTGAATGCAGAGTTCCAAAGAATGGCAAGGAGAGAAAAGAAAGCCTTCCTAAGTGAACAATGCAAAGAAATAGAGGGAGAAAAATAGAATGGAAAAGACTAGGATCTCTTCAAGAAAATTAGAGATGGCAAGGGAACATTTTATGCAAAGATGAGTACCATAAAGAACAGAAATGGTATGGACCTAACAGAAGCAGAAGATACTAAGAAGAGGTGGCAAGAATACACAAAAGAACTGTACAAAAAGATCTTAATAACCCAGATAACCATGATGGTGTGATCACTCACTTAGAGTCAGTGTCTTGGAGTGAGAAGTCAAGTGGGCTTTAGGAAGCATCACTATGAACAAAGCTAGTGGAGGTGATGGAATTCCAGTTGAGCTATTTCAAATCCTGAAAGATGATGCTATGAAAGTGCTGCACTGAATATGCCAGAAAATTTGGAAGACTCAGCAGTGGCCGCAGGACTGGGAAAGGTCAGTTTTCATTCTAATCCCAAAGAAAGGCAGTGCCAAAGAATGTTCAAACTACTACACAATTGCACTCATCTCACACATTAGCAAAGTAATGCTCAAAATTCTCCAAGTTAGGCTTTGACAGTATATGAACCAAGAATTTCCAGATGTTCAAGCTGGATTTAGAGAAAGTGGAAGAACCAGAGATCAAATTGCCAACATCTGCTGGATAATAGAAAAAGCAAGAGAACTCCAGAAAAATATCTACTTCTGCTAAAGCCTTTGACTATGTGGATCACAGCAAACTGTGGAAAATTCTTAAAGAGATGGGATTACCAGACCACCTGACCTGCCTCCTGAGAAACCTGTATGCAGGTCAAGAAGCAACAGTTAGAACTGCGTATGGAACAACAGACTGGTTCCAAATTGGGAAAGTAGTACATCAAGGCTATATGTTGTCACCCTGCTTGTTTAACTTATATGCAAAGTACATCATGCAAAATGCTGGGCTGGATGAAGCACAAGCCAGAATCAAGACTGCCGGGAGAAATATCAATAACCTCAGATACGCAGATTACACCACCCTTATGGCAGAAAGTGAAGAACTAAAGACCCTCTTGATGGAAGTTAAAGAGGAGAGTGAAAAGGCTGGCTTAAAACTAAACATTCAAAAGACTAAGATCATGGCATCTGGTCCCATCACTTCATGGCAAATAAATGGGGAAACAATGGAAACAGTGACAGACTATTTTCTTGGGCTCCAAAATCACTGCAGATGATGACTACAGTCATGAAATTAAAAGATGCTTGCTCCTTGAAATAAACCTATGACCAACATGGACAGCATATTAAAAAGCAGAGACATCACTTTGCTGACAAATGCCTGTCTAGTCAAAGCTGTGGTTTTTCCAGTATCCATGTATGGATGTGACAGTTGGACCATAAAGAAGTCTGAGTGCCAAAGAATTGATGCTTTTGAACTGTGGTGTTGGAGAAGACTCTTGAGAGTCCCTTGGACTGCAAGGAGATCAAACCAGTCAACCTTAAAGGAAATCAATCCTGAATATTCATTGGAAGGACTGATGCTGAAGCTGAAACTTCAATACTTTGGCCACCTCATGCAAAGAGCTGACTCATTAGAAAAGACCCTGATGCTAGGAAAGATTAGAGGCAGGAGGAGAAGGGGACAACAGAGGAGAGGATGAGATGGTTGAATGGCATCACCGACTCAATGGACATGAGTTTGAGCAAGCCCCAGGAGATGGTGAAGGACAGAGAAGCCTGGTTTGCTGCAGTCTATGGGCTTGCAAATAGTCAGACACAACTGAATGATTGAACAACAACAATTCAAATCTTATGTAAACATGACAGACCCTGGAAGTCACACATTCTAGTGTTCCATCTTTGACTGCTTGCAACAAACCCCTAAATCCCATGGTATGAAAAGAAGTTACCATTTTGTTGTGATCTGAATTCTTTCAGGGGCCTGTAAGGCTGAGTTAGCTGTCTTCCTAGTGGATGAGCCTGGCTGACTGGTTAGCATCCATCCTTCCCCAGATGCAACCCCTACCTCTCCTTAGAAATCTAAATGGCAGTTTAGATGTGTGTGTCACCTCTGTCTTCATAGCATGTCTTGAATTCCTCCACCTGCCTACCCTGGCCTAAATAATCTCCTTTGAGTTGTTGCAACAGTCTCCTAACTAGTTGTCTAACTTCTTGCCTTCATCCTTCATGGTCTCTCCTTAACACAGTGGTTGATATTATTAAAAATCAGAAGACAGATTCAATCATCCCTTAATTCAAACTCTCCCATGTCTCCCCACCCTCCCCACCATGCCCAGGGTTGTCTGGGCACAGAGAGTGCTATGGACAGCTCCTGGATGACAATGAGTAAATATTGGTGAATGACTGATCGCTATTGCACTTGTGGAAAGAGGGAATTATACATAACTTTGGTTTTCACGCATTTGAGATTCACAAAAGCCTCGGGATATAATCTCACAGGTGTCAAGACTCTCCCATACTACGACAGTAAATAATCCATACATATTTAATTGTATATGAGAGTGAAGTGAACGATATCTAAATCCACATTTCCAGACAGTGCCCAGAGCCGGTGTACAAATAAATCTAGGATTGTGCATTGAAGCTTGAGGTTAGCACACATGCAACCCAAGGGAGCATGGGGTTATGGAACAGGTTGAGAGGGCAAGAGTCCTGGACCAGCCCAGAGAATCTTCCTGTAGCTGGTGGGAGCAAGACAGCGATCACCGCTCACCGGGGAGAAGAGCTACTCTCGGTGACTAGCTAAGAGAATTCTGTGGAGTATGTTAATTTCTGTGGGACTCCAGAGGCCCCATAACTCTTGGAGATTAATAAGAATCTGGGAAGTATCTGTCTTTGCCGGCTGCTTTCATTTGCGCAGTAATAAAGCTCGCCTTTCTTGTTTAATAAAAACAATGTAGAAACAAATGGTTCTGTGCACAGTGGAACTTTAGAGAAATGAATTCGGTGGAACAGAGGCAAGTGTTTCATCACACTGCTGGCTCCCCAAAGCCAAAACAGAAGCCACATTTCCTCTTTTGCACCCACTCTTGCAGACCTCACCCCACATTTCAGTGGTACATCTGGGCCACTCCCTGTTGCAAATGGCTGGTGCATCAGATGGAGAGAGACGGGCAAGCCCCCTGCTTCTGCTGGCTTCCACTTGTTCCTCAAGCAAAGGAAGTCAGGGCTTGGCTCCTGAGATCCCAGTGGCTCAAGGATGTGGGTGGAAGGCCTGTTGCAGGGAGTAAATATGATGAGGAAGCACCAGCTCTCCTACGAAGGGAAACATGCCTGTGAAGAGTCATGGGCTGAGAAACGGTTTAGCAGTATCACTGGAAAGTGGATTGCTAACAGGTCCTGGGGAAAATTGGGTCATATAATCCACTTGTTTGTACAATATGCTCAGGCAGATGACATAAGGAGGACAGACAGTCCCCGTTCAGCTGCCTCCACCAGTAACAGAGTCCAAGCACCTGCTAAACAAGCCATCTCTCTGACCCCAACAGTGTTTCTGGGGTCCCACATGTTTAGTTTCTCGTTTGTGTTCCCAGCATAGATGTAGCATAAAGGCAACAGGCTTTGCTGGAAGGATATGGTTCCTCTTTAAGGTCCACTATGATCAGGTGAAAAGTGGTACCAAGCCTGGCAAGGATCTAAGTGATGCTTTCTGATGAGGAGAAAGACTAGTGGACAGCCTCCCACTGTGGAACAAGCTGAAAAATACAGGATTTATTAACTGCCTACTATGTGCCCTGCCCTGCTGGCCACCATCCCCAGGGGGACACATGAATCACAGTAATGAATTAGGATCTCTTTAAATTAGACAAGTAGGGGGTCTGGCTTATCTGCATTAATGAAGATCTGATTTATTAACCATCTTTAAAGAAATTCAGTTTTATTACTTTCAAGTATAAGCATTGATTCATATCAAGTGCCAACAAGTATTGCCAAGTGGAGGTCCTGATGGCCCTGCCTTAACAAAAAGATAAGATTAATTTGTAATTAACGGCATCCATTTGCATGGAAACAATTAATGGACTGAAGTCCTCATAAAAACAGTGCAATCTATTAACTAGATTAATAATGCCCCCTTTACAATCTCAGAAAACTTATTAGTTTTTTCCAGAAAAGGCAAAGGTCAGCTCTCTGGGAGCTCGGGTGCTATGCTGAGCCCAGAGAAAATTATAAAGATGCCCAAACTTGTTTGCATGGTCCCCAGCTCCCTTATCTCTTTTTCCTTCTCAATTTCTCTCAGTTGGCATTTATTGAGGGCAACTAAAAGAAATTTAAAGAGAAAACTATAGGATAATCTTTGACTTCAAAGAGCTTACAACTTGGCTGGGAAGACAAGACACAGACATACTAAAATATTAGGAAGAAATTCAAGTGCTCAATCAAGGCAACACATGAGTAATAAGATCTAAAAGTGGTTGAACCCATTAGTTATGCTAGTCTTTATAGGAATCCCTTGATGTGTATATGTTAATATGTAAGCAATGCTGGGAAGTAAGCATTATAGGTTCCTTTCCCAATCCACAAATGAAGAAACAGATGCACTGAACGCTCAATACCTCATCTGTATTCCCACAACTAATAAGATATGTTATAACTCATCTTTAGAAATGGTCCCACAATGGTACCCCCCTGCCATTTACACCACTATGTGGATTTATCAACTTGAAACTAGACTGGTTCCCTGACTCGCTTTTGACCAATAAGAGTCTTGCAGAAGACTTATGTGACTTATGCAGTCACATCATAAGCAACCTTATGGCACCCGCCCAAGGCTCTTAGAACACTTCTTCTAGGGGAAGTCAACCACCATGTAACAAGTTCAACTACCCTGACAATGACATGCTGTGAGGAAACCCAGGGTAGCCACATGAAAAGGCTAGGTAGGAAAAGAAAGATGCCTAGGTGATCCCCAGCTACAGTAGCCATGCCCACGGAGGTGCCAGACTTATAAATAAAGACTCCACCTTAGACATACAGCCCAAATGAGCCTTCATTGAACTCTAACACCAATCCAGAGAACTCCAGCCAATCCAGAGAACCAATAAAATATGAGGTCTTTTGTTCCTTATGATTCTCTGCAGCACTTTAATTGCATCATCTTTTAGGATTTGAAATAGTTTAGCTGGAATGCTGTGGTTTTTCCAGTTGTCATGAACAGATGTGAGAGCTGGACCATAAAGAATGAGGAGCAGTGAAGAACTGATGCTTTTGAACTGTGGTGCTGGAGAAGACTCTTGAGAATTCCTCGGGCAGCAAGGAGATCAAATCAGTCAATCCTAAAGGAAATCAACCCTGAATATTCATTGGAAGGACTGATGCTGAAGCTGAAGCTCCAGTACTTTGGCCACCTGATGTGAACAGCCAACTCATTGGGAAAGACCCTGATGCTGGGAAAGACTGAGGACAAGAGGAAAAGGGGGCAACAGAGGATGGAATGGCTGGATGGCATCACTGACTCAATGGACATGAGTTTGAGCAAACTCTGGAAGATGGTGAAGGATAGGGAAGTGTGACCTACTGCAGTTCATGGGTTCACAGAGTCAGACAAGACTGGACAACTGAACAACCACGACAAATGATTCTCTGAAACAGATAACCAGAACTCATTAGAAAATTTGAATGGCAGCAGTTAATTCCAGAGTTACAAGTTTAACCACCAAGCCAGACCAGCTGTTGGGTATTACAGACCACTGTGTGATAGTCGCATGTGTCTGTCCACCTTATCCCTTAGTTTGGGAACCCCTTAGTCTGGAGAGGCAGGCCTGCTCTTTCATTGAGATTTCTGTCCTGCAAGAATGGCATTCAGTCTCTGAACTTGATTCCGAGATGAAGCAGCCCCACCCAGTCTCTGTGGATCAGAGACCATGATGCAGGTGCTAAAATACAGGGCAAATGGCAACTGTTCCTGTGCCAAAGCCCATTTCAGTGCCCTCCTATGGCTCCTGTGAGTGTCTGTCTGAAGCGCCCTACTCTGACTTACATCTGTCTGGGGTGAGTCCAGACCCTGGTCCCTACTTTGAAGTTTATACTCCCTTCTCCTTAATACACGATTGTCCCCACTGGATTCAAAGGAGCTAGGCTGTTGAGTCTGTTGGTACCTAAACTTGCTTGAGTTTAGTGTCACTGTGAACACAGGTGAATTTATGCGGAGTCTGACCAATTCCTCAACTTTTGGTCTATATTGGTCAACTCTCCAACAAAAATGAGTTTTTGCTAAATAAAGCTTTGTTTCATGGCCTGTTCTGGCTTGTGGGCCCTAATAGCACCAACCAGGGGCTGAGACCCATGTACATTAAGGTGGACAGATGATGACAAAAGATCAAGATGCCTTAACTGCCAGCAAGGTGTCTGCATTTTGTCTGAGCCAGTCTATTACTAATAAAATGAAGCTCCTATTATAAAATTCCTGATATCTTTACTTTAAAGGGTAGATACTTTGAAGAGTCTCTTTTCAAAATCTCTAAACATTCCACCAGGTTACTTCCTCCATGTATGTATACCAATGGATTGATCTCTGGTGACTGTCTATATCCCTAAGATTTTATTGGGATTCCTTTCTACAGCTTAGAGCAAAACCTGGAATTCAATAGGAAGATGAGGCTATAACCAAAGAAGGACACTTCCCTCCCCCTTCCTCTCAGCTGTCCACACCTTCCAGCCCAGAGGGCTCTAAAATAAAGTTCCAGATGAGATACCTTCCTCCTGGAGATGCATGCAACAAGCAAGTACACAGTACATGTGGAAGGTGACAGGTGACTTCCTGGAGACATCTCTGGCTGAAGGCTTTGGCTAAGTCACTCTGAGGCAATTCTCACAGCCAGGGTCAGGAGCCCTGATCAGGAGGTAACACTCTGAGTATAAACTTGGACTCTGTTACTTACTTACTCTTACTTCACTCTGCGGCTTCAAGCAAGTTTTTTAACCTCCAAGACTAGTTTTCTCCGTAAAATAGTGTTATCAGTGTCTATTGCATCAAATTAAATGAGCAAATATTAACAAGACTCTTATATAAAATAATAAATGATATCCCCTAGCCATGGTAGCACATATGCTCAGTTTTCATATTTTTTTAATCAACTTGTAAGTTTTCAATATGTCTGTGTGCTCAGTCATGGCTGAATCTTTCAGACCCCTGTGGACTGTAGCCCACCAGGTCCCTCTCTCCATGGGATTCTCCAGGCGAGAATACTGGAGTGGGTTGCCATTTTCTACTCCAGGGGATCTTCCTGACCCAGGGATCAAACCCAAGTCTCCTATGTCTCCTGCCTTGGCAGGCATATTCTTTCCCACTGTACCACCTGGGAAGCCCTTAGTCCCAAATTGTATCTCCAGATTTAATTCAAATGCACAGAGTAAGAAACATTGTCATGTCAAATTTCATTGAATCCTCACAAAATCACTACTACAGCTACCCTTCTTTTAATGATGAAAATGAGATCTGGAGAGGCGCAGTAATTTGTATTATCATCTCAGTTTTGCAAGTTAAGAATCTAAGAGCAACGACTTGGCCAAGGCAGCTTAGTTCCCTGAAAAGAGAAGACAGGTTTGAATTTTATCTTCAACTTTGAAATTAATCTCCAAGCTCATGACCCTCAACCCTGACCTTGCTAGTGTAATGAGTCATCTGTCCATCAACAGGCACTTGTTGGGGCATTTACCATCTACACAGTCCTAGAAAAGATATGAGAAAAACATTCCCAGGCCTTTTTCTGAAGAGTTCATGATCTAGCAGGAGAGACAAGAGAAATGTCAGCATTATAATGACTGTTTCGGTGAATACAGAGAACATTTTTAGATGTATGCCAAGTTTAAGCAGACTGAGAGTTGGACCGTAAAGAAGGCTGAGTGCCAAACAATTGTTGCTTTCAAACTGTGGTGCTAGAGAAGACTCTTGGGTCCCTTGGACAGCAAGGAGATCAAACCAGTCAATCCTAAAGGAAATCAACCCTGAATATTCATTGGAAGAACTGATGCTGAAGCTGAAGCTCCAATACTTTGGCCACCTGATGCAAAGAACTGATTCATTGAAAAAGACCCTGATGCTGGGAAAGATTGAGGGCAAGAGGAGAAGGGGGTGACAGGGGGTGAGACAGTTGGATGGCATCACTGACTTAGTGTACATGAGTTTGAACAGACTCTGGGAGATGATGAAGGACAGGGAAACTTGGCATGCTACAGTTCAAGGGGTGGCAAAGAGTCAGACATGACTTAGCAACTGAACAATAACAATAGCAGTTTCAAAATAAAAAGCAAGAGTAAGATCTGGAAGATAGATATTAGGGACATACATCAGGGCCCTACATTAGAGGGTTTCTCTGTGAAGCATCTGTTACAGTGAGGCAGGTGGAGTGTTGAGGAAGCAAAAGGAAGGTCCAGAAGAGCAGCAGGGGAGTTGTGACTGGCCTCAGACTGAAGGGATGAGGAGAGGGAGAAGGCAGGGGCACTGAAAGGAAGAGAGGCTTATGTGGAGCACTGGTGGGGCAGGGCATTTCAGCAACAGGCGGTGTGGCCCCAAGGGAAGGAGGAAAGGAAACGCCTTGACCCCACATAAGTCCTTTCTTATTGGCCCAACTAACCGAAAGCCAGAGGGCTCATGTGCCTGTGGGTGCAACCTCTACAGGGCATCCTGCAGGGCAGGGGGCAAGTAAGGCATGGGTCTAGAGGGCCAATGGGAGATGCACCATGCAGACGGCTCTGAACTGTGGTTGGAGATTCATTCAATCCAGAGGAGAAGGTGTCCTATTGAGGGAGGCAGTGTTTGAAAGCAGAATGAAGGTGTGAGGCTAGTAGAAGGCAGTGGTTGGGGAGAAAACTGGCTTTGTTGGGTTGGCTGGACTTGGTAAAGCAAGAGTGGGGTTTGAGGCTAAGCCAAATGTTCTGAATTGTGGATTAGATCATCAGACCCTCCAGCATGGTGCCCAGCACATAGAAGGATCTCAAAAAATCTCTTTGAAGAAATAAAGCAACGCAACCATTAAATACATGGCTATGAGAATGTGTGATGGAAAGGAAAGACTTCCCTAGATCCTATGTAGGGAGGGGACCTCGTAGAGGCAAATGGGGAGAACAGGTTTCATGCCTTTTACACATTTTCTTCTTTCTGGGCTCTGTTTGTGGAATCATTGCCCTACTGTGGAACTTCATGGCATATATCCCATCAAATCAGATACAGACTACTGAGACCCAGCAGAGCCACATTTCCTTCAAACAGAGTCAAATTCTAGGGTTTTAACCCCACTTTTATCTTGAGCAGTAGCCCAAGACACATACTGGGATTATCGGAGGGTCAGTCTCTGGGTAGTGGAGGATATTTGTGCATGTGTGTGGCCTCAGTCGTGTCCGGCTCTGTGCGACCCCATGGACTGTAGTCCACCAGGCTCCTCTGTGCATGGGATTATTCAGGCAGGAATACTGGAGGAGTATTTCTGTTTCCTACTCTAAGGGATCTTCCCAACCCAGGGATAGAACCTGCGTCTCCTGTGTCTCCAGCTTTAGCAGGAAGATTCTTTACCACCAGCACCACCTGGGAAGCCAGGGAGAGGATATAGCAGGTCAGAAAAGAGGAGGCGGGGAGCCAGATGAAAAGGCAGGGTCTCTAGACCACAGTCTGAAGGTGGACTGTGCCAGCAGGCTCCTGCCCCCACTTCAGACCTAAGGGCTTCCTCTCTCCATGATCCAAATTAATACTCAAGGTGGGGACTCTCCACCAGCCAGGTAATAACATGGAGACATCCTACCTCCTCGGAGAAGGCAATGGCAACCCACTCCAGTACTCTTGTTGGAAAATCCCATGGACGGAGGAGTCTGGTAGGCTGCAGTCCATGGGGTTGCTAAGGGTTGGACACGACTGAGCTACTTCACTTTCACTTTTCATTTTCATGCATTGGGGAAGGAAATGGCAACCCACTCCAGTGTTCTTGCCTGGAGAATCCCAGGGACGGGGGAGCCTGGTGGGCTGCTGTCTATGGGGTCACACAGAGTCGGACACGACTGAAGTGACTTAGCAGCAGCAGCATCCTACCTCCTGCCTGTTTGAGTTCCTACGGGATCTTTTGCTGATGTATTCATTAAATACCCACAGAATGAACAGAGTAGAAGGGAAGAAGGCACGCAGGGAGGGTGCAGGGGGTTCTCAAATGGTTACCCTCTCTAAGCCCATCAGCGAGGCTATCCTGATTACCACTCAGGTCTCCCCAGGACAACATGGGGTACTGTTGAAAAGACAGGGCAAGAAGGCATAGTTCAGTGGGGGGACAAGACTATGTCAAAAAGCATTCGCCAAGTACTACCATTAAATGGCAGGCTGAGTAACTTGGAACTGGTCATAACTGTGAAAAATGAATGCATGAGAAGCACTGATCCGGGGAGTATGAGAGTGAGAGGCTCAAAGGATTGGGTCGCATCTTGATAAGATGAGTGGATGGAGGAGGTTTCCCAGGTGAAGGAAACAGCCTGGATGAAGGCAAGAAGGTCAGAACAAATGAGGCCCGCATCCAGAACAGATGTTCTCAATTGCATCTGCAAATATTGATGCACACCCACCTCAGTACTGGCTACAGTGCAAGGGGTTGAAGATTAGAAAGACAGAGTCCCCACTCTCCAGAAGCTGCCAGATTGTTACCAGTTCTGAGAATCTAAAAGTGGAGAGAAACCAGCCAGGCTTCTTAGCCCAAACAAAGATTCTTTTCAAGGAACGCTGGTACTCTGGCTTCTGTTCAGACATTCCCAAATAGTGGAAGACATAAGATCATCTCATTTCTCTCTTGGACAGTTTTAATGGACAGAAAGTTTATTCTATAATAGCACAAACATCCCAGTTGCTCCCATATAATGTTGCTTTTGCTGTTGTAATTATCATTTTTATTAGGAATATACCTCTTAGTTTCTCCACGCCCACTCCTCTCTGTGGACTCTCCCAGGACACCATAGGACTCTTGCCATCCTTCTAGGCTAGACCTGTGCCCATGGCCCTACTGCTTCTCAGGCACAGGGACCCCAGATCAGGGAACCACTCACTGCCAGCACCCTTGTCCTCTGTGCCTTGGTCATGGTGGAAAGTCCATCGAAGGCTCCCACCTGGCAGAAGAGCCCATGTTTCTGGGTATCACATGTCAAGAACTATCACGAGAAATGGCAAGTGGAATGTCTCAGAACTCCACCCATAGCCTGCCCTGTTGACAACCCTTTGAAAGCTGTGGGAAGTAGGAAATTGCTCATCTTCTTTTAATCAAGGACACTCTTTAAAATGCTTAACATAATACTAGTTAAAAATGGGCAGTTTTATATAAAGGAAAGGAGAAAAAGTATAGCAGGAACATACAGTATATCAGATTGAATTAGTTTTTCCTGCCACAACATGTAAACAAATCTGTTTAATTAGAACACCTTGTTTCTATTGCCTTCTGAGCAATTTTTCAATGATGAGGAATAAAAAAAGATAGTGGGTAAGGTCTTCTGAAATCTCTGAGAGACCCCCAGAGATCTTCTCTGCTTCCCCTAATGAACCAGCTGCTGGCAGTTCCCCGGCATTCCCCATAAGTGCCCCTGGCACCCCCTCTTCCCATTCATCCCCTCCCCAGCTACCTTCATTTACAGAGATTATAGCAGATTTTATGCACAGAGGGGAGATGAGGTGTGTTCTCCGACTTGGTAACTTGACATCCCCACAAAACTGGAAAGAGGGAAACCGTCAAAGCCCCACCAAGGCTCCAAATAGAAGTTGGTGGAAGGGAGCAAGCTCTAGGCTGGAGTCCAGTGTGTGGTCCTGAATCTGGTGCTGGAGGGGGGCTCTATGGTTTTGGTTCCTCTGCTCAGGCCACTCTGACTCTGCAGTCCTGTAGGGGAGAGACCCCTGCCAGTCCCCACCCTCAAGGATCCAGACCTGTGCCTTGGACCTCAGGCCACCCTACACACCTGCCTGGTACCCAAAGACCTAAACCATGGGTGCTGGGAAGGGTTTATAGAAAGCAGCTGCTTGCCTCCCAGCCCGCTCAGGCCCAGGTGATGCCCGGGCCCCTACCTGCAGCCGTTCTCACCTCCCCTCCCCAAAGTGCACGCATCCTCACACACACACACACACACACACACACCCATGTTCCTCCCCTTACCCCCGCCATGGCACTCACACCTGCAGGGTGTGAGTGTTTGTATTTTTGGTTTCTGGTTGGTTTCTGAACAAGCAGAAGATTTAAGCTTCCAATCCATCTGTTGGGTGCAAAACATAATATATTCCGGGAGTGGATTAGGGGACTAAATTTGGGAAATGTGTTGTCAAAATGTGGCTTTGCAATGCAAGCTTATTGATGAGGGTGTCATTTGGAGTCTGAAGGCCTTTTGGAAGCCACTGTGTGAGGAGGGGCGGGGGCTGGGGGGAGGGACAGGTGTTCAGGACTTGCCCTCCACAGAAAGGTAAAGATGGAAAATGCCTTCTGGGGGACCCCAATCACCACTTTCTCAACCCTCCCCCACTTCTGCTCTAGCAGGACCCTCTACCTCTCAGGACCCCTCCCCTCCATAGTAGCACCTTCAGGATACTGGCATATTTATTCACACTCAGGAGTGACATCTAGTAATAAAACATAAATCTTGACTTCTCTCTGGGGTGTGTGCATGGTTGTTCAAAGTCTGATGTTCTCGTAGTAGGAATGCAGGCAGAAACCAAAATTTAGAGATGATACAAGGAGCAGAGGTAGACCAGAAGACCCACTTGGGAGACCCAGACACAAGCACTCACTGCTGATCTTTAAGTCATGTGACATCTGAGATCAGTTTGGTCTTTAGGACACAGATACCCTCTTGCCCATAGACGTGGCCGAATAATGGCTCCAGTTTATCTTGTTCCTGACACAACTCCCCATATCTCTCCCCTGTGCCCTCATCCTCAGAAGGCGGTAATGGGAGTGTGTAGCCTGGAATGTGGAAGTCAGCTGCAGACTTGGGAGAATTAAGCAACAGCCACAGGGTTACAGGGTTAGAGAGTATGTGGGGCTGAGGGGTACAGGGTGAGGGTGGGGTAAGCATCACAGAATTCACCACTCACCCATTCAAGTGGGCCTGGGCACATCATGGGAAACAATGGGGTTCTAAGAGAACACCTATAGCAACATGGCCGTTCCCAGAACCCATAACTGGTAACTGAAAGTGAGTGTTAGTTGCTCAGTCATGTCTGATTCTTTCTGATCCCATGGACTGTAGCCCGCTCTCTGTGCATGGAATTTTCCAGGCAAGAATACTGGAGCAGGTTGCCATTTCCTTCTCCATGGGATCTTCCCAACCCAGGGATCGAACCCAGGTGTCCTGCACTGCAAAGCCCGAACTAACATCCAATAGATTATCCCCAAGGAGGGAGAGCTTACTACCTCTTGGAGAGGCTGACCACCATGCTCCCACTGTAGGCTGCTAAGACAGAGAGAGGAGACTGACCCCTGTTATATCACAAGACCTGGAAGACCAGATTCTAATCTCATGCTACAAATTTGATATAAAAAGTTGGGATGAAATGCCCCCCCAAACCACTCTCCCCTTTTCCCAGCTGACTTGAAGATGGGGCTGAAATTTCTTCCAATTTGCAGGCTTTGCTCCTAACTGACCAGTATAAACACCCCCCTCCCCCACCCAAGAATTGCCAAACATTAATCAGTTCCTTGTCCTTCTCCAGACAGTGGAGTAAGTGCCTTGGAGCATATGAGGAATATAGCCCTTAGCTTCAGAAAGCTCACAACCCATGTGGGGCTGAGGGAGAAACTGCTCCTAGGACACAGAGAGTGATGTCATTTGGGATGGGGAACAGAGGAAGGCTGCAGGATAGGAGGTGAATGCATAAAGTCAAGGGGAAAAGTTAGATTCTTTAGTGGGAAGCCACAGACAGTGGAGACCCCACTCCTTCCAAAACCCCCATCCCTATCTTGCCTCTGAACAGGACAGCCCTCACCTGACCCACTTCTCATTAAAATCTCCAAAGCCGTCAATCCTACCTATCCCTTTCTTTCATGGTCAGTCCCAGTTTGTCTCAACACGACCTTGGTGTCTTAAAATAGAGTCTGTCTGTACCACTTCATGGACTAAGTTCACGGAGCCCAATTCTGCTTTCTCCTGGGCCTCCCTGTGCAACAAAGGGAAGCACGGGAAATGGTTCAGGGTTCTGTATTTAGAAAATAAATGCCCTGGTGCTTCTGTGCCTTAAGTGGAAGGATAATAGACAACAACAGAGGAAACGCCGATGCTAATGATGGAACTGAGACTACCAACTGGACTTGATGCAATCATTTAACAGGAGAGAGTCATAATCATGTAATGAATATCCCTACTGGGGTAAGGAATGCCAGGAGTAAAAAGCCGGAAGAGCTTGAGCAGTTCCTTTGGTGGTTTCCATGTCACTGTCCTTTCTCCTGTTCTCCCCTGCATTACGAGTGTTTCACTCGCCACTGGATGATTACCATCAGCTCATAAACACGCCATTATGTCCGCCATTGCAGTGAAACTCTCTTGACCCTGCTTTTCTGTAACTACTGACCCATTTCTTTCTTTGCCTCTGCAACTGGCCTCCTCAAAGGGTTGTCTCTTCTGTCTCAAATTCCTCTCTTCACTTTCTCTTAAACCCACTTTTTCACAAATATCTCTCAACCACAAAACTTTTCTTATCATGATGCCTAGTGACCTCCACATTGTTGAATCTCCCTATTAACTCCCAATCTTCATCACACTTGCCCTTCTAGCAGCATTAGGCAGCACCATCCACCTCCCGGGTCTCCGCACTCTCTCTGCATGTGGAGGGCTTTGGAGAGCCTCCTCGGTCCTCTTTTCTACCAGCCCTCACCCCCTTGCTGATATGACCAGACCTCTGAGTTCAAGGACTGATGTGGGCTCATGAATCAAGACTTTGCTACTGATTTCTAGATATGTGTACCCAGTTGCCTATGCGACAATCTCCACTTGAATGTCTAAGAGCCTTCTCAAAGTCAACATACTGGAAATTGAAAATCTAACTTTTTACCACCCCAATCCTATTTTACCCACACCAATTCCAGTCTCAGGTTCTTAGACCATGGATTCATCCTTGGCTCCTCTTTTTCTGTCACACCTTTTATCTAATCTGCCAGTAGATTCTGTTGACTCGACTTTCAAAACATATCCAAATTCAAGATGCTCACCCCTCTGTTGTTACCACCCAAGCCCAGTTGACTATTTCTGCCTTCTTTGATTATTCTCGCAGCCTCCCTTGTCTTCTTGGAAGTATTCTTAACACAGCAGCTACTTGCTTTAAAACATAAGCTTCATGGCACTTTACATAAGAACCATATCATGTGTTTAAAACCTTCTAGAAGCATGCCAGGGCCTCCCTGGTGGCGCAGGTGGTAACGAATCTGCCTCCAGTGCAGAAGACCCAGGTTCCATCCCCGGATCGGGAAGATCCCCTGGAGAAGGGAATAGCAACCCACTCCAGTGTTCTTGCCTAGAGAATTCCATGGACAGAGGAGCCTGGTAGGCTATGTTCCATGGGGTCGCAAAGAGTTGGACACAACTCAGTGACTAACACGTTGACTTTTTGAGTAGCACCCCACTCCACTAAGAATAAACTGAAGCCCTTGAAATGACCAGCAGACCCTCCTCCCCACGACCTCTCCGACCTCAACTCCTTTACTCTTCCCCTCATTCCTGGTCTCCAGTCACACTTAACTCCATGTTGTTACTCAAGCATGCTTGGCATCCCTTCCTCAAACTCTTTGCTCTGGAGTTACCCCGACTAAAACATCTTTCCCTCAACATCTGCTTGGCTCACTCCATGTCCTTATATCAAGACTTTGCTCTTGCTTCCTCAACAAGCCCACCTGATCTATTGATTTAATCCTGCAACCTGTGTGCACAGCATCACACCCCATCCCCTTCCTCTTCTCTACAATCTCTCAAAGCATCAACATACTGTATCATTTACTTCTTTTCCTGTTTTTTATGCCTGTATCTTTCTCAGCTGAAATGTAATCTCCACGTGGCCGAGAAACATTGCCTGCTTTGTTCTCAAATGTACCCCAAGTGCAGTGTGTGGCACACAGGTGTTCAATAAATATTTGCTGAATGAGTAAAATTTTCCTTTTTCTGACCAAACACAGCCTGCTTCATCAGCTCCTTCCAGCTTAGTTCTCTGTGAGTCTTGATCTTTGGGATAACATGTCTGCATTTCTGACAATAATAGTTACAACAGCTATAATAGCTGTGGATTATGCATTGCTTACAAGTTGTGTAACCTAACTAATCACATATGAAGTGCTCACAAAATACCAGGCAGAGACCATAATAAAGATCATCTCTTTCCGTTTTTCCCATGGTTCAGAAAGGTAGTATTATAAAATGCATTACTGGATTCAGTATTTCACCCCCTACTACCCTACCCTGCAGCATTCATACCATTGGGGTGCCCTTATGATGAGCCTGGCATATTCCCCCTCCTCTTAATTTTAAGTGTGGCCATGTGACTTGTGATACGTGAGTGAAAATAATGCATATAGTGAAATCCTACATATACATATATAAACTACATATATATATGTATATTTATAACTTTTCACACAGTGATATGTGAGTGAAAATGGCAGCCTCAAGTTCCAAATCTAGGCCCTAGAAGACCTTGTATGTTTCCTTTTTTTTTTTTTTTTTTACAATTCTGTCATCCCAGGAGATCATCCCCAGGCTGGCCCACTGGTAGAGGAGACACGAAGACAGCCCAGGGAAATCCAGTCTAGATTAGCCAGCCTTGCTTGACCCACAGCCACGTGAGCAGTTAAAATGGTCATCGTTTTAAGCCGCCGAGTTTTAGGGTGGTTTGTGACACATCAATAGTTAAGTGATAAAGCTACAGCCACGTTTCATGCTGGCTTCACAAAGGTAAGTAACCCACCCAAGGTCTCAGGGCTGGTGGGCAGTAAAACCAGAGGCCATCTCAGGGCCTCTGACCCCAGAGCCTGCCTGTGAACCACCAGGAAACACCACCAACTCCCTTCCTGCCTTCTCTGTTCTACATCACACACTGCTTGGACACCTCCCGAATTCTTCTCCAAATGTATTTACTTATTCATTCATTTGTTCAATCACCCATACTTTCAAAAAATAAAAGTTGATTCTCACACTGTGCCAATAATTTGAAAGTTGCTGGAAATGCTGAGAAAGAACCTGAACTATGTAAATAGAAATGTACCAAAAAGGGAGAAGATACACAAGGAGTGTAGTTAGAGATGGGCCCAAGGTGAAACTGACAGCAGTCACAAAGGAGACAGTGCTGGAGACACTGCTGTGAAGAGTCCCAAAAAGCGGACCCTGACGTGGCCTGGAGCCCCAAGCTGGGAACAGGTGCTTGAGAGAGCAGGACAGTTTCTCTCCTGGGTGTTGGTGAGGCCAGCCCTCCCTCCTTACAGATACTCCTTAAACTCATGACCTTTCACTTTTCTCTCCTCTCGATAAAGGATAAAAGAGCCTAATATTATTAGTTACTGCCACTCAATATTAAAAATAGAGATGCCATTGTCAGGCATCATCAAAACAATATCATGATGAGTCACTTATTTTTCAGGATTGTGAACATCCAGAAAACATTAAAATGTTCCCAAGACAGCAAGGCAGCTCTGATCATAAGAAAATGTGATTCTGTAGAAGATTTGTGACTCGCCAGGTGCATGTGGCTAATAAGTGGTAAAATGATCATGAGAATCAGAGTATTTCAGGATGACTGAGACAGTGAATGGAGAAGGGAGGCACATCACTCTTTGACCTTGGGTGTTTCTGTTAATAAATTGGAAATGAAAGTATCTAGTTTACAAGGTTGTGGTGAAGTTCAGGTAAGTTAAAAATAAATACATACATAAAGGGCCCAACAGGTGTTTATCACTAACCCTTGGGCACCCATGCAGCAACATGCCATCCAGTCAACAAATAGTGAATGTCCACCATGTGCCAGGTTCAATGCTGTGTGTCCATGCAATACCCATCATGTAGCCGAGATACACATCAAGGACCCATCCTCTCCCCGCTGGACTCACTGTCTAGAAAAGAGTACAGAGAAGTAAAACTGGCAGATCCAGCAGAGTGAGCCGCCTGCTCTGGTGAGTTATATACAGGGGAAAAGGGAACGTTGGCCAGTTTGCAGTCTCAGACTTACAGTTCCAAACCTAGGACACTTGCCAACACTTCAGAGGAGATTTCAAATGATAACACAAAGAATATATTCCTCAGGATGTACTCACCCTGTCACAAGATGAGAAAGACCCATTCCAAGCATTCTGATGACACAACCAGGGAATGGGAACTGCCAGACCAAAAATGGTCCAGTTATAAAAATTCAATCAAATATATGGAATAGCATCCAACTGGGACTTCTGTTTGTACTCATTCTGCATTAATCCTATGTATCAATGTTTATTCTACAACCTCACATAACTCTCATAACAATCCAGTGAAGTGAGTGCCGATATTTATTCCCTTTTCACAGGTGAATGAACTGGTGCTTAGAGATGTTTAGCAACAGCTTGAAACTGAGAGGAACTTACAGGACCGGGACTCAAACTCAGGCCACCTTAAGCAGCAAGGTTCATTCTCTCTCTCCTCATGGACCTGTCTGGTGAGGCCAAGGAGCCTCCTGAAGCGAGTTCTTGCAGACCTAAGCCTATTTATGATTGCTCTGTTACCAAGAACCACAAGACCAAATTGGGGCTATAAATATAAGGGCTGTGGGTGATCTATGCAGTTTGAGTTATTCGGGAAGACTTTGAAATAGAGTTAGGACTTCAATTTGTGCCTGGGTGGAGAAGAAAAGCAGCATCCGTTCTGTAATTCTTTTGATAAAGATGCATGATCTGTGCACTGAGCTGCAGTTTATTTCTTATATGTTTGCTTTTGTCCTCTTTCTTAGAACATCTTAAACAACTGAGCTGTTCTATTGTTGTAATTAAGGCATGACAAGACCATGATTGAAGAGCAGGAGGGACAAATGCCAAGGGAGTCACCCATGCCTGTAGGAGGGCAGGTCACAGGGTTTGCAAACGAAGAATGAAAATTACACAAGAGCCTTTTTTTTTAATTTTTTTAATTAATTGATTGATTTTTAAATGAAACAAAGATGAATATTTTAATGATAAAGGGTACAGTTCACAAAGAAGATCAACATCATAAACCATTAAACATCTAATAACAAAGAAACAAAGATACATAAAACAAAAATCAGAAGAAACATAAGGGAAAAGAGAACATACATAATCATAGTGAAACATATCAACATTTTTCTGAGGATATTTTATCAACTACAGAAAGAGTAAGAATAGGAGCATTTTGAATGATGTCATTGATAATTTAACTGTAATAGAATTATATTTATATTAATTTATATTAATCATATCCTACACAAATATATTTAAAATTTGAAAATTACACAAGATTCTTATCTGTTTCTTCTAGCAAGCCTAGCACAACCCAACTCAGAAACTAGTTATTAGTTCATGATTCTGTATGCTCCTGGCCCTCCCAATAAGAATAGTTCTCTCTTTTTAGACCTCCTATAACCTATTAACTATGTCTCTTTGGGGGGACTTGGAATTCCCATTTTGTGTGATGTTTATGTACAAGGGCAAGTTACTACTTCTGCTCAGCCTCATCTCCATGTGGGCAGGCTCGGTTTCAATGTGTCTTTAGGTCCCTCACAGCAGACTCTATGCTTCATTAATGTTCACTGAAGGAATGAAGGTACAGCTTCATCCCTTGGGGGAAAAAAAACTTCCTTTAATCACTCTGGCTTCCTTGGAGGATCTAGATTGATGGGAAAAGAAGCATTTTGGGTCCTTTTCTCAATTTCGATACAAGACTGTCTGGTCCTTGGATATTTCTGTTTAAGTCTCAGGAGAGTGGTAACTGCTAAGGTCAGTTGATGAAGACCCAGAGCAAGACTCCCATCAAATATTTAGAATTAGAGCCAAAAGTGAAAGATACTAAATTCAGCAAGCTCCCCTCCCAGTCCCTGCAGCGCTTGCTCCCAGCTTCTCCTCCTCCCATTGTGTTGTCATTGGCCATCCCCAGCCCTGCCTCTCTATAGGACCTCGTCACCGTATCCTCCAGAATCTCCGAAGCTCATGACCTTAATCACTCCCCACTCCCTTTTAACCTGTACAATGTTTCCGGATGAACTTTCTGAAACTCTTAGGTTAATTATATTGAGAAATGAATAAGCACAGCGGTTGAACACCAGAGCTTTGAAAATAGCCGGAGTTGGACTCTGTCCCAGCCCTGCCATTTACTAAGCCTCAATCATCTCATCTATAAAATGATAATAATAGTACCTGCCTCTTAGGCAGTGGTGAGAATTAAATGAAATATTACATATATTTACCAGAGTACCTGACTCCTCACAAGTCCTGAAGAAACGTTCAGGAACAGAAAACAACAATTTCCTTATTCCCCAACCTGCATGGTTCTTAATGCTATAAGGAACCTCCACCCCTTTGCTTGGCATCCCAGGCCCTCCAGAAGGTGAGTGCAGTCTTCCCCACAGCCCCCCTCTACTTCAGCCAGAATCACACAATTTCTCCCTTTAAGGGTGCTGGCTTCTCCCTCTGCTGATCTAAATCCTGTTATCCTACATCTGGGTAAATATTTGGGAAACAAACTTTAGGAGACCCCTCCTTAGAATGTATCACAAGATATAGTCCAGATTGAGTTGACAACTCAGTGTTTTATGTATGTGTGTGGATATGGGTATGTGTGTGAACACAAAAGAAGAAAAAGGTAAAATTAATCTGTTATTATTAATAAGGCCTTTCATAGATAAGAACAAAAGAAAAATATATAAATAAAAAGATTACTAGATGTGACCACACAGAAACTTAAAAAAACTCCCTCCATCTGAAAACTCCATCACAGACAGACCCGGAAAACAAAAAGATCAAATGAGAAAAAAAAGCACCATATGTGCTAAACAAAAGAGTAATAATTTATAAAGCACTGCTACTAATCAATAGGAGGAAAATGCCAATGGAAAAAATAGGCAAAGAACTTAAACCAGCAAGTCACTTTTTTAAAAACACTCAGATGATAAAAACATATATGGGAAAATACTTCCCTTCTAATAATAAGATAAAATCAGAGTAAACGCCAAAGTTCCACTTTGGTCTCTTAAATAGAAAACTGTCGTTTGCAGCCAGTAACAATCAATATTGGCAACCTGCAGTTAAATAGGGACTCAGCCTGGTGGGATGGGCAACCATCATAACCTGTCCTAAAGTCACCATGACAAGTTATGTAAAAGGTTTCTAAAATATGGATAACTTCTAACCAATAATTCTACCTTTAGGAATTAATCCTAAGAGAATAATCATAGATAAGCACCCAGATTTCCACATAAAGATCCTCATCGGGGTTTTTTTACAATAGAAAAAAAAATGCAACAGTTTAAATTCCCAACAGTAAGTGATTTAAAAGTAAACCATAGCATATTCACATGACAGAATGCTCTGCAGAGATTCAGCATTATTTTTTTGAAAAATGTTTAATAGTTTAGGAAAACATTCACAAAATACTTTAAGTAAGGAAAGTTAAGTAGGATTGCAAATTTGTAAGATTAATACATTTCTGGAGGAGGGAAACTGAGGAAGATGCACTTGGAAATGCTAACTAGTTATCTCATCGGTAGTGGGAAGAATTACCAATAATTATAATTTTGTTTATTATCATTTCTTTTCCATGTTGGTGAAAAATGAACATAAATTAAACATAACCAAATGGACCCTGGGTTTCCCTGGTGGTTCAGACAGTAAAGAATCTACCTGCAGTGCAGGAGACCCCGACTCGATCACTGGTTCAGGAATATCCCCCAAAGAAGGGAATGGCTACCTTCCTCAGTATTCTTCCCTGGAGAATCCCAAGGACAGAGGAGCCTGGAGGGCTCCTGTAGTCCATGGGGTCTGAGTTGGACATGACTGTGTGACTAACACTTTCACTTTCTTTCGAATGGACCCTTCACAGGCTTCAAAGTCACCTCAAAGTCCTACTTTTCCATGAAGTCTGCTCTGACTCTATCTTTTAGTCATAACTATCCATGTTACAAAATCACCCATCTGATCATATGTTTCCTAGTATGGCAGACTAATTATTCCAGATTAGTCTTCATTAATTAGTATTAGTTCTTCAGCAAGATTTTATTCAAGACCACTCACACCTGAATCTACCTACCTTTTTCAAAATGGCTGCAACAAGTTCTCCATATGTTCTTCTTTCAATTGGTATTGACATTCCTCCAATGAAGAGGCAGGTCGTGTTCCCTGACCTGGAATCTGAGTCAGTCTTGTGACTCCTGAAGCCAAGACATACAAGAGGACAGTACTTCCATCCAGTTCTCTTGAGATGCTCTTTTTTTTTGGAAACCAGCTGCCATCCTGTGAGGAAGCCCAAGCCACAGGGAGAGCCCAAGAGTAGGTGATCAGCTGGCTAAGAGCCTCAGCTGAAGTTCCAGACAGCAGCCAGCAACAACCACCAGTATGCAAGTGAGAAAGCCTTTATGATGACTGCAGCCCCTCCCCCACAATTATCTGCCTGCAAATACCTGAGAGACCCTGAACAAAAATTGCCTGGCTGAGCCTAGTCAATCCTTGAACTTTCAGAGGTGAAAACAATAAAATGACTGCTATATTTTAGGTTATTAAGTTTGGGGGCAATCTGCCACACAACATTTGATAACAGGAACTCACTCTCCTTTTTTCCCTTTTCTCCTTTGCTGCCTCACAGCTCTCCTCTCTGGAACACTTTCAGTCCTAAATCCTTTGGCCCTATAAAAATTAACCCAGGTATATTTGTTATATAAATGAACGAGTGAATGAATGGGAGTTCTAAATGTTACTGTATTCCTTGGTTCCAATCTTACGCATGCTGATGAGTCTTCTTGAGAACTTCTGAACCTAAGAAACCAGTAAACCAAATCCTTTTTATCCTTTTATAGTCTGAACTTGTTCTGCATAATTCCTTTCAGTTACACTTCTAGCTGTCCAGCATTTCTTTTTTCACTCACCAGACAAAAAAGAGCTAATAAAACAAGAGGACCAACGAAGAAACTGATAGCTCACCTTCCTTTTCTCAGGAAGAAGTCACTTTCTAGGAAAAGGTGGGCCCTCTTTACTAACCAATAGTTAGCAGGATATTGCTATCCTCATTCCTCCAGTTTATACAGAGACAAGCTACAGAACCATAGTCCCAAAGGGCAGAGCCCTCAATCCCATTAAACTGCCATTGCCCCAGCCCTAGCACATGGCACCACCTTCGTGGTGTGGTTTTCAGGACAAAGGATCTTCTCTGTGCTCATCTACCATTTCTGATCCCCTCCAGGGGTAAGCATTTTCTTCTCCAGGTTTTTTATCAGAGAGAAAGTTCCCTGGGAAGGGAGCACATGTTCACAGTGTGACAGATTTGGCAGCAGCACTATTGTTATTGTCTCAACATCACAGAGTGTGTTCCTGGGATTTTGTCCCTGGAATGGAGGAATAATTGAGCACAACTGAGGCAGGGGTGTGAGGACATGCACAGAGAAGGGGGAAGAAATGAAAGAAAAATAAGGCTAGGAGCTCTGAAATTAAGCTTCTCACATTTCACAACATCACCAAAATTGAATGAAGTAAAGATAACTCTCTTACTTGATGGTAACTGGTTAAATTTGGCTAATCTTTTTTTTTCCTTTTAATGCTTTTGGGAATCAGCAAAGTTGGGATTACCTGAAACTCATGTCACCCTCCTCCTTCACTAGCCTTTGGAGACCTTAACCTCTCCCTTGCTGTTTCAGATGCCACTGGTGCTATGAACAGGAGTCAGACCTCAAAGTTCCTTTGCCTTAATGCTGCCATATCACTAGTTGGACCCAATGACTCAGAAAACCAAGGACACTGGGACTCCAGGGTGGAAATGGGAGTAGATGGCTTACCGCAAGCACAACCTCACATGAAATGCTCCTCGAAAGCAGTGGGATTGATTCAGATCTTGAAGAGCTTGGCAATTGACTTATCACATCCTTCCTCTCTAGACACTGTTCAGAGAATGACGGTGAAGATGACTGGCTCCTTCTTGTTTTAACCCTCCATTTGGGAGGTCACAGGTTTGTTTGCGGTCACTAGTATCAACTTGAGTTTGCTTCTTAATGTACACTGCCCTGGGTCCACCAGAAAGCTGGTGCCATGTTGTAATATACCTAGTAGAATTGACACCAAGTATCTGGTTAGATAGAACTGACCACAGAAAAAGGTATTTTCTTTTCCCCTTTCCCAGAGGCACATCATCTTTTTTGCCAATTATCTACCTTCCTGGAGAAGATAGTAAAGTTCAAGCTAAGGTTTGTCCCCTAGATTTTTCAACAGATTTCTAATACTCCTATAGCTCCCTGCTATTGTCACCACTGTCACTATAACCATCCTCACCACGTGCCCACAAGTTCCATCTTTCCCGTCACCCAATCAGGTGGCCTCATTACTTTCCACATCTCCATCATTAGTGCCAATTAATCATCACCATTAACATCATCAGAATAATGGCCTCAGTAAACCCCAACTGGGAGAAGCCTGTTCCCTCCGCTACAGGAATTTCCATATTAAGACTTCCGAACCCGTGAGCTCTGGAATATACTAATGGAGAGAAACTGTGTTAGAAAAGACCCCTGGGAGAAGCTGGGCGGGAAAATGTGCCCCAGTCACCTCTCAAAATATCCAGCAAGAAGCCATCAGGGAGCATGCGCCCGTTCTTTGAACTCCCTCAAAGTACCTTTCATCTGTTCTAAATCCGGGATCGTCTTTGTACAGGGCTTGCTGTTTCTGGATAAATCCTTGGCCCTTGTTCAAGCCCTGGACTGTGTCAGGATGTTCCACAGACCCCAGCAGGACAGCACTGCTAAAGCAGCCTTTCCGGCGGGACCCCTTTCTTATGACACGGATTCCAAACGCCCGCCCAGAGCGTCTGCGCTCAGCAGTACACCACGGGCAGCGACCGTGTCCTATTCTCATTTCAGCTCCCGCCTTCCTGGAGGAGGCCCCCACACCCACCACAAGGCAGTCAGCGGCCAAACCTTCTTCCCTGAGACACTCTATTTTAGGCTTCATATCATATCACAGACTCTTTCCCTGTGGAGCAAGCTGGCAAAACCCTTTTCCCTTGCCTAAGCATTTGCCTTGTATCTGATTCAAATCTCTAACCTGGAAGTTGGGAGAGTAAGCTGACAGGACACTGGGAGGAGGGCCTCCTGCTCTGCTCACAGACCACGCCTCAGTCCAGGGACTGGCTATGTGCAGCTGAGCTGATATCCTTCCCTCTCTAAGCTGCCATCTTACAATCCATTGTCAGATGGAGTTTTACCCCACTGCTTCCTGGATGTGGCAGAAAACCAACTCTGTTTTCCAATGTGTATTACCAAAATGTAACACTTTCCCTTGGTAATTTTTCCTTTTTAAAAATTTTTTTTCCTAAATATCAAAAGATCCTTTATTGAAATATTTAACTAGCTGGCCATTCTACCACAACACTGTTAACGTCACATGTGAATGTCACAAAGGCGGCCATCAACACAGCAACCACAGACTGTGCAGTCCCCAGGATCTCTTTATGGCTCCAGAGAGTTCTTCGGCTAAAGATTACTGCTGCATCTGTCAGACAATGTTGACAATGTCATCAAAAGCAGTATTTCCACAGAGCTTAATATTTTTCTACTTTTCCTTGTCTCTGGGTGATTCCTTGAGGACTTGATGATGATCAGGGCAGAGGCAGAGGTACCAATTCCATATGCACCTGTCTCTTCTGAATGGTCGGTTCCACTATAATTTTAGACCCGTCTCGCCACCTGCTGCCTCGGTGAGTCATCAACAACCTTTTCTGGAGATAAGTTCAGAGGGCTGATGACAGACATAGCACTGGCTCCCCTACAGATACAGCTCAGGTACAAGACTTTATTTTCCTTGGGGTCAGGGAGGCATGGCAGAGGCAGCTAGGGTAGGAAGAACCCAGACGCAGGATAACCAAAGAAAGCTGAAACTTGGCCTCCTGCAAACCAATGCCAAGCGATCCCTGGTATTTTTACACAGCCTCTATCTCTTCATTGCATCTGCATTTAATGTGTCACATAAACCACAACCTGTGAGCAAAGCCAAATAGTCTCATTCCCATTTTACAAATAAGAACACAGATCAAAAGTACCAGGTACCTCTTTCAAGGACTTGGCTCTTTGGATAGTAGCCACATTGGGACTAGAACCCAGCCGTCCTAACTGCAGGAGCTAAACTCCTTACACTTCCCACTCACTGCCCTATGTGCAATGAACAGGAGTAAGTCACGAAACAAGGCTGAAACCAGTGGAAGGGAGCAAAAAAACTCTGAGTGGATTGTGAAATGAGAGTGAACTGCACAAAATATCTATTTAAATATGCCTTACACTCCTATGGGGATGCTGTTGTTGTATGACTTTAGTCACCCTAGGGACTGTAGCCCACCAGGCTTCTCTGTCCATGGGTTTCCCAGGCAAGGATACTGGAGTGGGTTGCCATTTCCTACTCCAGGGGATCTTCCTGACCCAGGGATCAAACCCACATCTCCTGGGTTGGCAGGCGGGTTCTTTATCACTGAGACACCTAGGAAGCTTCCCTCTGGGGATACTCTCGTGCTAAAACACAAAGACCCAGGGGTCACTCAGAGTTACAGACATCCCTCCGGAGACATGAGCACTGGGAGAGGGCTTGGGGGTTCAGCTCACTTATATAAAGGAGAAGAGCAAAGTCACTGACTAGTCCAGACCACTCCAGGACTCAGAGGTTCATTGGATGCCTGTTTCCAAAAGCTTCAGTACCTTTCTCTCTAGTTCTATGAGAAGGACGTGACCTCCTCACAGTGGTAGAGGCCCTGGCATTTCACTGTGAGCCAAGGTAGTTGGCCCTCAGCCATGGACACAGGCAGAAAAACTGAACATCCAGCCAAGAAACTTCAGAGTCACTAAGAGGAGCATCCTATGAAGCTATCTCTCTGCAGCCTGCCACACTGCCTGGACTCCCACCATTAGGTATCCCGGTCCACGGATTATAGCAAAGAACCACAGTACAAACGTGAAAAGGCCATCAATATGGCCAGAGCAACTTTTAGCCATTGTGTGTGCTCAGACACTTCAGTTGTGTCCGACTCTTTGTGACTCCATGGACCATAACCTGCCAGGCTCCTGTGTCCATGAGATTTTTCTGGCCAGAATACTGGAGTGGATTGCCATGCTCTCCTCCAGCAGATCTTCCTGACCCAGGGATAGAACCAGGATCTCCTGCATTGTGGGTAGATTCTTTACTGCTGAGCCACCAAGGAAGCCCTTTAGCCATCAACAACCTACTGTAATTTGATCAAACGAACCTTTGCTGAGGGTGGGGCCCTGAAGAAATGGAGCAGAACATAGGTGTGTTCTACCAGAAAGAAGAGGGAATAAGCAGTCCCTGGCCTGAAACTCGGAGTTTGGACTAAGAAAAGACTCCTCAGCCTGGAGGACAACCCTGGATACTTGGGCAGCCAAGGGACCCAGGGGTGGGGAGCAATGATGACATCATATGGATAGAGAAACTTTACTGGGGCAAGTGGTAAAAATCCAAGCAAACTGGCTTAAGCCTTAATAAAATAATAAAATGAAAAAAATAAAATAAAATGGAGTATACTGGCTTATGAAACCCAAAGATCCAAACATGGACTGGCTTCAGGCCCTCACTTTTTTGCCTTCTCCAACTTCCTCTGGGTGGGCTGTGCACTCCTCAAGTTGAGCAACAGCCGCTGGGCAACTCCTGCAGAAAAAGAACTCCTCCCACCCAGAATACAGGAGTGAATTCTAATTGGCTAACCTGAGACCACGTGGTCCTGCCTAACTAATCACTGAGCTCTGATTGGCCAAGCTAGATCACTTGCTTCCCCAAAGCTGTGTTGGACTAACAGCCTCGATTTTCATTCAGGAAGCTGGTTCATTCTGAGCAGTGCCATCAGCTCTGTTCCTCACCTTCTCAAGCCTCTGCCACACAAACGCGGGTCCATGAAGGTGACAAACACATAAACACACTTAACATCACCTCTGCCACCAGGACTACTCAACGCTGATCTGGGAAATGCCACAGTGATGAACTCCATATTGTCCAGGGTGTACATTGCTGAGAAACCCAGGGTCCCTCCAGTTCTGAGCAGGACAGTCCTTCCAGAAGGGAACTGTCAAAGCCACCTTACGAAGTAGCATTACTTGTTTAACTGTCTACTGTTTGCTGATGTTCTCCTCCAGTATAAATATTGCTCTGTGAGGTCGGAGACTGAATGTCTCCTTGCTTACGGGATCGCCAGCATCAAGAATGTGTGGTACCTGGCCCAGGGTATGAACTCAGTAAACGTTTAAGCTTGTACCAGGGAAGCGGGAAGTGTCCCTTAGGCTGCTCTCTGAGCATCACCCCAGGGGCAGCTTAGGCTGACCGTGAGTAGACACATCACTTTCCCTGCGGTCACAGGAGCACAACTGAGATGGATACAGCTCTCATCTCTCCAGCTTGCAGAAACAGAGAGCCTTACTTACAGAGCCTACTTAACAAAGTGAAGCCATGGAGGTCTCCCAAGGTGAGCATCATGCCCATAAAAGAGTGAACAGCTGAGGGAGCTCCAGGAGAGGTGTTAAGGGCCTGGGTGGTCCAGATCACTATGATCTGATGGGACACTAGGAAGCCAGGAGCACCAGGGAGATCCTGGGGCCTGAGTGGAAGGAAGTCCTGCTTGTGGGAGAAGGGAAAGGTGAGCAGGAGAGCAGGAAGGAGAGGAGGAAAGTGGCCTGGGCAAAACTTTGCTTCCCCCACCCAGACCTCTCATTTCCTCTGTCCCTGTGAGGCAATGAGGGGGGTGCTGTTGTCTGCCTTTCTGCACAGACACCTGTAATCACCAGCGCCATCAACTCCCCATCCCTGCGTGGAAGCTGCTCGCCACAGTGAGAACCTCAGCTCCAGACTGGAGTTGCCTAGCAACTCAGAGTCCTGAAAAGAAAGCGAGAAAGCAGAGGAACCAGATAGGAAAGGGCAGAGGGAAGTGGATCTGGCAAAGGAAAGAGATACCGGGAGTAGACAGCCTTATGCCCAGGCTCTCAAGTCCTTAGGACCTGTCCATCCACCTCCAGCTGTCCTCTCACTGGCCACTAGGTTTGACCTACCACTAGAGATATTTCCCTTTCAAGTCACTCATCTCTTTGAATTGCAAATCCTCTGGAGAGGTTTTGCCCTCTGCACTGAGCATGGGAGGAGCTTATGAGACCCTCTTGGGGAAAAGGAAAGGGGAAAGATGGAAATGAAGTCTTATCCCACCCTAATCTGCCCTGTGCTACCTACTGTATTCCATGTTAATGCAGGGCATTCCACTCTTACCCACCCAACATGTGTCCACAGGTGCAGGGCCAAGATACGAGGCTTGCATATTTGACAGCCAGATCTGTGGGGGACTCAGTGAGCTGCTTAGCTCGTGGAGCCTCAGTCCTATCTAAAACAATCTTCAATCATGAGGTTGTCATCAGAGTTAGGGGAAAATAATACATTTGAGAATAGCTGGTACAATATTTGGCATGTAGATAGTATATCTATATGCTAGTTTCCTTTCCTGAAGATTGAAGACATGTTGCCAAGGTCATGGTCTTGGGGACCCTTGAGGTATATATAAGCCCTCCTACTTTGGTGCAAACTAACCAGACTCTAATTCTAATTTTGGAGGTGAAATTTAGCTCCAAGGCTGGAGAAATCCCTGAAAGTCAACTCTTGACTTTAAAGGTGGGAGACTTCAATCCTTGCTCTTGGGGAACACATCAACCAGTGGGCAAGGCAGAGCCCCAGCAGTCAGGAGTGTAGGAAAAGAACAGACAATGACCCCATGTTTTGCTTCCGAATTAATCAGGTGTTCTGTTGGCTTTATTTTTCCAGAACCATTGGGGCCATTCTTGCATCTGGCCACCTTTGACGGGTCATTTCAGTTGACCTCTGGCAGTGCTTATGATTTTAGTCTACCTATCATCACGGCAGCGTGAGTCGGTGCTGGGACTTCAAATTTGTCTGGTATTGGGTTTGCCATACTTTGGCTGGTGTTAGACCTCTAGATAGAAACAAGGCTTCATTTCAGATCCTCGGAGCACAATTTAAGATCAAGATTTGACTGGCAAATGGAATGTGATTTTGTAAACTCATCATCTTGTGCTTATCCATTCTTCTGTCCACACTGCACTTATTAAGTTAGACCCAATTGTGCACTAAATATAAAGAATATGGAAGAAAGAAGAAAATGGCCCCAGCCTGCACTTTCTGCCTAATAAAAGAACACTAGAAAATAGCCCATAATTCAAATTCAGATAAAGCAGTTCCTCTTCTCAGGGCAAGGATAGTTCAGAGAAGGAGCTGGAAATAGTATGGTCAGGCTAAGAGAGCTTCTGGGGCAGAGGGAACTTTTTTGAAGCACCCTATCTCCACACAAACTACTGAAGTAAGTTACGAAGGTAATTTGGCCTTCTCCAATATCCATATTCCTAGATCCAGTTGAACTCAGGGAAAAAAGTATACCTAAGAACAGGGGAAACTGACAGGCAAGCAAGGACCCCAAAGTTTGAAGGATATTAGAACTGATAGAATATTGACAGGAAAGGAAAGAAGAGTGGACAAGAGTGCCCCCAATGTCCTTTCTGTAGCCACCGGTTGGGTGCCTAATTAGCAGTCTTATACCTCAGCTCAGCCCTGGGTCTTCATTCATTCGCTGCTGTCCAATTAGAGCAGTCTGTCCTCCATGTTCCTAAGGTGTGTGTGTGTGTGTGTGTGTGTGCACACGCGTGCACATGTGTGTGTTGGGAGAGGACATCTGTGTGTGCCTGCTGAAGGGCTGAGGGCATCTACAGTGCATGCAGGTGGAGTCTGTGTTGTGTGTGTGTGTGTCTGTGTGTGTGTAACCCGTGGATTCATGATGGAAAACACTCTGATGTAAAAAACAGATGTGTGTGTGTGCTCAGTCATTAAATCATGTCTGACTCTTTGCAACCCCATGGACTGAAGCTTACCAGGCTCCTCTGTCAATTGGGATTCTCCAGGCAAGAATACTAGAGTGAGTTGCTATTTCCTTCTCTAGGGCATCTACCTGAACCAGGAATGGAAACTTCATCTCCTGCATTGCAAGCAGATTCTTTATCACTGAGCCACCTAGGAAGTTAAAAAAAAAAAAGTGATATTAAATAGTAAACTGATAATAAAGAACTGACTTGAAAGGCAGAAACCCCCAGAACCTTTGGAAATACCTGACAATTTTGTTTCCTGCGGGGCCTCTGTCCAGTTTTATTCCTGGCACCAGCATGTGCAGCTTAGAGATGGTCTGAGATCAGAGCCCCTTTTCTCTGAGCTGCCCACGGCCATCCTGGTGTGTATCTGAGCATCCCTGCCATGGCTGTGGTCGTATTTCATTTTTATCTTGAGTGGACTGGTCTCCTCTGCAATGGGTGACCCACTTTCAGAGCAAGACAGAAGACTTGGGCATCAGATATTTGGTCTCTGCCTGATATCTCATACGTTGAGAAGGGTACTGACAGGAAAGGGATCCATGGCCACCCTTTTCTATCCCTCTCTTCTGCCTTATTCCAGATGTTTCTCATTAGGGTATGGCTTTTCATTCCCACTCCTGGACTCTGTGCTGTGTCCTCTAGCAGTAACTCTTTCCTCTCTTGCTCTGCCCCTTGAAACTCTGCATCCTAGCTGGGGGCCCCCAACCCCACAACTGACCCCTTTATTCCCCTGCTAACACTGCACCGTCTCTACTGTCTACCCTTGGACTGTCTGTGCAAACCACTTTGTGGGAATTATATTCTGTCTTCTGATAGTTTCTAGCTGGGTTCTGTCTAACTGAGGCAGGAGATTGCAGAGGGATTCCCCTCTTTGACACCTTCTCCCTTGCTACAGTCTTTGGCTTAGAGCGGGCCCTTAAGACAACTTGCTTGCATTGAATTGACTGTATCACCCCTGCTGGAAGACTCACAATTAGATGGCTCACAATGTACATGAGCTGAGGACTTTAGCATTTGCACCAATCCGTTTCTGTGAATCATGAAATTGGAGCCTGACAATTCCCCTTTGAGGAAGCCAGGAAAGGGCTTATTACCTCCAGGTTACAGATTAAGGAAGGTGAGATTCAGGAAGGTTCGTGGTTTCCTCTAAAGTCATGTTTAGCCTCCAACTAATAAATGAAAAAAAAACAAAAAAAAGAAAAAAAAAAAAAAGTCATGTAGGCAGGCGAGGGCATCCAGCCAGTCCTGATCCTACAGACACTATGCTCTTTTCACTGCCACACATAGCCTGGTTGTTACCTTGATGCCACTCACATCCTCATCTCAACTGTTTGTTCTCACCGAGTACCCTCCATGTGATATCCCTGCAGCTACCTTCTAACTGCCCTTGAGCTCCAAAACCCCACCAACGGTGCTAAATCCTTGGTTGTGTTTCTAGTCCAGCCACATTGGAAAGAGGTTTAGAAACTTGGTCACTATTGTTGAAGGTCAATAGATTGATAAGAAATTAAAATATGAACACTTCAAAGGGGATGTGAGTTAGAACAGTAACGATCCCTTAATCCACTCCCCTCTCCAGGCCCAACTGGCAGCATTTTGGAAGAAAATGATGCTTTAGACCCATTCACTCAAATATGGTATCTGCCAGCCACCTGGGGCTATTGGGTACTTGAGAAGTGCATGCGTGTTCAGTCATGTCCAACTCTTTGCAACCCCATCGACAGTAGCCCGACAGTGTCCTCCATCCTTAGGATTTCCCAGATAAGAATACTGTAGTGAGTTACCATTTCCTACTTCAGGAGATATTCCTGACCCAGGGTTTGAACGAGCATCTCCTGCATCTCCTGCACTGGCAGGTGGGTTTTTTTTTTTTTCCACCATTGAGCCACTTGGGAAGCCCACATGAGAAGTAGTCATGTATGGATGTGACAGCTGGACTATAAAGAAAGCTGAGCACCAAAGAATTGATGCTTTTGAACTGTGGTGTTAGAGAAGACTCTTGAGAGTCCCTTGTACTGCAAGGAGATCCAATCAGTCAATCCTAAAGGAAATCAGTCCTGAATATTCATTGGAAGGACTGATGCTGAAGCTGAAGCTCCAATACTTGGCCACCTGATGCAAAGAACTGACTCACTGGAAAAGACCCTGATCCTGGGAAAGATTGAAGGCAGGAGGAGAGGGGACAACAGATGATGAGATGGTTGGATGGCATTACTGACTCAATGGACATGAGTTTGAGCAAGCTCCAGGAGTCAGTGATGGACAGGGAAGCCTGGTGTGCTGCAGTTCATGGGGTTGCAAAGAGTCAGACACGACTGAGTGACTGAACTGAACTGACTGAATTCCAGTTGATATATACTTTATTTTTTAACACTAGCATTATTTTTATTTAATATTTATTTAACCACATTTTAAGGATTTTCCCATACAAGTGTAAATAAACCTGCTTCACTTTTTAAAAATATGGTTAAATATGCAAAAATTTCCATATTAACCATTTAATTGTATAATTTCTTATTAAGTATATTCACAGTGTCATGTAACCAATCTCTAGAATTTGTTCATCTTGCAAAACTGAAACTGTGTATTCATGAAGAAAGTTCCCATCCAGTTGATATATACTTTAAATGTAAACAAACACAAAATTTCAGACTTATTATGAAGAGGGTGTAAATATCTTATTAATAATGTCTTATGGTGACAATATGTAGAAGTTAGAATATTTTAGAGGTAGTGAATTAAGTTAAAATATATTCATAACATAAACTTCAGCTGCTTCTTTTTTACTTTTTTAATATGTCTGCAAGTAGAGTTTACGTTTTATCTGTGGCTCACATTGTATTTCCATTGAACAGTGCTGGTGTGAATCATACCCTTCAAATTCGCAGGACTCTTTAAATAACCCCATGCAGGTAGCCATATGCTCAGATTGTGTCTGAGGCCCCATCGGATGCAGCACCAAGAACTCAGGGCAGAGTCTTGCAAGAAGATGGTGCTTGTTTCGTCCCCAAAGTTGTCCTTAGCGGTCAGCTTCCCTGACCTCCCAGGCTTGACGGTTGGCCCCAGCACAGAAACATCAGCCTCCTCAGCAGAGCAAACCCTGACTGAATTCCCGGAGCCAGGCTCACCACTGGGTCAGGGCGTCTCTAGTGCCGCCGCTTCCTGTATGTCCTGGTCTGGCCCCGCCCCAGGGGGAGGGCCTCTCGTTAAAACCACGCCTTAACATCCTCCACACTGCCATGGAGTACCGAGAGGCTATGTATGGTCTCTACCGAATGGCCAGTGTCTTCTAAGAGGTTGCTGGCTTTGACCAAAGTGAAGATACTAACTCAGACTAGTTCAGAACTAGTTCAGTTGGATCAACAAATAGCAACTGAACACCTGTTTGATAAGATTTGTCTCCCTATGTAGTACATGTACTGTGCATATAGAAGCAGTTAATATAGTCTTACCCTCCTTAACTATTAAATAGTTAGAAGATCACTCATTAGTAAGCAAAACCTTTCATTGCAACTCAAGACAAAAAGAAAAACTCAAGACAACAATAGACGGCTTTCTATCGTCGAGTTTGGAAGTCTTCCAGTTAATCTCCACCCCTGGCAAGCAGGGTCTGTGGCATGGTGGTGGGAAGGAGAATCGACCACCTGTGAAGCATGGAGCCAGCTAGTAACTGAGCTGTGGGACTCTTGGCAGAGCAGCCTCCTGACCACCTGGGCCTCGGTTTCCTCCATCTTCATATTTTAAAGGTGAGGCTTAGACTAGTTGATCTTTTGAACTACTTGAAATGCTAGCCTCCTTGAATGTTGCAATCTACCCTTGAGCATCCCCCACAAAGGCCCACAGATACTCTTTCAACCTTTTGGTTGAAAGAGCTCTGTGGTAACATAGAGCTCCCTCCTTGCAAAAGACTTTTGCTTTTCAACATTCTTCCTCTCTGAGCTGCCATGAGAGTCTCTCTAACTTCCACCTGCAAATTGTTACTAAATGCGTAAGTAGATAGAAGTTGCTCTGTGTTTCAGAAGAGGTCAGGGGTGTCAAATGGAGGAGTGATCAGCTAGTCCAGGAAGGGGAGGAGATTTCAATAGAGCCTTCCATAATGGATAATACTGCAGAAACCAAGAGGGTAGAATAAACCAACACAAAAAGGAAGGAAGGTAGCAAGGAGTGGATGAAGGAAGGATGGGTGGGTGAATTAATTTCTGGCCTAAAAGAGAGACCCAAGGAGAGAGAGAGTTCAGAAAGGGGAAAACACAGTTCTTCAACTGCCCTTTCTAGTCTCCAGAAGACCATCTCTAAGTGAGATAATATTTATAATGATTAAATGGAACCTTTGTCATTTATTGAGTACTATGTGCTAAGCACTTTATTCATTAAAACTTCATAACCACCCCCGTGAAGTAGGAACTAAAGGATTCCCATTTTACAGATTTAAAAAATGAGGTCCATGAAGGACTTTTTGCACAGATGTTTTGTTCTAGCTCCAAAATTCTACTACCTTGTGATTCATTTAAAAAAAAAAATCGTCATTTCTGTTGGCACTGAACAGCACCTGGAGATTTAGGACAGTAGATGAGGATAAAAAGTCTTCAGCAGAGATCCCACCCCATAAATACTTCCTCACAGAGTAAAGAATGTCTCTCCCTTCACCCACCCCTTAGAATGCATGCTGGTGGAGAGAGGAAGTCAGTGGTCAATTTCTGGAACAAGAAAGACAAGGTTGCCTAGGAAGGCATTCCCCATCCAGCCTCCATGAGATGGATCCCACTGGCCTCTGCTCTCATGTACATATCACCTCTTGATGGCCACATTGCCCTAGAACTATAGCTTATATCCGAAGATGCCACATAAGCCAAAGGAGATTCTCCTCACTGCTAGTCTCACCTCCAGCAAGAAGCTTTGAGTAAAGCAAAATAAGGAAAACTACAAACAGCCATTTTCCAACAAAGCAAAGTCTCAGGGTCCCCTGAAACATGAATCTACAAAACTAAGAAAGTCTGTAGATCCCAGGCTGCCCCTCACTCTGAGGTGGGAGTAGGTAGGGGGTACATAACGATGTCATTTCATGTGATTAAAAAAATATTGCATAAGCAGGGCGAAGGAAAATAGAATAAAATATAAACTAAAAATAAATGGTTGAGTCAACTCATCTTTAATGCTTTTCCGTGTAACATCTATTTTGTATAATGGAATACGACTTTCATACTCCAACTGCAAATTTAACCTTGGCCACAAGTTATGATGTACATTACAATACACTTTTATTATGTTACACAGTATTGTGGTGGTTTTTTTTAATCTATTGCTAAGCCCCTAACTGTATGTCTGCGTCAGTGAAGCCCATCTGTCACAACCACAGTGGAGATATTATTATGTAAATAGTTCTAGGGCCTCCTTTTGGGGGAATTTAATATACTGTCCTAATATCCCAGCCTGGAAAAAAAAATGTTTATGAAAAAAAACTCTTTTTTTTTTTTTTTGGTTTGTTTGTTTCATTTGTAGAGAAAGGCAGTTTGAGTTGCTGACTTTTTTTTTTTTAATAGTTCAAATTTCTTTTCTTCTCTCACTCACAATGTCTTTAAAAGCTAATGATATGGCTCCTAATAAAATAAAATAAAATACATGAGAGACTTCTTTTAAACACACCAGCTGAAGTGTAGAGCATTAATATCTTGCAGCCTAGTGCATTAGCCATCTTTTCTATATTACAGTCATATTTCAATAAACTAAGTTTTCTTAGCAGGTGCCATCTTGGATTATTTCTTTATTAGACTGAGTTATAAAATATGCAGAATGGTAGGCTGAATTTTTTGTTATTTATTGCAGGTTTTAAACCTTTGCCAAAATCCATACAACTAAATCTCCCTCCTTAGAGGTGGAGAGGCAGCACCTGGAAGGGACCTGCAGGCACTTTTGCTCTCAGGGCTGTCAATCAGGTGGCTTGGGGGACGAGGGCAGGACAGAACAGAGTATGATTTGCAAACAGAAGATGCCAGTTCTCCTGACTTCTCAGTGTGTCTTAATTAACCAAGTCAGGATTTTAAGGCAGCACAAAGAAAAGAGCTACTTGGACCTCCCAGGCCCACATCAAGCATGTCCATGCTTTTACTCCAACAGGCATCATAGTTTTGCTGAGCTCTAGCCAAGCAGTGAGTGCTTTGCAAGAAGCAAGAGAAGCAAACTGCATGTACTTCAAGACCTCAAGGGGCACTAGTCCAGTGATACCAGGTAGAGAACTAGTGAGAAGTGACACCAGGTATAGAACTACTTGGGGGTTGTCTTAGTCTGTTCATGATGCTCTAATAAAGTACCACTAACTGAGTGGCTTATGAACAACAGAAATGTATTGCCCACGGTCTGGAGGCTGGAAGTTAAAGATCAAGGCACTGGAAAATTCAGTGTCTGCTAAGAGCCTGTTTCTTGGTTCATAGACAGCCATCTCCTTTCTGTGTTTTCACATGGTGAAAGGAGCAAGCTCTCTGGGGCCTCTTTTATAAGGGCACTAATCCCATTCACTAGGGCTCCACCCTCACGACATAATCACCCAAAGGTTCCATTTTCAAATACCATCACATGGAAGATTAGGTTTTAATATAGGAACTGGAGGTAGAGGGACACACACATGTCATCTAGTGTAGGGGTAGAGTGGTCACATGGCTGTATGGGTGGGTCCGACTAAGGGCTATAGGAGTTGAGAAGAGGGAGCAGTGGTGCAGGGCTGCTAATCAAGGGAAGCTTCCCAAGGTGGGGGGAGGCGTGTCAGCTGGGGCCCCAGGGAAAAGTAGGATGTAGCTGGTTGGGGAGAAGCTGCCACCAGATATCACAACACAGGCATGCACCTGCACTTGTTCCAGGCAGGGGAAAAGGCACGACGGAGGTCTGGAGGCAGAAAGAACACAAAGGAGATGATAAAGAGGCAGATGAGGTCACAGGGACACATTCCCCATATCAGTTTGCTGGGATCAAGAGAGGCCTGGAAACCAGGTGAGGGAAAACCCTCCAGCATCTGCTTCACAAGGGGCTGAGCAGCTTGCAGGGTGGCTCAGCAGTGAAGAACCCTCCTGCAATGCAGGAGACCTGGGTTCGAGCCCTGGATCAGAAAGATCCCCTGGAGAAGGGAATGCCACCCCACTCCAGTATTCTTGCCTGGAGAATCCCATGGACAAAGGAATCTTGCGAGCTACCGTCCATGGGGTCTCAAAGAGTCAGATATGACTGGGCGGCTGAACAAGCTCACAAGCAGCTTCCTGGCAGAAAGCCCTCTTAAAATAAGCAGGAGTCAGCAAGCCAGGCTTAGCCCAGGCACCGAGCAGTCATGACTGCAGAAGAAACATCACGGTGGGAGTTCCTTGTTCCTCACACACCCCTCCCAGTCCAGCCATGTCTCTGGTTCAAGGGTGAAAACAAGTAAAATCCAGAAAATACCACTTCATCAAAAGCTCTGCCAGGCATCGCAGCACAGGCTTCTACTTGTGACCTCCATCTAAAACATACAGAGGGGTAGGGAGGCACCCTCTGACGTGTGGACTGCATGCAGCCTCAGTCCCTAGCATCAGCTGGCCGTGGAGGAGGCGGCCACAGCAGCAGCGGTGCCCAGTGGCAGATCACAGGGGTGCATGAGACAGGAGGGGTGCAGGGGACCTGGGCCCAGAAAAGAGGACCATGCTCAGAGGAAGCAGAGGTACCCGTAGTGACACAAGTACCCAGGGGATGGGGCCACTAACCAGATTCACAGGAAATACATTTTATGATGTGTCATCTGGAAGCTAAGTAGAGGTATGTCTGTGAGTGTCAGCATGTAACTATGTGACTCCATTCATGTGATCACATTCATGTGACTGCATTCATGCACCAGAACCCCGCTGTGGAAAGCTTGGTGCACACACACGAGGGGAAAGGAGGGACGCTGGAAGCTGGTATGCTGAGGACAGGCATGTGGGATTGCGAGTAGGCCTGTGTACGGCAACTCAAGACTATGTGGGCAACCAGCCATTGTCTGCACTCCATCGCCCTCAGTCAGGATCCAGCTAAGGGCCTGCCGGCAGAGGGGCCCTCCCTGCCCCAGCCTCCAGACAAACCTGGTTCAGGTCAGAGCCAGGAAAACAGGAGCCCGAGAAAAGCTCCCATGGCTTAGCTATGCTCAGCACTTCAGGGAGTGACACCATGAGACCCCACCTGGGCAAACCAGGAGCACCCAGTCCCAACAGAGGCGGGAACCCCACATGCAGAGTAAATGTCCTCGGGTCTCCCATGCTCACTGCAAGAGCTCAAAATGGCAGGGGGAAAGGCAAGGGGGTCAGAAGAAGGAAGGGAGGAACTTCACAGCAGGGCTGAGGAGAAGCAACAAGAATTTGACTTGGGAGTAACTGGGAGGGGGGCAGTCCCCTGGGAGCAAGGGAGCAGTGCCCTACTGTCCCTTTCATCACACTTCCCCAAGACAGGATCCAAACAGGCCAAATTCCTTTTAAAATCCCAGCCTAGAAGTCCCAGCTCTGCCACCTGCTGCACTGTGATCCTAGGCTATTTTCATAATCTTTCTGAGCCCCAGGGCCCTCATCTGTGAAAGGACATAATAGCACTTACAGATACAGATATATGAGAGCAGGACTGTGGTGAGGGGTAGATGAGTTATCAAGGGCCACACAGTAGGTGTTCAACAGGTGGCAAGTCCCTTCCTGCTTGTTGGTCCATTTTGGTGCTTGGGATTTATGTCCTGTGAACCCATATAAATACACCTGAGGCATCTAATTACATTTCAACCTGCACTGCACCCCTCTCTCCGGGGGGCTAGTGAATCCCAAAGTCAACACCCTCTCCAGGGACCATTTAGGGAGCTTCCTCTAAGTTCAGACACACCCTTCTGGTGTCTGTCCTCAAGTCCTACTGCTCATCTGAGGACACCCATAAACTTTCTGGATCTGTGCAGAGCATTGAGGAAGCCAAAACCAGAAGAGACTGGAGACAGACTGAAGACACCAAGGGACCACGTGAACCTCACTCTGACTGAAAGAGGCTGGAAATACCAGGGGGCGGGGGGGGGGGGGACATCTTTCACAATGTTCATCAGTTCAGTTCAGTTCAGTTTAGTCACTCAGTCATGTTCGACTCTTTGCGACCCCATGAATCGCAGCACACCTGGCCTCCCTGTCCATCACAAACTCCCAGAGTTTACTCAAACTCATGCCCATCGAGTTGGTGATGCCATCCAGCCATCTCATCCTCTGTCGTCCCCTTCTTCTCCTGCCCCCCATCCCTCCCAGTATCAGGGTTTTTTCCAATGAGTCAACTCTTCGCATGAGGTGGACAAAGTATTGGAGTTTCAGCTTCAGCATCAGTCCTTCCAATGCACACCCAGGAGTTATCTCCTTCAGGATGGATGGACAATGTTCATATATCCCCACAAATGTTCAAGGGTGGAGAGAACTCTACCCTAACTCTACCACACTGTTCATATTGTTCATGGGGTTCCCAAGGCAAGAATACTGAAGTGGATTACCATTCCTTTCTCCAGTGGACCATATTTTGTCAGAACTCTCCACCATGACCCATCTGTCTTGGGTGGCCCTACACAGCACGGCTCATAGTTTCATTGAGTTAGACAAGGCTGTGGTCCATGTGATCAGATTGATTAGTTTTGATTGTAAACAGCAATATTGCATAGGAACATGGAATGTTAGGTCAATGAATCAAGTTAATTAGAAGTGGTCAAACAGGAGATGGCAAGAGTAAGCATCAACACTTTAGGAATCAGTGAACTAAAATGGACTGGAATGGGTGACTTTAACTCAGATTATCATAATATCTACTACTGTGGGCAAGAATGCCTTAGAAGAAATGGAGTAGCCCTCATAGTCTACAAAAAGAGTCCAAAATGGAGTAGTTGGGTGCAATCTCAAAAATGACAGAATGATCTCTGTTTGTTTCCAAGGCAAACCATTCTGTATCCCAGCAATCCAAGTCTATGCTCCAATCAGTAATGCTGAAGAAGCTGAAGAGTTCTATGAAGACCTACACGACTTTCGAGAACTAACACCCAAAAAAAGATGTCCTTTTCATCATAGGGGACTGGAATGCAAAAGTAGGAAGTCAAGAGATACCTGGAGTAACAGGCAATTTTGACCTTGGAGTACAAAATGAAGCAGGGCAAAGGCTAACAGAGTTTTGCCAGGAGAACACACTGGTCATATCAAACACCCTCTTCCAACAACAGAAGAGAATACTCTACACACGAACATCACCAGATGGTCAACACCGAAATCAGATTGATTATATTCTTTGCAGCAAAAGATGGAGAAGCTCTATACAGTCAGCAAAAACAAGACTGGGAGCTGACTGTGGCTCAGATCATGAACTCCTTATTGCCAAATTCAGACTTAAATTGAAGAAAGTAGGGAAAATCACTAGACCATTCAGGTATGACCTACATCAAATCCCTTACGACTATACAGTGGAAGTGACAGATTCAAGGGATTAGATCTGATAAGTGTGCCTGAAGAACTATGGATGTAGGTTCGTGACCTTATACAGGAGGCAGGGATCAAGACCATGACCAAGAAAAAGAAATGCAAAAAGGCAAAATGGTTGTCTGAGGAGGCCTTACAAATAGCTGAGAAAAGAAGAGAAGCTAAAGGCAAAGGAGAAAAGGAAAGATATATCCATTTCAATGCAGAGTTCCTAAGAATAGCAAGGAGAGATAAGAAAGCCTTCCTCAGTGATCAACGCAAAGAAGTGTGCTGCTCTTAGTCACTCAGTCATGTCCGACTCTTTGCAACCCCATGGACTGTAGCCCACCAGGTTCCTTGGTCTATGAGGATTCCCTAGGCAAGAATACTGGAGTGGGTTGCCATTTCCTTCTCTGACGCAAAGAAATAAGAGGAAAACAATAGAATAGGAAAAACTAAAGACCTCTTCAAGAAAATTAGAGATACCAAGGGAATATTTCAAGCAAAGATGGGCACAATAAAGGACAGAAATGGTATGGATCTAACAGAAGCATAAGATATTAAGAAGAGGTGGCAAGATTTCACAGAAGAAGTACACCAAAAATGATCTTTACGACCCAGATAATCATGATGGTGTGATCACCCACCTAGATCCAGACATCCTGGAATGCGAAGTCAAGTGGGCCTTAGGAAACATCACTACAAACAAAGCTAGTGGAGGTGATAGAATACCAGTAGAGCTTTTTCAAATCCTAAAAGATGATGCTGTGAATGTGCTGCACTCAATATACCAGCAAATTTGGAAAACTCAGCAGTGGCCACAGGAGTGGAAAAGGTCAGTTTTCATTCCAATCCCAAAGAAAGGCAATGCCAAAGAATGCTCAAACTACCACACAATTTCACTCATCTCACACACTAGCAAAGTAGTGCTCATTCTCCAAGCCAGGCTTCAATAGCATGTGAACTGTGAACTTCCAGATGTTCAAGCTGGATTTAGAAAAGGCAGAGGAACCAGAGATCAAATTGCCAACAACTGCTGGATCATAGAAAAAGCAAGAGAGTTCCAGAAAAACATCTACTTCTGCTTCATTGATTACACCAAAGCCTTTGACTGTGTAGATCACAATAAACTGTGGAAAATTTTTCAAGACATGGATATACCAGACCACCTGAGCTGCTTCCTGAGAAATCTGTATGCAGGTCAAGAACCAAAAGTTAGAACTGGACATGGCACAACGGACTGGTCCAAATCGGGAAAGGAGTACATCAAAGCTGTATATTGTCACTCTGCTTATTTAACTTATATGTTGAGCACATCATGCAAAATGCAGGGCTGGATAAAGCACAAGGTGGAATCAAGATTGCCGTGAGAAATATCAATAACGTCAGATATGCAGATGACACCACCCTTATGGCAGAAAGTGAAGAGGAACTAAAGAGCCTCTTGATGAAAGTGAAAGAGGAGAGTGAAAAAGCTGGCTTAAAGCTCAACATTCAGAAAACTAAGATCATGGCCTCTGGTCCCATCACTTCATGGCAAATAGATGAGGAAACAATGGGAACAGTGACAAGACTATTTTCTTGAGCTCCAAAATCACTGCAGATGGTGCTTGCAGCCATGAAATTAAAAGCCACTTGCTGCCTGGAAGAAAAGCTATGACCAACCTAGACAGTATATTAAAAAGCAGAGACATTACTTTGCCAACAAAGGTGCATCTAGTCAAAGCTATGGTTTCTCCAGTAGTCATGTATGGATGTGAGAGTTGGACTATAAAGAAAGCTGAGTGCCAAAGAATTGATGCTTTCAAACTGTGGTGTTGGAGAAGACCCTTAAGAGTCCCTTGGACTGCAAGGAGATCAAACCAGTCAGTCCTGAATATTCATTGGAAGGACTGAAGCTGAAACTCCAATACTTTGGCCTCCTGATGTGAAGAACTGACTCTTTGGAAAAGACCCTGATGCTGGCAAAGATTGAAGGCAGGAGGAGAAGGGGCTGACAGAGGATGAGATGGTTGGATGGCATCACTGACTCAATGGACATGAATTTGAGTAAGCTCTGGGAGTTGGTGATGGACAGGGAAGCCTGGTGTGCTGCAGTCCATGGGGTTGCAAAGAGTTGGACACAACTTAGCGTCTGAACTGAACTGAACTCTACCATCACCGCCCCCTGGAAGCATCTTGGCAGGGTCCGTGAAAGCAGAGACCTCAAGGGAGAGAGGGTTCCCAGGGCAGGAGCTTTCAGGAAAGGCTGGGGTCCTGGGGATGACTCCACCAGCAGTCTGGCTGTGGCAGCCCCAGAGGTAAACTCCAGCAGCAGTGCTAGGGTCAGACCCCTGACAGGAACCGAGGTTGGGGACTGTCCACCCTCTCCTCCAGCCTCTTCCCACTAGCCAAGCTGAGTGGGTTCCCTGAAATCACCTCCCACTCCCACAGAATTAAGGGTTGGCTCCCATGAGCTGGCTGCCCCAAAGACATCATCAAAGGATTTGGGAAAAGAAGGAGGCAGGTGAGGAAAGAGAAGGACCAGAAGAGCCATCTGGGGCAAGAGCAGGACGGCCTTTAGAAGTGAGACTTCCCACGGAAGAGCTAAACCAGAACCTCTTTTCATCAAATAGCAGCTAGAACCTTCCCGGTCTTGTAGCAGCTTCACAGAGATTATCGTCAGCTGAGAGGCAGAGTGGGGTGGATGCCCAAGGGTGACCCCAGAGAATGGGGGACTCTAGAAAGACTAAGGGGACATCATAGAAACGGGGGTGGGGGGACAAGCTCTCCCTCCTTCAGGGGCTGAAGGTTGGCCCTGACACCTGACACCATCTGGCACGCCCCTCCCAGGAAGGGCACCACTGCAGAGGCCCCTCGAGTTAGACCCCACCACAGGCCTAAGACCCTACAGCAAGATGAAAGCCACTGAGGAGACTATGAGAGCTTGCAACTTTCATCTGAACCCTCTGTATCCAAACTCAGGAACCAGGCAGCAAAGGATGCTAAAGTGAGATTTGTGAAATATTTTTTTTCTCCCATGGTCATCATCAGAATGGGACTTCAGCTCCTTATTCTACAGACGATGGAAATGAGAAGACTCACAGCTCGCCAAGACCATGCAGTGTCTCTGCCCCCCAGGTCCTGACTTCCATTTCCAGAACTTTCCCTAAATTCGGTCTGTCACTCAAGCGGAGGTCAGGGCGGCACTGATGCAGCCAGTCAGCTCCTCCCGCACCTGGCGTGGTGATGTCCAAGAGCAAGCAAGCACTGCTTCCCCTGGCTGACCCTATTCTTGCCCAACTGCTCGCCTACTCTCAGAGCTGATTTAGCTGTTTGGACACGAGTGGCGGAGGAGTAAGAGGAACCGCAAGCGCGCTGGGAGGGGCCTAAGGGGGCAGGCCAGAGCTTGCACGGGAGGAAGTCAAGGAAGAGGCCGCTCCATTTGGAAACACCCCCGCCAGGATGCAGATGTTCCAGCAGCTGGCTGGGCTGCGGCCCGGCAGGAAGCTGCTCCAGCTCTGACCCCCAGACCATGCCTCTCCACCGACCCCCTTCTCACCCCTTCCCTCCACTCTTCTCCCTGTTTCCCAACGCCCTACTCCCTTCCCTCTTCCGGTTTGAGAGGTCAACTCTTTCTCCCCACTGCTGCGTCTCATTGCTCTGTCCCTTACACCTTGTTCCTTTCCCCTTTGCCTCCCTGTCATTTGTCCTCCCTCTCTCTCTCCCTCCTGTCTGTCTGTCCCCCCCCCCCCACACACACACACACACTCCGTCCTTCCCTTTCTCTCTCCTTCCCTCCCTCCTCAGCTGGACTTTCTGGTACTGAATAGTTCATCTGGGAAGAATAGCAGACCTGGCAGTACCCGGGTCTTTTTCTTTGGCCAAAACCAGGGAATGCAGACAAGCAAAATGTGCCCAAGAGAAGAGGAGGAAGAGAAAGCTCATCTAAAGACACATTTCATTCTCAGACTGCCTCCATTTGATAGACAGATGGGGAAAGAGAAGATAATCAGCCCATTGAACAGCTGGAACTCATAGGGCACAGACAAGAAATCATTTCCCAACTCCTATTTTCAGACAGGCCCTGTCAAATCCCTTTTCCCAGCTTCAGTGACAACCCAGGCATATCTCATTGCTGGCTAATCACTTCTAATTATTTAAAAAAGCACAAATGAGCTGAGCCTTGTTCAAAACTCCATCATATATCCCATATCTCCTTCCTTCCTCCAACACTGGCCAGGCTCTATCCAACCTAAGAACAAAGAGATAATAAAGGGAGCTTGGTCTACTCTTAAGACATCTCCTACTTGCTCACACTCCTCATGTATTCAAGCAAAAAGATTAAAAAGGTAGAAAGTGCCAAGCGTCTTTTACAGAAGTGGTACTATGATAGTTCTTCTTTCAGTCGACTGGCCATTGCTGCCTGCTGGCTTCTAAGCCTCACTTGCTCAATCATGGTGGCCATATTGGAATCTTTGGAAGCTGCTTGACCCTGCACAGTGCCCTCAGAGGGGGCGATTCAGATTCCTCTCATCTACTTACACGCTCATCACCCTCTCTACCTATACTACTGGGTTCCTCTCCCCAGGCAGCCAACCCCTTGTGAATGGACAAGGGGCAAGCACAGTGAACAAAGAACCTGGCTTTTACATTTTAGAACACTCTAGCCGAGAGATCCAGGATTCCGTGTTCTGGTCCTCAATGCGCTAGCTCTGTGTCAATTGACCTTTGAAGTTAACAGAGCTGTCTTCAAATTCTAGTTTATAACTTGCTCACCAAGTGAGTTTGACCAGTTATCAGCCTCTTTTGTACCCCAGTTGCTTCACTTGCAAAGTGGGGGTAATAATATCTTCCATCCAGTGTGGCCAATTATGATCAAACTTAGCACAGTAAGTATTGGGCACATTATTTTGCCTCTTGGAGTCCCAGTTGGCCTCATATGTAAAATAAAGAGGAAAGCTGTGAGTTCCTGAGCTCCTTTTCAGCTTTCAGTTCTCTAGAGGGTACATATTTATCTCTTCCAATGGGGTATTAACCATGCCTATGACAGCAAGACAGAGAAGGCAATGGCACCCCAGTCCAGTACTCTTGCCTGGAAAATCCCATGGACAGAGGAGCTTGGTGGGCTGCCGTCTATGGGGTCACACAGAGTGCGGACATGACTGAAGTGACTTAGCAGCAGCAGCAGCATGACAACAAGAACACAAATTGTCCTTCGTGTTTGTCCAAGTATGTATATTGAATGGAGAGGCTGGGGACTCAGATGTCAACAACCCAACCCTTGTGGAGCAGTCAACATCACTCAGAACATGAGCTTTGCACTCAGGCTGGACCCCCTTACCAAGCCTAAGGAAAAAAAAGAAAAGACAATTCAGCATTGTCCATGCCCAGGGCTAGAGATGGGAGAACACACTCAAAGGGGTCTGGACTGCCTTCTGGGTATCTGGAAAATCATACTTTCTTATTGTGATATTTTTGTTTCTAAAGTCACAATCCACACCCCAGCCACACAAGCCGTCTCTAGTAGATGGGTCAAAAATTGCAATATCATTCTCCTACTGTATTTTGGAGAACTGAAGAACAGAAAAGACACTTCCTTAACCCAAGTTCACACAGTATCTAGAATTAAAGCACTCTTCATTTTATAATTAGTTTCCTGGCCAAATTGCCTCTAAAGCACTTTTCTCCCTCTCCTGAGCCATCCCTCAGACTCTGCTCAGAGCACGGAAGAGGAGACCTGAGACCTTGGGGATGCCTGGTACTTTGTTCTCTTTCCAAGCTGATCAGACTCTGAGAGCCACTGAGATTCAGTGAGAAAAGAGCAGAGTTTTGCAGGTTTGGAATGACTCCAGCTCAGAGCATTCTCCACTCTCCCTGTATGCTGCTAAAAAAGACAAAGCCCAACAGCCCCAGGACACCAAAAAGAATTCAATAATATATTGGGATTTTCCGAAAACCCATGGAGAACTTGGCCAGGCAAAGGACATGTCAACAGCTTTTTTGATGAGTTCAATGTAAATGAATTAGAAACAGATGGACTAAGTTTCCTTTCAAATACACATGTGCTGGAGAGTTACAGCTGAGAAAATGCTTAGGTCTGTGCATTTCCAGGGACTGGTCAACCCCAAACAGAGTGGGATGTTTTGCTGAGTCCCAAACACTGGCTTATTCTCCTGTCCCTAAAAATAACTGAGCTGTCCAGCTGCTGGATGGATATTTTCTCTTTTGGTTTTGTTTCATTTGCTTTTCTCACAAAGCACCAGTGTGATAAATGACTTTAAAACCTGGTAGAATGTTCTAGAAAAACAGGCATCTGGAAAAGTTTTTTTTTTTTTTTAATTAAAAAAAAAAAAAACCTGCTACTCTGCTCACATCATTCCCTTCACTGGGCATCTTGCCCCTTGAACATTACCTGTCATTACTTACCCATCTATCAATGTCAACTCTGAGATCTACTTCCTCTGGGAAATTTTTAGGGATTACTTTGGTCTTCCTGGACACAGAAATCAATCATTGCAACAGCATTTTGAGCATCCAGTATGTGCCCACAATATTCTGTGAGTGTCTAATATAAGTCCCTTGCCCACAGTGAGTTTTTTCTCTAAGAAACTCCTACAAACACGTGTAGCAATTAAGAGATTAAAAACAGGTGATACAGGGAGTCAACATTAATGACAGAAGCATTAGGTGGCTTCAGGAATTCAGAGAAGGTGTTATGTGTATTAAAGCAGTCAGAAATCCTGCTAGTAACCAACATCCATTAACGGCTGTGTTTGGAGGAGTTTCACAAATGTTTCCTCTTCAGATCTTCACCAAGACCCTTTAACACAGACAGGGATTGATTTTACAGAAGGGAAACAAGGACTCAAGAAGATTAAATGTCTTGTTCAAGGTCACACCACAAGTAAGTGGTGAAGCCGGATCAGAGCCCAGACCCGTGGCTCCTAATCCAGGAACACTTGCCTTAGGTCACACCACGTTTTGCAAAGGTCTGTTGAATCAGACAGGTGCGGCTCCCTGGTGTAACTACAGCCTTATCCTGGAATCTCCATATACGTGGAATCTCCTGGACAGTTCTATGTCCACAGTTGATTTGCACATGCCCACCTTCCCCTTTTGCTAATGAATTGCACTCACCTGGGATTTTCTCCTCTTCTCTGCCGTTTCTAAAGACTCAGAGTAAGTCTGTACCTTGAATTTCTCCAGCCTAAAATGTTTTCTCCTTTTTTGGGAACAAGTAGGACTTATTAGGGGCTTCCCTGGTGGCCTAGCAGTAAAGAATCCCCCTGTGATGCAGGAGATTCAGGAGATGTGGGTTCGATCCCTAGGTGGGAAAGATCCCTTGGAGAAGGGCATGGCAACCCACTCCAGTATTCTTGCCTGGAAAATCCCATGGACAGAGGAGCCCAATGGGCTACAGTCCATAGGGTCACAGAGTCAGACACAACTGAGGCAACTTAGCATGCACACATGCATGACTTAGTGGCTGTGTTTCTCACTTGTCAACTAATTACACATTGGGCTGCACATCACTTCTGATAAGAACACTTACTAGCTGGGGCCCCAGGCAGCTATGTAGGGAGGTGAGCCACATAAGTAGGGTATAAGTGAAGCAAGCGCCCATGATTAGAACAGAGGATGTACACAGAACAAGAGTTACCTTGAGTGGCCTAACCACACAACAGGGAAACAATTAGACAACAACCCACATCCTGTGTTGTCAGTTTGCATTGCAAGTGCCGTGGGGATAGCAAGCTTCAGTTGAGGTAAGTCACAGATGCTTCATGGAAGACGATTCAAGTGAGCCTTGAGGGCAAGGAGGGCTGAGGGGAGAGGAAAAGACCTGCCCTATGGGGAGCATCGTTCTTCAATCAGTCAGTCATGTCAGACTCTTTGCGACCCCAGGGACTGCAGCACGCCAGGCTTCCCTGTCCTTCACCATCTTCCAGAGTTTGTTCAAACTCACGTTCATGGAGTCGGTGATGCCATCCAACCATCTCATCCTCTGTCACCCCCTTCTCCTCCTGCCCTCAATCTTTCCCAGCATCAGGGTGGGGAGGGAGGAGAAGATAAAAGCATGATCCTGTTGCCAGGCATCAGAGGTGGTTCAGAGGAAATGCAGGTGAGACAGGGAAATGCTGAGATCTGGAGGGGGATAAGAGGTGTTCAGTGGGGCTGGCTCAGGGAAGAAAAGAACACCAGAACCAGGGTGTGGAACCTAGACTTTCTCTCCCTTCTCTTTCAGAACAGAGCCAGGTGTCATCTTCCATGGCAGGATTCTGGGTTTGTTCTTATATGACCCTGATGCGTGCTTTCAACAGCTGCATTGTCAGAAGGAAAGAGTCCCCAGCCTAACCCTTCCAGTCCTTCTTTGACAGCCTCTCTCCCTGCCCCTTGAATCTAACTCCTCGGGTGCCTTCGGGTGCCTCCGCGAACAAGAAGCTCAGGAAAGTCTCATGGAGCTGGAGCCATTGAGTCTCATCTTTACTGACTAGATTATCTCCATGCCCCAAAGTGATTTTTCAAAGAGGAAAGGAGGAAGTCAGCCAGCTTCAAAGTTCCCCACCAAGGGGAGAACCCAGGGTCTGTTGTCAGAATTCCACCTTCCTTCTCCTTCCTTACCCTGACAGCGAGGAGAATGTGCCTCCTGAACTTATCTGGAAGAGGAATCACTAAGGGCTCCAAATCCTAACATTTTAAATCCATGGACTCTGGTTCAAGGACTCCCAGAGGCTTTGTAGAACTTTCCTTAAACTAATTTTTTTTAGAAAAGTCCACACTTCTCCATAGAGTCTGCACCATTCTATTTTCTCACCAACCAGTGCTAAGGGTTCCAATTTCTTCAAATCTTAGCCAACACTTGGTTTGGTTTGATTCTGTGTTTTATCATAGCCACCCTATTGGTTTTGAATTGATATCTCATAGTGGTTTTGATTTACATTTCCCTTATGATTAGTGATGCTGAGGATCTTTCCATATACTTGCTGTTCACTTGTATGTCTTTTTGGGGGAAGCATCTATTCAAGTCCTTTGCCATATTGTCAAGTGATCTGGACAATGGAGTTACACAGTGGAGAAAGGATAGCTTCTTCAACAAATGGTTGAGAAAGCTGGATACCCACTTGCAAAAGAATGACATTGGACCGTAACTTACACAATACACAAAAATCAAATCAAAATAAGCTAAAAACTTAAACCTAAATCCTGAAACAGTAAAACTCCTAAAAGAAAACCTAGGGGAAAAGCTTTACGACACTGGTTTTGGCAATGATTTCTTAGATATGAAATCAAAAGCACAGACAACAAAAGCAGAAATAGACAAACAGGTCAACATCAAACCAAACATCTTCTGCACAGCAAAGGAAACAATCAACAGAATGAATAGGTAACCCACAAAATAAAAGAAAATATTTGTAAACTGTATGTCTAAAAGGACTTCCCTGGAGGCTTAGTGGTAAAGAATCCACCAGCTAATGCAGGAGAAATGGCTTTGATCCTGGTGTCAGGAAGATCCCCTGGAGAAAGAAACAGTAACCCACTCCAGTATTCTTGCCTGGGAAATCCCTTGGACAGAGGAGCCTGGCGGGCTGTAGACCACGGGGTCACAAAAGAGTCAGACATGACTTGGTAAGTAAACAACAGTATATGTCTAATAAGGGGTTACAACTCAATAGCTGGAGAACAAATGACTAACCATCCTTGGTCCCCTCTCTTTTTCCTGTCATAGAGCCTGTTCCCTCCTTCACCTCACCCTGTGTGCAGAGATGAGGCAGGGAAGATAATATCAAAGATTTCATTCTCACAGAAATACCAGATGCTGAATATGTCTCTAACATCTTCCTCCTAGGGGCAACTGCTGTTAGGAGAGCCTTGAGAAAAAATTGTAAGCTGAAGTAATAAACCCCTAAGGGGTTGCAGGTGTAAGTAGAGATTTCAGGTACTTTAACAGGTGGGTGAAGGGTTTGCTTACCTTCATTTCCAAGGGCCAGAGAAGGCTTCTTAGCATTCATCAGGACTGCCTACACCCACAAAGGGTAGATAATATTCCTTCATCCAAGAATTAGGAGCATCAATATCATCTTGAACAAGGAACATTTTAAAATCTCAACCAGAGTTTATTCACTGCTTTCAGAGCTCCAAACAATATGACTCTTCCCACCCCCACAACTGCGGAGACTAATGGAATGTGGAAAGTACCTCAGATGAGCCCTGAGGTGACCTGCCATTTCAGGCAGTTCCATTTTCTTAACATACATCTTCCAGGATACTTTTCTTTGGAGAACAGAATTGTGAAAAGAAGAAAAAAAAAATCTTTATGAAAAGATGTTTATTTTGTTCTTACATAAAATAGTTATAGAACTTGTGGACCTAAATGAGGCTCAGGAAAAAGAAGCAGGAAGAGGAAGAGAGAAAGAAGGAGGTAGGAGGAGGTTGCAGCTACTTGGATGGACCAAGAGATTATCATACTGAGTGAAGTAAGTCAGACAGAAAAGGAAAAATACTGTATGACATCTCTTTTAAATGGAATCTAAAAAGAAATGGTACAAATGAACTTACTTCCAAAACAGAAACAGACTCACAGAGAACAAACTTCCAGGGGAAAGGCAGGGGAAAGGTAGGGGAAAGGGATAGGTAGGGAGTTTGGGGTGGACATGTGCATACTGCTGTGTTTAAAATGGACACCCAACAAGGACCTGCTCCCTCATAGTTCAGTTGGTAAGGAATCCGCCTGCAATGCAGGAGACCCTGGTTCAGTTCTTGGGTCGGGAAGATCCACTGGAGAAGGGATAGGCTACCCACTCCAGTGTTCTTGGGCTTCCCTTGTGGTTCAGCTGCAATGTGGGAGACCTGGGTTCAATCCCTGGGTTGGGAAGATTCCCTGGAAAAGGGAAAGGCTACGCACTCCAGTATTCTGGCCTGGAGAATCCCGTGGACTGGTTAGACAGGACTAAGCCACTTTCACTTTGACTTTGGTAGGAGGCAAGTGTTATTCGTCTTTCAACAATGTAGCAAATTTATATCACACGTTCAGAAAGGTATCTGAAACCTAAGTCTACACTTTAATAAATAATTACACTACCCACGTCAAGATAAAGGTGTTTCTAGCATCCGAGATACCTTCCAACTGCCTCTCTCTCTCCAGCCAAAGGTAACAACCATTGTGATCTTTATGATAATCATGTGCTTGCTTTTCTTTATAATCTTATTACCTAATACCTAATTGGCATTCCTAAAAACTACAGTTTAATTTTGCCTGCTTAGAGCTTTATATAAAAGGAATCACATATATATTCTTATTTTTAAACTTTCTATTTTGTATTGTGGTATAGCCGATTAACAATGTTGTGATAGTTTCTGGTGAACAGTGAAGGGACTCAGCCATTCATATACATGTATCCATTCTCCCCCAAAGTGCCCTCCCATCCAGGCTGCCACAAAACATGCAGAGTTCCCATGTTCTATACAGTCGGTCCTTGCTGGGTACTCATTTTAAGCGTAGCAGTGTGTACATGTCCACCCCTAACTCCCTACCTATCCCTTTCCCCCACCTTTCCCCTGGGAGTTTGTTCTCTAAGTCTATGAGTCTATTTCTGTTGTGTAAGTAAGTTGATTTGTATCATTTCTTTTTAGATTCCACTTATAAGAGATGTCATACAATATTTCTCCTTCTCTGACTTACTTCACTCAGTATGATAATCTCTAGGTCCATCCAAGTTGCTGCACATACCATTATTTCATTCTTTTTGATAGCTGAGTAATATTCCATTGTATATATGTACCACATCTTCTTACTTCTTACATATTCTTACTGAATAGTATATCTTGGCTATTGTAAACAGTGCTGCAATGAACATTGGGGTGCATGTGTCCTTTTGGATTGTGTTTTTCTCTGCTATATTCCCAGGAGTGGGATTGCAGGGTTGTATGTGAAGAGTTGATTCATTGGAAAAGACCCTGATGCTGGGAGGGATTGGGGGGCAGGAGGAGAAGGGGACGACAGAGGATGAGATGGCTGGATGGCATCACTGACTCGATGGGCATGAGTTTGAGTAAACTCTGGGAGTTGGTGATGGACAGGGAGGCCTGGCATGCTGTGATCATGGGGTCACAAGCAGTCGGACACGACTGAGCGACTGAACTGAACTGAACTGAACTGATGGTAGCTCTGGGTTGCCCTGATAGCTCAGAGGTCTATTTTAGTTTTTATAAGGAATCTTCATATTGTTCTCCATAGTGGCTAAACCAATTTACATTCCTACCAACAGTGTTGGAAGATTTCCTTCCCTCCACACCCTCCCCAGCATTTATCATTTGTGGATTTTTTTTTTTTTAATTTTGACTGGTGTGAGGTGATATCTCATTGAGGTTTTGATTTGCATTGCTCTAATAATTAGCAATGTTAAATATCTTTTCATGTGCCTCTTGGCCATCTGTATGTCTTCTTTGGGGAAAAGTCTGCTTAGGTCTTCTACCCACTTTTTGATTGGGTTGTTTGTTTTGATGCTGTTAAGCGCCGTGAGCTGTTCTGTGTTTGGACTCACTTGCTTAACATTAGGCTTGTGAAATTCGTCCAGGTTTTGCATGCAACAGTAGTTTGCTCACTCTCTTTGCTGAATAGTATGCTACTGTATGAATATACCAAACTGCATTTATCCATCCTACTGGTGATGGGCGTTTGGGCTGTTTCCAGCTTTGGGCTATTGTGAATTATCTCTTGGCCTGTGTGTGCATGAATTTCTGCTGACTATACACTTAAGAGTGAAATTGTTAGAACAAACAGTATGGATACCTTCAGCTGTGGGAAGCATAGCCATTCTAACATGGTTGTGTCAATTTACATTCTCACCAGTATTGTATATGAGCTCTCATGGCTCCCCATCCTTTTAAAAACTTTCTATTAATTGGTTTTTTAATTAACCATTCTGTAGTGATGTAATGTTATCTCCTTATCATTTTAATTTGCATTTTCCCCATTATTATTGATTACTAATGAAAGTGGACATGTTGTCATGTGAATACATGGTCCTTTTGTGGAAACCCTGCTGAACTCTCTTGCCCATTTTTCTGTTGGGTTTTCTTTTCTTATTATTGCTATTTAGAAGTTCTTTCTTTCTTCTGGAGTTAGTTTTATGTGTTGTAAACATATTTTCTCACTCTTGGAGTTGCATTTTCACTCTCTTGCTGGTTTCTTTTAAAAGACAGAAGTTCTAAATTTGAATATATATAAATTATCAAATATTTTCTATATAATCAGTGTTGTTTCCTGTTTAAAAACCTTTTCCTCTTCTGAGATTATAAAGATATTTCTTGTCTTCCATAAGGTTTACTATTTTGCTTTTATATTTATATACACATTCCATCTGTAATTGTTTTAAATGGTGTTAGATAGGTGTCAAAATCTTTTTCTTTCTTTTTTAACCTTATAGAGATCTATTTTGTTCTGCAAGCATTTATTGAAAAGATCATTCTTTGCCCACTGCAATGTAGTGTAACATTTATCATAAATCAAGTGCCCAAATGTACATGGGTCTTTTTATAGGCAATTTATTCTCTTGCATTCATCTATTAACCTCTTGTTACAATAACACTGCACCATCTTAAGTATTGTAGCTTTAAAAGAAATCTTAATATTCAGCAGAATAAATCTTCTTATTCTTCTTCAAGAGTATCTTGGCTATTCCTTAGCATAATTTACATCTTGTTTAAGTATTTTTTTTTAGATTTATTCTTGAAATTTCAAATTGTTTATGGTTGGTATTTCACAGTCAATTGGTTTGTGAGTAGTGACCTGTTTACAGAACACTCAGTAAACTCATTTATAAATTCTAATGATTTATTTTGCCCTTATGGCAGAAAGTGAAGAGCAACTAAAGAGCCTCTTGATGAAAGTGAAAGAGGAAAGTGAAAAAGGTGGCCTAAAACTCAACATTCAAAAAACTAAGATCATGGCATCCAGTCCAATCACTTCATGGCAAATAAATGGGGAAACAGTGGAAACAGTGACAGGCTATTTTCTTGGGCTTCAAAATCACTGCGGATGGTGACTGCAGCCTTGAAATTAAAAGATGCTTGCTCCTTGGAAGAAAATCTATGACCAACCTAGACAGCGTGTTAAAAAGCAGAGACATTGCTTTGCCAACAAAGGTCTGTCTAGTCAAAGCTATGGTTTTTCCAGTAGTCATGTATGGATATGAGAGTTGGACCATAAAGAAAGCTGAGTGGTGAAGAATTGATGCTTTTGAACTGTGGTGTTGGAGAAGACTCTTAGGAGTTCCTTGGACTGCAAGGAGATCAAACCAGTCAATCCTAAGGGAAATCAGTCCTGAATATTCACTGGAAGGACTGATGCTGAAGCTGAAGCTCCAGTACTTTGGCCACCTGATGCGAAGAACTGACTCACTGGAAAAGACCCTGATGTTAGGAAAGATTGAAGGCAGGAGGAGAAGAGAATGACGGAGGATGAGATGGTTGGATGTCATCACCAGCTCAATGGACATGAGTTTGAGCAAGCTCCAGGAGTTGGTGAAGGACAGGGAAGCCTGGCGTGCTGGCTTCCATGAAGTCACAAAGTGTTGGTCATGACTGAGTAACTGAACTGAACTGAATGATTTATTTGCAGATTTATTGAAGTATTTTTTTACATATGCAACAGTATATTATGAATACTGACAATTTTTTTTCTTACTTTTCAATAAAAGTAATGTTGTTTTTCCACTTGTCATGGTGCCCAGGTTAGGGCATCCAGTACAATGTTGAATAGAAATAATGATAGTGGGCACAGTGGCCTTGGCCATGATCTCAAAAAAAATCTGCCAATATTTATACATAAATAGTGTTATCTTTTGTTTGCATTGGATTTTTTCATATAATTAATAATTCTTATTTTAAGAAAACACTTGAGACAGGCTTGACATACAAAAAATTGTGTACATTTAATGTATACAACTTAATGAGTTTGGAGATAAGTATGTACCTATGAAACTATTGCCACAATCTATATCATAAATATGTCCATCACCTCTGGAAGTTTCCTCCTGCTCTCTTAATTGTATTAATTTTTGTGATAAGTATTTTTAACATAAGATCTGCAATCTCAGCAAACTTTTAAGTATATAGCACAATATTGTTAACTGTAAGATCTATGTTTCACAATAGAGCTCTAAGGTGTAAAATGAACACTTTGTATTGCTATTCAGTCACTGAGTTGTGTCTGACTCTTTGAAACCCCTTGAACTGCATCATGCCAGGCTTCCCTGTCCTTCACCATCTTCCAGAGTTTGATCAAACTCATGTCCATTGAATCAGTGATGCCATCCAACCATCTCATCCTCTGTCATCCCCTTCTCCTCCTGCCTTCAATCTTTCTAGCTTCAGGGTCTTTTCCAGTGAGTCAGTTCTTCGCATCAGGTGGCCAAAGTATTGTAGCTCCAGCTTCAGCATCAGTCCCTCCAATGATTATTCAGGGTTGAAGTTTAGTCAGTGTTGTGTTTAGTAGGTTATGTTCTTTCTAGAAATGTCTATTCCAAAGAAAATTTCAAATTATTTCCATAGAGGTGTTTATAAAACATTTCTTTTTTTCTTTCTTATGTTTCCCAAATCCATAATACTCATTTTTTAATTGCTTGTGCTTTTTCTCTTTTTTCATACCTAGTTCCACCAGGAGTTTATCAATTGTTATTCTTTTCAAAGACAGACTTTTAGTTTTATTTATCCTTTATTTTGTATGCTAGTTTTTACTTTCATATTTTTTGTTTCATCCTTATTCAATCTTTTTCTTTGTATTTAGTGTTCTAGCTTTGTTTCTAACTTTTAAAATGGTTTATTATTTATTATTTTTCAGACTATTTTTCTAATACATACATTTTTGGACATAAAATTTCCTTCTAAATACTTTTCCCGAATTCCACAACTGTATATACTTTATGTTTTGTTTTGGTTTTTTTTTAATAATCCAGTTCCAAATAATTTGCTTTATTTCATGACTTTTTTCTTTCACCAGTGACTTATTTAGAAGACCATATCTTAATATCCAGACAAATGAGGATTTTTCCAGTCATCTTTTTATTTATGTTTTGATCAAAGAACATACTGTGTATGATTTCAATACTTTAATATCTGAGATTTGCTTTATGACCAAGGATGCAGTCAAATTTTATCAGTTTTTCTGTGTGTGCGTGTAAAAAATATACATTCTGCAGTTGTTAGATGCAGTGTATGTATATATTTTAAGTCAAATTTATTCATCTTTTTAAAATCTTTTTTATCCCTACTCATTTTTTTTCTGTGTGTTCTAATGCTGGGACTAACTGAGATCCTAATGTATATACTGTAGTTGTGGACTTATTTTTTCATTTTAGATTTGTCATCTTTTACTCTATATATATTTTAGAGTCATATTTTTAGATGCATGAAAATTTTGAATGGTTATTTTTTCCTGGTAAATTGAACCTTTAGTCATTTAGAAAGCTTCCCTATATCTAGCAACATTTTAATTTTTATCTTTTTTCTAATCTTAATATAGTATCTTTTGTATCCTTTCATTTTTTATAATCCTCTTATTTTGCTTATCAAAAAGCAAGTACAATTAAGATGTTTTTAATGCAGTTTTACAATATTTGTCTTTTCTTTGAAGTCCAGTTACGATTACTGTTATTATTAATATATGTGATTTAAATCTACCCCTTCATTATTCATTGCTGCATGTCTATCTCTCTTATCTATGTTGCTTTTTCTCTTTTCTTTCTTTCTCATGGTTGGATTTTTTTTAGAGGATGGTCATGTATTTGCTTGTTAGTTATACATTTATTTTTCTCCTGTCTTACTGGTTAAACTGGAAACCAAGTTTGGCTTCTTTAACTTTCCAAAGTCTAATGGTAAGTGGAAACTTCATCCATTTCCTGGGCAGGAAAAATACATTAGAATACTCTTATTTTATTTATGCCTCTCCTAAATTACATGCCACTTTTGCATTTATTTTAATTGCATGTTAATTTAAACTCCACAAGATAATGTTATCATTATTTGATTCAATCAGTAGTAATTTAGATTTGGTCATACGTGGACTCTGTGTTTTATTCCTCATTTCTTCTTGCATCTTCATTTCCCCACTTGAGCTAATTTCCCAACCCCTGAGGAATGCCCTTAGCTTTTCATTTAATACATGATTGCTAGTGATAAGTTCCCTTTGGTTTGTTATAATAAAAAGACCTTTACTTTTATCCTTCATTCTTGAATGAGATTTTCTCAGGAGTAAAATTCTGGATTGCCAGTTATTTCCTTTCAGCATATTAAAAATACAATTTTATTGTCTTTTGACCATCTTTCTTTCTTTATTTTTTTTCCTATTATAAAGTTACTCTTCAGTTTTACTATTGCCCTTTAATGGTAATTTACCTTCCACCCATAACTGCTTTTGAGTTTCTTTTGTTTTTGGTTTTCTGCACTTTTAAAGTAATAGTTTACATGAAATTTTAATTTTTTTGCTTGTCGTTCATAGAATTTTGGCTTAATGTTTTTTAACATTGTTGGAAGTTTCCCAAATATTACTTTTTCTATTCTATTATCTCTTCTATTTCTGGGATTTCAGTTAAACATGTTAAAACACATTGCTGTTTCCTCCATGTCACTTGTCCTTTTCTCTGTTTGATTTTTCTTTACCCCACCTCTTATGTGAGTCGTCCTCATTCTGATATTTTCTTATGGCATATATTCCAGTTAACTAATTCGCTCTTCAGTTATATCTAACCTTCAGGTAAACTGATAAAGTTCTTGACTTAGAGTATAGGTTTTTTTTTTTAATTTCTATCATTTCTATGTATCTAATTTATAAAATCTATTATGTCAATTTTATAGTTTCTGTTCTTTGCTGAAATTTTCACCTTGTTTTAATTGCTTCAAAATAGTAAATATAATTACTGTAAGGTCCATGCCTGATGTTTTCAGTATGTGGACACTCTATGAATCTTTCTTTGGGCAAGTTCTTGTCCATGTTGTTTTCCTCTCCTCCTGTGTCTGCTTATCTTTGACCATATGTCAGACAATGTATTTGAAAAATTATTTATAGAAATAATTTAAGACCTAGAAAGTCATTATTTTCCTCAAGTGATGATTTTTCACTTGATTTTGCTCTATGTTTGAGAACAATAATAATCTTAGATGGTTTTAATCCAGTTTCAAGTATCAAGAATTTCTGAGCTATCCAGTGACTCAAGTCAGGTTGGAGTGTTGAGAGGATTCTTTTACTTCTAGTTCATCTGTCCTTTCAAAGTCCCAACCCAAAATGAGAGTGATTTACCAATGCTTCATCTCTGGATTTTTATCTTCTCCTGAGAAATTCTTCACAACTTCTTTAGCTTTTCAGTGCCTTGAGGGTGCTTCTTTTTGTTATTGTTCATCTTTTCTAGTCCTCAACAGAAGGGTTTGTCCAAATTAATTAGCCCCCCAGTTCTGTCACTGTCACATATCTGATACCTAGGAATCCTATACCACCTCTGACTCCAGAAAGACCTCTGCCCCTTTAGCTAGACTCAGGTTACTGCCAAAAGGAATTGGGAGAGTTGTTGACTGTTACCCAATGACTCAGCTCCAAGTCACCTCTGCCCCAGTCTGGCCTTGACATCATGTCTCAGTGCTATTAATGGGCTATACTATCTTATCCTTGTGACCAAATAATAACCACCACAGTTCTGGTAAATGCATTCATTTCTTTTTCTTTGCACCTGAAGGTATTCTGTGCTCTCTATACCCTCCAGAACTGGATCTCCACCTTGCTCCTTTTCAGGAGCTTACTAGACTTGCACTATAACAGCTCCTATGGGTAGAAGGCTAGGACCCTGGAACCTGCCAGCATTCCTGGGATGCCACCTGCTGGCCAGGTCCTCAGTTGCTGACACAGGATCCCTCCTCCTGGCCTTTCTAGGACTTCCCTGAGAATGTTTTTCAGGACATCATCTGGCTGCTCCCAGCACTTACCATAAGAGTCTTTTCTGCAAAGCCAGCCTTCCATCTACCCTTGCCCTTAGGTTTGCCCATTTAGGGATGTTCTTTCCTTTAGCTGGGCTCCAGCTGAGTCTGTCCAGGCTGCCAAATTCCATCATACCTACCCTCTGTGCACCCAATCCCACCAGGAGGCAACTTGTCACAACATGAGGTAAAGGACCTGAACCACAATGAAGAAGACTATAAAACATTCATTCATTTATCCATTTTTATCTTCATGACCTAGTATCCCAGAGTGAGGGAGGGATTTGTAAGTAAGTGAGATGTACCATTAACTTCTAATTAGCAATAGTTTAACTACTCAAAGGCTATTGGCTTCAATATCACCATCAAGTTTCCTTTTCAACACTGACTGTACAGTGGTAATACTAGGTCTGGGAGACCAGTTTGTCCAGGATGTGGCTAAGAACTATAAAAATTAACTCCTAAGATAATGCCTATTTGAAATGAACACAACATTCATTTTTATGTAAAGACTGTTCTGTGGAAGCTTTGCTTTAATTATTCACTGAAATAAAACATTTATTTAGGCAGGTTCTGATCAGGAGATACAGAGGAAAAGGGACTAGGGGCATTGTCCTCGAGGGGTTCCCAATTTGTTGCATTGTGCTAAGGGCCATGACGGAAAGTGGCAGGCACAGAAGGGCCTGAATGTCTTTGGATCAAGAATTTAGGGAGGGCTTCCTGAGCATTGACACTGAGCTTGGCAGTCAGCAGTCAGCGGGATCCCGCCCCCGTTCCCACCTCCTGCTTCCCATCTGACACTGCTCACTGACTTTATAGATACATTTTTCAAAAAGCAAAAGCAAAATTCAGCTCAGTGGGTCTGAGTGATTGCTTACTCTAAATTAGTGAAGTTTGAGTTAATGAGGTTTAAGAGGGTCATTTTTCTCCTTATAGTCAAGTGAGTCCACGCTCTGCCCACAAGGCCCCTAAAAATAAGACCTTGTTTTATTTCCTCCGGTCCTACCCACCTGCTCGGTCTCCCCATTCTAAGGTCTAAAAATTACTTCCTATTGGGCAAAGTGACCTAAAGTCTTCTAAAGTCCCCATCAGGAGGGCTGGTGAGCCATACCCTCTAATGTTTCTCTGTTTACCAAGCAGTAAATGCCTAAAGGTATTTAGTAATCTCTAACTGTATACCTGGACGTCCCTGGTAGCTCAGAGGTTAAAGCATCTTCCCTGCAATGCAGGAGACCTGGGTTTGATCCCTGAGTCAGGAAGATCCCCTGGAGAAGGAACTGGCAACCCACTCCAGTATTCTTGCCTGGAGAATCCCATGGACAGAGGAGCCTGGCAGGCTACAGTCCATGGGGTCTCAAAGAATCAGACACAAACGCAGTGACTTACCACACATCCATGTTTGCCAAAAATGCTCATAATCTATGTTAGTGAAAAAAAGAGATTTTCATGATAACATAGGCAGTGCACATTTATTTATCCCACAAATAGTTGCTGAGTATTGAGTCTTGCTGGGCACTGCCCTAGACATCAGAAGTCCTAAGCCACGAGGACAAAAGTACACGCTAACAGAAGGCTCCAGTATAAACCCCTTCCAAGCACTCTTCTCACTCGGGTCCCTGTGGTTGTACAACATCCTCCCCCACCACCCACTGCCACAGCTGGTTGGATTGGACCAGATCTGGGCTGAGCACCTAGCTCAGGAAAAGACAATGTCTGCCACCGGTCTTTGAAGGGGTGGGCACCCAAATTGTGAGCAAACAGGCTCACTGGTAATCAGATGAATATATCTTATTTCCTCTGCTGAAAAAAAGTTTTATAAGGAGAAAGAAAGTGAGCCAGTTGATAATGGGACCACATAAATCACACCAAAAGCAGCCAGTCTGCAAGGCTTTAAGTCTTAAGTTTGCTCAAATAAGCAGAAGCTGCAAGTAAACAAAAATGCTAAAACCAGACAGAGTAGTAGTAGAAGTGATGGTTATTAATGGAGTGAACAGGCGATTATGAGCTCCTGCTTCTAAAGGGGCAGCAAGATAACCTGGGAATTAGAGCCAGCCTGCTTGGAATCTGAAAACCCACCCAGACCCTGAGCATCACAGTCTCAGCATGGCCCCGCTCTCCTGAGTTTCTCTCCTAGCAGGTTCAGCCTGTGCCTGCGGGAACCCCACGTGATGTAAACCCCAACTCATTGCAAAGTGAGCATCTTCCACCTTAAACAGTCTGAAAAACATAACAGGAGAGTTCTATTCACCAGAGCTCTGGCCAGCTGGTGAGTGTTCAGGAAGGCCACCCCATCTGCATCCTGAGGTCTGAGTCTACAAAGCACACAGGCCATGCCCTGATGCAAGCTGCTGATGGAGACATGAATCACAGTTGCTAGAAGCAAATTACTTATGGTGAAGCCAAATGTTACTCTGGAGGTGCATGGCTACCTGGGAAGGGGGAAAGGAAGGACACTCCCTGAGTGAGGCAGAACATGAACCCTTCTTGGAAGAGAGGTCATCCATCCTTCATCACCCTCCAACCTCCTCCCCTGCTCTGGCCCCCCAGATCTGGGTCAGGACAAGTGGGAGGTGAGAAAGAATAGAAGTGTGAAGTGACAAACCTCAGGTACAAAGAAGGAAAAGGCCACAAGATAGATTGCTCCTCCAAGGGACACTGAAAACTGTGCCAACACTTGATCAAATAGAGATCATATTTATGCAAATACCCACAAGGGCTCTGCTAGTTGCCAGTGGCAAAAAGGCAAGTTCAGAGGGAAAAGAGCTACTGACCTCCCTGTGAAAAGTCTCTCAGTTGTGTCCGACTCTTTGTGACCCCATGGACTGTAGCCCACCAGGCTCCTCCATCCATGGAATTTTCTAGGCAAGAGTACTGGTGTGGGTTGCCATTTCCTTCTCCAGGGGATCTTGCCGACCCAGACCGGGGGATCAAACCCAGGTCTCTAGCATTGTGGGCAGATGCTTTACCATCTGAGCCACCAGGGAATCCCTGGTGGATTCCCTACCTTCCGACCTCCCTACCTTCCCTACAATCAAAGGTGTGTGCATGCATGCTGTCTCCTCAGTCATGCCTGACTCTTCATGACGCTATGGACTGTAGCCCTCCAGGATCCTCTGTCCATGGGATTCTCCAGGCAAGAATACTGGAGTGGGTTGCCATTCACTTCTCCAGGGGATCTTCACTACTCATGGATCGAGCACTTGTCTCTTGTGGCTCCTGCATTGGCAGGCGGGTTCTTTACCACTAGTAACACCTGAGAAACCCACAATCAAAGGATTGGGACACAAGTCTTCAGGACATGTGGAGCTTTAGGAAACTCAGCCCAAACTACAAACAGATACAACTTCCCTTAGCAGATCCAGAGCACCCTTTTGAGGGTAGCCAGCCTCACTGCAGTTAGATCCTGAACCCAGGCGTACCATGCCATTCACTGTCCCTTGCTGGTTCCACCATGCTCTCTTCCCAGACAAGTACCCCCCTGCAACACACTTTTCTTTCTCTGCTCTCCATCTACCTTATTCCTCATCTCAGCACCCTGAGAGATGACTGATGCTAACTCAACAAAAGACAGTCAAGCATCACACTCATCTGAACAGGTACATTCAGTGCCTTAAATCTAAAATGTGAACATCTCGCAATAAAACTCCAAGAAGATACATACTTTGGATGGTGAGAGGCCAAGGCCTCCCTTGGGCTTCCAAAGTCAACTGCACAAGCAACACCCCCTCACTCAGCAATGACACTGAGGACCCCACCCCATGCTAACTCATCGCTTTCTGGGAATCCTCAATTCTGCATGTTGATTTTTATTTCCCAAGTGATCCTGCACCTGAAGCAACTCCCTTGAAGGAAAAAAAAAAAGTGGTGGGGGGCTGAATTTTTAGGAAACATCTTCCCTGGAGGCATGGCCAGGGCTGGCTTCTGGAATTCATTTTCCAGCTAAGCACTTTAGAACCGTGTTCCTTGTGGTTATTAGCACGAGCGACAACAGCCTTTTCCTCCCAGAGCCACACAGATTAAGGAAAGCTAAGACTACATTTCTAAAATTGTTCCATTTCAACCCACAGAGAATCAATACAAGGGAAGAGCATCGCCTTAAACGCTACTGTTATCCAAACTCAAATTCATTTTTGATGGATCGGTGGTTGGGTTTTCTTAAGGCGAGGCCAGGATAAATATACACATTTCCTGAGACGCTTTCTCTTCCTCAGCAGCCCCCCAGCCCCCTTCCCTTCCCACACATGGAGGGGGTGGAGAATGATGTACTTATACCCATTGTCCCTTCAGGATACAATCTGTACAAGGGAATTGAGAACCTATTTCTAGCAAGGAGGTCCTGGGGCCCTGCTAGCGCCATCTGCCTGCACTGACTCTGATCCAGGGGTCCGCAGTCTAATGGGAGACTCCTGGCACAAGTTGCAGAGAGCTTTGGGCGCAGGGTGCAGACATAGACACCGAGACGGTCTGCAGTCACTGTTCGATCCAGTCCTGCCCCAACTCGCCTGCGCTGCTGGACTCCCTTGATCTCACCACCACCACCACCACTATGCATTCAGATGGTGCTCAGGACCAAGCATGGCCTGAAGCAGAGGGGTTGAACCTGCAGGCCCACACATTCAGGCTCAGCATCCAATCATCACTGGCCTCAGATGTCTGCCTTGCTTCCCTTCTGTTCTCTGAATGCCTGCCTTCACTTTCTTATTCCTCCGGAATCAGCTTAAACATCACCCCTCCAAGGAAAGCCTCCTTCCCAGACCTCATTGTAGGGTCAGGCTTCCTCTGTGTCTCTCATCATTATACCCGGGCTCACGTCCACTGTGGAGATGCTCCACTCTTTGGTGTGGCCACCTGTGCAAGGTCCATGTGTGTGCGCTGCATGTGGCTGTCTATGTACCTCCCACATTATAATATGAGCTACCTGACCACACCATCCAGGCTTGCTCAGCAGCGGATCTGAGGTAGCACCTGTCACACCTCGGATAATTTTTTATTTAAGAAAAGGAAGAAAGGAAAGGAGAAACGATCGAATGAACCCCAACCCAGACCTGGTGCCCAATGAACAAACAAAGCTTCTGCTTTCATTCCTGCAGTTGTATTGAAAACATCCATGCTGCTCAGTTCCTGCCATCAATAGATGGATTTTTCTGGCTTTCAGCAGAGAATGTGGCTGTGTGATTTGCTTTGGCCAATGGAATATGTATTAGCAACTGTGACTCAAGCAGAGGCTTGGAAACTCATGTTCAATGGAGCTTGCCCTCTCTAGCTAGGAATCTGCAAACACCATGTGAACAAGCCTGGGCTTCCTATAAAAGGAGGAGCAACCTCTTGGAGAGGGAGGTCAGCTGCCCCCACCATCCTTGCTGTCCTGGCTAAGGCCCTAGACCTGTAAGGGAAGCCATTCGGGGCCATCTAACCCCAACTACATGCCCAGGTTGGAAGAACTACACAGAATCGTAAGAAATAATAATAATCATGAAAGAAAGTGAAAGTGTTAGTTGCTCAGTTCTGTGTGACTCTTTGCAATCCCATGGACTGTAGCCTGCCAGGCTCCTCTGTCCACAGAATTCTCCAGGCCAGAAATCTGGAGTGGGTAACCTTTCCCTTCTTCAGGGGATCTTCCCAACCCAGGAATCAAAACTGGGTCTCCTGCATTGCAGGTGGATTTTTTACCATCCGAGCCACCAGGGAAACTGCATTACAATCATAAGAAATTATTTTATGCCACTAAATGCTAGGTTTGTGTGTTTGCACAAGCTCTGTACCTTCACAGCTCCCTTAGCTATGCCAGCTTTAGTAACCTGTCCTCTTCCCCTTGCTCATTCTCCCACCATCCTGATCCCCCTTTACTTCCTTCAACAAGCCAAGGCTCTTCTGCCTCAGGACATTTGCATATGCTCTTCTCTCCACTACGCTTCTCTCTTCTACCTTCTGAACCTGGATGACTCCAACACATCCTTTATATCTCTGCTTTCCTGGTCATCCACTCCAAACGTTGTTCTCCACGCTTTAGGTAAGGTTCTCCAGCCACCCCGACCAGCAGTTATTTGCTCTCTTAGCACTATTTCCTTCACAATTTGTAATTATTTCATACAGTTGTTGATCACTTTTAGTCTTCCCCTTCAAGCTCCAAGAGCAAGTGTTGTCTGTTCATGCACCAACTTGTCCCAGGACCCAGCAGTTACTGGCAGGTTCATTAATTATTTGGTGAAGGAAGTAAAGGTAGAAGGGAGAAAAAAAGCCATACCAGTCCTCCTAGGATGTGGTGCTTCTTAGCTCTTGGCATTCCCTTCTAGATAACCAGGGATGGGTCCCCAAATAGCAACTGTCCCAGTGTCTACTGAATGACTTTGCTCCTGCCTTCACAAGTGTCACCTATCCCGGTACCCCACTGCTGATCCAGCCTCTGCTACTGAAATGTGGCCCATGACTGTTGTAGCAGGGGGCACTGCACTTTGCTCACAGGCCTGAGTCTTCTTCCCGAACTTTCCATGGGGCAGGTCAATCCCTCCACTGACAGCTTTAGACCTTATTCACACTAGGTCTTCTGCATCCCAGTATTCCCAGCTGGTGTCTGGCTGTCTTCAAATATGTTATTACTAGAATGATCCAACCAAAATTACAAACGTAACACATAGATAAAACCATTTTTATATCCCGGAGGGTCAAGACACTATTGGCATTTCTGATGCACTGGAGTCAGTTCAGGCCAACCAAAAAGGCAGCTTAGAAAATCAACACTCAAGCAGAGCTCTAGTGGAGAACAGAAAAGGGCAATTAATTTAGCCCCACCCTGTTCCTGACTGTCATGAGAAATTAGTGAGGGGGTGGGTATGCAAGTGGCATGGAAAAAGAGGGGACATTAAACCGTTAATCAACAAACTTGACAGAGGACCTACTGTGGACCAGCAACAAGATATCCAGCTTAAACACACACACACACACACACACACACACAAATACAAATACTAGCATACTAGGAAGCCAGGGCTATCCACAAAATTGAAGATGAAGTCGCTCAGTCGTGTCCGACTCTTTGCAACCCCATGGAACTGTAGCCTACCAGGCTCTTCAGTCCATGGAATTTTCCAGGCAAGAGTACTGGAGTGGGTTGCCATTGCCTTCTCCAGAGGATCTTCCCCACCCAGGGATCGAACTCAGGTCTCCCTCATTGCAGGCAGACGCTTTACCGTCTGAGCCACCAGGGAAGCCCACAAAATGATCAACATTTAATCTAACCCCTGGTGACGCTGTTCTGCATTGTGGAGGGAGACAAGAGGATAGCGTAGAGGCTAATGGGGGCCGGGTGAGTGGGCTTGCTGGGAGAAGGAGGTGTGGTTGATGAGCGCACACAGCTTGGGCCGGGCCCTAACCCAGTCCAGGGAGCAGCGGGGGATGGTGCAGACGCAGCCTTGGTCCTAAGCTCTCCATGCCAACCCTGGGTCCACTCGTGCTCTCCCTTCCCCGGGGAAAGGGAAAGCTGGGGATTGCCAAGAAGAGAGCTAAATCATGCCAAAAACAGGACTTGATAAAATGTCTCTGCGTTTTATCAGGCCCACAGAATCACTGGGAAGAGGTCACCTGGGGAGATTCCAGCCTTAAGAGTTATGTCCAGCGGCCCTGTTTCCCTTTAAATCTTCTGGTTTGGACTCCGTGCAGGTCCAGTCCCGGAAGCTGTCCTATTCCAACTGGCCATCTTCTGTCCCAACACTAGGGGGAGCCTGCCCTCACCTCCTGGGCCGTGCCTGATTTTGTTCATTTCTTCTCCAATATGAGTCTTGCTGCTTCGAATTCCACCCTACTGGATGTTTACTGGATTATAAAGTCATCACAAAGTTCAGGGCTGTCTGCCTTATTATCCTTATAATCACCCAGCTAGAGCAGACAAGAAGGTTGGTGCGCTTGTCGTCATCATGGCATATGACAAACGGTTGTCCAGCCCTCAGTGCACCAGCACCTTCAAGCAGGAAAAGACCAAAGCAACCAGTGCAGGTTCAAAGGCCAATGTCTTGGGAGTTTGGAAGAAGTCTAAATATTCCATCATTCCGGCTTCGGAGAAAGAGGAAGAGGGAAGACCAGATTATGAAGGCATCTTAGCATTGGTCTCAGTCCCAGATTCCTCAGACGTGGCCAGGGACAGAGCTGAGGAGCAGGGCTACTGACCGAGGATGTAGCCGGACTCCAGAGGGATCCCCAGGACAGGAAACTGTCGTCTGGAGGCTGAGACCCCATCTGTGAGGCCCTTCTGTGGAAAATGTGGGATTGCACATTCAGTCATACTCTGGAGTTTTAGGATATGGTAACAAGTTTGAGCTCAAGGAGTTCTAATGTGGGCTTCCCAGAAGGCTTGGTGATAAAGAATCTGCCTGCAATACAGGAAACCCACGTTCAACCCCTGGGTCAGGAAGATCCTCTGGAGAAGAAAATGGCAACCCTCTTCAGTATTCTCGCCTGGGAAATCTCATGGACAGAGGAGCCTGGTAGGCTACAGTCCATGAGGTCAAAGAGTCAGACGTGGCTGAGCAACTAAACAGCAATACTGAGTCACCACATTCCTCTAGAAGATCGGTGTTGTAGGGTGGGGTGTGGGTGCCCTGACCTTTGGCCTGACCTTTGGTTGGGTGAAGGGATTCTTGGTTGGGTGAAGGGATCCACAACTTGAGAGAGTGTTACATATGTAGCAGGAATATCCAATTCTTTTTCTCAGGTGGTTTGCCCTCTGAAAGGTATAATCTAATGATGGAGCCCAGCACTGATATTTAGGAGAGAAACCAGATCATGTGTATTTTCAGTGATGTGTTATTATAATTAGACCTAAAATTTCTTCCTTCCTGAGGAAGTCTTCACTGCTCATCATAGAAAACAACGACTAATTTTAAATTCTTGGAAGGCAAGGGTGACATTTTTTGGCTTGATTGTTCCACAGCATCTAACCACATAAATGGCAAAATAAATAATTGCTGTGTCTAGCTGGATTTGAGTGAGGCTATGTGAACACTGATGACAGACAAAGAGAAGAGGAACACTGCCCAGTGATTGAAAAGTAACATTTGTTGTTAGAATATCCTATCCCACTCAGATTCAGGGTTGGGATAAACCAAGTTGAGTCCAGAAGAATCACACCAAAACATCTGACGTAGTTTGGCTTAGCAGATATGCTCAAAGCTGTCTATTTATTAATCATTTGTTCAATGATTCAATATACTTATTAAACATCAACTATGTGTAAACAGAGCATCATGTCGGCCCACAAAGTTGATGATGGAATTGCCTGGAGATAGAAAATTCCCATCTGACATAGACAATGCTAATGAAAGAATCAAATCAGGCAGCCAGACAGGGAAAGAGTATGGAATTTCCCTTTGCATCACCGTCACAGAATCAAACACTCGAGGTTACCTTACATTTAAGGTCAGCCTTCGGTTTGCTCCAGTTTCTGCAATCCACCTATTTTCTTCTTCTGCAGTATTTATACTACTCATTCTGACTTCAATCACATCAACCTTGTCTGGGTGATTCCAAGAGCAAAAATTCAGGGCAGATCTCAGCTCCTCCCAGAGCGAATCTCAGTCCCATCTAAACCTGCTTCATTCAACCATGTACAACTGTCTATAACACCTGATCTAGCTCCTAACTATAATTTATCTTAATCATGCTTTATTGTTTCCAGTGGGGAATTCTCAGTCCCCAGAAACTTCCCTCAAGGGACAAGGTTTTCTCCTTCTCTTGGTCTCCCTGTATATAGGACAGAGAACACAGTTGAAGCTTAAGAAAAAAAATTCTCAAGTGAGTAAATCAAAGGGTAAATCAGTAGATTGTACTGTGCTTAGTCAGTCGGTCATGTCCAAATCTTTGTGACCCCATAGGCTGTAGCCAGGCTCCTCTGTCCATGAGGATTCCCCAGGCAAGAATACTAGAGTGTGTTCCCATGCCCTCCTCCAGGGAATTTTCCCAAGTCAGGGATTGAACCCAGGTCATCCGCATTGCAGGCAGATTCTTTACCATCTGAGCCACCTGGGAAACCCAAGAATACTGGAGTGGGTAGCTTATCCCTTCTCCAGGGGATCTTCCTGACCCAGGAATTGAACTGAAGTCTCCTATATTGCAGGCAGACTCTTTACCAGCTGAGCTACCAGGGAAGCCCTGTAGATATGGAAAGACCTTGCATTTGGTAATTGAGTCAGCTATTGGTTTATTCATACTAAAATGTGAATGGTTGATGATTACAAATTGAGTTTCTGCAGGATTGCATTTGCATTCAGTCAGGGATCTTCAGAGTCTTAGCCCCCCAGAATATGTTACAGTGAGTCATTGTAAGACAAATATAAACTCATGATACTGTAACCCACTTAGCTCATTAATAAGCCTGGCTCCCCTTTACAATATCACCACTATCAGCAGTTGATTCGATAGTAGTATCACAAGCAGAAGTCTGTGTGTTCAATAAGCCTCAGTGTTAGTGGGCATGTGAGTAACCCCAGGCCAGCCCATGTTATTGAACTCTGACCTCCCAAGGTAACGGTAAGCAAAAAGGCTACTATCACTCCCCCACCATCACCCGCACCCCTGCATACACACACACAGGTAAACATTCCTAGAAATCTCACAGTTCCCTGTAGAGCTGCTTCTCTTGGGAGAGAATGGGTTTTTTAAGTAAATTCCTTTAAAGGTTGTGTGCCTGCCAACCACTGACGCAAGGAGTATAATTAAGATGGAAAACAACCAAATCCTACAAGGAGCAGAGACAGAATGAACAAGACTGGGCTACCTAGGTGAAAAGTCCTCTCTCCCCTGTGGCTCTAAGCTCAAGAGCTCTCCACAGGCCCCCCCCCAAAAAAAGTGAGAATGGAAAGGAACACACAAGTAAAACAAAAGGTATATTTATGAAGCTCTGTTGGCCATCCTGTAGACCACCCCTGCTGGCCTGACCCCTGGGTTCACCTTCCAGTCTGGGGCTGGATCACCAAGTTTCATGATGCTCTTTTCCACAGGCCCCAGATGTCATAAGTCAAGGGGACTCACGTGAGACTCATGCTGAGTGCTCAGCAGGGCAGGTGGAGAAAAAGAAGATGCCCAGAGGAGGGAAAATGAAGCAGAGGGCTATAGGGATGACTTCAGGTCAGTGCCAAAGAGCTCCACAGGGTTGTGATGTAGTCAGCCTTGGCTCCAGTGGGCCCTGAGACCACCAGTTCAGAGGCCAAAGAGGTTCAGCAGCATGGGCTAAATGGCCGGTGTTATCAAATTTGGATGGGGGCAACATCCTAGCCTGAGGTGTTCAGTTCATTTAGAACCAGAAACTGTCCACTAGCTTAGGAGGCAAGGAACAGGTCCAGGATTACAGAGTATAGGCAGAAACTTGCTAGAGAGTCAAGGTCAAACCCAAGTGGCCTGGGTTTCAAGACAGCATTCAGTCCCTTCCAAAAGACTAGATGACAAGGTAGCAAACAGCAGCAGAAATCCTCCTTGAGGCTTGTATCAATAAGGCTTATCAGACTGAGTTTCCAAATCAGGTAGATGTGGGCTGAAATCCAGCCTGTTCACTTGAAAAATGGGCAGAATACCTCCCTGGGGAAATACTGTAAAAACTAAATGAGATAATGAATGAAAAGTGATTAATACAGACCCAGGCATACATTTATGGAACCAGGATGGTGCTGAAGGCAGAGATGGGGCCTGTATTTAAGGAAAAAATTTAGCAGTGACATCTAGAGCTACAGAAACCAAACTATTAATTTCAGATTCTAACTGGTTCATGGAGCCAGGCAGCTAAACGCTAACCAGCTGGGTCAGGAATATGCAGAAAGTGAAGAACTGTAAACCTAATGCTCCTCCTGCTCCAGCCGTCCACTGCTGGAGCTGGTAGATGCTGTGCCCAGAGACACAGGCACCTCCCAGAGGCGCCACCACTGGTTTGGACTGAAGAGTTAAAAGACTCATTAGCAAATCAGCTTGCCCATGCAAGGAAAGAGATCTGCACACGATCACCCAGCTGGTTCGTAACAGAGCAATTATCAGAACTGAGGCCTCCGAACCCAGAACCTAGTATTCTTGCCTTTCTGCTGGAGTTCTTCATCTTCACGATGTTTAGGATATAAGAAAGCATCCTCCTTCCTACCTCCTTTCCTCACTGTCCCTATTAGAACACAGATCTGTCCTTCTAGGCTTGGGTAGCTCTTCCTCTGGAAAACAGACCTCTACTGATGAACAGGCCAGGCATGGAGAAGCTACACATACTGCAGGAGTCTTCCTTTCCTGGGTATGGAGGCCACCTCCTCACTAAGGCACAGGGAAGGGGTGTGGATGCCATGGTGATCATGCCATGGAGAAGAGCCAGCTTCTAGTACCCAAGAATTCAGGTACCCGCCCTGCCCATCTTCCTCCATATCTTTCTTGTCATGAGACACCAACTACTCTTCCAAACACGAGGCATGAATCAGAACTAAAATTCTGTTTCTTAAATTCACAATTGAAAAACAACAGCATTTACGTTAGTTATTTTTGTCTAGGATACAAGGGCAGTCTATGAATAAAATACACACAGTTGGAGAGGAGGAGACGATTCATCCCACATCTCTCTGCCAACCCAAAGGCCAACTGAACCAGCTTCGTGACTTTCCATAGTTAAGAACATGCCACCAGCCAACTAGAGTGGTTTTACCAGTGCTTAGAATATTGAATTCAGTTCTCATCTGAGCCGATTTGGGTTGTTGATTTAAAGTAGTTAAATTTAACTTCATGAATTACTGAGTTGAATTGAGTTATTTGAAATAAAGTAAAATGAAGTGAATCTAGGTTAGTTCATTTTTAGATTTGGGAGAACTAAGGTTTTTTTAACACTGAGTTAATGATCAACGGATGTGGGTGTTGACCATGAATAACTGATTGTCCTGGAAAAATGGCACAAAGCTATTGCCAGTTCCTGCAGGTAAAGCCCCCCTGGGACCAGGGAATGGAGTTGGCGCTGGCTGGTCATCATGGGCCCATCCTGAAAGCCCACACACCAAAGGGAGACAGGAAACTAACAATACTTCATGACTTGGGCACATCCTGTAGCATGCAGACCTTGCTCACACCCTACCCTCTAAATTTAACTCAATCTTCTTTGTTACTGTAGAATTCAAATGTTGGTCTTAAAATTAAGAACCATATGGGTGTGGTGTTGCTTAAAAGAAAGACTATGTGGGTCAAGCCACACAAACCTAGAGAATGTTTTAGATATTTTCAGTGTCTTCTACTCTCCTGCCAGGTAGAACTGTGCTTTTTACACAGCAAATATACACATCTTCCCCCTTCTCCACCAAGAACACGACTTCTACCAATTCTTTCTTCCGATTCCCATTGTTATATAAGCTGAGTGTCTTGGAAATAGGCATATATCTTAAAAATAGGCCTATCCATATAATTTAGCTGTGAATGTGGTATTCAAGCAGTCTCCAACTTAAGAGCAGGCTCTGTTCCAAAAGTTTGAGTGGATGTCAGTTTCCTGGTACTCAAAATGCATTTTCCCATAGAAACCATGTTGTGCGTGGTGGTTGGGGCCACAGGCAGCCCACAGGAGCCTGTTGAAGCCCTAAAGAACTGGAGCGTGATGCTGTCCTACTTGTACCCTAAGCCCCAACATCTTCTATGGAAGAGCACATTGTGGGTCCTAACTGGGGACTCCTCCTCCCCTCCAGATTCCATCTCTGATGGTTATGGGACTGGTCACTGGATCTCCTCAAGCTCCCAGAGGGATGGATCCTTAAGCCATCCCAAGCTCCAAACACCTCCCCTGGAACTCATCATTCTTCTGCTTTTATTCCACATTTTGCCATTTACAGTCAAATGCTGCTTTTCCCCATAACACAGCAATCCAAGCAGGGAATCAGATAGATGCTCACCCAGTTGTCCTGCCTTCAGGGCAGCTGGGAAAGGCCTCACCTGGGAGGCAGGTAGCATGGTTCACCTCGAGTGCTCTATGAAGCTCTGGGTGACTGGAGAGAGAGTGAGTGCGAGGAGAATAGATGAAAGGGTGCTTAAGACTCCCTCCATTGTCTTAAGAAGCACCTTGAGTGCCCAGAACTGCACCAAACACATCCAAGAAGGAAGAAAATATGCCTGGGGTACAAGGTCAAAACAGAAGAAAAACTGATACATCTCTTTAAAACGACAAGCATCTCTGGGTACATTATTAGGTGGAAAATAGAATAAACAAGAGGACACAAGTCAGAACAAGAGAAGCTGAAGGAGGAGATGCCAAGGCCGAGTGAATGTGAGTGCCCTCTCAAGGGTCCAGAGAGCTCCCCATCTGCCAGCGTGTTCCTGGGGCCTGCCAGCCCACAGCCGCACAGGCGCTCGGTGGAAATTCCCTTGGGCCCACTAGCAAAGTGATTTCTCCATTGCTCCTGGCTATAGTTGTTCATTTTTTTTCAAGTTTTGTTTTTTGGTGTTACGTGTTTAGCCTGAAGTCACCTATTCAATAAAGAATTGATATAAATAATGTTTGGAGATATAGAGTTCATTTTTTAATTATTTATGAACCATAAGGTAGATAACTCATCCTCACAGCTCTCATAAATTCTGTCTCCAGCTTCTATTGAAATACTGGAGAAAGGAAAATAACGCCATACCCAGAGTTTTGGGGCCTCCTCTCACGGTTCAGAAGTACCTCTCCCTTGCGAGGGTAAGCCCCATAAACCTGTGGGAGGAACAGCCCAGTGGATCTTAGCCATCAGGAGAAACCCAAGGGGTTACCGAGCCTTCTCGTTGTCTCACATTCTAGTCCTTCAGGCATCATCTCTGCAAAACACATGGGTTTTCAGCATCAGCAAATGAATGGATAAACAAAATGTGATCTATACATACAATAGAATACTTTTCAGCTATAAAAAGAGGGAAATTCTGACACATGTCACACTATGGTTGAACCTTGAAAATATTTTGCTGAGTGAAATAAACTATGCAAAAAAATTGTATGATTCCACTTACATGAGATAGCTAGAGGAGTCAAATACAGAGAGACAGAAAGTAGAATGTGGTTTCCAGGGGCTGTGAGAAGGGAGAAAGTGGGGAGTTATTGCCTGATGGGTTCAGAGTTTCAGTTTGGAATAATGAAAAAGTCCTGGAAATGGTTATTGGTGATGGTTACACAACAGTGTGACTGAACTTAATGTCCCTAAACTCTACACTTAAAAATGGTTTTAATGGCAAACTTTATCTTATATATATTTTAGCACACATACCAAAAATACGCAGGCTTTCAGCTTCTGCTCAGACATCTCGTTCTAAAAACATTTATTGAGGGAGGACTATATGCCAACTGTTGTTCAAGATTAGGGGAGAGAAATGAGGGTTGCAATTTTAAATAAGATGATCAGAGGAAGACATCATAAAGGTGAAGTCAGAACAAAAGCTTGAAGTGAAGAAGCCATGGCAATATGGGGAGAGAGAGAGAGAGAAGCCAGTTCAAAGGCCCTGAGGTAGGATGCCTGGATGTATGGGGACCAAAATGGTGCTGGGAAAAGCTGCATGATTTTGCATAGTTGTGATTGCAATAATGCTGGAATTTCCAAGCAGAGATGTTCTGCAAGCGGTCAATACTGGGAGTAGTGAGCGGTCAGAAATGGAAAAAAATCAATCCAAGTCTCACCTACATGGAAGCAATGAAGCTACTAGCACAGGCCTAGCATGGTCTTCATTTAAGCACTCTTTTCATTAAGGCATCAAACCTGACCCTCCATCGTGGCCCGTGATGCAGAGTTTGGGCCAATGTGGTTCAATTTATCCAGAGACTAAACCTCCCTTCTCCTACCACAGTGTGAACCTAGGATCTGGGTCATTGTAGATGACCAACCACTCCTTAAACAGATTTTCAACCACGGTCTTTTCAGTCCATTTTTTAAACAATCCCAGCACTTGCTCTCACCTTCTGGGGGACCCAGAGCCTCCATTTCATTTTGTTGAATAAAGGACTGAGTGGGAGAATAAACATCATACATGAAGCCAAAGAGAATCTGGTGCTGCGTTATTAGTTAGGGCTCCAGGGACTCTGGGAAGGTGAGAAGGAGAAATCACAGAAAACTTTGGAGGAATTGGGAATAGCATGAAAGGCAGGGATTGTCATGGATGTAGGAGATCATGGGGCCAGAGCCAAGTGTCTAGAATGCTGTGGGAACCCTATTGAAAATGTGTCCTAGGACTTGAGTTCAAAATCCCAGAGTGCATCCACACACACTTCAGGGCTATACCCAAGCATCCCATCAAATTCTAAGCTTTCTGTTCTTGTTGAACACATTCTTTCTTGTTCGCACTCCCACTGACAAAGGAGGAATAGGATCACCAAGAATTCTTGCTACTTTGGTAAGCAATTTGTTATGTGAGGTTGTATATGGCATCCAGACTTCCAAACCATTTTGAGGGTATTTCAGACCTTTAATATATTACACTTCACTCTGTTTCCAAAGTATCATCACTCCCCTCACAAAGGCTGTGAGCTCACCGAAGGAAACAAGAATACTGTATGCATTGTTGTAGCCTATGTTCACAGCAAGGCATCTAACTATAATTGGCACTCAGCGAGTATTCGGGGAATAAATCAATGACTATTACTGATGCAAATACAAATTACAGAATAAAAAACACTGAACCACATTTGGTGTTAGAATGTGTCTTAATACGCATTTGTCCTGCTGTACTTAGATGCACTGGTGGGAATGGTCCATTTCAGAGATTAGCGACATAAGGAGTGTATTAGTTGTCTACTGCTGCACAACAAATTACCTCAAAACTTAGAGGCTTAGAACAGTACATATTTATTATTTATCTTCACTATTTTCCTTTTTCTGTGACTCATAAATCTAGGCATAGCTTCTGCTCCAGAATCTCACTGACTACAATCCAGGTCTCATCTGGAGCCACAGTCGACTCAAGGTTCAGAGAGGGCAGGATCTGGCCTCAAGCTCACACAGGAGTTGTCAGCAGGGTTAGGTTCTTGGAGGGCCTCTGGACTGAGGATCTGTCTCAGTTTCCCACTGGCCGTCATACAGAAACTACTCCTGGGTCGTTGCCTTGTGGGTCTCACCACCACAACAGCTTGCTTCATCAGAACCAGCAAGCTGAGAAGGCAAGAGAGGGCTAGCAAGGTGAAAGTCAACCTGTTATAACTTCATCTCAAAATGGCCTTCCATCACTTCCACAGTATTCTATTCATTGGAAGCTAATCACTAGGTGTAGCCCACACCAAGGGTCTGAACCACCAGGCAGAGATCATTGAGGCCCGTTTAGAAGGAGCCGACCACATGTGGCACTTAAGGTGACTCAGTCCTTCACAATCACGTGGTGGGTTGGAGGTCAGGGTCAGTGATTGCAGCTTTGAGCTCTCCACTATCCCCCGGCCCCCATGCCCCATCCTGGACGGTGCCTGGGAAGTGGGGCAAGTGGATCCAGAGGGACCAGACCAGAAGAGTGAGGAAAGGAGGGCACCAAACCATTTGCTTAAATCTACACTGGAGCAGAATTTATATTTTCCAAGTTATCAAAGAGTTAGGAAGAAGTGAAGGGTGACTGCAGGTATGGATTTATTACCACTAAGGCAAAAGCTGTTCCTAATAATATTTTAATGCATTTCCATAGAAATGCATCTGTTCGGTTCAGATTTATAATTGGGGTCTGGGAAAAAGCACAGAGGTGATCCAGGAGTGCTGAAGAGCTGGCTTTTTCCCCAGTCCTTTATGTGGAGGTTTTCTGGTAGGGACGGGAGTTGTCTGGGTTGTTTTTGGTTCAGAAATCACTCTTGGTGAATTCAGCCTCTGAAAAATCCCTCTCTTCCCTTCCTACTCTGTGATGCCACTCAGCTATCACTTTTCCCAACAGAAGAAAAAAAAGTGCTTGAAAGCAGCATTGGGCCTGGGGAATGGGCTCTCAAATCCAAAAACTGTGTGAGTGATCAATTTAGATGATTCTGGACCCAAGGCTTTCCCCTCCTCCATCCATAACGCCACTGCCTAAACCTCCCCTCTGTGGGTTTAGCTCCTCTCATTCACAAACCAGTTATGTGTGTGTACATGTGTGTGTACGTGTGTGTGTGTGTGTGTGTGTGTGTGTGACAGAGAGAAAGAAAGGGGGGAGGGAGAGAGATGGAAGGAGGGGGTCCTGAAAATAGCAACATGCTATTCCTGGACTCTTTAGAAATGAATGAAGCAAATTAAGAGCAAGGAGAAGGAAGAGTGGACAATGAGCGTGAAAGGTGGGGAGAGGCAAGTAGTGAAAGGAAGAAGAATTCCACATCTGGTACTTTTCTTTCCTCACTCTTCAGATGAGGTCTTCCCATCAGGGAAACAAGAAAACTGAGGCTTGAAGAGGTGAGGTGGCTTATCCAAAATGACATAGTGGTGGATCCGAAACCTGGTCTCAGAACTGTGCGATGCGCCTTGGATGTGCAGCCTGACCGTGTCTGGAGGAGTAGCTGGCCTTCCACTGAGAGGGGGTTGCCAGAATGACCCTTCCCCCTCTATCTTAGAAATTATATATATCCACACACATACACACACACATTTGTTGTTGTTTATCACTAAGTTGTGTCTGACTCTGACCCCATGAACTGTAGCCCACCAGGCTCATCTGTCCACAGGATTCTCCAGGTAAGAATACTGGAGTAGCCATTCCCTTCTCCAGGGGATCTTCCTGAAGGAGGGATTTAAGCAATTAATTAAATGCTGATGAAATAAGGTTGCAAATTAACTGACTTTTAATAGGGAGATGAGCCTGAATTAGTCAGGTGAAACCAATGTCATCACAAGGGTCCTTAAAGGGAAGAGGAAAGCAGAGTGTCAGCATCAGGGTGACAGGCGGTGGGGACTCAGCCACCATGGTGGACTTTGGAGAGGAAAGGGGGCCAGGAGCCAAGGATGTGAGCGGCCTTTGAAATCCAGAAAAGGCAAAAAAGAACGATTCACCTCAACACCCTGATTTTAGCCCAGTGAAGCCTGGCTCAGACGTCTGACCTCCAGAATTGTAAAAGAACACAGTTGTTCTGTCTTAAATCACTCCATTTGCGGTTACCTGTGGCAGAAGCCACAGGAATCTAGCAGGAAACAGTGTAAGTTTATCTGAGCCCAGAGAGAAAAGAAACGCTGGGGTCCAGAGAAGCAGCCTGATTCCTCCCCTGATATGGGACTAGAAGGGTGGGGTGGCACCCAGCCCTGGCAGCCTGTAGCCAGAGGGGTCAGCAGTGGGTCTGAGTGGTCTGGCCTTGCTTCCAAGTCATCATGGACTGTTGGTGAGAACACAGACACAGCTGGAGAGGCTTCCAGACCCTCCTTGGGAAGTTTTGGCATCATCGGTTAAGAAAGAATTCAGGAACCACTAGCCAGTAACAGCCACCAAAAGAACCCAGCATCTTTGACCTCTCCATCATCTCTTCTGTTTTATTTTTCCCTGTAATGATTGATAGTTGAACACATTAAGGTAAGGGCCTTGTAGTTTATGTCATGAAAACAATGATAAAGAACAAAGCAAAACAGCTCCAGTTCCCCAGCCAACCAGCAAGGTTGCCGGAAACCTGGGATAAATGGGTGTTGGCAACAAAGGAGAAGCAGAATCTTAGTGGAGCCTGAGACATGTGTACATGCATGCATGCGTTTGCATACTGAGTTGCTTCAGTCATGTCCAACTCTTTGCAACCCTATGGACTGGTAGCCCACCAGTCCATAGGACAGATTCCTCTATCCATGGAATTCTCCAGGCAAGAATACTAGATGGGTTGCCATTTCCCTCTCCTGGGAACCCTCAGCTCCTGTGTCTCCTGCATTACAGGCAGATTCTTAACCTGCTGAGCCGTGGCGGAAGCCCGGAGCCTGAGCCAGGGAAAAATAAAGGGCTTTCAGAGGCTGTGAGAAGACTGTCCACATAGGCACGGAGCCAGGACCACAGGAAACATGTGGCTACATCCCCAGGATGGAGCACTCGGTGCTCACCTTGGACCTGGCATGAAGTAGGGGTTCAGCAAACGTGAACTGCTCTTATTATTATTATTACCTAATAGAGGACTAATAAACATCTGTGTAGTCAAAGCTTCGGTTTTTCCAGTAGTCACGTATGGATGTGAGGGTTGGACTATAAAGAAAGCTGAGTGCCGAATAATTGATGCTTTTGAAATGTGGTGTTAGAGAAGACTCTTGAGGGTCCCTTGGACAGCAAGGAGATCCAACCAGTCCATCCTAAAGGAGATCAGTCTAGAATATTCATTGGAAGGACTGAAGCTGAAACTCTAATACTTTGGCCACCTGATGTGAAGAACTGACTCATTTGAAAAGACCCTGATGCTGGGAATGATTGAAGGCAGGAGGAGAAGGGGCTGACAGAGGATGAGATGGTTGGATGGCATCACCGACTTGATGGACATAAATTTGAGTAAGCTCTGGGAGTTGGTGATGGACAGGGAAGCCTGACATCCATGGGGTCGCAAAGGGTTGGACATGACTGAGCGACTGAACTGAACAGAATAGAGGATGATTATCAGATTACTCACATGTTTTTAAAAAGGTAAGTTTATATTCTGTCATATGACATTTTATCTAATTCTTCCATAACCACATTGACATGGTAAACAATTGGCATTTTCACCTCCATTTTATAAATTTTAAAATGTCGAAATGAAACACAGGCTTATTTTGCATGCACTTTGGGGGTACCGAGCTCAAAGGGCATCACTGCCAAGAGGCTGCAGGACAGAGAAGCAGGGAGTTAGCAGGGGCAGGCACTGGTCTCAAAATACCCGAGGGACACCCTTTGTGACCTCCAGGACTAGCTGAAGAGACAGAGAGCCCGGAAACCTGGCCCCCCATTAGCAGATCTCACAGCTGGCCACTGATGAGACCCAGGCTCCCATTCTCCATGCTGGCCTGACACCGCCCTGCTCTGAGCTTCCTGCCTGCCCTGTCCTGAGCTGGTTAGGAGCATAGAGGGAGACCAGCGCCCGGCAGGCTCCCACCCTTCCAAGGTTCCGAGCCACACCCTGGCAAGGCTTCCAGCCATTTCTGCCTTCCTCTAGTTACCAAAGGAAAAAGATACCAATTGTAAACATTGCTTTAAAACCATGCCATCCAACAGCCGGCTCAGCTGCAATACATCAGCCTGAATTGTACTCATTTATGGTGAAGCATTTTATATTAATGTTTTCATTGCTTATCACAGACACTGGCTTTAAAGTGCTTAAGCCAGCTGTACTGAGTTATTTATTAGGCTTTTTTTTTTCCAAGTTGCCTTTTCCTTAAATAAAGTGTTTGTTTTACTTTCATACACTTAAGAATCCCTGGTGTCTCCTGTCAATCACTTCTGATGGCTGATGTGTATGCATTCCCTATTTCTCCAGAATATACTCAGATCCTTTGGGAGGAATGTGAACTCGAGCCAGCAATGCCAATGGAAGGACAAGTTTTCTAGTGAGATGGAGAGTTTAATTTCTACAGAGCCATTTAGCTTTCCTTCCTCCATTTCCCTCCTTTTTCCCACAAGCTGTGTTTTCCAGGTGGTTCAGCAGTAAAGAATCTGCTTACAATACAGGAGCCTAGGAGATGTGGGTTGGAACCCAAGGTCAGGAAGATCCCCTCGAGGAAGGCATGGCAACCCACTCCAGTATTCTTGCCTGGAGAATCCCATGGACAGAGGAGCCTGTTGGGCTGCCAGCCATAGGGTCACAAAGAGTCAGACACCACTGAAGCGACTAGGCACACACGCACACAGGTTTCATAACTTTGAATCCCAAAGCTCCCTCCCACAAGCTAGATCCGACCTCCACTGTAACATGCTCAACGGCTGCCGAAAGAAAACTGAGTGAACATCGGGGCCGCTGATCATTCCCCCTCCCTGGATCTCTTGGCCACTCCTCTGTCCCCTTCATTAACTTCATCATCTTCCTCTTCCCTAAAAACAGGTGGTCTAAGGGTCAGGCCTCAAGCCTGTCTCCTTTAGAACTAGCAGCCACATAAAGTCAAGTCTAAAGATGCAATAATGAGATATTCCATTTCCTTCACTTCCTGGGGTCTCAGAATACTGACAATAAGACCAAAAGCTAGAGGGTTTATCATCAGAGGGCCTGATATTTGTGAGTTGACTAACAAAATGTCCCAGACCCGATCATGCCACAATGAAGCCCATCAGTCAAAAAGGCCCACCCATAATCACAGAATTCCAGTCAGTCCCATGGCTCCACACTCTGAAATATGAATAGATAGTCAAGGATCAGCGGGCATTTAAGAAGAATTTCAACAAAAAACAGCAAAAATTGAAAATAAGAAACTCAGGAAACAAAGGTGAAGCAGGAGGCAAAAGAAATTCTTTAAAAAAAAAAACTATAGCTAATATCTTAAGAAAAATAAGTAGACATGCAACAAGAACAGAAACCTATTATAAGAGAGCAGTCAGAAAAGAAAAGTGTACGGATGTTAAATATGGAATAAATATAATGAAAAATAAAATAGACTTCTAGAAGATAAATCTAAGAAATCTTTTGGGAAGTAGACAAAGGACAGTGAAATGGAGTGAAGAAAAGAAATAATAAGGAAACTAAAGCATCCTTCAAAGAAATCCAATAGCTTCTTAATAGACATCTCAATAAGAGAGCCCAGAGAGAACAAGAAAGGTGATTACAAAGAATAAATCCCACGGAAATTTCCAGAACTAAAGTGTATGAAATTTCAGGTATAAAGATTCTAGCAAAAGGTCAAATATGTGAATGACAAAAAGATGTGAATCTACGTATCTCATTGTGAAATTTCAAAACACCAAGGATAATGAGTAGGAATAAAAACTTCCAAGGAAGGATGGAAAAGAGATCTCACTTATAAGGCTAGAAATCAGGAAAACACCAGACTTCTCAATAGCAACACTAGAGTCTGAAATATTGCAAAATGAGGCATTTCCATCCTAGAATTCTATATCCAGCCAACTGGTAAGTCAAATGTGAAGAGATAATAGACATATTCAGACATGTAAGAGCTCTATGTGGATGAACCTAGAGAATGCCATACAGAGTAAAGAAAGTCAGAAAGAGAAAAACAAATGCCCTTTATTAATGCATATATGTGGAATTTAGAAAATGGTACTGATGAACCTATTTGTGGGGGGGCGGGGAGGCGATAGAGATGCAGATGTTGAGAATGGACATGGGACACAGAGGGGGACGGGAAGGGTGGGCCAGATCGAGAGAGTAGCACTGACCTGTATGCACTACCATATGTAAAATAAATAGCTGGTGGGAAGCTGCCATAAAGCACAGGGAGCTCAGCTCCGTGCTCTGTGATGACCTAGAGGGGTGGGATGGGTGAGGGTGGGAGGGGAGCTCAAGAGGGAGGGGATATATGCAGACATATAGCCGATTCACTGTACTGTATTGCAGAAACCAACACGACATTGTCATGCAATTATGCTCCAATTTTAAAAAAGAGCTTTAAAATTTTCCCCCATGTGTGTTTTCATGAAAAGCTTCTGGAAGAGGATCTTCACCAAAGTAAGAGAGTGAAACAAAGAAGACATGAGATCCTGGAAGAAGGAGGTCTTTTCCTTTTCCAGAGGAAAGTACTGCAGGGGAAACTGAGGCAGGAGGGTTGCTGTGGGCCCAGAAGGGGCCAATCCAAATCAAATGGAGCTAGGGCTTGGAGCCCCAAAGGGATGGTCTCAAGAAAAAACAGCACCACTCAGTCATCCAGTGGGTTTGTCTAAGGGATTTTAGTACCTCTACCAGAAAACCTGGGAAAGAATCAATGGTAGGTATAGTCAAAACTATGGTTTTTCTGGTAGTCATATACAGATGTGAAAGTTGGACCATAAAAAAGGCTGAGCACTAAAAAAATGATGTTTTCGAGCTGCGGTGCTTTGACAGTCCCTTGGACAGCAAGGAGATCAAACAAGTCAATCCTAAAAGAAATCAACCCCGAATATTCATAGGAAGGACTGATGCTGAAGCTGAAGCTCCAATACTTTGGCCACCTGATGTGAAGAGCTGACTCATTGGAAAAGACCCTGATGCTGGGAAAGATTGAAGGCGGGAGAAGGGAGCAGCAGAGGATGAGATGGTTGGATGCCATCACTGACTCAGTGGACATGAGTCTGAGCAAACTCAGGGAGATAGTGAAGGACAGGGAAGCCTGGCATGCTGCAGTTCATGGGGTCACAAAGAGTCGGACTTAGCGACTGAACAACAAAAACAATATAGAAAGCTAGAAAAATTATTAAACCATTTTTAGCTCTTACAAAAACAAAAGATTGCTTAAGAATGGAAATAATCATATTTGTATCCCTTTATGAATATTTTCATAAATATACATACTAAAATATTAAAATCCACTCAAAAGATTGCAATATAACTAAGCTGGGAGGATGGAAGAAAGAGAAGGGGTGGTGTATCGGCTGAGAGAAAGCCTTCACTTCTGCAGATAGAAATTTTAAAAAAATCATGTCCGGAAGATAAAACCATGTAATAACATATTTAGAAACATGAAGGTAAATAGCAGTACTAAGCGCTCCAAAAGTTGAAAATGGTGTTTCTAGGGATTAAGACTCAGGAGGTAGAAGGAACAGCCAGGTTTTCTGGTAAGTCCTGACATAAATTTGAATTTTGTAACTCATGTACATGTATTACTTTGCTAGAAAGTAAAAAATTCATTCATGTGTATAAACTTAATGATACATGCAAAGCTGTGCACTCCAGAAAGGACAAGCATTCACTATGAGCAGATGCACAAGAGGGAGCAAAAGCTGAAGCAGAATCTGCCCCCTTAGAAGCTCGCTTTAAACAGCATGCTGCCGCTTACCTCTGCACCCTGCACAGAGCGCTCTCTGTCCACTTGTCTGTCTGGGAAATGCTGACTCATCTATCAAGGCTCCTTTCACACCTTCCCTGAGTCCCACAGGCAGCCACGCCTTCCCTGGGTCTTCCTGCCCTTTGCACAAACCTCTGTTGCAGTCACTGTCTCATTGTACTGAACTTGTATATTTGGAGGCTTGTCTCTCAGCTACTCATGCAAGCACCTCATTTTACCTTGAGTGCCTAACACATTTTACCTATAGTGCCTAACACAGCTTCTGACTCTATATGAAAGCCTGCAAGTGCTTGTCAAATGCAGGTGTGCATGGATGGATGGATGCATGAATGAGTTGGATGCATGGATGAGTGGCTGCATCAATGGATGGATACATGCATAGAGAACCAGGCTATGTTTTCTAGCTATCACCAGAAAGAAGGAGTAATGCTGGCTGGTTAAAAAAAAAAAAAAAAAAAGGAAAATGGGGAAAGCAAGAAACACCTGGGAAATTGACTGTGCCAGCTTCCGGGCTGGGCATACAGGCTGCATAGAGTAAGCCCCTAGCACCTCAGTGACAGCTACAGAGCCATATTTCTGCTTCCACAATACTTGGGGCCCTGTGTGATACAAAACAATGTGCATGCAGAAAAGGGCAGAAGGGAAGTGATACAGAGAGGGGAGGCAGAGATCCTGAACACACACCTCGCCGGCAGCGTCACCGGTCCCTGCTGCGACTTCCAGCAGGAAGCTCAAATACCTCTGGGGTCCTACTGAACGTTGCTCTCAACTCACAATGACCACAAAGGCAGAAGCTAGGGCACCTCCAGTAATGACTTCCATGGCCAGTACCAGGAGGTAGAACTCCTCTCAGACCCAGCCTGTGGATGTTGTAAGCACTACTTACATTCATTCTTTCCACAAATCTCTGCAAGCAAATGCAGGACCAAATGCATGGATCATTTGCAAGCCCCCTCCTGCCCCTACCATTTCCTAAACTGGGAACCTCAGTTTCACTATCAGAGTCTAAAAGGCAAGGGACATTCACCAAAGCTCCAAGAAAACTTCTAATGCCCTACTGATGCCACTTCGTTCCCACCAAAAGAATCTTCAGCAATTGAACATTAAGCGAATTTCTCCTATGTTCGTCCAACACTTGATGGTGGCTGGTCAGCTCTGCGGCATGATTTAAGGGCTGTGAAAAGACCACACTTCCCCAAAATATCTCCCCACTGGCCTGAAATTCTTCATTGCACTTTATAACCATGCCTGAAATTCCACCAATTAGAAACTCATTTACAAGCCCCTCTTGTAAAATGCGCAAGAGTGATTAGCTTTATTTGATGCCGCTCCAGAATCTAAAATTAGGACCAATGGTTGGGCCTAATAAAGAGAAATTGATGGGCTTCAGTTGGACTGAAAAAGCGTCTTCTGTCAGCTCTTGCTCTTCAGCAATGGGACTGGCAACTCCCCTGAATGACAGAGAAGACAAAGCCTTCTCCTTCTGGGCAGTTCTGCAGGGGTAGAAAGTTCTTCCTCCCAGTGGATTACAATTTGCTTCCTGGCACTCTCAGCGGTTTGCCCTAGATCTGCTCTCTACAACACAAAGGGAGTCTAATCCCCACCCCCTTGTCAGATATTCTAAGACAGACCTCCTCTCCCCAGGAGCTCCCTGCGGTCCTTCCTCCGTGTCTAACAGCTGGGCAATCTGTGTGCATTGATTCGGCTAAACAAGGCATAGCTCCAGGATTCCCTGCCCGCCCACCAGAGACTGACCCCTAGTAGGGTAGACATACTGTCTGTGTCATGCAATAAGTCTTGTATCCTCTGCTTCCACCTGCTCTGGCTATGTGGGGCTGGAAGCATCATACAGAGGATGTAGGCAGGCCAGGTCACATTCAAGGAAGTCACATCAAAGAGAAGGGCTCGTGGGGACTTCCCTGGCTTTCCAGTGGTTAAGACTCTGTGCTTCCACTGCAGGAGGAGCAGGTTCCCTGGTCAGGGAAGTAAGATTCTGCATGCTTCATGATGCAGCCCAAAAGAGAGAGAGAAGGGTTCGAGAATGTATTAACACCTGGGCTGACTGGGTTTGACAAGACCTGTACAGGGGGCAGGAGACCCTGAGGATATGGTCTGTTGCCAAGTCAGAAGCTGTTTGTTCTGTTTTTCTCCATAAAAGGTCTACTCTTGAAGGCTCAAGACTTGGCCTTATATTGTGGATCAAGTTCCTACTAACTGGAGGCTTTGAGCAAGTCTCCAAGCCCCTTTGAGCCTCTATTTCTTTATGTACTCAATGAGAACTTTTCTATCTGGCATCTGGATAGAGTTTTGTGAGGGTCTCATGAGATGATGGTCTTGAGGATGCTTTGAAGGCTGTAGAGCAAAGTGCTGCACAATGGCCTGGGGTGGAGGTCATGGTTGACTTCTGTCAGACTGGGGACAGTCCATGTCCTCAGCTAGAAATTAAGGCCAAAAGGAGAGCCAGTATCCTGCTGGGTAGCATGTTTCTAATTCAGGCAGGATCCAAGTGTCCCAGTTGCCTACTGATAGATTCATGGCTTCTTGCACCTTTTTGCAACCAAACAATATCTGATGAAATTCTTGGTGGTTGCATCTTCTGACGTGTTACCTGCAGTTTGGAGGCTGGGCTTGGTCCCTTGGCATGGCCCATAGTGGAGGTGCCTGAGGCCGCATGGGTCCACAGGTCACACAACCAGGCATGAAGAGGGTCATCTGTTTGGGTTCCTCACCAGCCAGTCCAGAATGGATCTTTGCTTTTAGAGATACATGGGATATGAGAGCCAGGGATGGAGGAAATGTGAAATTCCTATTGGGGGGTGGAATCGGAGACTGAAATTGACTGAGTCTGTGATGGACTTTCCAAGGCAGCTCTGGCTGAAATGTATTTGTTGACCTAATTCTAGGTACAAATCAAGACAGGGCAGCCAGGAGGCCCGGATCTCTGCTCTTCCTCTAAATGTGGAAGAATTCAGGCCTCACTGTTCTCACTTGTAACTAAGGGAGCAAGACAGGGTGACCTTCTTCCATAACTTCATTTGGATCCTTACATTCTACTCCCCTTGAACTCCAGACACAGCTATCTCCTGACATCCTTCAACTCAGGCTTAACTTCCCTTTCTCAGGAAGGCCTTTCTCCTGCCTCTAGACAAGGCTAAGCCCCAACCAGATACAAGCACAGCCCTTCCAGACTTCCTTCCCCCTTCTCCCTGAGTATTCTCTGACCACCTGATCTTTCTGTAGCCAGTGTGCCTGGCACAGAGTGGCTATGTAATTAGTTTAAAAGAAAGAGTGAGTCCCACTAATAAAGATGCATTTACCGGCCCTCTTAGAATGCAAATGGAAACTAAGAAAGAGTCCACTGTCTTAAGCAAAGGGTTTACTATCGTAATTAACTGCTAATAACCATAAATTCTTAGCAGCCAAGTATCTTCCATTAAGAATTGGGTTTGACCAAAAGAATGTGTGATTTCCAAGCTTAGGCTTGGAAAGTTCTTGTACTAGCAGGTGGATTCTTTACCACAGAGCCCACCAGACACTTTCCTGGTGGTCCAGTGGCTAAGACTCCATGCTCCCAATGCAGGGGACCCAGGTTCGATCCCTGGTTAGGGAACTGGAGATTTTGCATACCGCAACTAAGAGCTGGTGCAGCCAAATAAATAAATATTTTTAAAAAGTTCTCATAGCTTCTTATTTTGCCATCTTTGCAACTCTGAAACAACTGTGTGAAGAGAACACAACTAACCTTCTGGAACCTGAGAGCCTCAGGCAACAGTCAGCCAATTCCTGACCAATAGCCTGCCAACTTTCAGACATGTGAGTGAACATCTCAGCTTATCAAGCCACCAGTCACCCTACCAGGTGACAAGAGACACCTGAGAAGAATCCAGCAGAGATCAGCTGAACCAGCCCAGAACAGCAAACCATGGACCAATAAACAGTTGTCATTTTAAACCCCTGCATTTTGGTAATGATTTTTTGCACAGCAAAAGCTAATGGATACAACTTCTCCTCTGCCCCTTTCTGTTCGCTTTAGGAGATCTAGCTCTTGGCAAGTGTCATGGAAGCAAAGGATGTGGACTAAGTTTCATTAGTTGTATTAGGAGTCCAGGAGCCTTTGGAGGGGGACACAGCCCACACCCTAATCCCTGCAGCACAACTTCAGAGTAGGGGAACTTGTATGTCTGGATCACTGTGACCATGATCAGTCATAATGTGTGTGGGTATGCATGTGTGTTGGTCACTCAGACTAACAAAAGAGTATTCATCACTCTTTGTGACCCCATGAACTATAGCTTGCCAGACTCCTCTGTCCATGTAATTCTCCAGGCAAGAATACTGGAATAGGTTGACATTTCCTCCTCCAGGGGATCTTCCTGACCCAGGGATCAAACCCAGGTCTCCCTCATTGGAGGAAGATTCTTTACCACATAAGCCACAGGGTAGTCCCAATAAGTCATAATAGATAACAGCTAATAACATGTCTATAGTTCTTATTTCATGCCAGACATTTGCAAGGACATTATATATAATATTTAATTTTTAAAGAAATCCTATGACATGGTACCATTTTATTTCCATTTTACAGATGATAACGCTGAGGTTCAGAGAGACTAAGTAACTCTCCAAAAGTCCCACTGCTAGGAAATGGTGAGACCGGAGTTTGATCTGATGCAGGCTGATCTCCAGAATCCTTGCTCTTACTCAGGATGCTAACCTCTAGCAAGAAAGGATGTCTGGAACTCCAAAGGGCACCTCACAACAGGGAAGATGGAGGCAAACTGGTGACCCAGGATGAATCCTAGAGCTTATGAAGTCTCATGGGGACAAGGTGATTTTGTGAGGAAACTGGAAATGCCTCGGGACCCAGTCCCTCTGGAGAAGCACTTTGGGGAAACAGTGGCTAAGCATGTGAGAATGAGGATCCAAGTATAGGAAACCCCAAAAATGGTGGTGAGGAGAGGAGAAGGGGACAACAGAGGACAAGATGGTTGTCAGGATGGCATCACTGACTCAATGGACATGAGTTCAGCAAGCTCTGGGAGATGGTGAAGGACAGGGAAACCTGGCATGCTGCAGTCCATGGAGTTGCAAAGGGTTGGACACAACTGAGTGACTGAACAAGAGGGATCTGGACCCACAAGGGCATCAGGAACGTACCAGGAAAGGGCCCACAGACAACACCGGCGCTGTAGCCCAGGATGCAGTAAGGGTGCCATCCCCAGGCTGTTGTGTCATGGTGAGTAGAGCTTTCCATTTTCTGTCTCCCTACTTTCGTGCATGGCCATGGGTGAGAAATAAGGAACTGGACTCCCTGATAAGAGAAGCTGAGATCTGAGATGATTGATCAGGAAAATAAAAATATGGCAGGTATCCAAGGCAAGTGCAGTGGTCTTGGGGACTTCAAAAGTATTTCTCAGGTAGGACTACACGATTTAGAAAGTGCCTTCAAATATTTTATGTGCCCGCTTGCTTCTCACAATCCTGCAAGATGGATAAGACAGGTGTCACCGTCCCTGCTTTTCAGATGATAGGGCTGTGGCTCAGGAGAAGTGCCTTGCCCGGAGTCAGGGAACCCATGGGCAATAGAGAAAGATACCAGGACAGGGTTTTGCCCTTCAGATCTAGAACTCCCTTCCACCGCACCATGGCACCTCTCCATAATCACCAAAAAGTGTGTAACAAAGAGAAGTCATAACTCAGGATGGAGATCCAAGGGAATGCACATGGGTGACTCAGTATCTAAAGCGTGGGCCCAGACCCTAGAGGAGCTCAAAGAAGGTCACCATATCGCCCATGGAGTCAGCAATGGCCTCAAGGAAGAGCTGCAGGTTTGAGCTTGATTTAAGTCATTCAAGCAAGCAACTCTTTGTTTCACAAACAAATGGTTATTTGAAAAGCTGCTGATGAATTCCATCCAGTTATTTTTTAGCAACAAGTTGCTTGGGGCTGATCTGCAAAATAGTCTACTACTTGATGTAATCCATTTTTACCCAACTATTTTATGTGCTATACAAATCATGGCCATTTTTTCACATTTGCCTATTTGTTAGCTGACAAATAGGCTGTTTCAAGGCAGCAGCCCTAGGTCCCCACCCCCAACACCTGCCCACTTTGGGTCAAGTCCCAGCTGTAGTTGCAGCTTTGATGGCAAACACAACCTACTATGGCTTGTTGCTGAACAAATGGAGAAAGACCCAAGAGCGAAGAGGAATCCCCCACTCCTGCCCCCAGCATCAGAAGTCAGCTCTCTCGAAATGGATTTTTACTGGGGAGTGGCATCAAGAAATTGCTGAAATGAGAGGAATTATCATTCCTAGAGTCGTCTTTTGATAACATACTGCTGAGGCCTAACTATCCACAGTCTATTCTATCTGAGTTTATCTTGTTGCGACAGATCTGCGTGCTGTAATCAATCACACTGCGTATCCATAAAACAGCTTGATAGTACACATGTATTCTCCTCAAAATAAAGTTGTAACATTTACACATAATAACTTATCACGCTGCAGGCTCTGCCTGACGTAGGTTCAATATCATCTGACGTTTTATTGGATCCCACACAAACTTTTGCCTAATACAGTCATTCTACAGAGAAAAGTTAATTGAAGTCTTGACTGTAATAAAGAAAATTAAATAGAGAAGGAACCGAGGCAATCTGCTCTGGGGACTGAAGAGAGGTGGGTAGAGACTTGAAGAAGAAGGACAAGGTGGGCTTCAAAGCCCGAAGCCAAGCCCACCACCCCACTCACTGGTCATGTGCTCTTCAGACCTCAGCTGCCTCATCTGTAAAATATTTAGCATCAGCACACGTTAAAATGTAAATTATATAGAGAAAGTGAGGGAGATGGAGGAGGATGGAGAGCTGAGCAAAAACCAGGCATAATGGGCAGTATGTCATGGGAGGTGGGTGGCTTCACCCACTGACCCATGTAGGGTTGAGTGGAATGCAAACAGTGTGAAAAGTGGTTGGAGGCTTTCTCTAGTGACTGTCATTCTTACTAAAATCTGTATACAAATTATTTGTTAAAAAAGAAAAAAAAATGATTTGTTTGTTGACATCCACTGTCTCTGTCTGCCCATGACATCCCAGCCCGACTGCCAGTTTCATGAGGCAGAGAGATGCCATCTCACACAGCATGGTGTCTGCAGCGCGTGACGTGTAGTAGGCATTCGGTAAACAACTGATGAATGAAGGAAAAATAAATGAGTAAGTCGATTAGGCCTGGAATACACTGCCTTTGACACTTCTGGAGAATGGCCACAGGTGTCCTACTCTTTTGACAGTCCCTCTGGCCAAAGCCCTAGGCTCTACCTGTCCACCACCTCCAACCAAACTCGCCTATGCCGTGTCCACACTCTTAGCGATACATCCAACCTAAACAAGCAAGGGCAAACAGTCATGCTGCTCTTTGTGGAAAATTTGAGGGTCCCTCTGCTCTCTACCTGGTCACGTGGTAGGCATGTGGGATGTGGAAACCACTTTGGGGGCACACTTTAAGAAACTCCAGAAATTAGGAAGTACCATCTTAAAAAGCAATGCTTTTTATGTTGTGAAAATACTCGATGAATTGTGTGAAATGAATAACTAGGCTAGTTGTCTTCAGAGCATCAATATCAACCATGATGTTTTTGCAACTTACCCCCACCCCAGGCTCTACTTTTAGAAGGCCTGATGGAGGGGGTTTGTGATGAAGCCTGGGCAGTTATGGCTCCTAAAGCTTCACAGATGCTTTTGATACACTCTGAAGATTGGGAACAGCAAGACCAGACAATGACTTATGGACTTTCTTCAATTCTAATTGCAGTTTTTAAATGCCCTTTCAGGGAGGGGTGGAGTAGGAAAGATTAAATGTAGTTTTCTAAGAGATCAGAAAGTCTTGAATGAAACCATTGACTCTGGCTATTCGAGGTTTTTTGTATTTCCATACAAATTGTGAAATTCTTTGGTCTAGTTCTGTGAAAAATACCGTTGGTAGCTTGATAGGGATTGCATTGAATCTATAGATTGCTTTGGGTAGAATAGCCATTTTGACAATATTGATTCTTCCAATCCATGAACACGGTATGTTTCTCCATCTGTTTGTGTCCTCTTTGATTTCTTTCATCAGTGTTTTATAGTTTTCTATGTATAGGTCTTTTGTTTCTTTAGGTAGATATACTCCTAAGTATTTTATTCTTTTTGTTGCAATGGTGAATGGTATTGTTTCCTTAATTTCTCTTTCTGTTTTTTCATTGTTAGTATATAGGAATGCAAGGGATTTCTGTGTGTTAATTTTATATCCTGCAACTTTACTATATTCATTGATTAGTTCTAGTAATTTTCTGGTAGAGTCTTTAGGGTTTTCTATGTAGAGGATCATGTCATCTGCAAACAGTGAGAGTTTCACTTCTTCTTTTCCTATCTGGATTCCTTTTACTTCTTTTTCTGCTCTGATTGCTGTGGCCAAAACTTCCAACACTATGTTGAACAGTAGTGGTGACAGTGGGCACCCTTGTCTTGTTCCTGATTTCAGGGGGAATGCTTTCAATTTTTCACCATTGAGGGTGATGCTTGCTGTGGGTTTGTCATATATGGCTTTTATAATGTTGAGGTATGTTCCTTCTATTCCTGCTTTTTGGAGAGTTTTAATCATAAATGAGTGTTGAATTTTGTCAAAGGCTTTCTCTGCATCTATTGAGATAATCATATGGTTTTTATCTTTCAATTTGTTAATGTGGTGTATTACGTTGATTGATTTGCGGATATTGAAGAATCCTTGCATTCCTGGGATAAAGCCCACTTGGTCGTGGTGTATGATTTTTTTAATATGTTGTTGGATTCTGTTTGCTAGAATTTTGTTAAGGATTTTTGCATCTATGTTCATCAGTGATATTGGCCTGTAGTTTTCTTTTTTTGTGGCATCTTTGTCTGGTTTTGGAATTAGGGTGATGGTGGCCTCATAGAATGAGTTTGGAAGTTTACCTTCTTCTGCAAGCCAAAGTAATCTTGAGAAAGAAGAATGGAACTGGAGGAATCAACCTGCCTGACTTCAGACTCTACTACAAAGCCACAGTCATCAAGACAGTATGGTACTGGCACAAAGACAGAAATATAGATCAATGGAACAGAATAGAAAGCCCAGAGATAAATCCACGAACCTATGGACACCTTATCTTTGACAAAGGAGGCAAGGATATACAATGGAAAAAAGACAACCTCTTTAACAAGTGGTGCTGGGAAAACTGGTCAACCACTTGTAAAAGAATGAAACTAGAACACTTTCTAACACCATACACAAAAATAAACTCAAAATGGATTAAAGATCTAAATGTAAGACCAGAAACTATAAAACTCCTAGAGGAGAACATAGGCAAAACACTCTCTGACATAAATCACAGCAAGATCCTCTATGACCCACCTCCCAGAATATTGGAAATAAAAGCAAAACTAAACAAATGGGATCTAATGAAACTTAAAAGCTTTTGCACTACAAAGGAAACTATAAGTAAGGTGAAAAGACAGCCGTCAGATTGGGAGAAAATAATAGCAAATGAAGAAACAGACAAAGGATTAATCTCAAAAATATACAAGCAACTCCTGAAGCTCAATTCCAGAAAAATAAATGACCCAATCAAAAAATGGGCCAAAGAACTAAACAGACATTTCTCCAAAGAAGACATACAGATGGCTAACAAACACATGAAAAGGTGCTCAACATCACTCATTATTAGAGAAATGCAAATCAAAACCACAATGAGGTACCATTACACGCCAGTCAGGATGGCTGCTATCCAAAAGACTACAAGCAATAAATGCTGGAGAGGGTGTGGAGAAAAGGGAACCCTCTTACACTGTTGGTGGGAATGCAAACTAGTACAGCCACTATGGAAAACAGTGTGGAGATTCCTTAAAAAACTGGAAATAGAACTGCCATATGACCCAGCAATCCCACTTTTGGGCATACACACTGAGGAAACCAGATCTGAAAGAGACACATGCACCCCAATGTTCATCGCAGCACTGTTTATAATAGCCAGGACATGGAAGCAACCTAGATGCCCATCAGCAGATGAATGGATAAGGAAGCTGTGGTACATATACACCATGGAATATTACTCAGCTGTCAAAAAGAATTCATTTGAATCAGTCCTAATGAGATGGATGAAACTGGAGCCCATTATACAGAGTGAAGTAAGCCAGAAAGATAAAGAACATTACAGCATACTAACACATATATATGGAATTTAGAAAGATGGTAATGATAACCCTATATGCAAAACAGAAAAAGAGACACAGAAATACAGAACAGACTTTTGAACTCTGTGGGAGAATGTGAGGGTGGGATGTTTCAAAAGAACAGCATATATACTATCTATGGTGAAACAGATCACCAGCCCAGGTGGGATGCATGAGACAAGTGCTCGGGCCTGGTGCACTGGGAAGACCCAGAGGAGTCGGGTGAAGAGGGAGGTGGGAGGGGGGATCGGGATGGGGAATAAGTGTAAATCTATGGCTGATTCATATCAATGTATGACAAAACCCACTGAAATGTTGTGAAGTAATTAGCCTCCAACTAATAAAAAAATTAAAAAAAAAAAAAAAAGAAACCATTGACTCAAATAGTGGGAGTTTAACATCTGACCCCTCTAGTTTTCATTGTTCCCTGAGCATGCCATGCTCACTCCCTGCTCCTGTCCTCAGTTTATGAAATTCTTCAACCACCTACATTGCCTTTTACATCTTCAATGGCCTCTCTAAGTCACACCCATTTGTTTGAGGAAACGATGTATGTGGTTAACCATGGGAAAATCAGTTGACATTTGGGCAAAAACCTATTTCAACACTGTCTTACTGAGACCTTTGAAATTTGCCTTGGGATGATCCACTCATATTCACTCATTTATTCACTAAGTGAACAAACATATTAGACCCTAGTCTACAGGAACTGTGCCAGGTGCTGGGTATAAAGCAATGAACAAGCGGATATGGGGACATGATTCCCATTTCATGATTACGCTTCATAGCTTAGGAACTATCTGCTGTTTCCAGCTTTCCATTTCCCAATGGCTTCCACCATTGGGAAGCCAATGGTGTAGGCAGCTTCCAGGAGTTGAAGGAGTTCTTCACAACTCTTGTGAAGAACCACAGACATTATCTTCATGATTATCTCTGCAATCATGCTAGGTTTCATTCTTACACCCTAGAGGGATCTGAGAGGCTGAGATTTCACATGACTCTCTCTTGGTGGGACTACTCGGCTCCTGGTAAAATAAACATATGAGCAAGTTGAGTTTAATCATAAACTCATGAACAATGGCCTAGGAAATGGGTCTGGTGCCTAGGCTCCTCTGTCCAGGCTGGCTGGACCTTACTGAAGCTGAGATGTAAACCATCATGAGTTTCTGCAGTCGCCTGGTTACCCACAGCTGTGAGGTGGGGAGGGAAGCCTAGGAGCCGGCTAGGCACAGTTAGAAGCAAATGAGCTTAGTGTAAGGATGTTAGGGTCGAGTTCTTCCCTCTTCCAGGCCATTCTGTGTCTTTTGCACAAAGCAGCTGGAGATGGTTTTCGGTGGCCTGGGCAAAGCAGGAGGCAGGAATTAGGGACATTGCCCATGACACTCCACGCTTATTCACAGCCACCAGGGCCCTGGGCTTGCACTCACCCTTCTCAGCACAAGCCAACCTGTCTCTCTAGAGTGATTTGAGCAGTTCTAGGATAGCCCAGCCCTGGGAAATGGTCCAGGTTGGGAGGGATTAATCACCACACAATGTTCAGCCTTTTCATGTCCTAGTTCCTGTCGCCAGCAAGTCCCTCCCCTTTCCTAGCTGGGACTTCTGCTACTCTTGGGGTGCACAGGAACCCCCCCCCCCCCGCTTCCTACCACACTGCACATGTTCTTTTCCTTTAGTTAACAGAAAGCCAGCCTAGGACTTTCAAAAAGAGTTCCCATTAGGAAACCCTAGGAGCACAAAGAAGAGAAATAGATGAGTGTAACAATGCTTCACATTTGTATAGCACTTTGCAATTTGCAAAGCACTTGCACATTCATTACCTCATTTACCCAGCATGAATTCCTTCCCCTGACTTAAGTAAAGCCCAGCCAGGGACTGGCACGGGCTCCACTAGGAGTTTCCTCCAGCCCTGCCTGCCCACCATTGGCCAGGCGACTCCTGGCAGAACTGGCAGCCTGAGTGGGTCCCCATAGTCTCCCAAAGTCTGATTCCTGGTCCCAGGTCTGATGCTAATTTTTCCAGCGGTCACTTTCTAGAAGCATTTTCAAGCTGTTAATGGTGGGTCTAATAGCTAAAAGAGGTGACATTTCTTATTTCCAGGACAACTCTGGGTTTGGTGTTTCTCAAATTATTTACTGGAGAAGGAAATGGCAACCCACTCCAGTATTCCTGCCTGAAAAAACCCCATGGAAGAGGAGCCTGGCAGGCTACAGCCCATGGGGTTGCAAAGAGCTGGACACAACTTAGCAACTGAAAAACAAGAGCAAACTTATTTACAGAGAAAAATATTACTGTGCATTCACTGAGCACTTACTGAATGCCAGGCACTGCTTTTTATGTGAATTCACTCATTTCTCCCTCACAAAAATCATCAGGAAGACAGTAGTGTTCCCACTTGACAGATGAGAGAGGATTAGTAAATATAAGCCATACTTGATGTTATAGAGGGAATCGGTTGGGTGAAGGGCAGGACAATGAAACTGAGGTCCTTTTCTTCATTGAGCCATTCATTACCTTAGGGATGCAGGCATTCAAGATGCATTTACCAAGCTCCTCCCACATGGCTGGCTGGCCACAGGCCCCAACAGAGAATTGAGTCATGACTCTGCCCTGAGGAGCCCACTGGTTGGCTGGTCCCCATCAGCTTCTCCTACTGCCAATAATATAATGCAGTGAGTATTATCACAGAGGCTCAAACCTTGTCCAGTTCAGTTCAGCTCAGTGGCTCAGGCATGTCCAATTCTTTGCGACTCCATGGACTGCAACACGCCAGGCCTCCCTGTCCATCACCAACTCCCGGAGTTTCCTCAAACTCATGTCCATTGAGTTGGTGATGCCATCCAACCATCTCATCCTCTGTCGGCCCCTTCTCCTCCCACCTTCAATCCTTCCCAGCATCAGGGTCTTTTCAAATGAGTCAGTTCTTCGCATCAGGTGGCCAAAGTATTGGAGTTTCAGCTTCAGCATCAATCCTTCCAATGAATATTCAGGACTGATTTCCTTTAGGATGGATTGGTTGGATCTCCTGGCAGTCCAAGGTAGACTCAAGAATCTTCTCTAACACCACAGTTCAAAAGCATCATTTCTTCTGCACTCAGCTTTCTTTACGTCCAACTCTCACATCCATACATGACTACCGGAAAAACCACAGCTTTGACTAGATGGACCTTTGTTGGCAAAGTAGTATCTCTGCTTTTTAATATGCTGCCTAGGTTGGTCATAACTTTTCTTCCAAGGAGCAAGTGTCTTTTAATTTCATGGCTGCAGTCACCATCTGCAGTGATTTTGGAGCCCAAAAACATAAAGTCTGTCACTGTTTCCACTGTTTCCCCATCTATTTTCCAGGAAGTGATGGGACCAGATGCCATGATCTTAGTTTTCTGGGTGTTGAGTTTTAAGCCAAATTTTTCACTCTCCTCTTTCACTTTCATCAAGAGGCGCTTTAGTTCTTCTTCACTTTCTGCCTTAAGGGTGGTGTCATCTGCATATATGAGGTTATTGATATTTCTCCTGGCAATCTTGATTCCAGCTTGTGCTTCATCCAGCCCAGCCTTTCTCATGATGTACTCTGCATATAAGTTAAATAAGCAGGGTGACAACATACAGGCTTGACGTACTCCTTTCCTGATTTGGAACCAGTCTGTTATTACATGTCCAGTTCTAACTGTTGCTTCTTGACCTGCATACAGATTTCTCATGAGGCAGGTCAGGTGACCTGGTATTCCCATCTCTTGAAGAATTTTCCACAGTTTCTTGTGATCCACACAAGCAAAAGCTTTGGCATAGTCAATAAAGCAGAAGTAGATGTTTTTCTGGAACTCTCTTGCTTTTTCGATGATCCAACGGATGTTGGCAATTTGATCTCTGGTTCCTCTGCCTTTTCTAAATCCAGCTTGAACATCTGGAAGTTCATGGGTCACATACTGTTGAAGCCTGGCTTGGAGAATTTTGAGCATTACTTTGCTAGCGTGTGAGATGAGTGCAATTGTGTGGTAGTTTGAGCATTCTTTGGCATTGCCTTTCTTTGGGATTGGAATGAAAAGTAAACTTTACTAGTCCTGTGGCCACTGCTGAGTTTTCCAAATTTGCTGGCATATTGAGTTCAGCACTTTCACAGCATCATCTTTTAGGATTTGAAATAGTTCAACTGGAATTCCATCACCTTCACTAGCTTTGTTCATAGTGATGTTTCCTAAGGCCCACTTGACTTTGCATTCCAGAATGTCTGGATCTAGGTTGGTGATCACACCATCGTGGTTATCTGGGTCTTGAAGATCTTTTTTTGTGTAGTTCTTCTGTGTATTCTTGCCATCTCTTGTTAATATCTTCTGCTTTTGTTAGGTCCTTACCATTTCTGTCCTTTGACAAGGGCAAACTGCCTAGAGGGCATGATATCCATGAGAAAGGGGAGAGGATGTCCCCAGCAAAGAAAGCAGCAGAAATAGAGGTTTAGCGATAATAGAGGGTGTGAATCATTTAGGAAATTGAATACCACCAGTCAAGTAGGATGGGTGAGTTGTGTACTGAGTTAGGGGGCTTGGGCTTTAGCCTGACAGCACTAAAGCACAATGGATGGGTTTTAAGCAGAAAAGTGATGCAAAAGGATCTTCACCCTGAAGTTATTTTTTAAATTAAGTTCTTCCTTATCATCTTATTGTCCTACAGTCGTCTCTTTCCAATAAAAGGAAGTTCAAGTAGGGGACTCATTAAATAAGGCTCTCTGGCCACTGGTTGCTAACTAGCTATCTCTGCCACCCTCTACTGGGGAAAGGTAAGGTGATTTTCTCCATCTCACAATCTCTCTCCCCCCATATTACAGTCTTTGGGTCGCTTAAGCTATTCTGGTCCAAAAGATAACAGCCAATTCCAGGCATGTATCTGTGAATAGCTTCCATTTCTTCTGGATTTACCTTTATGTTTTTTCTTCTGGATTTACCTTATGGGCTTCCCTGGTGGCTCAGATGGTAAAGAATCTGCCTGCAATGCAGGAGACCGGGTTCCACCCCTGGGTCAGGAAGATCCCCTGGAGAAGGGAATGCAACCCACTCCAGTATTCTTGCCTGGAGAAGTCCATGGACAGAGGAGCCTGGTGGGCTACAGTTCACAGGGTTGCAGAGTCAGACACAACTAAGCAACTAATACCTTCAGTGTCCATCTACAATAGGGATCACTATCCGCATATGCTGTCACCAACATATTGAAAGTGAAAGTCGCTCAGTCATGTTTGAATCTTTGTGACACCATAAACTATACAGTCCATGGAATTCTCCAGGCCAGAATACTGTAGTGGGTAGCCTTTCCCTTCTCCAGGGGATCTTCCCAACCCAGGGATCGAACCCAGGTCTCCCGCTTTACAGGTGGATTCTTTACCAGTTGAACCACAAGGGAAGCCCAAGAATACTGGAGTGGGTAGCCTATCCCTTCTCCAGAAGATCTTCCCGACCCAAGAATCGAACAGGGGTCTTGTGAATTGCAGGCGGATTCTATACCAACTGAGCTATCAGGGAAGCCCATTACCAACATATGAGTTCACCAATTGCCCCCTCACTGATTCATAGCCCTGATGTTGCCTTTCAACTCTCCTGGGGGCTGGCCAGGGCCAGGTTTGGAGAAAGCCAGACACTGGCACCTCCTTGCCCGTGGGAGACACTCTTTTATTTGGCGCAGCATGGAATTAAAGCAGACCTGGGCATGGAGAAGTGAAGGTAGAGGGGGCTGTGGCTTGCCAGCCACGCCCACCAAGCCAGTCTTTGTGATTGACAGGCCGGCAGGTGGCATAGTCAGCTCCTTCTCCTAGCTGGGACTGTCTTGTATGGTCTGAAATGTCCACCGCCCCCAGCTCTGAGTACACACATAAGCTTGTCTTTGGCTGTCCCCTTCTTCAGGACCAGGGTCTTGTTTTACTCCACAGATGGGAGAGACCTCAGAAACTGAAATCTATGTGGGTTATGACTTGGGCTTGAGACATCAAAACAATAGACATTGGCTTCTTTGGACCAGGACAGGCCAAAGGACTCAGTGTCAGATCCCTACGCAGTTGTATGGGATAGGTCTGCCAGTTGCTTTCACCAGACCCCCAAAGGGGTCAAAGTCCCCCCTCAAAAGGTTAATTAGCCCTGATTTGAAGAGTGCCTGCTGATCTGCACTCCTCGACCCCATTGTCACACTCTGAGCCCAGGGCCAGCCCTCACCACTGTGGGTCTGTCCCATCACATTCAGTTGACCCAACTAATGCAAACATGGCGATAATTTATTTCAGTTCAAAGAAATGCAAATTGGGTTAATATCCCTTTCTCTGAACCATCACATATTCAATGTAAACTAATTCATTTCCACAGCAGTGAATTTTTCTAGAAACAAATGATACTCTGTTCTGCACAATTCAAACTAGCACATTTTTTAATGCAACAAACATTTATAAACCACCCATCCCTCCCCCCCTTTCCCTCCTTCCTAAAAATACCCATTGCAGTACCATCTTCAAGCCTACAGCCTGTCAGCCCGAACTGCTGCATTGTATTTTTATAATGGGACTGTTTCATTCCCAGCCATCAAATTACCCTGTTTATTATTATCCCCATTTTACAGATAAAAGAACTAGGACACAAGGAGGTCACCTGCCCGGCTCCAAGCCCCACAGCAGGGCTATCATGAAGAAACCACGTTTCCGGGTTATCGCAGCCTTGGGAGAGCAGACACAGGCTGGCAGGCTTGGTTCTGCTTCTAGAGACAGCCAGGGCTTAGGAGGAGATGATGCCTATGGTCTCGGACTACAGGCCCAGGCAATGCAAGGAAGACCACCACCAGCTATGCGGTGATGCCTCCATAGCCAGAGACCATGGACAGATCTGTATGACTCTACGTGTGATCTCTGCCCCGAGAGGGCAGAGAGGAAGCAATGGAGTGAAAGGGAGGCTTCTCAGGGACGAGAAAGTTAGAACCAGCTTGAGACCTGGAGCCATAATAGAAACGGCATCTGACCAGGAACCCGGGCCCTAGCCGGCTCTGCCTCTCCATCACTAGCGCTGATACGGCAGACGAGACCCACCTCTCTGAACCTCCATTTCTCAGAGTGAATAATGGCCTGGATTCCGTGATCCCCAATGGCCTTTCAGGAGCATCAAGGGCATTTTGCTAAAGGACTTCCAAAACTGCCACCCCGTGTCCCCTCCCTGCCCAGTGTTGGAGTCTCCCCAGCCCCAGACCCCCGGCCAGGCCCTCTGCCACCACACAGCACCCCCCCCAGCCCCCAGGGTGGGCAGTCAGGTCTGCTGTAGGAGAGCCAGCTCAGCGGATCATCACGCCAGGCAGATTGTGGGTTGACGTCATCCTTTATATATACAAAATCTCATGCACGTGCATACACGCACACACACAACTTTTTCTGAACGTGTAGCTTTTGATTTAAAACACTAAGCCCCAGGGATGGGATTATTTGCGGCTCCCTTCCAAGACCATGATGGCAGAAACTGGGGACTTCACCCTGGTGCCCATCAAAGTGCCACATCCAGGTACCACCTCCCCAAGAGCTGTCCGAGCTGTCAATCTGTGAGCTCCCAGGGTACCTTACCTGCTCCACCAGCGTGTGTCCCCACCCCGAGGATGCCCCAGCGCCCGGCCCCTCCCACGCCAGGCCGCAGTCGGTGTGGGGACAGCAGCCACCTCAGAACCACAGCATCAGCGCTCTCCTGAGGCAGACTTGTTATTAATAAACACACTGCTCCGAGCATTTGCTCACGATTGTTTGATATTTCAGTTTTCAGTAATTTTCTCAGTTAATAATTTATTAAATGGATTATTTGTCATTTCAATTTATTAAAAATTGATAAAGGGCTCATTTCTTTTTTCCCAAGCTAGGACACAGAGAGAGCGAGACAGGCAGGAGAACAAATTAAAGGCACCCTGCTTCCTTCCCTGTCCTGTCCCCGCCCAGTCTCCCACACCCACCGAGCACCCTCGGGTGCTCCTTCCCAGTGGCCCTGTGCACGGAGCCTGCTTCCTGGTCCAGCGATGAGGCGGCAGAGGCCTGCCCCACCCGCTCCCTGGCTTCTCATCTCAGGCGATTCCCCAGCCGGGCAGGAAGCTCAGGGCCTCCCGCGGCCCCGCGCAGCTAGGAGGACGCCTTCCGGGCCGCCCAGCGACTGTGAACTGCGCATGCCCTGCCCCAGGCGGACCGCGGTGGGACCTGAGAGCCAGAGGGACGTGATCAAAGAAGTTGCCTGGAGATCTCAACACGGCCACCTGCGCTCCTCATGGCCACACCCGCCTGGCGGACAAATCTCTTGCCTTTGGTGCTGTTCATTTCTTCGTGGCTTCTTTCTTCTGATTATATTCTGATCGTGGCCCTGCCTATGTTTACTGAACAAGCATCTGCAGGCATTTGAGGAGAAAGACATAAGCAGTACTGTCTCCTGATCCGTGTCTTCTTCTCCTTCGTCCTTGTCCTCCTTTTCTGCCTCCACTGTACACTTCTCTTATTCACTCCTCTCTCTCTTTCCATTCTCTTGCCATCTCTGCTACCCTCCCCACTGTCTCCACCCTCCTTCCCTGTACATTTCTCCTCTCTGGACCTTCCTCCCCCAGCACTGAGGATCTTAAAAGCTTGGATTCTCATCTGTGGGCACAGCCTGTGAGAGGTCGCATCCGAGCTTCACCACGAACCCCCTAAGGTCAGAAATGGCGCTGTGGCTGCTTCCAGGCTGAGACCTTAGCCCCCTAGACCTGGGTCCCAACCTCAGGTCCCACCCAACCACAGCAAGAGAAAAAGGCAGTGCCTTCTGGGTCAAAAGCAGTACAGACGAAGGCCACTCAGCCACTGCAGCACCTCAAGGGCAGAGGGAGAGGAAGAAACCATGGGTGGGCAGGAGGGTGAGCAGAGAAACAGCCTCCACCTCAAAGTCACTTTAGCCACGAGGGTTCGGTCATCATTTCGCCATCTCTGTCTGCCTTCACGGGCTCCTTGAGATCCCATGGATCACTGTTTTCTGGAGCACTTTTCCCCAAGATGAGTTTAATGGCCTTATAAAAGTCACATTGTGCACAAATTGGGAAGTTTCTGAAGCACCTCGCCCGCTCTCATGCATATACACTCACGAAGTTCCCCGCAGCTGAGCAGGGAAGGCAATTCAAGGCACAAAAACATCCTTGGGTAAATTACTTCCTATTAGTATGTCACATATTTCTTAGATACGACTGTAGTTCCAGGAGGTGACAGCAGCAGTTGACAATAAAACTTTGCACTCTTTTTTATTTATATTTTCCCTGCCTTTCTATTTTGTTTGTTGTGTTTTTTCTTTCCCCTCAAAGTTACATAACAGCACATCCAACTCTTTGTTCCCAAGGAAACAGTGCCCCCCACCCCACCCCAAGGCTTTTCCTGACTGTCTCCCTGTAGGGTTGCCCAACTTGACCTATGACCTCAAGAGCCAAGTAAGGAAGCTCAGAGGGGCATGGCCACATCCTGAGGACAGAAGGCTTGCTCCACCCCCCTCCCTCTCCTCCCCCACTGCCGTCTCTCATAAATCTCCACTGAATAAATACTGCATGCCTTATACCTGAGTAGAATGATCTGGAAGAGACAAGAGAAGATAGGAGGCCATTGTCTACTTACTGAGTGAGAAAGGAAAAAAGAGAGTATACGAGAAGTGACAATGCAAGCATTTATCCAACCAGGCTGCAGAAACTGTGTTGGAGGGAGACAAGGTCAGGCTAAAGGAGGCTGTGACACTAGGCTTTGAAGGACAAGTAAGAAGACAGAGCCATTGACAGTAGAGAGACCCTACCCCATCTTCTGGAAAATGGGGCTTCCCTTATGCTGTTCTTTGCCAGCACAATGGTACTTGGGCGTTTAAGTACATCTGGATGGAGAATCAGAGCCCCCAGCAGGAAAATGATGCTTCTGAGAAAAATCTCCTCTTGTTTCAAGAGCTGAAAATGTCTCTCCAATACAGGGAGGGCCCAGTTTGCCAGTCTGTGGACTTGGGGTGGAAGGCACAAGGGGCTTTAGTCCAGGCTAAAATCTTGCACCTCCAGCCCAGACTCCACACCCCCTCCCAGGATGGGACTGCCCCAGACTTCAAGGGCTTGGCCCTCCAAGAAATCCCTCTGTCCCCAAGCATAGGTCTGAACCTCTTCTGGGCTTTTCACCTTGCAGTCATTCCCTCTTCTCACAGCCTGGAGAATTCAGAATCCCACACTCTCCTTGGGAGGATCAAGTCTCACCTTGCCTTCAGTTGTCCCCCTCCCTCGTCCCCTTTGGGCTCCAGATCCCACCTGCAGGAGCCTGAGTCTGGGGGTCTTCATCCCAAGCTCAGAAGCACCCACTGTGCTCATCTGCAGCTTCGCCCTCCCCCCCCCCCCCCCCTCCACCCTCTGCTCCTGCCCCAGAGACTCCATGTCACTCTCTTCAGAATTCAGGTCTACCAGGTCTCCCTGCTAAAGTTTATGGCTAAATAAGAGCTTCAGTTTTTCTGCCTGGAAAGTTGTAACCCTGTCTCTCTAAAAAGATGGGACCCCAAACCCTAAAGGAACATCAGAGCCACAAAAGGCGGACAAGACCCACACCCACTGAGGAGGAAAGCAGGGGTGCTCTCAGGGGTACAGGCCGGGACAGACTTTTTACAGGAATTTTGTAGAAATTGAGGTCTGAATTTTGTAGAAAATAAGGTCATTATTTTTCCATAATTGGACAAGGAATAGAGGATCAAGGAACAAGGGTTAGGGGAGTAGGGGTAGGATGTCATTGTGTGTAAATGTCATAGAATGATGGATTTAATTATCTTTTAACTTTTCAGCCAAAAATTTTGATATTGCACTCGCTGAAACAATGGGAAAAGACTATCACTAAAAAAGTCTATTACTAAAAACACTGTCAGATCAGCCACTGAATTGTGAACTATCCGCTGCCATCTTTTTGGTCAGCGTAGAAACATCCTGAATATTTTAGGACTTTAGGACCTCAATTCTCTACCACTTATAATTCAAAATTGCATCTCCCCCTGCCTTCTCCCAGGACTCTTAATTTCTCTTCTCTCTCCACCATTATTTATTTAAGCCTCCTAACTGTATTATTTATCTTAACACCATATCTGTATTATTTATTTTACTGTAGCTCCATAATGATATTATTTAAGTCTATAAAATAAAGCTTTTTCCCTTGAACTCTCTGTGCAAAACAAAATTGTATTCTACTGAAACATTCTTTGAAATGTCCTTCTTTTCTACCGCTGGATAATAATAATAATACTTTGCATTTATATAGTACCTTTTATCCTGGGATTATTTAAGTCTGCAAAAGCAGTCTGTCTGAATCCTCTATGCAAAAATCAAGTTGTATGAGAATATTCTTTGAAATGCCCTTTATTTTTCACCACTGACTGGTACAAAAATGCTCCATCTTTGTGCATTACTTTTCACCAAGGAATTCCCAACTGGTTCTCTAATTAATGCTCACTATTTCCTTAGAAATGGCAGGGTATATACTGTCTTCACTTCCTGGGTGCAGAAGACCTCCATAGACAAGAAATATGTATCAATCAGAGGACATCACACCTCACAGCTCCTCCCTGCCTTTGAGATAGATCGTCGCAGCCTTCCTCCTCCAAGCTATCAACTAACTTTATCAGAGAAATGTGGACTGAGCTCTGGAATCAGACTACCTGGGTTTAAATCCACTTATTCCCTGAGCAGCACATCCCAGGCAGGTCTTGAAGCCTCAGCTTGCTCATCCATCCTCAGCATCCTTTGCACATCCTGTGCTTAACTCAAGCCCCTCCCACATCCAGAACAGTCCTTCCTATTCCTATTTGTCCATCCTTCAACACCCAACTCCAGGTCCACATCTAGGACAAGCAAATGGCAGCCCCTGACCTTCTCCAGTAATGGCAAGTGGTATCAGCATTTTCATTTTGTACAGTCCTTGGCATATAGTACTCAAACAGTACATCCTGGTTCTGGATTTCATGTCACTTTGCAGTTTTTAACTGTCTCTTGTGAATGAACTTTTGTGTATTGATGGTTTAATTAATAAATTAATAAAATAAAATTAATAAAACTACATGCTTTTGCCTCTAAGGACACAGCTGTGAACAAAAGAAAATACCCAGCAATTTCAGAGCTGACACTTGTGTGGGAAAATATATCCACCATCAGGTCTGTGAGGCTACCTCAACTCCACCTTCTTTGCTGGCTCTCAAAGTGCTGAACGGAATATGGTGTACACAGCAGGGGAGTAGAAGACACTTTTTACCTGAGTTTTTTTAAATATTAATAATAAGGAGATAAGTCTTTGAAATTATAATTTTAACAGTTTTCTCTAGTTTCCAAAAATATATATATATATATATCTTTTTACATGTTACCTCCTCTATACTTCAAAAAGAAAAAGTTGCCTCCAGTCCCAAACTGGTTATTAAGTCCCCAAGTATCCTTATAATGTTTTATACAGTCAATGTAACTCTCTCCAGATGTGCCTATCACTGTGAAGTGGATCAAGTCTACAACCTTCAGTTGCTCATCTGTCACATAGCGCTGGTGCCTGTAGGTGTTATTGAGAGAAAAATGAGACAGTCATTCAAGGGCCAGCACCAAGCCTAGCACACCTTAATAAACCTAGCACCTTAATAAACCACATTCTTATAAAAATAAGCCTAGCACCTTAATAAACCACAATATCACATCGTATTGCATCCTCCTCCTTCTTGAGGCTCTGGTCCTAAGTCCATATGATGACTGAGATAGAAAAGTTGGGGCTGATGAAAAGGGCCACCTCCTCTCCCCAGCGAGGTCCCTCCTTAACCCTGGGACACAGAGCAGCACTCCTGTCTCTTCTGTGGTTTGTGCCTGAGCATGAAGCACTTTACAGCCTTTGTTGGAGGTCCTATGCCCCAGGACACTGGGTTACTGTCTACTTGCTACATTGCCAAACCTTTTCCATCTTCCTTTGTTCTTTTAATCCCCTGCCCACACAATTTCTTGAATTCTGTGTATCTTGTGTATTGTGTCCTTGCTTTCTTCTCTAGGATGTTTCATCCTAATCAATCTCTAGGTAAATATTTCTCCTTATCTTACCCATTTCCATCTTGGTGTGCCAACAGGAACAGGATTGTAGTACATGCTCAATAAACATTGTGTGTGTGTGTGTGTGTGTGTCTGTGTGTCTGTGTGTATGTGTTAGTCATTCAGTTGTGTCCAACTCTTTGTGATCCCATGGACTGTAGCCATCCAGGCTCCAACGTCCATGGAATTCTCCAGGCAAGAATACTGGAGTGGGTTGCCATTTCCTATTCCAAGGATCTTCCCAACCCAGAGACAGAATCCGGGTCTGTTTTGCAGGCAGATTCTTTACTACCTGAGCCACCAGGGAACCCCTCAATAAACATTATTTGCATGGATTTGGTTTGATGTGTACTATATGAAGTAATTATAATTATTCTAACCTTGATTGATTAGAAAGGGAAATCTGCCCCCCGGAAACTCCTCTCACTTCCAGGCCGAGCTGCCTCCTTTCCCTTGGAGAATGGAATCATTCCTCTCCAAAGCTGCACATTACATGTCCTTCCTGAGTACTTTCTCTGTGTCTATAATTGTGCTGAGCACTGAGGATATACTAAGGAGTAAACAGTCCCCTGTATGCAGACACCACAGTCTAGTTGGGAAATATACAGAAATAAACAACCAAAATACTCTGTGGATACACCATGGGATAAAGCACAGGTTCCCGCGGACCCATGTGCCATGGTCTCCTAACCCAGGTTTATCAGGTCAAAAGGCTTTCTTACACACAGAGTGAGCCCGAAATTGAGGTCAGAGAGATGACAGGCATTAAGACAGAGGGAACAGGACAAAGGTCCTGAGGCAAGCAAGCATGTTCGAAGAAGCATGTTCAGGGCCTCTGGAGCCAGGGCCAGATCATGAGGGGCCTTCCAAGCCCCACTCAGGAGTTGGGGCATTCCCCTGAGTTTACCAGAAACACATTGGAGTCACTGAAACTGGTTAATCAGAGAGGTGACATTACTAGAAACAAAGAAAGCACCGATGAAGGCAGCAATGGGTACCAGGAGCAAAAGTAGGTGAGAGGTAAGAAAACCCCTTGGAGGACTGATGTAGAAACTATTTGTTTAAAACTTTCTAAAACTTATTTACATGTAGAAAACCCTAAATGTTCCACACAGGAAAGACCTATTTGAAATAATAATCATATTCGGTAAAATTGGAAAATACAAATTCAACACACTAAAATCACTTGCATCTCTATATATTAACAATGAACCCCCCCAAAAGAAACAAATTAAGAAAACAATCCCATTTGTAATAGTATCAAAAAGTATTAAATGCTTAGGAATAAACTTAACTAAGAAAATGATAGATTCATACACTAAAAACTACAGAGCATTCCTGAAAAAAGTTAAAGCAGGTACAAATAAATGGAAAGACATCCTGTACTCATCAAGTGCAAGACTTAACGTAGTTAAGAGATTCATACTACCCAAAGCAAACTACAACTTTAATGCAATCTCTATCAAAATTACAATGATGGCCTTTGCAGAAATAGATTCATCCAAAAACTCATATGCAAATTCCAGGGAGCTTGAATGAACAACAGCAAAAAAATCTTGAGGAAGTTTAAGATCTCATATTTCCATATTTTAAAACTAATTACAAAGCCACAGTAATCAAAACAGTGCAATACTGGCATAAAAACAGATGTATAAACCAATGTAATCATATACAGAGCCCAGAAATAAATTCTCACTTATATGATTAAATAATTTTCAACAAATAAGCCTGGGAAAACTGGGTATGCTCATGCAAAAGAATGGAGTTGTACTCTTACTTTGCACCATATAAAGCAACACAAAATAGATAAAAAACCTAAACATAAAAACTACTGAAAGAAAATATAAGGGAAAACTTAACAACATCTAATTTGGCAATGGATAGAAAAAGCACAGACAACAAAAACAGAGATAAATAAATTGGACTATATCAAAATTTGAAACTGTTCATCAAAAGACATAATAGAGTATAAAGGCAATTCACCAGAAAGAGAGAAAATATTTGCAAATCATATATCTGATAAGAGATTAGTATCTATAACATATAAAGAACTCCTACAACGGAAAAAAAGGATTAAAAATAGATAAAGGGCTTGAATAGACATTTCTTAAAAGAAAACATTCAAATGGCAAATAAGCACATGAAAAGATACTCAATATCACTAATCATTAAGGAAATGCAAATCAAAACCACAATGAGATTATCACTTCACATACATTAGGATGGCTATTTTCAAGTACAGAGAATTTGGAACCCTTGTTTGCCCTGTTCTTGGGAATATAAAATTGTGCCATTGCTATGAAAAATATTATGGCAGTTCCTTAAAAAAATCAAACATAGAAGTATCATGTAATCCAGCAATCCCACTTCTAGGTATATACCCAAAGAAATTGAAAGCAAGATCTTGAATAAATATTGCATATCCTTTTCATAGCAATATTATTCACAACCACCAAAAGGTAAAGGCAACCCAAGTGTTCTTTGACAGATGGATGGATAAACAAAAGGATAAACAATGGGATATTATCTAGCCTGAGAAAGAAGGGAAATTCTGACACATGCTACAACATGAATGAATCTTGAGGATATAATGCTAAGTGAAATAAGCCAATCATAAAATGACACTGTATGCTTCCACTTATATGAGGTATCTAGAGGAGTCAACTCATAGCTACAGGAAATAAAGGATAGTTGTCCAGGGATGGAGAGAAAGGGAAATGGGGAATTGTTTAATGGGTACGGATTTTCAGTTTTGCAAGATGAAAAGAGTTAGGGATGTTGGTTCCACAACAATGTGAATGCATTTAAGACTACTGAACTGTACACTTTAAAATGGTTAAGGTGGTAAATTTTTTGTGTATTTTACCTCAGTTTAAAAAAAATTAATACAATTCAGAAAAAAAATGTGTTTCTAAAAGCATGATGCTGCTGTTGAGCTTTGCTCCCCAACTTTAATTTGGGAGCATTTTCTCCCCCCTCACAGTATCAGGCACATCAGTCTCGGTCTTTCCCCCTTGTCCCGTCAGAGCCATCGGGGTCAAAAACAGAAGATGGACAACTCAGCTCTGTGGTCAAGTGGGCTAAATTCACCCCTAAGTTAGAGCTCCCACACTGCAGGAGCTCTGGTTTGCCCTGCCCTGCACACCATGGTGAGAACACATGGGCTGGAATCCCACAGACTGGCTGAATCTGACCAGGGGGTGAGCAAACCCTGACCTCAGCAACTTCCATGCCCATGCCCCCAGCTTCTCATCTCCATCCCCAACCCAGGCAAGGAAGCCTGGGGAGATGTCAGGACCACTGCGGGCAGTGACGAGCATATACTGTCCCCAAGGAGCTACTAGGCAAATTAAGATTGGCCCAATCCACTGTTTTCAAAGTTTTACACTAAATTACACAAAGGGCAAGAGAAAGTAAAGAGTCATCTCCATCTCACCTTTTCTGGTTACCCCCATTTCCCTCCAGAATCTGAGGATGAGTCAGAAAGGTTGGCACACAGCAAGTAGCATATATTTTTTTAAGTCTCCTTTGAAAATAATTTCTCCAAAGTATCACCATGACCTTGCTGTCAACAGAGTGTGGGGTTTTGGGGTGATGAGGCTTTCTTAATCCTAATGGGACTTCAAGAAGCTGAGGACTTGTGTGCTGATGGAAAGCATAACCAATGTGCCCCCAGGGATTTGCTCTGCCTGGAGAGAAGTGTGTGGAGGGAACTGGTGATGAATCAGCAGCATCCAGCCACAATAAGGCCAGAGATGCTGGGTCTCCGCCCCCAACTCACCCTTTTGTATTTGCAGCTGGAGGTAGAGGATAAGGGTCTGGGTATGTCTACATAAGCACATCAGGGCTTCAGGAGCAAACAGATGGATAATCCCCAACCCCATCTCCTTGAAGCATGGAACTGATGGCTCAGGGGGTAAAGAATCTGTCAGCAATGCAGGAAATGCAGGTTCAATCCCTGGGTTGGGAAGATTCCCCTGGAGGAGGAAATAGCAACCCACTCCAGTATTCTATGGAGATTTCCATAGCAATAGACAGAGGAGCCTTGCAGGCTACAGTTCATGGGTCACAAAAAGTCAGACAGAGCAACTGAGCACAGATGATCTAGAATAGGACTAACCTAAGGTAAATGGCAGGAAAGGAGGGCAAGATCCCTGAGGGGTGGGGAGGTGGGGGGGTGGGGGGGGATGACTCTAATGGAATAGGGTCAGACTCCATTCCTGGGTTCTGTAAGGGAGAACAGTTCGGGAAGGATCACCTGCCTAATTTTAGTCTCTCCTGCAGATAAGGAGGATGAAAGGCATCCCAGGAGTAAGAAAGAAGAGTGATGAGGCCTGGGGCCTGGGCTTTCTCACATTGAGATGTCCCAGAGTCTGCCTGATGAAGAAGCATCCTGTCTCCCAGGGATCTATCCATGACTTGGACAGTCAAGAGGCCCACTGCAGCAGATTCAGAAGCAGGGAAACAGACAAGATTCTCCAAATCGAGGCTCCAGGAAAAAACTGAATATTTTATAATTCACATAACCAAAAATTACTACTGAAATCAGTAGAGCTTTTCCCACAAGTCTTGGCATCCCCCATGCCCAATGGCCCGCCCTGAAAATTCAGAGGCTTCAGTTCCATCAGTACAGGCTACTGGAGGGTCTCAAGATCAGAAATACCAGTGGGTTCTTGCTGTGGTACAACTCTGACCCCATCCCATGCCATGAGATGGCTCATGGACCTTTGAAAAAGTGGAATGAGAAATCTCTGGGGTAGGCCAACGCTAGCCAACATATTTCCAGTCTCTGCTCAAGAAACACAATGAAATTCCTGCCATAGAAGATGCAGGGCTGCAGGAATAGAGTGTGACTGGAACACAGCGTGCCGCAGAGAGTAAAAGACTTTGGGTCCTTGGTGTGTCTGTGGGGCTTTAGGACCAGGAAGCCTCATGATACGTGGAGCCAGTTTTTGAAACTCAGTAGACACAGGGCTGGCTGCCAGCATGGGTCACAGGGCCGAGGAGTGGCTTCTGAAGAGCTGGGTTCAGAATCGATTAAGCAGCAGGGCTATTTATTGACCACTTTAGATTCCATAGAAAAGGAGAAAAAAATAATCCACCACGAAAATGAAATCCTGTCAGTAACCCCAATAGGCTTGCCCACCAACTAACGAGAACAAGGTAAATTTGAGCTCAATTTACTCAGATGGATAATAAAACTTTCAATTATGGTTGCATTATTTGTTGCTATATGGTTGAAAGATTAGGTGACAATATGCAAAAAATAGTTTCTTCATATTATAATATTTAGTAATGTCATTTTATTTTTTATATGTTTCATTAAATTGTTTTGTGGCTTTATTATCTACCCAGATGCACAGCCCAGAAATACAATTATTCAGATTTAGAAGCAATAAAATTTGGCATGCATTTTCTCGTATTCAGAATTCCTGCATGTTAAAAAGAAATTATAGCGTTCTTCCCACATTGCACCGCTCTGAGGCCCTCACAGACCCATTCATTAACCGAAGACATTACAGAAAGCACACCATTTAGGTTAAAAGGCCCTTCGGATAACAGATATGCATGCACGAAGCAAATATTTCAGCGTAGCCCCGCCTTTTGATTATGACAATAGTGGAGGCAAACGGATATGCGTTTGCCGTAATGTGCTGCTCGGTGATGGAGCCATTGAGTGGTGAAAACTCTGATTGCAAAGCAGCACACGGAGAAAGCATTATGACAACAAAACCTATCTCCGAAACTATCAGGAAGTGGGAGCTTTACTACTTGGAGGAAAATGAAAGCTTCCTGGGGAATTGTATTTCAGAAGAGTTCTATAAGATGTGAATCCTAAACATATTTCAGCTGCCCATAGAGCGGTGGGTGTAGACAGGTAAGAGATGAAGGGTGGTGGCTGCCCAGCCCAGAAATATTTCTTCCACGTCACTATCTTAGGCCTCAGAAGCCCCCTATTAAAATCCAACCAAGTACCTTGAGCATATTCATCCGCCACTGGGACACTAACACATGTTGAGTAGATAGTTCCTTGAAATCATGGGAACAAATGTCAATATGTTAAGCAATATAATACAAGACAATGTCAAGTTGGTTTTGTTCTGGGAATAGTTAATAGTGTTAAATGGGGGGAGGTGTCAAATAGATAGAGAAGGTGTCAACATGTACTTTACACACGCAATAAGGAAAAGATAAATTACAGATTGAAAAAATGTATTTGCAACACATACTATCAACAAAGGATTAGTATCGAGAATATACAAAGAACTACTATAAATCTGTAAGAAAAGAGCAAACAAGATGATAGAAAGAAAGGGACAGAAGACATAAAGAACCATCTCACAGAAGGCTAAACACATATGGCCAATAAACACTTAAGAAAATATCTAGGAACTGCGTAACGAGTTGTGTCTGCCTTGCATTTAATTGACAAAATTAAGAAAGATGATATTAAATGTTAGAGACAGTATGGATACACAGGATTGCCAGGGGGGAGAGTAAACTGGTAAAACCTCATTGAAAAAGAATTTAGCTTTATCTTATAAAATTAAATAGCCTTTTATTCTACAACCCCCAAATTCCATTTCTGGTATGTGCTCAAGAGAAACTTGCACATATGTGCACTAGGAAGAGTGTACAAAAGGATTTATAGCAATACTATTCTTGGGGAAAATCTGGAAACATTCCAAATGGATAAGGAAATTCTAGAGTACATCACAGTGAAATATTATAATGGACTCAAAACTAATGAACTGCAGCTACATATAACTATATGGTTGACTCTTGTTAATACTATATTGTTGGGGAAAAAAGTTAGTTCCAGAAACTATAGACCATAAGATTTCTTTTTCTGAAAAGTTTAAAGTAACCAACCAAGCTATATTGTTTGTTAAGAAATGTTAGAAATCCACATATATAATAACTGACTCATTGGCAAAGACCCTGATGCTGGGAAAGATTGAATGCAGGAGGAGAAGGGGATGACAGAGGATGAGATGGTTGGATGGCATCACCGACTCAATGGACATGAGTTTGAGCAAGCTCCAGGAGTTGGTGATGGACAGGGAAGCCTGGTGTGCTGCAGTCCTTGGGGCCGCAAAGAGTTGGACATGACTGAGCCACTGAACAGAGCTGAACTACATAATAAAACTATCTTTTAAAAGGGATGATGAACCCAAGATCCAGCAGAATATTACTGTGCATTAATAATAAAATTGGGTGATGGGCACACAGGTGTTTGCTGTGTTGCTCTTTGAAATTTTCTGTATGGTTGAAATATTTCATACAAATTACTTAAATAATAAAAGCAGTGCTTTAACATCAGATAGGCCTGCTGTATTTGAGTTTTCATTCTGACATTTACCAGCAGCTGTAGATGAGACATTAGAACTTTCCAGTTAAGAATCTGAGTTTCCTTATGTGGAAAATTGGAACTGTAATAATACACACTAGTTTGTAAAGGACTTTGCATAGGGCTTGGAGAGAGTTATTCCTTTAAAAAGCAAGTTTCTCTTCTGGTAACTCAAATGATAATATAATTAATTCAATTTACTTTCTTCTCCTATAATATTCTTAAATCTACAAAGAGAAAGAAAGAAAGTCGGTCACACTGAACCTTTTGAGCTAATTGACGTAGCACATGCTTTGGGGCAGTGTGTAAGATGTATTTATTTGCAAGAAGGCCGGGCAGGTCCGAGCTTGAATGAAACCTCAAGTATGAAAAGTAATAAGTATTGGTGCCCACACATCCATTAGGGTTCCCATAAGAGCTCCAAAACCTCTACCCCCTGCCTTACCTCTGTGATTTCCTATCTAGGTGTTAACAGATAACAGAGGTTTGTGAATATTCCTGTGTTTTGAAAGAGGATTCTTAGAAATAAAATATCTTTCGATCCAAAGCACTGATGCAATTAGCAGATTGCATTCTGCCCTAAACTCTTTCAAATCACACCAAGTAGGAATTTCTTATAAAATAAGACTGAACCTGGGAAAGCAAAAGTCATGCGCCCTAACTTCTGAGCCAATATTCTTACATTTACACAGAGAGAGAGAGAGAAAGAATTTTCTCACACAACCTCTGCTTCTAAATGTAAGTAGAGCCATCTAGAATAGGCTGATCATTATATCTTGATTTACTGTTGTGGTCTGCAGGGTAAAGGTCTTGTCCCTAGAAGTACACATGTTCTCCCTTGAGAGGGACAATCATCCCTAGAGTCAATTATGCAAAGAGGTGGCAGGCTCCCGAAAGGCAAGCCTCAGGCAGGGAAGAGAATCTTGTTTCTTTCAGAGTCTCATTTTATAGGCGCTATTCTTCAAGGAGTCATACGCCTGGGGTGAGCTCCTGGGTAATAGATGCTGAAGTGATGCCCACCCCATGGAGACAGACTGGGAGCCAGGATGAGATGAATTCTTTCACTTCCAAGAGCAAGTCGTAGCTTCCACATAGATTGTGTAGTGCAGCATCCTCCCTGGGCTTGATTCTCTTTGGCTTTCTTCCCAAGGACTCAGTGAAGAACTGTTGGAGCATGCCAGCACCACCATCCTATGCCCATGCTTGTCTTGTTAACATTCGTTTCTGGTGAAAATTAAAGGTGGGTCCTCCAATAGAGCTAATTTTTATGCTTTTAAATTCATAAGGTGAGAACAGGATTACAAAGAGTGTTTAAACACAACACAACATGTCTCCCTTGATTTATGCCTAGAAATTCTTAACAAACACCCCTTCCTCCAACAGGGAAATTTTTCTCTCTACTACCAACTAGATCAGTGAATTAACTCTTTCTATGTAACAAACTACTCTAAAACTTAGTAATCTGAAACACCACTTATTTCATATTAACTCAAGATTATGTGAGTGGGCAATCTGGGCTGAGCTCAGCAAGGTGGTTCTTCTGCTGGTCTCCCTGGGATCACTCCTGTGGCTGATAAAGGTCACAGGTGGGATGAGAACTCCTTGGTCTAGGATGGCCTCATCCATATGTCTGGCAGTTAGTAGTGGCTGTTAGGTGGGGTGTCTGGAGCCACTGGGCCACATGTCTCCAGCAGACTTGTCCTGTTCATTGACATTATTCGGGTTGAGGCTTCCAAGAGCAGCAGAAGACAGCTTCAATGTGCAATTGCTTCTCAGGTGTCTGTGTCACATTTGGTAATGCCCCATTGACTGAAGAAAAGAGTACAGCCAAGTGCAGAGTCAGTTTAAGAGGGTGTAAATACAAAAAGGGAATTTTTTAAACAATCTGCTATGCCAGTTTTAAATAGCCTGGATCTTATTTTATGAGATAAGGAAGAATTTTCCTTGGACACACCACATGCTCATACATACTCACATACTTACATCCACACATGCACACAAAGACTCATTGTATAGTCTCAGATAAATCACTGTACATACACATCACAGTTACACATACCCCCAGACATGGACACATGCTCATAAGAAAGAGTTATATGGAGATATACACAATAAAACCAGTTGTGTGTATAGGCACAAACAACCATTTGTAAGGCAAGATTCTTGCTGTGCATACTCAGTTTCATTTTAACTTTCAGCTTTTCCTTGAGAAAATATGCCATGGCAAATTCTTGAGGAAGAATCTACTGCTACAACCCATCCTTTGATATGAAGGGTTAAGCGATTAAAGATGACCCAGCCTGCCAGCTGCAAGCCCGTGTCTGTGGTCTGATTTCTCAAGATGATACAGCTCACTTCCCAGCAGTGATTGCAAGATTTAAATCTAAGTCAGGAGAGAGAAAAATGCAATTCTTAGTGCAATGCTAGTTAGAGCACAGCTAGAGACAGCGTAACCAATGAACAGAGTTTTACAGAATTGTTTAACCATTTCACTGGATGGAAAATAAAGAGATGCATTTTCATAGAGCTCCAGGGCCTTAAGAGGTTCCCTGATCTAGGATTCTGAGTATCTAAAATGGTTGTGCCCTATTCTACAAAAGATATAACTTTTTAAATAAAGATCTCTTCATTCTGTACTGAAAGCATATGACTTTGTTCTATATTTTCACATCTCTATGCACATATTATCAACAATTTATAATTAATAAGTGTTTACATTCATAAATTTTTAAGTGCCAGTATTATGGAAAAATATATTTAAAGTATGATTACATATATTTTCATTCTCTTATACTTTTTATGCCTCTGGGGGGATTTTTTTTTTCTATAGGGGCAAAATTTCTAGAAAATTTATATCTGAAGAGCCAAATGAAGTTTCAAATATGGGACAGTTGTATAAGCTCATCATATTTCCTTGCAGAATCCCAGTCCAGGACAGTCTTTAATTCCACTCTGCAACTTCACCATCTGAACCACCTTTGAAGCTGATCCCTCTCCTTAATGCTTCTCGAATCCAGCCATGTTCAGCCCTGCTCCCTCCCCTGCCCAAGTCTACTTGGCTGCTGGATCATACCCAGTGTCTCAGTCTGTTCAGGCTACTATAATAAAATACCATAAACTGGGAGATTTAAACAACAAGTATTTATTTCTTACAGCTATGAAGGCTGGAAGCCCAAGATCAAAGTGCCATCAGATTCAGTGTCTGGTGAGAGCCAACTCTATCATTTACAGACAGCTATCTTCTCCCTGTGTCTTTGCATGGCAGAAGGGGCAAGGGAGTTCTCTGGATCCCTTTAAAAGGGCACTAATCCCATTCATAAGGGCTCCACCCTCATGCTTAATCACTTCCCAAAGCCTCACCTCTTAATACTTTGTAGGAGTTAGGATTTCAACACATGAATTTAGGGGAGCACAAGCATTGAGTCCATAGGACCCATACTTGGAAATACACTGGAGAAACTGCAGGAGCTTGCAATGGGTAGGAGATGACTGCTTTCGGTTCAGAAAGCTGGTTGTAATCAGCTAAGACAAGGGTTTGAGGTGTACATAATACCTCTAACTTGTCAACATAAAAGTGCCCACAGAGACCCACTGGTGCAGCTGACCACCTCAGGGCTGCAAACACAAGCACTTCAAGGCCCAGGCATGTGGCCTAAAATGTGAAGGCAGCTGGGCAGTGGGCTTCAACTGCAGAAAGCTTCACACCCTCTATGCTCAGCACCAGGAGTGAGGACTTAATGGGTCCAGACCTCTGAAGTCTCTGACTTTTTAAATCTTGGCAACAAATTAAAATTGTGAGTCTATCTGCAGGCTAGAGCACTTAATTAATTCACCATCCATCAATCAATCAATCAAATCAGTAAAATCAGTCAAGTTTTCAAAGCTCACACTCTGATCTTAAGAATCCCAGTAAAATAGGAAAGAGTGGGCCTTAAATTCATTGATCCAAAGGACATCTTTGGTCTGATTCCAAATGGACTCCATTCAAATACAGGCCCTTTTTGCAGGGGGTCTTCTTCCTGCCTTCCGAGGCCTGAGGACAGCCTTTTGTTCCACAGCTGGGAAAGAAGCTTTACCTGAATGTAATGTGATGTTCAAGAACAAACAACTACTTTCCAAATTAAATTTGCCCTGGTTTAGACTCCCAAGTGCTCCAGGGCACCCCCTCCAAGTTCTACTCCATTCATAGCTGATTTTAAAAGTGACAGACTAGGGAACCCCAGACCTCCTAACTGATGCTCCTCAATATCTCCAGATTCCTTTACAGCCAGGAGTCGCCCCCATGGTATGACTTGCACACACACACACACACACACACACTCATACTCAGAGAATGGGTCCTTGTATGACGAACTGATACAGTTGCATATTTCTACAATGTATTAACCATATATCTATTTAGCAGTTTTTTTAAAAGGAGTTTTAATAAAGAGTATAACCCACTCAGCTAACAATCTATTAAAATGAAAATGGTAAAACTGATAATAGAGTATAAATTTGAGTGAGGCAACACTAACTTTATGCAAAGGGCAGAGAGGGTCTGATCCTTTAATCAGAGACTGCCCATCAACCTCAAAATTGTATTTCCCCTCACACATCACCTCAAATCATTATCCCACAATCCTGTAGATCAATGAGCAGTTGGTTATACCCATGTGACAGAGGAGAAAACAGAGGTCCAGAGAGAAGAGACCACAAAGGAATTGTACTGGAGGCAAAAGGAAACCAGGCTCAGAGCCTCTCCCACATCTGAAAGGACACTCCCAGGGTCTCCCTGCCTGTCCAAATCTCCTATCCTCCCAGCTCTGCCCTCGGATGGAAACCATGTACCATGCTTCCAAAGGCAGGATCCGAGTCTTCCTCTTGGATGCTTCCCTGTTACCCCCAGGACCTAGCACAGGGGAGACTGTATGCAGGGCCCTCTAGGGTGGAACCTATGGCCAAGCATGTGACAGACCCCCTCGAATTCTGCCAAATACAGTTCCCAAGAGGGGGCAACCAACAGAGGCTGCCAGGAAGGGGTGTGTGGGAATCTGCTCAGAGGGTTGGTCATGACCTTGCCTGGACATCAGAATGCAGCAAATGCCTGCCCAGCACCCCTAAAGCTCCAAGGCTGGGATACTTCAGACTTCATTCTCTGCAAATGAAAATAAAGAGTCAACAGAATAAACAAGAGCAGCCCGCTGCTAAGCCACGTGAGCTGATTACATTCCTGCATCCTGTCTTATGCCGACCATCTCAGAGAAGACAGGAGGACAAAGTACCCATCATTCGGAAGCTGATGGAGTAGTCTGGGAAGTCAACACATTTATGGAGATGAATTAACACTAAGGTTCCCATCTGAGTTGTCAGCCCTTAAACACTCTCAGGGCTCCCATTTTAGATCCCTGAAAAGAAGCAAGGGCACAAAAGCCAGAAGAACTTTCATGAGAAGTTTGATCCTGTGTCTGAGTCTCAAAGAATGAGCAGACTGGGATGGGGTGCATGATACAGGCAGAGGCAAGAGCTACAGGCTCAGAGGAGTCCTGTTGGAAATGAGACATCAGACACTGCCTGACCAGGGCAAAGCATTTAAACTGAGAGACAGAAAAGACACCAGAGGGTCTGCAAGGTTTAGATCGCACGGCCCTTGAATGCCTGGAGAAAGAAGCTGATCTGTTCATTCAGTCAGCAGGGAAAACAACATCAATGGCTCCCACTTGGTCCTTCGGCATTTAGCAGAAACGGAAAGGAATACAAGTGAGATGTGGAATCAAAGACCAGAACGGCACCAAGGCCTCATATGGAACCTGAGGCCCTTGCAAAGTTCCCCGGGGCAAGTCCTATCTGTTCTGCAGTCACAGGGCAGTTCTGGAAGCCAGCAGGGTCCTCATGGTACACAGCACCTTCCTTGACACTCTGAAGACTCTTCTCAGATGCAATGTTTGGGCAGCTCCCACTTCCCCCTGCAGGATCACAAAGGGTGTGAGCACCAGTTAGGAGCAACAGGCTGGTTAGAGAGCCTTGGGTAGGTCGGGGGATGGGCTGTCAGAGTTCACTCGGGGACAGCTATTTAACTGCTACCCTGGTCACGCTTTGCTGAGGGTAGGAGATAGGGCTGAATGGAGGTGATGCCCTCAGCTGATGGAGTCAGAAAGTCTGTTTTCTCCTAACTTTTATTGGAGTAGAGTTGATTTACAATGTTGTGTTAGTTTCTGTTGCACAGCAAAGTGAATGTTATACATATACACATATACACTCCTTTCTTAGATTCTTTCCCTGTATAGGCCATTCCAGAGCATTGAGTAGAGTTCCTTGTGCTATACAGTAGGTCCTTATAGGTCATCTATTTCATATATGTGCTTGTGTTTAGTAGCTTAGTCATGTCCAATGCTTTGTGACCTTTTGAGTTGTAGCCTACCAGGCTACTCTGAGAGTAAATCCATGGGATTTTTCCCTACAAGAATACTGAGAGGTTTCCATTTCCTCCTCCAAGGGATTTTCTCAACCCAAGGATCAAACCCGAGTCTCCTGTGTCTCCTGCATTGCAGGCAGATTCTTTACTCACCAAGCCATCAGGGAAGCCCATTTTATATACAGTAGTGTGTATATGTCAGCCACAATCTTCCAATTTATCCCTCCCCTGCTTACCCCTCAGTAACCATAAGTTTATTTTCTACATCTGTAACTCTGTTTTGAGCTGGAAAGTCTTTGACACTGAATACCTCTCTGCAGAGTAAAAGAGGAATAAAAGAAAATTAAAATTAAGACACTGAATATAAATCTGGTAAAAATAAAAGAAGTTATTCAGTTTTCATTTTCATTTCACACCAGGAAATATGGCACATAGCTTGACTATAAAGACTGGTTGTAGGAGAAAGTGATAACAATCTGGAAGTGATCTGAGGAGCACTTGAATGGCCCATGAAGAGTTTTCCCAGTCCACCCGCTTTTGTGCCTTCTCTCCATTTTTCTTGTCAGATCATTACTGATATGCAAATGCCCCATTAGAATCTCCACAGATTTTTTTTTAGGGTTAATATAGTTAATTTCAATTCTTATTGAAATATATTTGACATATAACATTGTTAAATATAAAGTGTACACGTTGACTTGATATATTTATATAATATAATATGATGGCCATTGTAGTGGTAGTTAACACTTCTATCACGTCATCTAGTTATTTCTTTTTTGTAGTGGGAATAATTAAGATCTAGTCTCTTAGGAATTTGATGATTATAATACAATATTGTTTATATTCACTATCCTGTGCATTAGATCTCTTAAGATGTATTTAAACAACGTCTCTCTCATTTCCCCAGCCTGTAGCCCCTATTAACCAACATTTTACTCTCCATTTTCGTGAATGTAGTTTTCTTACTTTCCACATTTAAGTGATATAATATGATATTTGTCTTTCTCTGTCTGACTTATCTCACTTAGCATAATGTCCTTGAAATCCATCCTTGTTGTCACAAGTGGGAAGATTTCCTTCTTTCTCAAGGCTGAGTAGTATTTCAGTATATATATTTTCAGTATATATATTTTTAATATATATTAATATATATATATTTATATATTTTCAGTATATATATATATTTCAGTAGTATTTCATATATATATATGTTTGGGCTTCCCTGGTGGCTCAGATGGTAAAGAATCCACCTGCAATGTGGGAGACCCGAGTTTGATCCCTGGGTTGGGAAGATCTCCTGGAAAAGGGAATGGCAACCCACTCCAGTCTTCTTGCCCAGAGAATTCCATGGACAGAGGAGCCTGGTGGGCTACAGTTCATGGGGTTGCAAAGAGCGGAACATGACTGAGCAAGTGACACTTTCACTTTCATACATTTTATATATATGTCACCATACCCATTCATCTGCTAATGGGCACTTACGTTGTTTCCACATCTTGGTTATTGTGAATAACACTGCAATAAACATGGAGGTGCAGATACCTCTTTCACATCCTGCTTTTATTCCCTTTGGGTGTATACTTAGATGTGAACTGCTAGGTTATATGTTAGACCTATTTTTAATTTTTTGGAGAATCTCTGTATTGTCTTCCATAGTGGCCGCACCAATTTACATTCCCACCAACAGTGTATAGGGGCTCCCTTTCTCTATTCCCTCACCAACACTTGTTTTTCTTGTCTTCTTCATGAGAAACAGTATAGTCTGGTTTTACTGAGCTAGCTGGGGTTTCTCCAACATCTATCAACACATCGTGTTTCTGGGTCACCAGTCCTTCCACTAGCCACAATGCCTCCCTCCCTTGTCTGCCAGGTGGAAGCCTGCTCCTTCCTGACTCAGATGAAACCTAGCTTAGGGTGCTCCCACAGCACCCCATCCACCCCTTTTTATCACCTGCCTCATTGTTCTGCAATGATTTGTGCAGATGTCTGTGCCTCCCTTCCCCTATAGGAAGTCCCTGAGAACAGAGGTCATGTTTTGTTTTGTATTCCTAATGAATGAGTCCTAAATGGAAATGCTAGCAACCTTTATCATCTGCTGGTATTTCTCCTGGGTCAGTTAGTCAAAATGGGCAAGATTTGACTCAGGAGAATATCAGATATGAAGTCGTGCCTTGAGGAAACATATGTGCTTCTTTATCTCGTCAATGAAGTAGGTGGTCATATACAGGATTAACTGGCAAAGGCTTAGGATGGTTAGGATATCCACACAGAGAGACCCTCGCAACCAGACCACTGATGCCCAAGGGAGTAATAATAAGTCACAGTGATATAAAGAGTCTGATGATATTGAGTATCCATCTGAGCACTTCCTGTGGCCCAGGTGCTACACAAAGCATCTGACATGTTTGACCTCATTCAGTTCATACAACAAAACTGGGAGGCACATGATGCTCACCTCAACTCCACAGATAAGAAGGTTAAAACTCAGAACATCAGACTCAGACTGACATGTAATTTGATGATGGTCATGCAGCGAGCCACTGGAAGAGTCAAGATTCAAACCCACTCATGTACCCACAAAGCTTTGACTTTCAGCTGTGCTGCTGAACAAGAAATTGCACTGATACTGCAGGCCTCATTTGGTAGGGAGAACATGTGCATGTACATTCACACTGTCTTCCTCAAATCCTAGATCCTAGGAAGACATTAAATAACTAATTATAAATAAATAGGGACCTTAGTGGAGAAGGCAATGGCACCCCACTCCAGTATTCTTGCCTGGAAAATCCCATGGATGGAGGAGCCTGGTGGGCTGCAGTCCATGGGGTCGCGAAGAGTCGGACATGACTGAGCGACTTCACTTTCACTTTTCACTTTCACGCATTGGAGAAGGAAATGGCAACCCACTCCGGTGTTCTTGCCTGGAGAATCCAAGGGACGGGGGAGCCTGGTGGGCTGCCGTCTATGGGGTTGCATAGAGTCGGACACGACTGAAGTGACTTAGCAGCAGCAGCAGCAGGGACCTTAGTATACTTACATCCACACTCACCTACCTAAAGCCAATTCCCCCCATTACTGAGAGCCTCCCTATCGGGCAGGAGGTGCAGGGTGCCAGACACATGAAGGAGATGACATTAGAAGGAGAGAAGGTTGTAAGGATAAACTGCTGATGAAGATAGCTCCCAGTCCTGCAATTTCTGCCTTGACAAAGCCCCTCTGCCACCCACAGCTAGCACTGGGGTTCAGGACCCTGCTACCCTTTACCCGATTGTCTACAACTGCCTCACAGTGATTCTCCTGCTTCTAGCCCCATCCATCCCAACACAGCCCTCTCGTCAATGTAGCCTGACCCCACTGAAGCACAGCCCCGATGTGCCCCAACACATTCAGAGACCCCCACTGCCTTCTGATTGAAGTTTCAAATCAGCAGCTCCACTCAGGAACTCTGACACTCAGCCTCCAACCAACCACTCAGATTTATCCTCCTTCCTGGCTCTGACAACCTGAGGTTCAGCTACAGACCCAGAACAGGACCCACTGCATCCCAGATGAGCCTTGCCCTTCCCACTCATTTTTCCCTTCTCCTAAAACAGTACTGTCTTCTCTCAGGTTGCCAACAAACATCTATGGAGCACCTACTAGGGATCAGGTACAGTGTTGGCTTGTAAGATCAGATTTCTCCTCCAACACATAGCGCAAATGCTGACTTGTACATGGGGCATTCATCAGTCTCCTGATGAGGAGTAACTTCATCCTCCTCTATATGCTCAAATATTTATAGCACTTGGCCTTGAGCCACAGGAATACATCTGCCTCCCCCAGCCCTGTAAGCGCCATGGAGGCAGAGAATGGTCTTGATGGCAATGTGCCCCATCACTGACCATGGTGAGCTTCAATTCAATCTGTATGGACCGATGGACAGTTCCAGAGTTCCTGGGTCATCACTCCCCATTGGCAAGTAAACCACAACAAAGAATATTATTGAAACAATCATCAAAATATCAAGATATGAATTATTTGAAGCATTGAATTATTGCATATGATCCAGCAATCCCACTTCTGGGCATACACACTGAGGAAACCAGATCTGAAAGAGACACGTGCACCCCAATGTTCATCGCAGCACTGTTTATAATAGCCAGGACATGGAAGCAACCTAGATGCCCATCAGCAGATGAATGGATAAGGAAGCTGTGGTACATATACACCATGGAATATTACTCAGCTGTTAAAAAGAATTCATTTGAATCAGTCCTAATGAGATGGATGAAACTGGAGCCCATTATACAGAGTGAAGTAAGCCAGAAAGATAAAGAACATTACAGCATACTAACACATATATATGGAATTTAGAAAGATGGTAACGACAACCCTTTATGCAAAACAGAAAAAGAGACACAGAAGTACAGAACAGACTTTTGAACTCTGTGGGAGAAGGTGAGGGTGGGATGTTGCGAAAGAACAGCATGTATATTATCTATGGTGAAACAGGTCACCAGCCCAGATGGGATGCATGAGACAAGTGCTCGGGCCTGGTGCACTGGGAAGACCCAGAGGAATCGGGTGGAGAGGGAGGTGGGAGGGGGGATCGGGATGGGGAATACGTGTAAATCTATTGCTGATTCATGTCAATGTATGACAAAACCCACTGAAAAAATAAATAAATAAATACATAAAATGGCAAAAAAAAAAATAATAATTATTGCAAAGATGTAATAGAAATCATCTAGTGCCCTGGATAATTTTGACTTGCCTGACATTCTTCCTATTATATACTCACACAATTAAATAGACTATGTGAATCTGTAACACTTAGTGCTATCAGACAGACAACATGCAAGCCATGACGAATGGGGATCAAAAATACATAGTGTATTTCTTCTTGGGCTTAGATTCTAACCTCTAAGGGTAAAAATGAAAGTGGATATCAGGCTTGAGGCCCATTGTTCCATAAATCAGTCGGAAATCATTTATTAAACTACTCGCTAAACAAGCTTGCAGTTGGGCTACTGAGTAAATGAACACAGTTTCTCCCTCTGGGTGCTTCTGCTCTGGTCAGGAATACAAGACTTACTCAGATGAACCAAGCTAAACAACAATACACAAGCCAAAGAAAATACACAATACACAAGTAAGGAACAAGTAATGTAAATTATTAACGTGAATTCCAAGGAAAAATTAAAGTCCAAAAAGTTGAGAGTAATCAGGAATGATGCACTGGAACCATCTTACTTTTGCAGGCAGACTCTTTACCGTCTAGGAGCGACCAGGGAATCCCACTTTCTCAATAGAGACAAATAAACAGTCTCAAAAATCCCTGTATTCCCCATCTTAGGACGTCAGGTCCAGATGGTTTCTGGCAAAGGAGGAGATCCAGTGTGTAGGGCCTCTAATCCTTTAGGCCTTTCATTTATTTCCCAATTCATTACTCAATGATATTTGCTGAGTGCTGACCACGTGCCAGGCCCAGTGCTAAACTCAGAACTTGTTGGTGAACTACATTATCCTTACAGGCTACTGGGGTTTAAAATGGACTATAGGAGAGGGTAGGCTTCCCTGGTAGCTCAGCTGGTAAAGAATCCACCTGCAATGCAGGAAACCCCAGTTCAATTCCTGAGTCCGGAAGTTCCCCTGGAGAAAGGGTAGGCTACCCACTCCAGTAGCTTCCCCGGTGGCTCAGATGGTAAAGAATCTGCCTTCAATGCAGAAGATGTGGGTTCGATCCCTGGGTTGGGAAGATCCCCTGGAGAAGAGCATGGCAATCCACTCCAGTATTCTTGCCTGGAGAATCCCATTGACAGAGAGCCTGATGGGCTACAGTCCATGGGGTCACAAGAGTTGGACACGACTAAAACAGCACATAGGGTCTTTTTAATTTTGGAACTTTATGCCTTCAAATGTAGGTTAATATGCAAGTGAGCTGAATTCCTAGGCACAGAATGGATGACAATGGGGATGGAAAGGTGGTGGTTCAGAGGCAGGTCGGACGGCAGAAGGAATCCTTACTGAGACTAACTTCATCATAATTTATCACACAGCAAGGTTTAGAAGTTTGGGGGCAGCCATGGAGAACAAAGAAGGGAAGAAGCTTCTGCCCAAGAAATAGAGGCCACAGAGGGTTCTATGCCAGGGTCAGCCCCTTCCCCCAAGCTGAGACTTGGCATTGCTGGCATGGATGGAAGAGCCAAGAAGTGCAAAAACAATGAAACGGGGCCGCCATCAATGAGGAGGCATCGTGCAATGCCAGCACTTGATTTGGAAAGTATTCATAAGGCTTTTCTTGGCTAGGATATTTAAGACAAAAATAGAAATATTCTCATCAATGATTTATAAGATTGCTTTAGAGGGATGGGGCAGAACCCAGTGTAACAAAGAGCAGAAAAGCAGCCTCCTAACTTGTCACTGGGCTGGGCCAGAGGAGAGACGCATGAGCGGGTGCTTCTTGATCCTATCACAGAAATTCTTCTCAGGGTAGAAGTCTCCAGAGGTGAGATCTGAAAGGTGCGTATGTTTTATAGAGAATAACAACCTGAACTGGCAGCCAATCAGACAGAAATACTATTCCAAGCAGTGAACATCTCTTCTGGTCTCCACTCTTGAAAGAGGTGGAGATAGAGACCAAGGAATGAAACAAGAACAGATTTAGAAAGAGCCTTCCCACAATAAGGTAAGGTCATTTCACAGTTATGCGCTGAGTTTATTATAAGCTCATTCCTGGATTCTGTTCATTTTCAATTATGCACAAATTTACTCCATCTCCCGGACTCTCCATCAGAAGTATATGGGATGTGAGAGGGAAAATCACTCATTTCAGACCAGCACCTCACACCTGCACTGTTGCCAGTCCCCAGACCCTGATACCACCTGACGCTACGCCATCCTGCCTGAAGCTCCACAGCCAATCTTCCTGAAACTCAACATTGCATCAAGTCACCACTCTAACGGGGACAACTTTTTCTGCACTCTATTCCTCAACTGTGCTCAGTCACCCAGTTGTGGTTGACTCTTTGCGATCCCATGGACTGTAGCCCATCAGGCTCCCCTGACCATGGGATTCTCCAGGCAAGAATACTGCAGTGGGCTGCCATTTCCTTCTCCAGGGGATCTTCCCAACCCAGGGATCAAACCCACATCTCTTACCCACATTGGCAATCAGGTTCTTTACCTCTAGCCCCACCTGGGAATACTTTACTACAGGGTCAAAATTCTACTCAGACTGACATATCTGAAGCTCAGCAGTCACGCAGTCATTAAGGATTTATTGGGCACACAGGATGCTAGGCTCCAGGGTAGAGAACTGAACAAGAAAGGCATCATTGTGCCCTTGAGGAGCTTAGAGTTTACCAGGGCTGGGGGAGCAGGGAGGAATCACCCAGTAGCTTAATCGATTAATAACCATTGTGCAGATGGCTATAAAAAAGAGTGAGGATACGGCTGATGCCAGCTGGGGCTGAGGCACCCAGCACAGGGCGGGGAACATGACAAGACAGGCTCAGAAGGAGAAGTGGAGGGGACAGCGGGAGTTATGAGAGTCCTGGAATAACAAGTCTAGGAGATTATTCTCCATCCTACAGGCAATGGGGAGTCACTGAATGCTTTTGAGGAGGGAGTTGGCATGACCAGATCTAGGATTTAGAAAGCCCAGTCTGTGTGCAGAATGAAGTGCATGTGGATCAGAGAAGGTAAAGCCAGTGACAAAGAGACTGGTTATAAGACCACAGCAATAGGGTAAGTGAGAGAGAATATGCAGGCCTGGTGGGGGGAGAGGGGATGTGGAGAGAGTTGGCAGGACGTGGTGGCCAAGGGCATCTGTAGGATGAGGGAGATGATACAGTCAGGAGTGATTCACACTCTGGCTGAGATGACTGGTAGATCACAAGGCTAAAATGAGGACCTCACGTGGGGGGATTTTTTTTCTCATGGGAAGAGAGAACCTCTGAGTCTGAGGGTCTTTTGATGGAAAACCCCAGAAGCTGTCAATAAGAGGTTGAAGCTCAGGAAAGCAGAGAAGACTGAACATGTGTTATTGGCACCTTCAGCCTGTTACAGGGAATTACCAGCCTGTACCCTAGGAGACTGTGAAGCCTTGGGAAAAAAAAAACAGATAATTGAAAGTTGGCACCAGGGCAACCCAGCATTTAAGGATGAACAGAGAAAGGGCTCAGTCTAGGGAACAAATGAGAAGTAGTAGGAGAACAAAGAGAGAACAACTAATAAAAGAGAAGGAAGATGGTTCAAAGAAGTGATTGGTAGCATTAACACAAAAGCTAAAAAAGGTAGTCTCTAGATTTGGCCAAGGAAGCCACTGATGGCCTTAGTAAGAATAATCTGGATCAAGCGGGAAAGACAAAAGCCACTCTAAGCATATTACAGATGAGAAACAGCAAAGTAGAGAAAGCCAGGGCAGCCACGGGAACAGAAAGACATGGGACCATCTTGGGAGAAGGGAGTCAGGGCAGGCCTTTTTAAAGGAACCAGCCCATTGCTGGAGGAGATTAGGCAGACCGGAGAGACTTCGGGGGTGCTAGGGAATCAAGTCCGCTAATGTGTGTGGCAGTGAAAAAGATGACCCCTAAGCCCCATGCCAAATCTGAGATTCCAAGTCTCTCTGGAGCCACGGTCATTCCACAGGGTCTGTCAAAGACAGAGAGCCAAACTTCAGCATCAGCGTCAGGATAGCAGGGTTAGAGGGGGAGCTTTCCTGCACATCCTGGACTTGAGGCAAGGAACGTGTCCGTCTTCCCTAAAAAAACACCTGGAGGCCACATGGCTCAGGCTTGAGAAAGGGACACAGGAGGAAACCCGTTTCCTCCCGCTAAGAGAACATCAGCTCTCCCTGGGAGGGATCCAGAGAAATAGGATCAGGCTGAGAGCACCCTGCAGGGCAGCAGAGCTGACCAGCCCTGCCACCTCTGTGCCTCTCCCCAGGGCAGAGGCACCGTTCCCCCAGGCTCCCTGCGAACTGTGCCTCGACCTCCCCGTGGGCCCTGGCCTGGCCAGGTGCTGAGGCAGCCTTCCTGAGAGCCAGCATCTCCACTGCCCATGTGGTCTCAGCTGTCAACCCTGGAACACAGAGGAGGGAGGGAGGAGGAAAGACAGACAGGGTGAAAAGGAAGCACAAGGGAGAGAGGGAAAGAAACAAAGGCGTGCTGAACAATGAAGAGACGGGCATTTATAACTAGAGGGTTAAGTGCACGTGTGCATCAAAGAGAGAGAGAGAAAATGAGAGCACCCTGGCTTCTATATCTGACCCTTGAGCAAGTCACTTTACCTCTTTGGATGTTAATTGCCGGATGTGTAAAATGAGAAAAGTGGATTAGAAGATGCCTAAGGTTCCTTTCAGGTGGAAAATCCTGTGTTTCTCAAATTCTGTATCTGTATATATATAGCACCCCCAGAGGCCAAAAGCATTAGCAACACAAAGAAAATATAATAAACCCCGGTAAGGGTGAGGTGCTCACCCGTGTGTGTCTGACAAACACGTGGACACATGCACACGGGCCCGTGTACAAACACACACACACACACACACACACACACGTGGGGCACACACGGGAGGGTGTGCACTGTTTCAGGGCCTGCCTCTCAGTGAAGGACGTGGTTTAGAGCCCATTAGAGCTCACACATAAAACTTGTCTGATCAATTTACAGTCACGCCTCTTCTACATACTAGGAAATGCTAAATCTCAACTAACCTAAATATTTGACAAATGAATCATTTTAGATTGTCAAGCTTTCTAAGTAGCTAAGGATTTACTCTTCAAATGATCAAAACTAGTTTTAAAAGCCACCCAGAGGGATATATTTGGTTTTGTGTGTGTGTTATAAGCAGACTCTGCCAAACCCGGCTTCACTGTGGCTTCCCAACAGGGCTGCTTGTCCTGCTGCCTGGCGCTGTGCCAGGCTGGCCCCTCGGTGGAAGGGCCATCCCCCAGTGCCCCCAGACACAGCAGTAGGAGGGAACAGACTACAGGAGCCTTCCTGATTTGGGGAGAAGAACCAGGAATGAAGACAAGAAAGAACAGGCATTCTCACTACAGAGCATACCTGTCCCACCCCAGAGCTGGGCCTTAAGCAGAGATGGGAGGGAGAGAGAGAAAAGCACATTTTCAAAGGAAGTTAAAAGCTGGGTGCTGAGCAATACCTCCTGTTTGGGTGGCTCTGAGCAATGTGGAGCCGCCGCTAGGAGGGTGCGTGTGAGCTAAGTCGTTTCAGTCGTGTCCGACTCTGCGACCTCATGGACTGTAGCCCGCCAGGCTCCTCTGTCCATGGGATTTTTCCAGGCAAGAATACTGGAGCAGGTTGTCATGCCCTCCTCCAGGGAATCTTCCCAACCCAGTGATCTAACCCGTGTCTCCAGCATTGGCAGGCAGGTTCTTTAACCACTAGCAGCAGCTGGGAAGGGGTTGTGTACAAAAGAGGAGTGGGTTTAGGCAGGAAGATGGGGTTAAACAAATGTTTTCATCCATTCTTTCTCCCTGTCCATTCTACCTGCCTGAGGTGTGGGAGAATTCCAGAAGTTACCTGGTTGCCATCTGGGGTGGGAAACACAGAAAGAAACCTGGAAGCCAGGGTATGCCCCCCACCCCCTGGGTGAGGGAGGGGGAGAGGTTGTAGGTGGGTGTGGTGGGGGGCACTCAAAGGCTGGACCATGATGTCCAGTTGGGGCCTGGTGGGCAGGGGAACTTGTCAGCTCCCACTCTAGGACCCCCAGGATGGAGATCCCCCAGGAGCCCATGGAGGCCCAGACATCTGCACAGGACAGCCCAGGGCCCTCCCCCCCGTCACAGCATCTCAGATGATATCTTGGCTACAGAGGAGAAGAGAAAACCCTCCAAAGATGCAGAATTTGCCCATATGAGACTGATCACTAATAGTAATCCGAGTGACTGACCACTAATGAACACTCCTGAAGCCTTCCTCTCCCCCTGGCATGGAAGAGCTAGGCCGGGAGAGTCAAACGGCAACTAAAGAAAATAAAGGCCACTGTGTGTTTGCCCCGTCAGGGTGAAGTGAATGCGGCTGCAGGTGGCAGCTGGTGGGGCTGGCTCTGGCCCTGTCCTCACCTGCTGCCCCCGCCTAAGGATCTTCCAGCCCTTCCTGAGAGGTCTCACCCCAGGGCTCAGGGCCAGGGACCCGAGGACAGGGGCATTGCCAGCCAGAGAGGCACACCAGCCACCGGGGGAGGAGGGAGGTGTGGGCACCGGTGTGGCTGGAGGCCTCTGCCCCGTCGGAACATGAGCTAGGGTAGCAGAGAGGAGGGAAGGCCTGCTCCTTCCTGAGACACCAACTTCAGGCCAGCCTCGGACTTAGCTGGTAAGATTCGAGGGGCCAGAGCTACCCCCTCAGGCTACCCCCAAACCATTTCCAACAAAGCCCTCTTGCTGAGACAAAGGACTGAAGAATACAAGAGCCTGTAAGAATATTCAGGCAAAGGGTGAGCTGGGAAGCAGACAGGGAGTATCCCCGGGGTGGACTGGGGCCTGGACAGGTGGTGGACCCAATGAAGACTGGGTCTTAAGCATCTGGACCTCCTCCACGGGCAGCCCAGGGCCCAGTGTGACTGCCAATAAGACCACAGCCAGGGCACCCTCTGGACATGGTGGTCTTCAAAGCTCTCAGGCCCTAGGTCCTCTGGCTGATTGTCCAGGAGACCCCTGACTCTGCTCACCACAGACCCCGACAGGCCCCATGGCCCGTGGTCACCTCTTTGCTCTAGACCATGTCAACACACACATGGGCATACTCACAGACAGACACACAGACACACGCCAAGATGACCAGCACTCAGGATAAGGGGACTCATTCAGAGTCAGGCCTCCCCCTTGTGATCCTGGTCATTTCATTATTAGATTCTCAGGGGTGTGAAAATAGAAAATAGCCTCCATTTCCGGCATCTCTCAGTGCTGGCCCAGACCCTGCCTATTGTTTCGCAGCCTAGAAATGGACTTTTGCCACCATCATTGTCATCACCATCACCACCGTGGGGTCAGAGAGATTAAACCAGATAGATGGGGGAGGGCCCTGGTCAGGAGCTGCAAGGATCGGGCCCTAGCAGTGACACTCAGGAGGATACAGATCAAAGTTGGGAAAGGAAGATGTGAACAAGGACCAAAGCTCAGCTTTATCCCATCTGCGCAGAAAGATGCTTTATGAATCAAAACAGTGGAGGACGGGTGAGCTGTGCCCACATAGGACCAAGGGTACCTACTTTCAACTCAAGGGCTATAAGGGTCTCAGAGTAGCAGAAACCAATGCCACTGCAGCGGTAGAGACAGCTGGTCGAAGGAGGTGGCACAGAGCAGAGTTCCCAGGGCAGGTTAGGACTTCCACAGAGGGCTGTGGCATCAGTCAACTCAATTTGGATTTTTCACTCTGACACTTCCTGGCTATGTGACCCTAGGAAAGACACCTAACCTCTCTGATCTTCAGTGGCCTGATTTGTAAAATGCCAGCGTCTCCTCATGGGATGCAGAGAGGAGGCGGAGCAGTAGTAAGCAAGCAGCTGGTAGCACCAGGGAAGGGTAAACAAAGGCAAAGGAGCTTAAACGCGGACAGTGTGTGCATAAACGCAGGGGCCAGAGGACACGGGGAGGGGATGGCTGGGAACGACCCAGAGGGTCAGGCCCCAGAAAACTGAGGTTCCTGGCCAGATGAGGGTGTGACTGGAGGGGGCCCCATCTCTGATGAAGCCACAGCCGTGGAGTTGGCGGCCCTGCCAAACAAGTTGTCAGACCAGCCCTTGAGAGCTTTCTTCTCATTGGTCCTGACTGACAGAAATCAGCAGGCCGGCCGTGCAGGGCCGGGCAGCGCAACCGACAAGGCCCTGGGGACAGCTTAAGTGGACAATAATTGCAGGTTATTATATACCGGGCTGCAGCCAAAAGCCAGGCGGCTATTAAGTGTGATTGGGAGAAATAATCAGGGGAAGGAGGAAGGATGAGCAAAGCGAGCCGCTCCCTCCTCTCAGGGCTGTTCCCAGGCCGGGGCTGTAGGGAGGCAGGATGGGGTGGGCGGGGCCAGGTAGATGACTACAAGCACCCTACACTCCGGGAAGCAATTCTGTTGTTCCTTGCCGCTGATTCTGCCTGCTTCCCACCCTTTGTGCAGAGCAAGGATTACAGTCCCCATCCCATTATTCAGAGAATAACACCCAGAGAGGGGAAGCACGTGGCCCAATGACAGTGAGTCTTGCCCGAGTTCCACCAGAGCCAGGATTGAGGCTCCCTGTTATCTGACAGCCACAGAAGTGACTCCTGGCATCAAGCCCATCCAGGCTCCGCGCTGCCCTCAGTGGGGTGGCATCATCTCAGAACTGGGACTGGGAACACGCATTAAGACTCAGTGGGTCTTTCCGTGTGGATCTCAGGCAGGACAAGAGCAAGGAACTGGGATATACAGAGGAGGCAGGCTTATAACAATATGATTGATTATTTCTTAGAGCTATATATATTCATTAGATCGTTCTCTGGCACACAGGGAGAAATGTATGTCCATTTTCTAGATGAGGAAACCAAAAGTGATCACATGACTTATCCCAGGCGGGGCAGTGATGCGGTCAAGGGCAGGGCTGGTGCGACAACGCTGGCCAGGGAGCTTGCAGACCACACTCTGGATCTGTCTACTGGTGAAGACCTTGGCAGAGCTTACCTTACTCCATCCTCTGCCACCAGGCCAGGAAGACTTTATCCAAGAGGACTTCATCCGGCTGGTCAGTTTCCGATTTCATACTGATGAAAGAACCAGAGGTGGTTCTTTGTTTCCAGGCCAAGGATGACATGAAGTTGCCCTGGTATGATGTGTGGACCACACGTTCCCAACTTCCCACCTCCCATCCCTCCGTTCCTCCAAGCCCACAACTCAGTTTGGATCCAAGAAGAAGGCACCTTCCTCCTTGAAACACAAACACCACGAACAGCTTCAAGGAGACGCCCGGAGACCAAACACTGCCTTCCTTATTTCCTACAGTAGCTTTCGTACAGACAGCCCTGCCCTGATGGGGACACCACAGTGTGGTGGTGGGCGGTGGACCAAGCCCCGGCTCCTGCAAGCACAGCACCTCAGCAGACATCCAGAAAAGTCTGCACCGGCTCGGGGCCACCCTCAGGTTCTGACAACCCATCCCTCCCGCCACAGACCGCCTCTCCCCAGCCAGGCCCCTTCAACCAGGCCTCCCCAACCCCCCCAACCCCCACCCCCCGGTCTGGAAATGACCCTGCTTTGGGCCACAGGAGAGCAGGAACCTCAGGCGGGGAGGGATCAATTACACTGTGACTCAGCTACAAGGCACAGAGCCAGGGAGTGAGTCACAGAGGCTGCCCACCCGCTCCTTCCCAGGGAGGGGGTCGATCATGCAGGTCTGTGGGGGAGCCTCCCGGGGTCTGCACACAGATGAGTGGGTGCAGGCTCCCAGGCAGCGGGGGGTGCTAGGTGTGCTACAGTGTGGGCCCTTCCCAAGCCTAAATGAAGTGAGCATTGCTGAACTGCTGGGTGGGGAGAAACCCATGGGGCCCCTCCCTGACATGGGCTCTGCTCCCCCAAACACCTTCACAATACTACACCCACAACCAGATGCTTATATCACTTTTATCTCCCCAACACACTGGGAGGACCACTGAGGAGAAACCCCAACTGTCCTCTTCCTCAGAAAATACCCATGTCCTGTTACACATGGTCTAAATGCTATTTCCAGCTACAGTTTATATTTATCCCTGGAAAGGAGAGCCTTAGTTTACTTTTTAGTAAATCCACTCACAATAATCACAGCTCACTTTTAATGGCAGTGTGGCAAACATGATATATTTATTACCTTTTAGGGCATAAAGATTGCCTCTTTATGACAATCATATGCAATTTTATCATGCCCATATTTCAGATGAGGAAACTGAGGCTGAGAGCAGGACTTCTGTGGCTGATAAGTTAAAGACCTGTCTGATTCCAAAGTTCAGACTGTTTCTATATACAATGCATGCACTATGCATATATGTCTCTATAGTCAAAGTCATATACATATTTTAAAGCAATAAATTCCCAGTTGTATTTATAGACTGTGTTTCTTTAAATTTTACTCTGCACAAGATTTATATGAATGTGTCTGCTTAGTGAGAGAGCAGAATTTACATATACAACTTTGCTTAAACACTTTGAAAGACTTTAAACTTATTAAAAGAAGGTTGCCATCTGGAAATTATTTGCTGGGAGGAGGATGGTTCTTAAAAACCTACGGCACCTTCTTTAAATATTCCTAGTGGTAGCAAACCTTCAGCTTTTGAATGTAGAAATGACCTGTGGGACATGGGCCCAGTAAAGTGTCCATCCCACTCAGCACATTCTTGGGCTGGAGGTAAGGGGTGATTTCTTCCTTCTTCATAAATACCCAGTCTTTACCTTCTTTGTCCCGGTCTTGTGCCATCGATAATACGCTTCTGTGTTAACAGATGGTCAGAGAGTTCCTACCCTGAGTCTTTCCTGTGGGCTCAGCCTGCTGCAAACCCCTACCCCATGGCCACCTGCCACCCCAGAGCACAAGCCCACATCCTGCCCTGGCCTTCACTGTGCCATGGGCCCTCTCCACCCGCGGCCCATCTCTGCTTCACTCTCCCCAGACCAGACAGCCGCAGATTCCTTGTCAAGCTCTTGTCAGCCCTCAGCTGCTGGGTGAGGCCTCAGGAGGGGTCCACACAGATGGGTGATTCTGAATCCCCTGGAAAACAACCCTGTGAAGAACCAGCCTGATGTAAATGTCCTGCTAGTTCACCTTCCCCAGCTCCCTTCCAGTTGGGATCTCCTCCAGCCACCACACTCCAGGTCAGCAGCACAGGTCCACTGCCAGAGAATGCTGGGCTTCTTAACCCCCAAAACTATGTGAAAGGTGCCGTGCCAGCCTGGGAGCCTGGCAGCAGTAGGGCGAATTCAGATGAGAGAGCGCAGATAGAAGCTATCCATCCAGCAACTTTATCAGAGAAATCACAGCCCTGAGAAAGTGACATGTATGCACAGCGCTGGGTGTGTAATAAACACAAGTCACTATTCCAGCTTCTAAAGTGAGCCCAGTGTCTGAAAACCTCAGGGCTCATGTACAATAAATTAACATAATTAAAAACTAATTAGTAAAACATCACAATGAAAAGGACTTGCTGCAGCAACACCTCACAGGTAAGAAGGGGCCGCAGAATGCCAGCAGCCGGTACCCAGGGCAGGCCCCAGGTAGAGGTGCAGATGACGCCTCGCTCACCCTGAAGGATGCCCGCTCCCAGGAGCACCTTGAGAAACAAGCAGGCAGCAAGTGAGGGCACCCACTGTGGGTCCCACTCAGGCCCCAGCTGGAGGGGGCACACTTCCTCCTCTGCAGGATGTGGAGGGCCCTGGGCCAGCCCCTCAGTGCCCCCCTTGCTCCCTACCCACAGCCTATAGTGATGCTCTGACAATACTGGCTGATCAGACATTGATCTAAGCACTTCCCCTGCATCTACTCATTTACCCCTCATCACCACTTAATGAGGAAGCTTCTATTCCTCTTCCTATTTCACACATAAGAAAACAGAGCCACAAACAGACTAAAGAACCTGTCCAAGGTCCCAGAGTTAGTAAGTGGGAGAGGCAGGACTTGAAGCCAATTTCACCTAAACGCAGTCGTAAATACCTGCTCCTGGTGGACTGAGTGCTGGCTCCTTTCTAAGAAAAAAAATTAAGTGTTTAGAAAAGATAAAGAGTAAACTCCCAACCCTTCAGTTCAAATAAGATAACTTTCTCTACACCTTTCTGTCACCCATTTTGACCCTCAATTTCTATTCTTACCGTAACAGTTTTTACATGAGAACCATAAGTCAGCCTCCCGGGTTCTGTCTCCCCTTCTTGGATGTGATGTGAGGAAGGAAAGGAGGGTGGCAGAAAGGACCCCAGCCTCCATGTTACAGAGGAGGAAGCTGAGACCCAGGAAAGGCATGACTAGGTCCCTCCCACTGACTTCAGGCTGGCCCAGCTCAACTTGGGATGCAGGAAGCAGGATTCCAGAGACAGCATCTCCAGGTCTGTCTGTCCTGCCCTATTTCCTGCCCGCTCTCAGCGAAAGTGAGGCAAAGCCTGGATCGGCATGAAAGCCTGGAACGGGAATCTGGAGGGCACACCCATGCTGACCCAAAGGCGGGAGACTCCCCATGGCATTCCCCGCCCTGCCCAGACCCAGGGGCTCCCACAAGACCAAGGCCACATGTCCCGAGGGGCTCAGCCAGCCAGGAGAGAAGCCCAGAGGCCCCGGCCTTATCAGCCCTCCCACTCACCTGAGCTCCAGGAAGCAGCCAATCCCTTCTGGGGAGTCCCTGGGTTTCCCCAAACACACAGGGGACCACCTCCAATTCTCTTCCTCCCTCCAGGGGTTCACTCCCCTGGCCAGGCCTGCTGAGGGCTCGGGACAGGAGAGGGGAGCCCTTCGACCGACACTCTGGGTGGCAGGAGGCTGCTAATTAACTGAGAAAAGGCAGATGCTGTTTTCCTCTTTTTTCCCACCTCAATTATTGTTCCTTATACCACGAAACCTTCCCAAATTATTCAAGAACAGAACCCCTGGGCTTATGAGGAATACAGAAAAACAGACGTCCAAGGCTGCCTTAAGCCTCATCTTGCCCACCCTACCTGCCTCAACACAAGAGCCTCACCTCTTCGGCATCCTGCAGAGCCCAGAGCCCCGAGCCCCTTGTCATTTCCAGGCCCGGCAGCTCCACCCACTGCCTCAACCTCTCTCATCTCATCCCAAGTGGACCCACCACTTCCTGCAGGGACAGATCAGAGCTCACCCCACCAGCTAGCCAACCTTGGGTGCCACTGCCCACAGCAGCGCCGCCTTCTCCAGGATCCCATGGCACAACTCTCCCGCACCTTTCCCTCTGGCCCCCGACTGGATCTTGCCCTTATGCGGTCACCGGGCTCTCTGAATCAGTCTCTTGGCCCAAACATCGAGCAATTGAGCCTCTCTCTCTCTCTCTCTCTCTCTCTCTCTCCAACCTCCCCTCACTGCCCTCTGCAGGGCTGGGCAAGCAGTTCACTCCAGAAGGACTTTAACTGGAGGTCTGGTCTCTGCTGGGGGAGCCCCATCAGGTCGAAGCTCTGTTTTCAGCTGGCTCTCAACAAAATCTTCAAGAACAGACACTTCTTGCCCTCCTAGCCCTAGGGCCAGGCCATCAGCCAGCTCTCTGGCCATCTACCCTTCCACATCCTGCCTTCCCAAGGGCCCGTTTTCTCTCAAGGCTGCTACCCCCAACACAGATCACCACACACAGCTCGGGATCATCCTCTTGTTTTCTCACGTGTAGATGTGGAACTCCACGGCCAGGAAGACATTTAACCATCTGTTGCCGTTTGCTGTTCTGGGGCTTTTCACTTGGGATGACTTTGGTCTTTCTAATAAGATAGCTGGGTCTTCCCAGGTCTGTCGTTTCTCTGCTGCTGCCAGGGGAGAAGAGGATGGGCTGGATCGATGCAAGAATGACTGAGTGGGTGCCACTAAGCCAAGTTGCTATGCGACTTCTACCTTGCTTGTGTCTCACCCTGGGCTTTGAACTCCTTCTGGGAGAGAGTTTGCCCAAGGCCTTGCAGCCCCCCATCCTTAGAGTCTACTTGAATGAACACAGCCTTGCCCCCAAGGGACCTAGAAACTCCACCCTAGCACCTGCTGTGTGCCCTTGCCTATCCAGATGGCTTGGTTACCGCCCTCCACCAAGTCCCAGTCTCAACTGAGAAAGAAGACTCACAGGCAGGAGAGCCTGTGCAGGTCTGAGGGTGTGTGGTCATGGCCAGAGCTGCAAATGTGGTTCCGTGGGTACCAGAGCGGGGGGAGTAATGTGCCCCAGCTGGTCGGGAGCTGAGCACAATGAGGCCCTCTTCCCTTCTCAAGGAGGAGGGGGCAAAAGGAAGTGACAGCAGGAAGCAAGAGGCTACACAAGAATACCCCCTGAGCCAGGATTCCCACCACGTGGATGGGGTGCCTTACATCCCCAAAGATGAATCAGCATCAACATGTAAACCCCAAAGGCAGAGAGCAAATGAGGAGCAATTGTTCCCAGTTCCCCTTCCATTTGCCAGCCTTCTCCCTCTCAATGGATGGAACAATTGTGGCCATGAAGTGGCACTTGCAGAAAAAGTTTTCAATCTGTTTAAATGCCACAGTGACTCATACTTTGCCCCCATCTTCCTCTAATTACATTTCTCTTTGATGATTGAAGGTTAGAAATATTTAAGTCTTTCTAGGCGATCAAGGACAGGAGGCCAAAGCACCAACCGAACCACATTCTTTACTCTCTTCTCAGGGGCCCTTTATGTCCTGAGACACCTGTCTGTGTCATGGTAACCCTATCTTTCGGCTGTGGCTGAAAGGAGGGAGCCGAAGAGATCCTCACTGCGTCTTTAAGAGATCCAGCCTTGGCAGAAGCCGCTCCTGGCCCAGGAAGCTGGGGGGAGGTGGGGTGTTTCACCACACACCTGCCCTGGAGCTAAAAGTTGAAGAATGTGCAAGGGAAGACAGCCCAGATCCAAAATAAGCCATCCTCAGATGGGAGAGAGGGGAGAGTCAGGAACCTTCCCTAGGGAAGAAGAGGCTCTTCAGAGCTTCAGGTCCAGGGTCCGGCTGTGGAGAGCAACCAGGTTGCAGGAGGCAGATGCGCAGAAAGGCACGAGCAAGGAGTCTTTGCAGGCCTCTGAAATAACCAGACGTCCCCCTTCAGTAACAACTCCATGCCCCAATTCACTCCTGCCCAGGGGCTGCTTTTATTTATGTATTGGCTATTATTATTAATAATAAAATATGAATAATGAAATGCCTGTGAATAATTTATTTGAACCTGGAGGGAAGGGGCTGAGGTGGGGTCAGGAAGAAGTGGACCATGAACCTCAGTTCCCTCTTCTGTGTAGGCCCCTCTTTCCCCAGCCCCCCTCAGCTCACTGTCTTTACTTCCCCTGGTCCTCACTTCACTTTGGCAGGTGGGGGGGAGGCAGGGAGAAAAAGAGGCTTCAAGAAGGAATCACTCTCCTAAACTCCCCTTTTATGGCAGAAAATACATTCCACTCTGTCATGCGATTCTGGGAGTAAGTATCAGTGCCACAGGATAATGTTGGAAGTGATGTTTTGAACAAAGTTATTGGCCTCTGCTGATGCGTCCTGTGGGAAAGGGGACAGGGAGGTCTTAGCCCAGTGGGTGCACACACACACGCACACACACCCAGAGTATAGACACAAACAGGGTCTAGGTACATAACTACACTGCAACCACACAAGCACCCATAATTCTGACAGACATACGCACTCATCTCCCAGCCACCAGCTCAAGCCCTCCGTGTGGCTACAAGGAACACGGTGCTTTATTAGAGCACTTCACAGGCAGGCCAAGCCCACAGCCACATGGCAGGGAAGCTCTCCGTGTGAGTTTCTGTTGCATTCCTTCAACTTGGGCCTTTTATAGACCATCAGATAACACTGGATAATGTAAGCCCTGAACCGAGTTATGAACCCACTCTACTTACACAGGATTCCATCAAGCAAAGGCAGGAGTGTCTTAAAATGAAAGGATGAAGTTCCACAATTCTCAGAACTGTACTTGCTGTGAGGGCTGGGCCCCAGATCGTCAAGGAGAGGTGTCCCGGCTGGACTCCGGGCCTGGGGCAGCGAACCTCGGGGCCTCCTCCGGCGCTGGAGCGCTTGGCGGCGTCGTGGCTGTAACCAAACGGGCGGGGTCTCGGTTTTCAGGCAGCTAGGGTCTCATTTCCTTAACTAAATTTTTAACATATCGTCTAGTAACGTCACGTCAGCCGAGGGCTGAAAGAGAGAGAAACCCAAAACACCGGAAAGGGGCCGACGGGGACCAGCCCAGGGTCACACCATCAGCTCTGCCCCGCAACCCGCGAGGGAGCGGGCGCGTTATCTTAATTGGTTGGGTTTCTGAAGCCGAGAAGAGGCCGTCCTGGAAACGCAAATGTAGGAGAGCATGGGGCGCAGGTAAATATCATTAAAAAGGAAAATCTGCTTTCCCCAATCAAGTTCACCACCAGCCTTGGCTCCCAGGGGCGGGGCTGCTCGAACCCAGCTCCCGTGCCAGCCACTCCCTCGCCGGCGCAGCCGACGTCCCGGCCACCGCGGGCCGGATGGGGAACCCGGCGGAGTCCGGGCTGGGCGGCCGGACCCTCGGCCCTCTCCCGCAGACGTGCCGCCCAGCCTCGCACTTCTGGAGCGGGAAGTGCTGCAAACGAAGCCCGAGGCGGGCAGCGCACGCAGCGGGTGCCTGAGTCCGGCCGCAGCCCGGAGAGCGACTCGGGGACTTTATTTCTTTTGATGGTGGATTTACAAAAGAATAATAATAATAATTTTTTTTTTTTTTCAATTTGAACCAGTAAAGCAGACAAGGGCAAAATCAAGCCAGTCCCTCATGCTGGCTCACCGGCCACCGCGCCCAGAAGCTGCCTGCTTCCCCGCCGGGCTAGCGGCCGACGCGCCCGGCTCCTACCTTCCTCCCGCCAGCCGCCTGCCGGTGCAGCCGCCGCGCTTCGGGGCGGGGAGGCCGTCCCGGACGGAAACACCCACCTCCAGCCTTCGCGGGCGGGCTGGGACGAGGGTCGGGCCCCGAATCTCTACGCCCCGGCCCCCCGGCGCGGCCCGACTGCTCCCCAGACCCGTCCTCCCCAGGTAGCTCGGTTGGCGGTAGACAGTTTTGCGGGAGGGCGAAGATTTGGGGTTACTCTGGCAGGTTGGGGATGCGAGGAGGGAAAAAAGCAAAGAGCGCGCGCGCGAGAGAGAGAGCTCTTGTCTATAGATTTATCCACATAATATATATTTATGTAGCTTTTTTTTTCTCTCGACACTGATCAATGCGCACTCGGATCGCTGGGCGGACTTCCTCCAAGCCGGCTCGCTTTTTCGAGTCTAAATAAATAAATAAAGGGAACCAGATGGGAGGAAAAGAAGCGCCCATTCTACCTTCGCCGCCGCCCCGCCCGCCATCCCAGCCTTTGCTTCGCCCGCCTGGCGCCCTAATAGAGCGCAGCTCGGTGGATAACGCCCCCCTACATACCCACGAGAAAATGAAAATCAATGTTTGTTTGTTTTGTTAAGAAAAGACAAAAAGTTGCACCTGCTGCTATGAACAAAAAGAACCCCCAAAACGCAAAAGAGAAGACCAGCAGCCCCGTTCCTAACTGGCACCCGCTCCCCGCGGCCGCCGGGCCCGGAATCTCAGCGCCTCCCGAAGAGCCATGCGCCTGGCGCTATTTATAGCCGGGGGCCGTCTCGGACTGTACCACCGCCGCTCGCCGGGGCCGCCGACGGGGGAGGCGCGGGGGGCCGGCGCCGCCCCACGCCGCCCGGCTCCCAGCCGCCGCCCGCCGCGCCGGGCCCCCCCCCCGACCCACGCCCGCCGCATCTCACCCTCTCCCGGCCCCGCGCCCCCCTCTGCCGCGCTCGCGCACTCGCCGCCCCCACCCCTGGTCTGACTGCGAACTTGAACCGGTCCAGGCTGTTTAAACGGAAAGGACAGAGATCCTGTCTGTTCAATGTAAAAAAAAAAAAAAAAAAAAAATTTAAAAAAAAAAATCAGATCAGACCGAAAGAGAGAGAGAGAAAGAGAGAGAGAGAAGAGAGGGAGGGAGAGAGGGGGGAGAGGAGAGAGAGCGCGAGCGAGAGAAGAGAGGAGAAAGAGAGAGAGAGCAGAGAGCGAGCGCAGAGCGAGGTGTGGAGCAACCGAGGGGGAGAGAACCCGAGTGTGTGTGTGCGTGTGCGTGTGTGAGCGCGAGCGAGCTTGCGAGGGAGAGGAGCGAGAGAGTGCGAGCGAGAAAGAATAAAAGGAAAGAAGATTTTCTCTATGTATATAAAGATGGCCACGTTAGCAAACGGACAGGCTGACAACGCGAGCCTCAGTACCAGCGGGCTCGGCAGCAGCCCGGGCAGCGCCGGGCACATGAACGGATTAAGCCACAGCCCGGGGAACCCGTCGACCATTCCCATGAAGGACCACGATGCCATCAAGCTGTTCATTGGGCAGATCCCCCGCAACCTGGACGAGAAGGACCTCAAGCCCCTCTTCGAGGAGTTCGGCAAGATCTACGAGCTGACGGTTCTGAAGGACAGGTTCACAGGCATGCACAAAGGTGAGTGCACCTTTCCCTCCCAACTTTGCCGGGGAGAAGGAGCGGCGGGCGGGCCGGGCGGCCGGCGACGAGCGAGCGAGAGAGCGAGCGGGAGACGGCGCGAGAGGGAGCCTCGGGCGGACGCCGAGGAGGGAGGCGCTCGGGCAGCGGAGACCGGGACTGGGGTGCATGGGGAAGCTGTTCGCTGGGGCAAGGCTGGATTTTGGGCAAGAAGCTGATAGACGCGGTTTCGTGCGGAGAGAAGCGGGAGCAGAAGAAGAGAAAGAGAGAGAGAGGATCGAGAGAAATCAGGGCTTGGCTTTTTGGGTCCAGCGACTTGAAAGATTGGGATGGGGACGGCTGCGCCGGCCGAGCCCGGGACGCTGAGCGGACTGGCGGGCTCTCCAGCCGGCCAGGAACCAAGGGTGCTGTCCACCGCCGTGGTGCTGAAAATGCTAACAGGAGATGGTCTTCTCCTTCTCCGCTCCGGGTCAGAGTAGCAGGGAGCGCAGCCGTCTAAAAAGAAGAAAGGTGACAAATTCAAAGAGATATTTTTATTTCGCTATCAATCTGACAGTAAACTCTCCCTGTCGAGCCGTGTGCCTGAATAATCCGGTTGTGGTTTGAGTGGTGGAGGAGGTGGTGGGGGGTTGGTTGTTTGAAGGAAAGAGGGACAAAACCTAAGGCAAGAATTAGCAAGGAACCAGCCATCCCCTGGGTAGAGTGGGGGGGTCAGGGAAGCCTGAATGATCCCCCTTCTCAAGAAATCAGGCAGGGCTTCGGGAAAAAATGTGTGTGTGAAAGATAGGCATTTTGGAGGGTGTATCCTAAATTATCCCAAACTCACCGTGCAGAGAGGTTTATAGTACATTATTTCTCTCCCTTGAAGCAATCATTGCTAGTGAGTGCTTGGAGGAGGGGGAATCAGAATGATCAAAGAATTAAAACCCAGCAACTTTTTAGGAAAGTGGTCATGGGAATTGTCTGCAGCCTGCCTGTTTTCTCCTTGTTTTATTATCTTTAAGGCAGAGCCCCAAACGTGTTCAGTTGTAGAATGTGTGTGGGTGGCTGGTGGGTGACGAAATTAGCCCAGTGCTTGCTCCCTAACAGTAATGTATAGGATGTGCAGCGGGAATTAATCTGGGCTGGAGCTGTGTGGGCAAGTTAAATGCTTTCTGAGAGAGATTGATCGTCAGGCAGAGAGGGAGCACCGGGCTAAGGAAGTTGTAAGGGATGTGTATGGACGTTCCGTTTTTAATAAACAGTAGTGGGGAGAGCTGCTGAAGGTGCTGTGTTAGAGCTGGTGGTTTTAAAGATGAAAACACACACACGCACACGCACACCCACCCACACACAGAGAGCAGCCTCATCCCTGGCCACAAATGGGCTATGAACAGAGCTGATCCTCCGGCACATTAGGTGCAGAGTGCGGAGCTGTCTGGTTCTCTGAGCAGCAGTGGTTTTCACTATCACAACCTCCCTCCTTCTCCAGCCCTCCCTTCATCCGAATACTAAGCAGAGCTCCAAACTCCTCATAGTTGGAGTCCCAGAGAGCAGTTTTTATTGGCTTTAGCATCTTCCAGCTTGCCTGCTGAGGAGTAAATCTTAAAGTTAATGGCATGTTGAGTAGCACAAAAACACAGCAGAATGGAAATATACTGGGTTTGTTGGGGTGGGGTGAGGGTGGGGGCTGTAATGGAAAGAGAAACCAACCTTTATTCAATATGGAGAAAATGTCTGTCTGTTCAGAAGAGAAACTGGAAAGCTGGAATGGGGAGGCAGTCTTCAAAATAATATTTGTTTTCCCCTTTTATCACCCTCCCTCTCAAGACAACCATATCTCTGTAGTTTTTCCCTTTCCAATCAAGCTCCCTAGAAGCTAGTCAAGGTTTGCATCAAACCTTTGTCACTTTAATATGTCCCCAGATTTTAAAATAGCAATAATGAAAATTAAAAAGCAGAGGTAGGGAAATTCTTTGCCCATCTTAATGATAGGTTCATGTGGGGATTTGAGATTTTAAAGTTTAAAAAAAATCAGAATCCACTAGAGGTTAAAAAGACAGTTGTGAAGAACTGAGCTCCCTGTGAGATCTGGGTTGGAGCACTTTCTTTGCTTCTTTATTTTAAATGAAGATAATCTTAAACAATATTCCTTGGTTTTTTCTCAAGACCCCTGCTGGTATCATCACTCTGTTTCTGATGGTTTTAGGGGCTCCCTTTTATTATAGTAAAGACGTAGAATTATCATTATTTACATCAGGAAGGCAGAGAAGGTTAAGATATAGTGGTATCATATGTAACACATCATATATATATATATATATATATATATATATATATATATATATATATACACATATCTGGCCAGAATTCCTAGGTCAAGCCAAACTTCATTTTCTAAATAATTCCTCCCCTAAACTGGCTCAGTCGGGGGCAGGCAGGCCCTTTGGCTCTGGGTGCCTCGTTGTCAAAGCTCACCCTTCAGAGCCTGAGCATATATTTTTCCCTATGAAACTTCCTGCCTCTCCATCCCTTGGATTTTTATAGGCAAGGTTGGGCCACAATGTCCCTAACAGTGCCTGGAAGATCCGAGAGAGCTGAATAAATGAGACAGTTTCCGAGGGCTGGTTTATTCAGTCCTAGAAGAGTTTGAACTCCTCCTTCAGTGATACAGCCTGATTTATTAGCTAATCCTGATAAAATAAGCCTCCGGCCACCTTAAAAAATTACTCGCTTGCCATTGGTGATTAATTACTGTTAAGTCAAAAAGCATGATGAGGCTTGAAGAATGAGGGTTGCATTTGGCTTCTAGATTTCCCCCAACTCTGAATTATAACATGAGGCTAGAGATAGAAACGTGCCTTTGTTAAGCCTGGTTTCAGGGTATATTTGTGGCTTTTTCTTTCCCCTGCTTGAATTTCTAACTTCTAATGAATCAGACTGGGATAAAATTGAGAGACATGATAGGATATTGGCCTCCAGTGTGGATGGAATAAGTATATTATTGGTTAAGAGAAGAAGAAAAAAATAAGTAAAAATTAAATTAAGTGCATGAGATTTCAGGTGGGTATCCATTTGTTGGCCACCTGCCATCTCTGGTAACTAAAGAAGGAAAGAGTTCTAAGGGTTAATGGAATACCTGCCATGCGTAGAGTGAACCTTAAAAGGCAATTACTCCAGTCAAATTGGGAGTCTGGAGGAGGGAGTAGGTGGGTGTTGTGGAACAAACTCAGCCGTATCAGAGAAAGGCTGTTGGGCTGGGGAGGCAGCAAATAGCAGTTGTGGACTGGGGTGATTACTGTAAAGGTAAATTCACCCCCTGGAGACCAGAAAGCAAATGGGCAAAGGCAGATCTGGGTGCCAGGCAGAGTGAGAAAGAAAGAAAAAAAGCCCAGAACAATTTGAAGAAACAACACCTAGGAAAGACAATCCAGTTTAATGCAAACTCTCCCAGCCAACTCAGAGCCTCCTTTTCTCCCCTCTTTGAAGCACTTTGAGAAAGATTGTTTTTCCAGGCTCCAAAGAGAAAGACATTGTGCTATTGATTAAAGAAGAGAGAGGTAAACTCCCGGGGTAGCAGCAAAAGTGAGCTGAGGACCAATGTTGCCTCTTCCTGTAGATATGTTCTCCTTTGGAGGAAGAAACAGGTCGCCCACTAGTCTAATTCTTCCCTTCTCTCACTTTTTATTTATTTCTCTTTTTTTCCTTGTATTTTCTGGAGAGGAGAGGCAGGGCTGAAAATACATACGCACACATAGTCATGACCGTTAACACACACACATGCAGTTAGTGGATCACACATGAACAAGCCACAATCCATTCATAACTTTGGTCTTGTCTAGCAGGATAGGAGGCAGCAAAGACTGAGTTACTGGGAGACATAAAGACTAGTGCTCTCTGGATAGCCATATTATAATGCATTATCTTTGAAGTCATTTAAGTCCAATTTAAGTGGTATTTAGTATAATATTTATGAATTAATGTAATCTAAACATAGGGCTGTCCCCAAAGGTTTAAACAGCCTTTACTACTGATGTGTGCTTGTTCCCAGAGCCTGCAATGCATTTTAATCTAAACAGCCGAGTCCTCATCACAGTCCCTCTTGTTAACTAGTCAGAACAGATCTGTGGCCTGGATAACCCTTCTGCATTGAGATTTTCCTCAACTACATGAAGGAAAATATACTCCACTAGCAGCCCCGGGGGCTGCCAATCTGGGAGCCACAGCTTCAGGGACTTCAGCCCCTCATACTTTCATACTACATCCAGAGGGAGGGTGGGGACAGAGTAATGGGACCTTCTGTGAATTGAGCTTGGAGAGTATATCATTTTGAAATATACTCATCGTCAGGTTCACAACCTCTCATTTCGATGGTATCTGAGTAGGAAATTCCTCAGGCCCCTTGATTTGGAGTGCAACTGGGGGAAAGGGAAAGGGCAAGGGTTATGATTATGTTTGGGTGATTTGTGACCAGCTTCATAAAATTATGTCTCATAGTTTTGTGTAAGATGTAAGAAAATCACCGAGTTTCCGCTGCTTGACTTTAGCTGAGAGAGCTCGTTGTTTTTTTCCCGAGGTAGGTGAATTAAAGCCAGTGAGGTTCTATCTGATTTCTGTTTTCAAATGAGTCTAAGACACAGGGAAGCCAAAGTATCAGCATGGTCATCAGCTCAATTAAGATGAACTTAAAAAAAAAAAAAAAACACTTTGGAAAAATAAAAATTCTGTTCTGTCCAGGGAAAGACACTGGCAGAGTGGCTGGACACACACATCTAGCTTTTAAAAGAAAGATTTGCCTTGTGAGAAAGAGATGGAAAATGAGAATGCTGTAGTAAAAAAAAGAAGAAAAATATTTTAAAAAATAAGTTTCACTAAAGAAAATTAGCAATAGTAATCATTGCAAAGTTAAAATAAATCTAAACCACAGCCCCTTTTTTAAAAACCTCCAAATTCCAGATGTTGCTAAGTATTCTATTTAGGAGTAAGGAAAAAAACTACTGGGAAATGATTAGTTTACTTAAGATGCTGGTGGTTATTTGCTGGTTGTGCATGATTTCATTTATCACACTTCCTGAGAATCAACACATGTGTGCACACACACACACACAGAGAGAAATAAATTAATCTGCACATGTGCACGTACATGCATCCATGTGCAAGCATGACTAAGCGCATCCCACACATATGGGAACCAGGGCTGGCCTAGATTTTACTGCAATTCAACAGGGAGATGTTAACACTCTTTTTCCCCCCCACTCAGCTTTAATGGGAATTCTAGATTGGGTTGAAAGAACCCCCTTGGCATACTTTCACTCTCTCCACCTGCTCCAGTTGGCTGATGTTTGTGGCTTCTCAAACAAAAAACCAAAATAAAACAAAAAGAAAAGCTTTTCTTGAATGAAGTCATAGCTTAAAAACAACCCAAAGGAAAACAATTACAAAAATGCATGCCACAGATATGCAAACGTCCCCTCTGTTCTGTGTATTGTAAAGTTTTCAGAGTGCTTTCAAGGAGCTTATTTTCAGGGGGCATTCCTAATACCCAGCGATCTCAGCACACTCCAGTGACTGGAGCAAAGGCCGTCACTGTCATTATTATCACCATCATTCTCGTTATTGTAATTTATAGACCAGGATGGGAGAGGAGTTTCTGAGTGAGGCCTGAGGAGATAGCCAAGACACCACCTCTTTGGTTGAGAAAACAGCTGGGTTCATTTGCCTCTGACGGATTAGGGAAAAACACTGCACAACTCACACCTTCCACATCACCGGAAGGTGGTCAGTTTCCAAACGGACCTAGGAGGGATCCCACTGGAGAAGATCTGGAATGAGTACTCCATAGAGGAGAGGAAGAGGCAATAGAAATTAAGTTCCAACATCATAGGCAGAAAAAAAGAAAACTGAAAATTGGGAGGTCCAAATGCCAGTCAGTAGCTGGGAGCACTGGTTTACAGTGGCTGAAACTGCAGCAGCTTCTGAACTTGGAAGGGAAATCCCATGTGACATGCTGAGAGAAGAGCTGGAGGGTGTGAAAACCTGTGTGTGTCTCTGGGTACTGGAGGGCTGGGGGAGGGAAGTTGCTGCAGCCTGCGTGGGTGTTGGTGTAAATGTGAGTGAGTGAGTGTGTGTGTGTGTGTGTGTGTGTGTGTGCAGGGAAGACATGATGAATTCAAGTGGCGTGGAGATGATGTTAGGGATAGTTTCATATTGCAAGGCTGTATGTGTGGTCAGGGAGATGGTTGATGGAGAAAAGAGAATAACACTGTCCTTGTGATTAACGTGCATGCTCCACCTCAGAACTCGTGGCTTGGATCTGTCAATGATCTAAGTTCCAGTGTGGAGGTGTGCTCTTGTTCATCAGCCTGATATCCCCACCCAAATGTCCAGGTCGGGGAGAGGTTTCATCTCCCCTCACTCATTGCTCTTCAAAGGCTTGCCCACTTCTGCTCACCTATTGACTCGTTTTAGAAATGACCTTGCATCCAAGATCTCAGTGGCTAACCACAGAGCCCAGCTCTCTGCAGGGATCACTCCCTCCACCAACTGCATTCTTTACCCCACCTGCTGCCCCTTGGCATCCCAGTCCTTCTTTCCTCTTGTAGTGTTTCCTCTCTCTCTCTCTCTCTCTCTCTCACATACACACACACACACACACAGAGGACTTGGTCATGTCAGTCGAGCTAGGCCCTGGCAAGCAGAGGGCTGCATTTAACCTGAATGCATGCGGAGGTGGCAGGGACCTGGTGGCCCACCTTTTGGGCTCTCTGCAAGGAAAACATGTTCACTTCCTTTACTTTCACCTTTTCTGCAGCCCTTCAAATACACATATCTTCAAGAATCACAGGAAGCATCTAATCCTGCCCAAATAGCCTAGGTGAGGGGAACAGAGCCCCCAGCTCTGTTGAGGCCCTTTTATCATCTTCTTCCATCTCCCTCTTTTCTTTCCCCCCTTGTTACTTAAGATGCGCTCAGAAATCCCACAGTGGGCCTGGAGAGAAAGATCCATGTTCCACTTGGTGACATGAGGGTGTGGTTAAAGATGTCAGGGCAAAAGGACAATGATGGGGTAGAAATAGTGACAGAGGAATTTCCAGAGTTGATGTGCTTGTCCTAAGGGCTTCCTCCATCTCCACTCATCCGATCTCCAGTGGTCCCGGGATGGGTATAAAGCCCAAGCCACAGCTCTGCCCACAGAAACCAACAAAGCAGTCAGTGGGCCGCCCCAGGGCAATTGCCCTCCTTTCTGAGTCCCTCTGGGAGCAGCAGCGGACGCGCTCAGGACCGTGCGTTCAAGGGGCTGCTCCCCTCTGCGCGCTCCACCTCTGGTTTCCCTTATCCTCCCTTGTATCTCCCCGCCAGCATGAGCAGACTGACACTCAAATGAAGCGATTCCCAGCAGCTCAGCTCAGGAACAAATCCTACGTGGCTATCTGCAAGATGTAAATAAACCAGTGCCCTCGCCGACACAGACACAGTACTGCTTCTGCGAGGATGGAACAGCCAAAAAATATTGATCAAAGCTTGGGGGGGGCGGAATTGATAATGAACTGGCCTCCAACAAGAGTTTAATTGACGGAGACTTCCGAAGGCCGGCTCGGGACAGCGCATAAACTGACCGCAATGTTACTTTAGTGCAATACACTCTGCTTTAATTAATTATCACCTTTGTTAAGAGCGGCTCCAGATCAAAGGTTTCTGATTACTTAACAGATCTTGCTATAACAAAGCCCCCTTGCATGAGGCTATCCCACTGCTCGAGGTGAGGCAAGCGACCTTCCTTCTCATTTCCTTTTCTCTGAGCTGTTGCTTCTTCCTCTTTGTTAAAGACAAACACATCTTACTGCATAGCCGCTCCATCCTAGGATGGGGAGGGAGAGGGGTGTTGCCCACCGAGGGCATGGGGCCGCCGCTGCGCAGCTGTTTCTAAAATTACACCACTGGGACTTAGTTCATCTTCAGATCTATCTGGCTGAAATGGGGAGTGTCAACAGAATAAGAACAGACTTCATGGAAATGCAAAAGAAAAGAAAAGATGTGTGTGTGTATGTGTGTGTGAGTGTGTTTGTGTGTGGGGGCACGTGCATAAGCGTCTATGTGCGCATCCACATAAATATTACGGGATCGATACATTTCACATCCGCTGCCCACACCTCTTAACTTCTCCCTCCTGTCTCTTGAGCACCGTGCTACTGTCATATTTCACTCTGAGAAATGCTCACAGCCAAAGTGTGCATAGATGATGCTGTATCGAACCAAGCCATTGTTTGGATTTGGTGGTAGAATCTGGGTGTCCGCTGAAGAATGGTCCTTGCCTGGAATAGTTGGTGCCTAATGAGTCCACTTCTCAAGGTATGACAGGAACCTCACTCTCCAGAGTCCCCCAAACCTATAAACTGACAGGTGACTTACTTGAAAGCAACCTTTGGAGTTGTTCTAGGCAGATTTGAATGCCATACATGGCTGTTTGTTCATTATTCTAATTTAATGATGCAGTCACACCTAATTAATCCATGTCTGGTTTATTCATACACTATGTCTGAGGATCCAAAAGATCTCTCTAGCTAGCTGGCTCCCCTTTACAGGGGCAAGAGAGGGGGCTCCCCCAACAAGTGACTGTGTCTGGGTCCAAACAGGAACGGATCAATGTAGACAGATTTGATGGAGGCACTGTCCCTGACACGCTGTCCACCCACGTAGGAATGACAGAGATGACAGCAGTTACGGAGAGACGCGATGAGATCTGTGTGCCTCTGTGCACACACGCGTGGGCACACAATACGTGCATTCTACCAGGGCAACCTTCTAGTAGGCAACGGGCCACGCTCCCAGTGTGTATGGAACATCAAGGCCTTATGGAGTGTCTGGGAATTTCCGTGCAGAAGGCTGGGAGGCTGAGCTGAGTCAAACTCCCTCTCTGGCCAGATGCATTGCTGCCACTGCACAGATTCAGAGACCGAGGCTGGGAGCAGCAGGGCCCCAAAGTCCAGTTTGCAGCGTGGCCCTCAGGGAACCTCCCCGTGGCACCTTCTGGCCAGACTGGTCCCAGTGAGCGCTGCCTCTTGCCTGGCAGGTACAGTGAGAGAACGAAGCATCAACCTAATAATATCCTTATAAAGCCAAGCCTCCTGCGCTAGTCCTAGGAGACAAGAGGCATCCAAAGATCAAACACTACATCACAGTGTATTTGTAGGCACTCTCTGATTCTGCTACCTCCCTATAATGCTCTAATTGACTATTTGATCAGCTCTAAAAGGGCCGGTGTTCAAGTCAGACATACACACATCCACACGCACACTCACACACGCATGTCCACACACACATACACTCACCACACGAGCACACACCTGCAGACTCCCTCTTGCACATGGCATCGTACCCACACCAGCTCACCCAACAAGGGTAGATTTGCACAGGAGATACTTGAAGGTGAGTGAAATCACACACCTAAGATTGTACATGCCCTTCCAGTAATGGGCTTATCAATACCTCTTAAAGAAATGTGACAGCCAGCCCAGAGTGATTCAGTTGTGTGGACAAAGGTCAGCATATAGATATCCATTATTAATAATATCAATATCTTGGTTGACCAATATAACCAGAAACTGTATCATGTCGCTGCTGATGGGCGAGGCTGGGAGGACTCCGTGGCAAAAGCAGGAAATTAGGCCCATGTAAAATTAATCATATTGACTGGTTCTAAGAATATATGGAGAGGCGAAGACGTCGAGAGTGTTTGCCGTGGTGGGAAAGGGGGACCTTGCTCCCAGAGGCTCCCTGGTCTTGAACCCTTGGAAGGAGCCCAGGGAGATCGAGGTGTCCCTGAGTGACCAGTGAGCACACTTTCCTTCATCCGGCCTCTGCTTTCCAACGGGGTGAGGTGGAGGAGAGGTGTTCTCTGAACAGGAAAAGAAAGAAATAGGATCCCCTCACCATTATCCACCTAACATATCCATATCTTTCTGTCAAATCGATACTTGGCTTGGTTTGGTCTCATCGGATGGAGCACAGTGAGCATCCTTGAGCCTGCTGGGTGAAGAGGTCCATCTCTGAGGGGCGGTGTGAGCCTGGAGCCGCATCGCCAGGTACATGGCAGGGACGTTGGCCCCCAGGGGATATCAGTGTGTACCCTTTGCAGCTTAGGGGGTCCCAGGGAAAAAGACACCCAATCCAACCAACCTTGTGACTAGCTTGAGACCAGAGGAGCCAGAGGCTTAAGGTCTTGCTTCACCGGCATTGCCGGTGGGGTTGGAGTGGTCTGGACTGTAGAAGGTTCCTGCTCACTGAGGCTCACCTCCAGGCACAGTGAGCAGGAAGAAAAGGGAAGGCCGTGCGTCCCTGACCTTGGAATCACTGCAGGCCCGCCCTGGCCCCTCACGGCCTTCCTGCCGGAGCCCAGGTCACACCATGCATGGTCTTCCTCGGCCATCCTGGGCAGCACCAGGGCGGATGTTCTGGGGAAGGAGTGGACAGCAGAGACTCCAGTGGCTGGGGGCTTGGCTGAGAGAGAACAGAGCTGACATTTCGGCTCGTTTCTTTTCTCTGTTCCCAGAGCCTGTGGCGGCAGCTGGAAGGGAGACTGCCTTAGAGGCCGGGTCCCTGAGTGGGGTGACGGTGGATAACAGGAAAAGAGCCTTGCAGGTGCAGGGGAGATACCTTTGATGAAGAGGAAGGAGAGGAAGTAGTTCGGGTGGCTGGCATGGGAGCACTTGGGCTCAGCAGACAGGCCACCTGTCTCCCCGTCCTGGCCTCAGGCACACTCAGAGCCCTGCCAGGCGCTTACTCCCAGTCCCTGGGATCAAGGGTTTTGGCCAGTCTCTGCTCAATCACCCACCCACCCCCCCGGGGCTAACGGCCTTGCCTCGTTATTCTAGGCTACCTTGGACAGTTCTCAGATCTCCACCTTGCTCTCCACTCCCTTCTCTGACCCAGACGAGGCACTGGGTGTGGCCACAGAGGTGCTGGGGGAAGACAGGTCCTAGCGCCCAAGGGCGCCCCCGCCTCGCTCACAGAGCCTCACCACCTCCTGGGCCCCAAGGCCTCGATCAAGGAGAACAGCCCAAACCCAGAAGCTGGGCCTCTCCTGTAGACTTTCCCTACTTTGGGGAGGAGCCCCCAAACTGTGCTTGTGGGAGGGCTCCCCACTCCTCCAGCGGTCGCCTGCCCTCTTCCGACTCTCAAGCCGGGCCCCTGAAGCCCAGACACCGATCCTGCCACAGTCCTGACTTGGCCCTGTACCCCACTCCTTACCCCTACAGGATGATGAAAGCTTGCCTCTTACACGGGGGAGCCCCGTGCAGGAGTGGGCTTCATGGGACCCTGAGCCTGCACCTAAGGGCGCCTGTCAAACAGCATCAACATGAAATAAGAGGAGAATCAGAAAATCCAGAGAAAGTGCTGTAGTTCTGAATGCGTGTGTGTTTTGTTTCGTTCCAAACATGAATAATTAGTGTATGGTTTAGTATGGGTTTTATTCTTCATTCCATATGCTGGGACACCAGAATCTTTTCCATACTTTGGGGTCTGATGCGGGTCCAGCTCTGAATTGTTATATCTCTCAGCTTCCACAAAGGGCTCCCCAAATGCCCCCCAGAAGACACACTGGCACACTCGACCGTGTTCCTGACAATCCAGGCCCGGCTGCAGGGCCAACTCATGAGTGATCATTCGGTTCACCCGCCCCCTCAGGTCTAGCCAAGACCCCAGGGCACCAACCGAGGTCCCATCAAGCGAGGGGCGCAGAGCAGGAGCCACCACTGGCTTCTTGCCAGGCCTCATTTCCTCTTGCAGTTTTTAAAATTCTTTTTCGGGAAAACCAAGACCTCCTCTTTGCTCTCATCTTGATGATTTCAATAAGTGAGTTATTAGATTTATTCGAGTCAATTCTGTTGTGATTGTGTTGGGCAGCTTTGAAAGTCCACTGGAATGAGGAGCAGAGGGTGAGGCCTGGGGCTGCAAGGGCCGGAGCAGGTCCCCAGAGAGAGGAGTGCAGCAGAGATGACCAGGCAGTGTCTCCACAGGGAAAGTGTGCCCGGAGGTGGCAGGGAGGGGCCACTCCGCAGATCAGGTCACAGTGGCAGACAACTGGACCGGGGGAGGAGGGGAGAGATGGGATCAGGGGCCCCGGGTGGTGGCCACAGAGCTGAGCAGGGGGCGGCCAGGCTCCGGCTTTCATCTGAGCAAGACCCCCGTCCGTGACTCACGCTGTCTCCAAAGCCTTGGTGTGTTTCTCCTGAGTTTCTCAAGTTTCTCAGTCAAACGGTAACTCTTGAGCGTTCTGACCCGGGTCAGCAAAGCCGGGCTGGTCTGCAGCAGAAGCTCCGCAGCCAGGAGAAGAGGGTCCCCTAAGGCTGGCAGAGGATCCTGCTGGGGCAGGAGCAGGGGTATGGATCGGCTCCAGTCGGCTGCTAGGATGACGACCCCAGACCAGCCCCAGGAGGAGTACGGGGTCACACTCCCAACCTTGGGGCTGGGGGCAGCCTTCTGCAAAGCAGAGGGCAAGTGTGGCATTCCAACTGGGGAGCCACACCATGCCCTGCACCAGGAAGAACCTGGGATGATGGGGCAGAAACAGGGCTCCCTCGAGGAGGCAGATTCACACGTGACTCAGGTGTCCAGAGGGTCAAGTTCTCTCCCCAGAAGGTGAAGCTCCACCGTCACCACCATGAAATAACTGTGTGTGTTAGGAAGAAGCAGACCAACAAAGAGAGGAGACTACCCAATGTGGGTGTCCTGCATGGGGAATGAAAGCAGCCCTCCACAGGGGAGACATCAGATAAGGATACCAGCCTCCTGCCCAGGGGGCTCGTCCCAGGCTCCCAGATAGAGAGGGTGGGGACAGCCGGGCTGGGATGCTGCGGCTGAGTCGGGCAGGGAGGTTGGCTCGCTGAAGGCCTGCTTGTTTTGTTTCGTTTTGTTCCATTATGTTTCGGTTTTGTCCCACTGCAGTGAAGTCTCATTCTCTGGCTGGTGGATAAAGGAATGTCTCACTTTGAATAAATCTGGACCCACTACCAGCTCGGCTGAGGGAGAAGAGATGGGGGCAAGGGTAGGTAGGGGGGTTGCAGATACGTGTGAGGGAGCTGGGGACACACACAGGACCTTCAAGGACAGGCCTCACCTGCTTTGGGGCTGCAGTGTCCTTCAGCTGTCCCAACAGCAGCCCACTTGGGCTGAGAAATTACTCATGAAATATTTCCACCCTTGCCCATGTTTCCTGTCACCCAGGCAGGAGTCCAGACTGTCCCCCACAGGCTTACTCAGCTGAACGCCCTGACAGGTGAACTGGGGGTTCCAGAGGTAAGAGTCTCTTGCAGGCCCCCCACCCTTCGTCTGAGGGGGCCCCCAGTTCAGGAGTGGCTGCAGGCAGCCAAGCAGTGGGAGGAAGCCGAGGACAGTGTTTCCTGGGGGGACGCTGGTCTTGTGTCCGGAGGAGTCTTGGCAGACTCCAGGAGGAGCCGCTCCCAGGGTGGACAGCTCACCAGGGCAAGGGCGCCAGGCTCCCCGGGCAGCACATTTACTGCAGAGGAGCAATCGGGGCACCTCCTTCCTCTCTGGGAGACAAACCCAGCCCAGAGGAGCAGGAAGAGACGAGGTGACCGGTAGGGGCCCGAATGCGGCTGTGTTTGTGACCCACTCTTCAGGGGAGGGAGACTCCTCCTTCAGGCCTGCCATAGAGCTTGGCCCTGGCATCATCCCGACCCCTGGGGCTTCTCAGGAAAGGATCAGAACTGGGTTCTGCCAGGGAGCTGGAGTAACTGCACACGGCTGGCTGCTCCCCGCAGGGACGTGGAGGTCAGTGACACGGTCTTCCGGTGCCCTCCCAGGTCACTGTCACCCAGCCTCCTCTGCATTCCCCCGAGCCCCTCCAGGGGACAAGCCCCAAGCCCCAGGCTCTCAGGGGACAACAGTCCCCTACCCAAATGACCTCCCTTTCATGTCCCTTCCAAGTCCTGCCTCTTGCTGATCTGACAAATCAAACTGGGCAGATGCACCCCTAGCGGCTAATGGACCTTAATGCGTCACCATCATTGGTGACATGTGCCTCGTTCCGGGACCTTTGAGAGCCCAGGCTGTAACCCTAAGAAACATCCCTAAGGGGGGAATTTCCGGCACAGGCCAGGCCAGAGAGAGACACCGTGGGGCCAGGAGACCTCTGGTTGCTCTCAGGCATGGACCAGCCTGGCTTAAAACTGCGTGGCCAGGACATGGACATGGGCCCCCCGCCCCCACGCCGCAGGACCCGAGGATGCAGGCAGCAGAGGGGCTGAGACCCTGCCTGGCTCCCGGCAGGGCCTGCGCACCCAGGAGGCTGCCAAGCCAGAGGTCTAATCAAATATTAAACACAGTCAGTAAACTTAAACCAGCGCCGTATCTGGAGCACCAAGTCCCTCCCGGAGAGCAGCCCAGCTCCAGCCCGGGGACGCTGCCAGCTCAGCTTTGCCTGGGTGTGGGGCTGGGGGCTTCTGGACCCAGACCCTGCTGCGGGCAGGGCAAGGGGAGACCCACAGCGACCATGGCAGGGAGGGAGGCTCATGGCTTTTCTCCTCCATTCTATTATTCATTTCCTCTGATTTTTATCTAATCTCTCCTGATTGTCCTGGTGAAACTTAATAGACAAAGTGAATTTTTATTACATCATCAATATAATCTCCAGCTAATCAGCAGACTCGGGGGCCACGGCAAGCCCTATAGCTCCTCATCTGGCCTCATAAATAGTAGGAACAATCACTGCCAAGCAGGCCTCCTCCACCTCCTCCCAAGAGGCCCTCTCCCCAGACCTATTCTTGGGGTTTCTTCCGTCCCACGGACCCTCGCCCTGTGGGCCATGTTGCCGGTCGATGGAGATGTCTTCCCCATTCATATTTTTAGTTTTCGCCATCCCAGCTTCAGCTGTTAAAATCGCAAATCTGGGGCTGGTGTTTTGAATGCCGAAATAGCCTAATGTCGACTGATTTTGATTCTACTTTCCTCTGTGCTAGGAATGTGATATGTCATAAGGTATTATATAATCCAACGGATCACAGTATGTACTCTAAATCACGTTATATACCAAATTAAGTCCTATATCTTACCATTTACCATACGTATATAACCTATGTGCCAAAGGTGTTTTGGTCATTTAAAGTCAGACCTTGCATCTTATAGACTGTATCATGGATGTTAAATTATATATTTCATTTATGTTTTACTATGCCTTCCATTTATATAGCATTTTAATCTGTAAAGTGCTTTCTTGTCTATTACCTCTTTCATCCTTCTTGCAATCAGGTACAGTTGATACCTTTTTTATAAAGAAAAATGAAAAAGGGATCATGAAGGAAAATTACAACCTGGTCAAATCCTGCCAGGGTTCAGCAGAGCGGCTCAGACTCAGAACGGGCGCTGGTGAGCCAGGGAAGGGGCCCAGGCAAACCAGAGGGGGCAGAGGCCTGGCTGCTAGCCAAGCAGGCAGATTCCTGGGGCCTGGCCTGCTGGGCAGCCGCTGGCCGAACGGGCAGCAATGATTTAAGGAATGGCCGTTCGGTTTGTTTGTTTCCCTACCAACCTGTGCAAAGTTAAATGTGCAGCTGAGTGCATCTTCTTGGGAGACTGAGTCCATTCAGTAACTCCAGGGCATCTGCTCCCCTGCCCTTGGGGCCACACCACTCTGCTCTGGGGTGGTTTGGATTTGGGGAAGCCAGCAAGCATCACTTAGAGTCAAATCCTATACATGAGGTGGGTGACACAGCTACTGAATCTGGCCTTGGCCATCCACATGGGGGAAGGGGGCATCTGCTCCTTACAGGCAGATCGGAGCCAACTCAACGACTGACCAGCCATGATTCCTTCATGATTCCTCCGAAGGGTAGAATCGGCCGCCGGCCACCTCCTCTGATTCTGTGCAAAAGGCTCCTTCTTTGAATCTGTCCAGTAGATGGTCTCTGTGCTTTGGGGGTCTTGAGAAATCTCTTTTCCTTTTGGCCTGACAGTGCAAGAGAACCTGGATCCTCTGAGGGGGGGCCCTGGGAGCAGGCAGTGTTTGGGGCCCTGGACACTGCCCGCTGCAGAAGTGGCCGGCGTGCCAACCATGGAGCTGGACACCTGGGCCTCGCCCTGTCTGGATGCCCCACTCAGAGCTCTCTCCTCTCTAGAATCACGGCAGTGACCCCTGCTCACCCCACCTCTTAGGGTCGTTGTGAGGTTGGAAGGAGCTGAGAGGAGGGGAAGCAAGGCGTGAAAGTTAAAATCTCCAGGCTCAATGTCATGTCATGTCTTCAGTGCCGGCACCTGCATCACACCACAGGGAGCTCTGAAAGTCCTGCTCCGTCAGAAACAGGCTGCTCGCGCTGACCTCAGGGCCCAAGGATGGACAGGATATACTATTGACAAAGGACCTACCACATGGCACGCATAGGACTTTTGCTTATTTTATCTCATCCGATCCTCGTGACGAAACTGTGACTGAGGTGTCACGGTGCCCCTTTGAATGCCAAGGGAACGGAAGCTCGGAGAGCAGCAACTCGACGGAGCTTACACGCTACAGAGACACGGAGCCAGGATTTGCAACCAAATCTGTCATATTCTCAAGCCCACCTCATTTCCATGACTGCAGCTCCCTTTATGGAAGTAAATAAAAAAATCATCTCTCCCATCGCCGTCACTTTACAGATGGGGATGCTGAAGCCCTGTGACATTACAGGCTAACGTTTTCTTAAATCATTCCACACCATTTTTCACAGAGGCTCTGAAAACACGTGCACACACACAAGTACACGTACACGTTACAGACACACAGAGGTAACTCACACAAATACACCCTCTTAGAGATACACATATACACAGACACACATATATACAGACACACAAAGAAATATACACTCACGGACATACATAGGAACACACTTGAATATGGATCCCCTGGAGAAGAGATAGGCAACCACTCTAGAATCCTCGCCTGGAAAATCCCACTGACAGAGGTGCCTGGTGGGCTACAGTCCATGGGGTCACAAAGAGTCGGACATGACCGAGTGACTGAGAACAGACTACACACACCCCAAAATACAGGTATAACAACATATATAAATACATTTCTCAGATGCACATATAGAAACACACAAAGACACACACGGACCCACGTAGAGATGCACAATAGAGGTATGCACACAGACATAGATGCATGCACTCACATGGAAGCACACACTCGAAAACACCAGACCTCAACAAGGCTTAATTAACCACAAGGCCACAGGCACAATTTAGCCCCATACCTCTTGAGCAGGAGAATTAAAACCAGCTGGTTTAGAGAAAGGGCTGACCCAGGCCCAGCGCACAGGCAGGGAGGGGACCCGCTGACCCCTCAGCTCACCTCTCAGCCTTCTTAGGCCAAAGGCCAAAAGTCCTCAGTGCCTGTGTGGCCCAGGAACCTCACAAAAGTCCAGGCCGAATCCTCATTAGAAATCAGCAAATCCACAGAAGGCGTTTGCTGAGAACACTCCCTCTGCCATTGCCCTTCCGTGTCCACCTGCAGGAGCCTGGCCAAGCTTCCTCTCATCTGACCAACACCAAGAAAGGTCCTGGAGAAGTTTGGAGCAGACCTTACAAGGACCCCACTCCCCCTCCGCCCCTCTAGCCCCATATATCTGCCCTGGACTGGTCTAGAGCTGCTAAAGCCAGGCCTGTGAGCAAAGAGGTGCCTCCAGGAAACAGTGATTGGAAGGGATCAGACAACAAGTCTAGGTTGCAGCCGGTCTGTCCTGGAGGCCAGCATTCAGGCTGCCTCTTCTGTGGCTCCAAGAGACGTGGAAGGGTGTCTTCCCACAGCGAGCCCTCTGCTATCCAGCCAGGCCTGTTCCTGGCCTGCAGGGCTCTCGTGGGTCTATGGAGCCACACTTGTTCCAGGCTTGGCAGACAAAGTGGCCCTGTGCATCCATATTAAGAGAATACACACACACCCATGCCATGGAGCAAAGGGTTAGCAATGACAAGGAGCTCATCAGAGAATGGGAAACTTATGGTTTTCTCAAGGATAAAATCCTGAGGAGTTCTCTAAGTGTTCACCACCTGGAGGATGAACAAAGCATATGGAAACTGAGACTTTGCCAGAATAATGGGGTGGGGCTTCTCTTCCATGAAGAGACGTGGGCCGGACCTGCTGGACAGGAGACGCTGTGGGCTGCCCTTGGAGGCCATGTGTGTGTGTGTGTATGTGTGTGTGTGTGTGGTGTTGCCCCATTCCATGTGACCTTAACGTGCAGACGGGCTGCGAGGGGTGAGGCTCCGTGTGCAGCTCTGGGGATCATGGAGACGGCTGTGAACGGCCGCGGTGTGGCAGCTGCTGGCGTGCGGTGTCCTCTGGAGGAGTGCTGCGTGGATGCGTGTTGTCTCCTTGTGTTTGGCGTTGCTGCATCCTGTGTGCATGTAACCCGTGTGCTGATGTTGTGTGGGTCGTGTGTGTGTGTGTCTCAGCTGTAGAGACCTGTGGTCTCTGCCCTGGCTCTGGAAAGGGAAGGAAGAGAGCAGCGGGGGCTCTCGCTTGTTCCTGCACGGCCACAAAGCTCCCTCATCCCAAAACTTGTGCCCAGGAGGCCCAAGGGGATCTCACAGCTGGAGCATCTCAGCTCCCATCCTGAGGCTCTGGGTCTGAGCAGAGCGCTGGGATCTGGAGCCCTTCCCTGGAGCCCTGTGAGAACGGGGTGTGTGTGTCTATGTGTGTGTCTGTGTGTGTGTGTAAATACATGCATGCACACCACCTCCATGTAAGCACACTGCAGTCTCAGCTAGGGAGGCCCAGGCCAGGAGCCGTGTGGACGTGCGTGCTTGGATGTGCTGAATGGACGCGAGCATATGGGGGCTGTAATGGGCCCGGGTGGGCCAGTCTGTAAGTGACAGATTATAAGCCTAGGACTAGAGTTTCTACCAAGTGCATGTGAGAAACAGCAGAAAGGTGGGTCCAACTCCCTGGCTGGGCATTCCTGCAGTTCTCTGCCAGTGTGCGTGGGGGAGGTCTCTGTGGGGCCTCTGGCCCGGGTATGGGGGATGAGTGAGGAGGTCAGGGGGGAGGCAGGGTCCCCACCCGGGCGGTGTGGGCAGCCTGAGGCAGTGGGACGCCAAGGGAAACTGTCCTCCCAAGACCTCACTGCTTCGTGGCTGCACGACTGGGCCATCTGTGGCGTTTTTCTCACATTCTGCCCACAGCTTCCCCAGGTACAGCCCTGAGCACCCAGCTCTTCCTGGAGACAGCCGAAAGTGTGGGGCCGTGTGTGTGTGTGAAAGAGGGAGAGAGAGAGAGACACAGGCGGGGAGCTGGGGTGGGGTGGGGTTGCAGCTATGTGAAGAGACAGGGCCCCCTCCCCACTGCCTCCATCTGGGTGGGAGCAGACGGCACTCGTACCCCACCAGCAAGGCCAGAGGCAGCGCTGAGAGGGAAGGAAGCAGTGAGTCCTGAGGGAAGGACAGCACGCAGGAGGCCAGGGTGGGGCTCCCAGGAAGTGCTCCTGGCTGAATGCTCCTCTGTCCGGGCGTGCAGAGTCCCTGAACCCTGCCCTTGCATCTAGCTGCAGGGGCCCGGTTCTTTCGCCTCATCTCTGGGCCACTTGGGGTGGATCCAGCTCCTGGGGTGCAGGCAGGAAGGGCAGGCTCTCCGTAAGCCCAGCCCCTGTATGAACTCACTTTGCTCCAAGGCCAGGCAGGAGGAAGGCTGTCCTTGCTGCCCCCGGGCTCCGAGGTCGTGGGCTTATCTGGAGGGACCCGCCACCCTGGACTCCAAGGGCACAGCCCTCTGCCCACATCCAGGGTCGTCATCTGGATTTTCCTGCACGACCCGCAGCAGGCGGCCCCCGCGCACACCGAGCCCTCAGGAGAGCCTGCCTTGTCTTCCCGCACCCAAGGCCAGACCTCCACCCTGCCCAGCCTTTCCCAGGTCACCTGTATCCAAAGTCCCGGGAAATCTGATGAGGAATGAGGATCCTGGCCTCCGCCCCAGACCTCAGAATTCCCTGAAAATGGGGCAGACACTCTGCAGCTGGAGGACAGCTCGGGGGTCTCCAGAGCTGCCTTGTGGGGACCCCCAGCCAGTGGTCAGTGCCCAGCCCAGATTGCCGCTCCCTCCTGCCTCGAAGCTGGACACCCTCCCAGCCTTCTTCCCCAGAGGACAACCTCCCCACAGCCAGGACCACGTGCTTGGACATAAGGCCCCTGCCTCAGACTGCCGTGTGACTGCCAGAGCCCCATGACTTCCCCACCAGTTAAAAAAGGGTCCTGACCAAACACTGTCACATTTTCCCTTCACACACTCACACATGTGGGTGCACACACAGATACACTCATCCAGACATAGGTGCACACAGGTGCAGTGACACACAGACACAGACACACACACACAGACACACAGACACACACACAGACACACACAGACACAGACACACACAGACACACACACAGACACACACACACAGAGACACAGAGACACACAGACACACACACACACAGACACACAAACACAGAGACACACACATAGACACACAGACACACACACAGACACACATAGACACACACAGACACACAGACACACATAGACACACACACAGACACACACAGACACAGACACACACACACACAGACACACACACACAGACACACACACAGACACATAGACACACACACACACAGACACACACAGAGATACACACACACAGACACACACACACATAGACACACAGACACACATAGACACACACAGACACACAGACACACATAGACACACACACAGACACACACACACACACACACACACACAGACACACACAGACACAGACACACACAGACACACACACAGACACATAGACACACACACACACACAGACACACATAGACACACACAGACACACAGAGACACACAGACACACACAGACACACAGACACACACAGAGACACACACACAGACACACAGATACACACAGAGACACACACACAGACACACAGGTACACACAGAGACACACACACAGACACACACACAGACACACAGACACACAGAGACACACACACAGACACACAGACACATACAGACACACACAGAGACACACAGACACAGAGACACACACAGACACACATAGACACACAGACACACACATAGACACACAGACACACACATAGACACACTGACACACACAGACACACACATCAACACAGAGACACATACATAGACACATAGACATACAGATAGACACACACACACGGAGATACACACAGGCACACAGAGATACAGACAGAGATGCACAGATACACACAGACAGACACATAGACACACGGACATACTCACACAGACACAGAGACATACAGACACACAGAGACACACACATAGACACAAAGACACACATAGACACACAGATACAGAGACATACACATATACACGCAGATACTCAGAGACACACACATAAACACACAGATACACACACATAAACACACAGATACATGCACAGACACACAGATACACACATAGACGCACACAGAGACACACACATGGGCGACACTGTTCTGTTCCCAAACCTCTGCTGTTGGTCATGACTGTGCTCAGCACCTCCCCTCCAGCCCCCTGAGATCCCGTTCAGAGAGGGTCGAGGTTCCAGAGGGGGCCAGGGGCTGTGAGACGGGCAGTCCTGAGGTCACACCCCAGCTGTTCCATCAACAAGGTAGTCACTTTACTTCCTGGGCCAACCTCAGTTTCCTCTTCCAGCAAATGGGAACCTATAAACTGTCTAAATGGGTTTATTTTGAGTATGAAATGCGGTAATCTAGGCAAAGCGTTTGGCACCGTGCCTGGAACACAGTAAGCCTGAGATGAATTGTAGCTGAATAACAAGCGAAAAAGAAAAAGAAGGGAGAGAATCCGCAGCCCGGACGCTTGCCCCTGGCCTCGCTGCCCCTCCGCTTCCTGGGAGACCGGCTCCAGCTCTGCACCTCTGCTCAGACGGTCCCCGCCCTGTGACCCTCTTCCCTCCCCCCGCTCAGCCCAAAGGCTGGCCCTCTGCAGAGGATCATCCAGGAACGCTGGCTCCCTCAGCAGCAGCGCAAACCTCCACCCGGGGCCTCCGATCTACGGCGCCAGCCCCCAGCCAATGCACGTCCATTGGGTCCAGCCCACCTCTGCTTCACCCGTGAGCTCCCAGCAGACTCTCCTGCAGGCCCTGGCCAGACACACCTCCAGCACACATCCATGGTGACCGCCTTCACTCACCTGAAGGCACTGTCCCCCTGGCCCTGGAACAGGCCAGTCGCTTTTTTTAACATTAAGTTTACTATAAATGTTTCCCATTATGAGCAAGACTCATAGAAAAAATTAACACGATGGGGACGGAGAAGAAGAAAAGGCGCCCGTGGTTCCATTTCCCAAAGATGCTCCTGTGAATGTCACGGTGATTTTCCTTAGGTCTGGCTGACAGTTCCGCTCAGAAGCAACACACACCGAGGTTACTTGTCTCCAGCCCGCCCAGCACTGGGCTTCATGTTGTGTCAGAAGCCGAAGAAGAGCCACAGCCCCCGGCTACAGAGGCTCACAGTCTCGAGAGGAAATAACACTGGGGAAAATGACACCCGAAGCATATGAAACACAGCCTCCCCGCACCGACCACCACCAGCAGCCGATACCACTGTGTGCCTGGTCAAGGGGGCTGCACACAGCTCCTGTGCTCAGGGTTTGGAAGTGGGAAGAAGGCCTGGGTTCTGGGTCAGGGACCCCTGCAGGAAGTCATTGGGTTTTTTAGATTTGCACTTTCTCACCCGAGAATGGAGATGAAACCAATCGCCTCTGAGAACACCTCCTGTTTCGCAGTATATCAGCCACGAGGCAAAGCTCAGGCTGGATTTAAAGCCCAGGGTTGCACAACTACGAGGGACTCTTGGAGGCGGATGGGCAAACGTGGGAAGATTTGAGGAGTTGCTAAGAGACCAGTCGGGGGTCGGAGGTAACTGGCCGTGATGAGCCCACAGAGGGATTGAACTGCTTGTGACTGGGGCTTGGTCATAAGCTGAAATGGAAACGGAGTGATGGTTGGCCGTCACTAGCGCCAGCTTCTCCCAGGGAACTAGGGGAGGCAGTGGTGGCGCCATGGAGAGAGCACTTCAGCTGGAGTCCAAAGACTTGAGTTTTCATGCTTGAGCAGTGGATGATGACCGCAAGTCTTTCATTTCCTGAGCGCTGAGCTCCCAGCCTGTAAATCGAGAATAACAACACAGGCTCCACGGGTTATCGTGGCAATTAAATGAGAATATATAGAAACATCTAGAACAGGCTTGGATAACGGTAATAAGCGTAATAATAATAGAATAATAAGTGAAATGGTTAACAGGCCTTCATCATTTACCGAGCGCTCAGCACGAAACCAAGCATCTCGGCTGTGTTGTGTGATTTCGTACTCCCGTTTCTCCTAGGAGGAAGGTTTAGTTTCCATCTTTATTTTGCAGACAAGGAAACAGACAAGGAACAGAGAGTTTAAGTAACTTCCCAGGTCACACACGGAGGAAATGACAGAGCCAGGATGCCAAGCAGCACCCCCCAAGAGCCACAGGCTTGGTTAAGGGTGCCCATCCCGGTTGTGGTCAAGTCCCCCATCCAGGGATGGGAACTTCTTCACGCATAAACATGATGGAAGATGAGGAGAGCCAGTTCCTGAGGTTCAGTGGATACACAGTAAGCACTCAATAACGAGTGTTTATTTATTGCTTCTGTTTACAGCTCTATTCCCAAAGTGAATTGTTTGTTTAAGTAAGGAGCATTTACCTTTATTACAGTCATTGGTAAATAAAATTATATTTGCATTTCCACAAATATGTATGAGTTTAATTAGTCTTGCAATTCGTACACAAGAGCCGGTCCAGGAAACACATTCATGAGCTCACACTTCTACCCCAGGCAAAAAGCCTTCTCAGACAAACACCATCAGGATTAAATAATTCATTCATTCACAAATAGTTATCGATCACCCACCCTGTGCCAGGCACAGATCTAGCTGCTGGAGACACAACTCCTGGCTCTCCTGGAGCTTATATCTTCATGAGAGGACTTAGATGACAAATTAAAAAATAAAAATTAAATGCCACGCTGAGGATTAAAATGTATGGATGATGTATGGAGTGACTGAAGCTGTTCCACCCTGTGTGAGCCAAGAGCATCTCTACCACAGGATCTGACAGTGAAGCTGAGCTCCAAGTACCAAGTCAAGATGGAGGGAGAGAGCTCTTTGGGCAGAGGAAACAGCAGATGCAAAGGTCCAGAGGCAGGAATGTGTGCAAGGAACAGGAGGAAAACCACTGTGACTGGAGCATTGTGGGGGTAATGGGGAGGGGGACGTGGGAGGGGAAAGTGGTGTCGGGCTTGGCAGGTTGAGTTCGGTTCAGTTCCGTCGCTCAGTTGTGCCCAACTCATTGCGACCCCATGGACTGCAGCTCGCCAGGCTTCTCTGTCCATCACCAACTCCCAGAGCTTGCTCAAACTCATGTCCATCAAGTCGGTGATGCCATCCAACCATCTCATCCTCTGTCATCCCCTTCTCCTCCCGCCTTCAATCTTTCCCGGCATCAGGGTCTTTTCCAATGAGTCAGTTCTTCATATCAGGTAGCCAAAGTATTGGAGTTCCAGCTTTAGCATCAGTCCTTCCAATGAATATTCAGGACTGATTTCCTTTAGGGTTGACTGATTTGATCTCCTTGGTCGAGAAGGGGTCTGAATTGTATTCTAAGTACAGTGAGAAGCTGGAAACTGTCTGATCTCACAGACATTTCACAAAGATCTTTCTGACTGCTATGGGAAACCAGCTACTCTTGGAGAGCAGACGGGGAGGCAGGGAGCCAGGGGAGTGATGATGAGGGTGTGTATGGGACAGTGATGGTGAGAGAAATAGATGGGTTCAGGGTGTGTTGGGAAGATAGGGGGTCCCAGGATTTGTTGATGGATTGGATGTGGAGGGAGAGGAAAGCGGGGAGCCCCAAATGATTTGAGCCACTTGATGGCTGGTGGTGCCAGTTACCAGGAAGGAACACCTTTTAAGGGTGGGAGATCAAAATCCCATTTTGGCCAGGTTGAGAAGAAGATGCCAATTAGACATCCAAGTGGCAACATTAAGAAGGCAGGTGGATTATGATCCTGGAGCTGAGTAAAGATCTGGGCTGGCAGTATAAATGTAAGAAAGTGAGAGTGTGGAAGTGTTAGTTGCTCCGTCGTGTCCGACTCTTTGCGACCCCACAGACTGTACTGTCCATGGCATTCTGCAGGCAAGAATGCTGGAGTGGGTTGCCATTTCCTCTTCCAGGGGAATCTTCCCGAGCCAGGGATCAAACTCGGGTCTCCCACATTGCAGGCAGATTCTTTATTGTCTGAGCCACCAGGGAAGCCCATACTTAAAGTTATTCATTATAAGACAGATTAAACAAGACTTCATAGATGTGATTATTGTTTTTCCTCGGTGTGGTCTGAGCAGCAGTGAAGTCACTATGATGCACACCGAGTCAAGCATGCCTGAAGCCTGAGACAGGGTCTTGGGAGACCCCTCCTCCCTCCACCCCTCCCCAACTTCTGAGCAGGGTTTTACTACCGTGCCAGACACCTCTGGTGCTCAATTAGTCATTAACGAACGCAGCAAAGGAGACTGTTCCTCTTGCCTCGGTTCCCCCTCGGACCGGCTCACAGAGCTTATCTTGCATCTGTCCTTCTCATGCTCCCACTTAAATCCCTCCTGCTGTAGTTCCCTCCACTCTGGCTTTTGCCAAGGCCACTGCCACTGCCCTTTTCGGGAGTGTCTCCTTCCCAAAATGCCACGGTGGCCTCCCACCTGGGACGGCGAGCAGGAGCTGTCCAGGGTGAGTCAGCCGGACTCTCTGCGGAGATGTAGGTCGCCCGGCTCCCTCCTCCCTGCTGCTGCAGTGGCTGAGTCGCCCTACCCCGCCTGCCCCACCAACCATGTCCTTGTAGCCTGCACACCCACCAGCCCAGCCTCACTCGTGGCTGCTCCGAACCCCTGGAGGAGAAACACCCTGCAGGGGACTCCCATGTGGCCCCCAGAGCCACCGCCAAACACCTGAGACAGACTGCTGGCCCTCTTTTCTCTCTTTGAAAGCTAAAAACTAACAAAAGCAATGCACAATGGAAATAAGCTGATATTTTACTTACAGATTAGAGCTGAACTATTCCCCAGGCACCTGGGAGTCTCTGAGAGCCTGGATCGGGGTGAAGGAGCCTGTGAGTGGAAGGGCCCCCCAGGGCTACAGGCCGCCCTCCCCTGGCCTGCGGCTCCCGAACAGCTTCCCTGGGGGACCCCAGAGTCAAACCCCCCTTCCTGTCACCATCATAGACATGTCTGGGTCAGAGCCCCCTGTCAGGAGGGTGGTCTTCAAAAGCCCCCTCTAAGAAAGTGATGGGTACAGTCAAGCAATCATCCTTCAATTAAAAATAAATTAATTAAAATAAATAAAAGTAAAGTAGAGCATTGAAAAAAGAAAAAGAAAGTGATGGGTGGCTAGATGGGAGGACAGGTGGAGGCAGAGTTGACCCACGCATCAGAGCATCACTAGCAGGTGGTAACAGTAACCACGCATCTACTGTGAAGTCCCACATGGCCATACAGAGTCCTGCATCCTCTCAACCACCCCACGATGTCACCAGCTGGGCCGTTCCCAGCCACGTGTGGCTATTTCTATGTCCATTTATTAAAGTGTAATTGCAAATGCAGTTCCTCGGTCGCTCTAGGCACATTCCAAATGTTCAGTAGCCACAAGTAGCGAGTGGCTACCATGCCAGACAGTGCAGACGTAGAACCTGCCGTGCGGGGCCGAAAATCCTATCAGATGATGCTGCTATAAACTACTGCAGGCAGGTAAGGAAGCGAGGGTGTCATACGTGCACATGCCAACCTGAGTGTGTGTGGGTACGTGTGGGCTTCACTATGCCGTGTGTGTGTGTGTGTGTGTGTGTGTGTAAGTGGGTGGGTGTCCCAGAGGTGCCGAGCCCTTGTCTACCACCCCAGGCCTCCTACCACCAGGAACAGTGTTAAGAACACAGACTCCAGAATCAAACTGCCTGGATTCAAATTCTCCCTCACCCCCTCTCAAGCTGTGTGACCTTTGACAAGTGGCTTAACTTCTCTGTACCTCAGCCTTCTCTTCATAAAACAAAGATAATAATAGAGCCGTGGCAGAGGGTTGTTAGGAGCATTCCGTGAGATGATACACACACACAGCTCTCAGCGTGGCTCCCGGCACACTGCGAGCTATTAATAAACCTTAGCTGTTACTGCCGTTTCCAGGAGGCAGTGTGTTTGCTGTGCTGGGACAGCCTTGGAGAAGAGTCACGTAGCGGGGGGACTCTGATGACACATGAGGATCACCTCACACTCGTGCAGTTCAGGGGCTGGGGAATGAGCTGGTGAGAAGTTGCACAGGATGGCCCTGTGGGTGCGGTGACGGGGGGGGGGGTGCAGATTAGGAGAGGTGCGTATGGAAGAGGAGGTGGGTGGAAACAGAAAAGGAATTGGACCTTACACGTTCTTTACAACCTAGATTTTTGTATTTTGCTCTAAAGATGTCCTGCTTGGAAGGGAGAGAGAGTCGTGTGCATAACTGTTTTGCAGTGTCAAAACTGCTTTCTCTCTTCACTGAAGCAGCAGGACAGTTATTCCCTCACACCCTGCCCTCCAGGATCGAAAGTCTCACCTGGGAGATGAGACCAACCCACACGCGACAATTGGAACGAAAAAGAATCAGCGTCGGGGTGGCACCTGAGGGAATTTCTGGTCCAAGGCAGACATTTTAACAGAAATCATTTCAACAGGTATTTGTGGAGTGCCTGTTGTGTGTCAAGCCAGCTTGTGGGAGCTGCAGGGGATTCAGAAAGAGAAAAGATATGAAAGGATCTCTGCCCTCAAGGACTGGAGGGCCTGAGAGAGAGAGATCCAAGCCCTCAGCCACCGAAGGTGAGATGGACGTTCCAGGATGGCCGGAGTCCTGTGTGGGAACGACCACAGTCAGGAACCGGCGTGTGAAATAGGCTCTGAAGGGTGGCCAAGACCTGACTGAGCAAAACGGGGTCCAGAGAGGTAGGACGGCTTGTCCGGGACCTCACGAAGTCCCAGGCACGAAGGTCCTTCCCCCATGGAGAGACGAGAAAAGGGGTCCCAGCCCTAAGCGTGTGGTTCGGAGAGCGAGGCCCTCAGCGAGGCCCGTAGAGCGAGACCAGGGCGAGACCAGGGCCATCCCGCCTGGCCAGCCCTGTTTGTCCGGCAAGCCTCCCTTTCCGACGGCCCCGCCCAGACGCGGGCGGGAGGCTGCGTTTTCAGACGCGGCCAGCAGAGGGCGTCAGGACTACTGCACAACCTGGACTGGAGAGGGGCCGCCCGGGTTCTGCATCCAGAGCCTGGGGCCCTCAGGGGGTGGGCACAGACCTGTCCACACTCACACATCCACACAGGGTGTGCCTGCCATGGGACACCAGACGGGAGAGCTACCCAAGCGGCTCACCGGGGCATGCTTGGGTGGGCGAGAGAAATCTCATGGCTCGCCCCGGCCCCCGCCCCTGCCCCAGAATCAGGCACGTCCACAAAGGTGGCACCTGCAGTTGAATAAAACAGGTTCCTCCCAAGATAAACCTGAGCCTGGTTGTGCATAAAATGAGGGTAGTCTTAAGTAGTTTCTATTTGGAGAAGGCAAAGGGAGGGGACCTCCATCTGTCACCACCTCTGGGGTTCATTCCCCAACCCCCCACAGCCAACCAAGAGGGTAGAAAGAGCTCCTACCAGCCTCTGTGGAGTCGAGGTGGAGAGAGGAGTCTGAAACGGGCCCCAAAGACTTGCCATCTGCATGTCCTTTTGCAGACAGGGGAGCCACGTCCTCGTCTACAAACCCTACTGGAAACCATCCTTCCTGCCCCAGGGAGAAGGGCCTTGGGCAGTTACCACTTGGGCTGCTCTTCTGCAGATTGTTTCGTTTTCACGCCGTGCAGGAGGCTAGCGTGAGCCCATGCATGCGTGCTAAGTCACTTCAGTCGTGTCTGACTCTTTGCGACCCCATGAACTGTAGCTCACCAGGCTCCTCTGTCCATAGGATTCTCCAGGCAAGAATACTGGAGTGGGTTGCCATGCCATTCTCCAGGGGATCTTCCTGACCCAGGGATCAAACCTGTGTCTCCTGTAGCTCCTGCACTGCAGGCAGATTCTTTACCGCTGAGCCACCAGGGAAGAAGACACCCCCAAGGACCTCCCCGGGACCCCCAGTCTCATGAACAGAGGCGCCATTCCCAATTGAGGTGCCCAGGTCTTCAGAGCATCTGCAGACCCACCTCCGCCCAGCCTGGGTGAAAGTCAAAACCCCAAAGGATGTGGGTCTGAATTCAGCTTCTCTCCTCCTGGCTCCGAGCACCAGCATATGTCCGGTTCGGGAGATGACAGTCTGGAGACTCAGATGACAGAGATGATCGAGGGGGTGATACCTGGGTGCAGAGCCGGAGAGGCGAGGGGAGAAGGGGAAGAGATGGAGGGCCAAGTAGATGCGGAGGGGAAGGAGCACAGGGGCCGGGGAAGGGGGACCGAGTGACCAGAGGAGCTCAGGAACACCAGGCTGGGGGCCGGCATCAACCAGCCCTGCTGAAGGGCGGTGCCAGGCCCACGAGAGCAGAGCCACTGCAGACCCTGTCGGCCCGTGTCGGGCCACGTCTACCCCGGTGTAAGTGTCTTAGTCTCGGGAAGTCAGTCACCTGGCAAGGCCTGCCTCCTCCCTACCCCACAGCCCAGGCAGCCAGAGAAACATCCCCCCACCCCTCGGAGCTGTGTGTGCAAGAGCTGTATGTGCATGAGAGAGGCCGCGAGCCCCAGGGAGTGGCCGGGGCTCCGTGAGTTGGACACGCATGTCTGCAGGTTGTGTGCAAAGGCATCGGACTTGCCAGCTGGGGGTCAGGGGTCAGGGGTCGGGGTCCCAGGCTGCCATCCTGTCTCGCTGACTCACCCCCTGTTTCGGGTGGATCACCACCTCACTATGGCTCCGCCTCAGCCTCTGTGAATGCAGTCAGAAACCGCTGCCTGGCTAACCTCACACAGATGCTGTGATGCTCAGATTAGGGAAAGAGGTATAGGAAGCCACAGGCCCACGCAGGAGCCCACGAAGGCCATGAAGCTGGGACACCAGCTGAGCCCATGGCTGCTGCCCGGGGCGGAGTGGGCAGCCAGGAAAACACGCAGAAGCCAGTCACGCTGCAGGCGAGGAAGAGTCCCTGGTGGTCCAGGCTCCGCCCCACCTCTTGCCCTAAAGTCTGTCTCCCGGGCTCCCTGAGCAACAGCAGCCTCAGCCCACAGGCCCGGTGGCCTGCACAGTGCTCAGCGTTCCCTGGGGAAGGCTGGCTGCTCCCATCCCCACCCCTCCCAGCGCCCCTCTAGGGAATATCCTCCCACCTCCCCCCTTTGCTGCAAACAGCTGTGATTCAGAGAGAGAGTCATTTCCAAGGAAACCAAAAAAAAAAAAAAAAGAATTCCAGGCATCGGGGGAAATTTCAACCACAAAGCAAGTGGTTCCAAAGGAGCATTGACAGCACCCAGGACGCAGCTTGGGGCTCCCGCTTTGTCAACACTGTTCTCCAAGTAAGGGACATATGCACAGGGGTGTGGGGAGGGAGAGGAATGTGTCCCCCAAGTGGAAATTAAAGTCATCAATAACATTTTGTTGTCATCGTTGTTTAGCCACGGGGTCCCTGCAGCTACGGGAACTGAAAAAGAGCTGAGCAAAAGTTAGCAAGGGCCTGCTCACCAGGGATGAATCTTGCTGTCCCTTGGGATGTCAAGAAGGGATTCAGACGGGGCCCAGCTCAGCCTGCACAGATCCCGCGAAGCAGAGCTCACCTAGGCTGGCTTCTCGGGGTCCCCCTGTCCTGGTGCCTGCCTCACCCTCTAGGCTCAGGGCTGGTTTGGATCCCACAGGCAGGACCTTGGTCACTTACTGTCCCTTCGGAGCTCACAGCACAAGTATACACTCAAAAAATTCACTCATAAATTATCCACCTATAGCCCATGCATGGGCTTCCCTGGTGGCTCAGTCAGTAAAGAATCTGCCTGCAATGTGGGAGACCTGGGTTCAAACCCTGGGTTGGGAAGACCCCCTAGAGGAGGGCATGGCAACCCACCCCAGCATTCTTGCCTGGAGAATCCCCATGGACAGAGGAGCCTGGCCGGCTGCAGTCCACAGGGCTGCCAAGAGTTGGACATGACTGAGCGAATAAGCGCAGCACAGCACAGGCCATGCGTGGGGCTTCCCAGGTGGCCCTAGGGTTAAAGAACTCACCTGCCAATGCAGGAGACATTAGAGATTTGGGTTCTATCCCTGGGCCAGGAAGATCCCCTGGAGGTGATCAACCCACCCCAGCATTCTTGCCTGGAGAATCCCATGGACAGAGGAGCCTGGCTGGCTGGAGTTCATAAGGTTGCCAAGAGTCAGACACAACTGAAGCGACTTAGCACACACACACATGGCCCATGCATGCATACACAGGCATGCATGTGCGTGAGCATACACACGTACACACACACACACACACACACAGGAGTGTGCATGGCACCATATCAGGTGATGGGTTCCATTAACTTGTTATTCCCACTCTCATCCTATGCTAACATGATAAAGTGAGTCAGGTCCAGGATCTCGCCACATGCATCGGCAAGTCATGTGGGGACTGTCTTCTGGTTGGCAAGCCTGCTCCTCAGAGCCTTGGGGCCACTGGTCTTCAGAGAACGGGAATAATTGCCTTCAGAATTTGTCCCGGATGGTAGCGTTAGTCTCATTTCTGCGATGACCAACTAGGAAAAAACAATGAAAACACTTAACTCAATACGGTATATACTCTCTTGTAGCTTTGAGTATAAAGAATTGGATTCAGCCTCATCCAAATCACACAGAGATGTTCGTTTGAATTCTAGAACTGCTGACTATAGGCAGAAAGGCTTGCCAGCAGGGTATTCCATCCAGGAGAAGGCCTGCGTTTGAGGAAGGAGCCACAGCGCAGAGGCAGTTTCCACCAGCCCTGCTGGGGGCGCTGCACCCCGACCCCTTATTGCCGAGAGTGTTGTAAGTGGCTGAGCCCCTGCGGCTGTGGAAGGGGTTCTGCAAACACCCGGGCTTGTGGGTTCTGTGAGGCGTGTCTCCACTTCTCCGAGGCTGAAACCATGCAGACAATAGGCCAGCCCGGGAAGTGTCTGCATTCATATTCAGTCCTCCGCTTTCCCTCCCCTCTCCTCCCCTCCCTCTCCTTCCCCTCTGGCCCTGGGGATGTATTTTGCATCCTTTAAATGATCTTGTTTATTCTATGTGTCGGAATATAGTTATCTGAATATTAATTATGGCTTTAGTGAAGTTCATCGGTTGAACGCAGGAATTGAGAATTCCTCCTTCACTTTCAGCCACCTGCTCTGATTTCTCTGTTTATCTGCTTGACTGAGCTGAAATCAGTTTCTGTAAGTGAAAGTCGGCTGCTTGGAGCAGATGTTTTCGCTCAGAAATAGTGTACGGTCTGCTATTAGCATAAGTAGCATGATGCTAATAAATAGAGGTGTGCAACGCTGGTGGCGGTGGGAACCGAGGGACAGTGGCCTGCCCGGGGACGGGGCCTGAGCGCGGCCCGGAGCAAGAGCGAGAGGCCCAGCCTGGTTGTGGGCACCTCTCCGCCCCTGCCAACCCCGCCCTCCCATCCCCGGCACCCCAGATGCAGCCGACTGGGGGCCGATGATTAATGACGGCTAGGGCTGTAACCAAATTGTAGTGCCATTAGCACCAAGTCACGACTGACAACTAGATACATCATCTCTGAGGTTTCTATCCAGCTAACTAATTTAACTATGTGAATACGGGAAACGCGGCACTGATGCCATAAGGCAAATATTGCCAAAGCCGGGAGCCCGTCAGTAATGAACCAGAGGGGAGGAGCTCACCACGACCCAGTGGCCAGGTCCGTGGTCCCAGCAGGGTCAGCAGCTCTGTCTTTGGAAAAACTCCGCCATAAGCCCCATGGAGCTGGCTGGGGGCTCCACACCCCATGGGCAGTTCACAGTGGGGCGTTGGCCAATGCAAGCCCCGCTGCCCAGATCGCCCCTTACTCCCCGCCCCTACCCCAAGCCGGGAGGTGACAGGTTTCCTCCAAGCCAGAGGACGAGAGATTCCATCAGAGCAGCACCTCTCTTCCTGTCCCCCAAGTTTTCTTCCTGTCTCTGCAGCTCCCCACTTTCTCCAGGAGAGGGACTTGCAGGCACTTTGATGAGAAACAGGTGGGCCTCACGTTTCATAAGTGCTGCTCCTGAAATAGTGAATGCAAATTGTTATTATCTTCTTTTCTGTCGTCTTCCTCTTTTTCTCTCTTTTTTTTCAACAATGAATCCCGTTTGAAATGTGCTGTGTTTGCTCATCAGAAGAGCCTTGTAAGGAATCCTTTTAGAAAGGAGAAAATCATCTGCCGTGTGTATAGTCACCCTTAATTCATCTGGTTTATGAGCTGAGCGTTCCCAGATGACCGTGTTTCTTAAATCCACCCCCTGAATTACCAGGTGATTGGTTCTCTGAATCAGAAATCCCTCACTCCGCTCATCGCCCCTACTATGCAGGTCAATGGTTGGGGAGGTTTGGGGGCAGGAACATCAACTCCATGAGAAAAACTCTTCACCCTCAAATGTCTCACCGTCCACTCTGGAGGCAGAAGAACCAACCCCACAGGCTTTGTGAGGCTCAGCAAATCCGGCCCCAGCCAGGGATGCATCCATGGGATAACGTCTGTGAAAGCAGACATTTCAGAAAATTCAAAGTACTGCATAAGCAAACGTGTGGTTCTGCCTCAAACTTGCATCCCCAGCCCCGGCTGCAGGCCGTGATGTCTGGAGTGGCTGAGCCTGCTTGCTGGAAGGCTTCACGCTGGAAACGGCTACCCATACCAGTAAACTCAGAAGAAAGAGATGGCAACAGCCCAGACCGTTCTGGGAAATTTAACTTCCATGAGAGTGATCCAGATAATGGAGACGGGAAAAGGGACTTGGACGCCTGAACAATTGTGGGGGCACCCCTCTTTCCAAAGGATCCCAAAGACAATAACTTTAGGTGATTCGTAATCATCTAAACAGACACTACACGTCCACGGGTGAAGCACTTTCTCCTTCGCAAAGTTCTCTCTTCACTTTTCTCTCATGCACGATTTGTAACTGCCCAGTGATTGGGCTTCCTTGGTGGCTCAGTGGTAAAAAATTCACCTGCCAGTGAAGGAGACCACCTGCAATGCAGGAGATGCAGGTTCGACCCCTGGGTCCCCTGGAGAAGGAAATGGTAACCCACTACAGTATTCTTGCCTGGGAAATCCATGAGCAAGCAGCCTGGCAGGCTACAGTCCATGGGGTCCCAAAGGAGTCACACACAGCTGAGTGACCACTTCACCAGCACCACCACAGTGGGGTGGAACAGAGATTATCATCCCAACTGGCAGATGAGAAAACTGAGTCTGAATATCAGGGTCGAGGGAGAAGGGTAGTTGTTTCCATAGGCAAAAGGCTAGGTTCATTTTTGTTAGAAAATTAACAAAGTGTCACTCAATTTTTTTTTCCTGCCTTATCTTCCAGAAATAAAAAAAAAGTTAAAATCGTGACCAGGTACTCTAATCTGCTTGTCTCAAGTACAAAAGCACGTATTTCCTCTGTGTCCCTCGAAGAGGCTGTTCTCATTTCCCTTGAAGGCCAGTTTCTTAATCTGAAAGCTACTCCAGATGTAAATGGGGTACAGTCTCCCCAAAAGAGAGCCTCCACCCCCTCCATCCATTATTCCACATACTCTGGGCAGGGGTTAGAGAGGTGACTGAGATTTGGTCTCTGCCCTCAAAATACCTACAAAGAAATCAAGTACAAAGCCTCATTTTCCCAAACTGCCACGGGAACACACGTTCAAAGTGCCGGGAGCATTCAGAAGAAGAAAGGCCATCTCCTGAGGGATGGCTTGGGGAGCTGCCGCACGGGATGTCCTTCGATCTTGGCCTTGATGAATGGATATGATTGTGAAATGCGGAGATCAGCAGGAGTGCCCTCCACAAGGAGAAAGCGAGTTGAGTAATGGCGGGGAGGAGCCAGGGCCTGGCTGGGCCGGCCGACAAGCCCCTGGGTGGACCAGACAGAGGGGAGCTGGCATGCTGGCGGAAGTGGTCCAGGGCAAGGAAGGCGGGCTGTCGTCCATCGGCAGGGACCACACGCTCAGGCCTGGCTCAAGGAGATTTCCCAGGGTTAGCACGCCAGAGATGAAGGCCAGAGGCTAGAGGGAGGGTCCGAGGGGGCTGGTGTCATGCATCTGTCACCCCACAGTAATCAAAGCGGACCAAACCCTCCCGAACCCCTGTGCTGCTCTGGATCCCCCGGTGCTGGGGCCTGGCTCCCCTCATTCCGTGCTGCATCCTATGTCTTGAAAGCCTGATGGAACTGGTCCTCTAGCCCCAGCACAGGAGAACACCAACTGCATCATGGAAACCCTTCATTCCCCAACCTCTCCCCAGAGAGACCCTCTACCAGTCCCCTCCCACCCCACTTCCACCCCCACCCCGGAGTCCTCCGCTTTCTTAAAGGTTTTGCCTTTAAAACAAACTGCTGTTATTAAATAAATAATTGATTCCCATCCCCATTTTTTATTAATCAAAGGCTAATCAGAGCTGCGGATCGGCATGCGGCAACCAGTGTTAGCCCCACGGAGTGGATATAATTCTCGCTAAAAGCAGCGAGGTGCTATTTTTATTTTCCCTGTGCAGACTCACCAAGGGGACATGTGCAGTCTCCATTAGGCTTGGTGAAATACAGAGAAAGAGCTCGGGCCCTGGGGCTGCAGGTTGCCAAGCTCAGCCTAATGGTCCACACCCTTGAGGGATCTTGGGAACGTAGGAGATGGCAGTTTGGGGACTCGGCTCCTGAACATCAGGGACTAGCTGCTGGGAGAGAAGAGTTTTTGCCAACTTGGGAGGGTGTACAGGACAGGCAACCCAGGACTCAGAACCTTCCTGGGCCAAAATTCAGGCTGGAACCTGGTCTGACCTGAGGCTGAGGGTCCTGGGGCCTCTGTCACCAGCTCCCCTCCTCCACCGGCTCCGGAGCTGAAAGATACCACTGGCAACATCAGGGTTCTAAGACCTGGACCAGATTCTTATCAGCTTTTTTTTTTTTAATCCTGCTGACTTCTTTCCTTCCTTTTTTTCCTCTCTCTCTCTGTGCTTATTGATCCCAAACGAGGAAAAAGTCTATTAATCCTAAACCCAGAGAAGATTAGAGATAGGGCCGAAAGGGCTTGTCAGGACAGAACCACACGGGCATTATCTCCTGGGAAGGTGACCACGTCACCAGCAGGAGGAGGAAGGGGAACAAAGGAAGGGAAACAAAGAGTGGCTGCCCCAGGGTGCAGATATGATCCATCCATCCATCCGGGTCGGGAATCCAGGGAGGGGTTGGGAAAAAAAAATCGGAGATGGCCATGCCCACCCCCTGCCGTTCTCAAAGCACCTTGCTGTGCAGACAGAGACAAGGCTTTCCCATCCTCTGGAGCTGCAGAGTTGGTCTCTTGCCTGAGGAGGCCCACAGTCAGGGACAGCCAGGCCCCTCCAATATGGGGAGGCCTATTTGGGTCCAGGGGTCTGCGGGAGTGGCACTCGGCAAGGGTACTGAGGAGATGGGTGACCCACCAGAGACCTTAGCCAAGTTCCTGAACCCCTTTCTGCCTCACTTCCCTGCACCCCCACTCCCCGCCGTAAAACAGACACAGTAATTGTCAGAACCTTAGAGGGTCATGGTGAGAATTATTTGAGATTATCTGTAGGAAAAGCCTGAGTGTTCGTCTTATTATGAATAAATAGTCACTATTACACCTTCATCTGGAGGAATGAGTCTGGTTCACTGGCCTCTTTGTAAGATCGACTGGGTACCGGCTGGGGTGGGGAGATGCGGTCTTCAGAGACAATAACAGTTAGGCAGTGAGTCAGCTCTGATGTAACCAAAATCGTCTGGATCAGTGCACTGACTGTCATCCATTCTGTGATTGGACCCCATACTAGAAAACCCACAAGACGGTCTCCAGCAGCCTCCTGGGACCCAACTGCATGTCTCAGCCCCCTGCAGGCCCCATTCGGCACTGACAGAATGAGAATCCCTGGAGGTGAGACCCAGGCACCTGCATTTTTCAGCTGGAGATACCAGGAGTGAGTCCAATTCCTACCCAGGCCCCAGTGGTTGCTGGGTGGCAGCTGAGTGCTGGACACCGCCCCCCCTCAGGAACAGAATCTAGTTTCCTTTCCTGCAACCAGTATCACACCACAATCTCTCTCCAAAGGTCATCCCGACTTGTCCAGAAATCTGCCAGCTGTTTGCAAAGAAAAATCCAAAAACCTAGGGCTTCCCATGCCTGGGGGAAGGTGAGGCAACCAGCTGTCTCACCTGCTGGAGTGTCTGTTTCTCCCTTCCCCACCCCCTGCCCCTGCCCTTATTCCTCTCCCCACTTTCCACCACGCGGGAGCAGGTGCTGGGTTCCTTGGCCGTGCCCTTGTTTATCGGCTTCCTTCCTGCTGAGCGGCGTCCAGCCAGGTCTGAACTCCCCAAGGTCAGAGACAGTGTCTTCAAGTTCACGGGCACCTTCTTCCCGTGGTCTGGGACAGGGCAGTGGACAGAGGGGGAACTCTGCTCCTACTCACCTAGGATCCTGGAAATGTGATTATCCCCATTTTACAGATGAGGAGGCTGAGGCACTGAGCACGTGAGGAAACTGCCTTGTAAGTACTGGGCTGGAGATGCTGGTTCTTAACTCTACTGCACCTCCTCCACATGGAGTGTACCACCCTAGAGCTTCAATTCCCTGAAAAAGCACAATTTGGGGCTTAAAAAGAAAAGGGATGAGCTAAGAGCAGATGGCTTGTTTGTTGTTTATTACCCGCTTGAAACTGGGCTTCCCTGGTGGCTCAGACAGTAAAGAATCTGGAGATCAGGATTCGATCCCTGGGTCAGGAAAACCCCCTGGAGAAGGGAATGGCTACCCACTCCAGTATTCTTGCCTGGAGAATTCCATGGACAAAGAAGCTTGGCAGGCTACAGTCCATGGGGTCGCAAAGCACTGGACACGACTGAATGACTAACATAAACACACACCTACTTGAAATTATGACACTTAGGCTTCAAGTTACCAATTTACAGAATAACAGCAAGAGAGGCAGCTTGGTACAGTGAAGGGAAACACTGAACTGGAAGACTGTGGTGCTGAGGCTTTAAATCAGTATTATTATTATTATAAGAATAACACACGCACATGGTAAAAAGTGCACAGGCTACACAATGAAGTGAGATTCTCCCTCCCACTCAAGACCCCATCCGACTTGTCAGAAGGAGTTGTTTCCTGTGTATTCTTCTAGAAATATGTCAAGTACAGTCAGGTAATGCAAACACAACCACGGACACTTCCTATTGTGGAGACTGGGATGTGTTCCCCACACCGCTGTGCACCTTGATTTCTGACTCTGCAGTCCATCTCGGCTCTTTCCAGACGGACACTCATGTGGATCCATTGTATTCCATTTAGTAGCTGTGAGGATTCAGTTGGGCTTCTCAGGTGGTGCTAGTGGTAAAGAACCTGCCTGCCAATGCAGGAGTCTGAAGAGACATGAATTTGATCCCTAGTTCAGGAAGATCCCCTGGAGAAGGGCATGGCAACCCACTCCAGTATCCTTGCCTGGAGAATCCCATGGGCAGAGGAGCCTGGCCGGCTATGGTCCATCACGTCACAAAGAGTCAGACACTACTGAAGTGACTTGGCACACATGCCAAGTATTCAGGTATCCAGATATTTACTAATTAATGTGGCCAGGCCCCACTGAGAGACCTTTCCATTTCTAGTTCTAGTTCTGTGTTTTATTTTGTTACAAAGCACACTCGTTGCTATCTTTGTGTACATCAACTGCACACTTGTGTGATTCCACCTGTAAAATAAATTCTTACAAGTAAAATGATTTCTGAGCATCCCACATTTGATTGATATCTGCTTCCAAAGAGATTGTACCAAGTTAAGTTCATACTAAATCTTTTTTTTTTAAATCCTGTCTTCCCAACCTCCTTACTAACATAGTGTATAATCAGAAAAATACTCAATATTTGTTGAGCCTTGGGTTTCAATTCCTGCCCTGACACTGACTAGCTATGAGGCCTTCAACAAGTCACTCTGCATTCTGGGCCTCAGTTTCCTCACCTGTGAACTGGAGGTTGGATGAGCTGATCTGTAAGGATCCTTCTAGCTCTGTCTGTCTGATTGTAAGCACCCACTGTGCATTGAAACTGTCTGAGACCCATGAGTTCTCCAAGCCCAAAAGAATCTAAAACCCAGTTGGGGGGGGATTCAGGGGAACACACTCATGGAAGATTTAAGGAGAAACATGTGACCTTCTGAAACCAAGCACAAATTTGTGCTGTTTAGGCTGAGAGCTTGTGGAAGGTCACAGGAGAGTGACCGAGGGGCCGTGGCTGGGGCGGCTCCTTGGAAGAGGCAGAACTTGCATGAAATGAGCAGGGCAGTGCCCGGATGTGGCCTCTTGGACAAAATAATAGGAAGCTTTTTATCCCACCCCTACCCAGAGCCAGCCTGGAAAGCCAGCCTGTGTCCTCCCTCCCCCAGGAGCCCAGAGTCTGCCTCTTTACCCACCAAGAGCTGAAACTCAGGGAAACATCAGGGTTGTCTCGGTTCCAGCTCAGCGAGGATCCATTCCCATCCCAGCACTTTCACTAAGTACTGTGTTCTTTGTGGAGACATGGCTTCAGTGTACTGTTCTAGGGGGAAAAAATTACTGCATATAAACCTTGATTAACCCAGGTTCTCGGAAAAGGGAGGGTTCTAATTAATTCTGTTTTCTGGGTAATGGAGGGTTAAAAAAAAAGTTTGCTGGAGGCTTGAGCTCCTCTCCCGCTTCGGTCAACCCAGGTGGGTGACCCTTCTCTGGTGCAAGACTCAAAACCCCAGGATCCACACCCGTGGCCTCCATGGAAAGGCTTCCTGTAGCCAGAGGGTCGCAAGTTTGATTGATGGTGATGAGCTGATGTTAGGGAGCTCAGGTGTCATTTTTTGGCATTTGATGGGCTCTGCAAAGCACAGGGCTTGCTATTTTTTTCTTGACGATTGTGTTCATTTGTAGGCAGACTGGCTCATCTTCCTGAGAAGGGGGTGGGGATGGTGGGAAGACCACTGCAGCACGCTGAGGACTCTGCTAAATTGATGTTAAGCCGTTGGGGGCTTATATTCATTAAAAGTGTTAGCTATGGTTTGTTCCAGCTCAAGAGGCTCCTGGTTCCAACTGGTCACTTATAGATAAGGAAACTGGGGCCCAGAGACACTGGTTTCTGAATTCCGGTGGTGACCTTTACAATTCGGGCTCTTTCATGACATTTCGGTTACAGGACTTGTCCAAGGTCCCACACAGCCCACTAGGGAGAGAGTTGGGAGTTCAAACTATAGCCATCCTTCTATGGAAGCTCTGGAAGACACCAAAGCTTCATCCATGAGATCCCCAAGGTCCTGGAACCTCCTTCCCCCTGGACTTTGGCACCAATTTGTCAGACAGGGGGCCTGGGAGCCTGTATTTCAAAGGACACCTGTCACAACCCTGAGGTAGGCTGTGGGTGTAAACGATACAGCTCTACAACAAGCTGCTTTTAAGCTGTTTTTCAAAGTAAAAAAAAAAAGAAATCAGTCTTAAAGAATCATCCTGCTTTCCAATGTAAGTGGTTATACCCCCAAGTTACTTCCCCAAGTGCCAAGGCCAGAAGGGCCTCAAAAATCCAGAACCTTGCCAGCTCACACAGGTCATAAGCAGACTCACAGCCAGGCAGATGCCACATCTCTAAACGGAATACTTACCTCCATAAAGGGGTGCTTGTGCCGTGAAACCAAACGCCCCTCTGATACCCTTAAAGCCTTCCTCACACTAAGACCAAGTCCCAGCCCTCTGGCCGAGCGAGGGCTGTCTACCACCATTTCTCCAGAGGTGGAAGAATCATTTCCACCCACCTATCTCCAGCGGAAACTGAGGTCAGCGGTGTTCAGACTTCAGGGCTCTTCAGAGTCCCCGGGAGGGCTTGTTAAACACAGATGGCCGGGCCCCTCCCCCTGAGTTTCTCATTCAATCAGTGGGTAAGGCCTGAGAACCTGCCTTTCTAACAGATTCCCAGGTGAGGCCCATGGCCCCATATTGAAGGTCTGGGGCCACTCTTGGAGACCTGTGAACAAGAGAACTTTTGAAAAGGAGTGCTTTTTACTCTTCTAGATTTTGCAAAGTGCGGGATTTATCTTTAAAATAGTAAAAGTATGACTTTTCCCCTCCAAAACCATATCTTACAAATTTGAGCTTTCATGCATGCCATTTGTTTGTCTAAGAAGCTGTGGAAGTTTCAGGAAATAGTATAGATCAGTCAACCAATCCCCAAAGGAGCGCAACAGCTCATCCCCTCCTCGCCCCTCCCCACCGCTAAGAAAGGTCAGCTCCAGAAGAGAAACTTTAAACAGTGGCTCAAGTCCACAGCCTGCCTGCTCCCACCTGCTGGCCTCCACCTGGTCACAGAATCACAGAACCCCCACCCACCCAAATACAGACGGTGGCTCCCACTCTCCTCCACCCACCCCAGAAACCCAGCGGCCAAGGGCCCTGTCTTCCCAAGGCGTAGCCGGTTCCCGATTCGATGTGGGGGTCCTCCGCTAACGTGGGGCTATTGTCTGAGTTAGAAGGGACACATGAACACTGGGAAGGGCTGCCAGAAGTCCCTGACCCCAAAGCGGAAGGGCCTGATGTGGGTTGCTAGGGGTGAAGACAGATGGTAAGGGTCATGAAATCCGAAGCGAGGGACCGCCCCCCATCCACTGTCCCAGCCTGGCTGCGGCTGGTCCAGTGCCCGAGGGGCTCGGAACACACTGCGGGGGGACGGGAAGCAGGAGCCACCCTGTGGCCGGCTCAGGAAGAAGGGAGAGGCCGACAAAAACAACGGAAGGGTGGTCCGAGGAGCTAGCCAGCTAGCCGCACCGAGGCGGGGAGGAGAGGTTATAACAAAGAGAAGGAGGCTGGGGGCTGGAGAGCGGGATCCCAGCGAGAGCGCGGGAGGTGCAGACAAAAGAGAACGCCAGCCCGCCCCAGCGCCGGACCAGCCCGCGCGGGAGACTCCGCGCCACCCCGCCCGCCCCGGCCCCCGGGGTCTCCCCGGCAGCCCGCTGGGGTCACTGACGCTGACCGCCGGGGGCCGCGGTCGGAGCGGCGCGCAGGCAGCCCCGCGCGGGAGGCGGCTCCGCACCCCCAGGGGGCGAGGCCCGGCGGAGGGGTGGGGAGCCCCGTCTTTTCTCCGCTCCCTCCCGCCTCCCTGCCCTTAATGGCTCGGTAATTGATTGGCCCCGCGTCCTATTTTCACCGCGGGCGGCCGGCGCCAGAGGTCGGCTAATATCAATATTTCCCGCGGCAGCAGGATCCCGTGTGGGTCCTGCTGCTCCGGGCCGCCCCGCCGGCCACCGAGAATTTACCTTTGGTTTCAACAAGAAGTGGGAGCTGAGTCAGGGATTAGGGCTTGTCGAGTCAAGTCAACACAAAATTTTTTTTTCTTGAAAGGAGGTGGCGGGTGGGGAGAGACATTTGTCAACGCGGGAAGCAATCGCGACAGCCTGGGGTTAATTGTGGGAAGGAGGAGGGAGGAGCGGGAGGCAGAGACCGGCGGGGAAGGGAAGAGATGAGTGAGAGGGGAGAAAGAGATTTTAAAAGGCGAGACTCCTTACTCCTGGGGTTGGCATTGAAGCCATTTTCCTTCTTCCCACCCACCCGGTCACCCGCGACCCTCACCTCCAGACAGCAACCCCACAGGTAACCCCTCTGCAAGACCCATTTCCTTACCTCTCCCTCCTCCATAATATTATCTGGCCCTACTTTAAGTGGCATTTTTTTTTCTCCAGCCAGATGAGACTCATTCAAGGCAGAGAGAGGAAGCAACATTATGTCATACAACATACCACTGTTTGCCAGGCACTGGGCCTGGTGATCACCAAGTGAAGTCTAAAGTGAAGTCACTCAGTCATGTCCGACTCTTTGTGACCCCATGGACTGTAGCCTGCCAGGCTACTCTCCGTGGGAGTTTCCAGGCAAGAGTACTGGAGTGGGGTGCCATTGCCTGGTGATCATCAAATAGTGGCTCATTTAACCTCCTCAGTAGCCCCAGAAGACAGGTTCCATGGGTGCCGGGGCAAGTCTGTCTCCTCCCCCCGCCCCAGCCCATCCACAGCACCCAGAGAAGCCTGTGTAACTCAGAGTCAGTAAGAATCTGTTGAAAGACAATTGAAGATACAAACGAATATGGCAGTAACGGTAGGGCAGGTACTGTGGACCCTCAGCGAGCCTGAGTGAGTTACCCAAAGTCATGCGCTCTCCTCTTCATCACTCTTCCTCTCCAGTCTTTGCCTCTTGCTGACTGATTAATTGTAGATGACTGATCATCTGATACATTAATACACTGTAGAGATTCAAGTTTTACATGGGGATGAAGGACTGGAAGGTATTTGTGGCAAGAGACTCATTGAGACAAAGGGTAGAGGAACCAAGAAAGCTCTATCGGGTGGGGTCCCCCTCTGCAGGCCATGGGGTCTCACCATCTCCCCCAGGACTCATTTTGCTTGCTGCCTAAGCTGCAGGAGAGAGCTGATGAGCATCCTGTGATGGGCCTGAATTTCCCAGAGCCAAGCTGGGCCAGTGCCTGCCAGCCGGCTCTCCCAGCAGTGGTACTCCTCCTCCTGCAGCCTGTCTCCCCAGCCTGGGTCACCAAACTTCTTACCCTTGGTCAGGACTGCAGGTGTGTAGCTCAGGATCCCAGGGCTGGGGGTGGTGGGGGGCGGGGGAGGCGGGCAGCCCAGGAGTAGGGACCCAGAGGCACAAGTGGTAAACAAACGATGGAGCTTCCTCCAGGCCATCACCCTGCAGGGGAGGTAGGCGGTGTGAATGGACTTTCTGATACCCCAGAAGAACTTCTGGGATTCCTCTGAACCCTGCTCCTGGCCCCCAAAGAGACTCAGAGGAGTAAGTCTAGGACAATTCTGACCTTTCCTTTTTAGAGATGCCTGACAAATGAGCCTCTGAAGACTTCTTCAGATCCATGGGGTCTTCATGTCTGTGCCAGCTCCCATCCAGAGGCTTGAAGGGTCCAAACCTGCACATGTCCCTGGCCACACGGTGAGCTCAGGGGATCAGAAAGAAAGACACAATCCCCACCCACCACATTCTCAGTCTAGCTAGGGAGCACAAATCTGTCCACTGCCAAGCAATTACGGAAGAATACAAGGAGGTGACCAGGAACCTTGTCCTTTGGTTCTTCACACTTGAAATCATGCAGTTCGGAAACAGAAGCCCTCCGTGTGGCTGGCCTGATATGGGAGGGTTTTGTGGAGGAGGGTGAACCGGGAAGCGCTGAATACAATGCTGGAAACTTGAGGAGGCTCAAACTGATGGGTCAAACCTCGGAGACTGGATTTGCCTGCCCAGGTGGGCTCACAGAGACTGGAAGGAAGAGAGTGCTCAGAAATACGGCCCCAGGACCTGGCGTGTCGGCAGATTCACGGTGAGGGTAGGGACCACTGAGATGGCCTGGAGCTCTCTCACACAAACAGTCCTGCACCTGTTGAAAATTCCTCTACACCACTTCCTCAGCTCTCCTGTCAGCCTCACTGTTAATTTAGTGAGAAGGATAATGCATTTTCCAGGCTCACTTCATCATCCCCCTGCAACACACTCACATGCACACACACACACATGACTATCTAGTCGGACCTAGGAGAGTCTCAGCAGAGAGGTGACTAGATGTGCCCGCCTGCAGTTGACTTCTTTGTCCCAATCTCACTCCATGTCCCATTTTGCTCCAGCTGGGTCCTGGGCCGGGACTGGGAGCTCAGGGAGAGGCAGGAGTCCATCCTGGAGCTCACATCTGGCACAGGACAGACGCAGAGAAGAAGCTGGGATGGTCAGTGTGCTGAGAGGTAGGATCTGTACAACAAGGGCAGGGATTTAGGGACAGGAAGGACTGTAGGGGTCAGAGAAAGTGGGACTTCTTTAGAAAATCTAAGAGCTACCCTTTAGTGATGCATCAATTGGTGTGCAGGCCACCTGGCTTCTATGAGCTCATTCAGTCCTCGCATTTCCACCGGGAAGGAAGTCCCATTTCCTTTCTCTGCTTACAGATGCAGAAACAGGCTACGGGAGGTTAAGAACATAGGTTAGTGGCAGAGATGAGGTTTGACCCAGGGCTGCCAACTCAGGAGCCCCATCTCTTAAACTCATGGGGTACTGAGGGATGACAACCGGCTGTACCCAGAGGGGGTAGAGAAGACATCAAAAGTCCTTCTGTGACTTAAGAAAAACGGGAAGCTGGAGTCTTCTGTGTTCCAGAGGGTACGTGAGATGGCGTCCAGCTCTTCATGCCTGTCACTCCTCAAGCCCTCCCGCCTGCTTGGCAGGATGAAGGACAGGCTTTCACAGCAGACAAGAGAGGCCGGGGTCACCGCCGGCAAAGGCGCACCCAGCGCAGTTTCTGCCACCTAGACGGGTGCTCTGATCCTCCGCTGGAAATGTCACGCGGGAGACAGGCAGGCTCTGATCTTCAGAGAGCTGTGGAGCATCTGTGATGACATGTGGGCATCAGGATTTGCATATTTATTATAGATAAGCTGTCAAAATGTATGTTGTCAATTTCACCTTATACTCCAGATTTAATGGTGCGCGTAAAGGACAGAAAATCTTTAATATTAATATTAATATGATTTTAGATTATAAGACCGCATTGTAGATATCAATCAGCCAACCCTTAAGGACATGTCACTCAAGTTGATATAGTTTATAGAAAATTAATGTAATCCATCCTGTATGATCTATTACAGGGGGGCATGAAGAGAGAGAAGAATGTGTGTGTGCTTGGGGCGGGGGGGCTGGGGGGCCATTATTACTCATCCACAGTTTTCCACACGTGCTAATTTGTGTTCGTGCCTGAAACATCAGAGGGGGGACATCTGCATATTTTAGGCTTGGCACAGACCTCAGATATCAGCCATGCCAACTCCTTCGCTTTGCTGTGAGGGAGCCAGGGGAGAGACAGGGCCACAGTCACTGGGTAACTTGCTGGCAGAGGTGGGCTATAGCCAGGCTTTGTGATGGCCAGCCCTGCCTTTCTGCCCACTCTGTGCCCTGGGCTCCAGAAGCAGGAGAGGGTCCTTGGTGCAGGCCCCAGGGGTCCTACCCTGGGAGTCTACCAGACTCCCAGAATCCCATCCCCAGCACCCAAGCCCAGTGTGGGAGGCTGCCTGGGCAAATGGTTTCTTAAACTGTTTCAAAGGATCCCAAGGTTCTCCTGATTCTATGAAGGACTCATCCACATGACCAGGGGCCTGGAGGGCTATAGAAATGTGGTTGTAGATGGGCCAGGAAAGCCCCCAAGCTCCCAGTGCTCACTCACGTGCATCCCAACACCTGAAGCCTTGGCATTGACCCTCTACTTATTCAAACCCTGGACTGAACATTCACTAGGGCCATGGCAGCATGATGTGCCACCAAGAAATGTGTGATGTCATAAGACTCTTGCCTCTGAGTGGGAAGGGATGATCCAAAACACATCGTAAGATTGGGCTGAAGTCTCTGCCCTAGCCCAGGTTTGTGCCAGCAGCTCTAGGCAGGCTCCAAGCTTTGAAAAGGGCTTTTGGGTTCCAGGAAGCCGGCCAGGCTAGAAGGTATGGACAGAGAGGACCAGTGACTTCTAGGCTCTGCTCTCAGTCCCTGTCAACTGCCTGCCCATCCAGGCCCAGTTGGCTTCAGTTATTCAGGGAAAAAATCTGAAGTCTGTCACCCTCCACCTGCCAGATCCATAGGTAACCCAGAGGCCTTCTGGACCAGAGAAACCAGATGCAAAGCCAGACCCAAAGCTCTCTTTAATGCTTGAACACACTGGCTGACCCAACAGTCCTCTCTGGGCCTTCTTTTCTACGCCCATAAGATGTCCTCCGAAGGGTGCAAATGCCCATAGCACGCTGGCGGGCTTTCTGCAGCCCCAGGCCCGGGCCTCTGCACTGCTGGCCTTTGCCCAGGAAGTGGGCAGTAAGGAGAAGCTTCTACTAGGAGCTTGGGCCAGGGGAAGGGGCAGCCTATTCTTCTGGGGTCAGGCTCAGCCAATGTGAGTGCCCAGGAAATGAGGGCAGAGAATATAGACCTGGCAAGATGAGGGGTGGTCCCTCCTTCATGCCCCCGACTTCCCTGGGGGCCAGAGATCTCCAGAAGCCCTAGTCTTACCCAAGGAAGTGAGGGCAACGCATCTTGTTACCTGAGTATCCACTGAACCTCCTCCCCCTACCCCAGGTTTCTCCCAGGGTTTCAAGAGAACACCTGGTCTCCCACCAGTTGGCCGGCCCCCTCACTTCAGTCCCCGGTTCCTGCTCAGGCCCCCTGACTCGCTCTCCCTCTTGAGGACAGGAAACAGGAAAGTCCAGGCTGGGCTGGTTCATGACTACTGGAGCTTACATGCATCCATGCTTCTTATCTGAAGTGAGACAAGGCCTGGCAGGGCTCCATAAATCACAGCAACGCAGAGGGCGGGCGAGGCCCAGGCCAGCTGGGGAGACACTTGCGGTGAGGATCCTCAGTGACCCCTAATAGACCCAGGGAGCCAGACCCACGTTGGGCTGCCCACAGATCTCAGCATGTTATTTACATACTGCTGCAGACTGACAAACACCTGAAGCATTTTTCTTTCTGTTCAAACTACAAAAGACTCCTCGGGTACTTCTGTGTTCCTGCTTGCACACAATGGCAAAATGCTGATAGGAGAAATTTTTTTTTCTTTCTTTTTTAATGTTCAACTGAAGCCTCCAAGAAAGATGACCCACGGAAAGGGGAGAAAGGAATAAACAAGCCAGAGGAAGGCGTGGTGGCCCCAAACCTGCTTCTTCCTCCCGGGAAATACAGGGAGGGTTTCAGTCTGGGAGAGTGTGGCCACCCCTAACCCTGTCAACTCAATTCACCCCAGCCCTCTCTGGGTGAACCTGTCAATTCACCCCAGCCCTCCCTGCGAGGCAGCGTCTTCTGGGTCCCAGCTGTTAAAGGTTTAAAGCTGAGTGGGTGGGGACAAACCCCAGTGTCCAAGAAGAAAGGAAAATAAGGTGGGATCCAAAGGGCACCCCCTCCTCCATCCCGTGGTCAGACCCTTAAAGGCTGCCCGCCTCTCTGTGGGCTCCTAGCACCTCCAACTAGAACTAACAAGAGACAGGTCTTGTTCCTCCATCTCCAAGATTCTTCACCTGAGGCTCTCAGTCCCCTGGGGAAGGGAGAAGCCATAATCAGTTTTCAGGGATCCAATTCCGCCCCCCCTCCCCAAACTGTATGCAAAATGTCTTGTTTGTGTGCATAGCTTGTGGATGCATTCAGGCACGCGCACACACTAGGCACCTTTTTCTAGGAAGAATGCCTTCAGCGTCCATCAGATTCTCACAGGCCAAGAGGCGCCTCTGAAGCATTAAGAAACCCACTGGGCTGCCCCGAAGCTGCTCAACCGTGGAGTCAGGGCCTCCTGAGGCAGTGGACTGCCCGGCAGGGCAAGTGCCCACGCCGAGGCCCTGCACTTAGTAGATCAGACTCCAGCCTGAACAAATGGCCCAGGGCTGGCAGGGTCAGCGTGCTCTCCCGGCCCCAGCAGCCATCAGAGGTCAGGGGCCTCCATGCCCTGGAAGGGAGGCCAGGAGGGCATCCAGGCTGGCCGTGGCTCCGGGCACGTGGGCTCCTGGCACCTCTGGTCTTCCATCCCCCGTTGCCTGCTCAGAGGTTATTTTCTCTCTCTGACCCTGTCTGTCTATTTCTGTGTCACCAATGTCTGTTTTATGTATTCTTGGGCCCCCTTTCCTCCATTTCCTCCATTAATACTTCTCGTTCAGGGCAGGATAAATAGGGTCATAATCACACCATAAAGTGAGCCATGGGCTGCGTGTCGCTTATTGCCCAGGGGTCTGCTAATTGGAATTTATAAAGTTCAATAAAAACTATAATCCAATAAGGCCTGAAACTCTTCTTCATTTATCTTAGGGGTAATATTCAGCCTACCCGCCCACCCGCCTGTCTGCCTGCCAGCCAGCAGTGGGAGGCCGGGGAGCAGCCACCAAAAGGACCTTCCCCAGGGGCCACGGAGTCCCCAGGGGTGGCCAGCACTGAGTCAAGAGCTGGGTGGCCAAGCAAGGGAGAGTGGAGGGCCTGACGGGGCCCCGTGATGGCCATGCTCTAGAGGCCTGGGGACCCCCACAGTCCTAGCATTGTCTCTTACATCATTACAAGATGCAAATCCCCCAGTTACGGCCCCCACCTATGCTTGTAATTGCCATCCCCCGTGCAACACCCCATCCAAAGCCTCTGGGAGACTCAGGGGGGTCTGCTTCAAAGAGGTCTATGTAAGGGTGATGGATCTAAACCTGGACTGAAGGTGCTGTCCCTGGCCCCAGGGGGTCCACAGAGCAGGAAGTCATCACACAGTGTACATAGAGCTGTGCTCCATCACCCAGTTGCACGCCATTGGGCACCCATGACAAGTCGTTTCCAAGACTCCCTACCAGTGAGGGAGGCAAGTGAAGGTGGAGAGGGGGTGTCCCCAGCCAAGCTGAGGAGCTATACCCAGAGACACTCAGAGGAGTGTGCTGGACAAGAGGGTGACCAGTTGTCCCGCTTTGCCTCAGCCTGAAAGGGTCCCTGTATATGTGATATTCTGTGTTCAAAGTGCAACAGAAAAATGTGACTAAAGAATGATCCTTGCAGTGGGCTGAGTGGTGGAGAAACCCAGTGGAGCTCACCTCTCCTGGGCAGTTCCTGGGAGGATCTGGCCGGCCCCTTTCTGGCAGCCACTCTGGGAACAATACTCTTTTCCCCAAAACACCTCCTGCAAAAATCGTGGAGTTTCCCATTACCTCCCAGGAAGCCCTCATTTAAAAAAGTAGAGTGTATTCCCTCCAGCAAAAACGCACATGAGCCTGAATCCCAGATGCAAACAGCTGCCCCCTTGCTGGATACTCTGTGAGTGGTGAGAGGGAGCAGGGCATTCAGCGAGCCAATTCCAGCCTTCCAACCCAGAGGAGGGGGGAGTCACTCATTTTCAGAGCATTCCTGGCTTGCTCAGGGATAGGTGGAAGACAGAGACCTCCAAAACCAGCTGCCCCGCCCCGGTCCCCGTGCTGGGATGAGATGTGTGTGCATGCGTGTGCACCCCAGTCCCCATGCTGGGATGAGATGTGTGTGCATGCGTGTGCACCCAGGCCCCATGCTGGGATAGGATGTGTGTGCATGCGCGTGTACCCCGATCCCCATGCTGGGATGGGGTGTGTGTGCATGCGTGTGTATCCCGATCCCCATGCTGGGATGGGGTATGTGTGCATGCGTGTGCACCCCGGTCCCCATGCTGGGATGGGGTGTGTGTGCATGCGTGTGCACCCCAGTCCCCATGCTGGGATGGGATGTGTGTGCATGTGTGTGCACATGAATATGTGAAGGGTGTGTGCTGGGATGGGGTGTGTGGGCACACGAGTGTGTGACGGGGGGTGTGATGCCAAAAGGAGAAGGCACAGTCCCCACAGCCTCTCAGGCCTCCACAGTCTCACATGGAGACGAAACAGGCCTGTTATTGTCCTAACACATCCCCCGAGGGAGGGAAGGTTGGTGAACAGGTGAAGCTGCTCAGGTGCCGAGCTCCCCGCCAAGGGCAGTAGCAGGATCACACCACCCATGTCACAGCTGCTGCGGCGTGAGCCGCCCTCTCCGAGTCCAAGGCCTTCATGACCAGAAGTATAACGGAAAGCTCTGGAGCCAGATCTGCCTACGTTCTAAATCAGCTTTCTGTGTTGTCTATGATGCTTAGCCTTGAGTCAGTCATTTACCAGCTCCACCTCTCAGCTCTTACAAAATGCTGACTGCAATGCCTGGTCCACGTGTAGTTAATTCTAGCTACTGGTGAGGGTCATTTATGTTTTGTGTGAAATGTCCAAATGGGATAAGGGTTCATCTGTGGCAGTGGTCAGGGCAGCCCTATCTTCCCCCGGGTCTCCTTTTACTGGCCGGGAGCCAGGTTAAGGTCAGCACCAGGAATAGAAGGGAATGAGGACTGGAGTCATCCAGGTATCTGACTTGGACTTTGGGATCAAACAGGAATTCCAAGAGGTAGTAATGTCTAAAAGTGGTGGAATAAAGATCCAGGCGGGGACAGAGTCCTCAGCAGAGGGAATATGAGTACACAGGCCTGGAAGGGAGTAGAAGGGACGGCCTGGTGCACCAGGAAGGCGGGGTCTGGGGGTCCTGTGCTTAGGGTGATGGGAAGTCAGGAAATGTTTGTTTGTTTTTGTGGAAGAGGCAGTTTGCCATTTGGACCAGGAAAGGTCTAACACACCTGAACCCCACCAATCCATCTTCAGCCTCCCCGACCTTTTCCCTTCATAGCCTCAATCATTCATTCATTCATTCACTCCACCAAAGTATATCAAGTGCCTCCAGGCACACTGTCCAATCCAGGTAGCGGGGAACTGAGTGCCTGCTTTCCCATGGGATGAAGTACTCCCATCCCGTCTGGGTCTGCCTCTGCCCTGGAGCTCTTTCCTCCCCTCCACCCAGTCCAGTCCATCAGGCAGGGCTGAGGTCCCTCACCCACTTTGTGCTCATCACCTCTGCTCTCTTCTTGCTGGAGGAACGAGAGCAACAACATCCCAGGCCTGAGCGGGGCCCAGCAGGGAGGGCAGCTCTCCACCTGGAATGTCCTCAGTTCACCGCCGAGGTCCTGATCCAATACCAGCCTTTCGTTCCCATCCCTTAAGTTGGGTCTGCTCTGTCTCCAGGGCAGACGGTGAGCGCCACAGAGCTGGGGCCCTGCCTCCCTCTGGTGTTAGGGTCCCCATGCTTCCTCCTTTTAGCTGCAGAGATAAAAGACCCACACGTAGGCCCCCACTGGAGGATGGGTCGAGAAATGCCTGTCCATCTCAGTCCTGTGCAGGAAGCCTGGGTCAGCAAGAGACGGGAGAAGGGAGAAAACCCTTAATGGGATGGGGTTCTCCAGGAAGGAGGCCGGGCTAGGGAGAAGTCTAGGGGGCAGAGAGAAGCACGTGGCCGAGGGGGAGGAGGACTTGTTGCATCAGAAAGTGGTGGAAAGCAGAAAAAATAAAAAGACTAAGGGGAGCCACGGGGGAGGCGAGAGGAGCGTGATCTAAACCGCAAATCCGCCTCCTCCGGGCTCCAGCAGGCTTCACCACGCTATAAGAGCCACCGCCGAACAGCAAGCCTGCTCGATGACAAAGAGAGATAATTGGTTCTCATGCAGATTTAAGCCCAAAGTTATCAAATAATAATGGCACGCAGAAAGAGACACAGGCAAATGGGCCTGGAGTGCCCGCTTCTTCCAGGGGAAGAGATTTGTTCAAAGTATCTAAATTATGCTCCTGCAATGGAACAGGGAAATGGGGCTTTTTTTTTTTTTAAAGATTTTTCTGGTACTGCTTGGATACATTTTTTAAAGTTCTTTTATAATTAGGGCCGTAATTTATATAATTTATTTTAAAAATATCCTTTTTTTAATTTCCACCCGGTCCAGTTAAAGTTGAACTGAAAAGCCCAGAGTAAATGATTTTTTTAATAAAACCGTTTAAAGGAGCCCCAACCTGAAGCGAAATAGATATGTGGATTTTCAGAGGAGAAAGGGAAAAAAATCACATATTGAAAAAATAAATTTCCTAACCCATTTTACACTCCAGATTTTATTACCACCGGAAGGTTTTTAAAATTCTAATTCCCTTTGCTTTCCTTAAGCTGTTTATTCACCACAGGGCCTCCTGGGGCCTGGGCCCGGGGCCCAGTGGGTTAATGTCAGATGAGTGGCCAACACAGTTTCACTACAATTTGACTGTTCGTGCATCAGCTTTGCTCTTCAGGTGAACTCTGAGCTCCCTGAGGTCAATACCATACCCAGGGAAAAAAATCTCCCTCTCCCTCTCTTTACCATCTAGCACAGGCCTATGCATACAGTAGGTGCTCAATAAATGCTTGTCAATGATGTGTCACATGTAGAGAAGCTAGGATCATGTGAACACAGGCATGGTGGTGGCAATGAGCGGGTATGACTCAGGAGCCGAATTGCATAGAATAACCTAGTAGATGAAATAGGAGAGAGAAGTTTGGTCCTTGTTAAGAAGAGTCTGGGTGAGTGAATGTAAGAACAGAGAAAATCAGACACATTCAGTAAGAATGGTCCTCACCTTGCCCAATGGTTCTGGGAGGCTTTCTTTGAAGGGAGGCTCCAAATGCAGGAAGCCCACACCACAACCCAACCGTGGACACGTTTGCTGAACAGCCACGAGACTGTGGAGAAGCCCATGAGGACAAGGCTCGGCCCCACTCCCAGGCTGCTCCCACCCTGTCTGGGGGTCTCCCCACCTCCCAGACGACAGACAGGCCCTAAGGGAGAGAGCCCGGCAGGCAGAAGGGGAGGATGTGCCGTTCGAGTTGGTGCAGCCAGAGAAGGCTTCTTGGAGGCAGGGAGGCCGGAGCTTACCGTTGGAGGATGAAGGGGTCCACACGGGGGGCCAGGGAGGGAGGCCTTTGGTCCATCTCAGTCTCCACCGGCCCACACGCAGCCTGTCCACTGGCTGGGAGGTGGCGAGGAAGATGGACGTTCCTTCCTCTCACTTTTGCTTGGGTCCCCGTGCTAGCGAGCCACACCAACCCTCTCTCAGCCCCAGGCACCCCCACACATCTCAGAATGCCCGTTCCCTCAGCCCCCTGCCCCCACAGGACACAATCCTGGGCCCCAGAGGCCAAGTCCTTCTGCAAGACTGCCAGGGAGAAGTGCATTTCTTGACAAGACAACAGCAAGAAAGGACAAGGAGGTGGAGGAGACAGTTACCTCCTGGAGCTAAGCCCCGATGGTGAGGAAAAATGGCTGGGAGGGTAGCCAGCCTGGAGTGCGGGTCCTATAGATGGCGCCTCCCACCATGCTTCCCATGGAGATGCTCGCCACTTCTTGCCAGGACTCGGGGCTGGAAAGTAGGAACTGCAGCTCAGACGCCAACGGGAAACAATCAAGGTGGCTGAGGAGTGACTTGAAAACAGATCCTCCTGCCAAATGCCACAGGAGGGTGGGAAACACCCTCCCAGCTGTCCCTCGCCTCCCCAGACCCAGGAAGGATGCCGGAGTCCAGGGCCCCCAGGCTGCAGCTTCGTTGCCAAGGAGACAACAATTACTCTGTGAGTTGGGTAGGGTTTTTCTGCCTGCCTTTCTTTCTTCCTTCTCAGTTTGTAAATGCTGGGCCTGATGAACTCCGCTGGCCCGGCTGCCCCCGCCTCCACCTCGCCCCCAGCCGCTGACTCTGCATTCAAGGTCGGAAGGGCTGTACACAGTCGCTTCCCAAATGACAGATGCCCCTGCTTGGGGTAAGCATGGCAGCAGAGAAACCATTTGTCAAAGTATTTATAAAGTGGGTGGAGATGCTGAAGTTGTATTCCCTCCAGGTTAAAAAAAGAAAGAAAGGAAGAAAACGGCAGAGAGCCATGAGGAAAAGAGGAATCCAGCTACTTAGCTCACAGAGCGACACTCCTTTTTTTTTTTTACCAGCTGGAGATATTTATTGAGTGTTGAGTGCTGCAGTGGATATGGGGGTGGAATCTGTGCCCCCTGCCCTGCCGGGGCTGACAGTTTGGGGAGACCCACACCTGGGTAGTCAGGTGTGGGTGAGACCGTGAGCATCCAGCTAAGCTTCTGGGTAGTCAGAGGCTGTACACGGGGTAAGAGAGATGTCAGCCAGGGTGTGAGACCAACAGGGTCCCAGGCTGAGCTGGAGGAGAGCAGGTGTGGGGTGAGGGGTCTGGGCCTCGTGCGCTGAAGGAGGCGCAGGCTGAGCGGGGTACCAAGAGGAGAACACGGGAAGCAAAGCCCTTGGGTTGAGAATGATGATAAGAGCCCTGGGCAGGGCTCCCGGAGGTGGGGTGACCGGTCCCTCTCAGGGTGTTTGGTGCACCCTGGGAATCCAGACTCAGGCATCGGTCACCCGGGCTGTGCACAGCGGGAATGGGCTCAACACAGTGCTTGACTTATGAGAGCAGCTGATGCCTGGGTGTTGAAAAGATGGGTGAATGAGTGACTAGGGAAGCTTGTAGTTCTGGCTCTAAACATATGTATTTCAGGGAACGTTGAGGTTGGTGAACACTTCCCTCACCACCCACTTCATTTATTCATCATTAGGAACCCCTGGTAGCTCAGATGGTAAAGAATCTGCCTGCATTGCCGGAGACCTGGGTTTGATCCCTGAGTTGGGAAGATTCCCCTGGAGAAGGAAATGGCAACCTACTCCTGTATTCCTGCCAGGAGAATTCCATGGACAGAGGGGCCTAGTGGGCCCCAGTCCATGGGGTCGCAAAGAGTTGGACACGATGAAGCGACTAACACACATACCAGTTCAACAGATAGTTACACTGCCTGGGAACTGGGAGCGGGAAGGCTGGGGAGCCCTCCATGACCAGGAGGTGGGATGGTGAGTGGTAAGCGGTGCCCTGGTCAAAGACCAGAGGCTGGACTACATGCAGAGCCATTCCCAGGGAGCCACCCTTTCCCCTACCTCCCTTTCAGGTCCATCCTGGGGTTTGCTCCGACTGGTCACATCTTCTTGGCTGTTTCAGTGCTGTGATGGGAGGGGTCGCATGTGGGCAGGCCAGGGAGGAGCATCTGGAAAAGGAGGGAGGGCATTTCCAAAGAGAAAACAGATGCCCAGGGAGGAGAAGTTTCTGTTGTACAATTTCACAGGGAGGCACCTTGGCCTCAGTCTAGAGGGCGAGCGGGAAGGCTGAGCCAGGGCCAACGGCAAGCCAAGTCTCCTTCTCCAAGGATGGCGCTTCCGTTAGCATCCAGCTAAGCTTCAGGCTTCAGACATCCTTGTGGCAGAGAGCGGGCAGCTCATAAAGGCTTTCCACTAGGGAAATGGGGACACCTCTTTGGCCAGAGCTTGAGCTGTGGCTGAGGGAAGTTTGCTAGGGTCACTAAGGAAGCCTGGAGGAGCAGGGGAGCCCCAGAGCTGGGGCACCCCAAGTGCCCAGGAGCTAGGGACCGTGGACCCTTGCTAGCACTGGGGAAGAAGGTCAGCGTCCCTGCAGTAGTGTGGCCAGCAGGCCTAAAGAGTGTCCGATTCGTTTAGGGCAAGGCCGTGCCTGCTGTGCACGGAGAAGCCCAGCCTGGAGTTTCTGCTCAAGCCTGAGTGGGAGGACAGAGGTCGTGTGCTTTAGTGTGTTAATTTCCCCCTGGTGCTTTCTTTCCTCTTTTTTTTTTTTTTCCAGGTTAACCATTAACCATTTTAAAGTGTACAACTGGGCATCATTTGGTACAATCACTGTTGTACAAGCGTCACCTCTATCAAGTTCCAAAATGTTTTCATCACCCCAGAAGGAAACCCCATCTGCCTTAAGCAGTTAATCCTCATTCCCACTTCCTCCCAGTGCCCAACCACCACTGGTTTTCTTCCTGTGTCTTTGAAGTACATATTCCAGATGTTTCACACAAATCATACGATATGTGACCTTTCGCATCTGGCTTTTGTCACCGTGCATAATGTTTTCAAAGTTCATCCATATTGGATGGATCAGAATTTCCTTCTTTTTTCTGGGCTGAATAATATTCCATTGTGTGGGTATATCATGCTTTGTTTATCCATTCATCTGTTGACATAAATTTGGGTGGTTTCTACTCTGGGCCTGTTGGGAATTGTGTTGCTTTGGATATATGTGTACAAATATTTATTTTGAGGCTGGTCATCATTTCTTTGGAATATACAGCTGAGAGAAACTGTTGGATCATATCAAACTGTTGGATATCATCTTATTTTTTGTAAATTTTCAAGCTGGTTTGTATGTTTCAAGGTCTCTACTTTGACCCAGTTTAACTCAACACTTAGTACATGCCTACTGTGTATCATGCCCTCACTGGTCCAAGGAGCTACCTGTCTAGTAAGTTCTATTCCAGTTTACAGATAACAAAATTAAGGCTCAGTTAGATCAGGTCTGCCAGTCAGCTGACAAAGGTCTGTATGGTCAAAGCCATGGTTTTTCCGATAATCATGTACGGATGTGAGAGTTGGGCCATCAAGAAGGCTGAGAGCTGAAGAATTGATGCTTTTGAATTGTGGTACTGAAGAAGACTCTTGAGAGTCCCTTGGACAGCAGACAGGAAGGGGATCAACCTAAAGGAAATCAACCCTGAATATTCATTGAAAGGACTAATGCTAAAGCTGAAACTCCAATACTCTGGCCACCTGATGCGAAGAGCCGTCTCATTGGAAAAGACCCTGATGCTCGGAAAGATTGAAGGCAAACTGAGACAGGGGTGGCAGAGAATAAGACAGTTAGATAACATCACCAATTCAATGGACATGAATTTGAGCAAACTCCAAGAGATCGTGAAGGACAGGAAAGCCTGGTGTGGTGTAGTTCATGGGGTCACAAAGAGTCGGACACAACTTAGCAACTGAACAACAGCAAAGATCAGGTCTGAGGGGTGCCAGACACTTAGGTACTGTTTTCTGTATTTCCCTGCTGCTCCACATGGCTCTTCCACACAGCCACCGAGTACCTAGTACCTAGAGGTTTCAGCTTCACAGTGCTCACTCCAGAACTCGAAATATCCAAATACTTCATTCTGTATGAAATCGATATCCTCCACATTCTACCATGGACAGTTGCAGGTGCTAATATTTTTTTAACTGGAAGAGAGGACATGAAATGGATAATATTTTTCCATCAAGTTTATGTTTGCATAAGTGAGTTGGGGAAAGCTAAGCTGAAGTCCGTTTCAATGGCTGATCCCCTCTGCCCCACCAGTAGGAGAGAGAGGGAGACTGGTATCCCAGAAAAGACAAAACGGGGCTCTGGGGTGTGAAGACCACATCAGGGCAGGAGAAAGGTAAGCAGGATGCAGCAGAGATGTTGGGGAAGCTGGAGAAGTGACCCCAGGGGCAGGAGAGCTGCAGGCTGCAGAGGTGGCTGTTCTCACCCCGAGAAGAGAGACTCTAATCTCAGGGTTTAGGTCGGCATATGCACAGTTGAGAAAGCTTGACTCTGAAGCAAAGGACCCTCCCCACTTCCCACCTCTGCTTCCCCAGCCAGGAAGAGACGGATAGCTAAGGGGACCCATCAGTGGCAGTAGGGGGCTCCAAGCCCACAGCCCACCAGACCACTTGAGCTCACAGCGTGACCTTGAACATCCCATCACAGATGTGATGGGAGCAGCTGGCTCGCATCCCCTGCAGCTGCACCTGTGGCATTTGTCAGCCTGGAGAACAGGCATGCCCGACCTGTGCATACCTAGTACCATCTATCATCCCAGCAGGAGGTGGAGAAGGGGGCAGGGCGCCACTGCACCCGACCCCCCACCCCACAAAGACCTCAGCTGCCGAGTGTGTGATGAGACCACAGCCCAAGTCCTGGACACCTGCCCTGTAATTCTGTCAGGCAATTAGCACAGCAAATGGGCCCAGAGGAGCCTGCCTGTGGGGAGTCGCCCTCCTGACTCCAAATGCTTTCTGCTGCCTCATCCCACGTGCTGGTCCCAGGCGGACAGCGTGCACACATCACTCCCCCGCCCCCGGGGCTCAACAGCCACAATCTCCATTGGCTCCACAACCCTGACCAAACCCACCCTGTCTCATTTGCCAGGGCAACTCAGCACCAGATTTCAGCCAGATCAGGGAAAAGAAGTAGGAGACAGGAGAGGCCCCAAGGAGGCCTGCACAGGGACACTGGGATGGGGTGGCCACTCTTGGGAACTGCAGGAGAGAAACGCAGCTGGTGATGACGAAATCTGGGCCTGGACAAGGGCAGAATGGAGAGGAGATACCCACCTTGGCAATGACTTCAGAGGACATCAAGATGAAGGAGGAGGCAGTGCTCCCTACTTTCTAGCTTGGGATCCAGGAGAATGGGTACAGGAATGGGCAAAATTTTGGTCATCTGATGTGAACAGCTAACTCATTGGAAAAGTCTCTGATGCTGGGAAAGATTGAGGACAGAAGGAGAAGAGGGCATCAGAGGATGAGATGGCTGGATGGCATCACCGGATGCAATGGACATGAACTTGGACAAGCTTGGGGAGATGGTGAGGGACAGGGAGGCCTGGCATGCTGCCGTCCATGGGGTCACAAAGAGTCAGACATGACTGGGCAACTGAACAACAACAATGAGCAAAATAATAGTCACTGCTTTGCACAAGTTAAACCCCAGGCACCACAAGCCCTCCAAGCAGTGATGCTCAGCGGATAGTGGTGTGTCTGGGAGATGGACACTGGGCCACTGTGGCTTAAGGGTTGTGGGGGAGCCACTGTGACTCCAGGTGAAAACAGCAAAGGGGAGGGCCGACCTGGTATGAACCTAGATCGGCTCTCAGACGGTTGCCTTCTCACCATGGAGTGAAGGTTTAAAGTAATTTCTCCAATGTCGAGACCTGAGAGATGGAGAGACCAATGGCACCAAGGAGGCAAGGCTGAGAAATAAGTGCTGATCTTAGAGGAAATCGGAAGTCACGGAAGCTTTCAAAGCCAGGAAGTGACAGATCAGAAGCTGGCCTCAGGATGATCGCCGTGCTGGCCTGAGACAGACACTGGAAGCCAAGGGACAAATTAGGAGGTTGTCGTTAACAGCCCAGACAAAGAAGATGAGCGAGGAGATAGCAGACGGGAGCTCAGAGGGGGAGATCTGAGATTTCTGTCCTTAGAAATAACTGGATAAATGCTCCTTATCTAAGGGGGTGGGGTGGGGTGAAGAAGAGGCTTCCTCCCCACCCGGGGCCCAGCTGTCATTCAGATGAGGGGAGGGGGCCTCAAGGACCTTCACCAGGGTCCCTGGGAGCAGAGTACGCCAACAATGCGCTCAACGAGGATCCAGGCCAGTGACTTGAGTCATCCAGCTCAGCAAGGAAGGCGAGACATAGCACCCGGGTCAGACCCAGAGCTGCCTTGCTGGTGACTCTGATCGTCTGCAGTGTTTCTTCACCCTGGCCCCTCATCCCCTGACCCTGAGACCATCCCTTTCTCACTCCTTTCATCTGTCACTTGGAAACTTCAGGGCGCCTGACCCTCCACCTCCCAGAAAGCAAGGAGCACTGGCGTGGAGGATGGGCAGGATCCCAGGAGCTGGACATGTACGCAAGGAGGAAGCAAAGTTTTCAGAGTTAGGAGGGCCGGGGAACAGGAGACACTGGCTGTTTCCCCCATTTCCCAGGGAGGCTCCACATGGTCCGGACATGCTAACTCCTCACTGTGCGCCGGGCGTCCATCCTTCCGGGCTGGGGAGTTTGAGCAGCGAAGGCAGGTGGGTGGGAGAGGGAACGGGAACGTTCCAGCCCACCTGCGGCCCCAGCCCAAGTTCAGGGAGGTTGCCAAGGCCATGTGACCACATAGACTGCCCCCAACCTCCCCACATAACTGCCTCCCTCCCACCTGCCTCCATGGGATGGCCTGAGTGGAGGTTGTCGATGTGTTCTGAGAAGTCACCCTGGGCCCAAGGGGATGGCTTGTCCTGGCCACGGCACTGGGCCCTTCCTGGAGGATCCGAGTGAAGAAAGCGGTCCTGAGAGAGGGTCTCACAAGGGACCCCTCCGATGGGCCAGCCAGGGGCTTGACCTCTGCAGAGCCGGTCCAAGACTGCCCTGGCCTCCAGACACTGTGGGCTTTTTGGTCGGCTGTGTTTTCCCCAAACAAGCTCATACAATTAGTTTCTTCTTGTTTCCTAAATTATTTTTGCCACTGCTAATTATTTCACACTCCATATACAAGAGTTATTGGGGTGGGTAATGGGAAGCAAGGGATCGCTTCGTGGGAGCATCGCGGGCTCCAAGACATGCAGGCAACTTTGATTTGTTTTTCTGCTCAGCTGCCTGCCTGAAAGAAGGAACAGAGAATGCTGAAAGAACAGGGGGGCGGCAGCGGGTGGGGAGGGGAGGGGGAGACACAGACGTGGGCTGAGACTTTGGAAGGCGCAGCGGGCCCACAGCCCAGGAGGGAACCCCTACCAACGGGGCCAAGGCCGCCGCCCTGGTGTCCCAGACTTGTCCCAGGGCAGCACAGTCCAGAGGACACCCTTGCTCAGTGGCATCACGAAAAACACGTGAGCACCGCACAGGGAGCTTCACATCTGTTCCAACAGGCCTACATCAAATCCATTGTACAACGTGGAAAGTGGGGCTCAGAGAGGTTAAGTAAGTCACCTGAGATCACACAGCCAGGATGCAGTAGAGCCCAGACAGGGACCCAGGTCTGTCTGATACCAAAGCTTGTCATCTCTAACTGCCCTGCTCCCCTGCCTGCTTCCAGGATTCTCTTTGCCACCCCACCCACCCCCAAGGATGCTCACTGGTGGTGCTTCCCTGGGAGGAGAGCACTGACCTTAGATGGAAAAGGCTTGGCCCCACAGCCATCCCCACCTGGTCCCCAAAAGCCCACTGCACCTGCGCTCCATCCAGGACAGACATACCCGCTGCCACACCCGCCTTGGGGCAGCCTTTGTGATGGGTGCTAGGCTTAGTTCTGATGAAGGGAGGTTAGGATTTTATGAAAGAAGATAAACCAGGAATCTAAGTGGGGAAATGAAACCAGAGCACACAAGAGCTGTAGAAAGGAAGGGTGTGTGGAGCCCGGCTGCCTTCCCTGCGCTGTGGGTCGGCCGGGCTGGCCTTCATCAGGCTCAAGCATCTTGGCCCGGTGAAGCCACCCAGACTGAAGGCTGGTGAGAGGATCCCAGTCCCTGCCAGGAGAGCTGGCTCCCTCCTCTCCTCGACCAGAAACCTCCAGATCCTCCCTCACCTCAGCAGGCTTAACCCCGGGGGCCCTTGGAGCCTGAGGACCGCCGCCCCTGGGGGCCCCAGGCCTGGTGGTCACCGGCCTCCCTAGCAGCTCAGGTCGGTCCTCTGAGGAGTCTCTCACAGTGGCCAGATGCTGGGAGCTGGGACCGGCTCCGTAGATGCCAAGTGAGGCAATGCTCTGGTCCTGCCTCTGGGAGTCCACGTTTACACACACGCACACACACACACACGTGCATGCATGCATGCACACACATGCACACACAAAGACATGCACAAACACGCACATGCGCAGACATGCACACACACTCACACACGTGCACACACGTGCACACAGGCACACATGCACACACAGGGACATGCACAAACATGTGCGCGCGTGCACACACATGCATACGTGCTCACACGCACACATGTGCACACATGAACACACACAGAGACATGCGCACGCGCACACACATGCACACACGCACAGTGAAAGCAGAACTACTCTACTAAGCGAGGAAGCGCATGCACAGTGCTCACCGGGACGCACTCCATCACTGGCCAGGACCTTACGGCCTACAGACACTGCCCAGCGCACTGACCCCACACTGGCACAGGCGTTCTCATTTAGCCCTCATCGACCCAGAGAGGCGAGCGTTCTTAGTCTCCCATATTACAGGTGAGGAAACTGAGGCAGTTGCTAAGAAACCTGCCCCAAACCACCGCTAAGGTGGCAGAGCAAGCAGTGTGGGGGCCCCACTCGACACCCGAGAGGGAAAAGCCAGAGATCACCTGGTGCGGCCCCATAGCTCTCCTCATGAATAAGGCCCCAGGGTCTTACTTTCTTGATTTTTGGCCCAGGGGTCTCTTAAGAGAGAGTTCTTCCAGGGGTTCCTCTCCCCTCCTCACCCGCCCCCCCCCCCCTGCTATGGGAGGTCTCTCAGCTTCAGCTAGAGAGGAGAGTGAGCTCTGACATCACCCATCTACCCTGGATGGGTGGGTGGGGTCAGGAGGGTCCAGGGTGAGCATGAAGCTGGGTGTGTGGGACAGTGGCCTTGAGGGAAATGACCAATGTCCAGGTAACACTACTGCCATCTCCAGTGATGCCCCTGCCACACACACCACTCCCCACCTCCACCCAGGTAAGGGAACTAGGGCAGGCATTGTTGTGCCCATTTGATGGATGGAGAAACTGAGGCCCAGAAAGGTGAAGGGATTCACCAAGCCTTGGTTGCATAACTGACTTGGGAGGGTGCCTTATCCTGGGCTGTGGGTCTCAGAAAACAGAAGTTAAGGGATGTGGGAGAGGTGATTTATGGACTGGGATCGTAGTGCAGCGTGTCCCTCAGCACAGAACACAGAACGGGCTCTGCCAAGGGAGGGAGCAGCGCTTCTGCTGACAGGGCCAGGTTGGTGCAGCATGCCATGACCCTTGCAGGCTCTGGGGGCCTCTCTGACTTTATTGGCTGGAGTGCTGGAAACTGAAACATGGCCAGTGATCACAGAGCTCTCTGGGCCTGCCCCAGACCTTGAGAAACCTCAGCGGGAAAGTTCTCCTGCCCTTTAGATGCAAGCACTCTGAGAACCGGGGCTGAGTGCACAGTCCTGGGCTCGCCTTTGACAGAGGTGGGCGGGAAGCAGACAGTGCCCCCAGAACCGTGCCAGGGGAGCCAGGAGAGAGCGAACAGCAGCATCTGACCTTGGGATGCAGACTCATGTGGTTTAAGTCCCAGCCCTGCCCCTTCCTAAGTAACAAATGACCATGAACATCCTCCTTGAGCTCTCTGAGAAAAAAAATCAAGAAGGCATTTAATCTCAGGGGTGTGGTGAAGCACCCAAAAGGACCTGCCCTTGTAAGCTACCCACCTAACTTTAGTGCCCACCCCTTCCTTGGCAGTTGATGTGCAGACTTCAAGGGGGGCAGAGAACAGAACAGACCCCACCCACTGCTGGGTGCCTGGCACAACCCCTGGAGTTCAGAATGGAGGGATTGGTGCTGCCTAGCAGGGTCAAGGAGGCCCAGCCTGGCAGAAACAGGATGGTACCCAGGCCCTAGATCATGGGTGGAACTCGTAAGGCAGCCATCCTCAGTGAGGCGAGACCAAGGATGCTAGGCATGGGCCAGGCCTGCAGGAGTACCAGGGAGGCTACGGTGGGGAAGGCGGGAATAAACACTGGAGAGGCTGGGAAGGGGGACTCTCTCACCGCAGTGCCCAGCAGTGGACAGAGGGCCCTGGCCAGGCTCAGACAGCCAAGAGCCCCTTCTCCCAGGCCACCGCGCCATCTCCCCAGACTCCCTGTCCCACCGTTCCTGAGTGTTGATTACACCCTTTCTGCAAAATAAAGAACAGAAGGAAGAAAAGATGCCTGGCCCTCTCCTCGGAGTCCTCCCCCCCCCCCCACTCTCCCCGCGTCCCTCCTCCCTCCCCGCCTCCCACCCGCTCCTGCTCTCCGTTGCTAAGTCGATGGTAGGTTTATTTGCGGCTGTCGGTTCCCAGCAGAAAAATTTCGTCTTGGAGAGCCGCCTAGATGGAAATGGCTTCAGCGCCGATTTCATGGAGAAGGTCTGTGCAGTAATTAGTGTTCATGAGGGAGGAATTGGACTGGCAGGCTCCCAAGAAAACTACTCCCCAAAAGTTAGCTCGAGTCCAGAGGGCTACATCAAATCCAATTCCAGAGTGTGCATCTCCATCGCTATATATAGACCCGCGGACTAAAACAGCCAGCTCTGTGGTCCGCGGTTCAAGGGGGAACTGGCCCTGGGAGGCAGAGGCGGCCTGCGCCCCTGGAACCAGGGGGGAATGTGCAAAGTCGAGCCCCCATGCGTCTACCCCACTTCCTACCCCAGTTTGGGGGGAGACACCTGGTGATGAAGGGAAGGGAAGAAGGGGAAGGGAGGAGAGGGCAAGGCTGGGCTGCACCCGTGCGGCCCGACACTGGGTACCACCTCACTTCCGGTGCCCGCTGCCCCGCGGGCCCCACACAGAGCAAGCTCGCTCCTGGCACCAGGGGTGGCATGCCCCCTCCTTCCCCATCCTTCTGTAAAGGCCCAAGGGTGCATGCCTGCCTCCATGAGGGCCCCCTGCTCCCCCATGCTGTCCGTGGCGGTCCCCTGGCCACTGGGTGGGATGCCACCTTTCTCAGCTTCCTCCATGTTCCTCTGTTCCAAGCTGGGTGGTGTCACTGGGGTCTGTCTGGCAGCCTGTCTTCCTCTCCTGTCCTCGCCTCCCTCCCGAGGCCAGTCTGGGCAAAGAGCAGGTGGTGCCCTTAGACAATGAGGGAAAAGAATTGAGGGCCACCGGCCCCAGAGGCCTGCCAGGACCTGGGGGCTCAACCACGTCCACCTGGGCCTTCAGGGTGATGGAGGCACAGGGTGAAGCAGGATTAGCACCCAGAACTCTGCAGTCGGCCTCCTGTCTTCATTCCCGGGAAGTTTGTCAGCAGGAATCTGGGGCTCCTCCAGGATCTTACAGGCAGGGAAGTCGGGGTCCCCAGAAGGCTGGCGACCTTGTCTGGTCTCTGATCCAAGTTGCAGGGCCCACTGGATCCTTTCGCACTTCGTGCTGAGGGGCCTTTGCATCCAGGGTCTCCGTCTGTATCCCTGCCTCTCTTCACCCCAGTCCTGGACCCCCTGCTCTCACCCAGCCTGACCTCTGGGCCCCATGTCTGGCACCGCTGGGGACCTCTGAGGCCAATTCCCCAGCGTGCGTCTCCACCGCTATCTACAGACCCACAGATGAAAACAGGCAGCACCCACTGGGAGCAGGGATATCAGACCCATTTCACAGAAAAGGAGGCTGAGGTCCCGAGAGAGCTGGTGACTTGCTGGAGGCTGGGGTTTACCTATCCAGAGGTTGCCTTCGGTCAGTCGGCATCCTGATGTGAAACCAGTGTCCACCCCTCACCGGGTGTGTAAAGCAGGGGGCAGGGTCCCCTGCTCAGTGGCAGAGGGGCCACCGCTGCTGGGGGGTGGGGGGTAGGGAGTGGGCAGCCCAGCAGACATTCCTTTAACCACCCCAAGGTTCCAACCCTCCTTCTGGGCCTCAGCTCCCCAAGCTGGCCTTCCTGACTACAGGGTTCAGTCAGCTCGGCCAAGCAAAGGTCTAAAGGACATTTCTAGGAAGCCAAGAGAAAGGGGAAATCTGAGGGTGCAAAGACTGAGGCACGGGCAGCTGCCAAGTCAGCCCCGTGATGGAGGTGACAAGGCCAGGCCTCAGGCTGGTCCCACCTGGCCCTGCTCACCGAGCCCCCAGGCCCTCCTGAGCAGTGAGAAGGGAAACTAGAACCATGCATGCCTCTAGGACACAGGAGTGGGTCAGGCCTCACCTCTGGTTCCCCTGGCCCTGCCGGCCGCCCCCCTGTCTCCCAGGTGGGGGGCGGATGCTGCGTGGACTCGGCCCCCACCCACTCGCATGAGTCTGCTCTCCCTGTTGCCTTCCACGTGCTGCAAAGTCTTGGCAACACTCCTGCGTCTGCGGACAGTCTGCTCCCTGCATGTTCTCTCTGGGACCTTCCACGCCCAGCACCCAGCCTCAGCCTGCTCGCCCCTGCAGGGTGGCCCTCTCACAGGCTTACCCTCCAGGAGGCCGGGCGGCAGGCCTGAGCTGTTTCCCTCGCAGACCAATGTGTGCTCTTGGGATGGGAGCCTCACCTTGACCTCCAGACGTGTCCCTCTCCTCTCCTGTAAACGAACGAGGTACACTGCCCAATCTCTTACCTCCCCCATTCATTCAGTTTAGTTCAGTTCCGTCGCTCAGTCGTGTCCGACTCTTTGCGACCCCATGGACTGCAGCACGCCAGCCCTCCCCATCCATCACCAACTCCCGGGGCTTGCTCAAACTCATGTCCATTGAGTCGGTGATGCCATTTAACCATCTCATCCTCTGTCATCCCCTTCTTTTCCCGCCTTCGATCTTTCCCAGCATCAGGGTCTTTTCAAATAAGTCAGCTCTTTACATCAGATGGCCAAAGTATTGGAGTTTCAGCTTCAACATCAGTCCTTCCAATGAATATTCAGGACTGATTTCCTTTAGGATGGACCCATTCATTCACTTACTGACAAATCCATCATATACACCAGAACCTGCTTTGTGCCGGACTGTGCTAATGCTGGAGACACAACTCATGGTCAGGGAAATCAGACCCATTTCACAGAAAAGCAGACTGAGGTCCAGAGGGAGCTGGTGACTTGCTGGAGGCTGGGGTTCACCTATCGCGAGATTGTTTTTGGTTGGCATCCAAATGTGAAACCGGGGCATTTGGTGTTTCCAGCCACTGCACGTGCCGGGAGCAGGGCTTACCAGGGTCCACGGTGAGCAGGTCCGCTCTGCCATCAGAGAGCTCACAGGGCCCTATGAGAACTGAGTGAGGAACACGGATGAGAGTGCCCAGTCCACAGCCATCCTCTCCCCACCAGGGTGGAGGAGCCCGTGCCCACCCTCGGGAGTGGGGGGCCCACTACCCCCCCATGGCAGGTCTTGCACCACTTCTGAGTGAGACACCCCCCACCCCCGACTTCCTCTCCCCAGCTCTCCCAGCTCACATTCCCAGGTCTTAACAATTCCTCTCACAAAAGAAACAATCGACACAGAGGTGCCTCTTTGGGGAAGCATGAAGCCAGCTCTTTGTCACCCAGGTCCCTGCCAGCTCATTACTGCCTCCCTGTCATTAGCATATTAGATCCATGAGGTAAACAAAACACACTCACATCCCAGGCTGTCAATGCCAGCCATCAGTCAGCCTGCCCCCAGCGAGCCGGCCTGTGCCGGGGCCGGAAGCACACGCGGGGTCCCCAGTCCCTGTGAGTGTCTACGCGGGGGACGCGCAGGTCCCACGCAAAGCCAGCAGACACCAGCAGACAGTATAAATGCCAAAGCTATTTTTCACACTGTGGGGAATCTTTAGCATCACATCACAACTGCTGCTACTGAAAATGGCAGCAATAGTAATCCTCCCCATTAATTGTATGCCAGGCACTCTGCTGGACACCCACGACCCCGGCAGATAAGCGTCATTGTCCCCACTTCCCGGGGAAGGAACCTGAGGCCGGCGGGGGGGATACACACACGGCCCAATCCCAGGGGGCTTCAGGAAGAAGACAGAGGCTACTGCTGGAACCAGATCCTCAGCCATCTCCCAGGATTCAGACATCCTACTGATGAAGGCCGTCAGGCCACAGGGGTTAAATGGTTTTCCTAGAGGCACACCCCGGGGTCAGATGTGACTGCTGTTTCCAGACGGAAAAAAATGGTGTATCCTGGAGGAGTCAGGATGGAAATGGAATAGATGGACAGGAGAAAATAAGGGGCCCCGGTCGTGGGGCCAGAAAAGAAAGGAAGGAAGGAGGGAGGGTGGATGTTGGAAGTGGGGGTGGGGGGTGGGGAGAAAGAAACAAGGAAAGGAAGGAAGGAAGGGAAAAGAAAAGAGAAGAGGAAAGGAAGAATGGACAATGGGGAAAGCCAAGGAAAGGTGCTGGGAAGGTGTCTGGGGGAGCTCTGAAGGGGCCCTACCCTCAGAGGCTCCAGCCTTCTAAACAACTCCGGAGGCCCCAGACTCACACCTCTGCACACACGTCTGCACCTTTGCACACATGTGCTAAATCGCTTCAGTCGTGTCCGACTCTGCATGACCCCATGCACTGTAGCCCTCCATGGGATTCTCCAGGCAAGAATACTGGAGTGGGTTGCCACTTCCTCCTCCAGGGGAACTTCCCAACCCAGGGATCGAACTCACGTCTCTTATGTCTCCTGCATTTGCAGGCAGGTTCTTTACCACTAGTGCCACCACATAGAGCTCTTTCCTAGCACATCTTTCGCTGGAGGTCACTCTGGGTTCAAGAGTCAGGAGGCCTTGCACAGTGTCCTCCTCCACGAGGGTCAGAGCCCATGGCTAAGGTCACATGTGCAACAGGCAGCCTGCCCAGGTCACAGCCCAGCTCCACCACGGACCTTACCACAAGACCTTGGGCAAGTCTTTCATCTTTGGGTGCCTCAGTTTCCTCATCTGTAAAATGGGGAGAATTGTACTACATTGTACAGTTACTGTATTAAATGAGACAGTACATGTAAAGCACTCAGAACAGTGCCCAAGATACAACCCCAAATCACCAAGTGTTTGCTGTTATCATTTATGCCACTGCTGAGCCCTACACCAACCTTGGTTGAGTGGGTATTCTTATTGCAGGCATGCTACCTGGCCTTGCAAGTGTGTTTACCTGGCAGCTCCTTTAAAGCAGGAAAGAAAGAAACGAGGGAAAAAAGGGAGGGAGGGAGGAAGGTAAAAGAAAGGAGAAGAAGAGGGAAGGGGGTATGTCTTTCATCATTTGGCAAATGACGGTCTATCCATAAATGGTCGTGGACTGAATGAATGAACGAGGTATGAAGCAACTTTTGCTCCATCCACAGACGACAGTACCCCGATCCCAGGCACAGGGTTTGTTGAGTCTTGAGTACCAGTGAACCGATTAGTTAGTTCAGCCTTCTTTCTTGATGGATTCTGTGGGCGTGTGGGGTGGGGGTCATCCCAGCCTCGATGCTCACACACTGAAGCCAACATCCCAGTCACATTTGCTGACTACTTCCTGGCCACAGCCCTCAGGTTAAATATTGCTAAATGCCTGTGACTGAGCCTATCTTATTGACGTTGGGTGAGGCCCAAAGCCTGGCCAGAAGAGTGGCTTAAGTGACCGGGATCATGAGGGAACAGCGTCCTCCACCGAGAGCTGGACCATGGCCTGCCTGCACTGGGTGAGATTGTTTTTCTGCTTTTAAAAAGAAAATCACATTTTCCAAACATTGATCCTGTTAATATAGGACTCCTGGCTATTGGTCTTTTCAAAATAGCCTGTCTTGGATGCTGAGGTCGGAATTTCTTGGTTGGTGTGCTTCTATTTTTTTTTGTTGTTGTTCTTTAAGTGAATTAGGGCCTGTTAGGAAGGAGCCGGAGAAGAGAGGTGAGATTAATTCACCTCACCGGTGGATCCTGGGTGCCCATTTGCTATCAAAGCGGTGCGGCGCGCCCTCCCCCTAACTCTGAACAGTTCAGCTGCTCTGGTGAAGCCCCCATCCCAGGGCTTGCCATGGTTACAGGAGGAGAGACACAGCCCCATGAGCTGCAGTCTAGCTGGGGAGAAGTTCCCCAAATGAGAACAGCGGAAAGCTGTTCAACCTCACTCTTGCTTTCATGCTTCAGACACTTGGACGTGAAAGGGCCCGTTGCGGGGAGGCTGCGGAGGGTTCCGATGGCCGGCGGGTCTGGAAGAGGACCCAGGAGCAGGGAAGGCAGCCTGGGGGTGCAGGGAGGAGCAGGAATAAAGGCCCAGGGGTGACATGACACCCGCTGTGGGGAGCATGGCTCAGGATGACCCCCGAAGGGACCAAGGGGCTCATCAGCCCCCTGCCTGTCGAGTCTGATGGCCTCTCCTTCAGAGGAGGAAGGAGTCAGAGAGGTTGACCCCCACCCCACCGGACATCGTGGGGGTAGAGAGCTGTCTGTGGGTGGGCTGGGGACAGCTGCGGGCTGGGGGCCCGGGGCTTTGGGGTCATGCCAAGGAGGGATTCCTCTGCATGGGGAAAGGGATCCTGGGGGGGAAGTGACCCCGCCCCACCCCGCCAATTTATCCTGTCCAAAAACCAGGTAAAGCTCCAACAAGGGGAGTTCTATGCAGCTCAAAAAGTATTCACCTGGCTCCTCTGTGGGCACAGAACCTGTACACGTCCGGCAAACACTGGGGACGCTGGGGGCTCAGTTCCAGCCCCATGTCAGCCCCGCACCCTGAGGAGTCCAGTGGGTCAGCAGCAAGGCCGAAGTCAGCCAGCAAGGCTCTGCACTTCTGGCCAAACAGGCGAGGAGGGAGAGGCACCCAGAGGCAGGCAGGCGTGGAGAGGGGCAGGCAGAGGGCAGAGGCGGAGGCCGGGTCTGCCTCTCAGGTCAGTCAGACGGACTCGCTTTCTCAAGGGCCCTACCCCGCTTGGCTTAGCGACTGCTGGGGTCACAGCAACGAGGTCCTGGAGAGCCCCTTTCACGTGGGGCCCGGTGAGCAGTGGTCGCTTCCCACGGAGTCCCACCTAGCGTCTCAGCAGGGGCACCCTGAACTAAGAAAATTCAAAAGCGGGAAGATCTAAGCCAGGTTCATCAGAAGCAGGCAGAGTTCAGTTTCTCAGCTCGAGCTGTTATCTTGGTGTTTGTGGAAGGAACGAATACCCCACGCGCATTTCAAATCCGACCTTGATGCTCAGATAGAGCTGTCTGTGGAGGCGCCCACGACCTGACTCTTACATTGGAGACGGCACCCGGGGGTTAGAGGGAGGTCAGGGGTCGGCGGTCCAGGGAGCCCCCCAGAGAGCCCAGCTGTCTCCCCTTGGGTCGTTAGAGGAAGAGAAAGAAGATATCCCTGAGCCCCTTACCCCAAATCCCGGTTGCAAAGAGGAAGGGGCGTGGAGGGATGACATCTCGCATCGGGGCCCCCAGGGTCCCCACTCACACTTCCTGACACCCTGCCCAGGGGCTCAGAAGGGAAAGGCAGGATCTGAGCCCCAAACCAGGTCTCTGTCCCATCACCGGACGGGTCACACAGGCTCCCCCCGCTTGTCAGATGCTATAAAACCCCAGACTGCCCTGAGGTGTAAGAATCACGAGCTCGCAGGCATGACAGCATGGCGGAGAGTTAAAAACTCCCTGCAAGACCAAAGGGGAAATTGGTGCATCCTGGGCACAGCGGGCGCTGCCAGCCCAGAGCCGGGGCCCAGGGGCAGCCGCTTGACGGCGCGAGCAAAACCCAGCGCGTGTGTCATGAAGCAGGTTGGACTTGACTCGAGGGCTGGGCCTTAGAAGGGCTGACGGACACCTTCCCGGGACCCGTCCCCAACCCCTGAGCCTCGCGGGCCCGTCAGCTCCAGCCACAGACCGAGAACTCTTTGCTGAGAAAGGGGAGAGGCCATCAATATGTCATGTCCGCTCCTTGTCCTTTTTCACAGTGCCATAAAGATGTTGCAGCCAACACAAGACATGTAATTCTCCAGCGCTGAGAGGGTAAACAAGGGTTACTGGCAGGGACAGGCACTTGGCAAAGGCCTGCCCACTGGGCCTTCATCCTCCAAGGCCCACAGCCCGTTAGGTCCTTGGGTCTGAACTCACTGGGCCTGGCCCAGTGCCCGCAGGAAGAGAGAGAGGACTGGTCCCATCCCCTGGGGCTCCCCAGTCTAGGTCTGGGGAGGTCCCACAGCCCCGTGCTCACATGCGTCTTGTGGCTGCAGAGGGCAGAAGAGCTGAGACAGTCACGGGGAGCCAGGCCCAGTCCCTCACACCACACCATCCGCTTAGCTCCGAGAAACGTTTGAACTCAGAGCTCACCTGAGTTCAAACTCCTCCGCAGTCTCTGGTGTAAAGAGAGTTGACGCAGGAGGGCAGTGCTGAGGCTGGAAGCAGGCTGTGGGCCGAGGGTGGGGTTTCAGTGCTGGAGGGCCCTGCAGAAGGGAGCAGGCCAGCACCCTGACTCACTGGCTGAGGGCACAAGCCACCTCCCCCGCCTGCCAGTGGCCCCATCATCCCCACCCCCCAGGCCTCCTCGAAGGAAGACGGATGGCTCCTGCCATTTCCGGGGGGCCCAAGCTGGGGCAGGGGGAGTCCCATCTAAGACCCATTCCACACAGTTTTTCCTACAGTCAGCCATCTCCCCACTCTCACCCAGCCAGGCCCACAGTGGGTTTTAGTAACCACTGCATTCAGTGATGTCTGTCACTGCAAGGAGAAGGGGACCCTGGAGTTGGCAGCTCCTAGAGTACACTATTTCCCCACGGACAGACACATATAAATGTGAGAGAGACAAAGATGTGTCTTCTAACTGCCAAATGAGAGGGGCCATTGCTAAGGACTTTAAGAGATGTTGGTGTAGTCAAGGAAGGCTTCCTGGAGGAAGGGCGGCTTAGTCACTCCTGGAAGGACAAGTGAAAGTGAAGTTGCTCGGTCGTGTCCGACTCTTCGTGACCCCATGGACTGCATGGTCTACCAGGCTCCCCTGTCCATGGGATTTTCCAGGCAAGAGTACTGGAGTGGGTTGCCATTTCCTTCTCCAGGGGATCTTCCCAACCCAGGGATCAAACCCAGGTCTCCCGCGTTGTAAACAGATGCTTTACTGTCTGCACCACCAAGGAAGTCCCCTGGAAGGACAAGTGAGGTCCAAAGGAGGGAGGCGTGGAGGAGGCAACAGCGGTAAGGGTGTGGTTCTGAGGCTCAGGTTTCCCCTGATGGAGGTGGAGAAGCAAGAGCGTCATGATGTGGGTGGACAATCATCGTCCCTCTCTTATGGAGAGAAGAGCCTCAGAACTCCCGGGGGGAGGGGGAGGGAGGGAGTAAGGTCCAGATGGAATGACTTGAGGAAACTGGAACAGATAGAACAGGTCCTGGGGAGATGGCAAAAGGAGCCAGCCTGTGGCTGGGCACTGGAAAATAGAGGCAGAGACCGTTGCAGGGCCAGCCCCGTGGTTTATTTCTCAAGACTCTCAAGGTGCTCACAGATTAAAGGGGTAGACGGGGCTCACCCTTGGGGCAAGTCATGAATAGTGGTCAAGGGTGCAGCTGTAAAGGAATCCACAGAAGGTGAGACCACCAGGCGGAGGTAGGCTCTCGGGCCCTCGCTGAAGAGCAGGACACAAGCGCTGGGTCTTGAAGAAGGCGCAGACCCAGGGCAGGCCCAGACCCGGGGGCAGGGGGGGCGGGGGAAAGATCCCCAGGGGCAGAGTATGTATGCGAGGACTGACCCTGCAGGTGTCTGTCCCACACGCGGGAAGGGGGCATCTGACCCAAGAGGTACCCTGGAGGCAGTTCTTGCTCACCCAGAGCAGGGGGAGGCAGGGACTGGATGGAGGGACAGACCTGCTCCCAGAAAGCCAGTAACCCTCTTTCCAGGGAAGCTGGAAGACATTCCCTCTCGCCCTCGCTCTATCCACCCCCAGACAGTCTGCCTCGATTTCTCTGTGGTGGGGCCCACGTCTGTTTTGTGAACGCTGGGAGGAGAATCACCAAGGAAGGATGGGCTGAGGTGGGGTTTCAGGCACCACCGCAGGCGGATGCGTGGAGATTCCGGGCGGAGAAAAATCACTCCGAACAGGGAGCCCCTCCTTGCCCCTTGGGTCTACCTGGTTGGTTGGTGGGCTTCGGTTTCCCGTCCCCGTCCCTGGCCCCTCTCACATCCAGCTTCCCCTCGCTTCCTCCAGGCCAGCCACATGCAGGGCCTGAGGATCTGATGTTTTATTAAAGTCCAGATCTTCCTATTCCAGGGCCACCTTCCTCTGGCTAATTCTGTAATTCAATTAGTAGGAAGCCAAGGCCCGGCTGGGGTGGGAGGAGGTGCGCCTCGGGAGTGTGCCCTTCCGCAGCGCTTACACCCCAGGCAGGCGTCAGCCCTGTTCCGAGCTGGGCAGAAAATTGTACTTCCTTCACTTCACAATGACAAGGCCTTTTATCCCCGCACACGGGGGCTTTGTAAATGACTGCCATCTCCGTGCAATTAATTCTGCGGCGCTGTGTTTTTCCCTCACGTGGGAGAGCACCCCCCCCAACCCCGCCCAGCTTCTCAGGAATCAGCTGCGCCCTTGCACCGTCAGCGCCGGCTGCCCCGCTGGAGCAGGGCGTCTGCCACCCTCCTGAGCCGCCGACGCCCACTCCACTTGCCTCCCCAGCTGGCTCACCTCCTCCCCGGGGGCCACACCCTTCTCCTCCTCCGCCCTCAGCGCTTCCTGCTTTCTCTGCGGAGCCCCAAACCTTCAGTCGGGTTCCCCCATCCTTCTCAGTTCCCTCGGGCTAGAGGCTCAGCCTCCCTGTAGAAGAAGCTGTCTCCACACATCACGGAGTTGACAGCCTCTTCAAGGATACGGGACATGAGGCTGCTGGACAGAAGGACGAGTAAATAAGGACGGTGAAGGAACAGGTCAGAAGGCCGCATGAGGAAATGTGAGGGTGGACCTGTGTCCAGCGCACGCAGTAGAACCGGGAGCAGCAGAGGAGACGCAGGTCTGGGGAGGCCAGAGGGGTCCTTCTCCTGCAGGGAGGTCAGGGGATAAGCAGCGGGTGCCCGCACTGGGCGTGACTTTTCTGCAAGTGTGACACTTGCCTGCTCCCACGCCCACCCTGATGAATTCCCAAAGCTGCTCCCACCCTGCTAGGCTGCAGTTCTATTCCGCTCACTCCCATGTTCAGGAGGCTGTGGCTAGAAAGCTTTGATTCTGAAGGGTGGGAGAGTCAGGTAATGAGCTGGAGCTGGGACAAACATCGCAGACCGGGGGATGGAGAAGACAGGGGCTGAGGGGAGAGGAGGTCAGACCTCACCCAGAGGTTCTGAGTCACTCCCGCAACTTTTCACCTCAGATCCCACCATCAGCGCCACACACCCAGTTGGGTCTCAGATAAACTGGAGAGCGGGCCAGGTATGGGGGGAGGGAGGCCTCTATGTCCTAGCATGGAGTCTATCCTCAGCCCAGCCCAGATACCTTCTGGGACTCAGGGGCCACAGGACCCAAACGAATACCATGTACAGCTTGCTGGGCGGAGAGAATCTGCTTCGAGTCCCAGAGCTGAGAGGAAGCTTTGACCCAGGGCCATCACAGGACCCACCATGATAATGCCTTTCCTGAAGAACCTGCCAGGAGGCTAACGTCCAGAGAATTTTGTCCATCTCCTCGAAACGGGTCCTGCCTCCTATCTGGCTCACTCGTTTCCACCCACCCCCTTTGCACTCCATCTTCCTCTTTCAGCAAAGTTTCTTTTCTTTAAAGTTAATTATATAAGTGACATTATGAATACATTCTGGGTCTAAATGTGTCAAACAAAACAAAAAATGTTGAAGTCATGAGAGACATCCGCTACCCCCTTCGTCCCTGTTTTCAGCTTGGCGGGAGTTCTCACAGACCTTGTGCTATGGCGTAGGCACAGATATGGGTGCGTGTGGGAGTCGTGGAGATGTCTCTGATGTACACACGTGGTGTCTGCTACTGTGCAACTTGCTTCTCCCATCTGACAATGCGCCTTTCCACATTGGACATTTAGAACCATTTCGTCTTATTGACTGTTGTAGAGTATTCCACAGTTTAAACATAAAAGCATTATGGCACTGAGAAATCTTTAGATGGTTTTCAATTTTATTGTTTCTCCAAACAACGACAGGTGATCCGTGTTCCCTTTGCTGTGAGCACAAGGATATGGGCAGGATCAGGCTTGGGAAGGCAAGTGTTGGGCCTGAAGGCAAGGTTAGATGTCTGTGCCACCAGCCCCATCCCTGGGAGGGGCTCTCCATCATCAGAGCTTCTCAGCCTTGAAGTGCAGAGCCTGGTACCAGCCTCACTCTCCCCTCCACCCACCAGTCTTGGATCAGAACGAGGCTGTTTCCCTGAAAGAACCCCATTTCCCAACTAGACTGAGCATTCCCAAGGGGCCTCACAGGGCATGTCTCTGGGGATACCTTGGCTTCTTACAGGAGGTGAGCCTGGGAGAGTTAGTGACTCCCCTCACAGCTCGGAGCCCCCTCCTCAGTTTCCTGGGAGAAGCGGTGATGAGGACAGGAAGTCACAGTTCAGCAAATGTCCAGGAGGATGGCTTGGGACCCCTCTCCCCCCTGGCCACCAAGGGCCCCCACCTTGACCTCTACCCAGGCCCACTGCACTCTGCAGTATCCTGTGAAGGCAGAATCCCCAGCTGAAGTCCCATCTCCACCGAGCAGCCACTCCTGGGGTTCTGCCCCCAGCAAGGGAGCCAACGAGGTCCTTTCAAGCACCTGGAGCCAGCAATTAACACCTGCACGTCCGTCTCTGAGTTTTTTATAGAGCTGTAGTGAGACAGTTCTCCTAAGAGGAGACTATCAGACAGGGCACCTGGTTGGCCAAAGAGATGGTTTGAGCAGGCCGGGTGGGTGGGCACCAGTTGGCCCCCATGTATGACTGGTCCGTCCTCACAGAGGTGCAGAGGGCCAGGAGGGACTCTGCCTCTCTGAGTCCCCGCTCCCATCCACCAGAGTGACTGTGTTTTCACTGCACTCTGCGATCAGAGAGCTCTGCAGAGGTTGTTAACGCTCGCTTATTGTTTAATAGTTCTCTCCACCAGCCTCTGAAGGGAGTTAGAGATCAGACGACTGGGACTCAAGAGAGAGGAACCGGTAAGTGAGCCCTGGCCGAGCACAGCTTCCTGTCTGTGTGTATCAGCCCCGTTAGGGGTGATGATCTGCTGGGGATGAGAGCAGGACCACGATGGCAACCACGCTGTCAAGGGCCTGAGCAGATGGGCTCAAGGAGGCCTCGGGAACAAAGTCTTCCTGCCCGGGCCACCCATCAGCTCTCACATGCAACCTCTGACCCCCCTGGTATGGAAGTCCAGTGTGGCTCTAGGTCTTCAGGGCCTTGATCAGCTCCCTGCACCACTCCCAAGTCCCCCCATCCTCTAGCACCCCCAAAGTAGCCGAGGTGTTCAGGATTCAATGCTCTCAACAGACGTGCGTTGAGTTCCTGGCCCCTTTCTGGGAACTGAGAACCAAGCAGAAACAGAACAAAGTCAAGTCCTGACCTCATCTGAGCCAGGGAGACACTAATCAAGGAACAAACAAACAATGTTAATATTTCAGGGTAAGGGCTGCCAAAGAGAAGCACCAGCAGGACGAGGGGTCAGAGAGCAGGAATGTGTCCTGTGGGGCTGAGGGGTGCTGCGTTCAGTGAGGCTGTCAGGAGAGACATCCTTGAAGAGGTCACATGTGAGCGAAACCCGAGGGGAAGGAAGGAGACGGCCATGCAGACAGCAGACCGGGCTCCTTCTGGGCAGAGGGAACCACAGGTGCAAAGGTCCGGGGGCACAGTGTGCCTGGCAGGGCGGAGAGGCAGGAGAAAGACGGGTGAGTGAGCAGGGGAGCAAGGGGAGGAGGTGAAGTCGGGAGGTGGAGACGACAGGGGAGGTCACGCAGGGCCTGAGGGTCCCTCACAGATTCTGCTTCACAACACAGCTGTGAGCTCTCCCTCAAACGAAAAGAAAAAAACTGTGGCAAGGATTCCTGGAAGCTGGACAAAAGCAACAGATTCTTTTTTTTTCTTTCTCTTTTCTTTCTGAAATCCTTTCCTTGGTATCCTGGGCCACAGAGACAGTGTGGCCATTTCCTCTCCTTCCCCCTCCTCCCTTTCCTCTCCTGCCTCCCTCCTCCTCCCCCAAACCTGCCCCTGACCTTGTCCTGAGCTGGCTTGCCGGCTTGCAGCGAGACAGCGGCCGCCTCCCGGCTGCAGGCAGGCACGGGCGGAGGACAAGGCCAGTGAGGGGACAAGAGGAAAGAGGCCCCGGGAGAGGCAGGCAACAGCACAAGGGCCGACGTCACGGGGGCCTCTGACCGCTATTCATTTCAGTCCCCAAGTGTCTCCATCAATAACCGTCTGCCACGACCGGGGAAGGAGGAGCGGGGAGCGGGGAGCGGGGAGGAGGGGTGATCCAGAGTCTGGCTGGGGAGGGATGACATGCAGTGGACAGAGGCTCCGTGGTACTCACAGCTCCTCCCAGCTCCGGACAGGCAGGAGGAGGAGGATGGGAAGGCGGAGAGCCCCTGGGAGTGCAGAGCTCTGTCTCCCTGCTTCCTTCTCCCCATCTCTGTGTCTCCCTCACACATACAGTTCCTTCCATCTCCTCTCTGAAGCTCGGAGGGAAGGGAGGCAGGACCAGTTTTTAAAATGGAAGAGGAGGATACCAGTGTGTGAAGTCACTTCAGTCGTGTCCGACTCTTTGCAAACCCATGGACTGTAGCCCACCAGGCTGCTCTGTCCATGGGATTTCCCAGGCAAGAATACTGAAGTGGGTTGTCATTTCCTTCTCCAGAGTATCTTCCCGACCCAGGGGTTGAGCCCATGTCTCTTGCGTCTCCTGCGTTGGCAGGCGCTTTCTTTACCACTAGCGCCACCTGGGAAGGGAGCTTTTTACTGGGTGATGGGGAAGTCAGCAACTGCAGAGGACGCTGGGAGCACTTTATGCCCAGGGAAATGAGATGCTACACGGAGCCTGATGATAAGGCTCCTACCAGCCTTCTACAAGAGGGCCTGGGCTCCTGGACCTGCCACAGAAATTGCCACAAGGACGCTCAGGAAATAATTGTTAAATGGCCATGAGAATGACCACTTGGCCAGCTGTGGGCAGTTAAGAAGGGAGGTTGACTTAAACTGGATCAGACCAGTCAAGGTGGCTGCCTGGAGGAGGTGGACCTTGACCAGATTCTTGAAAGATGGATGGGATTGGGAGATGTGAAAATGCAGAGTGTGTGAGAAGACTGTGAGAGCAAAGGAAAGGTGGGGACAGTGGTGAACTCAGATGGTTGGGCAGTCAGATCATGGGGAAGGGAGTGAAATATGGGAGAGAAAGAAGAGAGTGAAACAGAGACTGTGGCCGGTTTGCAGGATGCCTTCTCTGGGGCCTCGGGTAACTTTGGAAAGTTTGAGGCCACTGCGCCCCCATGAAACTCAAGCCTGCTGTTGGCTGAAGTTGACTTCTTGACCTTCCATAAGGCCCTAAGTGCCCTAAGACACCGTCAGCCACGTCTGCAGGCACAGGGAGAAGCCTTGACACGGAGAAATTTGAGGGGACTCTCCCATCCACAGGCGTTCTCTTTGCCTTGTCTCTGGGCCTGAAGGGCCAGCATTAAAAAGTCACCCCTTGAGTAAGGCACGGTGCTCTGTAAAATCCAGATTTCCTGGTAAGGTGCTGTCAGAATCACGCAAGGGGAAAACGCAATGGGACTTTGCAGACCCTTTAGTCAACCCCCTCTGTTCACATGAGGGAAGACTGAGGCAGCGCAGAGTGCGGCTGGAGTCCCCCAGGGAGTTAGAGACAGGGGGTCTGGTCTCCAAGCCCTCCAGGAGGGGGGTGAAGATAGCACTGCAGACCGGACAGCCGACTGGGGCGGGGGACACACGGACAGCCCGGTTCACTTCATTAGGAACAGCCTGGCCTGGGATCCTCCTTACAGATGGAGCCTTTGAAAGGCCTGGAGGGTCCCTGCCTCATCCCTCCTAAGGGGGCCAGAACAGGAGGAGTTCGTGATCAAGAGTGACCAGAGGTGCTGGGGGTGCGGGGTAGAAGCTGCCCCTTTCTGGGAGGTATGGGGCTGGAGCTGAAATAGCAGAGCACCCAAACGGAGGCAGGCAGCCCCCCCCCCCCGCCCCCGGGGCGCGGGGACCGTAAGAGACCCGCGGGGAGAGGGGGCGTGGCAGGGGGGGATGCTGAGTGGGGAGACTTCGCCCAAGGAGCGAAAGAGAAAAGCAACGAACGAGAGGGACGAAAAGCAGGCACCGGGGAAAACGAGGAGGCAGGAAAGCTCGAGTAGAGCGCACGGGAGAGAGAAGAGAGGTGGGGAGAGGGACGGAGAGCGGGGAGGGGCCGGAGCCGGGCGGGCGGGCGCGTGGGCGGCCGGGGGGCGCCCCCACTGACCCTTCTCGGCGCTTGCTTCCCTCCCCAGGCTGCGCCTTCCTCACCTACTGCGAGCGTGAGTCAGCGCTGAAGGCCCAGAGCGCACTGCACGAGCAGAAGACCCTGCCCGGGGTAAGTGGCGCCCGGCGAGGCGCGAGCGACGGGCGCGCCGACAGGGGGCGACTTCGGGAGGCCGGGCGGCGGCGCGGCCGGCGCGGGGAGCGAGGGCCTTCGCCCCGGATCTGGCGCGCCGCCCTTCGGGCCCCCGGCGGCCGCGAGGCGCCGGGCTGCGAAACGGCCGCGTGGGCGCCGAGCCCGGACCTCGCCTGGCGGCCCGCGCACCCGGCCGTCCAGGCCCGACGGAACCCCGGGCGGGGGGGCCGAACTTGGCCGCTGCCGCGAAGCCCGGGCGCGGCTTCTCCCCTGGCGCTCCCGGGCACCGCCGATCGGGCTTCGGCTCCGCGCGCTGCCGGCGCGGGCGGCCCGGGGTGGGGACGCAGGATGTCCGGGCCCCCTGAGCGGGGCCTCCGGTGGCGGAGTCGCGCGAACACCCGCGGATCTCCGTCGGACAGTCGCGGTTCCTGGGGTGGGGGCCTGGCCGGGGCGGGAGGGAGCGCCTACCCGCCCGGGCGCGGCGCCGCGAGTGAGATCACCGCGGTTTATTTAAGGAGCCAGCCCTCGTCTTTGATAAACTATCGCGCCTCAGCCCTGGTTTATAGCTTCTGTGCGGGGGAGAAGAGAATTATTTATGGCCCCCCTAACTGGGTGTGATATCAGCCATGGCTATTATCGAGGCTAGTTCATCACCATAAAATAAGAAGTGTAGACCGGGTCAAGGGTCTGCGCGGTCTCTCCTGTGGGTTCAGAGAGATGGGGGCGGGGGCGGGAGGGGGGTAGATATACGGCTGGCCGAGTATCTAAAGATAAATGGAAAGATGTGAGCGTTTGTGGGCATAAAGAATTTTAAGATGTACCTTGTTTAAGCTTATACAATGGACACTGCAGGGAAGCACGTGTGTTCTAATATGTATGCTCACCAATATTTACACATGCATGTTTACATTCTTACCAAGCAAACCGTATGTAAACACACGTTTCTATTTCTGCCCCGCAGCGGGAAAGGTTAACCAGGTAGACAGAGAGAAAGCCCAACCCGGGTCGGGGGCAGGCTTCCTTTGCATCAGAGAGCCTTCTTTACCCGTTTAGGGGTGGGGAGGGCCTTCCTTCCATTAAGACAGCCTTTGTACTGTGTTTGTTATTTGTGGTTGCAAAGCACGGGGCTGAGTCATCTTAATAACACACCCGCGGATGCAAATGTATGGAAATCGTGCCCCGCTCAGGTTTTTGTGTGGAGCCCCGCTCTGGCACGGTGGTCGTTCCCCAGTTGGTTTTTTAGTGGCGCGGCTACATGCACATATATTATAGTAATTACTTTCTGGGTGCCCTCTGTAAGATGGCAGAAATATGCTCCACATCGCCCCATGTTATGTGTGAGGCATAAAGCCATATTGTAAGATAATCAAAGGCTTCTGAGAAAGGCTTGTGCTGATTAATAAAGTGTTTATGGTACTTTGTTTTGGGGGAGATTGTGATAGATATTTTAGAGCCACCCAAATGGAATAGAAAATACCACATTGTTATGGGAGGCCCTTCATCAGCTTGAGAGAGATTGCTGGGGAGTTTCGTGATGGCTAAAAGCCTGGAATTAGATGGGGAAACAGAAAGAGAAGCTGGGAGGGGGGAGGCTTAGGGTTTTGAAGAGGGAGAGGCTGGGAACTGGGAGAATTTCAGTAGCAAGTGTGGATTGTTCAGGATCTAACATTAACTTGTGGTTGTTTATTTTACATATAATAGAATAGCTAAATGATGGAGTGTATTAGTTCTTTAATAATTTATAGAAATACTTTGATGTTGCAGTAATTACATTAAAGGTCACATATCAAAGGTAATTTGGTTGAGCAGCTGTGATGGTTTCTCAGAAGCAATCAATACCACTGTCCGTGGTGCTGATTTCACCAAGGGGCCTGCCAGATTAAAGAAGGCTTATTACCAGACAGAAAGGCCCAGGGGAAATCAGCAGCACATTGGAGCAACGCGCCTGCCCCCCTTCCACCGATAATTAACACTGTTCCCCATAATCTGTGCTAATCCTTCATACTGGGAGATCCAGTGGCATTTTTCTGAAACCACAAAGACAAGTTGGGCAAGTTTGGAAGAAAGAAAAAAAAAAAAAAAAGTGAATGTATGTTGGGAGGTGGGAGGGGTGAGGAGAGAGGCCACCAGTGGAACTAAAACACAGCCCAGAGTCCCCTGGCGGTGCCTGGAAGGCTGTCATTTTTTCAGAGGCCTCACAGGGAGACTGGGAGACGAGAGGCCTCACAGGGAGACTGGGAGACGCGAGGCCTCAAAGACTCCATCACAATTCTCAGGGCAGGCACAGCCCACAGCAGGAGGGACGGGGAGAAAAGACAGGATTGCAGCTCAAACTTCCTAGGGCACATTGTCCATGCACAAACTCACATGGAGATTAATGAAAAACAAAGTGACCAGATTTTAAAGTGGAGTCATTTGGATTCCAGAAAGCAGGACTTGGTATCATTATTGAGATCAGAGAAAGTGAGCCGCTGGCAAATGCTGGGACAGGACCAAGCAAAGTGCTCCCACCTGACCATATAATGGGTGTCACCATCAGCTGAGGCAGGCTGACTGGCTGCTTGGTTAGGGAGCAGAGAGAGGACTCTTCTTGTCTGGAGTCACCACCCGAGGTGCCCTGGTGAGTGCACTCCTTGTCTGATGAAGAAGAAGAAAATTGAAAAAAAAAAAAGAACCTGGAAACTGGTAACCTCAGCAATTTAGGCATTTTTCCAGACTTCAAAATCCATTAACATCAATCAATTAAAATCAGTCCTCCACTTTCTCACTGGAGAGAGGCAGAGGGGAGGAGATGGGACTGGCAGTCCATTCTGTTTCCCAGCAAGTTGCAGGGCTAGTATCCTGTTGACAGCAGGGAACACTGCCTTGGTTGTCATCTGTGGGCACACACATGCACACCCCCATCACCAAAAACAATAACCAAACAACAGAGACAGAGCTAGAGACACCCCTCCCACATGTCCTCATGTGGGGACTGGGAAGAGGAGCTGACATTTCTGTTAGGATCAGTGGAAGCTCAGAAACCACATTACAGTGGCTGTTTGTACAAGTCAGAGGTCAGTATCCCTGGGAACCAGCCTAACCAAAGCCTCTGGGATGGCTGATGGAGTCAGCCCTGGACCAGTGTTACAAATGGATTATTGTTTCTTAATTTGGCATGCCTTCAGTAAAATGAGATTACTGAGCCACAAAGCCTCATCAGGGTCCCTTCAAGCAGGGTCTTCTGCCAGCATCCAGGAAGTGATTCTGCTTTTCTGAAACTCTCCACCTCTCCCTCACACTCAACTTCACTCTCTCTCCTGACCCCTTGCCCTCTTCAGCCCACCTTCTTCCATCCCCAGTGTATATTCATCATTTATAGGGTAACCGTCCACATGGTTTCTCAACCTATCAACAAGAATTTCCTGTGTGTGTGCCGAGCACTGTGCTAGGCATCCAGGCAGACATGGAGATAAGAAAATTGCATTCCCACCTCTCTTGGAGCTGTCCATCAAGTTGGAGACAGAAGTCACACATACATCAGTGATACAAGACAGCACGCTATCATAAAGTGGGCAGAGTAGAAAATAGCTCAATGATAACAGTTAATACTTATTAAGCACTTACTATCTGACAAGCGTGATGCGAGCAGGTTACCCCCATTACCCCATTTTATCTTCACAGCTTCCCTGTGGGGAAGATGCCATGAGTATCCCCCATACATGAGGAGACCCCAGACTAGAGAGATTAAGCAGTTTGCCCAAGGTCACACAGTCAATAAATGGTCAAGAAAGGACCATCACCAGCTCTGCTACCAAAACCCAGGATATCTACGTCTCCTTTCTAGGGCCACCAGTTGCTTTAGAGGGTACCCGGAAAACTATGGGGTCATTGTTAGTCACTCAGTCATGTCTGATTCTCTGCGACCCCATGGACTGTAGCCCACCAGGCTCTTCTGTCCATGGGATTCTCCGGGCAAGAATACTGGAGTGGGTAGCCATTCCCTTCTCCAGGTGATCTTCCCAAGCCAGGGCTTAAACCCAGGTCTCCTGCATTGCAGGCAGATTTTTTACTGTCCAAGCCACCAGGGAAGTTATCAAGAGTTGCTCAAAAGTGTGTTCAGGATCTGGGCAAGGTGGCACTAGAAAGTTGGAAGGAAGGTGAGGGTGTCAGATAAGAGCAGTGGTCTGAGAACCAACCTAAAAGACGAGGTGCCCACGACAGGCCAGGAGCCGTGAGCCGGACAGGAGAGGTCTGCTTGGACGGCTCCCTGGGGCCTGAGTAGGCACAGGAGGCCTCGCAGAAGAATTCTGTTCCTTAAAATAGGCCCGTGCTGCTCAATTCCAACTCCCCCTGCCTTTGGGACTTCGCCGGGAATTGTCTTCCAGGAAGAGCCCATATGTTTCCAAAGTTGGGATTGCAGGCCCTCTGGGAGGAGACTCTGATCGGGCAACCAGGCTCCGTGGGCAGCAGACCAGGTTCCTCGCCAGGGCTGCCGAGGGGCCGTGAGGTGGTCCAGTTAGCAGGAGCCTGGAGCAGGGAGAAGAGGGGGCGGGCAGGGGGAGGCAGGCGGGGGCGAGTGGGAGCTGTATCTGCTTGGTAAACATTAAAGTTCCAATTCACTAGTTAAAGATTGGCTTTTGTGCCCTGACTCCAGCAACCTGAGAGTACAAAGCAAGCCCGAACACTCCTCCATGGCCATCCCCCACCCCCACCCCGGCCCCGGTTCAGCCTGGTCAACAAGCGCCATCGCTGCCATCACACCTCCCCATTCGGGTCCCTGCTGCTCAGGACGCATCATCTCCATGGACATTCAATGTGACCTTCTTTGAGTTTGCCAGGAAAGATGTTAAAATGGAAAATTAAAAAAGGGAAAGACTCAATTGGATTTCCAGAACCGTGGTCTTGGGGTGCCCTCCTTGCTCCCCCTTCCTCCCATGTTTGTTTCCTGGAGGCCCATCTTCATCTTTCTGTTTGTGCCTGTTTCCTCCTCGGTTCTGTCCCTTCTGGTCACCTTCCTCCTCTTCTTCCCTCTCACTTCCCATCCTTTCCCCTTTATCCTTCTCACTGGCCTCTCCCGCACACCTTCCCTCTGACTCCTTCTCCCCACTCACCTCTGCCTCCAACACCCATAGGGGGCTCTCATGGGACTGCCACCAGCTCACCTGGGACTTCCCTGGTGAGGCCCATCTCCCTCCTGACAGCCCCACCTAGGAAGGATCCGTCTAATTTTATGTTTAACTGTAAAGATGAATGATAAGTAGAAAGGATGCAGGCAAGAACAAGATGAATAAATTATAAAGGGCAAATGATGACAAGACAGGGGTCCCCAGAGACAGTGATATGATAACAGAAACTAAAGATGAATTTATGATGGATGTAGGTAGCATGTACGGGGCAGTTTTACAACTTCTAGCGATTGGCGCAAAGCGTTTCATTTTAGAGATGTGATGTATTTCCACTTGTCTGTCCTGTAGGCTCAGTCTCTATGTGGTGAGTTTGGGTCCCAGCAGCATTTGTCTCTGATTTAGATGATGGGATCACAAGCCAGGTCCATGCATCCCTCCAACTCCCTGGTCCAGTGGTCCTTCTTGCTACTGGTTTGGGGGGCTGTTGTAACAAAGTCCCACAGGCTGGATGACTTAAAATAACAGAGAGGTATTGTCTCACAGTTCTGGTGCTAGAAGACCAAGATCAAAGTGTTGGCAGGGCTGATTTCTTCTGAGCGCTGGGAGGAGGACCTGTTCCATGCCTCCGTCCTCACTTCAGGTAGCCTCGGGGGCATTCCTGGGCTGGTAAATGGTGATCTTATGCCATCACGTGAATTTCCTGGTATGCATGTCTATTTCTGTATCCGAATTCCCCCATCTGATAAAGACACCAGTTGTATGGGATTGGGGCCCAACCTGATCCCTCCTCCTCCCAGCTTGATTACATCTGCAAAGACCCTGTTTCATATAAGGTGACATTCACAGGTACTGGGGGTTCGGTCTTCTGCATCTTTTGGGGGGAGGGGAGGATGCAATTCAACCTGTAACACTGAATTAAGGGCAGCCCTGTGGCCCTTCCATGGCAGAGAGAGAAAGGTCTTAAACACAGCAGTGTTTAAGTCACTGGGTGGGGTGGGGGGATCCCACCAGCCCTTCCTCTGCTTCTCCCCACTGGCCTCATGCTCTTTTCTTTTTCTCTCTGGGGGAAATGAATGACATGTCTTCTCTCTTTCCCCATATTCTCTACAGAAAACTCTTCATCTGTCCTTTCAGGGCAGTGGGTCTTAACAGGGAGCACATTTGCCCCCAACAAGACCTACGGACATTGTCTGGAGATGCTGCAGGTATCTAAGTAGAGGTTAGGATGCTGCTAAACATCTCACAGCGCACAGGACAGCCCCACAACAAAGAAGCATCCCACCCCAGAATGTCAGTGGTGCCGAGGGCCCTGTGCTGGGACTGAGGGCAGATGGAAAATGCACAGTGAGGCCCTGGGGGGAGCTTCCGTCTCTCTTACTCCTTGCTTCTCAATCACCTGGGGGACAAGTGCCGGGGTCCTCAGGGTGTTAGAGGTGGGAGGGTTTGTCGGGGGGCACAAGCTCAAACGGCGTAAGCACCGAGCGGACAGTGGGCGGCAGAAGAGGACAGAGGCTCCCCTCCAGGCTGAGAGGCGTTTCTGAGCAGCCATTCACACACTCCTCTCTGCAGGCTGTCCGGTCTCAGCACCAACGTGTCGCTCAGTCTTCTCGTTTTACCCACACGGAATCTGAGATCGGGTGACATGAGTTGCCGTTCACTTGTGACAGAGCTGGGGCCTCCCTCACCCACCCACGTGTGGGGGTCTCCAGCCCCCCTTTGGAAGAGTCCCCATCCTGACCGGAAGCGGATCGGGCAGGCGCGTCTCCAGCCAAGCCACCCCTCCGCTCCCCGCAGACCACACCGCAGGCTGGGGCAGAGCTGAGCCCACAGGGTGTCCTCCCAGGGCTCTCCCAGCAGGAGGGAGCACGGGCTTCCAGGAGAGAAGGCAGAAATGCCTGAAATCCGGAGCTACGTCTGCATCCGCAGCACGCTCAGCTTGCCTGTCCTCTTCACGCCGGGGTCCCGGGTCCCACCTCCCTCAGCTTCCGTGGGGAGTCTTCCCTGCCCTCCCCTCCTCCCAGGTCGCGAAGCCCTCCTCCCACCAGAGCTGTGCCCTGTGTCTGTGTGCGCCCTTCTCTTTGCTCACCTGGGTGTGGGGGGTCCCCAGTTTTCCAGGGAGTGAGTCTCACACCCACCCTGCGACCCCCACGACAGAACCCAGGCCTGGCCATGGGCTGTCCTCAGCAAGACTCTCTCACAGATTTGTCTGAAGGACCCAGAGAGCCTTGTGTCCACAGCCACCATCTCTAAGTTGAAGGGATAAATAAGAGGCCACGTGAGGTGATGGTCAGAGCCTGGGCCGGCGTCAGGGAACCTGGGTACCAGGTCCCACATGCCGCAAACAAACCAGGTACTTTGGGGCAAAACGCTCAGCTCAGAGCCACCCTGAGCCTCCACCTTCTGGACTGTGGAAGGGGGTGTGGTCTAGAGGGGCTCTGGACCCTCTGACATTTTCTACAATTCTGAGACTAATAGACTTGGCATTACTCACCTTGCTGAAGCCAAGAGGGAGGGGAGGGGAGGGCGAGGGGAGGAAGGTGTCTCCTGGCCTCCACAGCCCGACTCCATCTGTGACAAGTGTAATAAAGCGAGGGTCAGCTCGGGGTCTCCCCGAGGCAGAGCGGCCAGACTGCCTGCCCCCGAGGGCTGGCTCCAGGACAGCTTCAGGGAAGGGCTGCACCCCCGCCTCCGTGTCCATCCCTGCCCCTGGGCCCCACGCCTCCCCCACTGCCCTCTGCTCAGGTTTCTTCCTAAGGAAACCAGGCAGAAATTCCTCCACTTTCTTCAGCACTCACCCAGGTATCGTTTGGCCCATGACTGCCATCAGCCCAGTCATCAGCAGCAGTGTGTACAGGTTACCTGCTTGTGCCCATTTCTTTTGAGGGAGGGGGGCATCAGACAAATGAGTAAGACACAGCTGAAGGTTTGGGAGGCACGTGTGAAGACCGCTCGTGATCCAGAAAATGGCTTTAGGTGACAAAAAGTGGCAGTGATGGGAAATGCCCAGGAGTTCAGCTGCGAGAGGCCTTAGGACAAACCAGCGTGTCCTGGAGGAGCCCGCCCCGTCCCACCGCGGTGGCCTCCCAGTTCCAGGCTCCTCCCCCTCTGACGTGCTTCCTAGACTGGCCCAGTTGTCATGGTGACATAAAGACTGACCGCCTGCCTGGAAACCCCTCAGGCTGCAGTCACCCAGGGGCCCAGCTGAGCGCAGCTCCCTCACCAGCCACAGGTCCACCAGCTCTCAGCCAAGCACCTGGCTTTCTTTCAGCCTCCTCTTCCTGCCCAGCCCTTTGCTTCCAGGCTGCTCCATTGTCTGATCCCTGGGTGGGGAAGATCCCCTGGAGGAGGGCATGGCCACTCATTCCAGTGTTCTTGCCTGGAGAGTCCCATGGACAGAGGAGCCTGGTGGGCTACAGGCCGTGGGGTCGCAGAGTCGGACACAACTGAGCAACTAACACACAGCGTTAACTCTGCCTCTCAGGGCTTGGAGTCCTGCCCACCCAGTGCTCTCTGTACCCGCTCTCTTGCCCAGAGCTGATTCAGAGCTGGGCGGTGGGCAGGGGCAGGGGACGGCTTCTCTTTCTACCCCTTGACCTCGCGGGCCTTGGCAACACCCAGAAGCATTCCAGCAGATCCATTCTCAGGGCTCCTCTTCCATCCACATCACCCCATGCCCCGCGGCTCCCCAGAAAGTTTTCAGCTTAGCTCAACCTGCAGGGTTACACTTGATAAGACAGGATAAGCCTGTCTGATAAGCCTGGAGGAAACACTGTGTAGAAGGCTCTTTGGCCTGGCCAGTGGCAGCTGGCACGTGTGTGTCTGGGCGGCCAGGGGTGACCGGAGTGAAGGGGTCTCCCCACACACGTGTGTCAGCTGCAGGGGTGGAGGGAGGGGGTCTCAGTGGAGTGCCTAGGTGAGACCAAGTGAGGCTGTTTGAGGGTTTGCTGACCTTTCACCAGAGCACGAGGCAGGGAAGCGGGTTCCCTGTGTGAACTCCTGCTGTGGGAATGGATGTGTTTTAGGACTGGCAGGGTTTCCTCTATAGAGGGCGTGCGTGGGCAAGAATAAAGAGCCAGGCGTCTGCGTTGTGGGCCTGCATCGTTGCAGAACGGTGGGCTGCCAAGTCCCGTCAAAGATGGGCAACCCTAGGTGATGATGGCGGAAGACACTGTGGTTATTTGTTCTTCAGATCTTCCTGAAAATAGTTACAAAGAGAAAAGGGCTGGAGTTCAGGGCCCCAGTTCCCTGTGGCCCTAGTGTGTGTTTTGAGCGAAGGCATTTGTGGTATGTTCTCAATGGGACCACCAGGGGGCGCCATGCAGGTGGGCTCCTGCTCTGTTGGCTGGGTGGACACAAGGCAACCTGTGAGACTGTGGTGTCCACTCTGCGCCCAGCAGAACGCTCTGCTCCACCTTCCAGAGCGCTTACAGCCTGTGGGAATGACAGCAAGCTGCTGGATGACTTGGGACGAGCCTCATGACCTTCCTGGGCCTGTTTCCTAGTTCCATAGTGAAAATCTTGTGTGTCAGCCCTTCGGATGCTGTGGAGTGCTATAAATCCAGGGATTGCCATGAAGGACAGAACAGTGATGTTGGGTGTGCTTGACCAGGGTCCTCTGGCACAGTAACCTCCAGTGGCTCCTAACTCATTCATGAGATAGTTTCAGGACAGTAAAATTAAGGAATGGTCAACGGTGTGATTTGAATTCTAAGCCTCACTACATCTCAGAGAGAAGGACTGTGAGGACCCCGTGGACAGGGAGACCATGAAGGACCCCGTGGACAGGGAGACCAGCCCAGATGTGCATCAGGGAGAGGAAACTGGAAAGGGAGTTGGGGGGCAGACTTTGGGAAGCCAGGATGGTCTGAATTGTCCTCCCAGAGTTAGGGGTTGACTGGAGAGACTATGGTGGGAAAAGCAGCAGGCCTTTCTCATATTGCTGCCCTTCAGAATGTCCAGCCCGTACAGCCTGCAGGCCTCAGTCAACTCCAGGCAATGGGTCCTGGACATCCTGCTTGCTTAGGCGTGTTTTGGGCATTAGCAATCCCTAGCCTCCCTCCTCCCTGGGAAGGCCCTGCCTCCCCCTGCCCACCCACCCCAGTCCTCCAGGGCCTCTGGACTTAGCTCCAAGCCCTACCATCGTATAGGAAGCTCTCCTAGGCCGCTCTCCTAGGCCACATCGGTCTCCCCTTGGTCTGAGCAAGGTCAGCAGAACTGGAGGTCTAAGCCCTGGCTAAGTGTGGACCTGGGCCCAGAGCATCATCACCAGGTGCCTATTAGATGCTCAGAGTCATCAGCGCCACCCAGACCAGCTGAGCCAGGTCCCTCAGCCTGCACCCCGAGGCATTTTAACAAGATCGCTAGGAGAATCATGTGCACGAAAAGTCTGGGGACCACTGGCCTAACTTGAGGTTCTCAAAGACACTTTGTTTAAGTATTCCCAGAAGCAGACTTCAGAAAAGCATTTGAATGCAAGTGGGTTTTTTCAGATGGTGACCCCAGAAACACAAATGGGAAGTGATGAAGTACCACAGGGTGACAACCACCACTCACTGAGAACTCCCTGAAGGCCTGACGCTTCACAATATTCTCTCATTTATCTGTCAAAACAGCACCACATGGGCGCGTTCTCGTGTAAGTACCGCCCGCACTGTTTGATGGACGAGGAGACTGAGGGGGAGGGGCTCACTCACCAGGGAGGGGTCTGGCTCCAGGGCCCACTCCTCTTCCACCGCACCCTGTGGGGCCAAGCCTGTGGAAAACCCGAGCATCACAAGGGCGGGAATGGGGTCACCTTCTTCTGTTTCTGTCACCCCAAAGTCAAGACCAGGCTGCTCCCACAGGAGGCTCTGGCGTGATTGCTAGACTCCCCGGGGGGCCACGTGAGGCAGGGCAGTGGCCCCACAGCCGTCACCGCACACCAAACCTACCTTTGGGTTGGAGAAGCTTTATTCTGCATGGGGAACAGAGTTGAATTCCAGCCCCAGTTCTGCCTGGAGCCTGACTGTGTGCCCTTGGAGAGTCACTTAACTTCTCTGAACCTCAGTTTCAGTGACTGCCCTGTTAGTTAGAAATGTGTTTGGCTGCAGTGGCTTCAACAAGTGGAGCTTTGGATTTTTGCATTAGCATGGAGTCAGGATCTGATGTTGGCTTGACAGGATAACGTCAGCATCAGCCTCTTTGCTCATGGTTATAAAATGGCTGCCTCAGCTCCATGCGTCATACCCACAGTCCAGCAGAGTTAAGTCCAGTTGTGTCTGTCCATTTTATCAGGAATGCAAAAGATTTCCCAAGGCCTCTCCCCGGTAGAATTCTGTGTGGGTCTCATTAGGCAGAACTATGTCCGCTAGTGGTAAAGAATCTGCCTGCCAAAGCAGGAGACATAAGAGTCATGGCTTCGATCCCTGGGTCGAGAAGATTCTCTGGAGGAAGGTATGGCAACCCACTCCAATATTGTTGCCTGGAGAAGCCCAGACAGAGGAGCCTGGCACGCTACAGTCCGTGGGGTTGCAGAGTCAGACACAACTAGACAGGAACTCACATGTCCATGACCACCCTGGCTGCAAAGGAGGCTGAGAAAAGGAATATCTAGCCACGAAAGAGGCATATATCTGCCATGATCAAACCTGCTTTGGTCAGTAAGGGGGGAAAGGGGATGGATAATGTGTAGGAGCCAAGAGAGTCCCCCCCATTAGCCTCCTAGAGATGGGTGGGGTTACAGAAGGGCAGGCTGGGCAGCGTGCAGAGATCCTGCGCTCAGATCCTGACCTGACGCTTGTGTGAGGAGGCCGACTCAGAAAGAGTTGTTCAGAAAGAGAGTATCCTAAGAACTGCTTCTTCAACACAGCACTGCTGACTCAGCGCTTCCATCCAACTATTGACATGGTTTCTAATTCCATGAAATCCTTCATGAGGGATGAAGATTTCAGTCCCTTAGCTATCATATTTTTATCTTCTACATCTCTCTTGGACTGGTATCCTTCTGCACCCCTGTATGTGGCTTAAATACTAGTCAGAAGCCACCATGCCACCCCCCAGCTGTCCCCACGTCACGGGGATCCCATGGTCAGGTCCCCATGCTCACTTTGGGGCCTGGGGGGTGCATGCCTTCTGAAAGAGCCCCGCCGGTTTTCGGGGTGACGACTTGACTTTTCAGAAACAGAAGCAGCCGTACTTCTGGCCTGTTGTTGGGGGTGTGGAGTGAGGCGTGTGTACTCTGTGCCAGGCTTACCTGAGGAGGAAGGATGTGCCCGCATGATTAACTTCCACCCGGCTGCGCTGAGCATAGGGAGGGAAGGGGTGAGAGACGCCCCCGGCTGGCCTGTGTGGCCCTCGGCTCCTCAGGCCCTCCGTCTGGGCTCAGCCTGCAGCACCAGAAAGGCCCACCCAGCCCTCGCCACTCCCCAGGGCATGGGCTGTCCCAGGAGGGAGTGAGCCTTCCGCCATAGAAGCATTCAAGCTGGGACTGAGTCTCTGGAGGTGGGGGGTGGGGAGGGGGAGCAGTGGGGGAGACTCGGGAGGAGGACAGCGCAGGCAACCCCACGCTGGACGACTCACTTCTGGGAGGTGAGCCAAGACCGTGATTTTCTGTGCCGTGGTTGGGTCTCCATCATAAATGGCCCCGCCGCGCATCAGTGCCAACCCAGTCCTCAACCCCAGCTGCACCTGTGACCCGCGCTGCCAGCCTGCTTCCAAGAGGAGGGCCACCTAGCCCTCCCAATCTCTCCCTTCTCTGAGGATACTCGGAACCCACCACATCTCTGGGCAGGTTCAGGCCCCAAATTCAGCCAACCCAGCTCCGCCACTCTGAGCTCTGTGACCCTGCACAAACCACTTCACCCTCTGTGCTGCGGCTTCCTCCTTGTAGACCCTGGGCTGCCAACAGTGCCTCTCCCCAGGGACTGCTGCGTGAAATGATGCCAGCAAAGTGATGAACACCCTGTGTGCACGTGGCAACTCCATAATGGGCGCCCCCTGTTGCCGCCGTTGCTGTGGCCATCACCTGCACCCCCACCCTGCCCAGGAGGGAGTCCCCTGGCGTGGCCCCCTCTGTCCATCCCCACCCCTCCTGCCCTGGACTGGCAGAGAGCTGGCCCAGGTCACACAGCTCCATGGCTGACAGAGGGCCGGCCACGTGGGGAACCAATGTACCTCAGTGAGAGGAAGCCAGATGTAGGAGCAGTGGGACCATCCCTGAGACCCCTGGTCCTGTTCCGGCTGAGGCCTGGCTGTACTTGGAAGGAGAGGCTCCGGCTCCTTTCTGCCCCTCAGTCCCCAAGAGGTGTTAGTGAAGTCCGTGCTGACAGTTTGCACGATCCCGGCATCCACGTGGTTTCAGATGGTCCAGAAGGCCCTTCAAGGCAGGGCGACCCAGGGATCTGAAATGAATATGCATTTGGCTTCTCCCAGCAGCTCTGACAGCTGGCATCCGACAGCTGGGACCGTTCAGAGCCTGAGAGAAGGTTTTTCATTCAATTGGTGTTTCCTGAGCACCCATCAGGAGCCTGGCCCTGTGTAGGTGCTGCTTGGCAGGTGGGCACGAGGAGAGGGCAAGGACCCCTCTGCCCTGGGGCTTCCTCTCCTGCAGAGGGGAAATGATGTATATGCCATGTGGTCAGGGGACAATGGGTTGGGACCCTGGGCTGAAGTGTAGAGCTCTGAGTAGTCAGGGAGCTTTGCAGAGCTGTGTCTATGGGGTGCCTTCTCTGAGCCTCGCTTCCCTGAGCACCAGGGCTGCTGTCCTGGGAAGGACTGGCAGGATTTGGGTGGATGGAGAAGGGCTGGGCACAGCATTCCAGGGAGGTGATGCACATATCGAGGAGGACGGAGGAGGGAGACTGCACTCCTGGAGCTCTCAGAAAGAGGTTGAGGGGTCCTAGAGTTAGAGGAGGCTCGGGACCCCAGTGGGGAAGGTCTTGAACATCTCACTGAGCAATTCAGTCTCTTCGGGTACTTGGGAGCTATCGAAGCTTCCAGGGTAGGAGAGTGACAGCCTCAGGGAGTGCAGCTGGCACACCTCAGGCCTGGGTTGGCAGGGGCTACTCTCTGGGGTTGGGAAGGCCTGCTGGAGGGGGGTTGAGGGGAAATTGGCTTCCTCTGGACCCTGAAGCTGGTGAGGGGAACTTGACTTCCCCCCGACACGACCACTTGGAGGGCTTGTCTCATCCGAAGGAGAGTGCTGAAGAGGTCCCCAAACCACCTGGCTGCACATGGAAGTTTCTGAGACATTCAAGTTTGTTACAAGTGCAGGGCATAGAGGTTTAATCTCTTTCTCTGTCTCTCTCTCTCTCACACACACACACACACACACACACACATGCAGAGGCATGAGGTCAGGGTGGGCCTGCAAATCCACATGTTACAAGGTCTCCTGCCATGATCTGAGTGCCCATCCAACTCTGGGAGCCCTGGGCACCCACACTGTCTGTCTGGCATTGTTGGAAGACTTTCATTCCTCCTCTCAGGCTACAGGAGTTTGATCCATGAATGAGATGCTTCTCTACCATTATGTTTTCTTCCTGACGGCCAGAGACCCTCAGAGAAGTAGAAGGGGCGATGCCTTAGCACCATCCTCTCCCCACCATTGTGCGTGGGAAACACAGTAGCCCAAAGAGGGTACATGGTCTGTGAAGGTCTGTGGACAGTGGGCATGGCTCTGCCCAGATGCCACATTCGGGTCCTTTCTCATTTACAACACAGCTTTCATCACGATTGATGAATCTGGTCATCTGGTCAACCCGGCCCAATTCAGCAGCGCTAGGGGGACACCCATTCCCATTAGCATCCATGTGACAGGGTTGCTCAGTGCAGTTTTGTGGCTTCTGAGTAGACGATCCAATAGTGCTTCCAAGTTAATGTCCTGCCAAGCCTGCTTTAATGAACAGATACAAAGTGTGTGTGATTAGCACAGCCATGGTGTGACGGTGGAAACAGCCACTTGTAAATGCTGTTGGTCTCTTAGGTAGACAACATATTCCTACAGACAGTAATATTGTCTACACTCTTTATTTGTTGCTTAAAATGTTTTATGCTATAGATTTTACAAAGACTGACTTCTCAAGTCCAGATTACCCCTTCCATTCTGACTTGGTGGGTTCAAACAAAGACTTCAACCAACTCCTTAAGTGTCGAGCATCTCACACAAAAGGAATTTTCAGTGGGTGGGTCACTGCCTCTCTGGAAAGCCTCCCCTGATGGAGTGAATCCCATTCTCTATATTCCCAGGGTGTCCCTGGGGATTCTCCTGCATTGCGAACCTGCAGAGCAGACTAGATCCCACTGATGACCCTCACGCCTCTCAGACCCCGTGGAGCTTTCCCACTGTTTGTGTGCTTCAGCCCACACCCCACCTGGATGATCTGCAGACATTTCCAACCCTGTTAGATCACTAGGCAAGAACCTGATCAGTCACCCATCAGACAATCCCACTGTCTGACCGCTGTTTGAGCCCCCCTGCCTCCTGCCCATAGGTCCTGAAAGACAATACGTGCTGTCTCCCTCCATTCTTATTAAAGGACTTATCTGGGGGAACTTAATATTTTCTTTTAGGATAAACTGAGCTAATGCGATGTGCTTGTTTTAATTTGCGAGGTTAACTGATCTAATTATCTGTGGCGTTTAGTTAAATCCTTGTGCCTGGGCCGGCTGCAGGTGTGGGCTTTGAATCCTGCCAACAGGAAATCTCTTAAAGCGAGCTGATCTAACACAGCGTGGTCTGCTGGTATGAGGGATTTTGTAATAATGCATGAATTTATTAACATCCAAAGATAAATAGAGGGTGTATTTACATTAAACAAATTCACAAGGAACTGTCTGTTTTTTCCCTGCCTGCCTTCTAATGGAAGCACCCCCAACCCCCATCACTGTGCCATCCACTCCATGGAGTCCAGAGCAACCTTGGGGGTCCGTGAGACTACAAGTTAATACTCCACCGTAATGACACTACGTGGGGAGCTGGTGTGGCAGGGGTTAAAGGCTTGGAGTTTTAGTTGACCCTGAGAAGGGAGCCACTGGTGTTGCCCAGATCCCTAAGAGTTGATACCATCTTGCCAGGTGAATAGGTATCTCTCCCCCGTAGAGGAAAGCAATGTTCCCTTGTCTGTGGCCTGGGAAGGGAGTCCTGGAAACCTGGGTTTAGAGCTGAGAGCTACACCTCCCAGGGGAGAGGGTCAGGGAAGGTGACAAAGGAACGAGAAGGAAACCCTTCCATCTGAAGCCAGTTGATTGGCTGGTGCCAGCCAGCCTGAAGGTGAGGGGCAGCCCCCTCCCCACAGAATGTATCTGGAGCGGCTCCTGACTTCCTGACCCCACCCATGCCTGACCCTCCAGGAGCTGTTCCACCGCCCCCGTGCGGGGCTCCAGAGTCATCTCAGAAGCTGGGCTGCAACGCCAGCACTGTCCAAAGGAAGTGGAATTCTAACTCCAGAAATTCCACTCTGCTCAAAAATACGGCTGGCCTGTGTTGTCTGGAAACCCGAGTTTGGGATGAAGCCAGGCCACTGTAGCTGCCTCTGAAATGCATTTCCCATGACCTGAGGCCCAGACGCCCTGACAGCCCGAGTCACTCAGCCCTGACCTGTTTTCATCCCATGTCCAGCTACCCCCGCTTCCACGTGAGTGCTCCTGGATGAAGTCACACTTGCAAAGGCACGTGAAGAATAAGCATGCATGCGCGAACTGTCCGTGGGCATGCATAGACAAACACCCACACTCAACATTCAAAGGTGCCCACACACGTACACCAGGGCGCCTGGCATGTGTGTGTGCAGGAAGCTCTGTACCCGTATGAGATGCATGTGTGTATGCATAAACATACATACAGGAAGGCGTGCACACTCTGGCACCCAGGCACACGCCCGCGTTTGGGTGCACAAACACACATGTGCATGCACGCTCTCCTCTGGCTCCTTTTAGAATTAAAAGGGAAGGTTGCTCTACAGGGACAGCTGAAGATAAACTCTTGATTTCTGATTTCCAGAGTAGTTTGGACAAGGTCCTCTGAAATGCATTAAAATGCTAATCACAGCATCTGTCTGAACCCTGGCAGCTGTGTGACTTGGGGGGAAATCGACGCAGAATGGATTCCGGAGCCAGCGACAACTCCTCAACTCTCCTTGCCTCGCTCTCTCCTTTGTCTCCTGCTCCCCTCCCTTGCCTGTCCCCCCTACCAGCCTCCACCCAACACCAGCCTCCCTGCCACGTCATCCCCAGCCTGGGCCACAAGGGGGATCTTGCCTTTGCCGGACTGTGGGTCCCAGAGTGTCGCAGCTCCCCAGAGTTAACAAACAAAGCCTCCGCTAGGATAGCTGGAGCCAAGAGAAATGGCCTCCCTCCACTTGGACCCACCGCTCCCCTGGGTACCTCCCCACAGCTGCCAGGCTCCAGGCCTCTGCCCTCAGGGGAGAGCAGAGAAAGTGCCTGAGCCCTCAAGGATGGATGCTGAAAGCGCATTGTGTTTAACCCACAGAAGGGCACTTGGGGTAGACCAAGGAGCGGGGACTGGGTAGATCTGCAGCCACACTCCCAGTGAACAGGACAGGCCCTCCCCCAGCCATCCCTGACTTGGCCCAGCTCGTCTCCGCAGCTCCTCCCTGGCACCAGGGATACCCCAGGGCCCAGGAACCCCTGGCTCTCTGCTTTCTGCACAGCATCACACCCCATGCTCTGCTCTGTTGCTCCCCTTTGCCTGGCATCCCCCTGTATCCCAAGCCCTGGTTGACACTCCAAACTCAGCCCAGCCATTGGCTTCTCCAGGAAGCCTTCCCCAGTCTGGACAAGGCTGGATAGGATGCTCCCTATCCGGGATTCCCAGAAGTTCCCGTGCGTTCCTCAAATTCCATGTTGTGACATGACCTCTTGGCCAGTCCCTCACCCTGGCCACTTGCTCTGAGAGGATACGGGCTGGGCCCCGCCAATCCCTGTGGGCACAGCGTTGGCACAAGTATTAGCCTGCTAATTTCTCAGAGGCTGGGAGGATGTTGGAATGTGTGGGTGGATATGCCCCTGAAACCTCAGGACCAGAGCTCCTGTAAGGGACCCCTCCCGGACATCCTGGAGGTGTTTCTCCCTCACTGCTGGGACCCGGAACGGGCTCTGGGCAGGCCTTTGTGGGCACAGGTCTCACACAGGGTTCACATGCCCCCCCTTCACCCCCACCCCACGAAGATCGAAGCTCCCAGCATCCCACGGTTCCATTTTTCCTCTTAAGCACCAAACTGTCATTTCACTAAACACCATCTGGAGACTCCTGGCTTCAGCCCCTCACTTCTCCCCAACTCTTATTAATGTGACGGGTGTTTATTCCTTCTTCTTCCCCTTCCACTTCCTCTAGAGCATCGCAGCTCTGTGGCCTGCAGACATTCATCTTATCTTCGGGGAGCTCAGCTCTGCTGGGGAGGTGGTTGCCCAGGCTTGACTTTAAGCAGCTGACAGTGATAAAGAGCAGACAGAGCAAGGGGGAGCTGTGCCCCCCACCTTCCTCCCGAGCCCAGTCCCTGGCGGCCTGGGCAGGGGAAGGCGGACAGGAAAGGACCTCGGGTAAACCTGCTCTGCAGAGGCTTCAGCTCTGCCATGCTGATCTCCCCAGACCTCCGGGACCCTCCATGAGTCCCCGGTGCTGCCAAGCACAGCCCAGATTCCCACCCCAGCCCTCGGCACTTGCATCCTCCGGCTGTTCCCAGCATCAGTGTCAGCCCCTGGACACCCATCTCGGCAGCCAGCTCACTGCTCCTCCCTCCCTCCATTCCTGGGCCCGTGTTGTGACTCTCACCTGAATGCACTCACCCTCATTTCTCGCTTGTCTTTGAAGGAGGAGCTCATGCCTTCCTCCTCCAGGCAACCTTCCTGGACTCCCCCCCCACCCCACCCGCCAACATCAGGAAACTTCCCCGGCCCTTGCTACGTGATTTCACTCATGCTCCAACCCACATCGTACTCATGAATCGTATCTCCCAAAACAAACACCAGACTCCCCGGATGGTGCCCACAGCACCCAGTACACGACTGGACACACGGGTCAATCCCTGATGACTTGAGTCAAAGTGAACCCACAGCAGTGACCCCACCGAGATGAGCCCCAACTCCTTGGGGTGACTGGTTGGCACTGGGGGGCTCACAGGTGGAGCCCCCGCCCCCAGTGCCCACATGGACACCCACCCATTCCAGTTGCCCCTGTGGCCCAGGCTGGCACTCAGAGGCCACCCTGCTTCCCCTGGTAAAGCATTAAGCTAATGCGTGTTGTGTCTCATTAGTGGTGTTCTGTTTGTGCCAGGGCCAGGCAATTTGATGGGTAGTTGATTGGCTATTCTGTTTATTTATGGCAGGAAAAGCATTCTTTATTGAGGACTGGGCAGCACATTTCTGTCCCTATGGCGCTAAGATCCTCTGGCAATCATGCAATTATAAATTAAGACTAAATAAATAATATATAATAAGCAATAAAGACGGCATGCCTCCACGTAAAGAACTCTCCTCGAGCAGGCCCCACGGTTGGGACCAGAGACCCAGCAGAACCCCAGCCTGAGAGATAACCACCCTCCCGAGCTCTCAGCCAGCTTCGCCGTTGTAGTGAACTTGAGCCTCCACGTGGCTCAGCCATCACCCCTGGGAGTGGGGAGCACGGTGGCAGCGATCAAAAGCCTGTAATATTCTACTGCCACTGACCCCACAAAACCTTGAGGAAGGAGGGGTGGGGCAGGTACTGTTATCAACAACTGATAGGCAGGGAAACTAGGTAAGGCCCGTGGAGGTGGAGAGACCTGCCCGGGACCACAGGGAGATGCAGCCGCGCCCATGTTGTCTTGCCCTGGGCTCCGTGATGTCTCATGGGTGGGTCAGGCTGGGGGATGGGAGGCGGAGCCTCTTCCAAGGACACAAGGCTGGTGCTGCCATCCTTCCCAGGGCCAACTCAGAGCCCACCCTTGGTTACCTGGGGGTGAGAGAGGAGAGCAGACTTCCGAAGCTCACCTCCGCCGTCAGCATCATGCTGGGGCCCCCTCCCCCCCACCATCGAGAGGATGCAGCTGAGTGGGTAAGAAGTCGCCACCATCACTCTTGTTAGGCCTGGAGGGGCAGGGGTGGGTGAGTGAGGCAGAGGGGGCTGGTCCAGCCTTCGAGCCATGGCTGGGGATGGAGAACTGTCATGAACCCGTCAGGGTGGCATCAGTGGGAAAGAACCTGCCTGCCAATGCCAGCACAGGAGACTTAAGAGACACAGGTTCGATCCACGGGTCGGGAAGATCCCCTGGAGGAGGAAATGGCAACCCATTGCAGTGTTCTTGCCTGGAGAATCCCATGGGCAGAGGGGCCTGGGGGGCTACATTCCATGGGGTCACCAAGAGTCGGACACGACTGAAGCTGTGTGGTGTTACTGGTGCTTCAAGGGACGTGCCGGCCCCCTGAGGTGTGGGAGCAGAGAGGGGAGAGTGCCTGGCAGGGCCTGGACGGGGTGGCTGGAGGGGTCCTGGGGGCCTTGGGAGGGTCCACAGAGAAGTCTCTGGGGACCTGTTCACGCACTGGGAATGCACGCCAAGCAGGTGGTTATCGCCGGAGTGTCTCTGAGGACAGCAGGTCAAGGTTCTCTTCTCAGCCCATCACCCGCGTGGAGTGGGAGGAGCACGCTATGTTCTGAAAGTCTGGTGACGACGCTGTCACCCCGGCCCCATGTGCACCAGCCTCGGCGAGCTGCAGCCGGGCTTGGATGGTCTCCAGCCGTGAGACGCCTCCCCTCGTGGGGCCGCTGGGATCCGGGGTGCCAGGAGCCCTGGAATGCACAAGGGCTCTGAGTCCCCGCCAGCTGCTCTGCAGGCCGCGCCTCCACGGCAGAACCCCAGGCCAACCAGAGTCCTGAGTCACGGGGCAGATGTGCACAAACACATTGTCTTCCCTGAGGGCCCAAGCGCGATCCAGAGAGTCTCCGTCTTCCCAGCAGCCTGGAAGGGCCCGCCTGAGTGTATACTGAAGCCAGAACGTCCTGGAGAGGCAGGGCTGCGCTTTGCTGGGTGGGCTGTAAGAGCCTCGGCTACCTGAATGCATCTGCCTTTCCCTCAGTGCACACCCCTGTCCCGACACCCCATCCCCGCCCCGCTCCCCACAATCTTTCCCTGCTCTCCTCCACTTCCTCTTCGCAGAAACTAATTGTCTGTCTCACCAGCCAGCGCCCAGCGCTTCCGAGAGGGTTCTGCATGAAACTAATTATGCACCGCTAATTTGGAAGCTTGCAGCTTTCCCAGGAACGTTCATTCGATTTGGGTTGTTCTGCTGAGTGGCATTTCTGTAAATGTGCCCCGGGGCTGGGGGGCCTATCAGGGAGGGGCAACTGGAATTTGGGGTCAGGAGGAGGGGCCTGGGGGCCTGGGGTGGCACCGGCCGTGGTGTGTCCCTGTCAGGGAGGGGACAGGAGATGCCATTACCACCAAGCGTGGGAGGCCTCCCGAGGGACTTGATGGCCCTGCAGGGATGGAGGGAGGAATCCCATGTTGCCTCCCACTCAGCTGGGGTGGGGGGCAGAGGTAAATAAGCGCTAGGTTGGCAGGATCACTCAGGGGCCTGAGTGCTGAGCAGGGTGGGAGCTGGACTGCCCTGGTCTCAGGGTGAGAGCACTGGGCAGGTCTGGAGAGGGTGGAGGAAAGCAGAGGCCATTGTCCTTCGAAGCTCCTTCCAAGGAAAAATCCAAGCCCCGGTGGGTGATGCCAGTTTGGTCCTAGAGGGTCAGGGAAGGAAGGGGATGGGCAGGGCTGGGGCACAGCAGAACGGTTCCTTTCCTGACCTGTTCTTCCCCAGCCAGCTTTGCGGGCAGGTGCCCCATGCTCAGAGGGCCAGCACTTGATTCCATGCTCTGCTGTCACCAGTTCTAAATTCTTAGTAATTTCACAACAGGTTCTGATTTTTCACTTTGCACCCACAAACTATGTCCCCACTCCTGTCAAAACCATCAAGGACAGTCCTGGGGGACTTCTGTGTATTCATCGTGCCTGCTGGAGCAGTGGCTCCCTGAAGACAAGGGCTGGGTCTTCTTCCCGCTGTCCGCAGAGTGCAGGCAGGGCTCCCCCGAAATGCTCTGCAAAGAACTGTGGGGTTTAGCCTGGGTCTTCCACACCGTGCGCCCCAAGTTGGCTGAGATAAGTCACATCGGGCCATCTATTCATGCACACAGGCTTTGCTTTTTTTTTTCTTCCATCTCCCTCTAGCACACTCCCATCTCAGCAAAATGGGTGCCCCAGGTCCCAGCTCAGCAGAGAAGAGTGGATGCTAATGGCGCCTTGCTGCAGCCTCCGCTCTAGACTCTGGTGGCCGGGAGCTCACCCAGCTGCGCCTTGGAGATTTCAGGGCACATGCACAAGGGGGAGGGTTGGCAGAGAAGTCAGGATGCCTGCAGGGCTCATAGATGGCCAGCCTGACAGGAAGTCCTCCAGGGAAGCAAGGAGGAGGGTGGAGAGAAAAGATGTGTCACCAAGGTCAGCAGGGGGATCCCCAGCTTCCTGCTCGAAGGGAAGTGGGGCATGGGGGCCACTGGACCCCTCTCATTTTCCCTCCTGAGATGATCAGGTAGTGCCAGAGGAGCCCTTGTGATACAGGGGAGACTAGATGGCTACAGGGCAACACCCAGATCCCCTCCCACTTCCCCTGGGCTCTGGGAGCTCCCCGGAATCCAGCACTCAGTAGTCAGGGTGAAGCTCATTGTCGGCTCCTGCTCTGCTGCACACACACTGTGGACCAAGCATCCATCACTGACCAGCCATACTCCCCTCTCTGGTGGAAGGAATTTGGCCATGCCAGGAGCTGTTTCAGCAGTACCACTGAGACCACCCCTCACTTACCCCCAACCCTGCCTTGTCCTGAGTGCCTTCACCAACAGACATACATGAAAGCTAATTCTAACCCAACCGTGTTGCTTCAGAGGTAATCTCTTAAACTGCTCTGACTCCTTGGCTATAAAATTTGCCTCCTTTGGGCTTCCCAGGTAGTGCAAATGGTAAAGAGCCTGCCTGCCAACGCAGGAGACATAAGAGATGCAGGTTCAATCCCTGGGTCAGAAAGATCCCCAGAGAAGGAAATGGCAACCCACTCCAGTGTTCTTGCCTGGAGAATCCCAGGGACAGAGGAGCCTGGCAGGTCCACGGGACTGCAAAGGGTCAGACACAACTGAAGCAACTTAGCACGCACACACATGCCTCCTTTGGTGGAACCCTCAAGACAAGGTGGTAATGGCAACCTCTGGCGGAGCAGAGGCTCCCGCTGTGTCTCGGTAGCCATTCTGATGTACGACCACACAGCCTGGCAGGCGTTCTGACCACCTTCCTCCCGCCTGCACTAAAATTGGTCCCAACCTTGACTCTAAAGCTCAAGCCCCGCCTTCTCCAGGGGACCCGGGTGAATCCCTCCAGGACTCAGCAGTGAATCAGCCCCCACGCCTGTGGGTTAACTGGCTGCTTCTGTGGGTGGCTCTTGTTTTACAAGTTACTTATCAGCCTACATCTCATCCTCCGAGTCTCACACTTCGCCAGCACACAGGAGACAGCCAGGAACGAGCTAGCCACAAATGTACATACCTCTGCATTACCCCTTGGCCTTCCACACAAACTCCACAGTGTATTATGTGGTATTTGTCGCTGGTTTTTCCTTCCCCCGATGAGATCGGACTGTCATTTTCCAGCAGGCTTGTTCCGTTCCCACAGTCAGCCTTGGGAGGCCCACTTCCCATGTGGAAGCAGCGAGAGGCTGTTACTTGACGTTGACTCAAGGGTCCATTAGTTTCCGAGTCTGCCTAAGAGGCAGGCCTCCTGCTGAGCCATACTGACCAGCCGTCTGCAGTAACCAATGCTGAGTAATGGTTCGAATGGTAACCAGCATTAGCGAATAGTTCCTGTGATAATTGCAGCCTAATTTGTGTGTGCGCACATGAATTAGCATGCATCTGTATGCCATTAGCACTCTGAATTATCTCCTGAGCAGCGCTTGCCTCGGGCCTTGTGGACAAAGCCAACAGTGCACTGTATCTAGAGCTCATTTTCTTCTAAGAACAAAGGACAGAAAAAATGGAGCTTTAAGGAAGGGAAAGCATTTGCTTAAGCCCCATCCATGGATTGTGGATTGAGGGTCATTGGTCCAGTGAGGTCCTCAGTGGCAGCCTCCTGGGGTCTCTGGGGCAGAAGTGAGAGCTGGTCGGGAACCTGTCACAGCCTAAGAGATGGATGTATGTAGCTGGCCTATGGAAAGGACTGTGTTCTGTTTCAAATGTATCCAGGAGTTATTTGACAAGCTCCTTATGAGCTTCCCTGGTGGTTCAGATGGTAAAAGCGTCTGCTTGCAATGCGGGAGACCCGGTTTCGATTCCCAGGTCGGGAAGATCTCCTGGAGAAGGAAATGGCAACCCACTCCTGTATTCTTGCCTGGAAAATTCCATGGATGGAGGAACCTCATAGGCTATAGTCCATGGGGTCGCAAAGAGTCGGACGCAACTGCACAGTTTCACTTTCACTTTATGTAAAAGGAGTGACCACCTCTGACTTGACTTTTGGTAGCACAGATTTCCTAAGAACAGACACCTTTGGTGTTAAGGTCTCTACCTGGACTCACTGTGTTCAGCTGTGGCAAGTCCTGGGCAATGGTGATACTGAGGAAAATCCCTGAAGAAATGCTGGTGACATCAGGGTCAGTTCCTTGTACTCCGTCACCCTTGCTCACTGCTGTCTATCCATTTACAATGGGAACTGCTAGATTTCAGTAAGAAGAAACTGGAAATTGCTATTTGATCTTCCTTCCAGTTTTCTGAAAAGTCCCTCCATGTGACAAATCATGCCTCCAGACTCTTCTGAGGACAGGTGTGTTTAAAAGACTATGTCCCCATAAAAAAAATAAACACTCAGCCCAGGACTTCCCTGGTGGTACAGTGGATAAGAATCTGCCTGCCAATGCAGGGGACCTGGGCTCAATCTGTGATCTCGGAAGCTTTCATATGCTGTGGGGCAGCCAACCCCAGGTGCCACAACTACTGAAGCCCATGCATCTAGAGCCCATGCTCCACAACAAGAGAGGCCACTGCAGTGAGAAGTCCATACGCTGCAACGAAGAGTCACCCCCACTTGCCACAACTGGAGAAAGCTGGCACACAGCAGCAGAGACCCAGCACAGCCGAAAATAAATAAATAAGCAAAAACACTCAGTTCAGCACAGGGGTCCTAAGTTGGTATAGTTTTACAGATTGAATGGGTCCGTGGGTGACCAGGACTGGTTGGGGCATGCCAGCTGCAGCCAAACAGCGTATTAAAAAGCGGAGACATCACTTTCCTTACAAAGGTCCATCTAGTCAAAGCTATGGTTTTTCCAGTAGTCACATACGGATGTGAGAGTTGGACCATAACAAAGGCTGAGCACTGAAGAATTGATGCTTTCAAATTGTGGTGCTGGAGAAGACTCCTGAGAGTCCCTTGGACAGCAAGGAGATCAAACCAGTCAATCCTAAAACTCTAAATCCTATATCAACCCTGAGTATTTATTGGAAGGATTGATGCTGAAGCTGAAACTCCAATACTTTGGCTACCTGATGTGAAGGGCTGACTCACTAGAAAAAAAACCCTGATGCTGGGAAAGATTGAAGGCAGGAGGAGAAGGGGGTGGCAGAGGATGAGATGTCGGATGGCATCACCGACTCAATGGACGTGAGTTTGAGCAAACTCCAGGAGATGGTAGAGGACAAGGAAGCCTGGCATGCTGCAGTTCAAGGGGTCACAAAGAGTTGGACTCAACTTAGCAACTGAACAACAACAACAGCTGCAGCCAAGGACAGTCTTGCTCAAGGAGCGCCAACAACCCCCTCCCAGTCCCAGAGGGGCACAGAGGCCCATAAGGCAGCTCTGATGAACATAATCATGAGTTATCCTTCCAGTTTCTGAGGCCAAATTCACAGGGCTTTCCCCCAGGGCCTGGAATTGGCCTCATATGCGACACAGATGCCCTGCTTCTGTCCAGTCCTTACTCTTTCATTGCAGGATGTCACATCCATGAATTCTGTGTGTGTATGCTGTGTGCTCAGTCGCTCAGTCATATCCAACTCTATGTGACCCCGTGGACCATAGCCCATAATGCTTCTCTGTCCATGGAATTTTCCAGGCAAGAACACTGGAGTGGGTTGCCATTGCCATCTCCAGGGGATCTTTCTGTCTCAGAGATCAAACCTGCATCCCTTGCCTCTCCTGCATTGGCAGGCAGATTCTTTACCACTGCTTCACATGAATTCTATAAACATCTGAGAATACAAAAACATTAGGTCTTTATGCTAAGGAGAGCACATAGGCTAAAGGACATCAGATCTTACTGAGCCAATAATGATGAGAACCCAGGCACCTGCCTGGAAGTTCAAGAGCTCTGAGCAAAGATGGAAGAGTTGATCATACAGACTGTTAGCTCTGAGAGGGAGAGAACTCAGAGCATGTTGGCTTTAGAGAGGAAACTGAGTCTGGTCATTGAGCCAAGATCATGGGATACATGGAGACCAGAGGGAATGATGTGGGGTCTCTATATGCCAGGCATCTTGGAGAGAATCCTAAACCCACAAGTGCAAGAAAACACTTCAAAACCTGAGGCTATGGACACTTGTCCTTAAAAATTCACCACAAGGTGGATAATACAGGCATAGGAAATAGAACCAGAATGTGTCCCAAGCTCTATTATCGGTGGTGAACCCTGTAAGCGATGTCAGACTTGCCAACAACCCCAGGTTCTCTGACCAAGAGAAGCTTTGCGGGCAATGATGTTTCTGCAAGTAGAGCAAGCTCAGCAGACAGCAGTAAGCTTTGTAGCTCCTGATGAACTCAGCTTACAAAGCCAGCATCTGCTAAAGACAACAGATCCTAAGAACGGTACCTGGTTCAAAAGTGGGTAAAGAACTCTGCAAGCAAGGACTGACTCTGCAGACCACAGGCTCTACAAACTGCTCTCAGTTCTGCAGATTCTCCTGAGCTTTGCAAGCAATATCAGGTTCCACAAACTCCAAGAAACTTTACAAGTGGAAGCCAGCTTTGGGGCTAGTGACGAGCTCGGCTTGTCAGGCCTGGTTCTGCTAACCACAGACTCTACAAACAGCAACGGGCTCTAGAGCCAGCGATGAGACCTTCCAGAAACGGCTGACTCTACAAGCAGCAGAGGGCTGTGCAAATGTCAGTCGGCAGAGCCGAGCTCTGCAAGGAATAACAGAGGTGCTGCAAACTGTATCAAGGTCTCCCCTGTCTTGGTCTCCAGAAATAGCAGGCTGAAGAAAGCTGTATCCATGCTGGGAGAGCTCTGTCCAAACCGAGTCCTGTGGTGCTCCCTTCATGTGAGCTCCTGGGGGATGAGAGGGTCCTCCCTCCAGCAACACCTGGGTGGCCAGTCTCCTCCATGGAGAAGTCTCCTCTGTGGGTGCATCCTTTTAAGGGCAAAGAACACTCGCAGATGTGGGAGTGTGAACATGCACTTGGAAAATTCAGAGGTGCTGCCAGGGGTTGGTGTGGAGGTAGCCAAAGCAGATGCTTAGATATTCACATCTGTGGCAAAGAAGCTGTACCCTAATGGGAGGAAAAACTGCCTAGGATAGAGCAGACTCGGCCATAGTCACGGAAAGAGGCCACCCCTACTCCATGATCTTAGTGGCCATGGGGAAGAACTCCTGACCAAAAGGATTCTGCCGCCTAACCTTCCCTGTTGCTGAAATCCCACCATTAGAGCTTACACCATTCAAGTCAAAGCTTGAACTTCGTTTAAATGAAATTACCACCCACGCACTCTCCCAACACCATCAGCCCACAGCCTCGGTGTGAATCAGCTCGTCATGTCCTCTCCCTGGTGATAGACGTCCAAGAGCAGTGTTGGAAGGTTGTGTGGGTGCCTGTGCGCGCCTGGATCCTTGGAGCATCTATGATGCCCGTGAAGGCTGGGCACAGTGGGCAGGGAAGGGAGCAGGAAGACAGCTCATGGGTCAAGCCTAAAAGCCGAAGGGTCAAAGTTCATAACCCTGCCAGGCCAGAGCCTTGGAAAGCTGAGGTCAGAGGGTGGAATGGCCTTCTTGGCATCTCCCAGGTCTGCGGGTACTGAGTTGGAAGAAAGAAAGGAGGGGGAGGGGGAGCTGGGAATGGTCTTCTGGCTGCAGGATGTGAGGTCTGCTCCCAGGCCGAGCTCCCAGACCTTGTCGATAGCAGGAAGCCTTGCTCGGTTAATTAATGAGTTATTCAGGCTGACCCTTGATCTCTGGAGCAAATCAAGGGCTTCGTGTGGCTCCTATTAACTCCCTGGATTTGCTCAGCAGCTGCCTGGGAGGTGGGTTGGCGAAGCCTCCTCCCCCTCCTCTCTCCAAGCTCTGATCACACCCAGAGAGCTAACAGGACTTTGGCCACAGGTCTCAGGGCACCCCTGGAGGGGGCTTCCAGGAGAGGACACCCCTCAGAAGAGGAGGAAGACCAGCAGATTCAACAGTCGTCCAGGGCTCACAGAGGGGCCACCATGGGCCATCTGCTGGAGGCAGCACCAAGCAGGCTATAGAGGTGACAGTGGTCACGTGGAACCAGCTCCTCTGCCCCTCAAGGAGAGCCACAAATACCCAGAGGCCCTGCCAGTCCCCAGGAGACAGCCTGGCTTCTGCAGCATCCAGTAATAGAGCCAACCTCTTGGCACTCACACTGTACCTTTGCGGTGGGGGCAGGTCTCAGAAGCTCTCTCAGGAGAGATGCCACCCCAGGAGAGATGCTCCCAGGAAGGGCCAATGACAGAAGGCCTCGGAAAAGGAGCCCTGTGACCTAGGCTCACTCTGTAGGCCTCTGAAGATGGCTCACTGTCCATCACATCCAAGGATGAGGAATAGAGTGGAGAAGTGAGATGGAGGCTGGATCCCAGAACATGGAGCCCTGGAATAGGAGGAGGGTCCCCAGGCCGGGTCACAGGCCTTGCCCCTTGCCTAGTGGAAGAGATCCCTGGATGGGCAGCTGAGAGAGGAAGTGTGAGTCTCCATCCCTCACCCAGGCATTACTGTGGTTCATCAGGAACGGGCCCCAGAGTGAGCATCCACAAGAGGGCACAGTCCTGGTTCTTCTCCTCCCGACTGTGATCACCTGATCACCCACGCCTCAGCTTCCCCACCTGTAAATGGGGGCTAAGAAGACCCTCCCTCCCCACCTTTGACCCAGGAGGATCCAATCAGAAGAGGGCAACAGAAGCCCTTTGGCAAGATATAGTCCTGTCTTCAAGTTCTTCAAGGAGCCGGGTGGCCCTGAGCCCTTGGAGAAGATTTCCTCGGCAACCCCGTGTGCTGTCAGAGTGCAGGGGTGGGGTTCAGGGCAGGACTAGAAGGACGCTAACCCAGGGCCCTGCATGGAGACGCTCAGCCTCACCCCTCCTTGGTCCATCCAGGGAGGGTGGAATCTAGGCTGGAGGAAGCCAGCCTGTGTCTTCAACAAACCAGCACCTGCTCCGAGTGTTTGTGGAAGAAGAGGCCTGGGCTGACTGACCAGGCGGACGAGGAGTGAGATGGAGAAAGTGCCAGCCCGAGTGAGTGAAGTCAAAAACAAGGCCTGAACGGGCCAGGCCCACCCCCATCCAGCCCCTTTCTTGAGTTCCTACTGAGAACCATGATGGAGGGTGTGTCAGGATGTAGAGATGGAGACAGGGCCTCAGGAGGGGAGAGGAAGACCAAGGTAGCTGCCCGGAGAAGAACTTGAGTCCAGACAAGCCTCGGGGAAGGTGGGCAGCAGAAGAGGACAGTGCTGGCCCCGAAGCAGGCTGGAGGCACAGGGTCCCTCTGCCACGGGTGCCAAGGGGAGCTCCAGACACTCCAGAGGCCTTGAACAGAAGCCTCAGGCTCAGAATCAGCCACAGGACTCTCTCATTGCAATTCGTGGCACTAGAGATACAAGAGGAAAAGAGATGCCCAGCCCTTGAGGAGCTTCCGGTCAGGAGGGGGAGACAGATTGAAAGGGAGGGAGGAGCCACAAGAGCCAAGGGTGGAGAAACTTCCAGCTCTCTGGGGGGTCAGGAGAGGCCTCCCTACAGAGCCCTGGCGAGGTGGGCAGCCTTTCCCAGCTGAGTTTATGATCAGCCACTTCTCCGAGGAAGACCCATGACCCTGTGAACTGAGATGCCCTGTGTCTCGAGTGGGGGGTCTGCACAAGGATCACCGTCTGTCCTCCGCCTCATCACACATCTGCCGGTTCTGAGACCCCACCCGCAGACGAGCCATGAGATGGGGGCAGAAGCAGTAGCAGCTCTGGGCTCAGAGCTCCAGCCCCGGTTCCTCAGATTCCAGGGCTTGAAAGGGAAGGGTTCTCAGCCCTTGGGGAGACCCCACCCCAGGCTTGGTCCTTCCTGCCAGGAGAGTGGCACTGAGGAGAGCCTAGTTGTGGCCCCAGCTCCTGGCCGTGTTGTCCCAGGAGGATAAGGAAATAGCAGGGTGAACAGCAAGGGGAATCCAGGAACGAGTCTTGGAACCGAGGAGGGGGGAAGGGAGAAGACTGGGTAGAGAAACTTTTAAAAGGGGGAATCTCACTCACCAGCATCCTCAGAACAAATTAAATCCTAAGTCTTAAGATGAAAGGAGGGAGGATGCATTTTTGCCCAGCTTCCATATCCTGTGGGCCAGGTACATTTCATCCTTTGGAGGGTGTGAGCAGGTAGCCTGAGAAATCCACCGCCTCCCATCCGCTCCTCCCGCCTCCAAAGGCTTTAAATCCATCAAACTAAATGAAAGCAGCTGCTGTTTTAAGGAAATAAAAGGCTCTCATATTTAAAAGCCCAGAGATTTTTGAGTGGAGAGGCAGAGAAATATATACGAATGTAGATATTTTTCTCCCAAAGTACCACTTAGCAATGCAAACCTTGAGCAGCCCTGGAGAACGCTCTCACCAGCAGGGGTGGGAAGGGATGCTGGCCCTGCAGGGACTGACACCAGGGGTGGATACCTGTGTCCTCCCAGCATGGCCACAGCGAGGGACGGGGTCAACGGCTGTGAGTTAACTGATGGCTGCTTTCCTCCTTAAGGTCCTTAGCACGTCCAGAACCTGTTCTGTGAGCCTGGTGAGATGTGAGGGGCTCGCTGCTCTGAGACAAGTGCTAAGGGTGCAAGAAGGAGACCTGCAAAGAGCTGCGGTACCTTGTCCAACCAGGAAGGGGTCACTGGGGAATCAGGTGGTCTGACTGGCACCATTACAGTGAGCCTCCAGGGTCCCAGGCTCCCCTGCCGAACACAGTCACTCCGCCTGCCTCCCAGCGCTGTGTCCAGGTGTGGCCAGGCTTCTGGCACCTGCCAGCATCTTTCACAATGAGAAGCTGCTTTCCACCCGGTGGGACTTACTTTTTCTTTTTTTTTTTTTTTTGCATCCTAAGGGACAGATCTTTGCAAAGTTGTTTCTGCTTTCTGTTTTGTTTTGTGTTGTTTTCGCATGAATTACAACCATCCCTTTCCTAATGTGATTGGTTTGTCTGGAGGCAAGGAAATTGGTTTTTGGCTAGAAAGACAGATGAATGGAGAGGAAAGCGTGGGGTGGGGTGGGGGCACGATGTGAGCTCATTGGACAGCAGCCTTCCAAGGTCTCCCCGTGCAACTGCAGGCAAGGCCCAAGGTCAGCCTGACTGAGAGCAGATGGGGGGTGACAGAAAGAGAGGAGGGGGAGAAAATTGGGCCCTATCTTTGAGGAGTCCACGATTCCTTCTAGAGAAATGAGCTTCTCTATGTTGCCTTATTTATCATCAGGAGGAAAAGTGAGGCACAGGCTCCTCCAGGCATTTTCTTTCAGCAGCCACCCCTGTTCCCAGGCTGCCGTCCATCCGGTGATAACCAGTGCCTTGGAGCTTTGGTGGTCCTACCCTCACCCTGCTGGCCATCCGAGGCTGGCCAACCTGCTCCCTGTCAGTCACCCTACATTGTGAACCTGAGACAGGGCTGGCGTGGCTCAGTCACACCTCCATGACGTCGCCCCAAGGGTCCCTCCACCAGAAATGACCTCTCCCTCCAAATCTTCCCCAGTTCACGTGTCAGCCCTTTGTCCTTAGAGTCTGGAAAGCACCTTCAGACCAAGCGAAGGGTTCTGGCAGGGACTGGTTCTCCTCCAGAGAGCAGGGCATGCCACCTCCTATAGCTCCGAGGGCTGACCCGGGCTTGGTTAGAATCTTAGTGCTGAGCTGAGAGTTAGGGAGGACCCCAGACATGTGGCCTGTCTTCTCTGGACGCCCCTCGATGTTCATCTGTTCATTCAGCCAATAGCAATAGCACATGGCATTAAGGTGGTCAGTTTAGTAAAACGAATGCAGTAGGAGGTGCTGGCGACTAAGTGAGACCAAAAAGGAATATTATTTCCATAGAGCAAAAGAGGAAGGGTGGTCCAGGCAGAGGAAGCCTCGAGGTCAATGGCCAGCTGTAGGAACCATGTTGAGGAAACAGGAGTATTCGAGTGGAGGCAGGGGCCCGGTCTCCTCCAGAGGACCTGGACTGACCTAGAGGCAGCATGGTCCTTCTGGAGCCTAGAGCAGACTTGAGCAGACCAGCCATGCCAGCCCTGTCTCAGGTTCACTCAGGCTGTGGAGACCTGGCTTTGGACTGTGTTGGGGTCTCAGCTGGGCAGAAAGAGAGGAGATGAATTCTGTAGTCATTGCAGGGGTGAGATAAGGGAAGTCAGGTTGAGGCCCCAAGTCAAGACAAGAAGTACTGGTCTTTCACACCTTCACTTAGTTGTTGTTGCTGTTTTCCAGTCACTAAATTGTGTCCAGCTCTTTGTGACCCCATGGACTGTAGCATGCCAAGTGTCCCTGTCCCTCACCACCTCCTGGAGTTTGCCCAAGTTCATGTCCATTGAATCAGTGAATCCATCCAACCATTTCATCCTCTGTCGCTCTCTTCTCCTCCTGCCTTCAATCTTCTCCAGCATCAGGGTCTTTTCAGTGAGTCAGTTCTTTGCATCAGGTGGCCAAAGTACTGGAGCTTCAGCTTCAACAGCAGTCCTTCCAATGAATATTCAGGGTTAATTTCCTTTAGGACTGATTGGTTTGATGTTCAAGGGACTCTCAAGAGTCTTCTCCAGCACCACAGTTTGAAAGCAAATATCAATGGAAAATCTCCTAGCGTGGGGTCCGCACGAGAGAGGATAACCTGAGAGCAGCGTCCAGTGGACTCGAGGTTAATGGTGGGGCGGGCACTTGGATGGTGGGGGCGTTGACAGAGAATCATGCAGAAAGCCTTCCTGCTGCTTCCAACACAACCCGCATGTGGTCTCACTGCAGGCAGGAGGCGCTGGGCCTAAGAGCCTCCCAGATCCTGGGTAAACTGCTCACCAAAGGCTGAGGCGGCACAGATGTGGACTCAGGGTCCACCTCAGGGTCCCGCACACATGGCCATCGACAGCACAGTGGCCTTGGTTAGGCAGGTGATGTGTTTCACATTTGTGTGACATTCACAGTCCTGGCCTCAAGGACTGGCCATGGTGAGTGTGCAGTTCTACCCACTGTCCCTCACACGTGGCCGCCACTTAATAAGCAGGAGCTATCGCTACTCCCACTGCTATGATTACTGTTATTATACCCCCAGCGGGGCTAAGGGTGGGGTGCGTTCCATTGTCACCATCACTGGAAAAGAGCAGGGCCACCAAAGATGCTCCATGCCGGGCATCTTGGCTGGTATCCCCCTGGGCTCACCTACTGGCCGCCAAGCAGGTCATACATGCCACCCAGGGAAGGGGCCAGGGGTGTCCAGTCAGAATCCAGGGCTCTGACACAGACCAGAAGGAGGGGCCTGGCCCACCTGCCTGCCTGGCAAGAGGAGAGCTCAGACAGAAAGTGCTGGGACACCCCCACCTCCAGGTCTGCCAAGGGTTCAGAAACCTGACTTCGTGTAGGTCTCATGAGACCAGAGCTGGGCTTGGTACCCAGAGGGTGGAGTGGTGATGGAAGAGGACCAGGGCCAGTGGCAGGTCTCCCCGGACTGGTCAGAGCAATCCCACTTCGCGTTTGCTGCCTCCTCAGGGTGTGCTGACTGGGGTGTTAAGTATGCTGCCCTCCCCGAGACCCCTGTCAGGAGCCTCTGAGCTGTGAACACACAGTCTAGTGTGGTCCAGCTTGGATGCCAAGGGAGGGTGGTGTGGAGGGGAGTGTAAAGCAGACATGTGGATGAGGTCACACACATGCACACACACAACACGTGTGCACACAGAGCAAGTATGCACACAACACACGTACATCCAACATGTGTGCACATACAGCACGTGTACACACAACACACATGCACTCAACATACATGCACATGCGGCACACAACACGCATGCGCACACACCCCACCACTCTGTATAGGGCTTACTTACCTGGACCACAGGGTGCCCCTCAGGCACCAGAAGGCACATCCTTCTGGGGTGCCCCTCTCCCCCTGAGGTGCCCAGTGTAGGCACCACCCTCCCCCACCCTGGTTTTCCACAGCGGGGCTGGGGCAGCCTGATTCCCACACCAATCCCTCTGCAGAACCGTGCCACTGTAGGAAGGGTCTTTGGGTCCACCCCCTTGCAGTGGCCACCACCTTCGTGTGCCCAGGGGCTCTGCAGATGGGAACTGCAGTGAAAAGGCTGCTTCGCGTTGACAGCTCTTGTGCTCACCCCGGGTGTGGCTGTGGCACGTCTGCAGGTGGGGGGTGAAGCCGAGAGCACAGCGCTCTGACCAGGGTCCCTCCCACCCCTAAAACCCGGGCCTAGGTAGTGACAGTGGAATGCTTTGTCCTCGGCCAGGAGCATGTGCATTATTGCTCTGGACCCCAGAATGTCCCGAGGAGTGACCAAGACCAGGGTGGGGGAGGGGGAAGGTGCTCGGGGCCACCTCGCTGCCCTGCCAGGGTGCCGCGTGGGGGCAGCTCCAGGGCCAGCAAGGCTGCGGAGCCCGGAGGCCCCAGCAGGGAGATCGGAGGGCAACATTCCAGCCACGGAGATCATCAGGGATCGCCATGGCAACGGGGGTGCAATTAAGGCCCGTTTCAGCTGGGAGCAGCTGTGTGCACTTTATCTGCCTTGAATAAGGAGCAGAGAAAAAACCTGGGGAGGGAAAGGGGGTGGGGAGGCGGGCGGGAGGGAAATCGCAGTTCTTTTGCAGGCCTCTTCCTGTTCTGAGAGAAAGAGGAGAGGGGGGCGGGAGGAGAGAGGGAGGGAAAGAGAGAGATGGAGACTGAGGGAGACAGAGCCAGCCAGACAGAGAAAGAGGCACCGCGGGGAGACTGAGAGGCTGCAGGCGGCTCGGAGACGGGATGGAAGAGAACCAGAAAGAGACATGCACGCAGACTCACAGACTCACTCAGAAACACAGACACAGGCACAGTAGGAATCGAGAGCTAACAGAGAAGGGACGAGGCCCTTCTAGAACATTACCACCCCTCCCCCTTTCTTACAGGGGAATTTTTTTCCAGCTGCCATGGGGCCTCTTGGCTTCTCCTTGCTCCTGACACACACACACACACAGTCATCCATCTCCTAAGCCTTTGCTCCTCTCTTGCCCCAAGCCTGGCCACTCCGAAGGCTTACACTCCTTGGGGCCCTCCTCCAGGAAGCCCTCATGCCTTCCTCCCCAAGACTCCCTCCACACTCAGGGACTTCAGCTCCCCTTCTGTCTTCCCAGGGGATAGGCCCAGAGTCCTGCACATGGAGGAAGGAGCAGTGGGCAGAGAAAAGAGCCTCACACTAAATAAGGGACACACCTTGAGGTTAAGAATTCAGAGTCATATTTTTTCCCCTTCTTGGCTGTGCCCAGATTCCAAATTCCATGTTTGGATCACCCTTCGGCAAAGGCGTCTCAGCTCTCCTGCCTGGGGGAGGGGGAAAGATGGGAGCGTGAAGGCAGGAGAGGCTCTGTTTGAGGAAGTTTGATCTTGGGGTAGTGAGCTGAGACACTCTTGTGACATACTTGGTTCCACAGGGTGTAGACGGCTCTTCCCCCAGCCAGCCCAGCACACCCCCGCCTCAGGGCCTTTGCACTTGCTCTGCCCTCTGCCTGGAACACTCTTTTTTCCACCCAATCACTTGGTTCTTTCCCTCATTTCCTCCAAGTGTTTTCTCACGTGTCACCTTACCAGAGAGGCCTTCCCTGGCCATTCAGTAGAAAACAGCTATGCCTGACCCCAGGGCCACCATCCTCTTCCTGTTCCTCTGCTTCACTGTGTCCACCTCCACCTGACCTGTCCCATCCTGACCTGCATGCTGACCTCTCTCCGTGTGCTTCAAGGGAGCAGGAAACTTGTTCTCTCTGCTCTTTCTGGATCCTAGAACAGGGCCTGCCCCACGGTGTCAAGGCGCCACTCCATAAACCCTGCATGGCCGTGGCTGGTGGCAGAATCTCTTCCACCCGCTGGAGTCACACTGGCAGCCTCATAGCAGAGTCGAGATTGAGTTTCCAGTGCCTTGACATCTCTTTCCCTGGGTTCCATGTAATCAGAGCCCACCCTCTCCCTTTCCTTGTTCCTCATGGGCACCCCTGTCCCAGGCCTTACTGTTCCGCTCAGTGGTGCTCAGAGGTAACCCATTCATCCCTGCGTCCTGGGACCAAGCCCCGCCTCTTCTCTCAGAGGGGTTCAGGTGCCCCATTCTCTCTGGCGCCCTGCCCTCTTCCGGCCCCAGAGTGTCACTTTTCCTGCAGACGCCTAGGGCTCCTGACTGGAGTGAGGCGCTGTGGTTAGTGGCCAGCTGTGAGTAAGCAAGCACCTCATCTCCCTGACTTGGTTTCTGGGCCACGAATCCAAGAGGTACAGCTCCATCAATAAGGGCTCCCGCTCGGACAGACCCACTGGGTGACTGGCCAGGGTGGTGGGGGGCTGCAGTTTGGTGGCTGAGAGGTGGCCGGGCAGCGTTTGCTGGGCTTTCATGGGATACGGCTCTGCACATTCCGAACAACCCAGCACGCGGCGGCATCCCACGGAGCCTTCACCTGTATGTCGGCTGGGACGCTCCTTGGGAAGTGCACAGAAAGGCTGGAGAAAGGGCAGGCTGAGGCTGCCAGGCCCACGCGGGCGGCGGGGTGGCCGCATCTATTCCTGGCAGTGCCCTTGAAGGCGGTCAGAGCGGCTCGAGGCAGATGCTGGAGCTCGGCTGGGGGCCACGGCCTGTTCCCGGGGCCCACGCGCAAGAGGAGGGGCGTGCGGGCGGCTGCCCCTCCTGACCCCGCCAGCCAGCGAATGCCTGTCAGCGAGACACCCCCCTGGGGGAAGCGAGCAGAGTGGGGGAAAGAAGAAAACCTTCCTGAAGAGACAACTGCGGGGCTTGGGGGGGGGGGGGGGTGGCAGGTGGGCCGAGCCGGGGCGTCAGCCATGGAGGGGGCTGCCCTGGCCTGAGAGGCTTCAGGGAGGCGGCAGGGGGTTGGGGGCGCCTCATCCCATTCTCCACAGACGGGCCTGGGACCTCCCAGAGGACAAATAAAAGGTCCCTGAGACCTGCCCAGGCCTCAGGCAACCACCGTCATCACTGCCTCCAGGTCTCTGCGAGAGGACTCTGGTTCCTTCCTGTGAGCCTGAGGCCGGAAGCGGATGCGTGGTGACGCCATAGAGCCAGGAAGTTCTTTACCGACCATTCCAGGTTCTACCCAACTGGCCATTTGGCAGCCTCACAGCTCTGGCTAGTTCTAATGTGGGATTCGCTGAGGGCCTCACGTGCAGGCCGGGAAGACACGTTCCTGTCAGCAGAATGGGGGCGGGGGGCCCAGGAGCCTGGGGGGACATGGAGCTGCCTGTGGCGGGAGGTGAGGGGGATACACACCTGGGGTGCTGGCCGTCAAGAGTGCGCAGTCAGCCCGTACGGAGCACGTGGACGGGGGTGGGATGACGGACTGAGGACCCGATGAGGCCCCCAGAAAAGACAAGACAGTCAGTAAGGTTGGGAGCACTGCTCCCGACCTCACTTGGGGTAAATGCAAATCAGAAGAGAAGGTCAAATGCCAAAGGGAGGGAGGGTGCAGATACCATCACCCGCCCCCAGGGCCCCTGGAACCCCCAGGCACTGCTGCTGAGCTTCACAGAGGGTTCTGCTTTTTCCAGGGGCCAAGGATGTACTGGGGCTGCTGGGGCTGCTCAGGGGCCCCCTGAGGATGGGGGACGAGCTGCCCAGGGAGGTGAATGGAAGCAGTCACCCCCTCCATCCAGCTCCTGGAGAAGAAAGCCCGGGTGGGGACAATGGGGCCTAAATGGAGTCCTAGACCCAAGGGAGGCCAGGGTGTCGTCCCGGCTGTGACAGTCACTGCAGGGGACTGTGGGTGAGACATGTCGCTCTCTGTGTAGTGTCCATAGGAACAGCCGGGGACACTCAGCCCCAACCCGGCTGCCTCCCAGGGCTGTTGAGAGATGCAGTGAAAAAGGCACACAAGGCTTTTCATAAACCTTGACCATGAGGGTAAGAGTGAATCCCCTCTGTGATAACACCAGGTTGTGTAACTCAGGATCTGTGTGTCTGCTAATTGGCTCCTGGGCCCCGGAGCCCCTTGGCAGTGGCTGCACAGGCGCCCCCATGGTGTGACATTAGCCTCCCAAGAATGGGACCCTCCCTTTATGAGGCTGAATCTTTTATTTTACTCCACTTCTCATGCCCGGGCAGAATTCTACTCTTGTTTCCTCACTCCTGCAACTGATCACACCCTGCTAGATCACTGATGATCGTGAAGGAAAGCTTAGTGGTCAATGAATGAGTGAGTGAGTGAAAGTTACTCATATATGCCCCATGTTCCTCCTATTTGGTAGAAGCTCCTTGAGGGGAAAAGAAAGTCTAACATGCCTGGTGCTGATCACAGGGTTCTGTAGGGAAAACGCTCAGGAATGTTGAACTGAATTAATTTGGCTCCCTCTTCCTCACTGCCGCGTGGCCTTCCCATGAGTGGCTCCAAGCATAGCAGAGGCACAGCGCCTGGAGACCCTCTGAAAACAGGCATGACAGTTTGAGGGAGAGGGGATGGGGCTAAGGAGTAGGGAGAGAGGAGGTGTGAGAAGCCAAAGCAATGATGCTCGTGATTAAAGAGATGTCAGCAGATATTTACCGAGTCTTGCTGTGTGCCAGTGGAGAAGGCAATGGCAACCCACTCCAGTACTCTTGCCTGGAAAATCCCATGGACAGAGGAGCCTGGTAGGCTGCAGTCCATGGGGTTGCGGAGAGTCGGACACGACTGAAGCAACTTAGCAGCAGCAGCAGCAGTAGCAGCTGTGTGCCAGGACCGAGTGCATCACATGGACTCTCATCTGATCATCCACCCCGGAGGCTGGGACCATTTCAAAGGCAGTGAAGCTGTCTCATAGAGGTTAAGGACCTTTCACTGAAGGTACACAGCTGCTGAGTGGCAGAGCTGGGACTCAGGCCCGACCCTGTGGATCGGCAGCCCAAGGCTTTCCTGCCTTCCCCCCAACAGGGAGCCTGGCGGTGGTGAGACCCACAGCCTCACTGGGGAGTAGCGAAAAGAGATTTTCTCTTCCCAGTTCTAACTGGCTCCTTGTCCCCATCCTCCCAGGGGAGCATCCCAAGGTGAGGACTCTGGGGGGCTGGCACCAGTCACCCAGACCTGGGGTGACCCCTTCAGGCTGGGGCTATGCAAGGGAAAGGAGGGGCAGGAGCAGCCTGGGCTACCACCTCTACCTGGCCTGGGACATAGAACCCAAGGTTCGCACTCTCCGATCTATCCAGCACCTGCAAGTGGATGGTGAGAGGTCAGAAGTAAATGGGGGGCTGTGGTATTTGAACTGTCCTGGCCCCCTCCTCACACACACATGCCCACCTGGACAGACCCTCGCAGGCCCAGTTTGGTCTCTTCCTGCTGAGGCAAACCCTCTGTGTTTGGAAACTTCTGTGGAGCAGTGAACAAGCCTAAGGGGAAGATGGTATTAGAAAGTCGCAGGTCAGAGCCCCCCTTCCCCTTTCTATAAAGTGGAGATCTTCACACCAGCTTTGAGGTAGGGATGTAGAAGGATAAAGGCTGGCGCACATGGGGTGCCTGGCACGGCTCAGATACTCAAAGGGTAGATAGTAATAGTGAGGAGGAGGATGGTGATGTGGTGACAGACCAAGGGACCCCAGAAAGCTCCCTGGGCATCCTAGCTGCCACCGTCTCTTCTCCACCATCGTCTCTTCTTCAGCAGATCCTCTTTCAGCTTCCAGGAGAAGCTCTGTGGGTGACACGGAATGAATCCGACTCACCCCTCCCCTTTCTCCCTTCTTTCCGAGTTCTCGTCAGTATGTCTGTCCCCGCTGCCAGTCTGTCTGTCCCTCTGCCCCACTCCCTGCCTCTGTCTCCCAGTGTCTGTCACCCCGACTCTCTCGCCCTGTCCCCTCACTCTCTCCTTGGCTTAGCCACCTTAATCATTGTGCCCTTGTAACTCAGCCCAGCTGTCTGGCGGTAGCAGCGTCCCGCGCGGGACAGCCCCGAGTTACACACCCGCACCTGGATGCCAGCCCTGACCACTGGACCCCAGGCCCCTCCTCAGCTGGCCCCACACGCTCCTTGGGGACTCAGCCTCCTGATAAGGCTGTTCAGCCCTGCCTAGTCCTATTTCTGTCCCCAGGGGAGGGATGGAGCGGGGCAAGCCCTCGTCATGCTCACTGGGGCTGAGAGCAGCCCCGGGGGCCTCTCTTTGGGTGTGAGTGGGAGTAGATGGGGGGGCTGTGCCATAGTAGGGTCTCATCCACCCTCTCTCAGCCTGCCCTCGGTGGCCACCTGAGTCAGCCTCTCAGGAAGCCGCTAAGGCTCCCGGCCCCACCCTCAGGCTTGCTGCATTTTTAGCGAGTGCACCAAAGTTAGACCCATCCGCAGGGTCCCTCCTGCTTCCCGCAGGGCCGGGCCCAGCCCAGGGCTCTAGCCAGCCCTGTGTGCCTGCTGCAGGCCCACCCAGTGCCTCCCACTCCCAGGATGTTCCAACAGCTCCCTCTCCTGGAAGCTCCCTCTCTTGTTTGTAAAGTCAGACCCCACTTGCTTGGGGAAGCCGTGCCTGGTGTGTCTGAGAAACTGGCAGGGGAGGCAAGTCGGGGGAGCCTGCAGGCCAGGACACCCCCTCCCCATGGAGCCAGGGGTGAGGAAACAGCTGCCCCAACCCCTGCACTTCCCCCTCCTCCTTCCCCCTCAGATACTGCAGGTGTGAGTGTGAGTGTGAGTGTGTGTGTGTGTGAGACAGTGTGTTTCTTCTGGAGAAGGGCAGCTTTGTTTATTTGGGCTGTAACCTTGACTTTTGGGTAGAGCAGGGCAGCGGGACTCTGCGGAGCCTGGAGCAAAGAGTTTAATATTCATAAGTGACCTCCCCGTAAATGGACTCCGGTGCTACAGAAGGACTCAGAGATGACACCCTCCAGCTCCCCGAGCAGTGGCCTTTCTCAGGGAGCTCGTCAGCACCTCAAGCAGCAGCTCCTGATTGACCGTTTGTGGTGTTCCCAGATCTGACCCGGATGCTGGTCTCCTCCATGCTCAGGGGCTCCGTAGGGCTGTGAGGGCCCTGCGTGCAGGGTAAACACCACAGGGCCCAGGGCGGTGGGCTCAGCATCTCACACACAGCAGGAACCCAGGAAACGACAGTGTAATAGGTCAGGTCTAACATGCAGTTGACACAGTGGCTCATTTCACAGATGGGAGTGATGAGACAGGGAGAAGTTAAGTAATTGGTCCCAGGTCACACCAACATTGGGTTTCCCAGGTGTCTCAGCAGGTAAAGAATCTGCCTGCAATGCAGGAGACTCAGGAGATGCGGGTTTGACCCCTGGGTCGGTAAGATCCCCTGGAGGAGGGCATGGCAACCCACTCCAGTCTTCTTGCCTGGAGAATCCCATGGACAGAGGAGCCCGGCGGGCTACAGTCCATGGAGTCACAAAGAGTCGGACACAACTGAAGCGACTGACTACACATGCCTGCAGCACCATAAGTGGCAGAGCTGGGATTCAAGGTCAGGCTTTACAGATCAGAAGGAGAATCTCACGGACACACATGACTGTGTCATCGGGCTATATTCAGTTACATAAACCTCTCAATTTTAGCATCTGTTTTAGGCTCTGCTCTCAGAATATGCAGGCATGAATGTTTGTTGAGCTGACAGCTTGCCGGCATCTTGTGGTAGGCAGTGCATACCTGGTAGATGAAGGCTGGATGAAACTGGACCCACACGGGGCTGGGCTTGTGGGTGTGGGAAGAGACTCGGCCTCCGTGTTGACGACCCCCGCCCCCGAGGGGAGCCGTGGGTGCAGAGGGCTCGGGTTCTGCTCCCCACTCTCCCAGATTGGGGCAGGAGCGCTGACTCCTCTTCCTGAGGGTTTCAAGGGACAGAGCTTGGTGGCCTGCCTCCAGCCATTGGGGAATTGACGCCTCATCTTCCTCTTCCTACCCACTCTGTGTGCTGGCACTGGGGTGGGGTAGGGGCAAGGTAGGGGTGCAGCTGGAAGACGTTGCTCATTAACTCAGAGCTGCCTTGTGCATCTACCTTTAAGCAGAAGGATGACTCCCACCTTGTCTTCTTCCACTTCTGTAAGCAAAGGAAGGAGAAGAAAGAAATCCCAGGAGGTGTCCAGGCAGATACGGGTGAGGATTCACCCCCTGCATGGCCTCATGGTCTGGCACTAACTAAAATCCACCGGGGACCCAGCTTCACAATGCACCAGGGCCCACAGGGGACACCGGGTGTCACAGAGAGCCAGGGTTCTCACCCCCTGGCTAGCTCACAGTTGGGGGGACAGACAAGAAGCAGCCCAGTGTTGGGCCATGTGTGCCTTAGGGCCATGTGCTGGGGAGTCAGGGGGGGCTTAGGGACCAGGTAGAATTTTGGAGCATGGAGCAGACAGGAAGATAGGTGTAAACCAACCCAGCGCCTCAGGAGACAGAGACGGCTCTGTGATTGGTAGCGGGCACTGTGCAGGCGAGGGGGAGAGCTTAATAGAGCAGGCAAGGGAGATTATGGAGCCCGGCCCAGCGGCTTCTTGAAGAAGTCTGAGATTCCAAGTCGCCTGCAGTCCTGTGCACATAGCTCCCACCCCTCCCGCAGCCCACGCTACTGGCTGCCCAGCCACTTCTTAAGGAACGTCCAGAGACGCACAGCACGACCTGTTTCCTGGCATTTGGACTTGGGCTCTGTTGACCAAAGGCAGCCTGTCTGGGTTCCTTCTCCTGCAGGGTCACTGCTGGGCCCTCTCACAGCACACCTGTGGTTTGCGTCTAGCTCGGCTCAGCAGTCTCTGGCCCCGTGAGCTCATCACCCCAGCCAGACCCTACTGCTTCTCCTGAGATATTGACGGGCCCCCTTCTCCCTTCCAGGAGGGGCTTTTGGCCCACCCAGCCATTAATTTGCAAAAGGGCCATTTTCTGCTTCAAAGGAAAGATGTTTTCCCTCTGAGATCTGCAGTTTTTTAATATTCTCAAATGACTAGCCATAATCGATCTAAGATCGAGTTTGGTGCATGTTGAGTGTGGATTCTCAATGTCTGTTTTCATTTGTTTACGGCAAGACCCAGTGAGCAGGCAGATGAATGAGGGGCCTGAGGCTTGGGGCCCCACGGAGCCCTTGTCACCTGGATTTTCCAATTTCTTCCTTCAGCTGAGCTGCTGATGATTTTTATCCCTCTCCTCCTCCCCAACTTCAACCACTTTCCTAAAGCACCCCCCACCCTCACCCCCAGATGTAATTGGTCCTCCTTTCCCAAGTCTGCGAGCCCAGCAGCATGACCAGTCCTGTGCCGGGCACTAATGGGGAGCCCATCACTAGGAGAAGCTCGGACCTCTAAGCTGTGTGGTCAGGGGTCTCTGCAGTTCAGACTCAGAGATCCAGGAGGTCTGAAGAGAACACCTGTGAGTTGCGGTAGTCAGGAGGGCTTCCTGAGAGAGGGCGACTGACTGGGCCTTAAAGAATAGAAGGCTCCCTGGGCCAGGGCCACGTGTTTCGTGCTGGCTGGGGAGGTGATCTGGCTGCCACTCCAGAAACCCTGGGCGAGGAGATGTCCGCTTCTGTTTCATGCGCGCCTTCCCCGAAGGCGGGTGACTTGTGAGACAGAGGGTAACCGCAGGTAGATCACCCGGTTCAATAGGACGGCCCCCAGGCTGCCCCCAGAAATCCCCCGGATGGACTGGGCCGCTCCAGTCAAAACCACCCTGCTCACTGGGCACCTCCTTCCTCATTGCCCCATTACTGTAAATATCTTCCCATCTGAACAATTAGCCTCCTGGTTCTAAAGCTCCCAGTTTGTTTTTTTTTTCTGGTTCTGAGGCCCTAACGTTGGAAAACACAAGCACAACCAGCACCGTCTGCGGTCTCCCTCCAACCTGCCGGGCCTTTAACGCTCTCACAGCCCCCCTCCCCGCTTTGCTCCTCCTCCCGTGGCCGTGTTCTGGGAGGGGGAGGGGCCAGCTGCCCTGCAGGGAGGAGGCGGGGCAGCTGAGCTTCCTCCAGGATCTGCCCCGCCCTGCAGGGCAGAGAGGAGATCTTTAAAACAAGTTCCCAAGCCTCCTTTCCGTGGATGTGCAGAGTCACCGGTCCAAGGGAGGGGAGAGTCGGCCAAGATCTCAAGTCAGGAAGGGTTTAGACAGCAGCAGCGTGGTAGTAATGGTAACAATCGTTAATATACCCACCGTCTGATATCTGTATTCTTTGCACCACTTGCCAGAATCGTCCTCAGGTCCATCAGATCCTTTAACAAGCTCAAGAGGAGATCAGGGGAGAATTCTTATCTCCATTTCAGCAGAGAAACTTAGGCCCAGAGAGACTGCATGGTTTACCCAGGATCCTAGGAGAACAAGCAGATGGATGGCTAGTTGGGTGGGTGGGGAGTTAGGTGGATGGGTATTTAGCTGGGTGATGTAGGTGTTTGGGCAGCTGGGTACTTAGGATGACAAGAAGACTAGCTGACTTCAGCCAACAGCCATGTCTCCCCTCCTGGCCACTCAAACAGTAATCACCTGCCCCGTAGGAGGCAGTTAGTTGTATTTTGATTAAGCCAGTGCTATTCACTAATTATTCCCTGCAGGTCTCACGTCCTCCCTGGAAAGGGAAACAGCTTCTCCTCTGTCTGTTCCCTCACCTCCATGTGTGTGTATTTTTGGAGCTAAAACTCGGGACATCTGGTCCAATAAGGAGGATGAGCTCCTAGACGGTAGGAGACGCGAAATCAGGGCTGCCCGGGACTGAGAGGTGAGCTGGGCTGCTGCCCTGCTGGGCTGGGGACAAACTGGGCACTCAGCCATAGCCAGCAGGGCCCGCCGGGGCTGAACGGGAGGCAAGGACACGCCTGCCCTTCCTCCGCGGTTCTCCAGGATGTCCTCAGAGCTCCAGGGGGAGTGCACAGCCCAGCATCCACCTCCCCCCCCCCCCACCCCCGACCTGGTTGTCAGTTCCAGCACGTTCCCCCTTGCTGAGGCCCCCCAGCCAAGGCTGCCTGAAAAACTCCACCGGGAGCATGTACAGGACACCTTGGGTCTAATGTAACATTTAATGGCCAAATCTCCTCAGGCCCCTGCGTTAATATAGAACTATCTCACTGGTTCTTACCAGACAGAGTCACACTGCTGATGGCTCCAGGGCTAAACCTAGGCAAGAGGGAGGGGGTGAAGGAGGCAGTGATCACAGACACCTTGCAATAGCCAGGAGAGGCGGAGGTGGGCCATCGAGAAGGCCAGAGGTCTGCCCTTGACCTCCAAAGGCCGGGCCCACAGCATTCATCTCTCACATCCCGGGAGCCTGAGGTTGGGTTGTGTCCACGTCCTTGGACACCAAGGGGCAGGAGGAACTGTACCCTGGCCAGCCAAACACTGCCGGGGCCCCATCCATGCCCCTCTGCTCCGTCAGGTAAAATGGAGCAGGCCTCCCGCTGGCGCTCTCTCCAGTCAGACCCCCGTCCAGCTCCGCCTCTGACCAGCTGCTCAACCTTGCACGTGTCGCTTTGCTTCTCTGAACCTCAGTTTTCTCGTCTGTAAAATGAAGGGCGGCCCGGAGAGTCCCCGAGGCCCTCTGCAGCTCCAGCCTCGGACTGCAGGGCCGCTGGCTCTCAGGTGGAGGCAATTTCCCAGATCACTGAGCCCCACCTGGCCACCATCGTGTGAGGGCCTCCCCTGGGCACCGGCCGTCTGGAAGCACCGCCATCCATCTTTGTGAATATCTGGTTAAAACACTCACCTAATCCTAACCTAATCCTTTCAATTTGGGGAGAGAATTGAAGGGGGAAAAAAAAAAAACGCAAGCAGCCTGAAGCCTGAATGCTAACAGATGGGTAAAAAGTATGTATAAATTACACCCGCTGCTGTCAATTCAAGCTCTCCAGATAAAGTGATATGAAAGGTGTTTCATTTATAGGGGAAATTAATTGCCAGCTGTGTGACTGGATGGTGCAAAGAAACCACAGCCACACGATGTGTCCCATATATTTTTCCTGGCTAGATTCAATACTGTCTGTGCCAAGGGCACCCACTCGATTCCAGACCTTGGGGTGGGGAGCACTAGGGTAAACATGACCCTAAACCGACCCTTCCCGAGTTAGGATGCAGCCAGGGCAGCTTCAGACGTGGAGGCACATGGCATTGCCTCCTCCCCTCCCCCAGGAGGGCTGGTGGAGGTCATATCCATGACCTCGTCGTGGTCCCGCTTTCCTCATCCTTCAGGGATTGAGTTGTGTCTATTCTATGTGTGAAGAGACACCTTCTACCCTGTCAGGGCTCTGAGCACAGGACCAAATGGCAGTCCTCTTGTGCCCTGACCCGGGGCACCCCCAAGGTGGACACTGACTCCTGTGTTAGTGTGCAGCACGGTACCTGGAGCACCAGTCGCATCATTTATTCTGTGACCACCCACCCCCTCTGCAGCCAAAGGGCAACACTTGACCTCTCTGGCCTCAGTTTCCACATCTACAGAGAGTGACTGTCTTAGTCAGCTCAGGCTGCTGTAATAGAATACCACAGACTAAGTGGCTCGAACTGAAGAAATTTGCTTCTCATGGTGGTAGAGGCTGAGAAGTCCAGGATCAAAGTCCTGATGAGAGCCCCCCACCCCCACCCAACCCTCCCTGGCTTGCAGCTTCACACTGTGACCTTACCTGGCAGAGAGGGATGGAGCTCTTGTCTCTTGCTGTTCTTACAAGGGCACTAATCCCATCATGAGGGCCCCACCCTCATGATCTCATCTAAATCAGCCACTCATCAAAGGCCTCTCATCCCATTACCATCACCTTGGGGTTTAGGGCTTCAAGGTAGGACTCTGGGGAGACACAATCAGTCCATAACAGGCATGCCTAGTGGAAGGCCCACAGTTCCTTTCCTGTGCTGATCTCAATGTTAAGGGTCTTATTATCACTGTACGTGCTGTGGAGATCAGGCGGCCAAGAGGACATCTCTGCAGGAGGTGGTAGCAGCAAGGATGAGCCTGAACTCCTCTTTGCCAGAGACTGTTGACGGAGGAGGAGGCAGGCCTCACAGGAAGGGGCCCCCTAGGCCTTGCCTGGGTCCCCTGGGATAGGGTGGGGAGGCAGAGTGTTGGTAAAGCCAGGACAGTTTGCACCCCACACTTCTAGTGTCTGTAGGACCTCCCTCAACACAGCCAACTCCACCAACAGCTCTCTCTGGATTGTTTGGTGATGAAGTGTGTTGGTCACTTAGTTTTGTCTGTCTCTTTGTGACTCCATGGACTGTAGCCCATAGAGCTCCTCTGTCCCTAGAATTCTCCAGGCAAGAATACTGGAGTGGGTGGCCATTCCCTTCTCCAGGGGAGTCTTCCAACCCAAGGATCGAACCCAGGTCTCCCACATTGCAGGCAGATTCTTGACTGTCTCAGCCACCAGGGCACCCTTGGTGACCAGGTCCTTCCTCAGCAGAACCATTTCTGAGAAGGGCAGACTGAAGTGCTAAGAGACTTCCCAGCTCTCAGACCACAGTCCCCTCTGCTGACGGACACCCAGAAGCTGTCTCCTGCACTCTTACCCTGCCCCCTCACCCCATCCTGTCCAGACAGCAGGGGTAGAGCCTCCAGACTGAGAAACTCTCTGTGGCTCCTGCATTCCCCACCTGCCACTTCTTTCTCTCTTGGGCAGAAGGCTGGGCCTGTGTGGAGAGAGCTGTGTAGGGAACACGGAGGACCCTGCATGTGCACAAACCCGCCTGTGCACCCCGGGGTCTAGAGCCGCACCCCCCCCCCCACACACACACACCAGCCTGAGGGGTCTTTCCATTCTGATGGGGGAGGGGTGAGTGGGAGGATTTCCATCCTGTGCCACCCCCCCAATGTTTATCAGAACTATTAAGACAATGAGCTAATATTCTATTCAGATTTAAATAATAAATTAATCTGCATAATACTGAGGAGGCCTGAGAGAGACTTAATTATCTAGTGTACTTTAGGGTGGAAATGGAGGGTGGGGATCGTGCTGGGAATAGACAAACTTACCGGTGATCACACTGAGGCTGGGTTGAGATGCCGGCCCCTGGGCCGAGGTAGGGAAGTGCCCCGGCTCCATCTGGCCCCGAGAGACTCCCTCCAGTGGGGAGGATGCCTACATCTCTGACCACCCCGCCAGGAGCACCGGGGGCGTGGGTCCTCACACCACTTGCCCTCCTGTGCAGGAAGCAGGCAGCAGCTGGGAGACAGCAACAGAGACTGGAGACCTTGTGCAGCCTCCAGTGTTTGCTGGGGAAGCTCTGGGGTCTCGCTAAGTCATGTCTGACTCTCTGCAACCTCATGGACTGTAGCCCGCCAGGCTCCTCTGTCTTTGGGATTCTCCAGGCAAGAATGGGAGTGGATTGCCATTTCCTTCTCCAGGGGATCGTCCCGACTCAGGGATCAAACCTGCATCTCCTGCGTTGGCACGCGGATTCTTTACCACGGAGCCACCAGGGAAGCACGGTGTGACCATAAACAGGCTGATTAACTTCTCTGAGCCTCAGTTTCCCCCTACCAAAGAGGGCACTGCCACCTGTGTCCAGAGTAGAGATGCCCGGGTGTGCAGCTTCTAGTTCCCAAGGACAAGAAGCCCTCAGGAAACGGAGAGGCACAGAGGGTCGCCGTGAACTGTGTAGAGTGAGCGTGTAGTCCCCCCAACATCTTAAAACTCAGCGGTAAGCAGGGCGGCAGGGTTGATGCTTCTGTTCCTCAGCTAGGCAAGCAAGCGCCAGACCTGTGGTTAATTTTTCTCTCTAGCTGGTTCCTGCTGCTCCCTGGGAGCCAAGCTTTTCACACCCCGAGCCAGCCTGCCCTAGAGAGGACTATTTTCAGCGCAGCAGCTACAGCAACAAAGATATGAAGTCACTCCTGCTGCCTTCAGCTCACTCTGCCTGCCCTCCCCAGCTCCTGGGGGAGGTGAGCGGAGGGGGGGAGGCCAGGCAGGGGTCCAGAGCACTGCCCACCCACCCTCCATCCCCTGCATTCTGTGACCCCCACCTTCTGGGGCCCATTTCCTCCTATCCACTAGTTTTCACCTCCCCTCCCTGCAGGTGGCCTTAAGGCTGGGGTGGGGCTCTGCCTGGGAGACCAGGGGTCCCGCTGGGCTCTCCCTGGGAAAGACTCACTGGGATGGGCTAGCTCGCTGAAGACCAGGGTGTCAATCAAGACTGAACCCAGGGGAGCGGCTTCCTCTTCTGGGAGTCTCCAGGGAGCGGGGACCTGGTAGGTGTGTGATGAGGTGGGGGCATGGGGGAGGCACCTGAGTGATGAATCATCGCAGAGGACCCAGGCAAGTGGGTGTTGCTGAGATCTCGAGCTGAGAAGAGCTTGATCATTTGTTAAGTTCAAAACCTGTCAGTTGTCTCATTCAGCTCGGCAAAGAGAACCGAGAATGGGAGACCTTCCACCACAAGGGAGAGAAACTTAGTGGCCAAGGGAGCAGACACCAGACCAGAGGAGTAGGAGCTGCCGCTGGCTGTGGAGAGGGGAAAGCATGGCAGCCTTGCCCAGACCCAGACTAGAGCCGCACACGCAGGGCAGTGACGTGTCAAACACGGCCCACAAGCCAGGAGCACCCCCCAAAACTCACAGCCCGTCCAGGTCCAGGGAATGAGGCAGTGGTCACCAGTCAGCCTGCCGATCCCTGGGCCTCCTGCAAGATATGCAGTCCCCATGGTTTCTAGTTGCTCCTGTTCCTCTCTTGGAGAAAATGCAGCTGAAAAAATACCCCCTTGTCTCAGCTCGGCTAGTAAGGAGTTCTGTTCCCAGGCAGCCAGAATACTGAGGATCTAAGCCCTGACACGTGGGATGCTGTGAGAGGCAGCACCCCCCAAGCACCCAAAGAGGGGCCAAGGGAAGACCCAACAGGGGCTGAGGGAGATGGGAACCCTTACAAGTGAGGGCAGGGCCTGGTTCTGGCCCCTCACCATGCCCCCTAGAGTTTCCCCTCCTGTGGACTGGTCATTCTTCCCACCCGGGGTTTCAGAGGTGGTGGTCCAAAGATCCAGATCCATACTGCCAGCACCAACGAGCTGCCATCCTCCCCCAGGGACAACAAGAAGCAGCAAAGGGAGACAAGCTTGTTTTCCCTGCTCGGGGCATCGGCTGGGATATGAAGGTGGGGGCTGGGGGCTGGGTGGCCTGTTCAAGGGTGAGCTTATGAGCTGCCTTCCAAACCAAGCGTGAGGACACTCAAGGCATTGGCTACAGGGAGCAGAGTCCCCTCCACACCCTCTCCGCTGGGACAGTCTGCTGGCTGTAGGTGTTTGTTGATTGCAGCTGGGTCTCCTGCCATCCACAGACCAGCCTGTAGGAGCCAGCCTCTCCACTGCTCCTTTAGCCCCCTAGGGAGAGGTACCAGCCTGCCCCCAGGTCCATGCCACACCTTGCTGGTGTAATGAGGCGCAGACCTCACACCCAGAGGCAGGCAGGGCAGGGAAAACAATGGCCAAGCCCCTTGGTTGTCACTCTGCTCTAGGGACAGGAGCCACAGACAGCCACTCGGGTGAAGAGGATGGGTGATATGCCCCTCCCCCTGGGAAGCCACAGGAATGGCTCAGGGCTTTCCAGCCATCAAGGGGCTCCCCTGGATGGTCCCTGGAAGTCAAATACCTATGGTCACAACTGCAGTTAACAGACTGAAAATGCTGGAAATCAGCCTCCAGAGCTTTGCACGAGCCCTGAAGCCAGAAGCGGGTGCCCCCTCCTCCTCTGGGTAACCCCAGGCCTTGTTGTCTACACCCGTCATTGGGTGGTTAATCGTGTATGGCCTTGAAACACAGCTTCTCTCTTTATTCTGAACTCTTCGTTATTAATTTGCTTTTATGGTTTATGTTTCAGAGTTTATGGGCAGCTTCTCTTTTCCCCAACAAAACTGTAAGCTCAGTGAAGTCAGACACCAGGCCTGATTTTTCTGTCTTACCCTTGGCACCTGGAGAAGGAAATGGCAACCTACTCCAGTATTCTTGCCTGGAGAATCCCATGGACAGAGGAGCCTGGTAGGCTACAGTCCATGGGGTCACAAGAGTCAGGCACAACTTAGCAACTAAACCACCACCACTTCCACCCTTGGCACCTAGGATGCTAAATAGCACCTCCCATGTCCTGGACACTCAATTTAACATTTCTCTATTTAAAGCCTTCCGAACTCTGCCTCTCACTGGCATTTCAAGTCTTACACGAGCTGGCCAATCTCAAGGGCTGGTTTCAACACAGCAAGCCATCTTCCAGGGTTCCAGACACAAGTCACCCTACCAATTTCCATCTGTCCCTTCATGCTCAGAGGGGCAGGATCATAAAACCACAGAGAGAATGAAAGTTCAATATTCTGTGGTCCCACCCCCTGTGCTCTAGGAATCCCTCCCTGGCATCTCTCACCCATGGTCACCAGACTTTACCTGCACCCGCCTTCCTACAGGTTTACTTACTCCCCACTTGCCAGGTGGCCCATTCTGTTGTTGGCTGGTACTTATAGATGTTCCCAGACAAAGATAGTCATGGCCAGGACATGGCATTTTAAGATAATTTCCCAAAACAATGGTTTTGATGTTACTAATAGTTGCCTACCTGTGTGTTCTGTGCTCTGTGGGACACTCTGGGGACATAGACAGAAAGGAAGATGTGATCCTGGCCTCAGGCTGCATCCAGTCTAGTCGGGGACCAGACAATGGAAAAAGGCTGACCCCACAGAGGAGAAATCCTCACCTGATACACTGTTTTGGCAAGACCAGAGCCCAGGTCTGCAGGCGGGCCACCTCTAACTGCTGGGTGAGCTAGATCCTTCCCTGGACAGCCCCTAGTGTCCTTTCCTGCAGAAAGAAGGCGTGGGCCCACAGGGTCTCTAAAGCCCACCCTGGTTCTCACATCCCTGGGAGCACAGTCACCTCCCTGGACAGATGAGCGTGGGAGTCATTGATTGTGGAGGTGCAAGGGTGGCACCCCACTGGCACACTTTACATCACTCCTCACCTCTGAAGGCAGTTCATGCAATTCACTCAATCCATTCGTTAGTTTTATCGAGTGTCAGAAATACATGTACATGGCAATGTCATTACTATGTTGTACAGCCCATGATTAGAACAGGAGCCGGATGTTAGAAGGAAATTTGGCAGTACTTACAAGTTCACATCTAACCAAGAACAAATCAAAAGAGCATAAAATATAAAGAGTATGAAGGTGCCGAGAGGATATGGTAAGAAAATCATCAGAGGCAGGAGGTCGATCTAAGAAAACTTCCTATAAGAAGGTATGTTGAGAAGAGTGTGAATCAGAAGGAAGGGCTGACCACAGGTCTGGGGCCCCAGAGCCCGTCTCTCCGGGGGGGCCACAGCAGGGTACCCAGGCATGGCTCCTGGGGGCTGTCCTCAGGGGCTTCCAGGAGGAGTCCAGGACCCTGCCTTGAATGATGCCACTGACCCTGAAGCATTAATGGTCATTCTCAGTAGGACATGGACACACAGTCTTGGTCAGACACTTATGTCAGACTGTGTGAGTGAGAACAAGTTATATTCTCCCCTGCATTTGCCATCTAAAAATGCCTGTGTGGCCTCTTACAGCTCATCTCCACCCTTCTGCTGTGGGGGTTTGCTTGGCTGGGCCACGCTTAGCCTTCATCGCACTGTTTATTGTTGTTTATAAAGATGGAGGACAGTACCACCTGCCCTGATTTCTCTTATTTGTTGAATCCTTCTTTCTCTAATTTAGTCCTTTCAAATAATAGATAGGAGCACAGAGGCCCTCTTTCCTGTTTCCTGTCTCCCTCTCTGGGCCCAGGTGGGATGTAGGGGTGAGGATGGGGGGCTCCTGGGATGGGACCAGTCTGGGTGAACCCTGGAGCCTTCCCCAGCACCCCCAGATGAGGTGCACAGGTGAGAGCTGGGGTCCACTGCAGTGCTGGTTGCTCTTCAGCCACTGTGTCAGGGACCCAGGAGGAGGGAACCCAAAGGAAAGACCAGGTAGAAGCCAAGACTAAGCGCCAGGTGTCCCAGCCTCCCCGCCCCTGCAGAGGCTGCAATGGACAGGCATCATTTGTGCTTCTCACTCCTTGCCATCAGTGGAAAATTAAACATTCAAGGCGGGGAGACCTATTTCATGCCTCTACAGCTTTTCCCTAGCACGGCAGCCTAAGACTCAGGAGGCCTAATTATGTGAGCACAGCCAAGCCTCTCGGGACCTCAATTTCCTCATCTGTAGATTGGGCATGATGGTGCCTGCCCCGACAGCCTTGCGGATGTGTTAGGAAGATGAGAGATTTAATAAGATGGCACTTTGCAAAGTATAAAGTGCTAAGCTCACCTGCCATGGATGTTTAATACTTTAATCTCATTACAGTGACTGGTTTTTGGAGGTTTCAGGTAACTTAAAGGAGACAGCAGCTGTCTCATGGAAGGAGAATGGGACACAAAAATCAGAAAGGGACGGTAGCCCTCCAGGATAAAAAGTACCTGTCCTCCACAGAATGACTTTGTAACCAATCAGTTGGCCAGCTCTCACTGGGTACCTACTGTAGGTCATGGAGTGACTAGACGGTGGGCAGATGATGAATAAGGAGAGAGCTGTCCCAGGGCAGAGGAGCATGGAGGGGGCCCCTGGCACATGACTCACACTGACGCCCAACAGGACTGGGGTCTGGAGACCTTTCTGCCCTTTCTCATCCCTGGACCCAGGCGGGACCCAGTGCCCAGGCCTCCAGTAGCTGGGCCCAGGGATGCATTTCCTGAACCAGGGCTGAGGGGGAAGCTGGCAGCAGAAGAGGCCTCAGGGAGGCAGCCCCGCCCAGAGACACCTGCAGCTATAAAAAGCTCCTGTCCCACCTTCTGCACAAGTGAGAGCTGCTAATGTGAGCGCCCAACAAGCTCCCCAGGGTGAGGAGAAGCAATGAACACCTCCTCTGGGGAGCGGGGTGCCCAGGAGGAGAGCAGCATGGGTGGGGCATCCTGAAGGGGGGTCATTTTGGCTCAGCCCCTGGGATGGGGGCATCTCTGGCAGAGGCCAGGGGGTGATATCTGCTGTGGAGCCAGGAAAACAGGCTCCCCGACTCCCTGCTTATCACCCCTCCCATCACTGCACCCCCACCCCTGCCCGCAAAGTCAAGACACATCAACCGCTTCCTGTATCCCTTTGTTTGCCTTAAACCTTCGTTATCTGGGGTCAGTCTCTCTCTGCGCTGGCTTGGGTTTCATGCCTGGCTTCAGGTTTTGTTTCAAGTCCCCGCGGGCTTGAGCTCAGGGGCGGCTGTGCTATACACCATCCTGCCTGGCTCTGACCTTCCCCTCCCCAGGTGTGTGCGGGGTGGGGGTGGGGACCACGGCAATGCTATTACAGTATTTGCATTTATATGAGGCACAGACCCCAAGTCTCTGGTCTCTGGATGCTTTTACAACCCTATGTATACATAATTTATTTTTGTTGCTATTTAATCAGTCTCCGTGTTGAGATGAAAAGTTTCCAAGGGGCCCCAGGTTATTAGGCAACTTTCAATTCCAGCAGCATTGACTCAGAGCATGGGCCAACCCGCCCCCCCGCCCCCAGCCTCCGCTCAGCTGCAGAGGTAGGGGCAGGGGCTGGGCAGGAGGTCATGTGGTTCTGGCCCGCAGAGCAGGCTCAGAGTGAGGCTGGGGGTGTCTGGGGACAGGGTGCAGAGCCAGGGGTGGACAGGAGAGTGAGCGTCCCGACCACAGTCCCGGAGGTGGGCAAAGAGGCTACAGGAGGAGAAGTATGGGGCAAAGGGCGCAATCTTGGGAGGAACCAGCTGGCCTGGAATTTTTCAGAGTCAGGAGGCTGAGGGGCCAGGCAGGTTGCTGGCGGCTAAGTGGGGAGCAAAAACTGCAGGTGGGTGCCTGACTCAGGAGGCAGAAGGAGGGAAGGATGAAGTCAAGGGTGTTGTCATCAGCAGAGATGAGGTTGTTCTGGGTTCCTGGAGTAAGCCTGAGAGGGCAGCCTCTGTGTGAGGCCAGAGGGGAGCCCCAGACTAATCAAGATCTCCACCTCCGACCATTTGTGGAATGTGGTGGGTTATAAATAAATAACCAAGCAAAGCCACTGTGGTGTGAGCTTAAGTTCTTGCCTCTGCCTGGTGGGGCTGAAGCCCTGGGAAGGGGGCAATCCTGTGGGGGGTGGTGCTGCCCACCTGGAAACTCCAGGACCCTTGTCATACAAATGCACACACACACACACACACATATACTTGTGGACACATGTAGCTATTCAATGACACAAGCACACATTGGCCTGCATACACACAGACTTGCATACATAAACACAGGTTTAGAGACACAGGCACACACAAATGTACAGACACATGTGTACACACACCTTCCCAACCCTTGGCTTCGCTCTGGAGCAACTCACACCTGTGGCAGGCGGCAGGTAGGGGGTTCTGTGAGAACATTGTTTGCAGTGTGTGTGGGAAGAGGGAAACCTGAATCAGGGCGCTCTCCCTGGAAAAGCATCCAGTCGTGAGTCCTAGGTGCCCACCGGCAGGGTAGACAGTAACCTGTCCAGCAGACTCCCTCTCCCATGTGACCCACTCACAGCAGGTCTTTCCTCCTGGGCGTGCAGATTTAAAGTTTGTACCAAACTGAGATTATAGGGAATTACGTGAGCCTATTCAGGAAAACCCAAGTAGTGAGTCCTTCCAAAGGCCTATGTGTCCCAAGGACTGTTCTGTGGGTGCAGTACAGTCCATGGGACAAGAATACAGTCCAAGCTCTTTTGTCCCAGCGCCTGTGGGCTGACACCCCGGAGACATCCTTGGGAACAAGCCACAGCCCAGTGGATACGCGCAGAGTAGAACCTCTCTGCTTAGCTGCTTCCTCCCACCCCTCCTTCCTCACAGTCGGAAGTCTATAGAGAATGGCCCCAGGGGCCCCTCTCATTTTATAGATGAGAAGACTGAAACCCAGAGCAGAAGTGTGGTGTCAGCCCCTTTACCCGACCCCGGCCCATCCTGGGTTCCTTGCCCGAGTGAGGACTGGCCAGGTCCAAGCTCCGGACCCAAACCATCCCTCTCTTTCCCCGCATTTGTGAGGACTCAGTCACTGGCCGAAGTGTTTATTTTCCTCTCATCACCCTGATTATTCCCTGTTTAATTAAAATTTGTTTCAGCTAATAGGCCTTAAATTAGTATTTTCAAATATTGACATCTACAGGACCCTCATTCATTATTTTCGAAAGCTCTGGGGCTAATCGCTTTATCACCCTCCAATTAATTACTCATCCACTGGACAGGTAGCCGGTGCCCCCAGAACATGGCTGGACACACTCACAGACAGGCGAGGTCATGCACACAACAGTTGTGCACAGAAATGCATGAGCACAAACACACCCACACACACCACACACACACACTCACACACCCACACCCCACACACACCACTCACACACCACACCCACACACACACTCACATATACCTCCCATACAAACACCATACACACCCACACACACTCACACACACCCCACACACATGCACCACACACACACACACACTCCCCACACACACATACCCACACACACACACATCCACACACACCCACACACACCACACACACACACATCCACACACATTCACACATACACAAACACACATCCACACACACACACACACACACCCCCACACACACATACACACACACACACCACACACACACTCACACACACCCACACCACACACACACCACACTCACACCCACACATACACACATCCACACATACACACACCCCCAACACCTACACACACACCCCGCACACACACTACACACAACACACACACACCCCACACACACACCCCGCACACACACTACACACAACACACACACACCCCACACACACATCCCCACACACCCCAGACACACACAAACCCCACACACACCACACCACACACACATCCCTCACACACCACACACACCCACACCACACACACACCCCACTCACACCCTCACATACACACCCACACATACACACATACACACACATACACACACACCCACACCCCACCCACACAAACACATCCACACACACACCACACACCCCACACACACCCACACCTACCCCAACACACACACCACACATACCACACACCCACACCCACACACACACACACCCTGGACATGTTCCCCAATAGAAGTCAAGCCTGGCAGAGGGGTCTGGGGAGTCTGGAGGCCACGAGGAAGCAGAGCGTGGCATAGCAGGTCTCCGGTGGCAGGCCGTCCTCTATCAGTGTCTCACCGAGCACTCTGCGGTACCGAGGCTCTCCGGGTCCCCTCCTCTTTGCAACTGCACGAGGCACTCAGCTCCCCAGAGGGGCCCAGCTGGCAACACCGGCAGGTCCATCATGGCCTTGGGCATCCACAGAGCAGTGGCCCGAGCAGCCCTGGGGGGAGGGGGTGGGGGAGCTGAACATCGGCCTCCCTCCAAAGGGCCTCCTGTGCTGCTTCCCACCTGGGTTGCCGAGATCTTTAGGGAAAACCAGGAATGAGTTCAGAAAGTCAGCTAGGACCCCCAGTCAGCTAAGGCCTCGGCAGAACAAGGACCTTCCCCAGACGCCCACCGGGGTGGGCTCCAGGCTGCTGGGGCCAGGGGCTTCACCTGTGGGGCCCACCTTCTCAGTCTCTCCGTGTCCCTGCCAAGGCTGAGCCTTGAGGGGCAGGACTGGGAGACGGCGCTCAGCTCCATGTGAGCAGGTTTTTTTTTTTTTCCTCCTTGTAAACAGTCTGGAGTGATTGGGATTAAAGTCTCTGCAAGTTACTGGTATCGCCTTTCAGAAGAGCCAAGTAATCCATGGGGATTAAAGAAGCAGCCGTGCTCATCTCCCACAAATGAATATCTGTCAGAGGCATTGACCTGTTAAAATAATGAATTTAATGTGCAGCAAACCGCACAGGCGGTGACGCCACTCGGCCTGGCCAGTTGTTGTCCACGTGTCCTAATGAGAGTCTCAAGGAAACAGGACCCCCATCAGGCTGCCCTGCCCCCTGCCCTCCACACCCTGCGACCTCCTTCCTCGCCTCCCTGAGCAGAGAGGTTCTGTGGCCTTTCAGATGGAAAAAGGAAGGTGGTGCTCTAGAAGCCATCAAGCCCAGCCTTGCTCAGCCTGCTTGGGAAGCTAAGTTGTCCCTCTCAATTTTCTGCAGGTTTGCTGTTGTTTTTGTGGCCATCGTGGCTTCCTCTGGAGCTTTCCAGGGGGCACTAATGGTAAAGAACCTGCCTACCAAAGCAGGAGATGAGACGTAAGAGACACAGTTTTGATCCCTGGGTCAGGAAGGTTCCCTGGAGGAGGGCATGGCAACCCACTCCAGTATTCTTGCCTGGATAATCCCATGGACAGAGGAGCCTGGCAGGCTACAGTCCATGGGGTCGCAGAGTCGGACACGACTGAAGTGACTTAGCAGGCAGGTGGCCCTCCATGGGCCCTCCCATAGCTCAGCCCCCACTTGGTCACCAGAAAGGTCTTTGTGTTCCTGAGTCCCTCTTAAGGTTCTGTCACAGGACAGTCTGTCTTCCTCCAGACCCTGGGCCTGTCCAGCCCCTAACCCACCACCAAAGCCTAGGACCAGGGCCGGGGGCTGAAAAGGCGGGCACCTGGGGCCAGCGCTCTCCTTTTACAGAAGGGGAAACTGAGGCCCAGAGGGGGGCTTGGCTTCCCCTCAGTCACCTCGAGTGCCCGTGGCAGGCAGAGGACCAGCGTCCCTGGAGTCTGTCTCCCACCCAGTTCTCTGTCCACGCCCGCTCTTCCGGGGACACTGAAAATGGCGGTCGGGGCTGCCGTCCGACAGCTCACCTCACAGCACACTACCACGTCTTACGGTGGTTGAATCACGGAGCGGGATTCAGGAGCGGGAGCAGGGGGCCAGGGAGCCTGCCTCTCCCCTCGGCCAGGATCCATGTCTGGGGGCAGATCGGGCTGGGAGGTGAGATATTGAGAAGGGGGCGGGCAGCCACAGAGAGCGGGGACCACCTTCACTCGAGGGCAGGGGCTGTGTCCACTAGCGGCCTGCTGTCTGTCCCTCCACCGCTGACAGTGCCCTCACCTGCATCCTCTCTGAGGGATGGAGCCCCCCGCTCCCAGCACCCAACAGAGAATCGACGTACAGACCAAAGCCCCTTCGGCAGGCAGCCCTGTTCTGTGCTCCGGGCCGTGCCCATCTTCCACCACGTCCCTCGGCTGGCAAGGACAGCGGCCCCAGCTTGCTTTCACCAAGCAACTTTAGCTGTTGCTAATACAAATGGTCTAGCCTTTGCCAGGGGAGCCGGTCCCTGCCCCTAGAGCTCTCCCAGGGAATCCATACTTTTCCTTCTTGAATCTCTATGAGATTTCTTTCCCCATGGACAAGTGCACGGTGCCCACTCTAATTAGGTAATTATGAACAACTCGGTGGAAAGGCAATGCACTTTTTTTCTCCTGTCCTTTCTTCTTTAAAAAAAAATCACGTGATTATGAATTTTCTAGGTCTCGGGTATTCTAATCTAGGAGGTACTGATAAAGCCGGGGGGCAATTAAATAAAGTCAGGTGGCAAGCTCGGAGGTGAAGTTGGAGGAGGGGGCTCAGGAGGCACGCAGGGAGGTGAGGTTGGGGGGGGTTCAGGTGGCAAACTTGGAGATAAGGTGGGGGGGATCTTCTTGAGGTAGCTGTTCTGAGACCCCTTTAGTCATCCTGGCTGAGGCACAAGGAAAGGGTTAGAACCCGGAAGGGCCTTGTCTTTGCTGCAAAGCTGAGATATTAATAGATGTGTACACAACTTCCGCATTTTAACTTGAGGGATTCTGCCCGAGTCACCAGCCCACAAGGGACAGGTGACATCATGGTCAGATGATTCATTTTCCCAGTCACGGGCAAAGCATGTTCAGGTGCCAGCCCTGGCCGTACCAGGATGGGAGGCTCAGATCGCTGGAATAAGTTATCTTTCTCTTCCGGAGTCCCACGGTCACACCTGACAGCTGGGTCCCACGGCAAGACAGGGCGAGACTGTGTGTCCAAAAAGGAGCCCAGACTTTAAGACAGAGGAGTGTTGGGCATGGAGGGCCAGCCGTGTGGACTGCAGTGGTCAGAGGTCAGAGGACGCTCCTGGGGAGGGCGCGAGGGAACCTGCCCGGGATGAGGGCCAGACGTGGGGGGGAGAGAGGATGCACATGGGTCTGAAAGAACAGAGGACGCCAGGGAGGTGGCCAGTGACATCAAGGTCACGGAGCAGGAGAGGGGTCTCTGGGGCCCAGGCCTCGGGAGTGAGTGGGGAATCTGGACCTCCTCTTCCAGCCAGAATGGAGAGGGTATGTGAAGGGGCTGGGGCGGGAGACAGCGGGGGCTTGGGAGTGAGGATGGGGCAGACCATCCTAACCGCCAGGCTGGGGGAACTGCAGGGGATGGCAGATGTGACCCCTCATCCACAGCCACGAGAGACCTGCCCCCATGGTGGCCACAGGCATGCCTACCAAGCAGCTGGGAAGCCTTACCCCAGCTGCAAGGTGACTGCACAAACCTTTAGTAATAGCCTGGGCAATGTTGCTTGACGAAAGTGTTAGTCACATAATCACGTCCAACTCTTTGCAATCCCGTGGACTATAGCCCATGAGGCTCTTCTGGCCAAGGGATTCTCCAGGCAAGAATATTGGAGTGGGTAGTCATTTCCTTCTCCAGGAGATCTTCCCAACCCAGGGTAGTCCTCCTCGCAGGTGGATTCTTTACCATCTGAGCCATCACTTTCATTTTGGGCTTCCCAGGTGGCTCAGTGGGTAAAGAACCCACCTGCAATGCAGGAGACCTGGGTTTGATCCCTGGGTTGGGAAGATCTTCTGAAGGAGGGCATGGCAATCCACTCCAGTATTCTTACCTGGAGATTCCCAATGTACAGAGGAGCCTGGTGGGCTACGGTCCATAGGGTCACAAAGTGTCAGACACGACTGAAGCAACTCAGCCCATAAGCAAACAATGTTGCTTGCACACACTCATGAAGCTCAGAGTACCCCAGGCAAGAGGTGCCAGGTTCTAGAGCCAGGCCAGGACCGTCCAGGGTGGGAAACAGGGAGGCACATTTCCCTCTTCATCTCCCTCTGATGCTGACAAGCCTAGTGCTTGTTCTGAGTCCCCCTGCACCTCTTCCTCCTGGGCAGAGCAGTCGCCTCCATTCCTTCTAGATGTCACTACTCCCCAGAGCCTCCCATAATAGCCCACTGCTCCTTGGCATAGCATATGTTGTGCACAGCTGGGCTGTGTCTTAGATCTTGTCACTTTACCGTTTAGGCCTTCTCGGGATAAAGCCAAGAACATATCATTCCTGGGCAGAGAGTACCAGCAAATCAGAGCTTTGCAGGAGCCACAACCTTAGAGAAAGTTGTGACTTGGGACCATCCCAAGTTCATGGAACGGGGAGTTGTCTCAGTAGGCCAGGCACCATACATCCTGGAGGGCTTCTCAGAGGAAGAGATTTAGGAGGGTGGAGGAGGGGAACACTCAGAGAAAAGGAGAGGGTGGCCTGGTATATGAGCAGCCTGGCATCTGACCAAGAGGTGGACAGGGAAGCATGATGAACCCCAGCGAAAGATCCGTGACAGTCTCAGCCACAGCCAGTCTCCTGGAAGCCTCCCAAAGCCATTCCCCTGAAGGGTTTGAGTGGCGACAAGGAGAAAGGAGGACAGGCAGGCTTCCCTGCTTTTTCAGCGGGCCTTCAGGAGACCAAGGCCGCATCTGTTGCCAGGACTACGGGTACCTCCACTAGTCTGATTTCTCACCACAGTAGTTTCACCCCGTCTCCCAGCTGGGGGCCTGGAGGAGGACAACAGGCCAGTGACCAGAGGAGACACGTGCCAATAACAGGGAGAGAATAGAAAGGCAGGCGTCCCGTGCTCCACCAAGGATGAATTCAAGGGCGCTGAATTCAGGCCCCACCTCTGCCCACAAAATCTCTGAACCCCACTGCAGACTCATCTCCAGCCCCACCTCCAACCCCACCTCCTCCAGGAAGCCTTCCCAACCCAGGTTGGTCCCACAGGGGACTCCCTTCCCTGTGACAGCCAGTCCTCCCTAGAGTCAGCACCCTTCCAAGACCTGAGAAATTCTAGTCAAATCCCTGGTGCCATTTATTTCACCAGGAAAACCTGCACAGCCCAATCAGACCTGGATGAGCCAAGGTCAGGACCCACCCATGTCGGCTTCCTTTGCCCCCAGCCCACCTTCTAGAACTCTCAGCACTGCCCTGGGGCACTGCATGGGCTTGTCTTGGCTGATGAGCAGCCGGGGGTGTCCATTCTACCTGAACGACCGGCACACTGGGAGCACCAGCTGCTCCTGGATCCTTCCCAGCCCTGTCGAGTATCCGAGAACGTGGCTTGGAGAAAGAAGATACAGGGTAGGGTACTGCATGTCCTATGAAAAGCCCAGAAGAGGTTTGTGGGGTGGCTGTGCTCACTGCAGAAGCTAGGAGGGGCAGGAGCACATGTGGGTCGTTTCTGCTGGAGAAGTAAAGCAAGGGAGTAGCTTGGGGTAGCTCTGATCAGTCTCCTTGACAAAACATGGCAGGATACAGGCTTCTCTGTGGCCATGAACATCACCAGGGCAGCTGGAAAAGGCAGCATCCCCTAGTCACAGGACTCTCCCTCCCCACCCCTCCCCACGTGCGGGAACACACACATCCACACTCGCACACATTCACTGACATGCTCCCACGCGCAATAACACACATTCAGTCTCACGTTCTTTGGCTGCAGCTGCTCCCTCCCCCAGGCTCCAGTCTCCACTCCCAGCTTCCCCACGTATTCCTGACACTTGCAGGAGCAGCTTTGCCTTTTGAATGGTGCCCTTCATAAAGGCAGGGCTTTGGAGTCAAAGCTACAAGGAGTGCAAGGGTAGGGGCCACTGGGAGCCAGCTGGCTCCTCCTTTCTCCCTGGTAAATATCCTGTTTGTTTCACAGGCCGTCTGGCTGGCAGCAGGGAAAAAACAACTCTTTTCTTAATGGGCCACAGGGGTCACCACTGCCCGGCCATCCCAGGGTGAGACAGCCCGCCAGCTGCACCGCCCTGCGCTTGCAGATGGAGGGAGGGGTGCTAAAGAGTCTGGTCCCCGCTCAGGCACCAGCCCCTTCTGTAATCTTGAGGCAATCCCCTGCCCCCAGACTCAGTCTCCCCACCTATCTAATGGGCATAGTAATTTGTCGTCCCCGGCATAGTGGCATCTCTTACAGCAAGAGGGCTTTGAATTAGACACAAAGGACTAGCTTTTGGAAATGAAAGCTCTTAAGGGCAAGGATCCAGGAATATCTCCTCCGTGTTTGCTCACACTCTGCTAGGTTCTGAAAAGACACTGACGTGGGTGACCGGGGGGTGTGGGGGAGGCGTGAGGATTGCTTTCCATGGAGAGAACCAGGCCACACTCATCCACATGGACCCAGGGAGGCTTGAATTCACATCAGCTGTTTACAGTTCACATTCCAGAGGCTGCACGTGACTGTCCTGGGTTTGCCGGCCCGTTAATTTGCTCCAGGAGCGCACTGTCTACACAGAGAGCAAAGGTTGACCTCAATCACCCTCACGCCTGAGTCTCCAATCCATTTATCACTCACGGCTCCCGCTGAGTCCCCACTGTGCGCTCGGGCCACGGGGCTCTGGAGGAAGGAACACGTGGCTGCCGCGGCAGGCGGCCAGGTCACTGTCTGGCTGGGGAGACATGACTCACACACATGACACAATCAAGAGCAGGGGTGGCCGTCGATCAGAGCCGGAGGACTCCCAAGGCTGCCTCCTCCTTTGCAGGCGGAGATACATGAGCACTGATGTGGTTAAAGAAAAGCTTTAACCCGGGGTAGCAGCAGAGAGGCCCCCTGCATTTCGGAAGGTGGCAGAGACCCCACTGCAGTCTGCAGCCAGGTCAGCCAGAGTCCAGGGAGGTAGAGAAGGATGAGCTTTGTCCGGGGAGCCAGCGAGCCGTGTTCTGGTCACAGCGCTGCCTGTGCTGCTTTCTCGGAGCTTTCGTTTCTACCTCTGCAAACTGGGGGTACAAGGAGATCCCACCCCCCACCACGGGCTGGGAGGCAGAATGTGGGCTGGCACACAGCCAAGAGAGCGGGGTTAGAGTCGGGAAGGTCAGGACCAAAAATCCAGCGGATCCTACACTTGGATAAAATGGTGGAAAAGAAAACAAGGAACAAGTGAGTTGGGGGAGGCAGGGACATCGGCCAAGGAAACTGGGAAGGCCCCAGACTCGAGCTGGACCAGAACAGGGCTGTAAGACATGGCACAAGGCTCTTCCTGGGGAAGGCTAGGCCCTGCAGTCCCTCACAGGCTTCCAGACACTCGAGGCTCCATGGAGACCAGGAGACAGGCGGGGAGCTGGGGTCACTGCGAACACACCTCCTCCTAGTGTCGGGTGCTCCAGGTCTGCAGTTTGTGCTCCGAGAGTTCCCTTCGTATGTTCAAGAAGCTGCTGATCTGCCTGTTGTCTGAAGCACTCATATACCTCTGGGCAGGTCCAGCCTCCCAGGCTCAGGGCACCAGCGGGGGACCCTGTTCTCTGCCAGGAGCTGGGCCATCCTGAGGGCGCGTACACCACCTGGACCCCTGCCTGGCTGAGCAGAGCATCCTGGCAGGAGCAGGGGGACACAGCGCCCCCCACAGGACTCCCAGCCCATCCCACCTCCTCACTGAGCGCAGGCAGTTCCCTGCATGCCCCCCTCTGGCCACGGGCGCAAGTCCCACCTCCTACACACAGCCTTCCCCCAAGGATCCCGTCCACAGGCGGCATCACATTCTCAGCTACTTCATTCACTCCTCCTCCTCGCAGCCCTCTGAGCTAAGTGCTATTACCCCTTATGTGCATGTGTGTGTGTGTTAAGTCGCTTCAGTCGTGACCGACTCTGTGCAACCCTCTGGGCTGAGGCCTTCCAATCTGCTCTGTCCATGGGATTCTCCAGGCAAGAATACTGGAGTGGGTTGCCATTTCCCCCTCCAGGAGATCTCTCTGACCCAGGGATCGAACCTGCATCTCTTAGGTCTCCTGCATTGTCAAGCGGGTTCTTTACCACTAGCGCCGCCGGGGAAGTCCATTATCCCTTATACCCGATAAGGAAACAGAGGCGCCTAGAAATGAAAGTGCTGCCTGGAGTCACGTGGCTGGTGCAGGGTGAAGTCAGAATTCCACCCCTACTGGGTTGGCTCCAGGGTCTGAGCAAGCACCCTGAGGTCACACGGCCTCTCCCAGTGGCTGCGGGACATCGGGCACCAGACGAGAGCAGCCCCTGCAGCTGCTTCCGTTGTTTGGAGGGCCTGTGCCCCCCGCCCCCCGCTGCACGGCCGGCCTCCTTCGGGCAAGATCAGGACTTAAAAAGTCTTCTGCCCACTCCCCACCCCCAAGCCCGCCAGCGGGGTGCCAACAGCTGGTGGATCAACGTGCTGCTGGACTAGGGGAGACGCTGGCTCCTGTGAGCTCAAGACAGCAGCTGCCAGAAGCTGGGAGTGGCCGTTTTGTGAGTCCTTTGCAGAGGACTAACACTGCCCCTGTGCCACCACAGGGCGCAGTCCCTCCCCCGATCCTTCTGTGAACTGGCCCTGCCCCGGGGACCGTGAGAAACAGACGGGCCAGGAACCCTGCAGGATGGGGTCTCTCTTTGCCCTTAATCCTGCAGGGACCCTCCCAGTGTTGACTGGACCCTATCATCCCCTGGATCTTATACTGTTGGAACCTGAGGGCTTTCTGGTCTCCACTCTGCCAGGTAAAGGGTGCCCAGCTGACTTCCTGACCAGCGGTCCAGGCAACAAAGGCCACCTCCCTCCCCTCCCCGCCCTGAGCACAACTCAAGGCAGCTCCTCCGTCCTCTCCCCCATAGGAGCTCCAAGCTCTCTCTCTGTCTGACCGCTCCCTTTGGAAAGGGTGGGACAGGGGCTTCCACGCATCCAGGAGTGCTGCAAATCCTCAGGCTTGGCCTCCACTCTAGCCCCCCCCAGCAGCCCTGAGGCCAGGCCCCTGGTAGGAGGTTTTCCTGGGGTCACAGACCGCAGCCCTAGCCCGTTTTCCCAAGCCTCTTGTCCTGATTCCCAGAGGGCCTGCGGTCCCCCGAGTGGAACATTCCAGAGAGATGAAGCCCCTCCCCAGTACATCTTTCTTGAGTTGCAAACACAAAGATACTTCTCGAATCATTTTAAAGAAATGCAGTTTCATCACTTAAACATGCGATTCATTTGTTAAACCCATGTAATCAAACATAGAAAAGTAAAACCAATATTGATTAGCAATTAGCCTATATGTTCCATCACATTGATTGAGCTCCTCGTGGGTGTGAGGCCCTGCACTAGGCGTTGAGGAAAGAAAGAGGAACAGGGCACTGCCTGCACTTGAGGACAGAGGGGCCCGGCAGCCCAGGCACTCAATGGCTGGACCCTGAGCTGCAGCCTCGTCATCACAAGGATCCAGCAGGTCCCTTCCATCCACGCCCCCACCCCACCCCACTCTGTGCACCAGCTCCATGCCAGATACCGGCTTAGCGTGCAAGTCAGCCGAGACTTCCAGAGGATTGTCAAGCGCAGCTAACCTTGGCCCGGAGGTCAGTCTGGCTCTCAGGGTCTGACCCACGTGCTTCCTGACAGTGGGCGCCCAGCCAGCGGCTTGAGAAAGCTATGCGTCTTTGGAGGTTACTGAGTCTCTCTGGGCATGAGTTTCTCCTCTAAAAAGACTGTTCAGTGGCCTTCCTCCTGCTTGGGAGATGGTTTGCAGCATTTTTTTGATTATCCTCACAGTGACCATATGAGGCAGGCCGGGATAGGTTTTCATCCCATGTTAAATTTTGAAAATGGGGAAAAGGTCAGTGAGGTGACGAGCTCGACTTGGCCAACACAGTGGGGGAATGGAGCCGAACCCAAACCTTCTGGTTCCTTCTTCATGGCTCCTTGGGCATAGGGTTAGGTGATCCCTAAAGTTTCTTTACTCTGAAAATCCTATGACTCCAAGGGATTAGGGAACAAGCAGAGCCCAAGTCTAAGAAAACTGGGACAATGTTTAGAGGCTCAGAGGAGAGGGTGGTCCTGAAAAGAGGGAGCAGAGCCTACAAGAGTGACCCCCAGGACAGCCTGAGTGCTCAGGGTTTAGGACTCTGAATAAATCAGACCCACCCATACTTGACCAATGCAATAATTGGATTTTTCAAAGATGTTCCCCCCTGGTTTATTTGTTGTTGTTGTTGTTGATGTTGTTTAGTCATTAAGTCACGTTCGACTCTTTTGCGACTCCCTGATGCAGCCCACCAGGCTCCTCTGTTCGTGGGATTTCCCAGGCAAGAAAATTGGAGTGGGTTGCCAGTTCCTTCTCCAGGGGATCTTTCCAACCCAAGCATTGAACCTGAGTCTCCTACATTGGCAGGCAGATTCATTACCACTGAGCCGCCAGGGAAGCTCCCTTGTCTATTTCTCCAGTGGTAATTAGCACCAGAGGAGCGGGGCACTGGGGCTGTTGGCAACCACAACCACACCCTGACTGCTGCCTCCCTGCTCTGTTCAGGGGGCACAGGAGAGGCCAGGCGGGGACTTGGCTGGGGTCCTTGGTCAAACCACTTTGCCTTGAAGGAGAGATAAGTTTCCATGATAGCTCTAATTGGTGGCACTTCCAGGAAATCACATACACCAAGGGTGTGGACAGGTGCCAGCCATTGAACTGAGGGGTTAAGAGGAAGGATTTAGAAACTTGGGACTTAGTTGGCCCCAAAACATCCTGCAGACCATCCTTCAGATAACTTATCACCCACACAATTCATTATGAGCAGGTGACCTTTCTTAGCCAGGTCTGGGCTCTAAGTGGTCTTTGCAGAGAGACTGGGATGCCCAGAGGGTCTGACAGGACATCTGGGTAGGGTTGCCAGGGTCCGAAAGGGGCTGAGATTAGGATCGGACTGGGCTCTGGGATCCCTGTAACCCTGTCACCTGTAACTCTGTCCTCCTAGCTTTCTCTCTCTCCTGGTTTCCTGGTGGGCTCTGGGGCAGGGCATTCTCCTGGGAGAGGGTTCCAGCCACTGGTCAAGGAAGAAGCACCCTCCTAGGTCGCTGCTAACCCCCTGGCCAGCAGCGGGTGTTCACTGGGCTTGCTGTCTTTTGCTGGCAGGGCCCTGGGAAGATATGGGAAGGGACCCTAAACCCAGGAAGAGGAGACTCCTTCCCTTGTGGCTCAGCTGGTAAAGAATCCACCTGCAATGCGGGAGACCTGGGTTCGATCCCTGGGTTGGGAAGATCCCCTGGAGAAGGGAAAGGCTACCCACTCCAGTATTCTGGCCTGGAGAATTCCATGGACTCTATAGGCCATGGGGTCACAAAGAGTTGGACATGACTGAGCGACTTTCACTTCTACTACTTCCACAGGTCGAGTTAGAGAAACAGGGACGAGAAGGGGAAAGTAGGGGCTATCCTTGGGCTAGGGAGTGGCTGGGGGTGACTCCCCAACTCCACTCAGCCAGAGCCACCCCTGCCGATAAGCTTGTCCACTCCCAGACTTGGCTCCTAGCCTAGCCCCTCCTCCCCTTGAAGCCCAGTTTCTCTGTCCAGAAAGCTACAACTGAGCTGGTTCACCAGGGATTATGGGCAGCCTCACCTGATGGGGGTGGCTTCTTTATTTCCTCTTTCTTTCCTTCCATCCTTCCTTGTTTCCTGCCTTTCCTTCTTTCCCCCTTTCATGTTTTTCTTTACTCTTTCTTCTTCTGTACTTTCTCCTTTCCTTCCCCTCATCTCTTCCCATTCCTTCTCACCCTCCTTTTCATCCTCTTTACGTCATCCTCTCTTCCCCTCCCTCCCTCCCTCCTCCCCTCTCTCTTCCCCAGGGAGACACTGCCACCTTTAGCATTTCCACCTGCCTTGCTTCTGAGCCTCCCTGATCCAGAACACTGCGCTTCTGCCTCCTCAACACCAAGCACATGTGTTATAGCAACAGGGAACGTGCAGAGCAAGGAAGAACCACAGCCTGTTAACAAGCCCTGGATGAGCAGAAGTCTATAGCCCCTCAGCTGTCTGAAGGCCCAGCACTGGGCGTGGTGCCTGAGAAGACAGAGGGGGGTCTCAGGCTGGCCCAGAAGCATGCCCAAGGATTCCCTGGGTCCTCTTTTAAAGGGCTGACTCCCAGGCCCTAGCCCCAGAGGTCTGATTCAGTGTGTCTGGGGTGGGGCTCTGGGATCTGCCTTCTTAAAGAACAGACCAGGTGGTATAAAGCAGGTCCCAAGATGCTTTGAGGAATTTTGAGCTAAGGAGTCAAGACAATTCAAGTGAAAGCTGTGTTCAGTCAAGTGTGGATACATGTTGAGTGAAGGGCTGGAGAATTCTTGGAATAGGAGCTGGAGAGTTGGAAAATCAAGGGTAGGGGGGTGTCCTGGAAGTTGATCACTTGAGTTGGGCTCTGACAATTGGAAGGGTGTGCATGGGTTGTCAGAGGAGGGAGGATTACAGAGCCAAATATTTGAGTCAGATACTTCAGATGGCAGGCAATAAATTGGAGGGATGGACAGATGGGTGGATGGATAGATGGATGGATGGATGGTTGATGGGTAGGTGGGTGGGTGGATGGATGGGTAGGTGGGTGGATGGGTGGGTGGGTGGATGGGTGGGTGGATGGATGGATGGATGGATGGATGGATGGATGGATGGATGGACAGATGAGTGGATGGATGGATGGATGGGTGGGTGGATGGGTGGGCAGATAGGTGGATGGAAAGCTGGATGGATAATTGGATGGATGGAGTGGATGAGTGGGTGGATGGGTGGATGGATGGATGGGTGGATGGATGGATGGATGTCCTCAGCTGGCCCCGACCGACCTCTAGGCTCTGCACTGCTCTGTTGTATTGGATGTCTGTTGTTTCAGAACACAGCTCTGAGGGGTGTGAGATGCTCCCTCTAATCAGACTTCTCACTTGCCACCACCCTTAGCTGTCCTTCCACATTCTGGAAGAGTCCAAACCAAGGAATGAAGGTTAAATCTGGCTGTCCCCGCCCCCATCCCACCCTGGGCCCAACATTCAGAGAAGAGTTAAGTGACAGGGCCTCGTTCTCCTGTATGAATTAATAATTGATTTGGTAACAAATCACTAATATTGCAGTAGTCGTGGTGAATAAGATAATGAATGTGTTCTGTCCAGGGAGTGTCGTGTTGTGAGGATTCAGCTGAAATTATTCATAAATGTGCTACTTTTCCTCATCTCCAACTGCTGCTAGTTTAGCTCCTCTTTTTAATCTTCCCAACCTGTCACATTCGATGGTGGAAATCGTCAGGCTCCATATACAGCAGAATATTAAGGGGGAGCTGCCAAGGCATTATGTCAAATTTCAATAGGTAATAGAAACAAAGTGCTCGCAGACCCTTTCCCACTTCTCTTAAAGTTAAAAAATAAGACTTTAAAAACTTCCTGGATGGATTCTTTATCTCACCATTGAGAAGGAGACTCCAGGTCATTGGGTCCAGAGACTTGGGTTGTGGTCCCCACTTTGTCACACACTTGCTGTGTGACTTTGGGCTAGATACTCAACCATCCTGGACCAAGTTTCCCATCTCTGAAAGACAGACGATAGTGCCTCTCTGCTTTTGAACTAAGGTTAGTGAGAGAACTGCAAGGTGATGGGAAAGAAAGTGCTATAGGCCACGGATGGGTAGTTGGGCTGAATTTTCTCCACTGCTGCCCCCTACTTGTCCATGCTCTTACCCAAACATGCTTCCACGCACCCAACCAGAGAGGGCCCCTTCTTTTTTCCTTCCTTCCCCATCTGACCAATCAAGTCGTCTGGGCTCAGTTCCACTCCCACCACCTCCCTCATGAAATCTCTTCTCGCACATGCTCTCTTCCTCCAAGCCCTTCCCAGAGCACCCTGGCTCTTTCTTACCCAGCTCTTCCCTACACACCATCCTCATTAGTAGGCTGAAAACATCTCAAGAGGTGAGCTGCCTTTGAGTATAGTAAGAAGGAAAGAAATGTAAAATGAACCCATGGTAGGTGGATGGATGGATGGATGAAGGAATAAGATGCTTGAAACTGACGACACACTATTTCAGTCAATGAGCCAGTGTTTGCTGAGCCCCTGCCATGCATGTAGGGTTGGTGTTTACCTCTGCTGTATCAGGCTGGAAATCAGAAAAAGTGTCAATGACCCAACACCTATGCTTGGAACAGGATAACAGTGATCAGACTGGACTGGAGAGTAGGAATCATAACGTTACAGCTGACAGACCCTAGGATAGGCCTTTCTGAGGCCTTACTGTGCCCCCCTACCCTACAAAGGTGACTAGGGTCTTACTGTGGCCACCTACCCTACAAAGGCGACCTAGGGTGTGCAGAGCGTGCAGGCACTTAGCTCAACCACACAGCTGGTGGTACTGGGCCAGATCCTGGGCCTCCTGAGGAATGGGGCTCTGGAAGGTTGCAGGGCTTGAGTGGGAAGGAAGCACTTGTCCCAAGGGGTGGATGCTGATTCTGCCAAGAGAGGGAAGGGGCGAGGTGCTCTCTGAGCTCCCCGAACACGTCCCAGTCAAATCAAACCTTTCCAACACACCCCACAACAGCCTCACAAAGCTGTAACCACACGATGAGACAACACAGCACTTCAGAGCAGATGCTGACACACACAGACGCTCACTGACACAAGTGAAAACACTACCGACACCCACATACACAAATGCAGAGACACACCCCAGGCAACACACAAGTCCACACATGTGGGACACACACACGAAGAAGCACACGTGCTCATCCAAGCCTTCGTTCTGAGTAAGTTATTAAAAATGTAGACATCACTGGCTCCCAGGGTCAATATGTTGTTTTTAAATTTAAACATGAATTTCCATTTCATTGAGCCTCCAGGGCTAACAAGATGTGCTGTGACAGGAGCGGCTAGCTGGAAAAGGCATGATTGAGGAGCAAGCCAATAATGTGTGTGCACAGCCTGGGCTGGGAGGGGAGGCGCCTTTGCCCAGCTCCCACCCCCTGGGAAGAGCCGGGGGCGGGCAGTGAGTGTCGCTACTGGCACCCGACACTGAGTCCTGACCTGGTTGAGCAGTCCATGCTTCCAGAGCTGAGAGAGCAGAATGAGATATAAGCAACATCCACCCACCCATCCACCCATCCATCTTTCCACCCATGCGTCCATCCATCCATCTAGGGATCCATCCATCCTTTCATAGTCTATGAAAACCCAGACAGATCTGGGATAAGGACTGTGGAGGTGTTGGCAAGAAGAAAAATGCTGTCCTTGCCGCCGCCTGGGAAGCTTCCACTCTGATTGGGATTAGGTGTGTGTCTCAGGGACCTCCAGCCTGGAGACCTTCTGTGTGTTCCAACCATCTCCCCACTCCCATATTAGAAATGGCACCAGACATTCCAGTTTATAACCACACCATTAGCAATCTGCACTAGGTTATAAATTCTGTGAAAGGAGGTACCCTATCTGTCTTGTCCAGCAATGGACTCTCAGCACCTAATCCCCAGTAGGTGCACAATGAATGCTTGGTGAACATGTGTGAGATTGAATTGAAGTTCACCCTTTCTCATTCCCCAGTACCTGGCTGGCAGCCATGTGTATGGTTGATCAGGGTATGGTAGTTACAGGGCTGAGTGGCTTCCTAAGTGGCTCAGGGGTAAGGAATCTGCCTGCCAATGCAGGAGACTCGGCTTGGATCCCTGGCTCGGAAAGATCCCCTGGAGGAGGAAATGGCTACTTGCTCCAGTGTTCTTGCCTGGGAAATCCCATGGACAGAGTAGCCCAACAGGCTACATACAGTCTATGGGGCTGCAAAGAGTAGAACACCACTGAACACCATCATGAGCACAGGCGTGAGCGAGTGGTAAAAAATCAACACACAGCAAAGAAAGAGGTGCTGAGTGGCCAGGACTTGCTCCTTGAAGGAGGCAGATGACGAGGAGGCACCCTCATTGCACCAGGCCACTGGAACATGGAGAAACAGTGGCTGGGAGAGGTGGCGTGAGCAGAGCTCCTGGCTGGGAGCAAGGGCCAGTCAACAGCTGAACCCACCCCTGAGGGCAGTGACCTAGGTGCGTGGGGAGGTTTGCCAGTCCCTCATCCATCCTAGCCCCAAATCTGGCTGCCCCTCTGAATACTCCCTAGTGGCTCAGATGGTATAGAATCTGCCTGCAATGCAGGAGGACCCGGGTTTGATCCCTGAGTAGGGATGATCCCCTGGAGAAGGGATCCCACTTGAGTATTCTTGCCTGGAGAATCCCATGGACAGAGGAGCCTGGCAGACTACGCAAAGAGTCAGACACAAGTGAGCAACTAACACGTTCACTTTCTGGATAAGACTGGGGCAGAGGTCTGCCTCAGGGCTGGCTGTTCTGGATTTCAGAGACTTTCAATCTGCTGGACCTGGTAGACGCTGTAGGACTTCACATATCTCACTCTCCTAAGTGTCAGTCAACTCCCAAAATTGTTCACCCACCAGAGGAGTTAGTGTGAGAAATAGAGAGCAGAAGTGACCCCCTACAGACAAGTCAGGCTTCCCTGGTGGCTCAGCTGGTAAAGAATCCACCTGCAATGTGGGAAACCTGGGTTCAGTGTCTGAGTTGGGAAAATCCCCTGGAGAAGGGAAAGGCTACCCACTCCAGTATTCTGGCCTGGAGAATTCCATGAACTGTGTATTCCATGGGGTCACAAAGAGTTGGACACGACTGAAAGACTTACACTTCCACTTTCACAGACAAGTTACCCCACAGCCTTGTGTCCTGGAGATGGTTTGAGCAAAGCTGACCCTCCTGTCTCCTTCTCCACACACACACACACACACACACATGACCAGGAACCACTGGCTGTCATGGGATCAGCTTGTACCAAACTCACAGTCTCACGTGCACACAGACACACACAGCTGTCACGTTTGGGGACCGTCTTTCGTATCTTCTAGATTATCTGCACTCAGAAGAAATCCCAAGACTCTTTCCTTCAAGTGTGGACAATTTGGTTTCTGTCTCTGGGAGCACAGCCCCTCTTGAAATCTCTGGATGTCACAGAACCAGAAGTTCAGGAAGAGGGCACTCCCGCCGGTCAGCTCTGCCAGGCCGCGAGGCCAACCCCTGCCAGACCCTCCTCACTCAGCTCACATATGGGGATGTGAACATTCACTCACGTACTCCTTGATTCACACAGTCACACCTACACACATGTGCACAAAAGACCATTGCCAGGCACACACAGAGCCTTCACGTGCCACATCCACGTCTCCCCAATGTGTCCACAGAACTGTGTGTCCAAACTGTGTACGGATCTGTGTGCTGAGACAGTGTCCACCAGCACACACCCATGCAGGGTGCCCACATGTGTCCCCCAAGCACACCAGAGGTGTCAGGCCCCATCCTTGGGTCATCAGTCTGAGGTCCTGGCAGCACAGCGAGGGGGCAGGCAGAGGGCAGGGCTTACCCCCCAACACCTCCCTGCAGGACCAGACCTTCGGGCGCCCTGGCACAGAGGCCCGGGCCTCTGGCCCTTTAAACATCCATTTAAAGTCTCATCTCTCAAATAATTCAGCAGAGACATCAGCCAAAAGGGCACACTCTCCTTCCCTCGTCTTCAGAAGCAGGAGAAGGAAGGAGACAGGGGAGAGCAGAGATTAATTGGACCTGGAACACGGACCAGGGATTGTGTAAGCCCGAGCTGCCAGGGACGTGGGGGGCAGGGGGGCTGTCCACAGCTCCCTTCTCTTATCTCCTCCTTCTGTCCTTTACTCGTCACACTCTCCCAAGGACCTCACGCACATCTTCACAGGGAGGGGCAGCCCCTGGCCAGTCAACACCTGAAAATGTCCCCGAGGCCGCCTCTGCCTCCCACAGCCTTGTCTCCAGGACTAACAGCCAACCACCATGGCTTTCAGGCCCAGCCTGAGCAGCATACTCTGCCAGGGTGCGCGTGGCCCTGATGCCCCGCAGATGAAGGGTCGTGAAGCTGTGTGTCTCAGTTGCCCAGGAGGAGCCAGGGAGGGCTGGTGGTCTGGACAGGGTAGCAGAAGGAACGTCTGTAAACTGAAGCTCTGTCCCCGCAGTGGGTCTCAGGTGTCGGCCAGTGTCTCTTATGTCTGTCTTCCCCAGCAGACCCTCACTCTCCATCCCTCCTGCCTGTCACCGGCCATGAATGGCCCCACTGTTGGGAATCCGAAGGGAGGCTGGGAGGGCATCGCTGCCCAGGCCCTGTCCCCACACCCCCTGCCCCCTGCCATCCAGCCCCTTCCGGATGTAGCCCCCACCCTAGGCTTTCTGAACCTCGATGGCTGGGTAAGGTGGGGTCTGCCTGGCCCTGATCGTGGGCCGGGGGGTAGGAGGGAGGAGCGGGCGGAGCTTGCATAGAGCAGGGATGTCCCACGGCACACAGGTGGCTTCCCGTGCAGGGATCAGCTGCCCCAGCCTGGAAGCATCCACGTGGGGGCCCACGAAGTCCCCACGATTCCTCCCAACTCTCTGCATTGCCCGTCGGCCCCAGTTAGCCCGTCAGTGGGATCCAGCGTATCCCACCGCCTACCTCTTATCAGCCAGCAGCCCCGGGGTTCTCAGAGAACGGAGGAGCAGAAACTGCTTTGTGAGTTCGGTTCAGTCATGTCTGAAAGTGGGAAAGTGCTTGCGTGGAAAATCGCTGGGGAGAGTCACGTTCTTCAGGATATAGGTGTGCAGGTCAGGTGCCGGATTCCTCCTCATGACCTTGGACTTCCTAGGAGTCAGCCAGGCCCCCTCCCGAGCCTCCACTGACAGTCAACCCATGTGTCTTGACCAGGGTGGCCCCATGGCAAGTCCTCAGACCAGGGTGCAGGGGGCCCATGGCGAGTCCTCAGACCAGGGTGCAGGGGGCCCATGGTGAATCCTCAGACCAGGGTCCAGGGGGCCCATAGCAAGTCCTCAGACCAGGGTGCAGGGGGCCCATGGCGAGTCCTCAGACCAGGGTGCAGGGGGCCCATGGCGAATCTTCAGACCAGGGTGCAGGGGGCCCATGGCAAGTCCTCAGACCGCTCCCATCTGCTGTCCAGAGGAGCCCCTGTGGGACTGGGTTATGGCTACTGCAGCTGCCACCCTCTCATCTCACCCCCTCAGTTTATCCCCTGTAGCCAAGAGGCCGGAGGAGGGCATAGCAACCCACTCCAGTATTCTTGCCTGGAGAATCCCACCAACAGAGGGACCTAGCAGGCTACATTCCATGGGGTCGCAAAGAGTTGCACCTGACTGAAGTGACTGAACACACAGCCGAGAGACCAGCTCTGGGGACTGGGAGCACAGGGAAGGGGCAGAGACAACCTCACACGCCACAGAGCCAGAAGCAACGGACACTGTGCGTCAGGAAGACCACGGGACCCCACCAGCCATCCTGGGTCGGGTGAGAGAGTGCCCAGGCCTGAATCCAGACCCTCGTGCTTATTAGCAGCTGCGGCCTGTGGACGAGTGACTGGGTATGCTGAGCCCCGGTCTCCTTCATCCCTTCTGTGGATACTGATTGCCCCTGCCTGAAGTCTGGGGAGAAGCCCAACCCTACATCACCTATCACACTCCCTCCCATGTGGTTGGGACTCAACAAACGGGAGTCCAGGCATTCCCAGCCGGACCCCAGAGAAAGGAGCCTGGAACCTGGGTCTTCCGAACTCTGCCTGCACGTCTGGAAAACAGGAAGAACCAAACAGTGACATGTGATGAGGTCTTCAGATCTGCCAGGCCTTCTCCTCTGCTATCCACCCCTAGAGGAAAAACAAAAAACAAAAACGCCTTCGTTTTTCCACGAAGGACACGTGTTTAGTCAGGGCGGATGAGAAGCACCCGGGTCGGGGGGTGGGGGGCGGGAACTGGGGCTCTGGGTCCCTTGCGCAGCCTCTGAAAGGGTCTTCTTAAGAGGAAGGCAATGGCCCCAGATAAATGAAGGAAGCTTCCAGAAGGATGGGCACCTTACACATAGTTCTTACCATGCCTGGGATAACATTCCAATGAACAGTCCTGCTTTCTAACAAAAACAAAGGAGCCACGTGTTCCCCACACCGCACCTCCCCACTCCCGTCCCCGCCACCCCCCCCCACCCCCCCACCCCCCCCACCCCACCAGCTCCTCAGTCTAAGAGCAGAAGAATCTGGAAAAGAAGAGGAAAGGAGTGAGGCGGGAAAGAGGGAAGGTGGATGGAGCAGGGGCTTTTCCAGACCCCACTTGCTGCCCTCCAGCTTCACTCCAGCCCCTTCCCCTTGCCCATGACTCTGCCAGCCAAGTTTCCTACACATGGCGATGTCAGTGTAACCGGGTCTTTTTAAAAATCCTTTTCTTTCAAATCAATGTAAAAATATTCTGCGGTACGGAGCCGATTTGATTAAAAAGGGAAAAGGTTGCCTGAAATATGCCCAAAAAAAAATCCAGCTAATGGGAATCTCATTCATTATTTAATCTCCTGCTTATCAGAACAGGACCAAAATGGAATCTAATATGGCATATGCATGGTGTTGTCCTGGAGAGCAGACAGAAGGTAGGGAGCAGGAGGAGGCAAAGACGGATAAAGACTTGCCATTTCACTTAATATATTAAACCAGGCTGCAGGCTTTGAATCAGATTAATAACAGTAGTGGGCCTGAAAATCCCAATAAACCTGTGCACACGTGTATATATAGATAGACACACACATCCATATACATTTATCTGGTATCCATTCTTGTGTGTTATACTGTGATTCACACACTGCCGCATTACTGGACTTTATTAAATACAAATGAAAGACACCTCCCCTGGCAGCGGCCCGGGAGACCGCAGGCTGTGGAAAGGCCGCGCAGCGCTGGGTCCTGCTCACTCGTTCTGCACTGGCGAAACCTGCCTGGTTTTCAAGAAGACCTGGAGGGGCCTGGAGCAGACGCCCTGCAGTGCCCTCCCTGAAGTGATGCTGGAGGCGGGGACACCTGCCAAGTCCCTCTGCACCCAGTTTTAGGTTTGTGGGGTAGCTCCAGGCGTGGGTGCATGCTAATGCCTCAGTTGTGTCCGACTCATTGCAACCCCATAGACTATAGCCCACCAGGCTCCTCTGTCCATGGGATTCTTCAGGCAAGAACAATGGAATGGGTTGCCATCCCCTCCTCCAGGGGATCTTCCCGACCCAGGACTTGAACCCACATCTCCTGCACCTCCTGCATTGCAGGCGGATTCTTCACCGCTGAGCCACAGGGGAAGCCGGGAGTAGCTTCATAGGGTCCTCTAATCCCCATAGTAACTCTGAAGACAGTATCATCCTCGCTATGCCAGTGAGGAAACTGAGGCACAAAGATGTAGGAAAGCGGCCCAGACCCACAGAACAGTGAGTGGTACATCTACCCACCCAAAGATCCGTGTCCTTCTCCCTAAGCCAGGCTCCTTCCCTGAGGGGCATCCACGTGAGGCTGACTCTGCCTGGACGGATGAACTGGAAGGCGGCTCAGCAGCAGATGTTCATTTTGTTCAGACTGGTCTCTCTCACCAACCCCCAGATATGCCCCCCTCCACTCCCTGGCTCACCGCCTTCCCCCTCCCACCCCTCAAGACCTATCCCGGCCTCTCTTTCAGAGACACACCTCACACATCGCCTCCCCAGCCCACTGAGCACCTGCCGAATATGAGGCCTGGAGGGCCCTGCACAGAGGGCCACATTCCACAGGCAGCTTTGCTGGGTTCCCTTGCCTTCAACCCTGACCCCCAGGGGAGCCCTGGCAGGAATACTCTCTCCTTTCAACCTGCTTTGTGGCCAGGCTAACAAATGGGTCAGCTGTGTTGGCACAACTTCCCAGTAAACAGCTACCTTCCAAGTTGTCCATCTGTGGATTGTCTGTGATTCAGGCCCTTGGAGGCCCCATGGATTAGGCTCCCCAATATCCCATCCCCCTTCCCTCCCAGTCCCAAAGGGCCCACAGCACATGATATCAGTCTTAGCCAGAAGATAGGGACATATGTGGGAGGCAAAGGATGCACTTTCCTTCTGGCCCAGACAGTAAAGAATTTGCCTGCGAAGTGGGAGACATAAGAGACACAGGTTTGATCCCCAGGTCAGGAAGATCCCCTGGAGAAGGAAATGGTTACCCACTCCAGTATTCTTGCCTACAGAATTCTAAGGACAGAGGAGCCTGGCGGGCTGCAGTCATGGGGTCACAAAAAGGTCAGACCCGACTTAGCAATTAACACACATACACATACACACACGAAAGGAGTGATTTAATGACCTGTATCACGTGGTGGATCCCACTGACCAAATCTGGAAGTGGTGTGGTGGCAATATGTGGAGACTCCTGGGATGAGAAGGGATGGGTGTCATCAGCCCTGCTAACTTCTTTTCCCTCTTTAATGCCAACCAGAGATATCTCTCCTTTACTCTCATCTTCTTTGAAATTCAGCTTGAGCTGTAGGGGAGTAAAGGAAAAAAAAAAAAAAGAAAACCAGAGCCAGGCACCAAACCATCTACAAAACAACTCAGCAAGGCAGTTTCTCTAGCAAACCTGCGTCTTATATCTCCTGTGACAAAAAGATTTATAGCAATTTTTTATTAAAAAAGAGAGAGAGAGAGAGCTGCAGATAATCAGATCTGAGACACAGAAATGGGAGCGTGGGGGTGTTTTGCATGTAAGTTATTTTAAAATATATGTTAGGTGCGTGATGGATTTTTCCACTCCTGACTGGAGGGGGGCCAGCCAGCCCCCTCCCCAGCCCCACTCTTGACTAAAATGATGGAAAGGACATGTGAAGGGAAGGACAGGGACAGACGGGGGTCCAGAATCAGGAGCTCAGCTCACAGTGCTCTTCATGCAGGGACTCTGCTCTCAGACTTCACCCCTGCCACAGGCCTCTCCCTCCACGGGTAGGGAGAGAGGGGCTCCAGCTGCTTCTAAGAGGGGAGGGCACAGCCACAGGCTCTGAAAACCAGAAGCAATCGTAGGACCCCCACCCCCACCCACCCAGCCAGTGTTACGCTCTCCACCTGGTTTCATAGATGAAGGAAATGATGGTGGTAAAGAGAAAGGCTTGTTCTGCATTTGGGAACACAGAGAGGGGCCTCACTGGCCTTGCCTATAAGAGATACACCCCTCTATCTTCGTTCTCAGGGTCTTCTGGGTCTCCTTACCCCAGGGAAGTGCCCCCACCCTGGACAGGGTAGACACAAGAACTGGTGTGCATGCCACATGGGAAGGAGGGGGTCTGTCCCAGAGTGGGCAGCTTGGTCCTGAGGCTGCAGACCATTGGGCTACCTGATGGGAAGAGTCGATTCACTGGAAAAGACCCCAATGCTAGGGAAGATGGAGGGCAAGGGGGGAAGGGGCAGCAGAGGATGATGGTTGGATGGCATCACCGACTCAATGGACATGGGTTTGAGCAAACTCCAGGAGAGAGTGGAGGACAGGGAAGCATGGCGTGCTGCCGTCCATGGTGTCACAAAGAGTCATACACAACTTAGCAACTGAACAACAACAACTGAACCAATGAGAGGGGATTATCTCCATGGAACAGGCCCCCACGTGAGGCAATCCCCCTGCCAACCACCAGGACACCCAAACCTATGGGACCTCTAGACAGCACTAAAGTGATGAGACATTCAATGGCTGGTGAAAACGACCTGATGGTACGGTGAAGGAAGTACCTGAAAAACAAATCCCACGAGGAACAGTTCATAGGATCTACCGGAAACAACCAGGGGAGGCATGAGCCCCGCCTTCAGACACCGGCCTAGCCAGCTAAGAGCAGGGAGGAGTCCCCGTGGGCCAAAGGGGCGGGTACAGGCGCTGGGGCCTGGACAGGAGGGCGTGTTTGGTGGGACAAATAGAAAAGGTGTTTCCGAGGGTAGAGCAGAATGAATAAAAAATACTGCAATACCCAAGGAAGGAAAAGCACAGTGCAAGGGATACGCAGGGCTTCCCGGGTAGCCCAGCTGGTAAAGAATCCGCCTGCAATGCAGGAGACCTGGGTTCGATCCCTGGGTTGGGAAAATCCTCTGCAGGAGGGCATGGCAACCCACTCCAGTATTCTTGCCTGGAGAATCCCCATGGACAGAGGAGTGGTGGGCTGCAGTTCACGGGGCTGCAAAGAGTCGGACATGACTGAGCTACTAAGCACTGCAGAGCACTCGGGATGGGCAGTGCTTTAACCCCAGATTAAGTGCCGATGGCAGTGTCTCTGCCACCAGGGCGGACTCACAGGGCAAACACTGGGAGGGCAGGGGCTTCCCATGTACCTCAGATTTCACACTCTGCGTGTCCTCATTGGCCCTGGCTGCAAGGGACACACCTCCGTCCTAGTTCTCTGAGCCCTCCCAGGACACTGGCAAATCCTCTGTGAGCCCAGCTCCCCGAGAACCAGAGGGTGAGGGGTGATGGGCACATGCAGCCCAAGTGTGCAAGGACCCTTGGCTCCTGGGCATCCAGGTGTGCACACACTCCAACCGGGCAAAGCCAGGCCCCCTGCTTTCCAAGTCTGCTTCCCTGACTCCCATCCCCAGACCACATCCAGCCTGTTTGTCAGTGAATTAATAACCTGAAAAAAAAAACACACAAAAACTCAACTCCAGAGACACCCTGCTCAAAGGAATCCTGGGTGAGTTATTCAGAAAAGGGAGCGTTCTCCTCTATGGGGTGAGATCCAGAGAGCAGAGAAGCCCCCATCCCGTGGCTGGGGCCCTCTGCTTCCCGTCGGGCAGTGAACTGGCCGGGAGCTGGGCAGGAGCATGGTAGGTCCGCCTCACTGTCCGCTAGCACGTGCCGTGGCCTCTTCCTGTTGTCACTGTCTCTCGGTCAGCTGCACCTGGGTCGTGGGGCTGCTGTGGGGGTGAAGGAGGTGAGGCCGGCAGGCCTGGCCAGGCCCTGGGAGCGGACGATAGAATGAGCGAACGGTGGTCAAGATCCCACTGGAGGAGAAGACGTTGTTGGCTCTGAACCATCCTGGGCTTCCTGGACAGGTGGCCTCCCGGCAGGGGCAAGGCCAGAGCAAGGCCAGCCGCTGGCACCAGAGCCGAGGTGGGAGAAACAGGAAGGGAGAACTGGGGCCAAATCTGGGGGAGCCTGTAGCCAAGACCCGCTCCGAAGAGGGGGTGACGACCTGTTTCTTGAGGACAGTCGCAGCCCAGAAGATCTGGGCACTGCTTTCCCCGCTATGATGTCCGTCTGTCCATCCTTCTCATACAGTGTTCTATCACACATCATTTGAATGTGTACTGATGGCAACACTGACATGTGTCACACTTTGCCCAGCGCCACGCCCTCTGCCAGGCAGAAACACACAGGACAGCACCCACGCCCCCATGCCTGCGTGGGTCACCTGCCCCTGCCCGGTCACAGCCCGTCACAAGCCCACACCTGGAGGGCGGCGCTCACAGGCAGGGCCAGGCCTCCCGGCTCTGCACCATCACACACCTGCCCAGCCACACAGGCCACCCCAGCAGCCCACGCACTGCCCCGCGGCCCCCGTGGCACACCACATCACGTGCAAGCACTGCTCCCCACCCTCCCCTCCAGCTGTTTGTCGCCAGCCCCTCTCCTGGGCCTGGCTGGCCTGGGGGAGGGGTGCAGAGAGCAGCAGGAGAGGAGGTGGACTCGCCTTCTTGGAGGGTGACTCCTTGCGGTATTTTTAAGCTTTTCCCTCATTTGCTAAATGAGGCTTTCGCTCTGGCTCCCTCTCGCAGCGGCTGCTCCTTTCACGGCGGGGGGGCGGGGAAGCGGTGGCCTGACAGATGCTTAAGAGATTGTGGGTGAAACTTGCTGACTCAGGCCCAAGTCCCTGGCTGTCCCGGGACTGTGTCTAGTCACCTTCCTCTTCCTTTTCTGGGCTCCCCATTTCTGCCACCCTTTCCCCCACCCCTCCCTGTCTCTCTGCCCTTGCTCTTTCTCTGTCTGCCTCCTTCCCTCCCCGGTACCCCTCCAGCCCCCTGCCCAGGGAGGCAGAAGACGCCAAGCCACACCAGCCACGGGAAGTGGGGTGAACGTCTGGGTGCTCGTGGAGGGCAGGGAGGTCCCGACAAGGTTGGGGCGGGGGCTGGAAGAGGGGGCCCTTGAGTTAGGCCTGGAAAGGACTTTAAACTTGGTAGGTGGTGGAAGGGCACACAGCTGCCCAGAGAAGGAACAGCATTGCTGTGCCCAGGGTGTAATGAACTGGGCAGAGAGGATGGTGGGGGGAGTTCTGTAGAGGAGGAAGGCTGACCATTTTGAATTTTAGAATTTCCCTTTGACTTGAGCTTCGATTTCTCTCTTATTTATTGTCTTTCCTCCTCACCTTTTCCCCCACCCAGACCCTGGCTCTTTGTTGAAATAAAGAAGGACAAAGAGCTTTGTCCCCCACCCCAGCCCATACCCACACGTCCCTGCCACTTCTGAGCTGCAAGGATTGGGAAAGGGGCTCCTGCTTAGGCCACAAGGAGAGAACACCAACCCCGTGGGACCTAAGGGCAAGAGGGGTCAAGGAGGGGGCAGCAGGATGGTGGGGGGGGGGGGCGGTGCCAAAGGCGGTGGTTGGCCAGAGGTGAGGAGCCAGGTGTCCATCCCGAGCAGTTAGAGGGGCCAGAGTGCTGAGAATTAGGAGCAAGAGTCCAGGGGCTCAAGTGCCTCTTCTCTACGTGGGCAACCTGAAAGGCAATGCTAATCAAACTTGATGCACATTAAAATGGTCCAAATCAAACACTTAAACACTCACCTTGGCAGCCTCCTTGCTCATTCCTACTAAAGCAGGAGACAGGACTGGCCCCCTTTCAAGTGTCCCTGCAAATAAAACGGGAAGGAAGCCCAGAGCCCAGGAGTCCAGATGCCCCAAGCCTGAGGCCTGGAGAGATGCAAGCATTTGTCCCAGGCCCCCAGCAACCTGGGAACACTCATAGTGAGGTTTAAAGGCCAGGCCATGGCCAGGGTGGAGAAGGCAATGGCAACCTACTCCTGTACTCTTGCCTGGAAAATCCCATGGACGGAGTAGCCTGGTAGGCTACAGTCCATGGGGTCTCGAAGAGTCAGACACAACTGAGCGACTTCACTTTCACTTTTCACTTTCATGCATTGGAGAAGGAAATGGCAACCCACGCCAGTATTCTTGCTTGGAGAATCCCAGGGATGGGGGAGCCTGGTGGGCTGCCATCTATGGGGTCGCACAGAGTCGGACACGACTGAAGTGACTTAGCAGCGGCAGCAGCAGCATGGCCAGGGAGTGACATACCTGGACAGGCAGGGAGACCTAGGGCCTGGTTCTGCTTCCTCACAGGGCACCGAAGGCCCTGGTCAAGGCAACTCCAGGCTTGAAATGTGAAGTTCTCATCTCTTTACAAGGCTGGGGACAGCCACAGCACCAAGGAGGTGGGACACGTGGTCGGTGAGAGTATGGTCAGTGGGAACGAGGCTGAGTGGTTTCCTCCTCTATCTCTCCAATCATCTATAAGTACCTTAAAGGCTGGGGGCTTTCTGGGCCTTGGCTGGTGCCAGGGAACCCCCAGATCCTTGTCACATGGGATCCGGAGCTGGGCCCTGTGGCTCACTGGCTGGGAGGTCTTGGACAAGCACCTGGACTCTCCCTGGCTGTGTTGTCTGTGAAACTGGCTCACAGGGCTGTTCTGAGGGTTAATGAGCTAATGCCTGGACAGCACTCAACCTGTGATCAGGGCTAGGTCAACACAAGTTAGTATTAGTTCCCAAGATGGTCCAGCTCACGCCGAAAGGTGCTTTTCTGAGGTCTTCCCCAATAAATGCAAAGCCCACTCTTTCCCATGATGCTACACCCAACAGGAGCCAGGACAAGGCCTTCCCAGTTGCTTGCTGAGCCACCAGACACAGCGCCTACACAACACGGTTCAATTTTAAAGGAAAGAATGGCCTAATGGCAGAAGGGAAATTGTAACGACCACCATCTCTATTTCCATCACTCTTCTCTGATTGAAGAAGACCCACCTGGGCCCACCTGCTGCACCCCTTTGAAGCTGGAGCATCTCAGTGGCTGGTCAGAGTGCTCATCAGGGCCTCTCCCACAGCCTCTGGGAACCAGTGGAGCCCAGCAGAATTAGCCACGGGAAGGTCTCCACCACCAGTCCCTGCCCAGAGCCAGCTCTGCGTCAAGACTGCCCCGGACCTGCTGGGAGCAAGCTGTTCCAACAATGAAACACAAATCAGCCGCCCTCGGCCCTGCCATTTGCCAGAACCAAATTCATGATCCTCTGATAAATAATTCAGGTTTCTCCATCTGTGGAAAAGTTGGATTTGGCCTAATTTCTCTCATAAACAAAGAACATCATCTGCTCAGAACAGTAAAATAGATACCAGTCAAATTTTTTTTAAAAATATAGCCCAGCGAACCTCATGCATTCGAGGTCTGGGATCACGGAATCCAAGTTGCCTTTAGGAATCTGAGCAGATGGAATGGACTGAGAATTCTAAGTCTGGCCTGAGAAACGGGCTGGACGTGCAGGCTGGTGAGGAAGAGGACATATTTAAGAGCAACCGCGAATGAGTTTCCATTACTGAAGTCCTCCTGATTTGTTTCTAAGTATTTGCAGTCCCTTGGACTGCAAGGAGATCAACCCAGTCAATCCTTAAAGGAAATCAACCCTGAGTATTCATTGGAAAGGCCAAAGCTGAAGTTGAAGCTCCAATACTCTGGCCACCTGATGCAAAGAGCCGACTCTTTAGAAAAGACCCTGATGCTGGGAAAGATTGAAGGCAGGAGGAGAAAAGGATGACAGAGGACAAGATGGTTGGATGGCATCACCGACTCAATGAACATGCATTTGAGTAAGCTCCAGGAGATAGGGAAGGACAGAGAAACCTGACGTGCTGAAATCCATGGGGTCGCAAAGAGTCAGACACAACTTAGCGACTCAACAACAACAATTTGCTGAAAGAACATGAAAACAAGAAATGCATCTCTCTGAAGGGTTCTTGAGCCCTGAGGTATCAGCAGTGTTCTCTAGAGAAACAGAACCAATAGGAAATACACACACATACTCACATACATAATCTACATTGTTGATTAGTCTCTAGGTCATGTCCGACTCTTTTTGTGACCCCATGGACTGTAGCCCACCAGGCTCCTCCGTCCATGGGATTTCCCAGGCAAGAATACTGAAATGAGTTGCCATTTCCTTCTCCAGGGGATCTTCCCGACTCAGGGATTGAACCTGCGTCTCCTGCATTGGCAGGCGGATTCTTTACCACTGAGCCACCATATATATTAATATGTATTAAAAGGTCTATTTCAAGAGATTGGCTCAGGCGACTGGGAGGGTAATGCTGGGTCTGAAATCCGTGAGCAATAGTAGACAGAGGCTCTCAGGCGGGAGGCATCATCGGTGTCTTGCAGGATATTCCTCCTCCTCAGGGAAAGCTCCACTTGCTTTTAAGGCCTTTCAACTGCTTGGATGAGGCCCACCCACATAATAGAGCATAGTCTCCTTTGCTCAAAGTCAATCCATGTGGATGTTCCCCACGTCTTCAAAATGTTGTCACTACACCACCTAGATGCGTGTGTGACTGGCTACCTAAGTGCCAGAGCCTCGCCAAGCTGACCTATGAATGAACCCCCTCTCCAGTCGGCTTCTGACAGTTGTTATTTCCCTCGGCATCTCCGCCCCCAAGTGACCTAAAGCAGTGAGGCTCAGCTCACGGGGCAGGAAGCAACGCGTCAGGGAATGTAGGAGACGGAGCAGACGCCCCGGAGGATGTGACTGGTGAGACCGATGCCAAGAGCTCGAAATTCATCTGCCTGGTGTCCCCCGGCCACTTAGACGAGCAGGTGTGTTCAGGGGTCAGGATCGCAGTGTTCCCACCGGCCACCCAGACGAAGCTCTCACACCCGCCTGCAGGTCATGGGTGGCGTCATGTGCTTAGGAAGGCAGGTGAAGTGCAAGGGCTCCAGGGGTGCGGCTCCGTGACACACCCACCGTGGGCCAGCGGACAGGGGCTGGAGGGTCTCGGGCGCCCTGTGTTCCCGTTACTTGGGGCCTTCGTAGCAGACAGTCGTCCGGTTGTTACTAGAAGCCCCGTCCGATGCCCAGCTTCTTGCTGGCAACTGAGTATTTCTGAATGAGAAATAGCTGTGAACTGTTGGGCTCATGAATCAGCTCGGACGCTGTCGTCTGGCCCAACGCCTGGCGCAGAACGATGGCCTCACAGATGCTGACCCTAAGGAGGGTCTCCTGGAGCGAGGGGAGGGGCAGGCCTACCGTGGGGGAGCCCCCCAGAGGGGATGTGGTCCCCGCCTCGCACAGTTGAAGAGCACGGGGCTGCCTGGCTCGTGCGGCAGTGGGCGGACCGCAAGCAGGCGGTGCCCTGCCCACCAAGCCCTCCTCCCCTCGAGGCCCCCAGCCGTGGAGGTGAACGCCAGGGACGGCACGCAGTGTCTGCATGGACTCATTTCTGCCCCTTTCCACCTACCCGTCCTCGGGAGGACCCCTGCTGGCCAGGGAGGAGGGGATGGAGGAAACTGACCGCCGCTCTGTAACACAGCTAAACACCTCTTCCCATGGATCCTGGCCCAGCCTCTAACTCAAGATGGAAGCAGGTCCTGTCCCCACGGCCCCTCACAGTCCAGAGCCAGGCCACGGAGCAGCCCCAGGTGTGGGGCCACGGCTGGGCAGCGAGGACCCCTTCTCAGCAGAAGTCACCGCCCAGAATAGAACAGCCCTCTTGCTTGAGACGCGCCAGCCCCGCCTCCCTTCCTGGTCAATCCTGCCGCTTTAGCTAACATCTCCCAGCCCCACCTCCTGCTGACCTCCAAAGTCCAGAACTATAGAGGAGGAAGCAGTTTTTGGCCAGACTGTTATTAACAGGGAAGGGGGTGGTGCAGGCCTCCGGTGCCATAAAAGCGCTCCCTGATTCCCAGCAGTGGGGCCCGCACACTCGTCCTCTCTGACGCACCTGCCCTTCACACTCCGGAGGGGCCCGGGGCCCCTTTACAGCCCTGCTGTCCAGCCCAGGCCTGGCGAGGAGGGACCGGAGGGAGGACGCAGCCTAAGACCAGGACAGAGGGCCCAAGAAGCCCCTGCTGCAGAGAGCAGAGCGACCTTGGGTCAAAGCAAACACGTCCAAGGTTCCTGCCCCCCATCTGGGGTCAGTGCCCAGGGCTCCCAGGAGCTCCCGGGGCTCAGAGACAGACCTGGGTTCCAGTCCCAGCTCAGCGCCCCCTCCCCGCAGCTGACGCTGCAGCTCTTCTCTGATGAAACGCCAGCAGTACCTGCCTCACCGGTTTCTTCCACAGACATTATTTATGACCAGACAGTGTCTCCCCATCCTGGGCCCCCATTTCCAGACAGCATGACCCGTGCATGCAGCTCAGCAGAAAGTGGCCAGAAGGGGCTCAGAGTTCAGACTGTGCCTCTGTGGATTCCCCAGAGCCCCTCGAGACACACTGTGTAGATTCCAGCCAATGCCTTCAATCTGCAGGTGAGGAAACTAAAGCCTACAGAAGGCAGGAGACCTTCCCTGAGCTACCCAGTTGGGCCTGCCCCCTCCCAGTTTAGACTGGAAACTCCCAGAGTTGGGGCTTTCCTGGGATCATGCTTTGTCCAGCCCAGCATACCACAGTATACCCACAAGCTTCCCTGAAGGAGTGAAGGGTCTACCAAGATTCCTTGTGCACAGATGCACCTTGGGCTCCTCGAATGAGGTGAGGTGCTGCCGGCACTGTGGGAACCCAGAAAGTCGGGCTTACACCCAGGTGCCCAGTGCTGACAGCCACTCCGCATCGCAGCGGGGAGAGTGGAAGGCCCAGTAAGGTTTGGGAGGGGTGAGGGTTTGCAGGAAGCTAAAGGTGATGAGGCTTCCCTGGTGGCTTCACAGTAAAGAATCTGCCTGAAATGCAGGAGGCACTGGTTTGATCCCTGGGTCGGGAAGATCCCCTGGAGAAGGGAATGGCAACCCACTCCAGTATTCTTGCCTGAGAATCCCATGGACAGTGGACTCCTCTGTCCATGGGTCGCAAAGAGTCGGACACAACTGAGGGACTAACACACACACCCGCAGAGGTGACGGGGGCAGCAGGGAGAACTGTAGGCTGAGTCGCAGTGGGTCAGGGCCCTGGCATGCTTCTCTCCACTGGGTCTCGTGAGCCCCAGCATCCAGCTGCCAACGCAGGCGGGCACAACAATGGCACAGCCGAGATGAAGACATCCAGACACGAGGCTGCCCCTTCTGAGACGGAATCCTGGCTCTTGCTACTTTAATTAAGAAAAACAAAAGACGTGAGCTGGGCGAGTGTGCCTGGGAGATGCCAGGGGAGGTGAAAAGGATGGGTTCTTGGCTTCCTCCAGGAGGGCTGTCTGCAAGGAGCACTCGGTGGCCTGGCCGTGCCGTCAGTGACGCTGAAGTCGCAGTGCAGAACCCACAAGGCCCCGGGAGAAAGAACCCTAATCCGCTATCCCAGACTGACGCCAGCCATGGCCTCCAAGTGACCCTTGCTCTACCCGGCCACCATCCTCAACTCTGCCACCTCCCAGAAGGGCCACTGCATTCCCTCCACCAGCGCTGGTTAAGTACCTACTAAGCTGAGAGCCAAGCAAGCTCCGGGCGCTCAGAGCGGCTCACTCCCCACCCTTCAGACGTGACTCATCCTTGTTTATGTTTGCCTGTTTCTAGTCCTTTTCAGAGCTTCTTCCCATCCACCATCTTGCGCATGTTCTCAACAGCCAAAATGTACAGATGGGAAAAGGGCAGCACAGCTAGGACAAGAATTTGGGTTCCCGTCTTGTAACTGCACGTTCTTGGAGCCTCGCAGCACGTTCTTATGGTTGCAGCCATGGGCTGCTCAAGGGAATCTGAGGTCAGGAGTCAGGGGGTAGGGGCGGGGAAGAGTGGGGAGAGCAGAGGGGCTTCCAACCTCACGGGAGACATCCCACGAGGTCACACAAAGGCACCTTGGCTGGGTCCCAGGGAAATGTGAGAGGTCAGGGGCCTTGTGCTCATAGCCTGAATGGAGAGAAGGAACTAGCCTTCACAGAAAAGACACGTCCATAACCTGTCCTGGAGGGGTGAACTGGGTTTACCTAGATAGGCAAGGACAGCTTCCCAGGTGGCACTAGTGGGAAAGAACCCTCCTGCTAATGCAGGAGACATAAGAGACCCGGGTTCGATCCCTGGGTTGGGAAGATCCCCAGAGGAAGAAATGGCAACCCACTCCAGTATTATTGCCTGGAGAATCCCATGGACAGAGGAGCCTGGCAGGTTAAAGTCCACAGGGTCGCAAAGCATTGGTCACTACTGAAGTGACTTAGCACCGACGCAGACAGGCAAGGCCAGGGAAAGATGGAACGGCAGGTGGAACTGAGATGACCAAAGGTTCCAACGAAGAGTGAGGAACAGTGGCTGGGGTCAGTGAGGCGGCAGGGCAACAGGAGAGCAGGACGTGGGGTGGGGTGGGGGCCCTGGCTCCCAGGCTGGCACGGCTGCAGGGAGCACTGAGGGCAGAGCTCCTTCCTCCTCTGGTGGGAGCGTCGCCACCACAGCCAGGGGCATCAGAGCCGGGCCTGGTACTGGTGTGTGATACCCGAACCCCCTCGCCCGCCCAGCCGGCAGAGCTGGCTCCTGCCAGCCAAGCAGGCTTGGGTGAACCTTCAGCACCTGCAGCAGCTGAAGGAGTCTTCCCCCCACCAGTCTGAAAACCCCCAGGGGATACCATCACACTTGGAGACGGGGACCCTAGTGTTCACCCCTCCCTGACCTGACCTCTCTGGGGGTTGATGTTTTACAAGCGGAGCCCAGAGAGGGCCTCCTAATCCCAAGATGATGAATCACTAGTGGGAGAAACCGCTCATTCTGTCGACACATCACCAGGTGAGCTCCTAGTATCCATCAAGCACGGGGCGCAGTTACAGGAAGGATGCAGAGAAACCACCAGAGTGATACCCATCCACCCCTGTGCTCAGCTCTGCTGAGAAGATGTGTAGACCTTCATGTGGGCATATTTAGACAGAGAAAGAGTGGGCGAGGCCAGGCAGCTGGGATGACCCCCATGGCCAAGGGGCTGGACAGCTACTTTCCATTATGGAAGAATATTCATCAGGGCAGACTTGGGGGACTAGAGTTTGGGGATTATATGAGAGGAGCGGCAGAGGCCTTGTGAGTGGTGGTGGCTCGCAGGCTCAGGCCTTGGGAACCGGCAGGGAGGGTGGGAGGGAGTGAGGGACCATGGGAGGGGCTCCAGGAGCAACGCTGGGGGCACCCACACAGCCCAGAGGCTAGGCCGTGGCCCAGTGGGCAGGTCAGGAGCTCCCAGGTGGGGAAATGTTGTTGTTGTTGTTGTTGTTTGGTCGCTAAGTCGTTTCCAACTTTTTGCGACCTCATGGGCTGCAGCACACCAGGCTTCCCTGTCCTTCACCATCTCCTGGAGTTTGCTCAGATTCATGGGCCACACACATTTGGGGCCTGGAGGTGGCCACCCTGCTGGGCTGGCACCTCTGGGTGGGGGAGGGGGTCGCTCTCTAGTCCCCCCACCCCACCCCCTGCACCCCCACCTGTCTGCAGAGGTGTGGAGTAGATGCTGGAGCTGCCCTGGGAGGACACTGGCACAGCGTTATTAAGACATCTGTGTCTCTAATGAAAAGTTACCCGTTGCCGGGCAGGGGAGAGACACAAATCATTATGAATCAATTTAGCTCTGACCAGCCATCTGCCCGGGCCTCACGTGGGGGGAGCCAGACCCAGGCAGAGAGGGGCCGGCGCGCTCTCCCGCCCCAGCCCAGCCTTAGGGACGGAGGGGCAGCCCTGCCCATCGGCGGGCACGTGGGACCGAGGGCCGCCTGTCGGCGGGGACCTCATCCCACAGCCCGCCTGGGGTGGGCTCCCGCGGTGCCCCCGTGGTGTGCCGGAGGGAGCAGGCCAGGTCAGGGGGCCAGGCGATGGACTGTGAACAGGAGGAGAAAGAGGGGCAATTCTGCCCCCTGGGGGATCTGCGCCAGGCTGCCCCGCCCACGCCCTCCGCCCTGCCCTTCCCGCGCGGGGGCCGCGGTCACGGCTGCCTTGGCATCGCGGCCTGCCGCCCAGGTCCCGAGCATCTGCCGCGGGCCCCTCCTGCGGCCCCGGAGCCGATCGCCGCCCGGAGAGCGCGCCAGTTGTCGCGAGCGCCCCGCGGCCTCCGACAAGCTGGCAATTTGTTGTTGTTTGTCGAGTGCTTTTGTCATGCAAATCCCAGAGCCGGCCGCTGGCGCTGGGCTCTGAGGAGGTGGGGTGTTTTTACCTTCTCCTTTTTTTTCCCCTTCCCTTGGCCTTTGCTGTGGCAATTGTGTTGTTTCCAAAAAGAAAGAAGAAAAGAAAGAAACGGCATATAGAGGAATATCATTTATTTAATTTTATTTGCACTCAGCGTGTGTGGCTCCCCAGTATGCAGCTCACATTCAGAGGATGCCAAGGCTGGGGTAGGGAGTGACAGTTAGGAGGTGAAGGAGTCTAGAGGGGCGCCCCCATCCTGGAGACAGACTCAGACCCTGGTTTAGGCACCCAGGCCCAACTCCAAAAACCAGTCCTCTGGCAGGAAGCCCCTGCCTCCCCACCCCCACCCACAGTCCTCTTCTGGTGGGTTTGTGCCCATGACCAGGATCTCCATCCATATGCACTGTATTCTCCTGGGACCCCTAGCAGCCCAAGTCCAGTCTTGCCCACTCTGACCTGGACCTGGGTGCCCAGAGCTCTGGTTCCTGCCAACACCGGCCCCTCCCCCCCCCCCACCTCCTTCACGTGGGGCTGGACAGCACCCCCTGATGGTGAGAGTCTGACCCCCAAAGGTCAGTTTGTATCAGATTCCCATGTAAGCAGGGAGACAGCTGATTCTCCAAAGGGATTTTTGGTGAATTCTTGGCCAGCCTGACAATCTCTGGAAAGCAAAGACTGTCCCCTTTGTATAACATGGATTGTCACGATTCTGAATGGTTTTGAGCAAGTCTCCAGAACATCCATCAGGATAGGTCTGGGGTCTGGGGTGGGCTTCCTCTGCTGGCTGCCGGGCTAAGCTGGTCACCCCTTGACCAAGAGGTCATGGGAGAACACGAGGGTCTTCCTGAGAGGAACAGAGCTGATCTCCACACCTTTGTTCTGTTTCCCCCAATCCGCATGTTCATTCAATACATAGCGCCTGCATCAGTCAGCTCAGGCTGTGTAACAAAATACCACAGACCTGGTGGCTGAAACAAAAGAAAGTTATCATTCACGGTTCTGAAGTCTGAGAAATCCAAGAGCAAGGTGCTGGCAGGGTTGGTTGCCTGTGAGGACTCTTTCCCTGGGTTGCAGATGGCCACCTTCTCACTTCGTTCTCACACAGCAGAGAGAGAAGCAAGCCCTCTGCTGTCTCTTCTTGTCTCTGCTTGTCTCTTCTCTTGCACTAATCCCATCATGATGGCCCCACCCTCAAGGTCTCATCTAACCCTCATTTCTTTCCAAAGACCCTCCCTCCTAATATCATCACAAAGGATGAGGCAGGTGTCAGGGCAGAAAGGGAAGGGGCAGTTTGAGTTGAAGTGGCAGGGAAGTCCCCTCTGAAGTGACTTTGGCCTGAGACCTGAAGGGCCCCAAACATCCTGATTAGCACAGCAGGCTGCTTCTCTTCTGCCTCCTCCCTCATCCTCTCCTCTCTGAACCCTATTGTCTTCTTCAAAGCTCACCTTCTTCAGGAGGGTCTCTCAGATGTACCAAAACAGAGACCCCAGCTTACTCTGACTGCAGAAGATGCAGTGTGAGGGGTGTGTGTGTGTGTATCTGTGTACCTGTCCACGTGTGTGTGCCTACACACATCACTGTAACAGACAAAATGGGTCTGAGTCTCTACATTGCAGAATGTGTTCTTGCACATTCAGGTCCAGTTCTTTGGGGACCAGAAATTCCTGGGAAATGGCCCACTGGGAAGAGTTGCCAGATCCCACTGAGCACAAAGGAATTTTCTAAGTGCGGAAACAGCCTGCTGTTTTCAGGAAGGCAGACCCCGGCTTTGCAGTGGGCTCTGCTCTCTTCGCTCAGCTTAGCTGGGTTCTTAGGGGTCAAATTCAACAGGATGTGGGTCAGGCTCCCACGATGTCTCTCACAGCCTGTGCACATAAATAGGAGCCTTTCAACAGCACCTTCAGGGGTTGCCTGTATGCAAAACGGATGGCCAAGTGCAAACCCGGGAGTTAAAATGAGGATGGCTTGAGGGTGGTGCTCTAAGCACTTTCTTGTGCCTCCTGAGTGAGACCTGGTGGGGAGGGGGACAACAGGGATCTTGGTCCCGTGGCGATGATGCAGCCCCCCACCCCGCCCCTGCACTGAACTCAGCTTCCAGCCTGTTCTCTGGGAAAATCTTTATTTCCCCTGCTTCCCCCACCACAGTGAAGAGCAGATCTGAACACTCGCAGCTGAATCATCATCACAGAAGTAATTCTAGTTGAAGGGAGCAGAGAGGCCCACAGCCCCCGGGGTCCCCCAGATTCGATTCCTGTGACCCAGTTGCAGGCAGCATCACTGAGTCCTCCCTGCTCTCACTAAAAGCAGCCCTGGGACCAGTGATGCCCTGGATACAGGCGCTCAGGGTGCGGTGCAGCAGGCAGGATGATGCAGCTGGGAAAGACCTCAACTGCCTGCATCCTATTTGCCCAGCTCCGTCTCTCCCCCTCTGCCCCACCTCTCCTGAGTCCCGTCCTCCCCCTGATCCTCACCCGGCGCTCAGGAGACCAGCCCTGCCGCAGCCTGTACTGTGCGCCTGGCCCCACGCAGAGCCCAGGGGGCTCAGGAGAGGAGCACTCGCCCCCGAACCCCAAGGTAGTTGGGCTGCAGCCGGGTTCCGCCCCTCGTGCTGAGAGTCAGGGCCTCGAGAGGAACAATTCAGGGAAGCCCTGATCTGATGGGAGAAGTGGGCACACCAGCGGATCACAGCAAGGACAGGAACGTTCCAGGCCGCCTAGGCCAGAAGGCAGGACCGCTCGAACCCAGAGACTAGCACAGGGGTCCTGTCCTATGTGACTCAGAGCCTGGAAGGCGGCCCCCTGAGTTCAGAGTAAGCAGGACAGACGCTACTGTGGGGCTTCAGAGGGCAGAGAGGGACGCTGATTCCTGCAGGTGTGGGCAGGGGCTGCGCTTCCAAGGGGGCGATTTGCCTGAGGATGTGTTCGTGTGTCCTGATGGTTAAAAGAAGGCCTGGGGTCACTGCCTCTCTGCCTGTCTCAGGAAACAAGTGTTGAATTAGCGGATCGGGGACTTTTGTCCAAAAGCCTCTCTCTGCCTGCTCCTTAGTGCTTTGTCTCCGGCCACCTACGGCTGTGGTTTGGGGCCCCCTCCCCAGGTCATCGGTTTCCTGCCCCCCTCTGCCTCGTGTCCCCCTGTCTGGTGGCAGCCCGTCCAGCCAGACGAGACCAGACATGACGGAGGCGGGCAGCCAGTGCGTTCCGGTCTGCCGTGACAGCTGACAAAGTTACAAGGACGGGGCCAGCAGGGCGGACGGGCGGCCCGCACCCTCCGGCGGCTGCCCCTCTGCCGCATTCCATTAGGATTGATCAGGCTGGGTCAGGGGTCTGCTGGGCCTGCACCGGTCACCTGCAGCTTTCACAATGACTGATGGCAGCCCCGCGGAGGCGGCCCCCGCCCCCTCCCCCAGCCCCCACTTCCACCTCGCTCCTCTCCGTTAGTCCGCGTCTGGCCCCCTCCCACCATGTGGTCTGGCTCTGACGGCTCCTTCCTTCCTTCCCTCTTTCCTTCCCTCCTTCCATACTTCTGCCCCATCCCACTCCCTGCTCACCAGCCACTCTGCCACTGCAGCACAATACAGGTGCCCTCAGTCACCCTGCAGGGGGCTTGTCCCAGCCCACCAGCCTTGACTTAACCGGGGGCCATGTGCCCAGCAGAGGCAAAGAGAGAGGAATAATGCCCACCCCCACTCCTCCCCGCAACCGCCTGGGAACAGTTGCCCTCCAGGTGGGGTGAGAAGACCCACCTGCACAAAATTGGAAAATCAAACCCAACCTGGGACGGCCCAGAGATGCTGTGTGTGCAGGCCAGAGCTGTGGGGCGGCCAGTGGTGTTTCCAGCTCTCTCATTCTTGGGGCTCCAGGGGCATCAGGGTGTCATGAACGAAGAAGAGAAAGGACCCAGTGTAGAAACTGCCACACTGCCCCGGGCACCTCCCCCTGCCACACTGCGGGCACCCGCACGGCCACGCCTCGTGGACAAGTGCCCCCAGCTCACCCGGAGGGGCAGGCGGAGGCATCTCATGACATGTCCTGGGGCGATGGCTGGACCAGAGCAGCCAGTTCCGCCCCCACCCCACCCCTCACCCAGGGGATAAGGCAGGCTCAAGACCCCGAGTCCTGTGCAGAAGCGAACCCCGATCCCCAGATCACTCCATGGGCCTGCCCTGAGGGAGAGAGCTCCTGACGGGGTCCTGACAGTGTCCTCTGCAAGGCAGCCGTGTGAGACTCTCCGGGGGTGTGTGTATGTGTGTGTGTGTGCACGTGTGCACGCCTGTGTGTTTGGGACCAGGGTGGATTCCCTGCACGTGGCCCGGGAGACAGATTGGGTGTGGGTGGGGCCGAGTGTTTTGCTGCTGTACTTGAGGCGATGTCTGTAAATATGTCTGAGCATGTGTGTGAGGGTGAGCGCCTGTGTGCGCGTGGGCGTGGGTGTGACCGTGACGGCAGGGTGCGGGTTGACGGGAGGTGACCGCACTGGGCTGGGTGGGGAGGAGACATCTGCTCTCTGCTTTCCGCTGCCTTCTGCCTCCCCTGGGCACCCAGAGGTCCGGCCACACGAAGCAAATCACAGCCCAGCCCCCTGCTCCCACACACGCTTTTAATCAATTTGGTGCTTTCTTGTCAAGAAGACAAGCTAGTTGCTTCCTGAGGATCAGATGGTGACGGATGAAATATAGGGAATAATTAAATTAGCAGTGTAATGGTGGTGCAAACCTCAATTAAAAAAATATTTCCATTGTCATAAAGTCTAGCCATAAATTTTAGGAGCCTCGCGTTCCTGTGGCCTGCCGCGCTTGGCAGCCGGACCAGCCGCGTGCGGTGTGGGCTCGCCTCAGGGGGCAGGGCTGGGCGGCCCGAGAGAGGTTTGCACACCACCTTCCCTGCCCCTGCTGGATCTGGGGGCGTGGATCCAGCCAGGTGTGTTACTAGTGCTCACTCATTGACCACCGCCTCCCTCTCACTTTAAACTGGCCATCAAGGGTTCGGGAGGCCAGCTCCCACTCTGTTTCATTCCGGGCTGACTGTGCTCTGGGGCAGGGGGAGGGGGAAGGCTGGGAGCATCACCCGGAATTCAGGAAGGCTAAGGGGGGAGCCAGGTGCCCCGGCAGACACCCCGGAAATGCCTGTCCACCGATGAACAAAGATTGCCCTCCAGGGCGCCAGGGATGGTTTCCTGGGCCAGAGGGGTCAGGATGGAGAATGCTGAGTGCTCTGGGCAGAAGCAGAGGGTACTGGGAGGAAGCGGTGGAGAGGAAGAGGGAACCCTTGGAGAGGACAGGGGCCCTTGCATGCCTCGTGGAGGTCCTGGGAAGCACCCCCACTCCTGCAGAGTTCCTCCGCTTGCTCCTTGGAAGAAAAGCTATGAGAAACCTAGACAGCGAACTGAAAAGCAGAGACATCACTTTGCTGACAAAGGGCCGTCTAGTCAAAGCTATGGTTTTTCCTGCAGTCATGTGTGGATGTGAGAGTTGGACGATAAAGAAAGCTGAGCACTGAAGAATTGATGCTTTCAAACTGTGGTGTTGGAGAAGACTCCTGAGAGTCCCTTGGACTGCAAGGAGATCCAACCAGTCCATCCTAAAGGAAATCAACCCTGAATATTCGTTGGAAGGATGCTGAAGCTGAAGCTCCAATACTTTGGCCACCTGATGCGAAGAGCTGACTCATTGAGAAAGATGCTGGGAAAGATTGAAGGCAGGAGGAGAAGGGGGCAACAGAGGATGAGATGGTTGGATGGCATCATCAACTTGATGGATATGAGTTTGAGCAAGCTCCAGGAGTTGGTAATGGACAGGGAAGCCTGGCAAGCTGCAGTCCATGGGGTCGTAAAGAGTTGGGCAGGACTGAGCGACTGAAAACAACCCTTCCAACAGCTATTGTGTGGCCTGCTATGCTAATGAATTCCAACAACAGGCCCTAAAGGATATCTGTAGCCGGAGGGGAGGGGCCCCAGCCTCGAACTCAACCAGATTGAGGTCACCTCTGGGGCCCAGGAACTGCTGGTACCCTGTGGGAGGAAGAGCAGGAAGAGGGAGGAGAAGGGAGGAGGATGGGGAGCAGAGAGGGAGGAGGAGGCCAGAAAAGCAGAGCAGCAGTCAGAGGCTGGTGGGTGGCCATTCAGAGTGGTTGTTGTTCAGTTGCCCAGTCATGTCCGACTCTTTGCAACCCCATGGATTGCAGCATAGCAGGCCCCTCTGGCCTTCACCATCTCCCAAAGTTGACCCAAGTTCATGTCCACTGCATCAGTCATGCCATACATTCAGAGAGGGGGACCATATTCCCCCCACTGCCACCTCTGTGCACAGCTTCTGGCACCCTCAGAATCAAGCCTGACAAATGGGCCCTGCTGGCCTGGGCAGCCGATCCCCACCTTTTTTTAAGAACACCCCCATTTCCCACCTCAGAGGTCCATCCCCTTGTGAACATCAGCCCCAAAGAAACTACCACCTACCTCACCGTGATCCCCAGGGGCTATTGCATTAAAGCAGGGACAAGGACAGTAAGTAAGGATGTGTGCTAAGCTACATCAATCGTGTCTGACTCTTTGCGACCCCATGGACTGTAACCCGCCAGGCTCCTCTGTCCATGGGATTCTCCAGGCAAGAATACTGGAATGGGTTGCCATTTCCTTTTACAGGGGATCTTTTTCACTCAGGGATTGAACCTGCATCTGTTGCATCTCCTGCCTCAGCAGGTGGGTTCTTTACCATTAGCGCCACCTGAGAAGCCCAATGTAAGGATGCAGAGCATCGTCATCTGATGGGAAACAGGAGGCTGAGGGGAGATAGGGCTCTGCTGGACTCTAGGGTCAGTGCCCCCCACGCCCACCCTAGGCTCCCTTTTGGGAGTGAGGTGTGGTGAAGGCACTGATCTTTGGGGATTACAGCTGGAAGGAGCAGAGGGCTGGGATGGAAAGCAGAACATGCTGGTAGTCTGCTCAGGATGCTGCAAAAAATGAGGTCCAGCCCACAAGGAGCAGCCAGGGTACAAGAATCTGGAGTTTCAACCAGCTCTGGACCTTCCACCAGCCTCTTGAGGCCGGAAAAGCTGCCAGTCCAGTGTCCCCTAGCCAGCCTCTGGGTCCATCCAAGGAGGCTGAGCAGGAACCACTGCACCCAGTCCTGGGGGGCAGGGACCTGGCTCAGACTTAGCATCAGGGCGGTGGCTGGATCGTGAACCTCCAGGATTGAGCACGAGCATCTGGGTGGCAAGAGGGGACTTGGAGGTTAAGGAAGCAGCTGACTGGCTGTAGTCTTGGGCATCCAAAGTCCTGATCTCAGGGGCAGGGCCCAGCCAGTGCTCAGGGGACAGATTCTGAGGGCCCCTGCCCCACTGCTGCTGGGGGATGCAGGGCCTGGCCCAGACATATGGGTTCAGCTTCACAGAGGGGCTCAGCTGACCCTGACCTCCTGGCTGCTGGCACAGTGGAAATTAGAAGGGCAGGAAAGGAGGGATCGCCTTCAGCTTTCTGCTGTAGAGTCTTGGACACAAATCACGTCCAGGACAAGGGACCAGAGCAACTTGCATTACTGAACCAAAACTTGGGTCCACTCACCCAATCTACTGACACTAGGTTGTCGGGAAGGAAAGTGCAGCCTGTGTTGCAGGGCACCAAGCAAGGCGTTCTGGAGCAGCTAGTGCTCGAAACACCCGTTAACGGGCTTCAGCAAAGCCTTTCTAAAGGCAAGATGAGGGAGGGGCATCCCAAGTTACGTGGTCAGCTTGTGAGCAATTGTCTGATTGGTTAATGGTGGGGTAACTGGATGGTGTCGCAGGGCTTAATGTTACCAATCCATAGACCTCTGTAGGTCTGGGGGCTCCATGCTCATGGTCATCAAACAGTTAACTTCTTCCATTTGGTGGGGATTTTATTAATAGCATCTCTAAAACAGCTCCGGAAATGTGAATCAGGAACCTAGGAGCTCAGAGAGGATCTAAAGCAGAGGTCGGGGGGTAAGAATCAGCCCCCAGAAGGCCTCATAGGGTCCTGCTCTGTTACACTCGGAGTTGTCTCCCTGCCTGCGCTGTTACACTCGGAGTTGTCTCCCTGCCTGCGCTGTTAGAATCTGTGCCTGGGGCAAGGGCCAAAGCATTATCCAGACATCCCCCAGGGAGGTCCCCAAGGGCTCTTAGCCGCAGATGCAGCCCCAGGGACCCCATCTCTCTGACGTCACCAGTTAAACTAGGAGCTGAGAGAGCCCCAGAGCCAGTTGAGAGGCACGGTCTTCATTTTTCTCCACTGGTGGCTTTTTCTTTAGGTCACTGCTAGAAAGTGCAGACTTACCCCATCAGAGGCAATAGCAACTTTTTATTGCAAAGAGAATTCACAGAACCCAACTGTATCCACCCTGAGGTGTGACAGCGGACTGAAGGGTGAGCCCATAGTCAAGGGTTTCTTCGTGACACCCTAGAGGGGAAACAATTTCGGGAAAACAGGAACTATTTAGGACCATAACAGTTAGAGATTATTGAGAAAGGGACTAAATTGTACCTAGGTGGTTTTTTTTCTGCTTTATAGGCTTGTTTTCTAAGACTTTCCAATCTCCTGTTTAATGGCGCCATGTTCAAGTTAATTTAATCCAATCAAAAGTTCTACTTTGACTTTTGCTGAGGACAACGAGTGGGAAAGCGCGTGTTCACTCTTGGTGAACAGTCGTCATTACCTACGCTGCCTCCCGACCAGGACAGTTCAGTGTGGTTCGTTCAGATTCTGCCTCACCCACCCCTCCCTTCCTTGCCCTTCCAGCCCTCCCTCCAGTTCCCAGGCTGGCCTCTCTGCATCTCTGCATCATCATCCTCCTTCAGTTCCCAGGACCCTGCAGCTCCAGCTCAGCTTCCAAGCACTGAAGGCTGGCACATTCAGCTTTCACCCACTTTCCATCTTCGTGATGGGCTCCATGCTGCCCGCCCACGCGGGAGGGAAGGTGTTTCAGGCTCACGGTGGTCCCGCTCAGGAGCTGTGAAGGCCCTCCGCCCCTGCTCTTCTTCCGAGAACGCTCTCCCATCAGCAACATCCCTTCTCATCTCTCCCATCATCATCTCTAATCCTTTATACACTTGACCTCTTCTTGCCGAAAGCTCCTTCCTTTCTGTGGACTCACACATTCCTGGAAAACTCTGGTTTTCTTCGTACTTGCTTAATTCTGATGTCACCTCCTCTGTGAAGGCTTCTCCTTCTTTGGGCTGATTATCCCTTTCCCTAAGCTTCTAGAACATGGTTTATTTCAGCACACACCACAAGATACTATCATCCTCTTTGTCCATTTGTCAGTCTCATAGTAGACAGTCTTTTGGGGGTGGGAGTGGACATGCCTGTAGCATACAGACAGGTAAATTAAAATTTTAGAAATGTGAAAAACACAAATACATTCTTTGTCTCCAAAAAAAAAAAATGCTCAGAGCAGAAAGGCTGTACCAAATGCACATATCACCACCTGGTGGCCATCCTCAGAATTGCAAGTTTAGTTTATTTTGACAAAGTAAGTGACTCCTCTTGGTGAAGACTGTTGAGAGTCCCTTGGACTGCAAGGAGACTCAACCAGTCCATCCTAAAGGAAATCAGCCCTGAATATTCATTGGAAGGACTGATGTTGAAACCAAAACTCCAATACTTTGGCCACCTGATGTGAAGAGCTGACTCATTTGAAAAGACCCTGATCCTGAGAAAGATTGAAGGTGGGAGGAGAAGGGGATGACAGAAGATGAAATGGTTGGATGGCATCACTGACTGAATGGACATGAATTTGAGTAAACTCCGGGAGTTGGTGATGGACAGGGAGCCCTGATGTGCTGCAGTCCATGGGGTCACAAAGAGTTGGACACGACTGAGCGACTGAACTGAACTGAAGTGAATCCTTGGGCTTCCCAGTGGCTCAGACAGTAAAGAATCTGCCCACAATACTGGAGACCCAGGTTCGGTCCCTGTGTTGGGAAGATCCCCTGATGAAGAAAATTGACAACCCACTCCAGTACTCTTGCCTGGAGAATCCCATGGACAGAGGAGCCTGGTGGGCTATAGTCCATGGGATCACAAAGAGTTGGATGTAACTGAGCAACGAACACTTTCACTCACTTTCAAATGAACCCCTAAATCTAAACTTGTGAAGTAACAGTAAATGTGCTTGAGCGCTATGAGTTTAGTGTCTGGAAGTAACAGCGAGGCCATTCCATGGGCTTCAGCAAAAGTGAAAGGTATTAACTGACAAAAATGCTTTGGAAAACAGATAAGTGTATGTTTAACCCAGACCACATGTGTGGTCCCTGCCACAAACTGGCGAGGAGAGAGCTCCCCATGTAGCTAGAGAAACAAGATTCACACATGAAGCAGAGAGGCATTCAAAACTGCAGGTGGCTGGCACAGGGGGACACAGAAAGAAACCTCCTGGGCAGGGTGTCGACAGGGTTTGACAGCACAGAGCAGGGTTTGGAGAATGAATCTTATCAACACATAGTCAGGCAGCAGGAGGGTGTGTTGTAGGTTGGGGGAGTTGGAAGGGATGGGGCACTTCAGTTCAGACAGCCACTGGCCTGTCTGATGACCCGGGGATATGGACCAGCTAAGGTCGGGAGAGGCCACTGCACCCGGCTCCCACTTTTCTCTTGACATCCCATCAAGAGCGGTAGGTGCCGCTACCACCATCGCTGAATCCATTAAAAGTGACCATCACTTTCTTAACATAAAAGTCTGACACTCAGTCCGACAAATGTAACTGTACTTACAGGGGCAAGGGGAGAGAAGGTTTGGGATGCAGTTGACCCAGCAAATTTAGATGAATGGCTCTGAGCTCGTGGATGCAGAATGGGGGCTAGGAGTCCACTGCAGAGGGCAGAGAGAAGAGGCCAGCTCCCTGGGTGTGGAGGATGGGCCCGGGTCCAGGAAGGGACAGGTCAACCAGGAGCGCTCCTGAGCCCCTCCTCCGCCCACAAGATGCCCATTTCCGTGAATGGGACCAGGACAGCCCTGCCGGGTCCTGTGGTGTGCCCCACTTCTCCCTCCTACCACCTTCACTCTGAGCTGTCAGTGTCGGCATCCCTTCTGAGCTAAGGCTTCTGCAGCCTCCCTTTCCTCTCGTGACTCCTGACATAGCCCTGAGGACTTCAGGCACCCGAAAGGGCCAAAGGCCAGAGCCGGGTCCCGCCTTGATCATGGGCTGAACTTGCTGAACCAAGGTGAATCCCCCTCCCTCTACTGCAGGCCCCGCTTTGTCGGGAAGGGGCACCAGGCCCCCTCCAGCCTGCCCCACCTAGCTCCTCCCTCCCCAGTCCCCAGTCCCAGCCCCACCCGCTCCCGCCTCCCCCCTCCAGCAGCGGCCGGCCTGAAGACAGATATTAATGTGCAAATTAGCACAACCCGACTGGGTCCAGATTGCCACTTAGAATTTGCATATTAATAAATGTTTTTGTGACAGCGTTTAGCAGCTCAGGAAGGACAGTCTCCCCTCCCCCACCCCCATAAGCAAGCTAACCAGACTTGAGAAGCCAAACTTGTCCCCCCCCATCCCCTAACCTGCACAACTTTTCTCTCATCAATCCATCTATCATCTCCCTATCTATCTATCCACCTACCTCTCTCTCTCTCTCCCCGTGTTGCGTTCGCCCCACCCTGTGCCCAGCGTGGAGCCTTTCTGCCCATCTCACAGTTAGCTAGAGGAGGCAGGACCCCTCAGAACCGAGGAAAGGCTTTGCAGAGCTCGTCAGAAGCAGTCAGAGTGGCCAGGTGTCTGGAAAGTCTGCCAGAGATGGGAGGAACCACTTGGGCCCCCAGACAGGACAGGTGTGGTGGGCTGAGGTAGAATTCACTCTCTGCTGAGGGTCCTGCCTTCCTGGTCAGCAAGCAAGGAGAGGGACTCAGGAGGGAGCACAGGCCCTGGGCTGCAAGTCGGGAGCCCTGGCTCCATGCAGATCTGTCAAGACCTGGGGTCCCTCATATAAGAACTGGGGTCTCTTTGGGCCTCTGTTTCATCTTCTGTAAAATAATAGGTTTCTACCTGACTTCCCACATCACGGGACTATCACCGGAATCAGACGAGATAACGGATGTGGACGTGCTTTGAAAAGTAAGGAGGGGTTTACAGATGCCACATGGCATTTGGCATGGGAGGAAGAAATCCTGGGGCTGTGTATTACAGACTTCTGTATTATACATGAACCATCTGGAAATTAAGGATTATGTATAATAGAGTTCTCAGCTGGCTGAAGATTGCCGCCTTCAAGCATCCAAACTTTTAAACTTTCATTTTAACTATTAGGAGGAAACATCTTCCTAAAATGCATTCCAGTGCCGTTTTCTTATTCAGTATAAAAACATCACCTGAAGTTTTCCTCCTGACTCGAGTATGCTTTTTGCAGGGTGCTGTAGTCAAGACTGCCAGAGGGTGTGGATTGGTCTCTGGACAGTCAGTGACCACAGTGTGGTCTGGAGGTTCTTGCTTCTCCTCGCGGTGGTGGCTCTTGGTCCTTCGTTAAACCAGTTGCTCATCAGTTTTGGTGATGGAAACCAGAATCACTAGGCTTCACTGAGTTATCCAGGAGTATGAGTGCCAGGTTCCATTCCTGGCACGGGCGATAGTAGTGACTCGATCCTGGCTCTCACCTCTCTGGGGAGGGGAGCGGGGAGCAGCTTGTCAACACTGTTTGTAAACTAGTGGTTAATAGCCCTGGAGTGGGTTATCCAGGAGAAAAGCGCACAAGAGTTTTAATACATGGACCGTAAATATTTTACATTTGTCGAATCAATGAAGGGATTAATAAACCTTAGGGCCCCTTATGACCTACTTCCTGGTTCTCTTGTGTTCTCAAGAGTGGAAAGCATGCTTGCTAGTTGCACTGCAGATGGAAAAGGCATTATACATGCATGAGCGTGCACACGTGCTGTGTGTGTGTGTGTGTGTGTAAATTCACTGGCTTTTGCACCATTGGAAGGAATAAACAGGACCTCTGGAAACAGTGAAACTTCTCCCAAGCCCAGGGTACAAGGCAGAGGGGAGGAGCCCCAGTCTGTGGTTGCCAGGCCTGAGATGGAGACTGCTTGGGTTATGGACCAGCTGTGACTGTGGGGAGACCCTGAACCTCCCTGGATCCATGTTTCCCATTTTCAACAAATGACTTCTATCAACGCTTTGCAATCGCATGGACGGTAGCCCGCCAGACTCCTCTGTCCATGGAATTCTCCAGGCAAGAGTACTGGAGTGGGTTGCCATTTTCTTCTCCAGAGTACTTCCTGACCCAGGGATTGAACCTGGGCCTCCGTTAGTGCAGGCAGATTCTTTACCAACTGAGCTACTGGGGAAGTACATGACTTCTACCAGGAGAGATGAAACAGAAGAGTGGGTAAATGTTCACCCAGGCTTGACTGCTGATGCCAGCTCTGTGGGCCTGGATAAGCTGTCTCTTCTCTCTGTGTCTTGGTTTTCTTATCTTTGAAATGGGACAGTAATAGTCTTCATCTCATCAGTACGAGGCTGTCCTCTGATAACTGGTGCCAAGTACTCAGAAGTCAGTGTCGGCACATCATGAGTTCTATGTAAATATTTCTGTTTTTTTTCCACTTGAACATCCTTAGCAGGTCATTTTAAAGACCACAAGATTTAATGTAAAGAATGGTCTTTCAGTGCTGGGTATGACTCTGGGCCACCCCTCAAGCCCGAGGCTCCTGCTCCCGGGTTCTTGGAGCAGGTGGAGACCTCCTTCACAAGCCCCTGGGTTGTCTCTGCCCTCCCCCTCCTTGCCTCCCCTGGACCCATCAATAAGTATCCAGTCAGTGTTGATAAGTGACAAAGAGCTCAGGCTGAGACTGGGGCAGGACAGGATCTTGCTGTGAATTCTTTAGGTGTAAGAAGTGGGTCAAGCAGGAGGGAGGGTTTGGGGACCAACAGGAATCTGAGTCTTAATCCAGATGGCAGCTGGGGGTCAGCAATCAGTCACAGGATATCCCATGAGCTCATTTAAAACCAACTCTAACATCTGAGTCCTGGCCTGGGCAGTGGAAAGAGATGTGGAGGAATAAAGGGCATCACTCTGGCATCAGGAAGATCCTATTCAAATGGCAGAGGCAAAACTTTCCTTTCCCTCCTGTTAAGGGAGTGCTAGTGTGATGGAGGGGTCCGCCCTTACTTGAGGGCACTGGCAAGCCTCCTCCACCTAAGGGAGCTCACCTGCCTTCTGGAGCTCCCATGTGGTATGATACAGTCTTCAGCATTCCAAGAGCTTGGAGCCTGGAGCCTGGGGGCCTGAGCTGAGCCTAGACAGAAGGTGAGTTGTCCTTTAAAGCTCCTCTTCTCCAGAAGCCTTCCCTGACTTTATGACATAATCGCCTAATAGATTATCTACATTGTTTACTCTAATGTGGTCTCCTGAAGACTGGGACTAGACCTAACCCAGTACCAGTGCAGGGCCCAGCATTATATATGGCCTCAATATGGGTTGTTGGATGAGTAGATAGATGGATATGGATGGATGAATGATGGATAAGCCTGCTTGGGTGCATAGACACATGGATGGATGGATGGATGGGTGAGTGAATGAGTGGATGGATGGATGGGTGGTTGGTTGAATGGGTGGATGGGTGGATGAATGGGTGGGTGGATGGGCGGGTGGGTGGATGGGTGCATGGGTGGATGGATGGATGGATAGATGGATGGGTGGTTGGGTGGATGGATGGGTGGTTGGGTGGATGGATGGATGGATAGGTGGATGGGTGGTTGGGTGGATGGGTGGGTGGGTGGATGGATGGGTGGATGGATGGATGGATGGATGGATGGGTGGGTGGGTGGATGGATGGATGGATGGATGGATGGGTGGAGGGTGGATGGGTGGGTTGATGGATGGATGGGTAGGTGGGTGGATGGATGAATGGATGGGTTGATGAATGGATGGGTAGGTGGATGGATGGATGAATGGATGGGTTGATGAATGGATGGGTAGGTGGATGGATGGATGAATGGATGGGTGGATGGGTGGGTGGCTGGGAGGGTGGATGGGTGGATGGATGGGTGGATGGATGATGGGTAGATGGGTGGATGGATGGATGGGTGGGTGGGTGGGTGGGTGCGAGGATGGATGGATGGGTGGGTGGGTGCATGGGTGGATGATGGGTGGATGGGTGCATGGATGGATGGATGGGTGGGTGGATGGATGGGTGGGTGGATGAGTGGATGAGTGGGTGGATGGGTGCATGGATGGATGGATGGGTGGGTGGGTGGGTGTGTGAGTGCATGGATGGATGGGTGGGTGGGTGGATGGATGGATGGGTGGCAGATGGAGGAATGAAGGAAAGAGTCCTTGCAAAAGAGTGTCAGAAATAGCCAGGTAGAGAGAAGGATGTGGGTGTGGAGTTGGGAGAGGACACGGGTGTCAGCTTGGTAGGAATAGTGGGGAGAGGGAGGCTGCACACAGACCTGTAACCCAAGGCCCAGGGCATAGACCTCAGCACCACACGGCGCTGGGGAAAATGGAAATTTCCCCAGAGAGTCAGTAGCAGGCTAAGTGGGCAGAGAGCAATGGTGGTTGACAGGCTGGGAGAGAGAGGGCAGCTGGTCTAAGGAGGAGGTGAGGTCAGGAGAGTTTCTCTGTGCATCTCTGAAATCACACCAGTTTGGGGAGGGTCCACCTGTCACCAGTGGCTCACCCTCGAATTCAGATCCTAGGATTTGCCCAGGGTGTGGAGATAGTGAAGGGCTTTTCTGGCTTCAGTGGGGCCCCAGATCTTGCCGGCTCATTCAGGAGCAATGGGCTGTATTTTTTTTTTTTTCTCACGGCCTCTTATTTGTGATGCCAGAGCTGGCCATTATGGAGGTGATTAAATTTAAAGACACTGCAGTAAACTCCAGCCTACGAAAGGCAAAAGGCAGCCAGCATCATTAACACGTAATTAGAAGCTGAGCTTAATGAGGTACGAGAGGAAAAAACAGCCCCCAGTCCTTTTTCGGATGACCACTGCACCTCCAATTCTGCCGCCCTGCATCAGCAGTGCCGGCTACGGAAGTCAGGACAGCAGGTGCTGAAGAGCAGGGTGTCATGGTCAGACACAAGAACAGGAAGACCAAGGGGGCTGAGAAAAGAGAGTGGGAGGTTAGTTAGTGGGGACTCTCCGGAGAAAGAGACACGTCAGCCTCGAAGGGTGCAAAGGACGAGTTTATGCCATGAAATCAGGAGGTGTTGGCTGCCCGGGGCCATCCGGCTTTCCAAAAGCCCCATGTTGCCCCCTGTGCTGACATGGGGGCCGTATACCCCGCTACTCCTCTCCTGGGTGCCCCCTCACTGTGTCCTGGGAGATCTGCTCGCCCAGCATCTGTGGGTTTTCACAAGACTCTAAAATCTAAAAAGCAGGGCTTACCCCCAAGTGCTATTTCCCTTTAATTTGGGGTTTATAATATATGTGTGTTTATTTCATGGCAATGAATGCTTCCGAGGGACTTGCTCATTGCGAGCGTCGTCTGATTTATATCCTCTCAACGTTCCAAGAAGGATGTGGTTGTTAATAACAATAATGCCGCCCATCTTACAGCACTCTCTGCTTTTCGGGGCATTTTAAAATCCATTATCCTATTTAATAGAATTGTAGACTCTCAGGGAAATTGTAAAGCCGGAGGAGTTTGTCCTTGGCCACCCCTATGGCCAGCCAGTGCCCACCTCCCTCCCTGGGCTGCCCGCTTGCCCTGTCCATCTGCCCCACTCCGATGGAACCTCGATGAGATGAGGCCAGACCCCGCGTCTTAGGACCCAAGCCAGGGCTGGCCAAGAATGCCTCCCTCTCCCTGTCTGCCCTCCTTCTGTCCCCCACCCTGCCCTCATGAATGAGTGCTCCTTTCTCAGACAGGGGAGGATGGGGGAGGGTGGTCCATCTCTAACCCCAGAAGCATTTGGCTTGAATAACTCAAACTATTAGCACACCTGCCTTTTCCCGACAGCCCAGTCCCAGGACTCGGGTTATCAGCCCATTCGTGCACATTGATTTCATTTTCTCCATTTCCTCCCTCATGGCTGTTTTCTGGTGCCTCTCTCTCATTTTGAAGACCTTCAGAAATGAGTCTTCAGCCAGCACCCCCCCCCCATCCTGCACCCTGCACGCCGAGGAGCCGAAAAGCGCTGGAGGCCAGGGTCTCTGAGGCCTCCCTGGAATTCTCCCGCACCCATCACTGGACCCTCGGAAGCCTTGACAGCCAGAGAAGGACGGTGCTGTGGCCAGATTGGTGGGAGCAGGCAGGGGCACGCCATGCGGGGCAGGGTTGCAGGAGACAGCCGGAGGAACAGGGGGGCACATTTGCAGAGGTACAGCGGAGATGCAGCTGACACCCAGGCCAGGGAGGGACTTGGGGCTGAGCACAGAGGAAGGAGGACTCAGCTGATGCCACGGGGTCAGGGAGCCCTGGAAGCTCCTGAAAGGAGATGGCCAAAAGAGGTGACGTGGTCTGAGCAATGGGAGGCTGCCAGGTCAGGAAAGTGCTGGATGGGGTTTGGGGGGTAGGGATGCTGTCCTAGTAGGAAGGGGTGAGGGCCGATGGGGAGGGGGATGAAGTGGGTGTGCTGCTGAGCCCGCTGGACGCTTCGGGTACCCTCCTGATTAAGAGCCCCCTCTCTGCTTCTGACTAACCTGCCCCCGAGTCTGGGCTCAGTAAAGGAAATTGATTACTTTCCATTGCAATTAACATCTGGTCCCAGGTCACATCGTTAGGATAATTTGTTACAGGAAAAGCAAAGGAACTAGCTCCCAGGTAATAAAATTCTTGTGGACCCAATTAAAGAGGCTTTCTCCAGCCCATGGGCAGGGGCTTGCGTGGGACAGGGGCTGGGAGAGTTAGGTGGGGAGTGGTCATCAGAAGCAGATGTTTGAGGGTGAAAGAGTAAGGGAGCTTGGCTCCAGCCCCAGCTCCTCGCCCACACTCAGGCCTCCAGCTCCAGCCAGACCACGGGCAGCAGTCAGTACCTGCTGGTAGGAGCCAGGTCCAGCCTCACGCACACCTGGGTTTGCATCCTGGCTCCCCGACCCAGGGAAGCCGCTTCCCTCTGTGGTCCTCAGTCTCCTTCATCTCATGGGATGTGGACAACTCAGTGAGCCCTTTGTTCAGACAGAGCAGGCAGTCAGGGATGGCTGGTTCTGGTCGGATGATTTGCGCATCCACCCCTTGATGCCAGCACATTTCAGTCTGCAGGGGGCAGGCTCCATCTCCACAGGCCGGGAGTCCCTCTCTCCTCACTGAGGGGACCAGCCCTGAAGGGACCCCGCTGCCTGCCCTGAGACCAGACCCCGTGGCTTCATCACCCTAATTCTCCCTTCTTTCTTCAACCCCATCCCTGCCGAGCACTTTCATAAAGACTCCCAAAGTTACACTTGCAATTCATTTGTTTGCCAGGCGGGCAGATTTATGGCAGGTATCTGTATAAATATTTATACTCTGCGGCAAGGAGGTTTTAGAGGTCACACACACACACACACACACGGGTCTTCGTGACCCCCCACCCCGCTCTGGGCAGTTGCAGCTAATGAATGAGTGACTGCCGCCCTGTACACTTGATCGACCTGAAAACACGTCCAGGGCCAGCCAGGCCACACCACGGTCGCACCCGCTTGCCGGCCCTGTGCCACCAGCTTACAACCAGCCACCAACTCACTCCGTCTCTGTTCCACAGAGGAGGGTCCGCAGCTCAGGGAGACAGGACTGGACCCAGACAGGCCCAGTAAGAAGCAGAGCCAAGGTCCGAGGTCAGCACTGGACAAAGTTAACACTACTCTGTGCCTTCCTCACATTGGGGCTTGCCCTCTGCTGGAGGGGCAGGAAGGGGCACACTGGCCTTCCTGAGGCCTGTCCATCAGGATTAATTCAGAACTGTCCCTCCCCGAGACTTCGGGAGCACCTCTGTGCCCCCGAGGGCAAGACCAGGGAGACCCCAGTTCTGCAACTAGCCTGCTGTGGGCAACACTCCAATCTGGGGGCAGGCAGGGAGCCTCGTGGTGGCCAGAGAGCAGGGAGATCAGAGACCAGGCCTCCTGCAGGGGAGGGTTCAGATGAGTTGTGCTCAGCCTGTCTGACTCTGCAACCCCATGGACTACACCTGCCAGACCCCTCTGTCCACGGGATTCTCCAGGCAAGAACACTGGAGTGGACTCCCATTTCCTCATCCAGGGGATCTTCCCGACCCAGGGGTCGAACCCGCGTCTCTTGAGTCTCCTGCCTTGACAGGCAGATTCTTTACCCGGGAAGCCCTTAAGATGAGTTAAGATGATCAATTTTATGTGTACGCATTTCACCACATTTTCTTAATTTTAAAAATAAAAAGCCTGCCATCGGGGAACTTAAAATGATGATCTTTAAAAAGGGAAAGAAAGAAATGTAGTTTTGTTGAGCCTGCGAGAGGCTGGACTAAAGGCAGGGGGCAGGGTGTGCGTTGGGGGTTGCTAGGACGGCCGGGCCGATCTGTGGTTGGGAGCTGATGGCTTGGCAGTGGGAACGGCTGTCTCTCTAGCATGTAAATTGCTGTAGATTTGGGTAAAACGCACACTCCCCATCCATCGCTCACCTCCCACGTTCTCTTCTGGAATTTTTCATTTGGCGAGAGCTGTTGTACAGTGGCTCAGCACTCCCCAATATTATTGTTCGATTAAAGCAGGCCTTTAACCCGGCAGCTGTAGATCATCGCCGTCAGGGAGCCCACGGGCAGCTCGCCCGAGGCTGTGGCGTGGGGATGGGCCCGCCCACCTGGGCCTCTCTCGTGTCCACCAGCAGCCTGGCAGGGCCACTCATTCCTGGGCGCACCCACCCACCGGCTCTCAGCTGGCTGGATGCCCCAGCTGGACGGCTTGCCAGCGCCTACCCATCCTGATGTTTCGGCCTCCTCCCCTGACGCCCCCGTCCCTTGGAGGCAGGGAGGTGCTGGGATGCAGTGGGCTCTGGGGCTGGGCGTCCTTGGGTTGGCCAGTGAACCTGTCTGCACCTCAGTTTCCTCATCTGTAAAGTGCTGATGCTAAGTGCCACTCTCCTGGAGAAAATCAAAGGAGTAAATAGTCAGATCTGCTGATCGTCTGTAACGAATCATCACTGTTACTATGACAACATTCCTTGTTCCCACCAACATCCTCCAGGAGCAAGAGGCTCTGCCTCGTGGGTGTTTGCTTCCGTCACGTGGCTCTTCGGTGTCTGGATTCGGTCCAGAGCCGTTGCCTTCTCTCGTCCGTGGGTGGGCGGGGTGTGCGAGGCACGCCACTTACCAGGTGGGGTTCAGTCTGGCTTTGGTCTCTCAGAATCGCCTAGTCATCCTCACCTGTAAACTGGATCCTCTTTTCCCCGTCTTCCCGGCTTGTTGTGCGATGGAGGGAGACCAGTGACATACCTCAAAGTATCCAGCAAAGGGAGTGTAAAAGATGTCTTGTCGATGGCGTCTCCTCGGCTGAAACCCTCTGATACTCGGGGCTCTGGCACATCCCCCACTCCCACTGTCAACAGGCCACAACCAATCGCTTGCTCCAGCAGGACCCTGCCCCCGAGAGAATGCATCTCTTTCTAAGACTAGACGGTAAAGAATCTGCCTGCAGTGCAGGAGACCCGTGCTCGATCCCTGGGTTGAGAAGATCCCCTGGAGAAGGGAAAGGCTACCCACTCCAGTATTCTTGCCTGGAGAATCCCCATGGACAGAGGAGCCTGGCAGGCTACAGTCCATGGGGTCACAAAGAGTCAGACATGACTGAGTGACTATCACTTTCACGTCATTTACCCAACTCCAACTGCACCCTGGAATAAAGCACATGCTTCTGAAGGTCTGAACAGTGCCTGGCCCCAGGCCAGTCATGTGACCTCTCTGGCCCCGACTCTTGCTCTCTCTGGGCCCCTGAATCAGGTGGATGTCTCAGTCACCCTGGGTGCCACCCCTAGGGCCTGGTACTCCCTGAGAACTGCCCTGGGGATAACCGAGGGCCTTAGTTGCCCCCTCCCAGCTTCCAAGATCCCAGGTCCTGGTAACAAGACCAGACTTCTCCCCTCCAACCCCACCCCTTCCACCCCCATCCACTCAATACAGTGACAAAGCAAGAAAACCCGTACTCAGATCCTGGCACTGCTCAGCAAGTTTTCTACACTCAGATCATGAGAGGTCTCTAGCTGTTCAGCATGAGGACCGCATGGGAGGAGGGGTCCTTCCATCAGGAGAGGCACGGCCACAGACTTTTGAGCAAAGGGGACATCGGAGAAGCTGTCCACAGAAAGCCCACTTGGGGAGGGACCATGCGCATCCTCAGAGGCCACGGTCAAGGGCTTCTGGCCAGCAGTCAGGCCCCAAAGGACCCGCAGAGCACCCCAGAACCTTGCTACCACCCAGGCCTGGTACCGTGAATTTGGGGGCATAATACTGCCTATTCCTAGCAAGGGTGGTAAGTGTTTGTTGACTGAATTCTTGGTTAATGATCTCTTGAGGAGTCATGGCAGGTGGGAAAGATGCTGTGAGGTCATGCAAGGCAAGCGTAAGTCTGATTTCCACCAAAGAGAAGGGAGAGTCCTCAACAACACACCAGTGAGTACATGATGTATCAGCTCCCAACATGATCCCAGAAGAAATGGCCTGTGGACGCTTAGAGAAAGAAGCAGTAAGCCTCAGGTCCTACCACGGACACCCCAAGGAGCCGGGCCAGACAATTTGTCTCCCTTGTGGGCAGGTCAGTTTGAGTTGGGGGACCCTCTGCCAGTTTTCTCCTGAGGCTCTTGTGGGCAACTGACAAAGTATAGTCTGGAATCGGCTGAAGACCCGTTTCTAGGGCATAGTGACAGTTAGGAGGGTCACAACCCAGGGAGATGCCTCCAAGATAAAGTGGTTGCCTCTGGCCTGCTTCCTGGCCTGAACCGTGTTGTTATCAGTGACTTGACTGCTGATGTGTTGGCCAGGTGGCTTAAAACTGAGAGGCAAGAGGACAGAATAAGAATGCAAAAATATGTCAGCAGATGAAAGTGATGGGCAGATTCCAGCAAAATCAAGTTCAACAGGGAGAAATTCAGGACCTTTCATTTGGGGCTGACGTTCTAACTGCAGATGCATGGAAAGGAGAAGGCGCAGCTCCTACCGGGGTGTCCCAGGTGGCACTAGGGGTAAAATATCAATGCAGGAGACCCAGGTTCGATCCCTGGGTCATGAAGATCCCCTGGAGGAGGGCATAGCAACCCACTCCAGTATTCTTGCCTGGAGAATTCCATGGACAGAGGAGCCTGGCGGGCTACAGTCCATGGGGTCTCAAAGAGTCGGACGTGACTGAAGTGACTTAGCACACATGCATGCACGCAGCTTCCGGAAGCTTTGTTAACTCAGTGGGATTCTCCCACTCAGTCTAACTCTGCTGCCCTGGGATCCAGGAGCACCTAAGGCTGTGTTAAGACAAGCGAAGCATCTGGAAGGAGGAAGTGTTGGTTCCACTCCACTCTGTGCTGTTGAACCAGGTCTGGGGCCCAGGGAGACGCAGGTAAACACTAGGTAGGCATGAGGTAGGACACGGAAGAATTTACAAGCATGACCCATGACACTTACACACGTGGCGCCCTTGAAGGACCATTTTCTTTCCCATGGGTGAGCCCACAGAAGAAGGTTGTTTCCTGTGCCTCCAAAGGATGAAATTAGGACCAGTCATGGAAACGCTCGGGTCAAATTTAGGGTAAGCACTGAAAGCATGATAGCTTTCCTTGCTATACAAGGAATGCGTGGCCACTTTGGTGGCCACTGTGTGTGGCTGAACTGGACACTTCAGAGTAGGGGTCATTTAGTGAGGACTTACAGTTAGCACATGGAGAGGCCAGATGGCCTCACAGGGCACCTGGGCTCCTCGGCCCCTCCTGAGTGTGGAGAAATCTTAGGGACATCTCCACCCTGACATATGGGCTTCCCAGGTGGCGCTAGTGGTAAAGAATCCACCTGCCGATGCAGAAGACATAAGAGACGTGGTTTCATCCCTGGGTCGGGAAGATCCCCTGGAGGAGGAGATGGCAACCCACTCCACTATCCTTGCCTGGAGAATCCCATGGACAGAGGAGCCTGGTGGGCTACCATGCGTGGGGTCGCAAAGAGTCAGACACGACTGAAGCGATCCAGCACACTTGCATGCAAGCACCCTGGTGTACACCTTCTAAGAAAAATTGTTCCGATAAGATCCATGGGGCTGGCGGGAAGAGTGGAACCCCCACCCATGCTTCAGAGCAGCAGAACGAGTCCATTAGTGTATAATTCTGGGAAGACGGCCCCACCCTGGATGGAGCTAGGCAGCCATCCTCTCCTGCTTCTTCTTAGGCTCAGAAAGGTGGGGTCGCTGGTCCTCCGGAGGAAGGAATGACAGGGCTCTATGCCCAGAGACGCTTGCCAGGATGGCACCTAGTGGACAAGAAGCTTCGGGAAGCTTCGAGAAGCTTCAGGAAGCTCCAAGAAATGTCATGGGCCTTCAGCTGCAGGCTCTGGGGGTCCAGGCCAGGGGTCTCCCTGGCCTGCTGCTCACTCGTCTTTGTCTCCCAGGTCTCGGGCAGGAGGCGCTGTCTGCTTTAGAGGAACACCTGACGGGATCGGGCAGCTCTGCAGAGAGAGAGCAAAGGGGAGGCATGGGGCTAAGGCTCCCTGCAGTCTGCATAGCCCAAGGCCCCAGGGCACAGAGCAGCCAGGCAAGGGTCTCAGGCAGCGGACACAGAGCGCTGGCGCGTTCCCTGGGCAGTGTCCCTCAGAATAGGCTGTGGTCTGCGATGGCTGGGCCCCCCGAGAGCCTAAGGACATGGCCTCCTGGCTGCGGCAGAAGCTGTGAACAGGGTTTGAGGAAGCGGTGATCCTGGGCGAGTCACTGGGACCAGACCGCAGAGGGACCATGAATGCCGGCCTGGAGGATTTAGGGCTAATCCTCTGGCACGGCGGAGCCCAGCATCTCTTTGAGCCGCTGAGTGAGCAGTGCGATCAGAAAGGAGAGGACCTCGGGCAGCGATGGTGAGACTGGAGAGGAAGGGGCAACTCCAGCGAGGAGAGAGGGGGGTCATCGGGGGACCACCCTGAGACTTCAGAAAACCCAGGGAAACACACACCCCTGTTGTTCCTACATCTCTCTCCCTCCCGCGTGGAGTCCCCAGGCCACTCCTAGATGCTTCCAGAAGCCCAGAGAGCCAGTCCTCCGAGAGATCAGGGTCGGGAGAGTCAGCATGGGCCTTGAGCCACTGCTGGGGGAGAGTTTTGGTCGCACCAGGCCCTGGGGCCCAGCCCAGCTCCCTGTTGCAGCTCGTACTCCACGGCAGCCTGCAGACCCCTTTGGGTGCTGGGGGCCTGTGTGTGCTGGGGTGTGCGCTGCAGACCAAGGCAGAGCTCAGCAGCAGAAAGGGCCTGGGGGGTCAGGAGCTTGCGTCTCCCTGTGGCAGCATCTCTAGAGGAGCCTCCCCCCAGCCTGCCCCCCTCTCTTCTTAGCGCTGCTCAAACAAGCATAGGGCCCCCCGCAGAGGCAGGTACCCCTGAGGTTTGCTCAGGCTCCTGTGTGCAGACCCGGGCACTGCAGGGACCACGTGTCCACCCACAACAGGGGCGCCCCAGGGTTTACCCGGGTCCTCCGAGCCCCGCACCTGCTCACACACAAATGATGCTGGCCCACCTACACCCCAGAAAGCACCAGCAACGCAGGTGTGTGCGTGCATTGCCATGCAAGGGCCCTGCAGACGGGCAGCCCTGAGCTCACACGCTGGGGGCGGGGCAGGGGGCAGGGGGCGGGCATAGCAGCCTGCTCCCTCTGCGGCCAAGGTGGCCCCAAACCCCGGGGTCAGCCTGGAGAAATGACTTTGCTGGCTGAAAGTGACGGAGGCTGGCCGCCGACCCGGAGAGAGAGGAAGTTTTATGGCAGAAAATTGGATTTGAAATCAAACCAGGTCCCTGGGCAGAGAGCCAGTCCGAGGCCACAGCCGTCAGGACAGGCAGTGGCTGGAGAGGCCAGCTGGGGGCAAGAGTGTCGGGGGGAGACAGTGCCCGCCCCACCCACCCCCAGTCCCCTTCCCCGGCCTCCCTTCCCCGGGGAGCCAGACCCTGCTGTCTCCCTCCTGGTGGGAAGGATCAAGACCCCAGGGCCGAAGAGGCAGGAAGGGCTGAAAGAGACATTCGTGTAAGATGAGTACCAAGGCGAGGGGTCAAGAAGAGGGAACCCGGCAGGGAGGCCAAGCGGGGAATGGGGCGCACGTGTCAGGGGGGAGCTCCTCCATCATCACACACTGTGTGGGGGTTATGGGTGGGGAGCGAGGGGGAGGTTGTGTTCTCACCTAACAGGTCGATGAGTAAATGAATGAAATCTGTATCCTGGGACATATCTCGTGTCACTGTATCCAGGTCACAGACAAGTCTCCGAGACCCACAGGCTGTGTTAAGCGGGGGGCTGGAACCCGGCTCTGAGAATCCCAGGGCTGGCATCACTCCCACATCACCCAGCCCGTGTCCCCGTCCAAGGACCCGCCCCAGTGGCCCACCTCTTCACCAGTCCCACCTTCCCCTGACCTGCAGGAAGGCTGACGCACACACACACACGTGTGTGTGTGTGTGTGTGTGTATGTGTGTTGGGGGGGTGTTAACGCACCCAAACAATTAGCCGGAATTGCACAAGGGGGAGGGAGGGAGCCACAGTTGGCGTAGGGAGAGATGGATGAACTTTCCCACTTCACCGGCGCCACGGAGCTGACAGTAAATATCAGAGGTAATGATATTGACTTTAAGGTATTATGGCTCCAAATGTCACTTGTACTCTCGTTCTCTTTCTCTCTCTTAAGGAAAAAAAAAAAAAAACAGTCTCCCTGACTTGATTTACATTTTTCCTTCCTCTGCTTCCCTGTTTCAAGAGGAGGGAGGATGGAGACAATCCAGGATTTTGCACCCGGTGGGTGGTGGGCACCCAACCCCAGGGCCCTTAGGAGAAAGTCGGATGTGGCTCCCTGTTCCTTTTGTCCCAAGTGTCTCCTGCAGGACAAGAGAGACACCTCCAAAGCATCTTTACCCTCTCCCTCCCAGCCTGGCCCCAGCTGGGAACCCTGTGCCACCCCCCAAGGCTGCGAGAAGTAAGCTCAAGAGGCTGAGAGAGGCCCAGCCCCCAACTCTTTGCAGCGTCGAGGCTCCCTCTCGCTGGGCACCCTCTCTCCCCTTCCGATGGTTGTTTGCAGTCAGGCCCCATCATTCCCACCCCCATGACTCGGCTGCTTCCTTCCAGTCCACCTGCCCCAGCCTCTCCATCTCTCAGGTCACACCTCCTCCAGGAAGCCCACCACCACTATTACCCAAGCCCCCTCTTCCTCACTTCCTCCAGCAAACAGCCTGGGACGCCCTCGCCTCCTGCGACACTGGCCCACAGCCTCCCATGTTTCCTCCCCTAGATCTCATCTCTTAAGTCATCTCAAGATTTCTGAGAGGCCAGTATCCCAGCTCCCCTACTTCCAGATCCTACAGAGCTTAGCATTTTCACTGGGGTTTTCGATCAACCCCTCTTAAATGGGAGACCAGTAAGGAGCCAACCACGAAGCCCCATGGGGAATAGGCAGACGGGTGCAAGCAGAAGAAAAAAGAAGGGAAGGGTGGGGGTGGGCACCAGATCCATCCCAGACTGAGAGGCTCTGGGAGCAGCGGGAACAGCTGAAGCTTGTGAGGTGGGCGGGTCTCCGTCTCCAGCCCAGGGGCTCTGGGACCCCAAGGATGCTGTTCCCTTCTCCAAGTTCAGCCTCTTGGTCTTCCATTGGGAATATCCTTTCCTCCTCTACTGGCTCCATCTCCACGGGAGCAGAGCTTCAGGTCAGGTCCCACAGAGCCAGGAGAGGACCAAGCAAGGGCTCCAGGCGGGAGCGTGGGGAAGATGGGATGGGGCAGACGGCAGCCCACTCCGCCTCTGCCTACACATGAGCTTCTCAACTCTGAGCCTCAGTTTTACTGTTTGCAAGAAAGCGATAGGGATCTATCCTGAGAGACTTGGGTGGGGTTTTGAACTAGCAGGTAGAAGTCAAGAGCACAGGGCCCGGGACACAGCAGAGCTGACATCTGGGCATGACTTGGGCGTCACTGTGGGTGTGCTTCATAACCAGGATAATACAAAGGCCTGGCCAAGGGGTACTTTGTCCTCCATGCATGCTAAGTCTCTTCAGTTCAGTTCAGCTCCGTTCAGTCGCTCAGTCATCTCCGACTCTTTGACACCCTATGGACTGTAGCCTGCCAGGCTCCTCTGTCCATGGGATTATCCAGCAAGAATACCGGAGTGGGTCGCCATGCCCTCCTCCTGGAGATCTTCCCGACCCAGGGATCAAAACTGCCTCTCCCATGTCTCCTGCATTAGCAGGGGCGTTCTTTACCACTGGAGCCACTGGGAAGCCCTACGGCACTCTGCCCTAGACCCAGCTTTCCGGGTCCACCCTACCTCTGTCCCAGTTCAAGCCTTGTTCAGATGGACATCTCAAGATCTGGTTTGGGGAAAACAGAGACCGTCCCCCTTGGCAGGGTCTTCACAGGACTTAGAACTGAAGAACACGATGATAGTTTTTGCGCCACCTGCGACCTGTCCTTTGCAAACATTTCCTTTTGCAACATGGCCTTTTCAAGACATTCTGTTCCATGGTCAGACAGTTTTCAGGGTTAGAAAGTTCTTCCTTAGGCTGAGCTAAAGCCTGCCTCCCTCTAAATTCTGACTGCACCACGTTGTCGTGTTCACACAGATCACAGTCAGGAGGGAGCCCGAAGTCACCCAGCTGACTCCCTAGACCCTGGGTGGGATTTTACTGTCGTCCCCGTGAAGTGCCATTTCTCGAGAGGGAATCTGGTGTCCTGCTGTTGGCTTAGTTTTCAAGGTGTCCTGTCCGCCTTCAGGGAAAGCGAAGGAATCGCTTCTGCTCTGTTTCCACAAGACCCCTCCCCAGGCCTTGGCTCCCAACCTCGGTTAGAGGATGGAGGACATGCTCCTCCTGATGAGGGTTTCTGCTGCCAGCAGGGTGGGCAAGGGGTGGTCAGGACGTGGACCGTCCACCCTCCAGGAAGAATTTCACAGAACAAAGGAAGCCCTGCGGGGCAAGGAGCCTGCTCCCTTTGTCCCCCTTCTCAGTCTCCTCACCCAGAGGGGTGTGGAATTAAGATGCGGTGTATTCCTGGAGACTCGGCGACAGTATGAGGCCCCCACCCTGACCGTCCTTCATACACAGATAGGGGGCCACGTGGAGGAGCACAGAGAAGGGGGAGGTGCTGAGCACAAGGCTGGTGCCCTAAGCAGGTCTGCGAAGTGCCCAGCAGTGGGAAGGGGCTGGTCACCATGCAGGAGATGTTTCCAGAGACAACATTAGGGCCCCAAACCCCATCTAGAGGCCTCTGTAAGAGACTTAACTTTGAATCACCCAAGATAGCCCTGATCACTCCCTGCAAGGTGGTTGGCAGCTGCCAAGTTTCCACTTCTACCAGGTTCCTCTCTCATCACACCTGCAGCCCCTCTAAGTCTTAATTCCAGGCTCTTGTATGCTGAGAGCTCTTGTATGTTACAATTCTGCCTAAAGTAAGAGTTATAAAGCTCTAAGAGAAGGCCTGAGAAAATCTATGATATGAAAAATGCTTTGTACTTAAAAAAAAAAAACCCTGTAACTTATTTTCTTTATGTTGATTTTGGATACCTGGAAAAATGTTTCCTCCTTTCCTATTTCTTGTCTGTGTCCTGGTAGGTGATAAATCCCTGTACATGGAAATATTGCCCGAGTGAGAAGTTCCCTTCCTTTGTTGCACGGCTCCTAATGGCTCTTTTGAGGCACAAAAGCCAGGCTCAGCATCTCCCAACCTCACCCAGCTGGGCATCTTCTCCCCATGAGCACACACCTGCCCCACCACGACACTGCGTGGGCTGGTTCAGGGCCCCAAAAGTCTGGCAATGTCTGCACCCATGGGCATCTCTGCTCTTGTGGCCTCCAGCCAGCCACTGGAGAGGTGGGATTCCACCCTCTGTGGACTTGAAGAGAAAGGATAGAGTTTCAGAGGGAACCGGAGGAGAAAATGGAGGGAGAAACTAGCGGAGTCTAGAGAGGACCCTACTGGCCACCAGGCTCACCATCTCCATCATCCAGACCTGGGGCTGCCCAAACCGCTGCTGAGCCCTGAGCGCGTGGGTACCAATGCCCAGAGATTTGGTGGAGTGAGAGAGGAGGGCCAGAGAGGCCAGGAAACAGAGAGCCGGCAGGTGATGGACAAGAGGTGGAGGGGAAGGCCATGGGAGACATAGGACAGAGGGGGACTGTCAGAGAACTGGGGGAGGGACCACGAGGAAAGCAGGGTCCAGGGGGCCCTATGGGCACCCCTAGAGAAGTCCAGGGTAAGTTCGCTCCAGGCCGGGGCAGCCCCGAGGTCCTCCCTGCGTCCTGGCAGCAGGGTGCCCAGCAAGACGGTCTGCACCTGCTCCCAGACCCCACCCTGTCCCTTCCTAAAAGCCAGGAGCCTGGCCAGCCCCAGGCCCCGGGGTGAAGGACCCCAGGATTTGCCAAGCCCAGCTCAGGCAGGGCGGCCTCTCAGGCTCAGCCTTGACCTTCGGCTGCTGGCTGCATGGCAGCACCCTGACTTGATTAACATTTAAATGCCATTTGGTGTGAGGAGGAGGAGGAGGAGGAGGGCTTCGTGGCTGGAACAAACAAATCTCGGAGCAGGAACAGAGAAGAGAAGGGCGGCGTCTGGCCCAAGGAGCCTGCTCAGCGGACTGGCAAGTGAAGAGCTTTCCTGTGCCTGGGGGTCCTGGGGGGGGAGGAGGGCCACGCTTCTGTCCCTCCTCGGAGCTCCCTGCCTTTCACCAGGCCTGAGGGGCACTGCCCTTCACGCCCACCTGGCACAGACGCTTCGCCGTCCTCTGTCTGACCACGAGTCCAGGTGGGGTCTCACCGCGGGGCTTCTCCGACCCTCTGGCTTCTGCTCCCCTGGCATCATGGCCTGGCCCGATCTTCATGCCCCTGGGCATCAGGGTGCTCACAGCCCACCCTCTGAAGCTCCGCCTGGGTCTGCCCTGGCCTCTCCCTGCCCAGCGGGTGTCTCAGAGGCCGAGGGAAGGAGTCCTCCCGGCCCCTCCCAGCCCCTCTCCTGCCTCCCGCGGGGCCTGCTGCTAGAGCAGCTCTAATGGGCCAGGTTGCTCTCGGCTGGGCATCTCCAAGGGGAGCCTGAACGTGGAGACGTGAGCCAAGGCTTTAAAAGCCACTTAAAGTGTCCTTGATGAGCAGGAGTGACCCCTCAGGAAGAAAAAAGGCCAGAAGAGAGCGAAGAGCTGAGGGGAGCCGCGGGGCAGCCCCCCCTCCCCCTCGCTGCCCTGGGGTCTACCTTCCTTGGGTGAGGACCAGCCTCGGCTCCGGGGTCACACCTCTGAGCCAGGGGAAGCCCAGCAGGCTAATTCTGCGAGCCCCCAGGGCTTGATTTGCACATCCAGGAGGTGTGCGGTCCTCAGAAGTCATCAACACAGGAGTCTAAGTAACGTCACTAACGGTCAGCCTGTGTTTGCCAGACCTCAGAGCTCTGCCTGTTCCCCTGGTTGAGCCTGAGCCACTTGGGCAGCTGCAATAATGGGGTGAGGGGGTCAAGTTCCTAAAAACCCATTTAGCAATTTCAGGTCTGGCGCATCCCTTAACCCAAGAGTCCCAGGCGAGTTCTTGGTGGAACTCTGCCCCTCGGGTAGAGGAGTTTGCTGAGCCTGATCCAGGACAGGGATGCAGCGCTTCCAAAGATTGACACCCCTGTGCAAACGATAGTCACAGTCCTGTACTAACATCGCCTTCTCAAGATGCATTTTTCAAGGCCTAATCTGGACCCTGGTGGCTTAGTGGTAAAGAATCTGCTTGTCAGTACAAGAGATGCAAGAGACGAGAGTTTGACCCCTGGGTCCTCTCTTTCATCTCTGGAGAAGGAAATGGCAACTCACTCCAGTATTCCTGCCTGGAGAATTCCATGGACAGAGGAGCCTGGTGGACTACAGTCCATGGGGTCACGAAAGAGTTGGACACAACTTAGCGACTTAACAACAACAAATCTGTGCCCTGCATTGCTGGGGCCACTGTGAGGGCTGCTAGTAATAGCTGGAATTGAGCGAGCCCCTGAAAAGATGGGCCAGCCTGCACTAGGCCCTATTGTATAGCACGTGTCCTCATGGACCCTCAGCCCATGGCAAGGAAGGCAGCACCATTCTCACCTGTGATGACCCATGGAGACCCACAGATTGAAGCTAAGAGTCAACTCCAGGCCATCTGGCTGCAAAATCCAGGCAGTTCCCATGGCCTCCCCCTGATGATCCCCCAGAACTTAGCCACAGACCTGATGCCTGGCCAGAACCCAGACATCAAGCCAGCAGGGGCCTTTCCCTCCTCCAGAAGGACATCGTGATCACTAAGCGCACGCGCGGGAGCAGGGCCGCCTCTTCCAGACAGCCTCCACTCCGACCAACTGCTTAGCTTTAAGTATGTGATTTCTGCTGTCTGGGCCTCGGTTTCCTCATCTGTCCAATGGGAATGATATCAGTAGCCCCAGTCTTGAGTGGGGCTTGGTTCACAATGTTATTAACAAGAGACCACATGGGGATTTCTCCGCTAGAAGAGCTCCACAAGAGGAGGGCTTGTTACTGTGCAGGTGTTGGCAATGTTGGGGGTGAGGTCCCTGGCCCAGCAGTGAAGACATGGTGCTAACCTGGAGCCCTCAGCTCTCTGCTGCCCTTGAGGCTCTTGAAACCATGCACCTCTCCCTGGGACTTGAACCCACGGTCTTTTCACTGGAATCACTCACCTGGGGTCTGGACTTACTGAGGCTCAGGTTCTTTGTGTCTCAGCACAGAAGGAATTCAGTGAGAGGCAAAATGATAGGCAAGAAGTAGATTTATTAATATAGGACACTTGTGAGAGTTGCAAGCAGGCAGATGAGCTGGCTCTGCCCCGAGGATCAAGTGAGCTACATTTTTATAATCAAAGGAAAGTGAGGGAGTGGGGGAAAGACCACCTTCTTCCTCATTCTTTTAGTAGACATCAGGCTTGCATCACTAGCTCCTCCTTTGCGTCTGGCAGGAGAATGTCTGACCCTATTAGATCAAACTAGGGCTGTCATAGCACTTATTCAAATCAGCAGAAAGGTGGTAACACTTTTTCTTTCACATGACCTGGGGCATATCTCACGCTTTTACAGTTAAGCCAACCTGCTTGGTTCCGATAGATTTCTCGAGCGATCATTAACTTACAGTGGTCTCCCAATGTTCCCTGGATTTCCCTCCCTATCTATAATCCCCTACTGGGACATCTACAACTATCTGTATTCTATCTACAACCATCCTATTCTATTCCTATCAGCTCCATCCCTGGGTCAGGCCCAGATGGTGTGGCTGGAGATTGGAGAGGGGAGGTAGGCAAACCTGAGCGAATGTAGCAGAAACCTGCAACCTTGAAGGCAACTACTGATGGCTGCTCTGGGGTCCAGACAGCCTAGGGCTGCTCAGCTCCAGGCTGGGAGAGACCCACTGACCAGCTCTTCCCGGGGTGCCTGGCCTTTAATCCTTCTCCTTGAGACTCACCACCCCTTCACTCACTCAACAGGTCTTTCCTGAGCTCCTACTGTGTGGCAGGCCAAAGTGAACAAGGCAGGCACACTATGTGCTCACCTGGAGCCTGCGGCCCATCAGGCAACTCGGAGCTGACTGCGCACAGCCTGCAAGCAGGCGGGTCAGCCCTGGGGGGGCCTGCGGCCCTCCTGCCGCCCACCTGCGCAGGACCACTGCGCCTGTGTCCGGCCAATTCAAAGCCAGATGTAATGCATACCCAGACAAAGGGGAGCACAGACAAGGATAATTTGAGGGGGGCGGTCTGCCTCCCTGCCAGGCTCCCCTGCCCCACCTCTGCCCTCACCCGTCCTGCTCCAGCCTTCACCCTCCTCATCTTTGCATTGGTTATTACCTCACCTGGATGCCCTTAGACTTCATCTGACTTCCGGTCCCAAGTTCAGACCTCAGCTTCTCTGGAAGCCTCCCGCGACACCCTCAAGCCCTCCTCTAAGGCTCCCATCATGGTCCCCATTGGTATTTCAGGCCAAAAAGACATCAGATCACAAACGCACCCAGTATGACCCAGGGGGACCAATGACTGGAGCCCAGGGCAAGTGGGAGAAGAGATGGGAGGGGGGCTGGAGGCAGCTGGGCAGGGGATCCAGCGAGAAGGGCAGCATGGAGGCCAGCAGGAGGGCAGAGGGGGGTCCGAGGGCCCACGAGGAGGCTGCTGTAGCCACTCAGGTGAGCTGTGCGGACAGGCCAAGGCCCTGGGGTGCAGAGCAGAGGTGTGGGGTGTGAACATCTGTGCAGAGAGCCTGGCACGGGCCCGGGTGCCAGCTGGCAGAGAAATGAGGGTCAGGGTCAGCAGGAGCAAGGTCGAAAGGTGGCTTAGCTGGAGACCTGAGCAAGTTGCCAAAACTCCAGGCCCCCACGCTTCTCTCCTAGAATGATGCCTTTCAGGACCTTGGGGAGGCTTCCGCCAGAACAGGCAGGACAGGCACAGCCTCTGCTGGGCCTCAGGGGCCCTCCTGGGTGAGGCCCTTCCGGACACAAGGGTCCCCCATGTCCTGGGGTCCGGGCGCTGTCTCCTCCACTCCCTTTTCTCTCTGCACCTCTGTCCTGCCCCTGTCTCCTTCCACGTCCATCTGTCTGCCTGTCGGATCCTCTCTCCCAGCCCCCGCTCCACACACCTCCCCGCTTTTCTCTTCGCTGCCTCCCGACCCTCTTGTCACTCTTCTTTCAATTACCATAACCCAGAACAGAAGAATATTTTATTATTTGGTGTCTTTATTAAATCAAGTTTTATGTCCCCTGTTTTTCATTTTTAAAGTGGATGAGTGCCACACTATATTTTCCCATTAAAAAGGGAAAGCTGAACAGAGTGGTCAGGATGGCCCCAAGGTGATTTCACCCACAGGTCGGTGCTCCTTGAGAAGGTGGGGGGTGTTCTCCTGGGCCAGGGGGATGCTGCCTGAATCAGAAAATCCGGAGTCTCAGCATAGCCACGGCAACATTTCCAGAGAGGCCCTGGGACTAGGCCCCGTGCTGAGCTGGGCGCCTGCGGCCAATGGAGACAGACTGCGGCATAGGGGGAAGGCCTGGGTGGGCCCCCTTCACCCTGGAGCCCGGGCCTGGGACCTCCACCACCATCACAAGCCGCAGGGTGAAGGGTCAGGGATTCAGAAGCCAAATGAATCCTTGCAGCCTCCAATCTCAGAACCTGGCCCAAAAAGGCCCAGGGATTTGCTGAGAGAATAGGCACATTTTTACCTACTCACAGGGACCAGGATGTTATCTGGTTTACATTGTGTGTTGCCACTCACAGGCCCATGGAAGAAACATCCTCACGGAGGGGTCTCGAAGTTCCCCCAGATGTGGGTGGAAATGTCCAGGTCCACTGCAGCCCGCAGTCTGATCACACACCCCTCAGTCTGCAGTGACCCATCTCCCCCACAGTGAACGCCAAGCCGGGCTGCATCCAGTGAGACCAGGCTTGTTCTCTCTACTCCTCAAGACCTTCATAGGCTAATCACCAGACTCAGTTTGACTGTCTGTAAAATGGGACAAGAACACCATGTCTCCTACAGTTATCGGGAGGGGAATTAAGCTCTTGGTGTACTGCCTGGAATGCAGGAGGTGCTCAGCAAAGCTTGGGTCCTCCCCTAAGAGTTTGTCTTAAAAAAACAATTTCCAAACCCACATTCCTCATTCCAATCACCATCCTAAGGAAGGTCCAGTCTCCACCACCCCCCTGGTCCATTTGACATCTGCACCTTAAATCTTAGCAGACTTAAACTCGAGCTCATCACCTCCCCCTCCTCCCTGACCCTCGCCATCTGCCCTCCTGATATCCGACTACTGTCCATGACGTCACTGCCATCAAGCCTTTGAGTCCCCTTAGATGACTCCTGGTCCCTCCTGCTGGTGACCCATCCCCAGTGGTCCTTCCCCCGCCCACCTCATTGCTGTCAGCCAGCTCCAGGCCCTTTCAGTTCTCCCAGGACCACACGCCATCATCTCAGATCCTTCCCAGGAGCCAACCTGACTGCTCCACCACTGTCCCCTGGGATTGCTCAGTCTGCCCCGTAGGAATTGTACTCTATCTGTAAAACCATATACCCAATCAAGTTTACTCCGGCCCCTTAGCCCCCTGAGAAAGGTTCCTTTGAGATGCATCCTTGTCATCCCCGCCCCTGGCACAGAATCACACCAAGGGCAACATCCTTTCCAACCCCGCCTCTGCGCCATAGCTTCTGTCTTTCCCTGCATTTCCAGGTGCCTCCCCTCTGCTGGCGGAGTCCCACACCTCCTTCCAGAAGTCTTTCCTACCTGAGGCTCCCATCACCTGAGTGATGAGCTGAGTGGCAGCTCCCATCGTCTGAGCCAGTTCCCCACCCTCCACCACCTCTGATCCAGCTCCCAGACTCTGACCTGAATTAGGCTGCTGAGAAGGGTGACAAAGGGCGCACCAGCTTTGGAGCCAGGCTGCCTGGGCTCCACATTCCTTTTCTGTAGGACGAGCAGCAGGTGAGGTGGGAAACTGAAGGAGTGGAATGTGTAAGCTCTGAGGACGGTCCTGGAATGAGATGAACACTCAGAACTGGCAGCTGTCATGGCCCCTCTGTCTGGTGACTTGCGTTGGTGGTCTGCCCTGGCCTTGCCCAGACAGAGCCCCACCTACAGAGCCCTGGCCTGGCCCTTGCAGCTACCAGGACCCTGATGTGGAACCCAGGATCTCAGTTCACACCTGGACATTTGAGCAGGAAGGAAGAGGGCTGCTGGCAGCATCAGATAACAGACACCCCTAGTTCGGACTGCACCGCCGGCCGAGCCTTTAGAATCTTGCTTTGTGTCCAGACTGTTTTCGCTATCCTGACTTCATCTTCGGACCACTCCTTTGGCCACCTGGAGCTTTACCTAAGCAGTGAAAGTTCTTCTTGAAAGTGCTTTTTCTAGACACCAGCTCAAACTCGGGGTAAAACCAGTCCCTTGGAATCACAGGCAACCCATTTCGGCAACTGGTCAATGGCAGCTGAGGACGCAGGAGACACTTTGGAGACCTGGGCGGAGGTTTGGGGCAGGGGGAGCCGAGTGCGGGGGTCTACTGGGCCGGGGGCACAGGCAGGAGGAGAGGGGGGAGATGCCGTTTCTCGGAGAGGAACCGCATGTACATAATGTGTATAAATGTATATAATAATCATTAGCAGCGATTCAGCTGTCTGCCGCTGGTTTGCAAGATAAATTGCATTAATCAACATGATGCCTTCAGAACTTTTGGCGAGCCGTTTCTTATGCTAATTGGGCCACTTAAAGTAGACTTTCATTGCACCGGGATCTCCGGCTGTCAAGACAATTACTGGCATATGCAAGCCCCACCCTCCCAACCTCCTCTCTCCCCCACCTTCACCTTTTCTTTTTTAAATATAATATTAATGAGAAGAGCTATGCTAATTACCTGGCCAAAAATAAAATCTTGAAAGAAGAAGGGGGGAAATGGGTAAGGATGTGACCGACAGGAAGACTCAGGTCACCTTGAAGGCAGTAGGAAGGAGCCCTCTGGGTGGGGGCTCCCTGGAGGAGGTGGTTAAGATCAAAGATCAGGCCTGCAACCCTGCTGGGGTAAACTCTTGACCCATCCTCCTACCCCTGGGTGACCCTCAGGACTCAGGTCAGACACAGCATGAACCCTGGAAATGGGGATCCCAGAATTCTAGAGTCTCAGATGAGAAATGTTACAACTGCAGAACCAGACATTCCAAATCTTCTGGACTCCAAGATGGCAAAGAATTCTTGAAAACCATGTGATTTCAGCCTGTCTCCCTAAAAGACTAGTGGAATAACCCACTGATCATGCAAAGCCAAGTCCACTGCCCATCATCCTCATGGCCTTAATGCTATCTCACAAGGGGGAGGCATTTATAAGGTCAGGGGTTGGTTGAAGGTGGATCTTGCAATGTGGAAACCCGATTGGGATTGAGAAGGGCTGTCAAAATAAAACTAGAGCTGGACAGTGCTTAAAGCAGTTAAAGCAGATTTTATTTCCGGGACTGTTGCAGTGGGAGACAAAAGACTTCAGTTTAGACCCGGGCTCAGATCCAAAGATAGCCCGGGCAAGGGGGGGTTTACAGTCAAGCAAGGAGCAGGGTCAGGGGGTGGGCACAGTGGATGGAAAATTCCCAAGGGGAGCCAACAGGAGTAAAAGGGATTCTGACTTGACAGGACTCCTTTTTTTTCTCTTCCACAATATTTTTCTAAAATTAATTTATTTATTTTTAATTGGAGGATAATTGCCTTACAATAGCATGTTGATTTCTGCATATGCAGCAACTTGAATCAGCCATAAGCATACACATGTCCCTTCCCTCTTGAACTTCCCTTCCACCTTCTACCCCATCTCACCTCTTTAGGTTGTTATGGAGCCTCAGGTTTAAGCTCCCTGCGTCATACAGAGAATTCCCACTGGCTATCTATTTTACACACGTTAATATATATGTTTCCACGCTACTCTCTCAGTTCATCCCACCCTCTCCTTCCCCCACTGTCCACACGTCTGTTCTCTATGTCTGCATCTCCATTCCTGTCCTGCACATAGGTTGAACAGTACCATCTTTCTAGATTCTGTGTGTGCGTTAGTCACTCAGTCATGTCAGACTCTTTGCAACCCCATGGACTAAAGCCCACCAGGCTCCTCTGTCCGTGGAATTCTCCAGACAAGACTACAGGAATGAGTATTCGACCCAGGGATCGAACCCAGTCTCCTGCATTACAGGCAAATTCATTACCATCTGAGCCACCAGGGAAGCCCCTCTAGATTCCATATATATGCATTAATATATGGTATTTGGTTTTTTTTTCTGACTTACTTCTGTGTAATAGGCTCTAGGTTCATTCACTTCATTAGAACTGACTCAAAAATGGGAAGGATTCCTTTTTAAGGCTGAGTAATATTCCACTGCATATATTATATGTACCATAATTTCTTTATCCATTCATCTGTTGATGGACATCTAGGTTGCTTCCGTGTCCTAGCTACTGTAAATAGTGCCGCGGTGAATATTGGGGGTACATGTGTCTTTTCAATTATGGTTTCCTCAGTAGTGGGATTGCTGGGTCATATGGTAGTTTTAAAACTAGTTGTTTTTTTTTTAAGAAATCTCCATCCTATTCTCCACAGTGGCTGTATCAATTTACATTCCCACCAGCAGTGCAAGAGGACCCCCTTTTCTCCAAACCTTCTCCAGCACTTATTGTTCTGACATGACAGGACTTTTGATAAAGGCAGACTAGGGCAATCAGAGGGCTTCCCAGGTGGCTAGTGGTAAAGAACCCGCCTGCCAATGCAGGAGACATAAAGGACCTGGGTTCAATCCCTGGGTCAGGAAGGTCCCCCAGAGGAGGGCATGACAGCCCACTCCAGTATTCTTGCCTGGAGAATCCCATGGGCAGAGGGCTATACAGTCCAAGGGGTCACAGAGTCAGACATGACTGAAGTGACTTAGCAGGCATCCTTGATTCAGATTAAGGCAAGGAGAGCAGAAGTCATCTTAGGAAATGGAATAACGCAGATTTCCCCCCAACCACCCACTTTGTCTTGGCCTTCCCTGGCGTGGATTCCATGAAGTGAGGTCCCATCTGCCTGTGTCCAGCCTTTCTCTCCTACCCGTCACCCACAGTGGCACAGAACTTTCCCCTGGGGCTCTCTTCATGGGCACAGACACACCTTCATACCAGGTTATTCCTGGGGCTCTGGGCAGCAGGGAGCACAGTGGGGGCTGGGGTTTTCCGCCTCTCCTGCCCATCCTCACCCTCTCTCCCTGGGGACAGCAGCTCTCAGTGTCGTGCTGCCCCAGGGCTGCCCTCCCGTCTTCCTGGAGCAGAAGGTGGGCTTACGCCTCACTTTAGTGTGTGGGATAGTAAAGCATCTTTGAAGAAGAGAAAGGAAGGAGGGGGTGAAAGGAATGAAGGGAGCTGGGGACTGACTGGTCCTGGGGTCCTGGACTGTTTGGGATGCTGAGCAAATCCACAGAGGAATTCCGCCCCAGACTTTAGAAAGCCCTGGTCCTGTCCCTCGAGCTCTGGGTCCAGGCAGATGGAAAAGGGGAGGGAGATCCAGCCTGGCCCCCCTGGACTCCGGGGCCTTCGTGCTGGGAAGCATGGGGGCTGTAGAGTGAGACGGACCTGCTGTGGGGATGGACAGGACCGTGAGGAGCCAGTCGGGAGGACAAACCCTAGTGGGAGGGATGACGACTTTGGACAACTTTCAGAGGGTTCATGTGTGTCTCATCTGAGTTTGGTGTCACCAGGACCCACCCCCAACCCGCAACCTACTCTAGAGTCAGACCCTGCGCACCCTTGCACCCCAAATCTTCAATGGCACCGGTCCTACTTCCTGTTGAGACTCCTCTCCCTGTAGGGCCAGGGAGGTCTGGCAGATGTGGGGTGGTATAGGGCAGGTGTGGACAGGTGTGGGCAGGTGTAAGACAGATATGGGCAGGTGTAAGACAGGTGTGGGCAGTTGTGGGCAGTGGTAATACAAGTGTGGACAGGTATAGGATAGGTGTGGACAGGTGTAGGCAGGTGTGGGCAGGGGTAGGATAAGTGTGGGCAGGTGTGGGCAGGGGTAGGATAAGTGTGGGCAGGTGTGAGCAGGTGTGGGCAGAGGTAGGATAAGTGTGGGCAAGTGTGGGCAGGTGTGGGCAGGGGTAGGAGAGGTGTTGGCAGGTGTAGGATAAGTGTGGGCAGGTGTGGGCAGGGGTAGGATAAGTGTGGGCAAGTGTGGGCAGGTGTGGGGCAGGGGTAGGAGAGGTGTTGGCAGGTGTAGGATAAGTGTGGGCAGGTGTGGGGCAGGTGTGGGCAGGGGTAGGATAAGTGTGGGCAAGCGTGGGCAGGGGTAGGGCTGGCTCTGAAGATCCCAGGTGGAAATGAGTGGGGGCAGGGCCAGGAGGAACCCCCAGCAGAGCGTGTGCAGCGGCTCTGGTCCTCTCTGCGGGTGAGGAGGACCTGCCCAGTCAGAGGGGGCAGAGCCACCCTCTCCAGGACAGTCTCCACGATAGGAGCAGATTCTCAGGCACAGAGAGGCTGGTGCAGGGCCAGGGCGGTTCCTGAAACTCCTTATTGGTAAATGAGTAATTGGCATCACGTCCCCTGATTGATGAGCGTAGCAGTGTGTCAGCATTTCCCATGTGAGGCCACGGATGAAGCTTCGCTGCGTAGCTGCTGTTACCAACCCACGTGGCCAGCGGGGTGGAGACTCCTGGTGTACCCTGAGCGCTCTCGGCTCCCCCTCCTCTTCCATCGATGCCTCAGAGACTGCAGGTCTCTCTGCAGCCCCCACTGCTGGGCATCCTGGCAAGTCCCTGAGGCCTCCTCTGAAGGCAAGGGCTGAGGATGGACACTGCTTCCTCGGGCAGTAAGCCCTCCATCAGCAGGTCCTAGAGACCCATCTCCAGGTCACCTCTCACCCCCCTCACTCCCCTCCCACCTCCCCTCCACTGCATCCTCTGCAGCTCAGGTCAGGTGCCCCCTTCACACTCATCAAGGACTCCCCATCAGGGCCTCCCCACTGGGGACTCCCAGTCCAGTAAGGACTCACTGGGATGGCATCCCGGGGCCCCACTGATCTCAGCCCAGCCCCAGCCTGCTGTGCCCCCACAGCGGCCCCAGTCTTCCTGAAGCTCCTCAGCCCTGCCCCCCACCCCACCCCTCCCTCTGCACAAGCAGCTCTCGGTTCACCAAGAGCCCTCCCCTCCTCCCCCTGCCCCCTCACTCTCAGTATCACCACGGAGATGCCTTCTCCAACTGCCTGATCTAAACTGCACCCCAACACTTTTCTCTGCCCAGCAGCCCTTTCACAGCTCACCATCATCTGTACACAGTTCACTTTTACGCACAAGGTCCACCTCCTGTCCTGGGGGAGATAGGACGGTCCATCAGGGCTGGGCCCTCCATACCTGGCCCACAGAAAGTACCCACCGCACTGTGGTCATATGATGACTAAAGGAAGTCAATTCCAGGAGGCTGGCTAGGAAACTGACAACTGTCGAACTCATTCCCTGCCAGAGTTCAGCTCCTGCCTCCTCCCTAGGGGCCCCGAGCCCTGTCTCCCCTGGGCCTCCGTAGAGGCACCTTCCTTCTGATGTGCCAGTTCTGAGCACATCTCCTAGCTTGGGGGTGTGCGTTCAGAAGAGGACTCGAAGAAGGGGACTTGTGACTCATCCGGTAGGTGACGCTCGGCTGGTGTGATGTCAGGCAGCTGGTGGGCCAGGCGGAGGAGGTGGGCACTGTTCTGCACTGGAGGGAAACCCCCCTCCCCTACCTGGCAGAGGGAGGTGACAGTGGGACCTCCCTGCCCCACGCCCCAAGGATGGCGTTCACGGTGGGCCCGGAGGACAGGCACCGCACGCCTCTCCCCGGGAAGGCGCCATTTGGAGTAATCAGTTTTTTAATTACTAGTAATTAAATGTGTGTAACCTGCCCAGCTGCCACTCCAGGAACTAGGACAGAACTCCTGGGGGGCAGCGGGTCAGGCACACGCTGGGAGGGGCTGCGCGGTCTTCAGCCCGGGTGCTGCGGGGGCTGGGGGCGTGATAGGGAATAAGCGTGAATCCCCGGGGGAGCTCAGGTTGGGGTGGGGGGGTGGATGGGGGGAGCTGGAGAGATCTCAGCCTCCCGCAGGCTTCCTGCATTTCTGTCTTGGGATCCCCAGCCTTCTTGGATCCTCTTTCCAATTTCCCTTCACCCAAGAGCAGCAGGAGATGCCTGCCCGAGTCCTCCCAAAAGGCAGGTGCTCGCAGCGGTGTTGGGGGGGGCCACCCCGTGGTTTCCTCCGCTTCCAGCTCCCCAGGAGCCCCGCCCCTCCCCAAGGAGTCGTCCCGGGGATTCCCCAGGCACCACTCCACGGAGCAGAAAGCCGGCCCCATCCCCTCACCGAAGCACTGGGTGAATTTAAACATCTGCGAGGCATCCTCCACCGCCCCGAGCGCCACCCCTCAGGGGAGCCCCCCACCCGGTTGAGACCCAGGCCGGCGGAGGCCACGCCCTCCTCTCAGGCTCGCCCTTCGCTCTGCCCTCGCCCGCCCGCCTCTCTGCCTCACTCTCCCTCTCACTTTCTCCGGCGCATCCCTCTCTCTCAACTTCCTGTCTCCCGCTCCCCCACTCAGTCTCCCACTTAGAGACTTTTGCAGAACAATTAGGATACAAAGAAAGGCAATCTCTCTGCTCTCCTGCAGTGCCTTTTCCGGGGCGTGGGGTGGGTGAAGGGGCACCTGCTGGGAGGCTGGGACCGGATGCTTCGAGGAGCTCCACGTGCCTGGGACTCCAGTCCCCTTGGAGACGAGCCATCCATCTTCCCAGGGGCTCACACTTCACAGCCCCTCTGCACCCCCTTGCTTCAGTTCTCCCCTCCTCACCGCATCCTCCACACCTGGGCTTGTGCAGACTCGGAAGCAACAGGAAGAGGGCTCCAGCAGGTCGAACAGAACGTGGGGCGCTGAGCACCGACGGGGTGGGGAAAGACACCCTCCCCTCTCCGAGCCTTCAAATCGGGGAGTTGCGGGGGGCAGGACCCCTGGGTGCCAGCCCTGGGGAATGTCGTCAGGAGGCTGCAAGGCCACTCCCAGGCGAGCACCACCGCCCCCACCCCACCAGCCACAGGCCCCTCATGCGGGAACGGTGGCAGCGCCTGTCTTCAGGTTCACTAGCGGCCGCACGCCTCTGCAAACCCTTTGCCAAAGTGTGACGCGGGGTCAGCGCACGGAGAGCAGACACAGCAAAACCTACAGAGAGCATCGCGATGGCGACACGGCCGCCGCCGTGAGCTCCCAGAGCTCCCACCCAGCCTCCTCTGTGAGGACGCGTCCTCCAGAGTCTGACAGTCACCCCCCTGCTGCAGCTAAGGAGCATTGCCCCCTTCCCTCCCCGCCTAGAGAGCCGACGGCGGCCCACCTCTGGGTCTTAAAAACAGCCCCAGGAGCCCATCACTCCACCAGACCACTTTCGCCTCTCCCTCAGCACCCCAGGGTTCAGCCGCAGCCGAAGTCACTGGGCCTTGTGGCCCAGGGGCCGCTCGAGGCGGTCCTCCCACAGTCGGTCCTTGGCACCAGCTCCCTGGGACCCTGTGGGGCAGGCAAGCGGGGGAAGTGTGCCCCTCGGTGATCTGGCTTTTCACCTGGCTCCTCCTCTGGGTGCCTGGCTCCGGACTGCACACCATCCCGCCCTTGCAGGGCTCAGCACCTGGGAAGAGTCAGGAACGGACCCTCTCGAGCAGGCAGCTGGGCCCAACACCCCGCCCGGCGGGCGGGAGCCGGTAGTCAAGCCGGGGAGACCTGCTTAGCTTCCTGGAAAAGGGGCTCCAAGGCGGAAGTCTCTGGAGCACACGGGTCGAGGTGGAGGGAAACAGAGCCTTCTTGGCAAGGCGAACAGTTTTGGTCCTGGGGAAAGGAGAAAGGGACAAACCACGCTGGGGGCAGCCTGGCCGCAGTAAGAGGTGCGCGTCTGGGAAGCGGGAGGCAGGTGGGGTCAGCGTAACCCACCGGCAGCCACCAGCGTGTCTGCCCGCACTTTCCGGGGGAGCCGGCGTCACAGAGCATGTGCGCGCACAGGTGCCAGGCCTGCGATCAGGTGGTCCCCCCGTGAACACACACACACACACACACCACACACATGCACACACCACACACACACACCACACACACACACGGACCACATACACACAGACCACACACACACACGCTGACACCACACATACACACCACACATACACACACCACACACACCACACACACACACCACAGACCACACACACACTGACACCACACACACACCACACACATGCACTGACACACACCCCACACACACCACACACCCCACACACACACACACACACTGACACCACACACCACACACATACACCACACACGCACACCACACACACACACCCCCACACACACCACACACACACACTGACATCACACACCACACACACACACCACACACCACACACACGCACACCACACACACACACATCACACACATACACACATCACACACACCACACACACATACACACACCACACACACACACCACACACATACACACCACACACACACACCACACACACACACACCACACACATACACACACCACACACATCACACACATACACACACCACACACATACACACACCACACACACACACACCACACATGCACACACACCCCCACACACACCACACACACACACCACACACATACACACACCACACACACACACTGACACCACACACCACACACACACACACACCACACACACACACCCACACACATGCACACCCCCCCACACATACCACACATACACAGACCACACACACACACCACACACCACACATACACTGACACCACACACCACACACACACACCCCCACACACGCACACACCCCACATGCACACACCCCACACACACACACCACACACACACACCACACACACACCCCCCACACCCCACACACACACCACACACACACACCCAGACCACACACCACAGACCACACACACACACCACAGACCATACACACACCACAGACCACACACACCCCACACACACACACACCACACACACACCACAGACCACACACACACAACACACACACACCACACACAGACCACACACACACACTACACACATGCACACACCACACACACCACACACACACCACACACACACTGACACCACACACAGACACAAACACACACACCACACACACACAGTCATACACACACAGTCACACACACACACATGGTCTCACACACACACACACGCTCCCCACCTCTGTGAGCACGGGAAGGCCCACAGAGAGACATGGAGAAGAAGGAGGCCCACAGGAGGACCTAGGAGAAGGTAGAGAGCCTACCACATGCCCCTCTGTGTGTGGCTCTGTGTGTGTGTGTGTGTGTGTGAGGCTGAACACAAAGCCCAGCCTGGCCCAAACCCTCAGAGCTGAACCCTTAGACTGCACCCGGCCGCCATCTGGTGGTTATGTGGAACACTGCGCCCTCTGAGGTTTCAGGCTCCTGGGAGCCTTGGGGATGTCACACGGAGAAGGGACACCCCTGCTCCTCACACACACAGAATCATCGCTGGCCAGTCCTGACACCATGGCCCAACTCAGATGCACACGGTGCCTCACAATAAAACTCCAGAAGACACATATGGACACAGAGGCAGTCATTTGCATTCACACTTCTTTTACCTCTTCTCACCAAAGAAAATTTTTAGGAAAGAAGGACAGAAAACACTATTCATAGCTCAGCACAAACATAATCACGGCAAATGCCTTCTGTGTGTTTCCACTCAGCCTTGGTCTGTTTTCAGCACACCATTCATTCTCTCCTGTGGTCACACTGCACCTAGGTTCAAGCTCACACGTCTAGATGTGTCCACGTGATTCCAGGACTCCCTCCTTTGATGTGAGCCCCAGGATGGCGCCACAGGCGGCCTCCACCAGCGTGCATGCTCACACAGACACACACACCCTGGGGACCACTTGGGGGACAGGACACTGGGGGCCCCTCACGTAATCCACCCCGTGCTTCAACCCAAGGGGCCTCCTCTCACTAATAGGAATGGTAAAATTAAACACACTCTGTTGCATTGGTTTTGTCCCACGAGACTCACAACACATCTTTATATACACTAGCTCAAACAGTAGCTTTTATCTACCCCCCTCCCCATTATTTCCCAGATGAAGGCACGGCGTTTCAGAGAAGATAACTCGCCCAGGGCCACAAGACCAGGAGCTGGCTGCAGCGACCCCAGCCTCTCTCCCCCAACTCTAGCCTGTGCCTCCTGGGAAGGGCAGGGCTCCCAGGACATGTCCGGTGCCAGGAGGGTGGGCAGAGTGTGACTGTAGAGCCTGTGGTGGGCAGGAAAGGATGCTTGCTCCTCACTGCTCCTCCGCTCTGCCTCCCGGAGGCTTCCCGGATCCGGTGAGGCAGGGACCCTTCCCCACCAGGGCCGCCACAACAGAAAAGAGAAGTGAGGTCAGTTATTCTGTGAGAGGGGAAGGCTGCCCCTGAACCAGCAGGGCCCAACCAAGCTGAAGCTGCTCAGAGAAGGTTGCTGTCACTGAAGGCCCCCAGGGACTGCTAGCAAGAGACAGGAGGACCTAGGAGAAGGTAGAGAGCCTGCCACATGCCACTCTGTGTGTGTGTGTGTGTGTGTGTGTGTGCATGCATGTGAACACTATTATTTTCCCCTAGTCTAAATTCCTGTATGTGGCCATTTTGTATGTGTGCAAAATGGCCACAACCCTCTCAGGACAGAATAACCAGGCTCTTGGAAGCTGGGCAGAGGAGGATGAAGGAGGAAAGAAGCTGAAGGTGGCATCTAGGGTGAGCTGCAATGCTCTTCCATCCTCTGAGACTGGGACACACATATACACACCCACACACACATACGCACCAAGCCTAGACAGACAAAGAGAGGGTGCGAATCTCAGCAGAGAGACACAGATTGCCCCAGAGGGGTGGGATTAATCAGGGCAGACTTCTTGGAGGTGGAGGATCTTGAGCCTAGTGGCCTCAGGAATCCATCAGAGAGATAAGTACCTGCTCTGAGGCAAGCATCGTTAGCAGCTTCATGTGAATATCTTATTTACTACTCACAGCAACCTTTACTTGTAGAAATCATCATTTTCCTTTTTATGGATGAGGAAACTGAAGCTTAGCAGTCAAGTAAGCCATTTAAGGTCACACAGTCAGTAAGTGACAGAGCTGTGATGGAAACCTTAGCCTCTCTGGCTCCTGGGAGCAACTTTCTTTCATCATCATCATACAATCCTAATGTCAGAAGGAATGAAGTGGCTGCTGGGCCCAACTGAACGTGTGTGCAGACACAGCCAGGATCTCCTGGAGCCCTCCCAGGGGACAGGTGGCAGTACCCTAGCTGCCAGGTGGCTGGCCCCTTGTTGGAGCAGGACACTCCTGCCACATCCTGACACCTTCCAGGCACCACTTCCCAGCCCTTTGGAGAGGGTGTGATGCCCCCACCCTGCCCCCAACCATCCTCATGTAAGTTGCTTCCAGACAATGTGGGTCCAAACAGGTGGTCTTGCCCCCTATATGATCACCCTGCCTATTTCCACTGGAATGTCTGCACCCCATGGCACAAACTTCCCCTCCCGTGGGCAGCAGTTAGAGCCCTGAGCTGGTGTCGTGAGTGGATGCTACCCCTCTGCTCCTCTGGGACCAGCAGGGCCACTGATTTCCCAGGGAGAGCCCAGCCTGCCAGACACACAGCCATACCACAGAGCTGGGCATTCACACACAGGTGTTTCCTGTAGGATACAGTCCCATCTGCAGACACCTAGCTTCCTAACCCACCGCATCCCACTGAGACCCCACCCCAGGGCGTCCCAGAGGCTAGTGCTGCTCCCTAGTCTCCAAGATGGTTCTCACCATCACCTCAACTTTGACAAGTCATCATTAAAAAGAGAAATTAGGCATTTTCTGTACAAAAGCAGGGGGAGCAAAGGAGGGGAAGCTGCAAGTGGCTCAGGCTTTGGCTTGACATCCATGAAAATGTATTTAGTAGAAACATCAGACTCATGGGTGGAGTGAGCACCCCATCATGGGAGGCATACAAGCTGGGACTGACTGAGCCCTGGAGGGTGCCGTAAGATTGCCATCAGTATCTCATGGGTGGTGGGCTTAGACGCCCATCATCTCCTGAGTCGGTGATTCACCGTCGCCATAATCTCCATCAGCAGGGGTACCTTCTTCAAGAACCAGACGTGTTTAGCACAACCAGCTGAGAAAACTCGCCAGTTCCCCACCCAGGGATCTCAGTCCAGCAGGACATGGTGCAGACAATGGAGAGGGTGCTGAGGTTCCCTCTCTGGCCTGTGGGCCTGGTGGACAGGAAAGGGCACTTGACTTGGGAACACTCGTTAACTGGGTGAGTAGGTGAGTGAATGAACAGGCAGCCGCAAGACCACATCTCTGCTGAATCCTCCTCCAGCTCCAAGGCCAGTCCCCACTGCAGAGAACCCGTAGCGTCTCCTGGGACTGTCCCCCCATGGGGCACACCCCAAAGCCTCTTGAGAAATGCTCTGATGCTGCACCCGGGACCTCGTATCTTTGTCTCTCTCCTGAGGGGCCCACAGTTTAGTCAGAGCTGAGCCCAGCCCAGCTGGCAGAGGCAGAAGCTCCAAGACTCAAGAGAGCCATATTACCAGCTTCGCCCTACAAACAGATGCGGCATTTCTGAGGTCAGAAAGGATGCCCTAGCCAGGAGTTGACTGCATTTCCTGAGCCACAGCTTTGTAGAGAAATGTGTGCTGACACCCACCTCGCCAGCCCAGATGTCAGCACGAGGGTTGATGTGAGATGCATTGTACAAGAAGAACCCCGGGACTCCCAGAATCCCAAGTCATTGGGAACCCCGAGACTAGGGCGGCCGCACCTCGGGAAGCTCAGCACAGACCTCCCCACAGCCTGCCCTCCCCACTGCCCCCTGCCAGGTGTCACTGGCCAGAGCATCACGTGTCCACATGAAATACGCCAGAGAAGAAAACTTCCAAATCTTTGCACACACGTGACTCATGCGCACATATGTGTCTGCGTGTCAAGGTGCAAGGACCTTCACATTCAAGCTTAGGTGAGTTCCCTCCCAAAGCTCAGCAGGAGTCCCTGCGTTCCATAAAGGGATCCATTTGGGGGGACAAACGGTCCCCTCCCCCCCACAGAGGGAGTGGCTTGGCTGCAGGGTAAAATTTATCATCATTATCCTAATATCATCTCCAAGTTTGACAGTGGCAGCCGCTAAAGAAAATACCAAGGCTTAACTCGGGGCATGCGGGAGAGCGAGGCAGAAGATAGGAAATATGATTTATGATGGAAATCAATGCAATCATAATACTCTGTGCTTGTGAAATTGGGCTGCACCACCCGCGCCCACAGGCCCACTTCAGCCCTGCCTGTCACAGGGTGTGAGGGACCCTGGAGTCAGGACCCAAGGTGGGTAGAGGGGCCTGAATGACTGGGACCCTGCCCAGCTCCTTTCCCTGTCTTCTGTGGGGAGAAGCAGGGGTGCAGGGCATTGTCTAAACATGGAAGGAAACCAATTAACCTATGTCAGGCCGTGTCTGGGGCACATATTTGTTCTGCTCACAACATATCCTGTGAAGGTAGGGGAGTCTATCCTGCATTTTCCAGTCCATGAAACTGGAGCACAGAGAGGTTAAGTGACTGAGTTAAGGTCACACAGCTAGTCATAGCAGAGCCAGTTGCACTGTTCATGACATCACATGAACAAAAAGGTGTCAAGGGCTATCTATGCCATGTGGTGTGAGGGGCCCCAAGAGAGCTCCACCTCACCCCAGACGTCCCCTTGCCTGTCCCAGCATCCAGAATTCCACCAGTAGTGACATCCCTTGGAATTAAGCCGTATCCTATTCGTATTTGTAAGATGCGGTGGTGGTGGTGATGGTGACAATAATTGAGGCGGTGACGGTGACAACAGTGACAGGCGGTGACAGTGACAGTGATGGTTTTCAGACACGTTTTTCACAAACATAGGGCAGGGGGTCAGCATAAAATACGGTCAGGGATTGCAGGGGACAAGCATTTCTACTTCACAACTTCTCTAGAAGAACCGAACCAAGAATTCCACACTGTGGCCTGGGAGACCCAGAGGCGTGTGGCGCCGTCTTTCTTCCTGGCGGGTTTGGACATGAGCCTTCTTCTGTCACTGAGGGGGAAATCCCTTCACTTCTTGACAAGCCACTTGTGCTAAAGGTGTGGCAGGGCGGGGAGGTGGGGTGGACAGGAAGGAAAAAATGACTTCCAAGGATCCCCCAACTCATCCTGCCGTCCAGCCAGGGGAGCACCAGTGACTGAGGGAGTGTCCTAAGAGGGGCACTTTCTCCCTAGGTCCTCTGAGAACAAAGTGAAAGTGAAAATATTAGTAGCTCATTATTAGCATTAATTAATCAATATTAGTAGCTCATTAATATTATTAGTCGTGTCTGACTCGTTGCGACCCCATGGACTGTAACCCACCAGGCCCCTCTGTCCATGGGGTTCTCCAGGCAAGATCACTGGAGCGGGTTGCCATGCCCTTCTCCAAGGCAGGGTTTAAATCAGAGGTGTGAACTGATGAGTGAATGAATGAATGAATGAATGAATGCTGTCAGGAGCCGCTTCCTCCTGGTTGCACTGGTTGAGTTCAGAGGCTGGGAAGGAAACTGGAGCGGGTAAAGGATGGCCTCAAAGGAGCCAGGTCTCTGGGCAAACAGGCTGGAGAGGGCCTCTGCCAGACGCAGGTGGAGTCCAGCCCCTAGGAAGCTCAGAGGCCAGGACGTCTCAAGAGGGAGCCTTTCTTAAATCAGGCTCTGATGAAGGTGGGGAGAATCCTGAGGAGGGGGTGTGGGGCACAGGTGGTCTCCCCATCTCTCCACTGCACCCTCCTTTCTGCACACCAGGGCCCAGGCCCGCTCTGCCCACACCCTCAGCTTTCTGTCCACCAGACTGGGGTGGGGGCCCACTGCACGCCCCTTTCTAACCAGCTCTCCAAGCCACCGGGGAGGAAACAGGGGCGATGTTGCCGCCTGAGTGCAAAGGGATGCAAGGAGAAGGAAGATATTCCAAGGGTCCAGGGACACCGCCAGGCCAGCGACAGGAGGAGGGTAGGCGGTGATGCAGCTGGGGCCAGGGAGACACAATAAGATGGAGAGAAATGAAGCGGGACCCCGCCCGAAGCCAGGGGTCGCGGGGCAGGTCTAGAGGGTCGGCTGGGGAGGGGTGGGGGGGTCGGAGGGTGACAGCTCTGGCATTTCGAAGGGCACCCGGGGGCCAGCGCCCGCCTTGATGAGACCTCGGGAGCTCAATAGACTTTCCAAACCTAATTAGTGTTTAATGGTCTGGAGAGACGCCACATCCGCCATCACCGGCCGCACCACGCCGGCCGGCTTCAGATTCTTAATTAACCTTTAAGGAGACGATCCACTGTGGCCGCCTGGGGAGGCCACGTCCATCCCCATTGGCGCGCGCATCAGGGGCGCATGGCTCTCTGCGCAGAGCGAAGCGCCCCGCGCGCAAGGCTGAGGGTGACTACAGCCTTCTGCTCCGAACCAGGTTTTCTTTTGAGAAGGCTCTGGAGCACGCACCCCGCTGAGGCTGCCGGCTCAGAATTACTGCAAGTCAGGGAGGCAGCTCTATGCCGTGCTAAGTCGCTTCGGTCATGTCCGATTTTTTGCGACCCTATGGACCCCGTGAACACAGGATCAGGGAGAGGGGAGCTGCGGCCACCATCCGCGGTCAACAGGGACCGCCATCTGGCAGGGAGCTGTCCCAAGAGCAAGGCAGGCCCGTGACGTCGAAGCTGCCAGAGAGGCAGGGACCATCTGACCAAAGGGGACTTTGTCTCCTTGTGAGGGGGTGGGCTTTAGCCCCTGGGTAGGGAGAGTCTCTGAGGAGTTCCCAGCAGCTCCTGGTTCAGAATCATCCTACTTCCTGCAAGGAATGTGGGGTGAGGCAGAGTGAGGGGACCGTCCAGGTGGAGGTCAGCAGTGCCTGCAAGAGGGTTGGGTTCCAACCTGCCCTGCCGGTGCAGAAGCTATTGGAGGCTGTGAGCCTGGCCCTGGGCAGAGGCAGTGGTGGTCCTGGTGCCAGACAACCCAGGGAATCAGCTTTGGGCTGGAGGTCGTGCGTACCTTGGGGACAGCCAAGGGCCAGAGACCGCAAGGACCCAGGATGCAAGGGAAAAGAGGGGGGTGATGGCGAGAGGGATTCTAGGGTTGCCTCCATGGGGTGCAAGTTGAAGAGAAGGGGCTGGGCAAAGTCTCTGAGGAAGGGCAGGGGAGGGGAGAGGGGCCAGGGGCTCCTGGAAGAACCCCACCATCAGGGGGACAGGGGTAGGCAAGCAGAGGGGCACAGTGCCAGCCAGGGGGGCAGGCAATAGAGTGGAGAGCGAACCCCTGTACTTAGCACCCCATCCCCAGACACTGACAGACACCCACCCACACCCATACCACACGCACCATCCCCTCTGCCACCCATTCCCTCCACACACCCGCAGTCTTGCATACACACTCAGGTGTTCACCCCCATCAGGTGCCCCAGTGCCCACGCACACGTGATCACACTCACACCTAAGCCTGACACACTCGTGGGCAGTGCCCGTGACCCAGAGACCCTGGCGTGTTCCAGGAGGAGGGCCATGATCGATGCTTATTAATGAAGCTGCCCCGGAGATGGCTAATTGATGGCGGTGTGCGGCTGTTGTCTGGAATTTAACCTGATTCATCATTTAGCCTGTTGGAGGCTGGAGCGCTGTGTTAATTAATGCCAGGAAAACAGACTTGGATGAGCTGGCGGTGCAGGCTCGTATTAGCAAACGGAGAGCAAGGGGCAAAGGCAGGCGGTGGGGGGAGGGGGAGAGAGAAAGAAGGAATGATTAAATCTAAAGCCCAGAGACAAAACAAATTCCAAAAAGCCAATGTCGGTGCTGTTTCTAGGATGACTCAGGTTTGCGCTTGGCTGGCACCGTCAGACTGTGGTGTGGGACTAAGAGCAATTTCCTCTAGATTTGTCATTTTTGTGGTGTGGGTTTTGTTGTTTTCCTTTATCTTGCCTGGAGACTGTCCTTCCAGGCCTGAGACTGAGCCCCGTGAGACAGGGAGGAGGGGTCCCCAGTTGGGGGAGAGCGATGCAGAAAGCCCCCTTTCTGCTCACGGGGGTAGGTGCTGAACCTGGCAGCAGGGTCCAGAGTCCAGGGTGGCCTGGTGGGGCAAGCGGTAGAGGAGGACTCAGTGCATCAGACTCAGGGGTGGGCTGCAGGGAGATGGGGAAAGCAGAAGGGAAGGTGGGCCATGGGTCACACAGGCCGGGGTCTCCATCCAGCCCCCAGGGCCAGGCTGCCCACTCCCTTTCTCATCCCTGCCCGCACAGAGGAGGCCAGGTCCAACACAGGAAGGCAGTGGCCCCACGTGGGCTGGGAAAGGTCAGACCCAGCTGGACATAGCTGCCTGTGGAAGGCCCAGAGCCCCCGAGCCGAGGACCCTGGGGAGATGCATGCATGCTCAGGGTTGGATGGTCCGCACAGCTGAGGGAAGCCTTGGGTGGTGGGCTCGCCTTGCCCTATGGAGCTCTGCTACCTGGGCTGATGAGAGGAAAAGGAGGGGATGGGGAGCTGAGAACACTTCCTCTCTGGTCACTAGAGCTGGCCAGGGCAGAACTGGGGCACCCGTGCAAAAAAAAGCACGCCCCACTGCTGTGGTGTGGGAGCAGGTACTGAAGAGCCCCTGCCAGAGCAGAAGAAGGGACTTCCAGGTGGTGGGTCCCGGCCAAGTGCAGGGCTGAGGGGCTGAGGGGCTGAGGGGCTGAGGGCAGAGGCGCCCTGCGTGGATGCGGCCCAGGAAGAGTGGGCTTGAATGCCTTTCAGCAAGGCCCTTCTGCAGACTGGGCAGTGGGCTCCCCAGGGAAGGTCTGCTGTGCCTCCTTGTGCGGGGAACAGGGCAGAGAGGGCAGAGATGGGGCAGGTGGGGGAGAGGCTCTGGGGGATGAGGAGTCTGGGTGGGGGGGGAAGGGAGGTGCCATCGTGTGTTTACTGAGCACCTACTAGGTGCCGGGCCCTGTTCTAAGAGCCTCACAACTGCGGGGTTCTCCACACTCCGGGGATGAGACCCTAAGAGGTCAAGTGACGGTCACGGTCCCACCTCATGGCACAAGTAAGTGGCAGAGCTAGAATCAACATCCAGGCCTCCCAAAGAAGTCAGGGCTCGTTTCATCCAGAATTATCCATCTATCCACTGCTGTTTTGTTTTTTTTTTTCAAATCACACCCCCACTCCCCCGAAGAGGGTTAGCGACCCAGCCTGGCCCTGCAGGCTAATGAGCTTCGTTTCCGCGGCAGCGGACGGTAATTAGGACCACAAGGGTCCTCCCACCCTAGCCAGGGCAGCTCCGGCGCCTTGGTGGGAGCGGGTGAGACGGACGTGGGGCTTGGAGACAAAGAGACCGGCTGCCCTTGGCCGCGTGGACTTGGGAAGCCCTGCCCGCTGGGTAGGGGCTGAGTCCAGCCGCGCTATTGCATCTCCGGGATGTCTCACTGCGCCCCCTCCCCCAACCTCACCTGCCACAGCCCCGAGGAGCATCCATCCACGCAGGGGGGACCTAACCCCCACCCCACGGGCAGTGGTCGGGGGTGGGGGGGGACAAGGGAAATTAAGAACTGACCGGGAGCCCCTCCCTTTGGAAACAAGCAGGAGAGACCTTTAACCGGCCCAGGGGAGGGAGCACCTCCTTTGTTTGTACCCAGTGGGTGAGGGGAAAGCATTCTGTAAACTTAGATTCCAGAGAGCCGAGAGGGCGGAGGCTGGGAGAGAGGCGGGGGAGAGAGAGAAGAAAGCGGAGGGGAGGGGAGGGGGCCGCCCCAGGCAGTCCCACCAATAGGCTCCGTCAGCGCCGCCGCTGTTCGCTGGACACTGCGGAGCAGAGCAGCCTGTTGCTATGCAACTGCCGGGGTCTGTTTGTGGGGCTGGACCACGGAGGAGGTGCGGGTTGTACAGGCTCTCGCGTCCTGCCCCACCCCTCACTGCGGGCGTGAGCGCTCCCCCCGCCCCCCCACCTGCCCGCGGATGGGGAGGAGACCCGATGCCGAGACAGCGCAGGCCGTTCCTGATCTAAACGTCCACCCCGATCGGCGCCGCTGCCCTGTGCCCGCGCTGCGCCCTTGCTCTTTCCCAGCGTGGCCCTGCTGGAATGCTGTTACTGCCAAAACCTGACGGGGTGGAGGGAGGGGACACCACTGCCCACAGCACAGGCTCAGACCCTCCTGCGTCCACCTGACCTGTCTGCACATCGCAGTCCCTGCTGCCTGGCGCCCGGCTGGCTCTTCTCCGAACTCCACCGGCGTGGTCCGCGATTGTTCCTGCCCTGAACCCCTCCCCTCCCCCCCACACCCTCCCCACCCCTTGAGTTTTGTTCCCCTGGCTTATCTGGTGTCCCAGAGGATGGAGGGAGGTAAGCCTAGGCGTGTGGTCAGCCCCAGGTCTGGAGTTGAGGAGGACTTGAGAACTGTCATCTGCCGCGGTGGCGCATGCCTCCCCGTCGTACATCCAGGCACATGGCGGAGCCCACGCAGGTCCACACACACTCCTGTCCTGACGGGCATTAAGACACTCGGGCCCCTGTGCTGCTTCTCCATCGCCCTCCTTCATCCCCTCCAAGGCCACTTTGGACGGCAGCAGACCACAGTGAGTCCAGAGGCCAAGACTGGCAGAGTGCGAGTTGTGCCTGGGGGGATCCGCACGGCAGTCCCCCTGGCAGAGGGCGCAAGGGCTTGGGACTCTGTTTTTCAGATGGATGAGTGGAGGTGAGGATGAAGGTGAAGAATGGGAAGGATGAGGGTGCGATGTCCCTATGGGTGACCCAGCGGTGACCTCCCGTGTTGTGTCAGGGCACGAGCTGGGGGCCTTGGGTGGCAGGCGGCCCCTTTGCCACCACTTGAGGGGCAGCCGTGAGCTGGACCATCTAAACGAGGAGAGGGGTGAAGAGCTGACAGGGCCTACATGCCTGACCCAACAAGCATCAGATGGCCTCCTGGAAGCGGGGAGTGGGAGCAGAACCAGATTTATTAAAAATCTTATCTGGAGGGTTTGCATTTCAATGGGCTGTGGATTTGCATATTTTAACAATAACCTCCGGGTTCTTCTGTCTGGTCTGCGCTCACTGGCTGTCTTTCTAAACCATGATCACTGCTTCAGTAAACCCTTCCTAATCCAAAGGTACAACATCTCCACTTTGCTGGAAGAGGGAGGATTAAAGGCCTTTCTCTCTAGACCAGAAATAGGGCTGTTCGGCGGGTGACCACTTCTAGCCTCTGGACCCTCCTGCCGCCAGGGCGTGGCTGAGGCAGGAGGTAGCGATGCTGGTGACAGGTGCATTAGAGGGCAAATGCTGGTGGCTCGGATGGTAAAGAATCTGCCTGCAACGCAGGAGACCCAGGTTCGATCCCTGGGTCAAGAGGATCCCCTGGAGAAGGGAATGGCTCCCCACTCTAGTATTCTGGCCTGGAGAATTCTATGGAACAGAGGAGCCTGGTGGGCTACAGCCCATATCGTGGCAAAGCATTGAACATGATTGAGCGACTAACACATTGATTTTTCATCCATTTGCTCTGTGAGCATCTGAACACCTACTGCGTGCCAGGCGCGGTGGGAACAGATCCATGTGGGCCTTCCCTCATAAAGAAGAGACAAACGTTAAACAAATAAATCTACAAATTGAGAACCATACTGCTCATAACTGTCCTAAGTTATGGCAAGGCAGTGAAGAAAGGGGAGCTTGAAGCGACCCTTCAAGGTAGGGGCAGAGTAGCTGAGACCTGAAGGAGGTATGGGGGGTGGTGGGCAGCAAGCGCCCTGCACCCACAGGCGGGCTTGGGACCTGCCCTCATGCCCTGGGAACGGTACCACCATCTGGCCTGACCAGAGCAACCTCAGAGTCTGGCCCATGGTCAGGGGCTCCAGCAAAGGTCACTCTGCAATCACTGCTGGGTGTCCTTGAGTCAAACTTTATGATGACAGCCAACAGGATCTCTTGACTCTCTCACCCCTCTCTATGGAGTGAACCATATGCAATTTATTAAGGAGGTGATTAGAACAGTGTATTTACAACAAGCTGCAAATAGTGTGTGCCACTTCTGCCAGGCCCCTTCCATGTCTCGAGGGGACTTCAGGAGCCCTGGAGCAAGGGATTCATCCTTTCCTTCCAAGGCTACTGAGGGCCTACTGTGCACAGCCTGGGGAATCCAGGAGCCTGGAATTCAAAATCTGCCCTCTGGGGCTTTAAAGAAACAATCCCTCCATTCATTAATTTGTTCATTATGAATTGCTAAGAGTGGCAAAGGCAAAATCCAGGTGGAGGGCAGGGTTGCTGAAGAGCAGCCCACCTGTGGTCCCCACAGACCCATTCAGGGGTTCTCTTCTCTATCCGTACTGGATGATTGCCTCCTCATTTATACCAGAGGCTGGAAAATCTCAGTCTATCCTCCACAAATTACCCAGAGGTCATCTTTAAGAGATAAATCTTTGAGTAACACTCTCTGTTTCTGGAGCTTGTGCACAGTTCCACCTGAAAACACGTGATGGTCAAGGAAATGTCTGATGCCTGGAGATAAGCTTGCAAGGTGATGGGGATGCAGAAAGGCACCGTGTTCAGGGCAGCCTCACCAGCAGCCCCCACTCTGTGCTGTCACCCAGGCCTCCCCCCTCAGAAGGGTCCCATCCTTGGGGTTTAGTGCTCTGCAGTTGCCACCTTGAAATTCTTACAATGTTATCCTTGAACTTGGGTTTCATAAGTGTAGTCCGTGGCGTGAAGAAGCCCGTGTAGGGGGGGCTTGGGGACTCTGCTTATGATTGATTCTGCCTCCTCCCTGCCTGATCCACATACATCCTGGCCCCCACGTGCAATCCTTTTGCTTTCTAGGCCAGCCAGCAATGGTCTGGGTGGGGTTTAGGGAGGGTCAGGTCAGGCCCACTATCTCTGTGGGCCCCCCCTCCACCCCTGGCTCAGCGCTGTGACATGTCTGGTCAACAGAGACCTTATTGTAGCAAGTGACTAATGCACCTCTGAAACAGACTTTAAAATACCCTTGAGGGTCACCTGCCCACGTGGGTTAGGGCCATGGGCACAAGTGAAGTGTGGCCTGAGTTCCCAGGGCCCACCCTGGGCTTGATTGTACCAGGTTGGTCTGGAGTCAGTGGAAAGGGGAACCCAGCCCACCCCCAGGATACAGCACAGGGCTCTGGGTTCCTCTGAGGGTCTCAATGCCTGAGGGGACCTCCTCTTTCTTCTTAACCTTCCTGAGTCTAGCTTACATTTCTCTCCTCAAGGCACCCTCCAGGCATGAGCCACAAAAACGGAAATTGTATAATTTTGGTGATTCTGCATAGGAGTTAAATGTTCTGATGTTTGCATTTAAAACTGGCATCACACAAAATAAAGATGAATGGTAGAATCCATGCTAATACTTTAAATTTTATATTTTTCTTTACTTAAAATGACATCAAATAGCTTAGCAAAAAAAAAAAAAAAATACCATGACAAGTCAAGAAAGATAGAAACCATGAAAGAAAGGGAAAGCTTTATATTTTAGTGCTCTAATGATGACTTTTCCCTTGCTTTATGAATAAGTGAAAGTGTTAGTCGCTCAGTCGTGTCCGACTCTTTGCAACCCCATGGACTGTAGCCCACCAGGCTCCTCTGTCCATGTGATTCTCCAGGCAAGAATGCTGGAGTGGGTTGCCATTCCCTTCTCCAAGGGATATTCCCAACGCAGGGATAGAACCCAGGTCTCCAGCACTGCAGGCAGATTCTTCACCATACGAGCCCTGCAAATTGTCTCTCTTCCCAGAGCTGCGATGCCACTGGGGTTGGGGCACAGATGTCCAAACAAGCCCAGAATGCAGGGTCTGCTTCTTCACCATTTCCATGGCCATTGTGTGTGCTAGGGTGGGGGACAGACAGTGTAAAAGCTGAGTTCTCTGGGAGGATGAGAACAGATGGGGGACAGAGGAAGAGTAAGGGCCAGGTTTGAGGAGTGGGTGGGTGCACACAGAGCTAAGAGCTGCCTGCTCTTAGCTGGCAGGCTGTGGGTTTGGGCAAGAGGAAGAATCAGCATTACCAGATGGCTTCCTGGTTTGGGGAGATGTGAGCCCTTCGGGTAAGCAGGGAACAGCATACTACCAGGTACCCACATACCCCGAAAGGAGCCAGAAAGGACCCTTGGCTTTGAGGTTTGGACACCCACCCTGAAAGTACATCCAGGGGCTCAGCTGCCACTGGAGAGCATGCTGACCATCTCCACAGGCCACCACGGTGACCCTGCCACCCCCACCATCCTCCCCCTCCCCTAGCCTCATGCAGGGCACTGGCCCAGACCTTTTCTGGCCCACAGATTGGCAAACAACAAGGAAGCAGACGTTTGTGAGACCACTGCACTAGTTTCCTCTCTCATCTCATTTAATTCCATCCCCAACCTGAAGAAATTCCTTCATGAGGTCTGTGATGTCACACAAGTACTACTCAAGCATGGGTGTGGGTGCATTGTGTACACACACACACACACACACACACACACACACACACACACACACACTCCAGGAGACAAGAGTCCTGAGTTAGAGTCTGGGAGTCTGGGAGTAGGAAATCAGGTCCCTGCTGTTGTTTGAGAAACAAGTGACTTTCCCAGTCTGTCACACTCACACACACACACACACTCACACACACACACACACACACGAGAGAGAGAGAGAGTAGGATAGGCCACGTGTGGCCAGGGAGCTGAGAGATAACCAGTGAAGTCTTACTGGAAGGACAAGAAGTCTTGTTGAGGAGAAGGAGGGTGTGGGTGGCCATTCCCTGGTGGCTTGGATGGTAAAAGATTCACCTGCAATGCAGGAGACTTGAGTTCAGTCCCTGGGTTAGGAAGATCCCCTGGAGGATGGAATGGCAACCCACTCCAGTATTCTTGCTGAGAGAATTCCAAGGACAGAGGAGCCTGGAGGGCTACAATCAATCCATGGGGTCACAAAGAGTTGGACACGACCGAGCTACTGACACTTTCACTTCACTTTTTTATTTTTTTATTTCTGGAGGAGTGACAGGGAGCTTTCCCGGCTCTTTTTTATTTCTGAGACAGCTCTCAGTCAGCTCACTGGGGCCTAGTGTGAAGCAGGGGGCTCGGGGTCCTGAGAAGACAGGTGGAGGGGGACCCAGCTCAGGGGCAGGGGGCCCAAGGGAGGCTGCGGGCAGTCAGGGCTGTCCCAGAGAAGCGGGGCCCTCGCCAGCACTGTCTTAGGCAAGGGCTGGACAGTAAGGGACATGGGAGGCGGGGACGTGGGCTCAGCTCTCCCCCCAAAACCTCCATGCCAGCCCTCAGGAAGGTGATCATTGCAGAAGCATAGCTGGGTGAAGATAGCCCATCTCTGGTCTGATGGCAGAACACCTGTGGGCACTCAGGGGCCCATGCTGCAGGCTGGCCCTGCTCTGGTGTGGTCTCATCCCAGCCTTGAGGAGCCCCTTGCAGGGCCAGGGAGAAGAGACACGGGGGGGCAGGGTGGTGGGCATGGCTGCCACACAGGAACAAGCCCAGAAGCACAGCTGGAGTTGTACCAGGAGGACAAGGGAAAGGATAACCGAAACCACAATGGTTAATCAGGGCCGGCTTCCCAGGTGTGGAGGGAGGGCCCAGCACCGTGGCCCACAGTGGGCAGCAGAGAGCCGCAGGGGTCGGTGGGAGGACCACGTGGGCCCCCAGAGCAGAGATGAGTGGGGTGTGGGAGGGCTAGAGGGTGTCAGGAAAGATCTGGCTGGTCTGTCCATCAGTCTTTTTGTCTGCCCACTGGCCACAGGCCTCTTCTTCCACAGGGACCCGTGCTGGACAGACAGGTGAAGCCCTTGGACTAGCTCAATCATCATATTTATTCTAATTGTATTGTAATCGTCCCCAAGGAGCCCGGTTCAAATGAGCTTGACATTATTAAAATTTTAATGCCCAGTTTTCATAGCTGAATGAATATTTAAAGGGTATGTCCCAGCTTAAGTTATGATGATGAAGAAATTAATGGAATGTCTTGTTTAATGCATGGATATGTGTTGACGCAAAAAGTGGCAGAGATGGGGAGGGGGAAGGGAGACCCAGCCAGAGCAGAAGGGGCCTGGGAGGGAAGAAGCCCTGCCGCCCACCCTTGGCTACAGCAGGACAGGGAAGGCCCCAGTCCTGGGCCAGGACCACTCGTTCCCCCTGAGGGTGCCCCCCGGGCTGGAAGCAGGAACACAGTTGATGACAACAAAAGTTAGCAATGTCCCTGGAAGGGCTGACCCTGGAAGCATGAGGGTGGCTTCATGCTTGACCTGTCCTGCCGGCAGCCCAGCTCAGGTACCAGGAGACCCAACCTGTCCTGAAGGCCACAGGGTGCATGGGGTGATGACCTCCAGGCTGACGACCCTGCCTCCAGCCCCAAGCCCACCCAGAAGGACAATATCATGGCTGAGGGGGACGGCTGGACAGAGGAGCAAGGGATGGTCTAGAGGAAAAACACAGAGACTTAGGCTCCAGCATCCTTGACATTCACTTACAAGGGAGGCCCTGGGGCTCATGTGGCTGAGAGATCCAGAGGCCACGGTCAAAGTTAGAAGGGCAAGGAAGTGGCCACCGCCCCTCCTGCCTTCCTCCCAGTATCCTCTCTCCCCCTCCTCACCGTTTCTGCCTCGCAAGGCCATCTCTGTGACATGGTCTGGCCTCCTCTCCCCAAGACAGAGGCAGGCTTAGACAGGGCCTGAGTCTGGAACAAGGAAGAGAGACACTGGCCAAAGAAGGGAGGTCTCCCTTCAGGCCCGAGGCGTCAGTACAGAGCCTGCTAAGAAATCTTCCCGGCTGATCCTGACACTTTATTTCTGCTGAGAATTAGGAAAGCACAGACCATATTTTCTCTCTCCATCCAGCCAGGCACTCCCTGCCATCCCCACGAAGGCTATGTGGATGCTGACCATCCCTAGATCATAATGGGATGTGAAATATGACCCCGGGAGCCACAGGTCCATGGGAGCCAAGTCAATTCTGCTCTACCGCGGGTGCCTGGCCCATGGCCGAGGGCAGGTGGGAGGCTGGACAAGCCCCTGGGTCCCTGCTGCCAGGATCCCAGCGATGGAGGAGATCTGGGAGCACCGTCCAGGGCTGGCCAGCTCAGGGAGGGCTTGTGGGAGAGCAGCGGGGGGCTGAAGAGAACCAAGACTGAGTCCATGATCTGGGGCGGAGCATTCACAAACGCCCAGGTACCAAGGACAGTGGGCCCAGTGGCTGGCTGCCTGAGGGTGGGGCGCTCCCTCAGGGGAAGGCTCCAGGCACAGGCAGATTCCATTTGCCTTGTTTACTTTACCATGGAAAATGGGTCTCCTCACAACAGAAACAGTTCCCCCCGCCCCAGCCCTTGTCAATCCATAGGACTCACCCCCTCTGCTCCCACAAAGAGACAGCTTGCCGCGGGACTCAGAAACAAACTGCCAGGGAAAACGCCCTCCTGGGTCCCCTGACCTAAGCTTTCGGGGGTGGCTTGGGCCTGCTCTGGCCCCAGGGATGAAGTCTCCTCTGTGGGCTCCTCCCTCCCTCGTCTCCAAGCTACTGAGCTCGGCTAACTCTGGTTCACACACCTCCGCCTGCCCCTGCTCACCCCAAGTCCTCCCTGGAGAAGCCTGCATCACCCCACCCCCATCCCCACCTGCTCTTCTACTTTGAACTTTCCCAGACCTTCCCCAAGCCTGTCAGGCCTGATTCCCAGCATCTTTGAACAAGCAGCCCAGTGTCCAGAGTCCTGGGCTCATCTTGATCACCATTGACCACCTGTGTGACCTCAGGAGAGTTTCTTAACCTCTCAGAAACTCTTTCCGTGGCTAAAGCTTCTCTATTTGCATACACCCTAGGGGAAGTGGTCATATTCCGACAATATAATTTTGGAGCAGCTGCTTGTGTTCCTGTAGGTGTCACAGAGCAGTGGCCCCCTTGCAACTCAATGCCCGATGTTGACTGTACCTTCTATATGGAAAAGGGAGAATTCCTGCAGGGCCTTTCCCCCTGGAGTACCAGGAAGACTTCAGGTTCAAGGGCAAGAGGCCGGCGGGGCTGTGGGAGAGAAGCTTTCAGGCCAAAGGAACATACAGGGGAGAAAGGGCTGGGCCATGAGGAATGAAATAATACAAGAGGTGGTGGGGCCCAGATTTGGGGGGCTAGGCTGAGGAAGTTGTAGTCAATGTGATGACCCACTCGCCCCTTGCCAGAAGGACATCTTCCCTTCATCCCCTCCTTCCAGAGCAGCAGTGCAGTGTGCCCACTCAGTCGTGTCCAATTCTTTGTGACCCTATGGACTGTAGCCTTCCAGGCTCCTCTGTCCATGGGGTTTTCCAGGCAAGAATACTGGAGTGGGTTGCCATTTCCTACTCCAGGGAATCTTCCCAACCCAGGGATCGAAACTCCATCTTTTGAGTCTCCTGCATTGGCAGGTGGCTTCTTTACCACTGCAACACCTGGGAAGCCCCACTTCCAGGGCAGCTTGGGGTCAAATGAGATGAAATGTATGAAGGCCAACCCACCCTCATCGTGTTAGCTCCATGCCTATCAACCCTGGCTGCGTCCCAGACCTCCCACTCCTGGGGCTTAGCTTTTCATTGGAAAAAGAGAGAATAATACCTTCCTCAGAGAATTATAAAAATTACATAAGCAAGAAAGCCATAGAAATTCATCCAGGAGAGTACAGTGGCCAGAACTGGGCCCAGGTCAGCCGTGGAGCCTTTCTGGAGTAAGAGACCATTGAAGCTCTGGGGGTAGGGGTGGGGGTTGTGAGCCAGGGGGGGAAGGGGTGTTCCAGAAGAGGGGAGAGCCCCGGAAAGGGGTGGGTGTGGAGCCTCCAAAGGCATAGAAGGGAAACCGGGGAGAGAGCCCTTCTCCCAGAGTCAGATGCCTGCTCGGCCTCCTGGATCTTTTTCTCAAAGACTGGAAAGGAGGTGGTTTATGGGGGAGTCAGGGCCCCTGAAAGGAAGCTGGGAATTTCCTTATGTCCCTCATTCTTCTCTGTGATCGGAGGTCCCCGTACTGCACGCTTAACTCTGCTGGCTGAGCTTACATACCCAGCACCTTCCTTTCCCTTGGCTCCATGAGGGGCGCCGAGTGGGGACCTCCGAGCAAACGGTGGCACCCAACCCCTCTCAGTGGGCCGGCCTCCCAGCATCCTCTCCTGCCCCCAGCCACCCGAGCTTCCTGGTCCACTGCTCCGTGCCCTGCCTCCCGCCTCTGTCCTTCCTCGAGTGACTCTGCCCTTCCCCGGCTTCGTCTTCACCTTGCTGAGTCATGGGCCCCCACGCTCCCCCACCCAGTCATCCTGTCGCAGCCAAAACTTGCTCAGAATCCTAGACCAGGAGGAAGCTTGCCACGGGCTAGTCCAGCCTCCTCCAGACACTAGGGGAAGTGGCAATGAAAAGTCCCCTGGTACAGAACAAAAAGCCCCCAAATAGCCCTGGCAGACCCGGGTTCTCAGGCACATCCTGGCACTAGTCAGCCCCACCTCGGTTTCTGCATCTATCAAATGGGGCGTTTAGTACCTGCCTGCCTCTCGGGGTGCATTTGGGAGAGGGATGCAGGTAGGACGAGGGATCAGGGAGGTACGTGACACGCAGAAGCATGGGCAGAGATGCAAAGTTCGATTCCATTTGCGCGATTCCTCCCGTTTTTATTGTCTGAAATATCTTGGGACCTCAGAGCCTCCTAGCCCATCCTATGCCTCCGGCAGCAGGAGGATTAAAAACAGGCTGCGGAGCCTTGGATCCTTGGAGTCGCGAGCCCCCTAGTGGCCTGAATGAGGCATTGAACGGATCCTCCCGAGAGGCCAGCTGCTGGGAGATGGGGAGGCAGGCGGTGCCCCCTGCTGTCCTCCTGGCACCCGGACATCACAGGAGACGAGTAGCTGCCCACCCCGCGCATGCCGCCCCCACCCCACCGAGGGGACAGCCTGACTGCAGTCTGGAGCCCCAACCCTGAGCTCTGCTCCAACCAGGAGCTGCGCAGCCCAGAGCCTCAGGCACCCCTGGGACCCACCCTCGGCGTCTGGGGGACGGCACAGTAGGTGGGGCGCAGCTCGCTGCCAGGCCCCAAGCCAGGCAGGAGTCAGTTTCGGCCGGAGACCAACTCGGCAAAGCCAGCTGTGTCCTGGGTGGACCGACATCGCAGTTAGCAAGAGCTGCTCACGGCTGGCAGGCGACACCCCAGGGTCTTCAATCCTGAGAAACCCTCCTGAAATCAGGGGGGCCCTGGGGACCGCACTGGGGAGGGGAGGGGGCGGGGCTTTAGTGAAGACCCTCACGTCTGAGTCTGTCGCTGCGCCAGTGCTGGGGGCGCGGGTGTCGGCGTCAGTGGAGTGGGCAGTGTGCCGTGTCCCTCGAACACCCGCGCACCTCGGGGTGCAGGCGCGCCTGCTCTAATGCTGCCCCCTGTGTTCTGTTACAGATGAACCGGCCGATCCAGGTGAAACCGGCGGACAGCGAGAGTCGAGGAGGTAGTAGCTGCCTGCGCCAGCCCCCTTCACGTGAGGGCCCACTTGTCTCTGCCCCTCCCTTCCCTCCATTCCCGCTCCCCCTCCACCACGGGAGGGGGTTGCAGCAACTCCCTGCCGCTGCCTCCAGCCCCCTGGGGACCTCGTGGCTGGGGCTTGGGATGGGCCTTTGGAGCCCTGGGTGGCTGGTGTGGGGACAGACTGAAGAGGAGTAGAGTGGATTGGGGTCTGCATTTTGCTGGGGTTCCTTCCTCTCTGTGAGTCAATGGGCAGGATGTCCTGGGCGCTTCACTGCCCCCTTTAAGACACCTCCATGTCAGGAAGGAGAACCCCACTGTGATGGGACTGGACTGGCTGAAAGGGCGCCAGGATGGGAGGGAGGAAATGTGCTTCAATCCTTCCCCAGCCTTCCCAGGTGGTGCCCATGGTAAAGAGCCCGCCAGCCAATGCGGGAGAGGGAAGAGATGAGGGTTCAATCCCTGGGTGGGGAAGATCCCCTGGAGCAGGGCATGGCAACCCACTCCAGTATTCTTGCCTGGAGAATTCCCCTGCAGACAGAGGAGCCTGGTGGGCTACAGTCCGTAGGGTCGCAAAGAGTCGGACACAACTGAAGTGACTTAGAACACGCCTGCGGTGGAAAGTTCAGGCCAGAATGGGCAAGTCTGAGGAGGGCTGCCCTTGGGGGTGTGGGGCCACTCTGGCCAAGATCCGGACCTAGATACAGGCAGACAGGCTGATGTCTGGAAGGGACAGAGCAGAAGGACACACACAGCCTCACCCACACACGCAGGCCCCCGCTCCCTGAGGGGAGGCTCTGCTGTCTCCACCAGCGTGGCCTCACCCCCACTGTACACAGAGGCCGGACCAGGCCAGGCTCCAGCTTCCTCTGTCAAGCACCCACCATCCCGGGTTCTGACCGGGCACCATGCCCACTCCATGCCCACGCCAGTGCCCTCTGCCCCTGGGCCCTCCCGAGTGGGCCTGGACAGTCACTCTCAGCTCAGCTCAGCTCAGCTGGGCACTGAGGGACATCTCTCTCCCTATCCCTCCCTCCCCCCAAATTTTCCAGGAAGTTAAGAGCCTGAAGGCATATAGACAAAAGCTACTCGCAAAGTTGAGAGGCGAGCTCCTTGTCCTGGAGTGTGGCCACAGGTAGCCTGCCCACCCTGGGGAGGTGTGTAGGGTCCCTCCAGCACAGGTCGCTGCCCTCGGGTGGGGGGTGCCGTCTAGGGTCCCTCCAGCACAGGTCGCTGCCCTCGGAGGCCCAGTAGGTCTCCCACCTGGGTACAAGGCCTCTGTGGCCCTCCGGACCCAGGCCTCGAATCACACCCGACAAGCCTAACCCGCGTCCTGGTGCTGCCCGAAGAGGCCCCATGCCCCAGGGCACAGGCCTGCGTCCCCGTGGCCCCCTGAGGGCGTCCCGTCCTGGGGACCCCCATCGTGGAGGTGGAGACAGGTCAGTCGGTGAGCAGAAACGGTTTGGATGCGAAGGGTTTGTGCAGAAATCACCTGATTCACACTGCTGGCTCCTGCCCCCTCCCGGCAGCCCAGTTCCTCGCTTTTCTCTGCCCACAGAGGCTCCTCAAACACCCAGGGCCAGGCCTCCGGCAATGCCCCTGCCATGTAGGGAACCCCAAGGAGTCAGCGGAGACCCTGGCCCTTTGGGGGACACCTGTCATGTAAGGGAGGGAGCTCAGAAGGCAGGCGGCACCCACACCCCCAGAGGAGGGGTCCCTGAGGTGGGGGCAGCCAGAGGCCTCAGAGGAGGTGGCACCTGAGCTGATTGAAGGAGGGGACATTCCACACCTGGGGACGGTGGAGTGGCCGGAAGAAGGCCCAGTGCAGGGAGGGCCTTCCGCCACCACCACCAGCTCAGAGTCCCGCCCGTTTACCCCAGGCTCATAGCCAAGTGTCGGGAGGCCCGCCGCGCTGAGCTCCAACACAAACCATTTCTCCCTCACTTGCCTTGGAGGCAGTTGCTCTCCGACTCCAAGTTGCTAACCTCATCTCCTTTCTCCCATATATCTCCCATGTTGACACTTGCCCCAAACCAGATTAATCAGCTTTTTTATCCTTCCTGCGGTAGCAAGGGGGTGGGGGTGGGGGTGGGGTGGGGGAAAGAGAGCCAAACCTAAACATCTATCTATTAATTGCATATTCAATATTAGACAGTGAGATGATCCTGAGTCAGCATCATCACCAAGCTCTTTGGAAAAAAAAGAAAGTTTAAAATAATTTAATATCCATTAAATACTTCTTCTGCAGAGGGAGGGGAATGGGGGAGAGGTGGGCATTAACAAAGATGAAACCAATGGGAACAGGAGACGGGGAGATGGAGGCAGGGGTAGGAGGGGGAGGGGAGGAGAAATCCAACAGGAAAGGAAGAGCCCAGAAAGGAGAAGGGGAAGGGGCAGAAGGCAGAGGACGGCCTGGGAGAAAGCAGGTAGGGAGGAAGATGGCTGGGAGCCGGGGAGACTTGGGGGGCACAGATGTGGGAGCGAGAGGAAGGGGTCCCGGAGGGAGAGGGGGGTTTATCCCCACCCTGGTTCTCCTCATCCCCGGTTACACAGGCTGGGTGCTTGGCCGGGGCTCCCCAGGAAGAGTACAGGACGGCAGTTCTTGTTCTGGTCCTGGGTTCTAGCCCCACCTTTGTGCAAAATGAGCTCTGGCCTGGACACCACTTCTCTGGGCCTCCACGTCTTCACCCAAGGATGGGAGAGCTCACTTCCCAGGGAAGCTGGTGTTTACAAAGCACCCACTGAGGGCCAGCATTTATTTTGTTTTATTTATTTTCCTTTTGGGAGCACCGTGCAGCTTGTGGAATCATAGTTCCCCGGCCAGGAATTGAACCCAGGCACTTGGCAGAGAGAACACAGAGTCTTAACCCCTGGACTGCGGGGGAATTCTTAAACAAACACACGTAACCCATACAACAACTCTGGGACGTGGAAGTTATTGGCCCCGCTTAAAGGTACAAACAAAGGCCCAGAGAGGCCAAGTAACTTGTTCCAGATCACACAGCTATGTGGCGGCCGAGCCAAAATTCAAAGCCCTGCCTGTCAGTCAGCAGCACCCAGATGCTCTGCATTCCTCAGACTCCTAGAATAGTCTTTCGGACTCCGGGGACAATGGGAAGGTGCCACAGGCATTTGTCTCACCTCTGGGCTCATTCTCAAGGTAAATGAGGGAGGCAGGTCCCGGCTGGACAAGGAGCTCCGGGACCTACCCATAAAACGTGAGAGACCAGGGCTGCAGGGGTCAGAGAAGAGAGCACTCACTGAGGAGCAAGCAGGGAGGGCTTCCCAGAGGTGAAAACTGGACCCAGAGTTGCAGACGCGGCAGGAGACAGGGAGGGCACGAAGTGATAATGGAGCCCAAGCACACGGCCGAGGGGGCGCGCGTGTCTCCGTCAGAAGCAGGAGCCACTGACCCTGTGTGGGGACCTGGCGGACAGAGGGCATCAGAGCTCTAATACCCCTGGGCAGGAGGAGAGGAGGCAGCCCCCAAGACCTCCAAGAGCCAGGGGTCCAGCTGTGAAAGAAAACCAAGGGAGAAGGAACCACCCCGACTGCAAGGAGGATCCTGTTAACCCCACAGAGCTTCCTGGAGCAAATTGTATTCAGCTCAGATTCACCCCCAGCCCCAAAGAAGCAAGCCAACAGGGGAGCCAGGCAGGCCGGGGACAGCGAAACACCAGGTGGGTCCCCCACCCCCGCCAGTACCTACCCTGACATCTCAGAGGCCAGGATGCTTCCTCGCTCATGCCCCGTGATGTCCCGAGTCTCCCAGCAGACCAGCTGACCGGCCCTGAGAGGGGCTTCACGGTCAGCGTCTCCGCAGCCTCGGGGGCCCTCTCTCAGTTTCGAGGGTGGTGCCCGCAGCCCTGACCCCTCCCATCCACCCCACTCTCAGTCCAGGGTGGGCCTTACGGCCCAAGACAGGACAAGCCCCCCACCCCACTCCAAGCCAGGCTCCTGTGGACAGGTTGTGGGGGCTCCTTTCAGGAAAGAAGGCTCTGGGCAGCTGGCCTCAGGCAGCAAAACTGCCTGGGGACCCTGGACTGAACTGGAGGAGGCTGGGGCTGGGGTCCACCTCCACCCCCCAGGGGGCCCTCAAGAGAGTCAGCAGGCAAGTAGGAGCCCTTGAGGAGAGAAGGAGTGGCTGAGACCTGAGCCAGCGGAGTGGACGCTGGCCGGACCCCACCCCACTCCTAGACACACCCCAGCAGAAGTGAGCTGTCCCCTCGGAACTACCCCCTGCCACGCTTGGCCCCATCGCCAGAAACCACCCCCACCTCTACCCAGTAGCCGGCTACAGGTCAGGAGGTTCAGCAAATGGGGGCCTCATCCGGGCTATGTATGGAGGAGCCCCTAGCGGGGTGCACTCACACACCTTCCCACCATCCAGCTGTCCACCCATGCCGACAAAGACACCCACACACACCCAGCTCCACAGCTGCTCCCAGGGAGGCGGGAACTAAGTGTCCCCCCAGCCCATCCCAGGATCCAGTGACTGGGGGTGGGGCACAGACAGGATTCTTCATCAGGTTTTATCTCATCAACATGAAATGACAGGAAGAAAACAAACAAACAAACAGCGAGATGTCAGGCTGAAGGGTTGGAGAAGTTAGAAATCAAGAGGGCTTGGGAGGGAGACCTGCAGAAGGGGGGACTCTGAGACCCAGGGGGCCACCCCCTCAGAGCGAGCAGGGGCCACCAAGGAGCTCTTGCGGAGGTGGGGACGGAAGCAACATTGAGAGCGCCTTGCAGGATGGCCGCCACGCTCTCACCCCTCCAGGACTTGAACGGGAAACCACAGAGGCACATTCCAGCCTCCAGTGGGAGGCCGGAGCTGGGGGTGTGGTCATGCCCGAGTGGGGACCACCAGGGGGCTCCCCCAACCCCTCCCTGGTCCTTCGGGCATGTTTTCTGGAGGGGGCCTTCATCAGATCCAAGCAAGGGAGGCAAAGGGGCAGCTTAGACTGATCCGGAGAGGGGATGCTGGATGGAGGCCAGTGATCACGGAAGGGAGGGTACGTGCGGAACAGCAGGAAGGCTGAGTGCCCCATTATAGTTATAAAGTCCTGTGTCTCCCGCCGTCTTCAGGGCCTAGGGAGGCTCCAGAGAGGTCAAGGGGAGTGGCCCTGAGCCTCAGCCATGACCCCCCGCCCTGACATAGGGAAACTTGGAGCCTGGGAGCCCACGTCTGGTCTCTCCACCAGCCCGATCCCCCGCCTATCTCAGTCTCTCTCCGGCAGGATGAGGAAGGCAGGGAGAGTTGGAGGCAAGTGTGGCAGCCCCTCCGTGAGATGTTCATTTCCACTCGGTGCAAAGCAGGTGCGGGCCAGTCGCTTAGCCCTGCGACTCGTTGAGGCTCTTGCTGCTCCCTGTCCGTTTACCAGCGTCTTCAGGGCCCCTCACCACGCCGGCGCGCGTGGCAGCAGCGTCCCGCTGGGCCAGCTAATGAGGTTGGACCTGATGGCTGTGGATGGCTCCGAGACCCTCCCCGAGGCCACATTCCCCACCACAAAACCGGGGCCGACTCGGTCCTCCACCATCTGTAGCCCCATCGGTTCCTGCCGCTTTTAAAATCCTATTAAGTTCCGCATTTCTCCTCGGAGCATTATTTTATTTCTAAACAGTCCCAGACCACGTGCAGTTGGGAGGCTTTGGAGGATCCACTCGGGGACCAGCTGAGGGGTGTGGGTTTCACCTTCAGGTTCTGGGGCCCCGGAGAGCCAGGCCATCCTGCTGACCCCCCGATGCTGGGTTTCTCACGTCCAGACTTTTCTAGCTATTTAGTCCCATACTTTATTTAGGCAGTTTCAGAAGCGGCAGATGAAATGGCTCTGCTTTCGGAAAACTCAATATACAGAAGTTTCCATTTTTCAGTCTCGAGGGGCAACAAATGACTCCCTCCACCAAAGCTTCCAGGGAGACAGAGGCCCCTCGGGGTTCTGCTAGGTCCCAGGTGGGAGGGGGTACACAAAACATGAGATGAGGGCCAGGGGCCACAGCATCTTGAGGATTCATCTGAAATGATGCCAAGATGGTAGGAAACAAGATTTTAAAAAATGGTGTTACTCCAGATGACCTGACCCAAGGTGCAGTTTCGGGGGGGGGGGGGGAGGGTGTCAGGAAAGGCTTGGAGGCAGGTGTGAACCCTTGCAGAAGGTCCTGGGTGAGGTTCCCCTGGGGGTGGGGGTGGGCTGGGCAGAGACTGCAACCCCAAGAACCGCCTCATTTCTGCCACAGCCAAGCTACTGTCTGGAAGTCGAGTCCCGGAGCAAGGGCGCCACCCCACCTGGGCCCAGTCTCTCCGCTTTGGGGCATCAGGAGTGTCCGCCCAGGTTCAGCACCTCCTGACCTCTACTCTGGGGCTCTTGGCTGGTACCCCGCCAGAGAGATCTCAAAATGAGTGGAGGCCACCTCACCTCAGCCAGAGGATGGGACACTGCGCTGAGAAGGGGTCCGGTGACTAAGGCCCCAAGCAGCCGCAGCTCAGAGCAAAAGACACCCCCTGCCCCCCGCACCTTTTTGTGGCCCCACAGAAGCCCCTGGGGGTAGGCAGTGTGTGCGCTCTGCTGTGGGCTGCTGACCGTGTGTGTGATGGGGGTGCACTGGGGTGCCTTTCCTTACCACAGCCCCCAGACCCTGCAGACCCCCACATCCTCAGCTCCTCAGTCATCAAGTTCAACACCATGCTCCCTTCTCACAGCTGTGTCTGCCCCCAGGGCCCCGGAGCGAAGGGTCAAGGTGAACCTTTGACTGGGGGACAACTAACTGCCCCGGTCGGCCAGGCCAGGACATAGCACGCAGTGCCTTGGAGGGGTCTCAGGGGCCATTGTGTCCAGCCGCATCCCCCTCGGTCCCCCCGCCCCAGTCCACCTCTCACATGGCCCTCCTGCTTTTAAAAACCATCCAGAAGGAAAGTCTCCTGGCCTCTCTCAGCCTCCTTCAGAGCTCGGAAATCCTGTTTTGTCAGCCTGTCCTGCCCTATTCCCTCCGGAATTTCTTGAGCTGTAGATTGTAATGTTTTCCCTTGAACGCTAGCCCCAGAGTTGATACCCCAGCAGATCTCTCGTATCCTCACGTCCCTGATTTATTTTGGACTGATGTTTAAAGAAAAGGCATTACAATGTTCAGCTCAGGAAATTCGTGTCAGATCTAAGGCAGCACGTCCCCACTTCCCAGACAGTGGTGGTACTCAACGAGCAGCCTGGGGCAGGGGCCCTATGCCTTTGGGGAGGAATGAAGATCAGACATCTCATCACCAGGGCAAGTGCCCCACCCAGGGCTTGGTTTCTTTGGTGGACAGGAAGTTCTACCACATATCTGACCATAATCTCGCTTACTTTTGTTTAGGAATTTCCAAGCTGCTTAGTCGCTAAGTCGTGTCTGACTCTTCGCGACCCCATGAACTGTAGCACATCAGGCTTCCCTGTCCTTCACCAACTCCTGGGGCTTGCTCAAATTCATGTCCATCGAGTCGGTGATGCCATCCAACAAACATCTCATCCTCCGTCTTCCCCTTCTCCTCCTGCCCTCAGTCTTTGCTGGTGTAAGGTTCCTCTGTCCTGGGGTTTTATTCTCCATAACGCTTGTTCCTTCTGACTTAAAAGGATCTTTGCCTCCTTTCTTTCCCAGGCTGCTTTTAAAAAGAAAATTTAAAACTCCAAAAAGGTCCTCTTGTTTACACAACTGAACCCAGCAGCAGCTGCATGAAGACAGGTCTTTGTGGCTGGAGAAGGAGAGTGGCTGTTGGGAAAAAGCGTCCCTAGAGAGGGCCCCCGTGGGGCAGACGCACATTATAAATACCTTGGTAACTCCTGCCATAGGTGCGAAATTATAATTAACTGCAAACCTGCTGAGCTTAAATGGACTTTAGGTTTGCAGCTGGGGGAAGGGGTGTTGATTGATCTGCATTTTGTTGTTAAAGTTCTTTTAATCCATTCGGCAAGTTAAGTGGAGACTCGTGGCTCCTCACCAAATTCCCTCTGGCCCCCGGCTAATTTAGCAAAGGACTGTTTCAGGGGAAATGGGATATTAATCATTGCAAATGGGCTCCTGGATGATATTTAAAAGCTGCCTCGCGTGTGCCCAGGCTGAAGGGACCGACAACAGGAACAGGGATGACAGAGGGGACCACTGCTCCCCGTCTCCCGCGCTGTCCCACGGAGTGCTCTTGCGGGCAATGTGTGCACAATGTAGAAGGTGGATGCACACTTCCTCAGGAGACCGGCAGGAGGTGAGAGAGGATGTCACAGGCAGTCCTTCCTGGACCAGGTAGTCCTCAGCGCAGCCTCCAGTGAACCCCGATGCAGGCAAGACCCATCCAGTGCCCCCCTGGCCCCCGACACACCCCACTTGAAACAGCCTGATAGCAACGTGGCAGCCGTGAGGTTGTGCAGGGGGAGGTGGGGGGTGAGAGGCAGGGAGAGACAGTGAAGACCAGAGAGATTAGAAAGGGTGACCCCTGCTTGACCTTCATGGGGAGAGGATTTGCAGGAGGAAAGGCAGAGTTTCCCAGGTGGGAAAATAGCCCAAGCCAAGGATTGCTTCGAGGATCCCGAGAGGCGGGAATGAGGGAGGGCAGGATATGGGAGCAGTGATTTCCAGAAGGTGCTTTAAACTGACACATTTAGGTGAAGGGAAGCCATCTAAGGCTTTGGGGCAGAGGGTGAGAGGATATATATATATATATATATATATATATATATATATATATGTCATGCTTTCCAAACAGTAGGTTAGGAAGACTCAACCGGATGTGGGGAGGGAGCTTGAGCAGAGAGATGGGCAGAGATGGTGCTGGTCATCACACCCACACATCCTGCCCCTCCCACAACAATCTCTCACCAGCTCCTATTGCAAAGGGGATGGTGACACCCCCTCGGAGCTGCCATAGGTGGAACGCAGTTGGTTAGCTGTGGAATATTCCCTGACATCTGCTGTGGTTATTCTATTCTTGCAGTCAAGTCCTCGGGCGGTGAGAGGTGATGGGGGTGAGGACCGTTGACAAGGTGTGATCAACGAAGTGCCAAGAGAAATCATACTTCCCAAGGCCAGAGCTGTACTGTGCGTGTGAATGTACCAAAACAGGGTGAGCCAAGGAAGGCTTCCTGGAGGAGGTGATAATTGGGATGACAGGTTTACCAGGAGGTAGCACCTGGACTGTGCCACAAAGACATGAAAACAGAGGCAGAGGAGGCAAATATGTGGCATCTTAGATCTTTTTAAAAATAAAGTAGAGTTGGTTTGGATGCAGAAGAGGGTTCACTCCCTGCAGTAAGACCAGATGTGGTGCACTGTGGGTCTCCCTGCTCCTCGTATTCCAGGGCACAGAAGTCCTGGATGTGGCGCATGGGCAGTCTGAATCTGGGGCCGACCTGTCTCTTCTCACCCTCCAGTCCCAGTTCACCAGGCCCATCCCAGGGCTTGTTTCTCTACCAGAAGCCGCTGCCCAGTCTTCCTGATCAGACGTGCCTGTCTGCTGTTAGGAGCCCTGCTCCTTCCCCACCCAGTTCAGGACAATACACACGGGATCTAGGCAGTGTCTGCAGCGGCTGCTGCTGAAGCCATGCCCGGACTCTGGAAGGAAGATGGAGAGAGCCAGCAGGGACCTCGGTTCTCCCATTAGGCCACCCAGAGCCTCCAGTAAGAGCGCACCAGTCTTGGCCCTGCAAGGTGGGCCAAGCGTCACCCCTATTCTCCTAGAAAGGAGAGGTGACTTGCCCAAGATCATACAGTCAGTAATCAGCCTTCACACTCAGCCCTTCAGGCAGGACCTTGCTGCCTTCTCTCAAGCCTGGCTGTGGTGCTGAGACCTAGAGAATGCTAGCCCAGCATCCATGCCTCAGAGGCACAAAGGATGCAGTTAGACCACAGCCTTCAGAATGAGCTTTCCAGCTCCTCACTCCCCTCCCTGATGCCCTTTGGGAATGGGGGTGGGTGTAGGGGGATTTGGGGAGGGTCCAAAGCTGAACTTTCTAAGGTGCAAAGGCAGCAACAAGATGAGCCCGTATGTGGTCCTTCTCAGCACTGAGGGTTAGCTGGGAGGGGCAGGTGGAGACACTCCACGTCTGCTGGCAGAGGAGAGCCAGCCTGGGCACTCAGGGTCTTGTCTGCTGGGCCTGGAGAGAAGGAAGGCTTGGCAGAGGCTGGAGGGCAGCAGGGACAAGCCAGCATAGATTTTCTTTTCGATCACATCAGAGACAAGCCCATGATGCTGACTCATGGATGTCTTGTCCCAGATGCCACATCCCAACTGGATAACAGGCCCAGGTGACTTAGGAGGCTTAAGGTTTGGATGTGAATGGCTGACTGCAAGTGACTCAGAAATGCAGAGAGATGATCCCCGCCCCTGGAGAGCTGACCATGAAAGACAAATGTGTGGGGGATTCCAGAATTCTTTAATCCAGATTCTTTAAGTCTTTGCTGAGCTTTGGGTCCTAGAGAAGCTCAATCTGGTGAGGAGATCAGCTTAGACTTCAAGGGCACCAGAAGGGTAGTGGAGACAGCAGGCGCCATAACTGGCAGAGGGGAGGAGCTGTACGGGTGGAAGCAGTCAGGGAAGGCTTCCTGGAGGAGGCTTCCTACTGGAGGGAATTCAGGCTGAGAAACCAGTGACACCAGGATTCAGGCCCTGTGGCATAAACCCTATCCAGGGAAAATGAGGAAGCCGGGTGACTCAAGAAGAGGGTTCCAGGGAATGCTCCGCTAAAGAGCTGGGGGTCTTCTGGAAGATGAAGGGAACTGGTGATTGGTGAAAACTGGACATGGGAAGGCTGGTCACCTGCAGCGGGGCCGGACAAGGTGTCAAGGAGACTCGGGAGAGGCTCTTCCGGCCTCCAGCTGTGAGGGGGTTGGGCAGGGGGCATGGGAATTAAACTCTTAAGTTCAAGAGTCCTTTTGTCACCATGAAATACAAGCCCCAAAGCCATCCAGGCCCTGCCTGGAAAGATGGCCCTTTCTGGCTCAGAACGCCTCTCCTGTTCTCTCTCTCTGAGCCGCAAAGTCAGGCAGTGGGTGTTAGTGTCTCATCGGGGCAAGTCTGCCTGCCCGGGCCTCACAGGCCAGCCTCCCATTCGGCTCTCTAAACAGGAACTTTCTCTACCTCTCAGCTCTCTGCTGGCCGAAAAAGCAGCCCCCTCTTACATCTCCCCCACCCCAGGCCCTCCAAAGCCTGGTCCACAGGCAGGGGGCAGCCGTGGGCAGCGGGGCGGATGCCGCTGACATTGGCATTCTCCTTGCAGTGCGTCTTAATAATTTAATGACTATTAGCAGGGCCGCGGTGGTAGAGGGGGAGGGGGCGCAGGGGGAAGATTTATAGAGAGAATTCACTCCAGGTTGGGGTTTTGTCTTCCTCTGTTTTCCTGGCATTTATCATGCATGTTTTAATTTGGATCGGAGAGTTGCTACCATCTGGCCATTATCGCAAAGAAATATTCATTTTCACTGAGTGACACGGGCTCCATTCATCACAGAGTGTGCTGATCGCCCTGGAGTGCGGGGCTGCGCTTTCTCCTTCGCTTGAAATGAACCCTGGGCTGTGAGCAGGTCCAGTTTGCAGGGAGCAGAGACACTGCCTCCGCGGCTGCCCATGAGCTCCCAGCCAGGTGGGCAGGGGCCACTTTGGGGGATGGCCAGGGTGGGGGTGGAGGGGAGCAAGCCCCCTCCTGCCATCACAGTCTTGCCTCCCCTCACCTCCCCTGGGGTGTTAGGGGAAGGACTCTGGGTGGCCCCCGCACCCTCCCCCAGGCTCCTGACAGCCAATCCCCCACCCAGCCTGCTGTCCGGGGCGGCCCCCAGTCCAGACCAGAAATGGCTGGGGTAGGCCCCCTGCTCGGGCATCAGCATCTGCTAAAGGCAGGGACGCTGTCCCGCCAAGGGCATCTCTCCCGCACAGGACGTCGCTCGAGTGGTGTCATTTCAGGTCAGGGCTGTGTGAGGGACAGAAGGGCCTCTTCACTCTCTCATCACGCTGTAGTGGTACCATCGGGGTGGGGCCTGTGGGAAGAGACGTGTCTGCCTCCAATTGGGACATTTCTGGAGCGTCACCCCCGTCTCCACACACCGCTCACCGCCCCGTCAGGGGCCGCTGGAGACCTCTTGTCAGCAAGGGGAACCCAAGCACGATGCTGGACACCTAAGGGGGGCGTTTCAGAGCATCCTCAATCAGGCTGAGCTCCACTTTAAGTCCACTCAGTAAGCAGGCCTCCAGATCTGCCAGACAGAGAAAAGAGGAGAAAAATCTCTTTTCATCCATTTTAAATAGTGAGTTCAGGGCACCCAGACCTTGCCGGGCCCCGCTTCTGTGTTCCCTGCTGGTGGGGCTTCAGACTCTTCACCTCACCCCCCAGCCCCCGCATCCAACACTCCGGGAGAAGAGCCAATGAGAGGCAGAAACGGCTTCGTGGGGAAGGTGTGTGCTTTGCCAGAAAAGTAAAATTAGGCAGGAGGGTTTTCACCTACCAGAGTTCTGCACCCCCAGAGCCACCAACTTTCCTGGTCTGTGTCCTGGAAACTGCGGCCAGACCCTGAGCCTGAGGCCCTGACCACCTACTAGGATCCAGGTACTAGGATCCACCTACAAAGACCCAGGGGACAGTGCTGAAGGAAGCCCAAGGGGAGGACTGTGAGAGCTTCGCTGCCTCTTTCCCATCAGAGAAGAAAGGCCCCGAAGTCCTACCCCTACAGTACCCCCCACCCGGCTCTGTTCTGTAAGCTCTGATTGAGCATCCATTGTATGCATCCCACACCTCAGACAGATGAGCCCCGCTAACACGACTCTTGGCTGAAAGTGAAACTCGTTCAGTCGTGTCCGACTCTTTGCGGGCCCCATGGACTATACAGTCCATGGAATTCTCCAGGCCAGAATACTGCAGTGGGTAGCCTTTCCCTTCTCCAGGGGGTCTTCCCAACCCAGGGATAGAACCAGGGTCTCCCGCATTGCAGGTGGATTCTTGGCTGGGACTGGGGTGAAATCAGTGAGACCATGAGGAAACTGGAAAAAACCTCTAATACACTAAGCTGACCTCAAGTGAGGGCCGTCAGGTGCAGTGCAGGAAATCCACAGGCCTGAACCCCTCCCTCTCTGCCACGGGCCAGGTCCTGCCTGTGGGTGACTTGTGTCTCCCCTTCTCCCAACTCCGCGGCTTAGGTAATACTGGGCATTGGACAGAAGAGGACACTGAAGCCCAGAGGGTCACTTGCTGGGGTCACCAGCTGGTGGGTAGTGCACCTGGAAGGAGCCTAGGACCCTCTGATTTCCAGCACCAAGCAGTGAGTGTGGAAAAACCTAGGACAGCTTGGAGCAGGAGGTGGCATTTCAGCTAGATGCGGTGGGAGAAGCGGCATTCTAGGCAGGGAGCCCTGCTTGCCTGCCCTCTGCCCCTGGCTTTCTCTCTTGGCACTTGTTGAGCTAAATTAGCTGTCCCCCACCACCACCCCGCGGGGTCCCCCCTCCCGCTTCCGGCAGCCCGGGGAGAGGTCCCCACCTCCTAGGAAGGCGGGGAGTGTTGCTGAGCGCGGCTGAGGACCCCTCCCCGCCCCTCTCCCCAGCTCGGCGCCGCCCCCTCCCCCCTTGGAGCTCATTCCGTGACACCAGCAGCTCTGAAACATCTGCTCCTCTATCCGGGACCCGCAATTTGAATAAATTACCCCGACGTGGCAGCAGCCTGTTATTAATGGCTTGAGTTTTATAAGATGCTTTAGTTTAATAACACTGTAGCCCAGCGCCGCACTTCTCGCGGATATTTTTATATTTCGCCTCCTCCTGCCTTCCTCCATCCTCCGCGCTGCCTACAGGGCTCTGGTCTGAGAGCCAGGACTCCATCAACCCCCTCCCCGCCGCCCTCCGGCTCCTCCCTGGGAACCAGGGGACCACCAGCCCCCACCTGCGTGCCACAGCCTTGAGGAAGAGGAAGGCTGAGCGATGCGCAGAGAACGTGGTCCCGGGCAGGTTCTGTGCTCCTAACTCGAGAGCCAGCCGGGGCTTTGGTGCTTTTGGGGACCCGCAGAAACCTGGTGAGCGAACCTGCCTCTCCCCAGTTGGGCTGGCAGTGTCCGCAGCTAGCTGGGAAGCAGAGGCCACAACTTATATCTTTATTCACTGCCCTTGGCTCTTCATTATTTTGCTGCTTTGCCCATGTGCTCATGCCCTTCACACCTCCTGCAGGAAGCCCTCCTGGAATACCTCCAACAGCCCTTTCTGCTCTTCCTACAAGCCCAGACACCACCCCCCCCCCCCCCCCCCCCCCCCCCGCCCACACACACACACACTTCTCCACTGCCCTCCTTCCTTGTCTCTTCTCCCCACAGCCTGCCTGCCAGTCTTCTTCAGGAACCCCCTGGGGCCAGGCCAACCCTTTCAGAATTAACAATAGGCACTCAACATGTGTGTGGCTTCCACAAGCTTGTGCATCTGTGTGGGTGAGGCTTCCTGCAGAGAATGGGTGCAGTCACGGACAGGAGAAAAGTGGGCCGAGGGGTGGGCGGGCTGTTCCTTGGGGATGTAAGATAGAAAGCGGTGAGGCTTAAATAGGTAGCCAGTGTAGTCGTGGCCTCAATCGGTTCCCAAAAATGTAGACAGCAGCCATCGTCTAGAAGGGCGGAGACTGGGCTCCTTTCGGGAACATCCCTCCAGCTCTGGGAGTGGAAGCCATGGATTCATCTCACCAGCAGGCCAGGGGGGATTGGCCCCAGGGTAGGCCGGGGAGCTTGCCAACGGGAGGCCCCCAGAGCCTGGAAGCAGAAGGAAAGGCTATCCCTTGTGTGGGGGGGATGGGTAAGACAGAAGGGGGGCCAGACCCCCCGGTGTCTGCCACCACGAGGGTTCTGGGAGCCAAGAAGCCCAGAGGGTGCCCTCTGGGGGAGGGGCTCAGAGGACCCCTCCGTGACAGGGCCACATTTAACTGTGTAGTCCCCTGTTCCTGGGGACCCCATGGTGGTGATCCTTGCACTGACTCTAAAAGGGAGGGTGCTGTGCCCCCTTCCGTCCCCCAGCCCCGTTCTGAGGGTTCCAGGGGCGGTGGGGGGGAGGCTCTCGCCGCTTCCCGGTTAGACTCTTAACTCCTGTGGGACTCTGCCTTTTGCTAAGAGCCCCACCATTATAACATAATTACTGCTGAAAATGACCTTTAAAATATATTTTAAATTCAAAATGTCTTTAAACCCTTCACTGAGCACCATTTTTCAATTTCAACGACTGTTTTCCTTTTTGGAGGGGGATGTGAAGGGTAGGGAGTGAAGGAAGGAGTCCTCGGAAAGGATTTTGAATGTTAACCTCTTGCGGGTACAGAGAAGATGGAGACGGCTGGGCACCGCCTGGGAGCAGAGGGGTGGCTCAGGGTGGGCAGGAGGAGAGGATGGAGCGATCTGGTCCTGATGCTCTGCCCTGCCCACCCCTGCCCCTTGCCTCCAGCCTGACCGGCTCTCATTCACCCCAGGGCGCGTGCATGAGAGACTTAAGGAAGGGGCTGAGAACCCTGGGGTGGTTGCCGCCAGCTCCTGACAGCCCCCTCCACCAGCTTTCTTTCTCCTCTGTTCTCCTTCCAGAGGCCATCCACATATGATGCTCCGAGGTTCCATTCCCTGCATCTCACCCCCTTCCTGCAGGATGGCGCCCCCTCCCCACTCTGCACCTACCCACACCTCCATTTCATGCCCGCTTGGCCCTGACCTGGCTAGTACATCTGGTCCCCACACAGCTGTGCTCCTGGCTGCCTCATGCCAAGGCCTCCTGGGAGGAGAAGGGATGAGGAAGCCCAGCTGGGAGAGGAGGGCTATTTGCAGCCCCCAGCCCCGCTCTCCCGAAGGCTCCCAGAAGCAGGTCTAGGAGAAGGGTCTAGCCGGCTGGCCCCACCACAGTCCTGCTTCTCCACATCTTCAGCCCCCAGGAAACTTTGCTGTGCACCCCCCAAAGTCCCCGTGCTTCTGTCTCACTAGTCCTGTCCCTCTCTCCCCCATCTCTCCCCCACACCACCTCCAGGAAACCTGGGTGGGGGGTCCTATGCTGGCCGATGTCACCTCAACCCCTGCCGATGTGGTCCCTGACTTGCATCCTCCCTCCTAGGCCGTCTGCCAATTGCTCAGCCTGCTTCCCCATCTGAGCTTGACGTGCGTGCTGATGGGGGGGCTGCCTGCTGAGGTGACCGCGAGGGGCGTGATAAGGCAGTGTGAGCCTCTGACCTCCTACATGGAGGCTCGAGTCCTACGCAAACTTGACAGAGCTCCACGCTCCCCATCCGCTTCCAGTGGCAGGAGAGGGTAGAAGCAGGGGTGAGAGAGAAGGCTCTGATGTGGTGGGGTGTTACACGGGTAGCTCCATGCAGGAGACCCCAGCTGGATTCCTGGGTCGGGAAGATCCCCTGGAGAAGGGATAAGCTACCCACTCCAGTATTCTGGATAAGCTACCCACTCCAGTATTCTTGGGCTTCCCTTGTGGCTCAGCTGGTATCACCTGCAATGCGGGAGACCTGGGTTCCATCCCTGGGTTGGGAAGATCCCCTGGAGAAGGGAAAGGCTACACACCCCATATTCTGGCCTGGAGAATTCTATGGACTGTTAGTCCACAGGGGTCGCAAAGAGTCGGACACCACTGAGCGACCCTCACTTTCACTTTCACTTTCCATGTAGCTTCCCCAGAAAGGAGGGGCCAGCAGGCATCAGACAGTCCTTCCAGTGTATTCTTAAGACTATTTCTAGAATGGCCAAATTCCCTTAGCATCCAACATGCTCGGTATGAAAGTCGGCATATATTTCAAAGCCCAAGCAAAATAACATGCACACTATCCAAGTCTGTGGATCACACGATTTTTTAGATTGTCTGTAGTTTTGAATGACTTTTGCCCTCAGCCATGGAAACTAGACCCTTGAAGATGAGAGCTCATTTCAGCTGCTGCCCCTCCTGGAAGGGTGGCAGCTCCTTGACCTCCCACAAAGGTGTTCAGGGCTCAGGGAGGTAAGAGAGGTGAGAAGGGCTCTCAGAGGTCAGAAGAGGGGGCTCGTGGGATGGATGCAATGGGATGGCATCTATGAGTAACTTTGAGCCCAAGTCCAGCTCTTGGAACCCTGGCTACTGCTGGAGAAGGCCTCTAGAAAGGTGGGTGGAGGCAGGCAGGCATGAGACCAGTCTGAAATGATGAGGCTGCTAAAGCGTGTGGTGCCAGAGGGTGGGGCGTGGGGGTGGAGCACCAGCAACCATCCTGGCTGGGCGTCTCCACCTCCAGCTCCTCCCACGATGACACCCTACAAATGAGGCATTTATGGTTCAAAAGGACTAAATTACATGCCCGCAGCCACCCAAAAATTAAAGGGTAAGGACTAGATTGAAATCCTCAGCTGCATGATTCTACGCACCTCCCACGGATCAGAATTCCTCAAACTAACCTGATACTCTGAACCCAAACTCAAGAATCCATCGGGTTGGCCAAAAGGTTCATGTGGATTTTTCTGTAAGATGTTCACAAACTTTCTGGCCACCCCAACAGAATGTTTCCCTATTTCCTATTCCCTTGGACTGACCTTCAAGAGCCCCCTCAATCTGGCCCCAGCTGTTCATCCCCTCCAGGAGAGAACAGGGTGGGCACAAAGAGACTTAGGAAGAGCCAGAATGAAGAGCTCTATTGCGATTCACCTTATTGTGTGGCCACTCTAAGAGAAGCATTAGTGTCCAGAATAGAGGAGGTGATGTCTCCACTTTAATGATAAGATCAGGGGCCAATCTTAGAAATGAGGCAGGCACTTACAGTTCTTTAATTACTTGCCCGTGCATGCCTGCTAAGTCGCTTCAGTTGTGTCCAACTGTTTGTGACTCTATGGATTGTAGCCCACCAGCCTCCTCTGTCCACAGGATTCTCCAGGCAAGAATACTGGAGTGGGTTGCTGTTTCTTCCTCCAGGAGATCTTCCTGACCCAGGGACTGAACCCGCATCTCTTAGGTCTCCTGCATTGGCAGGCAGGATCTTTACCACTAGTGCCACTGGGGAAACCCATAGCCGCACAAAACTTAAATGGTTAAGGACTGGATTGGACTTTGTGACTCCAAAGTCTTGGCTCTCAGCCCTTGTCTCTTCATTCTTTCTCCAAGTCCTACCCAGACACAAAGTCCAGCTCAAAGCCTCCCTCCTCCAGGAAGCCCTCCCTGCTGGCACCAGCTCTCCCCAGCCTCCTCGGGCCTCTGTACACTCCTTTCTGTGTGTGCTGTGTGTAGGTATGTGTTTGTTCCTCAAGAAGGTCGTAAGTTCCTGAGGGTCAGAGTGTAGCCTCAGCCCACACATCTTCCCAAGCCAGACCCGGGGGGAAGCACCAGGGCAGGCCCACCTTCCCACACAGACCGCCTGCCTTTTCCTGTGCCTGCCTGGGCCTGAGCGGGCAGGAGGTCTGCATGGTGGTGGCAAGGACAGCAGAGCGGGGAGAAGGCCGATGGTGGAAGGCTTGCATGTCAGAGAGACATGCATGCCCCGTGATGCACAGTGACCAGAGAACACATTGTTTCCAATATCACAGTTATAACGTCAATTAAATGCCTGTGACTTAAATCATCTTTAATAGAGATATGGCCACTCAATGAACCATTAGCAGAGTCAGCATCTTCTTGCTCCCAGCAGGGTCCGACACAGAGCGACGATTCAGGCTGGGCTCAGGCTGCCGGTACCTCCACAGACAGGCCCCTGGGGCTCCTGGAAATGGAGGAGGGGCCACTCAGAACAGGAGAGTCAGGCAAGTGCTCGGTCAGGCAAGGCTGAGCTGGGAGAAACCATCTGGTCCAAGCCCCTGTTGCCTGAAGCCACTGCGGGTGCGGTGGGATGGAGGGAGCACGCCTGTCCTCCGGGGCTCTCCTGAGCCCTGGGTGAGCACTGAGTCTGGGCCGTGGGGAAGCGATGGCCGTGCCCTCTGGGAGTGCCGTGCTGGGTGCTCCCTTGCCTCCTCAGGTCTGGTGGAGGACAAGCATGACGAATCAGGCAGGGACAGGAGTGCCTGAGGACGCCAGGGTGGTGGAAGCCCGGGGGTGGCCCCTCATTCTAACTGAGGCCCTTTCCCTCCACCCCCCGCCCAAGATGAGCCTCCCCTGCCCTGATAGCTTCTTTCCACCTCCTCGCCTCCACCTTGGCCTCCTCAGGCCACTCCACGCAGTGGTCCCATCAGAGCCCGTTTCTCCACTGTGCATCTCTCCAGAGGCTTCCTGTCGTCCCACTTAAGCGAGAGTCCAAGGCCCTTATTTTCCCTGGTCCAGTCGTCCTGCAGCCTCCATGACTCCACCTCCGCCACCCCTTCCCTCAATCCCTGGCGCTAGCTCCCCTGGCCTCCTGGCTCTTTAGACATCCTTGCTCCGGCCTTTGCAGCCTCTGTTCCCTCTCCCCCATAATCACTTTTCATCACATCTCAGCTTACCCATCCATCCATCTCATCCAGGCCTGCCTGACTTGCCAACTGAGATCGCCCCAGATGCCCCGGCTGCCACCTTGTTTTATCTTATCCCTGGCACAGACCACTGCCCTGACCTTTTCTCATCCACCGTCCTCCTCTCCCCACTCAGAGGTGAGCTCTGAGCTGGCAGGGGCTCTATTTGCTCTTCTGTGTACCTTGGCATCCTGCCCCGTGCCTCGCCAGGAGCAGGGGCTTGGTGTGGGTGTCTGGGGGTAGAGGACAGGGACCACGCAGATGATGCTGTGAAAGTGCGGAGATGGGGGATCCTTGCCTGGGATCCTGCAGTCAGCGATGATCTACAACACAGGGGTTACATTTACCAGGCCCAGAGGTCAGAGGTGAAGGGGGAAGGCCCCTCCTTCAAGGAACCTCAAGGAGTTCAGGGGTAGCCTCCAGGTTCAGGTTTCTCCAGGCTGGGGAGGGGAGCAGGCTCCAAGCTCAGGTCCTGAGAAGCCTGACAGCAACTGGGAGAGGAAGGGCCCCAGGAGGATTTATCTAGAAGGTGAGACGTGGCGGGCGGGGGAGCGGGAGGCAGTGTGTGTGGGGGGGTGTCACAGCATAGGAATCTGGAGGGGGAGGGTCAGGCACAGAAGCACGGGGCTGGAAATGCGACTCCCTGGCCTGGCCGGCTTCCAGGAAAACTCTGTGCAATCAACCAAAGAAGCATATTTGAGAAAACGGAATTGTGAGAGTAACTTGGAAGCCTCAGTTGCCATGGGAACATATCTGTAAATACTTAACTGCAAACATTAAGTGACATGCGGGAGGGAGCGAGGGAGCTGGAGTCCAGCGGGGACCGCGGGAGCCGGCCAAGTCCACCGTCTCGGTCCTCAGCCAACCTGCCTCCCAGGAGCTCAGTCCCGGGACCCGAACCCTGGCTCCTCCTGTCTCCATGAGCCACACACTCCAAGGGCAAGGATTCCAAGGGGTCCCCGAGACTCCCAGGTCTTCTGCCTGGTCCCTGATCCCCACTCCAGACCCCAGGTCACTTGATCTCAGGAATTTCCTAACCCGGAGATGCCCAGGCCCCCAGCCATGCCCTCAGCACCCCTCTTCATCCACCCCACTTCTATGAGTGGGGGCAGGAAAGTGAAAGTGAAAGTCACTCAGTCGTGTCCAACTCTTCGCGACCCCATGGACTATACAGCCCATGGAATTCTCCAGGCCAGAAAACTGGAGTGGGTAGCCTTTCCCTTCTCCAGGGGATCTTCCCAACCCAGGGATCGAACCCAGGTCTCCCTGCATTGCAGGAAGATTCTTTACCAGCTCAGCCACCAGGGAAGCCCAAGAATACTGGAGTGAGTAGCCTATTCCTTCTCTAGTGGATCTTCCCGACCCAGGAATCAAACCAGGGTCTCCTGCATTGCAGGTGGATTCTTTACCAACTGAGCTATCAGGAAAGCCCCATGGGGACAGGGAACCAACGTAAATCAGGGAAGTCTTCGCAACAAGTGCATTTAACAGCCCCAGAGGTTTTGCCTTCAGCAGCTCCTAGCCTCCTGTTCTGAAAAGGACAGACCCCCTTTTTGCTTCACCGTGCCTCCTCTTGTCTGCTTGGCCAGGCCTGTCCCCCGGCCTCTCTGCCCCCCACAGGGAACCCTCCATCCTTGGCCTGGCACTGACCAGGCTGCTCCGGTCCTGCCTAGAGGTTCTTAACCTTTCTGGGTCACGGGGCCGCTTGGGAAGGCGAGGAAATCTTTTCATTCATCCGTTCCATGTGTCAACACAGTTAATGAGCACCACCCGGCCCTCTGCTAAGAACTGGGCCGCTGTCCCAGGACTCACGGCCAGGGGACGGGCAGACAGTAACAAGAACCCCAATCAAAGGCATGGCTGCCGGTTGTCAGCCGGTGTTCAAGGTCAGGCCGGGGCCGGGCCTGACTGCCGCGGGACGAGTGAGGACACAGGAGGAGTGGCTGGGGAGGATGGGAGCAGAGCCTACGCAGTCTCCAGAAGACCGTTTAAAAGGCTTCGGATGTTACTCAGAGCGGAACAGGGAGCCCTGGGTGGCTGTGAGCAGAGAAGGGCCGGGTTCAGTCGGTGCTGGCTGCTACTGTGGAGGCAGACGATAAATGAGGGCGAAGCAGGGGACAGCTCGGAGGTCCCGCGGGGACAAAGGAGAGATGGGTGTGGCTCGAACGTATGTGGTGGGCGACACGGTGAGAGACACTACAGTCTGTCTCCCTGGAAGAGGGTGCATCCTTCGCTATTTTGTGCACCCTCTCAACACGCTTCCAGACCCCAGTTCTCACCCACTGTCCCTCTAAGGTCCTGTGGCCCTGGGTTCAGAGCCCACCCTCCCGGGCCTCTCACCCTAACGGCACTGGACACCTCTGACCCTTTGCCCATCTGCGGAGCTAAGGCGAGCCGCGTGTCAGCCAGGGTCCCCTTCCCGGCTCCCCAAGAACCATTCACCATCTCTGGCAGCCTGGAGAGTGCGAGGGAGGTGTGGATGGGTCTCCCAGACATTACGCTGAGTGCAAGGAGCAGACCCGCATCAGCAAACTATGAATACAGTTCTAGAACAGTTCGTCCCAACTGTGGCGAAAAAAGTCAGGATACTGCGTGTCTTCGAGGAGGCCGGGCTGCTGGAAAGTGTCTCAAGAGAAGCCTCTGGGGAGATGGGGATGGTCTGTATCTTGATTAGGAGTGTGGGGCACATCACGGTTTGTGTATGGCGAAGCATATCAAGTTAGGACTTCCCTGGTGATTCAGTGGTTGAAGACTCCATGCTTCCACTGTGGGGGGCACAGGTTTGACCCCTGGTCAGGGAAGTTCCACATGCTGCATGGTGCAGTAAAAAAAATTTTTTTAAGGATTACAATTAAGATATATATACATTTCCCTGTTGGTAAAATTTATCTTAAAAAAAAAAAAATTCTAAGAAGAATGCTGTGTTCCAGAAAGAACCAGGAAGGGTCAGCTGCCTAAAAGGATGCCTGTCTCGGGGGAACATCCCCCCCTTCCACCATCATCAAGTGCTCTGAGGCAGCTGCAGGCAAGGGGAACGCCATCTGATAAAGGCGTGTGTGTTGAAGTGTTAGAGGCTGACTACAGGGGATGAGAGACTTTGCATTCTAGAAGAGAGTCCTGAAGACAGCAACGCTTACCCCAATGAGATGAACCTGATGATGGGATCCAACACCCCTTGGCCAGCAGTGGGTAGGGGTTCCCAGTGCCCTCAGCCACACGTTATGCCTCGCAGACCATCTGCCCTGTGAATACGATGGGCGAAAAGGAGAGAGAGGAGTCTATAATCATCTCCCTCCTTCCTGCTGACTTTCCACTGGCCTCTGGCCCCCTGGCTGTCAGCCTTTGATTTCCCCTGCTCCCTTCTTATCTTCCCCTTGCTGTCGATATTGCCCTAATTGATTTCTGGTCCAGGTCAGAGCTCTTGTGTCTGGTTTCTGTCTGGTGTGTTTCTCCCCCCATTCACACAAGGCCCTGGGTCTGTAGGAAGAGCCTAGAGGAGAGATTGTGCTCTTGATTTAGCCTTTGGTTGGGGTGGTGTTTGTGGGGGGGCAGTGCTTTCCCATACATTGCTGGCTTACAGATCCCAGAGCCTCCACCCTGCCCAGTCTGAAAGGAGAAAGACCCCCCTTAAGAAAATGATGCTATACCGTGAATAGAACCAGAGCCAGGGGCTGTGCCTTGGCGGGGTGGGGGGGTCATTGGTGTGGACTGGAGCAGTCAAGGAGGGCTTCCAGGGAGGGGTGTTACACAGGCTTTCAAGATGGGGAGTGCAGAGATCAGTAGAGGGAGGGAAACAGCGTGAAACTAGGGCACCCAGGAGTCCCAGTGCACCAGAACAGGTCCAGAGGTGTAGATTCTCCTGTACTAATTGTGAATAGTATCCCCTTTCAACCTAACAAGAGTCCCACTTTGAGCAATAAATTATAGAGTCACTCAATACATTAAAAACCAACAAACAAAACAGATAACTGAATGGCACAAGCCCAGAGGCAAGTTTGCCCGTGTGTTTGCCAAGTGGCTGGAGGGAGGGGTCCTGTAGGAGGCAAAGAGTGAGCAGGGAGGAACGGAGAAGGGGCTGGGGGTGTTCCTGGTGTCCTGAGTGCCCTGAGGCTTCAGAGCACCTCACAGGGCCCCTCCCCACGTCAGTGGGCCTCAGCAATCCCACACGCCTCTTTCCAAGAGAAGACAAAGGCCCAGAGAAGTGACTGCACTGGACGCAGGCCACACAGCTCCAGCTCCATGGCGATGCATGAGGGTAGAACCCAGACTCCTCTCCCACACCCCAGCACCCCATCCTTTCCACTTGGGGAAAGAGTGAGAGCTGGGTGTCCCACTCCTGCCACTGGTGGTGGAAGACTCCCCAGGCCCTACCTAGGTGTGGGTACAGATCATAAAATTCTCCTTCTTACTCACTGTGCAGCTGTGGGTGAGCCTCTTAATCTCTTTACGTGCCTTTGTTTCCTCATCTGCAGAGCAACCATCACCATAGTAATGTCGTGCATGTTGCAGGAACTCCAAAAACAGGCGATGTCCTCTCCCTAAACCTCCAAGAGAGCATCCTTTCCCTTCGCACTTTCTGGGCCCTCTCTGAATTCAGTGTTCTCTGACCCGTGCCAATATGTTTAGCTTCATCACAACCCTCCGTGGGGCCCTGCATGAAGGCTTGCTTAGTTGTTTGGTTGTGTCCAATTCTTTGCAACCCCATAGACTGTAGCCCACCAGGCTCCTCTGTCCATGGGACTCTCCAACAGGAATACTGGAGTGGGCTGCCATGCACTCCTCCAGGGGAATCTTCCTGACCCAGGAATGGAACCTGTGTCTCTTGCAACTCCTGCACTGCAGGCAGCTTCTTTACCACTGAGCCACCAGGGAAGCCTCCGTGGGGCCACTGGCATTGAATTCATGGAGTGCTCCTCAGTTACCCCCAAAGTAGTCCTTTTAGCTTGTGATTCACTCCCTTCATCCCAAACTCGGTTGCAGTTCCTTCTTGAAAAGTTTCAAGTCTGGGCTTCTTAGGCACCAGTGACCACTGGGCAATGTCCTTGAGGAAACAGGAGGTGGAAAGCTGGGTCAGTGAGTCCTTCTCAATCAGCGCCTCTGGGACAGACATAGGGATGGGCCGAGCCATCATCCAGGGGAGACACCTGCAAAGAAGGGGGCACAGCATGAAGAAACGCCTCCCCCACCGTCCAACTGCAAGTGGAGCCCCAGAGATGGAAAGAGGACTGGCGTTCACCCAAATACCCACATGGTACAGAAAGATGGGCACCGCCAGGGCTACAGCGGTGCCTCTGGCAGTGGGGGCATGCAGGGGGTGGCCGGTGGCCTTCCTGCCTGAGACTCACCTATTATATCTGCTTGGAAATCAAACTGTAAACTGATGTCTAAGAGAAAACAAGAGTTTAACTTCTGCATCTCTCCCATCTTCTCCAGCAAGGAGACTGGCCTTCAGGATGAGAAATGTAGGTAAACACTGTAAAAAGAGAATTAACACCCAAACGAGGCAAGGCCAGCAAACCTAGCCCCGTAAATTAGACTGGCTCTCGGGTCAGAGCCAACTGTGAGCTGCAGCCCTGGGAAGACAGATGAAACAGGCAAACCGGCTCTTGGAGCAGCCAGGGGTCATCTCTGAGGCATCATAGAGCCTGGAAAGGAACAAGGCTCAAGTTTTCAAAAGGTGAAGAGGCTGGATTCCAAAAACTGGCAGCTTATCAATCTTGAAGAGAACCTTTGGCAACATTCTAGAATGAATTTGTCAAACTAGGGGAAAGTGATGGTGAGTTAGGAACCCAGAATGAGGTAGGTTGGGGGCTGGGCACCTGTCTTAAGTGAGTGCTGCTGGGCCTAACCTACATCATGTCACCTACTGGGGCATTATAGAGCCTGAAAATGAACAGGGTTCACGTTTTCTAAAGGTGAAGAGTCTGGATTCCAAAAATTGGCAGCTCATCAGTCTTGAAGACAGCCTATGGTGAAGGTTGCCTTAGAGCTGGACGAATGGGGAAGAAGGTACCTGGAGACATCGATGGGCTCATCTTTGTGCCCTTCTGTTGAATATTTTTATTTAGGACCTGGTTGGGAGGGGAAGTCATAGAAGCTGAATTTTAAGTGAACTCATGACCCACAGCTGGTCTGGAGGATGAGATGCTAGACTGTACATTCACAACCCGAAGACATCTCCCTAGTGAAGGTCTCATTCCAGATGTAGTGTTGCGTGAGCCGCTGCGTCTTCCCCCTGCCTCTGCCATCATATTGATGATAGTACCAAGGTTCCAACAGCTTCCTTCCTGAATCCCGAATCCTACACGGTACACACTGTGTACTTGTCGGTTCTTTGTCAGCTGCCTGGTCGATTAGTTTCTGTGATCCCTCCCTCCATGACCCCTGCATACTTTGCATGGTAATGAGACAAGAATCCACTGGGGTCCTTTGAGAATCTGATGGAAGCTATGAACCCTCTCTCCAGGAGAAATACTCATAGATATAAAATGGTGCTGACCACTTCAGGGGGTCCACAAACCCCCTTTAGCCTGTCAGAGAACCTCCTAGGAAACCATGAATCTTCAATAGCCAGCTCCCACTTCATCTGGCAGGTTCAGCCCCTCAGCCTGACTCTATCCCTTCCTTCCTGGGGAAGGAGGGGCAATGAGCACAGAAGGCCCTGGTGCCTGTTGTGGGTTAAATAGTGTCCCTCCAAAGTTCATGTCAACCTGGAACCTCAGAATGTGACTTTATTTGAAAATAGGGTCTTCACCAATATAATCAAGGGCAGATGAGGTCATGTCAGATTAGGATGGACCCTAGATCAACTTTGCTGACAAAGGTCCATCTAGTCAAAGCTATGGTTTTTCCAGTAGCCATGTATGGCAGTGAGAGTTGGACTATAAAGAAAGCTGAGCACCGAAGAATTGATGCTTTTGAACTGTGGTGTTGGAGAAGACTCTTGAGAGGCCCTTGGACAGCAAGGAGATCAAACCAATCAATCCTAAAGGAAATCAACCCTGAATATTCACTGGAAAGACTGATGCTGAAGCTGAAGCTCCAATACTTTGGCCACCTGATGCAAAGAGCTGACTCACTGGAAAAGACCATGATGATGGGAAAGACTGAAGGCAGAAGGAGAAGGGGGCGACAGAGGATGAGATGGTTGGATGGTATCACCGACTCAATGGACATGAGTTTGAGCAAACTCCTGGAGACAGTGAAAGACCGGGAGGCCTTGGAGTCGCAAAGAGTTGGACATAACTGAGCAACTGAACAATAACAACATGGAGCCAGTAGGACTGGTGCCCCTGGAGGAAGAAGGGAACTCAAGCACAGAGACACAGAACATACAGAGAGGACGTCACGTGATGATGGAGGCAGAGACTGGTGTGATAACCCTGCAAGCTAAGGAGAGCCAAGGATTGCTGCCGATACACACCAGAAACTGGGGAGAGGCCAGGAAGTCTCCGTCCCGACAGCCTGTAGGGAAATCACAGCCCTGCCGATGCCTAGCCTCCAGAACTGTGAGAGAATAGATTTCTGTTGCTTTAGGATGCCCAGTTTGTGTGCTCTGTCGTGGCCATCCTAGGAAACTAAGACAGTGCCTGGAGACAGCTGGGAGTTCCCTCCCTACTACATCACGGGTTTCTGTTGGTCCAGACTGTCCACCTGAACCACTGCTACTAGGCAGACCCTGGGTTTGCCCAAGAGAGGTTTATAGGCCACTTGAAGAGAAGTTAGCAATCCGAGCACATCCATCTTAATAAGTTTTATTATAGCCTGCCGGTTTAGACTAATGACTAATTTATTGTATAAAATACCAGCAGTATACTTTTTAAATTTTGTTAATTAATTATCTCAAACAAAGGTGAAATTTATAAAAGTGTTCAGAATCGGTGCACATTAGAAAATCGCCTTGCAGCAGGAGATGAAATTATTACTAATATGGGATCAAATTATTACTGTATTGACTTAGTTACTTTATGACTTTGTAATGGATTTCTTCATTATTTTCTCGGGACTGTGGCATTCATGATTGCATTAAAGTCTGTTAATCTATGCAAATATCATTAGGCACCGCTAATAACCAGGCAACTTTCCTCCATCTCAAGGGCTGTGCTAAGTACTAGGTCTGCGTGGGTCACTTCCGGGCGGCAGGGAGCGGGCATCTCGCTGGGAAGCCCTCTGCAAGCTCAGCCCCACCCAACGCAGAACCGATGGGCGGTTCCAAAGGGTGGTTTGAGGGTCTTAGGAAGGCCATCTTGTCTTAAGCCATCACACATCTTCCCCCTGCTGTCAGAGGTCCTGACTTGTCACCGTAGACCTCCTAGTCCTTCGGTTAAGGGTTTGGAGGGCCTTGATAACATGCTTCTGTCCTGGAAAGCAAGCCTCTTCCTCTCAGGGTCCACCGTTCGCGCTCTAGAAGCCGCCAGTTCAAGGGGAGCACAGGGCCTTTGCCATGCTGGGACAAGAGACTGCGGACAGCTTTTTACGAAGATTAGAAAGAGGGCTGGAACTCATCATGGGTGCTCCCCGAGTAGAGCTGGCCAAAAAGGATGCTCTCAGGGACACCTTCGGACCCTGGTGACCTGGAAGGAATGTCCCCAGTGTGGGGGGGTGGGCATGGGAGCAGGCAGAGGAGCACAGGTAACTACCCTCGGAGCAGCTAGATGTTCAAAGAGATTCTTCTTCTTATTATTATTGGAGTATAGTTGCTTTACAATATCGTGTTAGTTTCTGCTGAACAGAAAGTGAGTCAGTCATACATAGACATAAATCCACTCTTTTTAAGGTTCTTTTCAAGGTTCTTTTCCCACATAGGCCTTTGCAGAGTGTTGAGGAGAGTTCCCCGTGCTGTACATTGGGTCCTTATTGGTCATCTGTTTTATGTATAGTCATGTGTACACGTCAATCCCAGTCTCCCAGTTAATCGCTCCCTCTCCTCCTTCCCATCCACCCCCGTAAACATGTTTGTTTTCTGTGTCTGTCACTCTATTTGTGTTTTTGTAAATAAGTTTATTTGTATCATTCTTTTAGATCAGAAGCAGTCTAAATCCCCATGACCACGGTCAGCACACCACTGCAAGCCCAGTTACCCCACAGCCCAGGAGAGGCGATGCGACCAGGCTGAGCCCCACCCCCATCAGAGCTGATCCCAGCCGCGCATGCGGGCGTGCGAAGTGGCTTCGGTCGTGTCCAGCTCTTTGTGACCCCATGGACCGCAGCCTGCCAGGCTCCTCTGTCCATGGGGTTCTCCAGGCAAGGATAGTGGAGTGGGTTGCCATGCCCTCCTCCAGGGGATCTTCCCAACCCAGGGATCGAACCCGCATCTCTTAGTCTTCTGCATTGGCAGGTGGGTTCTTTACCACTAGCGCCACCTGGGAATTTCCGAATTCCCAGCCGGTGGGAACAAAATCCAGGCCTCCAGCCACTAAACCCAACGTGGGTTCTCATTTTATCTTTGCTGAAAGTAGACCCTGGTCCTGCTGGGTGTGGGAGGGAAAGAGACATGTCTATGTGCGCTCAGACTATGTCTCCTCATGAATACGTGGGTCACAGTTATTCATTCCGACAACATTTATCAAGTGAGCATGTGCAGCTGGGGCACTAAGCTAGGAACTTCCTGCCGTGAAAAGACAGCAAGCTCCCTCCTGGCATCGACAGAGTTAAACACCATCCACTCCCAGTTTTTAACTGGAAGCTGCTGTGGGTCTCCACCACCATTCCGGCTCTTCTGGATGCATCAAAGGATGAGCTTGAGTTTTCCTAACTGCAGGTGCTGGGTGCTCCCCGCATCCACTGTGTTCCCCCTTCCCTGGCCGACAGCACTGCTGTTTTGTGAATGAGCGCCACGGGGGTGGGATTCGGCTCCTCCAGCTCCCGCTGCCCTCCCTGGATCAGCATGCCCAGACTTTTCAAGGTTAAGAGCCATTTTTAACATCAAAAATTCATCAGCACCCCTCCTTGACAGATGTTTTACTTTGGGTATCCATTGTTTGAGAGAATGCAAAATGGCAATAAGCTACCTTGAAGCCGGCAGTGCTTTTAAATGAATTGCAACTTCTTAAATCACAACAGCATCTATACGCATTTGAAAAATTGTCACATCTACCCAGAGGTGAAGCATTTTTTGATGCAGTCAACAGACAAAGCTTGAGGTGCCTGGGACCCCAAGGTCAGGACCCCACTGCCCTACACCATTTGGCTGCTGGGAGCTGGGAGGAGAGAAAGGGGACAGGGGCACGGGGCTGGTGCAGACCTCTTCCTGTGACCACTAAGGCAGCACCTAGGCTGAGAGTCCGTGTCTTTCCCTGCTCCTCTTCCTTCTCTATCAGCCTTTCCAGCCTCCTCTTTCTCACCTTAAGCCCAGGGTTGGAGGTGGGGGGCCCCTTTCTGGGGCTGCTGTAGCAAATGGAACACACACCTGTCCCCGCTGCACGTCCTGCCACGTTACCTGCCCCTCTCCTCCCAGCCTGCCCACCCTTGGTGCCTCCCCAGCTCAGCACCAGCATCACCCCTCTCCCAGCCACCAGCCACCCCTCCCCCGGCCCCTCTCGACCCCCCCGACCCCGACCTCCCAGCCCTGTGCCTTCACGCATCTCCTTTTCCACTCTCAGGCCTAAATGCTTATTGGGTCCCTTTGATCATAGGGCACATTTTCTAGTAAAAACATTCCTGTTGAGGTGACATAAGCAACTACATTTCAGAGACCTCCCCGAAGAGGGCAATGCTGAGTCCAAGGGCTGAGAACCCAAAGGACAGAGTCCAGCCCTGGGGTGGGAGGGTGGGAGTCATATTCCATCCTGTGCTCCAGAGCTGGCAGAGGCCTGTGGTTCTGGTCCCATGTCTACCACATACTGCTCCAGTGAGCGGAAGCCTGTTCCTCAGCCTCTCTGAGCCTCAGTGGACTAACCTGTCAAATGGGTTTGTGAGCATGTTTTTACACAGCACGGCAGTGAGAAGTGGGCAGAATGCCAGAAGTGCCCAGGCTGCACCAGCCCTTGCAGAAGAGTCTGGCTGTGGCCAAGTGAGGAGGACTGGGGGCCGGCTAGGGGGCTGCTCCAGCCAGCAAGCCAGGGTCTTCGCCCTCCTCCGCTCCCAGACAGGCCTGAATGAGCCCACAGTGCTGGCGCTTCCAGCCACAGCCCCTCCCAGACCTGTCAGTGGGCGGTTTGTGTCTGGCTTTTCAAAACACAGTTCTGCAGCACACAGGCCCTGGAGTTGAGTCAAATTCTTTGCGTTCTCTGCTCTGTGCTCCCATCCTGGGTTTCCTTCCTTTTCCTCACCCACCCACCCAACTCTTCCTGGAGGAGGGAGGCGGGCACCTCAGTGCCCGTGGCCTCAGTGGTCGTGACGACCCACCTGGGCAAAGTCTTCATGCTCTGCAGTGCAGCTGCCCCTCTGTCAGCCCCCGGCCTGCTCTGCCTACCCTCCATAGGCCAGGCCAGCCCCGATTTGGAAACTCTCTTGCCCAAGGGTCAGATCGACTCCTTTTATATCTCCCAGCACGATACCTTGCACACAGTTTGTTGACTGACTGCATGACTGACTAGAAGATAATAGAAGGGGTCCAGGGCTGTCACACGGTCACCAAGTCCCACCAAGCTCAGAGGCCCCTTTGAGTGACAAGAGCAGGGTCCTCTGTAGTTAGCAGTGCCAGCCACACACCACTAGTTAATATGCTTCCACCCTTCAAAATAATTTGTTCTCTCAAGGAAACTGACACTCCCCTCACAATCTCATTACTCATTAGAAATAATGACATCTTGCAAATCGGGCAGCTCTTCCCAGTTCCCAGAGCCATGTTCCATCCTGAGCCCAGCAGAGCCTTGCAACTCTCCGAGAGCACCAGGGGTGCCTTCTGCGTGGTAGATGAAAGCTTGGGAGCCAGATGACCTGGGTTCAAATCCAAACCCTGCAGTTAATAGCTCTGGGACCTCCAGAAAGTTGCCAAACCTCTCTGCTTCAGTTTCCTCATCTGAAAAATAGGGGTGACTGTGGTTCCCACCCCATAAAATTAAAGTGCTGGGAGCAGTGCTTGGCTTGCGGTGAGTGCTTCAGATGAGTCAGCCCTCATTGTCCTCTCTGAGGGCATGGGTCCCAACGGAGGGAGTGAATGGATGAATCTGCAAGTGCCATATGGGCTAACACCTGCCATCTAACTGCAGGGGCCAACTCAGCCTGCCCCACTCCAAAAACCAACCTGCTCTGAGGGAGTGGCCTTGGCCTTTGAGGAGCATGCATCCAGGGGAGGGGGGAAACAGACAGGAAGGGAGGTCCTGCTGAGGTCACTCAGGGGCTCAGGAGGCAAAGTATCAAAGCTTTGGCTATCCCCAGGAAACCAGCAACCTACGCTAACATCAAACCCATCAGACAAGCAGAGGTTTAAGACAGGTCTTGAGCAGAACAGGGCTCCTTGCTCCTCTAAGAGCTCATACCCCAACAGGTGTGAGTGACCATGAGTAGTTTTCTCACCTTTTACATTTCAACCCCATTATCTGAAGTCCTCAGAAACATCTCAGCCATCCATCCATCCATATTTACCTATCACTATTTATGTACCATCGATCATAAATCTATCTGCTTTCTGCAATCATTTTTCTCTCTGTGTATCTATCATCCAACATTTAATCTGGGTATCTGGCATCTATTAATCATGTCTGCCATCCATCCATCTCTGTGTCTATCTGCAGTCCATTATCAGCCATGAGTTAATACAGTGAGTAGTCCTGTACTTAAGCTTGGACTATCTTGTTCCAAGGGGAAGGGGGTGGGAACAGTGGTGATTCCTGGAGGGCTCAGTGGCGAGAACAAAGATGGATAGGAAAGAAACTGTAGGGTTGATGAAAGAGGTGCCTGGGACCTTCCTCTCACAGATGGGCTGGCCTGATGGATGGAGGGGAGAGGGGCACAAGAGAGGGGAGAAGGAGGGAGGGAGGCCTCCTAAGCCCGCTAATCCCTCCTCATCCTACCTTCCTATGCATGCGTGTTAAGTCACTTCTGTTGTTGTCTGACTCTTTGCAACCTTACGGACTGTAGCCCACCAGGCTCCTCTGTCCATGGGATTCTCCAGGCAAGAATGCTGGAGTGGGTCACCATGCTCTCCTCCCAACCCAGGGGATCTTCCCAACCCAGGGATCAAACCCACATCTCTTACATCTCCTGCATTGGCAGGTGGGTTCTTTACTACCAGTGCCACCTGGGAACCTGCCCAGATTAGAACAATGTCTTTTCAGGATAACCCCATGAGGGATGGCGGGATGCCCAGGTTCAGGTGTCAGGGCAGAGAAGGTGGGTGCTACCGTCCCCCAGCACCAACACACACAGAACCCTTTATTCTGAAGGGTTGAGCTCCTGCAGGCAGGCTGAGAGCAGAGATGGGGTGCCAGAGAAGACATGACCAGGAGCAGTCTGGAGAAGACCCATCCCAGCCCTTCCCAACTCTGAGTAGGTGCTGGTATCACCTGAATAGCTTTTGAAAAACACCAAAACAAAAACACAGATGCCTGGACCAATCTCTGTCTCAGGGGCTGGCTGGGCACATCTGTGTTTTGAAACCCCCCAGGTAAATTTTATAGCAGCCAGGGCTGAGAACCAGCATCTTGCAAGATCCAAGACTCCTGCTGTTATCCTTGGAAGGCTGTGCTTTAAGTGGTTCTTCAGGGGCAGGACTCTGTCTGGGCAGGGTCTCCAGGGAGCAAAAGAGGGAATTTTCTTCCAGGCTGCCTCCTGAGCCTGACACGGGAGGTCAGAAGATGGGGTCTCCTGCCAAGGGTTCAAGCAGTGTCATCCCCACCCAGGGTCACCGGAAGTCCATGTCACAGCGCCAAAGAGTGGGGGCTGGGTTTGGGGGCTGCAGCCTCTGGGTTCAGGCATGACCCTGCTGTATTAGACTAGTGAGGTTGACTCTGAGGTGACTGCACCTCCCTGGGAGGACAGGCAGCTCTTCCCATGTCCCGTGGGAAGTTAAGCCCAACCCTCAGTGTGGAAAACGTGCCATGAGTCAGAGAAGGGGGAGGTTGTTGGGCACTGCACGCTGCATTCTGTCTCTGGGAGTGGCAGGGGGTAGGGGATGGGGTGGGCCCATGAGCACCACCCTCTCCGTGAGGCTGTGGGAAGATCTGTGGCCAACGTGAGGGTCAGCCCGCAGCCAGGCTTAGAGGCTGTGCAGCGGATAGGAGCCCCCTCCACGGTTAACAGAGTGCACGCTGTTACTTCTCCCCACCATCTGCAGCTGCCTCTGATTCTGTACCCCTCAACGAGATGTTCCTTGGTCTCTCCTCCTCTTGTCCCCGCTCCCCTGTGGACCACCGGGCCCCTGCCCACCCCCTGCAGAAACCGCCCCCCTTTGCTGGAATAAAGCCCGGCTTTGTCTGTCTCCTTGAGAGCTGAGGACAAACTGGTCATAATTTATGCTCCTGCATGATATAAAGGAAAAAAGGCGCCATTATGCTATAAATTATCCTGTGATGGGTGAAATGCTGGAGAGCGCGCCAGACGCCAGCAGAAACCCCACCAGACAACTGGGTTCGGCTGCAGAAGTCCCCGCAGAACGCGGGGCCGTCTGTCGTGCGCCGCGCCTGGGAAGGATAAGGTAGCAGATCAAATGTATAATCAGCTACCTGGAGAGCCAGCCTCGCTGCCGCCCCCGTGAAAGGTGACTTCTACTCAGCACCACCCTGGGCCCCAGGCTCCTGCTGGGAGGGCCTGGCGCAGACTCACAGATATGGGGGTCAAGGGCGGAGGCCCAGAGAAGGAGGCAGCGAGGGATGTGGTTATGGCCTCCAGACCTTCCACCCAAGCCTGTCCATCCCCTCACAGAGGGCAACAGAAGAGGGTGCAGGGGCCATCTGTGCCCCCTGGGATGGTGACGGCCCCCAGATTCCAGTTCTGCCTCCTCAGACGTGCTGCAAGCCCCCAAGGGCACAGAGCCACCCCTCTGTCCCGGGGAAGGCACCAAGGGCCCGGAGGGGCATGGACTGCAGGTCGAGGGGATCTTGTCAGCAGGTCTGAGACCTTGCGGCCTAGATCCCAGGCAGAGGAAGGCCCGAGGACTCATCAGGACAGAGCTGACTTCTTTAGTCACCTGGGAGACTTCCAGAGGGCCCTGTTCTAAGAGGAGGGGCGAGGGGAGCCGGGGAGGGACTGTGAGTTGTGTCTGAGGGTCTCTGGGCAGTTGGGACTCACCGGAGCCTGCTCCATCTGAGCTGAGCAGCAGCCTCTGAGGGCCCCACCCTGCCCCACTTCCAGACTCTGATCAGAAGCCCCGGCCCACGTAGAGCAATGGAGGTTTTAGGCCTTTGTCCTCTATCTGGGCAGACCCGGAGGAGTGGAGAGTGAAAAGAGACAGAGATTTCCAGATAGCATTTCCTGGTCTTCTACCAAGAAGGAGGGTGACCTGAGAGCTTGGCTCCGTTCAGACCATCTGGGTCTGAGTCCTGGCTTCCCCCAGTGACAGGCTGTGTGTTCTTGGGAAAGATATTTAACTTTTCTGAGCCTCAGTTTCTTCATCTACACAGTGGAAATAATAAAATATTCGTTATACCCGCAAAGGGTTTATTTCTGTGCTGGAGGTCCAGTAAATGGGCTTCCCAGGCGGCACTAGTGGTAAAGAACCTGCCTAACGCAGGAGACCTAAGAGATGTGGGTTTGATCCCTGGGTCAGGAAGAGCCCCTGGAGAAGAGAGTGGCTAACCAATCCAGTATTCGTGCCTGGATAATCCCCATGGACAGAGGGGCCTGGCAGGCTACAGTCCCAGGGGTCGCAGAGTTGGACACCAGAAGTGACCGAGCACACATGTGCAGTAAGTACTTGCTAAATGAGAACTATTCTATCAGTACTGTGCCTCCTATAACCACCTCCTGGAGTGAGTGAGTCAGAGTTGTGGCCTCCCTCGGGCAGGGGCACCGAGGAGCCCCGAGAGGGAGCAGTGTTGTCGGGGGAGACTCTGGTAGAGGGAGTTGGGGCCACTGGCTCTTGTCATGAAGACACTGGGGTGACCACCGAGGTGGGTGACCCTCGGCGTCCAGCAGGACCACAGAAGAACCCCCGGTGCTATGACTTAGGAGCTAGGCTGAGCCAAGGGAGGACGTGGTGGGCAGTGAGGATGGACATGGGTGAGGAGGAGCCTGCGTGCAGAGTCTGAGTCCCAGGCTAGGCTTCCTGTGGTCAGCGGTCAGGGTCCAGGCTGGGGTCTCAGGGGAAGTGTTGAGAATGCGGTGTGTGGTAAAGAGGAAGGAGGGAGGGGGTGTGTGTATCACCCCGACTCTTCAGCCTGTGCCTGTCACATTCCCTGCCTCTGCACATGCCTCTTCCATGCTGCAAGCCCTGCGTGTGAATCCTCTAGTGCCCGGGCTCAAGCCTTGTAAACTCCTTCCTTCCCCCTGCCATGCCCACAGAGCTCTTCACGACAGGCTCTGTGCCCGCACCATGGCTGCTGCCCACTCATTCCTGCTTTCGGAGGATTCCTGGAGTTCAGCATCCTGCAGATGCCAAGCACACAATCTTGGGGACAAGAGGAGGAGGAGCAGTGTCAGTGTCCTGGGGCAGGGCGTGCAAGGAGCATCCCTGAGACTTCACGAGACCTGTGTGTGTCTGAGCAGAGGGATGGAGGGGTCGGGGGAGTCAGAGTGCGGGGTGCCCCTGCAGCCCCTCACAAGCCTTGTTTTCGGTGAGACGGGAACCCCTGCAGGGTTTGAGCAGGAGACAGACAGGACCTGCCTGGATTGTAACTGACACTCGTGTGGGGCTGTGCGGAGAGCAGCCGGCAGGAGCTGGGTGCCTGTCAGGAGACAGTGAGGAAGGGACTCTCGTGGCCCCAGCCCCATCCCGAAGCATTTGGAAGGCAGACTCCGCTGAAGGAATAAGAGTGGGGGAGAGTGGCTGAGTTCTTCCTCCTCCAGCCCCGACATCAGAGGTATGTGTCTGCAGGGAGCTTGGCAGATCAAGGCCCTGCGCCGCCTCCCCTGGGGTCCGGAGCAGCTGAGGGTCCTCCTCGCCCCATCCCCAGCAGCCTTTGATCTGGTTTGATGTCTCCTTCAGCCTTCTTCCCAAGTAGGAACGCTTTTATCCTCCGCTGCGCCGGGCTCTGGCTCCGACGCTGTGTGTTGTGGGAATGAAGCAGGGCTCACACTGCTTACTTACAGGCTCACTTCACGTGCGGAGCTCTCTGAGGCCTGGCTCGTGACCTGGTGAAGGGACTGGCTCTCAGGGGGCAGGCGACCTGATCGCAGGGCTGCAGAGAGACCCAAATCCAGGCCCTTACCCCCGTGTGGATGGCGATGCTGCAAACTCCCGATCCCCCGAAGGAAAGCAGGCAGCCACGGGCCCCCCAGGCAGGAGAGGAAGGGGGCGCAGACCCGAAGCCCTGCCTGCTGCTCCCCTCTTTGAAAGGCAGGTGTGAGGCTGCATGTTGCCCACCTCGGGGCTGGCCGGAAGGGGGAAGGGGAGGCCTCCAGACTTAGGGTGGGGTCGGCAGCTTTGAAAATGACACAGATTTCAATTTGGATGTCCGGTTTGACGCTCCTTTCCCCCTTAGGAGCCAGGGTGTTTGATGGGTCGGGGCAGTGGAAAGGGCCCAGAGCAGGGTTCGATGTAACTTCAAGGAAATGACTCTTGTTGTGAATCAGTCTAGGCTGGGGCCTGGAGGATGCTGGGGAGCATCTCAGAGATTGCCCCAAACCACTGCTGTTTAGTGGGGGTATACCCGGCTTCTCAGGCTGACCCTCAGGCAGGTGTCTGATCAGTGTCCCTGGGGTCCACTCCACGCCCCAGGGGTGGGGTGGGCCTCTCCATCCCAGCAGAAGCCGCCCCTGTGGGTGAGCAGCGGTCTGGCTGAAACCAGCACAGAACTGCACTTATTCTACTTGTCCTGGGCCCTGGGCTAAAAATCTCAGGTACCTCAACTCATCTCATCCCCGAGGTGGGTGCGATTACTCTCCCCTTTTATGGATGAGGGAATGGAGGCCCAGGGAGGGTGCGTGACTTGCATAAGGGGGCCCAGTCAACCAGGATTTGACACACAGCTTCAGCTACTCCCTGGAAGATGCCCCGGCCCCTTCCTTCCTTCCCCCCACCATCCTTCCCCCTGCCCCCTCTCCCCCAGCCGGTCCCGACCCCTTGTCAAGTCTATGTGTTTTCTCTCAAGGTCTTCCCTGATCCACGGGTGAATTCAGGGAGAAGGAACCAGTCTTTCCCCTGTGGGACCTCAGGCACAAGATCACTCCCCAGGGAGAGCAGATGGTCCTGGGATCCAGGAGGCACTCCGGGAAGTCCCCTGGTCCCACAGTGAACAGCTGAAGGGATGCTGAGGGCCCGGCATGGCCTCTGCCAGCAGCCAAGGGGCAGGTGCATGAGCACCTGGGGCTCTGAGGTCTGGCCCAGTCCTCCCCACCCCCAGGGCCAAAGGCACAAGAGTGGAGACAGTCCTCTGACTCAGTCACTGTGAATGTCTGGAATTTTCTTCTCAGTCCCCAGACTGCTGCCCTCGGGCCTCCAGGGGCCCTGTGGAGAGCATTCCCTACAGCTGTGGTCCTACAAGACCCACCCAGCCCGGTTCTTTTGGTCTCCTAGCAACCCCCCTGCCCACCCCACTAGCCACAGAACTCAAAATCAATGTTTCCCCACCGTGGCCCTGGGCCTCCTGGTTCTCTCCAGCTCAGGTCCCCCACAAACCCTCCCTTGGCAGCTGCAGGGAAGAGAACAGTAAAAGTCTATTGCAGCCATAAAAGGCATTAGCCATCTGAGCACTCGTCCACGGTGCCCCGGCAGCCATCTATCCTTAAGCAGGAAATATTGTTTAATGCCGATGGTAATGAGCGAATCAAATTTTGAAAATTAAACCGGAATTGGAGCATTAGAGCCAGGGCGCTGGCATTTGGCAAGTCAAGTGTTGCGGCTGCCACCCGCCTCCGCCCCGCTCAGGGCCCCTCATCCTGCACAGCCAGCAAGATGCTTCCCCGCACGTCTGGGGCCCTGAGGCAGCACCCTGAAATATGCCCCATAGGAGCCTGTCCTCATCTTGCCATCAGAGTCTTGCTTCTCTGTTTTCCGGGCTCTCCTTTTAAAATGCAAAGCCTTCCAGCCAGAGCCCCATTCCACCTGGATATTCTGAGTGGATGAGAGAGGAGTCTGTTTCCCTCCTGGAGGGACTGGAGCAAGCATGCTGTTGTTGCTTCCCAGTCACTAAGTTGTGTCCAGTTTTTTGCTACTCCACGGACTGCGGCGCGCCAGGCTTCCCCGTCCTTTACTATCTCCCGGAGTTTGCTCAAACTCATGTCCGTCTGAGTCGGTGATGCCATCTGACCATCTCATCCTGTCGTTCCCATCTCCTCCTGTCCTCAATCTTTCCCAGCATCAGGGTCTTTTCCAAGCATGAGATCCTGGCAACTAGACTCCTCTGCCTTTTCACTGGCACTTAAGGCTTCCTGGAGGTGTCCCCCAGTGCTAGTAGGCTGGGAAACTGAAACTCAGAATTAGATTGAGGTTCTGGGAAAAGGAAGAAGACTCCGGAGACCAGAGGACTGGGAGACGTGTGTGTTGGGGGCAGGGTGGGTGTAGGGTAGGCCAGAGGCACCTGGGAAAGCAAAGCCCAAACTTCCCCACCCCTTCCCCGGACCCCCAGGCAGGAAGCAAATGAAAAGAACAACCAAAAAGGGCCCTCTCATCTTTTAGTCTTTGCTCACATTCTGTTGTGGGCCTGGTGATCCTGCTCCTGAGCCTTGGACATCGTAACTCCAGGCCACCTCCTCCAGGAAGCCTTCAGGGTGTTGCCACAGCCCCTTCCCCGACTAGCCCCTACAGACCTGCCAGAAGTTGGAAGGTGAGCTTAACACAGCCACCTACTCGGCTAGAGACCAGCCTCCTGCGTCCCTGGAGGTGACCACTCCCACACTGTCTCAGCGACTTCACACTCAGGGACACCTTCAGTCCATTTACACCCTGGCCCTGAGGTCTTTCCTGGCTTGACCTTCCGTGAAGGTGGCCTTTGTGGCCCAGTCCCAGCAGGACCTGCCTGAACATCTCCTCAGAGAAGCAACCACAGCTTCACACCCTAAAATGGGCTCAGGCTGAGGGTTAGCCCCGCCGTCACCCAGGGACCCTGCATCCCTCAGGCAGGAGGGCTCTGGGCAGGGACTTCTCAGCTTGGCCCGGGACACGGGAGTCTGTGTGGATGATGGTGCGGGTAGGGCAGTGGCCGAGGAAATGCAGTCACCCTCTGAGACTCCCCCTAGGTTGGCATAAGGTCCGAGACAGCAGCGCAGTGGTGTCATTGGTGGTCGTCTGACACAGTTTGGGGACAGCACCTCGGGAAAGTGGCTGGGGAGGTGGGGACACAGGGAGAGGCTGTCCATCCCAGCTGGGCAGCCACGGCCCGGGTCTGCTGCAGTCTGTCACTTCTAGCCCTCCTCCCCCAGTTGTGGAGCCTCTGGTCTCCCCTCTGCCCCTCAATGTGACCTCTGCCGCCTTGAGTCAGGGCCGGGGGAGCTTCATTTCCTCTTCCTCTTGGATAGAGAACCCCAGGTCAGGGTCATCGCCGTTCTACTACTGCTGGTTGCTTCATTCTGCGGCACATCCTGGGAGTCTACCATCCACATGAGGAGGGCCTAGTTATTCCCATTTCTGACACCGAGGTGGGTAAGGAAGTATGTAGCCAAAGGCAGCAGGGCGGGAGGGTGAGCCAGGGGCCTGGGCCAGAGGAGACTGACTCTCAGACTCAAGAGTCTTTTCACTCCCTGGTCTGAAAGACAAGCCTTAGAATCATTCACCCGGCACCAAAGCCAACTGAAAATAAAGAGGAACCTAGAAACAAATAAACCTTTGCACCGGGTGGGGTCAATCCAAGATCACCCAGAAGTGAGCCTATAGCCAGGTTTCTTTGGTTCCTGGTGGCCTTCCAGAAAGGGAGATTTGAACAGTCAGGAAGAGGGGGAGCCTGGTCCCCTTCGCCTTGAGAAGGACCCAGGTTTAGGATGGAGAACCAAGAATCGGCAGTAAGGGATGACTTCAGGGAGGGAAAGAAGGAATTAGGAAAAAAAAAACAAAAAAAAAACCTGGAAAAGGGAAGTGGCTGGCTAGAAAGGCACGTGGGGATTTAATGAATTTTAATGCAACCAGAAAGCTGTCATAATGAAACCAGAGGAACACATTCAGAAGTCAGGAAAGGAGATGCAGTCGCAGCATCCGAGTCTGGCTCCAGGGAGGCTGGGCCTTCTCTTCCCTCCCAGGTCCTTCCTGGGAGGCAGTGTCTGAGCAGGAGGGTCAGGCATGAGGAGAGGGCAGGTTGCCACTTCTTTGTCTTCCCAGCAATCCCATTAACTCAGAGTCTTTAAAAGGTGCTGGGAGAGGAGGAAGACGGCGATGACCTGGGAGCAGAGTTTCAAGGCTCCACTGAAGGCGTCAAAACTCAGTTTACTTCCTGTAAAATGTCACTGTGCTTCTGGGAGCTAAACCTAAGTCCCTCTCCCTCCCACTTCTGTCTCTGCCGTTTCCTTCTGTCCATCTCTTCTCTCGGCTCTTTATTTCTAATTCTTTTTCCTCTGTCTCTGCCATTTCTGTCCCTCCCTTTTCTGTATGAATCCATCGCCTTCCATCCCTCCTCAGTTTCACCCCTTCCACTCCCGCTCAGGCCCACAGTCTCTGCTTCCCCCAGCACACAGCTTGGAGTTGGTGAGGGCTGGAGATGGGGTGGGGTGTGCCCCGCCCTGCCAGGGCCTGAGCATCTGAGTGGAATCCAAGCCCAGAGCTTTAGCTGGAGCCCCCCGCCCTGATGGTGGAGGTCCAAGCCTGTGTGTCCTGACCCAGCCCTGGTGGCAGGAACTGGCACTGATACCGTGTGGGCATGGAAGGAGCACCTCGTCAGGGAGAGCTTGCCCAGTGCTGAGTGCTCCAGGCTGGGGTACCAGTAGGGCAGCAGTCAGCCTTCCTGAAGAGGAGGACTCTAGGGTGGCCTGTGAAGCCTGGTAGGACCTGGAGGTTTCCTCTGCTCCAGAGCCCACTCAGCCCCCATCTCTACGTGAACTCTCCTGGCAGTGTGGGTGATGGGAGTGCTTTGGGGCAGAAGGTACCAACCACCCTGGATCCAGAAGGACATGGGCCTGGACTGCCCTTGCATTCTGTGGAAACCATGAACACATGGCTGTCTGCAGTTTTGGAGTATGCATTTCTGCAGCCTTGGCTGTGCATGTCAGTCACTGAATAGTCAACAAACATCGAGTGGGTGTCTGCCACCACGAGGACCACGTTCCAGCAAACTATGGCTACTTAACAATTCAGCCCCAAATGGAGTGGTGTAAAACAACCATTTCCTACACTCATGGATTCTGTAGGTCAGGAATTCAGGCTGGGCACAGCTTGGAAGGCCTGTCTCTCCTCCAGGCTGTCTGGGCCTCGGCTGGAAGACTCACGGGCTGGGGGCTGGAATCATCTCAGGACTCATTCACTCCATGTCTGATGGCTAATGCTGGCTGTCAGCTAGAGGCCTGGGCTCCTTTCTGTGTGGACTCCTGGTGTGGGCCAGTTAGGGGCTCTTCCCAGCATGGTGACTGGTTTCCACAGAGCAACCATCCCTGAAAGAGCAGAGAGTGGAAGCTGATCCTTTTTATGACCCAGCCTTGGAAGGCATCTGGTGTTACTTCTGCCATTCTTTATAGGTTAGAATGGTCACAGCCCAGCCCAGATTCAAGGGGAGGAAACATAGATCCCATCTCCCTGGGAGGAGTGAAAGTCACAGGGCAATAGGAGCTTGTGGGATGGGAAACATTTTTGCAGTCATAAGCTACTACAAATCCACACAGCCTAATGTAATCCCTGTCACCCTAAGCTCACATCTGAGTGTTGTCAACAAACCATTTGGTACTCAACACAATTGTGGGGGGGGTGGGTGGGTGTCTGCTGAGGGAGCCCAGTCTTCAGAAACTGGGTCCTCCAAAGTGCCCAGGACTGAATTTTGTAGAATGAATAGGAAGGGGCAAGAAGAGGGAGCACCAGATGGAGGTAAGAACATGTGAGGCAGAAACGAGGATGCATTCATTCATTCCATAGCTCAGTCCTGTGGGCCTACTAGGTGCCTCTACCACCACTCCAGCAGAGGCCTAGCCTCTTCGCTAGGGGAGCCTACTTTGAGGGATGGGGAGCTAGACAGAAACTCACTACTCAGGCGAAGCAGTAAATAATTGTCCTTGGAATTTTGCACCAGAAGACGGGTTGAGACAGAGAATGAAGAAGCAGAAAGAGGGGTTTTGATGAGAAAGCAATATTTAAGCGGAGACCTAGCATTAGAGGATTCAGCTTTGTGATGTGGAGCCCACTCCAGGCAGAGAGAAGAGCGTGTACATAGGCCCTGTGGCCCACCTGCCAGTTGTGAATTAATTTTGGCCTCTGGGGGTGAAAGTGGCTGAGGAAGACAGTGAGTGTCTAACAGGAGGGAGGAAGAGGATGCAGGGGTGTCCAAAGGACCTGTGGGCCACAGCTGAGCAGCCAGCCCATTGGCCCGGCCTGAAGGCCGGAAGGGGCAGAGTCGCTGCAATCCCGCCCCTGCTCAGACGCAACCCCTCCCGCCTCGCCTCCCCCTCTGGCTCTGCCCCCAACCCCGCTTCGTCCATCCCCTCACCTGGTCGTTCCTACCCTCGAGCGGTGTCCCACCGCCTCCCACCCGTCTCCCTCTCGCTGTTATCCCTCCCCTCCGGCTGTGAGCCCCCTCCTGCCCCCTACCAGCTCCTACCCTTCCCCTCCGTAACCCTTCCTCCTCCCGCGGGCCGACCCCGCGCCTCCGGGTCTTTGGCCCGGGTAAGCATCTCCTAATTTTGTTCCAGAAGATAGAAAACTCTTCGTGGGTATGCTCAACAAGCAGCAGTCTGAGGACGATGTGCGCCGCCTCTTCGAGGCCTTTGGGAACATCGAGGAGTGCACCATTCTGCGCGGACCCGACGGCAACAGCAAGGGTGCGTGGGGGCGGGGCGAAAGGGTGGACGAGGCGGAGCTAGAGGTGGGTGGGGCGGCAAGAGGGTGGGCGGAGCTATAAGTGGGAGGGGCGGGCGAGAGGGTGGGCGGGGCGGAGCTAGAGGTGGGTAGGGCAGGGCTAGAGGGTAGGCGAGGCGGGGCAAGAGGGGCGGGGCAAGAGGGGCGGGGCGAGGGGGCGGGCGGGGCGAGGCCGCGGGTCTCTAGCCAGCCTACTAGCAGAGTCCAGAGCCCCCTGGAGCTGGCCTGGTCTGGCCTGCGGGGAAAGGCTGCTTGGAAGGTGCGAAGCTGTCAGGCCTGGGAGGAAGGAAAGGCCTCGATCCGAGTCCAGACTGGGACGGGGCCAGTTAAGGGTCCTTTGACATCCTTGGCCGGCCCAGGTCTTTCTCTGCCTCCTTGTGTAGCTCTGTGTTTGTCCGTGTCTCTCAGTGTTTCTGGGTCTCACTCTGCTTTCCTCTGGGAGGCGCCCTCTCCCCTCGGCCCCTCCCGTGCCGCGTCTTTCACTCCTCGCGCCTCTCTGACCTTTCTCTGGGTCCAGTTGCCTTGGCTCAGCCTCTTCCGTCCCCCCAGGGTGCGCCTTTGTGAAGTATTCCTCCCACGCTGAGGCACAAGCCGCCATCAATGCTCTGCACGGCAGCCAAACCATGCCGGTGAGTGTGGCCGACCCTGGGGAGTGCGAGACGGGGCAATGAGGGACCCAGACATCTCTGCCATCCCACACATCCTCAAGACCCCGCCTGTCCTGGCGCCGCCACACGGTGCCAAACGCGTGCCCGCAAAGCACGCTCGCAGCCTCCCCAGGAGACAGGAAGGCATTGCCAACAATCCCATTTCTCAGACAAGGACACTGAGGCCCAGAGATGCTAAGGAAGTAGCCCAAGGTCACCTAGGTAGAAAAATCCTGCAGGAAGGTTAAGCTCCAGACTCCTTGGTGAGGCTTGGTGCTTGTTACCCTGCCCCCTTCCCCTCCCCCGCCCCCAAAGCACCCCGTGGAGAGGATCGGGTGGGCCCAGGCCAGGGAGCCGCGGCGGATGGGGCAGGACTGGTGGGCCTCACGTGCAGTCCCGGCTGCAGGGAGCCTCATCCAGTCTGGTGGTCAAGTTCGCCGACACCGACAAGGAGCGCACAATGCGGCGAATGCAGCAGATGGCTGGCCAGATGGGCATGTTCAACCCCATGGCCATCCCCTTCGGGGCCTACGGCGCCTACGCACAGGCAGTAAGTGGGGGCCCAGCGGGGCGGGGCCGGGGTGGCAGTTCTCCGCAAAGCCTTGGAAGCGCTGACTGGAACAGGGAGAGAGGCTCGAGGTCTTGCTGACTCCACCCCACCCTTGCCATCACTCAAGGGAAGGGTGTCCTTCCACCTTCTGGTTACTCCTAGCAGGGATCCTGTGAGGTGCTTTAAAGCACCCCTCACCCACACTTCCCCTGAGGTCCTCTCAGGCCCATTCTCCCACATGGGGGCGGGCTCTGCCAGCATCGCCCCTCAGCTGCTTCCTGGACTTGTGACCACAACCCCCACACCGGTGGCACTAAGGTAGGCCAGGGCTCTGGTTCTAACACTGCAAACTCACCTCGCTTCTTCAGCAGTGTCCAAATGGCCAGTTTCAACCAACTTCCCAGTTCCTGCTCACCTCTGGGTTTCATTTAGGATGCTCCTGTAACCTCTACCCTGCAGACTCGAAGTTAGGACCATCCCAAACAGAAACCTTGCCAAGTTAGGTCTACAGCAGCTCATCCAGGTGTCTCTAGAGCTTTGGATGTCACATCTCCATGAACCGCAGGACTGGCTGGCACCCTTGGAGCCCTGAGAACTAGGGAAGGTGTGGGGAAGGCTCAGGGCTCTCGGAGAGGGGAGGAGAGACATGCATCTGAGCTCCCTGGGATTGATGGCCTGGGAGCTGGTCTCCAGGAGCAGGAGCTGAATGACCCCTTGGTGGGGAGGGCCGCCCTCCTGGAAGCGCATGATATTTTTTCCACTCCCTCTGCCCCAGCTGATGCAGCAGCAAGCGGCCCTAATGGCGTCAGTCGCACAGGGCGGCTACCTGAACCCCATGGCTGCTTTCGCCGCCGCCCAGATGCAGCAGATGGCGGCCCTCAACATGAACGGCCTGGCAGCCGCACCCATGACCCCAACCTCAGGTGAGTGGGCAGGTACCAACACGAGGCCTGGCCTAGCAGGAAAGCTGCTGAACCCAGGTTGGTACCTTGGTTTGGCGAATTTCGGCTACGAACAGACCATCCTGGGTCAAGAGCACCCAGTGTCTGGGACCAGTGCCGGCATCATCCTTGAGCAGTTTGTCTCAAAAATGTTCTAATTCCTGAGGACCCATGGGAAGATGGGATGTGGAACCCCTGCTATCCAAGATACGATTTCAGAGTGGCGACAGTTTCACTTGAGTTGTTAAGCCATGTCAGGAAGCAGTTCATGTTGATCTGTAGTATAGAGATCTGGAAAGAAATTGACATGAACACATCTCCCTTTGAGGTCTGAGGGAGAAGAGCCCTGCCCACTTTGTGGCCCTGTTTGGTCCCTGGTCCAACCACAGGAGCCCCATTTTTCAATTTCCTTTAACCCAACCTAGATTCACTGATTTTTTCAAGACAACTACAGAACAAGCAAGAGAGAACTGCAAGAGTTGCTAAAGGACAGAGGGGTTGAAAACAGCTCTACTTACAAAGCATGTTTTTAATTGGATCTTGGCTGTTATCCAGTTCAATGATTCTCAACCAGGGCAATTTTGCCCCTTGCCCCCAAATATCTGGCAATGTCCTGAGACATTGTTGGTTGTCACAACTGAAGGAGTACTGTAATCTGATAGAGAGCAGGGATGCTGCTAAATATCCTGTGATGCACAGGATAGCTCCCTTCAAAGAAATGTGTGGCCGGCCATAAGTGCCAATAGTTTCAAAGAGAAGCATCCCTGTCTAGCTCCAAGGGCTGGGCTCTCATTCATCAAGCTTCCTTGGCTTTCTGTTCTCAGGCCATAGTAGCAGTATTCCCAACATCCAGGAGCTATTCCTTTCCCAGCTAAAAACTATAAAAGGCTGTGCCATCTCTAGCCTCAACTTGAGCACCACCCCACAGCTCTGATCCCCAACCTGGAGACACTCCTGATGACCTCAGGTCCTTATCCACAGAGAGACCCTCTCTGCTTCCTACATGAAGAGGAAGGCCCTTCCCAGCCTCTGGGTCCTCAGTACAATAAAGACGCTATCCACACCTGGTGTAGGGAGGGCAGTGTGCTGTCATCTAATCCCAACTTTACCCTCACCATAGTGACATCACCATTGTCTTAACTGGAGGTAGCCAGGGTGTCTAATTTGTATATGAAAAGGGCTGAATCTGAACTCTGCAAAGGCCTTTCTCCCTCAATGCAAGAAAGTACCACAATTAAGACTCCCTCCACCTGAGTATCAAGACTCCCTCATGGGAAGGCAGATCAGCCCATCAGTGATCCAGTCAAGATAGCAGAGAGCAGAGCCACAGCTTAGAATCCCCTTGGTGGCCAAACAAGGACCAGTCCATCCTGACTTAGCTGGCGTGAGCACGAACCATTGAAAAAGACTAAAAGAAGACCGACTGTGGTCAAAGTCATGGACACTTAGAGGTCTATGTGCTGCAGCTCCAAGGTTGAGCAGTCAGTGGTCAGAGAAGTCTTTGTAGAGAAGGTGGGATTTGGACTCCAATTTGAAGAATAGATACAGTTGGGATGAGTAGAGTCGTTACACATAGGGAGATAACCCAAGGCCTGATTCACAGGTTGGACTGAGTTGATGTGTGAGGTCCAAGTCTGTGCCCGGGCCCTTGGAGCCAGGGGGTGGAGATCCATGGGTTGACCTTCATTGCCTTTATTCTGCCTGTCTCCCCTCCTCCACCCCTCATCACCTCTAAAACCAGGAGGCAGCACCCCTCCGGGCATCACTGCACCAGCCGTGCCTAGCATCCCGTCCCCCATTGGGGTGAACGGCTTCACCGGCCTCCCCCCACAGGCCAATGGGCAACCCGCTGCAGAAGCTGTATTTGCCAATGGCATCCACCCCTACCCAGGTAAGCACATCTGGTACCCCTTCCTTCTCCATGCGGCATGCTCCTCATCCTTTCCTGTCCCTGCCCTCACTGTTATCACGGGAATGTGTGGCTCCTTCCCTCTGTCTGTTCTTTGGTGGAACCCCAAATGTGATCAGGGAGAGATCCTGCCCTCCTTCAGGGAGCTTCTGATGGGAGAGAAGACAGATCCATGGGTGTTTGTCGGTCTGATGGGTGAGAAAAAAAACCATTTCTGGGACTCCCTCGGGGGAGAGAAGAGAATAGATGAGTTTTTCAACCAGGTAGAGAGAGGCTGCTACACTGCTACATCACTTCAGTCATGTCCGACTCTGTGTGACCCCATAGACAGCAGCCCACCAGGCTCCCCTGTCCCTGGGATTCCCCAGGCAAGAACACTGGAGTGGGTTGCCATTTCCTTCTCCAATGCATGAAAGTGAAAAGTGAAAGTGAAGTTGCTCAGTCATGTCTGACTCTTCAAGACCCCATGGACTGCAGCCCACCAGGCTCCTCCATCCATGGGATTTTCCAGGCAAGAATACTGGAGTGGGGTGCCATTGCCTTCTCCAAAAGAGAGGCTAGTAACTGCAAATTACTTGAGAGTGAATTTGACCCAAAGAAGTGAGGGTATAGATGCTAAAAGAATAATTACATTTAGTTTTAAGTAGGAAAAGACTCTTCCAGGAAGGAAGTGGAGGTATATAGATTGCTAGACTGGTTAGTACCCACCACTTCGGTCCCTTGCTGCATACCAAAACTGTGGTCAGCACCTTGAACAGAGGACCAGAACCTTGGACAGCTCCTGGGTCCTGCTTGAATTCTGGCACACAGGAAGATCCAGGAGGCCTGCCCTTGAATAACTTTCAGTTCAGTCCAGTGGCTCAGTCGTGTCTGACTCTTTGTGACCTCATGGACTGCAGCATGCCAGGCCTCCCATTCAATCACCAACTCCTAGAGTTTACTCAAACTCAGGTCCGTTGAGTCAGTGATGCCATCCAACCATCTCATCCTCTGTTGTCCCCTTCTCCTCCTGCCTTCAATCTTTCCCAGCATCAGGGTCTTTTCCAATGAGTCACTTCTTTGCATCAGGTGGCCACACTACTGGAGTTTCAGCTTCAGCATCAGTCCTTTCAGTGAATATTCAGAACTACTTTCCTTTAGGATTGACTGGTTTGATCTCCTTGCAGTCCAAGGGACTCTCTCTTTGTTCCTCTAAAATTTGAATAACTTTGTTCCTCTAAGATTTGGCAGTTCTGTGGTAAGACTGCCCAGTTGACTTGAAGCAGGGCCTCTCTCTGGTCTTGAGGGTGGACTTGCATTGGCACAGGGAAGGTGGGCCCAAAGCTCTAGAGTAGACCGGTAAGAGGCAATGCAATAGGATGATGAGAGCTGTGTCCTCCTTCTTGGAGGGCAGGTAATGAGGTCACAGAGTCCCCATAAGCCTCATTTAGTGCCCAATCTGTGACAGATGAAAGGGGGGCCCCAGAAGGAGGGCAGGACATGGTCTGATCTCTGAGGAGATCAGAATCCAGGCAGGAGTACAGTATGCATCGACAGAATATGGTACAGCAGAGTTTCATCAAGAGTGAGTGTTCTCTGACTTGAGATGCTTAAGGATTCAAATGAAGGGAGAGTTCATTGTGCATGGATGAGCAAGGAGCAGTGTGCTGCAGAGGGGCCATCCTGGTGGGTCAGAGAGTGTAAGGACGTTGGCCCAACTAGAGCAGAGGAGGGCAGCCTTGGGGGGCACATTAGTGCTCCACACTCTTATTGCCCACCAGAATCTACTGTGCAAACCCACAGATGCCCAGATTCTGATTTCAGCATTCTGGAGTGAGACCCAGACACCCAGAGAATATACAAGCTCCACCAGCAGCAGAGGACAAGGTTACCGAGCCAGAGAGAAATGGAGGAGAATTTCCTGACTTTGAACTTAGAGTTGCTGTTTATCCCCTCCCCGTGTTTTCCCACACCTCACCCCTCAGTGCATAGCACAGAGGTCAGAGAAGCCTAGAGGATGAAGTGACAGGGCCTAGAGGGGAATCTGGAGTGTTGTTGAAGGGCGAAGGCTCCAGGCTGGGAGGGGCTTGGCAAGCTGGAGATGGGAGAGACCCCACCCATCTCAGGTTCCTGGGCTCCTCCTCACTCAGGCTTGTGGGCTGGGAGATACAGTCCCCAGCACATCTGAGTGGTTTCACCGCCCCCTCCCCTCCCTGCCCACAGGCCCATCTGGATCTCTGGATTTTGACAAACCTGTTCTTTCCCCACCCCCACCAACATCTGTGAACTATTTCCCTCATGGAATTTGGAAAGGTTTCTCTCCCCCATTTGTAACAATCTGGCACATCCCATAAACAATCCCCTGCCAAAGCAGGAGGGAGGGATGAAGGGAAGGAAAGGAAAAAAGTAGTACATTAAAAAAATTCATTTACCATCTTTAAATGTGGAGTTTGGAGCTGCTATAATGAGCGAGATCCTTCAAAGTGTTCATTCTTTGGCAGTTACTAATGAGGCCATTAAGCAGAGAAGTAGAGAGGAGGCTCTGAAATGCTTTTCTCCACTACCTAGCCCCAGGTAGCATCTCTACTCTCCCCTCTTGCCCTCGAGATCATGCTGGAAGCACACAGTGTGGCCTTTTCTGCCACATAACACCATGAAGGGGTGGCTTTTGAAATAATAAGGACTGTTCATTCCTCGCTACGTCGCACTATTTGCTGAGCACTTGCTGTGATCCTAGCATTGTTGCAGAGGGACCTGCCGTATAAGTCGTACACCTTCTGTTCTGCGTAGGGCCCAAACTTTGCCCAAAGAAGAGATATCTTTTTTCTAGATGGTATAAAGGCCAGTTCCGGAGCTGGGTAGACCACGAGGACAAGCAAGATAGCTCTCTCTCTCCAGGGAGCTAGGGCTGGTGCAAGAGTCAGGTGGGGAGGGAGCAGGCGGTCACGTGGCCAACCACCACTACCACCGCCTCTCCAGTGTCCACCCTGGGTGAAACAGAGGGGTAGGTTTTGTCCTGGACAACCCCAGGTGGGAAGGAACCTGCATCCTTACCCATCTTTAGCTCACCCCTCTGAGCTGTGCCCTCCCCCGAGGACCTCTGGCCCAGGACTTTCCCTTGCCCCCCTGACACCCAGTGCTATCATTCTGGTGTGACTTTACTGAGAGGTTCAGGGGAGGGAGCTCAGACAGGAGGATTGGGAATTCTTCCTGGTCTACTGGCCCCAGAGCCTGGCATGGCCAGTTAGCTTGGCTAGCTTGGGTCACCAGGCAGATAAACCTGGATGGTTTCCTTTCTATCTCCCTGTGTTCTCCAGCTGGTCTCAAAGGTAATGAGGCTGGATATTTCCCCACCCACCTCCCTGGGCCCCCAAGGCCAGCCCACTCCCACTTCGGTCATCACTGACCTGCATCACCAAAGGCAGAGCTCACCGTTGGTCCATGCACCATCCAGACTTTTGCCCACCACATCTGCAGACACCACAAAGGCAACAGAAGTGAACCGAGCCTGTTCCCTGGTCCAGCTTCCCCGGGTTGCTTGCCAAAGTATCAGCCTCTGGTGCTCCGGCACTGGGCGGTGGATATCCTGGTGGATATCATGAGATTGGGTGTGATAAGGCCCTTGGTCTTCTGGTTCCCCGGTGTCTGTGGACAGACAGATATCATTTGTGGGGCAGATCTCAATTGTGTGGTCGGTCCTACCACGGGCATGCCCGGGAGTGGAAGACCTGTGTGCCTCATGCAAACTCCTAAAGAATTTGGGAGGGGGTCCCTCTATTTGAGCAGGCGTGGGTGGCCCAGAGAGAATGTCAGGATGAGGCCTCCATGCTCTTTCAGGTTCTGCCCCCTAGTTCCACTGGGGACTAGGGTTAAGTGAGGAGGAGACCACCCTCCTGACAGCCTCTGGCCCCCTTGCCTGTTCTCACACAGGCCTTCTCCAGGACCAGATCCCTCAGGTGTCCCCCCACCCAGCCCCTCATGGTCAAGCCCCCCCTGTTGTCTCCTTCCCCGCCCTCCCCAGCCTTCTGCATGAGCCCCCCAAACCTTCTGCTGCCCCCCAAAGCGGCAGCCTACAGCCCCCAACCAGGGGGAGCAGCCCACCACCCTTCTGAGGGCCCCAGGCTGGGGAAAGGGCCGCCCCCTCCCAGCCATTCAGGGAGCCTGCCTCAGATGTCCTGCTACAGGACAGGGACCGCGGTGGCCGGGAAGGCAGTGTGGCTGCAGCAGCATCTCCAGGGGCGTGGCGGGGGAGGGGCTGGTTTGAGCAGGCATTGCTGACCTCTGCCCTTTGGCTCCCCTGCAGCGCAGAGCCCCACGGCCGCGGACCCCCTGCAGCAGGCCTACGCCGGAGTGCAGCAGTATGCAGGTCGTTAGTATCCACGCGTCCCCACGGTGGTCCCCACGGTGGTCCCCGGCTGCGGGCACCTCCCTGTGCCTGGGCACCAATGCCCCGCCCCACCCAAGCCTGGGCTTAGCAGTGTGGGGGTTCGGGGGAGTGGGGAGGGACTGACAGGGAGCTGTGGTCCCTCCACCAGGCTGCCTCGCTCTCTGCAGGCGTCCTTTGGTGATCAGGCCGAGCTTACCTCACCCTCATTCATCCTGGCAGTGGTGGGGGTTCAGAACCCCATTTGAACTGGTGAGCTGGGCTAAGCTTTAGCCTTGCTGTGAAGCAGCATCTCTGAGGCCAGATGTGCCACCCGCATGGTGCTGCCAGGGCGGGTCTGTCCAGGGGCACCAGCCTCCCAGCAGCACCACATGAGACTGGAGCTGGGGGGCCACTGTCCCAGAAAGCACAGATGACTGTTTGAAGGAAGGGAAGCAGCTTCCATTCCCTCCAACTCCCAGCCACACACAGGCAACAGGAGTGGGGCCCGAGCGAGGAAGACCAGGAATGTGGAGGACAGGCCGCCAAAGGTAGAAAAAAGGAGAAGCGGGCAGGTAGCCTCAGGTCACTGAATGGGGAGGTGATGAGCTACTGTGGGAAGCCCAAGGTCAGCTGTCAGCCAAGCTTCTCTCCTGCCTCTGGGCTGGACAACACACATATGTGTGCAAACACACACACCCTCCACAATCATCTCTGCCAGCCAGGGTCCTGCTGTCTGGCCCCATCAGGGTCCCTCTCCTCGTTGCATTCAGATGAGCTGGCAGTGTCTCCCCGGAGGGTAATGGGGCTGCCTGGTATATGGGGGTCTGCATGAGCTGGCTGTCACCTAGAGTGCAGGGGAAGCTCTCTTCCTCACCTGCTGAGCCCCCTAAACCCCTTCGGGAGCCAGGCCAGGCTGAGGAGGGTCTAGCCAGTCCTGTGCCTCCTCTGACCCTTTTTCCATTTGAATATAGAAAGCATCAGATTTGTTCAACTCAGTCCTCAGCCCCTGGGGAACCAGCCACTGGCAGGATTCCAGAGGCCAAGCTCACACCTAGGGTGACTCCCCACCTCCCACACAGGTGCCATCTGAGCACGGGTGAGGTTGTGTGAGCCCGAGGCAGCTAGGGCTCAGAGAAGGGGAAACCTGGTGGGTTCCAGGTGGTGTGGGGCCATCCTTTCCATTCTGATGTTTTTGATTATCCATTATTGTGGATTATCTGCACATGTGGGTTGTTCCTTGTAGCAGATTAAACTCACCTCCCCCATGCACCCACCAGCATTCACACACACATGCATACACACATGCACACACACATTCATACATCGGCATGCACACACACGCATGCATACACACATGCATACACTGGCATGCACACACACATGCACACACATGCATACACTGGCATGTGCATACACATGCACACACACATGCATACACTGGCATGCACACACACATGCACACACCAGCATGCACACACACATTTATACATAGGCATGCACACACACATGCATACACCGGCATGCACACACACACATGCATACACTGGCATACACACACACATGCATACATCGGCATGCACACACACATGCATACACTGGCATGCACACACACATGCATACATCGGCATGCACACACACATGCATACACTGGCATGCACACATGCATACACCAGCATGCCCACACACACATGCATACACCGGCATGCACACACACATGCGCACACACATGCATACACCAGCATGCACACACATGCACACACACCAGTGCACGTATGCAACTTCTAGTCTTCCCTTTGCTGCTTGTCCTTCATTACTGCTAAAAACCGACGTTATGTTAAAAGTGCATTTTTTTCACTGGTCTGCTTTGACTGCTCACCACTGAAACGTCTCTCTTTCTTCCTGCCTGTCACCCGTCTCTCTTCGTGTCACTGTCACCGTCTCTCGCTCTTGCCTCTTCCCTTGGGTCCTCCAGCAGCCGCCTACCCTGCTGCCTATGGTCAGATAAGCCAGGCCTTTCCTCAGCCACCTCCAATGATCCCCCAGCAACAGAGAGAAGGTGAGTCTGCCAGTGGGGCTCCTACGCCCCTCCCCCTTCTCCCCCCAAAGAGGCTGCTCCCCCAGGCCTTTGGCGGTGGTGTTCTGTTGGCAGAGTGACCACATCTGCATTGTGCCGAGGGTGAGGGGGGTTGCGGGACTGTGAGAGGTGGAGTGGAGGTGCATGTCACAGGCAACTCTGCAAACCCCAGTGGAGGGAGGTCAGGACGGTGGGGGCCTGGAGGAGGCAGGGTCCAGGAGTCGCCCCTCCCACAATGGGCAGTGTTTGTCCAGCGGAGAGGAAGGGGAGACATAGGGATGCTTATGGCTGGGGTGGTGGGCAGGAGCGGGGAGACCAGTTCCATCTAGGACAGAAGCTCTGCCCTCTCGGTGAGCAGGAGAGCCCACCTGGAGCTCCCAGGGCAGGATCCAAGGGTGGGTGAGGGGATGGGGTGCTCTGGTGTAGGCCTAGCAAAATAAGGGGATCCCAGAAAGCTGGCTTTGAGGCCCTGCTCTGAGCAGGGAAGCAGGCCAATGGGCCTCAGATGCTGGAACCTCCTCGAGACCCTAAGAGTCCTCCCATTGCAGAGTCTGGAGCCCCATGGGGACTGGATAACAAGTCCAAGCTCACAGAGACCAGTTTGATGGGGTCCTGTCTCCCACCACATGAAAAGGGTCACTCTGCCAGTGAGGCCACCACACCCACTCAGTAGCCCACATGGCCAGAAAGGTCCGCTGGTTTCCAGATCACTGGTTTGTAGTCCTTGCAGCAGATGGTCCCACAGCTATGGGAGGTGGGCTAGTCCTAGAAACGACCTAGTTTGGCTGTTAGTCCAAAGCTCTGTGGTCCCAAACAGGCCCCAGAGCCTGGACAGCTGAGAGCCTGGTCTTTGAAGCGAACCCTTCTAGGTTCGAGTCCTAGCTCGGCCTCTCCTCTCTCAGCCTTGGCGTCCTCACCTGTAGAATGAGGACAGTGGCAATCACTCCCTGGAGGGGTGTGAGGATCACCTAGCTCAAGACTGTCTCCAGACTCCAGCAGTCACCTGCTGATTTCTCACTGTGCATGCCGCCCTTCTCTCACCAGTTGGTCACCCCCTCCAAAGTTGTACGTGAGGCATTCTCTCATTTCACGTGCAGGGGGCCGCTCCCAAGACCTGTGTCACCATCTTCCCAGGGCCCGTGAAGATCAAGCCGCAGGAACCCAGCTGGGTGCACAGCGAGGCCCCCTGCTCGCTCCTGCAGCCACGCGCTGCTGCAGCTCCAAGTCACACCCGAGCCCATCGGTGAAATGGGGGTGGGTGATAGGGCATCAGCCTGCCTCTGCCAGCAGGTCCCCTCCCTGGGCTGTGGCCCTGGAGCCTGCCCTGCCCTCCTCCCTCCAGTCTGTGCCTTCCAGCACCACATCAGTCAGATCAGAGTCACAAGTGGTGGGGTCCAGCTTTGCCCATCTCAGGCCCAGAACTGTGCCCAAGGGCCCTTACTGCTTTTGTCACCACTGTGACATCAGGCTGACCCTCCCTTACCTTGTAGTCAGTGCCCTGAATCACTCTGGCCTGTGGCTCAGAGGCCTCTACACACAAACACACACACACACACACAGCTGCAGATCAGTGCTGCTTGCCCCAACACACATGACAGCCCCTACCACTGGTGTAAACCCATCCCCTTCATCTGCTCCCTGTCCTACCCGCTACCTCACACTTTGTACCAGCCCATGCATCTAGCTCTGAACTCTTCCACGTACCTTCTCTCCATCTCAGAGCAGCATCAGGCCCTCCCACCCCCATGCCCTGCTCCCTAGAGCAGACCCTGTGTCGCCACTCTGGCAACACCAGTCCCCACTCTGGCCTCCCCTCAGACAGGGGGGCCTCCCACTGTTGTCCCCATCCTCCCTGACTTTGGTACCCTGGGGGAGCAGGGAAGAGGGAGAGGTGAGATGTGAACCTAGATCTTTAGAGAGGTACACTGCATACAGGGGTGAACTCACGGTGCTGGGAGTGGGGTCTTTGGGGAATTCTTTGGGGTCCTGAAGTCTTCAGATTTGGAGATGGGGAGGTGGGTATCCAAGGCAGGGAGAACAGCAGGAGCAAAGGCAAGGCATGGGTGCTGCCAAGTATGAGGTGAGCCTGGAAATGGAGTGGGATGGAGCCAGACGAAAGCCATGTCCAGTTTTGCATGAGGCATGAACAAGAAGGTTGTGTTCCTCCAGGCATGCCAGTGGTTAGCCTCTTTCCACGTGGTCACCACCACTTGTGTCAATGCCATTGAGATACCAGGACATGCTGGCTGCTGGGCAGGAACCACCTTCCAGCTCCCTTGTCTTTGAGTTGACCCTGAGAACAGATGCCTGAAGCCCCTGAGGATGCCTGCCCCAGACCACCTGGGTTGTTGTGCCAGGGGACATGGTGCACTCCAGGCCCATCACTTTCTGTCTCTGGAGCTCCATTTCTCTTTTCTCCGAAGGCTGGATTGGACCAGATTGATATCCAAAGTCCTATGGTTGTGCCATCTGGATGCTCGATAATCTGGGAATTAGAGAATGCACTGAGGGCTCCAGGGTAGCCCGAGAATGACAATGTGTAGGCCCACTGTTGGGGGTGAGGGGCAGAGGGCTAGCCTGGGACTGGGAGAGCTGGCCCTGTGGGGCTCAGCCACACACCATGCTGAGGGGACTGAATGCATAGACTCTGCCCTTCGAGGCTCCTCGTCTCTTTTAAGGAGAACAGAAATAACATCCAAGCAGCTTGCAGGACTTGAGCTTGTAGGGAGGCCCCCAAGTTCAAGGTGGGTGTCAGAGTGCAGGGAGAGCAGAGTAGGAGTATGGGGAAGGCAAATGCTCCTGCCCCCTAGAAAGTGCCCCCTTCTGGCTGGAGAGAAATCTTCCCAGACCTACTGGAGAAAGAGCCTCAGTATTGCCCAGAATATGGGCTGTGGGAGCCCCAGAGCTGTGGGGACTCACATCTAGCTGGGAACCATCAAGGGACACATCCATAGGGTATGAGCCAGTGAAAACATGCCATGGTTGGAGGGGAAGGGAGGTGGGTGTGGTGGGGAGGAAGGGCCACCAGGGCTTGGGGAATTCTGCACCAGGACCCCTGGCAGTGGGTAAGGGAGCTCGCTTGCACCTGTTCTGAAAGCGCCGTCTAGGGAGTGGAGGCCAGAGAGTAGGGATGGGCAGATGGTGTGGGGCAGGGACCAGGGGCGAGGAGCTCATTGGTTCAGAGGGAGGCTTTGGTGGTCAGAGGACTCTTAGCTATCAGCTATGACCCTCAAGGGCACAGAAATAGATGGAAGATGTAAAAATAGAAGTCAGAAGTATGTCAGAAGTAGTTAGGCTTCGCAGGTGGCTCAGTGGTAAAAAGTCAACATGCAATGCAGCAGACATAGGTTCCATCCCTGGGTCAGGAAGATCCCCTGGAGTAGGAAATGGCAACCCACTCTAGTATTCTTGCCTGGAGAATCCCATGGACAGAGAAGCCTGGTGGGCTACAGTCCATGGAGTCACAAAGAACGGGACACGACTTAGCAACTGAGCACACACACACACAGTTTAAAAGGTCAAGTTTTATGTGGCACACTTTATTTTAGATGCAAGAAAAAGAGGAAGCAGCTTGGAGAGATTTCTCATTCAAAGAGCTAAAACTCAGCCTTTTGGTCACTTAAAAAGAAACATGTAAACTGAGCTGTAACTGAGCTGTAACATGGGTCTGGCATTTAAACTGAGCTGTAACAGAGCTGTAACACTCTTCCATCTGTCGCTTCAAATCTTTGCTGCGGTGAGACAGAAATGAGGAAATTACAAAGTCCCCCATCAAATTCATAATTAATTTTGAAAGAAACTGCCAGTATGTTTTAATTTTTATAAAAAAAATTTATTTTAAAAGAAACATGTAAATCTTTAGCTATCTGGAAATTTAGCTATCTGGAATCCAAGAGGATTCAGGATTTCTGGGGCACTGAAATTTATGATCGGGAAGTAGAGAGAGAGGAGGATGCAGACCATGGAGACAGACAGCCTGGGTCTGGGTTCATATCCTGGTTCCATCACCTTCTAGCTACGTGACTTGGCAGGTGACTTAACCTCTCTGGCCTCAGCTTTCTTATCTGTGAAGTGGGGATGACAGTAGCCTCAAGACAGCTGTAAGGATTAAGTGAATTAACATATACATAAAGTGTACAGAGCAGCCTGGCATGCAGTTAGCACTACAGAAGTGGCAGGGCTCTTATTGTTGAAATGGGGAGTCTTTTATATGATGAAGCTGGTGGTACCCTTGCTTGTGGGTGTCCCATCACGAAACCTTTCTATGAAGCCCTTTCTGCTTACCTGGCTTGCTGGAGCAGGTGGGATAAATCTTGGTTTCCACCTTCAAGATTAGGGCTAACTTTAAGGTTCAGGGCAGCGGAGGGTAAGGCCTTTGGGGATCAAGTGGGAAAGAGTGGCTGCAGGCCAGGACAGAGGATGGGCATTCCAGGCCCAGAGTCCTGCCTTTGGCTGGGGGACAATGGGGAGTGAGGCTTGCAGAGACAGGGCTGCCCCCAGCACTTCCCTCCATCCTCCCCTGTGGGGGAGGTGCTGGGCAGGTCTCCCTACCCACTGCCTCTCCTCAGCATCTCTCCTCCAAGACTAACCAGGCACATTCACCCCATTCACTTGTTGCCTACACCCCTGGAGTCCTAGAGCTGCCAGGCACCCTGTGATGCGGAAAAGACCATTGAGGCACAGAGAGGTTCAGAGACTTGCTCGAGGGCAGAGTGGAGACCAGAGCTCAGACCCGGGGCTCAGCAGCTCCCCACTTTTCTGTGGCCGCTTTTGGACCTTGGATGAGACCCCCCTCCTAACCTCGCCCCTACCCCTCCCTGCTGCCGCTGCCTAACTCGCTCACCTCTCCTCTGTCTCTCTCTTCCCCCACCCCGCCATCCCTCCTCCCCCGACCCCCTCCCCCCCCCACCGCAGGGCCCGAGGGCTGTAACCTGTTCATCTACCATCTGCCCCAGGAGTTTGGGGACGCTGAGCTGATGCAGATGTTCCTCCCTTTCGGTAATGTCATCTCCTCGAAAGTGTTTGTGGATCGGGCGACTAACCAAAGTAAATGCTTTGGTGGGTAAAGATAACAAACCAACTTCACCTAGGACAGGGTGGTGTTCGCACCAATTTACCGGTGTCCAACTGCTTTTAACATGCTTCTTCACATCGCCGCGCCCCCACTCCCAAGTGCTCCTGTGCCCAGCCTCCAGCCTCCATCTCTCACCCTTTTCTCTCTTCCGTTCTTTGGTTTCTTGGCTTTCCCTGCCCACTCCCATCCAGTCTCCTACCCACCACCCCCAGTCCAAGGGAGAGCCTCCTCTCCCAGCCCCAAAGCTCAATTCCCACCAACTGAGAAGGGAAGGGACCCATCGTGGGCAGGAGGAGGAGGGGCAGGGGGCAGAGCCTCACAACAGCCATTCTCCCAGCACCCTTCTCCTCTCAAGGCTACAGTGGCCCTGGGGGTCAAAGCTGAGCATGATCCTTGGGGTGGGGGGTTCACCTGACTGAAGTCCCTACCCCACTGGCCCCTTGGCCTCCTCTGTCCATCTTTCTGTCCTGCGCCTGCCCCCCTTCTCTGTCTACCCTGCTCTTTGCTCCCTTCTTGCCATCCAATGCACCGTCCTCCCCGAACCCCCACCCCTCAGGCCACCAGAGTGAAACTGTCGAGGAATCAGGAAGAGGAAACTGGTCCCTGCCCTCAGGAAGCCTCAGGTCTGAGCTTAGATGAAAATCATATCTATTCAATGGCAGTGAGATCTGCCAGGCACCAACTAATGGAGGAATGAGACAGGCAGGTGGATGCAAGCAGACAGAAGGGGAGGGAATTCCAAGCAGGGGGAAATAGAATGGATGAGCATATGGGGGCTGGGATGAGGAGAGTCAGAGGCTAGTGGATGAGGAAATTGGAGGCTTTGGAGAGAAAGGAAGGTTCAGGGGAGACCAGCTGTGAGGGCAAGTCTGTGCCGGGGAGCGTTTCAATCATTCAGGTGAGGATGCTTCATATGGTGCTGTAGGCAGTGGAAGATGAGGGAGTAATGGGATGAAGATACCTTTGGGAAATTCTCCTGAACAGAGTGTTAGACGGGAGACAAAGGACTTGGGAGGATCTAGGAGTATGGCTATCAGATAAAACACAAGATACCTAGTTAAACTGGCATTTTGGATAAGTAACAGATATATTTTTAGTATACATATGTCCCAAATGAGTCTTCCCTGGTCGTTCAGAAGGTAAAGAATCTGCCTGCAAGGTGGCAGACCCAGGTTCAGTCCCTGGGTTGGTAAGAGCCCCTACAGAGGGGAATGGTAACCCACCCTAATATTCTTGCCTGGAGAATTCCATGGACAGAGGAGCCTGGTGGGCTACAGTCCATGAGGTCACAGAGTCGGACATGACTGAGTGACTAACACACACAGATGTCCCAAATATTATGTGCAATATGTCCCATGCAATATTGGAGATATACTAAAAAAGTATTTATTGCTTATCTGAAATTCCACTTCAGCTGGGCTTCCCGAGTTTTAGTTTGCTTCAGACCTCCTGGAAACCCACCTCATCACCACACCTCTCCTCTCCACTCCACCACAGCTCCTCTCCCACCTCTTCTGCCTCCATGAGAGCTGCTTTCTCAGGTCTGATCTACTCCTGAGTCCCCCAGAATTGAGGATTCTGGTCCCCAGACAGCCACACATGGAACCAGAGTTGAGTCAGCCCGGCACCTCCAGGATGACCCCCAGATTCAGGGGCTATGAGACAGAATAGGATCGTTATTTGACCAGGGAACCTGGGTCCCCTCTTGGGGATGGGGGAGGGGGAAAGGTACAAAAGTGCAGAAGTGCCGGAAAGCATGTGTTAAAGAGATTCCAGTTTGGAGATCAGTTCTCCAGGTCCATGAAGGGCTTCGGGGTGGAAATGATGCTCCCCAAGGCAGTCAAGATCTTTGCACAGTGTCCCTTCCCTTCTAGCAGCTGCCACTAAAAATCCGTGGTACTTCAGAGGCATACGGTTGCCCAGCAGCTCATTTCTCTGGGGGATGGGAGAACAAGGCCAAAGGAAAAGACCAGGGTGCACCCCTCCACTGTTTGGTGTTTCTTCTGACAAATTACAGTTATGTATGTAAAAACAGCAGACTGGAGATCAGCTGCATTTGGTCTCTAAGTAAGCCTCAGATGTTCCATAAGTCAGAAGAAAACTGCAAAGAGCCCAGACTTGCTGGGTACCCAGGCTGGAGCAGGCTCAGTCTGCAGCCTTTTCCCTTGGCATCTATGCTGTGCCACTCCCTCCAGTCAACCCCAGATTATCCTTGCCGTTAGCTCATTCAAGTTCTCCAGCAAAGACTTGCCCTACTTTTCTGGAAGTCCTCCCCCGTATACCTCTGCTCTGGTTCTTTCTCTCTTCCTGAACAAACATCTAGCACTGAAACACCCACCAGCCTTGAGAAAGGCCAGGATCCCGCCCAGCGGGCCGGCCCAGTGACTCCTCCTTCAGTCTCTTGGATTCCCTCCCTTGCTTTGGCAGCCCAGCCTGTGCTGTCTCCCCAGCATGCACTCACGGGCGCGCTTACTCTCTGGGTCAGTGTCCGCATTTGTGGAGTGGGGATTTCAGGGGTCAGCTCTCAGTGATGCTGTGAACGTTACACAAGATATTCCATGTGACGGACCTAGTCAGAGTGGACCTTCAGGAGGTGCTAGGGCCCCTTTTATTCTCCCTAAAAGGGCTATGTTGCTCCACGCGTGGTCCTCTGTGAAAATGAACTCCTCAGAGTCTTCCCTTGCTCTTTATGACCATAAACAGAATCTTTTGGAGGCCTTCGTGAGCCTCACAAATGGTTTTTGCGTTGGAGGACGGGCTGGAGGGCCACCAGGAGGGCATCCTGCCTGCACAGCCTTCATGGTCTGGGAGGCGGGTGCCTTCTCAGGGGTGGAAGGAATGGGGCAGAGGGCTCTAGGAGACAGGACACAGCCCTGGAAACCAGGTACATGGGAGATGGTGCCCAGAGCCTTGCCGAGGGGGCCAGCGGGGAGATGCTCCCTGCCCTGACTGCTAGCCAGTTAAGAACGTTCAGGAAGAAAAGTTCCTTGAGCCTGGAACCCTTCCCAACCCCCAGGCTTCTAATACTCAACCTGAAGCTGGGCTTCTTGCCTCCTCCCAGAACTTCTCTCTCTCCTTTTACACCTTCGCCCTACACAGCATCTCCGGCCCTTTTTATCTTTGTTCCGCCTCTTTCCTACTTCGCCCATATTTGTTTGTTTTTTTTGGGGGGGGGGGGGTTGGGGAGGGAGCTGTCACCAACAGTTAGGTTATCTTGTCCTGGTAGGAAGGGAGGCTTTTAGCTTGCCTAAAAAGAGAGCGATGTAACAGATGCACCATTCACACATTTGAAAACTGCTCTGCTGACAGCTTGACTGTAGTTTTGTGGGGAAGGGATGGGCCAGGAGGGCATGAGAGGGGGAGGTGTAAAGATGACTCACACTGATTTCTAACTACGGATAATCCGAAATCCTTCCTGTGTATTTAGGTGTATAGATGAATACAGATTTTGGATATGTTGCCCTGAGCCCAGCTGTGACCAGTCTCATCTGAGCTCACATGCTAGCCCTCTTCGAGTACACTCACATGTACCTGCAGACATCCCTCCCCCGTCTTTGATGATGCATGGTTGCAAGAGAAAATGTGCAGAAATGCAGGAGGGAGAAAGAGAAAAAAGGCCAGAAGAGGTAGTGTCTGGGTGGAGGTTAAGGTGAAAAAGGGTCACCACATGGGGAGAGTGAGGGAGGGGTCTCAGGCAGGACCGTGGGACCACAGATAGTTAACCAAGAAACAGCTTTCTACCTTGGCAGGGTCTGTACATCTATCCCTTATATATCTAATGGCCATTTGGGGACAAACGCCCCAAATGCACATTTGCAGGATGGCCAGGAAACTTTGCCAAGCTTAGTTTCATATTTGCAGGATCTAAGTCCATTTTACTACAGAAACAGCCTCCAAAGTCAAATAAATTCCAGAAAATACAAGGTTTAAAAAAAAGCCATAAAGAAGAGAGAAGTTGGGATGGGAGGGGGATGTTTTTGTTGGTTAATGTGCCAGGAACTGTTCCAGAGTGACCTGGCTGTAAACCCACCTGACCACAGAAAGTCCTTTCTCAAGGAGCACCGTTTAGAGCTGTTTTGGGAAATGCTGATGTAGTGTAGTCTATAAATAGGAGATGCATTCGAAGTTCCAAAAGGTGTCAACTTTGGGAACCTAATCCAGTCCCACCTGGGAGCTGCTTGCTTCAGGTGACTGGGAGCCATGAATGGTTCTATATCCTTGTCCTGGGATGTTGGGAGGAGTGAACATGTGACAAGCACTTCTGCAGCCTGTAGTACACGGAGAAGGCTCTCAGCGAACTTTCACTAATAGGGTCAATTTGTACTATTACTGTTACATCATTATCAGTGCTATGAGTGGTTCACAGGGGACGCGTCAAGTGGGCGCGTGCTTAGTCCAGGGCAAGAGCCGCTGCTCCCAGGATGGAGCTGTACTAAACATAAAAGGGTGGTGCGACCGGCCTCTGGGAGCGAGGTGGCGTTTCACGCGAGCCAGTGTGGACTGACCCGGGTGGCCACCCGGAGCCTGGCTGGGGGGGGCCTAGGCCTGGACGGAGCGGGCGGAGGGGCGGCGGGGACCCCGCCTCGGCCCCGGCCCGCGGCCGGCGGCGCTCGCTACGGGGGCGGCTGGGATCGGCGGCGGCGACGTTCGCTCCGGGGCGCCTCCCCTCCCTCCCCTCGCACTCCTCTCTCTCCCCAGGCCGGCCCCCCGTGCCCTCCCGCTGCCAGGCCCCCTCCTGTCAGGGAGGACAGTGTCCAATAAACTCCTCCGCCCGCAGGTGTGTCCGCCCTCTCCCACCGCAGGCGGGGGCTGAGGTGCCGGGGCCGGCCGGGGTGGGGGAGAGGGCGCCCGGGATAGCGGCGCCGCCGAGAGCCGAGGCGGAGAGGGGGCGGCCCTCCTGGGCCCGCGCGGGTCGGGGAGCCGGGAGCCTCCTCAGCGCGGGCCCCGGAAGTGGCCGCGCGCACGAGGGCTGTGAGGGAGGGGTGCGAGGCCGGGGCCGGGGGGCGGGGGCCGAGAAGGGCGGAGCCTCTAGCTCCGGCCCCGGAGGCTCGGCGGGAGTGGGCGGGGCCTCCGCCCGCCCCGCCCCCCGGCCCTAGGCGCCCGCCCTTCTCCCCCTCCCCTTCCCGCCCCCTCCGGCAGGGGCGGCCCCGTGGAAACCCAGGCCCTCGTCCCTCGTGTCTCGCTAGGCTTCGTGAGCTTCGACAACCCGGCCAGCGCGCAGACCGCCATCCAGGCCATGAACGGCTTCCAGATCGGCATGAAGAGGCTCAAGGTGCAGCTGAAGCGGCCCAAAGACGCCAATCGCCCGTACTGAGCGCCAGCGGGAGCGTCCCCCGGGGGAGACCAGGACTCGCACAGGTAACCGGGATCGGCCGGGGCGCGGGAACGGGGGAGGTTGGGGAGGTTGATACCGGACGGACCCGCCGCCTCCTCTGGCCTCTGTTGCCAGGACCCTCGTTGTGCCTTGGACCCGCTGCGCCCAGCTCGACCTGCTCCCAGGGGGCAGGCGCAGAGCTGTGGTCATCCCAGGCAGAAATGGGCATGGCCAGCCCCCTGCTGCAAAGCCAAGAGGGGGCAGGAGGGAGGGAACTGCTTTGAGAAGGTCTACACTGGCAATCTTGTTTGCCAGAAAAATCCTAGGGTGAGCCGATGGCAAGCTCAGGGCCAGGCGAGTTTGGGCGACATAGGCTTTGTGGTGGGGAGCTATAGACATGTGCTGGGGCCTTCTCCCAGATTCCCTGGCTCTCCACTCTCCAGCTCTGGAGGCCTGTCAACACTTGACCACCTCACCCCTCCAGTTCCCCACAGCTCAGTCTGGAGAGGAGGGAACAGGACTTTTCAAAGAGAACTTTACCAACAAAACAAAACAAAACAAGAGGGGACAGAGGCCGAGGAGGGTGACTGTATGTACTGGACTGGGGCCACTTACCCTGCCCACTTCTCAGAGCCCGTGATGAGTGGAGGTGTCACTTTTCCCAGCTCTTTGAGTCCTGCCTTAAAGCTGGAGGCACCATCAGGCCACTCCTCCTCCAGGCCACTTACTCCCCTGGATGAAGCAGCTTCCTGGGGCAGGGTCGGGGGCAGGGTGAGGTGGGAGATTTGCCTGGTCATCAAGAGTTCACCCCCAGCCTGGCTTTCCCCACTGCGGTGCCCTCCTGCCATCCCAGCTTGCTCCCGGGCCAGGACCAGGCTGCCAGCCCTCTGCCATTTCCACAGTTCTGTGCGTCAGCTACTGTTAGGTGCTCAGCATGAGTGATACTGATCAGAATCCTTGTCCTTAGCAAGGGAGGCAGATATCAAACAAGGACATACGATCAAAGAGTAAATTATATAGGGTATTGAAATTGTTGGTTACAGTTAAATCAGGTAGTCAGAGTAGACCTAGCTGAGAAAGTGATATTTGAGCAGAGATCTGAAGAAGGGAAGGCAGGGAGCCGTGCCAGGGTTCAGAGGGGTATGGTATACAGGCTCCAAGGTGAGGGCAAGGTGGTGTGTGCAAGGACCAGCAGTAGGCCGAGATGATGGAGAGCTATGGCAGGTTGGGGGCTGGGGGAGCAGAAAAGGAGATCCCAGGGGTGAGGAGGGCCACCTCGTGTAGGAACCCAGTCCACTGCATGGACTTGAGCGTCTCCGCTGAAATGAAGGGCTAAGTGAGCCACTGGAGAGCTCTGCAGGCAGAGGGCTGTGGGTGACTTGCATTTGAGTAGGATCGCTGGCTTCTGTGTTGATAGACCGTGGGGCCACAAGCAGAGGTCTAGTGCCTGGACCGCTCAGTCCAGGGGGATGGCAGTCACTCGAGGTGCTGTGAAGGAGCTGGTGCTGTTCGGAAGGAATTCAAGGGGGTGTGAGAGAAAGAGGGTTAGGATGGTGCTTGGATTTCTGGCCGGAGGGGCTGCAAGGGCAGAGTAGTTGTGACCTGAGATGGAGAGGGCTTGCGAGAAAGGTCAGTCACGTGACAGTTACACCTCCCAGTGAAGGGTCAGAGTCTGGAGTCTGGGAGGGAGGGCTCCAGTTTCCTAGTCTCCTCTCAGATCCCCGAACTGCCAGTAGGACCCCTTTTGTCCACCTGGGAGCAGCCATACTCACCTTCTCTCCAAGAGGTTTCTTGAGCCTCTATTCACAGCAAGACTGGAAAAGCAAAGTCTGTGTCCCTTGCTTCCTGAATTCCTGCCCCTGCCCATCTCTGGTCTGCATGAAATGCGCATGAGCACACGCGTGCGGGTGCGCACGCACACACACACAAATGCGCATGCGTGCACACACGCACACCCGTCCATTCAGAGTGTGGGCACTTTCCTGTGCTCAGTTACGGGAGGCAGAGATGCATGTCACCATCCTGCCCGCGTGGAGCTTCTGGCTCTATGGCAGCCAGCAGATGGTGCAGAGGGCACGTTTCCAGAGGAGGGAGGACCAGTGCAGTGGAAGTGCCCTTTCGTGACATGGAGCACATTTTCTTCAATAGGTTAACTCTGCCATCAGGGCATGACCTGGGTCAAGGTGCTTACCCTCTTGGGCTTCCATTTCTCCAGTGATGAAACCCAGGTGCTGGAGCCATCAGAAGTTTTCAGGTGGGGGCATGCTGGGGGCTCATGCCCTGGGATTCTGTGGCTCCCTTGAAAGCAGCCTGTCTTAGCCTTGTAGACCTCGATGCAAGTAAGACCCAAGGAAGGAGGGGACATCTAGGTCAGAGGAAGGGGTGAGGGAGGCAGATTTGTTTGGGACAGAAGGTAAGAAGAGGCCCTCAGGGTAGAACCAGTTAGCAGTCGTAATTGCGGGGGCGGGGGACTTGAGGGGAGTAGTTTAAAAAGCAGAGTGGTTCTTCCACCAGGGAATACAAAAGCCAGGAAAGATGAGAACCACAGGTTTTCCCACTATGCTCACCATGCTCAAGGCTTTGTTCTTGTAGGTAGCAACTCTGAGACATAACTGTATACTTGTCGCTGCCTATAAGGTAGGCAGTGTTGTTATTCCCGTTTTACAGTTGGAGCACACACAGATTAAGTCACTTGCCAATCAGCTACTGAGTGGTTGAGTCATGATTTGGCGGGAGGCTGCTTAACCCCTTCCTTCAAGTAGGGAGAATGATAAAACCCCCTGTATTCTCGTCCCACTCTCTCCTACCCCAGAGTTTCCTGACTACCAGAGGGGACACATCACAACATCTCCTTTCTCTGGGGTCAGCCATCGACTGACTACCCCTTCACTAGGCAGTCCCCTACAAACACTGTGATGTCACATAACCCCTATGCTTCCCTGGTGGCTCAGTGGTAAAGAATCTGCCTGCCAATGCAGGAAATGTGAGTTCAATCCCTGGGGCAGGAAGATCCCCTGGAGGAGGATATGGCAACCCACTCCATGATTCTTGCCTGGGGAATCCCATGGACAGAGGAGACTGGCAGACAATAGTCCATGGGTCGCAAAAGGGTTGGACGTGACTTAGCGACTAAACAATAACATGTAAGTCCTACATTCAGGCTGACCCTTTGGCTGCATTCACGGGATTTTAACAAATGGTGCATTCAGGCTTTCCCAGCCCAGGGCTGTTAGAGGCTATAACCGAAGGTAGGTGCCAGCTAAGGGCCAGACTCGGGGACTGCAGTGGGAAGTGGCTGCTGCCAGCAAGGGAGGGAGGAAGCAGCTATAAAAGCAGCTTAAAGTTGCATGATTTTACAGACCAACAAGGGATGTTTACAGATGATGAGTTCCGGTTGCTCAGAAGGACAGAGGTCAGCTGAGCAGGGGCTCAGGGGACATGGCTAGGCGTGAAGAGGCCCGGGGAGGGGGATCTCCGAGCCAGTGGTGAAGACAGAGGCTTAGAGGTGGTCAAATCAGAACTGGGGTGAGGGGGGTCTGGGGAAGGAGAGGGGCCCTGGGAGGGCAGCTGCGGGCAGGGAAGTGTGGTTGGGCTCTGGTTCCCTGAAACGAGGCCTGGGT